>NC_060142.1:91775527-94265527 GCF_021461385.2 Schistocerca piceifrons
GTTCCCACTCCAGTACTACACAGTCCTCTATTCCACCAATGCATCCACAGTCAATTTACTTCACTCTTTTTGTGCTGGCTGCCCCCACCCCCCGCCCCCAATCCCTGTAAGCTGCTATAAGGAGCATTTTATCATTCCCCCCCCCCCCCCCCCCTATCCTTCTATCTTCCCCCCCCCCCCCTCCCTACCCCAGCCTCCTCCTTACTCTCACCACTCATGTTGCTTCTCCCCTCATACACTGCTACTCACAAAGCCTTTTTGGCCGAAAAGCTTACTTGTTTGACAGTCTTATTGTTGTGCCTGTCTGCAACTCAGAATCTTCACTATATGGTGAGTAGCAGTCTATCCTTTTCTTAATCTCATACTTGTAATTTTCAGTGTGGACTCTCAGTATCTTTTTCTGTAATATATTTATCCAAATGCCTTCTGTTTGCTACAAAACCTGCATTTAATAAAGCTACAGATGAATGTTTTATTCTTACATATGAATTCTTGAAATTGCAATTGTGTATTAAACCTTATGGTCTCTTAGTGCAAATCTACCTTTCCTTCTCACTACAGCACTTATTAATGATTTATTACTTCATTTCTTGTTTTCTAGATGCTGGTTTCTACATTTCTCTCCTTACTCTTTACACTCTCTGTCTTTCCTTCAACACACTTACAGTTGTGGCCTTGTTGACCTTCTTTACCTTTATTTGTTCCTTGGCAACTAACTTAATTACTCCCTAGTAGCTTCTGCTTGCTGTATCTTATTGTTCTGTTCACAAATTTAGTCTCCCCTGCAGTTTCTTCACTGGATGCCTCTCCTCCCAGTCTTATAAATCAAATATGTATTGATTATTCAGGGAATGGTTCATATGACTTTCATTTTTTCTTTTGTTATTTACATGATTATAGGAAGTTTATTATTGACTCTAAGATCATGTATTCATAATATATTGATATTCTCTTTGTCATTTTGTTTACCTCTTTCTAGGAGCAATACTTTGAAATTGTGCATTTGTCATACTTATCTCACTTCTAGCAACATTCTCTGATACCTCTTCATAATTCATTTCCAATATTCTTGTGTGAGTATGTCTGAAAGGCAGGTTCTCCCTTCTGGCAAACTGGATTCTTCTATGTTTTTGGTATCTAGTAATGACTGGTTCTGCAGATCAGTGCACAGACGTCATCTGACTTTTGTGTGTACACTGTAGTTCATATAATATTTTTACATCTTAATAATACTAACTAAAAACTCCACTAATTAGGTCATTTGAAAAATGGTTACCACAACTGAAAGAGAGGTTGTAAAATTTGCACATTTGTTTTGTTTTCAAGACTTTCACAGCATTTTTTTCTCCGCTTTGTAACTATGTACCACATTTTTCTTTTTTGCCACTTTTTTATCTGTGACAAGTTGTTGATGATGTCAAAATGTGAATGTGTGAGATATATTTACAGGTACAAAGTAAAAAGATGTTAAAAATAGACAACAAATGTTCTTACAAGGTCACTACTGCTTTTCATGCTTATTCTAATTGTGTTAAATGACCTAATAGATGATAAAACAATTTAAAGTCCAGGATGGAATAACAGCAACATGAAAAGGATAGACTCACCACATAGAGGATGTGCTGAGTTACAGACAGGCCCAATGAAAAGGACTGATAAATATTTCAGCTTTCAGACAATGAAAGTCCTTATTTCAAAATAGCAAATACACTTACATTCACACAAGCACAACACAAACACTTGTGGCCACTGTCCCTAGGCACTGGAGCCCGATTATGGACTCTGTCAATGCATTTTAATTTGCGCTTAATATAATTGTACTCTCTTTTGTTCAGCACATATTTTGTTGTGTTGATGAAGCTGTCCATAACATTTTTCATTGTTTATTTATTTATTTTTGCCATGGCAAAGTGTTACATTTGAAATGAGTATCACACATATATCGAACTGTGATACTTTCTTCTGCATTATCTATAAGTGGGAAATTTTGGTGTTGAAGTAGAATAGACAACTATTAAAATATATTGGTTATCAAAGGAGCTCTCTAAAATACTGCTTGATAGAGAACAGAAAAGAAAGAAGTCAGAGGATATAATCTCCTAATCAACCTCTTAAGTACCTGCTTTTATAATGTTATTAGTGTGCCTTATCATGCTCCAGAAGCATCAGATTAGCCTTCTTGGACATTTATCTTCAGTTACAGCTGTAAGGCATCTGGCTTGGTTGTCAGTCATGTAAGACTTCTTTATAAAATGGCTTGTAACATACTACAGACTGCCTTTCACAATGCATCACAACAAGAAAACAGTGGGTACTTCAGAGTCCACAAGAAAGATAGTTCAAATCACTGACCACTTTCCACCTGATCCTTGACCCCTATTAACTTCCTGTGAGGTTTCAACTTCCGTTTGCCAGTTTCCTTTGTCAGTCAGTCAGCAACATTCTTCTCGCTTGTAGTGTACTCCAAACTTATGTTATTGGTTTCTGCCTCCTATTCCAAAAAGAAAATCCTCATATCCATGTGCTTGATTCTTTCCAAAGCCTCGAAATTTTAGTAGGTTTCATCATGCCTTGATTATTGATTAAAATCTATATACGATTGGACAGAAAACAATCCTGACCAATCTCACTGACAGAACTGTTCATCCACTTAGCGTCTTTTACAGATTCACTCAGTGCAACAAACTCTAATTCAGTGGTACTTAGTGGAGCATTATGTTGTTGTTTTTTGTGCTCCAACTAATGGTAGCTCTCCTAAAACCAAGTGAGTACATCATTTATTGTACCTCACAAATAACATAGTGTGTGTTTGACAGCACACAAGTGCTCCTCACTTGAATTGCTGCTGAATTGGCTTATGGAAGTTGCAGGATATGCTAAGTCTCGCCTTGAACCCGTGGTTAGGTATAAAAGTCTTCCAGTCATGGTTCTGTATTTTGATACATTTGCTGAGTTTGTTTTCATCTGTCACATTTTTTAGCTGTAAATTCGTGATGAGAAGTGTTTTCACAGCTTTGCAGGTTTCAATTAGGAATTCTTTTAAGATGTCTCTTGAATACACTGTTTCGACCCAAATCAATATTTCATATTCTCTCATAATTGGAACTCACTGTACATGTCTTGTTACTCCAAGGTCTCTTACTTCAAATTCAGTGCTTATGATATTTTTTGTTTCCTTAATTTTACTTTTGTTGCTATACATTATATCATTCACATATGCAGTTACTACAAATTCATGCTGTAGATCATAGTAAACACATGGATCAGATACTGATTGCAGCATCCCTTGCTTGTGCAGGAACTTGTCAAGCATTTCATTCCATCTTCTGCCAGACTGATGAAACCTGTAAGATCCATTTTACAAGTTGTTGATCCACTCGTCATTGTTCAGTTCCTCTCGATCTGGTATGTCGATGTCACAGAACTGCATGGTTGTTATAATGGGATGTATTGAGAGCCAGGGTTAACAGTTTAGTTGGTGTAAAAGAACCCAAACAGGAAGTGGAGCACAGACACTGTTGATGGACCGAACAGCCCTTGTACAGTCTGCAGATCGTATGGATTTGGTGCCCTTCTTGTAATTCCAATTACGAGAATGTCTGATGTGCTCAGCCTTGGGAATGAACTTAGCATAATAAGAAATCTGGCCCAAAAAGGACTGGCACTCATTCAGCTTTTCAGGCACAGACAGGTTGATGACGGCTCTGATGTACTCATCCAGATGGATGAGACCATCTTTTCTTAGCACATGTCCCAAAAAAATACACATTTTGAGGGGGAAAAGCTACATTTTCTCAGTTTTCAATGAAGGCTGTTTTCCAGAAGGTGTCAGAAAACTGCCTGCAGCTTTTATAAATGCTCCTCTGGCATGGAGTCTATGACCCACATGTCGTCAAGGTAGTTGCACACCAGGGAGTATCCTGAATCAACTGCTTGCAATATCGTTGATAAATTCCTGGTGCAGACTAAATTCCAAAAGGCAAGCGATTAAACTGGTCAAACCCAAATGCGATGTTGAACATCAAGAAAGTCTAAGAAGCAGCATCCAGTGGCATTTGCAGGTATGCATCATGCAAGGTGATGCATGAAAAATACTGACACCCTGATGCATGAAAAATACTGACACCCCCGACAACTTTTACCAACTCCTCTGGCCCAGGAAATGGATACTATTTTGTGACACATTGCATATTGACACTCTGTGTAAAATAGTCACAAATGTGCACAGTGCCATTTGGCTTTCAAACTACCACCAATGCAGTGGCTCACTGATTTGACAAAACAGGAGAAGTGACACCAGGGCTGGACTCAGCCTTGACCTTGTTACACATGGCAGAGGGATGGGGCAGCAGTGACAAAATTTAGGTATTGCTGTTGGTATAAGGGAGACATATACCTTGAAATTTTCTTACTAATCCAAGGTATTCTCAAACAGTAGTTGTACAATGCCATAAAGAGTCCAAATCTTGAAGAGAGGCTGATTGAGACACTAAATGTACTTGGTCAAAATGGAAGAGGCATTTAACACTAAAATATTTTGTACCAGCTGTGAATTTAGCACTAACAACATAAGTTGCTGTTCCACATTCTTATAATATGCTGAGACAGAGAAATGCCCCCTGAAAGGAATAGACTGTTTACTATAAGACACAATTCGATGTGGCTGTAGCAGCACAGGGAGTCCAAGAGCCTGTACATATCTAAGTTAATTAGGCATACTGTCACTGCCTTGACTACCTAAAACTCAATCAGTCACCCATCCATTACCACTATTAGCAGAATATGATGGGGCAACCCTTGTGGAGCATTGGAGACAGCCTCTGGTTCCAGCAAAAATGTTGAGACCCTCCAATGACTGTCCCACTACTTGCCAACAGTTACAAATTGTTACCAAATGGCTTACTTTGTGGCATACCCTACACAAAGAGTCTGTGTATGGGCAATCCTGTTGAATATGCACCAAATGACAATAGGGGTAGGACTGCCAGCTTGTGCATTGACTGGAAACATGTGTGGCAAGTGAGTTACACTGAGACTCCAAAAACGATGTAAGTGGGGGGTATGATGCTTCAGCTGACTCATATTCCCTGAGCCCCATGCGAGCAAAGACAGGCAGCACCATGACAACACTGCTCATGAGTTGTTAATGGCGTTGACACATGGCAGCTCAGTGGAAGACAAGGCTGCTTGGCTCATTGCACAGGGCACTGGGGGCTGTTTACCATACACATCTAACTTCACCACATGCCAGTTGTCAGACAGTGCATCCTTTGCCACTGCTGTAAGTTCTTTTGATTCTGCAGTCTAAGTAACTTTGGCTTCAGAGGGGTCACACAAAGCTAGTGCCCTAGTTTGATCCTACAGGCTGGATGTTAAATGGGTGACCACATCTGTAATAGCAAGCACACATACCAGGTATCACTCTGGACACACTCTAACTGACACTTGTGTGAGAGACCTTGCAGGTCTGCATTCACATCTCATGTGAATGCCCAGGGTGCTTGTGATATTAGTAAAGCCTTAACCAGGCCACCACCACATGGGTTTGATGACCAAAATATTCCATGAGCAACTGACAAAGTTCCTTGAAGTTAAGTTTCTCAGTAGGGGACTCCAAATTCTGCACAGTTTTGTTCAGTCCTGTATTGCTGGAGAATAACAAGGGATCCTTGTCAACTGTATCCACAATATACCTTTCCTGACAGTGCAGCAAAAACTTGCAGAGGTAATACTCCCACATTTCCTTAGATGTTTTGAAGCCAGCAAATGACATTATCAGTAGTGAATGTGAAGGTTTACTGTGGGCACCTGGCCCACCACCAGCATGGCATGAGTACAAAACAATTCCACTTTATGTTTGAGCAGTGTCTGCATCTGCTCCTATTGCACCTTTTATTGCTGTTCCTGGATGCACAACTGCTCCTGCCATCATTGATAAAATAATGGGTCCATGACACTCACAATTTAACACTATGAAAAAAGAAAAGCACCACACACATAAGAATATGCTATTTCACAACCTTTGTATCGGCACGAGGTGTGACAATGCTGTGAAGAATCACTGGCATCACATAATGTAACTGAACCCTGGAAGAGGGTATGAAAAACTAGACATGAAATTCAATGCACTTGGGAGCAAAAATCCAACCACCATGTAGAGACAAGCACAGAGGAAAACACATTCCAATCAGTGCAAGCAATCGAATCAACTCATCAGGCAGAACCCAAAGCATGATGCAAAGCAACAAAGTGAGATTCAGGTCCGAGTATGTTGATTTTAGCATGAAGACTTTCAGGCCAGGCTTACTGCCACCAGTAAGTAAACACCTGGATCAGTGGCCCAGCCCATACCAAACTTGGAACATGCCTTCTGTGACAGCATTCTGCACTGTTCTGTTGTGATACCCATACCAGCTCATCTACATCCATCTCTTTGTGTGCAGGTGGGGATACTAAACTTGCTAATGGAATACAAATGTCAGTGATGGTAGATCAAGTACAAACCATCACATGCACTAACTCTGGAATTGAATGATACATCTCTTAATGCATTAAAGTGTCCAGGCAGTCTTATGATGGGTGCTCTTTTTGTTAAATATGTCAAATTAAAACTTTGTGATGGGCTGTGATTTGAACTTGGATCCCTGCATTTCATAGGCAATGCACTTACCAATTACATCATCTGAGCATGCTTTTCAGGCCTACTCAAAGCTTCAACTTGAAAAGGTTCCTCCCCTTTCCTTCCTAGGAAATATTTGTAAAAAGTTAAGATTTTGAGTCTATCCCCAAAGTATGCTCAAGTAATGTAATTGGTAGTGTGCTACCTATGAAAGGCGCAGATTCAAGTTTGAATTCCTATCCAGCACCCAGTTTAAACTTGTATAATCAATGCAGTGTACACACTGCAATATTTCTTTTTCCTCAGTGTTCTTCCATAACACTGCAAATTTTTCATATGATTTGGCATTCTTTAGAGTGACAGAAATACTTTCTTGTTTTGCATTTCTTAACAGTTTTGTGCCTGTAGATGGTGCAGATCTTTAAATCTTCTGTGTTGCCACTATTATATTTACTTGTATTGCCATAGTAGATTGGAAATAACAGTTTTCTGTTATTTGATTCTGCTTCTTCTTCATCAGACACATGAAATGTTCTTCAACTCTGTATTATTACAGTGAAAACTGTGTGCAAATAATCCAAATAATGAATAGTAGGTGACTGATGGTAAATAATTTGTATAAGTGCTTTGTAATGATTATGAACAGAAATACTGCAAACTTACACATCAGCCTAATATAATTCAGATTCTGTACACAAAATAAGAAGCTGCAGCTGAAATTCAACATTGTTTCCTTATTGAATTGAGAATATTGTAGCAACTGATCACTGAGGCAGTTACTTGAATGTGCACCTTTAAATATGATCATTTACCCATCCTTTTGCATGTGAGCATTCTACGCTGTCCACATTCTCTTAGTAACAAACTTGAGTGAATTCTCTGTCTATTATTACAACAATAATTTCTTTCAAAAATGCTTTTTGTTTTTGCTTCTCTCATTTTCAGTCCTACTTTTGCCACATTTTAACTTTGACCAACCCCACCATTTACCTTTGCTCATTTTACATGCTCCTGTTCAGAAAAGCTAGTCTTTGCCCTAACCAAAATACAGTCCCACATACTCTTTGCCCTAACCAAAATCCAGTCCCATATACTCTTCCTGGTATCATTCATTGCAATTGGTATCCACCCAAATAGACTTGCAATGAAAATTTCTGTCTTAGCTTCCACAAAAAGACTTTCATCTTTTCTCATTCCATCAGCATGTAACCCTCAGCTTAAATGCAGACTATAATTAACTGCCTCTACTTCTTTCAAAAAGTTCTTTTATTATGTTATGAATATTTCCTGCACATCATCTCAGATAATCAGGACTATTGCCCTCTAACACCTTTAACAACATTCTTAATCCCAGCAGTGGAAACAACATCTAAACTTGCTTCCACCTGGGAGTACCCATATCCACCAAATAACCAGAAATAACCACACACACACACACTTTAAAAGAAGTCCTCATCAGTCTCACAACACTTTTGTTGACCTATCCTCCAAGTACCTGGCCCCAGCAAAAGTCGTGAGTGTCTCCAAACCCAGAATTAGCCATGTTGGACTTGTCATTGATTTTCCTTTACTTGAGCCCTTGTATTTATTGGGCTCTTATCCTGGTGACACTTGCTAATCCTGCAAGAGTTCCTCAATTCCAATCTTCCTTCACTCTCTGTCCCCAAATCCCTTCCCAGACAAACATTCGGATTATGGAATGATCAACTATTCATTACCCAGTAACTAATTCAGACTTTATCATTCTTTTTTTTACAAGTACTCCCCCACTGTATTTGTCAACCAAGATCACTTTGTGTCTGAGGATCTCCAACAGGATTCCAGCTCCTCTGATTGTAAGCTTGCCACTGCAAACCCATCTCAGAAGCCCAACATGATATTCAACAGCCTTCCAAAACATAATGCCCATCCCAAAGCATGATATCTGAATCCCTCAGCGTTCTCATATTGGCAATGCACTGTACACCCACCTTTTACCTGCTCCCAAATGCAACTTCACTGATTTCCCACAAGACTTCCCATTGTAACTGGTTATACTGCTCCCACAGGAAGACCCTCTGTACTGATTTGCCGTCATAATCAACCAATTATCCACAATACCCTGATACACAACCAAGAAACTTATCATTTTCTTTGCAGTGTTTTCATAGTTCTTGTCCTGTCACTTCTTATTTGACACTGTGGAGGCTATGTTCCTGTACACCAGCATCTTCTATGTTCATTGTCTTGCTGGAATGGAACTGTACCTTTCCCAGCAATCCCTGATGCTAAACCCATTACCTTCTTCCTAATATTTTTGATCAGTCACAGCTTGACTGTCGATGTTTACTCCTTTTATGGAAAAAAAATAATAATAAATAAATAAATAAAAAATCACAGAGCTATAATGGGTTCTTGCATTGCACCTTCACATGCTAACATGATAATGCACTCCTTAGACTAATATTTTCTATCTATTCAGCATCTTAAGCCCTTTGACTGTTACGTATGCATTGATCACATCTTTATGATCTGGACCCATGGCAAAGACAGCCTCTACTGTTTCCTCCAATACTGCAGCATCTACTGCAGATCTTCTTCACCTGCTCCCCCTTATCCATTCTAACTATATGTTTATTTCCATCTCTATAATGGCTTCATAAAAATGTTTGTGTCTATGTCAGACACAGCAGACACAAACAGTACCTCTGTTTTTGACAGCTGTGATCCAAACATTGCCAGAGTCTTTGCTAACAGATAATATTTTACCCAGCTAGACCAGAAACTAATGTCCTACACTACCCCTTCCCATGAGAGCAACAAACCTGTTGCTGTTGTGAGGCAACTACCAATCAGCACTAACATTATCGTGTGACATCACTCAAGCCTTGAAAAAGCACATCCTGCATCAGGGCTTCAACTACTGAGATGAGATGAGATGTATGCTTCCAAGAATTTACCTTTGTCCATCAGAGCAGTAGTCCATTGCCCACACAACCCTAGTCCATCTCTACACCACCCATGCTCTCAGTCTTTCATTCTAAGGGTTATGCCCCAGTCAGTGAGCTAGGTACAATATGTTTCCCATGTATCCACCCATCATTAACTCCAACTGTAGTCCAGTCATAAGTATTTACACTCCAGTCACAGATCATAAGTATAAATGGCCACATTATACGTCAGCTGTGCTGCATTGTACACGCATATGACAACTAACCAGGTGTTTGCTCATATGAATTGTCACTGCCAAACCATGGGAATGTGCAAATTTGATCATACAGTTGTTGCATGTATTGTCCTCTGCAATACCAGTGACTTCAACATCTATTTCAGTACCCAAGGTATTTGAATCCTAACCCTGTATAAAATATAAAATAAGAGCTCCTTTACAGCTGCTCTCTCTACATATTGTTTAAATTCTGAAGTTTTTCCACTAAAACAGTCTTCCATGTAGTATAAGTATAAACAAAGTAAAGTCAGTACCTATGAGTTAGTTCAATTTTTTTCCACTTGTAATCTATGTCTTCAAGTATTTGCTGGCTGTATTCCAATCTCTGTCTTCCATTACAGCTTTTACTCTCTCTCTCTACAGCTCCCTCTAGTATCATGGAAGTTATTCTCTCATGTCTTAACAGGTGTCCTATCACCCTGTCTCTTCTTGTCAGTGTTTTCCACATATTTCTTTCCTCACTGATTCTGCGGAGAACCTCCTCATTCCTTGCCTTATCAGTCCACTTACTTTTCAACATTCTTTAGTAGCATCACAACTCAAATGCTTCGATTCTTTTCTGTTCCAGTTTTCCCACAGTCCATGTTTCATTCCCACACAATGCTGTCCACCAAATGTACATTTTTAGAAATTTCTTCCTCAAATAAAGGCCTTTGTTTGTTACTAGTGGATTTCTCTTGACCAGGAATGTCGTTTTTACCAATGCTAATCTACTGTCTATGTCCTCTTTGCTCTATTCATTATCTGTTATTTTGCTGCCTAGATAGCAGAATTCTTTGACCTCATCTACTTCATGATCCCCAGTTCTGATGTTAAAAAAAAGTGTTTCACTGTTCTTATATCTGCTACTTCTCATTACTTATATCTTTCTTCGATTTACTCTCAATCTGTATTCTGTACCCATTAGACTGTTCGTTCCATTCAATAGATCCTGTAATTCTCCTTCACCTTCACTGAAGATAGAAATGTCATCAGTGAATCTTATGATTGATATCCTTTCATTCTGAATTTTAATCCCGCAGAAGGAATTTGCAGTAATAGGTTTTCTCTACAAAAATATTGCTTGACTTGTTCCATGACCATGAAGGTTCTCCTTGATGCTGGAAACTACAAGGTATGGTGACTGAATGTGCATATAATAATGATAATAATTGCAAAGTGACTAATTATTCCTCTGGATTGGCCTTACGCCATACTATTATTGACATAATGAGCAATGTTAAATGTAGTACTTGTGGGGCGACAAAAGAATATGCAACATATGAAAGGATGCAGTATAAAGAAAGGAGCAGAGTAAAAGTGTTTCAACATAGATAGTACACCAGAAACTGGTAAGCTTTTCCCTCTTAATTTAGGTAAATTTACTCCCTCATCTTCACAGCCCTGATACATCTTACTTGCATTTTCTGTAACTAATGTATCATTTTAAACACACACTGCTTCTGAGAGATAAATTGTTCCACATAATGTTTCGTTATCACTTATTAGGTACTTTCTTCATGATAAGTGTTGTTTAGGATAATTCTAATAACTACATAATGCAAAGAAGAGAACACTGTCCATGAAGTCATGTACTATTTGGAACTTACTATTATACTGCTGATGGGTCATCTCTTGCAATCATTTAGTACCCTATACTAGCCAGATAATGTTTCTAAGATAGTCTTGTGTAGTTAAAGCTGCTTCATGACCTTCACTTAATTTCTTAGTATCTTTAAGGATTATAACTACACAAATTCAAAGATGTCAAGAGAGAAACTTAGCTTTCTCTTATTTTTATCCAACTCATGTTGATAATTTATTTTAGTATCTTGTTGAAGTTTGACATCTTTCCTATTATGGTAAACAGTGATCATTTTCTTAATTTCATACATCATATTTATTGAATAGGTATGGAAATTCTAGGATGGAAAAAGCAAACATTAATTCATGTGAGGGGCTACCTTTCCTCATGTCTTTGTTGTTGAACTGTCATGAGCATAGTGATTCCTTTTATTTTGCAGTGGGTTTCCACTCTTAACATGTCATCTTCAGATCTGTTCAGCAGTCATCACATCTGCAACATATCAATCAACATCTTTTGATTAGTGTTGTTCACAGCATGTACAATGCTGATCAACAGATATAAATTGTCCAGTCCCAGTTATAGTTACTATAAAAAAAATATTTGAAGATGGCTGAAACAAAAAAAACTGGCTGAAAAATAAAAACAGTCATTGAAATCAAGAGATTTCAATAAAACTGATAAAAATCAGTACACTGACACACCAAGTAGACAAATTGATGTAAACACAACTTAAACTGCTGCTTCACATATGCTAAAGTTCACATAAATTTACATGAAATTAGTGAAGTTTGTGCTTATTTCCTTCCATTATCATTGTACAGTTTGAGCTCATGATCTCTCGTGATGAGCTTTAAATTTTAACCCTCCCTCCTTTCACCTGAGGTTTGTTTTCAGTCACCATATACGAAAGGTATCTTGTTCCTCGTCCACATTGATACATTACCTTCACAAACTGTGGGCATTGTGCCATAAAAGTAACTGTATATGTCATTGAGGTGAGAGTGTGCACATTGTAGTGTCATGATTGTGTTGTTGCCAATAAGAGAAGGGGGGAGGGTCAAGCATGATATCAGAAAATAGCCTGCTGTCGAGTAACAACAACAGGGCAGTCTAACTTCATGTTCCCATTAGATGCACATATGGCCATCATCACCATCATGTGCTTTTTTATCATGAAATACCATGTCTTGTCTTGAATTTAAGCAAGGACTTTGACACACAGTGTGGCAATGTTGTAACTGTACTTCTTCCCACACCTCCCTGTTTGTCAACCAAATACTGGCACTGAAATTTATTTCCAACGCCAGAATTTGAATCAGTTAGCACCTTGTGATTCTAGAAGTTTCATTTGTGAATAAGACATTCCATCATTTTTTGGAGATTCCTCTGGGACATCATGTGTTCCTCTTGCAATATCTTACTGTGAGCCTTTTGTCCTTTTCAAGAGAGTTAGTGGAAAGTTATCAGCCAAAGTATCAGGAAAGGCAATCATGATTCCCAGACATATGCCCTCCCTGTTTTGTGTTGCAGCATTAGTTTATATTAACATCAGCAGTGGAGCTAGGAACTACAAATTTTGCTTAAGCTGCCTTGACAGAATGTGTTATTTCCTTTGAAAATCATTGGCTTCAGTGTTATTAGACTTATCAAAATATTGTGGGCCATTATTCGATGGGAAATCCAATAGTTTGTGCCCATCTGTGGAAGATGTCTCCAATGGGATTATTCCTTCTGTGAGTGTTCATTTCATACCATGGCTCGCTATTGACTGCGGTAAAAGGCTGTTTCCCTTCTCAGTTGCTGTCTACCGCTATTGCTGTTGCCCTGCAGCAGAAGACAATGGCAATAGCAAATGACAGCAACCAACAATAGCCAGTTGTGCTCAAGTTTTGAAAACATATGGTAACACACCCTGCATGGGATCACATAGGTATTAACTTTTACTGTAGTCAGTAGCAAGCCAGGTACGACTCATACAGTTGTACAAGCTACAACACCTCGAAGATGTCCTTGGCAGATGCGCACAATACCTGGGGTTTCTTCAAGGAATTCACTTAACCATGACATAATAACCCAGAACATTTTAATAAATATGACAGTTCTGGCTGTGAATGTCTTGCAGTTCAGTGTTTTTGTCATTGGTACTGCCAAATATTGATATTGGGATGATGTAACATTGGTGAATGAATCCAGAAAATGATACAAGCCAATGCCACACAGTTACACACATTATTAGTGAATGTATAGGGCACCTTGTTACAAATATTCTGTGCCATGCATAATTTTATCCTATTAATGTATTCTGCCAACATACAGCTGCTAATTATTTTGAGCATTAAACATATTTAGTATAAGTTTTGTCTTCATTTGGTAACTCTTCATAAACTATCTGCTCTCACATATTGTCAGAATCTATGTGACATATATTTCTTTAAAAATGTATTTCCTCTTAAATGTTACATTGGGCATATTGATGGATCTTGTTTTATCGTTTCCTACACACTTCCAGATCAAGGTTTGGAAGAATAAAAGATGCATGTACAGTAGCACCAAAACTTAAAAGGGTACTGAATAGAGTCATGGTATTAATGTCAATATGCAGCTTCCTCACTTCATGCAAAGAAGTATCAATTCGTCCTCACTTACTGTTTAGAATGATAGATTTCTTATGTTTGTGTGTGTGTCTTTTATTTTGTTTTTAGTTGTATTTGTTGTGGCCTCGTATAATTTCTCGCACGAAATGTCTCCATACTAAAATTTACTACGAAACAAAAAAGGAAAAACATTATGCGTGCTTCCTTTTTGTCTCTTTTTCTATCACAGGGTTACTAAGCTGTGGGTGCTCTTGCATGCATGTGGTTGTGGCAATAAATAAGCGAATTTCTACAGGACACCGAATGACCTCACATGACACTCTCAAGAATATCAAGTAGCATCAATTGCTAGTGCTCAATGATTGTTAACTCATTAACAAGCAAGCTAACTAACATATGTTTTTACCTTTAATTTATAGACAATAATCCAGTGGAGCTCGAGGAGAGAGAAAAGTAAGTGTCCAGTATGCTTTATTAACTTTTTCTGCAAAAAAAAGGGTCTTTAAATTTCTCATTAAAACATATAATTGTTGGAACTAGTCTACTACTCACATTAAGAGCAGGTGAAGGACTGAATATGCTATAGTTTGGAAAATGGATTTGTATCAGCCTTCTAAGGATTACTGTTTCTCATTGATGAAGTAGTTTTATATTATAGAGAACATTTTAAATGAATTTATAAATGGTCAGATTTGTTACTTTTCATCAGATGCACGCAAAAATCACATATACTTCCAGGTGGATTTTTTATAATTGCAGTTTGGAATACATTAAACATAAAAAGTGATTTTACAAACATGGTCCTCCATATAACTAAAATTATAAATTACTCACTTCTTTATGTAACTTTATAACTGATATGTAATAAGCTTCTTAAGTTTTACATATATTTCACATTGGTTCTTAATCCTCTTACAAGATAGGCTCGAAAGACTTGTGCTCATTAAGAGCAACTGGGACTCTCAAACTACATTTTACACTTCAATGCACTATTTCTTTGGTTGAATTCATTACTGTAACAATAATTATATGCAGAAAGCATGACTTTTTGAGGTTTTAATTGAAACTAAACTAGCAGGGCAGGAGACTTTAAATATATGTATTCACATTTATTGTGCTATGAAACATGCACTGTAGTCTGCAACTCCCCTACCAACCAAGTTGACAGTTATTCATGACATGTATAATTAATACAGTAGGAAAGGTAAAGTATGGAGTTGCTTTGAACTGTTTAATTTATCTTTTTTCCTATAAAACACAGAATATTATTTGTGCAGGTTTTAGGCAGATAAGTATCTTCTGTTTTATTTAAAGTAAGTACATATTGGTTTCAGATGTAAAATTTCCTTATTCAGAGGTGGATTGGCTTTACTGTGTATTCTCTCTTTCTGCCAGCATAATGTAAATTTCAGAGAAAAATACATTATTCTTTCTGAAAAGCATATTGTAGTGGAGTAGTATGTCATGCATAATTGAAAGCATGGTGTCTTTTTTACAATTTGAGATTCAGCTTTATTTACCATATGCTGGTATTAATTTATTTCTGGTAGCTATCCATGTAGCCAGTCTGCCCCTGATTATTACTAACCAGAATGCAGTACATGCTTGTATCCTGTTTCATTTATTATACCTTTTCTCCTAAACTTCTGATTTAATTTTGCTATTTGCTTGCTCCAGTACACATTTTGCCTTAAGTGAATTTATGACTCAATAAAAAAAATGAAACAAAATCCCACTCACAATACTGTTCTTTAACCATAATCCTGAGTTATTTACAGGAAGACAGGCAGCGATGAGATAACTTAATATTGTGAACTCCCTTGTATAATTAGTTTCAGTTTTGCACATGACCAGCTGTGTACTTCTCCTGGTTCATAGTGTAACTTACACATTTGTAATGCATCCAGTATAATCAGAAAGTGGTTTTTAATAATTTCATAGTTGTTAGTTAATTCTTCAGTTATTTAACATCACCACTCGAGAATATTCACATCTGGGCTAAAAATCAAGAGATGCAATGAAACAATTATCTTTTAAATGAATTACGTATCTGATAATTCAGTTGTGTGCTGCTGGTCAAATACATTTTCGATAGTGATGTTCACATATGTATTGCAATTTTTGAGCTTGTATTGAAAATTTTGCTAACAAATTCAGACCCCTGGAAAGTAATGAATAAATTACTATTTGTTCCACTTTCTTACTTGAAATAGTTCTTATGACAGAAATAAAATTTTCTTGTTGTCTGTAGTATATGAAAATTGAAATTCATGGTTAGTTTCTGTGTAGGCCTACTTTTAACTATCAAGCCAACTTCCATTAGGCAGTTAAGGGATTTGTCATAATAAGATATAAGCCATTGATATATTCTAATATCAAATTATACAAAAAGAGATTCTCATTTGAAAGAAATATCCACGAAAGTGAATGTTCATCTGTTCAGAGACAAGATTTTATCACTCATTTGAGATATGAAATAACAAATAATAGACTCTATTGAACATAAAACATTTATGAGGTTTTTGGATGTACCTGTTCTTGATCCTGCTGCTTGTAATTTTTTCTATCATAAAATAACATTACATGTCAGGAAACAATCCGTCTGACATCACAAATTCTGTGTCTCAATACTTTCGAAACAGCACACACTGACAGCTTTTCAGGATCTAGTCAGCTTCATAAGTTTATCTACATCTACATATCATACTTTAACAGATCATTATGCCAGGAGATAACTCTCCATTGAATCATACACTAGTGCTCATTAATTTCAATACACCCCGGTATTTCAGATTTACAACACAAATCAAACATTATCTCACAAAATATAATTATAGTAACTTCCACATATATAATACAATCATAATCATTATATTTTACTTTCATGAAAGTATACTCCTCACAAACTCGAGGCATGTAGTCAGTCAGTTTTTGTAGGTATTGTGGATCGATATGATTCCACACATCTGTAACAATATTCCAGAGATGTTCCTTGCTGGTTATATTAACATCGCTGATACGTCTGTCCACTTAATCCTAGACCATTTCAATGGATTAAAATCTGGGCTTTGGGACAGCCATACCATATCATTCAGTACTTTCTGTTTTTCTGTTGATGCAGTGTAGTTTGTACAGCATGCCGAACAATGTTTTGGGTCATTATCCTGTTGTAAGGTGAACCCTTTCCCTATTAAGAACAATCCACTTTGTATTGCATGATACTGAAGTGTGCGGTGCTACTGCTTCTGATCCATACATCCTTCTATTTTCACAATGTCGCCAATTCTATCTCCGGCAGAACATCCCCAAACTATAATAGAATCTCTACCATGTTTAACTGTAGGTATGGCACACTGCTGGGCTACCCTTTCCCCTACAAATCGGTGAACAAATATTCTTCTTCTGGTTCCAGAAATCTCAAACTTCGATTATCAGTGAATAACACCTTCATACACTCTTCCAATGTCCAATTACGCTGTTTTCTAGCCTATTCAATTCTCTTCTGTTTATTTATGGGCCTTAGAAGGGGTTTTCTTGCTGTGACACATCCTTTCAAGCCGGCTTCTGTCAGTCTCCTTTTTACTGTTGCAACAGATATTGTTGTCGTGTTCATTTCTACCAATTATGCACAAATTTGGGGTGCTGTTTTTAATCTGTTTCTCTTACTGGTAGTTCTGATATATTTATCATCACTTTTAGTTGTTTTATGGGGTCATTCCAGTCGTGGTAAGTCCTTATTGCTACCAGTTGCCTTCTGGCAGTGAAGGGTGTATTGCACTACCCTTGTAGACACACTACACTGTTTCACAATTTTTGCTAATAGATAAACCTGCTTGGATAAGTGCTACAATTGCAGCATGTTTTTCTATGGATATCTCCACTCATGGAGCCATACTAGCAATGTGCATAATTCAATATCATGAAGGAACTGACATGCAGGAACCACATGTTATGTATCGCTGCAATGCTTGCCATTTGCTGCAGACATCACATCACTACAGGGAACAACACAGGTGCACCAAATGCGGCATCCATCGGCAAATAGGTAAACAAACATATCAGATAGATGCATAATGTTTATGTACACCACATTGTTTGTTGGATAGTATTGTATCTCGATGACCACAAACAAAAATCATGACATGAACAACTATTGTACTGTTCCTTTGCTTCCTCAACCGTACCCACGGTATTAGACCTTATGTACAGATAACTATAAGTCATTTATTGGGTGTATTGAAATTAATGAGCAGTATTGTACATTAGCGTTTCCTTTCATTCTATTCACATATGGACCATGGGAATAATATCTGCTTAAATGTGTCCGTGTCTGTGGCAGTTAATTTAATCTTGTCTTTGACGCCATTGTGGGGGTGATATGTATATTCCTAGACTCCTCATTTTTAATACTGATTCTTGATACTTTGTAAGTTGGTTCTTACTGGATAGTGTTCATCTTGAAGCATCTGCCAGCTCAAGTTAATTAGAATCAGAACTTTTATTACCTCATTATGTACACACACAAGTCATGATTTAATGTATAGGGGACTAATCAGTACATCTCCATGACGATCTCCCATTGATTAAACTAATCTGTGACCATCTGTGCTGCCCTTATTTGTATACATTCACTATGCCCTGTTGTTTGTATTTGGTGCAAACCCACCCACTTGAGCAACATTCTAGAACGTGTTGTAAGAGTGTTTTGCAGTACTCACCTGTGTAGATTGACTGCATTTTCCCATTATACTGCCAATGAACATAAGTACGTCATTTGCTTTACCTATGACAGAGCCTATAGTATCATCCCATTTCATGTTGTTGTTGTGGTCTTCAGTCCTGAGACTGGTTTGATGCAGCTTTCCATGCTACTCTATCCTGTGCAAGCTTCTTCATCTCCCAGTACCTACTGCAACCTACATCCTTCTGAATCTGCTTAGTGTATTCGTCTCTTGGTCTACAAATTGTTACTCTGAGGTATTTGCATGAGTTGACTTATTACAGTTGTGGCTCATTGGCATTATAGAATTTCATGTTTTTGTTTTTTTCTGAAATGCTCATTTCTTTATCTGTGAACTTTTAAGCAAGTTGTCAATTTTTGCAACACTTTGAAAACTTGTCAAGATCTAAGTGAATATTTGTGCAGCTTTTTGAAACTGTACTTCATTGTAGATAACTGCATCATCTGCAAAACATGTGGGTTTACTATTAATACGGCCTGACAAATCAGTACTTTACAACATCAGCAGCAATGGTACCAAGATACTTTCAAGGGGGGACCCTAATTTATTTATCCATCTGTCAGTGATTCTTTATCCAAGATAACATGCTGCATACTGCCTAAAAAGGAGTCGTCAGGAGGCAAGCTGTATGCACCTAACTGATCATTATGTTCAAGAAATATCATTATGTTTGAACTTAGAATGGGTTCTAAGTCTGTGTAACACATGGGTGTCAGCCATATTGGACACTAATTTTGTGGGTCACTTCTGTTACCCTTCTTGGAAACAGATGTTACCCTTCTTGGAAACTACTGGGTGTAGTTTTTGTTCAAGGAATGTGTGGTAGATTATAGTTAAATAAGGGGCTTACTCAGCACCAACTTTATAGAGTCCAAGAGGAATTCCATCAAACCCTGGAGCATTGTTCAAATTAGCAATTTCAGCTGTTTCTCAATACCCCTGACATTAATATCTGTATCATTAATATTTGTAGTCGTATAAGAATTAAACAGGTGCAGTACACATGGATTTTCCATTTTAAAGTAATGTTTGAAAGTAGAGATTAGCATTTATGCCTTTTTTTTTGCTACCCTCAATTTCATTTCTTGTGGTGTCATTCATGAATCTCAGGATCCTACATTAAGTGCTGCTGGCAACCATTCAGTCCAGGACATCGGACACTTCATGTATGTTAAGAGAGCCAACAGTAAACTGTTATGAGACCAACAAGTTGTCCATCAATGATGGTCTGACTACCTTGCTGATACCCATAACACAGAATTTGCACATCCAGTAATTCCAAATCCTGGACCATCTTTGGACCTATGCCCATCGTTTCAACTGAGAACATAATGATTGCCATCAAGAACATGAAAAATGCTGAAGTGACTGGCCTAGATGATATACCAGCAGAACTCTAAAAAATACTCAAGACAGCTGCTTCAGAATTTTTTGTCACACTTTTCAAACCGACCGAAGTGGCACATCGGTTAGCACACTGGACTCACATTCAGGAGGACAGTGGTTCAAACCCGCTTCCAGCCATCTTGATTTAGGTTTTCTGTGATATCCCTAAATTGCTTCAGGCAAATACCATGATGGTTTCTTTGAAAGGGCACAGCCATCTTCCTTCCCCATCCTTCCCTGGTCCAGTGGGACCAACATCCAGTTCAGTTCCAGCCTAAAATGACAAAAAAATTTCTTTGGGCTTTATGGAAGGTCTTTTGATAAGATAAGAAAGACTTCTCCCATCGCCCTTTTGACAATCAGTGTGTTTCATTTAGCATCTCTTTGTCTATATCCTTATGCTTTGTCTTACATCTATTGCATCCGTGTTTTTCCTTAAAAGTTCCTTTATGGAGACGGTATACAATTGGGTCCATCCGATGATGACCTTTTCTATTAGGTACTTGTCTGTCCAAGTGCTTGGTCAGTTACGTAGTCACAGCTTTTCATCACAGAGGACGCCAATGACTTATCTCCATTTACCCTTTCCTGAGTATTAGAAGTGTCATCACAATTTGTGATGACAATGGACCATAAGTACTTGAAATGCCTGCTTTTCTGATTGTTTTTATAACTAGTACTAATAGTGACTCTGGTTTGGGGACCAAATTCCAGATAAGCAGTCTTCTCAGTACGGAAGTTTAGCCTGTTCTCAGCCAGCCTGTCTGTGAGTTAGTATCTGATGTTGGGGTCAAAGTTTGTTTCTTTGGCTAGGATCACATCATCCATGTCCAGGGATGTGGTAAACATATGTCAGCTGCTGCTGCATCTATACACAGGATGTATAGTAGCAGTGGTAGGGCAGGGCCTTAATGAGCACTGACAGTGATCTAAAAAAGTGGGTAAATTTCAGCTAAACTCCAAACCACACTAGTAGTATTGTGGTACAGAAGCTGTCTCCAGCTTTCATTGGCCTCTGGGACTTCCTGGGTTGGGTTGCATTGGTGGTGTGGCAACTCTTAATGAATTCCTACTGGTTGGGTTTTACTGTGGCAGCGTTTATGAACCTATTGTCCAGTGCTTGTTTGAATAATTTCAATATATGGCAGAGGAGCTGAACATGATGGTAAGTTTAATAGTCTCTCACATTTTCTTTATAATTTCAGACTGTAGCTCCCATGCTAGTTATCGATCTGGTTGAAAAGTGTGATAAAAATTCTGAAGCATCTGTCCCAAGCATTTTTTGGAGTTCTGCTGCTACATCATCTAGGCCAGTTGCTTTATCATTTTCCATGTTCTTGATGACAACCATTATGTACTCAGCTGAAATGATAGGTGAGGGCCTAGAAGTGGTCCATGAGTTGCAGTCAGTGCATGAGCAAACTCTGTGTTGTGTATATCAACAAGGTAGTCTGGCCATTGTTGAAGGATAGCTTGTTGGTCTCATAACAGTTTGGTTTTGACTCCCTTGACATAGATGACATGACAATGGATTGAATGATTGCAGGACTTGGCAAGGCGATAAATGTTGCCTTCTGGTAGTTGTGAGATAAGATGATGATGCCAATCCTGGTAGCACCGGCCTTCACAGCACCACTGCTCTTTTCACTGCCAATTTTGGGACTTGATACCACTGAAGTTCATTATCAAGACATGAGCTCATCCAAGTCTTAAAGGCTATTTTTTTCTTCTTAATCAGTTGATGAAATTATCATCCCACCACCAGGTTTGCTTAAGAATGTATTTTTGCCCCAGTATTGTTTTTCTGAGAGTTGTTGCCTCTCAGCATCTCCCACAGTCACAGGCTTTAAATGATAAATTGGGTAAGGCTTTCACGAGTTTGTTCCATTGGACTCACTCATTCTCCACCACTTCCTTCACTCAGATCCAGTCTTAGGTGTTTTGTTTGCTATGAAAATTTTTCCATTATAAGCACATTCTAACACACACATTGACAGAGTTTTGGATGTCCTCCTGAGGGATATCATGCCAAATTCTGTCCAGTTGGCACATTAGATCATCAGAATACAGAGCTGGTTGGAGGGTCCTGGTCATAATGTTCCAAATGTTCTTAGTTGGGGAAAGATCTGGCGACCTTGCTGGCCAAGGTAGGGTTTGGCAATCATGAAGACAGGCAGCAGAAACTCTCACCATGTTCAGGTGGTCATTATCTTTCTGAAGTGTAAGTCAAGGATGGCCGGCCATGGAGGGCAACAAAATGGGGCACTGAATATAGTTGACATACCACTGTGCAGTAAGGGGGCTGCAGATGACAAGAGAAAAGAAATGACACTCCAGATCACCACTCCTTATTGTCAGGCAGCATGGCAGATGACAGTCAGATTGGTATCCCACTGCTGTCCAGAGTATCTCCAGTCACATCTTCAGGCTAGAATCTCTCCCACTATACAGTCTGACGGCCAAAAGTGATGGTATGGGATGCCATTTACTTTCACAGCAGTGTGCATTTCCTTGTTATCCACTGCACCCTTCCAGCACAACAGTACATCAGTGATATTCTACACTGTGTTTTGTTGCCTTTCATGGCAAGCCCTCCTGGGCTTACTTTTCAGCAAGATAATACCTGTTCACATGGTGAGAGCTTCTACTACTTGTTTTCGTGCTTGCCAAATTCTTCCTTGGCAAGCAAGTTCATCAAATATCTTGCCAATTGAGAACATTTAGAGGATTCTGGGCAGGCCCCTCCAACCATCTCAGGGTTTTGATGACCTAATGCACCAGTTGCACAGAATTTGGCACAATACCCTTCAGGAGGACATGCAACAACTGTGTCAATCAGTGCTAAGCTGAAATACTGCTCGCATAAGGGCTAGAGGTGGACCAACTCATTATTGACTTCCTCAATTTATGAAGCTCTTTCTCTTGAATGAATCATGCATTTTTTCTAAAACTATGATCATTCTTTTGTCTCTTAATGTACCAATTTCCATTGGATAATTCCTTCATGGTGCAATTTTTTTAAAAAAAAAAAAAAAAAAAAAAAAAAAGCAGTGGCTGTCTTACAGAACCCCTTCCATATATATCACCTTCTTCTTGCTATTGATATATCAGTATGTCTAGTAGAGCCTCCACTGATAGAGGATACGATACCCATTTTTTGAACTATGTGTTGGTCACAAACTGATCATGGAGTCTGTGGATTGTGCATCATGTGACACCCATCATTATTTTTCAGGCCAAGTCCACATCCCCCATGATATCGCTGTTATCCTTCTCACTGAGATCCAACATGTTGATTGAAGTTTCCACCAAGGGTAATAGGCTCATACTGTGGAATTGTTTGAAGATGAGCATCAAGACTCTTCCAGAATTAAATTTTTTCATCTCCTGTGCATCCAGTTTAAGGGTAGCAAAATATGGCGTTTCAAAAAATGGCATTTCACATTCTAATCTTGTTTCTAACTTCAGAAATGATCTTTTGTAACAGTTAAATTATTCATCTGGAGGGATGTATCATTTTCCCAGCCTTCAGTAGCATATTCAAACTATGTGCCTTTCAAGTAAGATAAAACACTTAAATGTATGTTAATTCATAAGTGAAGCAGTACTGAAAAACGTACATTTGCAGGGGGACTTTAAAAACCAAAGTTATATAATATTACAGCAGGGCAAGTAACTTTTATTGACTGCTGCACTACACTTCAAAGTAACACAGATACATGACACCAATTTCAACAATAACACATGTCTCTGTAAACAACAGTCAGAACATTCTACCAGATGTTCAGTGGATTTATACCTATAAATCCAATCCTTGTTCACAGAGCCACCCAAAAACAACTGTGCGAACATCCCCATATTTGTAAAATGACTTCACCTTTCATTTGCTGCAAATCAGTTCCTCAGTTATGTGGAGACTGTCATCTGTGGTTGATATCTGTAGCCTTCCTCCCTTTCCTCAGTTCACTTGCACGGATGTTCCCCAATCATACTGTAATCATCTACATCTACATCTACATAGTTGGTTGGTTGATTTGGTGTAAGTGACCAAACAGTGAGGTCATCGGTCCCATCGGAATAGGGAAAAGTTGGTCATGCACTTTCAAAGGAACCATCCCAGCATTTGCATGAAGCAATTTAAGGAAATCATGGAAAACCTAAATCAGATGGCCAGATGCGGGTCTGAACCGTCAGCCTCCCAAATGCGAGTCCAGTGTGCTAATCACTGCACCACCTCATTCAGTTGTCTGTGGATACTCTGCAAATTACACTTAAATGCCTGGCAAAGGGTGAAGACTTTTAATTATCCAACAATTAATTGGAAAAATCGTAGTTTTGTTAGTGGTGGGCATGATAAGACATCATGTGGAACTTTACTAATGGCTTTCTCTGTAAACTACCTAGAATAAATAGTAAGGAATCAAATTCATCACGGAAAAATATTGGATCTAATGGCAACAAATAGACCTGATGCCTTGAGGATTTCCACATCGAAATTGATATCAGTGACCATGATGCAGTTGTGGTGACAATGATTACCAAAGTACAAAGTACAGCTAAATCAAGAAAAGATATATATGTTTGATAAACTAGATAAAAATTCAGTAGTGTCATATCTCAATGGGGAACTCGAGATTTTCAGCACAGGTTAGGAGCAAATACAGGAACTATGACACAAGTTTCAAAGGATGGTTGACAACACACTGGACAGATATGTACCCAGTAGAACAGTTCACAATAGGAGGGAACCTCCATTGCACAAATTCATTGCAAAGAAACTTCTAAAGAAACAGAGATTACTGCGTACTTGGTGTAAAACAAAGTGTAGGGCCATAGGTAGATACTGAATGAAACGCGTTTGACTGTCAAAAGAGCAATGTGTGATGCCTTCAGTAACTACTGTAGCAGAAGTGATCTTTCGCAGAACTCAGATAAATTCTGGTTGTATTTAAAGGCTGTTATTGGCACCAAAGTTAGTGTCCGGTCCCTAGCAAATGAGGCAGGAACTGAATCTGAGTGCAGTAAAGCAAAAGCTGAAATGCTTAACTCTGTTTTCAAATGTTCCTTTACAAAGGAAACTCCTGAAAAATTAAAACTAAAATAATCTAAACTCCTCCCTAACAGGCCACCAAGGTCCAATGGTGCCGACCAGCCGCAGTGTCATCCTCAGCCCACAGATTACACTGGATATGGATATGGAGGGTCACGTGCTAAGCACACGGCTCTCCTAGCCGTATGTCAGTTTATGAGACGAGAGCTACTACTTCTCAATCAAGTAGCTCCCCAGTTTGCCTCACAAGGGCTGAGTGCAACCTGCTTGCCAACAATACTTGGCAGACTGGATGGTCACCCATCCAAGTGCTAGCGCAGCCCAACAGTGCTTAACTTCAGTGATCTGACAGGAATTGATGTGACCATTGTGGCATAGCCATTGGCCATCAAAGGACAAATGCTACAAATTAATCCTTGTACCACTGAAAAGATGGATAAAATAAGCATTAGTGTCAGTGATGTTGAGAAACAGCTGAAATCATTAAAACTATACAAAGCACCAGGCGCCGATGGTATCCCTGTGAGATTCTATACTTTATTTGTTGCTGAGTTCACCTCTCTTCTAACTATAATCTACCATAGATCCCTCAAACAAAAAACCATGCCCAGTTATTTGCAAAAGTGCAGGTCACACCTGCCTACAAGAAGGGTAGTAAAAGTGATCCACAAAGCTACTGTCCAATGTCCCTGACATCAATTTGTTGTAGAATCTTAGAACACATTCTGAGCTCAAACATAATGAGTTATCTTGAACAGAACAACCTCCTTGATGCCAGTCAGCATGGATTTTGTAAACATCAATCAAGTGAAACCCAACTCGTACTTTTCTCAGATGACATGTTGAAAGGTTTGGATCAAGGCAACAAGATAGATGCAGTGTTTCTTAATTTCCGAGAAGAATGGGAACTTACCACAACAACACTTATTGTCAGTAGGTTGGTCAGATGGGTATGAAGCGAAATTTGTTGCTGGATTGAGGGCATTTTGGTAGGGATGACATAGAATGTTACCTGGGATCAAGAGTCATCCTCGATGTAGAAGTAACTTCAGGTGCACCCCAGAGAACCTTGCTGTTCATGTTGTTTATCAATGAAAAAAATGTTCAAATGTGTGTGAAATCTTATGGGACTTAATTGCTGAGGTCATCAGTCCCTAAGCTTACACACTACTTAACCTAAATTATACTGAGGACAAACACACACACCCATGCCCGAGGGAGGACTCAAACCTCCGCCGGGACCAGCTGCACAGTCCATGACTGCAGTGCCCTAGACCACTCGGCTAATCCCTTGCAGCTTTATCAATGATCTTGCAGGCAATATTATTGGTAAAATCAGGCTTTTTGCAGGTGATGCAGTTATCTATAATGAAGTAATATCTGAGAGAAGCTGCATAAATATTCATTCAGATGGTGATAAGATTTCAATGTGGTGCAGATATTGGCAACTTGCTGCTCTAAATGTTCAAAAATGTAAAATTTTGCACCTCACAAAACAAAACAAATGTCGTATCCTATGACTATAATATCAGTGAGTCACTGTTGGAATCAGCCAACTCATACAAATACCTGGGGGTGTAACATTTTTTAGGGATATGAAATAGAATGATCACATAGGTTCAGTCGTGGGTAAAGCAGTGGGTAGACTTCAGTTGGCTGATACAATACTGGGGAAATGCAATCGGTCTACAAAAGAGATTGCTTACAACTCACTCATGTATGCTCACATAGGGGATTGTGAGGATAAGATTAGAATGATCACTGCATGCACAGAGCCATTCATAGAATCATTCTTCCTGCATTCCATATGTGACACCCTAATAACTGGTACAATGGGATGTACCCTCTGCCATGCACCTCATGGTGGTTTGGAGAGTACAGATGTAGGTGTAAATCACCATCGCCCAAGTCTTTGCAGAGTGGTCAAATTGTTGGCACCATTTCATTATGGCTGGGCACAACACTGCATTTGGTCTATATAGTGCCAGAATTTCTTGGTGAATCTGTGTGTAATTTAAATATTTTACCCACAAAAATGGTATTGTCTCACATATGTAAACTTCGGAGTACATTTGCAGTCGCTGTGTCATTTCAGTCACACACTGTGATGAACCTTATCCATACCACAAAAGCACTGTTTTTGCACGAACCCCAGAACATGAATACTCTTCTGACAGTTCAACACTCTTGATTTACAATGATATTATGTGATATGACATGTATAACTTACTTTCTGAAATCCCTATGTGGGTACTTCATTTTATTAGCCATCATTGTATCCTCCCTTTGCAGTTTATTTAATCCAGAATGGATCATGTCAAATGACGGGGAATTACAAGCCCTTCTTAATCCTATTTAAAGTGATATGAGTTCTGTAATATATGTTACTTGTAGGTCAAATGACTGTTTATTGTTTCTTAGATAATTTAAGGATTTTCTCTCTCTTGATATTCCAAAGCCCAAAAATTTATTTTTTGTAGCTGTGATGAAAAAGTTAAACTTGTCCTCCATCTGAAGGTTGGTTTGAACAACACAGTGCTTTACTAAAATGGTTCCATTGGCTATATGTTCTTGCCACCTTTTGACCATTGAACTGACAACCTGCCAGATGTGGGAGGGGGGGAGTGTACAGTTTAATGTAATCCGTGAACCATGTGGTATGGTTTCCAAAAATTCATATTTCTACAAAATGCATAACTGTATACCTGTTGCTTGTAACCATTCCTTCAGTCAAGCGAAGGCTATGTTATGGAGCACTTCGTCATTAATTTGGTGTCTGTGATTGTTAAGCAGTTTTCAGATACATTCACCTGGTTCAACCCAATCGTGTAGGAATCAAATGTTTTTGTGATCATGCTGATTGATCTCTTTTGCTGGTGTAGGTAATACTGCAATAAAAGAAAAGTAATTCCTGTTTGATTATATGAAACACCAGCATGGATAAAGATTTGGATGTATTGTCAGCATTTTAGCATTGGATTAATTTATTTGTCTGAAAATATGAAATTGTACCCTGCAATGGAAAGATCTTATGATTGTCATAGTACTTATAACAGTTTTATAATCTGACTTACTCCTGCATCCTGAATGTGGCCCTTTTTCTCATTAACTATAAATTTGTAGGTCTAACTGTGTAAATCTCATCTCTTAACTTAATGCCTCCTTGAAGTAAAAATATCATTTGCAAAGACAGGAAGCTGAGTAAAATTCTACCCCCTTGGACTATTTTGGTTCAGCTGAATGACAGTTTCTTCATGAAGGCTTTGCTTATGTAATAATTTATTACCTCAAGATTGTTTAAAATTTACAGTGTTCACACTGTTGGTTGCAGCAATTGATTGCCATCTACAGATGTGATTGATCTGCTAACAGTATTATTATGATATATAGCAACTCCATTATGCATCCTAAATCCCATGAAGCCTTGTAAAATATGTGTATGAATTACACATCATTTCTTCACATAGTAAAAGAAACTAAAATTTTAAAAAAATGCTATGTTAATTTTTTCATTATTCTAGAAAGTTATATCTTTAATAAACCTCTCTCAGAGTCAGTCTCAAACCTAATGATAGGAAGGTAACAAAACAGTCAAAAAATGGTGTTTTGAAATATTTCACTGCATTATGTGTGCACCAGTGAATTGCATTTACCGTAACATGTCCAGTATCAGTGCTTTCCTTGTTACCTGACGTTGGACGACATCCACAAAATGACATTTAGGACAATATTTGACAAACAGAGCTCCTTGCCATCTGCATTGAGTCGTAAACTTCTGAATATATATTTAAGCCTTCTAACATGTCAATTATAGAAAGGAAAATTTGAATGCTGAAAGGCAAGATACTGAATGGAGAATGTTGCTACAAATTTAGAGATCCATTGCATTTCTAACAGTAATTTAGACTCGTAGTTAATAGAAATGTCAGTAATTAAAGTAACCTGTTATTTTTAATAATATGTTTGGCTTAGTTCTGTTGAGTGGCTAAAAGAGTAAATGTCAGTCTCCAATCCAAAGGACTTGGCTTCATTCCTGTCAGTCCCAGGACTCTATTTCTGTCATGTATCACATGTCTCACCTCTGGCAGTGATTTTCTTCCCTGTCACTTATCATTTCTTTTGTCTCTGCAATGATTTGATTAATGTGAAAAAAGTAAAGTTCTGCTATAATTCATAGCCCATATTACATTGTAGGTCTTTCTGTAGCTGACAGGAATGTCAGTTCGAAGGTTGGGTAAAGGCAGGGACATATCTAGTGCAACAGTGCAGTATTCAAACCACCCTTCAATTCAAGGACAGCTTTACCTTACATAAAAATTAATTTAGATTTTTTACTATTGGTCATAAACGTAGCTTAATAAGTCTTTCCATAGTTGAAAAACGTTTTAGTAATTGCCCTTGCTATCTTTGTCAAATACTGTGTGTGATGTGTTTTGATATTCCCATTATCTGGACTCAAACCAGACTATAAGGCTTGTTGTTAGTGTGAAAATATTTGTATTCCAGTCCAATGCTTGTTTCTGGCAACAACCCTTCCTGTAGTGCATATGTTTTGCAATGCTGACGGAGCCATTCTTTGTAGTACTTGCATCCATGGCATTTTCCAACTCTCACAGAGCAGATGACCACCCAAAATCACAAGATTCACTTAATGTGAAGCACTTATGCCTGTTTATTAGATTCAACTCCCTGATCTTGTCAGATTCCCCAATTATGGTATCTCAGAAACTTGTATCTTGAACCATGGTGCTCGTTTTGTCAAACCTTATTTCATGATTCCACTCCTGACAATGCTCATCATTGCTTATGTGCTTGGCTGCATCAAGAAAATGTTCCTCAGACGTCTCCTAATTGCTACACACATACAACTTGTCTCGGTATCACAGTTTTGTTGGGAGTCCAGACTGCTAGCATACCTAATCGTCCACAACACTTAATGAATACATCTAGGCCAATTTTGTGAAATTTAGAATAATCATCATGTGTAGATACTCAAAAGAAGTCTTCTGATAAAATCATTATAAACATTTTTTTTAAAAAACCTCAAATAAAGGAATACCCTTTTCTTCTCCACTTTCTGATTATATGAATAAATGTCTGTTTCTGTGTAATGTGGGAATCCTGCTGCTTTGCAGTAATGAATGTAGTCACTTCTTCTTCTTCTTCTTGCAGTGATATCACACTGTATTCCTCTCCCAACACTGAAGCTCAGCATAGCAGTAAATGTTTAGAACAATTTTGCAGTTCTTTAGTTATGGAAATGAGGAAACCTTAAATCATTTCTTATGTAATTATAGGTATTGTACAACTTCAATTAAAAGGACATGTCCTGATTGTTGAACACTATAGTAAAAAATTGTTAAACAGAATTGCTGGCCAATACTTACCTCAGAGAAGAAATATTAGTATGGTACTACTGATTGACATGTACAGGGTGTAACAAAAAGGTATGGCCAAACTTACAAGAAACATTCTGCACACATAGAGAAAGAAAATATATTATATGGACCTTGGTCTTTAAATGCTTTATTTCCATGTTAGAGCTTAGTTTCTACAAGTCTTCAATACATCAGTCGTGAGAAACATACAGGAAAAGAACATATCAGCACAGTATGAAACACTTTCCTAAATGAAATGTTCAAAATGGGAACTCCGCATTTTAATATACTTCCGTTACACCATACTGGAAACCCTGTCAGTGATGAACACTTGAACAGTTCATGCTATATGCTTGCACAGTCCATGATGAACACTTAACAGATAATGCAATGTGCTTGATGCTAGTGGAGCAATGAGGTTAGTCACATGTCAGTACAAGCAAGGAAGTGAGTCATATTTCAACATTACCTTTGTTTCATTGGAACAACAAACACTGGCAGTGAATCGAAGAATTACAACTTACTGTACATTATAACAAAATGTAACAATATTATGAAAAGGAAAGTTGCCACTCACCATATAGTGAAGATGCTGAAGAGTTAGGCATAACAAAAATATGGTCACAAGGAAAGCTTTTGGCACATAAGGCCTTCATCAGAAGTAGAGGACACACACACACACACACACACACACACACACACACACACGACTGCAGTCTCAGGCAACTGGAGCACACTGCGAGCAGCAGCACCAGTGCATGATGGGAGTGGCAATAGGGGTGGTACACAGTGCAGTGCCACTGGAGGCATGCAGGGACGAAGTGGAGAGAGGATAGGGCAACTAAGTGCAGTTGGGAGGTTAGACAGAAGGCTGGAGGGGGGGACCGTGGAAAAGAATAAATGTAAACGGACTGGGTGTGATGGTGGAATGAGGGCTGTATAGTGCTGAAATGGGAACAGGGAGGCTGTATAGGTGAGAACAATGACTAATGAAGATTGAGGACAAGAGGCTTACAGGAATGTAGGTTATATTGCAGAAAAAGTTCCCACTTGTACAATTCAGAAAAGCTGATGTTGGCGGGAAGTAACCATATGGCACAGACTGTGAAGCAGTCATTGAAATGAAGGCTGTCATAGTTTGGCAGCGTGCTCAGTAACCTGGTGGTCCACTTGGCCACAGTTTGTCAGTGCCCATCCATGCAGACAGACAGCTTATTGTTTATCATGCCCACATAGAATGCAGCTTAGCTTGTAACCAAATGTAACTAAGAGGATGTTTGGAACATGTCATAAAAGAAAGCATTTCATGTAATGCTGGTATGTTCTGATTCTAACTGTTTCCCTTGATTAATGTGATGATGAAAAGGAGTAAGAAATGAGCTCTAACATAGAAATAAAGCGTTTCCAGACCTTTGTCTACCCTCGTGCATAAGTAGAGACAATATTTGATTTACCTCAGTGTGAAATTAGTAGATAGTGGTAACTAATGGCATTGGGACAAAATATTAAATTCAGGTTGAGAAAAGCTAAAAACCAAGATAAGGGATTGTTATTAATGGTAAAGTGATGCTATTCTATAGGTGAGAAACTGAAATCTCAGAAGAAAAGTAAATCCTGAAAGCATTGTGTGTATAACAGGAGAGAATGTCACTGTGGAAAGGAAAATGGAAAGCTGAATTATAGGAATGTAAAGTTATGGGCAAAGAATCAGATGGATTTTTTATCAGAAAGTCTCATGAAGAGCTGTTGTGATGGTGAAGAGCATCATCAATTAAATATCAATTTTTTCGGATAGTGCACTCAGTATAATGTCACTCAATGCTCTGTCCCTACCACCCGTCCTAAACATCTGAGTGTCCCAGTCTATATCTGGTAAATTGAAATCTCCACCTAAGACTATAATATGCTGAGAAAATTTATGTGAAATGTATTCCAAATTTTCTCTCAGTTATTCTGCCACTAACGCTGCTGAGTTGGGAGGTCGGTAAAAGGAGCCAATTGTTAACCTAGCTCAGTTGTTGAGTGTAACCTCCACCCATAATAATTCACAGGAACTATCCACTTCTACTTCACTACAGGATAAACTACTACTAACAGCGACAAACACGCCATCAAAGTAACCAAAGTAACACTGACCAAAACTCGATCACTATAACATTTTATGTCACATTTATGAGGTTCCAAACTATTTGTGCTCTGACACAAATACAGAATCATCTAGTAGAAGTTGCACATACTCTTTAGAAGATATGGTAATTTTATGTGACACCTTGTTCCTTAATGATAAAGCAGTAATTGATTTAAATGGTGTTGTGAAATACTTAACGTTCATCTGCAGGTTTGGGTGAAAAGGGGGGGGGGGGGGGTTGGGGGTTATTAATGTTTACAATGCAAGGTTTGATTAGCAAGTTTTGTATTTACAACCGATGGAAGTATTACCACTTTACCACTCTGACAGTGCAAGTTGAGACAGTATACATCTTGTTGAGGAATGTAAGGAATAAACATTGCAAACAGGCTACAACTATGTGTCAAACTGATATTTATACCACTCCCTGCCTTTTGCAGTAGTGTTCTTCCAGGTGCATGTTATCCAGACATATTCCACAAACTGATACAAAGCTCCTACTTGTCATATTTTTCCCTTTCCTTCTACACTGGACAGAGTCTCCCACTAGTGCAGCATGATTGACATCCCTAGAATGGATGTGATAGAGAGAACAGAGGTGAAATTTCTTTCATATATGGCAGGGTGTTGCTGTGTTGATTAAGGCTTTGAGCTGGGTCAGCCACTGAACCCAGATGTGTGCCAAAATTCATATTTATAATAGAGGGAAACATTCCACGTAGGAAAAATATATCTTTTTTTCACAGATATAAAATTCATATTTAGTTGTAGATGCAGTGACAATCAGTTTCCTTATTTCTATTGAACTTAATTTTATTCATTGCAGAATCTGTAGAATTTATTTTATGTAGTACCTTTTACATTTAAAAAAAAAAGGGAAAAGAAAAGAGACACTGTGCACAATTATATTAGATTTCAGGGGAAAATAGTATGGAAGAATGAGGAAATGATGTGGAAACAAAAACAAACAAATAAACATAAATTTTCCCACTAGATGGCATTGTAAGTGTCATAATGTAAATGGGTTTGGGTACAAATGATAGATGAATTGCAATCTGGAAGCTATGGTGTGAGTTGCACATGAAACTAACCATACTGTCCAATGAGCATGATTGCACGAGTTTGACATTCAACAATTGTGGCACTGTTAGTAATCCACCCACCACTTCAAGATCATACCACACTGGTTTTAAACTGTTCTGAGGCCAAAAACCACATAAAAAGCAACAATGACATTGATTCTTAATTGTCCTGAGGCCAAAAACTACATAAAAGGTAAGAATGAAATTGATTTTTAATTTTCCTGACGCCAAAAACCACGTAAAAGGCAGCAATGAAATAGGTTTCTCATTGTTGTGAGACTGGTGCAAGACATGTTCAATATGCTGTCCACCATTTTCTGCCCACAATTTGAAATCATGAAACAGTATCTTCCACATACAATTGGTGTGTTTCAGGAGTCACATTCATCTTGCATTGTGCATTGTGCAGCTATGTTTGTAATCAGAGCATAGAACACATCATCTTGCAGATAACCCAACAGTCGGAGGTCACACAGATTGATATCAGATGATCTGGATGGCCAGGCTATGGAGAAATGATGGCTGATAATTCCATCTTTTCCAAAATGCCTCTGCAGCACTGTTTCCATTGGCAGTGCAGTGTGTAGAGGAGCACCGCCTTGCATTAAAATGACCCTAAGCACAAGTGCATGCTGTTGAAGGGTTGGAATGACATCAGTGTGCAAAAGCTTCTCATAGAGTTCACCAGTGACAGTACAGGTAACAGGGTACACAGGATCCATTGTCTCAAAATATATGATCCTGCAATAAATGATACTGCCAATGCACACCACACAGTTACCTTAGCAGAATGAAGGGGTACTAGTAGATTTGCGGGTGGATTTTCAATTCTCTGTATTCTGCACTTCTGTTTATTGACCTGTCCTTGGAGATGGAAGTGGGCTTTGTCTGTACACAGAGTGTTCCGTGTCCATTCACCATCCACCTTCAGGTGAGCAAAAAATTCTAGAGTAAATGTTTGTCTTGCTGGCAGGTCAGCATGAAGAAACTTCTGAACATAGGTAATTTTGTATCAGTAGTAATGCAGGACGTTTCATAGAATTTTATGTGCCATGCTCACAGGCATGTCCAAAGTTTGAGCAATTCCCCATGCACTGCATGGGGGCACACCTACACTCAATCCCTCCTGCAAAGCTGTAGTGACATTTTCTGCTGATGTCGGATCAATTGTTTTCCTCCCTCTGTCATATTTTACTTTAGAAGTGCTTGTCTTTTCAAATTTTGTAATCATTTTACCCAGACTCCTGGCAGACATCAGTCCAACAGCTTTTTCCAGACCCTTGAGTGTCCAGAACTTTGCAGAGCTACTGGTCCACAGTCACTGTTCTTGTAAAAGAGCTTTATTAGCAGCATGTGATCCTGTATTGAGACAGTCAGTTTGAGCATCACCAATACAAACTGAGGACATCCATGTACCGCGCATCTTTTATTCTGCTGCTTGCAGTGGCTATCCAGTAGAAAAATTGAACATTACTAGTGTTCCTTTTTGTATCCCATAACTTTTTCCATTACAATTTGACATCATTCTGAGCAGTGGATCATTTTTTTTACAGCATTTTGAAACTGGAACTTTAATTATAATCACTCTGCACATCAAAAGCAAAATTCACTGGTGAAAATTATAAAATATAAATTGTTAATATTGATGACAGGCACATATAAAAATGCAAGAAACTGTCCTAACTTTTGGGACTTAATAGTTTTTTTTTTAGTTAGTTAGTTAGGAAAGAGGAATAGGTTGCAGGAGAGGCTGCTCACTTAGACTCCAGGATTTATTGTGAAGATAAAGGAGATAAAGATGAAAGGGAAGTTGTCAGAATGAGTAGGAGTCAAATATTGTGCATTGCTAAGCACTGTGTGATCTTCAGTCCAGAGTATCTGTGCAGATGTTCATCACATAAAAAGAAGGGCAATATGATTAATCATGAATTTGTCTGACTGACAAAAAACTGTCTCAAAATTACTCAAAAATCTGACCTTCTAGATGCAAGAAGAACAATGCCCATAATGCTGTGAGAACCTATTTCAGAATTTCAAAAAACAGTTTTCTGTGACAAATCAGGAAACATCCTTCAGCTTCCAGCAGGTGCAGAGAAGTATAAACAATCATTAATTGCATAGTCCACCCATCTTGAAGTGAGGAAAAACTGTAATATGTGCCACCACAATAAGGAGTATTCCTTGCCATTCGGTGTACAGTAATTTATACCATATAGACACAGATGTAGAATCCATTAAGAATCTAAATGTTACATGGTATATAAAAGAGATTATTTTCAGTGGTCAAATTGTTAAACAGTTATGCTGAGCTTATCTATTTCCCATCACCAATCAAAAGCTTGTTTCCCTTTTAACAAGCATGACTGATACCATTTAGAATATGTGTTGATGCTTAACATTGTGACTGCATGCATAAAATGAATAATATGCATTAAATGCTGAGAGTTGTGCTAGCACTTTTTCCTTGTATATTGTGATACAGCCCAGATGGCAACGCAAGTGTAACACCATCTCAGAACCCAGCACGCCCAGTCCACAAGTGGCCACTACGTCCAGGGGTCCTAGTGCATGTGAACGGATCGCATAGTTTGAATTTTGGAAGATTGCATCAAACTACACATGACAGTGCTGCTAGCTCTAACACTTCAAATTACAGTCTACCTTACTCAAGTAATACTATGCCAAAAAACTTAGCAGCAAGGAAGGAGCGTACAAAGAAGTGTACGCGCAAACTGAAACAGAGACGTGCAGTTAGTTTAAGTAGCCTACGCCATGATGACACTAACCAACACAGTAGAGCAAACAAAATAAGACAAATGTTTGTGAATGATGGTACAAAATACCATTGTGATACATTACCTGGCATCTTTCATGGAAAATCAGGAGGTAAGTGCTTCTGTCCATCATCACTTCTTTGTTATTTTCAAGCAGAAAAAAAGTGCTTGTCTTATGATTTTTGTTTATTATTATAATAATTTCTAACTTCATTGCACTTTTTGTTGACTAATGAGTAGTTGTACTTACTACTTTTCAGTTACTCTTAGTAACAGCTTGTTTGTAATTTATGATTTTTAAGCTCTTACTATTTTATGCTTGTGTTTTGCATGGTTTGTATTTTATTTTATGCTTATAGTGGTGACTTTCAAGAAGTTAGAAGGCCCAATCAACTACAGCGTATCACGGAAACGAAAAAAACCTGGATCAGGTCAGTAGTTTTAGCAGCTGTAAAACTAGTAGGAAACTGACTGTGCATGACTGAAGACCATAGTCTATGCTACAGAGTATGAAGCATTGAAACTGAATAACTGTTATATCACTGTGTGACAATAAATGATAAACCATTACCAATTCCTATGAAAATTCCTCAGCACTGTGAATGACAGGAATAAATAAAACCTGAAAACAAAACCAAGTAACAACTGTTAAATGACAGTTTTTCTGTTAATCATCATCTCCTGACTCTGTCCCTCACACTTCTTTCTGTCTTCCTCATTACTTTCTTTCCTTCTTTCTGACTATTCTACTGGCCTAAGGGAGCAATGTTGCTAACTCAGGCACCAGCTTGTACTCCCCTGTTCATGAGACCACTGAGCACACTTTATTAGCCTGCTCTTCTTCAAGAAACTACTTTAGTCCAGAAACAGTCATACAGCAAAAAGTCCAAGATGAAATTGAAAACAGAATTACAAGGTAGCAAAAGACCAGCATTATGTGTAGTTTTAACTGTCAGAAACCACGTTGTGGAATCCTAATAGTCAGCTAAAGTACAATTTTAAAGTTAAAAATCAAAACAGTTTTGGTCACATAATAATATCTATTCCAATGGTGACCAGTTTCAGTCTGTTTGCCGATCATCTTCAGGCTATTAACTAATGGTGGCAGGTAGAGGTGATGAACAGAGCGGGTATCATTTGCTGAAAGAGGAAAAATAATTGTTCTGTGGAGTATGAAGAACTGAAACTGAATAACTGTTGTATCACCACATGACAGTAAGTTATAAATAGTTATGAACATCTCTTACTAAAATTCTTCAGCGCTGTGAGTGACTGGAAGAAATAAAAACTGAAAACAAAACAAAGCCAAACATGTTAAATTATATGTCTTTCAACAGGCTATGCCTGAACTGTTCCCCAGCTCTACCTGCCACCATCATAGAATTGCCTGAAGAGAGTCTGCAGATAGACTGATTACCATTTTAATAAACATTTTATGTGATCAAAACTGTTTTAATTTTTAACTTTAAAATTTCACATTGAGATGAGTTATTCCAATCATGTTTACAAAAAGTATAATTATCTAAAAATTTCTTCTTGAAGTATCTACAGCAAAAAATTTGGAAACTGGTGACACAACACTATTCAGTCCTTGAAACAAATAATGGACGTTCCAGGTTGCAATATCAACAATGAAGAAAAGGATAGATTGCTACTCACTGTTAACAGTGACTCGTTGAGTTGCAGGCAGGCACAAAACACAACACATTCACACAAGCAAGCACACCTCACACACATGACTGCTGCCACCACCAGCTCCAACTGAAATTCCGGTCAGAACTGCTGGTGGTAGCAGTCATGTCTACGTGAGGTTTTAATTGCTTGTGTGAATGTATGTGTGTGTTTCCTTTGTGGAAGAAAGCTTTCACCGAAAGCAATAATGTGTAACAGCCTTTTTATTGTGTCCTGTTGCAACTCAATGAATCATCTTTACAGTGACTAACAATCTATCCAATCGTTAAAACAGTTTCTTCAGTAAAAAGAAAGAAATATATTCTTTCCACTGACTCATACCACATATAAATAGTTTGCTAGTTGTGCTTTACAGCTTTTAGATAGATATCATCATTAATGTAGTTCCACTAACAACCGATTACGGATAACCATGTTATCATCCCTAGCTTTCATTACAATCAAGCTCGTGCACACTACAACATGGCCCTTTGGTCATATGTGTGGGATGAAATATAGAGAAGAAATAAAAATTTCACAGAAGCTCTCTTTTCCACTATACATACAATTTCTTGTGTTAAAGTAATGGGAAGTCAAGGTAACAACTCATGTATTGTTGGATTGAGTAGTCAACGGGCACATAAACAATGCAGAAAATGTTGCCAAAGTTGTGGAGATAGTTAATGTAACAAACAATACAGATGCATGGCTATAGTGTTCTGGCTGACTTAAGTTTTGCCAGCTGACTGAGGTGAGCGATTGTGTCAGGTGGAGGGGGTGAGATGATGTGATTGATGAAGGAATGGGGGAAGAGTAACTGCAGTTAGGACATAGATGTAGCAAGGTAATGAACTAGCATTGTGGCACTGGTGTGCTCATCCTGGTATGGGCAGGGTGCATATAGTACATGATGAACTGAAGGAACAAGTGGGGATAGTATGGGAGAAAATTAGGAACATCCTTAACATAATCCATTTCACCTGTCCCAAAGTGGTATTTCACAATTCATCCAATCTGTTTAATATCTTGGCCCATCATTTTGCCACACATACTCCCAACCTCTTTCCACAAGATTCTGATGCAAGATCTGTCCTTTGCATCCTTGCAGCACATCATATTCCAGTCCAGTCACAGACATATCCTCCCATGTCATAGGCATTGCCACCTTTGGAAATAGTTATGTGATTATTGCATGATCTTGTGTATATGGGAATAATCATGGTCCATTTGTCCACCCAAATGAATTGCTTCTGCCAAATTGTTTCCAAAAGTTCCAAGTGGCAGAATATGCTTCACCTTAATGGCCACCACTTTAGAACCCCTTACCCAAGGAGGACTGCAGTACCAGAACTGTAGTCAGTTGGCACATTGTAACCATGTATGTGTGCTTTATATTAGCAATGGAAAATGCAGTATGGAGTAACAACAATACGGAGGAGGCATTGCATCAGAGACAACAGACACAATGAAAGGAAAAAGAATTCTAGATATATCCAACTATCAGAGAAAGTCCTTCACCAGACATAGGAAACTCACACACTTTCATACAAAAAAAAAAAAAGCAATTTTTGCTGAATTGGGTAGTGGGGGCACAGAAGAGACATGGCGTGGGTAAGGGCAAGAATAACAGGGTAAAGATGAGGGAAGATGCTTGTGCTGCCTTTGGGAGTACGAGGGAAGGGGACAGTGCTTGACTTCAGTGACTGCTTCAGAGCCTGTACCATCTGGATTCTTGCCACCAACATGAGTTTACATCTTCTACCACCATGCCCTGCTATCCCTCCCCCTCCCCCTCCCTCCCTGCCTCATGCCTCTTCTGTACCCCACTACTCATGTCCTCTCTGTCCCCACTACCCACCCCAACAAAGATTGCTGCTTACCTCAGATGCAGCCACAGTCAGGCCCCAGAGAGGCCCCAGAGAGGTCAAAGGCATATGCATGTAAATTATGCTTGTGTGAATGTATGTGGTTTTTCTGTCTCTGATGATGGACTTAGCCCACTATCTGAATGTGTGTCTACTTTTTTTCATTGTGCCTGTCTGCACTCAACACCTCCTCTATGTGGTGAGTAGCAATCTATCCTTTCCATGTACTGTGTTTCTTCACAAATTAAGCAATGTTGTTGCTCATGTTTAAGTGCCTTGCTCAATGACTCAACTATATGGTGAGTGGTTATGATTACTGCTTCCATTATTGGTGTTCTACCCAGAATGTTTCAGTAACATATCATTATGTTAAAACTGTTCATTTTCTAAAGTTTGCCCTACTTGTCTGAAATGTTGATTGTAGTTTTCTTAAGATTAAAGCATCTGCAGCTTAAGCCCACCTAGTTAGCCGTGCAGTCTTAACGCACTGCTTTGCAGGCGGGTAGGCACGAATCTGCCAGCAGGTTAGTGTCTAGATCCTGTGTGCCGGCCAGTCTGTGGATGGTTTTTAAGGCGTTTTTCCATCTACCTCGGCGAATGTGGGCTGGTTCCCCTTATTTCACCTCAGTTACACTATGTCGGCTATTGCTGTGCAAACACTTTTTCCACATACACTTACACCATAATTACTCTACCGCGCAAGCATTGGGTTACACTTGTCTTGTGTGAGATGTTCCTTTTGGGGGGGGACTGCAAAATAACCCTGGGTTTGGTGTGGGGTGGCAGTGGGATGACTGGACTGCTGTAGCCTGTACCCAGCTAGTTTGAGCTACAGATTGTATTTATAGAACTGGGGACCTAGAAATGACAGACAGGCTTCATCCCTGCTGTAGCTCGCAGTGGTACACAACCCAACAACAGGCTACAGCAGTCCAGTCATCCCACTGCCACCCCACACCAAACCCAGGGTTATTTTGCAGTCCCCCCCCCCCCCCCCCCCCCAAAAGGAACATCTCACACAAGACAAGTGTAACCCAATGCTTGCGTGGTAGAGTAATTATGGTGTAAGTGTATGTGGAAAAAGTGTTTGCACAGCAATAGCCGACATAGTGTAACTGAGGTGAAATAAGGGGAACCAGCCCACATTCGTCGAGGTAGATGGAAAAACGCCTTAAAAACCATCCACAGACTGGCCGGCACACAGGATCTAGACACTAACCTGCTGGCAGATTCGTGCCTACCCGCCTGCAAAGCAGTGCATTAAGACTGCACGGCTAACTAGGTGGGCTTAAGCTGCAGATGCTTTAATCTTAAGAAAACTACAATCAACATTTCAGACAAGTAGGGCAAACTTTAGAAAATGAACAGTTTTAACATAATGATATGTTACTGAAACATTCTGGGTAGAACACCAATAATGGAAGCAGTAATCATAACCACTCACCATATAGTTGAGTCATTGGTTGTTGGGTTGTGTACCACTGCGAGCTACAGCAGGGATGAAGCCTGTCTGTCATTTCTAGGTCCCCAGTTCTATAAATACAATCTGTAGCTCAAACTAGCTGGGTACTGTCTCAATATAGACTGCTACTCACCTTAAGAATGACCTGAAAGCACAACAAAAAGACTGTTACACACTATAGCTTTCATGTGTTTTCTTTGCTAAAGAAGGCGTTGCCCAAATGCTATAACGTTTTAACAGTATTTTCGTTGTGCCTGTCTGCAACTCAACAGGTCATCTTTATGGTGAATAGCAATCTATCCTTTTCCTAATAGTTTTGATATTCCAACCTGGAGTTTCCATAGGTACTGTCTCATTCATTTCTGAATGTAAATTTCCGTAAGAATGTGGTATTTCCTTCTTCTTTGTTATAGTTTTTCCCCTGTGTTATTCTATGGCAAAATGTCATTGAGAGTTGTATTACCCTACTGAAATCACGTATTCATTACCAATATTCTTCCAAAATCCTGCAATACAAAATACTTAAATTGTTAGTTATAAGACCACAGCATTCTTCCTGAGTTATCTTATCATCTCCATCTCACCATAGCATTAATACATTGGAAGTTAAACACATGGCTGAAAATTGTATGTTGCAGCTGGCATGTAGTTGCTGTAGAGGTGTGTTAAGTATGGTTAATCATATAAATTTTTGCCTTGTTCTTGTTTATTGTCACAGTTTTTCAAAATCTGTTACATTTTGTCCAAGTTTCATGTTTTATGCCTTTTGTCCTTAATTCTATTGATTGTATATTGAGTTCCAGGAAATGAGAATGGCTCAATCTCATTTTGCACACACAGAGCAGTTACTCAGAAAAGAATTATAAAATTATAAAAAAGACACATAATCAGCAGAATTTACTTGTCAATTGCACCACAATAACTGGAAGAATTATAAAAATTGATAGTTCAGGTACATTCAGTTTCCAAGAAAGAATTATTGGATTTGAAAACATATCAATATTGGTTTTCTTGGATATTTCCTACTTCTACTTTATATATTGACCAATAGAAGAGACAATTTGTTAAAATTTTGTATCCTATGTATGTAACAGGGGCACTAAATAAGTAACGCAACACTTTTTTCTCTGAAAGCAGGTTGGTTTTATTCAGACTTCTGATACACCATGATACTCCCCACTCATTTGGCTATGAAACCCTATTTTTCAACTTAATTTCTATTCAATGTGACAACCTTATGTCACCTTACTGAGAGGGCCTTATTTGCCTACATGGTATCGCTCTACTGGTAGATGTCACAGACAATGTCTTGCTGCATCAATAAACTCCTCATCACCCACATACTGCTTCCCATGGAGTGCATCCTTCATTGGGCTAGACAGATAGAAGCCACTAGGTGAGAGGTCTGTGCTGTAGGGTGGATGAGAAAGAACAGTCCATCCAAGTTTTGTGAGCTCCTCCTGGGTGTGGAGACTTGTGTGAAGCCTTGCGTTGTCATGGAGAAGGATACGTTCATTTGCATTTTTGTGACGATGAACTTGCTGAAATTATTTCTTCAATATTATGAGGGTAGCAATACGCATCAGAGTTGATTGTTGTACATGACGGAGGGCATCAAACAGAATAACACCTTCAGATTCCCAGGAGACTGTCACCATGACTATACCAGCTGAGGGTGCAGCTTTGAAGTTTGTCTTTGGAGGGGAGGTGGTGTGGTGGCAATCCATGGATTGCTGTTTTGTTTCTGATTCGAAGTGATGAACTCACGTTTCAACACCTGTGGCTATGTTCATCAAAAATTGTTATGATCAGCCTCATAACGCACAAGTAATTCCACACAGTTGGCTCTTTAGTTGCTCTTTATAGTCGTCTGTTATGCAGTGAGGAACCCAGTGAGCACACATTTTTGAGTACACCAGCTGGTGGATGAGTGTGTCACCACTACCAACAGAGATGTCTAATTTAGCAGTGAGTTTTTGATTGTGATCCGTCAATCACCTCGAATGAGAGTGCCCACTTGTTCCAACATTGCAGGAATCTCAGTTATGTGCAGCCAGCTGGCACACAGGAGATCAAACAGGTTTAGGAACCTTGTTGTGATAATGACAGATGCCTCGCCCAATGATTCACCATGCTTTTGTTCACTACCAGGTCTCTGTAGACATTCTGCAGGTGTCTATGAATATCTGTGATGTTCTGTTTTTCCAGGAAAAAAAACTCAATGACAGCTCTCTGCTTTCAATGCACCTCCATTACAGATTCCAGTCTACTTATAACACTGACATCTATCAGAACTTCATGAAACTATAGGGGCTGCAGCTGTTACATTCCATGATGTCCCACAACAAATCCTGCATTTTTTCAGTCGAAATTGGGCAAGAAAATAAATATGTTGCATTACTTATTGAATGCCCCTCATAACTAGGCCTCCATTTGGAACTGAACGATCAAAATCTGAAAGGAATTTGCAAACAAACAACTATTTTGAAAATTTGCAACAGTTACAGCAAAAAATTGGTGCGGCATAAAGTATTGGAAAAGAATTATTATGACAATACTGAGTCAAATACAGGCGCACTCTTGTATTTTACCTAAATGTCCTTTGCGAAAGACTTACGTGAAATTCTACTACTGGAATATGAAGGTATAGGCTATTATTTGGTATCTTGCATATCACGTAATGTGAATGCTTGGTCCACAATGAGTTGTTGGCACTTGTGGAAGTTACCAACCTTGGAGCTCCAAATTGTATGGACAGTACTCTACACATTTAAATTACTCTCACCTTGGTGCACCCTATCTTTTTGCTGTCCACTACCTCTTTTCCTTATTGAGTATTCTTTCTTTTGCACTCACTTTTCTTTGTTCTTTATATCTCTTTTACTTTCAGTTCATTAACACCAGCTGTTTTATCCTTTCTCTTGAAAGGGCTTTAAGTCAGTCTTCAGTAATTTCACTTTCTTTACCAAATTTATTTTTTGAATTATCATAGTCAGAAATCCAATTCTCATGATAATTCTTTCATACCCCCTTACCATACAATTATACCATTGCATTTCTGTAGATCTTTTTTCTTTTCTTTTAGGCACAAATGCCTACGTTTCATAGGTATTTAGCTACAGTCACTACTTAAGTTTCTTCTTATAAATTCCTAGGAGATGCAAGGACTGAATAATGACAGGGAAGTTTCAAAAGAATGAACCATTCATCAAGAATAAATTTGAAGTTCAGATAGTGCATAAATAAATTTGATTTACAACAGTCTGCCAATTGTTAATATAATTGCTTAGCTTTTGCATATACAGAATATCTTGGAATAAATATCTAGAAGAATGACTTGCAATTTGTTCCCTTAAGGCACTACACATGGTGTGTGTGAATTGTAATTTCTGAGGTTGGATCAGTTTGCCATCTGCCCCAATTTTAAAGGCATTTCCCACCAGCTGAAATGGAGTGCGGTGCTATCGTGTTCATTGTGTAGGTGTTCAAATTAAGACTGATATTATCAAAGTAATTTACTCATAGATATAATTAAGCTATTAATGTTCTATGAAAATCAAGCAGTGAATAAATTTGTAATCTTCAGTAGATTATTTGAAAAAGGTGAGGACATTCATCTTTTTGTGATTTGTTATATATTTCAAATGTGTCCTATGTACTAACTTAGAAAATATATTCAAATCCAATAATTTTTGTGTGCCTCTGATTAGTGTCATTCTTCATGTACTAAGACTCCATCTGTAGGTTGTAGGAAGATTAGGTTTTCTTCCTTTTTTTTAATTTGTGATATTACTAGATTCTAAATTTCAGACTCAGCCATAATTTTCTTCTCTTTGTGTTACCTAAGTAAACACAAATCATTCATTACATTCCTGAAATTCTTGTAATTTGTTTGGAGATGGACTATTCCTCCCTCATTGTGTTTATCTGTACCTGAAGAACTGTAGGGAACGTAATGGCTTCTTTCCTTTTGAGTGTCATGGTCATGATTCTCCCATCTGTCTATTTGTGCTTTCATACCTATTAATGTTCTTGAAGCTGGTACTATTACTGTTACTTGTCCACTGCAGCAAATCTGGAGATATATTTCAACATCTTTCCCAGTCTTTAACTTTCTGGAAAGTGAAATTATCAGTCATATTCACTTATCTTTTACAAAGCATGTTTATTTCATTACAGTTGTCGATTATTCTAGACTAAATTATAAGTGTCTGCTGCATATATTAAATTATTCAGCATTTTTACACTATATACAGATGCATAACATATTTTTTTAGGCCCAAATCCATCAGCTACCAAAGATAAATCAAAGCCTGACTTGACCTCATCTTTAGGTGATGGCCTTCTTCAGCCAGATGGGGACAAGGCATTTTATGAAAATCTGCCATTTCATGGTATGCAGTCAGCACCAAACAAGGTAAATAAGCAAATATTTTCAATTTTGTAACATTACTCAGTAAATAAACTAAAACTTTTCATTTTTGCTACATGATGAAAATTACCTCATGTGACCACAGAATTCATCAAACATGAACTTTGTTTTTAATGCTGTGTTGCTGCTTTTTTTCATATGTAGCTATTGGTATATCTCACTATATATATCATAACCTGATTTACTAAAAGTAAATACTACATAAATACTGAATACTTTGGCTAGTATGCTACATCGTTATGCATAGTATTGCTCCTACTGCTGTTCTTTCACGCTGGTTGAACTTTTTATTTCAATGACTACAAAACTAGTAAATATTTATCTGGTGTGCAATTGATATTTTAAGATGCAAAACTTTGTTCATGATAATGGGCCGCTTCATTCAAAAATTGCTGCAGGAAAGCATTTAACATTACATAAACATTTGGCCCAAAAAGCTTCTGCATGCAATTAACACAGTTTGAAAATGCTTAGCAAAGCCATATATTTGATGTTACTGGCGAAACACCTGCTTAGAAATATTTAAGAGTTAGAAATTACAATAATGACTGCAAAACATTAGTTGTTCTTTAAATTTAAGAAAAAACCGAAAGTTACTAGCATCTGCCAGCTCTACCATAGCTTCAGCAGACAATTCATGCACTAAAAGTTTCAAATCTCACAAAATATTAACTGTTGAAAATGTTACAAACTGCAAGTGAAAGATGTCAGTAAGTTCGATTTATATTGATCCTGCAGAATGGACATTGTCAAAATTTTCAGGACCTGCAAATAAAAATAAAAAAATATACATCACTAAGGTTTGGATCATCAATGTCAACACAAGCTAACTGAGTTCTGCATAGCAACAGGGAAAACAATGAAACACCTGCATATAAAGAATTCATTGTCAACCACATTTATGCATCATAACTATCCTTTATGAGTAGATTTTTTTGTAGGCACACATTCTGGGACTAAATTCGTGGTGTGGTTCAAAGTAGTTTCACTTTCAGTATCTCACACATTCCCATCAGGTTAGTGACTCACCATAGATTTGCAACTGGTCATTGCCTGCATGGTCTTTGCTGCTGCCAATGTCCTATGCACCCTGTTCAGAAATGTAGACTATCACTAGTGAAGAAGCTATGCAAACTGTTTAACATCTTGCCATATGTTGATAACTATTATTTATAGTAATTCCTAATTAGGATTGGAAAATATATTCTACCAAACTGTTTTGTGATTTTAGTGTCACAGTCACTGAGACACCAAACTTTTAAGGGTGGATAAGTAATTTCACTTCCATTTGGGGGAAATGCTATTGCCCATGCTACAACTTGGCTCCTAATGTGATAAGGCAACAATGATTTTACTTCAAGGCTATTTTGATACAGCTGCCCACATGATAACAAGTCAGTTTCATACCGTCTTTTGCTGTTGCTGTAACATTGTTCCCACAGAATTTTGCAGGTCAACAGAAAGAGTAGAAGCTATTTTGTTGGTAACACTTTGCACCACTACACCGTTTAAATAATGGGAAGTCAGTGAGGTAGGTCAGGGTTGCACTACATAGAGAACACAGCTACTTGGCTATAGCAGGGTACATATGGAGTGCATATAAGGTTTTTTTAGGCTAAGCTGTTGTTCGACGTCCTGTGATGAACATTCACCAGTCAGTACACACAGAGTGGATATTTTAAATGTTAAGATTTTAACAGTAAATTGCCAAAGCATTTGAGACAAAGTCGCTGAATTTATTGCTGTCCTGTAAAGCTGCCCAGTTCAAATTATACTTATAACTGGCAGTTGGATGAAACCTGAAGTAGAAAGCTTCAAAATATTTAAAGAGACATGAAACATTTATTGACAAGAGAAGTAAGACATCAAGAGGGGGGGGGGGGGGGGGGTGAGTGTTCATTGCAGTCTATAAACATATTGCATCAACTGAAGTTGAAATTGAGTTTGGCTGCATGGCATGAAAAACTACTCTAAGTAATTTCAAATTAATCAATGTATGTTTCTACTATCAACCCAATTCCACTGTAATTGTTGGAGAATCATCCAGAGAAAGCCTTTGTTCAGTAGTGTGGATGTATCCTGATCATGAGGTATTAGCTACTGAGTATAGACTGGAAAGTCTGTGTACCTGTTGCAGGTGGTACAGGTCATCCAAAGAAGTCCTGCATATTCTCTCTGAAAATCATCTTGGCCATCTAGTGCAACAACTCACATGTAATGGAAATATTTTAAGCCTTGTAGCTATAAATATGCCAACTTGATTGACACTGTCAGCAATGAGACAGTCACATTGATACATAGCCATGATAGTTACTAAAGTTAATAAATCCAACAAGAAGGCTAAAGAAAGTTTTATGCTGGAAAGAGCAGATAAGTAATTGTGAGCCTCCTTCTTGGACAATGAATGGATGTCATTTAGTTCCAGTATGATGGACATAGGGGAATTATGGGCAAAGTATAAACATGATTGTAAATCATGTTCTGGGAGGTGTGTGCCAAGTAAGTGGTTTAAGGATGGAAAACACCTACCGCAGTTTGATAACAAAATTCAGGAAATGGGAAAACAGAGATTGTTGCACTCTCAATTTAAAAAAATGCTGAAATGGCAACTGGAAAAATTCAGTAGAAATTGATGTGCCCATAAAAAGATCAGTGCATGAAGCATTCAACAACTACTATAGTCATATGCTAACAAAAGATCATGATGAGAATCCTAGAAAATTCTGGTCCTATGGAAACTCACTAATTGGGTAAAAGGCTTCGATTCAGCCACTTGTAGACCAGTGTGGTGTGCCAACAGAAGACAGCAAAAGTAAATCTGAAGTTTTAAATCTCATGTTTAAAAAATGATTCACCCCGGAGGACCATAAAGACATACCATCATTTGACAACTGCACAAACTCCTGTATGCAAGATATATGAATAGGCATCCCTGATGTTGAAAAACAAATGAAACAAATAAGTTGCTAGGTCCAGATGGAGTGTCAATTCAGGATTACAGAGAGTACTTCTTGGCATTGGCGTCATAACCATGGATGAAGGGCAACAGGTAGGTGCCATATTCTAGATTTTTGGAAAGTGTTTGCCACAGTACCATATTGCAGACTATTAACAAAGGTCTGAATAAATGGGGTAGATTCCCAAATGTGTGAGTGGATTGATGACATTTTAAGTACTACATTGTCTTGGATGGTGAGTGTTCATTGGAGACATAGGTATCATTAGGAGAGCCCCATTTAAGTGTAATAGGACCACTCTTTTTCTTTCGTGGATAGGGTGAGCAGCAATCTGTGATAGTTTACTGATGATGTTGAAGCATATGTGAAAGTGTTGTCTTTGAGTGATTGTAAGAGTATACACAATGATTTGGATAGAATTTCTATTTAGTGTGATGAGTGGAAACTTACTCTAAATATGGAAAAATGATAGTTAATGGTGAATAGTAGGAAAAACAATCCCATTGTGTTCAAATATATTGGTATGCTGCTTCACACTGTGATGTCTATTAAATATCTAGGTGTAGGATTGCTAAGAGAATGAAATAGAATGAGCAGATTGGTTGTAGGGAAGGGGAGTGGTCAACTTTGGTTTATTGGCAGAAATATGGCAAGTATAGTTCATATGTAAGGGAGATTGCATACAGAACACTTGTGCAACCCATTCTTGAGTACTGCTTGAGTGTTTCGGATCCCTACCAGGTTGAGTTAAGGGAAGACATCAAATCAGTTCAGAGACATACTGCTAGGTTTGTTACCAGTCAGTGCAGCCTCCACACAAGTATTACGGAAATGCTCCGTGAACTCAAACAGGAATCCCTGGAGGAAAGAAGACTTTTTTCATGAAACATTGTTGAGAAAGTCCAGAGAACCAGCATTTTTAACATATTGCAGAACGATGCAACTGCCACCAATATGTAATTCACATAAGGATTGTGATGATGAGGTTAGAGAAGTTGAGGCGCATACAGAAGCATATGGACCATTGTTTTTTGCTTCCTAATTTGGGCAGGAAAGGGAATGACTGACAGTGGTACAGAGAATCCTTCACCATACATTACATGATGGCTTGTGAACTATGTATTTCATCCATGGCACCCTTACCCTATCGAACTCCATCCCATTTGGGTAATTTTTTTCCTTAGAGTGTAAAACTCTCCATTCACATATAAATTAGCTTTATCTGTATATAGTGTGTCTGCATCCATCTACACACACATTTCACAAAGCACTGTGATGTACATGGCAGAGAAAATGTAGTTTTTGTACAGTTTGTGTTTCACCCATTATGCAAACTTAATATAATGATCTGGATCATCCTTGGTGAGATGCTGTAACATTTGTATTTTCTAAGTCTACCATTTATGTGTAGTCAAAATTTTCATTATTTGTGCTCTGCTGGCTCCCATTTACTGCAAGATACAGCAAGTACTGCAGTCTACTTTACTGCACAATGGCAGAACAGCAGTTGTTGCTTCATCTGTAGCCATTTTCGACCATCCAGCATTTGGTGTATCTGCAGCAGATCGAGTTTCACAGAAATTCACAAGATGTTTCACCACTGCATTTTGGATAACAAGTGATACTTCTGGGTCATACTGGTTGGAACCTCTGCAGTAATATGGCTGCTCCTGTCTTCTAATGTCAGGATGATCTCAATGCATTTTGTCACTGTTAACCTCTATCAGGGAATGAATAAAGCTGGGCTCAAATGAAAGACCCTATTGTTTTTCTTGTGTAATGCTCTATCTGTTTAATATATTACATGACCTCTATTCCATATGAAAATTATGAGTTGCTTTCAAGATGATGGCATTCAAAATGGCAGCTGTGTTGGTAACATAGCCCTGCATGTCTTACTCCTCTCCCATCTCATATGACTTGACTTTTAATTTCTATTTATCCACTTGTTTTTGTTTTAGGAGAGTGATTCCACATGTGTGGACAACCCTGTGCATGTTATGTTGGCAGAGTTGGGAAACTGCAAAATCTGGTCCCAGCTGATAGCATCTTCCTGTTGAAAAGCTTTTTAGAGCCTGCAGAGCTTAACACATCCACATTAAAGATGGATCACTATGTTCTGTAGTTTCTTTCCGTATTTCATATTGAAGAGTCATAGAAGTTAACAATGCACACCAGCACACCTCTCCTTGCTGGCTAAATTATCATGAAGATAGTTGGGATTTGACATATCCACCACGGGGTGCATTAGTGAGTTTGTTCACAGAAGTAGGTACGTGGTCTAATGTGATCTTAGATTGCATCAGAGAACTACTGAAAACTGTTATGAAGTGTCATGGTTAACCCAGACACTGTTCACAGTGGATGTTAAACACAAGCCTCATTGTACATTGGTGAAAACACAACAGCAAAGTCCTCACACTTGGAGATATTAAGTTTTCTAGTACAAACTGTGTTATACCACAACTGTAAATCTACATTCTCTTGCTATAAGTCTTTTAATCTGACTTTGGTTGATTTAAATAATCATTTGAGATATACTTGTCTTTTCAGTAACCACCTCACAATAAGCAACTCATGATTTATTATTATAGTTTTTTTTTCATTTCTTGAATGAGCAGTGAAAGGGACTGTTTCACAAAACAGTGTGAAAATATTTTAGTAGGCAACTGAGATTGAAATATTGCAGAGACAGGGCAATAAAATGTGCAACAGAAGATGTAAGATTAGAAACTGAGAGTTTGTGAGATAATTATGAATTAAAAAGTGGTTTAATATGTGTGTACATAAAAGAATGAATTAGTTAACAGTTGTCATTGGACCTAATGGAAGTGTCAAATTATATCTATTCAAAATTTTACTGTTCTTATATAAGTTTCATAGGATAAAACCATTTTATTTTTCTATATTTCTAAGATAGTTAAGAAACGTTGAGAAAATATATCCATTTTTTTACAAGTTCACCATGCCTAATTCACTATTCTTTGTCACACAGTAATTGAAACTGCTGGATGGAACATGAGTAATGGAATGAGGAAAAGACAACCACTCACCACACAGAGGAGGTAGTGCACAAAAGATAGGCACATAAAATTGAACAAAAGTATGCACAGAGAGAAAATAGAGAAATATATTTTCTCAAGACTGCAGCCATGTGCTATGTCAGTCTGCAGCACCAGGAGAACGTTACCATCTGTTTGGGTGTACACATGCACTCACATGTATGTGTACACACATGCTCTAAGCAAGACAAAAGCTTGAAAGCTGAGCTATATTTTTTAGCTTCTTGTTTATGGAGTTCTCTACTGTTCAGTGCCTCTACTTTGTAGTGAGTGGTTCCTTTACTCATTATATCATTGCTATTACATTTGTATACATAATTACAACCCACAGTTCATTGGAAAGTGGGGTTATCTTGTAATTCTTCATATCGTTACCATGCACATTACTGATATTAATTAAATTAGAGGGTAATATTTATTTAAAGCTTTCCCTCTTTTAGGATGGTTGTTACACATCTCTACTTGTTTCTGAGACAGCTGTTTAAGTGAATCCATTTTTTATCTGTAAATGCAGTAAGTTAATCATTACTGATATAGTTTTCATTGACCAGCATGTGTAGAATGTAAAATCTTTAAAAAGCATGAAACTTCATGAGGAGATTGTATAAATGTGTCTCTCATGATTGTGTTTGCGTGGACAATTCATACCACTCATACTTTGAATCAGTGTTCCTTTGCTGTGGTCTTGTCAGTTTTGTGTTTGAAAAATAGCAGTTACAGAAAACATTCAGTTGATGACAGTTAAATGCAGTTCCATCTCTTCCACCATTTAAGAATTTATCAATAGATATTAACCTTTCAAGTCAATAGTTTCTTTCTCATGCTTAGCATTGTGGTGATAGCTTACATTGCCAAGTGGTACAGGAATGCAGTGTTTTATTAAGACTGCTCTAGCTTAGGAATTTTTTGTTGAAAATTAGCATAATTTTCAGGAACTGTTAATAATAGGCTTACATTTAAAACATACATCATTACTTAAAATTAACTTTCAGGTAGTATACTTTGAAGCCATCTTCGAAATTAACTGATACATGACAACCTCTTCCTGTGAGTTTCCAGCCGTTTTGTTGTGAGACACCGCCTGAAATTTATATGTGCATCCTCCTTGGTCTTTGCAGTGGATTGATAAACAATAAATTAACTATGCACTGAAATATTCAGTGGCACTCTAAATATTTTCACATACCAGTTTAACACCTTTTTTCTGTCTATGAGGACAGATTTCTTCCAACTTGCTCTCTTCCCAACAAACAGCTTAATGAAGCATCAGCACAGGTTACTCTACACTTAATTGTAGTGTTGCCCATCATCAACACATGGCAGACCAAGACAACATTACCTCCAAGATTTCAACTGTTGAATACGTTGTCAGGATACCACCAGTGCAAACTGATATGGCACATGAATAGGTACTTATGTTCCTGGACGTCCATTTATAGTATTATTTTCAGAGCTCATTTCATGGTTTCAGAACTTATAGGCCATATTTTGTTCTTTACAGCCATAGGTAGATAAAATTTTTATTACCATTGTTTTCATTCTCATTTACTTGAGTGTTTCACAATGTCCATAAGCCTCACAGGGACTCATTTCTGGGAATACATGACTTACCTGCAGTATATTACTGCAGTGTTCTCAGCGTTTGTCACTCAGTGGTACACAAGTTTTGCAATTTATATCTGTTAAGAGGAGAATGTGCTTGAGAAAACAGTAAAATTGCAAGGAGACAGTATGACCGTCTAGAGCTTACCTTCAGGAGACATAATTCCTGTACTGTCAGTAGACACAAGCTATGTTGTCCTTTATCAAGTGGCATCATGTGGATACCCCAGCCATTGTTAGTGTCTGTACCTTGGAGCAATGAGTTCTCATTCAAGTAAATCCTCATGAGATTGAGTGCATCCTTTCCCAGGACTCTCGCGTAGAAAATTCTTGGCTGTACTGGGAATCAGACACATTGATTGATTCCTGTCTTTGGAAACTGCAAGTTCCTTCCTCCAAGAGGAAAGAGGCATACATTTGGGAAGGAGTGGCAGGTCACTCTGATCCCAGGTTGAGAGGGACCTAACAGTTGCAGAGACAATGGGAAATCAAGATGAAAAAAGGCCAGTTAAAGTGTAGAAGGTCAAATATAGAACCTTGGTAAGTTCAATGCCAATGTCAGTCCAAAGATGATAGAAGCACGGACTAGGAAATAAAGATGGAGTGAGAGAAAGAGAATGAGAAAATATTGAGTAGTGCAATTCAGATCTAAGAAGAAAGCAGAAAAAGGACTGGCAAAAAAAACCAAAAAGAGTGAAATACAAGGAATAAGATGGAAATAAAAAGTTTAATAAAAAAACCAAAAGAATGAAAAGAGAAAAAAGAAAAAGGAGGAAGCAGGAAAGAATAAGGAAGACAGTAAAAAGTTGAACAAATAAGGGAATAATATCAAATAAAAAGTGTATTAGTGAATGAAAATATGTTATTGGATCAGGATGGGAGGAGGGGTTGTGTGTCAACTGAGCTTAAGCTCATGAGGGTGGTGGAGTACAAGTTTATGTTAGAATGTAAGTTCAAATCTCTGGAGTTAAGGAAAAGTAGTGCTGGGTGGTACGATCCAAGTGCCCCATGTGCATAACAGACCATGTCCCTTTAGTCATGTTCAGCATTTGGGTACTGGATTCCTAAGGTGGACTATTGTTCTTCTTTCATTCATGTACTCAAAAATGGAAATTCCCAGAATGAGCGATACAGAAAATAAGGGAAAGGCAACTGTTTGCTTATGGCAGATGATGCATGGAGCACAGTAACACATAACAGAAAACAGCATTTGCACTGGCTTCCGAGTACTAGCTCTTTTTCCAGCTGTAGTACACACGTCCATAGCCATGTCAAGATAAGTTATTGATACTATATTACTGAAAGCAGTTACATGAACTGACTGAGGTGAAGAGAAGCCAGGAAAGGACACAAGGAGTTGGTAGTGGGAAAGAGGCAGGTGTTTGGACAGATGACATCACAGTCCCACAACCAGATGAAAAAAGTGCAGGGGGAACAAAAAGAGATGAGGGAGAAGGAGAAGGGGGCAAACTGAGGGAGAGGGGAAAAGGACAGGAAGGTGAAGATATAGAGTGAGGGAGAAGGGAGAGGGGTTTTAAATGAGGAAGAGACAGGGATAGATAGATTGCCCCCAGAAGAAGGGGGAGGAGGAGAGTGGTAGGAAAGGCAGTGCATCATCTGGTTCAAGAAGGAGTGATAGAGAGAAGGGAAAAGGCAAGGTGAGGTAGTGGGGAGAGGATAGTGGAGGTTTAGGTCAGGGGGATTGCAAACACACAGGATTTGTTGCAGAGGCAATGCTTGTGTGTGTAGTTCAGAGAATCTTATGCAGAAAGGGTGACTCCAAATGGCCCTCAGGGTGAAACATCAGTTGAAGTCACTTGTGTTGTGGTGTGCCTCACATTTGGTGACAGATGGTCAAGTTGTCGGTTTGCCACAGTTTGTTGGTGGCAATTCATGGTAGTCAACAGTTGATTACTTGTCATGCCCACATAGAATGCTGTACAGTAAATGCAGTATAGCTGATATATAACATGGCTGCTTTCACATGTGGCCCTTCTTCCTCTTATTAGGTAGGAAATACCTGTGACTGGACTGTGGTAGGAAATGGTGGGTAGGTGTATGCAAAGACCTTGCATCTGGGCCACAAGAGGGAACAATCCATGGGGTGCAAGATACTGACTAGGATTGGACTAGAATGGACAAGGTTTTGTGGTTAAGAGAACACCACTTAGGGGGATGTTGGTAGGAGTTTGGATAGGCTACTCCTCATCTCAGGGTACAATGTGAGGTAGTCGAAGTCCTCGTGGTGGATGTAGTTGAGTTTTTCAAGGTCAGGGTGCTACTGGCTGATCAGAGGAGTGCTGATCAGTGGCTGGTTAACAGGTTTAGTGTTGTTAGAGGAGCAGATGGCATGGGAGACTTGTTTATGGATGAGCTAAATAGGATATTGTCTGTCAGTAAAAGCTCTGGTAAGGTTATCGGTGTATTTCGACAACTCCTGCTTTCCACTACAGATGCAGCAGCCACAGATAGTGAGGTTGTAAGGAAGAGACTTTTTGACCTGGAATTGGTGACAGTGGTCAAATAGAGACACTGTTGATGATAGGTGCACTTGATGTGGACAGATGTATTTATGGAGACATGTGAGAGGTGGAAATCAACTTCTAGAATGGTAGCTTGATGATTTGAGAAGGATCAGGTGAAGTGGATTTGGGAATAGGTGATGTGGTTCTAGAGGAAAAATCAAAGATTGTGCTTGCCATGATTTAAGATCATGAAAATGTCATCAGTGAATCTGAATGAGGTAAGAGATTTTAGTTGTTGGCTGAATTGGAAGAATTCCTCCAAGGCCCATAAATAAGTTGGCATGGGATGGTGCAGCATGAGTACCCATGGCAGTGCTGCAGATTTGTTTGTAGATTTGGCCTTTGAAAGTGAAGTAATTATCGGCCAGGACGTGGTTGACCAGGAGGGTTAGGAAAGAGGAGATGGGTTTGGTATCATAACGACACTGGGAAAACTAATGTTCCATTGCTGCAACGCCCTAGGCATGGAGAATGTTACTGTATAAGGACATCACATCCAATGTGACCAGCTAGGAGTATGGTGGTAATGGGACAGGAATTGTTGAGATGCAATGAAGGAAGTGAGCAATGTCTTGAATGTAGGATGTGAGGCTACAGACATTAGTTTGCTGGTTTTAGGCAACCATTAGGGAGACCTTTGGGGCTGAGTTTGTGGAGTAGGTAAAAGGTAGGAGTAAGTGGGGTTGCTGCTGTGTGGAGGGAGATGGATTCTGGTGTCAAGTTTTGGAATGGACATAAGGCCGTGAGAAGCTGCTTGAGGCCGTGCTGGACTTCTGGTATAGACTCATGGTCGTAAGGTTTGTATGCTGCATCTGCTGTAGAAAGCAGGAGTTGTCAAAATATGCTGTTAAACTTACCATAACCTTTATTAACAGACAGTATCCTATCCAGCTCATCCATAAACGAGACTCCCATGCCATCTGCTCCTCTGAAAACAGTAAATGTGTTAACCAGACACTAACCAGCAATCCTCTGATCACCCAGTATCACCCTGAAAAACTCAATTATACCCCCAACAAGGCTTCAGTTACCCAAAGTCGTGCCCACTATCAATCACCCTGGCCTAAACATCCACTAACCTGTTCCCAGTGCCTCACCTCACCATTTCCTTTCTCTCTGTGTCTATACCACTCCTTCTCTGTGCACATCATGCACTGCCTTCTCTCACCACTCTTCCCCCCCCCCCCCCCTCCCTCTTATGCAGGCATTCTCCCTCTCCCCCTCCACCCCTCTCCATCTGCCTGGTAGCTTTAGTTCTGAGAGGATGAAGAGACTGTGTAGGAGATTTGTTTGAGGACAAGTTGTGTGGAGTAGTTGCTGGAGAGGGAAGCCTGGTAGAGGTCATTGGTATATTGTTGAGGAAATGAGTGTCGGAAAAGATCCATTAGCCATGGATACCTAGGCTACAGTGGGGGGGGGGGGGGGGGGATATGGTGTGTGGAAGAGGTGGCAGATGTCAAAATTGAGGTATTGTGACTTACTGGTTGGTATTATATGGGCAGAGGTTCGAATGTAAGCTTACTGGGGTGCTTCGGAGTTTGTTAGAAATTATAGCTGTAGTTGTGAGAGGATTAGATGAAGAGACTATGGAGGAGATTTCATTGTAGACAAAATGTGTGGAGTAGTTGCTGGAGAGGAAAGCATAGTAAAGGTCATTGGTATAGTTATTGAGAAACTAAGTGTTGGAGCAGATCCATTTGCCATGGGTGCCTAGGCTACAGTGAAGGAAACATTTGATGTGTGGAAGATGTGGCAGCTGTCAAAATTGAGGTACTCTTATTTACTGGTTGGTTTTATATGGGCAGAGGTTCAAATGTGAGCTTCAGTGTGGGATGGAGGTCAGTGTGAATGTAGCTTGTCTTAGATTTGGAAAAGGACCAGATGAATTTGAGTTGGGTTAAGGAGGTATGCTGTTACAGGAACTATAAATTTTTTTCATTCCCATGATTACAGTCTATAAAAATTATTGATAAATCCCAGATAAGATTTGGAGGGAGAGTGAGGGAACTGCTTCTGGATGTTGTCGAATGACTCTCTCTTCCATTTAGCCCATGAAAATGTTGGTGTAAGACAGAGCCATGCCATCTTGACCCCAAAAGTAACATCACTACATTCCTGGACTTAACTACCAATAAAAGCAGGCTCACCCCTCCCGCACCCTATTTCTATTACTCTATACATTACATTTCTAATTTATGTTCCTCTTAATCCATCTTTACTTCTCTGTATGCTCCTATTATTATCATCTATGTACTGTAAGTGGCACAGGACTCACCACTGCACTGTCTTTGGTCTTCTGCTCTCTGGTTTCTCCCAGTTCCTCTTTGTCACTACAATTAATAGTGTCCAGAGGTATTTGGCTATTCTAATGGGGAGAAAATTTTTTGCCATTGTTGAACACATTACCCACTAGTATAGCTCATACATTATGTCAGGGCAGTTGGACATGAACATAAACAAATGAGGACTAAGGCCGGTAGAGGGGAAAAGACAGTGAGGGGGCAAGCCCTGCCTCTCTCCTTCACAGGGCAGCCAGCCTACACTGGTGTTTTGCACTTTGGTAAAAACAGATCTAAAGCATGGTGATATAGAACACTGAAACATGCTGTACAGTGGAAGCTTGAGCTGTCATACTAATTGACACATTGCTTCAGAGTGAATACCAGTTATCAGGAATGATATGAAACTATAGTTAAACTCAATGTTTTGTAGAAGAGCAATGTAATTAAATACATATAACATTTAAAACATGTTCATATGTCATGAAAAAGTTCACAATTTGTATGAAAGTCGATCCATGAACAGTGGCAGTCCACGCAGGTCGAGGCACAGATGGGGGTTGCAGTATTGCTTGTTCCAAATGATAGTTTCAGGATTCATATAGCGGGGCTCTGCATTTGAAGAAAGTGTGTATCCTGTAATTTATGTCTCTCATAATTATTATTATGTAGAATTTATTGCTTGCCACCATTACCAATCACAACAACTTGCAACATATAGAATAAAAATTCACTAAATAAATTTCTAATGCTTGCAATGGCTACAGCGTTCACAACAGAGTGCTTAGAACACTACTGAACACTTAGTGGCTGTTGGAGAATGTGTGACATCAGGTGTGTGGAATGATTCTAAACTCAACTACTGTTGTCCATGACTCCAATTGTAGTCACTTTCATGGTCACTCTGGCTGTATTGTTATGTGAAGATTTACTTTCTGTTGTGTCCATGTGAGTGAACTCTCAAGTTCTGCTTTGTATGAGATCAGTCATCACTAGAGCCACTAGTACATATTATCATGTGGTCAGTTGCAGTTTCCATGACACCATCCCATCTGCTGTAATCAAGCTCCAACTCTTGAATTTTTCTGCTATACTTTTCCCAAACATTTGCAATAACAGAATTAAAGGCATCTTTGTGAGTTTCTTGAGATTTGCATCAGAAGTGTCACCAGAGATGTTGTGTTCCTTTATATAAAGTTTAATTTTTCTCCATGCAAGTTCAGTTGTGTTCAGGTTACAGTATTATGGTGGCAGGCAAACCACAGTGTGGCTTATTCTTGTTGCTAGTCAACTGACTATGTAAGTCTTTCTTTTAAGTCAATACTGCCATTAGACTGTCTTTTTGGCAGTACTGACTTTCAAGAAATATATTATGACTGTGGTCCCACATTATGAAAAAATTATTAAATTCAAGTCTTTGTTGTTGTTGTGGTCTTCAGTCCAGAGACTGATTGGATGCAGCTCTCCATGTTACTCTATCCTGTGCAAGCTTCTTCATCTCTGAATAACTGCTGAAACCTACATCATTCAGAATTGGCTTAGTGTATTCATCTCTTGGTCTCCCTCTATGATTTTTACCCTCCGCACTTCCCTCCAGTTCTAAATTGGTGATCCCTTGATGCCTCAGAATGTGTCCTACTGGTCGAGACCTTCTTCTAGTTAAGGTGCACCAGAGACCCTCTTCTCCCCAATTCTATTCAGTACCTCCTCATTAGTCATGTGATCCACCTTCCTGATCTTCAGCATTCTTCTGTAGCACCACATTTTGCAAGCTTCTATTCTCTTCTTGTCTAAACTATTTATCATCCATGTTTCACATCCATACATGGCTACACGCCATACAGATATTTTCAGAAAAGATTTCCTAACATTTAAATTTATACTCAATGTTAACAAATTTATCTTCTTCAGAAACGCTTTCCTTGCCATTTCCAGTCTACATTTTATATCCTCTCTACTTTGACCATCATCAGTTATTTTGCTCCCCAATTAGCAAAACTCATCTACTACTTTAAGTGTCTCATTTCCTAATCTAATTCCCTCAGCATCACTTGATTTAATTTGACTACATTCCATTGTCCTTGTTTTGCTCTTGTTGATGTTTATCTTATATCCTCCTTTCAAGACACTGTCCATTCCATTCAACTGCTCTTCCAAATCCTTTGCTGTCTGACAGAATTAAAATGTCATCAGCAAACCTCAAAATTTTTATTTCTTCTCCACCAATTTTAATTCCTACTCAAAATTTTTCTTTTGTTTCCTTTACTGCTTGCTCAATATACAAGTTGAATAACAGTGGGGATAGGCTATAATCCTGTCTCACTCCCTTCTCAGCCACTGCTTCCCTTTCATGCCCCTCGACTCTTATAACTGCTATCTGTTTTTTGTACAAATTGTAAACAGCCATTCGCTCCCTGTATTTTACCCCTGCTACTTTCAGAACTTGAAAGAGAGTATTCCAGTCAACATTGTCAAAAGCTTTCTCTAAGTCTACAAATGCTAGAAATGTAGGTTTGCCTTTCCTTAATCTATCTTCTAAGATAAGTCATAGGGTCAGTATTGCCTCATGTGTTCCAACATTTCTGTGGAATCCAAACTGATCAGAATTATTATATTCTTCTTGAAGTCTGAGGGTGTTTCACCTGTCTCATACATTCTGCTCACCAAATGGTAGAGTTTTGTCATGGCTGGCTCACCCGAGGCTATCAGTAGTTCTAGCAGAATGTTGTCTACTCCTGGGGCCTTGTTTCGACTTAGGTCTTTCAGTGCTCTGTCAAATTCTTCATGCAGTCCCATATCTCCCATTTCATCTTCATCTACATCCTCTTCAATTTCCATAATATTGCCCTCAAGTGTTCGCCCTTATTTAGACCCTCTTTACATTAGGTTTATTTGCTCATACTAGAGCATACAGCTCAGCCTTTGTCATACTGTCATTGCATTCTACCCTCCTTTTTTGCAGGCAGTGTATTATCTTAAATGCTGGGTAATATGATGTCACATTGTTCATGACTATGACAAAATTGAGTGGAAGATTTGAGAGCACCATCTTCAAAAACTACTTCTCGAAATTCTCAGAGTTTATTTGCCCATTTAATCTCCTTGCATCGATTTTCTCCAGAGCTTTAGCTCTGCTTGTCTCACAAATCTGTTTTCTGAGCTCGCACTTACCACTATCATTCTTCTGCAAGCACTTCCCCACACCCATGGTTTCTGCCAACATTTGCCATGTGCTAGACTGCAGTCAATGCACAACTCATTGAAATAAAAAATGTTTTGTTGAGCTTCCCTAACTTTCTTAATGTGCACAAGGAAATGTGACTCCCAAAGAAGAACCTCATCACATTCTAGCAAAATACTTCCTTTGTTAACAAATCCTGCTGTCTATAGTAGATTTTTTAAACAGATGCTGCCCCACCTCCAGTTTAAAAATGGTTCAAATGGCTCTGAGCACTATGGGACTCAACTACTGAGGTCATTAGTCCCCTAGAACTTAGAACTAGTTTAACCTAACTAACCTAAAGACATCACACACATCCATGCCCGAGGCAGGATTCGAACCTGCGACCGTAGCGGTCTTGCGGTTCCAGACTGCAGCGCCTTTAACCGCACGGCCACTTCGGCCGGCACCTCCAGTTTATCTTCTCAAGCTACACTAAGTACTTTTGTCACAGAAGGAACTATTTCTTTTCCTGTATGTAACATCTTGATGGTATTCTTTATTACTAATTTATTGAAGTCGTTGACTTCTTCTTCAATATCACTGCATTCTCTTCCTAAGAGAAAAGAAAATATAAATAGGGCTTTCAGACAAAATCCCTCTTCCAAAATAGAAAACACACACTCTGTCACAAAAGCACAACTCTCACACACACGCGGCCAGTGTCTCCAGGCATTAGGGCCTGTCTCCGACCCCCAGTGCCTAGAGACAGAAGACGTGTGTGTGTGTGTGTGTGTGTGTGTGTGTGTGTGTGTGTGTGTGTGTTTTGTACTTGTGTGAATGGGTGTGTGTTTTTTATTTTGGAAGAAGGACTTGTACAATAGAAATTATGACTAAAATTAACATTTTCTTCACAGGAATCCCAGGTTATTCACCTGGATGAGATCTGGCAAACTTTTTAATCCTGTCTAGGGTTCGTACACTGTGCCTGTGAGAGAGCAAAACAAAGCAGAGAAGAAGATACACGAGGTATTTGGTAATGATTGGCAGTGCCGTAAAAACAGTGGGACAGGCCTGACCTCTATCAGGAACTTTAGTGACTGTAGATCAAAATATCTTCCCACCCTCACATTAAACTGTCAAGATATGGTGTGTGATCTGTGGCAAATAGATTACTAGCCTGCTGTAGTAAATATGCAAACTATAATTTTAAATGTGGAATTCAAGGGTGATCAAATTATGCATTCATAATCTTGAAATTGACAAATGAGATGCATAATGTTGAAGGAAAGTGAAGTTTGTAGGGCTATTCTACTGGATGATACTATGATTTGCATCCATTGCTAAGATTGTTTCCTGTTCATATGATATTGTACACTCTTATAGGTACTGTATTTTAATAATTCACACTGCTGTTCTCCTCCCTTATTTGCAACCAAATATAACTAATAAGATTGTAAATTCTTCACATTTGTTATAAAAGTACGTGTAGAGTCTTCTGACATCTGTTCAAGATTGTAATAGGTAGTGGTAGTTTACATGAAAACTAATTGAAGAAAATTAATATCATTATAAAATAATATTGTTGTGAGAAGGAAAAGGCTTCCCAACTCAAGAGTCAACAAGGCAGGTGCTATTAGGAGATGAGGAGGAGACCATGTGATAGTAAAACAACACTAAAGGATTTCCCACATTCTTTGTGCTAGATCTTCAGGATCGAGAGGTGATTCGGAATGAATATTGATAAATTAGTCAGAAGTGTGATGATGTCTTACTAACCATTTTGAGATGGAGAATATAGGCTACATGATGTTTCATGATAACATTGCATAGATTCCATTATTCAAAGACTTACTGCCTAAGTATTCTGTTGTAAAAGAAAGAGCATTATTGTGGTGATCCCTAGGTATTGTGGTGAAATGATTGTCTTCCTCCTCCAAGCACTTCTTTGAACAAAGTTTTTACTTAATCTTCAGCAATACATTTCATTGGGATAGAGGATAATCTTACTCAATAGAGTTGGAAGAGGAGTTATCAAAGATATTTAAATGAAACATGCAGAATAGCTTCTGTCAAATTATGAGGCATATAGCAAATGAAATAGCTCACTTATATTTCCTAGCTCTCTCAAGAACTGTTAATATTATAGTAATGGAACCTGTAGGATAAGAACAACCAATAACTGAGAACAGGCAGCCACTCACCTTATGTGTAGCTCATATAATACTAGATATAGAAAGCTGTTTGAAACCTGAAATTAATAGCAGTGAGATTTTGAGGGGAAATTTGAGAGTATATCAAAAGGATAGGCTAATGGGAAATCGAGGTGGTGTAATTGTCTCAGTAGATGAGAAACTCAAATCCCCCAAGATAGAAATTGAAACTGCATGTGAGATTGCTTGGACAACACTCAGTATCATGGGTGAGCATAAAATGATAATTGGATCCTTCTTTCAGCCACCAGACTCATCTCCTGATGAAACTGAAAACTTAAGAGAAAATCTCAGTTCACTTGTACGCAAGTTCCCACTCATGTTGTAATCATTGATGGAGACTTTAATCATCCAAAAATTTATTTGCAAAATTCAATTTTGGTAGTGGTGGGCATGATAAAACATCCTGTGAGATATTACTAAATGCCTTCTCTGAAAACTACCTAGAACAGATATTTAGAAATCCCACTCACGATGAAAATATTTTGGACCTAATGACAACAAATAGACCAGACCTCATTGAGGATATCCACAGCGAAACTGGTATCAGTGACCACAATGCGGTTGTGACAACAATGATTACCAATGTACAAACAACAACTAAAACAAGCAGAAAGATGTATACATTTAGTAAGCTAGATAAAAAAATCAGTAATGTCATACCTAAATGAGGGACTTGAAACTTTAAGCACAGGGCAGGAGCATGTAGAGGACCTATGGCTTAGGTTTAAAAGAATCATTAGGCATGCACTGGATATTATGTACTCAGTAGAACAGTTCATAATGGGAGGAACACTTCGGGGTAAACAGTCACTGTAAAAAGACTTCTACAGAAACAAAGACTACTGCATAATACATGTAAACCAAAGTGTTGGGCCATAGATAGAGAGCTGCTGAATGAAACATGTTTGACTCTCAAGAGAGCAATGTGTGATGCCTTCAATGATGGCTACTGTAGTAGAATATTGTCAATAGATATTTCACAAAGTCCAAGGAAATTCCGGTCATATGTGAAGGCTGATAGTCGCACCAAAGTTAGTGTCCAGTCTATAGCAAATGAGAAAGGAAATGAAAGTGAGAGTAGCAAAACAAAAGCTGAAATGCTTAACTCCATTTTCAAATGTTCCTTTACAAAGGAAACCTTGGAGAACTGGCCCAATTTAACCCTCGTACCACTGAAAAGATGAATGAAATAAGTATTATTGTCAGTGGTGTTGAGAAACAGCTGAAATTGTTAAAATTGACAAAGCTCTAGGGCCTGATGGAATCCCTATCAGATTCTACACTGCATTTACAGCTGAGTTATCTCCTGTTCTTACGGTTCTGTATCATCCATCTACCACTGTGCTGTAAGGACACTGCAGATGAAAACCAAAGGGATCCTACTACGAAATGAAATGGCACCCCAGGCTATCACTCCTATGCACAAAAAACTGTGCCTATTTCTTCTGGAAAAGCACACCATCTATAAGAAGGTAGTAGAAATTATCCACAATACTGTTGTTGAATATCCCTGACATTGATTTGCTATAGAATCTTAGAACATGTTCTGAGCTCGAACATAATGAGCTATCTTGAACAGAATGACCTCCTCAATGCCAACCAGCATGGATTTTGAAAATAACAGTCATGTGAAACCCAAGTCGCACTTTCCCCAGGCAACATACTGAAAGCCGTGGATCAAGGCAGTCAGATAAACACAGTATTTATTGATTTCCGAAAAGCATTTGACTCAGTACCACACCTTCCCTTGTTGTTGAAAGTACAGTCATATGGATATCAAGTGAAATTTGTGACTGGACTGAGGACTTTTTGGAAGGGAGGACACAGCATGTTATCTTGGGTGGAGAGTCATCATCAGAAGTAGAAATAGCTTTTGGTGTGCCCCAGGAAGGTGTGTTGGGACTCTTGCAGTTCATGTTGTATATTAATGACCTTGCAGACAATATTAATAATAAAATCAGGCTTTTTGCAAATGATGCATGTATCTATAATGAAATACTGTCTGAAAGGAACAGTGTAAATATTCAATCAGACATCAATAAGATTTCAGAGTGGTGCTTTATTGGTAGAATACTGGGGAAGTGCAGTCAGTCTACAATTGAGATTGTTTATAAATCACTTGGCTGACCAGTTCTAAAATATTGCTCAACTGTGTTTTGTTTGATCCATGGGAGAGTGTCACAGAGATAGTGAGCGAACTGAACTGGAAGCAGTTGAAGATAGACATAAACTATCCTGAGTAAGTCTATTAAACAATGTTTCAAGAACTGGATTTGAATGATGACTAAACAAATATACTAAAACCTCTATGTATCACTCACATATGGATCATGAGCATAAAATTAGAACTACTTGTTTTGTAAATAAAGCCACCTTTCCTTGCTTCAACTTCATTCATTTTTCTCAGATGCCTTTTTCTTGTTCTAAGACATCTTCAGTGGGATAGTTCACTGTGATTTTCATTTCCTCTCATCTGGTATGCGGGTCACAATACCACTTTATTTTTGAAACAAAGCCACAGTTTTGCATTCTGAACTTTTTCATACTGTTCACCATGTTTCTCTTTCTTTTTTGTGATGTACTATTATTCTTTTGCCACTAGATATATCTATTTGTTCGAACACTGTGCTTTTAACAATGTAAATATTTACACTGCTACAGATTAAAAACACAGTGTTTGAACAAATAGCTATATCGAGTGGCAAAAGGATAATAGTACCCAAAAAAAAGGAGAAACATGGTGAACAGTGTGAAAAAGTTCGGAATAAAGAAATTGTGCTTATGTTTCAAAAATAAAGTGGTAGTGTGACCTCCAAACCAGATGAGAGGAAATGCAGATCACAGCAAACTATCTCATTGAAGTGATTCTTGAGTTTCTCCCAGTGTATTTGATAATCAAAATATCCATGGGTATGCTGCCGGTCTATAGTGTCCAACGGGCACAATATTTCGGCGATCATACATGTCGCCATCATCAGGTGAACTGACGGACTGAGCTCCTGTGAACGTGCCGGCGCGGAGATCCGTACACTATGGCTGCTCAGAGGGAACTGGGTTCGGTCGCGGCAGCGGCCTATTTAAATACCCTCCGCCCGCGGTGCACTCCCTCCGCCGTCCGCGCCCCGCGCCACGGTCGCGCGGTGGAACAGATTGCGACGGCGTCTGAGATGACGTCGGTGTGATGGCTCTGTCCACCATGGTCGTCACAACTATACGTTTGCTCGATTTACTCTTGATTAACCCAATCACTGGTTCCCAAGCCTTGCTAAGATTATAGCCACAGTCACGGTTTATGAGGTCGTCATTGGTGCGAATTTCGATGGCCTCTCTAACAACGCTGTCCCGGTATCTCGACGTCTGTACCAGAATCCTCGTGCGGTCGTACTCCATGGCGTGATTTTCCAACATACAATGTTCAGCGACCGCCGACTTGCTCGGATACATCAGTCGAGTGTGCCTCTGGTGTTCACGGCATCGATCCTCGACGATACGCATCGTCTGACCAATATACGACTTGCCACATTGACAAGGAATCTGGTACACGCCGGCCTTCCTCAAACCGAGATCATCTTTGGTGCTCCCCACCAGTGCACGAGTTTTATTTGGAGGACAAAACACAGTTCCGACCCGGTGTTTCTTCAGAATGCGGGCGATTTTCCCCGAGAGTGCGCCTGTGTATGGAATAAATGCAGTGCCTACCTCCTCCCTCGTGACTTCATCCATCTCAACAGGTTGTGCTGCAGTGGTTGGGCGGAGAGCACGTTGAATCTGCCACTCTGAGTACCCATTTTTTCGAAATACAGTTCTCAGATGTTCCAATTCCTGGGGTAGACTCTCTGCGTCAGAGATAGTGCGCGCCCTATGTACTAGAGTTTTAAGCACCCCATTCCTCTGTGAAGGGTGGTGGCAGCTGTCTGCGTGCAAATACAGATCAGTGTGCGTAGTCTTCCGATACACCCCATGACCTAGGGTGCCGTCAGCCCTTCTCTTGACCAAGACGTCAAGGAAAGGTAATTTACCCTCCGTTTCAGTCTCCATAGTGAATTTGATGTTGGGGTGTATGGGGTTTAGATGTGTAAGGAAGTCCAGGAGTTTATCCATACCATGTGGCCAGATGACGAACGTGTCGTCCACGTAACGGAAAAAGCAAGTAGGTTTCCATACGTATGACAACAGGGCTTCCTCCTCGAAGTTCTCCATGTACAAAGTCACTACCACCGGTGAGAGTGGGCTACCCATGGCGACTCCCTCCGTTTGTTCGTAGTATTCTCCATTAAAAAGAAAATACGTGGAAGTCAAGACATGCCTAGAAAGTTCAGTGGTCTTCTCGTCAAACTTCTGACTAATCAATTCTAGTGACTCTCGCAGGGGTACCCTCGTAAACAAGGAAATGACGTCAAAACTCACCGTGATATCTGACTCATCCAACCTGAAGCTATCAAGGCGTTTAACAAAATCCACGGAATTACGGATGTGATGAGGGCATTTACCCACATAAGGACTTAATATTCCCGTCAGGTATTTGGCCAACAAATATGTAGGTGCCCTGATGTTGCTGACAATGGGGCGTAATGGTACCCCCTCTTTGTGAACCTTCGGGAGTCCATATAGTCTAGGCGGTTCCGGACCTTGGGGTAACAATTTCTTAGCGTCACCATCCAGTAAATCTGCGTCCTTGAGAAGCGCCCTCATCTTGTTCTCCACCTTCTTTGTAGGGTCAACGCTGATCTTCCGGTAGGAATCGTCAGTTAGCAGGCTCTGCATCTTATCAGTGTAGTCCTTATGGGAGACAACAACTGTAGCATTGCTTTTGTCAGCCGGTAAGACAACAATTTCAGAGCGCTCCCTCAGATAGCCGAAATATTGTGCCCGTTGGACACTATAGACCGGCAGCATACCCGGGGATATTTTGATTATCTCATTGAAGATGCCTTAGAGCACGAAAAAGGCAGAATGTATCAGGGAAAGTATTTCTGTGCTTGCTGTTGAAGATGGCTATGCAAACAAACTTGCTAATCTTAGAATAATTACTGCATGCGTAGGGGCATTCAGACAATCATTCTTCTGGTGCTCCATATGTGAATGGAACAGGGAGAAACCCTAGTAACTGGTACAGTGGGATATACCCTCTGCCATGCACTTCACAGTGCTTTGCAGAGTATAGATGTAGATGTAGATATGCATTATGGCCAGTGCACAAACACACCTGAAAGAACAGCAAAATAACAAAACTTTTTCAGCTTTCATTCTCTCTGCAGCCGACATATACCCCCCTCGCCAGTGTGTGTGCATCGAAGCCTGCTTCCCTCCCCCCCTCCCCCCCCCCCCTGCACCCCCTCACAAACACACACACTTCCGCCTGGCCAAGGAGATGGGGAATAAATGTGTGTGTGTGTGGCGTGCGTGCACGCGCACACCACGAATATGATCACAGATGAATAAACAAAAACCATTATTGCTCCTACCTCCACCACCATTACTGTTATAACTGTCGTTACTGTTATTATTAACTGGAGGAAGATAAAAAGCTCAAAAACTAATGTGATATTCTGATCTTTTGTATGCACTATTCAGATCCTCAATTTTTGTTCAAGAGCTACTCTGTGTCTGTTGCCCAGAGTCTTTGCAGTAATGCAATAGGGCATCTCTCTGTCTAGCATCTCATTGATCTTTGTATTGATCCTTATACAGAACGGTATTCTGAAACCTCATCGTCTAATTTGTTATCTAATGGAACATCAGTTTTGAAAGATATGTTTTGGTAATTATGTGTTTGTGGTTTCTCCGTACATCGATCTTCTAGTGGATACAATTATCTTATATATGGTAAGGAAGCATCACCAGCTATGTATATATACTGGTTTTATTTATAGTGCTCTACCTCTTACAAAAGCTGAGTTGGTACACTGCCTCCGTGCACACCAGAGGTGATGGGAAGCTTAGGTTTAGCAGACACAAATGTTTTCAGACCTTCTATGGAGAGTGTAATAATGATTCCCAGTATCAGTATGATCATTAAGAGTCATAAAGGCACTTGAAGATGGTGTATTGTAAAATCAAAACAGGTTGCATGTGAATAAAACTAGTAAATAGGATGTTTGTGGCTTTATTTGCTACCATCTGTTAAACAGAGCTTTTTTCCTGCATATATTCAATTGTACCTTATTGTGGAGATCCTTTTCTTTACATGAATTTGTAAAATATTAGCTAGTAATCATTGTGTAAGTACAACATTGTCACTGAACATGTGCTTCACTTGCTAGAAAATCCTAGAGACATTTTCACTTGTATAACATATGGTTTATCCATATTCAACAAGACCTCATTGGTAAGTTATTTTAAATTTACTCAAGAAAAATAAGTTTAAATAAAGAAGCCTGGTTGTATCATGGAAGTCTGTGTAGAACTGTGTTCATGCAACTTTCTTGTCTCTTTTTTTACCATTTCCACCACCTGATAGTCAGTTACCACAATTAATTCTGTTGACAGTAATCTTTGCTGACAATAATAGTAATCTGTTTGGGCTCGCAGTAAAGTGGTCTTTAGAGCCCAAACATACTCTTTGAGAATGTGCATGCATTCTCTTTCTGTCTAAACACTGTACTGTCAAGAAACTATAATGATGAATTAGATGTCTTGTTAGTTACACAGTTCTAGCTTCTTTGCTTTTGAGCAGTGTCCTTTTTCTATATGTGTCTCATAATACTAGTTGTTGAATTTTATTTCTGTTAAGGATGTCTGTGTTGTTATTCCTCCTTATCCACATTTTAGAGATTCTAACTTTTTTTTTTCTTTCTGGGTTTCCAGCTGTCCATAATTCTCATTCATAACTTAATATGCTTCAGACAAAAGACTTAGCAATTCTCTTTCTTATTTCTATTTAGTTAGTTTTCTTTATATGTGTCTGTTATTCCTAAAGGATTGCTCAACTATTGCTGTCTCATATTTGTTATGCTTCTACTGTCATTAGTTATGGTGTTATCTAAACATCAGAGTCCATTTCCATGGTTCGGGTATGTGTTTCCTACTTCAGTTTTTTCCCATCTCCCTTATGGTAACAGATAAAGTGAACTAGGACAACAGCAATTCTTCATTTGTGAAGTGTTGCCAATAATAAATTATTTTGATTATTGATAATGTGTTTTTGATTTCCCAGTGAAGTACATTCATGTCGAGTATTATAAATAGTTAAGAAATAAGTAATTTTATGAGAGAATATAAAGAATTGATGCTTGAATCAAGTGTGGAGTAATAGGGAAGCATATTTATGTATCCACTAAAAACAGGGTGCACTTGTCCATGATCCCATTCTTCTTAACTGCTTTACTGTGTTGTATTTAGTGATTGTGTGCTTGATTATTAAAGCATTATTTTAAGTTTTTGCATGTCTCACATATGAGAATTGCTTTATCCTGCCCAACATAATGTTATTTTTTGTTTAAGTTTCTCTGCTGATCACTACATAAGAAAATAACACAAAACTTTCTGAACCTTAAGAGTCACTGCAGCAAATCATATTTTAAGTTGTGCAAGGTCCCTTTATGTATGCATTGCTTTCTTTTTTGACTCCTGCATGAGATTAACTCTTCCCTTTGTTTATTTAATTTTTTATTTTGAGTGTGCATTTGTGAGCTTGCATGTGCATTATTTTTTTCTTACAGCTTGCAGCATCTTCATCTAATGCAAATAGTACTAGCAGACCAACAAGTCAGCTTAGTCATTGTGGTTCTTCTGGTTATGGGTCAACCAGGAGCCATGTTGGTCCTCATTTCAAGAAAAATGGATCCGACAGTTTCTTGCCAGACAAAAAGTATCATTCATTTCGAGAACAAGCCAGAGGGATACGAAGAACATCTCAAAAACTGGTCCCCAAATTTTACTCTCTAAGAATGTATAAAAGGGATAAGCAAAGACTGAAAGAAGATAAAAAGAAAATTATGATGGATGTTTTAAAAAAAGACACTGCCTCTCATGCAGTTGAGAATCAACAACAAGAAACAAATTTGGATTCTAGTTGTAGAAGTGATGAAATTAAGAATAAAACAGTACCACCTACCCCAGCACCTCGAAGGCAGATATCATCCAAATTAGTAAAACATACTTATCAAAATGTTCCTATTCCCATAAAGCCCAACTCTTTGGAGCTGACTGCTCAACCAAAGGTTAGTAGCAGTAAGATATGAAAATATGAAATCTCGAATTCAATCCACAGCTTTGGTTTCAGAAGTTTTGGAAAAGCTCTATAATTTATGTGTAAAAATTTCCTTCAATAATTCTCAGTTATTAGTACTATTTTGTATGATAAGTTACATCTAAAAGGTCTTTTGATTTACGCAGATTACATAACAGATGCTGAGTCTGGAAATTCATTAGTAATTGTTAAATTTCATTCTTACTGGTTTTTCATTTAATTCTTGAATAAAATTATTGTTTTGTATTAAACCTTGTTAATAGTTATTACTGCAGCAAGAGAAATGCAGGAGAAGAGAGAGGAAGATTCTCACTGTATATTAGAAAAATAAGGCAGATACTTTATGCAGAGAGAAGAATTTGAGGGTGTTTGTATTAAAATCGACTGAAACTAGTCATTACTGCTTTCTTACTATGCCAAACTCTAGAGATATTCTGCCATTCACTTAACAGGGAAGGCAGATCTGGGATAAAGTATAACATTGAGGAATTCCCAAACCAAAGGATCATTTTCTTCTCCTCCTCCTCCTTCTTCATTATCATCAGAGGAATGACTGGAAACAGATGCTGAAATGAAGGAGAAGTATTTCAAACTCCAGACTGGGAATGAAACAAGGAAAAGCATTTTTTTAAGTAACAGTGGACCATATTCTGCAATTTCTAAGCAATTACCAATTTATTTTTTTTTCCTTTCTATTAGCATCCTATTATTTCTATGGCTGTTAAGCTATGATCTGCCAAAAACTCATGATCAGTAGAGCTCGACTTTAAATCCCATTTGTCTCTCTATCTTTATCCATGTTTGCGTCTTGTGTAGTTATCTTCTTTACTTTTATATAGAGCTGTGTTTCACATTTATGTTGTTTATGACTAATAATAGTACAAATAATTCAAAGTTCTAGATCAGTGTACCAATACTAACACTTTGTGTGATCACCATTAATCACTAACAGAACTTCTGAGTGTTATGACACTGAATCTTTGGCAGCTACTGATGAGTCAGTTCAACATGATTCCAGCTGTACTTTTTGTCACCATTGCAGGCCAAATTATAGCATAAAAATGTTGAAAACATGGTTGTTTGCAATGCTGAACATCTTTGTCTGTGTTTCATACACACATTTTAAACATAGTGTATATTGTGATAATCAGCTTGTTATGTCAGGTATTCTGAAGCATCCTATTGGACTACGTTATGTGGTCCACAGCTGAGTATCATTGATTACTATGGCTGCTATAAATTTCAGATACTCCCAATATTAGCCATTTCCCCAGAAAACTGTAGAGACTGAGGATATATACCTCCTGTAGTGCCTTCTAATACCATTTGAAAGAATGTTTTGAATGTCTTTGGAAGAGATAAAACCTTTCAATGCTGTAGAGATACTTGTTACCTCAAAGTGTTTCTTATGGCAAGTAAAAATCGATCTGTAGATAATTCAGGTTGATGATGGACCTCAAATGTGATATCACTTCAGGAGTCTGATGATTTTCATCATAGAGGCAGTAACACATGCATGGGTCATATTACACAATAACACCCATATCTTGAGAGGCTCTCTTACCTACTTCTTTTCATCAGCTCTTTTCTCTCTTGGCTATGTCAAAGCACATTGTGAATGTTGATTGATATTTCTTCTATAACTCAACATTTATTACCTGGAAAAATTTATTGAAGAAAACTTCAATATTTATTGTGATATGTCGAGTGGCAAGCGCTCTTCAGCTAACACCTTTAGCAGCTGCCTGATGCATACATTTCCCAACTATAGGAGAAACAAGTGCTTCCAATATGCATCTTTGTGGTTCCATAAACTGTGAACCTAGTGCTTTCTCAGATGAGTCCAAAATGTAGTCCTTAAGGGTGTCAAGGTGTGAAGACAGCTATCTGTGGCTGCTTTCCAACATTATACATCACTGACATTGATCAATTTTGCAGTAATTGAACCCATTTTATGCTAGCATCCCATGATTTTCTCAAATACTAGAAATTTATTCTAATGGAACATGATATAATTTCTGCAAGCAACAATCATGTCTCAGCTCACCAGATACATAGCACAGCAAACAGCAGCACTGAGGTTGTTGCTGTTTTCTTGGCCTTCAGAAGACATTTACATTTGTTATAGCCACTCACTGCCACCAAAATTTGAGCCTTAGAATATCAGATCAGTTTTGTGACTAAGTTAAAGATTTACATTCAGATAGATTTCAGTGCATCATTCCCAGTGAGAAGTGAGAAGGAAGCATCAAATGTGAAAATAGCTAGAGGCATGTCCCAAGGAAAAGTTAGGGAGACATGCAGAGGATTTTCCCTCCTACGTGACTAGTGTTTGACTCAACACAAAGAAATATAAATAGACATAAGCACATTAAATTGTTTGATCACACCATTGGTAACCAATCTCTGAAGTGGGTCACAACCATATAATGCAAGGCAGTACACTTCCAGAGTGATTTAAGGTGGAATGACAATATATTCCTAGTTGTAGGGCAGATAGATTGCGGACTCAGATTCATCAGAATAATCCTAAGGGTAGATACTTGTTTAACCAATCCTTGAATATTTCATATCAGTCTGCAATTTGTATCACAGAGGTTTAATAGAGGAGATAGCAAAATTTCAAAGAAGAGGTATGTGTTTGATCACTGGCTCAACTACTTGCTGCAATAGTATCTTGCAGAGTTTCATCCAGCAGCAGAGGCAGATGCTGCAGCAGAGGCATCATAGACAGTGTTATTGTGAAAATTACAAGAACTTTTTTTTATCAAAAGTAAAATTCATGTGAGAAAATTATAAAATTAGAAGACAGAATGGCTAATCAGTGCTTACCATCAGGTGATGAAACTGATAGACACATATAAAAGTATGAGAAACTATCACATCTTTAAAACTATTAGTTTCTTTGTCTGGTAAGAAAGATGGGTAGGTTGGCAAAGGTTAGAAAACAGGAGTAAGTTCATCTCATATTACCTTTCATTTCTAATCTTCCCCAACCCATTCATCTTTCGTACCAGGTGAAGAAACAAATTGTTCTAAGAATAAGATAGTTTCTTCTACTTTTTCATGTATGTATCAGTTGTAGTAGAATATCGCCTTCTGAAGGTAAGTACCAATCAGCCATTCTGTCTCATAATTTTAAGAACACATTCCAAGATGAGCCAAGCAGCATATTGCTTTTCCTGGATATATCTCATGAAATGATAGTCACAGTGAACACAGAGAAATTTGAGATTATACATAGGTTTACCACCTGTCATTCTTCCCATGCACCCTTTGCAAATGGAGTTGAAAGGGAAAATTATAGTTTACACAATGGAAAATACAAGTAGGAATTTTAGCAATGTAAGAAAAGATAAATTGCTACTTACCATAAAGAAGACATGTTAAGTTGCAGACAGGCACAACTAAAAGACACTTACACAATGCTTATAGCGACAACCTTCATCAGCAAAAGAGAAAGACACACGATTCATACACACAAGCAAGGACACCTTACGCATGCATGACTCTCAACTCCAGCAGCTTGGGCCGGAATGCAACTGTCATGTGGAATGCAAGCAGCAATCTGGAGACTAGAATGCAGTGACAAGAACTGACCAATATTTCCAGAATGAGATTTTCACTCTGCAGCAGAGTGTGCGCTGATATGAAACTTCCTGGCAGATTAAAACTATGTGCTGGACCGAGACTCGAACTCGGGACCTTTGCATTTCACGGGCAAGTGTTCTACCATCTGAGCTACCCAAACACAACTCACACCCCATCCTCACAGCCTTACTTCTGCCAGTACCTCATCTCCTACTTTCCTACAGAAGCTCTCTTGCGAACCTTGCAGAACTAGCACTCCTGAAAGAAAGGATATTGCGGAGACATGGCTTAGCCACAGCCTGGGGGATGTTTCCAAAATGAGATTTTCACTCTGCAGCAGAGTGTGCTCTGATATGAAACTTCCTGGCAGACTAAAACTGTGTGCCTGACCAAGACGTAACTCAGGACCTTTGCCTTTCATGGGCAAGTGCTCTACCATCTGAGCTACCCAAGCATGACTCAGGCCCCATCCTCACAGCCTTACTTCTGCCAGTACCTCGTCTCCTACCTTCCAAACTTTACAGAAGCTCTCCTGCAAACCTTACAGAACTAGCACTCCTGAAAGAAAGGATATTGCGGAGACATGGCTTCTGTAAAGTTTAACTAACGGTTTCCACCCTGTCTATCTTGTCACCTTCTCCCCATTCTCATCTTCCTCCCTCTCAGATTGTAGCCCTTTGACAATGCACCAACCCATATTTCCACACCCCTTTCCTTTTTTGTTCCTTTTTTCCCCAGCTCCCTGCCACATGACCGCCTGACACACTGCTCCTGTTGGAATTCTAATCTCTGCAGACTCCACCAGACAGTGTTCCTCTCTGCCCCCACCCACATACTACTACCATTCCCCTTCCCTGTCCGCTCCAGATTGCTGCTTGCATCCCACATGATATTTGCATTCCACCCCAAGCTGCCAGAGTTGTGGGGTCATGTGTGCGTGAGGAGTGCTTGCTTGTGTGTATGAATGGCATATCTTTCTCTTTAGCTGATGAACGTTGTGGCCAAAAGCTTTGTGTAAGTGTCTTTTAGTTGTACCTGTCTGCAACTTAACGTGTCTTCTTTATGGTAAGTAGCAATCTATCTTTTGCTTCATTGTTGAAAACTGTAGTTTGACACATAAGAAAAGTACAGATGCAGATGTAGCTATGTTGCAGAAATACCACAGTCTTGTTCATATTTATCAGCGTGTTCATATCTGACACCTCAGAAGAAAACACTGTCTTTGACACAAGTGTTGATGGACGCACATACACTCCTGGAAATTGAAATAAGAACACCGTGAATTCATTTTCCCAGGAAGGGGAAACTTTATTGACACATTCCTGGGGTCAGATACATCACATGATCACACTGACAGAACCACAGGCACATAGACACAGGCAACAGAGCATGCACAATGTCGGCACTAGTACAGTGTATATCCACCTTTCGCAGCAATGCAGGCTGCTATTCTCCCATGGAGACGATCGTAGAGATGCTGGATGCAGTACTGTGGAACGGCTTGCCATGCCATTTCCACCTGGCGCCTCAGTTGGACCAGGGTTCGTGCCGGACGTGCAGACCGCGTGAGACAACGCTTCATCCAGTCCCAAACATGCTCAATGGGGGACAGATCCGGAGATCTTGCTGGCCAGGGTAGTTGACTTACACCTTCTAGAACACGTTGGGTGGCACGAGATACATGCGGACGTGCATTGTCCTGTTGGAACAGCAAGTTCCCTTGCCGGTCTAGGAATGGTAGAACGATGGGTTCGATGACGGTTTGGATGTACCGTGCACTATTCAGTGTCCCCTCGACGATCACCAGTGGTGTACGGCCAGTGTAGGAGATCGCTCCCCACACCATGATGCCGGGTGTTGGCCCTGTGTGCCTCGGTCGTATGCAGTCCTGATTGTGGCGCTCACCTGCACGGCGCCCAACACGCATACGACCATCATTGGCACCAAGGCAGAAGCGACTCTCATCGCTGAAGACGATACGTCTCCATTCGTCCCTCCATTCACGCCTGTCGTGACACCACTGGAGGCAGGCTGCACGATGTTGGGGCGTGAGTGGAAGACGGCCTAACGGTGTGCGGGACCGTAGCCCAGCTTCATGGAGACGGTTGCGAATGGTCCTCGCCAATACCCCAGGAGCAACAGTGTCCCTAATTTGCTGGGAAGTGGTGGTGCGGTCCCCTACGGCACTGCGTAGGATCCTACGGTCTTGGCGTGCATCCGTGCGTCGCTGCGGTCCGGTCCCAGGTCGACGGGCACGTGCACCTTCCGCCGACCACTGGCGACAACATCGATGTACTGTGGAGACCTCACGCCCCACGTGTTGAGCAATTCGGCGGTACGTCCACCCGGCCTCCCGCATGCCCACTATACGCCCTCACTCAAAGTCCATCAACTGCACATACGGTTCACGTCCACGCTGTCGCGGCATGCTACCAGTGTTAAAGACTGCGCTGGAGCTCCGTATGCCACGGCAAACTGGCTGACACTGACGGCGGCGGTGCACAAATGCTGCGCAGCTAGCGCCATTCGACGGCCAACACCGCAGTTCCTGGTGTGTCCGCTGTGCCGTGCGTGTGATCATTGCTTGTACAGCCCTCTCGCAGTGTCCGGAGCAAGTATGGTGGGTCTGACACACCGGTGTCAATGTGTTATTTTTTCCATTTCCAGGAGTGTATTTTGCCAATCATGGGAAGGTGAATTCGGGAAATGTCATGAAGCACTTTTATCCTTATCTTTCCCCACAATCCTATTTTGTCTCCATCCATTTATCTTTAAATATAATTTCACTTGGTTCATGGGTGTGACTCAAAATATTTCACACTTCTCTCTTATCTAATCACACTACAAAACCTAAAGATTTTTTGTGAATCATTGATGTTTCTTTCACAAAGGGATCAAAAATTTAAAATAGTGGTTGCTGAAAATATATACACCATCATAACATTGAATACATGTTAATTGACATTGATGACTCATATCCTTCCTTTTTCCTTAAGAACTCTCTTGTTATAAAGACTTACTGCAACACTTCTCTCTGAAGTGAAAGAACAGAATTATTCATTTACAACTTATGCACTTTTGTTGTTACAGACGTCAGCAAGGACTTCATTTTGAGCAGTGCATGTGCGCCCAAGTTTCATTTTTCTCAGTGTCAGGCACCCCCAACTTTCTCTTCTACCACATCATCATGTTTGACACACTCACATATATTATATTTGCCCTGTTGGTGGGAAGAGGTGGTGGAAGGAGGAGAAACAAAAGCAATGACTTAATTGATTCAACTGTGGTTTCTGGGAAAAACATTGTATATCATATTAACTAAACAATACACTTTTTAGTGTTGTTTCACCAACTTTATTATTACTGCATTACCAAATTTCAGATCATAAGCCCTTCTAGTACATAAAAACATCCACATCTACCTCTATAGTTTGCAAACCTCCATGAGGTCCTTAGCAGAGGGTACGTTCCATTGCACCAGTTACAAGGGTTTCTTCCTGTTCCATACACATATGGAGTGGAGGAAGAATGATCATTTGAATGCCTCTCTGCATGCAGTGATTGTTCTAGTCTTATCCCCAAGATATCTATGCGGGCAATATGTATGGGGCTGTAGTATATTCCTAGAGTAATCATAGAAAGCAGGTTTTTGAAACTTTGTCAATAGATTTTCTCGGGATACTTTACACCTATCTTCAAGAGTCTTCCAGTTCAGTATCTCTGTGACACTCTCCCTTGATTTAAATAAACCTGTGACCATTTGTGGTGCCCTTCTCTGTATATGTTCAATATCTCCTATTAGTCCTACCTGGTACGGGTCTCACGGACTTGAGCAGTATTCTAGAACCAGCTGTCTAAGTGATTTGTAAACAGTCTCGTTTGTAGACTGATTGCACTTCCCAAGTATTCTACCAATAAACTGAAGTCTACCACTTGCTTTACCCATAACTCAACATATGTGATCATTCCATTTCATATCCCTGCAAAGTGTTAAAATCTAGGTATTTGTATGAGTTGGCCAATTCCAACAGTAACTCACTGATATTATACTTACAGGACACTACTTTTTTCCATTTGTGAAGTACAAAGTTTTAAAGTTCTGAACATTTACACCAAGATGCCAATCATGTCAAAATCTTATCAGGATCTGACTGAATATTTATGCAGCTTCTTTCAGATAGTGCTTCATTATATATAACTGCATCATCTGCAAAAAGCCTGATTTTATTATTAATATTGTCTGCAAGGTCATTAATATATAATATGAACAGCAAGGGTTGCAACACACTTCCCTAGGACACACCCAAAATTATTTTTACATATGATGGTGACTCTCCATACAAGATAACATGCTGTGTCCCCTCTACCAAAAAGTCCTCAGTCCAGTTACAAATTTTGCTTGATGCCTCATATGATCGTACTTTCGACAGTAAGTGTAGGTGCGGTACTGAGTCAAAAGCTTTTTGGAAATCAAAAAATACTGCATTTATCTAACTGCCAAAACTTTCAGTAAGTCATGTAAGAAAGTGGTGAGTTCCGTTTCATATGATTGATGTTTTCAAAGTCCATGATGGTTGGCACTGAGGAGGTCATTCTGTTCAAGGTAGCTCATTGTGTTTGAGCTCAGAATATGTTATAAGATTCTACAACAATTGATTTCAAGGATCTTGGATGATAGTTTTGTGGATAACTTCTACTGCACTGCTTGCAGACAGGTATGACCTGTACCTTTTTCCAAATACATCAGTTATGTACTGGCAAACCCAAAACCTATGTCATGCAGTTCATTGAACAAGGCTAAAAATTGTTTCATTTAGTTAATAGAAAATCAGTGGAATGAAATTATTATATTTATCAATAACAAATAACTGGAGATTGCAGTACGAAAATGTGATAGGTGAGAAGTACATGTGAGATTGAAACCTTTGAGATTATTTAACTGAGAATGAAAGCATTTGTTAATGCACTAAACTACTTCTAACAAAGAAAATCAGTAACTGCAATGCACACAAACAATACTGTTAATATGTCATATTCCTAGAGAAACAATTTTAGGTGCCTTTTTTACCGTAGTGAAGTTGTTTGGTGATCATAAAAGGCTGTAATAATTTTCCATAGCAATGAATGCAGAAATATTTTGCATGAAGTTATAGCTTGGTGAAAGTGACAGAAAAAGCAAGCAGAAAAGAACTTAGTAAAAACTGGTTCATGTTAATAAGCCTACTCCTGTAGTCAAGAAAATAAAACATTGAAATCAGGAAAACATTCACCATGAAACAATGTACAAAAATGCAACTAAACTGCATTTTGTTGTCTGGCTGCTTTTATGCCTTCAACTAGGCTACCAGTCTCTATCTTGTTTTTTGCCCATTTCATTTCCGCTTATTAACCATTGAAGAAAGCTGTTTGATTATAAGAGTTTGACAGCCAATACCTTTCTTCCACATCTCCAATTCCAGAAATGTTTTCAATGTATTCTGTGGTTCTAATGCCCTTTGAGTATCTAATATGTGAAATATATAGCTGAGTAAGAAACATTATTCCTGTAATATTGTATGCAATCTTTGTAATGAGTTACTTTTTACTTAACTCTGCATTGTTTTGTTAACAACTACTAATGTGCATGGCTTCTCAATGTGATTCCAGAGTCAAGTACATCAGCACCACCATCACCACCATCACCATTACAATCTAACATCTCACCACCTACTAATAAATCCGACAAACACTACTACGGACATAACTCGACAACAGCAGTTGCAGCAACAGCAGCAGCAGCCACAACCTCGGCAGCAGAATGAGCTACAACATGTTTATGGAAGTAATAGTGCCAAAAGGAACAATCGAACTTATCTCCCTCCCCTCCGTCTTGAATATCAGCAACCTTATTATGTCACAGATCCATTCACAACAAACAGCATTGTTTATGCAGATCTATCATTGTCGGCAAATGGAATTCAGCAAGAGACGCATTTTCCACAAAGCAATAGGCCACCACAGAATTCAACAGAATATGCAATTCTCAAGTTTCATGATGTGGGTCAAGAAATAGATGTGTGATAATGGTGCGTACCTATATGAGAAAATGAACGTAGAAGAAATTGTTATCATTTTGTGTAAAGTTTCATAAGCAGATTGAAGCACTGTTGCCATTCATTCCATTATTTAGCTTAAGATGATTCAGTTATTGTCATAGCTATAATCCTTTCTTATTATTTATTTTTTAACACAACATTTTGTTTTCTTACTAGCAAATATTAGACTTCCCATAAGACAATGCAATTTTCTTCAGTTAATTTGTAATAAAATAATACAAAACGATTAATTTAAACTATATGTATGAAAGTTGTTGAAAAAGCGTAATGCCCCATGATAACTATTATTTGCATTCCTACAACATTTGTTGATTTAGAATTGGTTTTATGTTAATTACTTCTGTCTTTCAACAAATACATTATTGTGAATTATATGTAGAACACCCCTCATATCTTCTGACTGAACTTCTTTCATCTTTTTAGCACTGATTACATAAATGCCCCCTAAGAGATGTGATAAAACAAATCACAATGACTGTCAGCTGACTGCATTTTTGTTGGAGATGTAGTCTAATTTTGATATTTAGATCTGTTAACTGACTGGACTGATGTACATCACAAGAGCCCATGACTGCTTATATTCATTCAGTGTTATGACTGGGCCATGAAAGATTGTAATAGTTTAAGGGTGCATGGAAAAATAAATGAACTACACAAATGGAAATTCCAAGATGAAACTAATAAAAAAAATTGAAAATTGCCAACAGGAAACAATTCACATGTGGTGAATGATAAGTGACACACAGGCACATTTAAAAGAACTATTGCTGACTTGGCTTTTGAATACACACCTACTTCTAGCAGAGCACATTTACCCAGAGAGAGACAGAGGCCAAATCAAGTAGTGCGAATGGAGTTGCCAGTGCCACTGTGGCACAGAGGGGGAGGGGGCTGGGAGAGAGAGGCGTGGAACAAGGTGCACTACATGAAAAAAATTCAAAATTCAGTGGACAGAAGTGACAGTTTGGAGCATTATGAGGCTAAGTTAGTTAAGCTTTACTCAATTCGAAGATTGGATTGAGCCCTACTGTACTTTACTAAGCACACCTTCACCTGAACTGTGAACTGACATATCCAGCCTAACAAAATCTTTAGTACTGCCTGCAGACACATAAAGGGTCTCCCAGAAGGAATGACCAATATTCAGGGGTATTCAGGAATGAACATTTGAAGCAAAAAGCTTCAGATGGACATTTGCCTTATTCTGAATGGTTTCCAAGATAGAGCACATTAAATGTGTATTTGTGTGTTATTCAGTGCATTGTTAGGTTTAAAGATGTACACATGTACAACAGTTAGTAAACATTACAGTATGCATTTTACAAAGTATTAATTGGAAAATAATGTATTTTTAACATTACAGTATGCATTTTTCAAAGTATTAATTGGAAAATAATGTATTTTTAATACATCCACCTCTATGCATTATCATATACATCACATTATATGTGTTGTACTGTTTGCAACACATGTCTGAATATCCCACCATCAGATTCAATACATTTGTGCACTCTTGCTTGTCTGACTGCTTCTGAACTTCACTAACGAGGGCAGCAGCATCTGTGCTGTGAGGAAGCAGTTCATCTCACATATTCACCTTTTGTTTTTATACCTCATACTTAAACATTTGCCATAAACAAAAATCAAATGGCATAAAGTCCGACAGTCTTGGTAGTCAGTTAATTGTACTACCATGACCAATCCAACAATTGGGGTAAGTGTGGTTGAGGTGTTCCCTCACACATCTTGTAAAATGTGAAAGAGCTGTCATGCTGAAAGTATGTTGGACTCCATGCGGCCAAAGGGATGTTATTAAGATATTTGACAAATGAATTTTTCAAAGAATTAATACTATCACCTCATTTGCTCTTCTAAAATTAGTGCACATATTGGCATGTTACCAATCACGCTGCCTCAAACATTGATCAAAAAACTAATTTGGAAAGCAGTTTTCTCTATAGTGTGTGGATTTTTCTGTGACCATCAATGATTATTATGTGTGTTGTAGATTCTATTCTGTATAAGTATAGCTTCATCAATGAAAGCAAATGATAATTGTCATTAACCAGTGGCAAAAATCAAGTCATGTGACATTGTCACCAGTGTGAAAATTGTGGAGATATTGTGTGTGAAATGTGTACAAGTTTTGCACATTTAATGTTTGCCATACGGCCTTGCCACAGTGGCTACACCGGTTCCCGTGAGATCACCGAAGTTAAGCGCTGTCGGGCATGGTCGCCACTTGGATGGGTGACCATCCAGGCCGCCATGCACTGTTGCCATTTTCCGAGGTGCAGTCAGCCTCGTGATGCCAATTGAGGAGCTACTTGACTGAATAGTAGCGGCTTCAGTCAAGAATACCATCATAACGACCGGGAGAGTGGTGTGCTGGCCCCATGCCTCTCCTATCTGCATCCTCCTCTGAGGATGACACAGCGGTCGGATGGTCCCGATGGGCCACTTGTGGCCTGTATTTTTATGGAGTGGTTAATGTTTGCCATACACTTGTTCATGGGACATTGATATGTACAGAAAGTCATCATGTGCAGGTAGTAAGGCTACACAGCACCATTTCAATAATGTGTTGCTGTTCCCACACAGATTACTGTACTACATGTTCAGAAAAAAAAAAATGGAAATTTTGAAGAATGTCTGTTTCACACAGAGTGCTGAAAACTCTGGTAGACACTCTGTGATCAGGAATTTGTTATGTCGAAAAGTGCTGACTTTATTCTTCAACAGCAATACGAGGACTACCATTCCAGAAGCCATAAATGTACACCATGTCTGCATATTCTTCATTGGTGTATATGTGTGGCATTAACAAAATTAACCAAAGCTTCTCCCTGATATAGTCTCAGTTCCTCACACCACTTTACTCATAACACACCATGGACAACCGCACATTCAGTGGGCTATTTTAATGGCAGAAAGTTTTTCCGAGCAAAGAGACTGAAAACGTCTACATATGTTGGGCTAGAGCAGAACGTCAAGGAGGTTTTGTGGGTAAGATATGTATGTGCAAGGCACTGTCTCAGAAACAAATGATCATTCCTCGTGGGGTATCCTGTATAAAAGTACACATAACTACCATACTTGTAGTCTATTGGTTCCTTCCTTGGAGAAGAAACAGGGATGGCTCATGGACGGCTAAAAAGGAAGGACAGTTCACTCAGACCCCAGAGTGAGAAGGACCTACCAATTGTGAGAATGAGGGGAGACAAAGAACTCTCCACCATGGGGTACCCAGCACCCATTTACTGAACGTACACTACAGGATAAGTCAAGAGACCAGTGCTATCTCATCTGATAGCAGTTTCCCTGAGTTCTGGTGATGAGAATTTGTCCTCCAACATACAGTAATAATAATAGTAATAACAATAATAAATAAAGAGAGGGGGTTTTGTCCTAACAGAGATTAAGTCCAGGACTGCGTTGAGATGTGAGGACATGACATCTTCAAGTGGGAGGATCCAAGTGATGTAGCAGGTACTCAGGTCCCTTTAGTCTCTATAGATTATGTTCAGTGACTGTATACTGGATGCCCCTAAGTGGCCAGTTTTTCTATGCTCATTGATGTGCTTGGCCAGTTTAGTGGTGGTCATTCCCATATAAAATGCTGTACGGTTGACCCATATCAGTTGGTTGATAATGAGTGGTCTCAAAAGTTGTTCTGCCTATGATATCATAGGATTAATTTAGGTGGGGCTGGAATAGTGGTAGGTCGATGGGGCAGGTTTTACTGTAAGTATGACAGCAGGAGTAGGAGCCTTGGAGTAGGGATAGTGGTCATATGGCATGACTAGGATGTTATGGAAGTTTAGAAGACAACAGATGGTGGTTTGAGGGGGGTGTCAGGAAGAGAGGACCTCACTTCAGGGTTCCTTGAGAAGGTCATTGGCTAATGGAGTCACTTCAGCATTTAAAAACATTAACAATATTTTCTTGAAAATTAATAACTGCCTCTTTGCAAATGGACTGCCATTAAATCTAGATTAAACACAACACACGAAATTTAGGACAGCACGAGGCAGGAGTCTGAGCTGGAAGTCTCATGTTATGGGTAATATCAGATTTCAGACACACAAATATCAGATTGTCAATTTTCAAACAATGGAAAGGTTTGGATGGGATGACAACAATATGAAGGGATAGATTGCCACTCACCCCATAGAGGAAGCATTGAGTGGCAGATAGTGACAGTTAAAGAGACTGCTGGTTATTATTCACCTAAGTCGTAAATCAAACATAGAAAATGAATCTTGTGCACGTTCACACAAGCACAATTCACACATTTGTGGCCACTGTAATCTCCAGCTGCTAAGTTACAACTGCAATTGCATCCAGGGTAAGTAGTGATATTTGCTGTGCAGGATATTAGGGATACAAAGGACGTGTGGGGCATGGAGCGGGAGCTGTAGCAGGGAAGAGATGGGGGTACATGCTGCCTGTGGGAGTGTGCAGGGATTGGTGGGGGTTGGACAGTGGTCTGCTAGGTGCAACATATTGGGGGGGGGGGGGGGGGGGGGGGGGGAATGGCTATGCAGGTGCACTGGTGGGACAGGAGGTATGTGTAGAGCTGCAGTGTGGTCATGGATGTTGATAGACAGGTGGAGGACAGAGACTAAAAAAGGATTAGGACAGGGAGCATACAGAAACAAAAGAAATGTTGCAGGGATAGTACCCATATGCAAAATTTAGAAAAGCTGGCGTTGGTGCGAAGAATCCAAATGGCACAGGCTGCAAAGCAGCCATTAAAGTCAAGCCTATGTAAAGCCTATGATGGTGTTGAAGTTGCCCGTGACAGGATTGGAGTAAGTGGTACTGGGGGGTATATATAGGAGAGGTTTTATGTCAAGGTCTATTACAGGGATATGAACCATAGGAATAGGGTTTTCAAGCGTGGTTAGAATAGGGACAGATAATGACATTATGGAAGTTGGGTGGACAGTGGAATTCAATTTGTACTCGCAAACCCTTGCCCCATGGCTCATATCCCTGTAATAGACCTAGATGCAAGAACTGTCCCATACATCTTACCACTACCACATACTCCATCCTGTCACAGGTGTTTCCACCCACTACCATCTACTCTTGTCCATTCAAAGGCATCTCCTACTCTATCAAAGGCAGGATCGCCTGTGGAGGCAGCCGTATGATCTACCAACTTAGCTGCAACTGCTGTGCTGCATTCTATGTGGGCCTGACAACTAACAAGCTGTCTGTCCACACGAATGGCTACTGCCGATTGTGGCCAAGAGGCATCTGGACCATCCAGGTGCTGACCATGCTGCTCAACAAGATGTATTTATTTCCACAACCCCTTTACAGCTTGTGCCATTTGGATTCTTCCCACTGAAATCAGCTTTTCTGAATTGCGCTTGTGGTATCTCTCCCTGGAACATTTCTACAATTCCCCTAACTTCCTGACCTCAACAATGACTAATCCCTGTTCTCCACCTTCCTATTTCATTCCCTGCCACCTCTATCCTGCCAGTGAACCTGCATTGCTATTTTCTCTTATCTCCTTTCCCCATTTCCCCTCCCCTATCCTTACAGCAGAGACTCTTGACTCTGGCTCATAGCAGTCTACCATCTGTCCGCAGCACTAGCATCTAATCCCATCCCTACCCTGCTATCCCTTCCATTCCCTGCACCACACCTCCTCTGTACCCCCTTTACCCACCACAGCAAAAATTACTGCTCACCTCAGACACTGTCACGTGTGTGAGTTTGCTTATGTGAATATGTGTGAGTTTTGCTGTCTATGGCTTAAGAAGAACTTAGTTCAATAGCTCAATAATATCTAGCAGCCTTTTTCATTATACCTCTTTGCCACTCGGTGCGTCCTCTGTGTGGTGAGGAATTATGTATGGTTTTCATAAAAATGTTAATTTTCGTTCACAAATATGATATATTCTTGGGCAACTCTTCCTTAGATGCATGCAGTAATTTATACTTAACTATTTTCAATCTCTCTCTCCCTTTCTCTTAAATTCACACACATACACACTCTCTGTCTCTATAATACTTGACAGCAGAACACACTTCCATAATTTCCACAATGGGGTCTTAACTCATGTCGCTGGCACTGATAAACCTCCACCAAAACAATGTGAAAGCAGATGAACAATTGAACAATTGCGAACATTTCTCGAAGTCAGTCTCCATTCATCTGTCAAAACAGAAATTTATGCTATTGCAATTGGGCTGTTACAAATAGATCTGTGAAGTATTTGCATTGCGTAGACCTTAGTATGTGACGTAAATGTCAGCTTGATACCTCAACCCATATCTGAGAAAAAGGAGTCTTAATGGTCAAAGAGGCAGACAGATGGACAACAGAGTAATCCTATAAGGGATCCATTTTTACCAATTGAGGTACAGGACCCTCAAAAGAAAAATGGTAGCAAATGGAGTAATTACATTTTACTTCATTTCAACCTCACTCCTTTCTCTGCCATACTAAGGCTGAGTAATGGATTATAAATGTTGCCATTATTTTCAGACAGATTGATTGTTGACAAGAGAATTCAGAAGGGGTAGGTTACATGTAAGGTGAAGCCACTGTCAGTATTGCAACTGTTTAAAGAGCTCTTTCAAGAGTTTATAGAGTAGTCATCATATATTACCCTTATGACATTCATCTATGCAACAAACACTTTTTTCTTCAACAAAGGTTGACCCCAGAATATTATACCATAAGACATTAGTGAGTCAAAATCTCCAAGATCTGCTGTTGTCTGTAACATGAGACTTCCAGTTTAAGTTCTTACCAAGATAAACACCTATGAATTTAAAATATCCTGTTTCAGTTATTGATTTACACTAATACATTATTTTTAATGGTATGGTCAGGTACTGTGCAGTCCTGAATTTTGCGTGTTGTGTTTTCAGTGACAGTCCTTTTGCAAAGAGCCAGCTATTAATTTTCAAGAAAATATTGTTTATGTCTTCAAGTGTTGAAGTTACTCAACTACGACTGATGACAATACTTGCATTGTCAGCAAAGGGAACTATTTCTGATTTTTGGATGAATGATAAGCCCATTTATGTGCAAGAACAGAAATAGACCTAATATTGACCCCTGTTGGACAAGATAAAAGTGCTTACCATCATCCTAAATGTCAGTTGTTTCACCATAGTAGTTAGCTCCAGTATAGTTATGTTTCTAATGAATAGTTAAATGACTGAAGATAATAAAGTTTGACTATTTGCATAACTGGAAGGTTCTAGAGATTTATGAGAAAAATTTGTGTATTGCTATTATACAGCATTTATTAACGTGAATGTGAGATATGTCTGAGTTAATCAGACTGGTTCATATAATGATTAGATTCTGTGTGAAATGTATTATTCAGTCATAAGAATAATTCTTATACTTCTCAGTAAGTAATGTTACTTATTTGAAAAATATTGTTTGACCAACTGGTGCTCAAAAGCTATTATATAAGTGGGCCAAACTGGCTATCACACTTAAATTAACTTTGTCTGAATGTAGTATAATGTCAGAACTGGCTTATAAAAATTATTTGCTTTCTTTTTTAACAACAATTTATTTTTTGCACAGGATGGCCCCAAATCCAGCTTTACATACATTTATTAGAAGAATGTCTGCCTCGGAAAAAAGGTATTTTTTATCAACTTTAAAATGACATTTCTGTCCTACAATAAATATGTTTATGGTCCCTTATGATTCTTAGCTTTTGAGCATCATGAAAATGTATCTGTTTAGTATTCATGAGTATAGCAATACCCCCTCTGTTAATTTCATATTTTAAAATTTACGACAAGCATATTAGTAAATACACAAATGGGCACTTGGAATATGGTGGGTAGGATACACGAATTTAAATTCTGGTGAATTGAAGTAACATGTGGAGTCTTATGACAGAAACAACTCAAATGGTTGTTGTACAATAATTTGCTATCCATGTTAAAGAATAAGTAAAGATACCTTCCACTGTCTAAGGAGGACATGCATGTAAACCTAAGGAACCTTCATTATGGTGATGATGAAGATGGGTGAAAAAAGGGTTTTCACATAATAAAGGAAGGAGAAAATATTATGAAAATATAGAAATTGAAGTTGCAGAGTATTCACTTGTAAAAACTACTTGCTGGTATCAGAAACGAGGATGGGCTGAAGCCAGTGTGGAACAGCTAGAGAGAAATTCAGATTAAAATAATTGTGTTGGGAGCATACTGAAAAAATACTAGTAGGATAAATCATAGACAGTCAAGACACTAACAAGCTGTTAAAATTGTGGGTCAGGAGAAACATAACCAAGCACAAGGGTAACACTACTTATGGAACACAAATGTGGTGATAGCTACTAATGCAGTACTCACAGATTAATAAATGAAAATCAAAAGAGCCAACCACTCACTTACAGCTGATTGTTGTGTGGCAAATACACATGAGTACATAACTCTCTTTGGCGTATAGTGTCTCTATTTGCTACACTTCAATCAGCCATAGATGAGTGGTTTACTTTTTTCATTATTTACTGTGCACATTCTGGAATTCAGTTATTCTATTCACAGATAAGATATTGTAATTGAAGATGATCAAATACTTCTTGTTTTGGCATTGAAACAAAATGGAAGACTGTAGGGATTAGATAGTGAAGAAACAGATCAAGAGAAAATACAGCACTAAAGAAACCATTGGAATTTTATTCGAACAAATCAGGTGAACTAAGTACATTACATTTAATCAGGTTTGAAAAATTGATGCTCTGAGGGGAAATAAAATTAATATCATTGTAAAATTAAAAATAATAACATGTATAATTTTAAAAAACGAGAGCATGACAAGTATCAACACTGTGCTGCAAGTTTTCGGTAGAGACAGATTATTTGTGAACATTAATTCTTTTGGATAACTTCGTTGCACCTTTGAAGGGAAATTATACTATAACATCTCATGGCACAGTGTAAGGCACTGGACTCACATTTGGGAAGATGGGAGTTCGAATCCCTATCCAGACCTTCAGTTTTAGTTTTTCTGTGGTTTCCCTGAATCTCTTAAGGTAAATATTGGGATGGTTCTGTGAAAAGAACTCACATGATTTTCTTCCCCTGTTCTTTCTCATTTTAAGTTTGTGTTTCATCTCTACCAATCTTGTTACAGGCACAACTTTAAACCATAATCTTCTTTCCTTTCAATAACATTCTGTTGATAATGAAGTCATTAGAGATGGAGCACATCCCAGAATATTAAAAGTGTGGTAAGGGAAGATGACAGTAGTGTTTTCAAGATTTCATATGTCTTTTAGTTGGTTCAGGGAAACGATAAAAAGTCTAATCTTGAAAGTCTGGACAGCAATTTGAATTCCATTTCCCCAAAATACAAGTTCAGTGGTTTAACAACTACGCTACCTTACTTTGTGCCTTATGCTTCCTTCAGTGTAGATAAACACTGGTGTTTGATATGAGTTATTAGGTTACACAGTTACTTTCAAAATTATGCACGCGAACCCCCCCCCCCCTCCTCCACACACACACACACACACACACACACACACACACACACACACACACACACACACTCTTGCCCCTCTTGCACATAGATGGGTCAACTGCCGTTTAAGTTTTGTTTAAAATTGCCCATACATGTCCAAGAATGTTTTCTCATGCGTTTGACCTCTGTAACATTCATAGCAAATCCTGTGATATGCTTAAAACCTCTCCCTTAGTAAATAGTACTTTGTGAAATCTGCACCATAAATCCACTTGCTGTCATTTATTCTGGTCTCACTAGTGAATGGAAAAACATCTCCAAAATATAGCCAACTGATTTATCATGTCACATTACAGGGGTTGGACAAAAATATGGAAACACCATAAGAAATGCAAGCTTGAACATACTCATAAATATGTGTGCTAACTAAGCCTGCATGTTGTACTGTTGGATTTGCCCACCAACAGTACCTTTAAAATGTCCTCAATACATTGCAAGTGTCAGTCATGCTCAGAACTGTGTTCTTTGTAGTTGTGAGTGCATTACACTGGAGCTAAGTGAATTTGAATGTTAGCAAATTGTTGTTATTCGAACAGTGGGTGCTTCCATAACCAAGGTAGCTGAAGTGCATAATGTTTCAAGATTAACACATCAAAGATTTAAACCACAAACAGGGAAAGTTGAAAAACACCATGCACTAAGTCAGAATGCAGATGAAAGTGTATGCTGAGTAATAGTGGTAGACAGTCATTGAGGAGGATTGTGAAAAAAATTGCAGAACTGAATGTTGCCTCACAAACTCTGTCAGCCTCAAAACAACATGAAAGAAGCTTCATAATTAGGGAACTGTAGGGTGAACTGGAATTGCAAAATCATTCATCAGTAATGCATATGCCATTAAGATGAAAATGTGGTGCCAAAGCCATAAAACCTGGACTGTGGAACAAGAGAAAGAAGTCAGCTGGTCAAATGAGCCTTGTTTCACTCTGTTTCCAACTTCTGTCCAAGTTCATATTCCAAGGGTGAAACATGGTGGGAGTTCAGTGATGATTTGGGTGGGTGCATCATGGTATTCCATGGAACCCTGTGGTCACTCTGCAAGGCTGAATTACTGCCAAGGACTGTGTGACCATTTTGGCTGATCAGGTCCATTACATGGTAAATGTTTGTTCTCCATTGGCAATGCTGTGTTCCAAGACAACAGGACCCCTGTACACACAACTGCATCATGCAGTACTGTTTTTTTCAGCACAAGGAGAAAGTTTCGCATATTCCCTAGCCATCACAGTTACCAGATAACAATATTATGGAGTCCTTTTTGTCTAATTTAAAGATAAGGGTGTGTGATGGCTATATACCTCCATAATCCTTACCTAAACTTGCCACTATTTTGCAGGAAGAATGGCAAAAGATTCCCTTGAAAATGAAACCATAAAGGGCCTGTATTTATTCATTCTGAAACAACTGGTAGCAGTTTTGAATGTCAGTGGGTTTCCTGCACCATATTAGGCATGGTAACATGTTGTGTTTTTGATGTGTCCATATGTCCACACCCCCCCCCCCCCCCCTTCTACCCCTCTCACTGTATGTGTACAGTCTTGTGCACCCAGCTCCCTGATAGGACTACTCATAATTTGTTAATATAACCAATATGCAATATTTTGTTTCAATGTTCACTATTCTCCATAACAGCATTTCAAAACTTTATCATATAGAATCAAGGTCTGTCACACAGTGTTTTTTTTTTTATTATTATTATTCTATTTGCTTTCCTGTTATTCTGTCACCCCTCACACCTTTTTGCTCAGTGTGATTCCACCTCTTTCTGTATTATTTAACTATCAATTTGTTTGTTCTCTCTCTCACTTTTTGGCCCTTGCCATTTTTAATGCTTCTCTTATTTTTTTCCAGAGTCTGGGGAAACTACTCAACATTTCCTGTTTTTCTCTTGTTCATCTTTTTTATCACTTCACATCTTCAATTCCAAGTCAATTATCTTCACCATTAGTGCTAGTCTGTTTGTCTGTTTAACATTCTTGCTAAGAATTTACCATCTTATGTGTAACACCAGATTCCTTCACTCTCTCTCTCTTCTTATTTAGCACATACCTTAAAGTAACTACTCCACATATACAATTTAGTTAATGACAGATTGTGTATTAAATATTTCTTTTTATATCTTACAGCCCTTTCGACCTGAATTTTCTGATCTGGACTATGCTGATGTTGATTACCGTTCCTATGGGCCAATAAACTACAAGAAAGCATCCATAGAGGCAGCAGAAAGAAAAAAAGAAGAAATACAAGGGAAAACAAAGCAGCAGGAAAATGGTTCCCAGGCTGAAGACCTGCTTTAATCTGTGCATTTATATCTGTGTGTATCTGTTTCATCCATCCATCCACCCAGTGGAAGAAGAAAAGGAATAGCACAGTCTTTACAGATATAATTTACAACATTCTTCACCAAACATTAATTGTCATTTGTAACAAATATTAACAAAAACTAACGGCTACATTTGTAGTGCTGAATCTCATTTGCTTAATAGCACACCCTTAACATGAACAGTACCATTGAAAGTGTGTAATGGTGTATTTATAAAAAAAATTGGTGGTGCTTTTGCTGCTCTTACAAAGGTACTGCAACAAATTTATAGTGACTGAAAGTGATTTGTATGTGATTATATGAAAATGAACATTTGATTACTGAATGTTAAATATATATGATTATATATATATTACACACACACACACACACACACACACACACACACACACACACACACACACACACACACACACACGAATACAGATGTGGTACTAATGTACATATGCCAAAGGGAAAAAAAATGTAAGTTATGTAAATTTATGAACAAGTTATACTCAGCATATTTAGGTTGTGAGTGTTTTAATAAAGAAAATAGTTTTTTTAATACAAAAATGTTTCATGAAAGTACTTTAAAAAAGTACCCACTATAAGACGTTTTAGTGTGTTTACTAGCGTGTGAATATGACAGAACAAAACTGTGAAATGTTAACTTTGAAGCTGATGTGTGCATAGTGTTATGGCTTCCATTAATGTCTCAGAGAACAGAAGAGACGGGAGTCACTGCAGGTATTTTTGTATCCATATTGAATGCACAAGTTAAAAGTATGAATGAACAAGCAATCTTACGTTTTTTAAAGAAGTGGACATTTTCCATGAAAGATATGTTGTTTATGCAAACAATTTGCTTACTCTTGTGATTAATGCGTCCACATTTGTATTAGTAAATGGTCTATTAATAACCAGTATTCTTATGAAAAAGAAATATTGTTTCCCACCCCTAACACAATCATTCTACATCATTACAGCCCCTATGGATGTTAGATACATTTGTGAGATTGGAGTGTTGCTCAATCATTGCTTTGGCAGAAAGTAGTTTTTTGCTTCAGTGTTGTCCTAGTTCCTTTTATTTTTAGCCGTGACCAAACTAATTTTTGTAAATACTTACATATAATTTTTAAAATGATTACCACAAATGTCATTTTGTAGTTCTTATTTTACTGCAAATAAGAAATAAAATTCTGACTATACCATGACTACAGTAAATGGTAACAGTCTTCTTTCTTCTTCAGAGTAAAGAATCATAATCTTTTCTGCTGCCAGTACGTTTTTAATTTCAGAAGGTGACTGCATTGCCCAGAGTTTCGTGATATTTGTTGATACATAAGTATTTTTCCCCTCTTGTATGTTATCTGTTGTATTTAATTAGTAAGACAGTTGTTTCATTTACAGAAAACACTTTGTTTACTTTGTTATGTAATTCAGTTTCATTTGCTGAAAAATGAAATTACAAAATTATCTGTGATCAGAATAAATTTGTTTGCAATGTAACTGTACCAGATGTTGTTGAAATAAAATTATTTTCAGCTCACAAGTATGAGAAGAAGCAATAAAAATATGCTTCGCAGTATTAGCACTGCAATACAGATATAGAAATGAATGGGGTTTAACTCAACAGTGGTGGTTCGTATTTTGTTACATTGTAGAGTATCTCTCTCTCTCTCTCTCTCATTTGAATGGTCTGCCATTTTGTTTAGCATTTACAGCATCTGTGAAATAGTTCGGTCACCTCAGATTTTATTGCCTGCAAAGTTCTGCTCTAGCAAAAAGTGAGCTTCCATAGAATACACAATATCGATATATATTAAAGTACAAATAACATACACTGTGATACATGATCATGACACAACTGTTATAACAAAAACACTTAAAGATACTAAGGCATTACTAATACTCTTTGACTTCAGTAGACTGCCACAATAGTCAAAGTGCACTGTTCCACTGGTGTCATTGACTGCTACAGGAATTGAGTTCTGACAAGCCCATTGATTACTGTGCAAATTATGAAACATATTCTTGTTAATCATTCAGCTATGATGGAGGTCCATTTGATTGCAGTACTACTAGCTCACTCCCATGACAAATTTTTATTTACTCTAAACTGAACAGATGATATTTCAAAATACATTATATGACTTCATTGTTACTTTAGTGTCAGTGTTTTCCTTGTACATCCTGCGTCTTCCCTAAATTCTGCGTTTTGTGTTTTGCTACAAGACTGTTGTTGCTACAGACTGAAGTAAATAGATAAATAAACATTTCTACTCTTTCTGTGCCTATCCAAAGCTCAGGACAATAAAAAACTGAGAAATGGAAAGAGTGTCGAAAGTATTAATCACACAGCAAGATGCCTGACAATACAGCACCCAAGGCATTGCCACCAAGCTTTGCATGTCATAGTCAAAGAGTTAGTCACTGGATAAATTGCTATGTGTATCTCATTATACTGTAAAATCACTCATATATAATGTAACTAATGCAGAACTGCTATGTAATAAGTTTATTATTATATTGAAGCTTCTCTCTTAAAATTTTCGTTATGCAAAATGCACTTGAATAGTTTTTCGTTTTCTTATTCATGATATCATTGTCCCACATCTTCGATAGATGTAGACTTATGGGGGAGATTAGTGCTTTAATATTAAGTTCAGAGTTTTTTTTTAGCATAATGAAGTATGTCTTTGGATATTTTGCTGAATTACTAATTCCATTTTGGTGCACAATGTTGAGGTGAATGACCTAATGGTGGATAGTAGTGCCATTCTTCTAGAGGTCAGGATGGCATTCAGCTCTCCACCCTGGGCATGCTTGTAGCAAGGTGGTGGGTAGGAACTGAGTAGATACCTTCTAATAAATCAAGAATGTAAGATCGGCATAAGTTTATTCACAAGTTCATATCAATAATCATGTTATGGCTTATGACCAGAGTCTGGACAGCCTGTCGTAAGCTGGTAATAGTGGCAATGCACTTGGTCAGCAGCATGGAGGTGAGGAACTGCCAAGTGTGTACTCTAGCCCTTGTGGCAAGTCAGTTATGGCAACTTCTGGCAGGACAGCTGCACTTACTAAAGAAGGTGGTCTCAGGGTAGGTGGTCTCAGGGTAGCACATACAAGCCATGCAGTGTCAAACATTTGGCTCAGGTGTGGATGACAGCAGTGGTGCTGACATACAAGGAGTTTACCTGCACAGAGTGACAAGCAGCAGCAGCAGAGTTTGCCAACACAGGGCAATAAGCAGCAGTGTTTGCCTGCACAGGGTGATATCAGCTTGGCAGCTGCATTTCCCAGGCACGAATCATGGACTCCAGCTGGAAGGCACCCAGTCTGCAGCATATGGATTTAGGCACAGCTGCTCGACCCACAACAACTTGATGATCCAGTTCAGGACATTGACCAGCATACATACATGTTCATGTTTGGCTCCTGATGGCAACTGACACTGCTTATCTAAAATGAGCAGTATTTATGTGAGCTCAGCTTGCCACAGTTTCTGACATAGCAACCCTTTCCCCCCCCTGAGTCACAACTAAATCGAGGCATGAAGCATTTGTTGGGATATCGTGACATCACCACCTCGGTATCTCAATCTACCCAGTGTGTCATTGGTATTACAGCTCTGGCTGTGCTGTAATAGTGTATAAACTTCACTTTTCAGGAGACCTTCAGGAGACCTTCTGCATTGTGAGCATAATCTGAACACAGATTCTTGCACAATAGCACATATTGGCTGCTACCTGTGAAGTTTCTTGTGACATCCTGCAGTGAGCTTTTTCTCCAGGTCAGTCACAGGACTCTTCCAGCAGGTTAAGCAAAGCCATGGTGCAGCACACCTCATCTGTTTACTAAATCCAATCCAGCAGATTGCAGACTGTCCATGTTTCGGGAAAATATTTCATCGCAACTTTTACACTTTACAAACATGACATCACATTTGGATTTTCCTTATTTTAATTCAGCTTGAACCACATTTTTCACTGACTGATTATTTAACTAATTCTTACTTCCTAACGTTGACCCAGTTGATGGATAACTGGTGTAAAGGGAGCTCAGGTGGGTGGGCAGTTTTGTGCCTCAAATAGATACAGGCAGCACAAAGAAGAGTCAAGGTTACAACAGCACCCAAAAACGAGACATTCATTACCATGACACTCTGATGTCAGCTGCTACAATACTGCTTTATGGGCAGGAGCATCTGCTCCACAGTAATGCATCCTTCCTGCACTGTTCTTGACAAATTCCCTTAATAAATTGTCTTTAACAGTAAATGGTGCTATTTGATTGATTTCCTATGCTTGGAATTTCTTTCCGTTTGTACAGTGGTTTCTTACCTCACTGTTTTGATACATCCCTATGTACCTTTCCAGAATGAGATTTTCACTCTGCAGCAGAGTGTGTGCTGATATGAGATGAGTTACTGGCAGAAGTAAAGCTGTGAGGATGGGGCATGAGTCATGCTTGGGCAGCACAGATGGTAGAGCACTTGCCCGCGAAAGGCACAGGTCCCGAGTTCAAGTCTCGGTCTGGTTTTAATCTGCCAGGAAGTTTCCTTAGTACCTTGTCTATTCAACAAAAGTTTGCCTTATGTTTTCACAAGAAATTCATCGTAAAACTGCACTGACATATAACACACACGATACTACCAGTAACCACTGTCTGTCTCATTCCCATTACTGTAATGTCAATTACAGGCTGAATCCTTCCTGCAGTGTTATGTTTCCTTGTACCTTGTGATACTACATCATGCCTTAATGTCTTTGTATGCAGTTTAATTGGCTTGTCTTTGTTTGTATTTCATGGCTGACAAACCTTGTGATATTTCATCAATAGCAACAGTGTTCCGTAACTGGAACAGAGTTCCACCAAGTTCCACCATGCATTGCTGAAAATCAATTTCGTCATAACACTTATCCTTACCCCAGTTAACATACATTGCTAGTATCATCAATCTTATGAATCTCCCAATCTTCTGGTATCCGTCTCAGAAAGCAATGTAAACCTGATCACTACTAATGAAAGCGTCTTTCCTCTTTCTTTTATTACCTCCCCCTGCCTTCTTGGGGAGTAGTGCCATCACTGGTGGCAACAAATCTGCACCCTTTAGAAATAAATTTGTCTGAACCACCTCTTTATCTACAATATTTGCAACATAATTAAAATCATCAATAGCTTCCTGTACATCCTTCAAAGTATCTACAACAAAATTACTATTTGCAGCCACACTCCGCACAACCCAAAAATTTTGGCCCATATACTTGCCTGTACATGCCTATCCGGGAATACACCAGACTCAGGCTCTATGGCCTATTCATAAGAGCCATCAGCCTCAAGTGATGTAGGTACCACTGCACCAAAACTTATATCGTCCAGTTTGCAGCTCACACACACATTCATGTCAGTACAACACACATTTACTTCACCTGGCACCACAGCTGATTCAGACTCTGAAGTCTCGCAAGATATTTGAACTGATAAGTCCACATTATTTTCCTCAATGTCTACAATCTTACTACCTTCTGCAGCAATTAAACTACCACTATTAACTTATTTCCTCTGATTGTTGGTTTTCACACAAGTAATACTGTTATTTAACTTTTCCTTCTCCTTATGTGTGCAGTAATTTACACGTGAATCAATTGTCTGTTCCATGCACTCTTCGTTCCTTTTCTGTCTCCCCACTATAAAACTGTCAACAGACTTAACTAGACTAGTGTAGTTGGACCTGTTGTGGGAACTGGTAAACTGGACAAAACTTTGTCCTCTATTATAGGCTTCAATTGTTTATTTATACTTGCATTACAAGCCCTCAACTAAGCTAACTGAACTACTACAGCTTGTAATGTTTCCTCAAGGGTAACACCTTATGTTTTTGACTCTGATATTGTGGAACCTCTGTCCAATTCACACAAATATAACAGGTGAACAAAACAGGTTGTCAAGGTGGCCACTGAAATGTAACATTATCATAACACTTCCTGCTGTAACTCAGCTTCCCTTGCTGAGTGACTACTCATAGTTAACACTTTACACACTTCAGAACAATGTGCCATACCCCTTGGCCATGACAAGATACTAGCTGGGCACAAACCTGCACACATTTTTACATACCTTCAGAACATTAGCTGAGTTTATTTGCCACAAATTGCACGAAATTGAAGATCTGGTAGAACACCAACTGACTTCCATGGGGCCAGGGCAGGCACAAGAAACAGTCAGTGCACTCACCCCACTGCATTCTTGATGCTGGCATTGTCCCGGTTCCAGCTGTCCACAGCAGTAACACTTGTGTCGACAAATGTCATCAGAAGTGTCTACTGTTTCTTCCATAACATACAGCAGTTGTCTGCATTGCAGCAGCCACTTCTGATATCAAATGTAGACAGGAACTTCTGCCTTTTCTTCCTTCATAGACAGTGGTTGTTGACATTTCAGCAGCCACTTTTGTCACCTAACATAGGTGTTGGAGGGAGGGGGGGTGACCTTTACAGTGGGTGTAGTAGAAACATTGTTCTAGAGACCAAGATGACAGTCAGCTCTCTACCCTAGGTATGGTTGCAGAAAAGCGGTGGATAGGAACCAAGTGGATGCTTTCAAAAAATGAAGACCATAAGACTGGCAGAAGATTATTCACAAGTTTATGATAATGCTGGAGCAGCCTGTGGCCAGAGTCAGGCATCGGCCCAGGTGAGCGTATTGTTTTCTGATCTCAGTGAGCGGCCTCTGAGGCATAGAAGGCACCTAGCATAGGTAGGACACACTGACAGCATCATCCATTAGTAGGATGGAGACAATTAACTGCCAAGTCAGGGCTCCAGTGCATGCAGCAGACTACTGTGGGAACATCTGGCAGGATACCCACAATTGCTGCCAAAGATGCCTGTCTCAGGGCAGGGCACACCAAAACACACAGAATCAGACCATAGGCTTCAGTGTGAGGAGCAGTATTAGCACTGGCAACCAAGGAGTGTGCCTGCACAGGGCGATGAGTAGTAGTAGTAGTAGTAGAGTTTGCCCACACAAGGCAGTGAGCAGCAGCAGAGTTTGCCTACACTGGGCAATGTCACATCGGCTGCTAGATGGCCCAGGTGTGAATACAGTCTCAAGTGTGTGGCCTGCATTAGGTGAAAATCAGCTGGCAGGTGGCCCACTGGCTGGAGGGCACCAAATCAGCAGCATTCGATTCACACTTAGTGAAAACAGTGTCTGGCAGCAAAAGACACTGCTTCTCTAAAATGGGCAGTATTTGTGCAAGCTCAGTTTGCAACTGTTCCTGAAATGATAGCACTTTCCCTTCCTGAGGTCACAGCTGAATCATGGAGTGAGGCACGATGTTGGGCACTCATGGCATCACTGCCTCAGTGACCCAATCCTTCTCCTGTGTCACTGGTGTCATAGCCCCAGCTGTGCCACGATGGTGCAGCAGCTTCATTTTGCAGGAGAAGCAGGTAATGATTTCCTCAATGTCAGCATAGCCTGAATATAGTTTCTTGTACAAGAGCATATACTGGCCCCTGCCCCTAAGATTTCTTGTAACATCTTGTCAGGATATTTTTCTGCTATGAGTCAGTCGTAAGTCTCTTCTGCGAGGCTAAGTGAAGCTCTGTCACAGCAGTATTTTGATAATGACCTGGCTAGCATCATCATGCGCTATGACGACATACAGGACTGCTATTCACAACACGTGATAAAAATTGCAATGTCAGTTATCCACATACTGTACACACAAATGGATTCATCATTTCACCTGTATATTTGAAAACGTAATGCCAAATATCAGTCTCTAGTACTCTTGAAAGCCAGTGCTCTGTGGCTGACTCATGTTCTTGATATAATCATAGTCCCTTTATTTTGAAATCTGTAAATTAACTTTTCAGACTTAATGATGAATTCCCATAACAGTGTAACTGCACATTGTAACAACCCCAAAGATCCAAAGGCTGCTATAAAACAGAAGAGAGTGTATACACACATTGCAGGTATTTTATTTATTCATCCCCCTTTTTTTTTTTATCTCCGAGTCTATGGGCTTCCACATTCAGTCTTTTTGTACCCTACGTGTCCTCTCTTGCCCATATCTCAGCCAATGATCTGCTCCCATGTGAATTTATTAAATTTCTCCTAGCTGCTGGATTTCAAGTTCTTACAAAACAGAAAAATGGTGACGTACCGTGCTCCATCTACCATCTGTTCTCCCAGAGACATGTCCTACCCACCTCTATATCATTTTCATTAGAGTACTACAAATTTGTTTGTTCTGTCCCACTTAGAAGCTCCCAATATGTATTTCCATTGTTTGCTTAGGAACCCCTAGTTTCTGAATGGCTTCATGTTAAAAGTCAATGTACCACTGTTTTTTGTCAAAATTGGTAGTACAAAGTGCTCAAAATACAAAAGTTCATCAGCCAGTTTTAAGTATTATAGTGTACCACTCTTAATTATAATTGATTTTTGGGGCTACTTTAAAACATTACCCATAAAATTATTCCATTAATTGTTGAAGTTTATCGGAGCAAGAGGCAAACTGTACAGTATCACCAGCAAAATGGAAGTGATTGATGAGTAACCCACTAACATGTGTTCTTTCTTGTTCCTCCAAATTTAGTTATGAGATAATTTACTGTAAGGCAAAAACAAGCAATGGAAACTCCAGGATGGAATATCAACAATATTAGGAAAAAGGATAGATAGCTATTCACGGTAAAGGTGACCTGTTGAGTTGCAGACAAGTTTTTGGCCAAAGACTTCTTCAGCAAAGAAAACAGACACAGATTCACAAAAGCAACCACACTTCATGCACACATGACCGCTACCACCGGCAGCTCTGATTGGAATGCGACTGCCATGTGAATAGTAATCTGGAGTGGTAAGGGGGAGGGCTTGCAGGGTATGGGTGGGAGAAGAGAAGAGTGCTGCCTGGTAGGGCATATAGGGACTAGATGGCAGTCTGACTAGACTGCCAAGTGCAGGATCAGGAGGTAAAGTGTGGCAGAAAAGGAGAGGAACAGGGATAGGGGGAGCCATTGGCAGAGGTTGGCACACAATGAGGATGAAGGTATGTGAAGAGGGAGGAGGTATAGAACAGAGGGGGAAGAAGCTGTAGGGTGGAGGATGTGAGAAAAGTAGATTACCATAGGCTGAGGCCAGGATAATTTCAGGAAAGGAGCATGTGTTGTAAGGATAACTCCCATCTGCGCAGTTCAGAAAAGCTGATCATGGAGGAGAGGCTCCAGATGGCTGTGTTGTGAAGCAACCATTGAAATTGAGCATGTTATGTTCAGCTGCATGTTGTGCCACAGGGTGGTATACTTTGCTCTTGGCAACAGTTTAGCAGTGACCATTCATCCTGGTAAATTTGATTGGTAACAATACCAATATAAAAAGCTGTGTAATGGTTGCAGTACAGTTGGTATGTGACATGGCTGTTCTCACAGGAGACCCAGCATTTGATGGGGTAAGATAAGCCTGTGACAGGACTGGAATAGGAAGTTCTGGTTGGGTGGATGGGCATGTCTTGCATCTGGCTCTTCCACAGGGATATGATACCACTCTTTTGTACCTGGCTCTTCTGGGTGGTGGGAGGACTGGGAGTGTGTGGGGGAAATGGCATGGGAAATCTGTTTGCAGACTAGAGTGCCTATTTTTGAAGTCCTTGATGACACTTTCAGCATACTGGGAAAGGGAGTCTTGTCACTTAGATATGCCATTCCTGGGTGGCAGGACTGTATGGGAGGAATTTTTTTGTGGGGAAGGGATGACAGCTGTCAAAATGCAGGTACTGTTGGCAGATGGTGGGTGTAATGCAGACAGAGATGTGAAGGGAGCCATCAAAGAGGGAGAGGTTAATGTCAAGGAAGGTGGCATGCTGGGTTGAGTGGGTTAAGGAGGACCAGGTGAAATGGCTGGGAAAGAAGACATTGAGGTTGTGGAGGAATGAGGATAGGGTGTCTTAGCGCTGAGTCTAGATCATGAAGATATCATTAATGAACCCGAATCAGGCCAAGGATTAGGGGTTTTGGGAGACTAGGAAGAGCTCCTTCAGTCTGGAACCGCACGACCGCTACGGTCGCAGGTTTGAATCCTGCCTCAGGCATGGATGTGTGTGATGTCCTTAGGTTAGCTAGGTTTAAGTAGTTCTGAGTTCTAGGGGACTAATGACCTCAGATGTTAAGTCCCATAGTACTCAGAGCCATTTGAACCATTTGAATTTAAAGGGCTCCTCTAGATGGCCCATAAACAAGTTGGCATAGGAGGGTGCCATTTGGGTGGCCATGGCTGTGCCACAAATTTGTTTGTATAGCTTCCCTTTGGAGACGATGTAGTTATGTGTTAGGATAAAATTCGTGAGGTGTATGAGGAATGAAGTAGCAGGTTTGGAGTCTGAAGGATGTTAGGAAAGATAGTGTTCAGTTACTGCAAGACCATGTGCATGAGGGATTGTTATTTAACTCATCTACCAGCCACACAAATTACATGTGGTCTAAAAATAAATCTTAGCCTTTACTGATCAACATTAGTGTGATGTGCCCTATCATTAACTAATACTTATTCCACTGAATACGGTAATGATTTGTACACAGCTGTAATTGTATTTTAACTGCACTATGAGCTACTGAACAGGGAGTGCCAAAATATTGCAGCAGCTCTTGAAGACTAACACTATCTTGTCTACACAATTAAACATCATGTAATTTTTAACTGGATTAGTGATTCATCCTCTCAAGCATTATGTTGTTCCAATTAAAAGTGCTCCTGCTTTGCTTATCTATTATTCCTACTATGTTGCTCAAGCATAACTAATAAGAATGTTTAATTATCATAAGCTGTTGTCCATTGCCAGGAAACAATGTATTTCTATTTTTGATCACCAATTCACTATATAAAGTTAGATATAAGAGTAGTCCATGACCTTTGCACAGTGTCCTATGTCTCTGCTATAATAGATAGTAAGTTAAAGCTAGACTCTTCTTCATCTCCTCCTCCTCATTCTTCTTCTTCTTTTCTGGCACTACAGCCCATGAACGTCTTGGGCCTTGTCAACTGCCTGTCTCTTCCAGTCATCTCTTGGCTTTAGCAGCTATCTCCAGTTCCGCACTTGTAATCTTCACACATCCATCTCTGTAGCATTCAGTTATTGCCATCTTGGTCTCCCCACTGAGGGGCTACCTCTGGCTTTGCAGATAGCACCTTCTTAGGAATGTGCTGTTCTTCCATTCTCTGCACATGTCCCAACCATTGTAAACTTCGTGCCTTTACATCTATAGTAATTGGCAGAGTCTTGCCTTTATCTCTGTTGGTGCCATATTATCTTCTGTAACAATTCCTTCAAAATACTTAAACCGATTTACTCTTTCAAACCCTTGAAACAGTTTCTGGTGTTGATGATATATTTCATTTTTTCCTTTCTTAGGACCAAACCAAGTGCAGCCACTTTGCATCCCAAAACTATATAGTTTTACAGCAGATATTGTCTATTCCTCCCAAGCATGCTTATGTCATTCACAGATGCCATATCCTGAGTCATCCTGCTGAAAATAATACCATCTGTTTTGCTTGATAGTTTTCACATGACAGCCTCTGAAGCCAAGTTAAATTATGTCAGTGATACAGAATCTCCTTGCATAAGTCCTTGAAAGATCAGAAAATTATTGGAATATTTGCCATTAGCTTTTATTTTGTGGGTAGTGTTGCTGACCATTGACTGTGTCATAAGCTGCTTTAAAACCCATGTACAGCTGATACACCATTATACTGAACTCCTAACACTTTTCCTTGTCCTATTCCATTCCTTGATAGTGTACTCACAGTCATCATCATACAACTCACTTTGTCTTACTTTGTTTTCCACATCCAGCTTGTATTTCATAATCTGCATATTGTTCTTTGTGTTAGATGCCATTGCACTTCAGGGCTGGCTTCCTCCTTGATGTTAATTTCTCTCATCCCTTCATCCATTTCGGACTGGTAATGTGCTCTTTTTCTGTCACTGGTGTTGACCGGATCCACATTATACTTCTAATCCTGTCCTACATGGTTAGAGATTTTTGTTAATGTCTTCTGCTATGCTGACAGTAGACCCCCTCCTCACCTTAACATCCATCATGTCTGAGCCATACCTTCTTTGCATTTGATCAGTCTGGTTGACTGTGTCCCCATCTGGAGATTTCCACAAATCTTTATGGATATTCTTTTGTGGGAATGTGGTGTCACTTATAGTTTGGTTTTTGCATACAGCAAAATCAACCCACCTCAATCCGTTGTCATGTAGAGTGTACTTTCCAAAATTTGGTCTAAACATTGTTTCTCCTCCTACCTTAGCATTCATATCTCCTAGAATCATTTTCTGCTATACCATCATATGTTCCTTCAAGCTGTTCATAAAATGAGTCTTTGGCCTTATCATCCAGTTCCTCTGTTGCAGCATGGGCACAAATCAGTGTCATATTGGAGAATTTTATTTCTATTCTCAGTGCACATATCCTACTGTTTATGGCCTCAAAATTGGATATCACTAGCTTGTATGCCAACGTATTAGAAAACCAGTTCCAAGACTGCCTGTACTACCACTTCTGAAGAACACTGCATAGTCACCAGAATCCCACATGGAGGTTTCCTTCCACCTAATCTCTTTCAGCTCTGATATTCCTATCTGGTACTTTCTCCATTGGTCTTTCAAATTCATGAGTGCCCCTGCTCTATTAAGACTCAGTACATTCCAAGTAGCCATTATTAGATGAGTCCATGCGCATTACTTGGTCATCATCATAGAGGTTTTCGCTTTTCACATGTTCTAAACATTGTCATGATTACATACTTTTTATGTGGCAGAGAAGTCAGCCCTGCTCCTTCAGAGCCTGTTGGTGGCTGCCAGTCCCACACAAATTACATGTGGTCTTAAGATAAATCTTAGCCTTTACAGATGAACATTATTGTGTTGTGTCCTGTCATTAACTAATACTTATTCCCTTGGGTACATGTATAGTAATACTTACACAGATGCACACATGTATTAATCGCACTATGAACCGCTAAATAGGAACTACTAAAAGATTAATTCAATTGATTACAGCACATCTTAAAGAATAACACTATCTCAGCTGCTCAATTAATCATCAATCTTTTACTGGAGTAGTGATTTGTCCTCTCAGCCGTTATGTTGTCTGGATTAAAAGTATTTCTGCATTGTTTAGCTATTATTCTTCCTGTGTTGCTTAAGTGTATTTGATAAGAAGGTTTTATTTTTATAATGTGTTGTTTATTGCCAGGAAAACACTTATGTCTCTTTTTGATCCCCAATTCAGTAAATAAAGTTAGATATAAGAATAGTTCATAGCATTTGCACAATGTCCTATTTCCCTATAATAATAGGTAATAAGTCAAAGATGGACTTGCCAATTCTAAATGTCAATAACTTTTGTCATAAAACAAACATATCAGTTGTTGCATACAATGAATCTCTAGTTATTGAAACAAATATACTATTTCAAATAATGCAAAGAAATTTTAAATACTTTACATTGACAAACTGCTTAGTTCCTGATCTATTAACTTACCTTATCCCAGAAGAATGATGTAGCAAACCATCTAATAAATAGTTTGTTGTTATGTAGCTCTGTTTTTTTATGTATTTTTACAGAAAAAGACTAACTTAGATATTGCAATTCATTACCCTTGGATCCAAGGGTTCCCATACGATAGTTTGTTGGGATGGCTAGACCTGAGTATGGAGTATTTTTAATGTTTTGGAAGATGAATGGTGACTTGTAAGTAGCCATAATGGAATTCCAGTTCCAACTCAGTTAAAAACTTATGTAATATTGACTTTTAAATCATTTTTTAAAGAAAAACACCTCACCACAAATTTTTTTGTTTCCACAAGAACTAGCAGGGGTGCAGCCCAGCCTTGCCACCGGACGTGGGCAACCTTGCTTGAACCAGTATTACTTTAAGTTCCCTGAATATTGGTGGTATCTTATTGTCATATAAGTAATCTAAATATCGGGATGGTGCAAATGCGACATATGATGTGATCAAATTGTGGACAATACGTCAAATCCATTTTAAAAATAATATCAGATCAGCTCTGCTGTTCGGGCATCAGGCTGGCCAATCAGGACCAACTGACTATTGTGTCACCATTAGCCAGTAGGATCATTTGGATGTGGAATAGACAGGCATGATGTCTTTACCCTTGTTCTGCCAGCCATTGTCAGCTTAACAGACTGTAGCTAATCCACTTTACCTTCTTAGGTGCTCTTGATAGCTGGTGTCTCTTCTCTGGTTAGTTGTAGCTGGCTGGAAACTGTTGGTGACAAATGGATAGTCTCAATAATGTAGCCCACACAGTATTTAAAGTTAGTTTATAGGAAGCAACAAAAATTAGTTATATGTAGTAATGTCAACATTAATTTTTAATGTGATTGTGGATGAAAAAGGGTGTTGGAAGATCTCCTAAATTCATATGATCTGATGCAGGCTGTGTTTTTTCCACTCAGGATGCAGGGGAATAGTAGCACAGCCATAGACAATATCTTTGTTCATTCTTCATTAATATATGGGCATTCTGCACAAATTTTAACACCAAAAGGTTTTTGTACTCAAACAACTGTTATATTAACAAACTATGTAGGGAAGCTAATCTAATGGCAATAGAGAGTTTTTTAAACCTCATTAAGGAACAAGGGTGACAGGATGTATATATTGCTGATAACATTTGTGACAAATATAATGCTTTCCTTAAGGCATTTCTTATGTTCTTTGAAAGTTGCTTTCCATTAGAACATTCTAAACAGGGCACTAGCAGTAAAAGGCAGCTGGGGTGGCTGGATAGTGGGATAAGGATATTAGTAGAACAAAGTGGGAACTATATCAAAATGTTAGAAGTAGTCACAATCAAGCTACAGTAGCCCATTACAAACAGTATTGAAAGGTGCTTAAAAATGTTATTCGGAAGGCAAAGAGTATGTGGTATACAAGTAGAATAGCTCATTCACAGGATAAAGTTAAAATTATATGGTCAGTCGTGAAGGAAGTGTATGGTCAGCAGCACAAGGTTGATGAAATAAAGTCAGTCAGTATTAAAAATATTTGTGTTACTGACAGGTCAGATATATGTACAATACTTAACAATCATTTTTTGAGAATTTCTGTTGAATTAAATAAAAACTTAGTTTCTACAGGGAATCATATAACTCTCTTGGAAAATGCCTTTCCGAGACTGAGGTTTGAAATACTCCTCTGTGATACTGACAAGAGGGAGACTGAGTCAATAAGTGAATCACTGAAGACTATGGACTCTCATGGATATCATGGAGTACCTAGCAGAATATTAAAGTATTGTGCTGCACATATCAACCCTGTAGTAACCCATATTTGTAATTTTTCCTTTAAGAACAGTCAGTTTCCTGAATTATTAAAGTACTCAGTAGTAAAGCCTCTTTATAAAAATGGAGAAAGGGATGATGTAGACAATTGTAGACGTATTTCTGTGCCATCAGTGTTTGCTAAAGTTATTGAAAAGGCTGTGTATGTAAGGAGAATTGATCATTTTATTTCACATAGTTTTCTATCAAATGTACAGTTCAGTTTTAGAACTAGTTTAACAACTGAAAATTCTGTAGTCTCTCTTCTCTGTGAGGTACTGCATGGATTACAGAAAAGGTTTCAAATGCTTCTATTCTTTTTTATTGTTTAACTAATGTGGTTGATTGTGTTGATCACAAAATATTGCTCCAGAGGTTGAACCATTATGGAACATTGGAAATAGCTCACATCTGGTACACCTCTTACTTTACCTACAGACAGCAAAGGTCGTTATCCACAGTGTTGAGAATGGCTATGATGAGGGGTCTGAGTGGGGCACAGTCAAATGGGGGACGTCCCAGGGATTAGTGCTGGGGTTTCTTATTTATATAAATGATATGCCCTCTGATATTACGGGTGATTCTAAAATATTTCTGTTTGCTAATGACACTAGCTTTGTAGCAAAGGACGTTGTGTGCAACATTGGCATTGTTTCAAATAGTAAAGATAATGACACAAGTCCTTGTAGAAAATAATTTAACACTAAATCATAATAAGACTCAGTTTTTACATTTCCTAACACACAATTCAACAAAACCTGATGTTTTAATTTCACAGAATGGGCAGATGATTAGTAGAACTGAACAGTTCAAATTTCTTGGTGTTCAGATAGAAAGTAAAGTACACACTTTCAAATTGAAGCTGAAGAGTTTCCTCATGGGTTACTCCTTCTATACTGTTAAGGGGTTCCTTGAAAAAGCTGATTCCTGCATTATTTTGTTGACTGCATTTACATAAACTTATGGCTTGACCTTTTTTTGGGTTCATAAACATTTTATTTTATCTGTTATTACTTTCGTATTGTAATTTCATGTGCTGACATGTTCTCTGACCTTGGAGATTTGCCCCTCAATTTTGTCCTATGGAACTAGACATGTAACATAAAATAAATCAATACTTTTACCTCCACTTTTGCCATATTCAGAGTCAACAGTCAGTTTGGGTTTCACAATTCTTTTTTGTAAGCAGAAAAGGGAAAACGACATACTACACTTTTTACAGTTCTTGCTATAAAATTTGTGTGCAGTAGACCTACTCTTGATGAAATAATCAACAATAGCTCATTTTGGCAAAGGAAAATCAGCTTACATCTCACAAGCAATCACAATGCGAAGGGGCAGAATAATTTCACCAGAATAACACATTCACAGTGAAAACTAGGCACAGTAGCATCATCTCCCCATAGCAAGCTCAGTGCATGCTTTGTTGTATTGTAGGAAGTCTACTTCATAATTAAATTATCCACTGAAGAACAGTTTTAGAACATTAAAACTTTGATGTGGCACGTTTACTTCCCGATTGCAGACTTTGAGCCACAAGGACTCTTTTCATACATAGGTCTTACACCCTTGAGATTGCGCTGAGGATTTGTTCATACTAGTGTGGGAAAGTTAGTAACATGACACTAGGCACAGACTTTAACACAATCTGACACAATGATGTTAAATGGTTGCTCGCTGGTTGCAGACGTTTTGATAAATAGTTGTTGCTCTAGTTAGTTCTGATGGCAGAATCTACAGATTAGTGGCACATAACTGTTTAGCCATTAGTTTCTGATTGCAGACTGGCAGTTTTGGGGAAGGGGTGGCTAATTAAAGGCAGATGTACGAATATGGTGTGATTTCTGAAACTACTTATTTTTTTAAAAAAAATCTGTTAGATTAGATTTTGCTATTTTATATGGACTATAAGACTTTAGTGTTATTTGGTTTATGAAAAAATGTTAAACTTCAGTACATGTAACATTGTTCTGCTAACTTTGTTACAAATTCCTTCTTATAAGCACAGCATCCTTCTTGAAAATAATCTTTTATGATTGTAAATTACTCAAAATCTTAATTAATTACTGAGATGCATCATCTGAGTCAGAAAAAGATATATTAACAAAAGTACACCATTAAATTTCATAATCTTATAAGCATTAATGCAAAACAGGTAACTGAAATTATGAGGTTTCAATGTTAATTATCTCAGAAGTTAATTAGTTTTAAGTAATTTAAAGTATGTTTTCAAATGAAGTGAAATATATACTTTTGAATGAATGGTGTAACATCACTTTTGGTGGAGGAATCTGATTAAAGTTTGGCCTATCCTTGACACTGAGTCTTGCCCAAACAGTCTCACATGCAGTTTCAATCTCTATTTTGGTCGATTTGTGTTTCTTGTCTACTACAAAAAATCCACCACCTCCATTTGCCATTACACTATGATTTTGATACACTTAGATGTTCCTAAGAATCTCACTCTTATCAATTTTAGGTTTTAATTAAATTTCTGTACTTAGTTTTAGTGTGCCTGCCAGTAGACATCATTATGGAAGCAGATTAGCTGGCGAGGGTAGAGCAGTGGGTTACTTTGGAAACCTGTCATGGAGAGGGTACGCATTGCATCATATGGTAGACCCACTGGTGGAAGTGTTTACTTGCAAGCAGCTGTATGTAGAGCAGACACATGCTCATGCAGAATTAACACAGTGTGAACCTCACCTTGTACTTCATGCTGAGTGTTGCCATCTGCATAGTCATTAGCTGTCCACATCAGGCGTATCCTGAATATATTGTCATGCATGTAACTTTGTGGGTTAAGACGCTCTGTTTTCCGTGGATCAATTCGCGTCGTGAGTTTGTTTCTCTCACTGGTTCTGTTCCCTAGTTCTTACAAAGCCACCATCAGCCCATGAAGTACCCACAATGAGAGTGTTGAGTAGTGGTATTTTCACACCTTCTGCAGATACTGAAATAGCAATGAAGGACATTCTTACCTGTGTGACGCCCCTGTTTTTTTCTTTCCACATTTTCATAGTGTTCACTTTGACCTACCATGGACTCAGCAATTCCGCAATGCTGGCAGGAACAGTTGTGCCTACAGAAGGAGTACAGCAACAGCAACAGGATCAGACGCAGGTGCAGGTGCTGATAATCCAGAATGTAGGCTTCTTTTGTGCCCTTGCCTTGTTGGCAGAAGGTCCATTTGCCCACTGGGCAGTTTTCATCTGTGCTCCCAACTCCATTTGCTGATTCTGATGAGCCTATGGAAAGGTGGGAGAATTATCTGTGCCAATTCTTGCTGCACCGTCAGGTAAGGCATTTTGTTGATCTGGTTGATAAGGCTTTTCTGTTGTTGTCCACCAGTGCTGGTTTATATGTTGTTGTCCAAAATTTTAAGCTCTCCACTAAGCCCAAGAAGCTTTTCTGGTTGCTTACATGGAATTTCAGCCATGAAACTCATGTGTTGATGACATTGTTGCAGTTTAACTAGCATCGTGAGTAGATGGCCAGTCATATGTGACCTAATCACTGATTTGCAAGGACTCTCGTGGAAGTGTAATTTTGAGTGTTCCAAATCTGCTACCTTTAATGCAGACACACTAATTCAGGAGATGATGGTTCATTTAGCTCGTGATCCCAAGGTTCAAACTAGGCCATTGACCTTGTCCAACCCTTCTTTTGCCAACATTGCCTGAATTGTGGATCTGCATGAGCTTACAGTGGAAGCTAGGTATGCCCTTTCTGATAAGTGGCAGTTGGCTCAATGAAGTGTGCATGTTCAACAGCCCCCGATGCCCTGCAGGATATCCTATGTTGCCTCACCTCCCACCGAGTGGCCGCCTGTTGCCATTGTGGATGATTCTGGTGCAACAGCATCACAGCACTGTCCACGTATTCGCCTGCACCAACATCGGCAGGTTCGCATCACTCCAGTGTCATATTTCTTACCTGTAGTGATTTGTGGGTCCTTAGCATCATTCTCCTTCCCTTTGTTGGATGAGTCAGCAGTCCTGCCCTGTTTGTCATTTGTTGCATGTTCTTTGTGACAGCCTGCATATAGTGGCTATGTGTGGAGTCTGCTGTCAGATAGGACATTTGGCAATTGTTTACGACAGTTGGTGAGCCATGTGTGAGTCATCAGGTGCTTCAGTGTTTTCTGTGAATTTGGTGCTGTCTCTGCCACCCTGCACATGTCACCCTGGTGTATATTTGCTGACTTTGATAGTGGATAGGTGGCTGGTTAAATTGCAGGTTAACATAGGAGTGCCAATCAGCCTCATTAACTTAGGTACATAGAGACTGCCCCATCAGGTTGTGTCTTATAGTAAACAGTGCATTTTCTTGCAATGGCAATTCTCCATCTCTGTACATTACAAGAATGTGGAACAGCAACTTACATTTTTAATGATCAGTTCACCATTGGCACAAAATGCCTTTGGGCTCAATGCTTTTTCCATTTTTGGCTTTCAGGTCATTGACAGAGAGCATTTAGTGTCTCAGTTCATTCCTTTTCACAATTTGGAGTCCTTACTGTGGTCATACAACTCACTGTTTGAGAATACCTTGGACCAGGTAGAAAATTTTGGAGTACATTTCTCTTAAGCCACCAGTGGTACCTAGATTTTGTCACCCTCACCCTTCACCATTCGTGGCATGTTAAAGGCAGAGTTGCAGTGTTGGAGAGATCAGGGCATCATTTCTCTTATTTCATTGAGTCAGTGGGCCAGCTCTTTGGTGAGTAATTCGGGAGCCCAATGGTGCTGTGTGCCTTTTTGGCAATTTTAAACAGACAGTCAATGCACAAATGTGCTATGCATTTTTATCCCATTCTGCAGCAGACAGAGCTGTTGGCAAAATTGTTAGGGGGCAATTACTTTTCCCTGCATCGAGTTGTACGATGCTTATCTGTTGTTGACGTTGGGCACCGTTCCTCGAATTTTCCTGGTCCACGTCACCCCCTTTCAGTTTCAACAGTTTAATTGCTAGCCTTTTTGAATCTCATCTTTGTCGGCAAGTTACCAATGGTATTTTGGGAGGTTGATTCAGGACATTCCCTGTTGCATCAGTTACCTTGATGACATCTGGGTCACAAGCCATACTCGGGAGGAGCATTTAGAAAACCTGCAGGAGTTTTTCCAATACCTCTTGAAGAATGGCCTTCATTGCAAGCTGGAAAAGTGCAGTTTTTTCTCCTCAAAGGCACATTTTTTTGGGTCATGTGCTCAGTAAAGATGATCTTGTCCCCACAGACCACCACATCAGGGCCATCGTCAACCTACCAGTGCCCAAGAAACTGAAGGATCTCCAATCTTTTTTGGTTATTTCATATTATACACAGTTAATTCCACAAGCCACACACGTATGCTGGTTTCTTAACCAGCTTCACCAGAAGAGCATTTACTTTGTCTGGTCTGTGGATTGTCAACAGACTAATCATTCTTCCAACCAGCATTTACACTCTGCTCGCTGCCTCACTTCCTTTACACCAGGTCAACCTTTAACCCATGTTTGTCAAGCATCCCAGTATGACATTAGTGCCATCCTGTCCCACTGGAAACTGGACGGCACTGAGCAGGCTATCAATTATGCCTTCTGCTGGGCAAAATAATTATTTATAGGTGGAAAAAGAGGCACTAGCTCAGAGTCAAAAAGTTTCACATATTCCTGACTGGGTCCAGGTTCCTCCTCATCATCAACTGCAAGCCATTTGTTTCCTTATTTGGCCCTCGTTCCAAGCTGCTAGATAGGACTGCCCAACAGTTACAGTGATGGGCCATCTTTCTCAGTGGCTGTTGTTATGACATTCGTTACCATTCAACCACCCAGCATGGCAATGCTGATGTGATATCCCTGTTACCGATAGGGCCTGATCCTGAGTTCCATCAGCAGGACACTAGTGTTTGCAATTGATGATGCCTTACAGCAAATGCATCGATGCTGCTTCCTTTATTGGTTGGTCTGCTGCCAGGTTCTTATGCACAGTACCCGTAACTTCCAAAAATTCTCAAAAATGTATATTTTTCACATTAATATACACTGAAATTTGGGGCTAATGGTTCTTTGAATGAGGGTACTACTACTAAAATTGTATGAAGCATCATTGTTGATTACATCTGATGCTATAGCACAAAATATATTTTCCACAGCACTCAACATATGAAAATACACAATTTATCATGACACTCAAGTTCTGATACAATCAACACAAAAAGCTCATTTAAATCTTGTGTCAAGCTTTTGGATCTGTCTTTTTGAGGTGAATATAAGACTCCTAATTTTATGTGGACACAAGGGAAACACCACTCACTCAGTGTGATTTATTAAAAGTATAGCCTGTACTGCTTCCACTTCTACATTGTAGACATTTGTTCTCCAAGGAAAAATCTCTAGCCGATTTTGCATTGGAAAGAAATATCCTTTGATACAAAGGGGAGATAATATAGTCAGTTTGTTTGCTATTCCTTTCATTGTTTACTTTTGCAACATGAACACTGTTTGCACAATGGAATATTTATCTCATTTAACAATTCTACATTCATGTTTTGCAGATCTCTGTGAAGTGCATGGCAGAGGGCACTTAACATTGTACAATGTGTCAGGGATTCTTCCAATTACAATGGCATATGGAATACAAGAAGAAGGACTACTTATATGTTTCTTTGTGTGCTGTAATTAGTCTCATCTTGTCTTCACAGCCCCTCCAGGAGCAATATGTATGGTGCTGAAGTATACTTAAAGATTCCTCACTTACTGCTGGTTTTCGAAACATTGTAACTGGCATCTGTCTTCAACTGTCTGCCATTTCCAGGGGTTCAGCATATCTGTAACACTTCCCATTATTCAAAGAAACCTGTGACCAGTTGTGCTGTACTTCTTTGAATAGATTCAGTACCCTCTGGTAGTCACTCAGGAGTTTTTAAGTAGTCTCCTTTGTACTCTGACTATGTTTTCCCAATATTTTCCAATGTTGCATTGGCTGCTGCCCCCCCCCCCCCCCCCCACCTTTTTTTATGAGCCTCTGGGGTCATTTCATTCCACATCCGCCTTAACTGTATGGAATTCATATATTTATGAGATGACTGAGTCTAATTGTCACTCACTGATGTTGTGGTCAGGATACAACTTTTCTGCAGATGAAGTGCACAAAGTTTTATATTTATGAACATTAAAGCAAGTTGCTAGTCTTTGTACCACTCTGAAACCTTGTTGAGATATGAGTGGATATCTGTGCAGTTTTTTCAGATAATACTTCACTGTAGATAACTGCATCATCTCCAAACAGTATATACACTGAAGAGCCAAAGAAACTGGTACACCTGCCTAATATCATGTACAGCCCCCGTGAGTGCACAAAAGTGCCACAACATGATGTGGCATGGACTCACTAATGTCTGAAGTAATGCTGGAGGGAACTGACACTATGAATCCTGCAGGGCTCTCCATAAATCCGTAAGAGTACAAGGGGGTGGAGACTTCTTCTGAACAGCATGTTGCAAGGCATCCCACATATGCTCAATAATGTTCATGTCTTGGAAGTTTGGTGGCCAGTAGAAATGTTGAAACTCAGAAGAGTGTTACTGGAGCCACTTTGTAACGATTCTGGATGTGTGGGGTGTCGCATTGTCCTGCTGAAATTGTCCAAGTCCGTTGGAATGCACAATAGACCATGGGATGCAGAATAAACATGAATGGATGCACATGATCAGACAGGATGCTTACGTACGTGTCACCTGTCAGAGTCATACCTAGACATATCAGGGTTCCCATACCACTCCAACTGCACATGCCCCACACCATCACAGAGCCTCTACCAGCTGGAACAGTCCCCTACTGACATGCAGGGTCCATGGATTCACGAGGTTGTTTCCATACCCGTACATGTCCATCCACTCAATATTTGTGGAAGACTTGCACTTCTGTCACATTGAACGATTCTCTTCAGCTGTTATTGGTCCCATTCTTGCAGTATCTTTTTCCAGCTGCAATGATGTCAGAGATTTGATGTTTTACTGGATTTCTGATATTTATAGTACACTCATGATATGGTCATGAGGGAAAAACCCCACTTATCACTACCTTGGAGATGCTGTCCCCCTGTGCAGACTATAACACAATGTTAAAACTCACATAAATTTTGATGACCTGCCATTGCAGCAGCAATAATCGATCTAACAACTGCACCATGCATCATGAGGGAAAAACCCCACTTATCACTACCTTGGAGATGCTGTCCCCCTGTGCAGACTATAACACAATGTTAAAACTCACATAAATTTTGATGACCTGCCATTGCAGCAGCAATAACCGATCTAACAACTGCACCAGACACTTGCTGTCTTATTTAGGCACTCCCGACCACAGTGCCATATTCTGCCTGTTTACATATCACTGTATTTGAATATGTATGCCTATAGCAGTTTCTTTGGTGCTTCTGTGTAGTACCACAGCAAAAAATTTTTGGAAGTCAAGAAATCCACCTGACTGCTTCAGTCCATGACTTTCAGGATGTCAAGGGAGAAAAGTGCAACATTTCAAAGTGCATGGTGATTTGCATTGATGAAGATATTCTGTTATCAATTCCTCATTGGGTATGAGCTCAGAATATGTTCAAGTATTCTACAGCAGATGGGTGTAAATGATATGGGTTGTAGTTTTGTGGTTCACATCTGCTAACATTCTTGTAGACAGGCTTGATCTGTGCTTTATTCTAGTTATCAGGCACAGTTTTTTGTTTGAAGGAGGAACAGTATATTATGTTTAAAATGGGAGATAACTCAGTTGGAAACTCTGTATAGAATCTGACAGGGATTCCATCGGACCCTAAACCCTTGTTTAATTTTAGTGATTTCTGCTGTTTCTCAAAGCTGCTGACACTAACTCATACCAGTATCAGTCATTTTTGTAGTTATGTGAGAGTTAAACTGGGCCACTACCTCTTTACCTTGCTTAGTAAAGGAATATGTGAGAACAGGGTTCGGCATTTCTGCTTATGCTTTGTTACCCTCAATTTTAGTTCCTCTGTTATCCACAAATGTATTAACTTTGGTGACACTGACAGTCTTTACATATGACCAGGATTTCTTTTGGTCCTGTGAGAGATATTTCTCTTAGATTATGCTATCATAATCATTGAAGGCTCCACATATTGCTTTTTGCACCCAAACACATTTCACTCAATATCTCTCTGTTGTCCCAAGTTTTATTTTATATCTATTAAGCTGTAGTGTCTTTATAAGTTTCCTTACAGTGACTGTCTAATATGTGAATGGTCCCTCCCATCATGAATTCATGAGCTATTCTAGCCACCACTTAATCAACTATTCATCCACAGTTTTTTACATGCTGCTGCCCAGAGGTAAATGTTTTGACTCCCTCTTTGAGATATTACAATGCTGCATCTTTACCTAGCTTTGCACTTTACTAACATTGTTGCCACAACTGATTAATGCTCACTTTAACCAATTTCAGTATGGACAGCACAAAAGGGATCACATCTATATGGTGCAATTGTATCTAATATATATCCATCATGAGCCAGCTACCTAACAATTTGTTCCAAGAAGCTGTAAGAGAAGGCACTTAGTTTTATTTTGCAGAATTTCTTGGCATTATCATCAGATACAAGACTGTTGTTTCCCCAATCATTTATTGGAAGATTCAAGTCTTCTCCAGTTATCACATTCCGATTTAGGAACATGTGTTAACACGTTGAAAGTTTCTGTAACATTTCTGTTATATTTACAGGGAAGTTTGCTGATCAATAGAAGGACCCAATTTTAAGTTTTACCCACCCTCTATACTGAGGCCTGCCCAAAAAATCTCACACGCAGCTTGAATCTCACATGCAGCTTGAATTTCACTTTCAGAGGACTTGAGTTTCATGTCTTCTGTAATAGATATGTGATTTCCATTTCTCATCATTTCAGTGCTATCAGTTAGGGGTTAGCCACCTTTCTGTACCTAGTATTGTGTGAACTCCACTGCTTTTTAGGGCCTGCTTCAAACTCTAGGTCTATGTTTCGAACGATTTGATAGCTGATGATGAGAATTTTAACCACTTACTTTCTAGGGAACATTTCTCTGGACAAACTGAAATGCCTTGATGTGCACTTCATACACAGCCAGCCACCTAGGTAGCAGCCTCTGATGTGTAATCCATACTTGACCCATTTAGTGGGACTCTACAATTCTCAACCCTGTGTCGCATGTCCAGGAAGTCATAGTGTAGCTTGTCCATGAATCTTTGAAGTCTCTGGTTCAAGTTTTCTACTTGATTCAGAACCAAAGGACCCAGATCAGTTCTGGTGACAATGCTGCAGCTTATGAGCTTCATTGAAACTCTGTGAGCGCCATGCTCATCCTTCTCTCTGCCAATCAGTGGAATGAACCAAGTAGGGCTTAGAACCCAGACAACAGACATCAGTAGTTGCAAAATGTGCTACAATCTGCTGTTCGTTGCACCCTGTTCCCTCAATGGTTGCCAGAACAACCTCTTCAATATGTTGCACAATCCCTCACATGGTGCACTCTGTGTGTACATTTGAACAGCTGATAATTAACAGAGCCTTACCCCCCCCCCCCCCCCCCCCCCTTGAATTTTTGACTTGGTTTTGTGACATCTTTTACAGTTCTGAGTCAGAGATGAACACTGTAACACATGTTTAACACACCAAAACCGGCAAAATTCATGAAACACAACAAAGCACATTTTCCACATGACGCAGATACCAATGCCATGCAGGTAATCCAAAATATTCAGCACCAGTCTGATAGTGACGGACACGAGATACAAGCTACATGCAGAAAGGAAGGTCTTAAGAAGACCAACAAGATCTTGTTGTTAAATAATAATTAGATCTGGTACAGAATTCTCTCACAGACAATTATCAGGTAGCTAGAATTTTAGAATTTTAAGGCCAAGGGCAGGGTTCTATTATGTCACATATGATTTAGGCCCACACGTGTGACCTATGCCCATAACTGTCATTTAGGCTCTTCAGGGAAAGATGGACATTTGTAAAGAAGATCATATAACAATAGTAGAGGGTGCAAATAATAGTTTGCTCTGCAGTTTCAAACCAGCACTGAAAGTAGACATTAATGGTCATACATAAAATGATACACAATGTGTAAACTTCCTTGGTGTCTGGCTGGATAACAAGTTAAAAGGGAGACAACACATGGACAAAGCAATCAAGAATCTCAGTTCAGTGTTTTGTGCTTAGAAGCATACCTTTTAAGTTCTGGGGCAGCATACCTTAAGTAATTAAAGAATTTGTTAAGCATAAGTGTTATTGTGGCCTTCAGTCCAAAGACTGGTTTGATGCAGCTCTCCATGCTACTCTATCCTGTGCAAGCCTCTTCGTCTCCAAGTAACTACTGCAATGTAAATCCTTCTGAATGTGCCTACTGTAGTCATCTCTTGGTCTCCCTCTATGAATTTTATCGCTACACTTCTCTTCAGTACTAAATTGGTGATGCCTTGATGTCTCAGAATGTGTCCTATCAAACAATCTCTTCTTCTAGTCAGATCGTGCCACAAATTTCTTTGCTCCCCCATTCTATTCAGTACCTCCTCATTAGTCACATGATCTGCCCATCTAATCTTCAGCATTCTTCTATAGCACCTCATTTCAAAAGCTTTTATTCTCTTCTTGTCTATATTGTTTATTGTCCATGTTTCACTTCCACATATAGATACACTCAATACAGATACTTTCAGTAAATACTTCCTGACAATTGGATCTGATCTCAATGTTAACAAATTTCTCTTCTTCTGAAATGTTTTCCTTGCCATTGATGGTCTACATTTTATATCCTCTCTACTCTGACCATCATCAATTATTTTTCTGCCCAAATAGCAAAACGAGATTTAATTTGACTACATTCCATAATCATTGTTTTGCTTTTGTTGATGTTTATCTTATATCCTCCTTTCAAGACACAGTCCATTCTGTTCAATGGCTCTTCCAAGTCCTTTGCTGTCTCTTGACAGAACTATAATGTCAGAAGCAAACCTCAAAACTTTTATTTTTTTTTCTCCCTGTACTTTAATTTATACTCCCAAGTTTTCTTTTGTTTCCTTTACTGTTTGCCCAATGTAGATTGAATAACATTGGGGATAGGCTACAATCTTGTCTCATTTCCTTCCCAACCACTGCTTCCCTTTCGTATCCATCTGGTTTCTGTACAAGTTGTAAATAGCCTTTCACTCCCTCTGTTTTACCAGTGCTAACCTCAGAACTTCATAGAGAGTATTCCAGTTAACATTGTCAAAAGCTTTCTCAAAGTCTACAAATGCTATAAACATAAGTTTGTCTTCCTTAACCTACCTCCTATTAGAAGTCATATGGTCATTATTGCCTCATGTGTTCCTATATTTCTCCAGAATTCAAACTGATCAACACTGAGCTTGCCTTCTACCAGTTTTTCCATTATTCTGTGAAGAGTTCGTGTTAGTATTTTGCAACCGCAACTTATTAAACTGATAGTTCTGTAATATTCACACCTGTCAGCTCCTGCTTTCTTTGGAATTGGAGTTATTATATATTTCCTGGATGTCTGATTGTAGTTTTCCTGTCTCATACATCTTGCTCACCAAATGGAAGAGTTTTTTCCTGGCTATTGGTAGTTCTAAGGGAGTGTTCCCAGAATGAATGTTGTTTACTCCCAAGGCCTCGTTTTGACTTACGTCTTTAGTGTACTGTCAAATTTTTCATGCAGTATCATATCTCTCATATCATCTTCATTTATGTCCTCTTCTGTTTGTATAATATTGCCCTCCAGTACACCTCCCTTGTATAGGCCCTCTATATACTGTTTTCACCATTCCTCTTCCCCTTCTTTGCTTGTGTTGTTGTTGTGGTCTTCAGCCCTGAGACTGGTTTGATGCAGCTCTCCATGCTACTCTATCCTGTACAAGCCTCTTCATCTCCCAGTACCTACCGCAACCTACATCCTTCTGAATCTACTTAGTGTATTCATCTCTTGGTCTCCCTCTACGATTTTTACCCTCCACACTGCCCTCCAATACTAAATTGGCGATCCCTTGATGCCTCAGAACATGTCCTACCAACCGATCCCTTCTTCTAGTCAAGTTGTGCCACAAACTTCTCTTCTCCCCAATCCTATTCAATACTTCCTCATTAGTTATATGATCTACCCATCTAATCTTCAGCATTCTTCTGTAGTACCACATTTCAAAAGCTTCTATTCTCTTCTTGTCCAAACTATTTATCATCCATGTTTCACTTCCATACATGGCTACACTCCATACAAATACTTTCGGAAATGACTTCCTGACACTTAAATTTATACTCAATGTTAACAAATTTCTCTTCTTCAGAAACGCTTTCCTTGCCATTGCAAGTATACATTTTATATCCTCTCTACTTCGACCATCATCAGTTATTTTGCTCCCCAAATAGCAAAACTCCTTACTACTTTACGTGTCTCATTTCCTAATCTAATTCCCTCAGCATCACCCGACTTAATTCGACTACATTCCATTATCCTCATTTTGCTTTTGTGAATGTTCATCTTATATCCTCCTTTCAAGACACTGTCCATTCCGTTCAATTGCTCTTCCAAGTCCTTTGCTGTCTCTGAAAGAATTACAATGTCATCGGCAAACCTCAAAGTTTTTATTTCTTCTCCATGGATTTTAATACCTACTCCAAATTTTTCTTTTGTTTCCTTCACTGCTTGCTCAATATACAGATTGAATAACATCGGGGATAGGCTACAGCCCTGTCTCACTCCCTTCCCAACCACTGCTTCCCTTTCATGCCCCTCGATTCTTATAACTGCCATCTGGTTTCTGTACAAATTGTAAATAGCCTTTCGCTCCCTGTATTTTACCCCTGCCACCTTCAGAATATGAAAGAGAGTATTCCATTCAACATTGTCAAAAGCTTTCTCTAAGTCTACAAATGCTAGAAACGTAGGTTTGCCCTTCCTTAATCTAGCTTCTAAGATGAGTCGTAGGGTCAGTATTGCCTCACGTGTTCCAACATTTCTACGGAATCCAAACTGATCTTCCCTGAGGTCGGTTTCTACTAGTTTTTCCATTCTTCTGTAAAGAATTCGGATTAGTATTTTGCAGCTGTGACTTATTAAACTGATAGTTCGGTAATTTCACATCTGTCAACACCTGCTTTCTTCGTGATTGGAATTATTATATTCTTCTTGAAGTCTGAGGGTATTTCGCCAGTTTCATACACCTTGCTCACCAGATGGTAGAGATTTGTCAGGACTGGCTCTCCCAAGGCCATCAGTAGTTCCAATGGAATGTTGTCTACTCCGGGGGCCTTGTTTCGACTCAGGTCTTTCAGTGCTCTGTCAAACTCTTCACGCAGTATCGTATCTCCCATTTCATCTTCATCTACATCCTCTTCCATTTCCATAATATTGTCCTCAAGTACATTGCCATTGTTTAGACCTTCTATATACTCCTTCCACCATTCTGCTTTCCCTTCTTTGCTTAGAACTGGGTTTCATCTGAGCTCTTGATGTTCATGCAAGTGGTTCTCTTATCTCCAAAGGTCTCTTTAATTTTCCTGTAGGCAGTATCTATCTTACCCCTAGTGAGATAAGCCTCTACATCCTTACATTTGTCCTCTAGCCATCCCTGCTTAGCCATTTTGCACTTCCTGTTGATCTCATTTTTGAGACGTTTGTATTCCTTTTTGCCTGCTTCATTTTCTGAATTTTTATATTTCCTCCTTTCATCAATTAAATTCAGTATTTCTTCTGTCACCCAACGATTTCTACTAGCCTTCGTCTTTTTACCCACTTGATCCTCTGCTGCCTTCACTACTTCATCCCTCAAAGCTACCCATTCTTCTTCTACTGTATTTGTTTCCCCAATTCCTGTCAATTGTTCCCTTATGCTCTCCCTGAAACTCTGTACAACCTCTGGTTCTTTCAGTTGATCCAGGTCCCATCTCCTTAAAATCCCACCTTTTTGCAGTTTCTTCAGTTTTAATCTACAGGTCATAACCAATAGATTGTGGTCAGAGTCCACATCTGCCCCTGGAAATGTCTTACAATTTAAAACCTGGTTCCTAAATCTCTATCTTACCATTAGAAAATCTATCTGAAACCTGTCAGTATCTCCAGGCTTCTTCCATGTATACAGCCTTCTTTTATGATTCTTGAACCAAGTGTTAGCTATGATTAAGTTGTGCTCTGTGCAAAATTCTACCAGGTGGCTCCCTCTTTCATTTCTTAGCCCCAATCCATATTCACCTACTATGTTTCCTTCTCTCCCTTTTCCTACTACCGAATTCCAGTCACCCAAGACTATTAAATTTTTGTCACCCTTCACTATCTGAATAATTTCTTTTATTTCATCATACATTTATTCAATTTCTTCGTCATCTGCAGAGCTAGTTGGGATATAAACTTGTACTACTGTAGTAGGCATGGGCTTCGTATCTATCTTGGCCACAATAATGCGTTCACTATGCTGTTTGTAGTAGCTTACCCGCATTCCTACTTTCCTATTCATTATTAAACCTACTCCTGCATTACCCCTATTTGATTTCGTGTCTATAACCCTGTAGTCACCTGACCAGAAGTCTTGTTCCTCCTGCCACCCAACTTCACTAATTCCCACTATATCTAACTTTAACCTATCCATTTCCCTTTTTAAATTTTCTAACCTACCTACCCGATTAAGGGATCTGATATTCCATGCTCCGATCCGTAGAACGCCAGTTTTCTTTCTCCTGATAACGACATCCTCTTGAGTAGTCCCCGCCCAGAGATTCGAATGGGGGACTATTTTACCTCCAGAATATTTTACCCAAGAGGACACCATTATCATTTAACCATACACTAAAGCTGCATGCCCTCGGGATGTAGAAAAATTATGGCTGAAGTTTCCCCTTGCTTTCAGCCGTTCGCAGTACCAGCACAGCAAGGCCGTTTTGGTTAGTGTTACAAGGCCAGATCAGTCAATCATCCAGACTGTTGCCCTTGCAACTACTGAAAAGGCTGCTGCCCCCCTCTTCTTCAGGAACCACAAGTTTGTCTGGCCTCTCAACAGATACCCCTCCGTTGTGGTTGCACCTACGGTACGGCTATCTGTATCGCTGAGGCACACAAGCCTTCCCACCAACAGCAAGGTCCATGGTTCATGGGTGGGGGGGGGGGGGGCCTTCTTTGCTTAGTACTGGTAAAAGAAAACTAAAAACATATCTCATTAGCCACTCTTTTACCTAAGTACCTGTGTACATTCAGGGTTTTGAAAGTTCTGTTAGCTACATGACAAGTAGCATCATTTATTGTAAATCTGTATTACAAGTAGTAAATTTACAGTAAATAGGACTTACTCACTTGAGAAACACCATTGCAGTCATTGCCACCAATAGCAGCTAAACATCAGCTATATACACTCATGCTCATAAGGTAAGGACAATTGCAAAATGTGGTGCCACACAACGTGGCACTACACAAAACTGACGCTAATAGCATAGATAGCATAGGTACATAGGGAACACACACAACACAGATCTGTAAGTCCACGGTATTGGTGATAAGTTGAGAAAACCATCCTGAAACACATGTGCTACAAAATGCCACTGTTTTCTGTGCTTGTACCCTGACATCAATATGGGATATGATCATCAGGCATACGTACACAGGCCGCACAATGGGTTGGCATACTCTGGATCAGGTAGTCGAGCAGCTGCTGGAGTACAGCCTCCCATTCTTGCACCAGTGCCAGTCAGAGCTCCTGAAGTGTCCTAGGGGTGTGAAGACGTGCAGTGATATGTCGACCAAGAGCATCCCAGACGTGCTCGATGGTGTTTAGGTCTGGAGAACAGGCAGGACACTCCTCCACAATGGCAGCTCGGTGGGGCCATGCGTTATCATCTATCAGGAGGAAGGTGGAACCCACTGCACCCCTGAAAAGACAGACATACTGGTGCAAAATGATGTCCCAACACACCTGACCTGTTACAGTTTCTCTGTCAAAGACATGCAAGGGTGTATGTGCACCAATCATAATCCCACCCCACACCACCAAACCATGATCTCCATACAGGTCCCTTTCAAGGACATTAAGGGGTTGGTATCTGGTTCCTGGTTCACACCAAATGAAAACCCAGTGAGAATCACTGTTCAGACAATACCTGGACTCGTCTGTGAACATAAGCTGGGATAACTGTTCCAATGACCATGTACTGTGTTCTTGACACCAGGCTTTACGGGCTCTCCTGTGACCAGGGGTCAGTGGAATGCACCTTGCAGGTCTCCGGGCAAATAAACCATTTCTGTTCAGTCTGGAGACAACTGTTCTAGTGGCTGTGGTAAGGTCCCAAACAAGGCTACCTCCAGTAGTCCGTGGCCTTCTGCGGGCACTGATGGTGAGATATCAGTCTTCTTGTGGTGTTGTGCACTGTGGACGTCCCGTACTGTAGCGCCTGGACATGTTTCCTTTCTGCTGGAATCGTTGCCATAATATTGAGATCACACGGAGGGCCCGTGCTATGACCTGCTGTGTTTGACCAGCCTCCAGTCGCTCTAGTATTCTACCCCCCATAACATCATCAGTATGTGTTCATTGAGCCATTTTCAACATACAGTCACCATTAGCATGTCTGAAAACATATGCACACTTACTCGCTGCACCATACTCTGACATGCACCAACACACCTCTGCGTATGTGGACTGCTGCCAGTGCCACGGTGCAATGACTGCAGGTCAGATGCACCGCATGGTCACACCCCGAGGTGATTCAAACCCGCAAACTGCCCACCAGAGCGTTGTTTCATCATATATCAGCATTATCCTTAATTTATGACCATGAGTGTAGTATTACCGAGGAAGTAGCAGCTTTTTTCAAAGTAGCAGGTTTCTTTCTAATTTACTTTTACTAACCTGACACGTTCCACATCATTACAAAGTGTCGTATTCATGATCTATGGAACAAGTGTTAATCTAATTTAATCTAACTCAATTAAATTTATCCATCATAAGCGTGAATAATAATATGCAGCACAGTGCATAAAATAAGGGCCAGGCAAACACCAACCTACAGTGGACTGATGTGTGGAACATAGAAACGAGTAAATGAAAAGTGTTCACACTAGCTTTCAAACTCTTTCTCTTTGTGTGAGTGTGGGTGTGTGTAGGCAGAAAAACAGCAAGAGTTCAAAAGCTAGTGTGAGCACTGTTTTATGCTGTGTGTTTCTACACTCCACACATTAGTCTGCTACCAGTGCATGAGTTCTTACATTCTTACAACTTTGCCAGCACATTCTCTCACTGAATTCCTGCCATGTAGATTTAGATGAATGTTTTTTCATGAAATATGAAAAAAAAACTATTAATTTTAACCTGAGAGCCAAACAATCCAGGTCCCTTTGTCATAGCCACATGGCTGTATAGCTGCTATGGACAGAATGCTCTGTTACAAACACAAGTGCAAAATAAGATCTTCACCTATTAACAGTGAAGAAAGGAATTGCCACAGTTCCCAACTGTGTTCTGCTCTTGTCCTATCTGTGGAGGGCGGATTTGGGGGTGGGCAGAGGGAGCTGCAACAATAGAGCAGGGGATCATTAAACATGTGACGCCCTTCAGTGATCATGAGATTCATTCTCTTTTCCAGTGGCTGAGCGAAGGCATTAATGATAGATTGAAATGTAACTGACACAGTTACTAATCAATGAACTACTTGATACTAACAACATAAAGAAAAGCTAGACTGCTACTTACAGTAAAGATGACAAGTTAAGCTGCAGACAGGCACAACAGAAGAAAGCTTTCAGTCGAAGTCTTCCCAGAGAAAAGTAAACACACATTCATTCACACATGAGTGTCATCTCCAGAGGCTCAGACCAGAATGCAACTGTCATGTGAATGGAAGCAACAATCTGGAGGCAGTGGGGAAGTGGAACAGATAGCAATGTACAGGTGGGGGGAGAGAAGAGAGCTGTCTGGCAGAGTGTGCAGAGCAAGACTGCCAACAGGTGCAGTGTTGGGATGCAGTGAGGTGGAGTGGCAAGGGGAGGGGAGGGGAAATGAGGAGCGAAAAAGGAGAGGGGCAGGGAAGGGGAAAGATGGATGGGTGTGTTGGCAGGGGACAGCACACAGAGGGTGAGAACCGAGAATGTGCAATGACTGCAGCAGAGCTGGTACATGGCATGGTTGCTTTTACAGAAGGCCTAGTCTCTGATGAGGTAGGATAAGCTTGCGACAGGAATGGATAAGGAAGTGCTGGGTCACTGGCTTGGGCAGGTCTTCCACCTGGATCTTCTACAGGGATATGGTCTCTGTGACAAGGGTTGGGATACGGAGTGGTATATGGATGGACTAGGATGTTTTGGAGGTAGGGTGGGTGACAGAACTCCACTTCAGGAGGGATGGGAAGGATATCGGGTAGGATGTCCATCATTTCAAGGCATGGTGACAGATAATGAAAACCCTCATGAACAATGTGGTTCAGTTGTTCCAGTCTGGGGTGGTATTGGGTGACGAAGCAGGCACTCCATTGTGTTGGTTCTTGGGGGTGGTAGGAGGAATAGGGATGTGAAGGGAAATGGCACAGGACATCTGTTTGTGGACTGGGCCTGGGAGACACTGCCTGTCTGTGAAGACTTTTCTGAGACCTCCAGTCTACTCCGAAAGTGAGTTCTCATCACTGCAGATACACTGTCACTGGATGGCCAGGCTGTATGGGAGGGATTTTTTGGTGTGGAAGGGACGCAGGTACTGTTGGTGGGTTTTATTTGGACAGAGGTGTGGGTAGAGCCATCGTAGAGAAGGTGGTCAACGTCCAGGAAGGTAGCAGGCACATTGGGCTGAGGAGGACTGGGTTAAGTGGATGGGAGAGAAGGTGCTAAGGTTGTGAGGGTGTATTGGCCCTGAGTCCACATCATGAAGATATCATCAATGAACATGAACGAGACTAGCAGTTTGGCATTTTGCTAGGTTAGATAGTTCACCTCTAAATGGCCCATAAACAGGTTGGCATAGGAGCTTGCCATGCAGGTGCCCATGGCTGTGCTGCAGATGTGTTTGGATACCTTTCCTTCAAATTAGAAGCAGCTGTGACACTACAGTGCAGTTAAGAATACAATACCTTCTTGTAATAAAAGCATTGTCTTTCAAGAGTGTGGGATTGTAGTGTTCCGATTAGTAGATGATTAACATTGCTGAATGTAAATGTAAGTTATTTATTTTATTTGAATTCCAAAAGATGCAGTTTATATCAATTAGTACATTGCTTGACAATCAAGTTGTGCTACAAAAAATAAATGTGTATGTTCATTACCTGCAACATTACAAACATACTTGAGATGGGCATGAAGACTGGTGAGAGAGAAAAAAAAAGGAAGTGTAATTTGTTGGTTAAAACTCAAGTGCAAGGCATTTGATGTCCTCAATTTGCCACTGAGCTAAATAACATCAGTGGGGAGGACTTTTAAAGGGTTGAGAAAGTTGATTTCTCATATTCACATTCTGAACCTCTACATTTTAATGCCTCTTAGTCTTTACCGAGTGATAACTATGACAATAGTATCCATGAATCTGTGGTAAGAGATGTAGAAAGTTATGCAACAGAGTGTTGACACAAATTCCACAATCCTGAAGGTTCTTCTTCTTGATAGGATCTGTGTCTCAAAGGCAACATAGCATATAGTATATTGCAGCAAGGAATAACCTCAGAACAGTGGGTGCTATTATCAAATAGAATCTACTATTTCCAGTATGTTGTGTGAAAAATAAGGCAAGCTTTGTTTCCCTTGAGTCTTGTTTCCCTTGAGTCTTTTTTCCTCACTTAGTGCCAGTTCTTTGCCTCCAGGAAGGTTATAGTATTCAAGATTAAAATATGCTCTCTACAATCCTCCAGTAGCTGGACCTTTGCCTTATTAATAAACCAATATTCACATTATGAAAATGACAGATTAATCTGTCAGAACTGATAAAATGAAACACATTTCCGAATTGTGCAACTGATACTTGATTTTTATTCTGAAATATATAACACAATTGCTGAAATGATAACAGCTATGAATAAATAATTTTCTAAATATTTCAGTCGTATTTCTGTTGTCTTCAGTTTAAATACCAGATTGACCCGTATCAGATTAGATCTGTTCATTGAATATATGTATGACCAGAACGTCCAAGAGCTCTGACTGTAGAAATTATTGTAAACTTCAATAGCTGTTATTATGACATACTGGACAGAACAGTGCTTATAATTAGTGATATTTGTTATTGCAATCCACTGTTACTTGTTTTTACAATCTCTCTTTTAACAGTGTCTTCGATAGAACTTCCTTTCTGAAAGTTATATTGGCATTGACTGTCTATGAAATTCACTGCATTTACTCATGGAACAACTTGGCAATCTTACTGCATGGGCAACTGGTGATGACAGCATAAACAGAACACAGGTCACTGCAGTCGATCTTTGAATAAACAGACTGGGGGAAACTAATGTTCTACAAACAGCCTTACAATATTATGTAAACTGAGGGTGGAAGGGGCAGGGGGGAAGAAAGGAAAGGGAATGGGAAAGGAAAAGAAAGAAATACTGATGTCAACTGCATAGGGACTTTATGCGGAATCAGCAGCGACGAGTGAATGTTACCTGTTGCAAGGGAAGGTGCTCAGCTGAGAGGCGTGTTGAAATAGTCCGCATGATTGCAATAAAGACTGTGTCTTGTCGACACAGTGGTTACCGCAGCTGCCTATTAAGCAGGAGCTCCCAGGCTCGTATCCTAGTCTGGCACACATTTTCACTCATCATCACTGATTCTGTATAAAGTCCCTATGCAGTTGACATTAATAGTCCCGTCCCTTCCCTTTCCTTTCCTTTCCTTTCTCCCTCCTCCATCTTCAATTTACACAATATGTTTCAAGGCTGCAGATTCCACATGTTCAACATGTCCGAAAGAACAGACACCACACATTCATATAGCCTTACAACACCTCACTACAAATACAAAACAGTACAATGAGAGGAACCTTCTGTCATGTATCTCACTGAGGTTTACAGAGTATAGATACTAGCAGATGAGAATGTTGATATGATCATGTATCTGATGCCTAAGAAACTAAATTGTATCTAGTTAAGGATAAACAACCTTCCAATGGACGTCAAAGAACTAGGATAATTTCTTAAGCAAAACATACACTACACAAAAAGATATCTTGTATCTGTTTTGCAGATATTCAGAAATCACCAAAACGTTTCATTTTTGTCAAGTTAACTTAGGAGCATGAAACTTCTTCAAATGAATTCAGTGAGAAGCAAATTTGCAAGGGCAGCGCTACAGAAGGTGGTGAAGAAGCTGGGCGCATATGTTATTTCCCCTGCAGACGACTCCTGTTTATAAAAAATGATAAAGCAGTGTCAATATTTTTACTTAACATTCAATATATTATTATAAATATCTTGCAGCTATGTGATGAATCATAATCACAGCTGAGATACTTACTGAGTGGAAAGTGTACAACTGCAAATTTACACAAGGAGTACTTACATGATACTGGGCCTTACATAAAGACTTAGAGCTTTTGTATTATAAGAAAGCAATTTCCGTTTTTTATTAAGTATATCCAAATAATAAATGATGCAGGCTACAAAGTACAATTTTTTACTGAGTACAGCCAAATCACAGTTGACACAGTCAACACAGTACAAGAAACAAGAGAAGAAATAAATCTCATTCTTCTCAAAAGGCAGCTCAGTTGCCAACCTTCCAAAATCATGCATGGACATTAGTGCCGTAAACATAACAATTGTAAGGGTCCTGCAACGACTATATTGCCTTGCTTCTGACAGCTGCTAAGAAGGTTGCCCTAATGTGAAAATATTAAAAGTCTTCCAAGGAGAGTGAATCCGCAGAAAGCAAATTGCTAATGATTAGGCAATCTGTATGTCCCTTTTTTTTACATCAAAATTTAGAACATGTCCTTACTAAATTGATAAAAAGTGCTTAAGAATGGGGAATTCCCTCCTGAAACACGATGGTGGCAATGAAACCCCGTACCCCTGGGCTAATCACTCACTGCAACATTATGACAAAATAGCACAGACTATCAGCTCTCACTGTCTAATAGAAATAAAATTATTGGTTTACAGTATTTCCAAATAGTGTAACAAGGAAATCTTACATCATACCAAGCAGCAACTTGAACACTTTCTACAAAAGCAGCTGAAACACAATAGTTGAGGAAAGCCATGTACACTACTCTCAGATAATTTGCTAGGTCTAGTAGTATCTTTTGCACTTTAGACAGGTATTGGGCTATGCTTCAGGAACAGAGGCATTCTGTTGCGATTTTCCTTGAGCCATTCCTTCCTAACTATGATCCCAGTATTGATATTCTCTGATGCCCTGCAAAGTTCACACAACTGCAAAATCTGTATATACCAAAGTATATACTTAATGGTTGTACAGAGGACAATAAACAATAAAGAAACCTACACTTCAGTGTTTGGTGATGATGTAACAGAAACTTACTTGAAACAATTGGACCGGCACAAAGACATAATGGTAGTAAAGTTGTGCCTGGAAACCGAGAGATCACAAGATCAAATCCCAGTTGAAACATGATAAATTTTCTGATAATCTTCAGCTCTCAATGGTTAACCAGAGGACAAGAAACAGTAAGGTAACCTACAATTCAGTTTTTGAGCATATGTCTGGAAATCGAGAGATTGCTGCATCAAATCCCGGTTGAAACACAGAAAATTTTCTGTCTGCTTCCATTGTAGCCGTCACCTCTTAACGATGTGAAGATTCAGCAGGAATGACACATGGCTTGGAATAAATGTTAAACTGTATGTACTCTTTCCCCGGTCGGTTTAGTGGGAAGGCTTAGGGACACAAAGGTCACAGAAATGGTGTCTAATTTCAAGATTTGCACCATGACATTAAGCCACACAAAATTATTACTGTCAGAAGATTCCAGACAGACGGATTCTTACACAGAAGCTGTGTAAAGTCATCTCATACAAAAAGGAAAAGGAAGACTAGCCAATGATAATGTCATGAGAGACAGAGCACGTCAGCCAGAACAAGGATGAGGAAGCAGATCAGCAATATCATTTTTGTATGCACCATCAAAACATCCACCTTAATCAGTTTTGGGAATTCTAGACAGGTGGATGGGAATCTGAGCTCATAACCTTAGAAATGCAACTCCAGTGTCTTACAGTACTGCTTTTCTGTTCTTCTAATGCACACAGTGGTTGAACGAGTGCAATCATCTCGCATGCAGAACTCATAAAACTATATAATACTGGTCAAGGGGACATTATCAAATACCAGACCCTCAGAAGATGACACTACACTTACAAGGAACCCCTTGAGTGTGAGGTCGCAAGTTCAGTCTTTACTGAGGCTCATTTGAAAGTGTTGTGTTAACAGTTATGACAGGAAAAATATTAACTGCTAATGACTCATGATATGCATCAGGAGCAACAGAAAATGAGTGTCTGGAATCTGTAAAGGCCAACCTTCTATGGAATGTACATATTACACTTCAAAAAATGGATATATTCAACATCTGAGAAATGTTCAAAACAAACCATTAACTTGTACCATGAACACCGAATGAAAAATGGCACACCACAGTGGTCACAAAAGGTCACATCATTGAGATCAAAAGCGAGCTGCTTGGGAGCTACAAACTGTGCAGGACATTCAGCTACGTATCCACTCTTAAAGAAAGCATACAATATCGTATTGGTGTAATGGGTTGATGGGAACTGATGGAATGTGGTGGCATGCATCCAAATGTGAAACAGTTTGGCATGGAGCTTATCATGAAACTGGCTATCCTTTACGGCGTAGCTGCAGATAGTGCAATAATATATCTTGTAGGCACAGAAAAAACAAACATCCAGAGGCTGAATCTGACCAGTGGTATGAACTGCAATGTAACACATTTTTCACAACGGATTGTTTTCTGTAAAGGAGTATGATTTTCATACACAGACCAGGAATCAAGTAAAAGCAATTATTTTGATCAACTGTTCACCAAAAGTAAGGCTCATACCATAGTTGTTCTCTTACACCTATTTTTCCCATTCTTGTCTGCTGTGCCATAAATATTACCTACTGCCCTTTCAAGATCATGCATGAGAAAGAATCATAGGGGCCGGAGCACCTCCAACTTCTCGCAGAACAATGAATAACTTTTCAGACAATTTTCCATCCAGATTAGCACTCAACATAATTGTACGAATTGCGTTCAACAAGTAAGATGACTCTATATTTTTATGAAAAAATATTTATTTATTCATCAATATTCATGTTGTCCTCTTCAAAGTAACCTCCTCAGATACAATACACTTGCCCAACGTTTCTTCCACTCCTCGAAGCACTTCTCATAAGTACTTTTTGGTACAGCTTCGAATACTTCCAGTGATGCAGTTTTTATTTCCTCAGTCATTGAAAATCTTCATCCTTTCATAGGTCTCTTCAGTTTTTGAAACAGGAAAAAGTTGCAGCGGGCCAAATCCGGTGAGCATGGGGAATGAGGCATGATTGTCAATTTGTTTTCAGCCAAAAATCTCTCACAAGCAATGACGGATGAGCAGGTGTATTGTCGTGATGCAAAAGCCATGAATTGTTTTTCCACAATTCCAGGTGTTTTTTGCATACTGCTTCTCGCAAATGGCGCATAATGTCAAGGTAATACTTCTATTTGACCGTACGACATTGAGGCAAAAATTCATGATGCACTATGCCACAGTAAGTGGAAAAAAAAGAGAGAGAGATACAGTGAGCAAAACTTTGACACTTGATCGAACTTGGCATGCTTTTTTCAGTCTTGGCTCTCTGGGATGCTTCCATTGGGACGAATGGGCTTTGCTTTCGACATCACAACTGTAAACCCATGTTTCATCACCAGTTATGATCATTTTGAGCAAATCAGGATCATCATTGATGTCATTCAAAAGCTCCTGAGCAATGCTCATGTGATGGTTCTTCTGATCAAAATTGAGAAGTTTTGGAACAAACTTCGCTGACACACATCTCATGCCCAAAACATCCGAAAAAATTGCATGACACGTGCCGACCGATATGCCAACATTCTCAGCAACTTCTCTTATAGTAATCTGACAATTTTCCTAAACAATTTTCTTCACAGCTTCTACATTATCATGTTGTTGATGTGCTGGGGTGTCCAGAGCAAGGTTTGTCATTGGCATCTTCTCGGCCATCTTGGAAGAGCTTGTACCACTTGTAAACTTTTTTTTTTACTTAGTGAACAGACTTGCCATATGCCACTGTCAACGTTTCAAGTGTTTTAGAGCACTTGATTCCATTTTTCAAAATTAAATTTGATATAAATTCTTTGCTCTATTTTTTATACTAATTAGAAATCGCCGAGCACACTAAAACACGTCTAACCTTTCTATCTGTCAAAAACAAAGTATGCTGTACATTTGAAACCGTGAACATATGTTCAGGACATGTGTACCAACATAACAAAAAAAATTTAAAAAAAGGATCAATAATTGAATGCCCATTGCCTGTGCAATTTGAAAAGTCACCTTACTTTTTGAACAGCCCTCATATACAAATATGTTAAGACACTGATGTTAGCTGATCTTGATACAACTCTCTTGGTACCTCTAATTTCTAGATTTCCTTTCATATTCATTTCCTCTTCAAATCCCAATTGGTCAGAGTTGAAAACAGATTTCTTACTGAATGACAGGATGACTATATTTATGTCATCCACACATTTTTGGACCAATTCCGCAGTTTGCTACCCATTGTAAAGTTGACGTTTTGTTTGAAATTTCATTACCTTATGTCTTCCAATTCTGTAGCACTGTTTGAAATTATGCAACAATCCACTGCTTCCCTTGAAATCACTATAATCTATGTCGCACACAATTTGATATGCATAATTTAGTAGATCCTGAAGAGGGGCAACAGCCTTTTCAGTAGTTGCAAGGGCAACAGTCTGGATGATTGACTGATCTGGCCTTGTAACACTAACCAAAACGGCCTTGCTGTGCTGGTACTGCGAACGGCTGAAAGCAAGGGGAAACTAAGGCCGTAATTTTTCCCGAGGGCATGCAGCTTTACTGTATGATTAAATGATGATGGCGTCCTCTTGGGTAAAATATTCCGGAGGTAAAATAGTCCCCCATTCAGGCGGGGACTACTCAAGAGGATGTCGTTATCAGGAGAAAGAAAACTGGCGTTCTACGGATCGGAGCATGGAATGTCAGATCCCTTAATCGGGCAGGTAGGTTAGAAAATTTAAAAAGGGAAATGGATAGGTTAAAGTTAGATATAGTGGGAATTAGTGAAGTTCGGTGGCAGGAGGAACAAGACTTCTGGTCAGGTGACTACAGGGTTATAAACACAAAGTCAAATAGGGGTAATGCAGGAGTAGGTTTAATAATGAATAGGAAAATAGGAATGCGGGTTAGCTACTACAAACAGCATAGTGAACGCATACGAAACCCACGCCTACTACAGTAGTACAAGTTTATATGCCAACTAGCTCTGCAGATGACGAAGAAATTGAATAAGTGTATGATGAAATAAAAGAAATTATTCAGATAGTGAAGGGTGACGCAAATTTAATAGTCATGGGTGACTGGAATTCGAGTGTAGGAAAAGGGAGAGAAGGAAACGTAGTAGGTGAATATGGATTGGGGCTAAGAAATGAAAGAGGAAGCCGCCTTGTAGAATTTTGCACAGAGCACAACTTAATCATAGCTAACACTTGGTTCAAGAATCATAAAAGAAGGCTGTATACATGGAAGAAGCCTGGAGATACTGACAGGTTTCAGATAGATTTTCTAATGGTAAGACAGAGAATTAGGAACCAGGTTTTAAATTGTAAGACATTTCCAGGGGCAGATGTGGACTCTGACCACAATCTATTGGTTATGACCTGTAGATTAAAACTGAAGAAACTGCAAAAAGGTGGGAATTTAAGGAGATGGGACCTGGATCAACTGAAAGAACCAGAGGTTGTACAGAGTTTCAGGGAGAGCATAAGGGAACAATTGACAAGAATTGGGGAAACAAATACAGTAGAAGAAGAATGGGTAGCTCTGAGGGATGAAGTAGTGAAGGCAGCAGAGGATCAAGTAGGTAAAAAGGCGAGGCCTAGTAGAAATCCTTGGGTAACAGAAGAAATATTGAATTTAATTGATGAAAGGAGAAAATATAAAAATGCAGTAAATGAAGCAGGCAAAAAGGAATATAAATGTCTCAAAAATGAGATAGACAGGAAGTGCAAAATGGCTAAGCAGGGATGGCTAGAGGACAAATGTAAGGATGTACAGGCTTATCTCACTAGGGGTAAGATAGATACCGCCTACAGGAAAATTAAAAGAGACCTTTGGAGATAAGAGAACCACTTGTATGAACATCAAGAGCTCAGATGGAAACCCAGTTCTAAGCAAAGAAGGGAAAGCAGAAAGGTGGAAGGAGTATATAGAGGGACTATACAAGGGTGATGTACTTGAGGAGAATATTATGGAAATGGAAGAGGATGTAGATGAAGATGAAATGGGAGATACGATACTGCGTGAAGAGTTTGACAGAGCACTGAAAGACCTGAGTTGAAACAAGGCCCCCGGAGTAGACAACATTCCATTGGAACTACTGACGGCCTTGGGAGAACCAGTCCTGACAAAACTCTACCATCTGGTGAGCAAGATGTATGAAACAGGCGAAATACCCTCAGACTTCAAGAATAATATAATAATTCCAATCCCAAAGAAAGCAGGTGTTGACAGATGTGAAAATTACAGAACAATCAGTTTAATAAGCCACAGCTGCAAAATACTAACACGAATTCTTTGCAGACAAATGGAAAAACTAGTAGAAGCCGACCTCGGGGAAGATCAGTTTGGATTCCGTAGAAATACTGGAACACGTGAGGCAATACTGACCTTACAACTTATCTTAGAAGAAAGATTAAGGAAAGGCAAACCTACCTTTCTAGCATTTGTAGACTTAGAGAAAGCTTTTGACAATGTTGAATGGAATACTCTCTTTCACATTCTAAAGGTGGCAGGGGTAAAATACAGGGAGCGAAAGGCTATTTACAATTTGTACAGAAACCAGATGGCAGTTATAAGAGTCGAGGGACATGAAAGGGAAGCAGTGGTTGGGAAGGGAGTAAGACAGGGTTGCAGCCTCTCCCCGATGTTATTCAATCTGTATATTGAGCAAGCAGTAAAGGAAACGAAAGAAAAATTCGGAGTGTAACATTCTACACTCGGGCGTACGTTAACTCTTTAAAGGCTGTACTACGGTAAGTTGACGGGCTTCACTTTATAAGAAAGGATTTTAGTAAATATGTTGACCGCGTGTACCTGAATGGAGGCAAAATCAGACTTACACCCACTCAGTAACAACAATGATACGTCAAGCAAGTATAAAGTGCAAATGCACGTTAGGGCGAGCAAGAAACATACACAGCAGATGCTACCAATTGTTAATAATACGGTCGCCAGCCTAATTAGGCATTAAGTGAGTTTTTCCTTGTACCAGTGGACCTACGTACAAGCATAACAACACGTAGTAATACTGCATTATATGGTAAATTTTAGGACCAGAAAAATCTACTGAACTAATATTTTCCCTTTCTGTACTAATTTGGACAAGCTATAAATACACAACATTACACTATAATGATTACTACAAACTGCATTTTGTCTATTGATCTGACTGAAATCGGGCATAGGTACCCTAGAAATATCACTTTTGAAACACACATACAATGTCAATTTTAAGAAGGGTAAAACACTGATAAATTTAGGTTTTATATTGACTTTAACTTTGCTGGTCAAATCAGTTCAGTACACTTCAGAATTTAAATGAATAGAAAAGAAAAGAGTGAAGGGGGGGGGGGGGGGGGGCCTGAAACTGTTATGATCACTGTGTTGAAACTTAACTATTGGAAGTATTAAGCACTCAAGATTTACAATATATGAGTTACTATTCATTTTGTCTTATTACTTCCTCATTTAACTACCATTATTTTTGTCTCAAATTAATTAAGCTTCATTACTAAACCAATTCCATAATTATCTTCCAACTCTGTCAGACCTTTGTTCTTTGCTTATATTTTCATTAACAATAAAGCTCCTTAAACATCTTTCTAGCATAAATAGGTCTGCAGGTAATTCATATTAACATAAACTTTAAATCTTCATATCGGGACACTCGGATTGCACAACATGTGGAAAGGACCCCGTCTAGGTTAGGGACTAGGATAATTAATTGATAGGACAATTCTAGTAAAAGTTAAGCTGTTATTGAACAGTCAGAAACAAAATTAACACTGGTCCACACGAATACAATTCTAAAGATTCAACCTGTTCGTGTCGATGCGGCGGTTGGCGAGCGGCGAGATGGCGAGGCGCACAGCCCACATACAATCACAGCTATGGCTCTTGCTGTATCGGCACTTTGCTTCTTCTTAGCGTCGCAATCCTTTTCAATTCAGTGACTATAAAATATAGCCATGCTGTATTGTCGTCGGAAACGGCACATCTGAGGCTCAATGAAACCACTTTTTCCAGGATAGCCTCCACGATCCGGAATGTGTTCCTCAGACCGATGCCCAACTCCGACTGTATTACTGAGCCCGTTATGCCGTGCCGCGCCTGTGTGCATTTTCCCGCGCTCGCCTGCCATCCATCCTTTACCGCTCCCCTACAGATAGGGTATTCACCAAAGGTTTTACATTCCACATATCCTAAAACATTGCCTACGTATGGACCAGGCGCACAATTACAATTCTAAACATATTACAATAGATTCAACATGGGTTACAATTCAATTCTGTTACAGCATTGCTTGAAATTTGACATAAATATTAATATTCACCTCGAAAGTTGCTTACAGTTTCTTTAACATAATGTCACGAAAAAAAAAAAAAAAAAAAAAAAACATGAAATCAAAACATTGCTTACACTAATTTATCGAAAATCAGAAGGAAAAAATCATTATATGTACAGTTGTTGTTGTTACAGGAGTAGGTATTAAAATCCATGGAGAAGAAATAAAAACTTTGAGGTTCGCCGATGACATTGTAATTCTGTCAGAGACAGCAAAGGACTTGGAAGAGCAGTTGAACGGAATGGATGGTGTCTTGAAGGGAGGATATAAAATGAACATCAACAAAGGCAAAACGAGGATAATGGAATGTAGTCGAATTAAGTCGGGTGATGTTGAGGGTATTAGATTAGGAAATCAGACACTTAAAGTAGTAAAGGAGTTTTGCTATTTGGGGAGCAAAATAACTGATGATGGTCGAAGTAGAGAGGATATAAAATGTAGACTGGCAATGGCAAGGAAAGCGTTTCTGAAGAAGAGAAATTTGTTAACATCGAGTATAGATTTAAGTGTCAGGAAGTGATTTCTGAAATTATTTGTATGGAGTGTAGCCATGTATGGAAGTGAAACATGGACGGTAAATAGTTTGGACAAGAAGAGAATAGAAGCTTTTGAAATGTGGTGCTACAGAAGAATGCTGAAGATTAGATGGGTAGATCACATAACTAATGAGGAAGTATTGAATAGGATTGGGGAGAAGAGAAGTTTGTGGCACAACTTGACCAGAAGAAGGGATCGGTTGGTAGGACATGTTCTGAGGCATCAAGGGATCACCAATTTAGTATTGGAGGGCAGCGTGGAGGGTAAAAATCGTAGGGGGAGACCAAGAGATGAATACACTAAGCAGATTCAGAAGGATGTAGGTTGCAGTAGGTACTGGGAGATGAAGAAGCTTGCACATGATAGAGTAGCATGGAGAGCTGCATCAAACCAGTCTCAGAACTGAAGACCACAACAACAACAACAGTAGATCACTATCATGCACATCCTGTAAATTGTATCAAGCTTCCTTGAAATGCAAAAACACTGGTTTTTGTAACAAGTGCACCTTGTCCTCCCTCAACTATCCATAGTTTTTCTAATGCATAACAGAGTCCTGTTACTGCGGACATATTCAAAATATGTTCATAACTGTTCTTTTACTACGCTATGGATGATCTTCTATGTACATAATTATGTTTAATATCTGCTCCTTGGACAATTGTCCTTTACCACATTTCACTGGAGACAGGACTTGTGGCTCCTTGTCCAGCAAGGATGGTGAGCTACATGGCTCAACACCTGTTTCAATATCATTTTCACTTGTTAAGCATGTATTGTAATCATCATCATATTGTACTCCTCACGTACACTATCCGCACAGGATAGTGTGTATGACACAACATATTCCATTGAATAATCTTTCAGAAACGCTAGTATTCCATCTGCCATTCATTTCTCATTCTGCAAAATTTCTTGGGTTCCTTTCTGACGATCTTCGGCAACTGTTGTTATCATCAATATACTGCAAGATTTGCTTTCTTTATCATTGCCATTGCTCTGCTTTGTATAAACACTACTAGAACTGTTGTGAGATACTCATCAACTAAGCAATTCAAATATGTTCCATAGCCTCATTATTGTGCTCACCGTTAGCAGCCAGTATTGTGATTGCATGATAGACAATTTGTTGGGTGTCGAATGCTGTCAACATCAATGGCCTTTTGTGACCTCGTTTAGGTACTTACAAGGGCGTATACCAAGATGAAAAGTTGATGCACCACTAGGTGGTGATCACACCATTATCAGTTCAGGTAGTTTTATACTAGTATATGTTAAAATTAACTTATATCTAAAAACAAAGATGATGTGACTTACCAAATGAAAGTGCTGGCACGTCGACAGACACACAAACAAACACAAACATACACACAAAATTCAAGCTTTTGCAACAAACTGTTGCCTCATCAGGAAAGAGGGAAGGAGAGGGAAAGACGAAAGGATGTGGGTTTTAAGGGAGAGGGTAAAGAGTCATTCCAATTCCGGGAGCAGAAAGACTTACCTTAGGGGGAAAAAAGGACGGGTATACACTCGCACACACACACACACATATCCATCCACACATATACAGACACAAGCACACATATTTAAAGACAAAGAGTTTGGGCAGAGATGTCAGTCGAGGCAGAAGTGCAGAGGCAAAGATGTTGTTGAATGACAGGTGAGGTATGAGTGGCGGCAACTTGAAATTAGCGGAGATTGAGGCCTGGTGGATAACGGGAAGAGAGGATATATTGAAGAGCAAGTTCCCGTCTCCGGAGTTCAGATAGGTTGGTGTTAGTGGGAAGTATCCAGATAACCCGGACGGTGTAACACTGTGCCAAGATGTGCTGGCCGTGCACCAAGGCATGTTTAGCCACAGGGTGATCCTCATTACCAACAAACACTGTCTGCCTGTGTCCATTCATGCGAATGGACAGTTTGTTGCTGGTCAGTCCCACATAGAATGCGTCACAGTGTAGGCAGGTCAGTTGGTAGATTACGTGGGTGCTTTGACACGTGGCTCTGCCTTTAATCGTGTACACCTTCCGGGTTACAGGACTGGAGTAGGTGGTGGTGGGAGGGTGCATGGGACAGGTTTTACACCGGGGGCGGTTACAAGGGTAGGAGCCAGAGGGTAGGGAAGGTGGTTTGGGGATTTCATAGGGATGAACTAACAGGTTACGAAGGTTAGGTGGATGGCGGAAAGACACTCTTGGTGGAGTGGGGAGGATTTCATGAAGGATGGATCTCATTTCAGGACAGGATTTGAGGAAGTCGTATCCCTGCTGGAGAGCCACATTCAGAATCTGATCCAGTCTCAGAAAGTATCCTGTCACAAGTGGGGCACTTTTGTACCAGGTCGGGAGGGTAGTTGCGCGATGCGAAAGCTGTTGTCAGGTTGTTGGTGTAATGCTTCAGGGATTCCGGACTGGAGCAGATTCGTTTGCCACGAAGACCTAGGCTGTAGGGAAGGGACCGTTTGATGTGGAATGGGTGGCAGCTGTCGTAATGGAGGTACTGTTGCTTGTTGGTGGGTTTGATGTGGACGGACGTGTGAAGCTGGCCATTGGACAGGTGGAGGTCAACATCAAGGAAAGTGGCATGGGATTTGGAGTAGGACCAGGTGAATCTGATGGAACCAAAGGAGTTGAGGTTGGAGAGGAAATTCTGGAGTTCTTCTTCACTGTGAGTCCAGATCATGAAGATGTCATCAATAAATCTGTACCAAACTTTGGGTTGGCAGGCCTGGGTAACCAAGAAGGCTTCCTCTAAGCGACCCATGAATAGGTTGGCGTACGAAGGGGCCATCCTGGTACCCATGGCTGTTCCCTTTAATTGTTGGTATGTCTGGCCTTCAAAAGTGAAGAAGTTGTGGGTCAGGATGAAGCTGGCTAAGGTAATGAGGAAAGAGGTTTTAGGTAGGGTGGCAGGTGATCGGCGTGAAAGGAAGTGCTCCATCGCAGCGAGGCCCTGGACGTGCGGGATATTTGTGTATAAGGAAGTGGCATCAATGGTTACAAGGATGGTTTCTGGGGGTAACAGATTGGGTAAGGATTCCAGGCATTCGAGAAAGTGGTTGGTGTCTTTGATAAAGGATGGGAGACTGCACGTAATGGGTTGAAGGTGTTGATCTACGTAGGCAGAGATACGTTCTGTGGGGGCTTGGTAACCAGCTACAATGGGGCGGCTGGGATGATTGGGTTTGTGAATTTTAGGAAGAAGGTAGAAGGTAGGGGTGCGGGGTGTCGGTGGGGTCAGGAGGTTGATGGAGTCAGGTGAAAGGTTTTGTAGTGGGCCTGAGGTTCTGAGGATTCCTTGAAGCTCCGCCTTGACATCAGGAATGGGATTACCGGTCCGGAATCCCTGAAGCATTACACCAACAACCTGACAACAGCTTTCGCATCCCGCAACTACCCTCCCGACCTGGTACAGAAGCAAATAACCAGAGCCACTTCCTCATCCTCTCAAACCCAGAATCTCCCACAGAAGAACCACAAAAGTGCCCCACTTGTGACAGGATACTTTCTGAGACTGGATCAGATTCTGAATGTTGCTCTCCAGCAGGGATACGACTTCCTCAAATCCTGCCCTGAAATGAGATCCATCCTTCATGAAATCCTCCCCACTCCACCAAGAGTGTCTTTCTACCGTCCACCTAACCTTCGTAACCTCTTAGTTCATCCCTATGAAATCCCCAAACCACCTTTCCTACCCTCCGGCTCCTACCCTTGTAACCGCCCCCGGTGTAAAACCTGTCCCATGCACCCTCCCACCACCACCTACTCCAGTCCTGTAACCCAGAAGGTGTACACGATCAAAGGCAGAGCTACGTGTGAAAGCACCCACGTGATCTACCAACTGACCTGCCTACACTATGACACATTCTATGTGGGAATGACCAGCAACAAACTGTCCATTCGCATGAATGGACACAGGCAGACAGTATTTGTTGGTAATGAGGATCACCCTGTGGCTAAACATGCCTTGGTGCACGGCCAGCACATCTTGGCACAGTGTTACACCATCTGGGTTATCTGGATACTTCCCACTAACACCAACCTATCCGAACTCCGGAGATGGGAACTTGCTCTTCAATATATCCTCTCTTCCCGTTATCCACCAGGCCTCAATCTCCGCTAATTTCAAGTTGCCGCCACTCATACCTTACCTGTCATTCAACAACATCTTTGCCTCTGCACTTCTGCCTCGACTGACATCTCTGCCCAAACTCTTTGTCTTTAAATATGTGTGCTTGTGTCTGTATATGTGTGGATGGATATGTGTGTGCGTGCGAGTGTATACCCGTCCTTTTTTCCCCCTAAGGTAAGTCTTTCCACTCCCGGGATTGGAATGACTCCTTACCCTCTCCCTTAAAACCCACATCCTTTCGTCTTTCCCTCTCCTTCCCTCTTTCCTGATGAGGCAACAGTTTGTTGCGAAAGCTTGAATTTTGTGTGTATGTTTGTGTTTGTGAGTCTGTCGACGTGCCAGCACTTTCATTTGGTAAGTCAAATAATCTTTGTTTTTAGATATATATTTCCTACGTGGAATGTTTCCCTCTATTATAACCATATCCTTAAAATTAACTTATCTGTATGTGGCAGTGTGATGTCCCCACCAATAACAGATGTAACTGTTGCATAGGCGTTAGTTTGGAGTGTAGTAGCACATATGTGAATCATAGGAAGTGTCTTTAGTTTTGCTGTAACTTATACTATGTTACATTCATTATTTACTACTAAAATACAGAAGTAAAATTTATGCACAACTGATGTCAGTATATGACTTGATAATATTCTGAGACTTCACAAAGTAAATGTAGAAAGTAGCTTTAGATAATATTTTTCGGTGATGGCTATTTTAGTCTTTGCTTCACGTTTATTTTTCTTTACTTCATGGTAACTTTTCATTGACCTTGGCATAAAAATATGAAACTGGAGCTAAAGTTCGTTATTTTTACAAAGTTTGTTATTTTTACATTTAAATTCATTGTAATTTTATATGCATGCTGTTGTTGTTGTTGTTGTCTTCAGTCCTGAGACTGGTTTGATGCAGCTCTCCATGCTACTCTATCCTGTGCAAGCTTCTTCATCTTCCAGTACTTACTGCAACCTACATCCTGTTGAATCTGCTTAGTGTATTCATCTCTTGGCCTCTCTCTACGATTTTTACCCTCCACACTGCCCTCCAACGCTAAATTTGTGATCCCTTGATGCCTCAGAACATGTCCTACCAACTGGTCCCTTCTTCTTGTCAAATTGTGCCACAAACTTCTCTTCTCCCCAGTTCTATTCAATACCTCCTCATTAGTTATGTGATATACCCACCTAATCTTTAGCATTCTTCTGTAGCACTACATTTCGAAAGCTTCTATTCTCTTCTTGTCCAAACTATTTATCGTCCATGTTTCACTTCCATACATGGCTACACTCCACACAAATACTTTCAGAAACGACTTCCTGACACTTAAATCTATACTCAATGTTAACAAGTTTATCTTCTTCAGAAACGCTTTCCTTGCCATTGCCAGTCTACATTTTATATCCTTTCTACTTTGACCATCATCAGTTATTTTGCTCCCTAAATAGCAAAACTCCTTTACTACTTTAAGTGTCTCATTTCCTACTCTAATTCCCTCAGCATCACCCGACTGAATTCGACTACATTCCATGATCCTCATTTTGCTTTTGTTGATGTTCATCTTATACCCTCCTTTCATGACCCTGTCCATTCCGTTCAACTGCTCTTCCAAGTCCTTTGCTGTCTCTGACAGAATTACAATGTCATCGGCGAACCTCAATGTTTTTATTTCTTCTCCATGGACTTTAATACCTACTCCAAGTTTTTCTATTGTTTCCTTTACTGCTTGCTCAATATACAGACTGAATAACATCGGGGAGAGGCTACAACCCTGTCTCATTCCCTTCCCAACCAATGCTTCCTTTTCATGCCCTTCGACTCTTATAACTGCCATCTGGTTTCTGTACAAATTGTAAATAGCCTTTCGCTCCCTGTATTTTACCCCTGCCACCTTTAGAATTTGAAAGAGAGTATTCCAGTCAACATTGTCAAAAGCTTTCTCTAAGTCTACAAATGCTAGAAATGTAGGTTTGCCTTTCCTTAATCTTTCTTCTAAGATAAGTCGTAAGGTCAGTATTGCCTCACGTGTTCCATCATTTCTGCGGAATCCAAATTGATCTTTGCCGAGGTCGGCTTCTACCATATGCATGCTACACACATTTATTATCTCACAGGCACATCCATTTAACATTACAAAAGAAGAGGAACATCATGAAGTTGTATTCACATTATTGCTTGTATGAAACTATATTTACTGTGAAAATATTTTAATAGATGTGTCCATTATTGCCATCCAGTTGCTGCATTCTCAAGTTACCACCTCAGGATGCGATAACACTTCCCTGATTGGGAGCAGAGACATCTGTCTGTCAGTGGTAGTAGCAACCATTTAGAACCACAGAAATAAATCTTGTGCAGTGCCTAACACAAAAAAACTTTGATAATAGGAATAGCATACCGGAAGTGCAGTGGTCAATTTGCAAGTACAAAGAATTTCACATGACAAAATAATTCTTTGTAAGGTGCTTACGTGGCCAGGTGGCACTATCAAATAATTTACAGGTCAAGGCATCACGTATGGGTGTGAAGTGCCTATTATACAGGGATAGTGTGTCAAAGTCTAATTGATAAAAGAAAAATGCCAACTAAAAACACTTTGGTGACCTCAGAAACCCATAATATTATGTTGAGAGATGGCCAGCAAGAATTGCCATGAATCACAATGTGAAGGGGAAAAACTGATGTTCATTTGCTTTTTTTAACTTGTTTTAAATAGACTTCTTTGTTGTGACAATACAAAAAGGCTGTGTATACGTAGCATTTGTATGGTAAGTGAAGACGTACAATCTCATTTTCACTCCAAAATTTGGTTGGCATTAATCGAGTGAACTTTGTCTAAAGGGGGAAGCTAGTAGTTAAAAGTTAAAGTTTCTTTATTTTTTTTTCTTTTTTGATTAATATTCACATGGCAGAAGTGTTTAGCATTTATGTTAAAGTTTTTTTTTAAATAAAAGAAAAGGATTAAACAAGGGGAAAAATGCTCCTGCGGCAGCAAAAGAAAAAAAGGCCAATATGTTCCTCTTTAAAAGACTGACAGAAAAATGCAAAACCAGATGCCTAAATCCACTTACATCACCAAAAATTTTGGCATGCGAACATATTTGGGCACTTTTAACACAGAACATTCTAAATCCTTTTCCCTAGTCTCTCCTTGTAGTTAAGTTTTCATACTCCCTAGTCCCGCAAACTTTAACATGTGTGTACACGGGATGGAGGAAATTGGGCACTTCCCTCCGCCACAGTCTCGTCTCTACCAGTCACAGTCTCCTGTATTTACAGTACATCCCACTGCCACTGTCTCCTCCCTCACTTACACTGTATCTTTTGTCTTTCTTTTCCTCTCTGCCATTTTCTCCACCACATATCTGCAGCTCAAAAATTCTGGGGTACAACTGTAGCCATGTGTTCAAAATTAAATGTGTCCTCCCCTGCACCTAAGTATTAAGGTTTGCCAGTGGGAGGGGCAGCAGTCCAGACCCTCCAAGTCTACATATCATCTCCACTCATCTCTTGTTTTCCCTTTCCGTCTCCTTTCTCTTTTGCTGCCACTGCTCATCACCATCCATTTCTCTTTTACTATCACTGTCTCTCAGTGACCACTTTCTTTGGTTTCCATTGCTATTATCTTCATCCACCCTCTCTTCCACTGTCTTTTTCACTCTGCCACCATCAATCTATCCTCTCTCTTTATCTCCCACTGGTACTGTCTCTTCTCTCTTCCACTGTCACTGTCTCTCTGCTACTCTCCTTTAGCATAAAAAAGCACGAATATAATCATATGCCAAAATTCTTGGGGAGGAAGGTAGAATGATGGTTGAGGTAACTGGTTCTCCACTTTCCTATCACACTCTTTTTGAGCTCTAACAGGAGTATTTTTCCACTGGTTCCCTTCTTTTCCCTGTTACAGCAGGTGTGCTGCTTATATAAAATAAATCCTATATGTGAGTCAACAGTTTATTTACATATTTAGACACATTCATATACTCTGACACACATAAACTATAAGTAAGTATGTATTATATAAGGTCAATACAAAATTGTCAGCTTTGCATTTTTCCTGGATACTTCGCTGATCAAATGCAATTCACCGAAAATGCCTAGCTTATGGTATGCATCTTATAAAATTAAAATGTTATTAGCAGTATTTTACTGAAGTTACAGTCTTTCCAGATTTAGCGTAATTCTTGTCTTTCATTTTGTCCACATACAAATTGATCTAAGGAACAACAACAACAAGAAGTTTTACAGGGGTACAACAAATGTGCAGCATAAAGTGAACGCACCACATAAAATATGTTTCCTGTAATTATATGGAGTGCATAACTCCCATCTGTCACAAGTTCACTTTACACTACTTTAAATGAAAATGGACAATATTTTAGGCTATACTTATAGCATACCCAGAACTGCAGTGTTCAATTTGCAAGTACAAAGATTTTCACATGACAAAATAATTCTTTGTAAGGTGCTTACGCGGCCAGGTGGCACTATCAAATAATTTCCAGGTAAAGGCAGCACTTATGGGTGTGAAGTGCCCATTATACAGTGATAGTGTGTCAAAGTCTTATTGATAAAAGAAAAATGCCAACTAAAAACACTTTAGTGACCTCAGAAACCCATCTGACAGCCTCAGATCTCGATGTGTTCACTACTCCAGTTAAAATTACATTTATGCTTCAGACCAAACACTACATGCATATTTTACATACATAAGCACAGTAACTTTGAATCTCTGGAGCTCCATAATGGGTAACGATACTGAAAAAAGTTTCAGGGTTTCCTGAGATCATCAGATCATCCTTTTAAGTTCATATGGTAAAAATTTAGATAATTTGCTATGCATCAAAATTACAGATGCGGCAATCCCCACCATTGATACTTTTGAAAATGGGAAAATGGTGTTTGTACATAGATGTCCGAAAAAGATAGAGTTGAAATGTGAGCTGTTTGCTGTGGTTAATCATTTAGATAAATGCAGCCAAAGGTATCTTTTAAGGAAGTAGTTTCTCAAGATAGTCTTATGAAATTCATTGGCTCATGGTCAAATTGGGCACATAATTAGGGTAAACTATAAAAACTCACTTTAATACATTACATGGATTGTGGGAAAACCAGAACAGAAGATAATCAAAGCATTTGTGAGGTGGAGCTACAGACGAATGTTGAAAATTAGGTGGATTCATAAGGTAAGGAATGAGGAGGTTCTGTGCAGAATCGGAGAGGAAAGGAATATGTGGAAAACACTGACAAGGGATGGAACAGAAAGATAGGACATCTGTTAAGATGTCAGGGAATGACTTCCATGGTACTAGAGGGAGCTGTAGAGGGCAAAAACTGTAGAGAAAGACAGGGATTGAAACACATCCCGCAAATAATAGAGGAGGTAGGTTCCAAGTGCTACTCTGAGATAAAGGGACTGGTACAAGAGAGGAAAAAAAGCATATCAGCCATTGGAGAATGATTTTTAAGAGCACTCAGTAACATATAAGGCAATACGGGCAACCAATGAGAAGTTACATCATTATACATATTTTACTGTTACAATAGTTGATGATAACACTGATGTCCTTCCTGCTTGAGTGACATCACGTAAACACATATAAATTTATACTTCAATGTAAATTAATAGGGAAACATTCCACGTGGGAAAAATATATCTAAAACCAAAGATGATGTGACTTACCAAACGAAAGCGCTGGCACATCGATAGACACACAAACAAACACACAAAACTCAAGCTTTCGCAACAAACTGTTGCCTCATCAGGAAAGAGGGAAGGAGAGGGAAAGACGAAAGGATGTGGGTTTTAGGGAGAGGGTAAGGAGTCATTCCAATCCCGGGAGCGGAAAGACTTACCTTAGGGGGAAAAAAGGACGGGTATAAACTCGCACACACACACACACACATATCCATCCACACATATACAGACCCAAGCAGACATATTTAAAGACAAAGAGTTTGGGCAGAGCTCCATTAGTTTTATTTCAATATTCACACAATTTTTGCCCCTTTTTATTTCATGTGGAGCTTACAGGAACATTACAATGTGGCATCATACTTCTCTACTGAAGCAAGTTTTTCAGGACCCATCAGCACAATATTGTAGCCAATGGCCGGTGACTGCGAGAAGAAGAGAGCTGCACTGTCAAGAGCCTCATTGCACTTTATTAGAATCATGATGTTAAATGAAATTTAAAAATATTGTAATGGAGCCATAAATTAATGACACGTAATTTTTAATGAACCTGGAGATCTGGTTGGCAGTGGAAATGGTCTGTTCATACTGATGCTATTCATACTGTACACTGTCAGAGAAAACTCACTCTATGTATCCTGCTGTCAGTAAACTATGAGGGGGATAAGATTTACTGGAAAAATTAGGGAATTCCGTGTTTTTATTTTAAAACTAGTAAATAACTCATAATCCTGAATCTGAAATTATTGGAAATACATCGAGGCAAAATATGTTAAATACACTGAATGCAAATATTATTCACACATACCACCTAACTTTGAGCATATCATCACTGGATGTCAGTCATCTCTTACTTAAGAATTATGAATTTTTGTTTCACAAGAGTAAATAACAAATCTTGCAGTTGTATCTTGTTCTCTGCATATAATCATGCGAAAAACTTGCTACTAATTAGAAAATATTTCAAAGAGAAAAGAAAAGCATGTAATTATAATTTATGAATATCATGGCTCTGTAAAAGAAATATATTCAGATTTGTGGAGTTACCTCACACTTATGAGAAGTCTACTGCAGATAGATTAATATGACAAAACCACCAACAAACACAACATAAAATCAATGCAGATTTAATATTTGAACATGTTGCAAGAATGCAAGCAAAATAAACAAATAAAAATAGCATCCAAGGCACAGTTGTGGCTCACAAAATATAACATGGGTAGCATTATGACCACTGTGACTGTATTGTGACAATGGAGCAAAGTATTTGATTCTGCTGTGCACATTTTAGACAGTAACCATGTACGTAACACTATTTACAGGAATAACAAATAAGTATCTGCATTTTTTAATAGTATTGAAATAATGAAGAGTGTATTTATTACTATGAGATCTTGGTCTAGGACAGCAAGGTTTTATCCATTTCTCAAAATCATATTTTTCTGGTTGCCAAGTTCTGATTTGGGAAAATTTTAAATTTTAATGAAAGGTATTTCTTCCTGTCACATCAATTGTTTTTATTTTTTAGTAATATAGCTTAGTTAGCTGCTGCTTCCAGGGTAGAATGTCATGCCCATCTCTCCTCCCTCCTCTCGCAAATGACTAGTATCAGCTCATACTGATGTCCAATCCACAGGAGAGAAGTTTAGGGGTATGAGGGTGCTCAGTGGGCTGTTCATCAATGTAGACTCATTCATTACCATAGAACCATTGCTTCACCCAGCACTTTAAGGCATTTTTGCATTTGACAGCAGTTCTATCATAAATTAATTATTGCTAAAAATAGAAGCACCTTGAAGGACTTTGTACAGCAAATAGTGATCAACTATTTTTATTTAGACATGTTTAAATTATTGTTTTCTTACATAAATGTTATCAGCACCAATGACAGCTAGTAATCTCCATGTTTACAGTATTTTAGTGAGGTGCAGGTTCTTTATGCAACATGTGGATATGTGTCAGGTGCCAGCCTGACTGGAATAATGACAAACACTTAGAAAAAAGACTTACCTGGGTTGAAAAGTTTTACACACGAAAAAGCAATCTGAACTGTATTTAAATAAAACACAACTATTTAACTATGGAAATTTTGGTAAATTTGTATTTGTGTGACCTTTTTTGCTACATTTACTACAATATCATGTTTCCAGAAACCTTTGGTTCCTTATGTGAATGGCACTCTTTGACAAGTCCAGCCACACAGCTAAGTGTTCATTGTGGCTGTCTGCCATGTGAGGAACCCGTGTTCAATTCCCAGTATGATCACGGATTTCTCCTTGGTGGGAAGACTGGTATAGGATGCACTCAGCCTCATGAGGCAAAGTGATGAGCTACGTGACTGAGTAGTAGAAGTTCCAAGATTAATAAACTCAACAACTGGGAGAGCGGTGTGCTGATCACATGCCCCACCATACTATGACTGATGACACCATGGTTGGTTGGACCTGACTGGGCTAGCTAGGGCAAGTATGTGGGACTTTAACTTTACTCCTTGATGAGCATCAACAATAGCCCTGAATTAAATTCTGAAGCTTTTCAATGAAATCTATGTAAAGTGTGATGCCTGGCTGCAGAAAATAACTGCCTTGTTTTAATTGTTAGAGACATTATCAGGTATTATTAAAACATTACTAAACTAAGAATCTAACACCTACATAAGTCCATTGTACAAGCAAATCTAAGGTCACTGATAACACCATTAACAATGGGTTAGTGTACTGTCATTAAAACACTGGAGCAACATCATAAACAACATACAAAATGAAGCGTTTATTGTGGTTTACAAATTTTAATGTTTACATTTACTTCATCTCTTATTCTCAGTCTTTGTAGGTTCCTTTTCTTCGTCACTGTAGTACTCTGCTCTACAGTCCCCTCTGCTGTCATCAGTGACATTTGAGTTTTCACAGGGCTCCACAGACAAAGTTGACTGCTTAGTGAGATGCTGGAATACTGCCATTGCCTGTAAATTAAGGGTTATAAGAAGTTACAAAGAATCACTTCTGTTTGCTGTAAGTGACAAATCATCTATTAAAAAAGTAGCTGTTCAAGAACTTTTTGCATCCATATACAGCTTTCAGTTACAACAGCACAAATTCAGCTTTAACAAAAGCAAACACAAGTAATCTAAATACAAATGTTTTTGATTTTTTAACAGCCTCTCTTAGATCTCTTATCTAAATGTATTCCTGAATCCTCTTGAGAACAATTGGTTCAATGTTATACAGTTTGGCACCTGATAGAAGGTTTGTATTTACATCCAGCACTTAACCAGTTGCTATGCAGTTACTGAATATTTGAAGAAGATGGTTTTATGTTCCCTTCGTTCTATTGTCTAAGAAGCTTGTTTTTATCTTCATCCTGTTATCACGGAGTAAAAATTTTGCCTCCACAGAACTTTTTTGTATTATTTCATTTTGCTATGCACAGATTACCGAGGACCAAGCCAGAATATTAATTCTAAGCCTTCCTTTTTAATCACTCTTCCAAGTGGTTTTATGTGGCCCACCACAATTTGCTCTCTTGTGCCCATCTCTTCATCTCAGAGTAGCACTTGCACCCTATGCCCTCAACTATTTGTTGGGTGTATTCTACTGTCTGTCTTCCCATACTGTTTTACATCCTACAGTTCTGTCTCGTACCATGGAAGTTACTCCTTGATGTCTTACCATTTGTCCTACCATTCCGTAAATTCTTCTTGTCAATGTTCTCTGTATCTTCTTTTCCTTGTCGATTTAGTAGAAAAGCTCCTCATTTCTTATCAGTCTACTTAATTTTCAGCATACCTTTATAGCAGCACATCTCAAACACGTTTAATTCTGTTCTTTTCCAGGTTTTTCACAGTCCATGATTTACTTCCATAGAGTGCCATGCTCCAAACGTAGATTCTTGGAAATTTCTTCTTCAAATTACGGCCTATGTTTGACAGTAGTAGACTTCATTTGGTCATAAATGTCATCTTTGCACATGCTAGTTTGCTTTATATGTCCTACGTGCTTGACCATAATGTGCTATTTTGTTTTCAAGCCAGCAGAATTCCTTCACTTCATTTAGTTCATAGTCCCTGTTTTTGATGTTAATTTCAGCACTAATCTCATTCCTGCTACTACTTATTACTTTAGTCTTTCTTCGGTTTTATTATCAATCCGTAGTCCACACTTATTAGACTGTTCATGACATTTAACAGATTCTGTTATTGTTTTTCCCAGCAATGTCATCAGTTATGGTTGATATTCTTTCAATTTTATTTCAATTCCTGAACCTTTCTTTTATTTCTTTCATTGTTTCTTTGATTTCTAGATTGAACAGTAGATGCGAAAGACTGCACCCCTGTCTTACACCCTTTTTAATCTGACTTCTTCGTTAGTCTTTCATTCTTATTGTTCCCTCCTGGTTTTTGTACATACGGTGTATTACTTGTCTTTTTCCTGTAGTTTACGACTATTTTCTTGAGAATTTCTAACATCATGCACCCTTTTAGATTATCTGGGTTGACAAATGATTGTGTCATGGCTTTTCCTAAGTTTTCCTTCAATTATCAAGTGCAACAGAACTACCATTACTAAAGCCAAAATGGTTGTCATCTATCATATATTCCAGTTTTCTGTTCCATTCTTCTGCATATTATTCTTGTCTGCAACTTCAATGCAAGAGCTGGTAAGTTGATTATATGGTAGTTTCTGTACTTATCCGCCCTTCCTGTCTTCATGATTGTGAAGATGCTAATTTTTTCCAACAATCTGATGGTATGCCTCTAGTCTCATAGATTCTACACACCAACTTCAATAGTTGCCAGTTCCCCCAGCGATTTTTGAAATTCCTAAGGAATGTTATCTATGCCTTCTGATCTCAAGTTTTCCAAAGCTATGTTAAACTCTTAGTCTAATACTGAATCCCCTATATCTTCCACATCGACTGCTATTTCTTGTTCTACCAGGACATCAGACAGTTCTTCCCCCTCAAATACATCTCGAATGTTATGTTAGGCCTTTAATTTTGCTGAAGGTTGTTTTGACATTCCCAAATGCTGAACCTGTTTGATAGGCAACCATTTCTTTTTCGATTTCTTCACTTATTTCCTGAACCATTTCACTTTAGCTGCCTCATACTTCACATCATTTCTAAGTGACTTAAACTGCTGTATTCCCTTATTTTCCTGAGCCGCTTTTTACTTACTTTGTTTGTTGATCAATTTGAGTATTCCTTTTGTCTGAAGGATTCTTCATGTTATTTTTATTGTACCTGTATCTGTCCAACTTCTGTAACAGCCCTTTCTAGAGAAGCCCATTCCTCTTCAAATGAACTGCCTACTGTGGTATTCATTATTGCCACTTATTGTATTATTTTATCAAATAATATGTTTCTCGTCTCAAAATGAAAATTTACTTGACCATAAAACTACACGGACACAGATGACTGACCAGTCCTCATCTTCACAAGGTGAAATTTCAAGATCTGCCAATGTACACATAAAATCAGCAAAAAATATCTTGGCTTTCAGAACTGTTAGATTCTTTCTCAGGGAGGAAAGAGCTGTTGCGAGGATGAAATCTTACAATGATAAAGGACATCCAAAGGAGATAAATCAGCCACTGTCTGATGCAACTGACAGTCTGCTACTATTAGTCTTGTGCTCTATAAAAATCAAACATGTTGAAACAATAAACTGCCTGATACAAAAAAGCAGACAAAGTAACTCATCCTAGAACAAGAACAGGATCACGATATGAAGATGGCATCTGTTTTTTCGGACATGTCTGAAAGAACAGATGCCAGTGGTGACCATGCAGCTCTCTAGAATGAAATTACAATTAAATCAATACCATTATCTGCTGACGGTCATTGATATACATCAACGGGGACAGTTGAAAATTGATTTAATTGTAATTTCATAAAAGGATCATGTCACACAGGATAAAATTATTGGCACCCAATAGGTTATATTCCAAAGCTAGCTATTTTGTTCACTGCATCTTTAATGCCTTACTGTTGCTTCCTTATCTGATTCCAAACGATTTACGCATTTTTATTTTTTTTCTAACTTCAGTAAATAAACTCTAAAACAAAGAAGCAAATATTTTAATATTACTATCAGGAAAGGTAATGGTTGGAGTCCACATTAAACTGTTAGTCCTCATATAATTGGATGATACTTCTCTTCATAGAGTAGAGGAAGGCAATGCTTAGTAAAGTACTCTGGTGTGCAGGTAAATCATGAGTTGAGACATTTTTTTTCTACCATTCAACTTGTTATCAAATGGCACTAATGTGAGCATCATAAATTTTCATAGAACTCTGAACAGAGAATCTTGTGGGATTGTGATATACTAAGTTATTAAATGTAATTTGTTGCAACACCAACAAGTTCTAAATTTGCATATTTTTGTAAAGAGAATCTTATACTGATCACAGATAAAGTAACAAAAGCTTTATACTGCACTGCTTGCCTGGCAGTGATCCTCTTCATTGGAAAAACTTTTTGCAACACAAACATTGTGTATGAAACAATGTACATTATTTTCACTAACCTGAGAAACAGCACCAGCAATATCACCAGCGTTGCTTGGTAAAATTAGTGTGTTGTTTGTCTTGGCCAATTTCTGGAAAGCCTCCACATACTGCTCAGCAACACTGAATGTGGCTGCATTCTGTCCATCCTGTAGAAGTTGCACATATTTAAAAGCTTAGAAAGAATTAATATGGTTTTACAGTAAGTAGCAGATCAAATTTCTCCCTGTTATTCCCCTCCAGTCAACACATTTTCTGCACAGCAAAGGCTGTTATCTACAAGCAGTCCATTAGGCCTGAGCCTATTCTCAGTTTTCCTAATAAGAGGTATGTTCATTAATCAGCTGCACTCCTCTTTGGTGCCGCTTTGTAGTGGTCTGTGGCCATGAAGTGTGAAGCTTTTTACTGCACACGCATACCTATGAATGAGGAGATTACTCTAGCTGTCATTCCCAGTTCCATTTAAATAAAGGAAAGAAAACCAAACAGAGTTAGGCAGATTGCAAGTGGCTGTACTTAGACTGTACCTATGATGAACTGAAATTTCCTAGTGCTATTTCACTTCCTTATGGTCAGATAAATCCTGTATCTGTCAAATGATTCTCCGTTGCCTGGAAGACTACATGAATGTAGGAATATATGCAGTAATATTAACATCAGTCCACTATTTTAAAAAATATAGCATTAATGCTATAGGCAAGTAATTTTTATCAAACAACAAAAAATGTTTGTGAAACATGTCTGCTCATCACATTTTTTCCCTATTCAACACTATTAAGTGAACTATACATAAAGTAAGGGAAAGGCAATCACTCACCTATGGTAGACTGATGTGTAGAGCATAGAAACATATAACAGGAAACAGTAACCACACCAGCTTTTGAACTCTTGCTCTTTTTCTGGTAAAAGTACACACATTTGCATACACAACCACACACAAACTTGGCGAAAATGATTATTGACTACTGATAATTAAAAGCAGTTATCTGGCCTGAAGAAGGTGGAAAGGGGGTAGCAAAGAAGAGGCAGGTCTTTTGACAGAATACCCGGAGAGAGAGAGAGAGAGAGAGAGAGAGAGAGAGAGAGAGAGAGAGAGAGAGAGAGAGAGAATGCTCGCATGAGGAAAAAGATAGTGGTGGGAAAAGGCAGTGCACAATATGGATGGGGAAGGAGTGGTGTGGACACAAGACAGAAGAGAAAAGGGAAGATGAGGCATTGGAAACAGGTGAGCGGAGCTTCATTCCAGGAGGATTACAAGACTGCTGGATTTGCTGGAGAGACAATTTCCATGTCCACACCATCCCCTCTCCCTTTTTCTATATTTCTTTCATCTTCTGCCCTCTGTACTCCTTTCGCCTTGTGCTGCCCGTGTCACCTGTCAAAAGATTTGCCTCTTTACCACTACCCCCTCCTTGTGTCCTTACCTACCCTGTCCCCACCTTCTTCAGCCCAGGCAACTGGTTTCAATAATCGATAATTAACAGCCTGTGTGTGTGAATATATGCATGTTTACTGGAAAATGGTAGTGTGACTAGTGTTTCCTGTTGTGTGTTTCTATGCTCCGCACATCAGTTCATTATAGGTGAGTGTTTGCCTTTCCCTTATTTTCCAAGGATGATTGTTCCATCCAAGGATGATTGTTCCAGCCAGGAAGCTGCAAATTTTTAAGTGAACTGATACACACGTAAAATATTGCCATGACTGATTATTCATTTGTGGTTGACAGAGCACCAATTGCCTTCCCTGTAACTATCCTAGACAAGAAGTTAAGATTCTACATCTCTGTGTCATTTATCACATTATGGCTGTAAAGGGCAACTGACACTAGCAAGGATGATAGCTTCTCAGCAACAAGTTCACCAATAGCATCATGTTGCAACACCCCCCACCCCCATTCCCCGAAAGACAGCCAGGTCATTTCTTCCGCTTGGCTATTTTAACTAACATTTGGTTTCCATTTGCTTGCGGTCATTTTTTAAAGTTGATGCTCTGTACAAGGAGCTGATATGTTAACCATAAAATGGATTAAATTTCAGTATACAAGAATTAAAGTAAAATACCACCCAGAATATATTAAATGTCTTTGTTATCGACCAACATCACACCTCTGTTAGGCAGCTGTGATTGTTACTTTAAGCCACTGCATTCTACATGCTGCCATACATAAACAATCTGGCAGGCCAAATGGCACCATGCTGAGCCAACTTCCACCATGTGTGGGGAATCTCAGGTGGTACGCCATGGCTTGGCACAGCGAATTCTCCACACGGGGGAAGGCTGAGCATAGGCTCAGAGGATTGGCATGGTAGTTTTTTGACTAGCTAATAATTTGACCAGACCAGCCAAGCCATGCCATGCCAGTCAACTTTAACACTAGCAGGACCAGCATTAGTGAACTATCTAGAAGGACTGCTACCGGCCATTTTGACTGTTGAAGTTTTTTTCCTTTGTTTTCAGTTTTACTTCTTATGTTACTTCAATATGGTGTCTTTTTAGGTTAGTAGTGCATTATGCTTATCGTAGAAATGCATTATGCTTAAAAAATTCCAAAAAAGTCTATTTAATTAAATAAAAAAGATCACAGTAAAAAATGCATTATAAAACCAAAATCAATTTAAACTAAACTTACAAATGCAAATAAGCATATAATTAAGCAATAACATTTTTTGTCTGTGTGACTTTTATGCTCAGTCAAAGCCCCAAAACAGGTCACAAACACACATTTAGTATGAAAAATGAAGAAAGATGGGCACAAACTGCTGCACCCGTAAGAGAAAATAACTTTTTCCCGCCTATGACATCTTTTCAATTACAGCCACCATCTTGACCAAAACACTTTGCACACACATACTGAACACTTCCAGCACATAAAACACATACGAATTTCTTGCAATACACACTCAGATTTTTAGTTTTGTTCAAGCTTTTGCATCCTCCTCTCTTGCAGGCCTTCCGCAACGGTACCTTACAAATTTCAATGGCCAAAAAGAATGTATGAACAGGTCTCTTCCGTGATCGTACACACACAGAGGAGAGTTCTCCTTCTAATATGAAAAGAAACATTTGCCAGCTATCTTTTTCTCCTGTTGTCTCACTGTAAAGGATCCAGGCATTTATTCCAGCAAGGTCTAGGACGGTGAAAAAATGTGCACAGGCCATCTACAGGACCCAAATTTGACAGTGTACAGGCAAGACATCTGGTCCGGAATATCAACTCCGAATTTAGTGGAACGGTAGGAAGCTCACAGTTTCAGAAAGTTTCTTCATTGTTCATTTATCCACTACAACTGACTGGTGCATTCTGCTGAATAGAAGAACATTTTTCTTGGTCTTCCCCTGATAGGAAGTAATTGCTATCACAAGATGCGTATAAGACAGTATCGTGCAAAGATCTGGCAGTAGACTTCGCTTCTCTTCGGGTTTTCTTCAGCATACCCACCATGGTTGTGTTCTCCCACTTCAGATATTTGGCTTTGATGAAATTGTCACATGTTACATTTCTTCCTTTCAAGAGTGTAAGATTGCACAAGACGTGTAACAACATGCTCTGCCACAGGTATGTTAGTGGGTCTTTCATTTTGTTTGCCCAAGTAAGGAAATCCATTCACCATATATTTACTACTGGCATCTGCTGCAAGCCAGAACTTCAAACATAATTTATCTGGTTTATTAATCGTGTATTGTACATACTGGCACTGAGCTTTGCATGGGTAGAGTTGCTCATCTACGGTTATAAATGGACCTGGTTTATAGTTCTGGATACAGTTAGCTTCAAACGAATTCCCGACTGGGATAGTTGCTGTGAAGTCATCAGTCTTGAGTCTTCCGGCATGAGTGTGCTTGTCATCAGATCTTAAAAACCACACGATGTCTATAAACTCATTTCTTCTCATAGTGCGAGAAAAAAATGCTAGCCTCCACACTTGAGACCACAGAAGTTTAAGGGGGAAATTCTTTCCTCCATACACTTCATGTGCATACATCATAGCTATGGCAGCTTCTAACTGGGTAATATCAAGCACCCATTGGTCATCCTGGAGAAGTTCTCAGGGTGCAATTTCTGTAAAGTTTTTTTTACATTCTATACAATATTATTGTCTATGCACTCGAGTAACTGCCTGCGACTATAAGTTTCTTAGCGATACAAGTTGGCACAGGAGTTTCCACCAACACGTTGTAATCTTCCAGGTGCATGTCCTGGTGCAGTTCGAGTCTACACTGTTCTGTCAAATGCAGCCTCTGCATTTCCAGCTTCCACATGCTGAGATGGATATGATTTTTTGTGGTTTTTTTTCCCCTCATTCTGCAAGTAGCAATTTGTAGTGCCGCTGAAATCAAATGTGTAAGCACTGGTTTATTTGTATGTTGTTGTACAGGTTCTGAATATTCATCTTCTGACTTTGAGGATTCGCCTTATTCTTTTTTGTGGGATTGATATTCTGTGTTATCTTAAAATCTTTGTCATCTTTATCATCAAACTCATAGCATTCAAAAATATCTTCTCCTTCAGAATCTTCTTCAGGTAGTTCAGTAATCCTTCATCTGAATGGAAACACTGGTGCGGCATAATAATGAGGAGGAGTGCTAAACTTCTGCAGACCACAACAGTTTATTGACAGAGAACAGCAACTAAAGTATGTCAACTCTTCCCCTAAATAAAGTAAAGTGTAAAGAGAGAGAGCGGGAACGAGATCATAACAATGAAATAAAATGAGCTAAGTATGTGAAAAAATCTACTGTTTTGCCTTTACAGACCTGAAACGTAAAAAATATCTTACCGGTCAGAATGACCGGCCGCAGTCCTTTAAGATAAAAATGTTTATAATTCTTTCAGTTTTTGTGGTAGATGTTTGTCTTTTAAGAAATTATAAACCACAAAGGTGCAATAAAAGTTATGAAAAATAAGGCCCACAAATTAAAACATACACTATTTATTAAATAGTTAAACGCTCATCTGTCAAATTGACTGGTATGGTCCTTCTAGTGTTAATTTACCCAGACACAGCAGGCTTTGGCTTGTTGCGAGACCATTTGGACTGCGTGAACATTCATTTGTGGCAGCCTTAAGCAGTTATTTTAATCCTTCGAAAAGATATCAGTCTAACATAAAGGTTTTGTGGTGTCACCGTCAGACACCACACTTGCTAGGTGGTAGCATTTAAATCGGCCGCGGTCCATTAGTATACATCGGACCCGCGTGTCGCCACTGTCAGTGATTGCAGACCGAGCGCCACCACACGGCAGGTCTAGAGAGATTTCATAGCACTCGCCCCAGTTGTACAGCCGACTTTGCTAGCGATGCTACACTGACACATACGCTCTCATTTGCCGAGACGATAGTTAGCATAGCCTTCAGCTACGTCATTTGCTACGACCTAGCAAGGCACCATAGCATTTGATATTTATCTTATGAAGCATGTATACACAAGAGCGATGTTCTACAATTATGGATTAAAGTTAAGTATTACAGCAACTGCGTCCGTTTTTCTAAGTTCTCATTTCCTTGTAATGTTCCAGACCTCACGCCAGTCGGCCTCCTCTAGCAACACGGTGTTGGCTCTTCTGCCAACACTTCAGGTTTGTGGTCACTGAATATCCCACCAATAAAATGATCACCAATCAGATTTATGAAGTTTCAGTCATAGGACATTCTCTTCTGAAGGGGCCAAACAGAATGTTAGTACACATTCACATGTTGGGTATTATTTACTGCAATGAATCTACTAAATGTATTTCAGATGGGATACCATTTTACATGAGAACCCTCGATACGTTTATGGAAAATGAGTGAGGAGATTAGGAGACAAAAGGGTGATGCTATGGGAGGAAGAGCTTTGTATTCTGAAGAGGACAGTGATAGTACAGTCATTACGATGGAGAGATTTCAGGCATGTGAGCTGGTGGGCAAGACTGGGGAATGAGGAATACTGGCAACTGTTAGAGGATTTCACAGTTCAACTGTCATATTAAGCTTGTAGCAATTGAGTAATAATGAAGAACAGTGGAGAGAAAATGGGAAATATGATACAATTCATATACCTCATGAAGGAAATAGTTGCTTACTCGTAGCATTTACACATGGTCTTTACGACAAGTGTGTACTACATTCAAAATTTTTAAGATTTGTAACAATTATCTTGCATTACACATATGGCACTTTTGTACACAGTTGTTGGTGGAACATATCTGCAAATACACTTTTAAAGAGTTCTAACATTCTGCTAATCTTAGCCTTGTCACCATAACAGAAAAACTTTGGAAAAATGAAGAAAGTTATCTGTAGAAATTCAATGTTTATTTACAATTTTTAAATCACATCTGTACCACATCGAAAGGCATCTGGAAAACACACCTTTGAAGCAAGAGATTTTGCAACAAGTTGTAATCCTTTGGCCCTCGCATCTGCCACAGCTAACATAGCTTGTGCCTCTCCAGCTGCTTTGTTTATTTGTTCCTGTCTATCGGCCTCTGTAACAAGAAAATAGTCATGTTACATCACATACTCCCTCTCATACTCAAAGACAAACAAAGCTCCACATTTTTATTAAACTTCCTTATAGAAGAGATGAAAGGGAATAAACTATACAACAGGTGACAAGGGACTGACTGCTTCTATGAATTCTAGAGTAGGAAGCAGATGGAGATGTCTTTAACCATTTAAATAAACTGAGAGACAAGAATGACAATTACAACAAATAATAACAAACTGTTGTTAACAATAGTTATATGAATAATTCAATCATTCAAGTCCTGAGGACTGTGTACAAGTCATCTTAAAAGCAAATTAAAGAACTAGACAAAGAACAAAGTAAAACAACAGATATTTACAGTTGCTCACTGAATACACAAATAGTGGTCATGGTCTTTACTGTTAAAAATCACAATTAACTTCTTTCAAGTCCTAGTTGATACTAGACCCATAGACAACACTACAATTAGTTCTAAATTTTTTGTCCCACTGATATATAGTAAAGATTTCTATGTAATATATGAGCAGCTTCTTGAGCGAAGAAAACTCACATTTGATTAAAATTTGATGCATTGAGTAACATAACAACCACCACTCACAGGTTTGTCCATTCTCCAAAATAAGAAATAAGGAAACAAGCGGCAAAGCTCCATTCTCAGTAGAATATGCTAATTACTTCCCCTATTAACTGTAATAATCTGCACAGCCAACTATTCTGGTCCATGGTCAACCACAATAAAAAACATTCCTTATTCTTTGTTGAAAGAGAGTAATCCAGATCTAGCAAGTCTTGTGGGGGTACTGCAACAAATATTCTGTGTTAAGTAGCATGTATTAGAGCCCATTGAACAAGAGAGACAGACTGAATAGTTAAATGTAGATCTGAAAAGAGTTCACATCAATATTCTGCATTACTGATTGCCTACTTTTCGTATACCATACAATGGAAGTGAGATAAAAGCATACTGTATCAGAAATATATAGAAAGCTAAAGCATTCATATGTAAAGGTACATTAACATGAAGTTACAGTATTAAACTGTTAAAAGGACTTCAGAGATGGACAGTTATCCAGCATTAGTCAACTGCACCTAATACTTTGACCTCTATAAGGTGTACCCATAAAGTTTCAATTATTATCTCAGAAAAAAGTTATGTAATCAATTTTTTGTTTGTGACTTTTCATGTTTTCCCCGACAGATCTGTTGCAATTACGCTTCTTGGGTTTGCCGCCAGTTGTGTAGCTCGCACAATATTTCAACAATGCAACTGCTCGACATCATCAGGTGGTGGTAGCTACGGCTGTCATTGCTGCAAGGTGCTAATGATGATAATCATATGGCGGCATTGAAATTTATCATGCCAGGAGCAGGCAATATGCATGCACGGGAAGACACTCATAGTTGGAGGAAAGCGGCGCTCCTGGTGCCCCTGCTGGGAGCTGCAGAAAGGCCAGCCACATGTGGGCTATGGGCAAAGACTGTGCTGCCAGATGCTCCAGTGGTTAAAGGCTGAATTAAATCTCAGTAGCGCGTTGCGTCACGTGATGAATTGGAAGTTCTTGTTTTCCCTGTTTTGACTTAATGGCAGCCAGTGCTGGATTCCAGGCAGCGCTTAGTTGAAAACCTGCATCCCTGTTGATAAGATTTTCTGCCGTACGGATATGTATGGCCTCCTTAACAACACAGTCCCTGAAAGATGACGCTGGAGGTAAAATTTCCGTCTGTTCATAAAGCATATGATGTCCTGTGTCCAGGCAACTCTTTCCTCCAACTACGAGCATCTTTCTGCACACGCATATTGTCTGCTCCCAGCATGATAAATTTCAACACTGCCACACGATTATCATCAGTCACACCTTGCAGCAGTGACAGCAGCAGCTACCACCACCTGATGATGTCTAGCAGTTGCATTGATGAAATATTGTGCGAGTTTCACAATACGATCTGGCGGCAAACCCAAGAAGCATATTTCCAATTTTTTGTTTGTTTACTGGACTGTGTCTGCAGTCTTGGTATGAATAAAATCCTGGTGCCAGAGTACCATAGCATTCCACTAAAGATTCCAAAACAAAATGGTGTGGCCCATTGTTAAAATGTATATGGTTGCACCATTTTATTTTGGCTCATCTAGTGGTGTGCTACAGTAATGTGGCACCAGGATTTCATTGCTTAGCAAGAGTGCAGAGACATACCTGCAAACAAACAAAAAATTAATTTATGTAACTTCCTGGCTATCCCTCATACTGTCACAGAACCTCATACTGTCACAGAAATCAGTTTGAATCAGGTACTTTGGTTGTCCTTGATAGCTAGAAAATGTTACACTTATACTGACAACAATTTAGCAATAAGCACATTGCAGTGTCCCCAGCATCATCCATGACCATCTTTATGACGACTCAGTTTCATACCCATTGTGTGTAACATCTACTAACTAATCAATAAAAGTTTGAGTTAATGGGAACATGCCAACAGTTGTGTCACCTCTCCACTTACGTGTGGAGTGGGATGATTGAGAATTTTTCAGTTATCGACAATGATGAGTTATGGCTGCACCATTACCATTAAGGAGGAAAACAGGTCATCACAAATTTTGAGCTTAACAGATTCAAATAGACCAAAAATGTTGAAAGTTGTTCCACATGCATGAAAAATGACTGACACCAAATTATTTGGCTGTATATGATAATTTAGCAGGATATTGTTTTACCCTTCACACTGTAACTGCAGGAAAATAATAATGTGCATTCATGTGGTAACAGTTAGCAGATACACTGCGAAGAAACAATTTGTCCTCATCAGGAAAGAGAGAACCTCACCTTGACAATATACAGCTTCACACCGCAAATTAAATTGTGGAACATTTGGGAACAACACAATGTAACCTGTGTAGCACAGCCACTTTATAGACCTCTATTTCATTCTCTATTATACATCTCTGTTCTTGTCACTAAGGCTAAGGAGCAAAGGATTTGAGTACTGGTGCTACAGTAACGCTAGTGTGAGGCAATTCTAAGAGGACTGGGAAAGTCTGATCTCTGTCAAGTCCTGACAACTTGTTAAAATGTTGTAATAAGTTCATTCAAATAGAAGGTGATTTCTTTGGGGGGAAATCCAGCAAACCTTGAAGGAAGGAAGTTGATCTCAACGTCGTTAGTGAAGGAAACTGACCTTGGCCTACCTGAAGGAACCCTCATGGCTTCTGCATGAACTGAAGAAAAACTAAAAATCTAAATCAGGATCACTGGATACGATGTAAGCCTACTACTCTAAATACAAGTATGTAAATAATGAACAGGCAAAATAAACATTTCTGGAGGGAGGAAGAAAAGTCTTTCTTGATCTTTCCTCCTAATACAGAAGAAAGATGACAACCAAAATCACATTGATGCAATTAAATTGTTTGTTTTCTTGTTTATTACACTGTAATATCTTACAAATTAGACAAATGCCACTCTTTCTGTTAGGTATTTGTAATTTTTTTCGTCTTGAGACATCAAGGAATGGTCAGTTTGATATGGAGAAAGTGGAGAAAGTGGGAGGGGGGGGGGGAGGGGGTGGTAAAAATTGAAGGAAAGCTAGATGTAGATACAGTATGCAGATTCAAATTGATGTAGCATGGAGGCAGAGGTGAAGAGGATCGCACAGGATAGATTAGCATGAAGACTACATCAAACCTCTTTGGTGCACTAAGGCTACAACAATAATCGTCATCTGTAATTTTATGCCTTCAGTGGGTCAAAGGATTGAAAAAAGAGGAGGAGGAGGAGGAGGAGGAGGAGGAGGAGGAGGAGGAGGAGGTGGTGGTGGTGGTGGTAAGGATGGGAGGCTGGGGTCTCTTGTCAGCACAAAGCAATAAAATTTCTATTTTGTCTCATCAATACAGACTAATAAAATAATTTGGCATTTGCACTTCAATATTAAGTTCCTCTGATTGATAAAACACCTAACACCAACAGACTGTATTACCCATAATGATAAGAAAGTTATTTAAATGCAGAACAACATGCTTTTAAGAAATGTCACAGGGAATGTGTGGTGTGGTGGTGTGTTGGGGCTTATGGGCGCTCAACATTGAGGTCATCAGCGCCCTGACACACATTAAAAGGAACGAGTGTGGACAGACCTAAGAAAACTACAGCACACACTCAAACAAAGCAGGGAAAGAAGGAAAATGCTACCTAAGAAAGTAAAACCTAAGGAAAGGGGAAATATAGCAACAAGAATGTCACAGGAAATTGTTATTGGCTGGCCACTTACATAAAATATGGGCGAGCTTGTCACACAGTGAGCAAATTAAAATCCTCTCCCTAAAATCTTTGTAAAAACATTTGACAGGGCACAGAACTTTAAAACCTTAGCCACATTCGTCCGAGTGTTGCCTAAAAGAGACGGCAGGTCTGCTGGCAAGTCAGCCACGACCCGCTGGTCAGAAAATAAAACGCAATCCAATAAAACGTGGCGCACAGTGATCTGGACGCCGCAAGCACCACACACTGGAGGGTCCTCCCGCCGGAGCAGGAAGCCATGCGTCATAGGGCTGTGGCCTATTCGAAGCCGAGTGAGGAGAACCTCGTCCCGTCGATGGGGCTGAAAGGAAGTACACCACACACGCGTTGGGGGCTTGACTATACGGAGCTTATTGTCAGTCACTTCCAGCCACCCATCCTCCCACCGACGCATGACCCGTGAGCTCAACAGCGAGGTGAGTGCGTGCAAGGGGATAGCACACTGAGATACTTGTGGGGCGAGACACGCCTCCTTGGCTGCGAGATCTGCCCTTTCATTCCCAGCAATGCCAACATGCCCCGGAACCCAGCAGAAAGCTACAACTTTCCCCAGTCGCTGTAGTCGGAGGAGGGCATCCTGGATGGTCTGGACAATTTTGTCTGCCGCATACAAACGTTGCAATGAGTGAAGGGCACTGAGTGAATCGGAACAGACAAGAAATTTAGGAGAGGAAGAATGTCTCATGTGCTCCAGTGCCCGCAAGATCGCAAACAATTCTGCATCAAAGACAGTAAAAGTCTGAGGCAGTCGGACCTTGAGGACACGATATGGAAAAACAACTGAGCAACCAACAGAATCCCCTTGTTTCGACCCATCCATTTCACAGGGAATGTGTTTTGGAAAAAAACTATATATCTACATCTACATCTATACTCCGCGAGCCACCTTACGGTGTGTGGCGGAGGGTACTTATTGTACCACTATCTGATCCCCCCTTCCCTGTTCCATTCACGAATTGTGCGTGGGAAGAACGACTGCTTGTAAGTCTTCGTATTTGCTCTAATTTCTCGGATCTTTTCGTTGTGATCATTACGCGAGATATATGTGGGCGGTAGTAATATGTTGCCCATCTCTTCCCGGAATGTGCTCTCTCGTAATTTCGATAATAAACCTCTCCGTATTGCGTAACGCCCTTCTTGAAGTCTCCGCCACTGGAGCTTGTTCAGCATCTCCGTAACGCTCTCACGCTGACTAAATGTCCCCATGACGAATCGCGCTGCTTTTCGCTGGATCATGTCTATTTCTTCTATTAATCCAACCTGGTAAGGGTCCCATACTGATGAGCAATACTCAAGAATCGGACGAACAAGCGTTTTGTAAGCTACTTCTTTCGTCGATGAGTCACATTTTCTTAGAATTCTTCCTATGAATCTCAACCTGGCGCCTGCTTTTCCCACTATTTGTTTTATGTGATCATTCCACTTCAGATCGCTCCGGATAGTAACTCCTAAGTATTTTACGGTCGTTACCGCTTCCAATGATTTACCACCTATGGCATAATCGTACTGGAATGGATTTCTGCCCCTATGTATGCGCATTATACTACATTTATCTACGTTTAGGGAAAGCTGCCAGCTGTCGCACCATGCATTAATCCTCTGCAGGTCCTCCTGGAGTACGCACGAGTCTTCTGATGTTGCTACTTTCTTGTAGACAACCGTGTCATCTGCAAATAGCCTCACGGAGCTACCGATGTTGTCAACTAAGTCATTTATGTATATTGTAAACAATAAAGGTCCTATCACGCTTCCCTGCGGTACTCCCGAAATTACCTCTACATCTGCAGATTTTGAACCGTTAAGAATGACATGTTGTGTTCTTTCTTCTAGGAAATCCTGAATCCAATCACAAACCTGGTCCGATATTCCGTAAGCTCGTATTTTTTTCACTAAACGTAAGTGCGGAACCGTATCAAATGCCTTCCTGAAGTCCAGGAATACGGCATCAATCTGCTTGCCAGTGTCTACGGCACTGTGAATTTCTTGGGCAAATAGGGCGAGCTGAGTTTCACATGATCTCTGTTTGCGGAATCCATGTTGGTTATGATGAAGGAGATTTGTATTATCTAAGAACGTCATAATACGAGAACACAAAACATGTTCCATTATTCTACAACAGATTGACGTAAGCGAAATAGGCCTATAATTATTCGCATCTGATTTATGACCCTTCTTGAAAATGGGAACGACCTGCGCTTTCTTCCAGTCGCTAGGTACTTTACGTTCTTCCAGCGATCTACGATAAATTGCTGATAGAAAGGGGGCAAGTTCTTTAGCATAATCACTGTAGAATCTTAAGGGTATCTCGTCTGGTCCGGATGCTTTTCCGCTACTAAGTGATAGCAGTTGTTTTTCAATTCCGATATCGTTTATTTCAATATTTTCCATTTTGGCGTCCGTGCGACGGCTGAAGTCAGGGACCGTGTTACGATTTTCCGCAGTGAAACAGTTTCGGAACACTGAATTCAGTATTTCTGCCTTTCTTCGGTCGTCCTCTGTTTCGGTGCCATCGTGGTCAACGAGTGACTGAGTAGGGGATTTAGATCCGCTTACCGATTTTACATATGACCAAAACTTTTTAGGGTTCTTGTTTAGATTGTTTGCCAATGTTTTATGTTCGAATTCGTTGAATGCTTCTCTCATTGCTCTCTTTACGCTCTTTTTCGCTTCGTTCAGCTTTTCCTTATCAGCTATGATTCGACTACTCTTAAACCTATGATGAAGCTTTCTTTGTTTCCGTAGTACCTTTCGTACATGATTGTTATACCACGGTGGATCTTTCCCCTCGCTTTGGACCTTAGTCGGTACGAACTTATCTAAGGCGTACTGGACGATGTTTCTGAATTTTTTCCATTTTTGTTCCACATCCTCTTCCTCAGAAATGAACGTTTGATGGTGGTCACTCAGATATTCTGCAATTTGTGCCCTATCACTCTTGTTAAGCAAATATATTTTCCTTCCTTTCTTGGCATTTCTTATTACACTTGTAGTCATTGATGCAACCACTGACTTATGATCACTGATACCCTCTTCTACATTCACGGAGTCGAAAAGTTCCGGTCTATTTGTTGCTATGAGGTCTAAAACGTTAGCTTCACGAGTTGGTTCTCTAACTATCTGCTCGAAGTAATTCTCGGACAAGGCAGTCAGGATAATGTCACAAGAGTCTCTGTCCCTGGCTCCAGTTCTGATTGTGTGACTATCCCATTCTATACCTGGTAGATTGAAGTCTCCCCCTATTACAATAGTATGATCACGAAACTTCTTCACGACGTTCTGCAGGTTCTCTCTGAGGCGCTCAACTACTACGGTTGCTGATGCAGGTGGTCTATAGAAGCATCCGACTATCATATCTGACCCACCTTTGATACTTAACTTAACCCAGATTATTTCACATTCGCATTCGCTAATAACTTCACTGGATATTATTGAATTCTTTACTGCTATAAATACTCCTCCACCATTGGCGTTTATCCTATCCTTGCGGTATATATTCCATTCTGTGTCTAGGATTTCGTTACTGTTCACTTCCGGTTTTAACCAACTTTCCGTTCCTAATACTATATGCGCACTATTTCCTTCAATAAGAGATACTAATTCAGGAACCTTGCCCTGGATACTCCTGCAGTTTACCAATATTACGTTAACTTTTCCTGTTTTTGGTCTCTGAGGACAGACGTTCTTTATCAACGATGATAATGTCCTCTCTGGTAAGCCGTCAGGTATTTTATCGTTTCGCCCAAGGGGGGGTCCCTCTAACCTAAAAAACCCCCATGTGCACGCCACGCCACACGTACTCTGCTGCCCTAGTAGCTGCTTCCGGTGTGTAGTGCACGCCTGACCTGTCTAGGGGGGCCCTACAGTTCTCCACCCAATAACGGAGGTCGATGAATTTGCAACAACTATAGTCGCAGAGTCGTCTGAGCCTCTGGTTTAGACCCTCCACACGGCTCCAAACCAGAGGACCGCGATCGACTCTGGGCACTATGCTGCAGATATTAAGCTCAGCTTGCACTCCGCGTGCGATGCTGGTTGTCTTCACCAAATCAGCCAGCCGCCGGAAGGAACCAAGGATGGCCTCAGAACCCAAGCGGCAGGCGTCATTCGTTCCGACATGTGCTACTATCTGCAGCCGGTCACACCCAGTGCGTTCAATAGCTGCCGGAAGGGCCTCCTCCACATTACGGACGAGACCCCCCGGCAAGCACACCGAGTGCACACTGGCATTCTTCCCCGACCTACCCGCTATTTTCCTGAGGGGCTCCATAACCCGCCTAACGTTGGAGCTCCCTATAACTAATAGGCCCGCCCTCTGTGACTGTCGGGACCTTGCCGGAGAATCGGCCACTGGCCCAACAGGCGAGGCATCCTGTGGTGGCTCGGAAACGATGTCATCACCACTAGGAAGCACCCCGTACCTGTTGGAAAGGGGTAAGGCAGCTGCCACGCGGCCAGATCCCACCTTCGCCTTTCGGCCAGGCACGCGCGAGCCCACCACTGTCCGCCATTCACCCTGGAGTGATGGCTGACCGGTAAGATGCTCACTGCCGGAAGACGCAGCGACATCAGGGGTTCCATGTGATTCCAAGGCCACCGAAGTAGGCATAGGTCTCACCACAGTTGCCCCAACGCCACTACGAGCCGACGCCTGCGCCTCGAGCTCGATGAGCCTAACAGACAAAGCCTCCACCTGCCCCCGAAGAGTGGCCAATTCTCCTTGCGTCCGCTCACAACAACCACAGTCCCTACACATGACTATGTTTACCCTACTCTATACGGTGACAAATTCCCAAGATAATCTTCTGATGAGCTACTCTGATAATCAAGAAACACTCACTGTAATGCGAGACGCAAAAACTACGCTAGGTTTTCCCAGAAAAACTATTTAAAAGCTAAGCGCAGCAAATAAGTACAAAAACGCTTTATACAAACAGTACTCGCTGCTGCTGGTGCTCTCGCTCTGGCTGTCACAAGACAACTGCTGATTCAAGTGACTAGTGGCTAACGGCCGCAAAACAAACAAAAGACGGTTTTAGGGCGCTTTCTGTTCTAAACGATCAAGAAAACACTAAGAAATCTAACACGAAAACTATGTAAAGTTTTATCAAGAACTGTTAGTTACTATGCAGAGCAGATAAACACAAATAGAATCCCTTCCTTAGTGGAAGGTCGTAAACAAAATGCAAAATAAACGCTTTATACAAACAGTACTCGCTGCTGCTGGTGCTCTCGCTCTGGCTGTCACAAGATTTATATATGATACTACTTGTCAACTCTCAACACAAATTGCTTACTCTCAAACTGAAAGACTGCTACATATCTGCACAATGAGAACACAGTATCTAAGCAAATCACATACTAAATCACTGTTCCCACCTACAATCCATGCCAAATATTGTATTAATGAATTCGATTAGTGGATGTCACAATATGGTATCCAATCAAATCATGTTTCCTTCCTTACCTGTTACATCTGTTAAAGTACATTCTGTTCTTCCTGAAATGAGATGTGGGACAAATACCTTTCATTATCAAGTCTCACATATGCCAACACTTAAAACATTTCATGCAATGGTAGACCAGCATGGTTAGTGTGCTTGTGAAGTACATTCTACGGACACATACTGAGAGAAAGAGACTGAATCCAAAGGTATTCCCTCTCTTTCTTAGGCCTATTAAAGTAAACTACAGTGTTCATCTACAACATAAAACATTTGAAAAAATACCTGGGATGGTGATTTGTCAGATGCCATATCAAACATGTTTCTCTTCTGTGGCTTATGACTATCAGCACCACAGAAGCCTGAGTAAGTCATTAGACACTGAAAATGAACAAATACAAGAAAAGGACTGAAAACAAAAATCAGTCCCAGTATACTTTGTGCATTTGTCAAATTAGCAAGAGTTGTGCAGTCCAATCTAGAATCCACAGATGCGAATAGTAATATATCATCTAGTGTGTGAACTAACAAAGTGCTGGTCCAAAATCTGGGAAATTTATATGAATAAACAAAAGATAAGTCAATTCAATTAGATCCATTGAAAAATGAAGACGCAATGATACGAAATGAGCTCAGTAAAATCTAGCTATAAATGCTAAATCTGCACTGTGTCATTACTATTGAAAATTTGTGTCAGACTTGTAAGCAAACCAGTCACCTCTGTCGTTAGGCTATCTAAGCATGCCTCCAGATCTGACTCAAACTTTCACTGTCATTCATTTTTTCACCCTTCTTTGTGTTGAGGCATTTTCCAGTTCAAAACATGCAATTCTGTCCAGTCCTACATTCACACAGCTAGCATAGTCATCACTCACATTTTTAACTCTAACAATTGTTTCCCCAATTACCTATGTCTCTTTCACATTTTGTTGCCATATGTGCTGTCAAATATCTTCTCTCTGTCTGAGAAAGTCATTCTTGTGTAATAGCCTAATGGCTACAGTGCATAGTTGATATTTCTAGCCTGATATCATATTACTTCTGTCTAGAGTCAGGATGCAATGTGTTTCTTATTTGCGTTTCAATGATCTCCTTGTATGTTACTGCTCAGTGGTGGTAATTTTGGAATTTATTACTGTCTCCTTCCTACTCTCTTCTTCCAGGCCACAGGGATCTTTTTTGATGATTGAAAGCACTGTCATCATCCTATACAGACATTGATCACCTAATGTTCTTTTTACTCTTATCACTTCAAGTGTCACTCTCTACAGGTCTGGAGCTTTACCATTTTTCCTTCTCTTTAATACATTTTCCACCTCCTGACCTGTATGGTCTTTTGTCATTACTTCTTCACAAATTTTTTCCCCAGTGTCTTGTTCTGCTTCAATGTCTTTTTGGCATTTAGGTCTACAAAATTTTTCTTCCACATCTCTTTTAATGTATTGTAGTATTTCACTATGTTATCCTTTTTAACCATTTCATCCATATTCTGACATCACCTGCATAAGTTATGCAGCCTGCTGACATCCTACTACCACCTTGGATCACCACTATCCAACCCCTATCCTACTCACAGTGTTCCTCCTCATGAACCCCTCATAGCACACACCCTAGCATAGCTACACTTTAGTCATTGCGGCATGCCCCAAAACTCCCTACCAACAATGCAATAAATCCAGAGCCAAAACAATCCCAGAACAATGTTGTTAACATTTCCACTACAATCTTCAGCCCCACAGAAGTTTCAGTCCTATCCAAAGCCTCACCTTGTAACAAAGCAGAAAAATCCCATCAGGCTGTTATGTTTTTGTTCCTACCAAATTTATATTATTTTTTCTTTAATTTACTGATATCTTCAATAGTGTTGTTTTTAGGACATGTGCACAGTACCTAAAATCTCAAATACTGACTCTGGGGTTATACAAGTTAACTTTAGTGTCTATTACATTACTTTGCTTACTGGGAGTTAATGAGTTAGCTAGTCTGCCTGAAAACTGTGCTAATTACAAAACATCAATAAGTTTTAATTTCACTGGCATTGTTCATTTGTACACATATACTTGATTACTAACTTCCTGGTAGAGGAGATGAAAAAGGCGTACAAATAATTATAGCATTTATATAGATAATGACGAAAATATGTTATCAATTCTTGCACTCATTTAGTTTCAGAATAATTAGCTTCTTTAATAAAAACATTGTTACTTAAAGAAAATCTTTGTTGTGTCTAAAAGTTCTTTTTAGAAAGAAACTTCTTCTATTGAATTCCTCAGAAATGTAAATTCTTAATTGTCATTTATGAAAATCTTGCAAACAACAGCTAACTTTAGTTTTAATGATTGTCAAGGTATAAAAAGTTTGATGATGACTGGGTCCACAAAAATCATTCCACTTTAGGCTGTTAAGAGAGTGGTGTTGGCAGCCATTTTAAGTCAATCTGCAGAAAGTTATGAAATGAGCAAAATCTGTTCAAATATATGAGACCATGTACTGCAGATGATTTAGTATAGTTTAGAAGTCAGAAAATGTACTGCGACTTAGATAAATTTCATATCAGGGAATTCGCTTCAATGTACAGGGACTGTTTTTTAATGACTGACTGAACTTTTAATTATTCTCACCAACAGCGTTAAACTTCAATAATAACTCATGCAAACTGTGACAATAGTAGCTGTCTGTAAGATGTGTTTTTTCCAAATGATAATTACTGTGTGCATCACATTTTTTTCCGGTTTGACTGTTAGATATGAAAAACAGTGTACTATGAATATAATGCTGTGATTGTGTTAAACAGTTGTCTGCCATACATAAACTTTAGTGTCACTTCAGTGTTAGGTTACTGCACCCAGACAATCACATTATAGGACATAAAGTGAAGTATGTGGCTAGCTGTTTGTCTCTGCACAAATTAAAATAGATGAGATTCATCTGGACATAAACATTAGTTCATTCAACAATCTAGACCACACCATTGACAACAGTCTACTTTTGACACCCACATTTTAGCCAGATTTGATGGGGTGCAGCTACCAAATGCATGTGTGTACTGGTAGTGGTTACACTACAATCTTCAGCCCTACATCCAAACTTAATAATGCCGGACTTGTCAAAGTACTACTACTGTTTTCCCAGCAATGGAAACACTTCTTTGCCACCAATAGCCCCAACACTGAACCCTCCCTTTTCCAGTTCATACTACCATCCAATCATTACCCTCCCACATAATCAGCCCCTGGTAGCCTTCCAGGAATTCACGTCCAGCTTGGCCTCAGCATCCTTCCCCAGATCCCATGCTAAGAATACGTCTTTCAGCAGAAGAAAGGACAGCCATACGCTTCAATGTACAGGGACTGTTTTTTAATGACTGACTGAACTTTTAATTATTCTCGCCAACAGTGTTAAACTTCAATAATAGCTCATGCAAACTGTGACAATAGTAGCTGTCTGTAAGATGTGTTTTTTCCAAATGATCACTCGACCTATAGGCAAATGTTGTACCACTGTCATTAGAAATCACAGTGACTGTCTGGCAGAAGGCATCTGGTAAAGGTCCAAGTCATCCAACTATAAACTCTGCCAGAGTGATCCCATCCCAAAAGTCCAACATAACCTCCAATCCTTGCTTAAATCCTTTCGTCCTTTGCAGAACCTCTCCCTGAATCCATTTCCCTCCTTATGCTCAACGACACACTGCACACCCGCCTTCTACATGCTCCCCAAAATCCAAAAACGCAACAATTCTGGACACCACATCACAGCTGCTTACTGTGTTCCCTCTGAAAGAATTTCAGTCCTCATTAAGCAACACCTTCAACCAATTACCCAAAATCTGACCTCCCACGTCAAAGATAGCAAACACTTCCATCTCTCCACCATTGCCACCCATTTACCTCCTGGATTCCTACTCATCACAGCTGACACCACTTCCCTATACACCAACATCCCTCATACTCGTGGTCTTTCAGATATTATATGCTACCTCCTCCAATGTCTCTCAGACTCCTCATACAGCTTACTAACTTCAACCTAACACATCACTTCTTTTCCTTTGAAGTGCAGATATACAAACAAATCTATGACACAGACAAGGGCACCCACATGGCAACATCCTACAGCATGCTCCATCGCACCTGCTCATGAGCCATCTATAGGAATCTCTGGAAACCCGAAATGCTCAGTCTGGTTCAGATTCACTGATATATATTCATGACCTGGACTCAGGGCTGAGATACCCTATTCTCATTCCTTCACAACCTCAACGCCTCATCGCTCATCCACTTCACCTGACCACCTCAATCCAGTGTACCCCTTTCCTGGACATTGATCTCCTCCTCTCAGAGGGCTCCATCAACATCTCTGTCCACATTAGACCCACCAACCAATAACAGCACCTACATTTCAACAGCTGCCATCCCTTCCACACCAAAAAATCCCTCCTATACAGTCTGGCCATACAGGGACAGCATATTTGCAGTGACAAGAACTCCCTTGCCCAGTTATGTTTGAAGTTCTCACGAAGACCTTCACAGACATGCACAATCCTCTTGACCCAGTCTGCAAACAAGTATTCCATGTCATATCCCTCCACACCCCCAATCCTCCCACTATCGCCAAGAACCAGTTACAAAGGAGAGTCCTCTTCATCACCCAATACCACTCCAGATTGGAAAAACTGAAACACATCCTTCATCAGTGCTTTGATTACCTATCATCATGCTCTGAACAGGAAATCCTACTCAAGAATCTTCCCAGCCCTCCTAAAGTGGTGTTCTGTCACCCACCCAACTGCCACATCATCTCAGTCCATCCATACACCATCTCCAATCCCAACAACTTATACAGAGATCATATTCATGTGAAGACCTGGGTGGAGGGCCTGTCCAAACTACCCACCCAGCAATTCCTATTCAAACCCTGTCACAGGATCATCATACCTCACCAGAGGCCAGACCACCTGTGAAAGCAGCCACGCCATAATCCACTTCTCCTGCAATTGTTGCACAGCTTACTATACTGGCGTGACTACCAACCAGCTGTCCACCAGGACGAATGGCTACTGTCAAATTCTGGCCACCCATTGCACAATGGTACAACATGCAGTTGAACTTAACATGTCTGATTTCAATGGCTGCTTCATAACCCAGGCCATCCGGATCCTCCCCTCCACCACCAACTTTTCTGAGTTTTGCAGATGGTAGTTATTCTTACAACACACTCTCCACTCCTGAAATTATCCCAGCCTCAAATAGAGTAACCTACCACACCCACACCCTCTACCCAACAGTTTCCGCACCCTCTGTCCTATCACCTTTCCCAATTCACGTCTCCTTACCCTCATTGTTCTCTGCTCTCTGACTATGCACCCACTGGTCTTTTCCCCTTCTCTGCTCCTCTTCTTTTCCACTCCCCATTCCTCCCCTCTCCCTCCCTCCCACACCCACAGCCTCCTGATGCTGCTCCTGAAATGCCAGACAATACTGACTTTTTTCACTCCATTTGTATCCCCCAATCCAACTCAGAATGCTGCTTTCATTCCATGTGATTGTAGAATTCTGGCCAGTGCAGCTGAGATAACAGTCGTGTGCGTGTGAGCTTTCTGAGGAATGCTTTGGCCGAAAGCTCAGTGCATAATATTCTTTTCGTTGTGCCCATCTGCAACTAAATATCCAGATTTACAGTGATCGGAAATCTATATTTTTCTTAATAGTGTTGATATCCTAACGTGGACTTTCCATTGTTTGTTCTCAGTGCTGTTTCTCCTTTCATATCTGATCATACTATACAGCACTATCTTATTTACTTTGCTACCCTCTATTTTTGTCCATTTTCAGTGACTTCCCTTTCTCTTCTACTACAATTTCTCTGGCTTGCTTCTTTTTAGTTTTCTGCCTTTTCTTCACTTCCTCTGATCTCAATTGGAACCATTTCATGAAAACACAACTTTTCAGCTGTGGTGCTTCCTTGCCCCTTTAGTTTCACCATGGAATCTTCTTTGGTTTTCTCCCACAGTTGTTGGTTGTTCCACAGACTGTTTCAACTGTCTTATTTAATGTTAAGTTGAATCTTTCCTACTCTTCTTCCACTGTCATGTGGTCACCTCTTGTTAATTTACTAATTATTATTTCATATTCTTTTTTTTCCCCTCCTTCAACTTAGAGGTCCTGAGCCTTCTTTCCTGTTGACCTACCTCCTCTTTGTGTTTCTTCTCTTCCAAACTGACCACTAAAAGCTAGTGATCCCTGTCTAGAGCTTCTGATGGGGCTGAGTACTGTGTCCTTAACTGTTGATCTCAGTTTTCTGTCATTCAGCAGATACTCCATCAACTTCCTTGACCAGTCCAAACAATAAATTCAACAGATTTTTAGTGGAATTGTTCAAAACAACAGTACATATTTAGTTTTTTTTTTAATTTCAGCTACCACACACTCTAAACAAGGAGAACAGTTTAGAGAGAAGTATGTTCCATTCAACTTTTGTAAAAAAATATTTTATTAAAAGGAGGAAGAAATGAGGGAACTCTACAACAAAAAGTAAGAGGCACAGATTCTGCAGCAAAGCAAAAAATTCTCCACACCAACCATCAGAAGGAACTCAATGTGTAGGAAAGCAACAAGCATTACCTTCTCTTGCCTCATGTCTTACCATCAAACACCTGTAAAGATTACACTTTTCCTTTAACACAGTTGTCTGTTTCTGAATATAATGCTCCGGATTCAATTGTGTTTTATAATTTGTGTTTTGGTTTCACTTATTTCTAGCTCAGCTGCTGTAAATTCATGTTTAATTAAAGTACAAAATAATTAAGAAACAAACACAGACAAAAAAACAAATATATGATTCTAATAAAAATTAGTTATCATATCCAGCATCTTACAGGTGGCCTTGTCTACTGTTCTCTTGAACCCACCACTCAATTTTCAATCCCATAGAAATGACACACACACACACACACACAAAAACACACACACACACACACACACACACACGTCTGCTTGTGACTGTATATGTGCGGATGGATGTGTGTGTGTGTGTGGGGGGGGGGGGGGGGGGCGCGAGTGTATACCTGTCCATCTGCACATATACAGGCACAAGCAGACGTGTGTGTGTGTGTGTGTGTGTGTGTGTGTGTGTGTGTGTGTGTGTGTGTGTGTGTGTGTGTGTGGGGGGGGGGGGGGGGGGGGGGGTTCCCCTTAAGGTAAGTCTTTCCGCTCCCGGGATTGGAATGACTCCTTACCCTCTCCCTTAAAACCCACATCCTTTCATCTTTCCCCCTCCTTCCCTCTTTCCTGATGAAGCAACCGTGGGTTGCGAAAGCTTGAAATTTGTTTGTGTTTTTATTATTGTGTCTATCTACCAGCGCTTTCTCGTTTGGTGAGTCACAGCATTTTTTAAATACATTTTTAATTTATTTTTCCCATGTGGAATAATACTCCTCTTCTAATTATCTAATAAATATTACCTGAAGCCAGAATTCTTGCTCGTTTTTGACCCTCAGCAACATTAATGTCAGCTTCTCTCATTCCCTCGGATTCCAGTATTGCAGCTCTTTTCTTCCTCTCAGCTTCTACTTGCATTTGCATTGCTTCCTGCACTCGACTAGGAAGTTTGATGTCACCTGTGTATTTGGATCATAGTATGAAAGCTCACAACAATAATCTCATTACTGCAAATTGTCATTTAGATGCTTTACTTACGGATTTCATATCTGAGGCATGTTATTCCCCAAGCTTCACTGGCTTTGTTGATAGATTCAACTATGCTCACATTTAGATTCTCTCTTTCCATAAAAACATTATCCAGTGATATCTTTCCAAGCTCAGATCTGTGAAAAAAATATTGGTGATCACTAAATTTATCATTTTCCAGTTTACACAACAAATAAATTATTATATGGTTTTATGAAAGTTTACATTAAATGTTAAGGCATATAGCTGTCAGTCATGTAATTAGAAAAACACAAATATACATATTACACAACCTAAGGATGATAATCACAGTGGAAATGAAAGTACAGCAACTCATAACTGTACAAGGAAATGTCAAATCTGTTATTACTCATGCAATTCAAGTAAAGAACCATAATTGTAATGCACCTTTTCAAACGTTTGACATGTTTAAACCTATATATGCGATTAAAAATGAAGACTAGGAACTATGCTGAGTATTTAATAAAATACTAATTGATCATAAGTTGTTGCCTACATGAAACAGAAGACATACGAAGGTAAGCTAAAGTATGTGGATAGAGCTAAAGACAAAATAAAAGGAATGTAAAGAATACGACGGACAAAACTAAATAGAAGAAATAGGGCATGGATGCCTGACACACAAGCAATGAGAAAAAATACTGATGAGAATGTATATGGGGAAAAAAGGAGTTGGCTTTCTCTCTCCCACACAGAGAAGTAACAAATTTTATAGCTGTGCATACAAGAGTGGCATTTAGAGGAAAAATGAAATGTTGTGGTACTTAAATGTCAAATAATTTCATAAAAATCAAAATTTATGCTAGCAAACACACTTCTGTCATACTGACATCAAGGATGTTCGCATGTAGAATATATATGCGCGCGTGCACGCCCACACACACACACACACACACACACACATACACACACACACACACACACACACACATATTATACAGTGTCTCCCAAAAGGAATGGTCAATAGCCAGAGATATGACAGGAACTGTCATTCAAATTAAAAATGTCTAGTAACCATGCACTCTAAAACAGATACCTTAAGAGCTATAAACACTAATGCATCTTCGATACTCTGAAAATAATCTCTTCTTCTGCAAGCTCTTTGCTTTCAATATTTTGCAAGACGGTGTTATGGACCAAATCAACAAAAAATTGTCTAGTAAACATGGGCTCCAAAAACAAACACTTGCTCAGTAGAAGAGATGTGTTTTATAGTTGTGAAGAGCAACGAGTGGTCAGAGCTTCTAAAATAGGCATTTCAGATCCTATATTTACTAGACTTTTCTGTTCTGACAGATCGTTCCTGTCATATCTCTGCATACTGACCCTTCCTTCCGGGAAAGCCTGTCGTATTTAATCCATATCAAAATAATTCATGCAGCATATGAATACTTCATACAATAAATTTTACACACAAACATGCATGATTCCAGTAGGACAAGTGTTTCGACATATTTAGTGTCTACGGATGGATAAATAAATGAATGCAACAAACCTACACCTTACTCTACCAAACTCCACATTTAAGGCTGACTTTTTCTGTTTTACAGTGTCAGTTTACTATTTTCTACAGCATGGTGTATGAAATGTAATTTTGTTGTATGCCTTAAATATTTGTTATGGGTACATTTAGCACGTAATCCACATGAAAATTAATTCCTACAGCATAGCAATATCCCCTAGTGGGTACCAAGCTTCAAACATACATATATAATTTTTTGTTTGATGATTTGCCTCAAAATTTACTGAAGTAGCATCTATATGCTGTTCATGAGATAAGTAAATAGAGCTTCAAAAATGAAATGACACAACTCCAAATTTATGGGTTTCCTGCTGCTTTTTGTGTCTTTTAGGGTGCAAAAACAATTAAGGTCATAAGCTCCCATGTCGTAACCTTAGATCATCAAGAAGTAAAAATTTAAAAGCTACTATACATTAAGCCCAATCATTGGAAGGAAAGCCAGCTAAGAACACGGACTCTCTCATTGAGAAAGGTCCACAAAATATGCTACAGAGACTGCAAAAGTCCCAAACTAAAGATTAAATGTCATTTGCCATATTGCTACGACAGATAAAAAGTGAAACGCAGTTAACAGCCCATCTGTTATTCGCTAAAACAACCCAATATTCCAACAGCAAACATACATTAGAACATACATGGTTAAAAAGGGGCATTTAGTCACCAAATGGAGAACTGTCAAACGTTGATGACAATGTGCACAAAGTGGCGAAGGATAAACACTTCACAAATAGTTATAGCTAAAATGATAAGACAATGACCAATATGCAACCTAGTTCAAATGATCTCTTCAAGGCAAGAGGAGGTTGGCTACACCACTGGGAGAGGTTTGATTCCCTGGATCCTGTTTCTGTGAAGAGAAGACCGGTGGCAGTGCCAAAGTGACACCACCAGACAACACATGGCAACTCAGAGATCATCCAAAAGGATTGAAGAGCTAGTGGTCCAAGGTAGGAGGACCGTAGCCTTGGCAGCAGCAGCAGTGGCCTCATTTTCCATCAAACCAATGTGACCTGGAACCCACTTGAACATCACACTGGCTACCTCAACAGTGAGCCAGTGGAAGCTTTCTTGGACCCATTGCACAAAGAGATGGACTGTGTCCAGCACACAGAGGCTCTGCAGGGCACTAAGAGAATCAGAGCATATGACAATTAAAAAGCCTGTGTTGCTGGATGTACTGGAAGGCCTGATGGAGGCTGAAGGGTTCTGCTATAAATATTGAGCACTGTTCCGGAAGCCGATACAGAAAAATGTCGGTGCCAATGATGAAGGCACACTCAACACTACGGTCAATCCAAGATCCATCATCGTACTCAAAGGTACTACCGCGAAGTTCCATGCAGAGGTCATGAAACTGAAGGTGATAGAGCAAGGCCGGAGTGGTGTCCTTAGGAAGCGAACGAAGGCCAAGGTGAACACAGGCTGCCGCATGAAGCCAAGGTGATGAAGGAAAGTGGCAGGTAGTGAGAAGTTAAGCTGCGAGAGCTGAAAGTGAACTCCATGAGGTAACAGAGAAGAGGGACGCGTGCCATACCGGTGACCAAAAGAGTCATCGAAGGAAGAGGTTGAAGATGGATGGCCAGGCATGGCAGACAAACAGCATCCATATCTGCTGAGGAGAACATCATGCCGGTATGACAGCGGTAGTTCAGCAGGCCCTCAACCAGGCTAGTGAAGCAGGTGCCAATGGCCAAATGGATTCCACAACGGTGGACTGTATTAACACAGTGTAAGATGAATGGACATGCAGGTGAATAAACAAAACACCCAAAGCCTAGTTTCGGACAGACAAGGGGTTGGTACATATAGAGGAGGGTGGTCTGATCTGCTCCCCAGGAAGTACAACTTAGGACACACAGGGCATTGAGAGCCCAGGAACAGCGTGTGGCCAGGTAAGACATGTGGGAGCACCAAGAAAGTTTTCTATCAAGCATGAGCCCCAGGACTTTCATAGTTTCAGCTAATGGAAGAGCAACCCACCCAAGATGTAAAGATGGTGGAAGAAGCCCACTGCACCACCAGAAATTCAAACAAACAGTTTTGCTGCTGTCGATGCTGCTGCTGATTTATCTGTTTGCAAGTGTAGAGCCATTTCAACGATACTGGTTAACACCACACACACACACACACACACACACACACACACACACACACACACACACACGACAACTATCTACAGCCACTTCGGCCAAAATGTAATGGTGCTATGTGAAATCTGGAGTGGAGCAGAGAAGAGGGAGTAATAGCTGGTTAGGGTATGGGAGAGAAGTCAGCACTGCTTGGTGGAGGACACAGGGACTACATGGTTGCCGAATAAGGCTGTGGGGGAGGGAAGAGGGGGCATGGGGAGCAGAAAAGGAGAACAGAGAAGAAGAAAAAACTCGTGGGTTCATCAGCAGAAAGCAGAGCACAATGAGGGTGAGGGGCATGAGTTGGAAGGAGGTGATGGCATCGCCAGGGTGAAAATTATTAGGTGAACTGTGGTGACAGTAGGGTACTGTAGGTGAGGCCAGTACGATTTCAGGAGTAGAAAATGTATTATAAGGACAACTCCCATCTGCACAGTTTAAATAAGCTGGTGGTAGAAGGGAGGATCTAAATAGCTCAGGTTGTGAAGCAGCCATCTACATCAAGCTTGTTAAGTTCCACAGCATGTTGTGCCACAGGGCGGTTCACTTTGCTCTTTGCCACAGTTTGACAGTAACCATTCATCCTGGCCGACAGCTGGTTGATAATCATGCTACTATAATAAGCTGTCCAACGATTGCAGCAGAGCTAGTATATGACATGGCCACTTTCACCGGTGGCCTGGCCTCTGATGGAGTATGATAAGCCTGTAACAGGACTGGAATAGGGAATGCCATCAACAAAGGAGGTGGCTTACAAAACACTCGTTCGACCTATACTTGAGTATTGCTCATCAGTGTGGGATCTGTACCAGGTCGGGTTGACGGAGGAGATAGAGAAGATCCAAAGAAGAGCGGCGCGTTTCGTCACCGGGTTATTTGGTAACCGTGATAGTGTTACGGAGATGTTTAATAAACCCAAGTGGCAAACTCTGCAAGAGAGGCGCTCTGCATCGCGGTGTAGCTTGCTCGCCAGGTTTCGAGAGGGTGCGTTTCTGGATGAGGTATCGAATATATTGCTTCCCCCTACTTATACCTCCCGAGGAGATCACGAATGTAAAATTAGAGAGATTAGAGCGCGCACGGAGGCTTTCAGACAGTCGTTCTTCCCGCGAACCATACGCGACTGGAACAGGAAAGGGAGGTAATGACAGTGGCACGTAAAGTGCCCTCCGCCACACACCGTTGGGTGGCTTGCGGAGTATCAATGTAGATGTAGATGTAGATGTAGATGGGCTGAGTAGTCTTTGCACCTGGGTCTCCCACAGAGGTATGATTCCAGTGGCAAGAGGTTGGGTTTGGGAGTGGCATAGGTATCCATTAAGATGTGGAGGTTGGGTAGGTAACAGACCACCACTTAAGCAGGGGTGGAAAGGATCTTGTGTGGATGCCCATCATTTCAGGGCATGGTAATAGATACTAAAAGCCCTGATGAAGGATGTGATTCAGCTGTTCCAGTTTGGAATGGTACTGGGTGGCAAAAGGGGCACTTCTTTGTAAATGGTTCTTGAAGTTAGTGAGAGGATTGGGGATATGTGGGGATATGGTGCACAAAATCTGTTTGCGGAATAGATCAAGGGATAGTGCCTGTCTGTGAAGGTCTTTATGAGAACTTTGGTATGCTGGGCAGAGGCATTCTTGTCATAAAACATACACTGTTCCCGGATGGTCAGGCTGTATGGGATGGACATTTTGGTGTGGAAGGGATGGCAGCTGTTGTAATGCAGGTACTGTTGGTGGTTGGTGGGTGTATGTGGACAATGGTGTGGATGGGACTATAGGACAGGAGGAGGTCAACATCCTACACTAGTTCAAGGAGGCCCAGGAGAGGTGGATGGGAATCGAAGTGTTGAGGTAGTGAAGGAATGAGTATATATTGACGTGATCCTTAGTTCAGTACTTTAAGATATCATCAACGAACCTGAACCATACCAGGGGTTTGGGGTTGGGTGGTTTTGGAAGCTAGTAAGGTTTCCTCTAGATGGCCCAGAACAGGTGCCCCAGAGGATGATATAGCAGTGTTTTAATGGCTGTGGCACAGGTTTGTATACCTTCCCTTTACAGGAAAAGTAATTGCACATTAGGATGGAGTTAGTAAGGTGAACGTGGGAGAGGAGGAGGAGGAGGAGGAGGAGGAGGAGATTAGTGTTTAACGTCCCGTCGACAACGAGGTCAGTAGAGACGGAGCGCAAGCTCGGGTGAGGGAAGGATGGGGAAGGAAATCGGCCATGCCCTTTCAAAGGAACCATCCCGGCATTTGCCTGAAGCGATTTAGGGAAATCACGGAAAACCTAAATCAGGATGGCCGGAGACGGGATTGAACCGTCGTCCTCCCGAATGCGAGTCCAGTGTGCTAACCACTGCGCCACCTCGCTCGGTAGGTGAACGTGGGGTGAGATAGTGGATTTCGAGTCTGGCGGATGTTGGGAGAGGTGGTATTCAATAGCAGCAAGACCATTGGTATGAGGGATGTTGGTGTATAGGGAAGGGACGTCAACACTGATGAGTAGAGATCCAGGGGGTAAAGGGGTGGAGACAGTGGAGAGTCAGTGAAGGAAGTGTTTGGTATAGTTGATGTGGGAGGCTAGATTTTGGGCAATTGGTTGAAGGTGTTGCTCAATGAAGTCTGAAATTCTTCCAATATGAGCACACTAATCAGCTACAATGGGGCATCCAGAAGTGTTGGGTTTGTAGATTTCAGGGAACATGTAGAAAGTGGGTGCGAATTGTTTCATAGGGGTGAGGACAGAAATGGATTCAGGGAAGAAGTTCTAAGAACAGCCTCAGGATTTAAGCAGGGATTGGAAGCATGTTGGACTTCTTTGATGTGACCACTCTGGCAGTGTGCTCCCAGTCTTTTCGTTGTGCCTGCCTGCAACTCAACAGTGTAGCAACCTATCCTTTTCAGCATATTGTTGAAATTCTGAAATTTACAGTGTGTTGTGAAAGTATTGGACTATGTCAGTGACATCATAATAATTACACAAATTCCAAAAAGCACATTTACAAAATTCCCCATACAATGTTGAGCATTAGATAAAGCTTTCTCTGTTTGTTAATGGTCCATTTGGTTGTGGAAGAAAATGGTTTCCTACTTGTCATCTTGCTGGCACCACTTGAAGACAGCAACCCAAGAGCTAAAAGCAGTCCTCACCCCTGCCATAAAGATATGACAGAAGTTCACCAGTGCAGTTTCCCTACTTGGTTGCCAGTGAAGGCTATGTTTTTAGCTGTGGAGGATACTACCCAGGTTATAAAATGGCCAGAGATACCACACTCCTCCTCACTCAACTCATTTGTTGCTCAGTTGTAGCCCTTTTTTTCCTTGTTCATAGCTTATTTGCTCTTTGTCAAGATGAACATTGTTGCAGTAGTCTGCCACCATGTTAGATAACAGTGTGCTCTGACCTCCATTGCCATTAATTATGTCATGCAATGAGAATTGGTATTTGTGGGTACCAGACTTGAGATCATACAAGCCTGGTGTTGACACTATGGGCAGCCAACCACTTATGTGCTGTTGATAACCTGGTAAGCCTCTTGCAACAAATCTCTACAACTCTCATGGCTAGTTAACAACACCTGTTCTCTCTTTGTCTTTTTATCTCCTGAGCATATTTAAAATTCGATCTATTTTCTCTGCTTTTGACACAAGCATGGCAGATACTTTGTGCATTCCCATCATTTAGTTCTGTTTTAACATACTACACACTGTAGTAAGCGAACTTCTCTCTCTCTTAAATGCTTTTTCAATTCAGATATTTTCCCGAGTATAACAGAGTTATTTACACCGATAATCTGGCATTGTGGATTAGATCTGGTATAGTGGATTAGTGGCTTTATGGATTAGTGGCTCCTATAATAGAAAGACTGTGTGAAATTTCATCTGTGCTGAAGTGTACATCTAAATTACATTAAAATTCTCCTAACTGTTTCTTGTATGTAACAGTCTTGTCTATCCTAATATATTTAAACAAGTTTAAGCAGAAACACCTGCAGTACAACGATAAGTCTGACACTGACACAATTGTAGTGGTAGGAGAATTTTTTGGAGGTTAGATATTGCTGAGAGTATGGAAGAACGCAACAGTTAGTGAAAGGCTAATCCCAAGATCTACACCACTTAAGATTACACCAAGACTATAAATACTGGCAACAGAAAATGGGCATGCTCTTTCTTGCATGAATCACTGTCTGTACAATGGGAGCATGGCTGCACGAGCTGGGAAATAAAGGTCTGTTTCTCAGTATGGCTAAATTTTCATAGATTTTTTTTCATGTGTGCTATTCACAAATGTTCCATGACACATAGCTAAATATTCTGTTTGTTTACAACATGTCTCACATAAATGTAAGTTTAATTAAAAAACCATTCATTCTATAACACAGATTGTTCCTCAATTCTCACATTTGCAACCTACTGTCTTCATTCCATATACCTTGCCAAATTAATTAAGTCTGGAATAAAAAATGCATTACACAGACTGATGCAAATATGAAAATGCATCATTGGTCCTTCTTGTTGATTTACTTGGACAGAGTAAGAGTAAGGTTCACTAACTTGGCCTCAACATTTTCTGGTGTGCCGATACTACGAACATTTGCTTACTTACTCTCCCAAAAACAATCCTATTACATTAAAATTGGTGAGACAACTGTTGTGTTGTCTGTGGACAAATAAGGCTAAGAACACTGGAGCAAGGGCAAAAATGTGTGTGCCACTTTTAACACTTTCCACTTCTGAGTACAGTCATACAAATTTCACCCTTTGTGCAACTCTTGAAATTACTTGACATGATTTCATGAACTCAAGGACTTGGGTACACAATGTGAAAACTGATACCCGAAGTGTTGTAGCTTAAAGAATAATACAGTACTGGTAATATTTCTTGCACAACCATGTATTTCCAGAAATTCCTTTTCCCTTTTGAATGATCTGCAAGTGTACAAGCCCACACTTTTTTCCAGTATCAGCCTTATTGTTGTTTTTCTCTCTACCATTGTTTTAAATAAATAAATTCTTGCACTGTTTATAATGAGTCCCTTATTTTTAAATTGGGTCATATTAAAGTCTACAACAGCAACAACAAAAACTAAATATTACCTGGCAAAGGAAACATATTAGCTGGACAGAATGGCATACCTGAGAAGTGCAGAGGAAAGGTAATACTAGTGTACACTCTAGAACTCTTACGTGTAATGTGCTGTCATATGCTACACGTCTGTATGCACCGCTAAATGAAGTACCTATTTAGAACAAGAACAAAACCAGAACATACAGCACATCTCATCTTGGCTGCTCATGACCCTTTGCTGGCAGTACCATAAAACTACTTTCCCCAGCATTATTTTCCATAGCTTTGTCTGTTGATTAGTCATCTACTGTTTCAGTGGCACATGATTCTCTCTTTGTACGGATCTATGCTGACTGATTTTATAGCATTTTCACTTTCCTCATCTGTCAAAGTATCCCTCCTCAAGTAGTCATCACACACTTTTTTGGTAAGATGCATGGCCTTTCAAGTCTTCTAATGTCACAGCAGCAAACACAAATGAACCACATCATCTAGTGGTTAGCATTTTTGGCTTGTGAGGCCAACTGGGAAGCTGCTTAAATATGAATGTTGCAAAACTGATAACAAGTAAGAGAAGTAGCATTATGCCAAAAGACTTGCACCAGGCATGGTGACAATGTTTATTTATTAGCAGCGGAAATACCAGCTGTTATTTTTTTAAGTCAGAATGCTAGATGCTTGATGTTATATGAATCCAGTTCTTATTCTTCGCAAGATTCCACACCAGTTCTATAGGATTTGTGTGTGGATAGAATGGAAGCAGTATGAAGGGAATCATTTTCTTAGAAAACCTTGTGAACAGAATGAAGAGAAGAAGGTTAGTGTTCCTTAATTAATGCCAAAGTGTGAATTTCCTTGTCCCTGTTGATTTTTAATTTTTCTCTGTCAATTTCAACATAAAATTCTAACATTTTCCTGTTACAGCCTTAGTAAAGAAGCAAATACAAAATTAAACTCAGCACTCACCACAATGATACATTTTCTGGCACTGTTGTTTGATGATAATCTTCATACACTACCACTCTACAACATGTAGAACTTTACGAATGTAAAGTGTATGAATCCATAATTTTACTAAATAAAACTACTAAGTGTTGTTATTCTGATGCTTCATTTTCTGCAAAAAATTGAATGTATTGTATACATTCAATATTCTCTTCATAAGTATATTCTCTTCATAAGTATGTTCAAATCCCAAAGATGGAACAGTTTTTCTCAGAGTTTTTGTCTTAACCTTGAAGTCCAGTTCTATGTGACAAAAGCTGTGAAGTTTTTGCCAAGATGGTATTTGCCTGTACCACAGAAATTTCTGTCTAATAACACATTTACCTCTACCATCAAGGAAATATTTATTGTGTACATTTTATCTATTCTGTTTTGAGGCAGATACTAGAATCCACATCCACTAAGCATTGTCCCCCCCCCCCCTCCTCTGATTTTTGCACACCGCTGGCTAACTTAACTTTTGCTTGTCGACATTTGCTTGCACCTGCTGTCGCCCTATCTCTCAGTTTGGCAGTATCAAACCTTTCTCATTCTCACTGCCAGTAAAATTAATGACTTTAACAGCAAGTTGTTGCTGCTTCTTGTGAAGGTATTCATATCCTAAGCACTACTTTGTGTATTCACACTGTGAGATGAGAATGGGCACTACTTTAAACTGGACATGGCTGCACCTAGTCACGTGACCAAGTTTGTTCCAAAAATGGTCAGGTTACCATTTTGTCCTGCTGACAAGGGAACATTCCCAAGTGTCAAATGATCTTGATGAATCTTGGTGGGTGTGTAGAGGGGACAAAATAATGCAATACATATTTTTTTTGTTCGTGTTCAGTTTCACATTTAAGGAGTAAAATATACCCCAAAAAATAATTTGGCATATTAGGTTTGGAGGGAATATCTTCAAAATATTAAATATGAAAAATGTTTCTCACATAAAAGTTGAGATGTAATTAACACTCTTGAAAACTGTATACTCAGATTATGTAGTAATTTGAAATTTTGCAAAATACCCCACCACCATCAAATAATTTTGGAAAATGAAAGCTTTTGTTACAAAAAGAAGCTTTGAAGCTACATACGTCCAAGTGTAATAAAGCTGCTTTCTGAAATACTATTTTTGGAAAATATGCTTCATGCAATGTGCTGTTGGAGTATTTTCAACATACCTAATTAAAATATCTAAACATCAATTATTTATTTAAGTTACATTTGTATTATGTTATAAATTGTGATTTTTACATTCTTTTTTCTTTTCTTTTTTTTTTAGTTTACTGTTTCAAATAAGTTTATTTTGTTAATTGGAAATAATAAGCAGCTCATTATTATGATACAAAATCATTACAATAAAGATAATCTGTAAATAAATGTTTAAAACATAATGTTTATATACATCTTGCACATAAAATGAGCAAGATTTCTTCACATAATATACATGACAGGGAAAACAAACATAAAACAAAATTCAGCAGAATTTCAAACCATTGTACATCATCCTCTAAATATCCCGATTTGTATCAGGCGTATTTCAGTACACTGGTAAGCTGTGGCAAAAAGAATTAATTATGCACTAGTGACTGCAGCTTAATTATACTGTTTTTCAAATGAAGATCAACATCAGAATCTTTCAACAGAACTAGATCTGAATATCTTCTCACAAGGTTCTCGCAACATCAAAAAGCTTATATGTACCATGTCTGCACCTGTGCCTTCAAATCCTTTGGGATAATGGGATGAACAACTTTCTTTTCACTGGGTACGAGGGTCAACATGGTTTTTTTCACACTGACCACCCACCTACTCATAGTTTTAAAAGAAACTAACAGTGAGTCTGGAATGAGAATTTGAGAATCTCTTTTTCAAGCACTACATGTCATTGCGACAGCATCAAAATCTGGTACACAAACACCCGATCACGTCAAAAGTTATTTGAAAGACCTTTTCTTTCTTAGGGAGGGAGGAATCTGTATTATTGCTAGAGTCATAAGGCTGATAAGGCTGTTAATGTGAAAGAACCATAAGAGCTGCGTACCTGAGGTTAAGGAACTTTTTCGTTTGGTAATTCCAAAGGATTCAATGGCACAGGTACAGTCAGGGAGTAGTCATTCCACGTTAGACCACTTAATTTTGGAATATTTTCTTGCTTGACTATCATGGATTTTGATGAAATTTTATGTGAATGTTCGTACATGTTTCTGATGAACAATGGTACAGTTTAATGTTTTTCAAAGCAATACTGGTCAAGACATACTTATTTGTTTGACTCCATGTGCAACTTTGGGCTGGGCGAGCATCAATTACTGGCAACTTTCAACTGTTATACCTCAGACGGTATGCCATTGAAAGAAATGCAATTTGGCCCTCTTATACAATTTTATGCGTTCTCTTATGAATAATAATGAAAATAATTTTATGAATGACATTCAGCCACAAAATTTTAGGCAAAAATCGCCCAAAAAAAATTGGCATCTGAAAGAGTTTCAAAGTGTTGTTTCTTATATCTCATGGTCTAAAGGTATGACAGTGATAACAAAGCACCTTGACACCTCTTTGTTTTTAGGAAATTTATTTTCCATAAATTATTTCAGACTAATCACAGTTAGAAAGCACACATTTTCAAATACCCAGAAAATAGCATTCGATTTTCCAGTATGTGTGCTAACAATACCTGAAAATGGCAGACTTGTTTGAGGGAATGTATCATGACAAAAGGCAACCTTGCAGAAACCTGTTGTCCATGTTTCGTTGCATGTGTTTAAACTGACAAGTAATATCTCTTTATGTTGTGTTGGCCCACAAGGACATCGTCACAACCTGTTCAAGAACATGAACTGGCAACTCCAAATATAGCTGAGGGTGGGTTTCTTCATCCAGGTTTCCAAGCCTGTGATCTGGTTTCTCAATATAGATTCCAAAGATATTGATGTTGTGGTCTTCAGTCCTAAGACTGGTTTGATGCAGCTCTCCATGATACTCTATCCTGTGCAAACTTCTTCATCTCCCAGTACCTACTGCAAGCTACATCCTTCTGTATCTGTTTAGTGTATTCATCTCTTGGTCTCCCTCTATGATTTTTACCCTCCACGCTGCCCTCCAATACTAAATTGGTGATCCTTTGATGCTTCAGAACATGTCCTACCAACCGATCCCTTCTTCTAGTCAAGTTGTGCCACAAATTCCTCTTCTCCCCAATCCTATTCAATACTTCCTCATTAGTTATATGATCTACCTATCTAATCTTCAGCATTCTTCTGTAGCACCACATTTCACAAGCTTCTATTCTCTTCTTGTCCAAACAAGTTATCGCCATGTTTCACTTCCATACAAATACTTTCAAAAACGTCTTCCTGGCACTTAAATCTATACTCGATGTTAACAAATTTCTCTTCTTCAGAAAGGCTTTCCTTGCCATTGCCAGTCTACATTTTATATCCTCTCTACTTCGACCATCATCAGTTATTTTGCTCCCTAAATAGCAAAACTCCTTTACTACTTTAAGTGTCTCATTTCCTAATCTAATTCCCTCAGCATCACCCGACTTAATTCAACTACATTCCATTATCCCGTTTTGCCTTTGTTGATGTTCATCTTATATCCTCCTTTCAAGACACTATCCATTCCGTTCAACTGCTCTTCTAAGTCCTTTGCTCTTTCTGACAGAATTACAATGTCATTGGCAAACCTCAAAGTTTTTATTTCTTCTCCAAGGATTTTAATACCCTACTCCGAATTTTTCTTTTGTTTCCTTCACTGCTTGCTCAATATACAGATTGAATAACATCGGAGAGCGGGTACAACCCTGTCTCACTCTCTTCCCAACCACTGCTTCCCTTTCATGCCCCTCGACTCTTATAACTGCCATCTGGTTTCTGTACAAATTGTAAATAGCCTTTCGCTCCCTGTATTTTACCCCTGCCACCTTCAGAATTTGAAAGAGAGTATTCCAGTCAACATTGTCAAAAGCTTTCTCTAAGTTTACAAATGCTAGAAATGTAGGTTTGCCTTTCCTTAATCTAGCTTCTAAGATAAGTCGTAGGGTCAGTATTGCCTCACGTGTTCCAATATTTCTACGGAATCCAAACTGATCTTCCCTGAGGTCGGCTTCTACCATTTTTTCGATTCGTCTGTAAAGAATTCGCGTTAGTATTTTGCATCCGTGACTTATTAAACTGATTGTTCAGTAATTTTCACACCTGTCAGCACCTGCTTTCTTTGGGATTGGAATTACTATATTCTTCTTGAAGTCTGAGGGTATTTCACCTGTCTCATACATCTTGCTCACCAGATGGTAGAGTTTTGTCAGGAATGGCTCGGCTCTCCCAAGGCCATCAGTAGTTCTAATGGAATGTTGTCTACTCCTGGGACCTTGTTTCGACTCAGGTCTTTCAGTGCTCTGTCAAACTCTTCATGCAGTATCGGATCTCCCATTTCATCTTCATCTACATCCTCTTCCATTTCCAGAACATTGCCCTCAAGTACATTGCCCTTGTATAGGCCCTCTATATACTCCTTCCACTTTTCTGCTTTCCCTTCTTTGCTTAGAACTGGGTTTCCATCTGAGCTCTTGATAATCATGCAAGTGGTTCTCTTTTCTCCAAAGGTCTCTTTAATTTTCCTGTAGGCAGTATCTATCTTACCCCTAGTGAGATAAGCCTCTACATCCTTACATTTGTCCTCTAGCCATGCCTGCTTACCCATTTTGCACTTCCTGTCGATCTCATTTTTGAGACGTTTGTATTCCTTTTTGCCTGCTTCATTTACTGCATTTTTATATTTTCTCCTTTCATCAATTAAATTCAATATGTCTTCTGTTACCCAAGGATTTCTACTAGCCCTTGTCTTTTTACCTACTTGATCCTCTGCTGCCTTCACTACTTCATCTCTCAAACCTATCCATTCTTCTTCTACTGTATTTCTTTCCCCCATTCCTGTCAATTGTTCCCTTATGCTCTCCCTGAAACTCTGTACAATCTCTGGTTTAGTCAGTTTATCCAGGTCCCATCTCCTTAAATTCCCACCTTTTTGCAGTTTCTTCAGTTTTAATCTACAGTTCATAACCAATAGGTTGTGGTCTGAGTCCACATCTGCTCCTGGAAACATCTTACAATTTAAAACCTGGTTCCTAAATCTCTGTCTTACCATTAGAAAATCTATCTGAAACCTGTCAGTATCTCCAGGCTTCTTCCGTGTATACAACCTTCTTTTATGATTTTTGAACCAAGTGTTAGCTATGATTAAGTTATGCTCTGTGCAAAATTCTACCATGCGGATTCCTCTTTCATTTCTTACCCCCAATCCATATTCACCTACTACATTTCCTTCTCTCCCTTTTCCTACTACTGAATTTCAGTCACCCATGACTATTAAATTTTCGTCTCCCTTCACTATCCGAATAATTTCTTTTATTTCATCATACATTTCTTCAATTTCTTCTTCATCTGCAGAGCTAGTTGGCATATAAACTTGTACTATTGTAGTAGGTGTAGGCTTCATGTCTATCTTGCCCACAATAAGGCGTTCACTTTGCTGTTAGTAGTAGCTTACCCGCACTCCTATTTTTTTTTATTCATTATTAAACCAACTCCTGCACTACCCCTATTTGATTTTGTATTTATAACCCTGTATTCGCCTGACCAAAAGTCTTGTCCCTCCTGCCACCAAACTTCACTAATTCTCACTATATCTAACTTTAACCTATCCATTTCCCTTTTTAAATTTTCTAACCTACCTGCCCGATTAAGGGATCTGACATTCCACACTCTGATCCGTAGGACACCAGTTTTCTTTCTCCTGATGACGACGTCCTCCTGAGTAGTCCTCGCCTGGAGATCCGAATGGGGGACTATTTTACCTCCGGAATATTTTACCCAAGAGGACGCTATCATCATTTAACCATACAGTAAAGCTGCATGCCTTCGGGAAAAATTACAGCTGTAGTTTCCCCTTGCTTTCAGCCGTTCGCACAGCAAGGCCGTTTTGGTTAGTGTTACAAGGCCATATCAGTCAATCATCCAGACTGTTGCCCCTGCAACTACTGAAAAGGCTGCTGCCCCTCTTCAGGAACCACACGTTTGTCTGGCCTCTCAACAGATACCCCTCCGTTGTGGTTGCACCTACGGTACAGCTATCTGTATCACTGAGGCACGCAAGCCTCCCTACCAACGGCAAGGTCCATGGTTCTTGGGGGGAGGTCCAAAGATATATTAAGAATTGTTAGTTTGTTTTTAAGATGCTGCTCAAGGGTTCCATTAGGAAAATTCGCAACCTACAATACATCCCTTCGTAGCTTATTATGTAAACAAGACATGTTGCAAACTGTTCATTGTTGCATTATTTCAATCACTTGCAGAATGATACATTACCTGTACATGTGTTTATTCAAAAATTGACTGACTTTTATTGACTCAAACAAAACTCCCTAAATTATATTATTTCAGCAACATCCCAGGTGCACAATATAAAAATTGTACAAATTCTGTCAATCTGTGTAGCCACAACAATTTCAACACTAATACAGAATGGAACATTTTTGTCGCCAGCCACAGAAACTCTCCATGTGATGGGTTTGGTGGCACTCATATTAGCCTACAAAGGCCACCAACAAATAAAATAAAATAGTGCAACAATGAACAGTTTGCAACATTCTCTTGTTGACATAATGAGCTATGAAGGGATGTATTACAGGTTGCAACTCTGCCCAATAAAACCACTGAGCAGCATCTTGAAAACAAATATGTATCTTATATCTAAAAACAAAGATGATGTGACTTACCAAATGAAAGTGCTGGCAGGTCGACAGACACACAAACGAACACAAACATACACACAAAATTCAAGCTTTCGCAACAAACTGTTGCCTCATCAGGAAAGAGGGAAGGAGAGGGAAAGACGAAAGGATGTGGGTTTTAAGGGAGAGGGTAAGGAGTCATTCCAATCCCGGGAGCGGAAAGACTTACCTTAGGGGGAAAAAAGGACGGGTATAAACTCGCACACACACACACACATATCCATCCACACATATACAGACACAAGCAGACATATTTAAATATGTCTGCTTGTGTCTGTATATGTGTGGATGTGTGTGTGTGTGTGTGTGTGTGTGTGTGTGTGTGTGTGTGCGCGCGCGCGCGCGCGCGCGCGCGCGCGCGCACGAGTGTATACCCGTCCTTTTTTCCCCCTAAGGTAAGTCTTTCCGCTCCCGGGGTTGGAATGACTCCTTACCCTCTCCCTTAAAACCCACATCCTTTCGTCTTTCCCTCTCCTTCCCTCTTTCCTGATGAGGCAACAGTTTGTTGCGAAAGCTTGAATTTTGTGTGTATGTTTGTGTTCGTTTGTGTGTCTGTCGACCTGCCAGCACTTTCATTTGGTAAGTCACATCATCTTTGTTTTTAGATATATATTTTTCCTACGTGGAATGTTTCCCTCTATTATAACCAAATATGTATCTTTGTAGCTTAAATTAAGAAACCAGATTACTGGCTTGGGAAACTGGATGAAGAAACCCACTCCCAGATATATTTTCATGACCCCTATTGGGTTGCCAGTTCATGTTCTTGAATGGGTAGTGACAATGTCATCATGGGGCATCACAATATAGAGAGACATTACTTGTCAATTTAAAAATAGAAACCACATGCAACGAAATATGGACAACAGATTGTTGCAATGTATCCTGTTGTCATGGTACATTCCCTCAAATATGTCCGCCATTTTCAGGTATTGTTAGCACACATTGGAAAATCTAATGTTATTTTCTGCATGCTCTTTCTAACTATGATTAGTTTGAAAACAATTTTGGAAAACAAATTTCCTAAAATAAACTTGAATGTGATCTATTTTTGTAATTTTTATGGAAATCAAATTTGAACTGATTTTGTAGAAATTTCGGAAGCAGTAAGTGAATGATATTTCATATTGGAAAGCCTTACCTGTATCTTGCTAAATAGTTGTTGTGAAAATTTCATATCTATCGTGACTCAATGAGATATAAGAAGCCAAAGTTAAAACTGTATTCAGTTAAAATGATGTTGAAACAGTTTTGGATCGACCACAGAAGTCTACAACTTGTATATGGTGATAGGGAATAGGAAGGTAATAGGCAATGTGAGAGTCGACCACGCATTTAGGGATTAGTAGGTGACGTATTTCCACTGAAGCATTATTATTAATTGTATCACGATGCAGAAATGTTACCCTCACAGCTAATGAAGTTAAGACATGAATATCACATAGGACACAGACAATAATAAGTACTGAGGTACAAATACATAAAGCACATGGGGAATGTTTGTTATATTCATAGTGAGCAGCAAAGTCCATAATAAGCTATGAGCGAATTAAAGCAACAGGATTTGTTTCGCTATTTTTCTCTGTTACCATGATCTAGGGTACCTTCAGTTCTCTCAAAAGACCTGTGAATCTTGTTTGAAAACCTAGTTTAGTTATCAAATGAAATGAAAATAAAACCAGAAGTATAAAATGAGAGCTATTTTCATATCATTTTGATTCTCAATACGTAGATGTATGACAGCGGTACATCAAGTGCTGGTATGAACCTGAATGGAAATGAGCGCTGACTGGGATGAGTCATGCCTGACATGTAATGGTAAAATACACACATCAAAAAAAGTTTTGCATCACCTCAGTTCTGAGAGTTCCAGAAGCTGTACAGAAAATTGGAATAGAGATCAACATAAACATCATTTCCGCCCTTTTTACTGCTCATGAAAACCACACATTGCATGTTGTGCCACCATACAGGGAGACATTCAGATATGGTGGTCCAGATTGCTTTACACACTGATACCTCTAATACCTAGTAGCACGTCCTCTTGCATTGATGCATGCCTATATTTTTCATGGCATACTATCCACAAGTTCATCACGGCACTGTTGGTCCAGATTGTCCCACTCCTCAGCGGCGATTTGGCGTAGCTCCCTCAGAGTGATTGGTGGGTCACATCGTACATAAACAGTCCTTTTCAATCTATCCCAAGCATTTCCGATAGGGTTTATGTCTGGATAACATGCTGACCACTCTAGTTGAGCAATGTCATTATCCTGAAGGAAGTCATTCAGAAGATGTGCACGATGGGGACATCAATTGTCATCCGTGAAGACGAATGCATCACCAATATGCTGCCGATACGGTTGCACTATTGGTCGGAGGATGGCATTCACGTATCATACAGCCATTACGGCACCATCCATGACCACCAGCGGCATATGTCGGCCCACATAATGCCACCCCAAAACAGCAGGGAACCTCCACCCTGCTGCACTCACTGGACAGTGAGTCCACGCCATTCAGCCTGACTGGGTTACCTCCAAACATGTTGTGGTGTCACCGCCAGACACCACACTTGCTAGGTGGTAGCCTTTAAATCGGCCACGGTCCATTAGTATATGTCAGACCCGCGTGTCGCCACTATCAGCGATTGCAGACCGAGCGCTGCCACACGGCAGGTCTAGAGAGATGTCCTAGCACTCGCCCCAGTTGTACAGCCGACTTTGCTAGCGATGGTTCACTGACAAATTACGCTCTCATTTGCCAAGACGATATTTAGCATAGCCTTCAGCTACGTCATTTGCTACAGCCTAGCAAGGCGCCATTATCATTTGCTATTTATCTTGTGATGCATGTACCTCATACCGATGTTCACCAATTATGGATTAAAGTTAAGTATTCCATAAGCTACGTACTTTATTTGCTAGTCTTCATTGCTTGACCTGTTCCAGACCTCACGCCAGCCTGCGTGAGCTTAACGCATGCCTTTCGGCTTCCTGTCATAGTGGATTGGCTGTCTTGCCAGTCCACAACAGTTTGGCGACGAGCCCAAATCACGTTCGTATCTATACTGCCCTGATTTACTTGTGTCATGGCTTCGCCACAATCTCCGGATGTACTGTCTGAATTTTATCGCTTACAGAATCAGCAGACGCAGGCCTTACTGGATGCCCTTGGACAGCTCGTCCAGGGTCAACATGCGCTGCAAAACGATGCGGCGGCCGCCGCTCCACCGCTACCGCAGCCACAACATGCAGTTGCACCACCTTTTCGTCCTTTTGATGCTGCACTGGAAAGCTGCACGGAGTGGTCACGCCAATTTGGGTTCCATCTCGCCGCCTACAGAATTCAAGGTAACGAGCGGCAGCCTTTCTTATTATCGTGTGTCGGAGTGACCACGTACCGTGTGATAGTGAAATTATTTCCCCGACGCGACGTAGCAACTCTGTCCTACGAAGAAATTTTGTCTGCATTAGATGCATATTTCAAAGAATCAGTCAATGTAGTTGCCAAACGGTATACGTTCTTTCGTACAAAACGTACGGCCGGTCAGACTAATCGGGAGTGGGTTGCAACCTTGCAAGGCCTTACTGGGGATTGTGCTTTTGAGTGTCAATGTGGACTCCCTTATTCAGATACTATGGTGCGTGATGCGATTGCACAGAACGTTTCTGATGTTCGTATAAGGGAACAGATTTTGAAACTCGTCAATCCCTCCCTTCAACAAGAGATGGCCATATTTGATTGGCAGGACACACTTGACTTTGCTCAGGAATCATTTGAAACTTCGCCACTCGTGTGTCAGGTTAACCAGCCCCCTGGGCGAGCTGCACGGAACAGTAAACAGTCCTCGCACCCGGCCGCGCCAAAGCCGCCTGGCTCTCAGCCACGTGTCCCGCGTCGGCAAGCAAATGCAGTGAAATCATGCCTGTGGTGTGCTACTAGACATTTGCGTGAGACTTGCCTGTCACACCAAGCTATTTGCTTTTTCTGTAATAAAAAAGGACATGTTGAAAGTGTTTGCCAGAACAAGCTCAGAACGGACACTCCAACCATTCCAGGCCCTTTGCTTCGCGCCGGAATCGGAATCGGAATCGAACCCAGAATACTCAGGCTCGTGAACCTTCGCCCATGGAAATTCATGTAGTTCATTCCACTCCGCCCAGTGCCACTCTAACAGTGACTGTGTTTGTCCCACAAATAGTGTGCGTCGACATCGCCGGAAATCCCGTCAAGTCGCAAGTGATTCTGTACCAGTGTCAGTTCACGTTGCACGAGAAAGTCGCTCTTGTTGTCAGCAGGACAATAAACTTTTTGTAGATTTGGACATTAACGGCAAAGTGATCCCATTCCAGCTCGATACCGGAGCTGCAGTTTCACTGATCAATCACGACACGTACAAACAGCTGGGCACACCTCCGTTGCGTGCTGCAAATGTTAAGCTAACTACATATTCAGGTCACAGGCTCCCTGTGTTAGGACAGTGCAGCCTTCTTGCAACATACAAAGGACAAACAAAACTTGTGTCATTTTACGTCCTTCGTTCTTCTTCTGCAGTGAACTTGTTTGTTTTCGATTTGTTTCAGTTGTTTAACTTGTCTATAGTCAATCAGGTCCTATCAGTGAACCAGACTGTGCCTTCAGCCAGTGTTTCTCGTCTATGTGAAGAATTTGCAGACATTTTTGCACCAGGCCTCGGTTGCGCTAAGAACTATAAAGCACATTTGGAACTGAAAGAAAATGCGCAACCGAAATTTTTCAGAGCGCGCAATGTTCCCCACGCATTGCGTGATGAGGTCGCAAGAACATTACACGATTTGGAATCACAAGGTGTAATTGAACGTGTGCAGGCTTCTCTCTGGGCATCACCCTTAGTAATTTTGCAAAAGCCTTCCGGAAAATTGATACTTTGCATGGACTTCAAGGCAACAGTGAATCCCCAAGTAGTGACTGCAACTTTTCCTTTACCCCACCCGGAAGATCTTTTTGACAAATTGTGCCCGGGTAAATATTTTTCGAAGTTGGACCTAGCAGATGCGTACTTGCAAATACCGGTGAATGAAGACTCCCAGCGCGTTTTGGTGGTTAACATGCATCTTGGTTTGTATCGATTCAAACAACTGCCCTTTGAGTGTGCATCCGCCCCTGCATTGTTTCAGCAATATCTACAAACTGTTTGTGCGTCGGTCCCTAGTGCAGCAAACTATCTGGACGATATTGTGATCTCTGGAAAGACAGCAGAAGAACATTTAGCCAATCTCAGAACATTATTTCAGGTCTTGCGACAAAATGGTCTTTGCTTGCGGAAGGACAAATGTGTGTTTTTTGCTCGTGACTTACCCTATCTGGGCCATGTACTCAATGCCCAAGGCATACATCCCAGTCCAGAGCACCTCCGTGCCATACAAGACTTGCCTTCGCCGCAGAATTTGAAGCAGCTACAGAGTGTGCTGGGAAAAATAAATTATTATCATCGCTATGTGCGCCACACCTCTTCCATTTCAGCTCCGCTTCATCGCTTATGCAGTAAAGGTGTTCCGTTCGTCTGGACGACGGAATGCGAACGCGCCTTTCGCCAGTTGAAATCGGCGTTGCTTTCCAATACTTGCCTTCTGCCATTCGATCCCCGGAAGCCCCTTTTGTTGAAGGTGGATGCATCGGATTTCGGGATCGGTGCTGTGCTTGCGCACAAAGATGGTTCGCGCGATCGCCCTATTGCCTTTGCGTCCAAATTGCTCTCATCTGCACAACGAAATTATTCACAAATCGAGAAAGAAGCATTGGCTCTCGTATTTGGTGTTACAAAGTTTCATGATTTCTTGTATGGTCATCACTTTACTATCATCATCGACCACAAACCTTTGACATCCCTTTTTCATCCGAACAAGCCTGTACCTCCACGTACAGTGCAGAAATTCATTCGCTGGTCTATTTTCCTCTCGCAGTACCGCTACGATATCTTGTATCGGTCCAGTGTTAAGCATGGAAACGCCAATGCGTTGTCCCGTTTGCCTGTTGCTGAGGGTAGAGCATTCGATTCCTCCGAACTTGCTTGCATGTTCATTGATTCGGAAACCGATGACGTGGTCGAATCGTTTTAGATTGATTTTCGTCGTGTAGCTACAGCCACAGCTGCTGACCCTGTCCTTGCTACCATTCTGCGTTTTGTTGCTACGCAATGGCCCTTGTCAAAGTCACGGATCGAGGATCCACTGGTTCGCCGATTTTTCGCTCACAAGGAGACACTTGTTGATCGACGTGGTGTTTTGCTGTTGCGCTCTGATAATGATCAGTCCAGGGTCGTGGTCCCACGTTCGTTACAGTCCTCTGTCTTACGGCTTCTCCACCAAGGACATTGGGGGTATAGTGCGAACGAAACAACTTGCTCCTCAGCACTGTACTTGGTTCGGAATTGATGCTGCGATTACGCATATGTGCTCTTCTTGCATGACATGTGCCGAACAACAATCCGCGCCACCGCAGAAATTATTTGCATGGCCAAAAGCCACTTCCCCTTGGCAACACTTACACATCGATTTTGCTGGTCCATTCTGGAATGCTCGATGGCTGGTTCTGGTCGATTCATTCAGTAATTTCCCTTTTGTTGTCCGGATGTCTTCCACGACGTCATCTGCCACCATCCAAGCGTTATCTGCTATCTTTTGCATTGAAGGTCTGCCACAGACTATTGTTTCCGACAGTGGCCCACAATTCAGGTCCGCAGAATTTCAGTCATTCTGCAAGGCCAATGGTATTCAACATCTGACATCCACACCGTTTTCGCCTCAGTCAAACAGTGCCGCTGAACGATTGGTCCTGACTTTCAAGTCCCAGATGTTGAAGTTGAAAGAGTCGCATTCTCGGGAGGACGCGTTGTTGCTCTTTTTGTCCTCCTATCGCTCTCAGCCCCGAGATATTCGCTCGCTGGCTGAGTTGCTCCATGGTCGTCCTCATCGAACCTTGATGTCTTTGCTACATCCACCACATCAGGTTCCTGTGCAGTCTACTATCGTAACTATCGAGGTTCACGGCGTTGGCTCGAAGGGCGCATTCTTCGCTGCCTCGGCCGCACTATGTATCTGGTTTTGGGGGCCTCTGGTGAGGTGCGTCGGCATCTCCATCAGCCACGGTCGTCGCACGGGTTCTGCCGCTCCCCGTCTGCTTTCAGCGACGGTGCCGTCCGGTCAGCGCCCTGGGGACCCATCTACTGGCTCGCCTCAGCCCCAGGTGTTACCTACGCTGCCTTCCATTTTGCCCCATGGCGACGCGCCGCCGCCTGTTCTCCCGCAGTGGACGCCTCGCTGCAGCCGCCGGGCGCCTCCCTGGGTCACGCGCCGCCGATCGCTTCCCGTGACCAGATGTCCTCCGCCATGGAACTCTTGCCCGCTCCGGACCATCTGTCATCTTCACCAGTCGGGTGCCCCGACCCGATGGAGGTCGACCCTTCGGCCCCTCCTCTCTCTCTATGGGCGCATAAACTGCATGTTGGCGTGCACCCTGGAGTAGGTTTTCAGGCGTTTCCTAGCTCCCCTCGGACTGAATGGCAGGGTGCGGGTGGCACAGCCTCGCCTGTTAGGCTCCCCACCTCGTCGCATACGTCAACATGGGGTCCTCCCCACGGCGGGCGGAAGCCTTATAACACAACCGTACGCTGATTTGCGGGGGAGGAATGTGGTGTCACCGCAGACACCACACTTGCTAGGTGGTAGCCTTTAAATCGGCCGTGGTCCGTTAGTATATGTCGGACGCGCGTGTAGCCACTATCAGTGATTGCAGACCGAGTGCCGCCACACGGCAGGTCTAGAGAGACGTCCTGGCACTCGCCCCAGTTGTACAGCCGACTTTGCTAGCGATGGTTCACTGACAAATTACGCTCTCATTTGCCGAGACAATATTTAGCATAGCCTTCAGCTACGTCATTTGCTACGACCTAGCAAGGCGCCATTATCATTTGCTATTTATCTTGTGATGCATGTACTGTCAGACCGATGTTCACCAATTATGGATTAAAGTTAAGTATTCCAGAAGCTATGTACTTTATTTGCCAGTCTCCATTACTTGACCTGTTCCAGACCTCACGCCAGCCTGCGTGAGCTTAACGTGTGCCTTTCGGCTTCCTGTCATAGTGGATTGGCTGTCTTGCCAGTCCACAACACATGTCTCCAACAATTGTCTGGTTGAAGGCATGTGCAACACTCATCGGTGAAGAGAACGTGATGCCAATCCTGAGTGTCCATTCGGCATGTTGTTGGGCCCATCTGTACTGTGCTGCATGGTGTCGTGTTTGCAAAGATGGACCTCGCCGTGGATGTCGGGAGTGAAGTTGCGCATCATGCAGCCTATTGCGCACACTTTGAGTCTTGACACAATGTTCTGTGGCTGCATGAAAAGCATTATTCAACATGGTGGCATTGCTGTCAGGGTTACACCAAGCCATAATCCGTAAGTAGCGGTTATCCACTGCAGTAGTAGCCCTTCGGCGACCTGAGTGAGGCATGTCATCGACAGTTCCTGTCTCTCTTTGAAACTTTATTAGGCATCAACATTTTCAGGCGATTTTGCCCAAAAATTTCTCACTGAATATCAATAATAAAATTATTTTCATTACTGTACATAAGAGAACACATGAAGTTGTACAAGATGGCCAAATTTAATTTCTATCACAAAACTACTGTCCAAGGTTTAACAGCTCAACATCATCAGAAATTGACACTCTCTTTGTGCAAAATCGATGAACGTTAAACTTTACCAATGTACATTGGGGACATGTGCATATGTTCACATAAAATTTCAATGAAATCTGCGATGGTCAAGCAGGGAAGTTTAGGTGAGTTGACATGGAATGACCCAGATATACGTGGCTTTCGTTGTTGGAAGAACTTTGTGAGAAAATATTCAGATCTAGTTCTGTTGAATGATTTTGATGTCAATCTCCAGTTGAGAAACAATATATTTAAGCTGCAGTCACTATTGCGTAATCAATTCTTTTCACCACAGCTTACCAATATGCTAAAATATTCCCAATACAAATTATGATACACAGAGGATCACCCTCGACAATTTGAAATCCTGCTGAATTCTGTTTTATACTGTGTTATGTGAAGAAATTTCATTCATTTTATGTGCATAGTGTAATAAAGCATTATGTTTCGAGCATTTATTTACAGATTATCATTACCGTAATGATTTTTTATCATAATGATGAGTTGTTTACTTTTTCAATTAGTGAAATAAATGAGAGTGAAACGGTAAACTGTGAAACAAAAAAACAAAACAATGAATGTAAAATAACAATTTAAAATATAAAACGAATCTAAGAGAAATAAATAACTAGACTAATAATGAATGTTTGGATATTTTCATTAGGTACATTGAAAATACTCTAACAGCACAACGCGTAAAGTATATTTTCCAAAAATCGTATTTCAGAAACCAGTGTTATTACACATGGAAGTACATAGCTTGAAAGCTTCTTTAATTCATGTTTTAATGAAAGATTTCATTTTTCAAAATTAATGGTGGTGGAGCATTTTGCAAAATTTCAAATTATTACGAAATTAGATTATATAGTCTTCAAAAACTTTAACCACATTTAAACTTTTATATGAGAGCCATTTTTATATATCATTCAAACAATGATATTCCCTTCAAATCTAATATGCCAAATCACTTTTCGGGGTGTGTTTTACTGCTTAAAATTAAAACTGGGCACAAACAAAAAAATATGTACTGCATTATTTTGCCCTCTCTACACACCTATATAGTTTATCAAGATCGTTTATTGACATTTGAGAGTGTTCCCTTGCGAGTAATACAAATACTGTAGTGAACAACTTTCATGCTGTGGATAATACCAACAGGATAAATGAAAAACAGTACAGTGTAAAATTTATACTTATACTAGTGTAACACCACCAAATAAATTGGCAATAGTTACCTGATGTAAACATTTATACCCTATAGGCTTGTTAACTAATAAGTAACATGTGAAAATAAGAACCTAAACACAGAGAATGCTCTGAAATGATCAGTCATTGATATAAAACTTATTTGGTTAATGCATTAAGCAACAAATTCATCATCTCAGATAACGAATATTATACAACTGTGAATGAAAAGGGCAATTAATTATCACAGGTACTTATACAAAGAGCAAAAGATGCTACAGATACAAAAAAGGGGCAAAAGAACAGAAACCCTGAAGCAGAATGAGGCAGCTATCAAAACCAAGATGAGAACTCAAGCAGATAGTAACAAACATTATAGTACATGTTGAATTTAACAAAACTATTCAGAAAAGTAACAAAGGGTTTGAGAAGATATAATGAAAATTTTGTAAGAGAAACCAATTGAAAAGCACAAGGGTGAAGAAGTATAAACAGAAACATGTTTGATAGCACCACTACTCATGACAGGCAGCACAGTAACTAACATCACAGGGGAAAAATGTAATCATAATTTCTTTAAGTGTTTGTACAGTGAAGACATGAATCAAGACAATAAATAATTAATTGTGAAAATAATAAAATTCCAGACACAATGCCAGATGAGGCGTATAAAACCATTTGTGATGTGGAGAAAAGAGAAGTGCACTCCGATGATGAGGATTCAAATGTGTAAAAATGGACGAGGAATGAAATAAAAAGGAATTTTTTTAAAAATCACAGAAGGTATACAAGTGAGAAAATTCAATAATCTAACAATTCTGTAATTGTTTTACTTCACAAGACACGAGACAGACAAGACAAAAAACTGATTAATATAGCTTCCACAAGACTTAATCACAAAACTGAAACATTACGAATAGCAAGAGGAGTCACGTATGAATTTCTGTCCCAATAAAACTACTCTCAGCAACCCAATGTGGGTCAAAATAAATAATAAGTATTAATTTAGTGATAGTACAGATAAACGTCAATAACAAACTGAAGAACTTAACAAAGAAATTTTGAAATACACCCTGAAAATTTATTGTAAAAAAAAAATGTGTAAACGACAAATTGAAAATAAATTAGAGCAAAGGAAGGAAGATCACAGTTTAGTGTCTTGTCTATGATGCCATCATTATACAGGGAAGGCAAACGCAGACTGGGGAAGCATATAGAAGGAAATTGGCTGTGTTCTTATCAAAGGAAGCATGCTGTCATTTGCATAATTGTGTAGAACATAGATCTGGACGGCAAGATGGGGTTCTCCTGAAAGTGATTTCATTGTCGTACCACTGTGCCACATCCCTTGTTTAAAATGTATGAATTAACAATGAAGCCAAATAACCAGTTGACAAGCTTTGAATTTTGGGCAGTTTACAATATCCTGATGCACAGCTAAAGGAAGACACAGAGGTGTAAACATGGTCTGGTATGGTTTTCATAAACTTTATAGAGTTTTCAGGATACATTCTGTGGGTCCAGAAAGGAAAGCTTACAGTTAATGTGTATTACTAATTTTGGTTTATTACAGTGAGACTGAATTTTGATACGAAAACCATTCATAAATTGAGAGTTTTTCACAAGCAATGGAAATATTCTTGATGGTAATTATCATAACTGGCAGGAAAAACAAACAAATCAGGGAACAATCTGGAGTGTAAGGCTTAATTTCGACAGTAATGAAGATGGAATGGACCTGTGAAGGATGTGTAGTCGAGCAAATGGGTGGTAGATGGATCAAGGAAGGTCATGGCTGGATATCAAGAGATGAAAGAGACTGACAACAATCTAAGGTGGGCAAGAGGAAGTCTGCTTCCAGAAGTCAATACAAATAGCTGCTGCTGCTGATGATGATGATGATGATGAAATGAGCATTAGTGACTTCACTAGGTATACATTAAAGTAATTAATAGCAGGTGTAATTTAACATGTGGGGGAAACAGAGAAAAGGAAAAGCTCTTTTTACATTCTCCTCCTTGTGGTGTCTCATGTTTGACACAAATTAAATATTTAGTCTGCTGATATGTTTCTCCAATTCCTCTGCAGACATGGCTTGTTGACAGGGAACTATCAGCTTCAGTGAAAAATTAACATAGCTGAAACCTTGAAAAGAGGCTTTCGGTAATCACATGGCAAATATGGAAGGAGATCTGTGCCCCATCTCTCCCCCCCCCCCCCCCCCCCCCAGAAAATTTTAAAGATTAGAACTCTTATTTAGCTTTCAAACACTATATTTCAGACATTTTCAGCCCTAAATAAAGAAGATATATTTAACTGATCACATACTTATTTTTATTTTCTTATTAAAATCAACCCAAATTACTATCTTCAATTAAGAAAACTACTCCAGCCTCAATACCACTCACACTTCCAATGAATGTGACAGGGAATCTCCAGCTGATGATCCCCCCGTCACAACAACGTTTACTACTGAGTGCTGCCTACTACACACATCCATTTTTGCCTCATAGAAAGCATCATACATCTTTTTTGTCACAACCCTTTTGTATGGTGGCAGCTCATGTAACTTCTTGACAACAAATTCTTCCAGAATCAGATAATGCATCCTGTTGTCATAGTTGTTGTTGCAGTGTGGAGAAATGAGTAAATATTTTTACGTACAACACCGCTGTTGTTGCAAAGCAACACAACGTTTTTTTTTTTTGTAGGGAGAGATGCTTCTGTTTAATATTTTTATAACTACGACTTCAAAAATTCCAGAAGCACTCCCTGCCTCACAGAGCATGACAAGTTCATAAATTTTGTTTCATGTTCACTCCACTTCATAAAGGAACGCACGTAAAGACAACCCACAATACTACAGACAGAGCAAAAACAAACGCTATTGTACTTAGTGGTAGCATGCCAGAAACAATGTTCCTTTGATCTGTACCGACACAGCCATGGAACACTTTCAAGATGTTGACCATATGTTGCGAATATCAGTAATCCAGTACTAGCTGAGGACAATGTTGCAAAACATGTTTCAAACTAAGTCTAAACATGGCTTTAACAAGTCGTGGTGGTCAAAACTTTCGTAGGCAGGTTTCCTGTGTATTCAGGAAGGAAATCACTACAACCTATAAAACATTTCACTAGCATGCGATCAGAAAAATGTAAACACTACTTTTTTTCTTTTTTTTTTAACAACTGACTGTAAAATGTCTATTTCCATTATTTTTTGTAGCTTCCCGTAACCCGTAATTAAGGTGATAAATCTTTAACACAATCTGTAATAGTTGGCTGCTATGAATTAATATGAATGGCCTGGTACAGGAACCACATATCCACAGCTGCTTTTCTGCTTTATCTGTGATATGAAGACATTATCTGCCATTTTTCCTTTGTACTATAAAAGCTCCAGACTACTTCTTAGCTACCTGAGCGTGTGACCAATCTGACTTGTCTAATCACAGTAAGCCTTACAGACTTCCAATAACAGAAAATTTTTGGCACACTTAATTACAGTGTGTAACAACAATTACAAGTGTACTAATACTAATTAGAGGTACTACACAGAGCACAATGACAGCATACTGAGATCTTGGAAAATTTTCATCTGCTAAGTAATGGTGGATATTAAAGAGGGTAACTATTGTGACAGGACTGCAATGACTACAGACTCTCTACTTAAGAAAAATCTGAGAAGGTACCAGGAATCAAACGCAGGTCCTTCCACACCAAAGGCAGTGACATGAACCATTCGGACATGGGGGCAGCCAACAAGAAGAATTCAATTTAAAAATTACCAACTAATGTGATCACGCAGCAAGTCTAACTGAACACTGTTCTGTATCAAAGAGAAAATAAAGTGAAATTCACATCTAGACTGTATTCTTTGCAATATGAAGTGTGGTTTGTCTTATTCATTGATTTGGATGGTCTTATTATAATTTCCAGTAAGTCTTATAGCCTTGGAAAAAAAAAAAAGAAAAAAAAGAGATAACTGTTAAGGTGTATTAAAGGATCTTAGGTGGCTATGTTAATTGTATGGCAAATGAGGGTGATTGCATTGGCAGAGAGCAGCGCACAATGAGAATGAGTGCATGTGAGCGGGTTGTAGGTGATAGGACAGAGTGGGTGGAAACTGGGGGGTGGAGGGTGTGGGGACAGTAGGTTACTGTAGGTTCAGGCTGGGATAATTTGGGAAGAGGAGAATGTGTTGTAAGGATAACTCCCATCTGCACAGTTCAGAAAAGCTGATGGTGGAGGGGAGTATACAGAAAGTCCAGGTTGCGAAGCAGCTATTGAAATCAAGCTTGTTATGTATGGCAAATGGAGGTCTGCTCCAGGGTTCAAGGCTGGAAACTATTTACATCCCTCAGTACACAGCATGTTTGGACCCTTTACTGTCAATAAACAATCTGTTTACACATTGTTCAACTTAAGGGAATGCAGCCATGTGACATCATCAACAATCACCAATACTTTGACAGGGGCACACCCTGCCATTTACAAGGCTAAACTACAGAAAGTAAGTGCTGTGCAAGGCAATTTAAAACTTCTGTTTTCACACACACACACACACACACACACACACACTAGTGCCATCGCAAACAAAGATGACCGATGTCAAAAGTTATTGATAGTGAAATTAATAACCAATGGGTGAGATTGATTAATTGTTAATTGAGAGGGTTTATGGGACCAAACGGTGATGTCATCAGTCCCACGACTCCTAATTTACTCACGGAAGAATGGGGGTCTGCTAAAAGTGGACGGATCCAGTCAGGAGCTTCAAATTATGAAATAATGAAGTTAAAACACACACAGTAAAAGGCATGAAAGGCGAGACCAAATCTAAAAACTGGAAACGAAAGAGCACTCTTTCTGTGGAGTGGTAGTCATGGAGTCTCAGACCAAGAAGACATGAAGAGGGGTCCCAACCACAACCACACTGCCCCTGCTCCAGGAGTAAATCAAAACTTTACATCAGGAAACAAAAACCACTTTCACCGACGAAACTGAGGACCAGTTCAAACCTCCATGAACCGTCTTTTAATATTAAGGAATCTGGAAGACTATATTTAGCATGAAGGGCCAAAAGAAGGCAACATTCCACCAATGTGTGGGATACCAACACTGTGGCTCCACAACCACATTGTGGGGGTGGTTTGTTGCACAGGAAGCAACAATGGGCGAGCCTGGTATGACCAATGCATAGATGGCATAAAACAGTGGACTCCTTTTGAGAGGAGGAGAAGGAAGATAGCCAAACTGCAGTAGACTCCTTGATTGTGTGGAGTTTGCTACTGTGATCAGCAGCACACCAGATGTCATTCCACTTTTAGGCAAAGAAATATTTGACATAGATCTGACTGTGTGTTTGGATCTGACAGGGTGCCCAATGGCAAGGTCATCAATGCCCTTACACTTATGAAAACAAATGAATGTGAAGATGAACTAAAACTGCTGTACACGCATGTACTCTAAATGACCACACAGTCACTCTGCATCACATTCACTAAAACTAATCAGGAGGGAAGAGAGCTAATGAGGGAATTAAAACACAGAGGAAAAAAAAACACAGAAGAAGTAAAAGAAAAGAACAGGGAAATGTGACTGGCTGACTACTTAAAAAAAACTAAGGTGAGCCAGCCGCCCTTTGCACATTACGAACATCTCCCTAAAATCTTGTTAAAAATGTTGGACAATACACAAAACTTTAAAACCCTAACCACATTCATTTAATCATTACATAAAACAGACAGCAAATCCGCTGCAGTCCGCTGGTCAGCAAATAAAATGCAGTCCAATAAAATGTGGCACATCGTGATCTGTACGCCACAAGCACCAAACATTGGAGGGTCCTCTCGGCAGAGTAATAATCCATGTGCTGTAGGGCTGTTGCCTATGCAAAGACGAGTCAGAAGGACCACATCTCACCAACATAGCTGGAAGGAAGTACTCCACAGCTGAGTTGTGGGCTTGATGACATGGAGCTTGTTATCGGTCACTGCCAGCCACTCGTCTTCCCACTGACACATGACTTTGTATCTAAAGAGCGAGGTGATAGCATGCAGGGGAATAGCACAGCAGAATACCAGAGGATCACGACATGCCTCCTTGGCTGCTCGATCCGCCCTTTCATTCCTCGCAATTCCAGTGTGCCCAGGTACCCAGCAGAAAGACAACTCCTTCCCCAGTCATCGTAGTTGTAGGAGGGCATCCTGGATATTCTGGGTTACTGTTACTGTATCTGCTGGGTACAAATGTTGAAAAGAGTAAAGGGTGCTTGGAGAAACTGAGCAGACAAGAACTCTAATGCCGGGAGAACGACTCATTTTCTCCAGGGCTCGCAGGATTGCATCTCATTCTGCATTGAAGATGGTAATTTCTGGAAGCCTTCATGACACAATCCGCGAAAATGACAGAGCAACCAACAGAGCCCCCTGCTTAGATCCATCTGTAAAAACAGCATTAAAAATGGAATCAGGAGTGCTATCTCTCCTGTACCACACCAAATCTAAAAACACTCTGGGCCTCTCCAGTAATCAGGGCGGCAGATGGATAAAATCCTGAATTTGGGGTCATACTGGCTCCACACAGAGACACCCCAGCACATGCTGCATGCGGATCTCAAATGGCGTCATGGCTCGTGGACAGCTGGAAAACAGGCATTTCAGAGGTGAATTAGCAACAGTATGGTGTGCAGATGAAGTTGGAGTTGCAAGGAACTTACATACTTGACGCACGACGAGGAGCTGGCACCAGGTGGTAAGTGGCGGTTCCCCCGTCTCTGCACAGATACTAGGTATGGGACTGGTCCGATACGCACCCATGGCCAGCCGAATCCCCTAATGATGGACGGCGTCAATGATCCGCAAGTAAGAGGGCCTCGCTGTCCCCACACCATGCAACCATAGTCCAGCCGCAAACACACAAAGTCTGATAAAACTGAAGGAGATGCACCCTATCTGCTCCCCAAGACCTGTGGCTAAGGCACTTGATGATGATCAGTGCCTTCAGGGTTCTGGCTTTCAGGTCTCTCAGGTATGGTAACCACGACAATTGGGAGTCAAAAATGAGGCCCAGAAACCACACTGTGTCTCTAAACTGTAGGATGGTGTCCCCCATATTTAAGGCAGGAAAATTAAAAAAGCAATGAGAATGATTAAAATGAACACACACACACACACACACACACACACACACACACACACACACACACACACACACACACACACAATTATCTGCAGAAAACTGGAATCCCATCTTTTCAGCCCACTCCTCTAACCTCCGCACTGTAAGTTGCAACTGACGGCTCGGCGTTGCAGCACTGGAGGAGGAACAGAATATAGCAAAATCATCTACAAATAAGGAGCACTGTATAGGACTCCTTACCATAGATGTGATACTGTTGATGGCTATGGCAAAGAGGGTAACACTCAAAACACTGCCCTGAGGAACAGTCTTCTGCTGAAATTGATCGGACAGCATGTCACCAACTGAGACAGGAAAGACCGTATGAAGACCGGGGTCTTACGCAAACCAAGATCATCCTTTACGGAAACTAAAATGATCCTGAGCTTAGATGGTTGAATGCCTCTGATATTCTAGTAAGTGTTGATGTGGTATCTCTATTCACTAACGTTCCTCTGTCTGATTCGTTACAGTAGACTGAGGTAAGATTTATTGCTGAATTAATGAATCTTTTTAAACGTGTTGACTCCCACTTGCTTTTTATACAATGACCAATACTGCAAGTAGACAGACAGAGTTGTGATGGGAAGTCTGTTCTCATGTATTGTTGTCTATTTGTTTATGGAAGACTTTGAGGACCATGCCCTGGAGTCAGTGGCTTTGAAACCTGTGAGTTTTTTTCAGATACCCAGATGACACTTTCGTTGTTTGGCATCACGAGAGCGAGAATCTGAATGACTTTTTAGAAAACCTGAATTCACTTTAGTCAAATACTTTTGTTTCACTATGGGGGTGGAAAATTATGGGGGTCTTCCCTTCCTCGTTGTGTTGGTCAGGAGAACTGTAGATGGTTCATTGGGAGAAGCCATTTATAGGAAGCCTACTAACACAGACTTGTATCTACAGATAGAGTTGCGTCATATAAATTTTGTGTGTGTGATGTCACATTACTATATGAAAATGAACTCAAACAATGGTGAAATTCAATGTAAAAAGTGTTCTAATATCACTTTTTCCCATAATTGCTAATGTAAGGTTTAAAATAGGAAATCTAACTGTGAACATATTTTTTAAGCCACATGGTCACTATTAGTAAAAAATGTGACCTGCAGTAGGGAACCCATTATTCGTGACTAAGTCATATACCTGAATATTAACAAACCATAATAGTAAAAATGGATAGGAGGCTTACACGTGGCTTACAATGCCATGACCTTAACCTTCAGTGAAGAAAAAAGAATAATAAATTTTGAGTCAGTCAACAATAGTGGCAATGATAGGAACTGCAACAGTTATCAACAGCACATGGATTGATTATGTGCATCGATCCAGTGACAAGAAGAAGCAGTTTCCCAAGGATTTAACCATCACAACACATTTCATCAAATACATCTACATCTACATCCATACTCCACAAGCCACCTGACGGTGTGTGGCGGAGGGCGCCTTGAGTACCTCTATCGGTTCTCCCTTCTATTCCAGTCTCGTATTGTTCGTGGAAAGAAGGATTGACGGTATGCCTCTGTGTGGGCTCTAATCTCTCTGATTTTATCCTCATGGTCTCTTCGCGAGATATACATAGGACGGAGCAATATACTGCTTGACTCTTCGGTGAGGGTATGTTCTCGAAACTTCAACAAAAGTCCGTACCGAGCTACTGAGCATCTCTCCTGCAGTCTTCCACTGGAGTTTATCTATCATATCCGTTACGCTTTCACAATTACTAAATGATCCTGTAACGAAGCGTGCTGCTCTCTGTTGGATCTTCTATATCTCTTCTATCAACCCTATCTGGTACAGATCCCACACTGCTGAGCAGTATTCAAGTAGCGGGCGAACAAGCGTACTGTAATCTACTTCCTTTGTTTTCGGATTGTATTTCCTTAGGATTCTTCCAATGAATCTCAGTCTGGCATCTGCTTTACCGACGATCAACTTCATATGATCATTCCATTTTAAATCACTCCTAATGCATACTCCCAGATAATTTATGGCATTAACTGCTTCCAGTTGCTGACCTGCTATATTGTAGCTACATGATAAGAGATCTTTCTTTCTATGTATTCGCAGCACATTACACTTGTCTACATTGAGATTCAATTGCCATTCCCTGCACCATGTGTCAATTCGCTGCAGATCCTCCTGCATTTCAGTACAATTTTCCATTGTTACAACCTCTTGATATACCACAGCATCATCCGCAAAAAGCCTCAGTGAACTTCCTATGTCATCCACACGGAAGACTTCTCTCCATTGAGAATGACATACTGCGTTCTGTTATCTAGGAACTCTTCAGTCCAAACACACAATTGGTCTGATAGTCCATATGCTCTTACTTTGTTCATTAAAAGACTGTGGGGAACTGCATCGAATGCCTTGCGGAAGTCAAGAAACACGGCATCTACCTGTGAACCCATGTCTATGGCCCTCTGAGTCTTGTGGACAAATAGCGCGAGCTGGGTTTCACACGAACGTCTTTTTCGAAACCCATGCTGATTCCTACAGAGTAGATTTCTAGTCTCCAGAAAAGTCATTATACTCGAACATAATATGTGTTCCAAAATTCTACAACTGATCGACATTAGAGACATAGGTCTATAGTTCTGCACATCTGTTCGACATCCCTTCTTGAAAACGGGGATGACCCGTGCCCTTTTCCAATCCTTTGGAACGCTACGCTCTTCTAGAGACCTACGGTACACGGCTGCAAGAAGGGGGCCAAGTTCCTTTGCGTACTCTGTGTAAAATCGAACTGGTATCCTATCAGGTCCAGCGGCCTTTCCTCTTTTGAGCGATTTTAATTGTTTCTCTATCCCTCTGTCATCTATTTTGATATCTACCATTTTGTAATCTGTGCGACAATGTAGAGAAGGAACTACAGTGCAGTCTTCCTCTGTGGAATAGCTTTGGAAAAAGACATTTAGTATTTCGGCCTTTAGTCTGTCATCCTCTGTTTCAGAGTGTCTGGACATTTTGTTTTGATCCTCCTACTGCTTTCACATAAGACCAAAATTTCTTAGGATTTTCTGCCAAGTCAGTACATAGAACTTTACTTTCGAATTCATTGAACGCATCTCGCATAGCCCTCCTCACACTACATTTCGCTTCACGTAATTTTTGTTTGTCTGCAAGGCTTTGGCTATGTTTATGTTTGCTGTGAAGTTCCCTTTGCTTCCGCAGCAGTTTTCTAACTCTGTTGTTGTACCACGGTGGCTCTTTTCCATCTCTTACGATCTTGCTTGGCACATACTCATCTAACGCATATTGTACGATGGTTTTGAACTTTGTCCACTGATCCTCAACACTATCTGTACTTGAGACAAAACTTTTGTGTTGAGCCGTCAGGTACTCTGAAATCTGCTTTTTGTCACTTTTGCTAAACAGAAAAATCTTCCTACCATTTTTGATATTTCTATTTACGGCTGAAATCATCGATCCAGTAACCGCTTTATGATCGCTGATTCCCTGTTCTGCGTCAACTGTTTCAAATAGTTTGGGTCTGTTTGTCACCAGAAGGTCTAATATGTTATCGCCACGAGTCGGTTCTCTGTTTAACTGCTCAAGGTAGTTTTCAGATAAAGCACTTAAAAAAGTTTCACTGGATTCTTTGTCCCTGCCACCCGTTATGAACGTTTGAGCCTGCCAGTCTATATCCAGCAAATTAAAATCTCCACCCAGAACTATAACATTGTGTGGGAATCTACTCAAAATATTTTCCAAATTATCTTTCAGGTGCTCAGCCACAACAATTGCTGAGCCAGGGGGCCTATAGATACACCCAATTACCATGTCTGAGCCTGCTTTAACTGTGACCTTCACCCAAATTATTTCATATTTCGGATCTCCGTCAATTTCCTTCGATACTATTGCACTTCTTATCGCTATAAACACGCCTCCCCCTTCACTGTCCAGATGTCTCTGTGGTATACATTCCAATCTGACTTTAGGATTTCATTACTGTTTACGTCTGGTTTCAGCCAACTTTCTGTCCCTAGTACTATGTGGGCATTGTGACCATTTATTAATGAGAGCAGTTCTGGGACCTTTCTATAGACGCTCCTGCAGTTTACTATTAGCACATTAATATTGTTATTCCCTGTTGCATTTTGCCTACTCCTACCTTACCGCATCTCAAGAGGCGTCTTGTTGGGCCTAGGGAGGGAATTCTCTAACCTAAAAAACCCACATGTGCACTCCACACATACTCCCCTACCCTTGTAGCCGCTTCCTGCGTGTAGTGCATGCCTGACCGATTCAGGGGGACCCTACATTTCTCCACCCAACAGCGGAGGTCGAGAAATTTGCACCCCAGATCTCCGCAGAATCGTCTGAGCCTCTGGTTTAAGCCTTCTACTCGGCTCCCAACCAGAGGACCACAATCGGTTCTGGGAACGATACTACAGATAGTTAGTTCAGATTCCACCCCGCAAGGGAGACTTTCCGCCTTCACCAACTCCGCCAACCGCCTGTACGAACTGAGGATGACCTCAGAACCCAGACGGCAGGAGTCATTGGTGCCGACACGAGCAAAAATTTGCAGTCGGGTGCACCCAGTGCTCTCAATCACCGCCGGCAGGGCCTCCTCCACATCTCGGATGAGATCCCCCGGCAAGCAGACAGAGCGAACACTGGCCTTCTTCCCCGACCTTTCTGCTACTTCCCTAAGGGGCTCCATCACCCGCCTAACATTGGAGCTCCCAATAACTAATAAACCCCTCCACCCGTGTGCCTGCTCGGACCTTGCTGAAGGAGCGGCCACATGTCCACTCACAGGCAGAGCGGGCGATGCCACACGGCCAGCTTCCACACTGATCCTCCACCTCGTGAGCTGCGAACACCGCTGAACCCGCCACTCCCCTTGGGGAGAGGGTGGCCCAACCGCGCCTGGTACCCGCGAAGATGTCTCGACAGCAGGGACAGTGGGTGAAGCATGTAACACCTGGGGTGTACCATGTGACGCACCAGACTCCTCACTGCTGCTACACTCCAAGGCAGCAGCCTGAAGACGGCTGACCGCGGCCATCAACACGTTCAGCTGTTCGCGAACAGTGGCCAGCTCCTCCTGCGTCCGTACACAGCAGTCACACATCCTATCCATCCTAAGAAATCAATTTACTGTAGAGAGTTAATCAACTTTTAACTAGACTGCTAATTCACTAAAGGCGGCCGATAGTTGACTAAACTGTGGTTACTAGACACGTCTTGTAGAAAACAATGAAAATAGCACTACCTGTCTCGGGACTGTATTGAAAACAAAAACTAGCACTACTGGCACTATGGTTGACTAAAGGGACTCTCTCTGACTGTATTCAAAACAAACACAAAATCTATTGAACACTATTGCTAGCACTCAACAATTAAAGCTTACTAAAAGCAAAAACACACGGAAGAAGAAGTGACAAGTAAGAAAAATACAGTTAATACTTAAATTAACGTAGCTCGCTGCACAGCAGAAGTGACGCAGACAGCAGTTACGACGACACTGACACTACTGTCAAACAGCTAGCTGAATTTTCAAAGCCAAAAATAAGTAATTGTTAATAACCATCAACAACATTTTTAAGTATGGTTTGCACTGTGTGGCTGCAGTAGGAATTCCAGGATGGTTACAGTGAAAAGTGTAGAAAAATATATAGGTCAGTGATTTGTGTGTACTGAAATTTTACCTAAACAGTGGTACAGGGTTAAAATATTGTGACTATTGTAGCTCAATTAACATGAAATAATCAGGACAGGACAGGGAGAAGCAGTCAATAACTTAGAAATTCCAATACATAAACTCAACTCAGAAATGAAACCAGAAAAGCCAGACAGAGTTTTCAATTGATAATAAACTGGATACGAGTTTGATAGACATTTTCAAAGCAATAAATTGTAGTATGTCAGCACAAACAAGGTCAAAAGGAAGAGAAAGGCACATGTGAAGCAAATAAAGGAAGAGGCAACTGATGAGGTGTTGGTGAGTCGGGAGAAAAGTGTTAATGAAATAAAACAAAGCCAGGAAAAATTAAAACAAAGTCACAAGAGAAACATTAATGAGCTAAAAGAATGCCAGAAGGAAGTAGTTGGAAAGTACGAAGTAAGTATTCAGGAAATAAAGCAAAGCAAAGAAAAATCCTGATGAGGTAGGCGGCAGAGACAGGAGGTGGTGGACCAAAATTTAAGCAAAGAACAAGACAGAAGACACCAAGAACTGGAAGATAACACAAAATCTAAGGTCATGAAACAGAAGAAGAGAGTAATCATTATGGAACAGAAAAGTACCAAGCAAGCAGCAAAAAGCTTGAAATTCAAATCCAAAGACACAATCTGTAATCAGGAACAAGATAACTGAACACACAGTAGTAAACAAAATAATGCAGCTGGACCCACAAGTGCGGTTCCTCAGCAAAATTACATTGATATTTACAAAAGGGAGAAGAAGAAGAAGAAGAAGAAAAGAAAATTACACCCAGTAGTATTTCTAGGTGTTTCGAACAGCTGGCCAGAGTCACAAAAAAATCACATATGTGCCACATTCTTGGAAGATGAAGCTGCAGGCTTGGGAGAGGGGCTAAAAAATAATAGACAATGTACACAAATTTCAAAACAGTCTTTCTATATAAGTACTGGTCCAAGAGTAACAAGATGCTATAGTAAGTTCAGTCAGTAAATGGCCATATAACCAAGCACAAGATGGCATGTGTAAGAAATTCCTAGGGGGAGAGCTTGAATGAAATCAATACCTTAACACCTCCTTTGAAGAATGTATTTTAGTATTATGGGCAATAAACTACTTGCCACCATATGAACATCCTCCCTAATTTAGAGTTCAAATAAACAACAGACGGATAAAATAAAGAAACTGTATTAACATGAATGATGTCTATGGAGTGGGAAGTTTTGTTTATATGCATTGCTGTAATAACCGGTTAATACAGTGATGTCAAAACAATAACAAGGATTTAATAGGATACTGACTATACTGAACTAACATTCACGTAGTGCAAATCATGATCTGCAATGAATTCAAGTGATTCCATGGACAGGTGAAGAATGTGCTTATGCTATGGAATTGTTTCTGGTAAATGGTTATTCTGTTGTCACTGCGTAGCGCACTTTCTGGAGACTTCCATATTTCCCCTTAGGGGATAGTTCCAGATAGGAAGACCGTTGGCTTCTAGGTGTCAAACCTTAAAGCAAGTGGTGAGATGGTAAAAAGCCACACATTGTTCGAACTCCAGAAAACATTAATGCACAAAGGCATTCTCCAAAGAGATCTGCTCGAAAACATGCTAGAGCTCTTCAGTTATCTGACTGGTGTGTACACTGAATTTTGTAACAAGACTTATAATATCATTTGTACAATTGTTTGAATATGATTATGATATTACATGAGGCCATGTGCAAACATCCTTGAAAAGTGCCTGGAGATGCTGTGGTCCTTTACAGTGACGAAGCACACTTTCACTTATCGGGACCTGTTAATCATGACAATTTCCAATACTGCAGTGGACAGGATCCTCCCATGATTTTCAGGGAAAACCACAACATAAGGATTGCACCTGGTGCATGATTGGAAGAGTTGGGAAAACTAGTCCTTAGTTTTTTGAAGAGGATGGTGCTACTGTAACAGTAAACCATACACTCACATGATCAACACATTTTTTGCACCAAGACTAAATGTCATGTCATCATTCCATGTAGGCTTTCACGGCAGGCGTCTTCATCAATAAACACTTAACATGACTTAATGTCATGGTTCCAGCAGGATGGAGCCACCACTCACACAGCTCAGAGTTTCTCCAAGTACTGAGACATGTTTTCTGGATGCCTAATTTCTTCACATGGTGACGTCCACTGAATAACACAACTACTGGAGCTTACAACCTGCAATTTTCTTCCATGGGAGCAACTTCTGGTTGAGACCTAAGAAATATAATGCAAGAAGGAATTGGTCTTGTTCCTCAAGAAATGGCCTTCTCAAGAAATGGCCATTAGAGTAATGCAGAATTTCTGAAGTCGCATTCAACAATGACTGATAGTCGAGGACACCATATGGTTGACACAATGCTTAAAAAATGAAAAATTTCTACACTATAGCTATCATTCATTTTGATATCGTTTCTTTATTTTGGTTCATCTCTTTTATATTTAAACTTTAAATTAGGGATGATGTTTTGCTGTACTCTGTATAAAAGAGAGACTGATCGGAGCCATCATCAAAGCAGCTTAGCAAGCAAGGAAGTTTCTTGACCAATTACAGGAATATGGTATGGGTGCCTCTAATATTTCTTTTCACTCTGAAACAAGAGAGCACAACAGTAAAGACAGATCGTACAGAGAGGAATATTATGGACTGGATGATAATAGACAAATGTCTGTAAATTACTGGCAAAACAGACACTGGAGATGTGGTAGGTACATACCTGACATATCAGGATATGAATAAGATGAATATGTCAATATAACTGTGGAAGTCTTGATGACAGAAATATAAGAAAGCAGAGACTAGACCATAATCAGAGCCATGAATGGGAAAAGTGGATATTGTTTCAAATGTGCCTTGTCCTGCAACCTCATTGGAGGGACAGACATGCCAAATATGTCTGATTCAACAAAAAGGCCTTAAGTGATGAACAAGAGCAAGAGCTGCTGGCTAAAGAAACAAAGGTAGAAAGGGATCTCCCATAGACCTCAAAATTTACAATCAGGATGTACAAGGGCTTCTGGACTCAGGGAGATAGATGTGTGTAAAGTCCAGTGCTATATAGTCTGGCAGTGTGCAGTTTTAAAGTGAGTGGCCCAGTCACTGGAAATAATAAACTTATTAGATGTTGAGATAAGAGAGAAGAAATATGATGTGTTTTCTGACTTAGTGTATCTCTAGTAGTTGGTACAAATTGATTAAAAAGCTAGGAAAAGTCTTGTCTACTTTTAATATGTCTATTGCAGAGCTGAAATTTTGCACCATGAAGGTAAGTACTAGCCAGCCGCTCTCCCTCCTCATAATTTTATAACATGATTTGTAATTTGGAAATGACATGAGAGAATTTCTGTGGTGAAATGCATGTCATTATTTCATTTATTTGACCACAAATCACATATTACTGGTAGTTTTCTGTAATCAGTGCAGTACACTAATTATATTTCTACACATCCATGCAACAGTTATGGAGCACTAAGGTACAATCTTAAGCAAACTGATGTCAACGAACTGCGTGTGTTACTCGTCACCCGAAAGAGGTTAAAAAAAATTATGTACTTGTCATATCAAAAATACCTTTTTATTGGTTCTCATTGATTTAACAAAGCCTGTTTAATTCCAATAATTAATCATTAGTTCTTGTGTGCTTTAGTTAGCAATTATACTGTGTTTGTTGCTGCTGAATAAATGGTCAGTGCTCCCCCTTCAACCTACTTCAGCTGTCACTGCATCACGTGCATGTGCTACATGAAACTTCCCCTACCTGCGACTGGTCAGGCACACTTATTCCTATCCTGTTCTCTTGCTGCCTAATCTTTCCACCTATCAGATACCCTTCCGCACATCACTTTCCCCTCATTGTTCTTGATTCTCTCACCAATTTTGGCCTACATAATCCATCACCCAGGGTGGGCCAAAGTGTGAGGACACATTTTAGTCCATTGATTGCAGCACCAAAATCTTGGCAAGTGGAGCAGAGGAAGGTGGAAGCTTCCTACTTGTTCTAGTAACACTCCCGAAATTAACATTTTTTTTCCTTCTTTATGTAACATCATTTTGTAGAGAACACAGATACTTACATTTATGCAAAATAGCTAAATTCTTATACAAGCAGTAATTCTTAAAACTTCATGACTCACAGTGTAATTTCGCAATTACTGATTACAATTGTCTAACTAGTTTACCTGGAAATAAGACTTATAAATAAATATTCATATTTATGATTAGTAAGGGACACACCGAGTTGAAAGTTCTAGGGAGAGAAACTGTTTGTTTATAAGCTCGTATAGGCCATTTAAAAGCCATTCCAAAAATCTTTACATCACAGGTCATTTGTAATTAAACTTCTCGGGTTGCAGAATGTTCAAACCTTAAGTAAAGGCTACTTCCACATTTCAGTACAATGGCCCTGTAGACCATGTTTTTCTGAATCCAAAAACATCTACTTCTATTAGAAGAAGTTGTTGATATGCTAGTATTAGATTTAGAAAATTACATTTTCAGCAACTTTTGGTGGGCTCTGTGAATCCACTGGGAACTATAAATCATTTACATCAAATAGTGGTTACACTTTTATCTTTTTTCTTATAATGCAGGTCACAGTTAAAGATGCTTGCTCTTTTGCTTGTTATAACATTTTTGTCCTCTGCTTTTGTCTCCTGTGTGTTAATCACTAAAATGTAAATACCAATTATCAGTTTTATTCTCACACACATTTATAAGCAAGTCTGCAGGACAATGCTTCAGTCAGTCCGGGTTGGCTGTTGAAATGCAGATTTCCTTGTGAATCATGCACAAGTTTGAATTGAAAAGTAATTGGTATTGAAATCAGTTAGCACCCAATATCCACATTATTAACACCAATATGACACTATAATGTACAGTCAATTTATCAACATTCTCGTGTTGCTATCAGTTCCATGGACCTTGCCGATGGTGAGGAGGCTTGCGTGCCTCAACAATACAGATAGCCATACCGTAGATGCAACCACAACGGAGGGGTATCTGTTGAGAGGCCAGACAAGCGTGTGGTTCCTGAAGAGGGGCAGCAGCCTTTTCAGTAGTTGCAGGGGCAACAGTCTGGAAGATTGACTGATCTGGCCTTGTAAAACTAATCAAAACGGCCTTGCTGTCCTGGTACTGCGAACGGCTGAAAGCAAGGGGAAACTACAGCCGTAATTTTTCCCGAGGGCATGCAGCTTTACTGTATGATTAAATGATGATGGCGTCCTCTTGGGTAAAATATTCCGGAGGTAAAATAGTCCCCCATTCGGATTTCTGGGCGGGGACTACTCAGGAGGATGTCGTTATCAGGAGAAAGAAAACTGGCATTCTACGAATTGGAGCGTGGAATGTCAGATCCATTAATCGGGCAGGTAGGTTAGAAAATTCAAAAAGGGAAACGGATAGGTTAAAGTTAGATATAGTGGGAATTACTGAAGTTCGGTGGCAGGAGGAACAAGATTTCTGGTCAGGTGAATACAGGGTTATAAATACAAAATCTAATAGGGGCAATGCAGGAGTAGGTTTGATAATGAATAAAAAAATAGGAGTGTGGGTAAGCTACTACAAACAGCATAGTGAACGCATTATTGTGGCTAAGATAGACACAAAGCCCACACCTACTACAGTAGTACACGTTTATATGCCAACTAGCTCTGCAGATAACGAAGAAATTGATGAAATGTATAATGAGATTATACATATTATACAGATAGCCATACCGTAGATGCAACCACGACAGAGGGATATCTGTTGAGAGGCCAGACAAGCGTCTGGTTATAATTATTCAGATAGTGAAGAGAGACAAAAATTTAATAGTCATGGGTGACTGGAATTCGATAGCAGGAAAAGGAAGAGAAGGAAATGTAGTAGGTGAATACGGATTGGGGCTAAGAAATGAAAGAGGAAGCCGCCTGGTAGAATTTTGCACAGAGCATAACTTAATCATAGCTAACACTTGGTACAAGAATCATAAAAGAAGGTTGTATACATGGAAGAATCCTGGAAATACTAGAAGGTATCAGATAGATTATATAACGGTAAGACAGAGATTTCGGAACCGGGTTTTAAATTGTAAGACATTTCCAGGGGCAGATGTGGACTCTGACCACAAACTACTGGTTATGAACTTTAGATTAAAACTGAAGAAACTGCAAAAAGTTGGGAATTTAAGGAGATGGGACCTGGATAAACTGACTAAACCAGAGGTTGTACGGAGTTTCAGGGAGAGCATAAGGGAACAAATGACATGAATGGGGGAAAGAAATATAGTAGAAGAAGAATGGGTAACTTTGAGGGATGAAGTAGTGAAGGCAGCAGAGGATCAAGTAGGTAAAAAGGCGAGGGCTAGTAGAAATTCTTGGGTAACAGAAGATATATTGAATTTAATTGATGAAAGGAGAAAATATAAAAATGCAGTAAATGAAGCAGGCAAAAAGAGACCTTTGGAGAAAAGAGAACCACTTGCATGATTATCAAGAGCTCAGATGGAAACCCAGTTCTAAGCAAAGAAGGGAAAGCAGAAAAGTGGAAGGAGTATACAGAGGGCCTATACAAGGGCAATGTACTTGAGGACAATGTTCTGGAAATGGAAGAGGTTGTAGATGAAGATGAAATGGGAGATATGATACTGCGTCAAGAGTTTGACAGAGCACTGAAAGACCTATGTCAACACAAGGCCCCAGGAGTAGACAACATTCCATTAGAACTACTGACGGCCTCGGGAGAGCCAGGCCTAACAAAACTCTACCATCTGGTGAGCAAGATGTACGAGACAGGTGAAATGCCCTCAGACTTCAAGAAGAATATAATAATTCCAATCCCAAAGAAAGCAGGTGTTGACAGATGTAAAAATTACTGAACTATCAGTTTAATAAGTCACAGCTGCAAAATACTAATGCGAATTCTTTACAGACGAATGGAAAAACTGGTAGAAGCCGACCTCGGGGAAGATCATTTTGGATTCCGTAGAAATGTTGGAACACGCGAGGCAATACTAACCTTACGACTTATCTTAGAAGAAAGATTAAGGACAGGCAAACCTACATTTCTAGCATTTGTAGACTTAGAGAAAGCTTTTGACAATGTTGAATGGAATACTCTCTTTCATATTCTGAAGGTGGCAGGGGTAAAATACAGGGAGCAAAAGGCTATTTACAATTTGTACAGAAACCAGATGGCAGTTATAAGAGTCGAGGGACATGAAAGGGAAGCAGTGGTTGGGAAGGGAGTGAGACAGGGTTGTAGCCTCTCCCCGATGCTATTCAATCTGTATATTGAGCAAGCAGTAAAGGAAACAAAAGAAAAGTTCGGAGTAAGTATTAAAATCCATGGAGAAAAATAAAAACTTTGAGGTTCACCGATGACATAGTAATTCCGTCAGAGACAGCAAAGGATTTGGAAGAGCAATTGAACGGAATGGACAGTGTCTTGAAAGGAGGATATCAGATGAACATCAACAAAAGCAAAGCGAGGATAATGGAATGCAGTCGAATTAAGTCGGGTGGCGCTGAGGGAATAATTAGATTAGGAAATGAGACACTTAAAGTAGTAAAGGAGTTTTGCTATTTGGGGAGCAAAATAACTGATGATGGTCGAAGTAGAGAGGATATAAAATGTAGACTGGCAATGGCAAGGAATGCGTTTCTGAAGAAGAGAAATTTGTTAACATCGAGTGTAGATATAAGTGTCAGGAAGTCGTTTTTGAAAGTATTTGTATGGAGTGTAGCCATGTATGAAAGTGAAACATGGACGATAAATAGTTTAGACAAGTAGAGAATAGAAGCTTTCGAAATGTGGTGCTACAGAAGAATGCTGAAAATTAGATGGGTAGATCACATAACTAATGAGAAGGTATTGAATAGAATTGGGGAGAAGAGGAGTTTGCGGCACAACTTGACTAAAAGGACATGTTCTGAGGCATCAAGGGATCACCAATTTAGTACCGGAGGGCAGCGTGGAGGGTAAAAATCGTAGAGGGAGACCAAGAAATGAATACACTAAGCAGATTCAGAAGGATGTAGGCTGCAGTAGGTACTGGGAGATGAACAAGCTTGCACAGGATAGAGTAGCATGGAGAGCTGCATCAAACCAGTCTTAGGACTGAATACCACCACAACAACAACAACAACAACAACAAGATCAGTTCAGTCTGCATTTAACTATCAACTTGCAATCATAATATAGTACGAGGGTTATTCCAAAAGTAAGGTCCGGTTATAAAAAAAAAAATCAAAACTAAAATGTTTTTTCAAAACAATTGTTTTATTTACATTCCTTACATCTTTATCTATTTTTCTACATAACTTCCATACTTATTTAAACATTTGTCACATCGTTCAACAAGCTTTTGAATGCCCATGTCATAGAAATCGGCCGCCTGTGACGATAACCAGTCCTTAACTGCTTCTTTCACTTCATCATCTGTGTCGAAGGGCTTGCCGCCGAGAAACTCCTTTAAGTAACGGAACAGGTGGAAATCACTTGGCGCCAGGTCCGGACTGTAAGGAGGATGGTCCATCTGTTCCCATCCAAATTTCTTGATCAGAGCTTGCGTTTCATTTGCAGTGTGGGGTCTGGCATTGTCATGCAACAACAAGATTCCAGACGACAAAAGACCACGTCGCTTATTCTGGATTGCACGTCGAAGTTTAGTCAGGGTAGCGCAGTAGGCGGCTTTATTAATCGTTGTTCCTCTCTCCATAAAGTCGACTAACAATACTCCACGTCTATCCCAGAACACAGTCGCCATAACCTTACGTGTTGAGATTGTCTGCTTTGCCTTGACCTTGACTGGCGATGACGTGTGACGCCATTGCATTGACTGACGTTTAGACTCTGGAGTGATGTGAGAAACCCATGTCTCATCCCCTGTGACAACATTGTCTAAAAGACTGTCACCTTCCTTATGATATCGCTCCAAAAAATCAAGAGCAAAAGCCATTCTTTTCATTCGTTGGGGCTCAGTAAGCAGCCTGGGAACCCAACGGGCACACAATTTGTGAAACTTCAAATGTTCAGACACAATTCTGTACAAAGTTGTTCTACTCACATTCGGAAAATGCATGTCTACGTCTGTAATAGTGAATCGGCGATCTTCACGAATTTTTTTGTCAACCGCATTGACCAAATCGTCTGAAATCACTGATGGTCGGCCACACCGTGGTTCATTGTGCACATTATCCCGTCCTTCATTAAAAGCTCGCACCCACTTGCGCACTTTACTGTCGCTCATTATGTTAGGACCGTACACTTCAGTAATCTGCCGACGGATTTCCGCCGCTGAATTGTTTCTTGCAGACAAAAAATGTATCACTGCCCTTACTTCACAATCGGCGGGCTGATCAATTGTCTTAAACATTGTAAAGTGACACTGTGAACTACACTCAGCAACAGTAACAAAGCGAATGGCGGCGTTTGACGCGCAAGGCTTGCCGGGAGTCGGCGCGCATGCGTGTTTTGTCATTGGCGCCAAATTTCAATAGTTACGGCGAATCGGACCTTACTTTTGGAATAACCCTCGTATATTATTTGCCTGAACAGTTTACTATTTGCAGTGACTATGTTACCAAAACCAACATCATATTATTTATCAGTCAGAACATGATAATGAAAGTGTACAGCAAATAATTTGCCACTGGGTCATTCCATGTCAAGTGGCCTAAGAGTCCCCACTTGACCCTCTCCAATACTGACGAAATTTTTACAGGATGTACATGCATAACTTACATGAAGCACTCCCATATTACAGCTCCATAAATAACAAGGTTGGGGCACTAGCAACGTTTCTGTAAAGGCTAGTTTTTTGACATCGCAATATAAAGGAATAAATCATCAACTTTGTGTTATCATTCCTCAGGATCTAAAGTACTTGTCATGCTGAAACTTTGTGAGTCTTCAACTTTCAGGCTACAATAGCTTAGTTCTACAACTAAAGGTCAAATTATGGCAATTCATCATAATGTGCTGTAAAAGTGGTTCATAATTCTTCTTGTAACAAATTTTGACTGTGCTTTATCAGCTTGTATCTACTGAAAGAATAACTTTCTGAAGCGGATTCTTTACTCATTTACAGTGTGTCAGCATGGCAAAAAGCTCTACAAGTGGCACCCAGATTGCTCAAACAACTGAGTTATCTAAGGTTAAAGTCTGCTCAAAAATGTAATTAGTCAATTTTGGCTCATTTTCAAGAGGTCATATGCCGAAATGGATAACTCAAATCTGATTTTTATTGGCACCATTGAAAAGACCTCACTTTGATCAGAATAAGTTGTTTTTACTTTTGAGACAGACAAGTTTAGTGGCAGCAATGGAGTTAACAAACATGCTTAACAATGATTCTGAACCACACTGTTGAGTAGTGAAGATAGTTCACATTTAATGTGTGCTTTTTTAAATGATAGATTTAAACGTATAATGAAAAAAATGGAAATGAAGTCTCATGCTTCTTTACAGAGCGTAGGGGAACGATGCGGGAGGCCCACACCGCCTTACTAGGCAAGGTCCTAATGGAGGTGGTTTGCCGTTGCCTTCCTCCGACCATAATGGGGATGAATGATGATGATGAAGACGACACCCCAGTCATCTCGAGGCAGGGAAAATCCCTGACCCCGCCGGGAATCGAACCTGGGACCCTGTGCTCGGGAAGCGAGAATGCTACCGCGAGACCATAAGGGCGGACTAAACGTATAATACAATGTACCTAAAGTGAATGAACGTGACTGTTGTCCACAGCAACACAGTTCGACAACACACACTGCTTCCACGCACACGCAAACCTCATCCCCTCCACACCTCCCTATCGCTCTGCCTCTATGCGCGGTAGCACCACCTTACATGAAACGGGCTACAGTATGTGATATACTTACTGCTTAAATTGTTGAATACATGCTGATGATCACTAAATTACTAAGCCAATAAATGTAAAAATATCACAATGTAACGTCTACAGTTTCTGTTCCTTACTTAAATACTTGTAACAAAATCAGATTACAGAAAGAAGCCAGAGACAGAAGAGAAGCTGCACAACTACTGAGAAAAAAATCACAGTCAGTACTGTTGGACAAGGATTTAAATCTTTTGTACATTCCTGTTGATCACTCAAAAATGCCTCAGCTACATAGTACCCTACCCCTTCTAGTATTTGTAGTCCACCCAGAACTTTACAAATTATAATAATTATACATCTTTTAGTATGACTTTCAAATGTCTTTTCCTCTGTCATCTTATTATCTTTGAGCTCCCCATCTTCCTCATCCCATCATTTCTAAGGCACAAAATTTATAACCAACTGTTACAAGCTGCTGCTTTTATATATCCTGTTTACACTTAGCTAAGATTAATACATAATATATTCAATTTTTTCAATTAAGGCTATGGTTCCAGAAGAAACAGCACAGCTAAAAAATACTGAAAACAGAGCAAGATAGAGAGAAACAGGCAGACAAAGAGAGACAAGAAGTAGTAGTTAGTAAAGAATGACAGCACCATGTTTCACAGGGGACAAGCAAGTTCTTGCTATGCTGTCTAATGATCACACTGATATTCCACCAAATAAACTAATGTATGTTATCACATGTTCACTGACAAGTGCAAATTTTATCATGTCTTATCGTTTTCCAACTAAATGATATCCATATTGTACAAAGTGTAACAGTAACATGAGATGAAGTAGATACACATAGCTTTTGGAACTACAGGTTATTTCTTTAGTGAAAAGCAAAGGACCACATCCTGGCATGGCCCAGACGGACCAATTGGAACCAACCAACTGCCATGTCATCCTCGACCAATGGTGTAATCTGGATGCGGTATGGGGGGTGGGTGGTGGGGGGGCATGGGGTCAGCACTCTCTTCACCTGGACATCATCAGCCTTCTTGACCTTGGAGCTGCTACTTCACATTCAAGTAGCTCTTCATTTGGTCTCATTAGGCTGAGAGCATCGCACTATAGTCCTTCCACCAAGTAAAAATCCCTTGCAGTAACAACAAACGAACCTGACCGCTCCACATAGCAGTCAGACGTGTTAATCACTGAGCTATGGAGATGGATTTCAGTGAAAAGAATTATTACCAGTTTTTGTGTTTTACTATGAATCGAGTCGCACCCCTCAAAGTAAGTACCGTGAATTTGTCTTTAACAGTATAATGACTTGTAACAGGGAAATTATTACAAATGGAGCATTAACTGATGGGCAGAGGGAAAGAACTGGACTTGGTCTCATAAGCCTGGAATTCATCACAGTGGTTTCCGACACAAGACAAACACCAAGATGCCTCTTCTGAATTCTTTCCAGACCATCACCCATCGGAGAAAGGATATGGTAAAGAATGGCTTATCCACATTTAAGGGTTGTTTGGAGAATGAATCTGTTACTAAACAGAGAAGCACAGTAGTCCAGGTTTGAGACCCTGCCCAGTTTTGTTTTGGGGCGCAAAAACAACTAGCGTCACATGCGCCCACGTCAAAACTGTAGAACACGAAGACAAAGAGAGGAGTTAAAAGCGACTACACGTTAATCCCAATCGACAGATGAGAAGACAGCTAAAAACAGGGACGTGGAGAAAGGTCTATAAAATACGCCATAGAGAAACTAAGGTCCTGAACCAAAGATTAAATGTCCTTCACCATATTGCTACAATGATAAAAAGTAAAACATGGTTGACAGCCCGAGCGTCATTAGGTAAAACAACTGATAACTCCAACAGCAAACATACATTAGAACATAAGTAGTTAAAACAAGGGCATTCAGTCAACAAATAGCGAACCGTCAAAGGCTGATGACAATGAGCAAAAAGTGACGGGAGGATCACCACTTAACAAATAGTGATGACTAAAATGACAAGACATTAACCAATACGCAACCTCTCTTGGCAAGAGGGCTGAGATGAGGTCAGCCAAGCTGCTGGGAGAGGTTTAATTCCGTGAATCTTGTTTCTATGAAGAGAAGACCAGTGGCAATGCCAAAGTGACATCACCTGCCAACAGACAGCAACTCAGAGATCATCCAAAGGGATGGAAGAGCTAGTGGTCTAAGGTAGGAGGACTGCAGCCTTGACTGCAGTGTCAGCGGCCTCATTTCCCATCAGATCGATGTAAGTGGGAACATCATAGAGGTCCCTTAACAGCGGGCAAGTGGAAGCTTTCTTGGACCCTCTGCACTTAGTGATGGACTGGGTACAGCACACAGGAACTCTGAAGGGCACTGAGAAAGTTGCAGTAGATGACACAAGTAAAAAGTCTGTGTATTCAGATCTACTAGAAGGACTGATGGAGGCCAAAGAGCACTGCTGTAAATATTGATCAATGTTCCGGAAGCCGAAGCCAAGGACGAAGGCACACCTGACACCATGGTCAGTCAGAGAGCCATCAGTGTACACAAAGATACTATCACCAAGTTCTATGTGAAGTTCGTGAAACTGAAGGCGATAGAGTGAGGCTGGAGTAGTGTCCCTAGAAGCGAATGAAGGCCAAGGTGAACATGGGCCACTGCATGAAGCCAAATTGGTGAAGCGTTCACACTCATTGGGAAAGTTGCAGGTAGTGTGAAGTTAAGCTGCCGGTGCAAGAGCCGAAAGTGAACTCCAGGAGGTAACAGAGAAGAGGTACATGCACCATACTGGTGCAAAGGAGTCATCGAAGGAAGCATAGGATGCGTTGCCATGCATGGCACACAAACGGTACACATATCTGTTGAGGAGAACATCATGCCAGTGTGACAGTGGTAGTTTGGCAGCTTCTACATACAGAGTGTCAACCGGGCTAGTGTAAAAGGCACCAATGGCCAAACGGATGCCATGATGGTGGATAGAATTGAGACAACGTATGAGGGATGGACATCCAGATGCATAAACAAAACACCCGTAGTCTAGTTTCAAACGGACAAGGGACTGACACAAACGGAGGAGGGTGGTTCGATCTGCTCCCAGGAAGTGCCACCGAGAACAAATAGGACAATGAGGGACCGCATATAGTGTGCTGCCAGATAAGACATGTGACAGGACCAAGAAAGTTCCTTACTGAGTCTGAGCCCCAGGAATTTCGTAGTTTCAACAAACGGAAGAGCAATAGGCCCAAGACGTAACAACAGTGGAAGAAACCAATTGCGCTGCCATAAATTCATACAAATGGTTATGTCAATGGAAAAACAAAAGCCTTTGTAGATGCTCCATGAGTAAAGAGGATCGAGACATGGCTGAAGATGCCCCTCAATGAGACAAGTCCGTGGAGAACTGCAATAGATGGCAAAATCATCGACAAAAAGGGAGCCAGAGACACACGGCGGGAGACAGGCCACTCTAGGGTTAATGGCGATAGCAGAGATGATGACGCTCAGGACGGTTGTAGGCTTTCTCCAAATCAAAAAACACGGACCCAGTTTGGGACTTCCACAGAAAACCATTCATGACATAGGTTGATAAAGCGATCAGATGGTCAACTGCACAACAGCACACTTGAAATCCACATCATGCAATGCTTAGTAAATTGGGAGACTCGAGTCACCATATCAGCCAGGCATGAATCTTACGTACCATCACCTTGCAAACACAGCTGTTGAGAGAAATGGGGCAATAACTAGAAGGAAGGTGGTTTCTGGGAAATATGTCCTCTGCCCAGATGCGGTTGTACAAATGAAGGAAAAAGTGCTTCCCCTCAAGAGAAAGGTGTTGCAACGTCTGAATGTGCGCATCGTCTGGCCCTGAGGCAGAGGATGGGGATGAAGTGAAAGCATGATCTAGGTCCCTCATAGTAAATGTTGTATTGTAGCACTCATTATTCTGAGAAGAGAAGGGTATCATCCGAGCCTCCTCTGCTTGTTTCCGATAGAGGACGGCAGGGTGATAGTGAGAGGAGCTCAAAATCTCGGCAAAATGGCGGCCCGAGGTGTTGGAAATAGCAACAGGACCCCCCTATGACATCTTCTGTTGCTGTCAGGCTAGAAACTGGGCATGGACCTTGGCCCCAGAGAGCCATTGGGGGTTGGCCCACACAATGGAACATGGAGTGGAACTGTTAAAAGAACTAGTAAATAAAATCCAGGTAGAAAATCCAAGTGGTGGTGGGGGGTCAAAGTGGACCAGGAAGAAATGTGAGAGTTCAGAGTGGTCGTGAGGATGCAATTTTGTTCCCTGGAGGCAGAGAACAAATGGATGTTGTGATTCTAAGAGCACCCATAAGTCTTCTTTGTTGGATCGAAGGCTGCAAACGTTCCATTGGAGGAGAGTCATGACAGTGAAAGAGGAGGAGGGAAAAAATTGAGGGGCGTCACCTTGGTGGCTGCCATGTGCCACACTTCGAAGACTCCCTGCTATAGGGCACAGAAGCTGGATCTCACCCCTTGGGATCTACAGAGGTGTTTGAATTCCCCTTCTGCTGGTCTATGGAGCCCAGGACAGCCAAACAGTTGGTGGTGCACACCGGCAACACAGAGCTAGGCCAGGGGAGTGTACCACATGGCGACACAGTCGAAGAGGATCTCCAAGTCCGCGAAAGAGAAGACCAATTGCCTTTGTTTGACTTCCTGGAGCCTTTCCAGTTGGCAGAGGAAGACTCGGATGTTGGTTAGCTGGAGGGACATAGGAAGTCTTCATGGGAGTATTCCTTTTGTCCTTTCCACCCTGCAGGTGACTTCACCCAGTGAGATGAGAGTTAGGTGGTTTGCTGCACAGCTGGGGGAGGAGACGGGGCTGTTACCATGACACTGAGTGTTTTTTCAACCATGGTGCTGAATTTGAGGTCACATATTTGTGTGGTCATGTCCTTCATGGAGCAAGATGTAGCAAGAACCATACTGTAAGTGCCAGATTGTAGAATGCACGATTGGCAACTACACAATAATTTGTGAGCGACCAGGTAAGGCACTTTTTCCTTTACCCGGATCTCCTGGGCAGCCTGTTCATTGAAATACATGGGACAATCACAAGAGGAGGCAGGATGGTCACCATTGCAATTGACACAGCGGGGAGCAAGAGACAGAAAATCGTCCTTGTGAGCATCTCTAGCACAGTTACACATTCGGTTGGTTGTCGACAGGGCACTCTAGCGCGGTTCAAATGATGATACTGATAGCAGTGCATCGAGTTCACAATGTACGGTCGAACTGTGATAACTTCATAAACTGCTTTTATCCTGGAAGGAAGTACCACTCTATCAAAAGCAGAAAAAAAGTGTGAGTGGGCACTAAGAATACATCTACCTTTTTCATCGCCCAATGCACTGCAATGACACAATGATCAGAGAGGTACGTTTGGATTTCTGCTTCAGTCAGACCATCAAGCAGCCTAGTGTAAATAACACCACAAGAAGTACTCAGAGTTCTATGGACCTCAACATGAACAGGATAGCCGTGGAGGAGCAAAGCAGTAAGCAGTTGCTGTGCTTGAGAATAAGCAAAGTGAAACGGCGTAAACGAGAGCAGGATTTCAGAGGGCCAGCAATCACATCAACACCTTTCTGAATAAGTAACGGATTTACCATTGCAAAGGACAGACCATCTTCATCTTCAGTATACGAAACTACGAGGAACCATGGTGCAGCTGGGAGGGTCTTTGAATCCGGACCTTCATTCTGTTTATGTTTGGTACACATTGACTCTGAAGAAAATGTTTGGCTCATTGTGAGCAAATCCCCCATGATTGCATGTATCTCCAATGGTGCACTCCTTTTGACGGCCCCCCCTCCCCCCCCCCCCCCCCCCCTCAGAGGGAGGCTCACCCACCTTAGGTGACTATTCACACCTCAGGTCATGCCACCCAAGCATCTGACAGAGGGACCAATCGGCAGTTTGGGAAGGTAGCACCTCAGGCAATCACCCCTCTGTGGGCCTGGCCTGTACCAGGCGGCATGTGTGAACCCTACCTGTTGACCTGGGGCTGGGAATTATGCATTACGCAGTCACCCATTATGTGTCAAAAGCATGGACCAGCCTTCAGGAGCACACAGGGAAGAAGAAGAAAAAGAGGAACCTCAAACACCGAAGTGAAGGAAGGATAGGAAAAGGTGAATGAGGAAAGAAAAAAGGAATGAAAAACTGTGGTGAGACTGTTCTGATGTCGGCTACTGAAAATGCAGAACAAATTGCCAAAAGTATCTTAGACATGTTCCCCAAGGGAGAGGAAAAGGAAAACGAATAGCAAGAGGATACACATGCAGCACAGAAGGGAAAAAATGCCACAAAGGCTCGGTCCCTGTGTTAGCCAAGCACAAACCTGCCAAAGAGTGGTGAAACGCCTGGGGAGACCCTGCTCAGAAGAGAAGAGTTATCATCATCATCGTCATCATCAACAGACCCTCAAGACATTAGTGCAAGATGCTTAGCAACAAGAACACAATACTTAGTCTAGAGATTATTTGTAATTTACTGAATTTTTATGGGTTATGGAAGCAGATGTTATTTCAAATACATCTTATATATTCCACATTATATATCATTAAATAGTCCACGTCATGGAAAGTAAATAACTGTTAACTATCAGAATTACAACAGAGAAGTTCTATGAATATGTGTACATGAAAGATACAGGAACTGATGCAAACACACCTCATTGTTGTCTGAGCTAGCTGGGTAATTGCAAATTCTGGATCTTCAACACCATAACTTGCCAGGTAGGCATCAATAATTCTTAAGTAAAGCACGCCATCAATATTTAACGTCACATTGTCTGGAAGAAGCACACAAAAAGGGATCAAATATGCAGTATGTATATGAAAATATACAAATTAACTTAGGACTGCCGCAACTGGCTGTCAAAAGGTGAAATACCAAGTACTGCCAACAGAAATATTTAACATTAGAAAGTACTATATCTAAGTTTCGTAATTTCTATGTCCCTCAGGGAAGAAAGGTGGAGAGGTTGAATCAGCAATTCTGCCTCATCTTAATTTATGGGGGGTAGGACATCAAATGTGCTGACTTGGAGCAGGAGAGGGACGACAGGACATTTTAATTTCCACTGTCTATACTTTTACAAATAAATTCATAAAACTTTGTCAGCATGACCAGGGAGAATTCAGGATTAACACTCATAGCAGTGGAAGTTCAAAAACATAACAAAATATTTTTTTTTTTACTTGTGAAATTTCATCATTTTTTCACTTACTATTGGCTGCATTTGTTGCTATAGATACACTTTTCTTCAAGTAATATAAAGTCTTCGATGAATTTTGCACAGCATACAAACCATACTTACAGGTGTATGAGACTCTTCAATTTATTTAATTTATGAAAAAAATGAATGAGCTGTTACATTTCAATCTTCACGTTTAGAAAAAACTCAAATTTTATAGTCAATTATCTCAATTTTTACTACAGTTTTCAATAGATTTGGAAAATTCTATAGTTTCATAGACCTGTAAGTATGGTTTGTATGCTGTGCAAAATTAATCACAGAAACGCTCTTACTTATGAAGAAAAATGTACCTATAGCAACAAATGCAACCAATAGTAAGTGAAAAAAATGATGAAATTTCACATGTAAAAAAATATTTTGTTATGTTTTTGAACTTCCACTGCTATGAGTGTGAATCCTGAATCCTTCCTGGTCATGCTGACAAAGTTTTATGAACTTATTTGTAAAAGTATAGACAGTCGAAATTAAAATGTCCTGTGGTGTCCCTCCTGCCCAAGTTGGCTCGTTTGATGTCCTACCCCTTAAGTTAATTATATTTCTATTTCTATTGCTATGATAGTCATTTGAACAAGTAAAAGTGTGCCAAACAAATACCTGCACAGTAGTTATCAAAAATTTTAATATTTCTTACTTCAAACATATTACAATCAAATACCAAAAGGTGAAAGAAAACTGCAGTTCTAATGCCAAAACTTCATGCAAATGTGTATAACAAAGTAGATTCATTGCTGTTGTCATGTATTCGCAATTGAAAGTAGCTTACCTGAAGTGATTGCACTTTGCTTGGGGACATCAATTGCTATTTCTTTTAGACTCTGAACATATTTAACTTTATCCACAATTGGTAATAAGATATTCAGTCCAGGCTCCAAGATCCTATGAAACTTCCCCATTCTTTCAACAATCCATGCCTACAATATCAAATACATTAGTATCAATACTTGGTGAGGTGCTTGTCTTGCAAACAAACAATAATTTTCTCATTCAGAAGACAGAAGTATATGTTACAAGTCTAGATTAGGGCTACTGTTGCATTGAGTGTTTTATGTAGCAACACTGTCAGTGCTCGCTGTTAGATATGATGGGCCCAAGGGGGATGTATCAACTGCTGGTTATATGCAGCCAATGAGAGAGCAGCAAGCAGACAGTATGTTTCTTAGCAAAAAGTAAAGGAATATTGTCACATAGAAGCAAATTCCACTACGTATTTGGGAAAAAAGCAGCAGCTACTGTATCCCCAAAAATTGACCAAATACTTATCACAGTAAATGAAGTAAATGTATGTCAAGTAAGATACAGTTGAAATAAGAACTCCCAACAAAATTAACACCTTCCATCATAACCCAGACATCATGATCTGCTAGAAATCAATCTATTTTCACAACCTCCATTCAAAGTTAAGTATTAAAACACTATCTTTTTGATCATACAATTTAGGCTTTCATGGCCAGTATTAACTTCATTTAAAACTTCTGGGCTGACAAGCCATGACTGATATGTAAAACTTTCTTCTATCATGAAGCAGCAGTTCACTCCACCTCTGAAGTGAAATGTCTATTTTCTAATCTGTCACTTGTTACATCAAACTACCATGGATTCACAAATTGATTAGTTGCCAACTTATGAGCAGTACAGAAATACTGAATCAGTCTAGACTTTAAAGAACATATCCTGTCATGCACAAGTAGTAGTATAGAAGAAAATCATATAGCAGATGATCATTCACAATGTTTATGTAACACATTCTATACAAAGTAGTCCACTTCTTGCCAGGTTTAACCAGTACATTAGCACCTATACCTCGAGTCTACCTTCTGCCTGAGTCAATGAAGATTTTTAACAAAAAACTGCCCCGAAATTCTTTTAGCCCACATTCAGTTGGTTGGTTGGTTGTTTGGGGAAGGAGACCAGACAGTGCGGTCATCGGTCTCATCGGATTAGGGAAGGATGGGGAAGGAAGTCGGCCGTGCCCTTTCAGAGGAACCATCCTGGCATTTGCCTGGAGCGATTTAGGGAAATCACGGAAAACCTAAATCAGGATGGCCGGACGCGGGATTGAACCGTCGTCCTCCCGAATGCGAGTCCAGTGTCTAACCACTGCGCCACCTCGCTCGGTCTAGCCCACATTCACTTAATTCTTTAAATCTTTCAATAATTTCTCAACACTACACCAGAACATTATCATCTGTAGCTGAGCACTTAGCATGTCTGCCAAAGCAAGAACTTGTGCTTGTTGATGTAAATGGGATGTGTGACAAGGAGACCAAAGGAAGTGCCTGAAGAATACATAGCAGCTCAAGCTTTCTACCACAGCACAGACTCCAAAGACTGGTAAAAATATTCATCATATTACAACACGAACATGAACTGTTATATCAGGTAATGAAGTGGTCAGCAAGAAGGCTCACTGTGACATTAAGCCACTGTCACAAGCAAACTCCATCAGCAAGAACTGTGATGATGATATAATAGCCTAAGCATCCACTGGTGGATTAAAGGGGGACGCAGGGCGGGAGTGCCCCCTTTACTTTGCTTTACCTAAGTGAAAAAAGTTTGTATTTTTTGGAGTAGCTAGAGTTTCATCATGTTATGTTTTCACCCTGCTGTACACTCTGGGAACGTTTTTTATTTAAAATTAAAATTTGGCCTTTCAAGTGGTACCCCATTTTAGCCAGATATAGAGTGTAACAGTTTGTTGTTCTTATCTGCTTTTCTCTAATCTCTATATTTCTGATCATTTCTAGGATCTATTTCAGGTCAAAGTTTGTGTCCATGTACTGCTTGTGACTTAACCTATACAACTTTATTATTCAAAGTAGAATCACAGGGTAACACCCACATCCATGCCCATGGGTGGATTCTAACCCCCAGCCAGAACAGCCTAGCCATCTGCAGCACAGCTATACTGCCCCGCTTCTCTGGGAATTGCCCGCTAGGATTTCTTGACTTCCGTACCCCCGACCAGTGGCGTGCACTGCACTAAGCCCGTCCGTTGCTACCTGGCGTGCATCCCTTATTGTCAGTGTTGTGCTCTTAGACATTTCATCTTGGGCTGAATAGCTTATATGAACAGTTCCTTTTACTGGTGTAGACTGTTTCATTTCTGTCATCTGTGTACCATGAAACAAGCTTCAAAGATAACATCTTTTTTCTCTAAAAAACAGAAGACAACAGGTGAGTTTATTACAGCGTAAGATTATGGTTCGTGAGGTGTTATATGGGCAAAAGTTGCTTGTTCATGTATATGTATTACTTAATTTTGCAACTGAGTTCTTAAAGTCAAGCTATTTGAGATTACACTACAATTTTTATAGGAAGAAGCATTTTTTATATTTTCTTCAATAGTTGTTAACTTGTTTTCATATGCTGCGGCTGTCTACTTAAATTGGAAAGTAGACAGTTTTTCTATGTATGTTACTTAACTTATTGGGCATAAAGTATTTTTATGGCCACCCATCATTGTGATCAACGAATCAAACCAAATTAATTTTATGTTCGAGACAGTGACAAGTAATATATTTTCATGGGCAGAAGTACTTGTTTTAAGGAGTCCTTTTGTGGAAATTGTACGATATTGCAAAGAATAGCCTTATCTTTTCTGTTTCCTTGTATTTTTTACAAACTGTTAAACTTGGTATCAATGACATCTACGGCAAGTACCTTTGCCTCGGAAGTTATTTTCAGCTGGGGGAGGGGGCATTCTGATGATAAAATTGCCAGTGGTCAGTCTCATTTGAGATTTGCAGGCAGATTGACCATTTCTGAGGATACATCGGATTGTCATATTTGAATATGAAGTCTCAACAATGTATTATTATGAAAGGTTGTTGTTTCCGCAAGTTGTTCCTAAAGTAGCAAACAACTGGCATTGTGCTTGCATGCCAAGTTGCAGGCCCTGCAAAGAACTGCCTGCTTAACTTTTTTATTGCCGATAGCTATAAATACAATACACTACAATTTCCATATTAATCTATAAAATGAAATTGTACAATTAACAAACGAAAAGAAACAACTCATGGTAGCAAATTTACACAGAAACAGAACTGGATTTTTGCTTCATCATTCTGTCAGTATCATGGCAATTTACCTATCAGGACACGTTTAAATCTCACCTTCCATGTGAAATCATCCAATGTGTGACCTTTAGGCCTAATTATAATATATCACTTAAATGTGGTAATTTATTTTTTTCGAAAACATGCTCATTTCCTGTGCACCGTGATCTAAAACCAAAATGTTTGACTACTAACAGGTAAGGTACTTTGATGCAGTAGAACCTGAAATGTCAGTGTCAAATGGAAATGAACACAAGTGTATCTTTTTATATGCAGCGTGTATGTATTTTTAAAATGGTAAATACACCTTCGAATCTGTCAAATGGTTCCGCTACAAGACAACAGTTATTACCACAGCTTAGATGTGCTTCTTGCAATTTTCTAAATAATCACCCTTATTTCAGTCAACTAACTAGAAATTCACAAACAGAAGGGTCTTTGAGGACTTCCACATCTACTAAATTATGATGTAAAGCTGTGTCAGATGTGACGTCTGACACAAAGCTTTATTCCATCACTACAACCTATAAAAAAATTATCACAAATTTGCAACCACTTATGCAACTGATGAGAATCTTTTTAATTAATGGATAAATACTCTTGCTGTGTTTTAATATTTATTTTGCTACTTTAGGTAACAAGTGGAAGAAGCAATGTAGATTATAGTCAATCAAGCTGGCCAAACATTTCACACCAGCCAGCCAGTGTACTCTTTTGCGGTACGTTGCACGAACCTTAGGTTCTATATAAAATTACTCAGTACAGAATTAAAGATCTCAGCAAGAGCTAGATTAAAATAATGTCGAAAAACAGCTTAAATCTATAAAACACAACAAAGCTCCAGGGCCTGATGGAATTCCTGTCACAGAATTTGTGACTGATTTAGCCCCTTTCTTGACCATAATTTACCACAAGTCTCTTGAACAAGGCGTTATCCCCAGTGAATGGAAAGGAGCACAAGTCACACTGACACACAAAAAGGGAAGTAGAACAGACCCACAGACATTTCGGCCAGTAATACGGAGCAAATGTGCGAGGCTCCTATCAGGCGGGACTAATGGGAGACATATAGCAACCACAAAGAAAGCCAGCACGGATGGTAACAGGCTTGTTTGACTGGCGAGAGAGCGTTAGTGACGTGTGGAGAGGTCAGAATTGGCAAACACCCGAAGAAAGACTTATATCACGCCAGAACCATCTTGAAAAATTCCAGACGCAAAATCTTGGCAGATGCGATGCATATCCCCCTACATATATATCTCGCAAAGACAAAATTAGGTAAGTAAGAGACTAAGAGCTCATACAGAGGCATTTAAACGGTCATTCTTTCCATCCGGGAATGGAATAGGAAGAAACCTTAACGTATGGTACCCCGGAGTACCCTCTGCCACACACCACACAGTGACTCGCAGAGTATGGACGTAGATGTAGATAGTATTAAGTCTTTGATGCGCATTTAGGCTAAAAGTCTATTAGCAGAGTGAGCAGCCATGTACGTTTGTGAGGCAGGAGGGTTCAAGACATATCACTTATGACTTTGGTGCAATGCATTGGTGCAATCTATTCAGATGAGCATAATGAGATTGAGGACTCAGCACCGCCTAGCTTGCCACTTTGAATGATCCAGGTGATCAGATGAGCTGCGCTTCAACTTCATCACCTGCAGATAACACTTCCGTTTCAGAGGTACATTACGAAAATGACATCGGTCGACATATTGCGACTAAACCACCTGATAGTGTGCTTGCCACTATACTGCAAAACCACTGGGAACCTCCTGCTGAATACAGTTACCCACATTCTACTCATAATAAGGGTGGGAAGACTGAAAGAAGGTTTCTGAAAAGTGAGCACTTAGATAAATATAAAGCATGGTTAGTTTTGTCTCCATCCAAAGAAGGTCTATTTTGCAAAGTGTGTCATTTCATTGTACCTGCTCTTAAGGGTGGGTATCATGTGGGAATGAAGTTAAACACATTAGTGGCTGTACCTCTGACAAAATTTGATAAGTTATTATGTAAAGATGGTGACCTGGAAAACCAAAGTAGAGCAGTATATCATCCGCAAGCTTTAGGACGCACCAATGACTTTTTGGTTTCTTACCACAATCCAAATAAATCAGTTGAAAACCAAGTTGACACCTACCGACTAAAGAGAATGGAAAAAAAAATAAAAACTGTTGTCATTTCCTTTGCAAAACGTCATATTTCTTGGAAGGTAGAACATGCCTTTTAGAAGACATCTAGATGGTGGCTCTGTTTTTTCTAATGATTCCGAACTATCAAATAAAGACAACTTTAAAGAGTTGATGAAATTTCGCACCAAAGAATGTGGGGAAATTGAATTAGAAGCACAGTATAGCTCTGGTAATAAAAGATGCACATTTTTAAGTAAAACTGTTCAAAATGAGTTGATTGAATGCTGTGGTGAAGAAATTATTTCTCAGGTAGCAAATAGAATCAAAAAAAAAAAAAAAAAATCAGATGTCAATTTTTTAAAGATATGTTTATAAAGATGTGATCAGAGAAGATTTCATAGGTTTCATCAATCCACGGGAGCCACAGACAAATCTGTAGAAATAAAACTTCAAAGCTGGATTCAAAAGTAATAAAAACGAAGATTTCTCCTCAACATCTGACGATGAAAATGACCAACTTGAGTCTTTTGAAGACGCTTCTCTAATAAATGTAACAAAGGTAGAGCAGATGAAGAGAATAAAGATACCAGAATGACTGGAATACATTTAGGTAAAACTGTGATTAACACTACGAGACATCTTACTCTCGATCTTGGTAAATGTACTTGTACTGCAACCGATGGCTGCTCAGTCACGAGTTCCGAGATTGTTGGAGCAGTTGCCACAATAAAGAAAGAATGTATTACAGCTGAAAGAGCCCCAAGTTTCAAACATTCTTTGAATTTATCTGTTTATATGTGTTCTGGTGTGCAACAAGTGAGAAACTCAATTGGTATTGTTAAGGTGGCTGTTTCATTTTTTACAGCCTCTCCAAAAAGAAATGCTGTACTCGTTAAGCATACAAGCAGTCAGCTTGTCTCTATGTGTGAAGCAAGATGGTTAGAAAGGCAGTTATCTGCAGTGTCGTTTCTTAAAAAAATTGAAAAAATCTTGTAGCGCCTTGAGGAAATGTCACAATGGTCACATTTTTCAAGTGATACTTCTAGTGTAACAGCTACGATGCTTTTATATGCTATCAGTAATGGAGAATTTATCTTAACTCTAGTGTGCCTTGCTGATGTGCTCTGTCAAACATTACCTCTCAGTAGATTTTACCAAAAAGAAACTATTGATGTTACAGAAGCAGCTGATACCATAAACGACACTTTACCAGTCTTTAAAACAAAGCGAGCTAATGCAGTTGCAGAGTTCAGTCTCCTTTATGATGAAGCCAAGAGAATCGCAGATATTGTTGGAAGCACCATCCAAACACCCAGACATACATCTTGCCAAATTAACAGATCTAATGCTGCTCCATCGAGTCCAGAAAGTTATTTTAGGGTTAATGTCTTCATCATCATTCTCAACACAATTAGCAACGATCTTGAAAGCACATTCTCTAAAAACGTTCTAATTCTCTTCAACCTGAACACGCTTCTACCAAAGTCTGTTCTTTGTCGACAAGATCCATGGAGTCAGTGATTAGTGATACCGAAACACTGGCTAGAAAGTATTATAAACTGTTTGGAAAGGTTGAAAGTGACTGTATCTCTAATTTGAGGTACAGAAGTCAAGTTGTGGATGACAAAATGGAAAAGGGAAGATGCAAAGAAAACACTTCTACCAAGCTCTGCAGTTGAGAGTTTGCAGTTTTGTACTACAGACATTTTCCCCTTGATCACATCTTCAATGTTGATCCGTTCTTGTCTTCCTGTCTCAACTTCAACAACCAAAAGATCTTTCTCTACATGGAAATTGATTAAGACTTGGTTAAGAAATCATTGTGGGCAAAACCGCTTAACTGGGCTTGCTTTACTGTACGTATGTAGGGACATTGTTATTAACAAAGAAAAAATCATAGACAGATTTGAAACTTCGTGGCAGATTAAAACTGTGTACTGGACCGAGACTTGAACTCAGGACCTTTGCCTTTCACGGGCAAGTGCTCTACCAACTGAGCTACCCAAGCACGACTCACGCCCCGTCCTCACAGCTTTAATTCCGCCAGTACCTCATCTCCTACCTTCCAAACTTCACAGAAGCTCTCCTGCGAACCTTGCAGAACTAGCACTCCTGGAAGAAAGGATATTGCAGAGACATGGCTTAGCCACAGGCTGGGTGTTGTTTCTAGAATGAAATTTTCACTCTACAGTGGAGTGTGTGCTGATATGAAACTTCCTGGCAGATTAAAACTGTGTGCCGGACCGAGACTCGAACTCGGGACCTTTGCCTTTCACGGGCAAGTGTGCTGTGAGGAAGGGGCGTGAGTCGTGCATGGGTAGCTCAGTTGGTAGAGCACTTGCCCGCGAAAGGCAAAGGTCCCAAGTTCGAGTCTCGGTCCAGCACACAGTTTTAATCTGCCAGGAAGTTTCATATCAGCGCACACTCTGCTGTAGAGTGAAAATTTCATTCTAGACATAGACAGATTTATTGCAAAGGGTGGAAAGAGGAGAAGATGTATGCTTTCTGAGGTCTAGATGTTGTCAAGCCAGCTGATGAGAAAAGATAGAGTAATTAATAATTACAAAACTATATTAGATTTTGCGCTTTCATAAGAACTGTAAGAACAATAAACCACCTGCTAATATGCATAAAACGGATCAAATATGTACTTTACAAATGGAGAGCCAATACAAAAATTGTTAACGTAACTTCTACCAAAATTTAAACCACTCACTACACAGAAATATATCATATTATATTCAAAATTATTGTTTTATATCTCTTATATAAGTTTGTAATGACTATTACTCATACTATTATTTATTTCAGAATGGGTATCACCTTAAACAGTTTAAAAATTGAAAACGTAAAAAGAATTATGGATTTATTTACAGCTTTACTAATATTGATTTAAAGTGAAGTATTTGTGTTTACAAAATGCTAATGTAACTTGATACTTTCCTGTTAACAATTATGTAAATGTAAATGCCTATGTAACGACTTTGATGTCCAACTTTTGAAAAAATTTTAGACATATGTATCCCCAAAATAAAGCACATCTTTCCCACGTCTTTGATATGTTTTTTTAAGTCTCAAAAAGCTTGAAATACTACATTTTAAAGACCTTCTTTTCTTTGTTTTCTGGGGACACCCCAGGTTCTCTTTCTCTCCAAGGCACCCCCCCCCCCATAACATTTCTTTAATCCACCACTGTAAGCATCTTACTGGTATAGAGGAAACAGATTTTTTGCTTGAATGAAATAAAACACAAAACACAGATTTTAGTTTAAAAACACAACTTCCTTTGGGTGTATATTTAGAAGCTAAGTTACCATGTGGACAAGCTGTGAAATCTAATACCTAGTAGCAAGGGTGTCCATATGGTACACTGGGGGAGGGGAGGGGGGGGGGGTGAGCAAGACCTGGAGGTATAGAGTATTTTTAACATTTTGGAATACAAAAGGAGACTTAAAAAAACCCTCAGAGGGGGCAGAAATGGGGGAGGGAGGAGGGGTTGTGCCTGCCCTTTCTCCCAGGTATGGAGGCCATTGCCTAGTAGCAAATCGTATCAAGCAATTTATTTGAAATGGTTTGTAAGGAAGTGAGTGCATGAAGTGTATGTTGTAATAATTTATTTTACACTTTTTACAGAATTATATCACATATTATCAACTAGTGGGGCAACTAGTTCTGTTCAGAACATTTTGTTGCTACTGAAGAAGATCATTAGAGAATTAAAAAGATACCTCTGAAGAAAAAATGACTGCCAGAAACTCATACACCATCTGTTCAAAACTACTGGGACACCCATTAGTACACATGGGACGTGTCCACCCTTCAGCTTTATGATGGCTTGAACTATATGGAGGACACTTTCAAAGGGGTGTCTGAATGTGTCTGGAGGAATGGCAACCCACCTTTCTCAAGAGTTGAATCCAGAGAGGGTAATGTTGTAGGACGATGGGGTCTGGAGCAAAGTCGATGTTGTGATTCATCCCAAAAGTATTCCACTCAGTTCAAGTTGGGACTCTCGGGAGACTAGAGCATTTTAGGAATGTTATTGTCCACAAACCAGTGTCGCAAAGACGCTGCTTTATGACACGGTGCATTTACATGCTGATACAAAGAATCAATCTCTCTCAACTGTTCCTCTACTGCTAGGGCGCTCGACCCATTGATCACAATCACAATTGACCAGTCCATTACCATGGCATTAAGAGCCAATCATTCAAAACCTTTGTCCAAAATCTGTTGAAATGAACTGCTTTGTAAAATACCAGTTTGTTGACAATGAGTGTCCGCACAGCCTCTGTAGGCGATAGATATGACAACATTGATTCCACCTCTTTTTTCCTCCATCTGCATTTCACAAGCAACAGTCATTCCTCCTGCATTGTTATAGAAATTAAATGTGAAATGCTTTTCTCAAAAACAGTCACAAACCTTCATTGGATCAAGAAGCTGCAAAGAATTATATGGACAACCTGACAGCACTGAGGAAAACCAATTTTCAGATTTCGATGCAATGGAACCTGTTCTAGCTTCCATAGCTCAACCTTTCCAAAAAGGGATGTGGATGATATTGTAAGTAAAATTAGTATTCCTTCCTTCCTTCCTTCCTCCCTTCCCCCCCCCCCCCCCCCCCCAGTGTGACTGAACCTGAAAGGAGGAAATAACACGATTTCAGAGTGACATTTTCATAAAGTCAGAACACAATGAAGATAACTTTGAGAAATTGGTGAGTGTAAAAAGATACTCTCACATTATAAAAATGGTATTCTATGTTTTATCATTTTTTGGATCAATTTGTCTATGTAAGGCAGTGTTTTCAATGATGAACATAGTAAACTGTAACTATGGAATTAAACTGACTGACATCCTCTTCTTTCGGACTGTGTAGGGTTGGCTCTGACAAATTATTCACCAGATTCTAATAAACTTGCCAATGATATGCAAAGCCAAGTACATCACAACACTGTTTTCAAGATTTACGACATACATTTTAATTTTTTTCACATGTGTAATATCTTGAAAATTTAGTAGTATGTCTACAAGTTTTAATAGTTGGAAAATTGTCTATTATGTGTTTTGTGTAACTAAAATGGTTAATTTTGGCTACAGTGTTGTTATATGCTTAAGCCTTTATGAGTTTTGAAGCCAGTAGATCTGTAAACGGACCAAATTACTTGTAGTAGATCTCAAGCCTTAAAGAGATTCAGCACCCCTGCTCTAGTGTAACAGTACACATTGCTGTTAAATGTGTTCCTGTCCTTCCACATTTAGTGTTTTCTTAAGCACAAAGAGGGACTACACCCAAATAATGAGCACCACCCCTTACCTTAACAACATCTCCTCTACACTTCACTGTTGGCACTAAAGTGCCATACATGTTTATCAAGGCATTCACCAAACCAAAACACTCCCACTAAACTGCCACAAGGTATACCTGACTCATCACTGCAAACCACGCAGATCCAGTCATTCACCATCCAGTGGCATCCATTTTTACAAAAGATCAAGTGTCGCCTAGCACTGGCGATAGAAATGAGTGGTTTATGAGTAGCTGCTCTACCATTGTATCCCCTTCTTTTTTACTTTCTACACACAGCAATTGTGCCAACTGTACTGCCAGCACCACTTTAGAACTCACGAGTGAATCCTTCCCGATTTTTGTGATTTTTTACAACAGCTCTGCCTGCTATTTGTTTAGCTGCTGCTGTTCCCTCATGTTTCCACTTCACAGTCACATCACCAACAAGTTGACTTGGACAACTTTCAAAGGGTTGAAATGTCCTTAACTGATTTGTTACTCAGGTGACATACATTGAATAGTCCATGTCACTGAGCTCTCCTGACTGTTCCACTACACTGTTACTGCTTTTCTCATGAAAACACAATACTCTCCATCTCCTTTTATATTGGCAGGTTTGCCTCTCATGACATCTATCGGTAAACTCCACATTACATAGGTGTATCTCGAAGGCTATGATCAGGTAGTGTACATACATTCATTTCAGTTTATATGAATATGCTGCTGGAACTAGGACACAGAGAAAACCTCCGTACTTTCCAGTACAGCAAACATATCTATGTGTGCTATAATAAATTATACGTAACAACACTGTTGAAATATAAAGAACGTTTTCATCTTGAGATATTTCCGACCGCTCTACATTAATGTCTGCCAGTCAAAATATCGCTCGTTAATATCCGCCGAGAGATGTTTTTATCTAGTATACATTTGTGTGCACTGTGTGTTGCAAACCCTGATTTCACGACCGAATTGTGCAGACTACTTCATAAGAAAATCATACCCAAGTCCGCCGCGTTACACAAAGTTATCGTATGGCGATACACCTGCAACTCATCAATGCATGCTGCATGCCTTCTCCGAAACATTTCTATATCATAGATCGACTTTGCTGGGCATGCAACTGGAGAAATACACGAAAAGTTTGTTAGATATTTGGTGAAATGAGAGACAGAGGCACCACGTAAGAACAGAAAGAAAGAACCACAATCCAAAAACTGGATTCACAATTAATGGTCTTACCTCTTGTTGAGGCACGAACATTATTACGGTGTTCATGGGTGTGTACGACTTCCATCTGATCTGCAATGTTGTAATTTGATGTTGCGGTGCGAGTCTGACAGCTCGGCCAACAGCAGCCTGAAATCACAAGTACGTTGCACTTAAAAGATTGATTTTGCTACATTTGGAATTCCCCTAGCATGACACGTACCGACAACACCGGTCGCAGCCGTACACTACATGACAGTACCATAACTGCATCAAATCTTACTGCACTATATCATCAAACAATCTTGACTCTATTCTGACTTCCAACACAGATCAAAACACCACATGCAATTTCAGCTCTCCGCATTTGTTTACAGACCACGAGCATCAAAGATGTTGTTATACACCTTTACACGCAGATATTGCTGGCAGCTCCGAAAAGTTTTATATTTTTTTTAGCGCCCGTACTCACTTGGTGACCAATGCAAAAAGTTCTACAGCCACATCTACGAATAAACTGAGTTAGTAAGCTAATCAAAGAGTCACAGGATGCAGGAATGTGATACTGTCCGTACATCTGGGTGCGATCACCCACTAACACGATCCCATCGAGGAGATAGCAGACAGAAAGGCAATCGCAGGGTAGTACATTTTAAGGACAGAAAGGCAAGAAAGACTCACGGCAAACAGCGTGGGAAAGACAGCTTGCGACAGTTGGGATGGGTAGTAGGGCTGTTGGCGGATTTGTGACAGCAGCGATATTTCATGTGTGGGTGTTAGGAAATATTAAGGTACGTTTACACTGGGATACATGTATGAGCGACATGTCAATTTGACATGTCGCGATACATCACCTCATACAAAAATTCACGGAATTTGTATGCGGGCCCTCGAGCTCATACATGTCACGTATACATTTTGTATATCGCTTTTTGGCCATATACGCGACATGTATGAGCGACATTTGAAGAACTCGCGCACTCGCAGTACTATCATTTCCTGTCGTCTTGTCGACTGCCGCTTATTTCGACGATTAGCGTATGCGTAGTACCAGGCTCTTTGGCGGCTGTTTGAGTTTTGAAGGTGCCGACTGTCGTTTCGACGTTAATGTATCTGTATAAAATATCAAAAAGTGCCATATGCAACATTATTCTTCGTGTTTGCGAGGCCATTGTGCAAGTTTTATCCCAAGAAGTGAAGGTAAAAGTTTTATATATATCAGAGTATGTCATACATTAAATAATTTTTTCATGCATCTGGCACGTATATCAATGTTTTGCTGTTATTCCGGCGGCCTCGCGTGATAATGTTGACAACGGATGCCGACAATCGTGTGTGAGACGTCGGCATTAGCAATCGCGCGACAATGCAAATGTTTTGTCATGAAATCTTCGTTTTACGAGGAATCCCCAGTGGCTAAAAAACGGAGTGTTACTGCCAACTGATCCTCTGGTGGAATCGCTTCCCGAAAGTTTGTGTTGGTTTTGGACACAAGAAGAGCCACAAGTGATAACAAACCGCGGAAATCCTCCATACTCATCCTAACATAATTTCTAAAATATGGCGTTAATTCGCGAGAAACTCTCTGTGCCACCATCTACGCTTCCTCCGCCTTTTCTTCCTATCATTTTCCAAAAGAGCAAGTGTATCAGCACATAAAAATGTGAAAACTTCCAAATCGTCGTCGGAAGCTATCGCACAGTGATACATATCAACCAGTGTAAATGCACGCTCATACATGTATGAGGTTGATACTTGTCAACTCATACAAGTCGCGATACATGTCGCAAAGTCGTATATACATGTATCTCATACATGTGCCGATACAAATCGCAGTGTAAACGCACCTATACATGTGCCGATACAAATCGCAGTGTAAACGCACCTTTAGGTAGAGGGCTTCGACCATAGATATTGGAAGACTGGTCATGACCATGGAGGTACGAATAAGGGGAGATGGCGCTACGTATCCCAGCCGTACTACGTTTTGAAGCCATGGGGGCGTGGCTCGCTGCCATGACACTCTGACCAAAACATTGCCAGTGTGCTATAGCGCTGCGTGTATTAAAGTCGCTAATTGCACCATATACGCATGTAACGTCATCAGATTGGTGGTTTCAAGGTTTTTGTTTAAAATAAAACCTCGTAAAGGCGAAATTCCGCGTTTCTTCTGATTAAAAATAGTTTTTAATGTAATATTACGAATAGCTAGTCTTCAATGTAAACGATACAATTTTGTTAATTCAGTAATCAACGTGTATCACAAACTAGGGTTCTTTCTTTACTTATTCTTACGATCATCTGATTGGACGAAGCAATGCCAGATTTACGAAAAGTGACGACGTCTTTTCCGATTTTCGTGACATACAAACCAAAACTTTTCAGTTGTTTGAGTTCAGAATGATGTATTGTAGCAGCTATTTACTAATGTGTAACAGACTGATTGCGGTTCTGACCACCATCTATATCTGAAGAGGTAACCAAATGATCTGTCTTTGTTGTTAATTATTTAAACAATGAAGCAGCAGATAAATAAGTCTGATAAAATAACTCAATGTGAGTTAATGTTTAGCCAACAACCTGTCACATTGTGCACACCTTCATTCCGTTGTCAAGTGGAATATAATTGCGGAGAATCCCAAGAAATATAAATTAGGTGTTTGTTATACACAAAACAGGTACTTTCAGTTTGGATAACATTGACCCTGAGGAAGAAAACAAAACTCTTTGCCATACAGTTCATACACACTTCAATACATACCCACATTTCTTCTCTTAAGTGATATGCTGCAGCTCTAATATGAGGCTGGGGCACTTTTTTAGTAACTAACAAATCAACTGCAGCAGCAGCACTTAAATGACATGTCTGTTAGCCAAGGCAGTATAACAGTGTTCCAATTTTCACCTGCTATGGGACTCATTTTAATATTAGTAAGGAGTTCTACTTATTGCTTACTTACCTTAGGTTCCAATTTCTTATTTTGGTATGGAAGAGATTTGTTAACAGGGCAACAATGTCCCAGTGTTTTTAGGTAGCTTAGGCATAAACCATTCTTCATTGAGCTTTGTTTATGTCATTCCCTATTTTATAACTTTCATTCTTTTAAATGCAAGCCTCTCTTGTCAAGCTGACAGGTATTTACAGTGGTACAAAATGAAATGATGAAGGGATTGAGACAGATCATGGAGCAAAACTTTACATCATAGTTTGAGAAGTGTGGAATGTCTCAATCAATAAGCAGAAGCTTCATTGCTTGCCAATGACAAAGTTTTACTAACATTGAAACTAGGATTTGCTTTTGGAATCATTATCCTAATAAAAAATATAGGCTATATATTCCTTATTCATTCATAAAAAGTATGGGAACTGGGAATGAAATAAAGCATAAATATTAGGTACTATATTCAGAATTTTATTCCAGCAAAAAAGCTTTTCTTGATCTGTTGTTATCCACTTTGTTGAACTGCTTGTTACAGGTACACAGAAAAATTATTACAATGTGACTTTTCAGTTAACTGCCTTTTTCAAAAGATTGTGGAATTTAAAAATAACACAGTTCTATGTAAAAAAAATATTATATGAAATTGTAACAAAGTCCACATCATTGCTTGTTGAGAATGAAAGAAATGTCTCAGTCTCCTGACTGATACAAATGTAATACTATTTACCATTCCTCATACATATGATTTATCACAGTGGTCTTGCATAAGCCAGGAAAGTAGTCAAGCAAATAAACATAAGAAAATATGCAATCATTTATAAAATACGTCTTACTACAGATATAAACGTTGTGGGCTGTAGTTTCTGTACAACACATGGGTTACATTTCAATGGATTAGGGGAGAGACTGCTAGAAAATTTAGTGCCCAATGAAGCAGTGAAAAACCAATAACGCCCACCTGCGAACAATACTACCTCTAATTTTTTGAGAGTAAACCACTGTTGGACTAGATCACCAAAAAATATAATTTGTAATGACACACAAGCAAAAACCATAACATACCATACAATGATAGGAATGTACACTCCTGGAAATTGAAATAAGAACACCGTGAATTCATTGTCCCAGGAAGGGGAAACTTTATTGACACATTCCTGGGGTCAGATACATCACATGATCACACTGACAGAACCACAGGCACATAGACACAGGCAACAGAGCATGCACAATGTCGGCACTAGTACAGTGTATATCCACCTTTCGCAGCAATGCAGGCTGCTATTCTCCCATGGAGACGATCGTAGAGATGCTGGATGTAGTCCTGTGGAACGGCTTGCCATGCCATTTCCACCTGGCGCCTCAGTTGGACCAGCGTTCGTGCTGGACGTGCAGACCGCGTGAGACGACGCTTCATCCAGTCCCAAACATGCTCAATGGGGGACAGATCCGGAGATCTTGCTGGCCAGGGTAGTTGACTTACACCTTCTAGAGCACGTTGGGTGGCACGGGATACATGCGGACGTGCATTGTCCTGTTGGAACAGCAAGTTCCCTTGCCAGTCTAGGAATGGTAGAACGATGGGTTCGATGACGGTTTGGATGTACCGTGCACTATTCAGTGTCCCCTCGACGATCACCAGTGGTGTACGGCCAGTGTAGGAGATCGCTCCCAACACCATGATGCCGGGTGTTGGCCCTGTGTGCCTCGGTCGTATGCAGTCCTGATTGTGGCGCTCACCTGCACGGCGCCAAACACGCATACGACCATCATTGGCACCAAGGCAGAAGCGACTCTCATCGCTGAAGACGACACGTCTCCATTCGTCCCTCCATTCACGCCTGTCGCGACACCACTGGAGGCGGGCTGCACGATGTTGGGGCGTGAGCGGAAGACGGCCTAACGGTGTGCGGGACCGTAGCCCAGCTTCATGGAGACGGTTGCGAATGGTCCTCGCCGATACCCCAGGAGCAACAGTGTCCCTAATTTGCTGGGAAGTGGCGGTGCGGTCCCCTACGGCACTGCGTAGGATCCTACGGTCTTGGCGTGCATCCGTGCGTCGCTGCGGTCCGGTCCCAGGTCGACGGGCACGTGCACCTTCCGCCGACCACTGGCGACAACATCGATGTACTGTGGAGACCTCACGCCCCACGTGTTGAGCAATTCGGCGGTACGTCCACCCGGCCTCCCGCATGCCCACTATACGCCCTCGCTCAAAGTCCGTCAACTGCACATACGGTTCACGTCCACGCTGTCGCGGCATGCTACCAGTGTTAAAGACTGCGATGGAGCTCCGTATGCCACGGCAAACTGGCTGACACTGACGGCGGCGGTGCACAAATGCTGCGCAGCTAGCGCCATTCGACGGCCAACACCGCGGTTCCTGGTGTGTCCGCCGTGCCGTGCGTGTGATCATTGCTTGTACAGCCCTCTCGCAGTGTCCGGAGCAAGTATGGTGGGTCTGACACACCGGTGTCAATGTGTTCTTTTTTCCATTTCCAGGAGTGTATTTCAATGTGACAAAAATGAGGCAATTTTATTTCTCATTAATATGTTGTCACTCGTGGAAACTTCATTGACAACACTGGCTAGAACATATTACAGCATACTCTGCCAAACAATGGCTAAATATTTCAAAAAGAAATGTATGTCCCATTTGGAAGCACACAGATCACAAGCTATTGCAGAACCAGTACTGCATACTGGTTTGGTGGAGTATCAATCACTTGGAAACACTCTACATATAATGTAGTTCCAAATGTTGGTTTGAGGAAGATATATTTGAAAGGTATTACACACACACACATAAAATTATAATTGTCTGACTCCATCACACACCAAGAACCAATTTTCATAGATACACTGAATATGCTAGTACTAATAGTTTTAAGATACAGACATCACAAACATTTTGTAGCTGGTTATAACAACATAGACATAACGGAAAAGGAAGAATGTGCATCATTTATTAATTACAATAAGGTTACATTCCCAGTTTGCCTCAATATAATGAGTGCTTTATACAAGATGCCTCACACACTAGACATCTGTGTACAAATATCAGTTACTGACCTTAAAAGAGTACCAGTTTTGTATAGGTTGTCCTGATTTTATTTTTATGCAGTACATCACTTATTCTCTTGACTGCATGTTTTTGCCGTGTCAGCAGGTATCGTGTGGCAATTGCTTTAATCAGCAGTATCATATGATTGTCCAAGGGATGCTGATTTTTCATGTGGTCTGCTAACTCCTTAAACACTGGCTTGAATATGAATTCACTAAGCACCTCAGACACACATCACACACATAAAGTAATCGTGGTCGTTGTCAGTTGTCGCTGCACTATTTTCCGTGCTTAGTAACTGCCACCGTTCCGAAGTGTTATTTATGTGATCTTCAACATTGGAACTGCTGAAAGTAAGAATGGGAATATCTTCCAAAGTTATACAATTCCCTCTTTCTGATCCACGGATCTCACTATGAATTAGTGGCCTCTCGTATGCTGCAACAAACTGGCGAGCAGTGGGGTTGTTATTCCAACCACCACGACTTCGGATGGCACTAAAAAACATTTCCAAGTGGTCCTGAGAACATTTGTAAAGAGGCAGAAACTTCAATAGAGGAGCATGAGTTTGTGTCCCCACTACTTTGCTATATATGTGTAAAACACAGGATATACACACCAGGAATCCAACAAACCCTGTCTTTCTATTTGAGTCAACAACTCTCATTGCTTGAGGGTTTGGACCAACAGTGAGTTCCTTGATGTACCTCTGTGCCTTTAAAAGAAATCCCTCTACAGCACTAAAATTTGCTATATTTAATGCCTGCTTGAAACCACTTTGTAAAAGTGTTCTGGAATTGCAGACATCAAAGAGACAGTTGAAAATGTGTATAAATTTTACTGTTGCAGATGCCTGTTCAAAACCTGGGAGTTTCATATCACAACAGTACTGTATGGCATCTGCCACAGAATTGCTAAGCAGCTGAGTAGCCAGTTTCACCTTCATTTTATTTAAAAAAAAAAATTAAGGTGACTGGCAGTGATCTTGTTGCCTATGTGGAGCCCTTCCTTGACCTGTAATTTATGTAACAGTTCCAAAAAGTGCCAAGAAATGACACCACCTTGCTCATCCCAAAGAAATTTTTTATCTCCTAAAGCGTTGCGCACAAGTTTCAACATATGTGGAGGGTCTAGGAAAAATGACATTTCATGATCATTCCCTTCAACTGAAAAAGTACTTTTCAAAGTTTCACAATTGAGATTGCAGCCTAAACATCTAGCCATTGACAAATTGCTAGCTGAACCATTACATGTGAGCGAAACAACTTTCACACCACTTGAATTGGCAAGATCAATGCACTGTTTAACTATCTCGGCTTTTTGCTCACCAGTTATACCAGCAGTCAGGAAATACCCAACTGGGAACTTCCAAGAAGCATTAATAGCCACAAGCATGAGCACAAATGCTTCTTTGGCAATGGGCAAATTATCTGTGTCTACAGATGACCCCATGTCAACATAACCGTAATAGCATGTACCATCAAATTCTACATGTTGCCTGATGGCAATTTCATCAACTACCAAGCTACATATAGTTGGAAACTTTGTTTCACGGTGACTAGCTTCTGCTGTGATTACCTTAAACGCCTCGGATGTGAAGCCAGGTGCTCCACCCAGATTAGATTAGATTAATACTAGTTCCATGGATCATGAATACGATATTTCGTAATGATGTGGAACGAGTCGAATTTTCCAGTACATGACATAATTAGGTTAATTTAACAACATACTTAAGTTAATATAGCCACTTTATTTTTTTGTGTTTTTTGTTTTTCTTAATTTTTTATTTTTTTTATTTTTTTAATATTTTTGTTTTTTTTTCTTTTTTTTCTTAATTTATATCTAAAAATTCCTCTATGGAGTAGAAGGAGTTGTCATTCAGGAATTCTTTTAATTTCTTCTTAAATACTTGTTGGTTATCTGTCAGACTTTTGATACTATTTGGTATGGTTACATGTGAGCGAAACAACTTTCACACCACTTGAATTGGCAAGATCAATGCACTGTTTAACTATCTCGGCTTTTTGCTCACCAGTTATACCAGCAGTCAGGAAATACCCAACTGGGAACTTCCAAGAAGCATTAATAGCCACAAGCATGAGCACAAATGCTTCTTTGGCAATGGGCAAATTATCTGTGTCTACAGATGACCCCATGTCAACATAACCGTAATAGCATGTACCATCAAATTCTACATGTTGCCTGATGGCAATTTCATCAACTACCAAGCTACATATAGTTGGAAACTTTGTTTCACGGTGACTAGCTTCTGCTGTGATTACCTTAAACGCCTCGGATGTGAAGCCAGGTGCTCCACCCAGATTAGATTAGATTAATACTAGTTCCATGGATCATGAATACGATATTTCGTAATGATGTGGAACGAGTCGAATTTTCCAGTACATGACATAATTAGGTTAATTTAACAACATACATAAGTTAATATAGCAACTTTATTTTTTTGTGTTTTTTGTTTTTCTTAATTTTTTATTTTTATTTTTTTTATTTTTTTAATATTTTTGTTTTTTTTTTTTTCTTTTTTTTCTTAATTTATATCTAAAAATTCCTCTATGGAGTAGAAGGAGTTGTCATTCAGGAATTCTTTTAATTTCTTCTTAAATACTTGTTGGTTACCTGTCAGACTTTTGATACTATTTGGTAAGTGACCAAAGACTTTAGTGCCAGTATAATTCACCCCTTTCTGTGCCAAAGTTAGATTTAATCTTGAATAGTGAAGATCGTCCTTTCTCCTAGTATTGTAGTTATGCACACTGCTATTACTTTTGAATTGGGTTTGGTTGTTAATAACAAATTTCATAACAGAGTATATATACTGAGAAGCTACTGTGAATATCCCTAGATCCTTAAATAAATGTCTGCAGGATGATCTTGGGTGGACTCCAGCTATTATTCTGATTACATGCTTTTGTGCAATAAATGCTTTATTCCTCAGTGATGAATTACCCCAAAATATGATGCCATATGAAAGCAATGAGTGAAAATAGGTGTAGTAAGCTAATTTACTAAGATGTTTATCACCAAAATTTGCAATGACCCTTATTGCATAAGTAGCTGAACTCAAACGTGTCAGCAGATCATCAATGTGTTTCTTCCAATTTAATCTCTCATCGATGGACATACCTAAGAATTTGGAATATTCTACCTTAGCTATATGCTTCTGATTAAGGTCTATATTTATTAATGGCGTCATACCATTCACTGTACAGAACTGTATGTACTGTGTCTTATCAAAATTCAGTGAGAGTCCGTTTTCAAGTAACCACTTGGTAATTTTCTGAAAGACAGTATTGACAATTTCATCAGTTTATTCTTGTTTCTCAGGTGTGATTACTATACTTGTATCATCAGCAAAGAGAACTAACTTTGCCTCTTCATGAATATAGAATGGCAAGTCATTAATATACACTCCTGGAAATGGAAAAAATAACACATTGACACCGGTGTGTCAGACCCACCATACTTGCTCTGGACACTGCGAGAGGGCTGTACAAGTAATGATCACACGCACGGCACAGCGGACACACCAGGAACCGCGGTGTTGGCCGTCAAATGGCGCTAGCTGCGCAGCATTTGTGCACCGCCGCCGTCAGTGGCAGCCAGTTTGCCGTGGCATACGGAGCTCCATCGCAGTCTTTAACACTGGTAGCATGCCGCGACAGCGTGGACGTGAACCGTATGTGCAGTTGACGGACTTTGAGCGAGGGCGTATAGTGGGCATGCGGGAGGCCGGGTGGACGTACCGCCAAATTGCTCAACACGTGGGGCGTGAGGTCTCCACAGTACATCGATGTTGTCGCCAGTGGTCAGCGGAAGGTGCACGTGCCCGTCGACCTGGGACCGGACCGCAGCGACGCACGGATGCACGCCAAGACCGTAGGATCCTACGCAGTGCCGTAGGGGACCGCACCGCCACTTCCCAGCAAATTAGGGACACTGTTGCTCCTGGGGTATCGGCGAGGACCATTCGCAACCGTCTCCATGAAGCTGGGCTACGGTCCCGCACACCGTTAGGCCGTCTTCCACTCACGCCCCAACATCGTGCAGCCCGCCTCCAGTGGTGTCGCGACAGGCGTGAATGGAGGGACGAATGGAGACGTGTCGTCTTCAGCGATGAGAGTCGCTTCTGCCTTGGTGCCAATGATGGTCGTATGCGTGTTTGGCGCCGTGCAGGTGAGCGCCACAATCAGGACTGCATACGACCGAGGCACACAGGGCCAACACCCGGCATCATGGTGTGGGGAGCGATCTCCTACACTGGCCGTACACCACTGGTGATCGTCGAGGGGACACTGAATAGTGCACGGTACATCCAAACCGTCATCGAACCCATTGTTCTACCATTCCTAGACCGGCAAGGGAACTTGCTGTTCCAATAGGACAATGCACGTCCGCATGTATCCCGTGCCACCCAACGTGCTCTAGAAGGTGTAAGTCAACTACCCTGGCCAGCAAGATCTCCGGATCTGTCCCCCATTGAGCATGTTTGGGACTGGATGAAGCGTCGTCTCACGCGGTCTGCACGTCCAGCACGAACGCTGGTCCAACTGAGGCGCCAGGTGGAAATGGCATGGCAAGCCGTTCCACAGGACTACATCCAGCATCTCTACGATCATCTCCATGGGAGAATAGCAGCCTGCATTGCTGCGAAAGGTGGATATACACTGTACTAGTGCCGACATTGTGCATGCTCTGTTGCCTGTGTCTATGTGCCTGTGGTTCTGTCAGTGTGATCATGTGATGTATCTGACCCCAGGAATGTGTCAATAAAGTTTTCCCTTCCTGGGACAATGAATTCACGGTGTTCTTATTTCAATTTCCAGGAGTGTATAATAAGAACAACAAAGGACCCAAGACTGACCCTTGTGGAACCCCATTCTTGATAGTTCCCCAGTTTGAGGAATGTGCTGATTTTTGCATGTTAAGAGAACTACTTATTTCAACTTTCTGCACTCTTCCAGTTAGGTACGAATTAAACCATTTGTGCACTGTCCCACTCATGCCACAATACTTGAGCTTGTCTAGCAGAATTTCATGATTTACACAATCAAAAGCCTTTGAGAGATCACAAAAAATCCCAATGGGTGGTGGTCGGTTATTCAGATGATTCAAAATTTGACTGGTGAAAGCATATATGGCATTTTCTGTTGAAAAACCTTTCTGGAAACCAAACTGACACTTTGTTAGTACTTCATTTTTACAGATATGTGGAGCTACTCTTGAATACATTACTTTCTCAAAAATTTTGGATAAAGCTGTTAGAAGGGAGATTGGACGGTAATTGTTGACATCAGATCCATCCCCCTTTTTAGGCAAAGGTATAATAGCATATTTCAGTCTATCAGGGAAAATGCCCTGTTCCAGAGAGCTATTACACAGGTGGCTGAGAATCTTACTTATCTGTTGAGAACAAGCTTTTAGTATTTTGCTGGAAATGCCATCAATTCCATGTGAGTTTTTGCTTTTAAGCAAGTTTATTATTTTCCTAATTTCAGAGGGAGAAGTGGGTGAGATTTCAATTGTATCAAATTGCATAGGTATGGCCTCTTCCATTAACAGCCTAGCATCTTCTAATGAACACCTGGATCCTACTATATCCACAACATTTAGAAAATGATTATTAAAAATACACTTCTGGAAATGGAAAAAAGAACACATTGACACCGGTGTGTCAGACCCACCATACTTGCTCGGGACACTGCGAGAGGGCTGTACAAGCAATGATCACACGCACGGCACAGCGGACACACCAGGAACCGCGGTGTTGGCCGTCGAATGGCGCTAGCTGCGCAGCATTTGTGCACCGCTGCCGTCAGTGTCAGCCAGTTTGCCGTGGCATACGGAGCTCCATCGCAGTCTTTAACACTGGTAGCATGCTGCGACAGCGTGGACGTGAACCGTATGTGCAGTTGACGGACTTTGAGCGAGGGCGAATAGTGGGCATGCGGGAGGCCGGGTGGACGTACCGCCGAATTGCTCAACACGTGGGGCGTGAGGTCTCCACAGTACATCGATGTTGTCGCCAGTGGTCGGCGGAAGGTGCACGTGCCCGTCGACCTGGGACCGGACCGCAGCGACGCACGGATGCACGCCAAGACCGTAGGATCCTACGCAGTGCCGTAGGGGACCGCACCGCCACTTCCCAGCAAATTAGGGACACTGTTGCTCCTGGGGTATCGGCGGGGACCATTCGCAACCGTCTCCATGAAGCTGGGCTACGGTCCCGCACACCGTTAGGCCGTCTTCCGCTCACGCCCCAACATCGTGCAGCCCGCCTCCAGTGGTGTCGCGACAGGCGTGAATGGAGGGACGAATGGAGACGTGTCGTCTTCAGCGATGAGAGTCGCTTCTGCCTTGGTGCCAATGATGGTCGTATGCGTGTTTGGCGCCGTGCAGGTGAGCGCCACAATCAGGACTGCATACGACCGAGGCACACAGGGCCAACACCTGGCATCATGGTGTGGGGAGCGATCTCCTACACTGGCCGTACACCACTGGTGATCGTCGAGGGGACACTGAATAGTGCACGGTACATCCAAACCGTCATCGAACCCATCGTTCTACCATTCCTAGACCGGCAAGGGAACTTGCTGTTCCAACAGGACAATGCACGTCCGCATGTATCCCGTGCCACCCAACGTGCTCTAGAAGGTGTAAGTCAACTACCCTGGCCAACAAGATCTCCGGATCTGTCCCCCATTGAGCATGTTTGGGACTGGATGAAGCGTTGTCTCACGCGGCCTGCACGTCCAGCACGAACGCTGGTCCAACTGAGGCGCCAGGTGGAAATGGCATGGCAAGCCGTTCCACAGGACTACATCCAGCATCTCTACGATCGTCTCCATGGGAGAATAGCAGCCTGCATTGCTGCGAAAGGTGGATATACACTATACTAGTGCCGACATTGTGCATGCTCTGTTGCCTGTGTCTATGTGCCTGTGGTTCTGTCAGTGTGATCATGTGATGTATCTGACCCCAGGAATGTGTCAATAAAGTTTCCCCTTCCTGGGACAATGAATTCACGGTGTTCTTATTTCAATTTCCAGGAGTGTATTTTCAACTTCTGACTTTTTGTTCGTAAAGCTTTCATTCAATTTGATGGTCATACTGTCTTCCTCTGCTCTTGGTTGACCTGTTTCTCTTTTAATAATATTCCAAATTGTTTTAATTTTATTATCAGAGTTGCTGATTTCAGACATGATACACATACTCCTGGATTTTTTAATAACTTTTCTGAATATAACACAGTAGTTTTTATAATTTTTGATAGTTTCTGGGTCACTACTCTTTCTTGCTGTCAGATACATTTCCCTTTTCCGGTTACAAGATATTTTTATACCCTTAGTAAGCCATGGTTTGTTACAAGGTTTTTACGAGTATATTTAACTATTTTCTTGGGGAAGCAGTTTTCAAATGCATTTACAAAAATGTCATGAAATAAATTATATTTTAAATTGGCATCAGGTTCACGGTACACCTCATCCCAGTCTAACTGCTGTAGGCTTTCCTTGAAATTTGCAATTGTTAAATCGTTGACTAAACGTACTACTTTGGAGGACTTTAGTATTGCTGAATGGAGCTATGTCATATATTGTAACTAGCTGTGCACCATGATCAAAAAGACCATTCTCAACAGGCTGAGCATTTATCTGGTTAAACCTATCTTGGTCTATAAAGAAGTTATCTATCAGTGAGCTGCTATCCTCTACCACCCGAGTAGGAAAATCAATAACGGGTGTCAAATTGAAAGAACCGAGTAATACTTCAAGGTCATTTTTCCTATTACCCTCTTTCAGAGAATCTACATTGAAGTCCCCACAAATAATAATTTGCTTCCCCCTGTCTGACAGATAGCACAACAAGGAGTCCAAATTTTTCAGAAATAGATGAAAATTTCCTGATGGGGACCTATATACAGTTACAATTATAAATGTGCCTTTATTTAATTTAAGCTCACAGGCACATGCTTCTATATGTTTCTCTACACAAAACTTTTTTGTTTCTATACTTTTTGCACAATGATAACTTTTGACATATATGGCAACTCCTCCTTTCTCCATATTTTCTCTCATTAGATGTGCAGAGAGCTTATACCACTTACATTTACCTTATCCATATCAGTAACAATGTGACGCTCAGACGGGCATAGTATATCTATTTCATTCTCAGCTTCTAAATCTTCTAAACAAACCAGAAGCTCATCTACTTTATTCTTTAAACTCCCAATATTTTGATGAAATATACTTACATTATTTTTAATTATACTTTTATGAGAACCTTTCCTTATTCTAACATTTGCAGTACTCTCCTGTCTGAGTTTCTCATTGTGCTCAGGCCTAGTTCCTATACCAGTGGTCACATGGTGTTCAGAGAGGCAGATTATGTCAACTGGGTTGGGTGACTTTAATTCATCAATGCAATTACGTAGGACTGAGATACAACTCGGTGGAGATAAAATTTCTGATGATTGGTGAAAATTTATAATTGGTAGCTGTGATTGGTGATCCAATGTGCTAGAATTGTGCTGTTTAATTTCTTTCCTAAACTGAAGATTTGTTTCAATCCTGACCTCTCGTAGAACTTGACATCTTTCTGTCTTACCGATCCTAAAAAAGGTGCTGCTCCAACACCTGTAACCACTGGTATTTTACCATTCATGGCAGTGCCTCCCCCCTTAAATTTCCTGCTATTACCCCAGCCAGTTTCCCCTTCCCTTTCCTGTTGAGATGTAGGCCGTGCCTGGTATAGTCCCACCTACTGAGATAATCAACAGGAACCACACCAATATGAGCCCCCGCACCCGACCCAAGCAGCCATTCCAACTCCAAATTAACTCTCCCAACAGAAGAGTTCAAATGAGGCCGGTCATGGCGTCTCAGGACAGATACAAATTCAACATTGGTGTGTCTCGATGCCGACGCAATCTTTACCAGGTCACACTCTATACTGCACCCAGGATCTCTGTCGATGCTGTTCCCTGGCCCTCCCACAATAACCACGGTGTCTTCCCTGGTAAATCCTTTACAGAGTGAACCTAAATCCTCTGTCACCTGATCCAGACTAGGACTTGGTTTGAAAAAATTTGTGACCTGGTATTCTGGTCCTAATTCCTCCTGCAGAAGTTGGCCTACACGTCTGGCATGAGAACTGCCTAACAACAAAACTTTCTTCCTTTTCGATGACTTTCCTACATTCTTTTTCAATTTCCTATTGAAAGTTTGTTGTGTCCTGTCTACACCTACCCACCTACACCTACCCACACACTGGTACCACTTTGTTAATGTTCTGGGGTGTGGCAAACATGTATTAAAACAGCACCTAACATAATTATACGCCCTGTGGGAATAAAAATGCAGTGTTAAGGCAAAGGAGCGCAGTTCTGGGCTGTATGACCTAGGTACAGCCTGTGCCCCAGCTTTCGCAGTTTGTCGCTGCAGCAAGTCTCTCTGCATTCCAGGTATGCTTTCTAGTATATTTAGTGAACTTTCATCCACAAGATGCATGTCCTTCAGTACCTTAATGATAGCACTCAAAGAAGCCACTTTCTTCTTAAGTCGTCGCTTAGACTGCTGAAGAGCTTTAATTTGTTTTTTGTACTGATCAGTTTTTCTTATGAGGTGTTCACACTTCGTCTTCAGTTCCTCACTTTCAGAGGATGTCTGACTACGTTCTGGTGGTCCTGCAGTGTACTCAGGAACAAGAGCAGGAACTACTTCATCCTGCACTCTGCTGACGGCAGCCAAAACTGAAGATGGAAAGGAAGAGCTCTCCTTCCGCAATGGTGGTTTTCTCTTCTTGTCTCCCTAAATGAAATAAACGGATGGAAAACATTAAGAACTGTTTTTAACAGATGGTTGAAGGTGTTACAGTCTTTGTCATGAACAGCATGTTACAGCCCACTAATTACTCCTATTCTTAGTCCTTTCCAGAAATATAAATTCTATTTTTCCAGCAACTATTTATCTTGTTCATAAAATACTCATTACTCTAACAAAAACCGTTGTTGTGTTCAGCAGACAACTTGAAATGCCTCCCATGTTCGAAGCTACAATTAATACACACATATTGAAAAAATATAAACTTTGAACATGTAAAATATTTCTGCTGGGGTGTCTTGTTTAACTATCACACTGTATCGCTATGGGTGCTGTCAGTTAACAAGTTACCGGTCCAACAGTTAATGATATAAAATTGTGTGTTATATCTAATTTTGCATTAGTGGTTGGTGCATATTCAATGTTCCACAGTTGTGGATAATGTTAACAAGAAGGTACTACCAAAGCTTTTTAATCAATGATATCTTTCAATGGAGAATGTCAATGAATAGTGCATCATACAAAATAAATGTTCATTTGCTGTGCTTAACCCAAATACAGAGTTATATTTAACACAGCCCAAGTGTTAAATTCTGTGACTTAGCTTCAGCAGTCTCATAATCTAAACAGCGAACCTGAATTTTCTTCTCAAATATTCTCTTGTGTGCAGAGGCTGATGCTCATCAAAAAGGAGTTTCATAAATTTGTTTCTACATGACAATGTGTAGAACCAGATTATCTCTTTATAACATACTGTGCAGCTGCAGAAACACTTCAGTGTTCCAGCACCTCCCCTCGTAAATTCTATATACAGCATGGAATCATTCCTAGGCAAAAGCTATGTGTAAGGACCTAATCAGGTGGAAAGTGAAATTAATGTATTCGAATGACCTGAAGGAATACTCCCAAAATCAACATATATAAGTAAAACTAGAGCTGTATCAATTACTCCTAAAACATAACTGCCATTAACTAGCAAAGACAGTGCAATAAAAATGTTGTACAACACAGTAGACCAGACAAAGTGAGATGTTCACAAACTACTGCCTTAAATATTCACATAACTGATATAATTTATTTCACACGTGTATTCCATTACTTTCGGAGTGAGAGCTAAATAATAGAAACTGAAAACTAAGTTAGCTATACCCTCCCTCCAAAGCCCCATAAATACATTTTGTTTGTAATACGTACTGGGACATTTCAGTTACGTTACTCTACTGGGAAACATTGTTCATTACCACCAATATTTACCGAAATACGGTACATAGAATGGCAAATCTACACAGTGTACTGTTTAGGCCTATACTTTACGCCAGTTAATGTAGTGTTAGCATTTAATTTGGTACATGATGAAGACAAAGTGAGTTACTCAACACTTCGATTATCGACAATACGTACGTATTATACTGAAATGTGAACTTGAAAACTAAGAATTTAATTCTTTGAATTAACATCCCTTTTGCATATGTTTTGGGTGTGTAGGGAAAACTGATGGTACAGTTACGCCACAGTTACGTAAATTGGCGGTTTGAAGTGCTGTGTGTGTTTCCAGGCGCACATTGCAATCGTATATATTTCTTGAAATGGTAAGCTACAAAGCTGCTTTTTCTCTTTCGTATAGGTTTCCAAAGGATAAAGGGCGCAGGCAGATGTTGATACAGGCAGTGAAACGAAAAGATTTCAAGCCTACTGCGCACACACGCATCTGTTGCCTATATATATATATATATATGATGTGACTTACCAAACGAAAGCGCTGGCATGTCGATAGACACACAAACATATACACAAAATTCAAGCTTTCGCAACCAACGGTTGCTTCGTCACGAAAGAGGGAAAGAGAGGAAAAGACGAAAGGATGTGGGTTTTAAGGGAGAGGGTAAGGAGTCATTCCAATCCTGGGAGCGGAAAGACTTACCATAGGGGGGAAAAAAGGACAGGTATACACTCGCGCGCACACACACACACACACACACACCCGCACATACACAGACACACCTATATATGTGTGTGTGTGTGTGTGTGTGTGTGTGTGTGAGAGATATTTATTACCAATAACCCTTCCTACTCTAAAAGCAATGGCAATGTGCATTGCTACTACATAAGAGGAAATGATGATTTTTACTATCCTGGATTAAATCTGACTTTGGTACAAAAAGGGGTGAATTATGCTGGTATTATTTTAAAGAACAATTCGCAAAAACAAGTTAGGGGTTTGATTTCTCATCAGGGTTTAGTTTTATTTTGTACTTACCAGTTACAAAACATACGAATATCAGAAACAAATACTGAATACCATTTGCAAAAAGGTAGTTGTATGGCCTATGTTAGTTTCCAGATAATAAGCTGTAATGTATGGGATAAATAATATGCTGCTACAAAAATCTTTGGTCATTTACCAAAAAGCAATAACAGCCTGACAGATAGCCAACCAGCATTTAAAATCAAACTAAAAGAATCTATGAATGACAGCTCCTACTCAGTAGACGATTTTTTAGGTATAAATAAGTGATTGGAAGAATTGTCATGTAATGATAGGTCTACCTTTCATTAAACTGACACATCGTTGCGAAGTATCGTATTCATGATCTGTGGAACAAGTATTCATGTAAGTAGGTACTGATTTTGTAGATATCTTATTTGATACATCTACGAAACAAACTGTTTAAACCAAAAAAGAGCTTTCAAATGAAACTGCTTTACGTTTTGTGGGTGAACGACACAATTGAGTTCGTTACATTCGATGTGAACACGTTTGTTTACGTTACAGGTTTCGTTGTTTATGCCGATTCATGAAGTCTATAACACTTTCTACAACCAAGGCACTAAAACACACACACGCAATATTTACATTTTATACAGTGCATAACGCGTATTGTTAGTAGAGAATGCATCTCATAATTGGTAACACTGAAATATTCGCGGCGAATATATTGCCGAACATCGAAAGTGTTTCAGCAGATCACAAAGTTCATTGTGAAGTAATGGCTGTAAAACTAAATTTGTACAGTGGTTACGCAATAATTTATCACTTCTAGCTGTGTTTACATAAGCTACATTTAATGTGGTGAAGTTAGCAGGAAATCCACTGAGAAATACTGGAAGTGAAATCAGGAATCAGAATGCTTCCCTGAACTCCCGCCGACGTTCTGCCAACAGTCACGTGATTCTATGTTGCAGCCACGCCAGATGTGTAGCCGCTGCACTGCTTGCCCAGTCTATTAGTATCTATGGTCGAAGGTAGAGGGGTGTTATCGTAGTAGTTGGACATTGACGATATCTCCTGAGCCAGCTACAGCGTCAGTGTAGCTGTAACATGCCAAAGTCTTCATCGGAGAGACCAATTTGGTTATGCAATCTGTCATTCGTTGTGTAGAATTGTTTGTGATTCGTTTGTGTTTCGTGTTTTCCGCTACTATGTTTTTGTCGGTTAGTAAGCTGTATGAGCGCAGCTGGAAGTCCATTGATTTGCCTATATTGCGTTGTTTGTGAGCTTCATTTAAGCCTACTGTAGGTGGTTGATCATCGCGAAGGAAACATGCTTTTGGGCGATCATGTTTCCACCTGATTTAGAGTGATGCGGTTGTTCGAGTGTCTCGGTTCTTGTATAGTCCTGTGGCGAGTTTTTTGAATACTCTTAGAATCTCGAGGCGGAATTGATTGCGTAAGTCTGTAGTGCATTTTTATGTTGGAGCACTGCTAACGATTTGTAATGCTTTGCTCTGCAGAAACTGCATCGTACTTGTCGACCTTTTCCTTGACAACTCATTTCTCTAACCAAGGCTGACTGTAGTCATGAGGTAATGTTTGATGGCTTCCAATCTCGCGCTAAGATGGCGCTGTCATTTGCATAGATGACAACCATCATCTGACCAAAAAACAAACAATGTTGGTGACATTCGTGATTCAATGGCTTTATCCGTGAACTCTTTGAGCACCAGTTTTGAATGCAATCAGAATCAGCAAATTTCCTGTCTGAAGTGTTGTTCATAGCCCATTTGATTTCAAGGCTGCTAGCACGTCTGATATCGTTGCGCACGGGCTGGGCTACAAGTCAAATGTCCTCCTGGTCTGTTACAAGTGTGAATACCGGATCAAACAGCCAGATTCGGCCTGAAAGACGTTGCTAGTGTCCTGCCCATAAGTTCTGCCTTCTCCTCAGCAAAATACGCAAGTATATCAGGTATTGTAGAGAGGGTGTACAGTGCCACTCCATAGTGAAGTGTCGAGCTAGATTCCACACACCTGCTCATGTGGTATCCAGCTCAGCGAGTGTTTAGTCCCATTGTGTGTTCCTAAATGTTTGTATCTTCTCGCATTTAATTCCCTGGAGCATGTTAACGTGCAGTTTATACAACAGGTAACTGGTTTGCTGCCAGTTTCGTCTAAGACGATTTATCATGGTGATAAGGCCCATGAATTCTTGAGAAAGGTCCACTGATTGTTGTCACAGAGTGAGAATTTAAAAGGTATCCGTCATTGCATTCTGGACTGAAGAGTGGTGGCCAGGCGTTGGGTCTCCTGTTTGCCTGACATTCATGATGTCACATGAAAGACAGCTTAAGCGGTCCCTAGACTGTCAATAATATTGTGCAATAGTTCATATTGCATGATATTATTGCCTCTCTGTAAATAAGACCGAAAGTTGTGCAGCATATTGGCAGTTCTATTGAAATCTGTATTGAGCATACTGTTTAGACTGTATAGTCCTTTATCAATATTCTATATCTTTGTCATATATCAGTTCATATGTTAAACTCTTAATTTTGCGCAGTTTGTTATGTAGTGAAGCGGAAATGGCTTCGAAATCCGCGAAATGTACATTCATGTTAGAGTCGCTGGAAGTGTAAAGAGGTTTGCTAGTCTTGTGGTATGTTAAATGAAACGAGTATAGCAACCGCTAAAAGAAGAACAGAGCAACATAATAGTTGTGGAAATAAAAGGATATGTATCCAGATGCAGGTAACCTTGAAATAGTAAAAAAAACTAATTTAATCATTGACAAATTATTGGAAAGAACTGAAGAGAATTTTGGCCTCACTCGACCATTCCGAAGCACGATCACAATATTTTGGTTTTCGTGCTAGTAATTTTGTTGAGTGTGTTTTGAAGTACCTAAAAAGTCTCGTAAGTTGTTGTTAGCAACAACTGTACTGTTTATTGAAGTGCACAAGAAGTACCTTGTTTATGGAAACACACAAACGAGTGTTGTAAAGGCTTGAAATAGTAGCTGGTATGTAAGGAAACAGCCACAGTTGTGATCTACATACTGCAAAAACTAAAACAAGAATCATTCACAGTCCTTACATCAATGGAAACAACGAAGTATTAAAATCTTATGTGAGTGGTGTGTCAATAGTTCACTCAAAAGGATTAATTTCTGAAAATTATACAGCAACTGTGTGGTTGTAAAAACTAAATTACAATCTACTTAATAATCGTAGCACTTTCTTTTATGTGCGTTTAGGAAAAATTCCCACATTTTCTTTAACATACAAGTGAGATGGCTGCGAAAGCTTGCTAAAAATAATGCTATTACCATTACAGTAAATGATCTTTTATGTTGTATGGTAAGTGCACAGTTATAATGACAAGGAAACCATGTGAAGTATGATTTTATATGTATGGTGAGTACTGAAATGGCGTGTATTTTAACATTTTGTCTTTCTAAACTCATATGAATTACGCCAAAAGTCCTTAACATGCGTAATTTAGCGAGTTTTGTTACAGTATGTTTTGATATTTGTATTGTTACGTTTCTCCTAATGTCATCTATAGGCTGCCTGTGACACATTATTTGATGGATAAGGACATTTATTTCTTGTGTATGTAGTTCCTGTTGTGAACATGTGTCACCACAGATACTGTACAAATCGTAGTCTAACCAAGAATTAGATAAACATGCATCAATCTTCATAAGGTTATAAACCTTCATTAGTTTAATACTATTCTTCAATACCAGATTCTTTTCAATAAGCAGGAGACCCAGAGATAATTTTGGAGGTACAATGTTAAAAAAGTTTGCAATTTTATGAAGCAAATGAAGTATCAGTCAATCAAAATTTAAACCATTACGTAATGTCTGGTGACACTGTCTTTTCCATGGACCATAGACAATGGTCTTCTCTCATGTACATTTAGAATGAAAGTTTCTTCTGGTAAGCCTTTTCTGTGTCCGTAAGCATATAAATATCTACCTACAATTTGATATAACTATCTGAACTTCATTAATATGGGTTAAATATCTATGGTCACTCAATGAGCTCACTGCATTCACTTCAGATAGTACTCTCACTAAGAATTAGGACGACATGTGCTAAAATATCACCTCAATGTTTGTTACAGTGGTCTTGAAAGATAACAGCAAACATGAAGCAGGTACAATTTGGTCATCTAAGTTCTTTGTCAAAGCCTAATTTAATAAGTCAGTTATGATCACTCGGCATAACTCACGTGCACTGAGTTCATAACTGCTGTAAAATAGTTCTCTGGTTCCCATTTACTATCAATTTACTATTAATTATGGCTGAATGAGGCTCTGCAATTCAGAAAACTTCTTTTAAAGTTCTGTACATGATGGCATACTCCTATGTTATGTATTTAATGATGTCTTCCCACTTACACCGCCAGAGATATTATATTCACTTCTGAGCACATACAATGTGTAATAACATTTATTGTCATTAAAATTCCATTTAGTTTCCTTAAAATTTCATATGAGCTATGAGAATTTCCATTACAGATGCTTAGCGAATCTTCCTGCAACTATAAACCTTCAAAATTAAATATCCTCGCATTCTGTATCCCTCCTATCCAAGATATCACAATTTCTAAGGAATTATCACATGAAATAAATCACTTAGACACTTATCTGGTAGAACATAACTTTTTGATGTTCACCATTAGCCAACAGATACAATAATGGGTTACAATTCCGTTATTTCATTTATTTAAAAAGACATTTTAATAATCAAACTGAGTCTCGACAATGTCTTCCAGGCTGCCTGCCGCTCACTAGCCAATGGTTGGACTCCAACAGCACCTTTTATACCCATTGCCACATCATCAGAACAGCACAAGAACAGCTTCCCTGGACTTAATCGTAGAGCATGAAATAAAGAACAAACATAGCACCTTTCATACAACAATTCATGTAACATCTGTAATACATAATTATAACAGCTATTTATACTTGCCTGGTGTCGCTCACCACTTTATCATAAATGCTACATACACTCGCCACTAGCTGTGCAACTCCAGGTTTAAAATTAATCAGTTAATAAATAATGCTGGATACCGAATCATCTTTATGTTATTAATGGGCTGACTTTACTGTTCATAATTTACATAATAACATGGTCTTCCCTACTATGACCATAATACAGAATTTTTTGTAAGTCTTACAATTATGAAAGGTTATGTCATAATATGTGTTATTCCATTTGCATTAACATTTCTTAACTATTTTACTTTGACCAATAATTTCTAATGTTATACGTGCCTCACTGCCTCTTTTTTTTTTTTGCTTGATTTTATTCTGAGAAGCTCAGTAATATATGTAAATACCATAAATGTAATTGTGATTCAAAGAGTATTTGAAGTGAAGTGAAGCGCAGCTGGACACCAAGAAACTTTAGCACGCAATCCCCACAATGATAGTAGTTGTGAAACTTTGAGTATGGACTCTAAAAAAGATAGAGAATTGATTTATTAAAAAAAAAGAGGACTGTTAATCTGTATGTTGTGGAAAGAGGACATGTTGCTAGGCCGTCGCTCAAAACGTATTGTTGCATTTAATGAAAATTGATATTTTAGTGATAAAAAAGAGTAAAGTGTGTGTAAGAGGTGCCAAACATTTATGTATACAAATTTTCTGGAAATGAAAAATAGAAATATCTTATTTTTGGAAAAGGAGGTGAACTGAACTACATTGTCGTCGCTGTCTATCAATCGACAGAATTGTAAGTGTACAAAGTTCACTAAAATACAGGAAAAGAAATGCATTCTCTATAGTTTTCATTCAATAAGTAACAACCTCTCATAATTTATTAATTGCAGTAATTGGATTATGTTCTTGTAATATAGTATGGTGCTGACCAATTTTGATGTAGTGGGACGTGTAGTTTGAAGGAAGTTTGTGTGCCAAGCAATCTCCGTTTCTCACGAAAAGCAGATTGCTGTTTGATCTTATTTACTTACAACAGTGGTCCCTTAGGTTTGAAAAGCTACAAAAACTTGGGCTCAAAGCTATCTGCAATACGGCCAACTAACTAACAGAGTCGTATTTTAAACCTTAAAGAACAATAACTTCCTCCAAATTGTAATACGTCACCAAATGGTGCAGAAGCTGATCGTTCAAGGAGGCAGCAACCAAAATTCAGGTACCAGTTACGACTTACAGTAAAAATCTCTCTCTCTCTCTCTCTCTCTCTCCAAACACATATATAAATAGTCATATTATTAAGATAAAAGTCATTTTATAAATTGTCATTTTGATTACACATGTATGCATCAAGTTACCCCAGTGGGGGCCATGACATTTATTTCCATATGTCTGTCATTACATTTTACACTAACTGAAACTCCCTTTTAGTTAGTAATCATTAATAGAAGGATTTCCCATAACCTGGATATTTACATGTCCATTCTTAGTTTGAGTAATCACATTCCTTTAACTTGAATTGGTTGTATTGTTTGTTTATTGCTATTATCATGAAGATAGGTTATAATTTCGACTTGTATACCATTCATTTTCAGATGTCTTTATCACAGTAGTATAGGTATTTATTGCACTACGCTAACCACTGACGATAATAAATCTAGGTTTGTAATTTTTTTTGTTCTAGATTAAATAATTATATCTAAGATGTTATTCATAAAATTTATAAAATTTACGAAGTCTTAGCTGTTTTCCCACTGACTGACATGGTCTAAACTGTCTTCCTCATTAGAAGCTATACTTTACATGGTTACTGGATATTTATATTTCCACCCAGTCAAAGATCATCTTATAACTCTGTGGTAGTAAACAGTGAAAGAACTGACATGTCATATTATCTGTGACATAATCAGGTCCCATGCTGTTTTAGAGTACATAGCTTAAATAACTTTAACTTCACAAATTTTACAAGAGTGTAGTTAAACCTTTTTGTTTCAGAGAAATAAAACTTAACTTCAGCTTTTCGTATAAACTATCATTTACCTGTGGATAATGATTGATGACCACTGTATGCTACCAATGTATCGGTAGAACCTCTCTCAAGCAGGCCTATTTACCTTCCTTTCAGTAGCAATACTATAACCTACCTATCTTTCCTGACAGCACATAGAATACACTCCTGGAAATTGAAATAAGAACACCGTGAATTCATTGTCCCAGGAAGGGGAAACTTTATTGACACATTCCTGGGGTCAGATACATCACATGATCACACTGACAGAACCACAGGCACATAGACACAGGCAACGGAGCATGCACAATGTCGGCACTAGTACAGTGTATATCCACCTTTCGCAGCAATGCAGGCTGCTATTCTCCCATGGAGACGATCGTAGAGATGCTGGATGTAGTCCTGTGGAACGGCTTGCCATGCCATTTCCACCTGGCGCCTCAGTTGGACCAGCGTTCGTGCTGGACGTGCAGACCGCGTGAGACGACGCTTCATCCAGTCCCAAACATGCTCAATGGGGGACAGATCCGGAGATCTTGCTGGCCAGGGTAGTTGACTTACACCTTCTAGAGCACGTTGGGTGGCACGGGATACATGCGGACGTGCATTGTCCTGTTGGAACAGCAAGTTCCCTTGCCGGTCTAGGAATGGTAGAACGATGGGTTCGATGACGGTTTGGATGTACTGTGCACTATTCAGTGTCCCCTCGACGATCAACAGTGGTGTACGGCCAGTGTAGGAGATCGCTCCCCACACCATGATGCCGGGTGTTGGCCCTGTGTGCCTCGGTCGTATGCAGTCCTGATTGTGGCGCTCACCTGCACGGCGCCAAACACGCATACGACCATCATTGGCACCAAGGCAGAAGCGACTCTCATCGCTGAAGACGACACGTCTCCATTCGTCCCTCCATTCACGCCTGTCGCGACACCACTGGAGGCGGGCTGCACGATGTTGGGGCGTGAGCGGAAGACGGCCTAACGGTGTGCGGGACCGTAGCCCAGCTTCATGGAGACGGTTGCGAATGGTCCTCGCCGATACCCCAGGAGCAACAGTGTCCCTAATTTGCTGGGAAGTGGCGGTGCGGTCCCCTACGGCACTGCGTAGGATCCTACGGTCTTGGCGTGCATCCGTGCGTCGCTGCGGCCCGGTCCCAGGTCGACGGGCACGTGCACCTTCCGCCGACCACTGGCGACAACATCGATGTACTGTGGAGACCTCACGCCCCACGTGTTGAGCAATTCGGCGGTACGTCCACCCGGCCTCCCGCATGCCCACTATACGCCTTCGCTCAAAGTCCGTCAACTGCACATACGGTTCACGTCCACGCTGTCGCGGCATACTACCAGTGTTAAAGACTGCGATGGAGCTCCGTATGCCACGGCAAACTGGCTGACACTGACGGCGGCGGTGCACAAATGCTGCGCAGCTAGCGCCATTCGACGGCCAACACCGCGGTTCCTGGTGTGTCCGCTGTGCCGTGCGTGTGATTGCACTTGGAATTCACTGATTTCAAAGACATATAATGTTTAACAGTATGGTAGCACACTGCTGATTCCACTTATGTTACTAATTTGTTACAGGTAAACTTTGCTCTCTTTAGATGTATCTGAAACAAAAAATTATCCATTTTAGGTGTTTGTAGAGCACACTTTTCATTTATACTTTACACAAGCTAAATGATCTACTCTTCCCCATGTGCAATGGAAACATAATACAAATTACACAGTCTACTTCATAGTCACTTCACCCTTGATTTATGAAAAACCACTCTTCTGAATATTTTTCTTGGAATGAACACTTCATCTTTGGCAGTTTGAGTCCAATTGAAACAACACACACATTAATAATAAATTAACGGTAATACGATTCAGACAGGGAATCGGAGAACCATATTGTTGCAAAGCTTAAGGGCTCCACAATCAGTCAGTCAGTCAGAAATTCAGAATCAGGGACAAACTGACATTACAGTAGTATTTTTTGGGACATCAATTTCTTTAATCTGAAACTGATACCGTCCTGGAAAACCAGGAACCTAGCAACACTGTATTTGATTCTTACAGCATCACTGCCTCCTGTTAATAATGAGGTTTAGTAATCATTATTAGTTCAATACTCCTGGTCTGAATCTCACTGATGACTTCCTCGTCCTTTTTAGATTTCTATTTCACTGTTTAGTTATTAATGGAGTACCTTATCATACTGTATACCAGGTAATCTACTATAACTTTTCTTCTCCCTTTTTTTTTCTCATTAATTACGCTTAGCATCAACAGACGTTAACGTAGATGGTTTACCGTGTACTTCATTGCATTACTACTATAATATTTTTAGGCCATTAGTTTAACTTATTCTTTCTTTAAGGCAAGCATTTATTATTGCCTGTCGTGGCATTTACATATCTGCAATACATTATACAAATTTTTAATTAGGCCTCTGGTTGGATCCCTTAGCACTACAGTTTTGGGATGAGGTGTTTCTAACACCAAAGAGGAGAAACCTTCTCAGCTTCTTTATGTAATTTGGAGCTTTGTCCATGGGTAGGAACTGTTACTTTGTCGCCTATTTTAAAACTAGGTGTTGGTGTTAGTTCATTATGCTTACTCAGTCACCAGATAGCACTACAGTTCAATTTAATTTCTATCATCGCTGGAGCTACATACATTTGACCTTTTGTCTCCCAGGCTATTCAGATTTCCCAGTGGGGTCAGGGATTTTCTCTGCCTCGTGATGACTGGGTGTTGTGTGCTGTCCTTAGGTTAGTTAGGTTTAAGTAGTTCTAAGTTCTATGGGACTGATGACCATAGATGTTAAGTCCCATAGTGCTCAGAGCCATTTGAACCGTTTTTTTTAACCATTCAGACAAGGACAACAGTGGCTCTTCTGTTGGTTCTTTCTCTACAATGTTCATAGACATCAATACAGTTTTCGTTTGTGGTATTTCAATTAACAAAATCTTGAACTCAGGAAGTAGGCCCACCCATTGCATATTTTGTCAGAACAATTCTTTCGAAAAAGTTGTCCCAGGCCTCGCATTATACATCAGTGGGGTTACTCTGCAGGTAATATTTCAAATCATTACATATTTTATATCACATTTCCTTGCTAGCACATTAGCTACCATTATCAGGCAAAAGCCATTTGGTCACTCGTACCTTTGCTAAGTAATCCTTTTTTATAGCTAGCATGATGTTTTCATTGGTAGCTGCTTTCAATTGATATAACGATATATATTCAGACCAGCATTTACTCATGACAAACGTACATTAGATCTCCTGTGTGCCCTTTGGCAATGGCCTGAAGAAATCAATGAACATGAGGTCCTATAGACCCTTAAGTATTATAGGATATATTTTATGCCTTATTGGCCACAGAGTTTCCCTCACTCACTGGCAGTCTGGGATTGACCTAACAATTGTCTCTACCAATTTTTTCATGTTCCTGAAACAGTAATACTTAATCATTTGTTGGAGACACTTCTGAATACTGTAATGGCCTTAACCTTGATGAATATGTTCTGTTAGCTTAACCACAGCATGATTAGTTAGGCATATTCTCCAATTCCTACTATTTTCATTATACCACCAATACAAAATGTTGCTGTGCAACAATCAAATACATTTATCATATTTCGTAGCTTTCAGTAATATTCAAGATAGATGATCATCTCATTTAAACCCAGATATGGTATCTGTTCCTTCACAATCATCTGGGGTAACTTCTGAGGACTTTTATCATATACACCATCTTCAAGAAATATATGACGAGTTTAGTCCTAGTTTCTAGGAAAGTATATTCATTATCATACCCTACTGGTACTGTGGATAGTGCTTCTGACAGTAGTTTTTAACTCCTTCTTTGAATCTTACTTCTAAATCAAATTTTCATAAAAATAAGTCTATGATGTATGAGTTTAATGTTCATAAGAAGTGTTAGTGCTGATGCTCTGTGTTGATTATGATTCTGTTACCAGCTAATAGCGAAATTGGTTAAAATTCCACACAACTGCCAATGTTTCCTTTTCTGTCATTGAATAATTTATGTTCATGTTTATTTAATGCTCTGCTGGTAAATGTCAAACTTCAGTGGTTGTCTTTTTCATATGTGAAGCCCCCTTGGAAAACTTTGTCTGTTAATCAGTACTCTGATGCATCTGTAGATAACTTAAAGACTTCTTTAAGGTTTGGGTGGTACAACAGTTAAGCTTACACTAAATTAGCTTCAGTTTTATTGAGCACTACACATTCTTTTTCTCCTCATTTTGAAGACGAGTTTTGTTTTAATACGCACACTCTATCAGGATTGTTAATATTGTGAGCTCTTAGAAACTTCCTAAAAAAATTTAGCGTTCGCAAAAAGTATTTCAGTTGTTTCTTACTCCTTGGACAGGGCACAGTTAGCGACAGCCTCCACTTGTTGGCGATCTGGCCATAGACCATTAGCATCAACAATATGCACCAAGAACATGACTTCTTTCTTGCCAAATGAAGACTTAACTGTGATGTCCTTTTGCCAAAATGTTTTAAACACTTCTTCTGACACTAATAAATGCTTTGAAATTCTTTGCCCATGCTTTAGAAATAATGAGTGTCTCATCTACACACAAAATTATCTTTTTCAATAATTCACTGCTTAAATCTAGGTCCAGAGCATGCCTCAAAACAGGTACTGATACATTCAACCCAAACTGTAGAGTTCAGAATTGAAATGACCATCCTTCAAATTCAAATGCCATATATTTGTGAGATTCTGGATGAAGCCTTAGCTGTCTGTAGCTGGTGATCAAATCCAGGGTAATGATATACTTACAAACGAAACTCCGTCAGCTTCAGTGGTATGTTGGGCCATTGGAGATCTCTTCAAAAACTGAACATGGAAAAAAGAAGCAAAACAGTGAACGGTCCAGATTCATTATGTGCAGTATCAAGCAAGGTTAATGATTGTCGCATCATGGTTGTATGGTCACGGTGTTAGACTGCAAAGGGGGAGATCCAGTTTCAAGTCTCACTTAGTTCCTCTTTCTCTACAAAATTACGAACTTTCTGTCCGGTCAATGATGCATCTGTTTGCTCTATTCAAATCTGTGTATGTGTTGTGGTGTACTGTCAATTTGCAGTAGTGGCGTGTAATGAAGGGATCTCCAGATGTATGTATCTCCTATTTGTTCTACACAGGTACCACATTTTATGCCTCTTGTGTTCCATTTAGAAAGCTTTGAATCTGGAATTCCTTCGTTGTAACATAGTTCACATCCATTAATTATTTGTTGTCTTCATTTCTGTGAGAGGCCTATGTGGCATCTCGCCTGCTCTCACTATTCATCACAGAATATGAGTAATGTGGTAAAAAAATATTACTGTCACAAGTAAATGTATGTCTGGAGGTCCCTTAGCTAAACGTCACTCTTGGAAACTGACATTACTCCATGATACTTACACAGATTTCAATACAGTGAACAGATGTGTAAATGGTGAGAGGGAAAGTTCGTAATTTTGTGAAAATAAATTTGAACCAAGTGCGGTTTGAACCCAGATCTCCCCCTTTGCAGACTAACGCCATGACCACACAAGCACCGTTTCAATTTTGCTTCTTTTTTCCACTTTTCCACAGTTCAGTACACCTTCTTCCTTTTTTCATGCTTGATCTGAGTTCAGTTTTGATGGGTTATCCAATGGTCCAATTTACCACTAAATTTGAGGTATGTGCAATGGGGCAGTTTCCCTTGTTAGCACCATCAAGCTTAGCTAATACTACACCCTTGGCAATGGGTCAGTCACTTTCCATCTCCATAATATGGTTGAGTGCTCTGGAACCCAAAACCAAATGGACCCAACCTTGAGGTTTCTTAACTATTGTCACCCAATTATTATAGAGACTTTTCGATCATTCAATAACACTTTGCTCTACCATTTTCCGGATCTCAACAATTGCAGCAGGCATTAAATCAAATGGTAGTGGATAAGATGTGTTGAAGAATAGCTTATGTGTTTCAATTTTAAGCTTAGATTCGTAATCTTAAATTTGACCTGATTTTTTAGAAAATGTATCTCTATATATAATTACTAACGTAATTAATTGACCTCTTTCTTTTGATGAGAGGGAATCACCTACATTGATTTTGCCCTCTGATTGTCCTCTACTGGTTTAAACCCTTAGATCATTTCCATCATGTCACGAATTCTTAACATCATTCTGGGTAGCGCACCAGTGTATGAGAGTTGTTTGAAAAGTAGGAAGTATCGGTCACAAAAGAATGAAAATCAAAACTGCTTTATTTGCAACAGTTCGCTACACATCCCAGCTACTTTTCTCCATAGTCATCACTCCGACTTGGACATCTTTCTTAGCGTTGTACAAATTTCCCAATGCCCTTGTCATATAAGACACATTCCTGTGCTTACTGACAATTTTCTGCGCTGGACTGCAGCTCGTTGTCTGTGCCAAAACGTTGTCTTCATAGCTAGCGGTTCATCTGAGCAGAGATGAAAATTAGAGGGAGCTAAGTCCAGGCTGTTTGGGGGGAGATCGAATACTTCCCATCGAAGTCCTCATTGACGCCGAGAACTGTCATGAAGAAGGAACTGCATGACAGTTATGTTATGTGGAGTTTTATGAAATCAGAAGAAATCACTCGGCAGGCACCCATACTTGACGGGAGAGACTGTTTCCTAGGCGTCTTTATGTGCTCGCTGTGCGCTCACAACTGAAAAGAGTGGCGTGACACTATAGACCTACTAGAGACACTGACCAACAAATCTGTGCAAAGCATCTTCGGGTTTCCACTGTGATTTCCATTTCGCGACCGATTGTTCCTTACTTTCCATAGGTCTTGTACTACCTCCTGACTGTCCTTATTTACCTACTCGTTCACGAAAAGTGAACGAAGAGCGACCTTGCGCTGCGGCGCGCAGCCGGCGCGGCTATGGTCTTGTACTAGCTGCTTGTGGGTGCTCGACCCCACTGCAAATTCTGTATTGACCGCTGAATACCCATCCGTGACTCGGTGTTGTCGGAAGTCGTGTGGTCAGTCGATCTCCTTCCTAACGACCAGGTATGTTTCAGCACCCGGAGGCGACTAAATGTCGAACAGGAACGCGGACACCACGTGATCCCGCTGCCAGTTTCCGCGCTGAAGTTCGGTGCTGTCAGCACTCTGCTATCTGGTGTTGCTGGAAGACAGTCAGCTTCTCCATCAGCAATGGTAGGCGGGGATCAGTATTAAGTTCAATAGGTGGAGACGGTCATCTCAGGTACATCTTTGCTTGGTTCGTAGATTGTTCTGGAGTATCTAGGACATAGATTCTTTACAGTGCCGTTATCGTGGACTCGAGTGCTATTACTGGGAACGTCATCGATCCCATTGATCAACTCCCTCAGAGCTGGGTCGCTCGAGTATTTAATAGGAAATAATGTGAGGCTATGACGTAATCCTTGGTTTGTAATAACCGCATATGTGCTCCTTATTCTGCTATATTCGCTCAAGAGGCTCTTAACTACTGTGTAGGTTCTGTGATACTGGTTCCAATGAAATAGGTACAGTTTCTCTCTCTGAGTGCAGTGTTGTAAAATTCTGAGGCGTGATCAACTTGCGACATACCGTTTATTTCCTGGTTCTGCCCCTGTCGTGACTGCACGTTGCTTGTAGCAAGGTGAACAAGTTTTAACAAAATTTTCTAATTTTCAATCCCTTGTTATTCTGTGGCATAATAGTATTTTCATGTGAGACACTGCCAAGGAACTATGTGTAGCAATTATGCTAACGGCACTTCTCCCTTAATTGTCTTCCTTTGACAGTGTGTAATAGCTCCAATTTTTACTCTGGTTACGGTAGTATTCATACCTTCATCTTGCTTGTAAACTTTCAAAATAATCTTGGTCGGCCACTGAAATCTCTCTACCTGAGTCTAAAATGACATTAACCTGTTCCCCCCTTCAATAATTCTTTCGATTATAGGTCTTATTATTCTTTGTTCCATTGATAACATTGGCTCCCCCAATAGTTTCTCTCAGGAAATGTTCTTTCTTAATATTAATTATACCTAGTAGTTTTGGCCCCCTGCTCATTGGTAACAGTCCCTTCGTAAGGCCCCTCCGAAGGGGCCTCCCTGGTTTCTCTTATTCTCTATAACCAGAGTCCCTATAGGACACACATTATCCCCTGTCCTTGGTTACCTTGCAATCGCTGTACTTTCACATTCATTTTACGTTCCCCTTGATAATTGCCATTATTCGATCTTTTTCACGTGTCATTACTGATTTCTTCATATTTCCCTTTCTCCTTCATTACCTCCTAGGTATTTTCTGTATTCTTCCCAATTAAATCTGGAACGGTCTTCTTCCCTAGTATTATTTAGAATACCCAGCTGTTCCAGAAAGCTCAGAATAGCATTAACTTTGCTGCATTGTCTACCTATCATTTTTTCCCTCACAAAAGAGCTCATATGACTTACAGGCTCATCTAGAAACTTTCTACGATTTAGATGTCATTCAAAGTATTTCCTGAATCCACCCTAGCTTCGCTTATATTGAATTGGATCCGGTAATTTCAAAGTCAACTTTTGTTGTCCACCTTTCGATCTTTGATCTTTGGACTGACGGCAGAAATCTCTCCTACTAGTAAATTAATTTGCGTGGTCCACTGTGAATCTAACTCCTCCTATAATCCAGTGAGGTTGGTAATGTGTTCCCGAAAGCTCTCAGACAAATAATAGGTTGTATGTCACCCTCAGGCTTAAAATTTGGAAATAAACTGACTAGAAGACCGTCACTTTCCATGCGGAATTTTTCTCATCACTTTCTGGCCAGTCGAATAGATGCCATTTCCGTATTAAAACACCACTGTTACACTCTGTTCTCTCTCTCACATTCGAATCGCTACCTACAGCCTGGCGTTACACAACGTTGTGTCACATGCTCTGTGTGTGTGTGTGGGTTTTCAAAATCTGCCCTGTCAAATATCTTGCTTCAGACACCAGAGGCAAGTTGTTTCATATACTTTCTGGTTTTGTTTATTCTTTGATATACGCTTTTTATGGTGTTGGATCTTCTGTGCCTAGTTTTAAATGCATAATTGTGGAATGACTTGAATGCACGGTTCCCGGCAGATTTACGTTGCGAGTTGTTACTCTCAGAAGCTGTTACATTTCTTTCGTCTTTTTTCCTGTGGCCACATTCAATAAAGTATGTCACTGGTCTGCACATGTGAATTTTTCGTATAGTCCAGTTTCGCTGTGTTGAGATATATGCAGGATTAAATCGTTGAACCACGGTCTACCCGGCCTGCACCGACAAACTGGTTATCCCGTGATCACTTATGTATGTTGCGACTGGCTGTATGGCTACCACCTTTTTAGCTACTTAATGCAGCTTTGTGGCTTCCGCAGGTGGATGCCAGTTTTTAATATTCCGGAATTTTGGCGGACGCTATCAAGTTTGTGCTGGTAGTAAGTCAATAGACTAACAGTACGTCGCACAAATATAACATGTAATTACCTCACCCCCAAAGGCTAACTTTCACGACTGGCTTAAAGCAGAACTGATCTGGCGAGTGTCAGCATCGTAGGAAGAGTGAACCCGACAGGTTCTCACGCAAGCAGATATCGAAGATAGAAAGCCTTCGCAGTATTTGAGGCACCTACGAAGGAAAGTGGACACGGGAATAGTACTCGACAACTCGTTGCGCACAATATGGAGCAGTTGCTCACTATGGCCCATCAAAGCAATCACAACATCGCTGGGTTACACATCCTTGGACGTGGTAGACAATTTGGCAGGTAAAACTCACGAAGCGATGACGGCGGCTCAATCATTGCGCAGTGCGCTAGAGTGACGGTAATTTTTTCGTGCATAGTTACGACGCCTTGGCGTCCAAAGTAGATCGTATGACACAGCAGACGGCGATTATCTCGTCGCGATTCAAGCAATGACAGAGGCCAGAGTCGATATCGTTGTCGCTCGCACAGCAGATCATCAATGACATCGCCTGGATCAGGGTCTGAGCAGCAAGATATATGTTGGTATTACTGAAGATTCAACGAGCAAGTAAGCAGATGCACACACCCCTGCGCTTACCCAAATGCCAGCGGCAGTCGGAAGTAGGCGCCTCCGATTGCCAGTCAGTGTCCCCATGGCTGTTTGTTTGCGATTGGCGATCCAGCTGGAAATATTTGATGTACAGTAGATCCGATTGTGTATTTATCTACGGGCCATGTCACACAGATGACGACAGCCTTCATCATTCTCTCTGAGCGCTGCGAACCACTTGATCATAATGATGTATAGTACTCTACGATTAGAATTCGATCCGGGTTTGCATCGAGCTTTCACATGGGATTTCGCCATCGTGGACATCGCTGAACCCATTATTGGAGCTGACATTCTCGCCTATTATAACCGACTGCTGGGCATGAAGAATACGCACCTGCTTGATAACACAACCGTGACAACTGTACACATTGCCAAATTGATTCATGGAGAGCACACTGAACTATTCCGCGGATTTACATCGAGTTCCGAAGAAAGGTGTTATGTGACGTCCGCAGGGTGACTACAGAGCTCTTAATGCCATACCAAAACCAGACAGAGATCCTGCGCCATTGTTGCCTGATTAAAATTACACACTAAATGGTGCTAATGTCTTCTGCGGCTTAGACTGTGCTAAATCACACACTCATGTACGCTGATGGAACAGGATATCCTGAAGGCAGGTGTAATAACTTCCTTTGGACTGTTTGAGGGCATGTTTATAATGTTTGGTCTCCGGGAAGCTGCATAAACCTGGCAAAGGTTTGCTGACTCTATGTTTCGAGATCTGTCATCTTGCTTCACCTATCTTGATGGCATTCTAATTTCATCAACCTTCTCAGAGCAGCATCGTCAACATTTAGTAGATGTGTTAGAATGGGTAGAATGTCACAGTGTGGTGCTCAACACACCTAAATGTATCTTTGGCCAGACACAAGTTGATTTCCTGGGACACAGAATGTCATCAGCTACCACTACCTGAGACCAAGCACCGACAAGGAATTGCACTGATTTCTGGGCATGCTGAATTTGACCGCTGCCACCTGCCATGTTTGCCTCAGCTACAGGAACCATTAACTATAGCGCCCTCTGCACCCAAGAGTAAAGGTAACTCGTCCATAGCATAGACTGATGGAATGAACTTGGCATTTGAAGCATCCAAAAAGAGAGTCGCAGATGCTGCACTGCTTGGGCACCTCAAGCGTAATGTGGCCTTGGCCCTGGCAGTTGATGCTAGTCAGTCGTCAGTTGCGAGGTGCTGCAGCAATGGCGCGATGATACCTGGCTCCCGCTAGTGCTATTCTCGTGCAAGCTGTCATCCTTGCTTTGAAAATGGAGAACGTATGACTGGGAACTAATAGACATGTACGAGAGCATTAAATACTTCACGATGGACAGTGGGTGGCAATCTGTTCCGTTATGTTCACCCAACTCGCTAAATTTTGCAGCACAGTCCACCACAAAATGACGAGCTACCTCATGGTCATCAATGGGATGATTAAGAGTTGGCCCCACTCACTTAAAGCAGCACTGATGTGCTATGACAATGATTGGACTAAGGCACTTGCCATATTGCCACTGGGCTTCAGGAGTACTTATAAAATTGACTCAGATACAGCAGCTGAGCTAGTGTACAGCGAACTGTTGCATCTATCAGCTGATTTGTGGACTTGAACACTCTGCTCAGTCTGACTTTGTCCATCAACTTTGTCACCTGATTAACTTGTCTCTGCCCCCACACATCCTTCCAGAATCGGAACAGACTCTACCTTTGTGCATCAGGAACTCGGTACCAGTTTACATGTCATGCTATGACGTAGGACATCAAACCATCTCTAAGGCCTCCATATACAGGCCCTCCTCGCATGCTCACGAAGGGAGACGCTTCAGATTTCGATTAATGGGAAATCGACCACAGTTTCCACCGACAGGATCAAGCCAGCATAAATATTTCAAGAAATACTCCCATTAGAAGTTCCAAGGCTCCAGTCTCGTCTAACAGCCACCCGTCAACACCTCTATCACCAGCACCGACACCAGCACCAGAGAACCTACCAGCAGAACGTACCACTAGATCCAGACGACATATCCATTTCCCGGTCTGATTTTGGATAGCACTTCACTTCCACCAAGGGGGCTGATGTAGCAACTGTCAGCCATTTAACAGTGTTGTGTCACACATGCTGTGTGTATATGTTTTCAAACACTGCACCATCAAACATCTCGCACTAGATCCCACAGGCACCATCTTTTATACATGCGTTTTGGTTTTGTTTATTCATTCCTTGATTTATGCTTTTTATGTTTTCACATCTTCTGTGCCTAGTTTTTAGTGCATATTTATGGAACAATCTATTTAAATTTGAAAAGTTTTCCTCATGTTTTGTCAGAAAGTCTAACTTCAGTTTTTAACCTGTTCAACAAGTATATTTTGGACTAAATATAATTTATCATACTTTTTTTATTTCTTTATCTTTACCATCTAGATCACTGAACAGTGCAACCCTTAAATTAGATACATACATGGTCAAACTTTTAATTTCTTGATGTAACTGGTCCTTTTCGGCCTGAGATTCATGAATGTGATCGAATTTTTTCCAGTCTCAGTTATATGACTGGCTAACTGCTGTCTTAACTCCTGATTAATTTTATTAAAATTCACCTGCATCTTGCCTTAATACTGAATATCTTTTTTAATGGTTATCCTTTTTAATTTCATTTACATCTTGTCTTAACAACCGATCATCATTTTTAATCCCTATTACCTTTCCTTAATTCTCAACTAGTTTTGTTCATATGTTACTTTACATATTTTAACATTTGGAGCATTTTACCATCCATTCCTAACTGACTAGACAAAACCCTGCATGACAAGAAACTATTTAGTGCAGACGTCTTACAACACTTCTTCTATATAACACACATTTAAACGCATTCTGTATTCCGCTACCCATCCCGCCACCATATATGAACACTCAGAACAGGTGTCATTATCAAAAGACTCATTGTTAACGAACTTATTTTATTGTAGTCTCGCAGCTATAGACAGGGACTGTTGTGACACCTGCACTCATTGCCACTGCACTTAGTTAGCTGCACAGCTAACACCAGCTCGTATACTGTGGTCAGATCATGGCAGTGTGATGATCCTGAGTGGATCTCCATCAATCACACTCGCCGTCTGCACCCATATAATGGAAACATGGTTGCAACTGCTATCACTCTGCACCTATACAAGGCTAAATGTGGGTGGAGATGAGGTGGTTTTCATCATCAAGTAAATCTTATGTTCTTGGTTTTCCCATGTCAACCAAAGGATCACCTAAATCTTCCCAGTCTGCTTTCTCTGCTGTCCTGTCACCTTGGTCGACACAATGCGCTCTTCTGCCTCCCCTGATGACAACTACAGGCTGCTTGCGACGAATTATTTAATGGATAAGGCCTTTTATTTCTTGTGTCGTTACTGTAGTGATCGTGTTTCACCACGCAACAGGTGCAAATCATAGTCTAAGCAGGCACTAGACGAACATGCATCAATCTTCATCGAATTAAAATCTCCCTTTATTAAATACTATTCTTCAGTAGAAGATACTTTTCGCTAACGAGAAGGACACCCAGGCATAATTTTGTACTTAAAATCTTAAATTCCATTCATGGAAAAGTTTGCAATTTTGTGAAAGAAAAGACTTATCAACCAATCAATATTCACACAGTTAATCTCTGGTGGCACTGTCTTCTTTCGTGTACATTTAGTATGAAAGTTTCTTCCGATAAGCCTTTTCTGAGTCCATAAATGTCTATATAACTGTCGACAATCTAATATCAATATCTGAACTTCGTTAATATAGGTTAAATACCTACACCTACTTCAGATGTGAATTGCAGTCAGAGATAATACTGCTGCCAGTCTAAAATTTAGCATAGAATGGCATTCTACAAAGTTAAGACGTAAACACAAATTAAGAAATAACTTCAGGCCCAGAGGAAGTACGAGACAAGTGCCTTGTGATCGAAAAACACTTTCACAGAAGGCAGATCTATAAAATTCTGCTACAGCTGTCATTATATTTGAAACAAAATATTTAGTTCAAAACCACTGACCAAATTTGCCTACTTAGCTTCAAGTCAATGTTTACGTATGTTCGTACATATATAGCATTAAGAGATCTTACAGTCTCATACAAGGAACAGGACATCAGAGACTACTCCAGCAGCATCGGAATTTCATAAACCATACTAAATGCTTCATTCCGCTCTAATTGCACATTTCTATGTCCAGATTGACTCTGAAGTTCCTGATATTCAGCTTTTCATGTGGTTCTCGTGATACAATTTTTTTTGGAGGTCCAGTACTGTATTCTCATATTTGGTTCTTTATTATGGTATAACGCCATTCGTCCCAGAAAATGAAAATTTGCACTTTAAACTGAACGAGGTTGAAAGTGGCCAATCGCGCGTAATCAAACACTTCGTTTCGTTTCAAATAAACTAACTGCCTCAGCGGAAAAAAATTAACTGAAGCAAATTTCTCTATAAAACAGACAGAAATAGCTTCATTAAGACATTAATGGTTGATTGCTAATAACGTGGAAATAATATAAAATCAGAAAACTGAAACCACTAACTTATTTTGGTCTTTTATGGTTATGAGAATGTATATTAATTCACTTGATGGCTCCCGGCCACAGAAACCTGTTTTGTTTTCGTTTGACGTGGGAGCTGTAAACGAAGACACGGCCACGGGTCACGTGAGGAAGGACCCCCCCCCCCCCCCTATAACTCAGCTTGCTCTGCTTTTTCCGGGTAGCTTCTGGCTACTTGTTGCTACTGCTCGTACACCAAACAGCCACGCTCCAAGTAGCCAGAAGTGGGAGGAAGGCACTGCTCATACACGAATTCAGCTCTGCACATGCGCACGAGCCCACTGGCAACTGCTCATACGAACCTATAATAACATGTTCTTTCCTATTATGACCATAACACAGCATTTTTAGTAAGTCTCACAATTATCAAAGGTTACATCATAATATGTGTTACATCCATTTGCATTAATATTTCTTAACTATTATACTTTGACCAACAATTTTCATTTTTATTATACGCTATGCATCAAGTTACCCCAGTGGGGGAGGGGGATGATGACATTTATTTCTATATATCGGAATTTACATTTTTATACTAACTGAAACTCCCATTTAGTTAGCAATCATGAATAAAATAATTTACTGTAACTTGGTTATTTACATGTCTATTCTTAATTTAACTGATCACATTCCTTTTACTTGAATTGCCTGTATTGTTTGTTTCTTGCTTGTGAGCATGAAGACAGTTTGTGATTTTGACTTGTATTACCATTCATTTTCAGATGTCTTTGTCACAGTAATATAGATATTTATTGCACTACGCTAACCACTGATGATAATAAATCTAGGTTTGTAATTTTTCTTATTCTCGATTAATCCTTTACATCTAAGATGTTATTCATAAATTTACAAAATTTAGAATTGTTAGCCACTGATTGGACTCCAATAGCAAATGGAAACATGTTGCTGTGTTGTAAGGACAATATCTCACCCAGACTAGATTGTAGAGTATGATATAAAGAACAAACATAACATTTTAGTGCAAAAATTCATGTAACGTCTATAATACAAAATTATAACATCTATTCAAACTTTCCTGGCGTCGCTCAGTGGACTGTATCAGTGTTTACCACGATTTATCATGAATCTTCATATTGCACACAGTGATTAATTTAAGTAGTGAAAGTATGTGATGTTTGTATTATAATACGCATAGATAAGATTTTTGTGTGAGTAAAAAAGTGTTATCGAGTAATTGGTGAAAGGAGATTTGTAGTTTCACAACAGCTCATTTAATTCCACAAATGCAATACTGGCAGTATATTCAGAGTCTAGTAACGGCAACTTTAATGCTTGTTCAGTGCATTTAAGAATGGAAGGAACAAGGTTTCTGGTGCCAACATAATTTCAGATTGAGTGTAGCTTTTAATAAATGAAAACAACTGTATTAAAGTCTGCTTTAATGTATTAATATGAAGCATAACTCCAAAATTTCGTACAGAACAACTTGAATGTTTCGTTTTTTTTAACCGATGTGCATTGGACATCGAAAACAGCATCCAACACATTACACAAAAGTACTGATATTGTGTTTTTGAGAATGTGGTATAAATATTGGAAAGATAGCACATAATTGTTAGAAGCCAAGTACTGAAGAGTCACTTCTAGTTTCGTTTCTTCTTCTTATTGAATTTACAGCTCAGTTCTAATGCTACAATATAAATGTCAACATCAATGTTCATGTGAATAATACCAGTTGAAGCCAAGGTGAAAAAGGTTCTATACTAAATTGTCACAGGGGTGTGTTGTAAAAGCAGAACATGGCGCCACTGCTAGTAGGAGGGCAAAGCGAGATATGGGACACTTTAAGTATCAAATTGGTATGCAAATTAACTAAACTGTGGCAGCTAATTGATTTATGACCATAACCTATTGTTCTGCTAAGTGGTTTTTCATGTAACCCCTCCTCCTCCCCCTCCCCTTAACCTATTCTTATGCTAATTGATATATAACTCCTGAGAATAATCTATCCCCTTGAGAGACCCCTACGCTCCCCCTCCAACACCCCTTAAGCAATTGCTATGCAAATTGGTTTGTGACCCCCTGAGGATAATCCATCCTTCTCAGAACCCTCCTGGCCCCATCACCCTCCTCCTCGCCTACCCATCTGGAAATTAGCGGGAAAAAGACTCAGTGAGGGAGGGGAAGGATCTCAGTCAATGTCAATGTCAATTACATAGCAGAGGGTATACTGTATATTTATAAAATTCATTTTTCAGCGGTTGGATCTTTTTATTAGGCGGGAAAAGCCTACATCCAGCAACGACATGTTCTAATGACATAGTTACACTGCTGCAGATTGGAGGTGTTCTCTTGATGGAAAATTATTGTGTGTGTGCTCACCATGACGTGGAGGGATCGACTGAGCGAGTTCACAATGCCACTACCAGAGGACTTCCCACACCCCAATCCACCCCCTCCCTCCAGACACCTCCCACTAAAAATTGTTGGGAAAAAGCCTCAGACTTTGATGAAGAGGAAGGATCTGGTGACATAATTTTCAAATCAATATTAATATTATATCGATGCATATTCTTTATTTAATTAGTTTGTGGGAGACATGGCTCCCTCACTTGGATAGAGATGATGTCTGCACCTCCCATCCCCACTTTCCATGAAGTAATAACTGTAAGCAACAAGGAGTCGAATACCGAGTGAGGTGGCGCAGTGGTTAGACACTGGACTCGCATTCGGGAGGACGACGGTTCAATCCCGCGTCCGGCCATCCTGGTTTAGGTTTTCTGTGATTTCCCTGAATCGCTCCAGGCAAATGCCGGGATGGTTCCTTTGAAAGGGCACGGCCGACTTCCTTCCCCATCCTTCCCTAATCCGATGAGACCGATGACCTCGCTGTCTGGTCTCCTTCCCCAAACAACCCAAACCCAATCCAACCCAAGGAGTCGAATGGAATGTGGTATAGTAGCCACCGTTTGGGGTCACCTGCGCAGGTCTCTGTCATTTGGGCACCACCACGGAGGTCAAAAACTGCAAAATGTCCTAATTACAGATCACAACACTAAGTACCAGATGTTGACCTCCTTTGATCTCATGACCCCGAACAAAGCATCATGTGGCGGCATTCTGCTGGTCGGGAAATTTGAGACTCACTTCTTGTCACTGTCTCTCACAAGATGTTACTGCCTATTTCTATGTGAACCAACGGCTCCAAACACACAGACAGAGGTTCTCATCACTCCTCACAATACTGCGTTCCTATTGGCTAATGCTGAGGACTACATCTACATATACACCTACGTGATTACTCTGCTATTCACAATGAAGTTCCTGGCAGAGATTTCATTGAAGCACCTTCAAGCTGTCTCTCTACTCTTCCACTCACGAACGGCGGGCAGGAAAAACGAGCACTTAAATATTTCTCTGCATGCCCTGATTTGTCATATTTTATCATGATGATCATTTCTCCCTGTGTAGATGGGTGCCAGCAGAATGTTTTCGCAATCGGAGGAGAAAACTGGTGATTGAAATTTCATGAGAAGATCCTGTCGCAACGCTAAACGCTTATATTAATGGTTGCCACTCCAATTTACGTATCGTGTCTGTTGCAATATCTCCCTGACTTCGCAGTAATACAAAACGAGCTGCCCTTCTTTGAACTTTTTCGATGTCACCCATCAGTCTCACCTGATGCGGATCCCACGCCGCATGGCAATACTTCAGAATAGGACGGCCAAGCGTCATGTAATTAGTCTCTTTAGCAGATCTGTTGCACCTTCTAAGTGTTCTGACAATGAATCACAATCTTTGGTTTGCTCTACTCACAACATTATCTGTGTGATCGTCTCAATTAGGTTATTTGTAATTTTAATTTCTAAGCATTTAGTTGAATTTTCAGCCTTCAGAATTGTACGACTTATCGCGTAATCGAAATTTAGCGGATTTATTTTAGTACTTATGTGAATAACTTCACACTTTTCTTTATTCAGGGTGAATCGCCACTTTTCACACCATACAGATACCTTGAATAAATCTTTTCAATTCGTTTTGCTCATCTGTCGGCTTTACAAGACGGTAAATGACTGCATCATCTGCAAACAATCTAATAGGGCTATTCAGATTGTCACCTGTGTCTTTCATATAGATCTGGAACAATAGAAAGCCTATAACACTTCTTTGGGGAATGCTGGATATTACTTCTGTTTTACTCGATGACTTTCCATCTATTACTACGAACTGTGGTTTTTGTGACAGGAAATCACGAATCCAGTCGCACAACTGAGGCTATATTCCATGGGCACACATTTTGGTTAGAAGACGCTTGTGAGGAATGGTGTCGAAAGCTTTCTGAAAATCTAAAAATATGGAATCAATTTGACATCCCCTGTCGATCGCACTTATTACTTCATGAGTATAAAGAGCTAGTTGTGTTTCCCAAGAACAATATTTTCTGAATCCGTGCTGCCTATGTGTCAATAAATCATTTTCTTTGAGGTACTTCATAATGTCCGAACACAGTATATATTCCAAAACCCTACTGATAATCGAAGTTAGTAGTATGGGCATGTAATTCAGCAGATTACTTCTATTTCCCTTTTTGGGTATTGGTGTGACTTGAGCAATTTTCCAGTCTTTAGGCACAGATATTTCTGTGAGTGAGCAATTGTAAATAATTGCTAAACATGGAGCTATTTTTGCATCAGCATCCTCTGAAAGGAACCTGACTGATATACAATCTGGACCAGAGGCCTTGCCTTTATTAATCCGAGGAGATCTACTTCTATGTTTCACATCTTGACATTTGTTCTTGTATGGATTTCAGGAATATTTACATCATCTTCTTTAGTGAAGGAGTATCAGAGAACAGTGTTTGACAACTTTGCTTTAGTGGCACTGTCATCAGTGACTTGGCCGTTGTTATCACGCAGTGAAGGTATTGGTTGCGTCTTGCCACTGGTGTGTTTTATGTATGGCCGGAATCTCTTTGGGTTTTCTGCCAGATTCCGAGGCAGAGTTTCATTGTGGAAATAATTAAAAGCATCTAGCATTGAAGCACACGCTGTATTTCGAACTTTGCCAATCTTGGGGATTTTGCGTCCTTTTAAATTTGTAGTGCTTTTTTTCATTGCTTCTGTAACAACAATCTGACCCGTTTCGTGTACCATGGGGGACCAGTACCATCACTTATTAATTTATGTGGTATGTATCTCTCAGTTGCCTTCGATACTATCTCTTTGAAATAATTCCACATCTTTTCTACGCTTACATGATCAGATCGGAAGGAGTGGAGACTGTCTTTTAAAAAGGCGTCAAGAGCATTTTTATCAGCTTTTTTTTAAATATATGTACTTTGCGTTTATTTTTGATGGTTGTGGGTGTTATGGTATTCAGCCTAGCAGCAAATTCCTTGTGGTCGCTGGCCCTGTACTCATCAAAATACTAGGGATTATTTGTTGCTAAGAGGCCAAGTACGCTTTCACAACTATTTATGCTTCGAGTAGACTCATGAACTAATTGTTCAAAACAATTTTCTGAGAAAGGATTCAGTACAATTTCGGATGACCCTTTATGCCTTCTTCCAGCTTTAAACGTATAATTTTTCCAGCGTATCGAAGGTAGATTGAAGTCACCACCGACTATAATTGTATGAGTGGGGTACCTATTTGAAACGAGACTCAAATTTTCTTTGAATATTCAGCAACTATATCTTTTGAGTAGGAGGGGTCGGTACAACGATCCAATTCATAGTCTCATTGTAAAGTATAACCTCTACCCGTATTTAATCTATCCTTTTTGAACACTGTTTGTTTGAAAAAATTTCGGCTGAACTTAATTCTGGGTTTAGCCAGCTTTCCATACCTATAACTATTTGAGCTTCAGTGCTTTCTATTAGGGCTTGGAGCTCTTGTTCCTCACCAACACAGCTAAGACAATTTACAACTACAATACCGATCATTTCTACAACTACCTTACTGTGTTTTACCTTGCCCCCTTTTAGATGGACGTCCTTTCTGAGACCCTCTACTCTAAAAAACTGCCCAGTCCCTTCCACACAGCCCCCACTACCTGTGTTGCCGTTTCCTGTGTGTAGTGCACTCCTGACCACTTAAATGGAACCCAGAAACCCACCTTGGCGTAAGTCAAGGAATCTGCAGCCTAAATGGTCACAGAACCACACAAGCCTCTGATTCAGACACTCCACTCGGCTCCGGACCAAAGGACCAGCCGGTTCGATCAATGAGGCTGCAGATGGTGTGCTCCACATTAATATCTCAAGCAAGACTGGCAGTCTTTACCATTTCCGCTAAACGCCCAAAACCAGAGAGAATCTCCTCCAATCCAAATCAAAACATGTCACTGGTACTGACATGAGCCACCACCTGCAGTTGGTTGCAGCCTGTACTCCTCATGGCATCCAAAAGCACCCTTTCCACACCCGGAATGAGTCTCCCTGGTATGCACATTGGGTGCACACTGGCTTCCTCCCCTCTTTGGCAGCCATGTTCCTAAGGAGCCCTGTAACACCTCTAACACTGTAGCTCCCAACTATCAGCAAACTCCCCATCTGTGGATCTCCAGACCTTGCGGGCTGAGAAGCTTCCTCTGGAACAGGGTGGACGACTACATCTGGCTTATACACTTCGTCAGCCACAGATTATGCCCAAAACCTGTTCCTCAAAAGAACTATGGAGGCTCTTCGATCAGCCCCTTTGAAAGTCTTTTGCTGCCTGCCAGACTTTGGAATGATTTCCCACTCGACCATGGATCAAGAGGTGAACCTCAGTCCAGGCAGTACCCAGGGTGGACACAGCAGTGGACTGATCAGGGGACACGTGGGACATGCTCGATGTCCCTCACATCCCTGCGTCTGACTGTCCACAGTGATGCTCCTTGGCAGCAGCCTCAAGCTGTATAACAGGAGCCAACACTGCTTGGAGCTGTGAGCGAAGGATCACCTACTCAGTTCACATCTGTACACAGCAATCACAGTTCCTATCCATTAATGAAGTTGCTCCTGTTTGAAGCTCGTAAAAATATGTAACAAACGAACGGTGTACTCACGTTATTAGCAGCAGGAAATCGAGGTGCACTCTCACTGATGGTCTAGCTGACACTGAGCTATCCTAACCAAAACAAACAAATGCCTGTACGGTCATAGGGTCTATACAAGCGTCGATAACAACGGTGTTACTGTACGGTACACTGTTATTAAAATAATGGTTGTCCCTAGTAAGCACTCAGACATGCAAGAAATTACAAAAGTAAACTAGTAACTACACAGATAACTGAAAATAAGTTGCTCCTGTTTGAAGCTCGTAAAAATATATAACAAACGAACTGTGTACTCGCGTTATTAGCAGCAGCAACTCGAGGTGCTCTGTCACTGACGGTCTAACCGACACTGAGAGCTGATGCGCCAGCCGTTGTGGCCGAGCGGTTCTAGGCGCTACAGTCTGGAACCGCGCGACCGCTAAGGTCGCAGGTTCGAATCCTGCCTCGGGCATTGATGTGTGTGATGTCCTTAGGTTAGTTAGGTTTAAGTAGTTCTAAGTTATAGGGGACTGATGACCTCAGATGTTAAGTCCCATAGTGCTCAGAGCCATTTGAACCATTTGAAAGCTGATGCAATTTAGATAATAAATAAGAGGGAAATCGTCTATTTGCATTACCCTATCAAATTAATTGTTTAACAATTAGGAGGAGTCAATAGATTGCTTAAAACTCACCAGTGGGATACGATGATTCGTCGTAATAAAACATAGTTTCAGTGTTTCAGAATCACACACAAACATTTTGAAAATCAAGTAACTAAATTTCCACTGTAAATAGACCGTAACACAAAATATACCTGAGGTCGTTGTATGCACTGATATTTGACAATACAAGCACCCTCCTACACCACAACAGTTCTACGAAACATATCTGGTGAAAAAAGTCTTAACAATCACACACACGCCCACGATTGTGAAAAGCGCACCATAAGCTGACCGCTGGTAGCCGCTGCTGAGCCGCCGGCCAGGACATCACGTCGTCACGTGGGTGTCGGTTGGGAGGAGAGACCCACTACCTTGATGATATTGTTGTCTCAAGTCGTACACCAGAGGAACTTATTGTCAATTTCCATACTCTTTTTCGAGTTTGTCAGATGCAAGACCCAAGTGTTGTCTTGAAAAGTGTGACTTTTTTCAAACTGAACTCCAGTACTTAGGTCATGTGATAAACAGTCATGGTGTGCAGCCGCCTCCAATCTCATTTGCTTGCAATCCGTGACCTGCCTGTTCCTTGCAATGTGTCTGAACTGCAGTCAGAACTAGGCACAAAGCAAAAAAACAGCAAAAAAGTTTTGCATCACCACGGTTCCCGGAACTCCTGAAGACAGACGTTGACTGTAGATATTGTATCACAGACACAGTCCCTTTGACTGTTCAGAGATGTCACTAAACCTGCACAAAGATGTAAACAACCATGCATGAGCAGCGGCGATTAGACAGAGGGGGTCCGACAGTCGATCAGTTCCTCTCATTCCACCAGGAAGCAGGTACATGGCTAGTTCAACCATGCCTAGATGGTCAATACAGGGGTTCGATCGCATCCGCATTGTTACTTTGTGTCAGGAACGGCTCTCAGCAATGGAAGTGTCCAGGCATCTCAGAGTGAACCAAAGTGATGTTGTTCAGGCATGGAGGAGATACAGAGAAAGAGGAACTGTCGACGACATGCCTCGCTCAGGCCACCCAAGGGCTACTACTGCAGTGGATGATCGCTTCCTACGGATTATGGCTCGGAGGAACCCCGACAGCAATGCCACCATGTTGAGTAATGCTTTTCGTGAAGCCACAGGACGTCGTGTTACGACTCAAACTGTGCGCAGTAGGCTGCATGATGCACAACTGCACTCCCAGTGTCCATTGCGAGGTCCATCTCTGCAACTACAACACCATGCAGTGCGGTACAGATGGGCCCAACAACTTGCTGAATGGACCGCTCAGGAATGGTATCACATTCTCTTCACCGATGAGTGTCGCATATGGCTTTAGCAAGACTATCGTTGGAGACGTGTTTGGAGGCAACCCGGTCAGGCTGAACGCCTTAGACACACTGTCCAGCAAGTGCAGCAAGGTGGAGAATCCGTGCTGTCTTGGGGTGGCATTACGTGGAGTCGACGTATGCCGCTGGTGGTCATGGAAGGCGCCATAAAGGCCTTACGATACATGAATGCCATCCTCTGACCTTTAGTGCAACCATATCGGCAGCATATTGACGAGGTATTCATCTTCATGGACGTCTTGTTTCATCCATCAAAGCCGGTTCCTACATGCACTGCACAAAAATGGCAACGTTGAGTTTTGTTGCTTTTGCAGTATTAGTATGAAATATGTGTACAGACCAACTGCAAAGCATGGCAATGCAGACGCTCTGTCTCGTCTTCCGATTGGCCGAGACTGATTTTGATGTGTCTGCCACATCTTGTTGCCAAATCAATGCGCAGGACTCTGAACTGATGGAATCTCTTCCCTTGCACTACAGTAAAATTGCACAGGTCGCGGAAGCAGACCCAGATCTCAAGTTTTGTTGCATTACATTCGCACGTCTTGGCCTTGGTCATTGAACAGTATCCAGAACACAGCAGTGCGTCGATATTTTGCAAATCACCATAGCATTTAGTTCAACAGAGTGTGATTCTAGTTCAAAATGACTGTGGACAATCGCGTGTGCTTGTTGCCAAAGTGTTGCAAAAGAATGTGTTGCGATTTCTCCACCATGGACATTGGAGAATTGTTCGCATTAAACAGTTAGCGCACCAGCACTGTACTTGGCAGGGCATGGGCGCCCACATTGAACAGATTACGTCACAGTTTCACGCATCCGCGGAAAATCAATCAGCAGACTTTGCAGGACCATTCTGGAACACTCGTTGGCTCATAGTGGTAGAATCTTTTAGTAAGTTCCCATTTGCTGTGCCCTTGGCTTCTACCACATCACGTAGCACCATTGAAGTGATGTACTACATATTTTGCACAGAAGGTATGCCAGAAGTATTTCTGTTGGACAATGGATCACAGTTTACTTCACGTGATTTTGAACAGTTTTGTGGAGAAAATGACATTCGTCATCCAACAAGTGCTCCGTTTCACCCCCAGTCTAACCGAGAAGCAGAACGCACTTTCAAACAACAGATGGCCAGGCTTCGGACTACCCACACATGGGAACAGGCACTGCAACTTTTTCTCGCCTCCTATCGCTCCCACTCAGGATACGGACTATCATCGGCGGAAATTCCGCATGGCCACCGCCATCGAACGCCGCTACACTTGCTACACCCATTGCAGCATCCGGCGCCACCAAAGGTCCGCAAGTATCCCTTTCTGCTGCGCGATCTTAGTCTTTTCAGGGTTTATGGCAACCACAGGCACTGGGAAAGAGATGTGATCAGGAATGTACTGTCTTTTTTATGTACTTGATTGCAGGACCCAGTGGTTTTCACCACTGCCACCATTCGTGTGTGTCATTTGTCCCGTGATTCTACTGCTTTTCTTCCCACAGATTTACGGCCTCAGCGGACCACGAGGCCTTTGCAGCCTCCTGCTAATGCCACCAGGGCACCCCAGGAACAGCAGATTGACAGTGCACCCCCCAGTTTTACGTTCAGCTGTTACAAGTAACGTTGAAAAATGGTGGTTGCGTAAGTGCTGACAAAGGGCAAACACAAATACTTGAACAGTCCTAAGTGTGTATTTACAACAAACACTTTCTGTGATTCCTCATCCAATGGACTTTGCAGTTAGGTATGACGCAAATCTATCTTAGAAAAGTAACGTCCTGCACCAAGCCTGTCCATGAATTTCTCAGGCTGAGGTAACGAATAAGTGTCAACTACTGTCTGTGGGTTGATTGTAGACTTGAAGTCAACAGAAATGTGAATGCAACCAGAAGAATTAGGGAACAAAATGAGAGGACTTGCCCATTGACTACCTTGGAGCAATTACACCCACCATTATCTTGCAAATCTTTCAATCCACTGGCTACTTTGTCTCTTAAATCAATTAGAATGGGGTGGGCCTGTAAAAACTTCATTAGTGAGTTAGTTATTTGGTTGCATGTTCCATTGATCAGTCACAGGGTATGGTAGCCGTTATCATGTGGAACTTGTCAAATGCACAAGAAATGCACATATGAAACAAGATTTTTTAATATATACTACAGTACAGAGTTATCTGTCAGACATTTTATCTCATCTAACAGTTTGTTAAAAATTTTTATAGCAGCATACATTATCCCATTCTGTGCCAGAGATAGGCTGAGTAAACGATAGTGTAAGTCTTTCTTTTTTCTGGTATTATAATCATAAATGTCACTGTTGTTCTTATACTGGTCCATGTTGTTGAGAACAAATTTCATTAGTGAGTAAATGTACTGAGAGGCTGTTGTAAGAATTCACAATCTTTTAAAGAGATGCCTACAAGATGTGCGACTATGAACCCCACATGTTATTCTAACCACTTTCTTTTGAGCAGTGAATACTTTTTGTCCAAGTGTTGAGTTGCCCCAAAATATTATTCCATATGACATCAGAGAGTGAAAGTATGCAAAGTATGTTAGCTTATTAATTTCTAGATCCTCAAAATTGGCAATTATTCTGATTGCAAAAGTTACTGAAACTAGTCACTTTAGACTATCCAAAATATGAATTTTCCAATTAAGATTCTCGTCTATATGTACACCCAAAAACTTAGTATGCTCTATGCTGTCTACTAACTTCTGTTGTTGTGTTATATTTATTGAAGGAACTGTACTTTTTGCAGCAGAAAATTGGATGTACTGTGTTTTTCCAAAGTTTAGAGCAATCCCATTGACAGAAAACCAATTAATGACTTTTCCAAAGACCATATTTCTATCATTTTCAATTGGAGTTTCTTTAACTGGATTAATAATGATGCTTGTATCATCAGCAAACAGTGTCAGTTCAGCTTCTTGTTTCAGATAAGAAGGGCGGTCGTTCACATACAGGGTGTTACAAAAAGGTACAGTCAAACTTTCAGGAAACATTCCTCACACACAAATAAAGAAAAGATGTTATGTGGACATGTGTCCGGAAACGTTTAATTTCCATGTTAGAGCTCATTTTAGTTTCGTCAGTGTGTACTGTACTTCCTCGATTCACCGCCAGTTGGCCCAATTGAAGGAAGGTAATGTTGACTTTGGTGCCTGTGTTGACATGAGACTCATTGCTCTACAGTACTAGCATCAAGCACATCAGTGCGTAGCATCAACAAGTTAGTGTTCATCACGAACGTGGTTTTGCAGCCAGTGCAATGTTTACAAATGCGGAGTTGGCAGATGCCCATTTGATGTATGGATTAGCACGGGGCAATAGCCGTGGCGCGGTACGTTTGTATCGAGACGGATTTCCAGAACGAAGGAGTCCCGACAGGAAGACGTTCGAAGTAATTGATCGGCGTCTTAGGGAGCACGGAACATTCCAGCCTATGACTCGCGACTGGGGAAGACCTAGAACGACGAGGACACCTGCAATGGACGAGGCAATTCTTCGTGCAGTTGACGATAACCCTAATGCCAGCGTCAGAGAAGTTGCTACTGTACAAGGTAACGTTGACCACGTCACTGTATGGAGAGTGCTACGGGAGAACCTGTTGTTTCCGTACCATGTACAGCGTGTGCAGGCACTATCAGCAGCTGATTGGCCTCCACGGGTACACTTCTGCGAATGGTTCAACCAACAATGTGTCAATCCTCATTTCAGTGCAAATGTTTTCTTTACGGATGAGGCTTCATTCCAACGTGATCAAATTGTAAATTTTCACAATCAACATGTGTGGGCTGACGAGAATCCGCACGCAATTGTGCAATCACGTCATCAACACAGATTTTCTGTGAACGTTTGGGCAGGCATTGTTGGTGATGTCTTGATTGGGCCCCATGTTCTTCCACCTACGCTCAATGGAGCACGTTATCATGATTTCATACGGGATACTCTACCTGTGCTGCTAGAACATGTGCCTTTACAAGTACGACACAACATGTGGTTCATGCATGATGGAGCTCCTGCACATTTCAGTCAAAGTGTTCGTACACTTCTCACCAACAGATTCGGTGACTGATGGATTGGTAGAGGCGGACCAATTCCATGGCCTTCACGCTCTCCTGACCTCAACCATCTTGACTTTCATTTATGGGGGCATTTGAAAGCTCTTGTCTACGCAACCCCGGTACCAAATGTAGAGACTCTTCGTGCTCGTATTGTGGACGGCTGTGATACAATACGCCATTCTCCAGGGCTGCATCAGTGCATCAGGGATTCCATGCAACGGAGGGTGGATGCATGTATCCTCGCTAACGGAGAACATTTGGAACATTTCCTGTAACAAGGTGTTTGAAGTCACGCTGGTACGTTCTGTTGCTGTGTGTTTCCATTCCATGATTAATGTGATTTGAAGAGAAGTAATAAAATGAGCTCTAACATGGAAAGTAAGCGATTCCGGACACATGCCCACATAACATATTTTCTTTCTTTGTGTGTGAGGAATGTTTCCTGAAAGTTTGGCCGTACCTTTTTGTAACACCCTGTATATCAAGAACATAAGGGAACCCACGATTGAACCCTGTGGAACACCTAATTTAATTTCAACCCAGTTAAATGAAGTTGCAAACTTATTTAAATCACTTGACCCATATAAAGAATTTTTTGTTTACTGTTCTGTAGGTATGACTTAAACCACTCATATGCTATTCCATTTATACTGTAGAATTGTAATTTCTGTAACATAATGTCATGGTTCACACAATCAAATGCTTTGGACAAGTTACAGAAAATTCCTATTGGTGACATTTTACTATATAAAGACTCTATTATGTGGACAGTGAAACTGTATGTCACTGTCTCAGTAGAACAGCATTTTTTAAATCCAAACTGTGATTTACAAAGTACCCATTTACTGTTGAGATGGCTAACCACGCTTGAGTACATTTTTCTTGAAGATTTTTGAAAATTCTGGAAGCAAGGATACTGGTCATTGATTATTGACATCTGTGGTTTCCCCCTTTTTGTAGAGAGGCCTGACAGTAGCATATTTTAACCTGTCTGGACAAATACCTTGAGTTAGTGATGCATTACACATGTGACTCAGAATATCAGCTGTAATTGCTCCACATTATTTTAATATCTTATTAGAGATGGACTCTTCTCCAACAGAACATTTATTTTTCAAAGATTTAATAATTTTACTTATTTCACAAGAGGTTGTTAGTAAAACTTAATCTGACTAAATTTTTTTCAAAACTCACTCTTCCATGCACTGCCTGGCTTTTTCTTTTGAACTATTCTCACCAATTTTTTCTCATACACTTAAGAAATTGTTGTTAAATACATTAGCTACTTTTGTACCGTTGGTTAGGATGGTCTCATTCTCTTTAATAGTGGTACTACCTACCCCAGTGGTTACTTTTCCTGTCTCTCTCCTAACAGCATACTGATTTTATTTTATTGCTGGAGTTGTTAATTTCTTCTCTAACATACTTATTTATTGATTTCCTTACAACTTTTCTCAGTGTGTTACAATAATCTTTATAGTGTAAAACTACTTCTGAATCTTTACTAGTTCTTGCTGTCTCATAGAATTTTCTTTTTCTTTCTGAAGACACTTTAATGCCAGTAGTAATCCCAAGTTTGTTTGAAAAGTGTGTGGTGTTACATTAAGTAATTTTCTTTAGGATACAATGTTCAAAAAGGGATAGAAATTTATCAAGAAATATGTTGCATTTATCACTAGCATTTGGTTCATTATATACAGCTCCCCAATTAACATTTCTTAAACTTTCTCTCAAGTGCTCTATAGATACCAGGTTGAGCAACCTCACACTTTTTCTTAATGATTTCTGAACAGTACACCCTGCTAGGTTTTGTAAGTTAATGTAAATGTGTGATTAGAGCCTCCTGTCGGGTAGACTGTTCGCCGGGTGCAAGTCATTCGATTTGACGCCACTTCGGCGACTTGCGCGTCGATAGGGATGAAATGATGACGATTAGGACAACACAACACCCAGTCCCTGAGAGGAGAAAAATCTCCAACCCAGCCAGGAATCGAACCCGGGCCCTTAGGATTGACATTCTGTCGCGCTGACCACTTTTTTTTATTTGTAGTTAATATTTTTAATGTATTCTTAATTTGGTTTTACTTTATACCACAACAAAAATAAATGTCGTAACACCGCATTGTGCGCTGAGTAAACAAAACAATATCTCGGCACGTTCCTACACCGAGGTAATGTACATGAGGAAAACGAAAAAAAAAGAAAAAAAAGTGTTGCATACATGATGCAGAAGGGTGCGTCGCTACGCTCCTTACACTTCATCATCCAGGTACGTCTTCACATGTGTTGTATGTTATTCCACCGAGAATAGAACTTACTCTTGTCAGCTCACTCAATGGGTGTCTTCTCCTACCTGTTGATGACCAGGCTGCGTGAAGGGTCGCGTAGGACACTCCCTAATTAATTAGAAAATTACTGTCCGTATTTTGGGTTCCATATGATCTTGCAATGACGTTCTTGTAGTTAGTTCCAAAAGTCGAATACATCTTTCGGTCCATCGTGAAATAAGTAGTGTACTGCATGCCCACGGATCCACGTGACTGCATTGGTTTTGGTGGACGGGAAATACTGTTGATCCGGAAATAGTAGAAGTCGAGGTGTAATGTGTTCCGGAGTCACTCGTAGAAAATACCACAAAATTTGTCGCACCAAGCGCCATATGTCTTCTGCCACGCCACATGTGAGACGGTGTTCGTCCGTGTCTGGCACCCCAGTCTACACATAGAGGCGATTCCGCCATATTTATCTTGTGGAAGGGTGATTGGGTGATCTGTTTACCATTGACTGTGATGTACCATGTGGATCGGACGTCTGTATCGAGTGTAACTGCGTGTATAGTCCGCCACACAACCTTCCAATTAACCTGAGAGCTTTTGGTCTCGACGATGCTTGGTGAGCGCCGTTGCTGTAGGGCATGATATATATCCCGCGCCGACGCATGTTTCGTCAGTGGTACTGCGATACGGACATAGTTGTGTTCAATGTAAAAGTTCCCAAAGTTGTAGAAGGGTGGGGGTATGTCTTGCGTCGTCAGTGGGGGCATAAGAGAGGGGGGAGCTAAGGACTCCAGCAACAAACCTGTCAAACTTTCCGGGTGGTGGCGCCACAGCTTGATGTGTGAGATGACATACAGGGCCACAGCTCTGTCGTGGACATGGACTAGACCAAGACCTCCTCTTTCTGGGGGGAACGCCATCAGTAACGGTACTGGAAGGACGCGCACTATGTGTGGAAGGCGCGATGCGAGGTAAACATTGACAAAGTGTGTCCTTTGAAGAATGTCGAGGGTCCGCAGACGAAGGTTGAAGATCTGGACCCGAGTTTGTTGTAATAAGCGGCGGTAGTTAAGCGCCGCAGTGCGACATATGTCGTCGTGAAACTCTATTGCGAGACATTTGACAGTGCCACGAAGCTGTAAGGGTTCGATACACACTGGGGTCAACCCGTTTCCTATGGCCATGGCGACCGATTTGGTGACGTTGAGACAGCTGCCGGAAGCCACTCCGTACGTGGTAATCCATTCAAGTGCGCTGATTACATCGTCGCGATTGCGGAACACGAGAACCAGGTCGTCTGCATATGCTGTACAGCGAAATGTGACGTCACCTAAGGTGAGACCGGTGAGGCGTTGACGGGGGCCACAGAGGAGCGGTTCCAGTGCCAGAGCATATAGTAACGTCGACAAGAGGCAGCCTTGACGCACGGAACGGAAAATCGGGAGGGACTGCGAGAGACGCCCGTTAACGAGCACTCTGGAAGTCGCCCCTCGGAGGAGGGGCATCACGACGTCTGTGAATTGCTGTGGGTATTGCATGTGCTGGAGAACGTACGTTAGGTACGCGTGATCCACTCGATCAAAAGATTGGCTAAAATCTAGTGATGCCAGCACTCCCGGGATGCAGCGTGCCCTGGCTAGGGCTACTATGTCACGGTATCGACACAGTGCTGTGTGGATGTTGTTGATACCCCCTAGGGAAGTCTGATCTGGTGAGATGATGTAAGGTAGGGTCAGTCGTAGACGATTTGCTAGTAGTCTGGTGAATATCTTCATGTCGCATTTGACGAGTGTTAGCAGGCAGTTATCTCGTATTCGAGCCCCACCTTTAGGTTTGTGAACCGGTATAATTATTCCTTCTACGAAGGTCGCGGGGAGCGGCACCACGGGGGACGTAAGCTCCCGACAGATGTCTGTCAACTTGGTATCCAGTAAATACTGGAAAGTTCTATAAAACACCACAGGGAGCCCGTCGGGGCCAGGAGACTTATTCGCCGCTCCTTTACCTATGGCGTCGATAACTTCGTCTTCTGTATTGTCGTTCAATAATTCAGTTTGTAAATCCTGTGGGACAATGCCGTAAACCAATTGTGAGACTCCTGCCACTGTCATCGGGTCAGAACGTTGAGCAGAATAAAGTCGTGCGTAATGGTCGAAGAAGGCTGCACCAATGTCGCGCTGTGTGGAGTGATGACGACCGTCCTCATTGGTGATGGCATGTTTAGCACCCGTCTTCACAGTGTACGTTCTCGAATGACGTGGTACATGGAGGGTCGTTCCGTTGCGAGTCTGTCTTGTGTTCGCGCTCGGACGATCGTCCCTTCGAGGTGTCGGCGCATATGGGCTACTATCCGTGCCTTCGCACGCTGTACTGTCATCTGTCGTTCCCGTGTGGATGGCAAGGAGGCGCGTTCGCGAAGGACGGTGAAATAAAAATCGAGGGTCTGCCGCCTCCAAGCAGCAGTCTCACGACCATATGTAATAAAGGTTCTCCGGAGGCTTGGCGCAGTTTAACCACCAAGTAATCGGTGTAGGATACGTCGGTAGGCGGCTGACGCACAAACTCCACGTGTCTTCGATGGCGTGTCGACAATCAGGAGAAGCGAGATGAGCAAGGTTAAATTTCCAGGGATGTCGGCTGCGCCACACCCGTTGGCGACGAAGGGTGACTGCACATATATAGGCCTCGTGATCAGAGAAGGCCACATCTCCGCATCACTCACCGTTGCCGCGAGAGAACGGGAGACGGAAATCCTATCGATGCGACTAGACGAGTGACTCGCGAAATGGGTGTATCCCGGTCGATTTCCTCGGACATGTTCCCTTGTATCTACCAGCTGGAGATCGCCGATGAGCGTCCCAAGTTCAGGGCACGGTGAATGGCGTGGCGGCTGATCTTTAGGTGCTTGGGTGCAATTGAATTCGCCCCCTAATATCAAGTCATCGTGCCCGGCCTGAAAAAGCGGTGCTATTCCTTCTGCGAAGAAGACGATCGGTCACGACGGCGATTCGTTCCGGAAGGGGCGTACACATTGATATACCGGACGCCTAGCACCGTTACGGCCATTCCTCTAGCGTCGGGGAGATATCGGACTTCGTCTGCCTCGAGGCCCTCTCTGAGGAGAACTGCGACTCCACTGTTAGTTGGCGAGGCGTGGGACACATGAGCCTTACAACCATACACACCCGGGAAATCGGCGACGAAGACTTCCTGGAGAAAGACAATGTCAACTTCTGCTGCATTGAGCATGTCTTGGAGCAGCGACAACTTCGAACATGTCCGAATGGTGTTAATGTTAATGGTCGTTAAGCGATAGGTCTGCGGATCGTATCCTGCAGTGGGGGCCGCCGTCAGTGTAGACGTAAAAGGTGGGACCTGTAATCTGCAGGCCGCGTCCGCGCCGTCATCTGTTGCTACTCGGGAGGGGCCGAGGTGTGGGAGGAGAAACCCCTCTCCTCATCCACCACAGCGGGCGTAGAATCGTCTTCAATGTCATCCACCCAAGGTCCGTAAGTTAACGGTGGCTGCGGTAGAACACTTGTGGGCTGAGCGACTAAGGGTGAATCCGCAGTTGTTTCTGGTTGTGCACCAACGGCGGGCACTGTGCTTGTGATCTGTTTACCCGAGAGAGCGGAATCGGGTATGTCAAAATCAGTCAAAGTGACAGGTGAGGGCGATCCTGTGTCATCCATTTTCCTCGTCGTCTCGTCGGCCCTCCGGTCGTCAACTGGAGAAGACGTACGCTGTAGGCAATCGTCTGAGGGTGTGCGATGTCGCTTTTTATGTTTTCTCGGTGACCTTTGTTTGCGGACGTGGGTTTCTGGGTCCGAAAGAGTTTGTGGTTCCCATATCGCATCCCCCCAGGGAGAAAAGCAGAGGTTTGTACAACCCTAGCGTCGAGTTCCACTCTCTCGTCCGAATCTTCATGTGGAGTCGATGGGCAGCGTTCGTCAATCTCTACGGACACCGTAATGTTGTTGGTCAATCCAGGACTGGCGACAGGTGTGCATTCTTACGCTTCCTGTCTTCCAAGTGGTTTTTCGTCTGTCATGGCGGTCGATCGTGTCACCCCTGCGTAATTGAGGGTTGAGGGCCGTGAGCGTAGGAGGTGGTGCCGTGTCATGTAATGGAATTTGTGTAACCCGACGTTGAATACACGCCGAGCGTACATGAGCCTCCTGGCCGCAACAGAACAAGTCCGAGGTTGTCCATCGTACATTACGATTGCTCGACAGTCGCCCATGACTAAGTAGGATGGCACATGTTTCTTTAATTCAATTTTGACTTGTCGGACGTCGTTGAGGACCTGGTACGTCTCGAAGGTGTTCCATTTTTCGGCCACGTGGCTAATTACCGTCCCATAAGGGCGGAAAGCTGAGGTAACTACGTCCGGTGGCACTTCGAACGGGAGTTCGAAGACTCTTAGTGTGCGTAATCCTAGTCCAGCATGGTCAACGGTAACCTCGCCGATGTGACCATCGGAGTGTTTGAACTTGAGAGTGTTCGCGCATCTGTTCACAACTGCGTGACATAACTCGTCATCGACCATCTTGACGTAAACGACGCTACCTGTGATGGATAGGTGGATACCGATGATGTGACGTGTTGGTATTTGAACTTCGTCACGGATGAATCGTTCGATTTCAAAGGCTCGTGGTCGTGCATAGTCGGGCTGAAAACTGATCTTGATGGTCGCTTTTCTGTACGAATGAGCCATGGCGACTCAATGTCAACGGACGCGAGTATTAGCGGCGGCGAGGAAGTAAACAGACTACGCGCTCGCGACTCTGCGGACGGGACGTAAACATGACGTCCTCGCCGCTCACCGGACGAAAGCAGACTGACTGAACCACTCAGCTACCGGGGGCGAACTGTAAGTTAATCAGTTCTGCAACTTGGCCTGACAATCCATTTACCACAGGGAAAGCATGTGTTTGTTTTACATCCTCTTTCTGTACAAATACATTATCTATTAGAGTTCTACTGTCTTGAGCTATACGTGTGAGGCCGGCCGCGGTGGCCGTGCGGTTCTAGGCGCTCCAGTCCGGAGCCGCGCTGTTGCTACGGTCGCAGGTTCGAATCCTGCCTCGGGCATGGGTGTATGTGATGTCCTTAGGTTAGTTAGGTTTAAGTGGTTCTAAGTTCTAGGGGACTGATGACCACAGCAGTTGAGTCCCATAGTGCTCCGAGCCATTTGAACCATTTTTATACGTGTAGGGAAATTGACCACTGATTCTAAGTTATATGTTGTTAATAACACTTCTAGTTCACTTTTCCTACCGGAATTACTTCGAAAGTTTACAATGAAATATCTACAGATTAATAACTTCTTGTTTTTGTCTGACAGACAGCATAATAGGGAGTCAAACTTTTTTATTATTAGCTCCCAGTCTCCTAATGGGTTCAAAATGGTTCAAATGGCTATGAGCACTATGGGACTCAACTTCTGAGGTCATCAGTCACCTAGAACTTAGAACTACTTAAACCTAACTAACCTAACGACATCACACACATCCATGCCCGAGGCAGGATTCGAACCTGCGACGTAGCGGTCGCGAGGTTCCAGACTGTAGCGCCTAGAACCGCTCGGCCACACCAGCTGGCTCTCCTAATGGGGATCTGTATACTGTTGCTAATATCAATACTACATTATCTACCTGAAGTTCACATGCACAAACCTCAAAGTACTGATCGACACAAAATTTGCTAACTTCTATATTTTTGTATTTATACCCTTGTTTTACGAAAATGGCAACTCCTCCTTTATCCATACTTGATCGACAAGTGTAAGATGCTAAATTATACCCATTTATACTGACACTATCCGTCCCAACAGTTACATGGTGTTCAGACAGACAGAGTATATCAATCTCATTCTTATTTTTGGGGTCATCTAAACACACCAATAGCTCATCTGCTTTATTTTTTATGGGCTGTGCATTGTCTTTCAATGTAACATGCACTACAAAGTTATTGGATTTTCCCATTCCTTCTGAAAATATTTCAGGAGTTCAGGGAATTCTTTAAGCATTGTCCTTTGTTTCAAAAGCAGACAATGAAGGTATATTGTCTCGGATGCTAAGTCCAAACAAATTAAAGGCATCTAAACAGAATATGTTCTCACTGTCTCCTGATTTCAACAGAGTAAAATTCACTGTCCTAGTATGAGATTTGTAAGTGGGAGGCAAACCACACTGTCCAAGCACTGGAATTTCCCTGCTGAGGTCCCTGCTAGATTTAGAAAGGCGTGGTGAGCCTAATTCCTAGTATGTGACGCGATTAAGCCAAGTCACTGAGGCACCTGTGCCTAATAGGAAGTCCACACGACAGCCAGCAGTTTGTAATGAAACAAATAGTTTGTTAGAACGTCGTTGCAAAGCACTAGGGCGAGAAGGAGGCACAACCTTAATCTTATTTGTGTCAGAACCTGTTGTAGGTTTTGAAAACACAGCGTTCACTGCATGTGCACGAGCCTGTTTTTTTCGGGAGTGGGCAAAATTGACGTTTTTGTGCCGTTGCAAACAAAGTGCTTGTATATGACCTGTTTTGTCACATGTGTAACATGTTGCGTTATGTGATGGGCAGTCCTGTCTTTTATGGCGAGCAAAACATCTACGGTAATATGTCACTTAACTCATAGGCCTGCTTACATGTCTACGTGGCTGTCCGCGCGGCTATGTACGCGCTCGGTGTTGTGGCTGTTTGGGGCGCTCGTGAACAAGGGGCGACTCGACCCGACAAATCGGGGCCTGGTCAAACTTGTCGGCTACTATGGCAGTCGAACCATATTGCTCTAAGATTTACAGTACTTGGGGAAGTGATGGATCAGAGTACTTTAAGATCTGTTCCCATGTACTCCTACCTGAGACATTGAATGTTATTGCATCAAAAAAATGGTTCAAATGGCTCTGAGCACTATGGGACTTAACTGCTGTGGTCATCAGTCCCCTAGAACTTAGAACTACTTAAACCTAACTAACCTAAGGACGTCACACACATCCATGCCCGTGGCAGGATTCGAACCTGCAACCGTAGCGGTCGCGCGGTTCCAGACTGTAGCGCCTAGAACCGCTCGGCCACTCCGGCCGGCTTATTGCATCATGTACCATTAAATCACTGTAAAAGTTGCCACAACTACACTTCAGTTTACACTTCCTAGTCATGCCCGTTAATTCTGTCTACCATTGGCGGTACGTCTGTTCTGGTTCTTTTCTGCAAGTGAAAGAACTGTTATCTAACTGCAGATACTTGGCCTTGCTGGTCATAGTATCAAGTTAATGCAGCGATTACTTGGTCATAGACGAATTCGTCAGACATGGTTGGGAACAGTTTTTGTATTAATGTGAACGTTGGGAACCCCGCAGTCGAAAGGAAGAATTGTAACTTGACAGTACCTTGAACACGATCAACTTGACAATGTGTTTATAACTGAGTCAGGTATTCAATCGATTTCTCCTCTGTTTCCTTAAATTGCAGGAATGTTGGTATACTGGTCAGTGGCACTTGTTGGGCTGGTTGGTTGGTCGTTTTGTAGCCAGTAGTTACTGTACCACTATCAGTAAGGTAGCGATTTGTTGGTTCCGAAACTGAAAAAAACTTGTGTTAGTTCCACCACATTGGCCATCTGCGGCTGAGGCAGGGGGGCGGGGAGTGGATGGGGCAGGAATTCATGATTTACACAAATACATTATATTAAAAAGCAAGCAAAGTCTCTGAAAAGAGAATTTTTTTTAGTTCTGTGGCTCCTCTCCTGGAATACATGCAAGAAGACAACAACAAATTACCAAATAGAAGCACTTGAACACGATCACTGCAAGCTAAAACACAAGAGAAGCAAGCAACATCTTGGCGCAAGTTGCTTGTCTTCGATCACCATTGAATTATCCTCGTTCGCCACAGTAGAGTCTTGTAGCACAAGGAAGCAAAGGAGAGGATGTTGTTATGGGTGGCCAGTATCCTCTTTCTACAACACTAAAGCACACATAGATTAGTATAGTTATTTATTTACATGAACAAGAAGCTGTTACTTAACTTGAATAGAGTCCATGTTTCATGGTACAAGCTCAACAGTAATAGTCCTCTTGCAGACTGATGTAAAGTACTTACTATTCTGATTGAAGTAAACTAGTCGCACTGTAGTCACTAATCTAGTTGCTATTTATTGTTGTAGCCTGAGACGAACCGAACCCGCTCTGAGAGTGAACTGACAGATGCCAAACTGGGTGAGTGAATGAGGGCCTGCAGTCAGCAGCGGCGACCTAAATACATGCTGTTGAGAGGGCGTTGGCGGCATGTTGCTTGTGGGTGTGTCTCTGCCCTCTCTTGTGATATGCGCACTTGATCCAGTGTCTACTAATCGAACTTCGCACACCATCTTTGCCGACCAGTGTGCTGGCGATAGCTTACACCAGCACATTCCTCCTCCAGAAATGCCACACCATTCTCATGTAGGGAGAATACAAACGACAATGGGGGGGAGGGGGGGAGAGGCAGGATGCTGGATGTAAAGATGAGCTGAGAGCTGCTGTGACTGTGGGGGACAGCATACTCCTGACTGTACCCCACCATCTGCCTTGAAAACTGCTGTGTGGGTGGATATCCAGGCCTGAGGATGTGTTCTGGGGCGACGATAGTTTTTTTTACCTCACTTTTCGAAGCACACTGGTGTCTAACCACAGACAGGATATCAGACTATTTCATATCTAAAAGCTCATGACATATTCCGTAACCCTCCGACACTTCTGCAGATGGGCAAATTACAAGGATCTCAGCAGAAAACTATTTTATACAGGTCGAGAAACATACAACGGACATATTGCACAACAGTTGAACTCTGCAAAAGTGGTCCACAGATCAAGAATAGAATGAAGCGCATTGTAGTAGCCATCATTTGGGGTCTCCCGTATGTGTGTCGATCGTCATGGCGCCGCCACGAAGATCAAAACCGTCCAGTATCCTAATTGCAGATCACACAGCGGCCTCCTTTGATCTCGTGACCCCCACACAAAGCATCAAGTGATGGCATTTTGTTAATTGGGAAATTCTAAACTCGCTTCCTGTCTCTGTCTTTCGCAAGAGAGCTTTTCATCTCTCCTCAGACTAGTGTTCCTGTTGACTAATGCTGGCGACGGAGGGAGAGATGACACAATTTCGATACCAAAAATAGAGTGTCACAATCCATTTGCACTACCCTATCAAATCAATTGCTTAAGAATTTACAGGAGTCAAATAGATAGATTTAAACACTCACCTCCACCTTACGATTATCCTTCTTCATAATAAAACATATTTTCAACATTTGTCTGTCGGCTGGAAATGGTACACAAATCAGGTAATGACATTTTCACATAGCGCTAAATATATCCGAGGTCTTGCATGCACAAATGTTTGATAACACAAACATCCCCCTCCATCACAACATTTCCACTGAACATACGTGATGAAATAAGTCCTACTGATCACACAAACCTGCGATCACAAGGTGGGCACCGTCCACCAACGACAGGCTAGCCCTGTCCGCACCAGCTGGGAGAGAGACCCGAACCTGTGTAGGCCATGCCTGCCAATACCAAACGCATGCATGCTCGCATACAACTATCGGAAACAATAAACTGGTCAATCGGGAATTTGACGCTGTGACTGGATTTATAAAACTCTATGAAATTCTTTAACTGGTCCTCTCTGCTACATTTGGAAGGAGGAGGAAGGGTCCACCATGTGGTGGGATAGTGATAACAACAAATAGATCTGCAAGAGAATCAACTGTGATGTATTTAAAAGCGCTGAACACTACACACATAAACCGCAAGCCAGTTCGTAGAATAAGTCGTCATGGCTACATGTCAGAGATCGCTATCAATAGGGACTCTGACGTTGTGGCTAGGTTTTTAAAGAATTCCTACATTGGTTATCTCTACAACATTCAGAAGCAGGAAGCATCTACTGTGTGGCAGAACAGAGATCATATCAAATACCTCTGCAAAACAGAGCCCAGTGCAATGTATTGAGAAGTACTAAACACAGCACACCTAAGCTATGATCCAGTGTGTAATGGTAGTTGTCATAGACAGATATCGGGGATCGCTGAAACACTCACACATCCCATGCACTCATGTCCTGATGTCCACAACAACATGCCGCCGGTGCCAACGCTCAGAAATCGATGAAAAGTAAAGCCACAGCTGTAGTCATGCAGTGCAAACAGCCATCATTTTGAATCTTCTCTTATGCAACACACAGATCCGCTTCTATACGCACTCACCCAGCATACTGCCACTCTACTATCCGCCACTGTCGTGTGAGAACAAATGGATGAAAACATTTTAATGTTAGTTTACCCCCTAACACAGACCTCCAAGTCATTGTAGAAAAATAAAATGTATGGGTCTGTACACAGCTGCAGTCAGACACTGCTTCGATGTGTTACAGCAAAAAAACAATGAATCAAATTAGTTATGAAACAACAACACAGGGACCCTCTCTTGCGACTGATTGTGGGATATTGTGGCGTCCGCTGTGTTATTCAGTGGTTTGGTATTTAACTAATTTTTAATGAAAATGATAATATTATTTCTTTACATTGAGTAATTACTAAATAATTTTTTCTCATGGTTAAAGATTTGGCCAAGTTGATAAAGAAATCCAAGTTAATGTTGTGTTAAGGTGTGGCCTGTAAGCTGTGTAAGTGTCACTAATTCAAAGTTCATACAACACATTCTATACAACTATTGATTATGATGGAAACAGTTATCTCCAGCAAAATGATCATTAAAACCACCGAATATCAGCCACGCACAACACTGACGTATGTTACCTGAAACAATACAGTATTCTTCGCAACCCGTGCATAATTAATTTCGGCTCCATACGTCAGCCAGAAAAGTTTGTTATATGGATCGTGCTATGAGCACGGTTTTTACAGAACCAATCTGATTCGAATTATTTTCATTACAATGGGTTTGGGGCCACCGGTGCATATTTATTTTTGCACGTTTTTATTACCTTCGGCATTTATGTCTGCAGAGTTGCGTAATTTGAATTTGCCGCTGAGATAATTGTTAAGATGGCGGCAGAAATTTATAGACACTTTCTATTGTTAGAGTAAATTTTCTTTTAGCAGGCTAAGTATTTGAAATGCTTATCAAACATTACTTTCATATTGTGCACTATTTAGACTAATTTTCATCAAGCAAACTTTTGATTCTTTCCTTAGGAAAACAGATAAAAACGCGATACAAATCGCTATCATCAATGGCTGCGCTTCTTGCAGTGGAAAGAAATCATTAACACAGATAATGCTTATTGAGAGAGAAATTAAAATTACAAATAATTATTCACTCATATTTATAATAATAATGAACTCTATTCTCAAGTAATAATTAACAAATAATTACAATTTCTTAACAGACCTCAGTTTGATATGCGTCTTGCGTCAGCAACCTACAAAAGCCAATCGGTCAGAGTGGCCCTGCGGTTCTAGGCGCTACAGGCTCGAACCGAGCGACTGCTACGGTCGCAGGTTCGAATTCTGCCTCACGCATGGATGTGTGTGATGTCCTTAGGTTAGTTAGGTTTAATTAGTTCTAAGTTCTAGGCGACTGATGACCTCAGAAGTTAAGCTGCATAGTGCTCAGAGCCATTTGAACCCATACCATAGCCAACCAACAAAAGGTAAAAACAAAGGAAGACAAACGCAGATCATAAAAGGAATTTACAATTATCATCGTCTTTGGATGATACACATCGATATGTCCAATTACATGATAAAATACTATATAAATAATTAATATTTATCATCGTTTTCACTGTTTTTTCATATGTCAGATAGATAATGTTTATAACTGTTAGAGGCATAATTTCTTCTCGTCGCACTGTAGCTAAAATTTATCTCGTGGATGTTACATCGGCCCTTGGGCTGAGAAAAAAATTAGTTTACCTATTGTATATTTTTTTATCAGTCCACGTAATCCACATAGATTTGCTACTCTCAAGATGCAAATGTTCAGTTTCAATGTTGGTTTACACACGATAAAATTATCGTTGAATCGAGTACTTTAAACGAATTCAGTGACTGTATTATCTCGGAAGTTGCTGCTGATACTTCCCGGATTAACGTATCCCCCCTCCCCCCCCCCCCCCATTTGGGTTCACTGGACTCGGAAAACCGGGAATAAAACCGTCCAAGGGGCTTCAAGAAGATACAGACACCTACTTTTAACAGTCAGGCTTGACATGAATGTAATAAAATCCACTGGAAAATGCAAATTTATGACTCTGTTGTAAGCGTCTGAGATAATGAATGTTTTTTCATGGTGGTATATCATAGCAATTTGCCGCTGACGTCGTAAGACCGCCCCCGTGTCGAGCCGTTGGAACGCACAGGTACTGCCTGCTGCTGGACCGCTCCCGGCCGAGTCGGTGGGGCGTCCGCTACCGTCGGCTGCATCGTGGTTTGGATCTGCTGCTGGCTAGAAGTGGCGCTGCAGCAGGTCTTGCTTCTCCTTACCCACGTCCCTCAGTTTAAGATGGGTACATGAAACGTCAAAATATAAGCATCAGTGACAAGATAATTACTATTCTCATCCTGTGGAGGAAAAGTTTGTTAGTGTCCATTTCACTCGCATTCACACGGATGGAATTAGACTGTTTTTGGAGTATGTTCTGTATTTTGACACTGTTCAACACAATGTAGTGACTCACATGTAAGTTTATCAAATTATGCATATTTTGAACACTGCACCGTTAATCATACAAGTGTCCGTAGTGTGCTTCGTTTACTTAAGTGGAACGTAAATATTTTCACGATGCGGTGCATAGCCAATGTTGCATTATTGTTAGTTGAAATAAGTGGTTCATGTAATGTTAAAACAACATTCCTCAAACTGGGAGCTAATCAAGAATGGGGTCCCACAGGGTTCAGTCTTAGGGCCTTTACTGTTCTTGATATACATTAAGGACTTACCATTCCACATTGATGAAGATGTAAAGTTAGTTCATTTTGCTGATGATACAAGTATAGTAATAACATCCAAAAACCGAGAACTAAGTGATATAATTGTAAATGATGTTTTTCACAAAATTATTAAGTGGTTCTCAGCAAACAGACTCTCTTTAAATTTTGATAAAACACAGTATATACAGTTCCATACAGTAAATGTCACAACTCCAGAAATAAATATAGGCTTTGAACAGAAGTCTGTATCTAAGGTAGAATTTTCAAAATTTTTAGGTGTGTCCATTGATGAGAGGTTGAACTGGAAGCAACACATTGATGGTCTGCTGAAACGTCTGAGCTCAGCTATGTATGCTATTAGGATTATTGGAAATTTTGGTGATAAGAATCTCAGTAAATTAGCTTCCTGCGCCTACTTTCATTCACTGCTTTCGTATGGCATCATATTCTGGGGTAATTCATCATTGAGTAAAAAAGTATTCATTGCTCAAAAACTTGTAACCAGAATAATTCCTGGAGTCCACCCACGGTCATCCTGCAGACATCTATTTAAGGAGCTAGGGATCCTCACAGTATATATATTCACTTATGAAATTTGTTGTGAATAATCCAACCCAGTTCAAAAGTAATAGCAGTATGCATAGCTATAACGCCAGGAGAAAGGATGATCTTCACTATGCAGGGTTAAATCTGACTTTGGCACAGAAAGGGGTAAATTATGCTGCCACAAAAGTCTGGTCACCTACCAAACAGCATCAAAAGCCTGACAGATAGCCAACTAACATTTAAAAATAAATTAAAATAATTTCTAGATGACAACTCCTTCTACTCATTGGCTGAATTTTTTGATATAAATTAAGGGAAAAACAACAACTTAAACATTAGTGTCATGCAATATTTTGTGTAATGTAATATCTTGTACATACATCTTTTATTAACTGACAGGTTCCACATCGTATTCACGATCTATGGAACAAGTATTAATCTAATCTTTTTGCCGCACGGTTGGCTGTACAGTCTGTCACATTAAATTTGGCATGCAAAGACGCTTCATATCAAACTACTTAAGGTTATCAGTTCAAGTTAATTATTAATACAGTCAACAGTACTCAATGTTCATTGTGTTGCTGCTAACTTTGACACTCCAAGAGCATTCATAAGGTTGCGTGATCACAGTTTTTATCACTGTTCATCATTATTCACAATATGGATCACAGTTCTTCACACGTCCACTAGTTCATGCGAAACACGTTTCACTGTCCTGATTGCTGTCAGTAGTTTTCCACAGTACTTGACAGACAATCTATATGCAAATGACACTTTTCAAGTAATGAGGTCTGGTACACTTGCATGTAAGTTCATATTACAATGACTGAATAACAAAATTTAAAATTTTACACTGTCACATAAACATGAGACAATATAAAACTTTCAGAATATGCTACATTATCTTGACCATGAGATCATTACTGAACTGTCCAGGTAACAGTACACTTCCATTTTTATTATAGATACATATATTTGTATATATATTTCTATTTTTTTATTGGGATTGTTATTTACCATGTTTTTGGGACAGACGCACATGTTTGGTTTATCTAACCGGATTGTTGATCATAAGAGCATTTTAAATGACTTCGTAATGAAACCGTGTATGTAAATCAGTACACAATCAGATTTCGCTTCACTAGTGGTGAAAGCAGTACTTTTTTTTTTACAGTCACACAGCTCACACACCACCAACACTCCCTACGTGTGTGGGACTACATGACTCAATCTTATGAAAACATTTTTGTTATATCCATACTTACACACAAACAAATATATTATTTAAACATTTTAATCATTTCTATGCTACATATAGAAAGGTAAAATTCCTCACATTTAATGCAATAACACTCAAGTGTTTATCAAGTTATTGATAATACATTTATTATGGAGATTCTCTACTCCTTGCTCAAATAATTCAAGAACATTACAGTGTAATACTTGACATAAAAGCTTATAAACTAATACATACATAATATTATCACATTATTACTGCTAATTATTTTACCATAAACATTATATTTACAGTTATGGGATAGTGCACTTGCACTTCTCTTTCATCACTTCGTTTTTCGTAGTCCAGGGGATCAAGTAAGATGCTGTGCAATAGGTCTTGTGCGGATATACTTTCATATTATACCGGTAATCTTATATGATTCCAGGGCGTTCAATGAATACTTCGAGGTATCTGGATAATAATTCTGTTAATTGTCTAGGCTCTGAAGCATTAATGCAAGTTGCCTCCTGTACTTTCTCTTCTATTGTTGTGACGATGTCACTCACTTTGCTGTTTTCATCGTTATTTCGATTTTTGTGACACATCTGTGGGTGCTCATGATCCTGCTCTGGGCATTAAATGCAGCAGAAACTCGCGAGACTTTCCACGACTTTGAGAAAGCGTTCCTTGATCAATTCTGGTCAGCATCTACTCAAGAGCGACTCCGTAAAGTTGTTCACAATGCAGAAATGTACAATCTGAAAAATGGCTCTGAGCACTATGGGACTTAACATCTGTGGTCATCAGTACCCTAGAACTTAGAACTACTTAAACCTAACTAACCTAAGGACATCACACACATCCATGCCCGAGGCAGGATTCGAACCTGCAACCGTAGCAGTCACGCGGTTCCGGACTGAGAGCCTAGAACCACTCGGCTGTACAATCTGAAGTCAGGTCCCTTAAGGAAGTACTTTGAAAAATATATTAACCTGACCTGGTTCTGGGATGAGCCAGTAACCACCAGAGACTTATTGCGAGTGTTAAAAGCTAGATTACCCATACATATTATAGAAAAATTATTTAATGTTACAGACACCGATCTGAAAGAATTTCTGTCCGTAATTGATTCTCTGGATCTAGTGCAAGAAGACGCGAGAAAAAAATCTGACGTGATCAGCAATACCAATAGCCCTAATAGAAAAAATTCATGGAATGGATACAATGGTAATGGGGACAAAAGCAACCAAAGAAAAATAAAAGTAAAGCATATAGTAACCGAAAATACAATAACAATAATAGTAGTACGAAACCATACAAACCAAATTTTGGTTATCCTAATAATAATAACAGTAATTATCAAAAGGCCAAAGAATACCAACAACCGAATGGCAATCAGAGGCCATACCACAATGAATACCCAAACAATAACAATAGCAACCGAAAGAGACGAAATGGCAACAGGTCAGACAGTCCATATAAAGACGAGCCTAAAAATATGCGGGATAACAGTGAATATTGGCGACAGCCAGGGCCAAGTCATTGGTAGCCGCAGCAAAATTCTATCAATTCAGGTCAGCCAATAAATTATGTACGGGCTATACTTATACCAAACAATCAGTATCGACTGTGGTGGGATCCAAGCAGGCCACCTCTGACTGAAAACTCACAAAATGTTAGAATAGTGGACGTATCTTCAGAAGCAAAGCAAAACACTCAGAAGCCAACAAACTAATTTCGGTCCCTGTAGGCCTTTGCCAGGTGACCGAGGCCAACAATGAAGGCAATAGGTCGACAAAACAAAAAATAAACATGATATGGTATCAGGATGGCAAAGGGATCGAAGACGAGCTATATCAGGAACCTGCTGTCACTGATAAGCCACAAAGGGAAAATATTCAAGCAAGTGTCACGGGAGCTGTAAATGGTGTAACAACTACTATTCTGCTTGACACAGGTACAAATGTATCAGTTATGAACACGCAGTTTTTCAAGAAGGTATCGGAGATAAGAAGATTGCCGATTTTCCATGTTCCAAATTGTAAGGTTATAGGGGCATTGGGAAAAAAGGCACAGAGTATAAAATATCAGACACAGGTGGAAGTTTCCTTGGGAAATAATCGCGTATTATGCACGCTCCTACTAATGAATAACTTGTCAGTACCGGTGCTTCTGGATCTTGAGTTCCTTCGTGAAAGGAAAGATGTAATTGATCTCGCCTGTGGGACATGTGCACTTATGTTCCAACAGTGACCGATAACAATTAAGGCTGAATTGGGAGTTCCGTGCAAACCTTCCACTGATGAGAAAAATGAATATTTCTGTCAGCAAATAGAAGTTGTTAGTATTGGATCATAAGCACCCACAGATGTGTCACAAAAATCGAAATAACGATGCACCCAGCAAAGTGAGTGACATCATCACAACAATAATAGAGAAAGTACAGGAGGCAACTTGCATTAATGCTTCAGAGGCTAGACAATTAACAGAATTGTTATCCAGATACCTCGAACGCCCTGGAATCATAAAAGATTACCAGTAGAATATGAAAGTATATCCGCACAAGACCTATTGCAGAGCATCTTACGCAGTCCCCTGGACTAAGAAAAACGATGTGATGAAAGAGAAGTGCAAGTTATAATGGTCGCCTAGTCGTAGATATTGCTATATTCGCACTATTTCACTCCCATTTATGGAGCTTGTTAGCACTTGATGTTAGGTTGGCGCCATTAAAATGTATTGTGGTAATCGCTGCTGCTTGCTGGATCGCTGCTGTGTCTCGATGCTAATGCTGGCTCTAAATCTGGTTGTCTAAGGGTAAAAAAGATGAGGTCCCGTGTTTTTTATGTGATTTTGATGATAAATAATGAGCGAAACCAACAAATAATTAAACATCAAATATTTATTACTCTGGTGGCCATCTTAATTCCACTGTCCACCAAAGACAATGACACAACACAAAGTAGCACTTCTTTTACATGTTCTTTGCAATGTTTATCTGCCTCGAACAATAACACACATACACTTAACCAAAGTGACATTCAGACTCCGTTCCCGACCCTTCTTGCTGCTTGTATTTATAACCTTGTCAAAGAACTACTAAAAAGAGATATAGTTTATAAGTCACATGTACATCTGTTATCGTAATTTGTGCAGAAAAGTTATTAATTTAATAGGTTATTAAAATCACAGACATATTTGTTGACTTGACAGAATAATTCTTTGTTACAAAAAGGCCGTTTTTTAGAAGTTTGTCAGTTGACTTCTCTAATTTGCATAAATAAGTAAATAACATTAATTATTAAGAATTACATTGGTTTTTGTCTAAAATATGAGTGTTTACGTGAATACTGAGTGAAAACAGTCCTAGTGAACAAATAGGTTTCACTGGGTGATTTTTATTTAAGGAGATCCAAAATACGTAAGTTGGCCACTATTTTTCATACCTCATATTAATTATTTAAGATGAACTTAGTGTTTTTTACATGATGACATTTGCTGTATCAGTGATCAAGTGATATTAACTTTTGTGTGGGTCAGTTATTCAGTATAATGTAATGGGTTGACTGTTTATGGAGACATGTTATGCAATCATTGTTAACATACACAATAGCTTTTCTATAATCATAAATACTCGTTAAACTGGTTGAATTTGCAGGGTATCGCATACTTCGGTAAAGTAAAGCCTTTAATAGGTTCCGTTACAATGTGCACTATCCCATAACTGTAAATATAATGTTTATGGTAAAATAATTAGCAGTAATAATGTGATAATATTATGTATGTATTAGTTTATAAGCTTTTATGTCAAGTATTACACTGTAATGTTCTTGAATTATTTGACCAAGGAGTAGAGAATCGCCATAAGAAATGTATTTTTACTCTAAAAGGGACAAAGCTCTATGGAATTCCTTAACTGGTCCTCTCTACTACATTTGGAAGGAGGAGGAAGGGTCCACCATGTGGTGGGATAGTGACAACAACAAATAGATCTGCAAGAGAGTCAACTGTGATGTACTGAGAAGCACTGAACACGACACACTTAACCGCAAGCCAGTTCGTAGAATAAGTCGTCATGGCTACATGTCAGAGATCGCTATCAATCGGGACTCTGACGTTGTGACTAGGTTTTTAAAGAATTCCTACATTGGTTATCTCTACTACATTCAGAAGCAGGAAGCATATACTATGTGGCAGAATAGAGATCATATCAAATACCACTGCAAGACAGAGCCCAGTGAAATGTATTGAGAAGTACTAAACACAGCACACTTAAGCTACGATCCAGTCTGTAATGGTAGTTGTCATGGATAGATATCGGGGATCGCTGAAACACTCACACATCCCATGCACTCATGTCCTGAAGCCCACAAACAGCATGCCGCGGGCGCCAACGCTGTAGTCATGCAGTGCAAACAGCCATCATTTTGAATCTTCTCTTATGCAACACACAGATCCGCTTCTATACGCACTCACCCAGCATACTGTCACTCTACTATCCGCTACTGTCGTGTGAGAACAAATGGATGAAAACGTTTTAATGTCAGTTTACCCCCTAACACAGACCTACGAGTCATTGTAGAAAAACAAAATGTATGGGTCTGTACACAGCTGCAGTCATACACTGCTTCGATGTGTTACAGCAAAAAAACAATGAATCAAACTACTTACGAAACAACAACACAGGGGCCCTCTATTGCGACTGATAGTCTGTGGGATATGGTCCTCCTACAGGGTGGGCGACAAAACTTTATACTGGTGTGGAGGGAACTTCGACCACTGGTTGCTTGCTCCAGTGAACCAATACAAATATATTTAATGGGGTCATCACATATAGTCAATGACAGCATGGAGACAGTATTTGTTTTCAATGTATCGGAAGAGAGGAACGTGGTAATATCTTATCCAGTTCTTTACCGTGTGACGTTGGCAGGGTTTTAATAGTTTGTAGTTTAGCTCTTTTCCATCATATAAAATATGGAGGAGAGAGAGAATGTTTGGGTGACAGACATGAATGTAGTGTGTGAGATGCAGATCTTCTTCAGACTGTAGTACCTGTACGTTGTTTGGGGACGCACTACAATGCAGTAGCAAAATCCTTGTCCTTCTTCAAGTTCCTGTATGATGTGGGGTCTTCCTCATTTTCAAGATAAGAGATACTGAGAAATACTGCTGTAAATGCTTGTACTGTCTTGTCTACTATCTCGTGCTGCAGGAGAAAGCTTCGTTTGGAGCTGGCCTTACACATCGTACATTGTTGGCAAGCTACATCAATGTGTTCCCATTCTCATCGAGTGGTCAAAACAGTCCTGTCACATTAACTCAGCTCATCCTGTTTCTCCACGTGATGCAGAAGGTCTTAGATATTGCGCTCTCTGACATCTGTTCAGTTCCAACTTAAATTGGAACGATTACATGGACAAAGCTGCAGGGACGGGGGGCAGAGGCTGGGGAACAGTTCAAGACGCAGAGGGACTGTCTCAAAAACCGCGCTGGAGTTTTGCTGTATGGGATCCTTAGCAAATGGGTTCGGAAAAAAGAGGTGACTCGTTTCGAGATATTATAGTGGCACAAATATGATTCACAAGTGGCTGTAATTATTAAAAGATGTCTCCATAGGATCCAACGCAAGTATGTGGTTGGATGGATAGACTTGATTCCAAATTGCAGACAGCATTTCTACCAGAAAGTGTAATACTATCAGCGATTCTTGTGTGTGGCTGCAGAACCAAGACTGCTTTTTATGCGGTGTGGCAATAACATAGTCGTTCTGGTCGTTTATTTAATAGCGCAGTCCTTACGCGAATTGTGCGTTGCTGGCGGTAGAATCCTTCTGTGGTCAGCTTCAAATGTTGTTTCTCAATAGTGTTCCTCGAAAAGAACAATGTCTTCTCTCGAGGGATTCCCATTTGAGCTAATTGGCGAGTGTAATCCGACAGCTGGGAAAATATTACTCAATGTGCAAAGTAACTCTCATGATCAATTTAATTAATTAGCCTATCAGTTAGATATCAATGAAGTGCTACCAGCAGGTGTAAGCGAGGGCTAGAGTACCACGTATATTATTGGGGAGTTGGAGCGATAATCAGGCGTTTTTCTCGTTTCAGCAGGATCTTTGAACGATATTTCAATGTCCCATCTACACAGGGAGATATGGCCATCCAGCTATATCATCGAATTTATGAAGTGAAACGTGGTATAAACCTAATATTTACAACTTCTCTGTGTTATTACCTCAAGAAACTTTGTGTGTGGCAAAACATTTGGTTACTTTAAGGGAGTTCGAAAGTGAGGAGGCATCCTGTGGCAGGGATAGATCTTAGCACTTCGTCATGAGCCAAAAATGAGTTTAATATTCTAGTCCTGTGATGCATGAAGTAGCAGATATTAAGCTGATAATAACAGATTTTTCTACCTGATGAGAGAATACTTGGAGATAATGTAGCTGTGGTGTCACCGCCAGACACCACACTTGCTAGGTGGTAGCCTTTAAATCGGCCGCGGTCCGTTAGTATACGTCGGACCCGCGTGTCGCCACTATCAGTGATTGCAGACCGAGCGCCGCCACACGGCAGGTCTAGAGAGACTTCCTAGCACTCGCCCCAGTTGTACAACCGACTTTGCTAGCGATGGTTCACTGACAAAATACGCTCTCAGTTGCCGAGACGATAATTAGCATAGCCTTCAGCTACGTCATTTACTACGGCCTAGCAAGGCGCCATTACCAGTTACTATTGATACTGTAATCATGTACCGTCAAGAGCGACGCTCATCATTAATGGATTAAAGAAGTATTCCACCAGTTACGTCCGTTTTTCTAAATTCTAATTTCCTTGTCCTGTTCCAGACCTCACGCCAGCCTGCGTCAGCTAAAACGCGTGCCTTTCGGCTTCCTCTAATAATACGGTGTTGGCTCTCCTGCCAACCCACAACAGTAGCCTAAGCCATACTGTTACAGGATTTTTACAAGTAACGATACTTTAGCGATGTGAAAAAGCGTGTATATCCTGATTTCTTGTCCTCGAAACTTACACATATAAAAAGGAGAACTCTACATTTCTCGCAAGGAATTCGGTGGATATGGCCAACAACATCCCTATCTCGGATTGGGTAAAGTGGATTTTATAAACTGTAGTCTATACTGAGGTGGAATTGGTTACAACTACTCTATACATCCAAGCCAAAGCTGTTTGTTTCGCAGTGCATAGCGGCTGGCGTCGTTTGTTGCGCTGTGCACCGCGGTGTCGGCAGAAGTGATCACTAGGCTTCATGGACTGAGATTAGCTCAGCCTGTGACAGGTGGTTATGTACAAAGAATACGCTGACCTGTCTGATTTTGCCCACGGCAGCGGAGGCTAGCAGAGTGACTAGTATGCTGGATGAGTGGGGATAGAAGCAGAAATGTGTGTTGCGTGAGAGAAGACTCTAAATGATGGGTGTTTGCACTGGACGTACTGATAACATCCGAATTCCTACCACTCCAATCCCTGGATACCCTCCATGGCTGGGAGTGGTGCACTGTGGCACACATGGGCGTCCACGACTGTCGCTGGGGACGTAGCGGTTTTTTGGGCCGACCTCTGAGCATTAGCGCCGGAAGCACGCTGGGTGAGGACATCGGGATATGAATGCGTGGGATGTGCGAGTGTTTCAGCGATCTCCGACATCTAGCCATGACAACTACTGCTACGGACTGTATGGTGGTTTAAATGTGTCGTGTTTAGTGCTTCTCAGTTCACTGCAGTGGGCTCTGTCTTGCAGTGGTATTTGATATCGTCTCTATCCTGTCACGCAGTAGACCGTTCCTTCTCCTGAATGTAGTGGAGAAAACCATTTTAGGAATTCCATAGTGCTTTAAAAACCCAGTCGCGACGCCACAGTCCCGATTGATAGCTATCTCTGACATGTAGCCATGACAACTTAGTCTACGGACTGGCTCGCGGTTTATGTGTGTTGTGTTCTCAGTACATCGCATTGACTCTCTTGCGGATCTGTTTGTTGTTGTCACTATCCCATCATGTGGTAGACCCTCGCTCCTCCTTCAGAATGTAGCGGACCGGACCAATTTAGGAATTCTATAGTGCTTTAAAAACCCAATTGCAACGTCAGAGTCCCAGTTGATCAATTTATTGTTTCTGATGGTTGTACTGCGAGCATGCATGCGTTCAGTATGTGCAGGCGTGGCCTACACGGGTGTGGGTCTCTCTCCCGGCTGGTGCGGACAGGGCTACCCTGTAGTATGTGGATGGCGTGCATATCATATGTTTAGTGGAAATATTGTGGTGGATGGGGTGTTCGTGCTATCAAACATTGGTGCGTACAAGACCTCGCATATATTTAGTGCTACAATCTAATTTTGGTGGAAATTTAATTACTTGATTTGCAGAATGTTTGCATGTGATACTCAAATGTTGAAAATTAGGGCTCATAAGGAAGCATATAGGCAGTCCTTTTCCCTAGCCATAAGAAGAGAACTGGTGTAAAAACTGCGTTCCTTAGCCGAAACACTTTATAAATTCGATAAGATTTTATTACTATCGGCCATCTCCCCTGACTGGCCGTCTCCCCTATGTGGATGGGAATCACAAAGTGTTCTTGCATTCTTGTATTATGAGCAAAACTCTAGAGGGTCTCTCTGTACATCTGACTTCAACCGACCCTTCCTGCAACATTGTCTCCAATTTAATTTGAAACTGACCCAAAGTGTAGCACACTGTACCTGCTACATTTGATATAGGCACACACACAGAACAGAAAAATAGCGCATTTACACTAGATGTTGACAACTACACTACATTTACAAGTGATCTTAGAATACATGGCAAGAAGTGATTTCATGATCACATGAGCAGAAGTAACATAAAATCGATAAAATTACGAAAAACGACGGAAAATACGTATAAATTGATGGAAAATACGCCAAAATGCTGGGGAAATTGAGGGAATACTTGCATGTTTTCTGCTTGGTACCGGAAAATTCTTGAACATGTGAACAAGTAATTGGCACTAATAACAATGTGACAAAAAGTTGACATGGTGGCACCGGAAACGAGGGAAACAGTCATTTTTCGTCGACAGTGATAAGACGGTTGGAATAGAATGTGTTAACGTGCACGACTGCCAAATATAAAGTAATGAATTTATACATGTCGAATCACAAGGCCAGGTGTGACCCAAAAGTTATCAGCAACCACCTTATAGATTTTTATAAAGCTTCCTTAGTTAAAGAGCGTTGTATCACCAGCTGTGGGACTATGGGACTACAATATACAACTACAGAATGGATCACATGTCTGATGCTGTGAGACTGTTCATATGTTTAAACTGTAACAAGCAGTGTTTACAATGTGTGTCTCTGTACCCTCTACCAATCACAACTACGCAGTGTCTGCTAACAAATACCTTGCAGAACTTTCCTACATTTTTAACAACATTCTGCTGTATGTCTATTGAGGTAATAGGGATACATACAAATTGACCGCTGTCTTTGACGCTTTTCTGGAAAAGAGACCCACCTGCCTCTAAATTGGCATGGATCTGCGTTAAAGGACGATAGAAAGTAGTTGGAGTAATTGGTTGAAAGGTTTTGTAATGAGGTATGATTCAATGGTAGACTGATACATTCTAGGAGGAGGGAGACGTTGTGTCAGGTCATTTATCATATATTTATCTATATTTTTCCGTTGTTCTCTCGGGGTGCACAACTGCTTTTTCTTTGTGTGATTTAGAGCACTATCTACCGACAATCGTTAACAGCAAACCTCTCCATTCTACTGTCAGCAGAGGTTTTCCTGCGCCTGTGCGATGAATCAAGTCCACCCAACCGAGGGAAAACGTATTTTGGCACCCTCCTCTAGACGAACGAAAATGTATGTGAAGTACTCCATTTTACTGCCACGTCTTGGACATAAATCGAGTCATCGGTTTCATAATTGCAGGTATTCGAAATCAGTTACAGAAGTTTGCGAGGTACTGCAATCCCTATTTATATAATTGCTTGACTGATGTCATGTGGGAAGAGACTGTTTTCTGTGCACAGAGTTAGTGCTGCATGGAGTGCAATTTCACTGACAAACAACATTGCTATGAATTTGTCTGTTTCCTCCTAAGATGATGTTTCATGCATTTCCCATTGCTGACCATTATTTTATAGGACTGCTGCGAGCATAGCATGATTTGCTAACCACAATTGGATTGTACAGTGAGTCATATACACTCCCAGAAAGCTTTATAGTGCATATATCACAAACAATCCATCATTTTTCTTTTCTTTTGGTGTAAAAGGTAGTTGTTTTATCATCTTAAAGTTTTTCGCCTTAGTGAGTGGTATAGATAATTTGCAGGGTGAATGTATGTCAGGTGTTGAAAATATATGTTCTGCATTGGTGTATGAACAGCGTTGCATTCCATGTGACTATTATATTGGAAACCACACTGCTTTAACATTATAACATATGTAAGTGCAGAACCATGTAGCCTAAGGAATGTGTGTTTACGTTCTACAGTCTCTTTTCTCTTTCCAGTACGCTCTTGGCATGGAATCCGAACACTACAACAGTACTACAGAATTGGTAGCACAAGTGATTTATATAAAATGTTTCCAACTCCTTCTGTCTGGAGTGCTATCACGTATAAATCGTAACTGTCTCCTTTTTCTTAGTCGTCTGTTATATCACCACAACACTCTCAGATGTATCAACTCGTATCTGTATCTGCTGTACACCAAGAATGGATGTTTATCTCCTCAGCATGCATGCATCTAGAGAAATCATGTGTGATGTGTGATTGGTACAGAACAGTCTTTGCAGGACAGTAGTTACAGTATTGGAATGAGAATACTGGTCTATATCACAGGCGTATGCAAGTTTGGAACATGTATTATGCTCTTCCCAAAAGCAAAATATTGACATTCATTGATTATGTAGAACTCAGCTCGTTCTGTCCCTTAATGAGACATTGAATGTAGCGGGTATAGTGCGCACTTACTTTGAGTCAGTTCCACATTAAATCAGAGACAATGTTGCGGAGGGTTGGTTAAAGACAATTGCATAGAGAGACCATCTAGAGTTTTGCTCAGGATGTATGAATGCAAGAATACTTTGCGAGTTCCATATACATAGGGAGAGATTACCAGTCGGGAGAGATGGCCTATTGTAATAAACTCTTACAAATTTATAAAGTGTTTTGGCTAAGAAACGCAGTTTTTAAGCCACTTCTCTGCTGATGGCTATTTTCTATACTAAGGAACAGTATTTGAGTTATGTGGTGTAGGCAGTGTAACAGGGTACATGACATGCTCACATGTATATAGACCTCACAGTGTAATGTAGGAGAAATGGGGGGGGGGGGGGCAGGGTTGATTTAGTAATGATACAGAAATAGAGAATCGTGCTGCAATGTCATTGGCTGATAGAATCATGAGATCAATGCGATGAGACCTTTTGTTGGGGTGGCAGGTCGTTGAGGGTGGTGGCTTCGAACTTGAGTAATTGGGTAAAATGCGTTTAAGTTATGGGAAACGTGGTAAAATTACGAAAATTGATGTAAAATAGTTAAAACTGATGTAAACACGACAAAAATGTGAATGAATGAGGGCACTTACATGCTCACCTGGGTGTATGAAAATCGTTCAATTCCTCCAACAGTGTGACTGACATCCATAATATCCACACTTTATGGGTTTAAGTCCCACAGAATACCACTTTGTTCCACATGCAGCTATGCACTATACGTCATAAAAATTAAAGACAAAGTGTACAAAAATTTGGCTGTCATGGTGGCCACCACCTAGGACTCCGAAATGGTTATCATATATCTGAGTGTGATATACCCTACCAATAAGGGAAATCAATGCTCTTGGTCTCATCGAAAATGGAACACTGAGACATCTGCTACCCTGTCACTGCAGAATAGGAGTTTAAATGTAGAGGCGAATTGTTTGGAGATGCTCTACAATACTTCAAACTCTTCCTGTCCATATGTTGCGATGTTTCGCACTTTTCTTCAATAATAGCCACCACCTCTATCTTTTATTTCAAACATTCTGTGTGTTATGGGAACAGCTTACGTTACACCATGCGATGTCCAGTTTCCTGTGAGAGCTGATGGATTGCATTGTGTTAATGCCAGTTTAGAAAATGGCACAGACCTCAAAGCCGTGGTGGAAAAAAAATGTATGGCTGTGTACAAAACTGTAGTCGTACACTGCTTGGATGTGTTACAGCAGAAAAACAATGTATAAAGCTGCTTACAAAAGAATAATACAGGATCCGTCTCTTGTGATTGATAGTCTGTGGGATATGATCCTGCTACAGTATGGGCGACAAGACTTTACACAGCGAGTGACTTGGATCACTGGCCATCTGCTTCAATGGACCAATACGAGGATATTTAATAGGATCACCACATATGCTCGATGTCAACATGCAAATGATATTTGTTTTCGATATATCGGTAGAGAAGGACGTGGTAATATCTTATCGAATGCTCTACCAAGTGATCAGTTTTTATAGTTTGTAGTTTCACTCTGTTGGGTGTTACAAAAATAACGAGGAGGGAGAGAGTCTGTGCCATGAATGAAGTCCTTGACACCATTACACTGTCATAGTTCTAACATAGTAAACATAGGAATATGATAAATGAGATCAGGACATGTACAGGGTGATATTTATAGACAGTCATTTGGTATCGACGAACCGTAGGTGCTATGCTTCTGAAATTCTTTCTGCAGTCTGCATGTACTCTGCATGGTTGTGAACTTCCTCCTGTACATTAGTGTGCTATTTCTCTCGTGGTGATAGCTCTCTACATAGTCAGTGTTGGGTCGAGGACTAGACAACCTTCTAACAAATGGAACAGTGATGCCGGAACGTGATGGGATTTCGAGAGAATTAGCAGGAGTCTGTGACTTGGCAGAAGACATTGCTTGCTCGTGGAAACCATGAGGAGTCAAATTCTGTATATCGAAGACAAGGAGAGTCGTCAGTATACGGCAGGTAAGCAATACTCTGGCGAAAGGGAAGTTGAGAGGTAAGCTGTATACCACATCTTCTAAGTATTGTGGGCATACATATCACAACCTCTCATATAAGTCCCGCAATGTGACTGCAATGAGAAAATCAGGATCTAATAAGAAGATTTTTATGGAGAGACAATCAGCAGCAGACGTTCTGCCTCTTGTTTTATCAATAAACAAGAGACAACATCCTTCCGTGAGTTTTGTATGCCTATAAATGGATGGAGTGACACATTAACAGACTACACTTACATTTATACGTATACAGTTGTTTCGCAAGCCATCTTATAGCGTGTGGTGGAAGGTACCCTGTACCACTACTAGGTATTCCCTTTCCTATTCCAATTACAAACAGAGGGAGGGAAAAGACTGCCTACGTGCCTCCTTATGAGTGCTAATTCCTCGTAGGTTATCTTCGTGGTCCTTATGCGAAATGTATGTTGGTGGCTGTAGAATCCTTCTGTTGTCAGCTTCAAATGTCGGTTTTCAACAGCGTTCCTTGAGAAGAACATTGTCTTCCCTCCAGGTATTCCCATTTGGGCTAACTGACTTGTGCAATCCGACTGCTGGAAAAATATTACTCACTGTGCAAAGTAACTCTCATGATTAGTGTAATTAATTGGCCTATACGTTAGATATCAATGCCATACTGATGGCGGGTGTAAGTAAGTGGTAGAGTATCATGTATATGATTCGGGAGTTCTATCGATAATCAGGCGTTTTTTCGTTGCAGTGAGATCTTTGAACGAAATTTCAATCTCCCTCCCACACAGGGAGAGATGACCATCGTAATAAAATCAGCTATATTACCAAATTTATAAAATGATGTGTGGTATAAACCTGATATTTACAACTTCTCTGTGCTGTTATCTTAACTTTGTATGTGAAGAAGCATTTGATTACTTTAAGAGAGTTCGAAAGGGAGGAAACATCCTCCATCATGAGCCAAAAATGAGTTTAATATTCTAGTCCAGTGATGGATGACATAACAGATATTAAGATGATTAGAACAGAACTTTTTATCTGATGAGAGAACACTTAGAGGAAATATAGCCTATGCCATGCTGTTACAGCATTTTCACAACATTTAGTGATATTGCAGCGATGTGAAAACGTATGTAGGCCCTGATTTCTTCTTTCTTCGAAATTAACTCGTATAAAAGGACGAAAACTACATTTTGTGTGAGGAAATCGAGGTGTACGGTCAGCAACATATCTGTCTCGGATTGGGTAAAGTGGATTTTCTAAGTGGGAAGTGTATGCTGGGGTGGTACTGCAAAAAGAAAAATGAAATCATCATGTGGCACTGTTGGCTGGGAGGCCTCGTCTGGGGAAGTTTGACTGCCAGGTGCAATTCTTATTTCAGGTGAGGCCACATTGGGCGACCTGCACATCAGTGAAGATGAGATGATGACAAGGACCACACAACATCTGGCCCATGAGCGGAGAAAATCTCCAACCCAACCAGGAATCAAACCCAGGGCTCGCTGCATGGTAGGCAAGCACATTCCCACTCAGCTAAGCAGGCAATGGAATTGCAGTTAAAACTATATGACCAAGCCACACCTTATTGTTGCACAGTGCGCTGCAGCTGGCGGCACAGATGGGCAAGAGGCTTCAGTCGACCCGAAGCCACAACTTACCCTGTGATATCGCCTCTTGTCCGTGACTGCAGGGACAAGTATTCTTTGATGCAGACCATCATTGGCACAGAATAGTGGCTGCAAATCGATGTAAGTCTCAAGGAGTTCTTCTTGGATCATGTTGATGGTTTGTATGGTCGCAACACACTTGTGCAGGAGTGGACAGCAGTCAGGCAGGGCCATAACATAGATCGAAGAGGTAGTAAGTATTGGTTCATTTCCCATAGCAATGTTGGGGCAATAAGATCCAGGATGGACTGCTGAGTGACATGGCGCAATAAAGCACCCTGGTTGAGGTCCTTCGGAAGGCTGAATTTATGAAGGAAGTCACCGCTATCATGGACTCAGAGACGTCACCTGTGTAAAAGGTCCAAATACAGCGTAGCTGTTCATAAGTTGTATGACTAGATGCACAGAGCTGTGCATTCGAATGCTGACATTGTTAGTCAAGTGTAGTTACAGTCCAAAGTCTATGTGGTTCAAACATTAGAGGAGGCATGGTGTACTCAATCTACCCTTTGTCGATAAGGAAACATATGTCCATGGATTTATCCCAGATCTATAGCTGCCTTTCATGAGAAGTAGCTGTGGCAGAAGAGAGGTGGCTTGGTATTGTAGTGTGAGCCAGTGCACCTATTGTGGTCTGCTGTAGTCATTTGGGTACAAGCAAGGCTGCCACCAATTACAGACGGCTGCGCCATACTGCATGTGATACCAACAGTTTTGTAGCCAAAGGGAGACAAGATCAGTTGACATGACGTTTGATGCAGGTGATGTGGTGCCATGTACAATCTGCGAATTAGTGCTTCACAAGGGGAGTAAGACGTCAGCTTTGCATGAGATCAAGTGGCATCAAGATTGTTTGGATTTTATACCAGCCAACCGAATGATGAAGGTAGAGATGCCCAAATTGGTGTGCTGTGTGCTGGTGTGCCTGTGCTATACCACTGAATACGATCTGTCTGCTAGGGAAAGTCTTTTATCTAAAGGTTCCACCTTGTGTGCAGTCATTGTGTGCTGTAGCTGAGGCAGAAATCTGACAATCCATAATGTCTAGAGAGTGGGGCCTAACATTAACTTGGGGTCCACTAGCGAATGTAAACAGTGCTATAATTGGAAAAGAGATCCCTCAGTAAGCTGCTCTTCATAGACCAATTGTTGATCAGGTATATGAGCAATTCATTTTAGAAATGCTGCTTTTGCTGTGTCATAATTATTGTATGCTGATGGGGGTAGGATAATATCATTGATTAGTCCCACACAAGATGGCAGATCAACATTACAAATTTTGAGTTGTCATCTATAATGGCTAATGAAGCAAACAGCCACTCGACCATCGCAAACGTTAATGTCACTTGACCAGTTCAGAAAGGTGGGCGTATAGGATGTGGTGCAGCTCTGCACTGTCCTGTGAAGCCCAATAATGGCTGTACTGCTGAGCTGAATAGGAAGGCACGACCGGTGTTGCAACAGCGGTTCGCAGCGCATTGGGAGCTGGGAATATGGCGTCAGTGTTGCATAACAGTTCTGTGAATGAAGTGATTGCATCGAATATCAGCGACTGTGGTACAGTAAATGCGGAAGACACTGTTGGCGCTATATCCGTTTGCACGAAAACCGAATGCGAATTGTCCTCAAAGCTAGTCAGCGTGGGGTCGGTATGTTAAGTTCCGACGGCGGCCGCTGTTGAGTCACAGTAACTGTGTCTTGTAGTATGGCATTTCTGCAAGTTCTTGTTCTGTATTCCACACAGCTTGTTTACGAAAGCCGATGTCGATGGATTTGGAACAGTTGAGCTGCAAGAAACTACAAACGATGTAAATTTCGTGGCAATTGTTAATGCACAATAAGGCGACACAAGACAGTATTTGGCGAATAACTCGTTATCTACTGTAGTCAGGATCACCAAAGTAGGTGTGAACCTTTGTGTAGTGGAAATGAATACACCAATAACGCGCAAACACGAGTATTACAGATTTAAACATTTATTTGTAACTGCACAATAGAGAAAGCCACCATGACCGACCTGCCAAAATGCAGAGGCTCCACACCTTCACTGGGCTGAGTTGGTCAGCTATGTTCTTTGCCCCGGTGTCCCCAGATAAATAACATTGAATATTGCATGACATATTTGTGTTCCACGACTAAGGAACTCCCAGAATGTGTTACAAACGCGAAAATGATAAAATCAATTACAAGTATCTTGATTCGCACTTACTTCACAGCGTTCCTTGAGAAGAACATTGTCTTCCCTCCAGGTATTCCCATTTGGGAACACGTCTCTAATTACAAGACCACATGGACCGTAGACGGGATACTGCTTTAGAACTGTTCATAGTAAATTTTCTTAGAATTTTGACAGACAATTTATCAGTAACTGATATTTAATTGTAACAAACAGAACATAGAGTGATAAATCTTCATTGTATCTTTTCCTAAGTTATAATACGGAAACAACCGAAATATGATAACCCATTATGATAGCTCAAAAGTAATGAACGCAGACGTCACATGACTACTCTCCGAGTTCAGCCGAACGCCGCATGCACTTCCGAATTTTAGTCACTCGTAATAAATAAACCTAAAGAAGCACGGTACGGTTCACGAAGAACTTAGTTATCTATTTCTTCAGCTGTGTGTACCTTATACTGACTGCTTGCTGTTGTACATTACATTACATTAATACTTGTTCCATAGATCACAAATACGACATTTCGTAGTGATGTGGAACGTGTCAGTTTAACATAAGTTTTCTATACCCAATATAATAATTTTTTTAAGGTTACTACTTCATATCTAAAAATTCATCTATTCAATAGAAAGAGTTGTCATCTGGAAATTCTTTTAATTTCTTTTTAAATGTTGGTTGGCTATCTGTCAGACTTTTAATGTTATTTGGCAAACGAGCAATGATTTTTGTGCCAGCATAATTCACCCCTTACAGTGCCAAAATCAGATTTAACCCAGAATAGTGAAGATCATCCTGCGCACTTCGCTATTATTTTTGAATTGGGATGGGATATTAATAGCAAATTTCGTAAGGGAATATATGTATCACAAAGGCACTGTGAATATCCCGAATTCCTTAAATAAATGTCTGCAAGGTGATATTGGGTGGGCTCCAGCTATCATTCTGATTTCACGCTTTTGTGCAATGAATACTTTTTGTCTTAATGAAGAACTGCTCTAAAATATGATGCCATATGAAAGCAGCGAATGAAAATAGGCGTAGTGAGCTAATTTACTGGTACGTTTATCGCCAACATTTGCAGTAACCCTAATAGTGTAAGTAGATGAACCGAACTATTTCAACAGATCATCAATGTGTTTCTTCCTGTTCAATTTCTCGTCAATGCACACACCCAGAAATTTTGAATATTTTGCCTTACTGGATAAAACCTGGAATTTTAGCAGTAAACAAAGATCACAGACTTGTGTTAGTTGATGGCCTTATTGGCTGTAAAATACATATATGAATTATATGGATGTGTTCTTCGAACAAAATACAGTGGCTGTAGTTCTGCTTTGGCACCCTGTCACGGTCGTGACCAAGCGCAAAGGAGATCATATCGATACGTACATCGAATTTCGAATAAGACCTAAGTCGATAGACTATATTTATTTACTGCAATAGTTAGCAAACATATGTGGTCGGGAGGTGATTTTTATTAAAACAACAGTCTCGTGGTTATGACATTTGATCAGCCAAATTCTTAAATTATATTTAGTTCAAGAGTATGCAGTTTGGAGATAGAATGAAAAAAGTGTTGCCTTTGCTGGCAGCAGCTGTTTTGATTTATCACGGGACTCTGTATTACATGAAGCCGGTCTATGCACCCGAAGGTGGAAAAAACGCCCAGAACAATAAGAAAGAGAGTTGATTACAAGAGTATATGATCGTGTGGATGGACAAATTTAAGTAGATTACTTCTGTGTATAGTAAATATTGTGAAACTTTTTTATCAGGTACAAGTTGCCGGAATTGGACAGTTGCCAGCTGTACAACAGCTAGTGATGAGAACATTTTGAGTTGTAGATACTCGGCTAGTTATGAGAGTCAGAAGACCAAGAGGAATTACAAATGCACAAATCATTATTGTCTCTTTTATAGGCATCCTTGGAGGCATTTATATCTGGAAACCAGTACTACAGAGAACTGTTTTTAGGAAAGAGGGCGTACCTGTGGAAGTCCCAGACAAGTGAAAATACGTAAGTGCCAGTATGTTGTTCAGATATACCGACAGTAGTGGGTAAAGTTGTTTAAGTTGCTTACTTCTCACAGTAACCTCTCCCTGTCATCGATATCTGAGAGTGTAAAATGCTTTCTTGCAGTAATACCTGTGTTTTCTTGTGTGATACTACGCGAAACGTAATCGTAACAATGTACATTTTTCTGTTTATACTTTAAACACTGGGTATGGAAAATCAGAAGGTAAATTGTTTATATTTTTGAAGGCCGATAGCCATTTGTATTGAATCCTATAAATAATTCAGTGGGCGCACACACACTCATAGAAACTCTGTTTTAAATTTTAATCAAACGTTCCGCAACAAAATATCTGGCAGAAAGTGCACTTATGAGTTATGGTTTCTTCTTATAACTTGTTTTATGAACTTATAAACGTTGTCGCTAACCAAAGATTGATTTCATCTAAATAAATGCCGTAGAAGCAGTTTGCTATTCATGTCAGTAGACTGCATATTATTGAGCAGTATCTGATATTGATGGGTATTCTACCCATTGTTTCAATAGATCAAAATATGAATAACGGATGGAGTAGAACTATCTCCTTGCGTATGTAGACTATTATTGTAGACTTGAGGTGCAGGGTTTGCAACAACTTGATACTTCTTTTATTTCTCTCAGTTCTTCTTTATTAATCTACTTCTGTTCCCATTGTCACATTAGTGATCAAACTGGCTGCTCCCTTCCTCTCTTTTAGATATTATCGTCTACTGTTTTTTTTCTGTGGAGCTGTCTTGCTTGTTTCTTTGGTTCAGGCCCCTGCATGACATTCATATTTGATCTTCAGTAGCCTATTTCCTTTAACGTATTTTTCTCTGTTGTCACATTAAGGAATGAGTAATCTAGCACTTAATCTACTTTTTATTCATGTCTGTATTTAATATAGTAAAATAAAATGGTGAATGGCAGCCATTCACCTAACTTGCCTACAGCTGATTGACGACCCCACAGGCATGCTAACTCATCCACCCATGTTTGTGACACTTCTGATTATTTATAAGTTGCTGCTCAGGCTGAGAAAAGAGTGATGGTGGGATAACCAAGTGACCACTGGGAGAGTGTACAAAGCATGGAAGAGTTAGGTAATGGAGGCATAATACAGGAGAACCAAGTGGCTATCAGTGAAAATAAGAAAAATAAGGGCAGACAAGATGACTGTCTTTTATTTTATTCCTCTTTGCAGATTTACGTAAAGGTGATTTTAAGCAGTATCCAAGAAAGGTATGTTTCTCACAATTTAACATCTAGCATGTGTTTATCCCGCATATGTTTGCAGATAAATTGTAGAAATAATGGTTTCTATACAGGAGGAAGGGTAAAGGGTTTTATTCTGACTGCAGGACTTGTATTTCGAGGAAATGAATGGTTCTATGAGTAAAATCAATTGTCTCCTTCTGCTCTACCAAAGGCAGTCGCTGAAAGGTATGAGAAATTTACTCAGAACATGGAATTGAGAGGAATGAAGGTCAAGGAAACTGTGCGATTCCATTTGTCTGCCTTGACCTGGGTCATAAGTGTGTTGTGTCATGCGATGTCATTGTGGTGTTGTGTTTTTTTAATCAAGTCTTGTTTGTAAAAGGCATGTTGTATTTGGTAGTGAACACCTGTGGTGGATGTACATGTTTGAATGTGTTTGTGTTATGTTTGATATTCCCTCATTTAACTTTGTGCAGTCATTCTGTGAAGTTTTTGGAAGAGTGTAATGTGTTGTTAGTGAGTTATGTCGACTTATTGTTTCGTGCATTTGAGTTTGCTTTGGGTATGATTAGTGTTGTGTATGTTTTATGGACCTTGAAATGTAATAGTGTTTTTGTTATTTTTTGTTAGAGATGGATATGACAGAATAGTTTAATAGTTGTTAACTCAAGAGATGTGCTGGCTGATGATATAATGACTAAAATAAGGTTTTTATAGTCGTTCGGCTCAATTGCATACTACATGAGGTGGTGTGTGTGTGTGTGTGTGTGTGTGTGTGTGTGTGTGTGTGTGTGTGTGTGTGTGTGTGTGTCTGAAACTGGCTTGAGACTCGACAAGGACCGCCATATATGGCCATGTCCCCAGGACAGTATTTGGCAATCTATCGAAGGGAGTCACTGGTTTGAGAGATGTAGTTTTGCTATCAGGGAAATTGTTTTAATTGCATATTATTTTTGTTACCGTTAATCATTACATCTTTGAGGAGTTATTGTGTTTTCTTTTTTTTGAGGACTTATTCTTTTTAAAGGAATGTGAGAATGATTTTAGTCTTTGTTTGTTATATTTCTTTGTGGATATTGTGTTTAGAAGTGGGTTTTGATTGGTTAAAGGGTGGTGGGGGTTGGGAGGTTGGGAATTTTTGAAGGATTTTGTTTAGTTTATGTGTGTGTGTATTTCTTTGTTTTATTTTGTCTTTAATGCGTTATTTACAGTTTTTTCATTTGATTCTGTGTATAGTTTTTTTATTTGTGTTTTACTGGTTAAGTGGCTCTGGGGGTTCTTAGTTTTTGAGTTGTGTGAGGTACTTTGGTATCATTGGCATCATTTGAACTATGTAGGTCAAGGTAATGTTACAACACTGCATTTTGAATTTGCATGTGTTGGATTTTTTATGTTGAGGGTGTCATTTGAGGTGTATAGGTGAAGGGAACGTTGCAATACTGTGTATTGCAGTTGTATGTTTGATTTTTTGGTATCAAGGGCTTCTTGTGGGCCATATAGGTCAAGTGAAATGTATGAATCTCATCAGTTGAATGATCCTGTGACAGTTTGTGTTGTCCTACTTTGTATCCATTCATATCCTCTGTTGGTTCTAGTTGGTGAAGGTTCCACAAACTTCTGTAATATTGCAGGATGAGTTGTATGAGTGTTTTGTATGTAGTCTCTTATGTAGTCTGGTTGCACTTTCCTAGTATTCTACCAGTGAACCACGGCCTGCCTGCCACCTGCTTTACCTACAACTGAACCTGTGTGATCATACCACTTCATATCCCTACAGATTGTTGCATTCAGGTATTTGTAAGAGTTGACCAATTTCATCTGTGACTCATTGATATAATAGTCATAGTCTACAATTTTTTTTATCAGAACATTTCATTTTGTGAAGCACACAGTTTTACATTTACGAACATTTAACCAAGCTGCCAAGCTTTGCACCACTTCTAAAATCCTATAACACAAAGTAACGGAGGTTATTATTAATATTTTCAGCAAGGTCATTAATATAGTTCATAAATAGGAAGGATCCTAACACACTTTCCTATGGCACACCCAAAGTTACTTCTACATCTGTAAATGACTCTCCAACCAAGATGACATGCTGTGACTTCCATACCACAAGATCCCCATGCCAGTCACAAATGTCTGTTGATGCAATATAATATCATACTTTTTATTATAAAATCTCTGTGCCTTATCTTTACAGTCTCCCACCATATATGAAAGCCCCACTTCCTGGCCACAGAGGAGCATTCCCCTCATAACTCAGTACCACCCAGCACTGGAACAGCAGTTTCGACTACTTCTCGTCGTGCTTTGAAAGGGGAAATGTCCTGCCCACTGTTCTTCCCAACCCTCCCATATCTGTATTCCACCGTCCTCCAAACCTACACAATATACTCGTCCATCCCTACACAATACTTGCTCCCGACCCCTTACCTCATGACTCCTACCCCTGTGATAGACCTAGATGCAAGACCTGTCCCATACATGGTACAAAATTTGTACCACAGCCAAGACTTGAACGCAGGTCTCCTGCGTACTAGGCAGATGTGCTAGCCATTACATCATCATATCAGTATAGCTAACACAGCTGCATGGACTGCCCTAGTCCAATGCCCTCCCTAAAACAAACTTCAGTTCTCGTCTCCAGCCTGTTTTTCCCTTCTTAAATTGTCAGTATTGCCAAGGCTCTGGCATAGGTGGTATTGACACTTTAAGAAGGGGAAAATAGGCTGAAGGCGTGAATTGAAGTTTGTATTAGAGAGGGCACTGGACTAATGCCGTCATGCAGCTGTGTTACCTGTACTATTATGGTGATGTTATGGCTAGCATATCTACCTAGTAAGCAGGAGACCTGGGTACAAGTCCTGGCCATGGCACAAATTTTAATTCATTTCTTCAGGCTCTATCAGTATCATAGCTAAAGTTGAGACTTTATCATAGATAAAGTTAAGACTCATGTGTATCAAGGAAAATTTAATTCCATATTTTACTTCATCAAATTTCCTGCTATTATTTTGTATCTTAAACCTCACTTTCCTCTCCTTGATTCATTAAATTCAAAATTTCCTTACACCTTTTCCAAACATATGCTGACACTTTCTGCTCTTTCATTTGTCTCAAATAATTTACACTCGCCTTCTTTGCTCTTCTTTACTACCTCAAAAGGAATATACACCACAATATCTAATTACTGATAGGCTCTAAAACAGCTAACATGAACCCCAACTTATTAGATTTAAGTTTCTGTGTCCTCTGAACAATGTAGCTGGTTGAAGAATGTGCCAATGCTGCACTGATATTTCGAACTCCAGACCTCTGCATGTGTGCCCTAGCCCACCCAGTGCTGCTGCTGCTGCTGCAATTCGGACTGCTTCCTATGCGCTACCTGTGTTCAGCAACTCTCCTCAGTTTACATGGCTCGTCTCATCACATCTGCTGCTGCTGCTGTCTCATGTCTTCTTCCTTGTTATGTTTTTCTCGTGAAATATTTTTATTTCTTGGATGTGGTTTAAATTTCCAGGACATGAACTTATTACATTACGTGACACACTTTTTGCACCCAGCAATATGCAGACCTCTAGCTCTTTCTTGTTACCTGCAAGCCACAGATTTGTCACTTTTAATTCAACCTTCATTTCCTGCCTCTCTCACCAGTGCACTCATGTTGAATTGCACCACCTGTTCTCAACAAAAGCTTTAAAAACATTTCTCAAGCATAGTAATACCACATTGTGCATTGCCTACACTATCCATAACATCAGTTTCTTAAAGGCCCACACAGTGGATGCCTTATTGGAAGATCCCCTCGTGGTACCTAATCTCCAGAACAGTTTTCGGTTTAGCCGTGAGTCTATAGAAAGCGATATATGAGGTAACATCTGGTACAGCTGGTCATGCAGGTAGCTAGTCTATTTCAGATAAGTCCTGGGGTGCCAATATAGTGTATTTATTAGCAAACACTGTAAAATAGTTTCCAGTTAAATAGTTGAAACAGATCAGCACATATGTTACTAAAGACAAAGAGCATGGTTAAGACAACTAGTACAGAGAACAGCCTCAGATTACACTCTATGGCGGACTGATGAGACGGGCGTGCGGCAGAAATCTCGTGTGTAGCTCTTACAACTTCGTAGCTTTTGAATGCAGTCTGTAGATAAATAATTTTCATTTGTTTTCAGGTTTAACTGGTTTACTGCATAGTGGTATTGTAGTATTAAAGTTTTAATGATAATTAGGCTGATCCTAGCTTTCACTAGCCTAATGTACTCTGATTATTAATACTTATTAAAGAAAATTCTGTTTTGCATCATCTGAATGTATGTGGTTTCTCTGTATATAGATTGCCAAAGATTCTTTGTCATGGCTTGCTTACATCTCCTCACGTGAATGACTCACTACTGCGGCATACAGTCCCTCCGTTACCAATTTCTGTGTGAGAAGCAGCTTCTCATTTGCTGATGCTGTATCCTCCAGTGCTGCTTGAGAGAGCAAATTACTTCTGCTAGCTGCAGTGTCCCAATAAATGTAAAATTCAGAAAGTAAAATGCTGTTCCCAAGTAAGGGGTATCTCACACACGGTTCCCTTCTAACAATCCTACTTTAGATTTTTCATTGTTTTCTTAAATCATGGTAGGCAGGTTTTGTGATGATCTATTCAACTTTTTTTCCATATCTTCCCACAATGGCAGTGGTGCACAGTCTCTAATTAAATAGATATTGATGAGACACAAAACTCTAATTCTGTTCTTTTTGTACAACTAGAAGAAAGTCAGAATGTGCAATGTTGTTAACATCCGAAGGACTGATAGTACAAACAGTTTTGAGATCCAGTGTCATATCCATTGTAGAAAAAGCAAAATTTGAGGAAAATATTTTGTATTAAATTAAAGCAGCCGCATCTAGTTGCTGTGTCACTGTGCCTTTGTGGGAATTATTGTACTGCATAGATAAATAGTTGCTGAATGTCAAAACACCCATACATGCTGAGGTAATGGTGTTTTCAAGGTTCGAACAACATTACGAAACATTGCGTGTGAAACAACTCCAGCTGCTTTATTAGCAAAAGGACTGCACTGTCCTAAGGCTTCCTTTTTCCCACCCCACTAGCAACAATGGTTGTATAGTGACTACATTTCCAAACTGAATCATTAACTTAGGTAATTCACCCTCTTCCTACTCTTCAACTGACCTCCCTCTCTCCTCCTCCCCCCCCACATCCCCCTTCTTCTTCTACCATTTCAGAGATGCAGGGCAAAAATGAAGATACTTATTCGACAACACATTTACATTTACAAAATTTGATTATCTTAGAAAGTTATCCACCATACGTAAAGCAGTTGTCCCAATGATCTGTTTTTAAAATCACTTAAAGCTATGTCGTTAAATTGACCCCAGCAGTTATTTGACTCTGAGTGTGTTTGGACTGCAAGAGGAGTAGTGGCGAAGCAGCCAGTCAGGTGAGAATCCAGGAGTTGGTCATGGGAGGGGGGATTCATGATTCACATCCCCCATTCCTCCCTCTGCCCCCCCCCCCCTTCTCCCCCTAGGAACATATTGGTAAAAAAATGTATATTTTTACATATTTTATTGTATGGACTATAAGACTCACTTACTTCTTTAAAAAATTGCCTTCAAAATTCAGTTGTGTCTTAAACTCGAAATTAATATATATTAAATCTCCAGTGTTTGATTTAAAATTCGTGCCAGTCTTAAGAATGACCATATATCTGATGCCACAGGGAACCTATCTCTAGCTGGCAACACTGGATTCAACTGGCAGTAGCAGTGCACCGATGTGATGAACATGAGTTGTGGGGATTCACAAGCTTGCTAACACTGTCTCTCTCCCACACTGACATCACAAACTTAGAACACTGTATGTAGGTTATGATGCGTCACTGCAGTCTATGGTGCCAGTGAACTTGAATGGTGGTATCGGTAATGGTACAAAAATTTTTGTTGGTATCTAGTTTCGTAAAGGAAAAAAATAAAAGCTATTTGTATGATGTGTGCTATAAATATGCATATGCAGAAGAACATGGAAGAAAAGCAGCTAAGTGGCATTTTGGCACTCAACCAACAGAAAAAAAACCTTCATGATTTGGGGGATAGTAAACAAGAACTGAGAAAAATGAGGAAGACTAAATGGGCAAATAGAGGACTGAATGCAAAGTGGCCAAAACTAGAACACAACGTATTGGATTGAAGGACACCGTCAAAATGACATCAGAATTAATACAAAAATGATTCAAATCCATGATCGTAAGCTAGCACTACAGTGCAACTTAACAGAAAGGTGGAGTTGGTTGGTGCTACAGGTTCATGAATCATCGCGGACTTGGGATGGTAACCAAAACCAAAGTATCTCGGGAAATGCCACAAGAGTGTGAAGACATATTTTTCCATCGCTTTATTATTCAACACTGAAAGAAAACCAGTGTGGAATTAAGCCAAATAGCAAATATGGACTTAACTCCTCTGACATTTGATGTGCCGAGTAACAGAACTGTTGGCGTAAAAGGTGCTAAAACTATAACTATAAAAACAAGTAGACATGAAAAAATGTGCTACACTGTTGTCCTTTCTTGTCAGGCTGCCTGTCCTAAATGTAATCCAGTGATCATTTTCAAGTGCAAAACAATGCCAAAGTCTTTTCAAATACCACCAGATGTTGTTATTCACGTACATGACAAAGGTGGAGAGATGCTGGTATTATGAAATTATGGATTAACAGAGGGTGGGAGAGAAGGAAAGCTGCTTTATTGAAGAGTTCTCTTGTGCTAGATTAGTTTAGTAGTCTTTTGAAAAATTATGTGCAAGAGAAATTGAGACAGGGAAATACGGAGCTTCCTGTTATTCCAGGAGGACTTATTTCACAATTGCAACCTCTTGTCGTCATGATAAATAAACGATTTAAAGTGTACTTGAGAAAGGAGTTGAACAAATGGTTAATGGATGAAACCCAACATGAATCCATGCCAAAGGGAGCTTTAAAACGACCTACAATCAAACAAGTGTGTCAGTGGATAAAACAGTCTTGGCCTAGAATGACAGAAGATGTTATTCCTTACTCTTTCAAGAATGACAGTGTAAGTAATGCTCTCAATGGCAGTGAAGATCATCTTATATATATATGAAGAGGACAACAATGAAGATGAAGAAGACGAAAGTTCAGATGACGATTTTTAGGGATTTTAAAGGTCAGTTTGTTCTTATAAACCAAGAATTTTGTTTTGGTCTGACTTTGCAATCTAATAATAAAAATTTAAAAAATATTATTTTAGAAAAAAATTGATTAAAAATTGAGGTGAACCTTATAGTCTGTAGTGTCCTATAGTCCATAAAATATTGTACGTCAAATTACAAATTTCTCGGGTAACTTTCAGAGAAAAAGTAACATGACAGTTAATATTCTCAAAAATGGCAAGGAATCCTAAAAATTTCTAGCTACTGTATGTTTATCACAGGATACTTTTCAGTTGGTTGCCCATGTGAATGGAAATGTAAGCTGACTGGCTGCTGTAAAACATTCCAGCCATGTAAGGGCACCTGCACCCATTCGCAAGCTGACCACTCCTGTTGTCAACAACAAATTTGACATAGTTTGTGATTCCACAGGGAGACCTGGCAAACCACAGGAAGCTGAGTAAGGCCAAACAGAAACAGAAAGACTCTGCACAAAGAAAAAAGAACAGATAGGCTGACTTTGCAAACATAAGCAGAAATGGCTGAAAGAAACAGTACCCCAATACCCCCCCCCCCCCCTCCTCCTCCCTCCCCCCCCCCCCCCCTCCAAATTACACAGTTGCATAGCCATAGTCTGCAGATCTGTGTTCACAGTTGTAATACTGAGTGAAATCCTGATAGCGTTGAGAGCACACCTCAGTTTTATATTTTGTAAACTATGAAACTGCCAAACTATTGAGAGTTTGTTCTATTACAATTCTGAAATCAATTGCTTTGCATTTCTCTGAACTGCAATGTTTGGAAGCTGTGCTAAAGTGAGATACTAATGTCTGTTGTAAACAAATAATTATTACTATATTAAAACATATTTGAATGTTAATATTATTAAAATCTGAGACATGTTAAAAGTGGGAGTGACAGCGAGTTATACTGGGTGAAGTAGAGACAATAAAAGTTTGGGAGTCCTTAAGAACTGAACCACGAATCCGAACCTGGAGAAAATTCTATGAGCACCACAATGCAGGCAATTTTTTCTGCATTGTTTCACAAAGTACTTTAGGACCTAAAAAGTAGATAGTGCTGGTTAACTGTAATGTCTTGGAACTAATTCATAGTGGACTATTCTCATTAGGTCAAGGAAACAAACCAACACTCTTTTGATATTTGTTCTTATTTCTTTGGCTTCCTTCGGTTGTGGTGACTGAGTACTGTCAGAGCAAACTAAGTTGGCACATGGCGTGGTGGCTGATGGGTGTGCTTATAAAGACATTTCCCATTTACAATCACTCTCTATGGCACCCAACTGGGTTGAGTGTCAGCTGAGACTGCATGGACAATAATTTTCCACTGGCTTGATTGTTGATGGGTTTTTTGTATTACTGTCTTGTGTACTGTAAAAGTTTTTGAAGGAAAAATAAAGCAGTAAGGCCAGAGTGACACACACACACACACACACACACACACACACACACACACAGAGAGAGAGAGAGAGAGAGAGAGAGAGAGAGAGAGAGAGAGAGAGAGTTATATTTGATGAGGGAGAGATAACAATTTGGGAATCCCCCTTCAGAATTGAACCATACCTGGAGCACATGGAGATAAAATACTTTGACAATAATTACAGAACACTACAGTCAGTTGCTACAGTTAATCAGTTGTTCTGTTAAGATCAAATGTGATTTGTTACAGATTTTTTAGTGTTATTGCCCATTCTGGAAGTCAGTAGATTTTTGGCTATGGTTTATCTTCCGTAGACATCTGAACAACTTTTTTATGATTAAAAAAGGAAGTGGAAACAGCTCAGTCACGAAGTGTGTTCGTTGTCTCATCAAAGAATGTAGCTCCACAGTATTCCATGAAACTCATATTTTCTGCTTTTCTTTCCTTGTTTGGCATAAAATTTGTGTAAATAGTTAATATTGACATGTGGCAGGATGTACATTCTGGAAAGATAACTGGTAAGTGTCAATCTACAGAAGTGTATGTCTAGATCTGTGGGTGCTTACTTCACTATAAGAACCTTTCTGTCAGGATCATTAGACCAACAAAATATTAGTTACTGTAGTGCTAGAAAAGCAGCACAGCGGTCCTGGAAGAAATGAAGCTGTAGAGATAGTTCGCGTGTCGTATCTGGCTAGTGTTTTTGGTGAGAGCACTGCTTGTGAAATGCAAGGGTCCAGTGTCTATCCAACATACAGTTGTAATCTTCAGGAAAGATTCAGGAACTGCTTATTTCTCTTACCCTTGTGGTGGTTGAGGACTGAGTGTAGACTTTATTAATCATCCTCAGCAGCATTTAATAGGACCTCTTCCTGGATGTTTATTTCACAATTTTCAATTAAAATTATTATAAATTACAGCACATAATTCACTTTTGTATGCATTGTTTGTTTCTACAAAAACTGTGAACAATAAAGCCCAACAGTCCAACTTGCTGTATTAACAAGCATCTTTGATGTTCATGAAACAAAGGAGAGTAGCTGTCTGTAGTGAAAAGTTGCAGGACGTCACATACATTGGCCCTTTGATGAACACGGGTTTTATTCAGTGCTTCCATTAAAATTTTCTGGTATAAATGTTCAAAACGTATATATGTAAGTTTTACATTATCTGTTATTATATTATGATTTTTTAAATGTTCACAACATATTGTTCAAATATTTTGTTTCATGTTTCAGGATTTCATTATGTGCAAAACTATGGATAAACAAGGGACATTTTTGCAGCGACTTAGGAACAGACCTCTGTATCCAGTAATTCTTGGATTTGCACTGACAATAGGTGGAGTTATTGGCTATAAATTTTTGTATTTACCTAAAAAGAGAAGAAGAAATATGAAAGAAGCAGAGGAAATGGCAGACTTCTTATTCACAAAGGAACAGTTGCTAGCTCCTGAAGGTATTTCATAGTTTTCACAGTATAAATCAACACATTATGCAAAATTAGAAAATGAAGCATGAAAATAAATGAAACAAAGATATAATATCCCTTTCAGGTTATATTGGAATAGTTTTTGGAATGGGAGTATTACAGATTATGAACACAAATTCTTGGTACTGCAAGAAGGAAGTTGTTGAGCATATAATGTGCATGAAGTATAAAAGTATAATCCTAATTTTAATATCACAGACATCGGCCTAGCATAAAGATATGTAAGAAGCAACATTTCAGTCATGCTAAAACCATTAGTAATTGTTGAATTACTTTTTGAAATGTTATATTTTCTAGGAAAATCACTCATAATTTTAACAGTAAATTACCAGTTCTGTCTCTCACTGCCCATCTTAAGATAATGAGAAGGAAGTAGTAGTACTTTACTAAGAACTTGGAGAAATCCACATTGTCAATGGATATGAGTCAACAGTGTCGTGCAAATAAGGGATAATTCCCTGGTGGGATGACACTCCTTACATATATCCGTTGACACTGTAGATTTCTCAGTTTTTGGTAGGGAACTGCTTCCTTCGTATGATCTGAAGTTGTCCGCTGACAGTCAAAACTTGCAATTTCCTATTGAAATTACATGTGATTGTGACAGAAAATAAACCATTAAAATAATTTTTCACAAGATGTCATGAAGGCTATGATGGCCAGCAACTTAACAGATAGCACAGTATGGTGTCATTCATGTGCTGCAAGATGAAAGGACTGAGTGTTGCATATTGTGTTTCATATAAGGACAGGTCTTTCTGGAACATATTTAATATGCATCAGAGAATGTTAAGATCTCCATCAGTTTCTTTCAGAAACCATGTATTTGTCATCATGACACATTATAATTTTTTACATGAAAATGTCTATCTTTTCATTAAAAAAATTTAATAGTTCATGATTATGAAACCCATCATCTTTGAGTATAACAGGGCACCATAGGTGAAAATATGTAGTTGTATATCTGTACAGAAATTAACTTTTCAGTTAACCTCTGCTCAGGTAGGATTTAGAACAAAAATAAGGATGTGTTTGTGTACATAATTAAGTTTCATGTTCCTTGTATGAGTGTTTATTTTTGCTTGTGATTTGGTTTGCCATTATTTAATCCTCAAACCACTGCAAAAATTAGTATATACATATTAGTGCCAATTTCATTCAGAAACAACTGAATCATTAAAATTGAACAAAGCTACACAGCCTGTTGGAGTTCATATCAGATTCTATTCGGAAATCACAACTTAGATACTCTTTTAAGCGTAATATGCTGCAGATCCCTCAAACAAAAATTTTGCTCAGTAGGTGGGAGAAAGAACAAGTCACATCGCTCTACAATTAGAGTAAGAGAAGTGATCCACAAAACTGCTGACCAAGACCATTGACATCTATCTGTTGTAGAATTGTGGAACATATCTTGAGCTCAGATGAAATGAGGTGTCTTGAACAGAATTATCGCCTCTGTACAACTTGCATGAATTCCAAAAATTAACAGTGTGAAACCCAACTTGCACTTCCTCATATGAGGTTCTGAAAATCAAGGATCAAGGCAGTCAGACTGATGCAGTTTTTCTTGGCTGCCGAGAAGCATTTGACTTGGTATCAGACTTTTTCTAATTATCAAAAGTATGAGCTTAGTAAGTATCAAGTGATATTTGTGGCTGGATTGGATTCTTGGTAGGAAGAACTCTGCATGTTATTGCAAATGGAGATTCACTGATATAAGTAAGTTATTTCAGGCATGCCCCAGGGAAGTGTGTAGGGACCATTGTTGTTCATAATGCATACCCATAACATGGCAGACACTGTTGATAGCAACATCAGACAGTCTACAGATGATGCAGTTATCTGTGATGCAGTACTGTTTAAAAAAGCTACAAAAAATATTCAGTCAGATCTTGATAAGATTTCAAAGTGGTGCCAAGATTGCAACTTGTGCACTTCACAAAACAAAAAGTAGTATTGTATACTTTTTTATCCACAAGTCTCAATTGGAATTGGTCAGCTCATACAAATATCTGTGTGCAACACTTGGTGGGGGTATGAAATAGAATAACCACATAGATAAAAAATGTACTCACCAAGCGGCAGGAGAACACACATAAAAGATGGTTGTAATTGACAAGCTTTCGGAGTCAGTGGCTTTTTCTTCAGGTAGAAGGGCTGAAGGGGGAGGAACAAGGGTGAAGGAAAAGGACTGGAGAGGTGTAGGAAAAAGGTTAGATTTCCTTCACCCTTCTTCCTTCCCCTTCAACCCTTCTGCCTGAAGAAGGAGCCACTGGCTCCGAAGCTTGCCAGTTACAATTGTCTTTTATGTGTGTGTTTGCCAGCGCATGGTGAGTAGATTTTTTATCTATCCAATTAAATAATTTTGTCAATAATTGTTTGTTTTTGTTGCAATAGAATAACCACATAGACGACTGCAGGTAAGTCAAGTGGCAGACTTTAGTTCACTGGCAGGATACTGGGAAAATGCAGTCTATGAAGGAGACTGCTTACAAATCACTTGAGCATTCCACCTTAGAAAATAGTTCAGGTGTGTGGGGTCCACATAAATACCACTAACATGAGACATTGTAGGGTGGCATGAATGTTTTAAGATTTGTTGGTCTTGGGGAAAATATCGTTGGAATGTTGAAAAACTTGCAGTCAGTCAGCCAACCAACCTACATGGCGATCACATATTATTCTTGCTGCTCGCTTTTGTGCATTCAGTTATTTCTTTCTGAGTGGTGAGTTACTCCATAAAATTATTCCGTAAGCCATTATTTAGTGGCCTTTTTTTTCCTCCAAGATAGAAATTACATGAAGTGCAGAAGTAGCTGAAATTAATTATCAGAGTAGTTCAATAATATGCTTCTTCCAGTTCAAGTTTTCGTCAGTATGTACACCAAAAAACTTGGCCCATTCTACCATATTTACTGACTCCTGCCCAAGTGCTACATCAGTTGCTGGTATGACCCTATTTGTTGCACAGAACTGAATATAACATGTTTTCTCAAAATTGAGTAGAGTTCATTTTCAGAGAACCACTCAATAATTATTTGTCTCCTCTGTGGCTTTCTTGCTAATGGGATTTATTTTTTAAAGCTAGTATTGTCTGCAGAAAGTACCAATTCTGTGTGTTTAATGTTGAGTGGAAGGTCATTCACGTGTATAAAGAACAGGAATGGACTTGCAATTGAACACCTTGTGATTTCTCTCTCCATTCTATACAATTTTTTATCCTTGGAACATTGTTTGAATTATTCAGCACAACCTTTTGCATCAAATTTCTTCAGTATTACTGAAATCAGGTTTGTTCAAAGCTATCAATTCCATAAAACTTATGTTTTTCTAAGAATGTAACATAATCTACACAGTCAAATGCTTTGAAAAGATTGCAACAAATATCCTTTGATATTTTATTGTTTAAGACTTGTAATATTTGATGAGTGAATACAAAAATAGCATTCTCAATTGAGCTAACATTCTGGAATCCAAACTGTGTTATACTAAGTAGGTTGTTTCTGCTTCAACGTGACTCTACTCTTGAGAGTGTCAATTTTTTGAATGTTCTGGAAAACGATGTCAGTTAGGAAATTGGACGATATTGCGTGGTAATTGGTTGTCTATCTTGTCATTTTTCTTATGAAGAGGTTTAACAATTGCATATTTTAATCTGTCTGGAAAAATTCTCTGTGCCAGTGATGTTTTACCATACATCACTAATGAAATTACTTACTAAGTTGGAATAACTTTTTATAACTCTGTTTGAAATTCTATCAGCACCAAATGAGCTTTTCATTTTTGGAATTTTTATAGTTCTATTAATTTCAGCCAAGGACATTGGTGATACATCTGGTTGCTTAAAGTTTTGTGAAATGTCATTTTTAATATATTCTCTCACTTCTTCAACTGAACTGTTTAATCCTACTTTTGCTGCCACATTTAGAAAGTGATTGTTAAAATTACTAATAGCTTGTGAATATCTGTCACAACATTGTCATTTAGTTTAATTGTTACAGTTTCTTCTATGCTGGCTGACTGTCCTGTCTTCTATTTAACAACATTCCATGTAATTGTATTGTATTGTATTTATTTATCCTGTGGATCACATATTGTACAAAGTACACATGATATAGGACAAGTCATTTTGCTTAACAAATATGTAGTTTGGAGAAAAAAAATAGGCAATGGACTGCCATTTAAAAAAATGTACACAAAATTGTTCATTGATGAATGTAGTAACTTCACATACAGAGAATACAAACAATTTACATGGGGAACTAAGAAACATGTAGGCAATGTAGTGCTACTTTAAATTTACACAAATAATCACTGAGATTACAGAATAGTGAAAATGTCAACTGGAAACACAACGGAAGGACAATGTCATTTAAAAACTACATTAAACATGAAATTAACATTGAGATTACACAGACAATCAAGTTTTAATACTAATAGAATGTGTACTTGTACATTCAAAAAGCGAGTTAAAAAATTTGGGGAAGTGAAACTGAAACATAGTTGTGTATAGTAGAAATTAGGTTATTATTTTGCCTACAGAATGTTTTACACTAATCACAGTATTTTACAAAGGAACTTTATAATTTTTCATTTCCAGGAATTCTTGTACTGAATAGAAACAGTGCTTTGTCAGAAATGCCTTTAGTTTATTTTTAAATATTAGATCTGGAGCAGTTTTTATTTGTTCTGGAATTTGATTGTGTAATACGACACCCAGATGAGTTATATATTTTTGGTATCATGATGTCCTTGAAAAAATTTGATGGATATTAGATTGCCCTCTGGTATAATGAGCGTGTATATCATTGTTTTGGATTAATTTGCCTGTTCTTGAGAGGTATTCCCTTGTGAATAGGATTGTTTCTTGAATGAATAAGGATGGGATGCTTAGAACATTAAGTTTTATAAATTGACATTTACAGGATTCCAGCTTTTTGAGGCCACAGATTATCCTCAGTGCTCTTTTTTGTAGTTTAAATATATTTGTGCTGTGAGTTGAATTTCCCCTATTAGCTGCATTATTAATTTCTGTCTAGATGTACATACTTCTTGACATTTTAATGGCTTTCCTTAAAATATTACAGTATTTTTATAGTAGTAGCATTCAGATGTGACACTAATTTGCTATAGAATAAATTGAATTTGAAATTAGCAGATCTTTCTATACAGACCTCAACTCATACATCTCTCTTAACTTAATCCTAGAACACTGTATCAGGTTCTCATAAATAAGCCTTACCGCTTTGAGTGAATCTGCCTCAGGGCTGCAAGGTGGTATATTGTTTATGTCCGTTAATTGTTCATCATGACCAGATAGTCCATCAATGATGGGGTACCCATTAACTGTTTCAGCCTTAGCACTGTCTATGAAAATGAAAATGCTATCAATCAGTGTCATACTGTCGTGCTGCACACAAGGTGGAAAAATGACTACTGAAATTAGATTGAAGCATCCAGATAATGATTCCATTTTCCTGTCAGTATCCTTTAAGAAACCTACATTGAAATCTTCACAAACTGCTAACTGTTTCATCATGTCTAACAGGTAGCTAAACAACACATCTAGATCTCTTCTAATAACTGAAAGTTTCCCAGAGGGGGATCTGTAGACTGTTACGTTTACCAGAAAAGTATTCTGCAGTAACAACTCACAAGCACATGCTCCTAGGTTCTGATCTATGCAAAAACTATATGTTTGAATATTTTTGCACTTGTGCCCAACTTCTACATTTGTAGCAACTCCTTCTTCTATGTTATACAAAAATTTATGCTAATCTGTAAACCCTGATATTTAACTTCTCATCCCTGAGGTTACATGGCGTTCAGAGAGGTACAGAACACACATCACTTGAGAATTTTCTACATCTAGGCGTACGAGCTCATATATCTTATTTTTCAAACCTCTCGCATTCCAACGAAACTAATTTTATTATTTGGGAAACTGTTGCATATGAGGGCATGCTGAAAAGTAATGCCTCTGAGTTTTTAATGTGAAACCTCTTACAGCTTATTAAATAACACAAATGTTACTAATTCTACGTCTTTATTCTTCATGTCTACAAATTTGCATACCTCTGCCCTAGAGAGCTCTGAATTGTAGCAGGTAATACGGTGGTGTGTAAGGAACAGCATGCTGTGAACGAGTTTCAAATTCAAAGTCTGTCCACACATGGAACACATCCTTAAGCATGACAATGCCAGACCCCACATAAGCATTGCAATGTCTCCAACACTCTCACACCTTGTGTTGACTGTCAGTGATCGTCCTAAACACAGTCCCGACTTGGCTCCATTCAATTTTCATCTGTTCCAAAACTTAAAGAACTCCTTCGATGACTTTACAGTGATAGTGATGAAGCAGTGCGAACAGGTATAAGGTTGTGTCTCTGTCAACAAAGTCAAACATTATACAGTGATGGTACCAGCATACTGGTCTTGCATTGAGAGAAATGTGTTTGTCACCAGGGTGACTCCGTTGAGAAATAAATATGTAGACATAAAGAATAAGGATGTTGAATGTTAATAACATTTGTTTTATTTAAAAAGCTGAAGAGTTTTCACATAAATAATTTGGAGGCAATACTTTCCAGCACATCCTCGTATATTATGGTCCTGTTCTGCTCTAATTTCTGTCAGTAATCTGACTCTTAACATAAAAAAAAAAAAAAAAAAAAATTGCACTCCTCTGACTTCACTAACCACAGGGATTTTGTCTTGTGTGTATATGACCCCTCTCCTCTTACACTTCCTCCAAGATGATCAGATAATCTGTCCTTCCCCCTCCTATTCAGCTGCAGGCCACAATTTGTATATCCAAATCTCCCAATTGCAGCAACAGGCACAGCATGGATATGAGACTTGCTTAAAACCTATCAACTCAGCTCTTTGTTTACATGGCTAACAGCGATGTGACATCATGACACTGTAAAACCACCACAAACCCAACACGAGTGTATGCTGTTGGTGCTTGTATTTCTTCCAGGTGACCTTTTGTACTATATTATGAGTTGCTAGCTAGGCTGTTTCATGCTCCTCCTACTATAAGTACCTGATCCTCTGCATCAAAATTTGTGCACAAGGCTACCATTTTCTCTGTCACCTGGTTATGCTGGGCACTAGGTTTCACTATGCTTGTAACCTGGTATTCTACATCTAGCTTTTCCTGAAGCATTTAGCCTACACCCCTTCTATGACTGTTACATAGCGGCAGGACTCCTTTCTTTCTATTTGACTTTTCTACCAACCTAACCATAAAGTTGTTCATAAGTATCTGCTGCTCAAAACTGGTTGAGGTTCTTCTCCTCTTTCAGGTAAAAGGTCAGACTGATTGCTAACCAGAATTTGGAATGTGGTTTCAGAGGTTTTCTCCTTTTGCCTATTTCTTGTCACCTCGTCTGAGCTCCCACTGTCTCTTTCCTCTGTCAACCTATCTCATTCAAAAAATGCTACTTCTAATTCTGCCTTTTCCCCCTGTTCTATGATTTTCGTGTCTCAACTGCATATACGACTCCATGTGAGAGCCTCGTCTGATAGTTTACTGCCTTCTCCACTACAGTCACTTTGGTAAAACATCAACCCAAGGTCCTGACAAAACTAACCAACCTACGGCAACATCTACTTTCTTCACACATGACACTTCTTTCACACTAAACTAAAAAAGCCCTATCACACACTTAAACTGTAATAAAGTAATAACTAGTGAAAACCTATCTTTCATTGAGTTGTGCAGCCAACTTCTGACAGCAGGCAGACATAAAAACACGAGAATGTAAATAACACACAGATGTTCACTGAACATAAGCTTTAAATCATGGAAAACACACAAACAAACTAAAACTAAAAAAAGCAGATATTTTTAATAACAGTATTAAACAGAAATGTTAACATGCAGAAGCCTACATAAATTGTTTCAAGAACCAGTATTAAGTGAAGACTGTAGACAAATTCATTCCCTTACATTTCACTCCCATACGGACCATGAACACAAGATTAGGCTAATTACAGCATACACTAAGGTACTTAGGTGGTCATTATTCCCATACTTTATATGCACTTGGAATGGGAAGAGATTGTAATATGTGGTGTCAAGCTAAGTACCCTCTAACATGCTTAGTGGTCTGCAGAGTTATGTATGTGGATGAAGAAATGCTGCTCACAAATGGGCATATGAATGCCATCACTGATGTACAGACTGACAAAATATACTGTTTTTAGACAGTTTCCATTGCAGTTTGCCCTGCAACAGTCACTTTATCCTGCTTGTTATTGTATTTTAAAACTGTTAATGCATAGAGTTTATAGTGCTCATTCTTGTGCAGTATAGATATGTGACACACTATTTGGTTTCTGGGATCAATAATAATCAGGTCAAAGGCTATTGTTTCCATAAGATAGGAAAAGGGAAAACACTCAGGATTGAAGTAAAGGTAGTGGATGGAGTACTAAGGTTATTATAAAACCTTGGAGTAGACAGGTGTTAAAAGACTTTCATGGTTATTCTTACCCATGCTTTGTTCTTATTTATATTTTTGGCAGTATAAAATGTAGTGAATGAAAAATTGATAAAGAATTAAAATAAATGAAACTTTGTAGTGTTAAGGGGCGGTAGTTGTTTTTGATTGTGAGAATAATGGTGCTGTTCTTATTTTCTAAAAAAATACATTTTAATATTTTTATTTTCTTTTCTAATTTTCATTGTAGTCTTCCACATTCATAACGTTAAGTACAGGGCTATTACAAATGATTGAAGCGATTTCATAAATTCACTGTAGCTCCATTCATTAACATATGGTCGCGACACACTACAGATACGTAGAAAAACTCATAAAGTTTTGTTCGGCTGAAGCCGCACTTCAGGTTTCTGCCGTCAGAGCGCTCGAGAGCGCAGTGAGACAAAATGGCGACAGGAGCCGAGAAAGCGTATGTCGTGCTTGAAATGCACTCACATCAGTCAGTCATAACAGTGCAACGACGCTTCAGGACGAAGTTCAACAAAGATCCACCAACTGCTAACTCCATTCGGCGATGGTATGCACAGTTTAAAGCTTCTGGATGCCTCTGTAAGGGGAAATCAACGGGTCGGCCTGCAGTGAGCGAAGAAACGGTTGAACGCGTGCAGGCAAGTTTCATGCATAGCCCGCGGAAAATTGGCTCATGCCACAACTGGAGACCGACTTCATCTTTCAACAGGGTGGTGCTCCACCGCACTTCCATCATGATGTTCGGCATTTCTTAAACAGGAGATTGGAAAACCGATGGATCGGTTGTGGTGGAGATCATGATCAGCAATTCATGTCATGGCCTCCACGCTCTCCCGACTTAACCCCATGAGATTTCTTTCTGTGGGGTTATGTGAAAGATTCAGTGTTTAAACCTCCTCTACCAAGAAACGTGCCAGAACTGCGAGCTCGCATTGACGATGCTTTCGAACTCATTGATGGGGACATGCTGCGCCGAGTGTGAGAGGAACTTGATTATCGGCTTGATGTTTGCTGAATCACTAAAGGGGCACATATCGAACATTTGTGAATGCCTAAAAAAACTTTTAGAGTTTTTGTATGTGTGTGCAAAGCATTTTGAAAATATCTCAAATAATAAAGTTATTGTAGAGCTGTGAAATCATTTGTAATAACCCTGTATTTTACTGCGTGGTGATATGCGCTTTTTTCCTTATGTATAAAGTTGATGACAAAAGGATTACTGGAGTAACTAAAGTGCAAAAATAATTCTTGTTACAGGTACTGGAGAATCTGGTGACTGAAGCATCTTAGTTAGCAAGAACTATAAATATATTTTGTAGCATATGGTGGTGTACATAAGATTTCAGTTTTGTCGTGCTGTCATTTCCAGTTTGGAAGGGTGGTCTCTTGTTTTGAACAGTTTATTAGTCACTAACCTTTGAAAGTAAAATATTTAAAAAAAATATTAACATCATTTTTTCTTTAATTTTGCATCTCTTTCACGATCTTAGAGTAGGTGTAGTCTGATTAGAATTACTTCTGACACTTCATGTGTTAGAGCTGGTTTTCTCCACTCACAGCGCTCAGTCACACCTGAACCATTCACGTTGCTGAACTGCTTCAGCAGTTGGTCAGTTTACTTTCAATTCCTTGTCTGACATTCTTACTTGATGTGTTCGGATCCCGAAGCATGGGTCTGGCACTTTTATTTTGTATTTGATCACACTTGTTAACCACACCAAAAACAAAAAACACACACACAAAACAATGCTAATGAAATGCATAGATTTCATACACATCACTAACCAAAACTGTCGGATTCTTCCGCACAAGCTGTGATTCAGCGTCACATGTACAGTTATAAGCACAGAGATCAACTTATGTTGGATAAGCTTCACATTGAATGAAGCTGAATTATTTGAAGGCTGCAATTCAATGTTGCAGCTCAGTCATCAGTCATAAGTAGAGGACTCTAAGGCAATATAGTGGTGTAGAACACTAGCTAGTGTATAAACAGTACATATAGAAGGTCATAGCTTCAAATCTCGTTAAATGCCACAAATTCTTTTTTATTTCTAAATCTAACCCAAAGACTTTGATTATTATTTCTATTCAGTCAATGTATTTCAATATATTTTTTTTATTTCTAATAAGTTGCCATGTCATTTCCATCATCATATTGACTTTTTTACTTTCTCTTACTTATCTTCCTATCATTCTTTATTGATTTGGAGTGTGGCAGTGTTGCCTATAATTGTAACCAAATGTCAACTGGGACTGTTCATCAGTTGGTAATACAGCAGCTTGTGTATCCCGTGTGAGGATAGTTTTAGGTAACCAATGACAGCAATAAATTATAGTTTGCTTTCAGCGTTGAAATGTCAATTTTTTTTGTCTTGGGTTTGCTCATAAAGATTAGCTTTAGTTGCCATGAGCAAAGTGATCACAATTTTAGTTATGCTGCAGATATTTGATCACTGTTTTTATGGATACACTGCATGCCACAAGGCTGTGGCTAGGTTAGGACATGCATTTAAATTCAGGTCTACAAAGTGCTCCATATGCTGAAGTTCAGTCATTGGTCACTTAAAGTCAGCTGTGTTATATTTCTGTCATACCTTGCGACAGCCGCTTCCAATGTATCGGTAAATGATTTTAGAAGTTAAGTATCAAATAATTTTAATTGGACTATAGTACCTAGCAGAAACAGTTACTAAACACTGGTATCTGTGAAAATTGGTCCTATAAAAATAATGTCCATTAAATTAAGTAATGTTCTATGCCACTTTGATTTATGTCATTAAAAATAGATTTCACGCTCTACAAATACTCATTGTGTTACTTTTAGATCAGTAGTCTCAAGATTTATGTCTGTATCCAAAGAGAGCGGATATAGATGTCATTTGGATTGTCAGTAGAAGCAAGTTTTGGAAACTAGAAAGTAGTGTTAACATAACTTCAGCGTATAACTCGAGAGAGCTGTGACCAGACTTGTGAGGTTTGTATTCTAGTACTTATTTTGAGAACTTTTCCTGTTGGTTCTTAGTATTCCCACTTTTTGTTCATATCGTAATTCCTGGAATATGCAACCAGCCAAATTGTTTTGTAAGTACTCCAGTGGAATGTACTTCTGCTAAGAGGTATGCATGTGGCATTAATGCTCAGTTGAACTGCTCGATGCATGTAGTTCCGTGAAGTCCGGCGTGTGTCAGTGCAGATGCTTTGGACCCAGGGAGCAAGTGTATCAGATTTCCTTCATCTAGTTTGTGAACCTACTTTAATTAGCTGACTGCCAGTCCGTCACCCATTGCAGGATCACATAGCAGGTGACTGTGAGACTAAGGAGGTAGTAGTTAGCAAATGTAGTGTCAGAATAATGTATCCTGAGTGTGAAAAATGATGGTTGTAGCAGAATTTGGGAGAGATTTTTAGTAGTGACTGGTAAGGATAGAAATCATGTTGATTATTAGCTCTGATCTCCAGTCTTTCAGTTCCACTATGTTGCAGCTGAAGGCATGTGTCTGCAAAACACGCCACAGTGATATGTGATATGAAATGGAACATAGGTTGTGCTGTGGGTAAAGCAGGTGGTAGATTTTGGTTTATTTGTAAAAGCAGTCTACAAAGGAGATTGTTTACAAATTGCCCCTGCAACCAGTTCAACTGTGTCTAACTCGTACCAAATAAGGCTAACAGATGTTGAACATATACAGAGAAGGGCACCACGAATGGTCACAGGTTTGTTTAATCCATGGGAGAGTGTCACACAGACACAAAAGAAATGAGCTGGAATGCTTGAAGACACACGTAAACTGTCCCAAGAAAGTCTATTAATGAAGTTTCAAAAACCAGCTTTAAATGATGACTCTAGAAATATACTATAATCCCCTATGTATCACTTACATAGGGATCGTGAGGATAAGATCAGAATAATTACTGCACACACAGAGGTATTCAAACAGTCATTCTTCTTACACTTCGTTTATGAATGGAACAGGAAGAAACGGTAATAACTGGGACAGTGGGACGTACTGTCTCCTGTGCACCTCAAGGTGGTTTGCAGAGTGTAGATGTAGATCTAGAATTTACATTCTGAACCATTACCAGCTTTTCTGAAACACATGGTAACTAAAATGAGGGTAGAAGTCTGTGCTAGGGATCTTTGCCTGTTTACATTAATACGAGGATGGTTTGGAAAGTTCTCGGGAATCACCATGAGAGGTCAGCGCTAGCGCGACGAGTTGTTCATGTGATACTAATTGGACTGTTGCCTGTAAATACCTGCCATTTCAGTGCTTTTGGAAGAGAGCTGTGGCAGTGACGTGGCTCTGTTGTTCCCATGTAGTGATATGCAAAGATGGAAAAAATTAAATTCGAGCAGTGATTAAGTACTTCATAAAGAAAGGTATAAAAACAAAGGACATTCTTGCTGATTTCCAAGAATACACTGGGGGACTCTGCTTCTTCATATTCTGGTGTTGCCAAGTGGACAAATAAATTTAAATTTGGTCAGGAGAGCTTAGATGACGACCTGCGCAGTGGTCGGCCATGATATGTCCCTACTCAAGAAATCATTGCAAAAGTGCACAAAATGGTCATGGAGGATCGCCAGTTGAAAATGCGTGGACTTGCTCACACTTGCCAGATGTCTTCTGAAAGGGTATATCACATTTTAACTGAAGAATTAGAAAAAAAATTATCTGCAAGATGGGTGCCGCAACTCTTGATGCTGGATATAAAACTCATGAGAATGAACATACTGGAACAATGTTTTGTCCGTTTTAGGAGAAACGAACAAGATTTTTTGTGCCAGTTTGTGACCATAGATGAAACTTCGGTGCACTACTATACCCCAGAGACAAAACAACAGTCAAACCTGTGGAAACATGCTGATTTTCCGCCAGCAAAGAAAGCAAAGACAATTCCTTTGGCAGGAAAGGTCATGGCATCAGTGTTCTGGTATGTAGATTGTCTCCCTACTGGTTAAACAATTACTGGAGAATACTATGCTGACCTCCTGGACAAATTGCAACAAAAGATACACAAAGAAGGCCAGGTTTAGCACGTAAGAAAGTCATCTTCCATCAAGACAATGCGCACCCCCACACGTGCCGTCACCATGGCAAAATTACACGAACTAAGGTACGAATTGTTGCCACACCCGCCTTATTCACCTGGTATTGCTCCATCAGACTTTCATCTCTTCCCAAAACTGAAAATTTTTCTTGGTTGACAAAGATTCATTTCAAACGAAGAATTGATAGCTGGAGTTGACAACTATTTTGCAGGCCTGGAGGGAACTCATTTTCGAGATGGGATCAAGGCACTGGAACATTGCTGGCCCAAGTGCATTAATCTACAAGGAGACTACATTGAAAAATAAAGATATTTTCAGTGATGTAAGTACTTTTTTTCTATTCCGTTCTGAGAACTTTTCAAAACACCCTTGTATCAGGTGGAGAATTTTGCATTTTGTCAGTTCAGAATTTGGAAAGGTGGATGTCTCCAACATTATGCCCCGTCATATGGCAATGACACAAAACATTGAAAGACAAGTCAATGAAACATGGGCGAGTGTGATGCCCAGGATAGACAAGGCTGTAGATGTGAATGCATGTACAATGGATATGTGAACTGATCCGTATTAGGAAAGGTATTGTCTGTCTATTACTGCACACTTTGTCACTCAGAAGTGGACACTGCAGAATATGGTATTGGCAGCAACTCACTTTCCTGAGAAGAAAAAGTCTGGGGAATTGCGGAAATGTTATTTAATTTAGGAGTAAATCTCCAGCATATCAGTAAGACTTCATTTGTTACTGACCAATGCTGTAAAGTATGCAAGATATTGCAATCCTTTCAGTATTATGCATGCGTTACACATATTATGTTTTGAACATGTCCTGAAACATATTTTTGATGATGATTATTTGAGAAGTGAGATTCCCGTAATTTATTTGATGACTTATGTTGCCAAAGAAACACACTGTTTGATGAAGGAACTATGATGTGAATTTGTTATGGACTAGCTTCAAGCAAGGAATAAAAGCTATAAGGAACATCTTGTTTCAGATGCTACAGTCTATCATTAGGCAGCATGATAAAATCATGTAAATACCTACAGAGTAGGGTGTCTCCGAAAAACTTCATGGTTACGACAACAACTCTACAAAAGAGCTCATTAAATTTTTAGAGACATTCACAGGTGCAACAGAAATGCTGATAACCGAGTAGTAAACTACAGTTCAGTTTCCTTTGTCATGGCAACTCTGGGCCCGACAGTACAGAGGTACTGTAGAAGCACAGTTTTTTTTAAAAAAATACATGTGTGACCAGCAAGTGCAGATTTACTTAGTTACAAAACATCAATTTCACTGTTACCAGTATTCAACAGTACACTACAACTGTCATATTAAAGTCTGTTATCTGTAGATACTGTGAGTGGATATTGTGTTGTCTCTGTCTTGTGGAGAAGAAAGTCACAATTTGGACACTGCACAGACTAACATCTTTTCGTGGCTGCCCTTCTGACTATTATAAATGATGTCCATTACTGATAGAGCTGAGGTATTAAATGCTGTACGTCAAATTTGTGTTGAAAAATGAATTCCAGGTAAGGTACAATTGAATTAAAATGTGACATTAATGTCATATTCTGTTTTATTAACATCCAACAATATTAATTTTGGGGTTAACGTAATAATGCTAATGGAATATAGAATTCGAATTTACCAGAAGAATTCCTACCAAATGTGTGACTTCTGTCACAATACTGTCCTTTTCTCTTTAGGAACAGTACCTATACCTTACATACGGGTTGACCCTATGAGTGCACTTCCTCCTTCTGTTTCAGCAGGTACGCCCCTCTTTAATTCTTATTTTCCTATGGTATAGGTCAATCTCCTTCTTGGTGCCCCTATCCGTACAGTATAGGTCAGCCTTTCTTAGGTTTGCCTATCATTTCCCAAGTATACATCTTTATGTACACTATAATTAAATATCCTCCAGAAAATAAAATCTATTTCATACTTAACTCTCACTTCCTAATACTTCAGTTAATCCCCTAGAGTCCTCCACTACTCTTCCACTATACTTCCTGTAGACACCACATTTATATACACTATTCAATATACCATACCTTTACTTCTGCTATACTTGTCCCACTATTCTACAAAACATCAGAACAAATGTTCCACTGACATTCCTGAATAATTATCACAATTAGTTCCTCCTTAACTGCTTCTTTTAAACTTACTGGTATTGGATAAGGCTTACAGAAAAATGGAGTACTATCTTTGATTTTAAATTTGCATACGTAGTCACTAATACTACCCACATGATCAGAAAATACCATTTCATATTCCAATAGAATTTTAGATAAATCTAATTTTTGGTCATTGGACAATACTGGAGATTCATTTACTTTGTTTTGTATGTCAGCGTGGTGTGATACTTGACTTACATTATCAGATGCTGGTTACAATCTTGCTGTAGCCGTTAATCTCAGACATCGACTCTCAGTTGTTTGTTTACCAATATAGCTGTCCATCATAAACTTTACACAATATTTGTATTCATCTTTCCCAAAGTAAAGAAAATTCTCCTCAAAATTCTATATGACATTAAATTCTGATAGCCAGTCTACGCCAAATAACACGTCCCTATTGATATTTTCTACTACTAAAAGTGTGTGACGAAATGGGATATTCCCAATGTTTAATTTCACCTGGGTCTCGTGTTTTACAACTTTGTTCTTTGTTCCAGTAATACCGACTATGTACAATCCCGTTACTGGTAATATCAGTAAGTGATATTATGTTCATAATGTGTTAAAGAAAATGCTGTAATCTATAAATATGTTACCTTCAAAATCCTTCACTTTTCCTATTATTATTGGTTGTGGATTAATGGTAGTTAAGCTCAGTTCTTCCAGGAGCAACCATTCTTTGGTTGGTATTTTATGCATGGAATTAACATACCCATTATAAACCAGGCCTCCTAATGTATTTCTATGACCTGGGCTCCAACCCTGGGTTCAGTTCACACTTAATTTTCCACATTATTGGTGATTACTGGTTGGTTATCAAATCGGGCTTTTACGTTACCATTTTGTACTCTATTACTACTTGGTACAAATTCATGCAAAGTAACTGGATCTAAATCTGAAGGTGAATGCTACTTCTGATAATCTTCGTTACCCTTATTCCGGTTACCCTGGTGTACTCTAGCTGTACTCGCTTTGGTGGTACGTATACTACAAAATTGTACTCTAGCTAACTTGGCCTCATGCCTCTTAAAATTGCTATTACTGTTATTGCTACCTCTTCTGAAATTCTGATTTTCATTTTGATGTACATTCTCATTGTGGTCTTTGTTTAAGGCATCAAGTACATCTACAAAGGATAATAATTCTTCTACGGTTTTCCACCCGCTACGCAATATATCCTTCCTTCCGTAAATGGGTAAACAATTTATTAAAATTCGCACCAACCCTTCTTCCTCCATGGGCTTATCTAAGTACTTCGCTCTCATTAAATGCCAGTCGAAATACTTTTGGATCGTACCTTACGAACTGTTGTAATACTTTGGGTTCCACAAGTCAAATATTAGTTATTCCTGGGCACTTGCTGACCAATACTGCTCCTTAAACTTTTACTGAAAATTCTATGTTCACTGTGCCCCACTCTGAAGCTTCTCCTAAAAGGTACCCCACCACAAATTCAATCTTTTTTGAATCTTCCCAAGTCTTGGGCAAGGCTTGACTGAACCTTTCCAAAAAATGAGTAGGATGTACTTCCCCATATGGCATAAACTAAGGGAACTGTCTCGATAACCCTGAATTTGCCCCCACCCCCCACCCCCTCCATTGTAAATCTGTCGTTACTTTTGTGGTGTCACCGCCAGACACCACACTTGCTAGGTGGTAGCTTAAATCGGCCGCGGTCCATTTAGTACATGTCGGACCCGCGTGTCGCCACTGTGCGATCGCAGACCGAGCACCACCACAAGGCAGGTCTCGAGATACAGACTAGCACTCGCCCCAGTTGTACGACGACTTTGCTAGCGACTACACTGACGAAGCCTTTCTCTCATTTGCCAAGAGATAGTTAGAATAGTCTTCAGCTAAGTCCATGGCTACGACCTAGCAAGGCGCCATTAGCCTTACATAGTTTGATAGTTATCGTATGAAATGTCTCATCAAGAATGCTGTATTCACATGAAGGAATAAAAGTTAAGTATTCGAGGAGCTGCATACTTTTCTTATTAGCATTCACTACTTATCCTGTTCCAGAATTCACGCCCGTCTGTGTTATATAGCGTGCATTTCGGCCTCCTCTATCTACAAGGTGTTGGCACATTTGTCAACACATCAACTTCACTAGTTAATACTATGTTGGGAGAAGTCACTCTATCATCTACTGTGCCCTGCATGAGTTTGAATTCTTTCAACAGTTCATCTACATTTCTCTTGGTATTACTAAGTTCAGAAGGTAAAAATGGGATGCACATTGTGGGAGGATACTCTCACGGCAACTTTTCTGTCTATCATCTCTTCTACTTGTTCCTCCAAACTGCTTACATTTATTGTGTCTTATGTTGCTAGTTTCTCTTTAAAATTCCTTTCCATGTTATCATCTCGAGTGTTATCACCTGCAATTTGCAATTGAACTACAGGGATTAGAAGCTTGTCCTGTTTCTCAACACTTTAAAGGAAAGTGTGTAATCTCTGCTTTACTGCATCAAATGTAACATTACATATACTTTGAAATGATCCTAATTTTTCATTAAATTCAGATTCTACATTGTTACATTTATCTTCAATATCAAATTCTAGTTTTTTAGCTAAGTCCTGAAATTGGTTACTCTGGGTCTGACTAAAGTCAGTAAACGGTTGGTTGACATGGATAGTCAGGCAATTACTTAATTCATTCTTTAAATCTAATTGCAAACTCTCCACTTTATCATTTAAGGCATTGAACTTAGCATTTAAAACCTCACCCTGTGCTTCTAGTTTTTCACTTAAATTAGCACTTAATTCCTTTCTTATAGCAGTTGAATCCGCCTTCTGTTCATCTAATCTACCATTTAACTGAGTATTTACTTGATCTAACTTAAGACTTAGTTCTTGTCTTAAAGTAGCTGAATCTGCACTTTGTGCATCTTAATTTTTCACTTAAAGTTGCAATTCGAGCATTTGCAGCTGCACTTTGGTCATCTAATCTAGCATTTAGTTGAGTATTCACTGAGTCTAATTTAAGATTTAGTGCTTTCATTAAATTTGCTACCTCAGTCCAGTCTGGCATTTCTTTTGTCACTGTCATGACCATGACTAGTTCTGACGTTTCCCCAGTTTTTTTAGTATTGTCCATATTTTTCTTTTAGATCAAATTATTATTAAAAAAATTCACCTCTGAGTATAATAACTATACTAACACTCCATTATTGAACAGTGTCCTTAACTTCACCCTCAATTAATTGTCTTTCGCTCACCCGACGTAGAGTTTTAGGCTGCATCGGTGAGCATGTGTGGAACCAGCACTGGTGAACAGCACGGGCACTTGCAGCGTCAAAGGTTGTTTTCAGCACTGGTGAGCCGCAGCTGGTGTCGTAGGCGTCGGTTGCTGGTTACGGGGTCCACACCCCCGCGATGTGTGCAAGGGCTGCTTACTCTCCACACTGGAACTTTGTCATCGAATAGATCTCATCGTAACTCTTCTTATTCTTAACTGTTGAGATTTTCCTTGCATCTTTTCTTGTATGGTATTTATTAATTTTCATCCCTTTTTACTGTTTATGCAGAATCCAGCTCTGCGAAACAATTTCCCTGCCTTGTTACTACTGGTTGCTATGGCAACTCTCAAGATGTTTTTATCTTGATTTCGTTTGAAAATGCCTCTCTCTTTGGGTCCTGATCACGTCAGGTTCTGCGTTCTAACGGTTTCGGCGACAAGAGAAGTGGTACAAAACTGAATTTCGAACTACGCACTTCTCTTACTACAGTTGACTTACTTGAAACATTTAGCCAATCCTCTTCTCTGGATATGTGGCTGCGTTAATCTCCATAACTTCTTCTCCGAAGAAATAATGCTGGTTAGAGGAATGAAAAAATTACTCTCTCTCTCACTTGAAATAACTCTGTACTCTCATACACTCCTGGAAATGGAAAAAAGAACACATTGACACCGGTGTGTCAGACCCACCATACTTGCTCCGGACACTGCGAGAGGGCTGTACAAGCAATGATCACACGCACGGCACAGCGGACACGCCAGGAACCGCGGTGTTGGCCGTCGAATGGCGCTAGCTGCGCAGCATTTGTGCACCGCCGCCGTCAGTGTCAGCCAGTTTGCCGTGGCATACGGAGCTCCATCACAGTCTTTAACACTGGTAGCATGCCGTGACAGCGTGGACGTGAACCGTATGTGCAGTTGACGGACTTTGAGCGAGGGCGTATAGTGGGCATGCGGGAGGCCGGGTGGACGTACCGCCGAATTGCTCAACATGTGGGGCGTGAGGTCTCCACAGTACATCGATGTTGTCGCCAGTGGTCGGCGGAAGGTGCACGTGCCCGTCGACCTGGGACCGGACCGCAGCGATGCACGGATGCACGCCAAGACCGTAGGATCCTACGCAGTGCCGTAGGGGACCGCACCGCCACTTCCCAGCAAATTAGGGACACTGTTGCTCCTGGGGTATCGGCGAGGACCATTCGCAACCGTCTCCATGAAGCTGGGCTACGGTCCCGCACACCGTTAGGCCGTCTTCCGCTCACGCCCCAACATCGTGCAGCCCGCCTCCAGTGGTGTCGCGACAGGCGTGAATGGAGGGACGAATGGAGACGTGTCGTCTTCAGCGATGAGAGTCGCTTCTGCCTTGGTGCCAATGATGGTCGTATGCGTGTTTGGCGCCGTGCAGGTGAGCGCCACAATCAGGACTGCATACGACCGAGGCACACAGGGCCAACACCCGGCATCATGGTGTGGGGAGCGATCTCCTACACTGGCCGTACACCACTGGTGATCGTCGAGGGGACACTGAATAGTGCACGGTACATCCAAACCGTCATCGAACCCATCGTTCTACCATTCCTAGACCGGCAAGGGAACTTGCTGTTCCAACAGGACAATGCACGTCCGCATGTATCCCGTGCCACCCAACGTGCTCTAGAAGGTGTAAGTCAACTACCCTGGCCAGCAAGATCTCCGGATCTGTCCCCCATTGAGCATGTTTGGGACTGGATGAAGCGTCGTCTCACGCGGTCTGCACGTCCAGCACGAACGCTGGTCCAACTGAGGCGCCAGGTGGAAATGGCATGGCAAGCCGTTCCACAGGACTACATCCAGCATCTCTACGATCGTCTCCATGGGAGAATAGCAGCCTGCATTGCTGCGAAAGGTGGATATACACTGTACTAGTGCCGACATTGTGCATGCTCTGTTGCCTGTGTCTATGTGCCTGTGGTTCTGTCAGTGTGATCATGTGATGTATCTGACCCCAGGAATGTGTCAATAAAGTTTCCCCTTCCTGGGACAATGAATTCACGGTGTTCTTATTTCAATTTCCAGGAGTGTATTTTCAGTTCAGCTCAGGTGTATTTTCATTTCCACAAGTTCCATATAAGCATACAAACTCTTGCAAGTCAACTACACTGATACCCATTAGATACAATTAAATATAATCACAATGGCCTGGTTTTAACAACTAAAAAATTTATAGATGTCCCATGCGTTTTGCTTCGTTCAGAGTTAAGACATGAAGTAAGTAAAAGTCTATGGTCAATTGTTCATTTCCCTCTTTTTTTTTTACAACAACCACATATATTGACACAGCAAAGAATAGCATTTAATTACTCCGTGTCCTCGCACACAGTGTCTGTGATGCTTGCTGCAAACACTTGTCAGCGTTGTTCAATTGCCCCACTTATCGTCTTCTTATTACAAACTTCCAACCTGCACACAGAAACTGGTGGCGCAGTAGATACGTTTCCGCTCTCTTACTTATATTTGTACAATTTGTACAGAAAGCAGATGGCAGTTATAAGAGTAGAGGGGTATGAAAGGGAAGCAGTGGTTGGGAAGGGAGTGAGACAGGGTTGTAGCCTCTCCCCGATTTATTCAATCTGTATATAAAGCAAGCAATAAAGGAAACAAAAGAAAAGTTCGGAGTAGGTATTAAAATCCATGGAAAAGAAATAAAAACTTTGAGGTTCGCCGATGACATTGTAATTCTGTCAGAGACAGCAAAGGACTTGGAAGAGCAATTGAATGGAATGGACAGTGTCTTGAAAGTAGGGTATAAGATGAACATCAACAAAAGCAAAACGAGGATAATGGAATGTAGTCGAATTAAGTCAGGTGATGCTGAGGGAATTAGATTAGGAAATGAGACACTTAAAGTAGTAAAGGAGTTTTGCTATTTGGGGAGCAAAATAACTGATGATGGTCGAAGTAGAGAGGATATAAAATGTAGACTGGCAATGGCAAGGAAAGCGTTTCTTAAGAAGAAAAATTTGTTAACATCGAGTATAGATTCAAACGTCAGGAAGTCGTTTCTCAAAGTATTTGTATGGAGTGTAGCCATGTATGGAAGTGAAACGTGGACAATAAATAGCTTAGACAAGAAGAGAATAGAAGCTTTCGAAATGTGGTGCTACAGAAGAATGCTGAAAATTAGATGGGTTGATCACATAACTAATGAGGAGGTATTGAATAGAATTGGGGAGAGGAGGAGCTTGTTACACAACTTGACTAGAAGAAGGGATCGGTTGGTAGGACATGTTCTGAGACATCGAGGAATCACCAATTTAGTATTGGAGGGCAGCGTGGAGGGTAAAAATCATAGAGGGAGACCAAGAGGTGAATACACTAAGCAGATTCAGAAGGATGTAGGTTGCAGTAGGTACTGGGAGATGAAGAAGCTTGCACAGGATAGAGTAGCATGGAGAGCTGCATCAAACCAGTCTCAGGACTGAAGACCACAACAACAACAACAACACTTATATTTAAAATATCGGGTGTTCGAAATGGTGGAAGGCAGAGCGTCTCTAGAATTTACACTGAAATTCTCGAGTCACTACAAGCTTAGTCATACTGCCAATCTGTGACGTCACCAGACAATCTGCCAGTAACAGAGCGTTTTCTATCATGTGACCATACCTTGATATTCAATGATTTTTTAAGCTTCAATCACATAGCAATAACAGATACTTTATGAGAATATTGTCTGTAAATGCCATTTAAATGTTTTAATCACTGAGAACAACAACAATCTGAACCATATTTTTAACAGAGGAAAATAGCCTATTGACGTATTTAACTCTGAATGGATGGTAGGAGTGACAATGGTCCACTTGAGTGGCAGAAGCATAACAGTAGTGTTTTTCCCAAGCTATCTGTTCAGTGAAGAGTGTTTTGCATTCCAGCCTCAGTTTTAGTGCAGCAGGAAACCTCCTTGGACAGATGAAGCAGTTTTTGTATTTCTTATGTCACAATATTCGCATTTGTAAATTTGAATAAATAAAGCACAGGTGTTATAAAAAACAACAAATGTGAGTTTTTGTTCTGAGATCAACTATCATTACGTACAACAGTTAGTAGCTACCTAAGTTTTTGTAAAAATTTTTGTTCCCAAATTTTTATTGCAGTTTAAAGCCAGCTTTTTCTCTCTTACAGATTATAATATCACAATTAGACACTACTATGCATGAATATACATTTACAATACAACACAACTGAGTTCCCCTGTTCTTTCTCCCCTCTATATTTGGGACCACGTCTTGTGTACACTCGGGAAACAAACTTGTGAAAGTATCGAAAAACTGACGTGGATTTCATTTTTGTCTTTCTCTCCTTTGTTGTTATAACTTCTCCTGCCCTTTCTTCTCTTCAGCATTTGATTCACCTTTTTTTGTCTCTCTTCCTACCTGCCCGAGGGAGGGATAATGAGTTAACTCCGAACCCTGAGTCAAAGGGTAGAGCTCGCGCATACTACCATGGTAAAGGCCAGGGCCAGGGAGGGGTGATAGCCTGAGGTGTTACCTTCCCAGTTGCCGATCAGTTCCTTTAACTAGAATTTGTGAGGTGTGAACGATCACCTAAGGTGGGTGTGCTCGCCTCTGTGGGGTCCCCCAGAAGGAAGGAATGCCGCCATTGGAGACATTGGCAATCATGGGGGATTCACCCAAGATGAGCACATTAACTCCATAAATGCAACCTCCATCTAATAAATTGAAAGGGAATACAGCCAAAGACACGACAGATCTTGCAGTTGCACTTTATCTTGTGGTGTCATGCATAGGAGGTGGTCAGAATTTTTCTGCAATGAACCCCTTCATCATTCAGAAAGGTGTGAATACCACTGCAGGCCCACTGAAGTCCTGCACTCACTTATGCTACGGAACTTTGCTTCAAGAGACAGGCTGCCTTCCAAGCCCAAAAACTGCTTAAAGCCACACTCCTCCAGAGATATACTGTTTGCTGGTATGACTGAGGGAGATAATGTTGTGTATCTCTCTGAACAGGGCATAACCACAGTCAATCGCGTTATGAAGAGGTTTGATGAAGACAGAATTAGTACCTACTCACACCCTTTTTGTAACATTTGATTGAGTGGAGCTCCCGTAGAAGATAAAGGCGAGCTATATAGTTACCGTCAAACCCTACATACCAAACTCGTCTTGCTACCGGTGTCAGTACTATAGCAATACTCACATGTCCTGCAAAAATGTGACAGAATGTGTAACTTGTAGCAAGGATGTTCGTGGGGGAGATTGTCCATCTCCTCCTCTACACTACATCAACTGCAACAGTAACAATGCTGCTGAATCCCGCGAGTGCCCTGTGTACCTCGATCAGAGAGCCGGTCAGGAGATCCAGGCGAATGAAAAGGTGCCCCTCAGTGCTGCTCGCAAAATGTTATCTAGCCAAAAGCCTTGCATACCACTATCCGGCACTTACAGTACTTCTGTTGCCATTGTGACCCACAAAAGATATGGCTTTGCAGACCTGTGACCTCCAGTTCACTGGTACAGTTGTGAAATTGCCTAATGTTAAGGTGATGTCCTCACCTCTACCAAATACAGCTGCTCAACACACCGAAAAACCTTGGTCCACACCGGTGCAGCCACCTGTGACATAACCAGAAGAACGGAAATTTAAAAAGGAATACTCCCAAGATGATTTTTTGTGTACCTCAAGCCAACAAGCATCTGCAGCCCCTTCTGACAAATGCAGAGGTACTGGGAAGTCGAAAAAGGACAAACCTCCTTCTCTTTCTACAACTCGGACATCCTATAGAACATTGACACTGTGCGATACCTCTATCCAGCTGACCTCCATTTCACCAGTGTGACTCGCCAACCAGTTCTCTACCCTGGAGTCAGCTGACCAATCCATGGAGGTTATTGGTACCTCTGAAGAAACACTGGAATAGGATCCTCCGAACTTAAAACCTTGAGTAGTAGTGCACAGCTGATATCTGGCACTCGGCAACCACCGAAGTAATTGCCCCCTTTTACGAGAAATATATCCTACCATTTAATATGGCTGTTCTTCAAAGGAACATTCATGGCATCAGATCACACAGGGCAGACTTGCAGATTCTATTCCACTCACAATGTCCAGTTGTTTTATACCTCCAGGAAACGAAATTATGCCCTCAAGATAAACGAAATTATGCCCTCAAGATCGCTGTGACCTCATACACTTCACTGCATTACATTTCGTCTTTCCTTCCTAGGAAGGAACTCTAGCTCAAGGGGGAGTCATGACACTCATTCAGGATAACATCCACAGCCAAACAATTTCATTGGACACCCAGCTGAAAGCTGTTGCTGTCTGCCTTTCCCTCCCCAGTTACAGCTTGTCTCTTTTTAATACAGGTCAAGTAAAAGTCGCGACACAAGTGTATACGATTGGATGTGAATGTATGCATATAACCACACCACTTGTGGTTATATACAACAGGATGGAGCAGGCTAAACCTTGTAGCACATTTGCATATTCTTCATGCCTGACAGAGTTGTTAGCAGAGCTCAGTCTGGTCATGGCCGTAGCCGGCCATCCAGGTCACTTCATCTGTCAGTGTGCAATTACTTTGTGTGGAGAGCCCTGAAGTCTAATGTGTATCACAATAACTCACATAGTCTTCAAGAAGTGCAGCAGGACATTTCCGATAAGATTGCAGCAGTCCAACTTCGATCTGCCTTCAGCAACTTGCTGACAGGATCCAAAACCACCAAGAGATGAATGGTTGTCACTTTCAACATCTGTTGTAGTCAGGTTGGTATTGTATTTCCTTTTCTCTGCTGTGTTTCTTTGTACCTTAGAATGCTGTCCTCCAGGCCACTTTGATTTGTACCATCCCGTATCTATACAGGGTGTTACAAAAAGGTACGGCCAAACTTTCAGGAAACATTCCTCACACACAAATAAAGAAAAGATGTTATGTGGACATGTGTCCGGAAATGCTTAATTTCCATGTTAGAGCTCATTTTAGTTTCGTTCTTCCCCCTACGCTCAATGGAGCACGTTATCATGATTTCATACGGGATACTCTACCTGTGCTGCTAGAACATGTGCCTTTACAAGTACGACACAACATGTGGTTCATGCACGATGGAGTTCCTGCACATTCCAGTCGAAGTGTTTGTACGCTTCTCAACAACAGATTCGGTGACCGATGGATTGGTAGAGGCGGACCAATTCCATGACCTCCACACTCTCCTGACCTCAACCCTCTTGACTTTCATTTATGGGGGCATTTGAAAGCTCTTTTCTATGCAACCCCGGTACCAAATGTAGAGACTCTTTGTGCTCGTATTGTGGACGGCTGTGATACAATACGCCATTCTCCAGGGCTGCATCAGTGCATCAGGGATTCCATGCGACAGAGGGTGGATGCATGTATCCTCGCTAACGGAGGACATTTTGAACATTTCCTCTAACAAAGTGCTTGAAGTCACACTGGTACGTTCTGTTGCTGTGTGTTTCCATTCTATGATTAATGTGATTTGAAGAGAAGTAATAAAATGAGCTCTAACATGGAAAGTAAGCGTTTCCGGACACATGTCCACATAACATATTTTCTTTATTTGCGTGTGAGGAATGTTTCCTGAAAGTTTGGCCGTATCTTTATGTAACACCCTGTATACCCCTATCATCTGATCTGACCAGGGCAGACATACTGCAGCTTACTGCTCAGTTCCCTCAACCCTTTTTGCTACTTGGTGACTTCAATGCCCACCATCCCATTTGGTGCTCTCTGAAAACCTGCCCGAGAGGCTCTCTCCTGGGAGATATTCTCAGCCAGCTTATTCTCATTTCTTTCAACACTGGTGAACCCAAATTTCTTTCAGATTTCACACTCACTTTCTCACATCTGAATCTCTCATTCTGTAATGCACAGCATGCCCACCACCTAGAGTGGTTCGTCCTCAGGCGCATACTTGAGCGACCATTTCCCATGTGTAATTCGTCTGCTAACTCGTGTACCATCCGTATGCAAAACCAACGGACAGCTTTCCTAAAGCTGAGTGGAGGCTCTACTCTTCACTGGCAACCTTCTTATTATGAGAGAGCTTGAACGCACTCTCACCTCATCACGAACCTTCGCTCCAGGACCGGTCGATATTCACATTTAGATGTTGTAGCACCTATCTCTTGATGGCAAACTCATTTTCCTTTGTACATATAATGACGTCTGGATGGATGGTGCATTTCCCATACATTGGCATGAAGCCATTGCAATGCCCCCATAGCCAGTAGTGACGATCAGGTGGAGTACCTTATGAATGTTGTCCTTAGCGCTGCAGAATGTTGCGTTACCAAACCTCTTACCTACTGTAATGTGTCCCACTAACCTGGTGGACTGAGGAATTAGGGCTGTTGATAACATACAGAGATGTTTTCCTAAAAATATTGATATTTATCCACAATATCGTTTTCCGATATAATGATATCAAAATGTCAATATTGAGTGCGAGTATTTTTATTTTATATTATATTTTTTTGCAATTTTCAGTGAATATTTGAAATGGTTCTCCTGAAACTGTAGAAGAACATATTTTACTTTCACTGTGTGAAGGAGTCTGATAACTTTTTGAGCTTATATCATGTCCAGTCTTCCTCTTTGACTGTGTGTAGCAAGTATCAGTGGCAGAAAGAAAAAGTCTGATTGCACTGAGGAGTGTCAGTGTGAATGGAATAACAAGATGTGAGGAAATTGCGTTCTTAACTTTACCCTTACCAACAGTGATACCTTGCAGCATGGTAACGGCAGGGTGACCGTAGCCCTCATTTGGGGAGCTAAAGTTGATAAAGTTCCAGGGCTAGAAAGTTTCAACAGATGGGATGTCATTGCTTATCAGACATTTCACATCTCAGAGGTCTACAGTAGAGAGATGGGTAAATCATATTACCTGTCGACCATGCCTTTTGTTCTCAGGACCAGGAATCATCGTATAATAAATGAATTTGAATTTATGTCAGTGTGGGTTAAAGGTGTTCTAGATTGGGTTTTGGGGTGGACGGAGCCTTGTGAGGGTAAATGCTGATGTAATTGATGTTACCAACAGAAACTGCAGCTTTTAACTTCGCGTAATTTTGACACTGCAACTACTAGGTTATTGACGTTTGCAGAAATGAAAAAATAGGGAAGTTGACATGAAGTGTTCCGGAAAAATTGGATATGAGATGAAACCGAATGACAGATCCACTGGACACCTTTTATTGTGCCACTTACATGCAGTTATCAATAACAGCAAAGTGGTTATTGCCAAGTTTGAACATGCATCATTGTCCTTTAGCACACTGCTTCCTTGTTGTTGTATAGAATATCTAATAATAGGCTAGTTATTTTTCCATCGATATATCAATACTTTTTGTCTATATACCGAGGGCTGATAATGATAAGTTTTTAAATATCAATATATTGGATTCCAGATATTTTTAAAAATATCAGCAGTTGTATGAGGAATGCCGCAATGCAGTTCATGCATGGAGATGTGCTCTCTGTGTCACTGAACACCATCCCAAAAAGGAAAACTGTATTCATTGTAAACACTTGTATGCGAAGTGTCATCGTATTATCAGAGACAGAAAAAAAAGCTAGTTGGATCTCTTTTACTAATTCTTTTAACCATTTTACTCCCTCTTCTGATTCCTGTGTTAACCTATGTTGGATTTCTGGTAACAAGGTACATCTCCCAATTCCAGGCCTGACTGTAGTGAATGATGTCATTGTGGACCCCATCGATATTTCCAACACCTTGGGTCGAGACTTTGCAGAGATCTCAAGCTCCACCCATTACCATCCCACCTTCCTACCTCAGTAATGAGGGATAAGGCTCAGGAAATCTCTCTCCCTCTCACAATTGCGAATGCTACAATACTGTGCTTACTATGAAAGAGCTTGAACATGATTTCACGTCATTATGATCCTTTGCTCCATGACCACATGATATTCACATACAGATGTTGCAGCACCTCTCTCTTGATGGCAAGCACTTTTTCCTTTGTACATATAATTGCATCTGGATGGAAAGCGCATTTCCCATATGTTGGTGTGAAGCCACTGTAATCTCCATACCCAAGACTGGTAAGTACAAACATCTTCCATCCAGCTGCTGCCCAGTTTCCCTCACTAGCAGTGTCTGCAAGGTTATGGAACACATGATTAATGGTCAGCTGGTATGATGGCTTGAGTCTCGAAATTTGCTAGCAAATGCAGAATGTGGATTTCATAAGCATCACTCTGCAGTTGTCACCCTGTCAACTCATATTCTGAACAATTTTCTGCAGAAATGCCAGACTGTCTTTTTTTTTTAACTTAGAGAAGGCTTATGATACCTGCTGGAGGACGGTTATCCTCTGTACAATGCACAAGTGGGGCTGCTGAGGCCACCTGCCCCGTTTTATTAGTTTTTAAAATAGTGGGTTTTCAACATACATGTGGGTTCAGCTTTGTTGAACACTTTTATTCAGGAGAACAGGGTGCCTCGGAGCTGAGTGTAGCCCTATTTGCCATAGGCATTAATCCTATCATGGACTGTTTCTTGCCAGGCATGTCAGGCTCTCTGTTTGTTGATGACTTTCCCATCTACTGCAGCTCTCAATGCACCTGTTTACCTGAGTGATGATTGCAGTGATGTCTAGACCATCTTTACTCATGGAGCATAGAAAATGGCTGAAAAACTGCCGGTGGCATAAGGAGTTTCTTCCACTGTTCTCGCATCTCAGTCCTGTTGCTCTTCTGTTTGTCAAAACCACGAAATTCTTGGGGCTCATGCTCAATAGGAAACTCTGTTGGTCGTCCCACATGTCTTGTCTATCAGCACCAGTACCTGATCTCTAAATATCCTTTGTATTTTAAATGGAACTTCATGGGGAGTGGATTGAAAAGTCCTCCCCCACTTATACCAATCCCTTGTCTGATCAAAACTGGGCTACAGGTGTCTTGTTTATTTATCTGCATGGCTGTCTATTTTATGCCAACACAATCCACCATCAGGGCATACGTTTGGCCGTGACAGCGTCCTACACTAGTCCAGTTATGAGTCTATGCAGAAATGCCATACCACCGCTGTCATACCGGCATGATGTTCTCCTCGGCAGATACGCATGCCGTCTGCCTTCTATGGCAAACCACCCATCTTATGACTCCCTTGACAACCAGAAGGGGGTAAGCACAACTTCTTTGTTGCCTCCTGTAGCTGGCTTTCGTATACTGCTTCGGAAGTTTATGTTACCTGCCACGTTGCCAATGGGTGAGAGCATTTAACCGACATGGCTTCGTGCAGAGGTCTGCATTCGTCTTGGACATAGTTCATTTCTCAAGGACACTACTCTAGATTCGATACATTGCTGTAAGTTTCTTGAACTTTGCACATAACTTGGTGGCAGCATTTTCATCTACATTGATGGCTATGACTGTAGTATTGGAAGCATCTTTATCATTGGTGACAGGCATTTTACCAGCTTGATTTTTACTGTAGAACTTTCCACTCTCTACCAGGCTATCCATTACATTCAACGACACAGGATTCTCAGTGGTGTGTTACGTTCCAATTCACTTAGTGCCCTCCAGACACTCTGTGTGCTATACATGAATCCGAGCATGCCTCCACTCGCCCGCTGATGGAGCAGCCCAGGTCACATCAGAGGTTGGGGAATGAAGTTGCCGATGCTGCAGTCTGACTACCCAGGCCTTTTAGCTGTTCTGTCCCACCCGGTGATATCTGTGTTGCCACGCATAGGAATGTTGTGTCACTCTGGCATGAACACTGGTCTCCTCCATAAGGGAACAAAGTCCAGGAAGTTAAACACAACCCAGTGACTTGAACGACTTCCTCTCATCACAAGGAGGTACTTTTAGGTAGGCTGCGTTTTGGGCACTGTCGTTTGTCATTGTCATGTGTTAAGTGGAGACCCCGCTCCACGCCGCACTTACTGCAGCCACCTATTGACAGTGGCTATTTTCTGACCCAATGATGATTTTATAACTGTTTATGTTTTAGTGTATGTTTGCCATCTGAATTATTAGATATTTTAGTTGATACAGCATGAGCTGCAGATCATGTTTTACTTTTTATTCGTTGTAGTAATATGGCGAAGGAAATGTAATTTTCAGCTGTTTGAAGAAACCACCTCAAAGGGGAACTGATCGTTTTTAGCTCTCCTTCTACACAAGTCAATTAGGCTCTGAGTATTATCAACTTCAAATTCATTCGGTAATTGACCATTTTAAGCTATGACATATGCACTTATGACCCTCAGCTGTTTTGTACCCTAAAGCAACAACAAACAAAATATCCCCTCCGACAGTGCCTCATTCGAACACAGCCTGCACTCTCCAAGCATTTGCATTGAGCATGCCATATTTGAGTGAAGTGTGCTTGAGCAAATGGGAATGAGCAAAACCATCTGCTTTGCAGACCTCTATCTTATGCAACCAGGTAGATTGGTTGGCATCTCATGATAATAATACAAAATATTTGAAACTGAAATGTCACATAAATCATCTGTATTCTGGAGAACTTCCTATTATACTTAGGTAAGTTCGTGATCTTGTGTTCTAGCAAACATATATAAAGAATTTGGAGAACTTCCTATTATACTTAAGTAAGTTCGTGGTCTTGTGTCCTAGCAAGCATTTATAAAGAATTAATGAATTTAGCATTTCAGGAATTCTGTAACTGCTTACAGCACTTACAGCCTAGTTTGTAAACATTGAGGTAGAAAAAGTGCTATTCATCATCCACAAGTAGATTAAGACACACAAGCTAAAGCTTGCAGCCTTCATATAGTTGGTGAAAGACATTTTTATATGCATATATTATGTCCCCTTTTTTGTTATATTTTTTGATTTACTGGACTGGGCGTATTTGACAAAATATATCACTGATATTGGAAAGCATGATATGCCACATTTGCAATAAAATAAGAATATGCTAGAAAGTAGAATAAATTAATAGAACATAGATAAAAAAATTACTTTCTAAATTAAACACTAGATTTTCGATCCAGACCTTCCTCCAGGCACCAAAAGAGGAAGCTGCTTGAAGAATTAGTACTATTAGATAATTAAGAAGAGAAAGATGTACTTTTTCTCAGGTAGTATTGTACCACTGGCTTGGCGATGAAGCAAAACTATGTTCTAATATTCGCAACTTAATTTTTCAAGCATATAATAAAATATGTGTTTTTGATTGTTTTTGTTTTCGATATGCCTGCCGAATAGTGCAGGTGACCAATTCTGTTTATGAGAAGTTTATACATGTTGCAGAGTTCCATAATAGTTTAATAACATGAACATGTAGATTTCATTTACCTTCTTAAGAAGCATTAGATCTCGTACTTCTGGAGTACTGCCTAATCAACTGTTTGTTGGAAGGTGAGCTATATGGCTGTGATCTTCATTTAATATGCCAAACCAGCTGCAGATATTTTTGATATCTTGCTTAAATGTTAACCTGTAAAGATGTAAAAGCTGCCATCATAAAGAATATGTCAGTATTTTGAGAGGGCTTACTACTTTTAATTTATTGTATTGTCAGTATTTAATAATCCTGAAGATTGACTCAGTACAGTCCAAAAACCAATCACTCGGCCAAAATAGTTCTCCCAAACTTTTGTAAATTGTTCAGTGTGTGACTTTTGTGTTCAGTAAAAAAAAAAATCTCATGTAATGTAATAGGAAGAGAAAATGCACAGGAAAAGTTATCAAAATACCAAATTAAACTGCACTAACATTTAAAGTAAGTTGCCATCTTGGCACCATTTTGAAATCTTATCAAGATCTGACTGAATATTTGTGCAGCTGGCTTCACATATTGCTTAATTATAGATAACTGAAACAGCCACAAAAGTCTTAGGTTAGTATCAATATTTTCTGCAAGGTTATTAATACACAACATGAATAACAAGGGCTCTTGACACACCTTCCTGGAGTACACCACAACTTACATCTGTATCTATTAAGCTCTCTCCATTCAAGATAACATGTTTTGTCCTCCCCATCAAGAAATTATTATTCCATCTACATTCAAACGACTACTCTGTAATTCATACTTAAGGGCCTGGGAAAGGATTTATCGGCCCATTTTCACTCCATTTCTCTACCGCTCCACTCTCGAACAAGTGCGAAAAATGAACACTTAAATCTTTTTGTGCAAGCTATGATTTCTCTTATTTTATTGCAATGATTATTTCTCCTTATGTAGATGGGTATGATAAAAATAATTTAGCATTTGGAGGAGAAACTTGCAAATTTTCGTGAAAAGATCTCGCCGAAACTAGAAATACCTTTGTTTTAATGACTGCTGCAACAACTCGGTTATGATATCCACGACATTCTTTCCCACTTTTGTGATAATACAAAATTAGTTACATTTCTTCAAACCTTTTTATGTCCCCAGCAATCCTACCTGGTAAGTATCCCATACCACACAGCAATACTCTAGCTGAAGATAGAATAGTGAATAGTGTTTTATTCGTCTCATAACATACAATTTCTAATCATATTATTAGTGTACAGGAGACGCATCAAAAAATGGATAACACAGCTTAGGCCTAATTGATACAAAGAATTTTAACATTAATATAAACTTTTATTTTTCTTTCCTCCCTTTTGTGAAGGACAGCTACATTTACACACAAGACTATATGTAAATTTATCCTGCTCAAATGTTCAGTTCATCCTTCATGAACTCCTCAACAGTGTAGTAGCAGTGTTTGCCAAGTATATCATATAGCTTTGTTTTCAGTGTCTCTAGCTTCATACTCAGAACATTCTTTCCTTTTAGCTTGTTATGGGTTTTCATTGCCATATACTGAGGAGACTGCGCATATAGGTTTAACCGATGAGTGGGAAGCACAAAATTGCCTTTGTTTCTTGTGTTATATGAGTGACTGAAACAGTTTTTCTCAAATAACTCTAAATTGCTATGTAGAAAGGTGATAATATCATAGATGTACAAGGAGGGAACTGTTAATAACTGTTGTTTTTCAAATGGTGGGCGACATGATGTCCTTGGATGGGCGGTACACATGTTCCTTATTATTCTTTTCTGTAGCTTTAGTATGCGCAATATATTGCTTGAATTTCCCCAAAAAATAATACCGTACCTTACAACTGATTGAAAGTAGCTGTGGTATGCAATTTTCCTTGTATTCATGTCTGTTGCACCAGCTAATATTTGCATAGCAAATGCAAAGCTAAATAATTTGTTTAACAGGTAGTCAACATGTTTATTCCAATTTAAATTTTTATCTGTGTTTAACCCTAAAAACTTTACAGAATCTACTTCTTCTATATCCTGATTTTTATGAGTTATTTTAATTTCTTGGGGCTTTGACTGTTTTGTTCTGAACTGGACTATGTGGGTTTTGGGGATGTTCAATCTTAATCCATTCAGTTGGAACCATGTTTCTAGTTTGTTCATTGTGTTTATTATGTAGAGAGGGATGTTTTGTGGCTCCTGGTTTTCAATTAATACAGATGTGTCATCTGCAAATAAAATCGATGGAGCATTTATATTATTCGGTAAATCATTAACATAGAACAAGAATAAAATAGGTCCTAGAATCGAGCCTTGAGGGACACCTTGGGCTACTGTTTTCCATTTTGAATAGTAATTTGCTGCATTTGATGAGGCAATCACTCTTTGTTTCCTATTTGATAAGTATGAAGTAAGCCAATTTAGAACATTACCCTTGATCCCATACTTGTCAAGTTTATAGATAAGCAGTGCATGAGTTACAGAGTCAAAGGCTTTTGCGAGATCACAAGATTCCTGCAACTTTATTATGGTTGTCTAATGATGTGCTGATCTTGTCGATAAACTTGTTAATTGCATCAGTAGTACTTTTGCCACGCTGGAAACCGAATTGGTTTTCCGTAATAATATCATATTTCTCGATAAAATTTCGAATCTGCATAGCCCCAGCAACATTTTCAAAGATTTTTAAAAGGACTGGAAGGAGGGAGATGGGACGATAATTCCCCACATCCTCTCTTGACCCTTTTTTGAGCAACGGTTTTACTTCCGCATACTTCAGCACCTCTGGGAAGCTTCCTTGTTCAAAGGATTGGTTTATTATTTTAGATGGTGAGTATCCTATTATTTTACACACAAATTTAAGGACTTATGCTGGTATTCCATCCCAACCTGCAGAATTTTTGTTTTTTAGTTTTAATATAATTTTTTCTACATCTATTGTTGAAACTGTTTTGGATTTTATGAGGCATTCAGAATTATGATTTAGTCCAAAGGGACATACATTGTTCCCATAATCTGCAACATTAACATCTGGTTTCACTACATTAATGAAGAACTCATTGAAGCATTCTGAAATTTGAGCCGGATTTACAATGATCTCATCTTCAAGCTTAATTGTACTAATTCCATGTCTAGAGGCTTTGATACATAATTCGTGTTTTGCAACTGACCACACTGCCTTTGATTTATTCTCATGTTTTAAGATTAATTTATTATTTGTCATTTGCTTTGCTGCTTTGACAACTTTCTTAAATGTACTTTTGTATCGTTTAACATATTCAATAAATTCAATTTTTTTATTATGTCTTAGTTCCTTATGTAGCTGCCTTTTCTTAGCACTGGAGATTTTTATACCTTTAGTGATCCATTTTAATTTTGTCATTTTATTAAAATAAGTTTTTTTGTGGAAACATTTCATTGAAAACACTTAGAAAATCCCTTAGAAATGCTTCAAAATTTGCCGTGCATGAAATATTTTTATCAAAGTGCCATTCTGTCTCCTTGAGCTTATCATGGAGTAGAGTCGAAGTTTCTTGGTTGAAGATCCTTTTTACATAAGCTTGTTTACATGGGACTTCTCTACCTGCTCTGGGTAGCTCAATGAATAATGCTTAAATGATCAGAAATTCCTAGATCTAGACAAAATTTATATCCATTTTCAAATACGTAATTCGTTAAAATATTGTCAATGCATGTGGCTGACTGAGCATTTTCTCTTGTAGATTTAGAAAAATTTAATTTGAAGCCATATTTTTTTTATTAAGTCTGTAAATTTTGATACCTCACATGTTTCATTCAACACATTGATATTGAAATAAGCAGCAACCACAATTTCTTTTCCTCTTTTCTTTACTGAGGTATTCTAACAAACTCTGAAATTTATGTAGGAAATGCTCAATTGTCACCTTCCCTGGGATTCTATAAATTGATATTATAACAACATTTAAGTCCTTTAACTCAACACAGCAACTTTCAAAAATACACTCTTCATTAAAACAATTGAAGTCACATCTTACATGGTAATCTAAATCAGAATGAATGAGTATGCATGAACCTCCTCGTGACTTATTTATCCTACAAAAGCTGGTAGCTACCTTGAAGTTTTCAATTTTATTTAAGATTTTTATGGTATCACTACTAAGCCAGTGTTCATTTAAACAAATTACTTTAACACTTAGAAATTCAGATAAAAAAACTTGTAGCTCATCCAACTTAGAGCTTCTGTCACATGAGTATTCAGCACTGAAACCATTTATATTACAATGCATTATATAGTTACTACTAAGATCATCAATTTTATTTTTTAAAGACCTAATATTTAATAATGAGCCATCCTCACAAAAGGGTTGGTCTGGATTCTTCTGTAGCATCCCATCACCTTGCTCACTTGGCTTGTATATTTCTTTGTCACTTTGATGTTGTGAGTTACATCCATAGTTAGATTCTTGATGGCACTGGATCTGGATGGTGCTGAAGTGATTTCCCTGGTGCCAGCCATAAAAAATCACTGTTCCTCTCTGGAGCTTTCCTTGTTCTGGAAGACACGCATACAGCAGCTTGTTTGTCTTCCAGTATTTTTGGAGCTTGCAAAATTTGTGCTTCATTTCTTTTTGGCTTGAACCATTTCGTAATCTGAGTTTGTTTCCCAGCTTGAATGTTACTTTCTGGCCTATTGGTTTTAAACCATTTCGTGATTTGACACTGATTGATGGCTATATTGTTCGCTGCATGAAAAGAACGCTTTGTTACTTGCGATTGATTTCCACTTGTCCTGGGCACTTCATTGCACCGAGAAATACGAGTAAAATTTTTTTTTTTTCGTAAGTACCTCCTTTACTCCTTTCCTAATGCATTCAAATGAAGACCGTGAACTGTATGGAGCCTTCGCTCCAAACTGTTTATGTCAATAACGTCTGTATTTACAAAGTGAGAACATATTTCACTGAAACTCTTGTTTGCGGCATGAATTTCACTGTTTACACACGACCACCTCGGTAAATCGTGACGATGCGGGATATTTACAACGAGTACATTCGTGTGAGATAAAGTATTGAGGCATTTTCTCAATTCTGTTCTAGCCTTGAACGACTCATTTCTATATACGTCATTTGATCCTCCCAGCAATACAACAAAGTCATCCCTACACAAACTAGTTACTTCACGTAATTTTGTAAGTTTTTTCAAAATGGTTCAGATGGCTCTGAGCACTATGGGACTCAATTGCTGAGGTCATTAGTCCCCTAGAACTTAGAACTAGTTAAACCGAACTAACCTAAGGACATCACAAACATCCATGCCCGAGGCAGGATTCGAACCTGCGACCGTAGCGGTCTCGCGGTTCCAGACTGCAGCGCCTTTAACCGCACGGCCACTTCGGCCGGCTAAGGTTTTTCAGTTCACTTAATGGAGCCCCAGGCTTCACGAAACCGTTTGCCCTGTAATTGTATTTTTCCGTTATAAATGCGGCAATTCCACGGCCGTGGCTATCGCATAACACGCATATTTTTCCGTATTTTACAATGTTAGCAGTCGGAAGTTCACCGTGCAACGGTTTGTTTACTTTTTGTGGTTCATTTCGAAACTTTTCGACTTCGGCTGGCGTGTTCATTGAATCTTCAGTAGTGAATACTCCCACAAGGTCGTTATACTTTCTAGTTTGACAGTTTTTATGCATTAAAGTTTCACTGTTTATACACGTTGAAGTTTCACTGCTGCTTTGAGGTTGTACTTTCTGAGTGCAGTTTTTATGCATTAAAGTTTCACTGTTTATACATACTGAAGTTTCACTGCTATTTTGAGATTGTACTTTCCGAGTGCAGTTTTTTCCCGTCATTGTTTGCCACTTGTGTGCAGAGGTCGAGTCTTCTTGCTTCTTCAGCGACTCACGTTTTTCTGCATGAAGATTCTGTATGTCCAGCTTTAAAGAACCGATTATCATTTGTAAACTGGATATTCGTTCGTTTAGCTTTGAGATCTCGCCCTTACAATTTACACACGCATTATTTTTACTACCGAAATTTACTTTTTTTCGCGGGGATACACGAATTACTTTTACACTCGCCGCCATCTTGATTATCTCCTCAGCACTTAACACTTTGTGTGTGTAAAGAGCTAATTGTATTTCACAAGCACATCATTTTTCTAAATCTATGCTGATTGTGTGTCAACATATAACACTAATGCTGGCTAACTAGCGCCTGTGCTACACTGTTTCCCAATAACAGAACTTCAGACCTGTCACAAAGAAGCCGAGTGTAACACAACTGCAGGCTAATAAATAACAATTATGGTTTATAATGCACCGTATAGTGTTATCCTCTGGAAGGAATTTTGAATTTGACCCTGTGTTACCTAATAGACAGAGGGAATCGAACATGAATTTTTTAATGGTGGTAGTTGATAGATACCAGAAAGCCTAAAATTTTGTAAGAAATAACAGTAACAGTTCTTGTAAATGAAACAAAATACAGTCGTCAGACTAATTAGGTACAATAATGTGAAAACTTTAATCTGAATAGATCTGCTTGTACTCTTGCAAAAGTAACTTTCATAGATTCTGTGGTGTCACCGCCAGACACCACACTTGCTAGGTGGTAGCTTTAAATCGGCCGCGGTCCATTAGTACATGTCGGACCCGCGTGTCGCCACTGTGTGATCGCAGACCGAGCGCCACCACAAGGCAGGTCTCGAGATACGGACTAGCACTCGCCCCAGTTGTACGGACGACATAGCTAGCGACTATACTGACGAAGCCTCGCTCCTTTGCCGAGCAGATAGTTAGAATAGCCTTCAGCTAAGTCAATAGCTACGACCTAGTAAGGCGCCATTAGTAACATTGCATGTATCTAAAGAGTCTCACTTGTATCGCCACAATCTCCAGATGTACCAAAAGGATGGATTAAAGTTAAGTATTCCAGAAGCTACGTACTTTTCTTTATAGCATTCATTACGTATCCTGTTTCAGACCTCACGCCCATCTGCGTGAGGGTAGCGCGTGCCTTTCGGCTTCCTCTCATTGTGTCTAGGCTGTCTTGTCTAGACACAACATTTTTGGCGACGGGTCCAAAAAGGGTCTTGTTCTTTCTACTCGCTTCCATGTACTTGTGTCATGGCTTCGCCAGATGTACTGTCCGAATTTTATCGCTTGCAGAATCAGCAGACGCAGGCGTTATTGGATGCCCTTGGACAGCTCGTCCAGGGTCAACGTGCACTGCAAAACGATGCGGCCGCCGCCGCTTCACCGCTACCACAGCCACAACATGCAGTTGCACCCCCATTTCGTCCCTATGAACCAGCTAAGGAAACATGGACGGAGTGGTCACGCCAGTTTGGATTTCATCTCGCCGCCTACAGAATTCAAGGTAACAAGCGGCAGCCTCATTTATTGGCGTGTGTAGGGGTGCAAACGTACCGTGTGATAGTGAAATTATTTCCCCGACGCGACGTAGCAACTCTGTCCCACGAAGAAATTTTGTCTGCTTTAGATGCCTATTTCAAGGAAACAGTTAATGTAGTTGCAAAAAGGTATACTTTCTTTCGTACAAAACGTACAGCCGGTCAAACTAATAGGGAGTGGGTTGCTACTTTGCAAGGCCTTACAAGGGATTGTGCATTTGAGTGTGAATGTGGACTCCCTTATTCAGATACTATGGTATGTGATGCAATTGCACAGAACGTTTCTGATGATCGTATACGGGAGCAAATTTTGAAACTCGTCAATCCCTCCCTTCAACAAGTGATAGACATATTGGATAGGCAAGACACACTTGACTTTGCACAGGAATCATTTGAAACTTCGCCAGCCATGTGTAACATTAACCGGCCCGCCGGGCGCGCTGCATGGCCCGGTAACCGGGCCTCGCGCACGTCTGCGCAGCTGCCGCCACGCTCTACACCAGGTGTGCCGCGCCAGCATACAAATGCAGTGAAATCATGCCCGCGGTGTGCTACTAGACATTCGCGTGAAAATTGTCCGTCACGCCAAGCTATTTGCTTTTTCTGTAATAAGAAAGGACATGTTCAAAGTGTTTGCCAGAAAAAGCTCAGATCAGACAATCACAACCATTCCAGGCCCTTTGCTTCGCGCCGGAATCGAACCAAGGACACTCAGGCTCGTGAACCTTCGCCCATGGACATTCATGTTGTTAATTCCACTTCGTCCAGTGCCACTGTCTCTAACAGTGACTGTGTTCGTCCCACACAAAGTGTGCGTCGACGTCGCCGGAAATCACGTCAATTAGCAAGTGATGCTGTACCTGTATCAGTTCAAATTGCACGAGACAGTCGCTCTTGTCGTCAGCAGGACAATAAACTTTTTGTAGATTTGGACTTTAATGGCAAGGTCATACCATTCCAGCTCGATACCAGAGCTGCAGTTTCATTGATCAATCACGACACGTACAAACAACTGGGCAACCCTCCATTGTGTGCCGCAAATGTTCAGCTCACTAGTTATTCAGGACAGCCTATCCCTGTGTTAGGACAGTGCAGCCTTCTTGCAACATACAACGGACAAACAAAACTTCTGTCATTTTACGTCCTTCATTCTTCTTCTGCAGTGAACTTGTTTGGTTTAGATTTATTTCAGTTGTTTAACATGTCTATAGTAAATCAGGTCCTATCAGTGAATCAGACTGTGCCTTCAGACAGTGTTTCTCGTCTGTGTGAAGAATTTGCAGACATTTTTGCACCGGGATTAGGTTGCGCTCAGAACTATGAAGCACATTTGGAACTGAAAGTCAACGCGCAACCGAAATTTTTCAGAGCGCGCAATGTTCCCCACGCATTGCGTGATGAGGTCGCAAGAACATTACCTGATTTGGAATCACAAGGTGTGAGTGAATGTGCGCAATGCCTCTTCCATTTCAGCTCCGCTTCATCGCTTACGCCATACAGGTGTTCCGTTCGTCTGGACGACGGAATGCGAACGCGCCTTTCGCCAGTTGAAATCGGCGTTGCTTTCAAATACTTGTCTTACGCCATTCGATCCCCAGGAACCCCTTTTGTTGATGGTAGATGCTTCGGATTTCGGGATCGGTGCTGTGCTTGTGCACAAAGATGGATCGCATGATCGTCCTATTGCCTTTGCGTCAAAATTGCTCTCGTCTGTGCAAAGAAATTATTCACAGATAGAGAAAGAAGCTTTGGCTCTCGTATTTGGTGTTACTACGTTCCATGATTTCTTGTATGGTCGTCACTTTACCGTCATCACAGACCACAAACCTTTGACATCGCTTTTTCATCCGAACAAGCCTGTACCTCCACGTACAGCGCAGAAATTCATTCGCTGGTCACTTTTCCTCTCGCAGTACCACTACGATATCTTGTATCGGTCCACTGCTAAGCACGGCAACGCCGATGCGTTGTCCCGTTTGCCTGTTGCTGAGGATAAAGCATTCGATTCTTCCGAACTTGCTTGCATGTTCATTGATTCGGAAACCGATGACGTGGTCGACTCGTTTCCGATTGATTTTCGTCGTGTAGCTGCAGCCACAGCTGCTGACCCTGTCCTTGCTACCGTTTTGCGTTTTGTTGCTACTCAATGGCCCTTGTCGAAGTCGCGGATTGAGGATCCGCTGGTTCGCCGATTTTTTGCTCACAAGGAGAGACTTTTTGTACGACGTGGTGTTTTGTTGTTGCGTTCTGATAATGATCAGTCCAGAGTCGTGGTCCCACGTTCGTTACAGTCCTCTGTTTTACGGCTTCTTCACCAAGGACATTGGGGTATAGTGTGAACGAAACAACTTGCTCGTCAGCACTGTACTTGGTTCGGAATCGATGCTCCGATTACGAAAATGTGCTCTTCTTGCATGGCGTGTGCCGCACAACAATCCGCCCCGCCGCGGAAATTCTTTGCATGGCCGAAAGCCACTTCCCCTTGACAACGCTTGCACATCGATTTTGCTGGTCCATTCTGGAATGCTCGATGGTTGGTTCTGGTAGATGCCTTCAGTAATTTTCCTTTTGTTGTCCGGATGTCTTCCACGACGTCATCTGCCACCATCCAAGCGTTATCCGCTATCTTTTGCATTGAAGGTCTTCCGCAGACTATTGTTTCCGACAATGGCCCACAATTCATGTCGGTAGAATTTCAGTCATTCTGCAAGGCCAATGGTATTCAACATCTGACGTCCGCGCCGTTTTCGCCTCAGTCAAACGGTGCCGCTGAACGACTGGTCCGGACTTTCAAGTCACAGATGTTGAAGTTGAAAGAGTCGCATTCTCGGGAGGACGCGTTGTTGCTATTTTTGTCATCGTATCGCTCTCAGCCCCGAGATGGTCGCTCGCCGGCTGAGTTGCTCCTCGGTCGTTCTCATCGAACCTTGATGTCTTTGCTGCATCCGCCGCATCAGGTTCCTGTGCAGTGGCAGCCTCCTGCTTTTGCTCCAGGCGACGTTGTATTCTATCGCAACTATCGAGGTTCACGGCGTTGGCTCGCAGGGCGCATTCTTCCCTGCCTCGGCCGCGCGATGTATTTGGTTTTGGGGGCCTCTGGTGAGGTACATCGGCATCTCAATCAGCTGCGCCTTCGTCGTCGCACGGGTTCTGCCGCTCCCCGTCTGCTTTCAGCGACGGTGCCGTCCGGTCAGCGCCCTGGGGACCCATCTACTGGCTCGCCTCATCCCCAGGTGTTAGCGGCGATGCCTTCCATTTTGCCCCATGGCGACGTGCCTCCGCCGCCGCCGCCTGTCCTCCAGCCGGCGCCGCCCGCAGTGGACGCTTCGCTGCAGTCGCCAAGCGCTTCCCTGGGTCACGCGCCGCTGATCGCTTCCCGTGGCCAGCTGTCCTCCGCCATGGAACTCTTGCCCGCTCCGGACCACATGGCATCTTCGCGCGTCGGGTACCCCGATGCAATGGAGGTCGACCCTTCGGCCCCTCCTGTCTCTTTACGGGCGCATACACCGCATGTTGACGTGCACCCTGGACTAGGTTTTCAGGCGTTTCCTAGTTCCCCTCGGACCGAATGGCCGGGTGCGGGTGGCACAGCCTCGCCTGTTGTTAGGCTCCCCACCTCATCGCATACGTCAACATGGGGTCCTCCCTTATAACACGACCGTTCGCCGATTTGCGGGGGAGGAATGTGGTGTCACCGCCAGACACCACACTTGCTAGGTGGTAGCTTTAAATTGGCCGCGGTCCACTAGTACATGTCGGACCCGCGTGTCGCCACTGTGTGATCGCAGACCGAGCGCCACCACAAGGCAGGTCTCGAGATACGGACTAGCACTCGCCCCAGTTGTACGGACGACGTAGCTAGCGACTATACTGACGAAGCCTCGCTCCTTTGCCGAGCAGATAGTTAGAATAGCCTTCAGCTAAGTCAATAGCTACGACCTAGCAAGGCGCCATTAGTAACATTGCATGTATCTAAAGAGTCTCACTTGTATCGCCACAATCTCCAGATGTACCAAAAGGATGGATTAAAGTTAAGTATTCCAGAAGCTACGTACTTTTCTTTATAGCATTCATTACGTATCCTGTTTCAGACCTCACGCCCATCTGCGTGAGCGTAGCGCGTGCCTTTCGGCTTCCTCTCATTGTGTCTAGGCTGTCTTGTCTAGACACAACAGATTCTTTCTCAGAAAAGTGCATTGAACACCTACAATAACCAGAAGAAACTACACAGTAAATAGCAGTAGCAGTCAATTGCATAGATTTGCATTCACAGAAACAGAGACTTTATCCCTGCTGACTACAATCACTACTTCACTCTTTAAATAATTCAACGCAAAAAATGTTCTCAAAGACTAACATGAGACTAAATAGCATCTGACCAGAGTTCAATTTAGGTTAACACACTTAACCATATCACAAATGCAATGAAATTCACAATACTCACATTTCATATGCATTCCACTTTGTTAATGTTTCAAGTTCATTAACAGAAACCTACTTTCAGTTTCACTTTTTCTGTTATTAAATATTATAGTGGAAACCTGCAGACTGACCCCTCTTTTATCCACAAATAAGCACACATTACAGAAAATACTCGCAATATAATAAATACTAAACTACAACCCCACTTAAGATCATTTAGCCCTTAAAGCTTGAAAACAATATACGCTAGCAATATTTTTGTCTAGATTGGTAAGTTCAAATTAAAGCAAATATTCAAACGGTTTCAAATTTTTCTGTCCCTTTCACCACTTGTGAAGCAAGTGATCTTAACCAATCACATTTTAATTCATTAGTACTAACCATTTGGCACTTTACTATTGAAATATTTCATTGTAAATTAAAAACTTTTCATCTGATAAATATTATGTGCCCCTGATATTACTCGTGAAGCGAGTAGTTTTCACTGACAATCTTAATGTTCCTGCTCATTAAACAATGACACTTGTAAATTAGAAGCTATTCAAAGTAAAGGTGGGGGGTCCTGCCTCTTTGGCCCTTTTAAGTACTTGTGCTTGAATCGCTGAAAGAAGCATGCATGGCTCCGCTTTGGATGTTTTGTGTAAGTAAGTGGTTCTTAAGTGCTTCATCATCAGGTTGAGCACGAAAACGAAGTAGTGCTCTAAAATTACAATCATCGTGTCTGGGTTCGTTTATTCCACCTTCTTTAGATTCTTCTTTGAACATTTCCCTGTCTTCCACACAGAAGAATTGTTTCCACGGTACCTTTAAACCTTTTTCTGTTCTCTTCACCACCACAAGTACCTTACCTTCCATGTCCTGTACAAAATATGCTCCCTGCTTGATACGGAATTTATCACATTTCCTATCTGTGATGATCAAAACTCTTTAAAGCTTTCTTCCATTTTTAAATGTTTTGCTAACATAGGCTCCAAGTTCTTGATGATCACGATCACATTGCGTTTTCCAAGTAAAACGCGTACTTTGCAAAATGCTCCCTGCCTGACATTTCGGTACACAAGCCATGCTGTGTCTGGAAGCCGAATGACGTTGAAAAGAAAGCCTCTTCTTGTCAGTGACTGGATACTTGAAAGTATGCGTTGGGTTCCAAAGCTCTTTTGAAGCTCTCATCTCTTCTTCATCATTAATTGGAAGATGACTGACATATCTTCCAACATCATAATCCATGAATTTATTCAGAGACAAATCCACGCTGGCTATAAAAGAAAGAAAAGAATTAAAATTAAACACTACAACAACACTCAAAAATGGTTCAAATGTCTCTGAACACTATGGGACTTAACATCTGAGGTCATCAATCCCCTAGAACTTAGAACTACTGGAACCTAACTAACCTAAGGACATCATACACATCCATTCCCGAGACAGGATTCGAACCTGCGACCGTAGCAGTCGCGCGGTTCCGGACTGAACGCCTAGAACCACTCGGCCACCGCGGCCAGCCAACATTCATCCATGTTTGTTGGTGTACAGTCAGCTATAGCGATGGCCGATGAATAACAGCCTGCCACTTTATCATAGGTATTTTTCTGTCACAGGTATGTCCGTGAGCACTTCCTCAAATACACTCCTGGAAATTGAAATAAGAACACCATGAGTTCATTGTCCCAGGAAGGGGAAACTTTATTGACACATTCCTGGGGTCAGATACATCACATGGTCACACTGACAGAACCACAGCCACATAGACACAGGCAACAGAGCATGCACAATGTCGGCACTAGTACAGTGTATATCCACCTTTCGCAGCAATGCAGGCTGCTATTCTCCCATGGAGACGATCGTAGAGATGCTGGATGTAGTCCTGTGGAACGGCTTGCCATGCCATTTCCACCTGGCGCCTCAGTTGGACCAGCGTTCGTGCTGGACGTGCAGACCGCGTGAGACGACGCTTCATCCAGTCCCAAACATGCTCAATGGGGGGCAGATCCGGAGATCTTGCTGGCCAGGGTAGTTGACTTACACCTTCTAGAGCACGTTGGGTGGCACGGGATACATGCGGACGTGCATTGTCCTGTTGGAACAGCAAGTTCCCTTGCCGGTCTAGGAATGGTAGAACGATGGGTTCGATGACGGTTTGGATGTACCGTGCACTATTCAGTGTCCTCTCGACGATCACCAGTGGTGTACGGCCAGTGTAGGAGATCGCTCCCCACACCATGATGCCGGGTGTTGGCCCTGTGTGCCTCGGTCGTATGCAGTCCTGATTGTGGCGCTCACCTGCACGGCGCCAAACACGCATACGACCATCATTGGCACCAAGGCAGAAGCGACTCTCATCGCTGAAGACGACACGTCTCCATTCGTCCCTCCATTCACGCCTGTCGCGACACCACTGGAGGCGGGCTGCACGATGTTGGGGCGTGAGCGGAAGACGGCCTAACGGTGTGCGGGACCGTAGCCCAGCTTCATGGAGACGGTTGCGAATGGTCCTCGCCGATACCCCAGGAGCAACAGTGTCCCTAATTTGCTGGGAAGTGGCGGTGCGGTCCCCTACGGCACTGCGTAGGATCCTAGGGTCTTGGCGTGCATCCGTGCGTCGCTGCGGTCCGGTCCCAGGTCGACGGGCACGTGCACCTTCCGCCGACCACTGGCGACAACATCGATGTACTGTGGAGACCTCACGCCCCACGTGTTGAGCAATTCGGCGGTACGTCCACCCGGCCTCCCGCATGCCCACTATACGCCCTCGCTCAAAGTCCGTCAACTGCACATACGGTTCACGTCCACGCTGTCGCGGCATGCTACCAGTGTTAAAGACTACGATGGAGCTCCGTATGCCACGGCAAACTGGCTGACACTGACGGCGACGGTGCACAAATGCTGCGCAGCTAGCGCCATTCGACGGCCAACACCGCGGTTCCTGGTGTGTCCGCTGTGCCGTGCGTGTGATCATTGCTTGTACAGCCCTCTCGCAGTGTCCGGAGCAAGTATGGTGGGTCTGACACACCGGTGTCAATGTGTTCTTTTTTCCATTTCCAGGAGTGTACATGTGACTCTTTCACAGGGTAGTGAATACCTGTTACAGGGTGGGCCGTGTCAAAAATATTGCCTGTGGCAAACTGTAAATGTGACAGTCATACAGGTCATCCATTAACATGTAGCACTTGTACAGTTTCTGTTTTATTGAGAAGATTGCCCAAAATAATCTCCACAAAATCTGATAACACAAATAGCTCTTTTGAAAGAAATAGTGAGGGCGGTACTATAATAAATGTATTATATGACGTCTTTATATACTTTAATTTTTCTATACAAGAATCAAAGTAATTTGTTTACGTGAATATTACGAGTTGTTATGGGGGAACAATGTTTATAAAACATCCTTAGTTCCTTAGTGCTATCCGACTTTGGCACTGCTAACTGCGCGAAGAATACCCCCAATACCGTTTGCATCAATTTTGAATAATAATTTCTGTTAATAAAAACTCTTATTCTCAATAAGTGGTTTGCTACCTACGGAAATGATAATAAATTTAATTATGGTATGTAATCAAATCACAAATTTATTAACTGAAAACAGGATGAGCGTTGTTAGTAACCTAAGACATTACAACAATCAAATTAACTCCGTAAGCTAACTACCCCACCATTGGCACAATGGAAACTCTATTCCTTATCGCGCCCCTTTCCATAACTTAGTTTGTTTGATACTGGTCACGCAAGTCGTTCTACTGAAGCTCCACCTAGACCAGTGCTTAAGAACTGGCCGGTTTTGAGCGCGAGTACTCGCGTCTGCTCAGGCACGTGCTCGCAAGGTCGCGGAGTAGTGAGTAGGGAGGGAGGGGAAATGCGCGCGCACGTGTGAATAGGACCGCAGCATCCCTATTGAATTCGCGCCGATTGTGTAACGTTAAAAGTACTACGATCAGCTCTAACAGTCACTTCGCTGGTTAAGAATCATGTCAAGTCGCCGTTGTGTAACCCCAACCATGCTTTCGCAGTTCAACCCCCATTGGGTGGAATTGTATCTGTTTACAGAAAAAGATAGTGTTGCAAAATGTTTGGTATGTCACAAAACGCTGAATTCTTTTAGGAAATTTAATTTGCAGCGACATTATATGTCGTACCACGCGAAAGACTACGGAAGTGGAAAATGTGGTGGACCAGATCGTGCACAGGAAGTTATTAAACTTAAAAGGAAGCTATCCGAAGAAGATCTGGATGACGAAGAAAAATCAACTGAGGCAGCCCTCAGAGTGAGCTACAAAATTGCTTTGTTTTTAGCAAAATCTCTGCGCCCCTTCAATGATGGCGATTTAATAAAAGATGTTTGGTAGTTGCAGCGGAACATTTGTATCCATCTCAAGTTGAACAGTTTCGGATTGTGCCATTATCTGACATGACCATTATGCGTCGCATACAGGACATGGCAGACGACGTCCAGAGCCAGCTTGCAAATATCTATAAAGATTTTATGGCGTATTCTCTAGCTCTGGACGAAAGTGTTGATATCACTGGAACAGCGCAGCTTTCCATATTTATTAGAGGTGTTAATAGAGATCTTCAGGTGAGGAAGGAGCTCCTCGATCTAGTAGCCATGAAGAACACTACAACTGGAGGTGATATTTTAAGTAGTGTTGAAGAAAGTGTTGAAAATATAGGACTGTCGTGGAATTCTTTAGTTTCAGTGTCTACAGACGGTGCACCAGCGATGACAGGGAAAAAAATTAGGTTTTGTTGCGCTGTTGAAGGAGAAAATGCAAAAACTGACCGTGCCGAATGAAATAAGGGGCGCTCACTGTGTGCTCCACCAGGAAAACTTATGTGCAAAGAGTATCACTCTAAAAAATGTGATGAGTGTTGTTCGTACAACCAATTATATAAGGAAGCATGGGCTACAACACAGACAATTTAAAAGCTTTCTTGAGGATGTAGAAAGCCAGTATGGTAGCCTGCCTTATTACAGCGAGGTCCGCTGGCTTAGTCGTGGCGAATTATTAAATCGAATTTTTGCCTATTGGATGAGATAAACATGTTCATGGAAATAAATAACATGTGTGTTCCTGAATTGAAAGGGCCTTCATGAAAATGTGATCTCGCGTTCTTAGCAGATTTAACTAGCCATCTGAATGCTTTGAACATTTCACTACAAGGTAAAGATCTGCTAATTACTCATTTCATAGATCGAATACGAGCTTTTAAAATGAAATTGACACTTTCGGTGAGTCAGCTGGAAACAGGAAATCTAGCTCATTTTCCTAAATTATCATCCATGCAAGATGTTCACAAAGACTGTGAACGTTATTCACATAGTTTAGTTGCCCTTAAGGAAGAATTTGATCAACGCTTTCAAAATCTGACAGCACTAGACAGTGATTCTGATCTGTTCTGCTCTCCATATTCAGCGAATATTGAAGAGATTCGTCCTGAGCTGCAACTAGAAATTATTGACCTGCAGTGTGACAGAGAATACAGAGACAAATTTCAGAACAAGAAAAACATTTAGGAATTTTACAGACACTTCCCTCAGGATAGATTTCCTCATTTGCACAATTTCCTCATTTGCACAAACTGGCGGCTACAATAATATCAATGTTCGGTTCCATGTATGTATGTGAATAACTGTTCTCTGCAATGAAATGTAACAAGACGCGCCTGAGAAACGCATTGTCTGATCGAAATTTAAACTGCACGCTGCGCCTACGATGCACAAGAACAATTACTCCGAACATAGACGCAATTGTAAAGGGCAAAAAGTACAAGATAACAGAGAATCCCACACTTCAGTGACACCTTTTATTGTGTAACCACAAATTAATACGAATGTAGAGGCATACACTAAGCTAATAAAATTATGTGGCACTTGTACATTCTCCTTTATTTGTTTCATTTGTCGCAGTAATAATTCGTGAGTGATATCCCTGCAGGTGGCCGCGGATTTACATTGACTGGCGGCAGCTGTTGTGTGCCCCACTTGACCCTCCCCACTCTCCGCTCTGGTCCGATAGTGGGGGTAGCGTTCTCGCGCTGCTCCGTGCTCGCGCCTTGCTCCTCACAGTTTGCTCTGCGAGCATGTATGTTGTGAAGCCCTGACCTAAACAGACAGAATCAGAGAGCTCAAGCAATGAGCTAGTGGAACACGTACTCATTTACAATTGCAGTGCCCTATTTTGCCAGCTGTTTGCGCTAATATCACAGTAATACAGTGGGAAGATCACGACGGTTGTCCCAGGCACCGGCGTGATGAAGTCTTTCCCCTGCGAAATCTCGTCTTTATCAAAAAGCGTGGACGTGATTTCCATCCGAAAACTCCTGACCGTAAAGTGCTCAATTGCGGAGCCCGCCACCAGTCGATACACAGTCTACTTGCACAAATACCAGTAGTAGTTGGTACACTCGGGTGCGCTGCAGCAAATGAACACATAATGTTGCATTCGAACGCCACAAGTGAGCACAAATCTGTTTTCTCAGAGCAATAGATGATTCTGCTTTTGTGGAGATGTATGCACTAACTCTGAAAAATTGGAGAGGGATCATTGGTTGCAATGCCAGCACTATCTCCAAACCTAACTATGTCTAGGCCTCCACTGACAGACGAGACACTCCGTGTCTGCCAAGCACCACCAGAGTCCTCCTACCTCTTGTTGCCGCCAACCAGTTCCTCTCGCAGGTACCACTACGGGTTCTCGGCCGATCAGGACTCTGAAATTTCGCGCGGTCCTCTCACCATTCCCATTGTACTGCCGCAGCGGCGAGAAGCTGTCTCTCTCTCTCTCTCTCTCTCTCTCTCTCTCTCTCTCCCTCTCCCTCTCCCCCTCTCTCCCCCCCCCCTCTCTCCCTTCCACCTGTGTGGTCTCAGGCTCTCGCGGTGCCCCCTGCGGTCATTGGCGAGTGACACTGCCAACAAAGCAGCCGCCTTGTGAAGCTCCGACCAGCCGCCTGCCACCTCGTTTGTTCTACAGCTCGAAACAGCTCTTTCCTGTGTCCGTCCAAACCACCTCCCAATGATAACATGCAAGGTTCTCAAAATATTACGTACCAGTATGAACCTTGGTTTTGGTGTTTAGTATTATTATTCTGCCTAACGGCGATACCTGTTCGCATGGTATTTGTCAATTACTTTCTGAATCAATCTCACGTAAGGAGCTGAAATCTGCCACCTCACACCACAATGCCCTGTTCAACACAAAGTCTGCCTTCTTTCTTGGGCACAAGTATTTCTATAAGAATTTTTGTGAAAGGGCAAGGTTAAAATTGTGGTAACATTGGCTTTAAAATTTTTTAATGTCTGACCTTCATACAGCGTGAATTCAATTGAAACTTCAACTTTTATACTGTTTACATAAAATATGCTTCATTTTTTGCGACTTTGTCCTACCAAGGCGGTAAGTTTGCTATACATCCAAACATGTGTTTTAGAGAGAACGTGGTTGGGGAACCGATGGGAAATCCACAGAATTTCTTCTACATTGCTTAAGACTATTAAGACTAAGCAGTGTTAAATTCGGCAGTGTCATCTACAGGCAATATGCCCAACGTATAATCAGTCTAGCTTTTCTTGACATTTTAGCCCCATAGTATTGCCCGAAACTTGTCGAGGAATGTGGAAGTTTTCGTGACAAGTGCTACTGCTGCCAGTATATACTTCTTAATGGCACTGCAATAGATGTTATGCAGTGAATTGCTTATTATTTGACCTTGTACTGTGGCCTTAATTTAATTTATTTCATGTTCATTGAAATAAGTACGACGTGTGAATCTCAATGCTGATGTAATGCACAGTCACCAAACCTTGTTATTTCCGTGCGTCATTTCTGTCACACAAGACGGCAGAACATATCACCAACTGCAAATGTTAGAACTGAGCGAGATCTTTACCCCTCCTCCCCCCACAAAATTTTAGAGCCCATGAGTCTAACCAGTTATTACTGCCCGCGTAGGGTACGGTGGCTAATATGCAGTGACCAATTTAATTTTCGTCCAGACCGCTGGGCGAGTTCGTTCATTTGTTCTGTCTGCAAGCTTTCAGCCGGTCGGTGATGACAGATCGAGGAGCACATCCTGCAATCTTTCTCAAACGATTTTACAGAAATTATTCGATAAAAAAATCATTTTCTTTACCTGTAGCTTTATATGGCAGGTTCATTATGATGTGCCAGTCATTTCGTTAATGATCATACACTCCTGGAAATGGAAAAAAGAACACATTGACACCGGTGTGTCAGACCCACCATACTTGCTCCGGACACTGCGAGAGGGCTGTACAAGCAATGATCACACGCACGGCACAGCGGACACACCAGGAACCGCGGTGTTGGCCGTCGAATGGCGCTAGCTGCGCAGCATTTGTGCACCGCCGCCGTCAGTGTCAGCCAGTTTGCCGTGGCATACGGAGCTCCATCGCAGTCTTTAACACTGGTAGCATGCCGCGACAGCGTGGACGTGAACCGTATGTGCAGTTGACGGACTTTGAGCGAGGGCGTATAGTGGGCATGCGGGAGGCCGGGTGGACGTACCGCCGAATTGCTCAACACGTGGGGCGTGAGGTCTCCACAGTACATCGATGTTGTCGCCAGTGGTCGGCGGAAGGTGCACGTGCCCGTCGACCTGGGACCGGACCGTAGCGACGCACGGATGCACGCCAAGACCGTAGGATCCTACGCAGTGCCGTAGGGGACCGCACCGCCACTTCCCAGCAAATTAGGGACACTGTTGCTCCTGGGGTATCGGCGAGGACCATTCGCAACCGTCTCCATGAAGCTGGGCTACGGTCCCGCACACCGTTAGGCCGTCTTCCGCTCACGCCCCAACATCGTGCAGCCCGCCTCCAGTGGTGTCGCGACAGGCGTGAATGGAGGGACGAATGGAGACGTGTCGTCTTCAGCGACGAGAGTCGCTTCTGCCTTGGTGCCAATGATGGTCGTATGCGTGTTTGGCGCCGTGCAGGTGAGCGCCACAATCAGGACTGCATACGACCGAGGTACACAGGGCCAACACCCGGCATCATGGTGTGGGGAGCGATCTCCTACACTGGCCGTACACCACTGGTGATCGTCGAGGGGACACTGAATAGTGCACGGTACATCCAAACCGTCATCGAACCCATCGTTCTACCATTCCTAGACCGGCAAGGGAACTTGCTGTTCCAACAGGACAATGCACGTCCGCATGTATCCCGTGCCACCCAACGTGCTCTAGAAGGTGTAAGTCAACTACCCTGGCCAGCAAGATCTCCGGATCTGTCCCCCATTGAGCATGTTTGGGACTGGATGAAGCGTCGTCTCACGCGGTCTGCACGTCCAGCACGAACGCTGGTCCAACTGAGGCGCCAGGTGGAAATGGCATGGCAAGCCGTTCCACAGGACTACATCCAGCATCTCTACGATCGTCTCCATGGGAGAATAGCAGCCTGCATTGCTGCGAAAGGTGGATATACACTGTACTAGTGCCGACATTGTGCATGCTCTGTTGCCTGTGTCTATGTGCCTGTGGTTCTGTCAGTGTGATCATGTGATGTATCTGACCCCAGGAATGTGTCAATAAAGTTTCCCCTTCCTGGGACAATGAATTCACGGTGTTCTTATTTCAATTTCCAGGAGTGTAGTTATTGTGATACTTATGTGGAAGTAAGACATTGCGCGAAATTCAAAAAAGTTTGCAGTCGAAAATAAGAGTTGCTACGATTTTGCATTTGGTGCGTATTACGCAACATGTCGCCGCTTACGGAATTTAGCTAACATATTGAATTTTTCTTTAAACTTGGGTGGAAGTCTCTATCTGTCGCCAGTCTCGAGAAAACTGGTCTGACATAGCAAACACATTTGCGATCGCGCCGCGCCAACAGTAAAGCCAGGGTGAAGTATCCACAACATTCATCATATTTCATAAAAGGTTTGGATATAGAAATGAGATTTTGGCAAATGATAACACACAAAGAGGAGAGTACTTTTCCATATGGTTATTATGCAAGACTTCATTACCTACCATGTTATCCCACTAACTTCAGACTTTTTGATAGAAGAAAGTAATTTTTAAGGGTCAACCATAGCTGGTGAAACGAAAAATGCTGTGGGTTTTGGAATAACATAAACGAAGATATTAGACATACATCTTGTACCGAGAATGTGCATTTTCATAAGATACTGACCTCATTTTTCCTCAGTTCCTCGCTTAATAAACCACTGTTTCAGAATTCTCTTATAATTGTGTCTGCACAACATGTTGGTGAGGTGTAACTGTAAATTCCGCTGTGTTTTGGAAAAGGAAGCAAATTGTAACATGTAAAAAAAGAGAAATGTCTAGGTTTTACTCAAAATTTGCCACTCATGACACTTTTCTGAAAGTTACAAATGGTTAACAGGCTAGACGAAAATAAATCACTGCATTTTCGGTTGAATTCTTTTTAGATACTAACCAAAGCAGAGATGACAGATCTTATTGAATGGTCACCATGCAAGTGTGGGCGTGGAGGGACTTCACTTAATATTTACAAAAAATGTGAGTGTAGGCTTCAGTTTAGAATGGCACTGCCCCTCCAGCACACGGTATTTCCCATCCAGCGCCTGCCCACGGCCCCCACCACTGCCGTTCTCCCCACGTGTGCCCTGCCATCTGCGCATCTACCAGCCACGGTATTCGGTATTCTTCGTGTACGCTACCCCTTCCATGATCACTCGTGTCTCAAGAAGAGTTTGAGGGAATAACTAAACTTGCCTGTAACTTTGTCAAAGATACTTTTCAGGCAATAGACAGTCAGCATATTGATGCAGCACTTCTGGTGCAGAAAACACGAAGCTACTTCAGGACGATCCAACTTTCATACAACAACTAATACAAAATCCGTATCACCCTGCTCTGTCTAAGTGTCTGTAGTCTCAGATTACCATGAAAGAGAGCTTCGAAACAAACCTACACTGTCATACATTTATACTGGGCTGAGAAGACATTACTTTAGAAAAGTCATAAAAACCTATTTTTGGAGTGATTGAAAAGTTCTTTAAGTTTACAGTATCAATACATGTGCCTGTAACCTATTAAAATTTCGTTAATATCGGACTAATATGTTTCAGGAGTTTTACATTGAGCAGTTTCTAGCATAGACACTACAAACCTGGACAATTCTTGCTGTAATCATAAATAAAAAATAGTTATTGAACATTAAAATATAATTGCATCATATAGCTAAACGCGGAATTAAATAAGTGAAATACTGGTGTAACTCATTTTGCGATAGGCCTGTTGGTCCGCTACTTCGTGAGTATTTAAATCCCAAGCTCGAGTGTCCATATTTTTAATACAAAAATCCGACAGTAAGAGGCAAATCGCCTTTTTTTCACAACCAACCTACAAAGACAAAACAAACGAAACTGTCACATCAAATTTACTGAAAGAGCCCGCATCCAGGATTCTGGATCACTCAGAGTCATGCCATTCTCTTTTGAAACAAGTTTAAAATGATTCGGTCTCTCTTTTTTTAGGGTGTAAAAACAATATATATTCCTGACTTGTTCATTTTATAGCTTTTTCAAACGCTATTGATTAACTGTTAACCACACACACTTGCAGTTTAAGCTTGCTTGACACGACGCCCGAATCTTTCGTTGTTAATTGTTGACTGCTCAAAGTGAAGCGACAACTGGCTTCATTGGGCGCTTAAGGAGGGTGCAGGGCACAGCTACCATTTGTTGCATCATACCTCCACTTGTTTGCTGCTATGTCAACCAAGTGCTGTGCGTGTCTACTATTTTGTGGCATATGGTTTCAAAAGTGGGTATTCGACTAAGATTTTGTTTGTGTAAGTTAGCGGGGTGTTCGTACCCCATAAACCTCGCCCCGCCTCCCCCTCCCCTCCCCTCCCCCCTTACATGGGCCCATCATCAGTGGGGTTCCGAACTATCTGTTCTAGACAAATTTCAGAGAATGCATTTTGTAATGTATTGAGGGTGTCTCGTCACTCCACCACTAACAAAACTGTAATTACCCAGATCGATTGAAGGATGATTAAAGTCTTCTCTAATGTTTGCAGTACGATTGGGGAACTTATGTACTAGCGAAATGACATTTCCTCTGCAGTTTTCGGTTACATCATAGGTTGAGTTTGGTGGTCAATAGAATGATTCATTTTTTTTTTCACACCCTTGATACTGAGTCTTGCGCAAACAATTTTGCATGGAGCTTCAGTTTTCTCTTGATGGATTTGAGTATCTAATGAAACTTGCTGGCAGATTAAAACTGGGTGCCGGACCGATACTCGAACTCGGGGCCTTTGTCTTTCAAAGGCAAGTGCTCTGCCTGCTGAGCTATCCAAGAACGACTCACGACCAGTCGTCACAGCTTCAGTTCCGCGGTACCTCCTCTCCGTTTCTTTATCTGCAAATACATCACGACTAATTCTGATTAGCTTATCCTTTATTTTGACGTAACAATCTCTCTGTTATAATTTTTAGGGTTAAACCAGCTTTCTTTGCCTAGTATTGTGTGGGCATTACCGCTTTCTAGAAATGCTTCAGACTCTGGCACTTTGTTGTGAAAGATTCGGCGGTTACCATTAGGATTTTAATACTCTTACTCAGGGTGGGGGGGGGGGGGGGCGGGGAGGGGGAGGGCATTTCTTCGAATTTTACACTGTTACTTTCGGGTCTCCTACAACTGTTGTTATCTGGATGAAGAGTCGTCTATCCTAAAAAACCATTTTAGGCACCCCGCACCCCTCACACAATGAGCCCCTGTGATTCAAGTCTAGTAAGTGGCAGCCTAGTTTGTCACAAAACCTTCGTAGTCTTTGCTTCATCCCTCCACTCTACTCAGAACCTAGGAGCCACGAACAGTTTTGAGCACATTCCCGCAGACTGTTCGCTACGTTGAAACTCCATGAGCAAGGCCGGTATTGTCAACCTTCTCTGTCAGTTGCTGGAATGATCCAGGTACGATCTCGGGGCACAGATAATGGGCGTTGTTTGTCCCAACTTACGCAGCTGTCTGCAGTTGTTTGTATCCTGTTCCCTTAATGAGTATCAGAGTAGCCTCTTCAGCGTTGTGAACAAGGCCCCTAACCACGAAAACATTCTTGATACACCTGAAAGCAAAGGAAGTCCAAAATATTCAAGAAGCATATAGGCAAAAACTGATTTTTTCTATCAGAATGGAGGAAGATTACAGCGCTTTTCCTGAATGAAGACTGCCTTACAGAAGATAGCAACAGTATTTTGAACAAACTATATTGTAGCCAGTATATTTTGGAGGAATAAATAAATGAACAGAGATTCATACATATTTATTAAAAATTCTGTGAGATACAAGGTAAGAGACAACTGTAATATCTTACACCGCCACTACCTACAATGCAACACAGCCTATTTAGTTTCACAGTTGCGATGTAGCGTTTGCTTCTTTTTTTATGCTTCTTTCCATATCAGTTAGCTACTCAATTGGACAATTATATCTCTGCTGCTGCCTCATTTTCGTATGTCGCAGATGGAAGGAGAAAAGTTAGTTGGCTTTCATCTCCTTTTGGAAGCAGTTGTAGAGTGTGGACCCAAGCCAGAAGTGCACTTACATTTTGTATCTGATTTTGATAAATATAGTGAGGAATAATAGCAACTAAAAAGCACAAGCGAAGAGGAGTGGACATCGCTGATTTGTGAAGATTGAAGCATTGAGACTTTAAGAGAGTGTAGAAAGAAGCTTCGTAATTATAAAACACAAATTTAATTGAGAAAAACTGCATTGACGTATGAAGACAGCATGTTCGGAAGTTGCTGTATAGAGTTAGAGGAACGAAATATTCTAATTGTTTCAATACACATAACTCCAGTTATTGAACTAACTAAACTATTTCCATTCAAATTTTGAAATCTGTTATGCAGACTAGAAAAGTATGATATTATTACAACTGTTGATATTAACGTAAATGTAAAAGTCGAATACCATTTCAAGTAAAACTTCGCCGGTTTCAGTAGAGAAAATAGCAACTTGCATACACAATATTCTGAAACAATTTCACATTTTAGGGCACAAAGTTCTGCTTTACTTTGATGGTTTCAGATCGTACAGCCTCATATCTCTAATTACCTGAAAATACCATTCGGCAACGAAAAAACGAAGCTATTTTCTGATGATTTAAATGAAAATAAAGTAGTCAGTAAGCCATTGTAATATGAGTTCTGAAAACATTTGTCAAATTTCTGGAAATGCTTTAGCGTATTTTCAATAAGACACGTCCTATAAACTCTTCCATAAAAATGAGAAGGAATTTGAAATGATTTACTCTCAACTTCCCCAGAGCTGCTAACTGCTCTGTTGTGCCTTTACTAGCAAAAGAGTTTGAACCACCCATGTGCAGTCTTAGACATATAAACTGACCGCCAGCTGCTTGCTGCAGAGATTAAGTCCCGAGTCCTCCACTTACGGGGCTAACAAACTTGGCTGCCTGTCAGAATCCCAAGTCTGTCTGTCTGCATGATCTGACAACACTATAGGATGCGGATGTGTCTGGAGAAACTGTTGTCTTCTTGTCGAGCTGTACAGTGCTGTATCTGCTAGTGGTAGACGTCGTGCAGTGTAGACACAAAGTAGTGAGTTCATGTCCACACATTCTTTTGTTTTTTTAACTGGATTTCGGCTATCTGCTAAAGGTGCAAGTCTGATGGATCCTCAAAGATAACAGTAGTCAACAAATTTTAACTTTTTTCTGCGTATGATTTGTAAGTGCGTGGAGTTACCTAATTTTGGGGTGCTGAATTCGGTGGTAAAATCAGTTTTTCTCTACCATGTCACGTTTTCTAGATACACAATAGTATGAAAAAAAAACACTACAGACACTGGCAGAATTGAAACAGAAAAGAAATGCATATTCACAACTTTGGAACGCAATACTATTTAAAATGTCTATATGGACATGACACCAAGAGAAGATCTGCATTGGCTCACAATATATTTTCAATATTAATCATCTGTGGTATTCGAGAAAGGTGGCAATGACGCTCTTCTGTTGTTTGCCGTTTCTTCATCACACCTGCCAAATAGTTACAACATGTGGATCTTTTATCACTCCTGTAAAAAAAGGACACCTAAACAAAAGAATGGTAAACATCGAAATGTGGACAATAAACATTGAAACCACTTAAAGGCTCGAAAATCTTACATTATAGAACATTTGGAAATGTAGATTCGGATTCTACACACCAAAATACATGCTAATTGATATATCACTTCCCAGATGCAAAATGGTTGTTGATCAGTGCAATTTATTTCAGTTTCTAAGCCACCAGCAACAGCAAAACGGTTACAAAAGGACTCGTTGCTGGATCAAGATCTCAACAGTTCATGCTTGGGATTTCCTTACCCTGCAGTGGCCACCATCCGTCGGTCACCAGCCATCTGTCACCGGACGCATTAACACCAGTCGTCGTCCAACCACGTGATAGCGGAGGGGCGCACTTCATCACATTACTGCGCTAAAAGTGTTAGTGTAGGATTGGAGTTTGATTTTTCCCACGAAATAACTTCGAAGTGATATCTCGCAAGTTACATCACATTCATACGTGGTAATGGCTTGGTTGGTACTAGGCGGAAACTATATCCTGGCAGTCGATGTGCACAAATGAAAACTTTGATTCCGCGAGGAGAGAGTGGGGGGGAAACCCGCCTATCTCCCGCAGGGCTGGCAGCCTGCACCCGTATTTTGTGCTCTTGCGAAAGCGGAAGCGACATAGTGGTACTATGGATCGCCGATCCCTTCTAATGTAGAGAGATTCGTATTTGAATCCCGTGATGGACCGGCGTTAGTTTCTTAACTCGTTTCAAAATACAAGGTTATTCTAAATGGTGGATTGATTTTCAAAACTTAGTATCTATTCACGTAAAAATCCAAAGTGAAACTTTATACCTATGAAAAGAAAAAGTTTCAAAGTTTTTTTCATAATGTTTGATGTCAGTTCAATAAATATAATAATTTGTAATAAATTAGTATTTAATAATTATTTAATAATTTGAAGTGTGATAAATATCATAAATGTTCAATGTGGCCACCGTTGGCTACACAACAAACATCGACACAGTAGCCAAACTCATCCCACACACGCGACAGCGTATCTGCTGTTACGGAGTGCACAGCAGCAGTGATCCGGTTCCGCAGGTCTTTCAGAGTGGTTGGTAGAGGCTGGACATAAACAGCTTCCTTCTCATAAACCCATGTGAAATAGTCACAGGGTGTGAGATCAGGAGATCTCGGTGACCAGAAGTGCAGATCCAGGTCCTCAAGTTCCCTGCAACTGATCCAGTGCTGAGGAAGGGAGTCATTCAAAAAGCCTCATACATTACAGTGCCAACGGGACAGAGCTCCATCCTGTTGGAAAATGAAGTCCTGGGAATTTTCCACAACTTGAGAGAACAGCCATTGTTCCAACATGTCCAGGTACGCGATTCCCATTACAGTTCTTTCCACAAAGAGAAATGTTCCATAGCCCTTCGTACAGGATACGGCACAGAAGACGTTGATCTTTGGTGAGTCTCTTTCATGTTGCAATGGTGAATGTGGATTTTCCAAACCCCATATGCGAACATTGTGTCTGTTGACTTTTCCACTAAGGTGGAACGTCACCTCATCGCTAAAAAATTGAACGCTGTAGAAATGTGTCATCCTCTATCTTTGCATGCATATAATCATAAAATGCAAGACACTTTTCTTTGTCATTGGTGGTTGAAAGCCTGCACAAGTTGTAATCGGTAGGGCTTGTGCAGCAAACTCTGTCTCAGAACTTTCCATACAGTTGGTTGGGGTATTCCAAGTTCTCGACTGGCTCTAATGGTAGACTTACTGGGACTGTGCTCAAAACTTTCTTGAATCCATTGGACATCATCCTCTGACACACGCGGTCGGCCTGTGCTTTTTTCCTTTGCACATACTCCCTGTCTGTTTAAATTGCTTAAACCAACGGCTAATGCTTTTGTGAGTTGGTGGTTGAATACCGGATTTGGTACGAAATGCCCGCTGCACTGCAATTTGCGACTCACTTTTCGCGAACTCAAGAACGCAGAAATCCTTGTGCTCCACACTCCCCATCTCACTGACAAGTGACAACTGGCAGTGAAACGGAATGACGGCCCTATTGCCGCGCGATCTCTACCGGCCGCTTCTGAAACCATCACCGCCTGCCCGCCGCCGCCCACCAAAAACTTCGAGACTTCCTCTTTTCATTGGTATAAAGTTTTTTCATTTTGGATTTCCTTGAATACATACGAATTTTTGAAAATAGGTCCATCATTTAGGATAACCGTGTAAGAAAAGAAAATAACGAATAACGCGCGACACAAAACAAAGCGGAGTACACAAGGCATTCGGTAACGGCGACAGCGCAATTATTCGTTGAGGTTGGCATTGTCGTAAATGCGGTAAGTCGAGCGAAAGCACTGTATAGTACAAGCTGAACAATCCGCCACTTTGAATCCTACGCCGGGAGCACTCGTTTAAACTCTACGGAGCACTTACACTTTTTAGTATGCTCTAAAGGCCATCAAATGCACATTCATTGTGCAGATAATATTACATCATAGTAAATGTATTGGCTTACATTTGGCTTTAAGAGGCAATCAAATTTAAGTAGGTGATTAGAAGAGTATTTCGAGATATGACACATTCACTTACGTTCCGTGTAAGTCTTACATTGCTGTTCTAAATATTTACCAAATACAGTTAAATGAGTTACCAGTATTTCATGGTTTGTATATGGTACATCCACTTAAGTTAACGGTAAATAAGACTTGCATTCGTAAACAATTATAAATAATGTTAAAATGGAACGCGACAGGTGCAAAAATTCCATGTCAGCACAAGAGGGAATTGCATGAGTACTCAAAGTACATAACTGATCCCAATTTTATTGACTGCTTCAAAAGCTTTAGAAGAAATCCCTCAGAAGTTATTTAAAAAGTAAAATAACTGCAAATATTTTATTATTACCAACAAGTTGCCATAAAGTATTATCAGTTTACTTCTTCTATAAAATTAACGGTTCCTTAGGATGATGTATGGTTTTATACAGGTGTTGCAAATAAAATCAAGAAAAGTAGCTTACTTTAAACTTACGATGTTATGTCGAGTTATGTAAATATAATCTGCAGCAAGATCAAAATAAGCACATGTCTTACATATACAGGGTGGTCCATTGATCGTGACCGGGCCAAATATCTCACGAAATAAGCGTCAAACGAAAAAACTACAAAGAACGAAACTTGTCTAGCTTAAAGGGGGGGACCAGATGGCGCTATGGTTGGCCCGCTATATGGCGCTGCCATAGATCAAACGGATATCAACTGCGTTTTTTTAAAAATAGGAACGCTTATGAGTGCTTCACTTTTTCTGTCTGTGGAAGATGGATTGGAGCTACTCAACTGTAGTAATATTCACTCCTCTTCGTTCATAACATTTATTTCCCATTAACAGCTAGGGTCCTGATGACCATGTACGAAAAGCGATCGATTTCGAAGTCCCTAACATCTTATCATCTAGCCCTTCACGGACGCCGTGAAATAATTAAAGCCATAAGGAAAACGATCGTATGCGTTTAGCACATTACATATGCTAGTAGTCAGTACGGTGAAGTCACGTATGCCACAATATAGTGTAACCTCCCCACAAAATTTTTAAAGAAATATAGCAATACTTAATAGAAATGAGAGCCAAGTGTAACCTCCCTACAAAATTTTTAAAAGAAAAGCACGATACTAATTAGAAATGCTGATGGACATGGCTCTATGCGTAACCTGCCCACAATGAAATGTACTGACAATGGCAACAAAAAATGTGAAATTCGCAATCTGACTCAAATATAAATCCTTCAAAAAATTAAAGTCCATTCAGTGACAAGAAAATTCAATTAAACCGAAATATCGGTCTTTGGCCCTGTGTAAAACAATCAGAATTAAAGTCTTACCTCAGAATAAATGGATGTCACATATCTGCTCTTGTTGTTGCGCACCGCTTGGAGGAACTGCATTGCAAATAATAATATTCTCTTTTTTTGTGATTTTAGTGGAATTTTTCTTCAAAAGAAGTGGAATGAAATGGGAAGTGCAACGAAATCTTGAGTTCAATAAAAAATTAAATTTTTGAGAAAATGCTTTTGAAATAAAAAAATTATTATTGGGAGACTTGTTGGAGAATAATTACAATAAATAAAATTTTTCATTATCTAATGATTATATTAATTAACAGTATACCTTATTCCTCATCTTGACCAGTGTTGCCGACCGCCTACATCATACAACCGCACTGGGCTGCTACTACTGACCGACCGCTCTGCATGACGACTACAGACTGAGTACTGCTCTCAACTAGACAGAGCTACAGACTCGCAACGACTACTACTGACAGACTCGCAACGACTACCACTGACAGAGAACCGCTCGCAACACTCGCGCGGTCAAGCGCATACTCTCTGGTCACAGATGCTACAATGCCTCGCCATCGCTGCTATGTTACATACGTGTTTCATAACCCTCCACTGGGGGGGGCAAAAATTTGGCAGCGATGGTGAGTCATTTGGACTTGCCAAGCGCGGCAAAATTTTTCTTTAATTAACAAAATCCTACAACTTACAGAATATTTAAATGTTGTGCACACGCACTAAGTACAAAATATATCAGACAAAGACAAAATGTGAATACTAAACATAGTAGCAAATCAGAAAAAAGTATATACAAATTTGTTTGACAGATAAAGTGCACAGGCACTGAAAAAATTCTTTAGCATATTCAGAACAAATAAACAGACTGGCAAAAAAATATTATGTTGACAAGTGTACATGCACTGAAAAATGTCTTTAGCATTTTCACAACAAATAAACATAATGGCAAAAAAAAAAAAAAAAAAAATCATGTCCAAAGTGCACATGCACTGAAAAATGTCTTTAGTATTTTCACAACAAATAAACATAATGGCAAACATCATGTCGACCAGTGACATAAGTGTACTCACACTGGAGTTTAGCGAATCGAAAAATGTATAACCTATGAACATAAATGATGTTACCAAAAAATTTTTTCTTTATGTGACAAGAATCAGGATAGGGAAGGGAAGGATTGCATCATGGTTGTAGCACTTTAGATTGCACACAGCTGCTCTGAAAGTCCATATCTTTCCACAGAAGTACAACACCAAGTGACACAACTTGAAGTTCTTTTCCCATCAGAATATATCAGTGTAGCCAAGACACTGAACTGTCGTAGTAATGTTCCATGTTTTCATTTTGGCAGTACATTACGTACACCAAACAGTGGGACCATAATAATGTCTTCATCGCTCATGGTGGTGGACAGCATGTCGTGTCAACACCACACTCTTACAAGGCACACCAACGTAGAATTAGTGCAAAACCAAAGATAGTGCTCCATGATCACTAGGATAAACAGGACAAATGGACATTGCAGTAATTCAGGGTAGTCAGCTTATGAGGTGAAGGACATCAAGTCACATAATATTGACAGTTACAGACTTAATTAGCAGTTTGTGGCATTCATAGCCCAGTTATTGAACATTTCTGTACCAAGTATGTAGTATTACAGAAAAATGTTCATTAATTGTTGTACATAGAATCAGTAGCCTTCTTTTCCTGGTTACAAAGCATTATGAAATAATCGCATTCTTTTCAGTTACAGAGTATAATTAAGAATCATTAACCTTCTCCTAATTACAGTTAATTAATCATTTGTCATTCGAATAATCATTAGCCTTTTCCTAATTACAGTTAATTAATCATTTGTCGTTAATTAATCATTTGTCTAATTACAGTTAATTAATCATTTGTCGTTAATTAATCATTTGTCTAATTACAGTTAATTAATTAATCATTTGTCATTTCAATATAGTAACAATTATTAGCCTTAATTAATTACAAAGCATTATTAAACAGTACCATAGTTAATTAATTATGTGTCATTCCAATCTATTAAGGATCACTAGCTGGCATCATGGGTAATCGTATTACAATAAACAGTGGCGGTCCTTGGCCAGTTACAAAGTATATTTAGTGAGACAGAATAGTGTTCATCAGAAGCCTTAATTGAAAAGGAGAGTCAATTATTGGCCTAGCATTAACATAATACATTGAGTGATACAAATTATTGGCACTCATTGGCCATTAACCAAAACATGAAAACTCAACATGGAAAAAAAAGGGCTAATTAATGGCATAATTAATAACAATTCTTCAAGTGACATTAATTATTGGCACTCAGTGGCCAGCAAGTATTGAATAGAATCATCATTCAGTATTATTCAAATTATTATGAAGTCATTATTAAAAATCAGTTAATTATAGTCATAGCATTAATAATCATGGGCATTACAAGTACTCATTACAATAAACAGTGTTCCTCATTCAGTAGTATTCAGATCATTACGAAGTCATTATTAAAATCAGTTAATTACAGTCAAATCATTAATAATCACAGGCATTATAAGTAGTATCATTACAACAAACAGTGGCAGTTATTAGCTAGTGACAAAGCATTATTTTGAATATAGTCTCATTAAGAGGTCATTACTCAATTGACATGCTATTCAGAGTTGATCAGTATTATTCAGAATTTTCTCAAACTGGTATCACTATTTGGGACTGTTAATACATTTTATATTTTTTTTTTTTTTTTTTTTTTTTTTTTGTTAGCAATGCATTGCGTTGGGATCGATAATTAATTGCTAAAACATAACACTATTTGCTTTTGACCTATTGCAGCAAATGAGGATAGGTAACGTCATTCGTCATGAGTCAGCTGTAGCAAGATTATGTAACAAGGCAGTACATGTGATCACATTTAGAAGTGATAAACACAAATGGGTAAAAAATAAAAATGCAAGTACTAGAACAGGTATAATAACTAACAGGTTTAGTAAGTGTCATGAAAAACTTCTCCTGGAAAAAATACAAAAACGGATTATTGACCTGAAAGAAGAAACGCACACTATGCTGAAAAGTAGTGAACTTCGAATTAACAGGCAGTGAAGTGTGTATAAAAATGTGTTCCATAGCTGTCCTTTCCAAAACTTTCAGTCATCCTACTATGCAATGTAACACCTGCTGTCAAAGCAAACTGCAACAAATACTTAAATAACTACGTAGCATAAATACATTACTTCAACATTATCCTCATCTGTAAAGAAAAAAACTTCATTATCCATATCATCATAACTTCACCATTATCATCACCTGTAAAGAAAAACTTCATTATTCATAATACCACATCCTTCATCATTATTCATCAGTATTCATTATCATCTGCAAAAAATCACTTCATTACTCATTACATAACTATTCCTTATCTCTAGCATATTTCATCACTAAAACTAAGATGTGTAGTTCAGTCTGACAGCCTGCATCAATCACCTTGTATTCTGAAAGAAAAAATTAGTTAAGACTGCTATTCTATGATGAGTATAGTATATTCTTGTTAATGCTTGTTAATCCTGATCCATTTACTCTTCCCCATAAAGTTGTTGCATCTCCTTTCGTTTATTCCGTAGGTGAAATTCCCATTTCTGTTGAATTTATTTCTTACATACATCATTTCTTTCTGAAATTGATGAACAGAGATTAATGTCTTGCATTTAAATCATATACCCACTAAATAATGACTGGTTTATGGTGACACAATTAACCATACAGCATAACATGACAGAAAACGTAATATGTCAAAGGCATTGACAGTGTTCAGAGGCAAAATGTACAGATAATATTACAATCCAGCAGCAAAAAAAAAAAAAATGTAAAACAGTCACGATGTTGAGATGTCATAAGGCAAAAAAAAAATGTCAAAGTCGACTGGTGTGTGTTATATCTTAACTATTTCACAATACATACAAACAAAACTGGAGTACAATCATATACACAAAAAAAGTGGAAAATGTGCACGGTCTGATGTGTAACGACAAGAAAAGCGACCTGCTAACCTTACCTTGCCGGGCACTTGCCAAGAAAAAATACGATAATCATCAGTAATTAGTCAGGCGAATTAATTGCATTAGTAAAAGACATCATAGTGTGTTGAATCATACAGTGGTTTCACTCAATAAACGGTTTAATGTTTGAGATATGGTGGTTGCCTTTCGATTTTCTAGTTCTCAAAGTTTCGACGTGTACAACATTGGGGTGAGGGATGCTGCGAATCCGATATGGACCTGCGTATAGAAGTTCAAATTTACTGCACTTACCTTTTAATTTACTGGATAAATAGTGTGTACGTACTAGTATCTTCTGTCCAACGTGAAAGTCTCGGCGTTTACAAACCTGTTTTTGCTGTCTTCTCCGGCGCTCTGCGGCACGTTTGATGTTCTTCAGCGCAATGTCAATTATTTCGTGGTGTCGTAGGCGACGACTTTTGGGAAATTCTATTAATTCTTTAATTTTGTTCGGTGGTTCAACGTTTTTCAGTATAACAGTCGGAGATAGCATAGTGGATTCATTTGGAATGGAATTAATTACATCTTGGAATGAGAGTATGTGTGTATCCCAATCAATATGTCTTTTGTGGCAGTATATTCGGCACAGCTTACCAATTTCTTTCATTAATCTTTCACAAGGGTTCGAAGAAGCGTGGTACTTGGATATATAGATCGGAGAAATGTTTCTGGCTCGTAACATGCGTGTCCATACGCTACTACGGAATTGAGATCCATTGTCAGAAATTACTTTCATTACATGCCCTACATGAGATAGAAAATGTTTTACAAATGCTTTCGAAACAGTTTTAGCAGTAGCTTTGCGTAATGGAGTGAAAGTAACAAATTTTGAAGTGAGCTCAACAGCGACAAAAATGTAGCAAAAACCTCTGTTAGTTCTCGGAATCGGACCAAAAATGTCTACTGCGGCCATGTGTCTTAATTTAACAGGTATAATGGGATATAATGGAGGAATATGTGAAGTGGTGTCTGATTTAGCTTTCTGGCAAATTTTACAAGACGCTAAAACTCGTCGTATACGTTTTTCCATGTTAGTAAAATAACAGTTCTTTCTCAGTATTAGAAAACATTTTCGTGCTCCGTAATGTGCGTAACTTAAATGAGTGTACCAAATTAATTTGTTAACCAGTTCGTCAGGTATGCATAATAACCAATTGTTGCTGTCAGGATGAGAGCGGCGAAACAGAATGTCATTGCGGACAGTGTAGTGGTTTCTAATCGTAACATTTTTCTTATCTTGCCAAAGGTGTTTAATTTCTTTCCACACGTTGTCTTTATTTTGTTCTTGTGCTATGTCCTGTAATGACGATGAAATAAAATTTTCAAATGCAACTTGCTGAATGTACATGACACTGAAATTTGCTTTGCAGAAGTTGGTTGCTACGTCTTGCTGATTGTTGCCGAGAGAACGCGATAGTGCGTCTGCTATAACATTTTGTGTACCGGGAATGTGAACAATCGTAAAATTAAATTCTTGCAAATAAAGTTTCCATCTGCTTAATCTATCGTGAGTAAATTTAGCCGAGAGTAAAAATTGTATAGCTCTATGGTCTGTGTAAACGGTGGTATGTCTGCCATAAAGAAAGTGCCGAAATCTCGTAAAAGCCCATACAACACATAATGTTTCTAATTCTGTAACAGAATAATTTCGTTCAGCAGGTGACAGAATGCGGCTTGCAAATGCGATGTTTTTAATCACTGTAGAACCATCTTCTTCAATTTCCTGGAAAATGTGTACGCCTAAAGCGGTGTTGGAACTGTCGGTAGCAATGGAAAAATTTCTAGTAAGATCGGGGTGCGATAACAGTGGAGCATTCAACAAAGCATGCTTCAAATAACATTCTCGTGAGCAAAATTCTGCTTGTCAAAAGTAATGTTTGCGTTACTGTAATATGCAATCTGTGCTGTATCTGGTTAAATTCTATCGTACGTGTTATTATTTACGGGAGAATGTTGTGGCATATCCACTATATGAACTGTTCTGTTATTTCATACTGACGTGTTACGCTATGGATGACACCTATTGTCTGTTCCATTCATGATTATTTGTTGTTGCTGATGTTGTTGCTGCTCATAAGATCGACTGTTATTAAATGTACACTGAAAATTGTGCTCGTTATTTTTACGTCTGTCATGATAGTAATTTCTATACGGCGCATTGCGATACGAGTTGAAATGGTGTGTTGTCTGTACGTAGTTATGTAGTTATTTCTTTGCTGCCATGCGTTATTATTTGTTGGACCGGGGACTATACGTGCACGCGGCGAAACATTAAAGCCTGGTTGACCTTGTGTATGCCATTGTTGGTTAGGTATCCTAAGCGGTTGACTTTCATGCTATTGTGGTGAAAAACATCTATTGTTACCAAAAATGTGGTTGCGACTGCCGAAAATTTTGTACATACTGATGATTACGACTTTATCTGTTAATAAAGTTACGCTGGTCCTGGAGTGCCTACTGAAAATTGTCACATTCGGTAAAATATTTGTCATGTCCGGTTTTCATTGTCATTTTTCTTAATTCTAGGTAGAGCAATAGTTAAAGAGCAGTTTTGATAGATATAAAGGATAGTAGAAGAGAAGGCAGCAGTGCAGAAAACTAAAGATGAAATAGCACTACTACAGCTCGGGGCCCTATGCTCGCTACGGCACATATTCATTAAAGTGTAATGAATCCCCTGAGGTCTTTACGCACTGCAAATAAATTTTAGCTTTTGTGTTATAGGCAATAGCGGTAAAATTTCAAAGGCAAATTGTTGTATTCGTGCTAATTCAAATTTCTTCATTACAGGCAATGCTGTTGTAAATACAAAAATAAATTGTCGCATCTGGTTCAAAGCTAGTTTCTGCATTACACGCAATAGCGGTGAAAGCATAAAAACAAATTGTCGTATACACCTCAAAGCGTGTACCTGTGTTCTGTCATTATTAAATTCTTTACATTTTCTTACAGATACAAATTGCTTATTATCAACGCTCTCGTCACTGAATTTGAGAACACGTTCAGGTTTGTGTGAAAGTCTGTTCGTCTGTGTAATTACGGATTTCAAGTTGCGTAGCTTTTCAGATTTTAAGTCGCGTGGCTTTTCGGATTTTAAGTCGCGTAGTTGCTGTAAATTGCTCACATTATACACGCTGCGTGACTCTGATAAATGCTCGCAACGTGGCGGATTCTGTGACGTGTTGGTGACTGAAATAGTCTTTAATTCTGTTACTTTAATGCTTTCGACATTTTGGTTGTTCTGTCGTGCAAATTTCTCGTCAACTTCCGTATTCGTAGTGTGAGAAACTTCCACTGACTCTAAATTAACTTCGTCGCGAATCTGTACTTCGTTTTTAGGACATTCTTCAGTGACTGCATTAATTTCGTGTATCAGTGTTTCGTTTGCTGAACATTGTTCAGTGACTGCAATAATCTCGTCTTTATGTGATTCGGTTGTGCCTACACGTGTGCTACTGAATTCTTGTGCAACAGTGCCAACCTTTTCATTACTGTTATTAGCACAAGTCTTAGTATCATCACGTAGTTGTTCCTTACTGTCCTGACATTGCACGGTAACAGCTGTAATCTGCTCACTAACTTGTTTGTTCTGTTCTTTACGGTCGTCTTGTTTTTCGTTTGTGAGATCGACACTTTTATCAATTGTTTCGCTAAGTTGTTTGTAATGGTTGTCAAAAATTTCATCAAGTTGTTGTTTGAGTTTTTTGTTATCTTGTTTGATATCTTCCCTAAGTTGTCTAAAATTTTCATTTTGTTGTTTGAACATTTTATTTAGTTCTTCACTGAGTTGTAGTAAAAATGCGATAGCTTGAGCCTCAGTAACATTACCCATTTGTTGTGCCAATACTCTAATTTCATTCTTAGTAACATCACCTACTATATTCTCTGTGCTGTTTAGTGGTGGATCTGGAACTTTCTCGTTTTCTGCAACCATTTGGTTATTCTGAGATTTACAAAAAGGTTTGCCAGTTAAACATACACTGTCAGTCCCTATTTCGGAATTAAATAAATCCGTCCTACTTTGTGTGATCTGTTCATTTTCATTAGACAGATTTGTCTGTACATTGCTTGAGTTTTCCGAATCGGGTGTGTTAAGCTGGGCAGCGCTCATTACAATAGAGCGTTCTGCGTCGTCAATTGTCAAATTAACAGACGAGACAATTGAGTTCGTTAGCTCATCATTAAGGTAAAAGTCATCATTAGTGGTCGGAATGCACTGATTGTTAGTGAACGCAGGATTGTCATCATTACGCTGCGTATCACAATTACTATCGGTCACGTTGTTTAAGTCGGTAATTTCATTCACAATACTTCGCGATACACTATTCACAGTCTTTCGCGGCATTTTTGCAATAGTCACAATTATTCACAAAACAAATAAGCACAATGCAAAAGCAACACACAAATACAACAAAGCAGCAAATTGCCGTTGACCTGTAGAAGGAAAGTCACAAGATTAATAAAAGCGTTGCGCCAAATCCTAATTATATCTAAGCAAACAAGAGCAGATATCTGACTGTCGCTCAAAAGACTCTCAACGAAATTCGATCCTGGACTGGGTGTCGCCAAGTGTAACCTCCCCACAAAATTTTTAAAGAAATATAGCAATACTTAATAGAAATGAGAGCCAAGTGTAACCTCCCTACAAAATTTTTAAAAGAAAAGCACGATACTAATTAGAAATGCTGATGGACATGGCTCTATGCGTAACCTGCCCACAATGAAATGTACTGACAATGGCAACAAAAAATGTGAAATTCGCAATCTGACTCAAATATAAATCCTTCAAAAAATTAAAGTCCATTCAGTGACAAGAAAATTCAATTAAACCGAAATATCGGTCTTTGGCCCTGTGTAAAACAATCAGAATTAAAGTCTTACCTCAGAATAAATGGATGTCACATATCTGCTCTTGTTGTTGCGCACCGCTTGGAGGAACTGCATTGCAAATAATAATATTCTCTTTTTTTGTGATTTTAGTGGAATTTTTCTTCAAAAGAAGTGGAATGAAATGGGAAGTGCAACGAAATCTTGAGTTCAATAAAAAATTAAATTTTTGAGAAAATGCTTTTGAAATAAAAAAATTATTATTGGGAGACTTGTTGGAGAATAATTACAATAAATAAAATTTTTCATTATCTAATGATTATATTAATTAACAGTATACCTTATTCCTCATCTTGACCAGTGTTGCCGACCGCCTACATCATACAACCGCACTGGGCTGCTACTACTGACCGACCGCTCTGCATGACGACTACAGACTGAGTACTGCTCTCAACTAGACAGAGCTACAGACTCGCAACGACTACTACTGACAGACTCGCAACGACTACCACTGACAGAGAACCGCTCGCAACACTCGCGCGGTCAAGCGCATACTCTCTGGTCACAGATGCTACAATGCCTCGCCATCGCTGCTATGTTACATACGTGTTTCAATAGAAGTTGATCTCTTAGTAGTACATAAAGTACCAGTAAAATTTAAGCAATCATTGTACTTAGTACTCTGCAAATTTTCCACTGTGTAAGCATACACACGCAACCATATCATGTATCACCCTTCCCTCCTCATCTCGATAGAAAATATGCAAATCTTATGAAGAACATGGAAATTTTATTTCGTATCCTCCTCCTCTTATGGGTACGTCACTTTTGCTGTCTGTGGGAGATGGATTGGAGCTACTCAACTGTGAAGAAAAGTGTATCAAAGTTAGGAAATAACGTAATATTACGAAACTATCAGCATTACCAAAAATAAAATTGGAGTTTACAAGTATCAATTGATCTGAAACGATTTCATGTTTTGTTTGAAGCGCTGTTCAAGTATAAAACAGAAACGGTCCAATAAGCATTACACAATTATAATTTATTTCTTCTTAGGAATGGTAAAGGAGTCCGAATATCCTCTGCATGTAAGATTACATTCAGGAATTAAACAAATAATTAATGTGACCCATTATACTTTTGTGATATTTACCATATGTATACATAGAAGCTTTTCAAGGTACAGATTAAGAAGGAAGATAGGAATAAACAGAAAACGAGCGAATAAATTTTTATATTACAGGCATCAAATGCTAATAATGGAAAGAAAGTACTAAGAAAGATGGGCAAAAATTGGAGCACAACTGATATGTGACTAGGACCTGCGGTTAGTAACTTAAGGCAAAAAGAAGCAGTAAAGCAATTAGGAGAAATGTGAAGAAAAGTGAATCAAAGTTAGGAAACAGCGTATCATTATGAAATTTTCCAAGAACATTGTGGTCGCAGTCAAAACTGATAAAACTATGAAGTGACTCTTAAGCAGGTTGAGTAAATTACTTCCCGAAGTGTCTGGATTACAGACAAAAATAACAAAAAGAAAACTTAAGTGAAGCTAAAATTATTATAAGAGATAGCAATGTATTAAAACTGGAAGATCAATGGAAGACTTGTATGGTAAAGAAAGCATGGAAAGTCAAAAGGACGAAGAGAGAAGGGAAAGTATGAAAATCACACTACTCTAACATAATATCAACCAAAGAAGTTGTGTGATGCTGTTGACCTAAAATTTAGGTGGTCAGAAACATTGAAAGCTGAAGTGGAATGATTTCAAAAGCATTACTATAGTTAGAATTAGAAGTTACACAGCAAAAAGAGGAAATCTTGAGGTTTTTGAGGGCCGTCTTTGTGAAGGTTTATTAAAAGAATCTACAGGTTTCACAGACGCAGAAGCAAAAGAAGGGCCCTGCGTAATTAATCTAGCAATGAGTGGTGTACCGGAGAGTTAGATATTTTTATCCTGATTGCGTCATCGCCGTACCTCATATGAGCTGTCGGTGGTGCCATCGCTGGTACTAACAACAGGCTCCGCAGTCCGAAGGTTTTTACCTGCATAACAGGGAAATAATATAATTAAAAAGGTCAGGGCGTATATATTCCTTTTAATTATATATACAGGGTGGTCCATTGATAGTGACCGGGCCAAATATCTCACGAAATAAGCATCAAACGAAAAAACTACAAAGAATGAAACTCATTTAGCTTGAAGGGGGAAACCAGGTGGCGCTATGGTTGGACCGCTACATGGCGCTGTCATAGGTCAAACAGATATCAACTACGTTTTTTTTTTAAAAAGGAACCCCCATTTTTTATTACATATTCGTGTAGTACGTAAAGCAATATGGATGTTTTAGTTGGACCACTTTTTTCGCTTTGTGATGGATGGCGCTGTAGTAATCATAAACATATGTCTCACAATTTTAGATCAACAGTTGGTAACAGGTAGGTTTTTTAAATTAAAATACAGAACGTAGGTACGTTTGAACAATTTATTTCTGTTGTTCCAATGTGACACATGTACCTCTGTGAACTTATCATTTCTGAGAACGCATGCTGTTACAGCGTGATTCCCTAAAAATACCACATTAATGCAATAAATGCTCAAAATGATGTCCGTCAACCTCAATGCATTTGGCAATACGCGTAACGACATTCCTCTCAACAGCGAGTAGTTCGCCTTCCGTAGCGATCGCACATGCATTGACAATGCGCTGATGCATGATGTCAGGCGTTGTCGGTGGATCAAATGGTTCAAATGGCTCTGGGTCTTAACTTCTGAGATCATCAGTCCCCTAGAACTTAGAACTACTTAAACCTAACTAACCTAAGGACATCACAGACATCCATGCCCGAGGCAGGATTCGAACCTGCGACCGTAGCGGTCGCGCGGTTCCAGACTGTAGCGCCTAGAACCGCTCGGTCACTCCGGGCGGCGGTGGATCACGATAGCAAATATTCTTCAACTTTCTCCACAGAAAGACATCCGGGGACGTCAGATCCGGTGAACGTGCGGGCCATGGTATGGTGCTTCGACGACCAGTCCACCTGTCATGAAATATGCTATTCAATATCGCTTCAACCGCACGCGAGTTATGTGCCGGACAGTCATCGTGTTGGAAGTACATCGCCATTCTGTCATGCAGTGAAACATCTTGTAGTAACATCGGTAGAGTATTACGTAGGAAATCAGCATACGTTGCACCATTTAGACTGCCATCGATAAAATGGGGGCTAATTATCCTTACTCCCATAATGCTGCACCATACATTAACCCACCAAGGTCGCTGATGTTTCACTTGTGGCAGACATCGTGGATCTTCCGTTGCCCAATAGTGCATATTATGCCGGTTTACGTTACCGCTGTTGGTGAATGGCGCTTCGTCGCTAAATAGAACGCGTGCAAAAAATCTGTCATCGTCCCGTAATTTCTCTTGTGCCTAGTGGCAGAACTGTACACGACGCTCAAAGTCGTCGCCATGCAATTCCTGGTGCATAGAAATATGGTACGGGTGCAATCGATGTTGATGTAACATTCTCAACACCGACGTTTTTGAGATTCCCGATCCTCGCGCAATTTGCTACTGATGTGCGGATTAGTCGCGACAGCAGCTAAAACACCTACCTGGGCATCATCAGTTGTTGCAGGTCGTGGTTGACGTTTCACATGCGGTGGAACACTTCCTGTTTTCTTAAATAACGTAACTATCCGGCGAACGGTCCGGACACTTGGATGATGTCGTCCAGGATACCGAGCAGCGTTCATAGCACACGCCCGTTGGGCATTTTTATCACAATAGCCATACATCAACACGATATCGACCTTTTCCGCAATTGGTAAACGGTCCATTTTAACACGAGTAATGTATCACGAAGCAAATGCCGTCAACACTGGTGGAATGTTACGTGATAACACGTATTTATACGTTTGTGACTACTATAGCGCCATCCATAACAAAGCGAAAAAAGTGGTCCAACTAAAACATTCAGATTTCTTTACGTAGTACACGAATATGTAATAAAAATGGGGGTTCCTATTTAAAAAAAAAAACGCTGTTAGTATCCGTTTGACCTATGGCAGCGCCATCTAGCGGGCTAACCATAGCGCCATTTGGTTTCCCCCTTCAAGCTAGACGAGTTTCGTTCTTTGTAGTTTTTTCGTTTGATGCTTATTTCGTGGTATATTTGGCCCGGTCACTATCAATGGACCACCCTGTATATATACAGGGTGGTATATATATAACTGACACTATCGATAATCGGAGGAGATATATAGTTTCAGCGTCTTGCACTGAGATACTCTAACACTGAGCTATAACCAGGGTTTCTTTATTGACTGTAAGAATTTTGCTGTAGATGTATGTGAAGTGGAAACTTAGGAACTACTTATAATGAGGATATTATGAGACAACAAGAAGTGAGGATAGCGAACTTTTTATGATTATTATGCAGAAGTTTATGGTTTATGATATAAAGTATGGAAGATTGATATTAGGGATTGTTAGGAATTACGTAATGATTGTACCCAGGGTGCATGCTTTGTTGATTGTGTTTTGGTGTCTTTCTCTGATGAGTAATATTTCGATGGTTTGGGATAAGTTTTTGCAAAACGATAATACAAGTCAAACAATTTGCAAGAAGGTAAACACTTTGTTTCAACAATACGCGTTTTTTTCTTTGCGAGCAGCTACGTGAAGGATTGTATACACTTATTACCATGTACTTGCTTTGACGAATTTGTGACTTTCCTTGCGCCAATGGATTTTTGCTCGTTCACACGATAATACCATTTCTCGTTCTTTTTCAGATATAGTTAACCGACTTTATCGAGGAGGCACAATTTTTTAATTACTCTCATTCTGAATGTTTACTTTGCTTGTTCGTAGATATTAAGTACTCTTCTTGATGCCACTTAAATTTTGCATTTCCCTTTACTCTTTATCCTTGTACGCATTTACTCGAGTATATAAAAAAATACACTCTCCAGAAATCGCTGTTGTACTCTTGCTTAACAACACGAGTGGTCCATTCATACTCATATAAACAAAAGACTGACAACAATGTTTGCCTATTGATACTTTCACACTGCACTGTACATGTAATAATTACTATATTTTAATGTTTCTTTCCTCGCACAGGATAAAGCAGATTTCGATTACGATTATTCTCTTAGAGATGTCACTACCGACACATCTGTATAAATTCTAATTTCGATGTTCGTAAGAAATGTTTGTTATTCTTTGTCATGTAATTTGAGAGTTTACCATGCGTAGTTTTAGATAGATGTCTTAGCTTTATTTTCTTTCACTTTATTGTAACAGAATACATGTACTTTGTAAAAGCAGCACATTCGTGGACTCAAGCAGATATACTCTCTGCGGCGTGAACGTTTTCCTTACCGCCACATGCCACATCGATTATCATGATTTTAGATGACTTCACAGACGTTTGGTGAAAAAGACATATGACATGGCAGTAACTTATGTGAGTGGTCCAGCTCTGAGTTGTCACTGAATTTATTTTGGACAAGTACTGCATCCACCGAGTCTACTCTTAGTTGCCTCACAAACAATCATGGTACAACACTTTCAGTTTATGAGTTATTGCAAGTTATAAGTGCTAAAAGATGCTTCAACATGCGCAAGATAGTGTACTGTCAGCAGCTTCGTGTACAAGAACCACAAAAAAATATTGCTTTGATACGTATTTGCAGCTCGTGGTCTCGCGGTAGCATTCTCGCTTCCCCAGCACGGGGTCCCGGGTTCGATTCCCGGCGGGTTACCGAGCGAGGTGGCGCAGTTGTTAGCACACTGGACTCGCATTCAGGAGGACGACGGTTCAATCCCGTCTCCAGCCATCCTGATTTAGGTTTTCCGTGATTTCCCTAAATCGTTTCAGGCAAATGCCGGGATGGTTCCTTTGAAAGGGCACGGCCGATTTCCTTCCCAATCCTTCCCTAACCCGCGCTTGCGCTCCGTCTCTAATGACCTCGTTGTCGACGGGACGTTAAACACTAACCACCACCACCGGCGGGGTCAGGGATTTTTCCTGCTTCGAGATGACTGGGTGTTGTTGCGTCGTCTTCATCATCATCATTCATCCCCATTACGGTCGGACGAAGGCAATGGCAAACCACCTCCATTAGGACCTTGCTTAGTACGGCGGTGCGGGTTTCCCGCATCGTTCCCCTACGCTCTGTCAAGGAGTATGGGACTCCTTCATCATCATCACATATTTGCTACGATTAAAAGACAATGTGGTCACAGTCAGTCTCACAAGATTTTGTGCTGAATAACTACAAAAGTAATAACGCAGTGAATGACATTTCTTCCCACGATTGATGACTTCGTAACTAGTGCACACTGATGTAATGCACAATTTTCTTTAACTTGTGCACACTTCTTTCGAACGAAATGTAATATATTCTGAGTGCATGTGAGCACCAATGTAAGCAACATTTGTAACTTTCCTTCGAGTACACCTGAGCATGAAATGTACAAAGCTTTTTGCAAATTGATTTCTGTGCGACTGAGCACCACTAACTTCAAAGCAAAAGTTTTTCCTGACTTCTTTACAGTGCATATATGCACGTCACATGTATATATTGTATACTCTGTAATTTTTTTGTTTCTCTATGATATATTGCACTACTTCCCAACTCACTACTACTTTTGTGTAATGCTGTATAGACAAATTTTTCAATACCATCTTTGCCATACATAAAAATAATCCTGCAAAATTCTGGCCAGAGAGTGCGTGGGATAGCGAAACACGTCTATTGGGAGTTTGTTATTTGCGCTTCTGGAATTTGTACATATTTTAGATGTCTCAAATGCTAATGAACTATTCTGAATCGATTATTATTAGTGTGCAGTCTTTGGTCAAGCAGCTCGTGGTCTTGCGGTAGCATTGTCACTTCCCGCGCACGGAGGTCCCGGGATCGATTCCCGGCGGGGCAGGGGTTTCCCCTGCCTCGAGATGACTGGGTGTTGTGTCGTCTTCATCATCATCATTCATCCTCATTACGGTCGGAGGAAAGCAATGTCAAACCACCTCCACTAGGACCTTTCAAAGTCGGCGGTGCGGGTCTGCCACATCGTCCCCTACGCTACTCGGAGTATGGGACCTTATCATCATCATCATCATCATCATCATCATCATCAGTCTTTGGTCAGAGTAGCTCTGTTGCTGGAAGACATGTTTGTTTTGTCATCGCTGCTTGGCATAGAGGAGCGCGGGAGTTCTATCGTTTGAGTAGTAGTGAGACAGACGCCGAGCATGGGACTCGTGGTAATGTCGACGTAAAGTTAAGTGCATCTGTGTTTCAGTAAAATGATTTGTATTTGAATATTGTGAAATAGGCGAGAGGGATTTGATTAGTGATTTAGAATGAAGAGGAATGAAGGTAATATTTTTTTTATTGGCACCGCAGCTGCAAGTAGTTAGGATTCATTGTTGAATGAGACATCCATATCAGGAAACTTTGGATTTTTCATTAAAGATAGTGTAATTTTCACTGTAAGATATTTTTTATGTTTATCAATTATTTGTCTGCCTTTGGTGAGTGTAAGGTTTTTATATCAATACTGCCCTTTGTCAATGATAATGAGTGTTGTTACAAGAATTTCGAACAAATAATAATATATCAGATAGTTTGAAAAAAAATTTGTTAAAGGAATATTTCACCCAAGAGCATTGTCCACGTCCTCGATCCAAGTCATTTTTCTTTAAAGAGTGTGTCACTCGATGATGTGTATAAAATAGTTTACTTGCGGTCTGGAGCATTGCAGGGAAACTTTCACTACGTCTTCTCCAAAAAAAGGTATGGTTGCTTTAAAAATAAAAGGTCTGATAACGTCTCACCAATAGTATGAGGTTTTTTGTTTTCTTGCTATTAAGAGAAAAAATTCATACAGTGTTTCAGTAACTTCCCCATTTTCCTGCTGAAATATCGCAGTAGAATATAGTTTCATGCTATTTAAAGAATTTCGTTTTGTACAAAAACTGTTTTGGTTCATTTTTCAACGCTGGGTGAGCTATTGCTAGATGAGGTTACAAGCGCTCAGACCTCAGTGAGTCGTTACCGAGGACACTGTTACACAACTGTTACACATAACATACTGTGAGAGTTAGACGCCGCCAACTCTACAATCAATGTATTCGCTAACTGCAGTAAGGTTATAAAATTTGTGACTTGCCTGTTCGCATGTTTGTCTTCTGAGGTGTCTGTACTGCCACACACTCCTCCTCTCCCCCCCCCCCCCTCCCCCACCCAAAGGGGCGTGTCCACCCTAGATACCTCGGTTGTTTTCGGTTATGGTGTTTTTTTCTATGCCAGTTCAAGGCTATAGGCTAATTTAGTTGATTCTGCAATAAAGTCTAGGTCCACTACATAAGTATGGACTATTGCAAGTTACAGAAAAGAAATTAGAGCAATGCTTTATAAACTTTAGGAAATATTTGTACCTGAATTCTGAAAAATACAACTTGCAGGAAATTGCGAATGAAGATACGAGTCCAATGGAACTCCTCAGAACATTCTTGAAGCATAGTCTTCATCCTGCAGCATTTCTTCATCTTCAAGCTTCCTCTTCTACATCTACATCTACATCTATACTCCGCGAGCCACCTTACGGTGTGTGGCGGAGGGTACTTATTGTACCACTATCTGATCCCCCCTTCCCTGTTCCATTCACGAATTGTGCGTGGGAAGAACGACTGCTTGTAAGTCTCCGTATTTGCTCTAATTTCTCGGATCTTTTCGTTGTGATCATTGCGCGAGATATATGTGGGCGGTAGTAATATGTTGCCCATCTCTTCCCGGAATGTGCTCTCTCGTAATTTCGATAATAAACCTCTCCGTATTGCGTAACGCCTTTCTTGAAGTGTCCGCCACTGGAGCTTGTTCAGCATCTCCGTAACGCTCTCGCGCTGACTAAATGTCCCCATGACGAATCGCGCTGCTTTTCGCTGGATCATGTCTATCTCTTCTATTAATCCAACCTGGTAAGGGTCCCATACTGATGAGCAATACTCAAGAATCGGACGAACAAGCCTTTTGTAAGCTACTTCTTTCGTCGATGAGTCACATTTTCTTAGAATTCTTCCTATGAATCTCAACCTGGCGCCTGCTTTTCCCACTATTTGTTTTATGTGATCATTCCACTTCAGATCGCTCCGGATAGTAACTCCTAAGTATTTTACGGTCGTTACCGCTTCCAATGATTTACCACCTATGGCATAATCGTACTGGAATGGATTTCTGCCCCTATGTATGCGCATTATATTACATTTATCTACGTTTAGGGAAAGCTGCCAGCTGTCGCACCATGCATTAATCCTCTGCAGGTCTTCCTGGAGTACGTACGAGTCTTCTGATGTTGCTACTTTCTTGTAGACAACCGTGTCATCTGCAAATAGCCTCACGGAGCTACCGATGTTGTCAACTAAGTCATTTATGTATATTGTAAACAATAAAGGTCCTATCACGCTTCCTTGCGGTACTCCCGAAATTACCTCTACATCTGCAGATTTTGAACCGTTAAGAATGACATGTTGTGTTCTTTCTTCTAGGAAATCCTGAATCCAATCACAAACCTGGTCCGATATTCCATAAGCTCGTATTTTTTTCACTAAACGTAAGTGCGGAACCGTATCAAATGCCTTCCTGAAGTCCAGGAATACGGCATCAATCTGCTCGCCAGTGTCTACGGCACTGTGAATTTCTTGGGCAAATAGGGCGAGCTGAGTTTCACATGATCTCTGTTTGCGGAATCCATGTTGGTTATGATGAAGGAGATTTGTATTATCTAAGAACGTCATAATACGAGAACACAAAACATGTTCCATTATTCTACAACAGATTGACGTAAGCGAAATAGACCTATAATTATTCGCATCTGATTTATGACCCTTCTTGAAAATGGGAACGACCTGCGCTTTCTTCCAGTCGCTAGGTACTTTACGTTCTTCCAGCGATCTACGATAAATTGCTGATAGAAAGGGGGCAAGTTCTTTAGCATAATCACTGTAGAATCTTAAGGGTATCTCGTCTGGTCCGGATGCTTTTCCGCTACTAAGTGATAGCAGTTGTTTTTCAATTCCGATATCGTTTATTTCAATATTTTCCATTTTGGCGTCCGTGCGACGGCTGAAGTCAGGGACCGTGTTACGATTTTCCGCAGTGAAACAGTTTCGGAACACTGAATTCAGTATTTCTGCCTTTCTTCGGTCGTCCTCTGTTTCGGTGCCATCGTGGTCAACGAGTGACTGAATAGGGGATTTAGATCCGCTTACCGATTTTACATATGACCAAAACTTTTTAGGGTTCTTGTTTAGATTGTTTGCCAATGTTTTATGTTCGAATTCGTTGAATGCTTCTCTCATTGCTCTCTTTACGCTCTTTTTCGCTTCGTTCAGCTTTTCCTTATCAGCTATGATTCGACTACTCTTAAACCTATGATGAAGCTTTCTTTGTTTCCGTAGTACCTTTCGTACATGATTGTTATACCACGGTGGATCTTTCCCCTCGCTTTGGACCTTAGTCGGTACGAACTTATCTAAGGCGTACTGGACGATGTTTCTGAATTTTTTCCATTTTTGTTCCACATCCTCTTCCTCAGAAATGAACGTTTGATGTTGGTCACTCAGATATTCTGCGATTTGTGCCCTATCACTCTTGTTAAGCAAATATATTTTCCTTCCTTTCTTGGCATTTCTTATTACACTTGTAGTCATTGATGCAACCACTGACTTATGATCACTGATACCCTCTTCTACATTCACGGAGTCGAAAAGTTCCGGTCTATTTGTTGCTATGAGGTCTAAAACGTTAGCTTCACGAGTTGGTTCTCTAACTATCTGCTCGAAGTAATTCTCGGACAAGGCAGTCAGGATAATGTCACAAGAGTCTCTGTCCCTGGCTCCAGTTCTGATTGTGTGACTATCCCATTCTATACCTGGTAGATTGAAGTCTCCCCCTATTACAATAGTATGATCACGAAACTTCTTCACGACGTTCTGCAGGTTCTCTCTGAGGCGCTCAACTACTACGGTTGCTGATGCAGGTGGTCTATAGAAGCATCCGACTATCATATCTGACCCACCTTTGATACTTAGCTTAACCCAGATTATTTCACATTCGCATTCGCTAATAACTTCACTGGATATTATTGAATTCTTTACTGCTATAAATACTCCTCCACCATTGGCGTTTATCCTATCCTTGCGGTATATATTCCATTCTGTGTCTAGGATTTCGTTACTGTTCACTTCCGGTTTTAACCAACTTTCCGTTCCTAATACTATATGCGCACTATTTCCTTCAATAAGAGATACTAATTCAGGAACCTTGCCCTGGATACTCCTGCAGTTTACCAATATTACGTTAACTGTTCCTGTTTTTGGTCTCTGAGGACGGACGTTCTTTATCAACGATGATAATGTCCTCTCTGGTAAGCCGTCAGGTATTTTATCGTTTCGCCCAAGGGGGGGTCCCTCTAACCTAAAAAACCCCCGTGTGCACGCCACACGTACTCTGCTACCCTAGTAGCTGCTTCCGGTGTGTAGTTGGCATTCCTTTTAGCACTTCTTGCTTCTTTGGTAACTTGAAGAGTGAATCTTTCAGCTTAATGCACCCGTTGTCTCTCACACGCAAGCAATTGATCTTCCATATTAGAGCCACATTTTATGCCTAAATTTCTCAGGACTTCCAACGTTCCTATCACTCCATCATTGGAATATATCACTGCATCTTGTACACCAACTTTTAATGTATTTAGTCCTACAAAAACATTCTTGGGTAATCTTTCCCGTATGCAATGTTTGAAACTTTCATTTGTATTCTGAATGCCCCCAAGAAGACATTTACTAAGCAAAACAGAGTCACTCAGGTCTTGGTTTTATTTCATTCATAACAGAGAGTTCACAGTTCTTTTAGAAATAATACTGCTTTCTGTAACGGAAATAAAGGGGGCGTGGCGGCATACATGACTGTGACTTTAAAATTTGGTATACATTGGTCATTTTTCATTTAAAACCCTATAATGTAAATATCAATGTAATCGGGAAAGACTATAGAATTTAATAAAGTAAAAAAAATTCGATTTTTTCACCATTTATAAGTACCCTGTATCATTAACCTGAGTGTTAGAAACGCCCCAAGTATCCGGTTTCTGAAATAACTGGTTTTAGGTTTTTATTCCAGTTATTTCCTGTAATGAACATAAAAAAATGGTTCAAATGGCTCTGAGCACTATGGGACTTAACTTCTAAGGTCATCAGTCCCCTAGAACTTAGAACTAGTTAAACCTAACCAACCTAAGGACATCATACACATCCATGCTCAAGGCAGGATTCGAACCTGCGACCGTAGCGGTCGTGCGGTTCCAGACTGTAGCGCCCAAACCGCTCGGCCACCCCGGCCGGCAATGAACATAGAAATCGATACAAAAATGAGAAATTTTGTCTCCTTCAGTTTCAAGATACATAGAATCGAAATATTAAACTCAATGGGGAAATAAAAGAAAACCTAACCCGTCCACTATTCGCTACTTTTCTCAAAAAGTGATAAGTATTTGAATATTAAAAAGAAATTTTTTTGAAATTCTGCTCAAAAATCATTTTGTAATCGAGGATTACACTACTATTTCGGCATTACGAATAGTCAGTCCTAAAGGGCCAAAATCGTGATCTAAGAACCCTATTTTTCATGTTAATTTGGCTGTTTTCAAAAGCTACAAGCAGGGAAAAGAATGTTAAGTAGACACAGGCAACAGATCTGCTGCTCTCTATTTTTAGCGTGCACTACGAATGAATTGTTAATTTTTTTTGTTATATGATGTAGCAAGTTTGTTGTGGCTCCTGCCGTTCTTAATCTTTTAAGCAAATGGCGCATTGTGCTTTATTCATACCGCACTTTGTAAAGCACCTCCAGATTAGATATGGTGCCATTCTGACGACAACAGCGAGAAAGTACCTCGTAGACCATATGGGACAAGTCTCGCACACTGCATGTACGCGCATACCATCCAAAACTATCCAAGCTACATGGTAACAGGTACACTATTCTCTCAGCAATGCTGTACCATTTCTTACCCCATGTGATAGTTACTCGTTTCTGTCGCTATTGTTATTAAAATACACACATCAAAAAAGTTTTGCATCGCCCCAGTTCCCAGAACTCCTGAAGATTGACGTTAACAGTGGACATTTTATCACGGACACAGTCCCTTTGGCTGTTCAGAGATGTCACTAAACCTGCCCAAAGACGTAAACAACCATGCATGAGCAGCGCCTATTAGCTCGAGGGGGTCCGACAGCCGATCAGTTCCAATCATTCCATCAGGAAGGAGGTGCACGGCTCGTGTTGTCTATAGTTCAGCCATGCCGAGAAGGTCAATACTGCGGTTCGATCGCGTCCGCATTGTTACTTTGTGCCAGGAAGGGCTCTCAGCAAGGGAAGTGTCCAGGCGTCTCGGAGTGAACCAAAGCGATGTTGTTCAGACATGGAGGAGATACAGAGAGACAGGAGCTGTCGATGACATGCCTCGCACAGGCCGCCCAAGGGATACAATTGCAGTGGATGACCACTGCCTACGGATTATGGCTCGGAGGAACCCTGACAGCAACGCCACCATGTTGGAGTATAGAGAGCGCTTGGCGCACATTTGTAGGTAGCTGTCTGTTAGGGAAAGACGATGGAGTAGGCAGTTTTTGTGGTGTACTGTGTGGAGCCATCAAGTGTTAGATTGATTTAGGTATGTCAATATTGTTGAAACTGGGAGAAGTCTTCATGCAAGCAAGGTAAATATATTAAATAATTATGATTTTTGTTTTTGCCTGCGTGTTAGTGTAGATAAGTGGGCCTATAATTTGTAATTGTTGACTAACCCCAGAATGTATGTAAACTGTTTTGATAAAAAGGCTAGTTAGATACTTCACTTTTGTAATGGTTCTAAGATTTGTTAACAGAGCTATATGTAATTTGATGATTTGAATTTACGTTGGATTAGTGAAGTTAGATAGTACTTGCTTTTTAAATCTCATTGTTTGTAAATAAATTGTGAGTAATGTAGCTTCAGTTTCAAATGTTTTTTTGAAAAGCCAAATTTAACTTGCAATATAATTTTTGCAAAACAATTCAGTGTCAGTAATTCACTATAAGCAGTACCGCCTCCCAGTCCAGGTCATATATTTTTCGAAGTAGTTGGAGTTTGTTAAATGTTCTCGTTTATCAGCCAAAAGAATTTTATGTGCATTTCAAGTATTATGGCCAGCATTGCACATTGCTGATCCTGTAGCTAGCATATTTTTGTTGTTCATGAGAGACCAGAATATATCGCGTTACTCCGTAGCTGCTTTAGAGGTAAGACAATTTAATTTATTTGTAATGTGCACAGGTATTAGTTTTGAACAGGGCCAGGTGATTCAGTGCCTAAGAGGCTGAATATATTTTGCTGTGACTGTATCTCTTTATTGCTATTGGGAGTTGCATTGCCCAATCAATTCGTATAAAGGTTTTTCTAACAATAACACAGAGAAAGCACATCACTTGCGGTTACAACACGCACGGTAAGTCGAGTTCATTAACAATTCCACAGATCAGACATACATTCAACGTAATTGTAAAGTTATTTCTTAAAAAAAAAGGAACGTTACAATACGAGAACAAGTAATGGACTTCCTGCAATATTCTGTGTCATCTCGCTTCATTTGTCGGAGACTAACAGCAGTTGGATTAGGGAATTACCGTTGCATGCGTAGGCTTCCGATAACACTACACCACGGCTGGGTATGGTGTTGTACTGTGACCAGGAAGCACGAACAGCTAATGAACGGTGTCGAATTGTGTTCGGCTATGAATTATGGTTCTGAACTGCCGCTGATGACTTTCGTCGGCGAGTATGGCTGCTACCTGAGGTGAGTTTCGGTTCTTTCAATGTTTTGGAGAGACACAGCAGTCTCACGTCTATGTCACTGTGTGGGGACCTGTCGGGTATGACTTCAGGTCACGGATGGTAGTGACTGACGGAACTCTGGCGGCGCAGAGGTAAGTCATGGACATACTGCATCCTCATGTGTTACCTCTCGTGCGACAGTATCGTGGTGCCATTTTTCGAGAGTACAACTCTCGTCTACACATGGCACGTCTCGCTGTAACTGTCTGCGTGATGTTGAGGTACTCCCGTGACCAGCAAGGTCCCCAGATCTCTCCCTGATAGACTATGTTTGGGACCAGCTCTAACATTCTGCGTGGTGTCTGTTTGTTCTAAGTCGTGTCCCCCTACCACTTTCGCGCAACGACGCTCTGAGCGTGTTTATTAGGGAATTGACTAGTTTGAACCTGGGACCTGTTGCTGGTAAGGAGACGCCAGACCACACGTGACATGTAGAGTTCAGAAGAGTTCAGTGAGGCTAGCAATGATATAATCAAATACTTAATCATTTCAGCGTCAGCTCCACTGCACTCCATGTAAAAGAATCTTAATACTAACTAAATTTAGTGGAAGGGGTTCAAGGCTTTCCTACTTTTAGTTACCTGGTAAAATAACGTCGAAATAGCAGTTAAGTTTACCATTGGAATTTTTATTCTACTCACAAAACATTGTTTATAAATTGCGCTATTGATGAAAGGAAATATTTTAATACAAGATGATAAAAACCAACTGCGTTCAACAAAAATGTGAAAGAATATTCCCTGAATGGGTTTCCAAGTTCTACAATGGATCGAAGGATGACCTACGCCATATCACATCTATAGGTTTAAATAAGTTTCATAAAAGAGAAAACTATCAAAATGATCTACAGTGACCCTCAAGTATCTTTAATTACTTATTTAACTTGTTGTAAATTACAGTGGCTGATGTGGCTTCTCAATAATTATACAACAGAAAAATCATCGAGTTTCAGATTTTAACTTCAAGTAGCAAATGTGAATACCACAAAGTTTAATTGACGATCGACACTAGTGTTACGTAAAAAGGGGAAGTAACAGATGAGACTTCTGCAGTTCTGAGTGAAGCCTTATGCGCTCGTATGTGGTATCGCGTGCGTTCATTACCTTGTCGGTGAATAGGCAGCGTCAGGGTCGGCGGGCGGCGCAGCTCCACACACCTCGCCGTCTCGGTAGCAACTCTCACGAACTTCTCTTTACTACAAGTTACTGGAGTGGGTTTAAGAAAAAGATATCTGGCTGTGTTTTCAACTGACCAATCGGGTTCTCAACGTTAACCTTAAGCTCCGCCTACAAAAATTCTGTCTAGCCAATGAGAAACGTTATACTTTTTGTGGTGGGGCAATGCTTTTAATGTTTGCTGCGTAACAGAGACGCGTATAGTCTCACGCTAAAACTTGCAGCTGGTGTGGCCCTTTTAGTGTTATCGTAAGATCTATACTGTTCTTCTGGAGGGCTCTATCTTTTAACATGGGCTGGGGGCTGCTCTTGCGATCGGCTGGCGATGTGGGTATGCTTCTGTTCTCGTTTCTCCCCTCGGAACTGCGTCTGTTTCACGGTGGGAAGGTATTGTTGTGACTTGGCAAGACAGCCAAGCCACTATGAGATAGCCGAAAGGCACGCGTTTAAGCTCACGCAGGCTGGCGTGAGGTCTGGAACAGTTAAAGGAATAGAGACTAGCAAAAAAGGTACGTAGCTTCTGGAATACTTAACTTTAATCCATAATTGGTGAACATCGGTCTGACGGTACATGCATCACAAAATAAATAGCAAATGATAATGGTGCCTTGCTAGGTCGTAGCAAATGACGTAGCTGAAGGCTATGCTAACTATTGTCTCGGCAAATGAGAGCGTAATTTGTCAGTGAACCATCGCTAGCAAAGTCGGCTGTACAACTGGGGCGAGTGCTAGGAAGTCTCTCTAGACCTGCCGTGTGGCGGCGCTTGGTCTGCAATCACTGATAGTGGCGACACGCGGGTCCGACGTATACTAACGGACCGCGGCCGATTTAAAGGCTACCACCTAGCAAGTGTGGTGTCTGGCGGTGACACCACAGGTATGACATGCATTTAGGCGTTCTTGTGTTAGTCTGTGGTATTCCATTTGCTCACTCGTTGATCGTATTACTTTGGTTAATTTAATGTCAAGATTTATTCGGAGCTATATGACATACTGCTGGATTTGCTATCATGTCAGGGTTTTCATGGAAGGTGTTGGATTTGCCTGACACCTTACACAGCTCGCTTCCATCCCAGTATCAGTACGGACCAGCTACAATAGACTTGGACCAGTTTTCCTCAGGAGAGGATACACAGGTTGTATGACACCCTTCCCATCCGAATCAATGCATGCATCCAGGCTAGAGGGGGTGCAACGGCACACTGATAAGTGCTCTCATATTTCCAAGTTCTCTGAAAATTTCAGTCACTGTAATCAGTGAAGTAACATCACATACCATGTCAACTCGTGAACTTTCGTTTCGTTTCCTATTCTCCTTTATGATGTTCCACTTTTTATGCCAGACAGTGTCACAGCGCAGGAATCAGACCACTGATGACGATCGCATTACAATGAATTGACAAAAATCAGTCGATAGCGAGATGCACACAAACAGATGGCGGTAGCATCGCGTACACAAGGTATAAAGGGGCAATACGGTGGAGGAGCTGTCATTTGTACTCAGGAGATTCATGAGAAAAGGTTTCCGACGTGATTATGGCCGCACGGCGGCAATTAACAGACTCTCAACGCCGAATGGTAGTTTGAGCTATACGCATGGAACATTCCATTTCGGAAATCGTTAGAGAATTCAGTATTCCGAGATCCACAGTGTCAAGAGTGTGTCGAGAATACCAAATTTCAAGCATCACCACGGACAATACACTGGCCGACGACCGTGACTCAACGACCGAGAGCAGCGATGGTAGCGTAGAGTTGTCATTATTAACAGGCAAGCAACATGCCCTGAAACAACGGCAGAAATCAATGTTGGACGTATGACGTACATATCCATTAGGACAGTGCGGCGAAATTAGCGTTAATGGACTATGACAGCAGACGACCGATGCAAGTGCCTTTGCTAATAGCATGGTTCGGATGTGGCGCAGATCCCACGAAGACACGGACCCAAGTTGTCAACAAGCACTTTGCAAGCTGGTAGTCGCTCCACAACGGTGTGGACTGTGTTTACTTGGAATGGACTGGGTCCTCTGATCCAACTGAACCGATCACTGACTGTGCGGCTACATGGAGACCAACAGCATTGGAATTTTTATGGGTGACTATACGCCATGTCACTGAGCCAGAATTGTTCGCGATTGGTTTAAAGAACATTCTGGACAATTCGAGCGAATTGTTTGGCTACCCCGATCGCCCAACACGAATCCCATCGAACATTTGTGGGACATAATGGAGAGGTCAGTTCGTGCACAGAATACTGCACGCGCAACACTTAAGCAATTATGAACGGCTGTAGAGGCAACACGACTCGATATTTCTGTAGGGGACTTCCAACGAGTTGTTGAGTCGGTGCCACGCCGAGTTGCTGCTGTGGTGTCACCGCAAGGCATCACACTTGCTAGGTTGCAGGCTGCAAATCGGCCGCGGTCCGTCAGTACACATCGGACCCGCGAGTCGCCACTGTCGACGCTAGCAGACTGAGCGCCGCCACTCGGCTGGTCTTACGAGACAAGTTAGCGTTCAAATGTTCAAATGTGTGTGAAATCTTATGGGACTTAACTGCTAAAGTCATCAGTCCTTAAGCTTACACACTACTTAACCTAAATTATCCTAAGGACAAACACACACCCCATGCCCGAGGGAGGACTTGAACCTCCGCCGGGACGAGCCGCACAGTCCATGACAGCAGCGCCATAGACCGCTCGGCTAATCCCGCGTGGCAGACAAGCTAGCGCACTGCACAGTTCTACAGCCGACTTTGATAGGAATGATTCACTTGTTATAGCTTCAGAGATCTCATTTGCAGAGTTAGCATAGCCTTCAGCTAAGTCAGTAGCTACGACCTAGCCAGGCGCCACATTCAGTTTATGCATTGATAATTGATCTATATGTGTGAAGCAATCAAAATTGCAAAGAAGTATTCGCAGTTCAGTCTATACCTGCACTTGTAAATATTATTGTACAAACCCAAGATCCACGTTCACCGTTGATGCTGGAATAAAGCTAAGTATTTAATTGTATTCCTGTCTACTAACTTTCTTATCACCTGAAATGTTTCAGATACATCCCGTAAAGTACAGATCATTGATCCTTATTTCAGCCTACGTGATCAACGCGTGCAATTAATGGCCACAGCTCGTGATCAGACTAAGAGTAAAATTGCGTCACTCAGCCGGGTCACCCATTTTCCATGAGGCTATTAGTTGCGCCTCATACGTAATAGTTGCACTGCACCGAGCGAAAGGAGGTCCGAGACGATATTAGGTGATATTCCGCGACTTCTGTCCGTGTAGTGTGCTGACTTGGCCTGCAACGTCTCAGACTACTCTCGGCTGAGAACTTTTGGTGAATGCTGAAAGTTATGGTTTCACGACGGAACACCAGTAGTTGCTAGAGGCCATCGTCAGTTATCATAGTGATCAAACCAGATGACCTCCGACATTTGGTGGACTAGATTACACCCAGAATCGAGGCAGTGGTTAAATCAAAAGGATGTCCGACAAAATAATGGAACATTGCAATAACTTTTGTACCAAATAATTTCTAATTTATGAAATTTTTGGATTGTGGGTACTTTATTGTTTTTTGATTAATTTTTTACAGTTTCATTCAAAATTTCAATCAGCGGAAATTAGGACTCGTTTTCCGGAAAATTGTAATAAATTATAATGTACAGGGCGTCCGAAAAGACTTTCCGTGATTACATAAATTGATAACTCAGGCTAGAAGTAAGATAAATATACGAAACTTGTGTCGAATTGTTTACAACTATCAAAGTTTTTTTTCTGTTTTAGGTTCGCAGTGCGTAAGTAGTGGACGAGGTGCAGTGCCCAAGAAGCCATTTTAACCAATCAGTAGAAGGCACAGTGTGTCCTGTGGTACCATGAGACACGATCACCAACCACAGTGCAGAGACACTTCCAGACAACATTTGGAAGGAATCCACCTGATGTGAAGAGAATTAAAGCGTGGTACGAGAAGTTCAAGTACACAGAATCGGTTGCTGACCTTCCGAGGTCTGGTCGACCAAGAACCTCAGCAGACAGGGTGGAAGCTGTAAGGCAGTCTTTTCTGCGAAGTCCGAAGAAATCGGTGCGCAGGGCCTCACGTGAATTACAGATGCCAAAAAGCTCTCTCCATGACATTTTACACAAACATTTATTGTTTCGTGCATACAAAGTGCAAATCGTTCAGGCCTTGTTGCCCAATGACAGTACACGTCGATATGACTTTGCTGTCGAAATGCTATCACGTATTGAGGACGATGATGGTTATCTCAGACGAAATGCCTTTTCCGACGAAGCGACCTTTTTTGTCAGTGGAGTAGTGAATCGCCATAATGTGAGCATTTGGGGTTCACAACGCCCTGGCGAGGTCATGGAGTGCACCTGAGGCAGTCCAAAGGTGAATGTTTGGTGCGTGCTATTGCACGATCGAATTATCGGGCCATTCTTCTTCGCTGAGGCTACCGTCACATCTGGAGTGTATCTGGACATGTTGCAACAGTATGCTGTTCCTCCGCTGCTTCACCCCGATGTCTTGTTTCAGCATGACGGTGCACCGCCTCATTGGGGTTTGGACGTCCGTGCCTATCTCGATGTCACCTTGCCAGGGCGATGGATTGGTCGTGATCGGCCAACGGTTTGGCCTCCACGCTCTCCTGACATAACCCCATTAGACTTCTTTTTATGGGTTATGTCAAGGACGAGGTCTACCGAACACGTGTAGCAGATCTTGAAACCCTGCGGCAACGGATAACCACAGTCGTTGAATCGATCCCTCCAGTGAAGTTCGCTAATGTGTGGACGGAAATTGAAAAAATGGTTCAAATGGCTCTGAGCACTATGGGACTTAACATCTGTGGTCATCAGTCCCCTAGAACTTAGAACTACTTAAACCTAAATAAGCTAAGGACATCACACACATCCATGCCCGAGGCAGGATTCGAACCTGCGACCGTAGCAGCCGCGCGGTTCCGGACTGCGCGCCTAGAACCGCTAGACCACCGCGGCCGGCACGAAAATTGAATATCGCCTAGATGTGCTACGTGCTACCAAGGGTGCTCATGTGGAAGTTTACTGATGTGTGAAAAAAACTTTGATAGTTTGTAAACAATTAGACACCAGTTTCATATTTGTATCTTACTTCTAGCCTGAATTATCAATTTATGTAATCAGGGAAAGACTTTTCGGACACCCGTTATGACTCAAATAAACTCCTGAATGGAATATTAAATAAATCCTTACAAATTGTCCAGAGTCGAAGTCACTGTTGTGGTAGCTGTGGAGCGCCATGCATCCGAAATGAATTTTCGTGTAGCTGGCCAGGCGAAATGACGCCCGCTGGCGGTGAAGAGGAGCGCCGCTTTCCCCTGGGACCGCCACCTCGTAGCCTGCCGGCGCGGCGCCTGCTTCGGGCAATCCGGGCGCGGAGCCGCTGGAAGCGGGCGAGGCGCTGACGGCATCTCGCCAGGGCCGCGGCAATACCGCTGCTGCTGCAACCTCTGGCAAATTGGACGGCTGGCGGTGCGCGGCTGGGACGGGGCGACGACCCGGCCACCGGCGTTCAATCTCGGCCAAGTGCACGCGCATGCCGTCACAGAACACGGCGGCTTCACTTCTAGCTCTAGCGACGGGTCGCTGCGCTGGAGCCAAAAACGTCTCAGAGGCAACATCGAGAACACAAGTAGTGTGCACAGCGAAATCGTCCGATTCCAGATGGTTGTGTAGAATAAAGAAGCATTACCCCTTTCACGTTACTGTTACTGTTGTTGTTGTGGTCTTCAGTTCGATGACTGGTTTGATCCAGCTCCCCATGTAGCACCTATTTTCGACGTATTTTGAATCCGTATCAATGTTTCTGTCATTTTGTAGTGTCCTTTATGTAGAATGTTGTATCTATCATGGAAATTCTTTGACTATGTATACATACAGGGCGTCCACAATGAGACTCCAACATTTGAACTCATAAAATCTGAGAGGAAACACTATTTATTGACGAACAAATACAGGGAAATCATACAGCAGCTCATCAAGTTTTCATACACAGGTGGACGGTTCAATACACTTGAATATGGGCGCCACGGGTAGCGCGAAGAATATCAAGTCTATAATCGATTTCGTGCCATTTTGTTGCGGAGCATCTGTTCTGTGACAGAGTTGATGACAATTCTTATGCGCTGTTTCAAGTCTTGCAGGTCCTTTAGTGGTGTAGCGAATACCCGCTCTTTCACATAACCCCACAAGAAAAAATCGAGGGGGGTTATGTCGGGCGAAAGTGGCGGCCGAGGAATTTGACCTCCACGGCCAATCCATCGTTGCGGGAATGTGTCATTAAAAAATTTTCGGACATCAAGGCTCCAATGTGGTGGTGCACCGTCCTGGCTGCAGGTCTGTTATCTGTGGCACGGCAAATTGTTCCAACATGTCCAGGTAGATGGCTCCGTCCACAGTCGGCTCCTGATAGAAAAACGGCCCAACAATGCGATTTATCATCAAACCACACCACACATTAACTTTCGGACTGTTGCGCATGTGTTTCCTAGGTGCATGTGGATTTTCGGACCCCCATATGCGCACATTGTGACGATTGACAGCTCCTGACACGTGAAAGGTTGCCTCGTCAGTAAACATCACGCGTGGTAAAAATGTTTCGTCCGCGGCAATGCGTCCTAACATTACACAAGCAAATTCTTCTCGCTTTGGTCGATCATCAGGCTTGATTTCTTGCACAAACTGCACTTTATATGCGTACAAACTAAATCGCTGATGAAGCTTTTAGAGCACTGTTGAACTTTTCATACGAAGTTCTCGTGCTGCCTGTCGCACTGACTTATGTGGACTTTGTTCGATGACCGCCGCACTTGTTCCACATGATGTTCGCTGATCCCAGGTTCAGCCTACCACCACCACCCCCTTTCGAAACACTCCCAGTAGACAAAAACTGATCACACCACTTCTTTATAGTCTTGAACGACGGGGGCGCTTTGTTGTAAACTCGACGAAAGATCCTTGCACTTGGGTCGCCGATTTTGTCTCTGCATACCACCAGATCACTTGTACACGCTCCTTCATATCCTCCATTTTGCGAAAACAATTGATTGCAGCTCCACTACGGCCAAGGTCCACCATCTGAAATGAGAAAGATATAGGATATTAAAATGTTGGAGTCTCATTGTGGACACCTTGTATTTCAGTTATGCGGAACTTCTGAACGATGTTGCTTAAATCACGCTTGTGGATTTAAATAACTAATGAAATGATTGTTATGTACTGTACTATAAATGACTTGGTCCATAGTTAGGGAACGTATGGTTGAATGTGAAAGATGTGGGGAAACCCCGCAACTAAGGAAGTAGCCTGGCGGAGTGGAAAAGGTGTGGTTGGCGCGCAAGTGGCAACTCGTCCTTTGTGTCAGGTAAGGAGTCTGGGTTGAGCAGTGCTATGGTTACCATCTTGCTAGTAGCTGCGGATCATCGTGACTCTTATTCTTGGAGTTTTGAGGCCAGAAGAGCTTAAGAGCAGTATTTATGGGCCGCGGATGCTGTACTTCGTGATGATATTATCACGGCATCGCTTTTGGCCCTATAAAACTACAATTCTGACGCCAAGAAGACAAGTAGTAGGGTGACGCTAGCAGTACTGCCATGACTGCATCGCCGTCAGGTTAACAACCACTGAAATTTACGCCACCAGTACCACCAGCCTTCCGCTAAATCATTTGTATTTGGCACTCTGTAAATGGACCAGGTATTTGTCAAATTTGGTTGATTTTAATAATAATTGTGGTGCTGCTAAAAACTCTGTCTTACACCTGCGGTCATCCCAAACCCGGACAGGAATCCTATCCTAGTGAATATAGTTCCGAGTATCCTATTTTATTATGGAAAGACTTATTTGGCAGCTGTAAAAATAGTCATTATTGCTTTCTAATGTGTGGAGCTATAGTGTTTAAAATTCAGTTTTATAGTTTGAGAAATACTCCATTTCCAGTGCGTTTTAGACCAATCTGCAGCCATTTTCTTAAATAATTTGCCTTACTTAAAAAGCTGGCTGAAAATATCAAATTTAATTTGAAATGAAAAAGATGATTAATTGTTGCATTAATGCACTTTGATCAGGATTACAATTTTTATCAGTGCTTGTTTCATGAGAAAGTGTTAAAAATGGTTCAAATGGCTCTCAGCACTATGGGACTTAACATCTATGGTCATCAGTCCCCTAGAACTTAGAACTAATTAAACCTAACTAACCTAAGGACAGCACACAACACCCAGTCATCACGAGGCAGAGAAAACCCCTAACCCCGCCGGGCATGGGAAGCGAGAACGCTACCGCACGACCACGAGATGTGGACAAAGTGTTCAAACTGGAATTTAATGTTGTGTTGGCATTTGCACAGCCAACAATATTTTGAGTAGGTCAAAAGACTGCTTATCGAACCACATTTGTTATTTAAAGATTTATAGTTTGTTGTGCTTTACTTAATTAATAATGAAGCAAAGCAAAGGCTCCTTCAGAGCCAGTGTAACTAGATTTGCATTCTGTTTAATTGCTTCAAATCGAACTTAAGAAATATTTTCTGTGTTAGCTATTCTAATGCAAGTTGGTTAATGCACACGCGTAGAGAGACCCTGTACTAAGCAATGAAGTTGTGGAGTATGATCATTAACAGACACCCTAAATTAAATCAGAGTCATTTCATGCTCTTTCCTGTTTAATATTGCTACTAGTTTCATGTGTGTTGGTGATTGGTTCTATTAACTGCTGCATCCACTTCATTTAAGTTACGTGTTGTCGAGAGGAATATGTTACTGTTTATTATCTCATTGGCCATTTGTTTGTCTGACTTACCAGTTAGTAGCAAATTTATCTGCAAGGTTAGGTTATTGTGTTGTAAAAAATGGTTCAAATGGCTCTGAGCACTATGGGACTCAACTGCTGTGATCATAAGTCCCCTAGAACGTAGAACTACTTAAACCTAACTAACCCGCGTCCGGCCATCCTGATTTAGGTTTTCCGTGATTTCCCTAAATCACTCCAGGCAAATGCCGGGATGGTTCCTCCGAAAGGGCACGGCCGACTTCCTTCCCCATCCTTCCCTAATCCGACGAGACCGATGACCACGCTGTCTGGTCTCCTTCCCCAAACCAACCAACCAACCAACCAACCTAACTAACCTAAGGACATCACACACATCCATGCCCGAGGCAGAATTCGAACCTGCGACCGTAGCGGTCGTGCGGTTCCAGACTGTAGCGCCTTCAACCGCTCGGCCACTGTGGCCGGCTACTGGTTGTAGTGAGGACAGATATAAAGAAAGAGTTAAGTGTGTGTGTGTGTGTGTGTGTGTGTGTGTGTGTGTGTGCCAAAGAAGGTTAGCCCTAGCACTGCCTTCTGCTGTATTATACTGGTTGGCACAAGAATGCCTAATTAGGCTGGCGACCGATGTTAATAAGTAATGTTACAACTTGCTTTTGTGCTGGGAGAACGTCTGTTCCTGGCCCATCTGTTCACTGTTGGTTATACTCTGCTCGAGTATTTCGGAGACGAATCCCAGTTTGATTATTGCACAATACCTCCATCTGAACCGGCTCACTGGAGTCGTGCGTCGGTCTCTGGTTCCTGAAGATTTGGTTTGCTTATTACCACAGCGCTCGCTGCAACATCTTCCACCAGTGCATTGGCCGCGTTATTTCTCCTGATTTAACATCCTGCACATTAATTTTATTTTTGCAGATTTAATTATCGAAGAAAGAATAAAGTACAGTCAGTTCCACAAGAAAGTGTACGTCGTTATCTGTATTAAACAAAAGACACTCTTATAAGTATATGTTTACATGAAAATACGTGTTATTATTGGTTGGACAATTACCTAATAGTTAATCTAATCGCTGCCATTATCGATTATGGTTTGGCATCTTAGCCCTCTCTCCGGTAAATCATCCACGTTTCCAACCTCTAAACATAGTTTGACCCACTTCGCTACGAATGTCCTTGACTTTCTAAGAATTTTAGCAGCAGCTCCATATGAAAGCTTTGGTGTCTCGATGATTTACAAGAAACACTGCCTCGTGAGCCGGCCGGGGTGGCCGAGCGGTTCTAGGCGCTTCAGTCTGGAACCGCGCGCCGCTACGGTCGCAGGTTCGAATCCTGCCTCGGGCATGGATGTGTATGATGTCCTTAGGTTAGTTAGGTTTAAGTAATTCTACGTTCTAGGGGACTGATGACCTCAGATGTTAAGTCCCATAGTGATCAGAGCCATTTGAACCATTTTTTTCTGCCTCGTGAAGCTCTAGATATTTTGCTCTCATTTTGAACTGCAATCGATAAAACAAAACATTCAGCTCTTACACTGTTTTTCTGTACGTTGTGCAGAGACGCATCGATTACAGATTCCAGACCATTACCAGAGGTGTAGCTGCGGACGTTACATTTAAAATTATTGCGTACCCTTTCTTGCGACAATACGACTGGTTTCCGTAGATTTGGTTGACTTACTAGGAGAGCGCTCGGAGCAACAACTTCTACCAGTGCACTGGCCGCATTATTAGTCGTGATATAGGATATCGTACATTAATTTTCTTCTTGCAGGTTTGATCATCGAAGAAAGAAAAAAGCAGATTGCCTTTAATTTGGTTTATGAATCGTATAGATGACTCTGTTTGGTGTTAGATTTGCTATTTGGTAATTTCTCAGCGACATTCTTTATATTTCTTGAGCAGCTGAAGGATATTCACTTCTCTCTTTTTCTTTTTGACTTTTTACTTAAGGGAGTAAAACCATGTGGCATATTTTCTTTCAGTATATAAATCACTGCAATTCTTTTTAATTAGATGTATTATCACTACATGCAAATACTGTCGAAGCAATGTCGTTTAGTCGTATTATCAACACAGATGTATACAGTACCAAGTGTTTCCAGTATGTATGTTGCTCATTATGACTAAACAAGAAGTGATTTATTTCAGTGTGAGATACTGTATGATACAAAATGATCGTTTGTTATTTAATTTTGTAACAGCGTATTTTTTTTAAAATGACAATGTGTGCAACAAACAACGGTGATATCTTGTTGCGATCCGTGGCTGTCGCGTAAGCTGTGGTTGTGGCCGGCTCAGCGAAGATTCTGCCCTTGGAATATTGCTTCGCTAGTACGCTTGACGTGAAACAGAAAAACAAAGACGGTTATCAAATATTTGTTTCCTATAATGTTTTAATACGCAAGTAAAATCATTACATTACGTATACAAATAAAAACACTTAAGGTACATAGTGTTTCAAAGTCTTTGCCTTAGGTGTCTACGGGTGATACATTACGTCGTGCAGAATAACTTGTTTTAGAGACAAAACGTCGCTGACTCTTTCCTGTGACGCCAGGAAAATTTCTCTAATTATTGGCCCTGGGTCGACGAGATTCCGCCAAACTAGCTGGGTCTTCTTAGAGGCACGCTAGCTATCGCAGCAAATTGGAAGGACGATTTTCATCAAGAAAACCGTTAAGAATGAGTGTCTCTCAGAGTAAAAAGGTATGTTAGAAGCGAATCGGGAAATTCTGCTGGGCTTACCCCTTTCCATCAGGAGCAGCTGATTGCATTACAAGAAATACACAAGCCCCCTCTCAGTGGCATAACCAAAACAAAAAGGGCGTCCAGTGTCACTGGGAAGCGCCAGTGAACATTTTGTCTCCAACAAACGTCGCTCCCTATGATGTGGTCTACGACCGTTCGACGTTTGATGTCTTAGGTGGGAAGTACAGTAGTGTCAAACATCCGATATCTTGTCACAGATTACTCGACAGTTTCTATCCCCCCCCCCCCCCCCTTGCACTTCCCTGCATTACTGAACTGACAGTTCATATCGATGCCTCGGCATGTCTTGTCAACCGACCCTTTCTTTCAATCAAGTTGTTCAATAAATTTCTCCCCGATTCGATTCAGTTCCATTTCCTTATTCACCAGATATACCCATCTAATCTTCACCAGACTAGTCTTTAACGTTTATCGTCCACATCTCACTTACGTATAAAGCTACTGAAGCTGCACTCCAAATAAATACATTCAGAGAAGGCTTCCTACAATTTAAATTTACATTCGTTTTTCTGAAACGCTCTCCTTGTTATTTACAAGTTTGCATCTTTCTTCGTCACTGCTTCCATCGCCGTCATATATTTCGCAGCCCAAACAGTAAACTTCCTTTGCCACTTTCAGTGTCTCATTCACTGATCTAATTTCCTCAATATCGCCTGATTTAATCCGAAGACATTCTGTTATTCTTGTTTCACTTTTGTTGGGATTCATCTTACAAACTATTTCAAGGCACTGACCATTTCCTCCAACATATCGTCCAAATCCTTTGCTATCTCTGACAGGCTTTCAATGACATTTGCAAATGTCATATTTTTTTGTGTCTTCTCCCTCAACTTTAAATCGGTTTCGAAATTTCTCTTTGGTCTCCTTTACAGCTTAAATAACATCTGGGGTAGGTCCTGTCTGACTCCACTGTCAACTACTGCTTGCCTTTCGTTTCTACAGACTCTTATTATTGCAATCTGGATTCTGTACGAGGTGTAGATGATCTTTCGCTCCCTGTCTTTTATCGCCGTTACATTCAAAGTTTCGAAAAGAGTATTCCATTAAATATTGTCAACATTTTTCTCTAAATGTGTGAATATTGTGGTATCACACGTTCTATCACGCCACGGCGTAGCAAGGTTGACAACAGAATGGCAACGAAGTCTTTCGCGACGTATTTCTTGAATAAAAATCTCTCGGTGTACATGCCGCGCCAATTCAGGATAAAACTCCAAGCTTTCGACCACTACCTCCATGGTCGTCGTTAGGGCTAAAACGGACTGTCGTAAACTAGCGAGGCTCCCACTTTTATATGCAAAGGACGGCTTCTGATTTGCTGGAATACGTCATAGTAACAGCGATATGGCGCGTAGTGAATTGGTGCCCTCTATGTACGCTATGACGTATTCCAGCCAATCAGAAGGCGTCCTTTGCATATAAAAGTGGGAGTCTCGCTAGTTTAGGACAGTCAGTTCTAGCCCTGACGACGACCATGGAGGTAGTGGTCGAAAGCTTGGAGTTTTACCCTGAATTGACGCGGCATGTACACCGAGAGATTTTTATTCAACAGAATGGCAAGTTTCCGTCTGACGCCGATAGCGGTCGCGCGGGATCTGGCGAAGCCAATGGTGCATGATGTCCGCTGAGCCACACCTCCAGCGGCTTTGAACTACAGGCGCTCTCTGGCGCCGCGATATAAGTCGTTCGGCGCCAGTCTCAGGGTACCCCCCCCCCCACCCCCCCACCCCCACTCCCGTCAAACCCCCATCTCTCCTCCTCTCTCCCTTCCTTGACAGGCCCTTCAAAACTTACTGAAGGTACTTTGTTGTGTTTTGGTGATCGCCCAGTATGTAACATCAGTGCACTGTGTGTTAGTGCTACATCTTCATCGAGTGCCATTTTAACTGTATGTGGATTCTATGTACACTTGCCTCATCCAACTACCCCTTTATTGTATATTTTTACTCCAATTGCTTCCCCTTTCTCTTGTGCACATTCCATCTTTTGTCCCCATATTTTATATATATGTAATGTTCTCCTGTAGTATTTTATGTAATCTCTTGGCTGAAGTGCGGCGAATTGTGCTGCTGCCCCATGGGGCAGGGAAATGAAATGACAATAGAAAGAAAAAACTGCACAGCCCACTCGCGCTTGGTGCCACTACACTATGACACCTTCGTTTGTTCTTCGTCCTTAGCGACATTGTGATAGCTGGACTCAGTTTCTCGCTGCGTTATTTGTAATGGGTATTCGTAAGCTTGAAGAAGTACAAGTTCAGTAAATCTTCTGTTTGTTGTCTTATCTTGTTCGCTATCGTTTCTGCTCCTGTTTAGCTTTTCCTACGACAACAGTTGGCGCACCACTTTGTAGCCCACCTCTCTTTACCACTGTGTACGAAGCTGTTCACAACAAATGCTATAAATGTTGGTCGGCATTTTTAAGTGAATCATCTAAGGTAAGCTGTAGGATCAGTTTGCCTCTAGTCTTCCCGCACATCTCTGGAGTCGAACTGATTTTTGCAGTAAGTTAGCCTCTAACAGTCTTCCCCTTCTTCTATTATTGATTCGTGTTAGTTGTTTGCAAACATAATTATTAAACTGATGGATCGGTAGTATTCACACTTGTCAGCACCTGTCTTGTTTGGAATTGGGGTTATTACATTTTTCTAGAGATATGAGGTAGGATGGTAGAAAATCAGCAACAATTCTTGCACCGTACTTCATTGAGTCTCTACACTGATGTTATGGTACCTGCTTCAACTTCTGATTCAACTTAAGTTCCCTTTTGCAAAGTTAAGCATAAAGGCCCTTTTACACGAGCGACTTTCGTATTTCAATCAACACCTCGTGGCAATTAAGTCTACTGAAGCACGCCTGCCGTTTTATTCTTGTACTAAGCGTCAAAATTGTGCACGTTGTGAGATCTGTCTACTGCCGTGCAGTTTGGCACCGGAACGGTGAAAATGAGCTTATGAGGGACCATCATTTTTAAGAAAAAGTGAGAACGTAGTAACAAATGTAGGAACAAGGAATGATCTTTTTGACCAAAGCATAATTGATATTGGATATTATTGACAAAGTTCGTATGGCAAATTCCCCATACTCCTAAGAACCGAAAGAATAAGAAAAGTGTCATCCAAAAATTACAAATTTGCCTGAGAAAATATGTACTTACCAACACATCAAACAAATCAAATAAAGAGCGCATTTTTATTTTATCCTTTGCACTTGTTTTGTTTCTAAGTGATAATAACGTATAAAATTATTTTTGCGTTGAGTAGATCTCACTTTTTCACTGTAGAAACAATTTTCACTAAAAATTATTTTTCTGGCTACGTTGTTATTAAAGCATGGTTTAGGTCTTTTGTTTGGCCAGGTCTTGTAAAGACGTACACCATTACGACCTGGAAACGAAACGTCAGTCTATGGAATATCGACACAAAGACTAGCCCCAGAAAAAGAAATTCAAGACGAAGCCGTCAGCTGGAAAAATCATGGCCACAGTGTTCTGGGACGCAGATGGTGTTATCCATATTGATTTCCTTGATCGTGGAACAGAGTGTTACATCACAACTCTGCGAACTCTGAAACGACGGCTAACAAGGGTCCGAAAGGAAAAGGGAAATGTTTTCCTGCAGCATGACAATACCAGACCACACACTTCACGTGCAACCACAGCAGAATTCCAGAGACTGAAATCTCACCACCGTAGGGCATCCTCCATACAGTTCATATTTATAGCACCGTCTGACTTCCATCTGTTCCCGATAGTGAAAGACGATCTGCGGGGACATCGTAATGCTTCTGATGAAGACGTTGAGTGAACTGTGAGACTGTGGCTGCGGAAACAGAGTGTCGACTTCTTCCGTGACGGCTTCAGAAAACATGTTCATCATTGCCAGAAATGTATTGGATGGTGATTATGTGGAAAAGTGAATATTGGTAATTAAAGATCACATTCTAAGGATTATTTCTGCGTTCGATTTATTAAAATATTCCCATACAAACCCAAATAACGAAAGTAGAGACATTACTTTTCATTTAACCCTCGTACTTTGGTGTGCTGAAGACAAAATTTTTATCTGGTACAAACCTTCGACAGACGCAGACAATTTCACAGATTTTCGCAATCAGGCTGTCACGTAATCGCGACTTAGTTTCATAACCGGAAAAATGTCGTTCATACACATATGTCAATCGAAATATTTTATCACGTTTGCTACGTCGTTATGGAGACGTGGAAACTCTTCAGGGGAAAACAATGTAGACCTTCTAGGCAATTTTAATGTAAAACAGTTTGACATTTAATCGGGAATTATTCTACAAATCAATCAGTTGCACCTATACATGCACAGACGCGCTTTCAACTGAAAAGGCTAACGGTCTCGAAAACAGCTTAAAAATAGATATAAGATTGGCAGTGTCTTCAAAACGTTTAGAAAATTATTCTTGTAATTCTTCCAAGGCCGTAATGGATTTCCTCAAACTTCGCGTTTTATTTAACACTAGTGACCTGAAGGAACTGGACTTTGTTTGTCAGAATTTTTCTTTCCCATAGTCCGATTTTCTTTTTAAATGCATCCCCATCATCAAGTCAGAAATAAGTCGTTTCTCACTGGCAATGGAATAATACGTGGGACTTCAGAAACTTTACTATCCGTACCACCAATTTCATCACATGCCCATGCCTGCAAATTCAGCACAAAGTGCTTCCCGATATAACAATGAATCTCGTCTGCCGATCGATGTAACTTTTTGTATTTAATCGTCGATCAAGTCTTTAAATTCTTCTTGCACAGTGTTGTAATGTCGTTACATAGCAAATATGCGGAACCTGTCTATTATGCGACTGTATATCACATAACAGGTACTGAGAATTCTTATCATGCTCCTCAGTCATTCCCTTTCATTTTTAAAAGCTTGTACGATAGACTGCTAGACTACCTCATTTTGTGCAAACAGCCACTGGACCTGCGATTTTCTTTTACACCACGAACAAATACCGAAGGGTAAACACCTCCGGCGCCACGATTCTGCCGAACTGAAGAACGTTGCCCCCACCGAAAAATGTCGTGCCGCAATGCTAAATGAAATGTCGCGTTGTACCGAGTACTTCCGAGTAGAGATGGGCAAACTGAAACACTTAACTGTTTCGAAACAAACCAAACAGTACAATGTAATGTTTCGATACGCTGTTTCGAAACAGTGAAACAGTTTGTGTTTTGTAATCTAATAAACGTACACATTTAATCATCTTGAATGTCTACTGTATAAGTATGTCCATATAAACACAAATGAGGTGCGAGAGCGCTAATCATTTCGCAGAAAGTATGAAACTATCACCTGGGCGTCTTGTCAGTTTCGTATTTCCTGCAGCAAATGCGCTGCTTTCGTGTCGTGTGACTTTCATACTTTTCAATTGGCTGAGGACAGCCATAGCTGAAGACAGAAGAACCACCACGAACGGAACTGGAGGTAGGAGCAAACGCCGGCCGAAGTGGCCGTGCGGTTAAAGGCGCTGCAGTCTGGAACCGCAAGACCGCTACGGTCGCAGGTTCGAATCCTGCCTCGGGCATGGATGTTTGTGATGTCCTTAGGTTAGTTAGGTTTAACTAGTTCTAAGTTCTAGGGGACTAATGACCTCAGCAGTTGAGTCCCATAGTGCTCAGAGCCATTTGAACCATTAGGAGCAAACTGCAGAAACAACGGATATGCTACTGGGATCCCACATTCCGTTAGTATGGGTAATGTACCCATCCTGATAATTTCCATGCACACAAAGGGAATCATTGTGGATAATAGGCACAGTGACTATAGACTCACAAATAACGCCAAATAATTCGAATAAATAACAAAATATAACAGAAAAAAATTTTGTCTTTCAAGGTGTTTCGAACCTTTACTATGAAGTCACCATGCTTCCCAGCCCTTCCCGTTCACCAGTACACTATCAGTGATATGTCAAACAGATTGCTTGCAACTATACCTAGATAAAATTTATGTATATGTCTAATTGTCACTCTAAGCCTTTTTTTATTCAAAATGTTGTAGGCTTACTGTACATGAAAAGAGAAGTATGCGTTGTTTGGTTAGTGTTTATAAAGCAGATGTTACGCCATTTCGTAATAGGACAGTCAGCTAGAAGCGAAGCTTTATTTTCGGATATCTTAAGCTTCATTCTATTGCTTGTCAAAAAGAATTCGACACTCTTGAAAGTGTTTCATGAAGTGTTAAGTTGTGTTTCAGTATCTGTGCCGAGCCCGAATCTCGTACGACACAGAGCGGAATGAAACATCACTGTTTCGATACAATTAGTCCGTTCCAAGTGCAGGTGGACTGAAACAGCCTTATTTTGAAACAACGATACAGTTTCTGTGTCTGGCTCGAGATCGAATCTGATGCGGTTATCCGAAACAGGGGCGGAATGAAACACCACTGTTTCGAAACAGTGAACCACAGCCGTTCCGAAACACTGAAACAGTTCCACGTATCGATACACTGTATCGAAACATAGAAACAGTGGCCAAGTCTACTTCCGAGAGGCACCGAGCAAAGCCGATACGTGCCGGCGGGGCCTCGGCCCGCATGCCACCGCCCACATCGGGCTCACATGCGGTTTGGCGCACGCCGTGGCCGCCGACCTGGTTCTATCTGAAAAAAAAGTTGCACAAAACCAGACAGATCATGATAACATATGAAAGTGGTGGAGGAGGGGAGATTAGTGTTTAACGTCCCGTCGACAACGAGGTCATCTCTCTCTCCACATCCACCACTGCTGGCGGCTCACCTGCAACCAGTGTTGCCAACTTTAAAAAACCCGAGTCGCTAGATTCAATATCAAAAGTCGCTGAAACTGATTTTACTAGGGGTGTACTGAAAATTTCGTCCTGTGAAAGGTGCAATAAGCCAGTGGGGAAGGGGGGGGGGTAATAAAATGTTAATAAAAATTGTCTCAAACGTAATTGCTATATTGTCTTAATTAAATGACGCATCCCTTGCAACAACATAACATACATATAAAATATAAAATACGCTGTTATCATAACTGACGCAACACATAAATTGTTGTTTCAATCACAGTAGTCAAATATACTAGAAATATACAGATATATTTGTAACAAAAGATAGCAAGAGCTCAAATTAGGTTACAAAATATATACATACCGGTATGTGAGCTATTCATCGTCGTCACTCAGAAGTTCGAATAAATCTTCTGTTTCGTGCTCTGACAGAGCTGTAGTTGATGTAGAGGGTTAAACGTCGCTCAAAAGATGATGTTGCATTTCGACTGGTTTTGTCGCAAAAGAGTAACTTACGTTCGTTCCAGTAAGCTCCAATACGTCTGACAGTATGTCAAAACATGCACAATCTTTATTTTGTTTCTTCAGCTGGTCTCTCAATATGATCAAAGCATTAATTGTCTTTAAAGATAATCTGTTACGTTGTTTAGTTTTTATAATGTTCATAGAACTGAATATTCTTTCCACTTCTGCATTTGAATGCGGTAGGCATAGAACAGTCATTGCTAGCTGTGAAATCAAAGAGAACGGATTCTCCCATGCGGCATTTTCATACTGCAAAACCTTACTCCAAAATCGAACAGTGTTCGAAGTGTTATTCCACCTAATGAAGTTGATATTATGCCATTCTTGCAGCATACCGTCTATGAAATCGCCACTAAAACCCAATTCTTTGGCTACATCCGCTACAGCATCATTTTTATTCACTTTTAGTGTTTCTTCAACATTCATCATTGACATTTTTTTCAGGATCGTAACGTTACTTGGCAGTATTTGTTGAATTTTTTTTATGAGTTTCAGACTAAACTGAATGCATCTCTTCTTCAAATAAACTTTCTTTTCTTCAGACAAACTTGACTCAGACAATTTCTGTTCAAACATAAAGCCAAGGTTCGGATTTGTGTACATACATTCGCTTGGAACTGGTGTTGTCAACAAATCAACGGTTGGAAAAACTATGTTTTGTTCGAGTGACTGCATGAGAAATACAAGTGTATCTAGTAAGTCAGTGGGGTCATTGTCTTCTCCATCAAAAGCTTTTATTGCTATTTGTACGTCTTTTAAAGCATGTTTAAGGTAAAACATGTAAAGATGATTTGAGTCGTCACAATACATCTTGTACAAAAGATCGGCAGCGTAACAATTGTCTTGAACCATGGCAAGTGAAAAATGTAGCTTTAGTTCTTACAACTGCTCCAGAATTCTTCGTATTGCTGGTTCAATTGAAAGCCAACGTGTTGCACAGACCCTCAAAATTTTTAGTGGCTGTTTTCCACAATTTATTGTTTCAGAAAGCTTTTTATATTCCTTTTGTCTTTTGGATGAAATGGAGAACCAATTGTAGGTTTCCCGTACAAGAAACTCTATGTTTCTAAGTAGGGTATTCACTGAGGCGTGCGAAACTGCAAGGTGAAGAGAGTGACAACTGCAACGGAGCAATACCAAGTGCTTCAAACCATATTCTCTCTTGAGTTGTTCGAAAAGCCCATTGTTTATTCCAACCATTGCAGATGCATTATCTGTGCCAATTCCCACCATATTAGCGATTGGAAGTTTGAGATCTTTCAAAGAATTCACAAGAACAGCAGCCAGATTTATTGCATCTGCAGTTTCTACTACAGCGAGTTTGAGAAATGCTGATCTAATGATTTGGTTGTTTACACTATAGTACCGTATAACGATACCTAGCATTTTAGATATTGATACATCTGTGGATTCATCTATTAGTACACTGAATTTTTGGTTACCTATATCTTCAACCAATGATTGTGTAAAATACGGAGCCAAAACTTCAGTTATAATGTTAGTGCACTTTGTACGATGTAATTGCATGTTTTTAGCGCCCTCATCAACGGAAAACACCTTCTTGCAGAGTATTCCTAAATGATCTACAGCTAAAATAGAACAATGTTCAGCAATAAATAAAGAAAGGGCGCCTTCCGCTCTGCTTGCTATTCTAACTGTAGTTTTCGGAACAATTTTCACAGGTAAGGTGGTTTGTGTTTCTTTTAAATCAATTTTTTGTTTATGCTTAATAGTTTTCGAATGCTTTCTAATATCACACAATTTAGCATAAAACTCTGTTGCACGTACTTGACATCTTGCCTTGAATAAGTCTCCAACGACTGGTTTCAGCCACCCACAGATTTTTTTAAATTTTTTTTATATATATAAAACTATGGGACTTAACAGCTGTGGTCATCAGTCCCCTAGACTTTAGAACTACTTAAACCTAACTAACCTAAGGACATCACACACATCCAACCCCGAGGCAGGATTCGAACCTGCGACCGTAGCAGCGGCGCAGTTTCGGACTGCGCGCCCAGAACCGCGAGACCACCGCGGCCGGCCACACCCATTGAATTAAGGTTCTGCTTCCCACGCATCCCGATATTTTTGAGCGTACTGCTTCTTCTTCTGCGGTAAATCCATTATGTAAGCCACCGCAACATAAGTTTCACCAATTTATAATCACTGAAAATACATTAAAACTCAGGCGAACTAGAGGTCATGAAACAATCTACTCACTCGGTTACTCGATATCAGTCCTATTGTTCATTGTTTAAAACGTAATAATATCTGAGATACCCCCACCGAATTGTTCTTGCGTTACCACTGTGGATGTGGTAATAATTTGACTGCGACTTAACATTTCGAAAAATTAGAGGTTGCTGGACAGAAATGTATTTTATTATACTTAATATTACGTTTGTTTTTTGTCAATTCGAAAAATAAAGGGAGTTCAAAAGTTGAAGAGTTATAGATCGATACGCTATCGACAATAACAGGCTAGTGGATAATGATTAATGACTTGTTCTGTAGCCAAGGTTTTCTTACTCTGTAGGCAATTCCCACATTCAGGTTTACTAAATGCTGAACAATGCTACATGATCTGCTAAGAACTTAATTCAACTTAGTAAATCTGGATAAACTCAGTGTAGTACCCATTCTATAGTTAAAATCTTAGTTTTGTTAATGAAAATAGTTTTGATTTGTACTTCAAAAGTCGTCAGTACTCCAAAAGTCGCCAGATAAGTCGCTAAATAATTTTTGTCGCTAAAAAGTTTTTTTTGTCGCTAAGACGAAGGCAAAAGTCGCCATTTCTAGCGACAAAGTCGCTAAATTGGCAACACTGCCTGCAACTGCCCAACGCTACGCGCTGTTCACAACCAACTGCCCAACACTACACAAGCGAATATTCCAACAATGAGTCCAACCAGCCACAGACTACACACAGCACAGTCAGTGATTTTCATACAGAGCGCAATGTGACGTTACCAACATAAAAACCTAAACGGCCTACTCATAGTATCCTGTAACTATCATATTAATGTATCTCACTGGGACTCAACTCAAGACATGTATCTATACGAAAAGCAAACAGTTCCGTACACGTTTTCCATGAAATGTTTATCGCTAACATTCGTTAATAGACACGCGCTGTTTTACCACGACCATCATTTTGTGCTGCATTCAACTGATTACTGAACATGTCTGCTCCTCTCATTAAATGAAACGCAATGACACAGAAAAAGCACCCGGAACAAAGCACACGAGAGATGCGCATGGCCAGAGTTCGCATTATTTTTTCTGATGGTCGGTTCTCGTGTTCATTAACAGGGGTCAGTACCGAGGAAGTCTAATACACTATGTGATCAAAAGTATCCGGACACCCACAAAAACATACTTTTTCATATTAGGTACATTGTGCTGCCATCTACTGCCAGGTACTCCATATCAGCGGCCTCAGAAGTCATTATACATCGTGAGAGAGCAGAATGGGGCCCTCCGCAGAACTCACGGACTTTGAATGTGATCAGGTGATTGGGTGTCACTTGTGTCATACGTCTTTACGCTAGATTTCCACACTCCTAAACATCCACAGGTCCACTGTTTCCGATGTGATAGTGAATTGGAAACGTACAGCACAAAAGCGTACTGGCCGACCTCGTCTGTTGACTCATACAGATCACCGAAAGCTGAAGAGGATCGTAATGTGTAATAGGCAGACATCTATCCAGACCACCACACAGAAATTCCAAACTGTATCAGGATCCATTGCAAGCACTATGACAGTTTAGAGGGAGGTGAGAGCAGCTGCTCGTAAGCCACACATCACGCCGGTCAATGCCAAACGACACCTCGCTTGGTGTAAGAAGCGTAAACATTGGACGATTGAACAGTGGAAAAACGTTGTGTGGAGAGACGAATCACGGTGCACAATGTGGCGATCCGATGACAGGGTGTGGGTATGGCGAATGCCCGGTGAACGTCATCTGCCAGCGTGTGTAGTACCAACAGTAAAAGTCGGAGACAGTGGTGTTATGGTGTAATCATATTTTTCATGGAGGGGGCTTGCATACCTTGTTGTTTTGCGTGGCACTATCACAGCACAGGCCTACATTGATGTTTTAAGCACCTTCTTGCTTCCCACTGTTGAAGAGCAACTCGGGGATGGCGATTGCATCTTTCAACACGATCCAGCACCTGTTCATAATGCACGGCCTGTGGCGGAGTGATTACACGACAATAAGATCCCTGTAATGGACTGGCCTGCACAAAGTCCTGACCTGAATCCCATAGAACACCTCTGGGATGTTTTGAAACGTCGACCTCGTGCCAGACCTCACCGACCTACATCGATACCTCTCCTCAGTGTAACACTCCGTGAAGAATGGACTGCCATTCCCCAAGAAACTTTACAGCACCTGACTGAACGTATGCCTGCGAGAGTGGAAGCTGTCATCAAGGCTAAAGGTGGGCCAACACCATATTGAATTCCAGCATTACCGATGGAGGGCGCCACGCTAGCTGTCCGGATACCTTTGATCACATAGTGTATATATTTCCCGGTCCAGTTTCATTTCACCCACCTTTTTGTCTTTTTCTTTTTTATCTTTTTGCTGACCAACCATGATCATGTAACAAATTTCTCTTCTCTCTTCCTCGTTTCTTGTTTTTCCATCACTCGTTCATCTGTTCGTGACATAGTTTTTGTCTTTTTCCTGTCCATGTTATTCCCTATTTCTTATCTCTTCTGCCTTGAAAGTCCTCTGAATTTAGTATTTTATTCTCAGAAAGATATCTTTCCGTTACTACCGATCCTTTGATGTTGTTTCTATCTAGTTCTTTTCTCATTTCAGTTGCCGATTTCTTTTTCCAGAAATACGGAATATTTGTTTCATTAACTTGTTCTCATTCATTCAGTAGACGTGCTCAAAGAGGACTGATCTTCGGTTTGTTATCACTTCTGATATTTTCTCTTTATGTTCTTTACTTCTCACTTTCAAACCATCTGTAGTTTGTACTGCACCCACTACTTTTCTAATAATCAGTCTTCCGAGTACCTCTATTCCATCCACCTTCATATAAACGTTTTGTCTTACCACTATAGTATACTGTATTAGTTTTGAGTTTCTAGATGTGTATTTATGTAGATATCTTTTTGTCAAGCGATATGCCATTTTCATTTTATTAACTGTTAAGTCTACTGCAAATATTTCTAGTCGTTTTGCTCCGTAGTTTCTCCAGGATATTTAAATTTACTAACTCGTTCCATTTTACCTATTTGTGTTTCTACATATTTTCGTGCATTTTTTTATATTTGGTGGATTTTTAATACTAGTTGCCAGCGTTGAAATTTTAAGGCCAATTCCGTTGACTGTTTTCTCCAGAAAATTTATTTGAGTAACTGCTTCTGTCAGGTTTTCTGAAAATATCGCAAAATCGTCTGCAGAAGTCAAGCAGCGTACCTTAATTTCATTTGTTTCCTTTCCCAGAATTACTAGTTCCATTTTGTGATTTTTTTAAAATTTTGGAAATTTGTGGTAAGTTCCTATGGGACCAAACTACTGAGGTCATCGGTCTCTAGGCCTACACACTACTTAATCTGGCTTAAACTAACTTACGCTAAGGAGGACTCGAACCTCCGGCGGTAGGAGCCGCGCGAATCGTGGCAAGACGGCCAAGGTCGCGCGGCTACCCCGCGTGGCGTGATTTTTAAGCTCCAAACTCCAGATCCTTATATATATTTTTAAAAGTAGTTAAACAGTAAAGGTGATAAATCGGCCCCTTGTCTAACATCAGCTTTTATTTCAAATTTCTGAGGTAATACATAAAATTAATTTTTCATATCGTATTTGTTAGATTTTCACGAATTTCATTTTTTAATTTTGCTTTAACAACAAATTCGCTAATGATTTTATTTGTTGTTTCTCTGTCTACTGAACGAAATGCTTTCTTGAAATCACTAAATGATACTACTATAAGTTTGGTATTTGACTTTCTAAGGCGAAATATTGTGATTGACTATAATACCTATTTCTGCATTTGATGTCTACATTGACATTCTAAGGCGAAATATTGTGATTGACTATAATACCTATTTCTCCATTTGATGTCTACACTTATCTGTGATGGGGTACTGAAGGTGGTTCAGGTGTATTCCATTAACTGATCTCATACACTTTCTTCGTCCTTTCAGTTCAAGGATTTGAAAATTTATAAATCTACGTCTATACTCCGCGAACCACCCCGAGGTATGTGGCGGAGGGTATTTTGTGTATCACTCTCAAATCCCTCCTCTCCTGTCCAGTGGCCAACGGTTCGCGGAAAAAAAGCATTGCTGGTGAATCTTCGTGGAAACTCCTATCTCTCTAATTTTATTTTCATGGTCTTTCCTCAGGTTGTACGTAGAAGGTAGCAATATGTTGTGTGACTCTTCTAGGGACTTACGTTGTAGGAACTATAAATCACACTGTGACACAGAAAGCATCTCTTGCAGCGTCTGACACTGGGGTTTTCTTAGCATCTCTGTGATGCTTTCACGCCTTCTAAGAACAGACATTACATACATAAATGAGGCGCGGACTGCCAGTTACCCCTTCAATGCGGATGCGCACCACGCTCGAATTCTTGAGGAAATCGGCGAAATGCCGCTAGTAATGAGGATACTTGGCAAAAGACATTACAACAATAGTGTGTGGGTTAGTTGAGAATCTGGGTCTTACGGGAAGCGTGCTAGGGTAGTCCGTGCAGTTGCGATTACCACCATCTCCGGATGGCGCAGTGGTCGGCGCATCTACCTAAGAAGCAAGAGATCGAGGTCTGAATTCCAGCCTGGTACAAATTTTCAACTTTCCCCATTGATTTAATCAACATCCATTCGTTCATAACGTCATTAATTCCTCTGTGACTTCTCTGTTTCGTCTATCAGTCCTATCTACACTCCTGGAAATGGAAAAAAGAACACATTGACACCGGTGTGTCAGACCCACCATACTTGCTCCGGACACTGCGAGAGGGCTGTACAAGCAATGATCACACGCACGGCACAGCGGACACACCAGGAACCGCGGTGTTGGACGTCGAATGGCGCTAGCTGCGCAGCATTTGTGCACCGCCGCCGCCAGTGTCAGCCAGTTTGCCGTGGCATACGGAGCTCCATCGCAGTCTTTAACACTGGTAGCATGCCGCGACAGCGTGGACGTGAACCGTATGTGCAGTTGACGGACTTTGAGCGAGGGCGTATAGTGGGCATGCGGGAGGCCGGGTGGACGTACCGCCGAATTGCTCAACACGTGGGGCGTGAGGTCTCCACAGTACATCGATGTTGTCGCCAGTGGTCGGCGGAAGGTGCACGTGCCCGTCGACCTGGGACCGGACCGCAGCGACGCACGGATGCACGCCAAGACCGTAGGATCCTATGCAGTGCCGTAGGGGACCGCACCGCCACTTCCCAGCAAATTAGGGACACTGTTGCTCCTGGGGTATCGGCGAGGACCATTCGCAACCGTCTCCATGAAGCTGGGCTACGGTCCCGCACACCGTTAGGCCGTCTTCCGCTCACGCCCCAACATCGTGCAGCCCGCCTCCAGTGGTGTCGCGACAGGCGTGAATGGAGGGACGAGTGGAGACGTGTCGTCTTCAGCGATGAGAGTCGCTTCTGCCTTGGTGCCAGTGATGGTCGTATGCGTGTTTGGCGCCGTGCAGGTGAGCGCCACAATCAGGACTGCATACGACCGAGGCACACAGGGCCAACACCCGGCATCATGGTGTGGGGAGCGATCTCCTACACTGGCCGTACACCACTGGTGATCGTCGAGGGGACACTGAATAGTGCACGGTACATCCAAACCGTCATCGAACCCATCGTTCTACCATTCACAGACCGGCAAGGGAACTTGCTGTTCCAATAGGAAAATGCACGTCCGCATGTATCCCGTGCCACCCAACGTGCTCTAGAAGGTGTAAGTCAACTACCCTGGCCAGCAAGATCTCCGGATCTGTCCCCCATTGAGCATGTTTGGGACTGGATGAAGCGTCGCCTCACGCGGTCTGCACGTCCAGCACGAACGCTGGTCCAACTGAGGCGCCAGGTGGAAATGGCATGGCAAGCCGTTCCACAGGACTACATCCAGCATCTCTACGATCGTCTCCATGGGAGAATAGCAGCCTGCATTGCTGCGAGAGGTGGATATACACTGTACTAGTGCCGACATTGTGCATGCTCTGTTGCCTGTGTCTATGTGCCTGTGGGTCTGTCAGTGTGATCATGTGATGTATCTGACCCCAGGAATGTGTCAATAAAGTTTCCCCTTCCTGGGACAATGAATTCACGGTGTTCTTATTTCAATTTCCAGGAGTGTAGTACAGGCCCCCGACTGGTGAGCAATATTCAAATAAAGGTCGAGCGAGGGTTTTCTAAACTACCTCCTACGTTTAGCTTTATGTGGTCGTTTCACTTCGAATCGCCCGGTGGGCATACTCCTAGATATTTTGTAGATGTGACTGCTTCCAGTGATTGTTCTACAATCGAGTAATAATCATTCAAAAAGGGATCAATTGCCAATACCTGTACCAAGCATCGATCCTCTCCAGACCTTCCTGCATTTCGGCGCAATTTTCTACTTCCCTGTACATAACAGCTTCGTCTGCGAAAAGCCTCACGGAGCTTCTGCTGTATTCTATTAGATCATCGATATATATTGTGAAAAGTAACACTTCATTGAGGCATGGTCGAAACTATTTTTACTTCTGAAGATATGTCCCTATTGAGAATGACACGCTGTGTTTGGTTGGCTAGAAATTCTTCAGTTCAATGACACAGTTGGTCTGATATTTCATACGCTCCGATTTTGTTCATTGTGTGGTGTGCGGAACTGTGTCGTACGCCTTCCGGAATCGAGGATCACGGCATCAGTGTGTGCGCTGGTGTCTGCTGCTTGGTGTGTCTCGTGAACGAACAGAGCGAGCTCAGCTTCACAGCACTGTTCTTCTTGGAGCTCATGCTGATTCCTACAGAGGAGATTTTCGGTCTCCAGAAGTGTCATAATATGTGGGCACAGAACATGTTCCAAAATTCTACAGTACACCAGTCTGTGAGACAAATATCTATAGTTTTGTACTTCTCATCGATGACCCTTCTTCAAAGCGGGAATAACCTGCACTTTTTTCCAATCGCTAAGAACACTTCGATCCTCCACCGACCTACAGTACACTGCTACTAGAAGAGAGGCAAGTTCTTTCGCTATTTGCTCAAGGAGTCCTGAGAACAGATCATTTTTAAATTTCTTGCTGAGATAATGAATACAAATGGACGTTGACATATATTTTTCAGTATACCGAGAGGGGTTGCGTCAGGACCGTATTTTTCTACAGCTTTTGAGTTGTATGTCGTTAAAACTCAGTCAGAATTTTATTACAATCTAGGAACTTCACATAAAGTGATCATACTTATCCATTTCTCCGTTTTACCCTATAGTTCATGAACTGCTGATTGAAATCTGGTTTGGTGACGTTCGTTAAGCTTGGACGTAGAAATCCTCCACAAGATACGAAATGTCAGAGATACATTCACATATGAAATCCTTAATCTTTACTGAATCATTGAAGACTTTTGGTAACGGAGAAGCTCTCAGAATGATCAACCTTATCCACAGATCAAATGCGTATATGACGAGGGTTTTTGGCCTGATGATTTAGTTGAAATTCTTCTAGTCCCTTTACCAAAAATACAGCGCGAAATAACGTAAAACATACGAGGCCAATAATTACTTAGCCCTGATTACAGTGGCCGAGTGTACATTTTTACTCAAAAAAAAAAAAAAAAAGAGAAGAACTGAGGAGAACATGGGAAAGGATCAGTTTGGATTTAAGAAAGAAAAAGGAACACTAGAAAGATTCTCTTGGATGTGAATGGCAAACAATGCTAAAAGCTGACAGTGATATGTACATCTGTATCGGTGATTGGAAAGGGCGTTCCCACCAGAGTTGATAGAGTGCTCTCCTGAAAAGGTTGAGAGATATTGGTATGTACTGGAATGACAGAAGACTGGTAAAGGAACTCAACAAAAAACACAAAAAGAAAAGGTGGACATTGAAAAAGGTGTTAGAGAAGGGTGTTGTTCTTTGTCATCGACGCTTCACATTTAGGCCGAGAAACTAATATATAAAGCATTACAAAAAGGTAGAGGATGAAGTATAATTACAGTTAAGTTTATAGATGATTCAAGTTGTGTTAGATGAATTTAATGAACTGAAATTTATGATGGAGAGGGTCGTAAAATTGGGAAAAGAGTGTGGAAGCGGATAAATGTATGACAGATAAAAGTGATGATAATCAGCAAAGATAAACGTTCTGTCAAAATATTTTTCAAAAAAGACTTCGCAACGAGTAAAATCTTTTAGATACTTAGGAAGTTTTGTGGCAGAATGTGGGAGCTGTGTAGTTCACGAACTGCTGATTAAAATCTAACTTTTTATTCTATGCAGTTTAAATTTTGGTGAAATTCTTCATGTCTGGACGTAAAAGTCCTCAACAAGATACAAAATGTCGGGGATACATTCATATACGAAATTCTTAATTTTTGTTGAAGCATTGAAGGCTTTAGGAAACCGAGCAACTCTCAGAATGATCAACCTTATCCACAAATCGACTGGGCAGATGACGAGGACTTTTACCCTGATGATTTAGTTGAAATTTTTCTAGTCCCTTTACCAAAAATACAATGCGAAATATCGTAAAAATACGGGACAAATAATTACTTAGTCTAGATTACAGTGGCCGAACGTATATGTTTACTCAAAGCATTAGAAAAAATTGAGGAGTACATGGGGAAGGATTAATCTGGATTCAAGAAAGGGAAAGGAACACTGGATTCTCTTGGGTGTGGCAGGATGGCAAAGAATGCTAAACGTTGACAACGATAAGTACAGAAGCTGAGCGGAAAAAATAAGAAGTAGAACAAAAGGGTTAAAGAGCTTTGAAAAGACGAAATATCTGTTGACAGCAACAAAAATTCCGATAAAACTAAGAAAGAGACTGGTTGAGTGTTTTGCCTGCAGTGTAGTATTATACACACATCAAAAAAAGTATTCGTCGTGGCATACCCTTCACAAGTTCATCATGGCACTGTTGGTCCAGATTGTCCCACTCCTCAACGGCAATTCGGCGTAGATCCCTCAGAGTGGTTGGTGGGTCACGTCGATCATAAACAGCCCTTTTTCAATCTATCCTAGGCATGTTCGATAGGGTTCATGTCTCGATAAAATGCTAGCAACTCTAGTCGAGCGATGTCGTTATCCTGAAGGAAGTCATTCACAAGATGTGCACGATGGTGGTGCGAATTGACGCCCGTGAAGACGAATGCCTCGCCAATATGCTGCCGATAAGGTTTCTAGTATGATAAAGAAATTAAATATTGATAATTTTTTTCAATTTTAATCTAATACTTATATAGGTGTTGTATTTCATACTAGAATGTCATGTTCCCAATTTGGCCCAGCTGTGCCACGGGAAACACGAAAGAGGCCGAAGACGTCCGTTTTCTGGTATAGAGCTTAACATTTTACTTTAATATAGTTTTTGTTGTGTCTAGACAAGACAGCCTAGACACAATGAGAGGAAGCCGAAAGGCACGCGCTAAGCTAAAGCTGGCTGGCGTGAGGTCTGAAACAGGATACGTAATGAATGCTATAAAGAAAAGTACGTAGCTGCTGGAATACTTAACTTTAATCCATCCTTGTGGTACATCTGGAGATTGTGGCGATACATGCAATAAACTACTAATGGCGCCTTGCTAGGTCGTAGCCATGGACTTAGCTGAAGGCTATTCTAACTATCTGCTCGGCAAAGGAGCGAGGCTTCGTCCATGTAGTCGCTAGCAAAGTCGTCCGTACAACTGGGGCGAGTGCTAGTCCGTATCTCGAGACCTGCTTTTGGTGGCGCTCGGTCTGCGATCACACAGTGGCGACACGCGGGTCCGACATGTACTAATGGACCGCGGCCGATTTAAAGCTACCACCTAGCAAGTGTGGTGTCTGGCGGTGACACCACAGTTTTTTGTGTGGCTTTCTATATTTAATGATAATGTTTTGTTGGGGTCGGCTCATGATCGTTGTCAGAAGAAGGCTAGTTTTTGATTACGCAAAGGATTCTATTATTTGGAAAAGAACAACCGGGATTCCTTTGCGTAATCAGTATGAATTTTATAATTACCTAAGGGTCCTTTAACAATAAACAATAAAAATTGCATTTGCAAATGAAATCATTAATAAGTATGAGTTGTATAGAAAACAAGGAACGGCCTTGTGTCTACGACCAGGATGCCGCAGTATTCTCTGCTGTAGTAAAGGCTGATTGACATTTATAAAAATATGACATGGAGGTAAAAAGAAGGAAAAGAATAGAATAAGAATTCTAGTAAACACTAAATATATTCAATTAATTCTCACAAGCAATTAGGGCTTATTTATAAACAGTAAAACTTCCATAAGTAATTTTCTGACTATGTTGGTGCGATAAGATTTCAGCCTGTCCTGTGATCGCTTTTTGGTTCACGTCTATATCACAAATGACACTCATTATCTTTCTCTTTCTTTCGATGCAATTCTTTCACTGTTTAACACTTTTATAACAATAACTTGCCGATTTACAGTATCGAACATAAATTTCTTGAATTTTTCCAATGTTGTCTGCACGCTGGCAGGACCGCTCATTTTTATGGCTCACAATTGACCCTTTTTTACCCTTTCGCATTACAAGAAGTACGATAAAATCTGAAGATCTACAAAAGTTTCCACCGTCATATTTTTCCATTTAGATCGAAGCGGAACGCTCAGTTCAGCTTCTTTTAAAATGTTTCTCTGACTGCGTAGTCGATGTATTAGCGTTTGAACTAGATGCGCATCTTTACAGTTACGTAAATTATATAAACGAAACGTCTTTCAAAGAAAATGTCTCATCTTATAAGTTGATCATTTAATACGTAGCTTGGTGAATGCCTTTCCAAAGGTGCTTATAGCTTTTACACGACGGAAAGCCCAATAATATTACAGGTTGCACTATCAGTCGGAGGATGGCACTCACGTATCGTGCAGCCGTTACGGCGCCTTCCATGATCACCAGCGGCGTACGTCGGCCCCACATAATGCCACCCCAAAACAGCAGAGAACCTCGACCTTGCTGCACTCGCTGGACAATGTGTCTAAGGCATTCAGCCCGACGGGGTTTCCTCCAAACACGTCTCCGACGATTGTCTGGTTGAAGGCATATGCGACACTAATCAGTGAAGAGAACGTGATGCCAATCCGGAGCGGTCCATTCGGCATGTTGCTGGGCTCATCTGTACCGCGCTGCATGGTGTTGTTGCAAAGATGGACCTCGCCATGGACGTCGAGAGTGAAGATGCGCATCATGCAGCCTATTACGCACAGTTTGAGTCGTAACACGACATTCTGTGGCTGCACGAAAAGCATTATTGTATTTGGTGGCGTTGCTGTCAGGGCTCCTCCGAGCCATAATCCGTAGCTAGCGGTCATCCACTGCTGTAGTAGCCCTTGGGCGGTCTGACCCAGGCATGTCGTCGACAGCTCCTGTCTCTCTGTATCTCCTCCATGTCCGAACAACATCGCTTTGGTTCATTCCGAGTCGCCTGGACACTTCCGTTGTTGAAGGCCCTTCCTGGCACAAAGTAACAAGGCGCACGCGGTCGAACCGCGATATTGACCGACTCGGCGTGGTTGAACTATAGACAACATGAACCATGTGCCTCCTTCCTGGTGGAATGACTGGAACTGATCGGCTGTCGGACACCCTCCGTCTAATAGGCGCTGCTCATGCGTGGATGTTTACATCTTTGGTCGGGTTTAGTGACATCTCCGACCTGTGAAAGGGACTGTACTGTGATACAATCTCCACAGACAACGTCTGTCTTCAGTTCTGGGAACTGGGCTGATGCAAAACTTTTTTTGATGTGTGTATGATAGCCAATCACGGATGTATTAAGTTTCTTTTTTACTGTCCATGATTGGATACCTTTGGAATGCGGTTGCGGAAGAAATACTAGAAGTGGAATGTACTGATAGACTGATGAACGAAGAAGTATTTCTAAGAATAGGAGAGGAAAGAGAACTAGTGAACTTGGTGCGAATGAGGAAAAAAGCTTGGTTGTGACATACATTGCAAGGAAATTACACGTGTTGCTCCACAGCCTGTTTTCTTGGCAATTGAAAACCCGTGGCTGGGTTAGCAGAAAATGTCAACACAGTGATGCAAGAATCATTAGAGATACAAGCAGACGGAGTAATAGCGACTGCTCAGGCCTCAAAGTGGGACGCTTTACTACTTACCTGATTTCGACTGCCGCCATTAGGGCTGTAACATTGCCCACACCAGAGCAACTACGGAAGCAAATTGTAGCAACGGCAACTTAAATTACCACATGTCCAGGGGCCTGGCAGTGGGTCACTTCCTGGGTCCAGATGACGCGGAGTGACGGCTTTGCAAAAGAACGATGGTTCGAGCTGCTACAAATACTCCTCGTTTGAGCTATGCAGTGCCAGTCATTGCCTGCAGCCCGCTACGAGAGGCACTACACGCCAGTCATCGACCCGATATGGGTCATCTAGCTACCTCTACTGGACGCTGCCTTTGCTTGCTGTAAAACTGCCGGCTGCCGCTCGATGTCGAAATGTTCCCTGCTGGCCAACTTCTGCAGACTTTGGGACGCCTAAAATGTAGTGTTGGCAGAAGAGCCAACACTGTGTTGTTAGAGAAGGCCGAAATGCACGCGTTTAAACTCACGCAGGCTGGCGTGAGATCTGAAACAGGATACGTAATGAATGCTATAAAGAAAAGTACGTAGCTGCTGGAATACTTAACTTTAATCCATAATTGTAGAACATCGCTCTTGATTGTACATGCTTCATAAAATAATATCAAATGCTATGGCGCCTTGCTAGGTCGTAGCAATTGACTTAGCTGAAGGCTATGCTAACTATCTTCTCGGCAAATGAGAGAGTCTTCGTCACTGTAGCATCGCTAGCAAAGTCGTCTGTACAACTGGGGCGAGTGCTAGTAAGTCTCTCTCTAGACCTGCCGTGTGGTGGCGCTCGGTCTGCAATTACTGACAGTGGCGACACGCGGGTCCGACGTATACTAACGGACCGCGGCCGATTTAAAGGCTACCACCTAGCAAGTGTGGTGTCTGGCGGTGACACCACATAAAAGGGATCCGTGGTTCGCACCTGGGACTGACCAGCTGCCTAGCCACTGCCTGCCTTGTGCGGGCACTCTCTACTACTACAGGCTTGCCCCTGCAGGCCATTGTCGATGTCTCCTTTGCTGGGATCCGTGGTTCAACTCCGCGTGCTCAAGTGTATCCCACATTGAATCACTCGTCTGCACTAGCCAACGCGAATCTGTCACAGCGGCGTACCGACCGCATGCCTGAGGCTTAGACTCGATTTATTATCGCGAGTTCGCAGCTATTTATTTTCTCGCGCGTTTCATCACTGCATGCGAAACAATGGTGCCGCGCACATTACGGCGGTGGAGCTGCGAACCCGCCGCGAGAGAATTGTGCTCGCCGGTCACTGCTGTGTCGCAGCCATCTCGCCGATCGCAGCGAAGCAGCAGCCGTTGTTGATGAATGGGGCAAAGCAAACGTATTCGTAACCCCAGCAACACCTGCCTTCAGTTTGTCATGGATGCAGCAGGCTTGAACGTGGAATTGCTTATTGAAAAGGTGAAAAAACACTATGAAATATGGGACTCGCAAGAAGTATCACGATACGATTGAGAAGAGAGCCTCATGATTTCAAATGTGTAGTGCTTTGCGAGGATTTCGTTGTGAAATGATGTTGGAAAACATTACTGTTAAACTGCTTTCTCTTTGGTCCTAAAGGCGACGTTTCTGCTCGAATGTGGTCGTTTAAAACTTGAAATACCGTTAAGCAGCAAATACTTTGCTCCCTGGCAACAGCCCTCTACTCCGAACGAGCAGATCTTCAGTTAACAACAACAGTTTAGAGTAAATCCTCTTACCTCAGCCGGTTCAATGTAATCAATGGCCGGCTGGGGTGGCCGAGCGGTGTTAGGCGCTACAGTCTGGAACCGCGCGACCGCTACGGTCACAGGTTCGAATCCTACCTGGGGCATGGATGTGTGTGATGTCCTTAGGTTAGTTAGGTTTAAGTAGTTCAAAGTTCTAGGGGACTGATGACCTCAGAAGTTAAGTCCCATAGTGCGCAGAGCCATTTGAACCATTTTTGTAATCAATGTTTAATTGCCAGAATGAGATTTTCACTCTGCAGCGGAGTGTGCCCTGATATGAAACTTCCTGGCAGATTAAAACTGTGTGCGGGACCGAGACTCGAACTCGGGACCTTTGCCTTTCGCGGGCAAGTGCTGTACCACTGGCAGAAGTAAAGCTGTGAGGAGGGGCCGTGAGTCGTGCTTGGGTGGCTCAGATGGTAGAACACTTGCCCACGAAAGGCAAAAGTCCCGAGTTCGAGTCTCGGTCCGGCACACGGTTTTAATCTGCCAGGAAGTTTCAATGTTTGATTGTATTGCAGCCAAAAAATATATCACTCCACTCACTTTAATACTGATAAAACTGAATAATCTTTCAAGGTCGGAAGTAAATTAATTCAATGTTCGCTGCGATAGTTACCGAGAATATTTATTAGGTACATTTATCCTGGCATGGTACTTTGCCAGCATTGTCTATAAAGTAATCGGAGAAAACATGTATTCTACTGTTAAGTGACTTTTCTCCTTGGGTTGATATACTTCCACTATGCAGCCACATAGCATGCTTTTCAAATCCCCTGGCATTCTTTTGCCACCTTTTTTCTGCGAATTTCGGTATGCACTCTTTGTGCAAGACTTCCCATACAGCTTTACAAATTATCCTTATTATTTTACATAGTGTTGTATGGCCGATTCTTTTTGACAATGCAGATCAATTAGTGTGCCGCCACTACCCAAATATCTGAAAGAGACGAACAGTTGACATTAGAGCTATTGTTTTACTGTTAATTCATCACACGACTGTCCAGACATTCGAAAGTAAAGAATTTACTTCCATCTTCTTCTAAATCTATAAACAGTGTCACGAACGCACCTTTCAGCAGCTTGAACTCATAATTGGGTGAGTCCAAAACCACCTATTGCTTTTCATAATGTATTCATAAATGGAATAAGCAGACACATTGATCAATTAATTACACCTCCCCCTCTGTGAAACTAGGGCCTTTGCCTTTGAAATTAGGAAGGTAAAAGAAGATGTACTGGCTCAATTTTTTATCAAATTAATTGATTAATTAATTAAATTGATCAATTAATTACCCTGTGACTTCCCCACCCCCTATTAGTGGAACTTCAAAATCGACAGGAAATCCAAATTTTCGTGGCAAACTCGAATTTTCGTGGTAAATTCGGAAAAGTTTGCAATGAAAAATAGAGGTCGCTGTGGTTTTGCTTTTGGTACATATTACATAATATGTTACTGCATATGAAATTTAGCTAACATGTTGAATTTTTTCACACTTGGGTGTAGGTGTGTGTCCCTTCCCAATCTCGAGAAACTTGATTAGATGCGCCGCTCCAGCGATAAAGCTAGAGTCGCATTCGATAGGACGACGGTTCAATCCCGTGTGTCGGCCATCCTGATTTGGGTTTTCCATGATTTCCCTAAATCGCTCCAAGCAAATGCCGGGATGGTTCCTTTGAAAGGGCATGGCCGACTTCCCTCCCCGTCCTCCCCTAATCCGATGAGACCGATGACCTTGCAGTCTGGTCTCCTCCCACAGAAACAACCTAACCCAAAGCCAGAGTGAAATATCCACAACATTCGTCATATTTCATAAACGGTTTCAGATATCAAAATGAGGCCTTGGAAAACGATAGCATGCAAAAAGGAGAGTATTTTGCCATATCGTTACTATGCAGAACTTCATTATCTACCACGTTATTCCGCTAACTACAGACTTCGACGAAAGAATGTAATTATTAAGGGTCATCGACAGCTGGTGTAATGAGAATTGCAGTGGGTTTTGGAACAACATAAGTGAAGACATGACACATTTTTTGTACTGAAGATACGCTTCTTTGCTCGATGGGTGTCCAGCACATTTTTTGCTGGCTAGAAATGAGTTGCAGAGACAATTCCCAAATCGTTGGATTGGACGCGGAGGAGATGTGTCGTGACCAGCTCGTTCGCCAGGCTTGACGCCTCTGGATTTTTTTTTGTTGGGATTCGTAAAAGGCGTTGTTTATAAAGACGTTCCAACTACACCTGAAGATATGCGAGAGAGAACTGTGAGAGCATCTGCTTCGATAAGTGCAGAAGTGATGAGGAATACCACTCAATGCATGATAAGAGGATTGCAGCACTGCATTGATACCAATAGTCAACACTTCGAACACCTTCTGTAAATGGACGTTCATACCACCTTTGTGACCTTCGTTGACCTTCAAAGACCTTACTGTTGCGCATCACTGGATTCGTATCGATAGTCGCTATCAGAAAATAAGTACCAAACTGTAGCATCAAATTAAAAAAAAAAAGACTTGACCTTCAATCTCTGACGCGACTCCACCTAGCAACAAAAAACCAATGTCATATTACGGCCCCCGTTGTCCCATGAAACTTTTGTCCCACAAACTTTTCAGCTACTATCATACTTTCGGAGTTATTCTAGGTGGCAATAGTTGGTGACTCACCCTGTATAATGAGCCGGCACACAATGTTAGGTCGTTCGCGACACTGGTGCGATCGTGCGTCTACCAGCAAGCCGGAATCAACGGTACATTCGTTTTGTAAATAAAAACCATCCCTTCTTGCTGCAATGTATGTTACTTCTTCCATAGGCGTCTGTACACCAAGACATCTTAAGTGGATTCTAGAGTGATGCAGTTTTGTTTCATTATGCGATATTTGTAGATCATAAAACAGTTCACATCTTCTTTTTTTACACAAATAAATGAATACTTACAGTTATTCACGTTGTTGTTGGCATCTTCATTACCTTTCACCTGGTCACATGCTGGAGGCCGCACTATACCTTTACTTACGAGAAATAAGCATATTATGAACTTTTTTGTTCACAATTTTCGTATTCTTTGCGCTAATTGCTGTGGAGCGCTGTTAGTCTTCTGTCACTAGTTGTTGATGTTTTACCGAAAACTGTGATTTAGAGTCGTAACTGTGTATTCACTTTACATCTGTTTGTTTTTGTTTACGTACATTTTGGCAATCTAAAGAAGTATTTGCTGAAAGCGTGTGTGTGTGTGTGTGTGTGTGTGTGTGTGTGTGATTTTTTTTTAAGAGAGAGACGGAGGAAGACAGTGTGTGTGTGTTAGGGTGGGTGTCGCGTGTCGGTGGTTATTCAGGACGAATTATAGGAAGTCAAATATGAATGTAATAACTGTTAGAGAGTGGTTGAAAGTTTGGTGTTCAACTGATTTGAGTTTTTGTTTAAATGTTTTGTGGATGGGTTCATGGGGACTTCAACCTGCCAAGTATAGACTGAGAAAAATGGCTCTAAGCACTATGGGATTAAAATTTGAGGTCATCAGTCCCCTAGAATTAGAACTACTTAAACCTAACTAACCTAAGGCCATCACACACATCCATGCCCGAGGCAGGATTCGAACCTGCGACCGAAGCAGGCGCGCTGTTCTGGACTGCAGCGCCTAGAACCGCTCGTCCACAGCGGCCGGCTAGACTGAGATGTCTATGGATTCATTGCAGGGGGTACAGACTGACAGTCATGTGAAATACTTTTGAAAACGTTTTCTGAAAATTGTCTTGAGCAGCTAGCTCGGGATCAAGCAAGCAATTGAAATATCTTAGACCTTGTATCTACGAATAGTCCGGGTCTTATCTGCAATGTCAGTATAGAAACAGGAGTTAGTGATCATCATGTCATTATAGCAACTATGATTACGAAAAGCTTTGACAATGCCAGCCACTCGTGCTGGCGAAATGTCAGAAAAATCATTAGATGAACGTCGGCCGAAGAACCCGAGACAGAAGCCAATAGGCAGTTTGTCAACAAGTGGCCACGAAAGCCTCAACAATTTTGTATGATTACGAAAGTTAATAAATCAGTCAAAAAGGCTAGGAGAGTGTTCTTGCTAAATAGAGCAGATAAGCAATTAACAGCATTTCACTGAGACAATGAATTGGCATCACTTAGTTCCAGTATGATGGATGTAGAGGAATTATGGCAAAGTTTAAGCAGATTTTAAATTGTGGCATGGGGAGTTATGTACCTAGTGAATGGATAAAGGACGGAAAAGACCCGCCACGCTTTAATAACGAAATTCGGCGTATCAGAGGAAACAGAGTCTGTTGCATCCTCGGCTCAAAAGGGAACGCACAAATGGCCACAAGCGAAGGTTAGTAGAGATTCGTGCGTCTGTGAAAAGATCTAAGCGCGAAGCATACAACAACTACGACCGTCCCACCTTAGCAAAGGATCTGGCAGAGAACCCGAGAAAATTCTGGTCTTACGCAAAATCGCTAGCAGGGTCTAAGGCTTTCTTCCATTCTGTCCCTTGTTGACCAGCCTTGGTGTGGCTGTTGAAGAAAGCATAACGAAAGCCGAAGTTTAAATTCCAAGTTCAAGAAATTGTTCACACAGGAGAATCGTACAAACGCACCGTCATTTGACCATCGGACGTACTCCCATATGGACGACGTAGTAATAAGCATCCGTGGCGTAGAGAACCAACTGAAAGATTTGAAATCAAATGGATCACTAGCTCCGGATGGAATCCCAGTTCGATTTTAAAAAGAGTTCTGTATGGCTTTGGTCCCTTCCCTAGCTTGCATTTATCGTGAATCTCTCGCCCAGCACCAAGTCCCAACCGACTGGGAAAAAGCACAGGTTACTCCAATACATAAGAAGGGTAAAAGAACGAACCCACAAAATTACAGACCAATATCCTTAACTTCTGTTTGATATAGATTCCTTGTATATATTTTTAGTTCGAATAATATAAACTTTCTTGAGCATCTTACGTCCAAGAATCAGAGTAGTTTCAGGAAGCATCGCTCGTGCGAAACTGAGAGTGCTCATTTCTCACATGATATACAGCGAACTATGGATGAACGGCAACAGGAAGATTCCTTATTTCTAGATTTCCGGAAAGTATTTGACACGATGCCCCATTGCAGGCTGTTAACGAAGATACGAGCATATGGAATAAGTTCACAGATACTTAAGTGGCTCGAAGACTTCTTAAATGTGTCTGGTATTTTTATTTCTTTTATTTGTTGTATTAGCCGTGTAGAGTTTTTAATGGTTGTGGTTGATTTTCTGAAATCCAGTATCAGTCTTACAGGGATATTCACTCTGTGGATCTTTGGTTGGCTTCGGAAGACAGGCGCTGTGGAATTATTTTAATTTTCTAGTGTAATTTTGTGAGATGAATTGTTGTGTTTTTTCAGAGAATTTTTCCTTGTCTATAAGAAGTATTGTGTTCCACTTGTCTGCTTTTGTGATGATGACACCTTCATTTTGAAGCTTTTTTTCGAAGTTTTTTGGGTGTTATAGATTCTGTGTTTGTGTTGTTGTGTTTTCATGTTGTTTTTTATATTATGGGTTTCTTTTTTAACTAGATCTGTAGTCAATCCAATGTCGACACTGCTGTTTTCTCTCCTCTTTCCCTTGTCAATACACTTCCTGCTTCTATAATTTGGTTTTCTACATAATCTTCATCTGTCTCTGAATTTAGATTGTATTTTAATTCTCTCTCCAACACTTCCCTTTCTATACTGTTTATTTGTGTGTCTGCAAATCTTGGGTAGCATTTGTGCGTATGTTTTTGTTGGTTGTGCTTAGCGTTGTTGTTTCGTGATTGGAGTTTCTTCTATGATCTGCTTCCATTCTTTGTACAGCAGTTTTTGTGTGACTTCCGACATTGTTGACCAGACGGGAGAAAACTGCTATGTTATTAATGAAGTGTCTGCAGATGTGTCTTATGCAGGGTGACTTTTTCCACCGGGTACAAACTCTAGGGATTGATCGATGAGAGGATACGGAACAAAAAAGGTATAATGAACTTATGTCCGGAAATGCATGTTTCCATGCTAGAGATCATTTATTCAATCACACACTGTTACAGAGACTGCGGTCTAATGCGCACTGTACCACGTAGCCACAGTGACAATATGCGCTGAAAATGGTTTCCATGTGCCCCAACGCATGCGGGTACGCGGCGTAGCATGTTCCGTCTCACACGTTCACACCGGCCAGGCTGCATCCGAACAGTGTCAAAGGCAGCATAAATATGCTGCTCCAGTGTCTCCATATCCGGAATGGGTCCTCCATACACGGTACTTTAGATGGTCCCATAACTAGAAATGGCACGTGTTGAGATCTTATGAACGAGCAGGTCATGCCATTGGACCCCCTCGTCCGATCCATCGATCAGGGAAGACACGATTGAGATGCGTCCGGACGTTAATGGCGAAGCGGGATGGAGCACCATTATGTATCAGCCACATAACCTTTCGAATCATCAATGGCACTTCTTCCATCAGAGGAGGCATTGCCAACCGCAAGAAACGCCGATAGTTCTGGCCTGTTAGGCGACATGGAAGGAAGACTCTTCCCGAAATATGGTCGCCAATTATCCCGGCCCACACATTCCTGTAGCAGCTTTGCTGAAGATTCGCTGTCACCATACCATAGGGGTTCTGCATACCACCCCCACACATGACTGTTATGAAAGTTGAAGACACCATTCCGCTAAAGGTGCCCTCATCTGTGAGTAGGATGGATGATACAAATCCAGGAATCGTGGTCGCCTGGTGAAGAAACCAGTGACAAAACTGCCCCAGATGTGAAAAATCTGTTGCTAGTAGCCCTGCACACGCTGTGTCATGGAGAATGTTTCGCACGGGCGTCTGGCTTACCCTGTACGAGGTGCATTCAAGTTCTAAGGCCTCCGATTTTTTTTCTCCGGACTGGAAAGAGATAGAAATATGCGCATTGTTTTAAAATGAGGCCGTGTCCATTGTCAATACGTCCCAGAGATGGCAGCACCGTACGGCAGATGGAATTTTACCGCCAGCGGCGAGAACGAGAGCTGTTTTAAATACTTGAAATGGCGACGTTTTCCTTACTTGAACAGCGTGCAATCATTCATTTTCTGAATTTGCGTGGTGTGAAACCAATTGAAATTCATCGACAGTTGAAGGAGACATGTGGTGATGGAGTTATGGATGTGTCGAAAGTGCGTTCGTGGGTGCGACAGTTTAATGAAGGCAGAACATCGTGTGACAACAAACAGAAACAACCTCGGGCTCGCACAAGCTGGTCTGACGACATGATCGAGAAAGTGGTGGGAATTGTTTTGGGGGATCGCCGAATGACTGTTGAACAGATCGCCTCCAGAGTTGGCATTTCTGTGGGTTCTGTGCACACAATCCTGCATGACGACCTGAAAATGCGAAAAGTGTCATCCAGGTGGGTGCCGCGAATGCTGACGGACGACCACACGGCTGCCCGTGTGGCATGTTGCCAAGCAATGTTGACGCGCAACGACAGCATGAATGGGACTTTCTTTTCGTCGGTTGTGACAATGGATGAGACGTGGATGCCATTTTTCAATCCAGAAACAAAGCGCCAGTCAGCTCAATGGAAGCACACAGATTCACCGCCACCAAAAGTATTTCGGGTAACCGGCAGTGCTGAAAAAATGATGGTGTCCATGTTCTGGGACAGCGAGGGCGTAATCCTTACCCATTGCGTTCCAAAGAGCACTACGGTAACAGGTGCATCCTACGAAAATGTTTTGAAGAACAAATTCGTTCCTGCACTGCAACAAAAACGCCCGGGAAGAGCTGCGCGTATGCTGTTTCACCAAGACAACGCACCCGCACATCGAGCTAACGTTACGCAACAGTTTCTTCGTGATAACAAGTTTGAAGTGATTCCTCATGCTCCCTACTCACCTGACCTGGCTCCTAGTGACTTTTGGCTTTTTCCAACTATGAAAGACACTCTCCGTGGCCGCACATTCACCAGCCGTGCTGCTATTGCCTCAGCGATTTTCCAGTGGCCAGAACAGACTCCTAAAAAAGCCTTCGCCGCTGCCATGGAATCATGGCGTCAGCGCTGCGAAAAATGTGTACGTCTGCAGGGCGATTACGTCGAGAAGTAACGCCAGGTTCATCGATTTCGGGTGAGTAGTTAACTAGAAAAAAAATCGGAGGCCTTAGAACTTGAATGCACCTCGTACTAGCGGTCGAGCTGCCTGCTACTGACACGGCGGTCGCCTTCCACAGTGTTAATCACATTTTCCTCCAAGTCTGGTGTCCGAACATTTCGGATACGTCCTTCATGATTTCCAACGACGAAACACTGTTGCAAACATTGAATACCGTGATTGTTGTCGGCGGGGATAGGTCTCCTGATACAACCTTGCTGCCTGCCCCCTGTTATTTGCCTGTCTGTAAGTAAACACTATGTCGGCAAGCTGTTGGTTCGAATACGGAACGATTGGTACAACGCTGTATCACATCCACTGCAAGGTGAGTCAGCAAAAGAAGTGAATCGGACGTAACATTACCGACTACTATGGCGGGAGAGTGCGCTAGGGCATGACGTACGAGGAACAGTTCCACCCTCCAGGAGGAAACCATGCATACTGTGAGTGGGACTGCGTGGTACAGCGAGTATTAGACCGCTGTCTCTATAACATTGTATGATTGAATAAATGGTCTCTACCATGGAAACCATTCATTTTCGAACAAGAGTTCATTAGACCTTTTTTGTTCTGTATCATCTCACCGATCAATCCCTAGAGTTTGTGCACGTTGGAACAAATTACTCTGTATAACTCGTAATTTAGCTCTTGTTTCGTAGAGTACAGCGATTTGATTTCAGATTTTAACTGCATTTTCTGGGCAGTAAGCATTCATTGTTGAGCGCTAGGTGAAATGCTTTTAATCTTTACATTGATATATTTAGGTACAAAATCATTACATTTATATATGGTTTTGAATATTATGTGTTGTATGGTTATATGAACGTTCAGGTGAAGTCTTATGAATTTCTTCGTCCGCTTTCGGCGGACCGGGTGGCGAAGACCTGTGCTGACAGAATCGAGGTGCACGCCCTGAAATTTTTCTCAAAGTACAGGGTGATTCAAAAAGAATACCACAACTTTAAAAATGTGTATTTAATGAAAGAAACATAATATAACCTTCTGTTATACATCATTACAAAGAGTATTTAAAAAGGTTTTTTTCACTCAAAAACAAGTTCAGAGATGTTCAATATGGCCCCCTCCAGACACACGAGCAACATCAACCCGATACTCCAACTCGTTCCACACTCTCTGTAGCATATCAGGCGTAACAGTTTGGATAGCTGCTGTTATTTCTCGTTTCAAATCATCAATGGTGGCTGGGAGATGTGGCCGAAACACCATATCCTTAACATACCCCATAAGAAAAAATCGCAGGGGGTAAGATCAGGGCTTCTTGGAGGCCAGTGATGAAGTGCTCTGTCACGGGCTGCCTGGCGGCCGATCCATCGCCTCGGGTAGTTGACGTTCAGGTAACCTTTTTCGTAGGACTCTCCATACAGTTGATTGTGGAATTTTCAGCTCTCTGCTAGCTCTGCGAGTCGATTTTCCTGGGCTGCGAACAAATGCTTGCTGGATGCGTGCTACATTTTCATCCCTCGTTCTCGGCCGTCCAGAACTTTTCCCTTTGCACAAACACCCATTCTCTGTAAACTGTTTATACCAACGTTTAATACACCACCTATCAGGAGGTTTAACACCATACTTCGTTCGAAATGCACGCTGAACAACTGTCGTCGATTCACTTCTGCCGTACTCAATAACACAAAAAACTTTCTGTTGAGCGGTCGCCATCTTAGCATCAACTGACGCTGACGCCTAGTCAACAGCGCCTCAAGCGAATAAATGTACAACTAAATGAAACTTTATAGCTCCCTTAATTCGCCGACAGATAGTGGTTAGCTCTGCCTTTTGTCGTTGCAGAGTTTTAAATTCCTAAAGTTGTGGTATTCTTTTTGAATCACCCTGTATTTTACAGAGACAAATCGGTAAAAAGATTTATTTTCAGGTTACTTACAGCTTCATATGTCAGGTTCACGGTGAAGTGCCCAAAATTTCGATAATGGTCATACTTAACATGACATTCGCACTTAAGTACGAAACACACGAAATTCGAAAAGTTTGTAGTGAAAAATGGAGGTCGCTATGATTTTGCGTTTGGTGCACATTACACCGTATGTTGCTGTGAATGAAATGAAGCGACAATATTGGATTTTTCTTTAGACTTCGGGGGAGGACTCTATCTGTTCCAAATCTTTAGAAAAGGCAATTTAAGTAGCACGCTGAATTCCAATAGCATATGCGAGAGTGGAATATTCATAACATCCCTCGTATAACTTAAACCGTTCGAGGTATCGATACGAGAGTTTGGCAAGTGATGGTGCCGAGCCGTGCTGCCGCTCGTGTTGGTGCTGTTGGTAGGTTTCCGCCCTCTGTTGGAGGCCGGGACGAAGGCCTGTGGCCACGACGGTGCACGACCTCATCGTAAACCGGATCCTACAAGTTTCAAGGTGAGTGCATTTGGATTCAAGTAGAGAAATCTCCACCATTGTGAGATCTTGCGATTCTCCAGTGACTTGGGTTCGTGTTGCTGCTCGTAGTTTTGCTGAGGTGAAGAGCAGGGAGTGGAGTGCTTGGGGAAGGCGGATCTGATTAGCTTTCCTGGTCTTCTAACTACTATTTATTGCCTTCAGTTTGTTACTGTTTGTTAAGTTCAACCAGCGGTATTTTTCCTGCCTCGTGGCCGCTAACGCCTCAGTTACCTGCCCTGGAGGTTAGTGTATGTAACGCCAGTGTACGTTTCCTCGTCTTGTCGCTGCTGTCCGGTGAGGCGTGTGGTTTTGGCAGCTTTCTTGATTGTAGGTTGGTTGGTGATTCTTCTACTTTCTCGTTCCGGGCGCTTTAAACACAGTATTCTGGGGACATAGTGCAGACCGCTGTTTCCGGCTTTGGCGTATTGTTCCATCGTTGCATTTGGTTTATCGGACGTCAGGTAGCTTCAGCAAGATTATCATTAGTCATTCGTTAAACTGCCACTACTCTGAGTTACTATCTTGGCTGCCTATCTCATCGCTCGCGAAAGTGTTTGTTGCCAGACCTACTCCTGGTGCACCGTCTGTGACTGGCCCTTGTGTTTCATTATTGTTTGCTGTTTTATTGTATGTTTCTAAATTTTTTATATAATTGCCATTCTTGGCGTTACAGCAGGTTTAAATGATTGTGCTGCCTAGTTTACCATCATTTTGTCTCACCTGTTAGGTGATCAGTTGCTTGTCTTTTTAAATTAACCTTTGCTGTTGTATTTGCTGTTTTATTGTATGTTTTTTAATTTTTTTATATACCACCATTCTGTCTCACCCGTTTGGTAATCAGTTGCCTGTTTTTTTTTTTTAATTATTCTTTGCTATTGCATTGCTGTTTCACAGTATGTTTGTTAATTTTTTTATAATTGCCGTTCTTGGCGTTAAAGGCCTTCAGCCGTGACTGCGGTTACTTGCCTTAAAGTTCTAAGTGGGATCACACTGCCTTGTTTTAAAACACTATTTGCTGTGTTTGTATTTTATGCTCATTTGGTAAATTGTAACGCACTGAAAGCACCATTACTTACACTGTCGTTTATTCCTTCATTAATAACGTGTGACATCTTTATTTATTGCTGAGTCTGGAATTATCGTTTTAAAATAATAGTGTGTAATTGCAAAAGGGAACCAATAGTAACTGATTACGGCCCCGTCCACAATCGTAACCGAATCCTGCCTTCCTTGACTACCAGGTTTTAAGTGCAGAGAGAAGAGAGTATTTTGCTATATGGTTAATGCACAGAACTTTCATACGTTCGGCGATACAGCAGAAGGTACTGTTTTTATTTAATTTTTTCAATCCCGTTCTGTAATTATGTAAGAGTCTCTGACAGATATTGAAAAGAGAATTTTCCAGTATGAAAATAATCATGAAATTTCTTCACTTATGTTACTGCAAACCGAAATAATTAGGCTTTTTCGTAATCTATTGACCTCTCTGGTAGCCAGTTGTTTGTTTAATATGATATTCTTTCAAGATTCTGTCACAATAGCTACTGCAAGGCGAGTTGGTCCGAATTATACTGTGTTTTGGCAGAAGAAGAAAAACGCAACTGGTAGTCACAACTGATGATGCTTCTTCAAATGAGAAATGGTTAACAATTCAGACAAAAATAACTTCCCAGTTCTGTTGCAGTTCTGGTAGAGTCCCATAAACCATTGTTGAAGGACTGGAATGGAAACTTACGAAACGAGTTTCCACCCGTTCTTCATCTGAGAAACATGAAAGTAATTCACATCAAATAGTGCTATCTCCATTCGGAGCGAAGTGGTGATTTTTTTCACCTTAATTGTCTTTTAATTTGTTAAAGACAGCTAATAAATATATTTATAATCTATTTTAAACTTAATGAGTAGTCTGAAGCGGTTTATAAAGTAATGATTATTTTTTTTGTAACCTTGTTATCCAAAGTTACACACAGACACAAAATTTTGTTATTTCTAATAAAACAATGCTGTATATTTGCTGCAGAATAGAAATTACCCAATAAAACAATATCACACCCCTGAGGCTGTGAACACACAGACGGCTTGCAGGACCTTGTCAACTATTCGTCAAAGTCAGTATCACTGATGAATTAAAAGATGTCTGTAGTCAGAAGATTCACTGCCTCACTCTGTACACAGATAGTAAGAGAGATGGCATGCTATTTGCTGTACTTTTTCACATGTCAAACATAACTGAGGCGTAGAAAAAAATCATTTGGTAAGTTTCTATTCCAGTCGCTCAGTATTAAAAATATGGTGGGTCATTGGATTCCGCAAAAACTGCAACAGAACTGGCCATTTATTTTTGTCAGAATTGCTAACCGTTTCTCATTTGAAGAAGCATCATCAGTTATGAGGAACAGCTACATTTTTCTTGCTGACAAGTTTGATTTTGCTTTTTTTTGCCAAAACATAGTATAAATTGCACAGACTTGCTTTGCAATACCTATTGCAACAGAATATTGAAACTAAGTGTCACATTAAACAAGAAATAGGTGACCAGAGGGAGAAGTCGATACCTTACAGAAACTTCAGTGTCGGTTTGCTGTAACATAACAGAAAAAATTTCACATTCATTTTCATACTAGCAAATAGTCTTTACACTACCTATCAATGACATTTTAAAAATTACAGTACGGGGCCAAAAAATTTTAAAAATCTGTAAATTCGGCTATATCAATGTAGATAAGAAAGTTCTGTGCGTTAACCATAATGTAAAATACTCTCCTTGTTGTGTGCCGTTATTTTCCAAAATCTCGTTTAGATATCTCCAGCAATTTAAATGAGGTATCGCACATGCGATCGCAAGTGAACATGCCACATAAATTCCATTTTCCCGAGACTAGAGACAGAAGCAGACCTCCAGCCAAATCTAAAGGAAAATTCAATATTTTATAATCTTAGTATCTTAGTAAATTTTAGTATCTCTGTAAAATTTTATTTTCAGCTATGTATAGTATAATGTGCACCGAAAGCAAAATCATAGTGACCCACACTTTTTATTGCAAACTTTTTCAAATTTCGCGAAGAGTTGTATTTAAATGTGAATATCATAATAAGTATAACCATTAGGAAGATGACGGACACTTCATCATGAAGGTGACATATAACACTAACGTAACATAAAAATCAAATTTGTTAATGCATGTTTCTGTAAGATCACTCGAGAAAGACTACAGAGGAAACACAGTGCGCATGACGTTCTACGTGTAACAGTGCTGCTGCACCTGGACTAACAGGTGACCAGTGATCTCTGTGTGCACTCGCAGGCATGTATTACCGGCTTTCTTTCTGTTTTACGCTAACGTGGCTACACTGCCGGAGTGCTGTGCCGAAATGCAACTTCACCTCAATAGCCGTCTGTCCGACGGGGCGACGCTGTACGCTGGCCATTCGATGAGGCCACATGCTGTGATAGTGGAATAAATAAATCCACGTAACTGCTGTTTCTATGATTTTCCCTTGGACTTCCACTTGGCTCCATGAACCTGCTGATCAATAGTCAGTGTCATCACAACCTGTCTAGTCTCCTATGCCTAGTCTCACCCACTATCCTGGCCCCGCTATAGCTGCAAAGAAAAATCATTGAAGGAAAGACTGGAAGGAAAGAATAGAGATGGAGAGAAAATCTTGGAAAGCTGGATGATATTAAAAATAGACGAAGTTAGCAAGAGTATAAGGAGGAAGCTCGGCTTTTATAAGACTTGACATGGGCCCAGGCCGGTATATGGTCCAAACGTGGCAAGGGGCCACTTGGACCACCAAGCTGGGAGGGGTGCCATCAGCACCCCTAGTGCAAAATTTGTTCAAACTGTATATTGTAATTAGTAGCAAAAACAAACCACTTACATCATAACTAGATTAAATTTTATTTTTAAAAGTCTTCCCGTAAGCTCAAGAAATGGCAGCTAACGTCATAGGAAGGGAAATGAGGGAAGAAAAATGAGGGGGGGGGGGAGCGGCAATAATAATATATTGCTTGGGTGGAAAAATCGACAGAAAGGGGTATGGGCGCCAGATGATACGTCGCTTGTGTGGAAAATTGTTCTTGAACTGGCCTTGCAATGGGCCAGCTTATGGAGAACACGGTCTTGACTTCCAATATAAAATTTATTCGTCTTGATTTTTTTGTTGTTGTCTATTGTAGGTGTGAAAAAGCCTGCTTGATTAATCGAAACCGATTATCCTTGTTTAAGTAAGCGATAAAACCAGTTATATTTTATATTGCAGAGGTACAGGACAGAGCAAAGTGGGGAGCGTCCAATCCGCACCTGTCGTAAGACAGATACACCAAGGGCAAAGACGAAGAGGAATAAGAAGAAAATGTAACAAATGGAAATCATATTTTTATTACCTGATGGGTAGAGTATCTGGTTCGAGACCAAATGTCGCCCACATAGCAATCGGATAAGAATAGATCTGTCATTTGATCGGATGGCCAAAGACAGGGTTATACTCGGTGATCCACTTTGCCGCTAGCTTTTGGTATGCTGGTCTGTGCTACGCACTTTATCATATTTCGGCCAGATTTACAACGGCTGCATGAGTGGAGATGTGGTGCCTTGTGAGTGGTTGATACTCGTTATTACGTCCATCTGAGAATTAGGTAGGAGACGGACTACAGCAGTTCTCGAGGGGTAAGTGTAACGCCATAGCTTGCTCGGCTGGATGGAGGGATTCTAAAGTAAAGGGTAGAGTGAGAATAGAATAATAAGAAAACAAAATGGACTTCGGTCATGGCATTTAATCTTGTAGAGAATAGCCACAGGAATGGTTACATATTTGCTCTTTGTAACATTCTACACTGCTGCAACACAGCTCCACAAAACAAGTTGCTAACCAGTTTGGGAAATTAAGAAACTTCAGCGTAAGTATGTGGCATTTGTGAAATGTAAAAATAAGGAATGAAGTTAATGAAGAATTTGCGGTCTCAGAGAGATTGTGACATGGCTGTAGTATGCCACCAACTCTCTTCTAGATATGCCTAAATATATCAGTTAAACGTTGCAGAAGACAAAGTGCTGACAATGGATCATCAGAAGAGACGACACCTTGTCCATTCTTCTTAACGCCGACGACCAGATAATTATAGCTTAAAATTTGTAAACCGCAAGTTACATTCCCCATAAGCTAAAAGTGTGTGTGTGTGTGTGTGTGTGTGTGTGTGTGTGTGTAATAGGGCCTAGTGATCAATAAAAAGAAAAGAGAATGTTACAGCTAGGATAGAACGAAGTACAAAACGTCGGTGTTGAAACAATTCATCAAAGGTTGCAAATAATTGTAATATATCGAATCGTCCTGTCATTAAAAGGAAAAGTACATATTATGTGAACAAAAAAGATCGGTGAGGATATAAGTGCAATATGTGAATGATCATTTTACTGAGGAACAGAGCAAGGTTCGCCAAACATATTACCTGCCAGGCCATAGTTGATTGTGTTAGCACTTACAAAATAGAGAACTGGTGCAGAACATGTGGTATTACGGAAAAGTAGTTGCACTGAAAATCTACGTCTGCAGAGGCGGCATTTTCAAGATAGATCACGTACGAATTTTCAACATTAGAGACTTTTTAGTGGTAAAGAAGACAGGGAGAAACACTGTTGGAAAAATCTACTTTATACGTAGTGGGTGTGTGTGAGTAAACCGAAGTATGAGAAGGCGAGACATTATGATGTAAACAAATGGCCGAAAAGAGAGAAGGAAGCGTGGATGTGCATTTGGTGTCAAGCGCTTCTTGCTGGGGAGAGAGCAGGAGGATTCCAAGAAAGAGAATTGTCGAGGTCACAGGATGTGATGTTCGACATCTACGTCTACATGGATACTCAGGGGGTTCGTTGAACCATCTTCACAATTCTCTATTATTCCAATCTCGTATAGTGCGAGGAAAGAATGAACACCTATATCTTTCCGTACGAGCTCTGATTTCCCTTTTTTTATCATGTTTATCGTTTCTCCCTATGTAGGTCGGCGTCAACAAAATATTTTCGCATTCGGAGGAGGAAGTTGGTGATTGGAATTTCGTGAGAAGATTGCTCTGCAACAAAAAAGACATTATTTTTAAAGACGTCCATCCCAAATCCTGTATCATTACATTGACGCTCTCTCTCCAATACAAAACGTTGGGGAGTATGATCGCAACTGTGATAAGATAATGTTTATAGAAAATTGTTTCAGCAAAGCATTGTTTGGAGGCCCACTCCCGCTTCCGGAATTTAAGCCTTCGCCAGAAGAAGACTCCAGGTTATGTTACGGTTTTGCTAACGCTTTTCGTCTCGGAAAACATATAACAAGACCATGTTCCCGTATACTATTAACTGTTGAAAGGCCTATATTAAATTAAGGTTTATCCAGGGAAAAAAAGGACTGGAAGTTTCGTTTGGTGTGTTAGCTTCCAAGAGGTGGATGTCCGATACTTCAACAAATTGTGACATTGATAAAATCGATGCGATTGTTCAAGTTGTTTGTTTCATAACTTTATACGGGTTTATTAGGACGTATATTCTAAGTGATGTGTGCCGCACAATGTAGGCCACCTTGTTGAGAAATTACATCAAACGTAAGAAAACAAAACACCGACCTACAAATAACGCTAGAAAGTTGAGTAATATGCTCTGTAGTTTCTTTCTTACCCCTAAGTGAAGCATTGTCTTTTTAGAGCAGACTATGTTTATAGCAACATCCCAAAAGGATCTACATCTACATGGGTACTCTGCAAATCACATTTAAGTGCCTGGCAGAGGGTTCATCGAACCACCTTCACACTAATCCTCTGTTATTCCAATCTCGTACAGTGCGCGGAAAAAACAGACACCTATATCCTTCCGTGCGAGCACTGATTTCCGTTATTTTATTATGATGATCGTGTCTCTCTATGTAGGGTGGCCTCAACAAAATACTTTTACATTCGGAGGAGAAAGTTGGTGATTGAAATTTAGTGAAAGGATTCCGCCACAACGAAAATTTGTTCTAATAATGTCCACGCCAGATCCTGTATCACTTCATTCACACTCTTTCCCCTTTTCGATGTACTTCGTCAATCCTATCTGGTAAGGATCCCACACCGCGCAACAATATTCTAAAAAAGGTTCATATTCTAAAAGAGGATGAACAAGCGTAGTGTAGGCAGTCTCCTTAGTAGATCTTTTACGTTGTCTAAGTGTCATGCCAATAAAACGCAGTCTTTGGTTCTGCTTCCCCGCAACATTTTATATGCGGTCCTTCCAATTTAAGTTGTTCGTAATTGTAATTCCTAGGTATTTAGTTGAATTTGCGGCCTTTAGATTTACAAATTTATCCTGTAACCGAAGTTTCACGGATTCCTTTTAGCACTCATGTGGATGACGTCACACTTTTCGTTATTTAGGGTGAATTGCTAATTTTCGCACCATACAGATATCTTTTGTAAATCGTTTTGCAATTTGTTTTGATCTCCTGATGACTTTACTAGTCGATAAACGACAGAGTCATCTGCAAACACCCTAAGACGGCTGCTCAGATTGTCTCCCAAATCGTTTATGCAGATAAGGAACAGCAAAGCGGCTACAACACTACCTTGGGGAACGCTAGACATCACTTCTGTTTTACTCGATGACTTTCCGTCAATTACTACGAACTGTGACCTCTCTGAATCCAGTCACATAACAGAGACGATATTCCATAAGCACGCAATTTCACCACAAGCCACTTGTGTGGTACAGTGTCGAAAGCCTTTCGGAAATCCGGAAATACGGAATTAATTTGAAATCCCTTGTCAATAGCACTCAACACTTCGTGCGAGTGAAGAGCTAGTTTTGTTTCACAAGAACGATGTTTTTTAAATCCGTGTTGACAGTTTGTCAATAGACAGTTCTCTTCGATGTAATTCTTAATGTTCGAACACAATGTATGTTCCAAATCCTGCTGCATATCGACGTTAACGATATGGGCCTGTAATTTAGTGGATTACTCCTACTACCTTTCTTGACTAGTGGTGTGATCTGTGCAACTTTCCAGTCTTTGGGTGCGGATCTTTCGTAGAGCGAACGGTTGTATATGATTGTTAAGTATGGAACTATTACATATTCTGAAAGGAACCTATCGGTATACAATCTTGACTAGAAGACTTGCTTTTATTAAGTGATTTAAGTTGTTTCACCACTCCGAGGACGTCTACTTCTACGTTACTCATGTTGGCAGCTGTTCTTGATTCGAATTCTGCAATAGAATCGTGAAGCGACGACAACCGTATCAAATTCGCAGCTACAAACACATAGAACGCTTGCATGGACATTATTATACGTTTCTGTCGCCTACATCTTTGCTGCTGTCGCCGAAGTCTGCCGTAGAAGGAACAATGAACGACAACTGACGAACGCTATGGTCGTTTCCTCGACAACGGACGTAGTCGGTCGGTTGTAAATGTTTGACGTAACACGTGGTGCGTCTGTGGTTATGCCCTCGCGACAGCATATGATACACAAGAACTTCGGGTCGTGTTGAGGAAGTGGAAAGGTAAGCCGCATGCTGCTTTCTGCGCCAAGCTGTTTCTGAAGCTGTGAGAGGCGACACGCTCTCGTGAAGAGACGAATATCGCACATCGTACCTTCTAGAATCGGAATGCATAGAGGAGATTTGCAGTGAGGCAGCTAGGTAACTTGGAGTAGATGCGATGCGGAAGATGTTCTGCAGCTATACTTCCGGGGATATTGTGCATACTGCAATCGCAAGCATCGAGTCATCTATTTGACTATATAAGTCTAGAAACGAGACAGTGCCAGACAGGGCGCTCTCTCTCTTTGGTGCAATGTTTGTCAATTCATCTCTTTAGTATAACAAATGGGAGGACAGTTCTAGGTAACTAATAAGGTCCGAATAAGAGAAGATCCAATTTTGATCGCCTAAAGAGAAACCATACGATATTCTTCGCAGATTATTCACTATCACATCGAATAATGAGAAGTTGTTTTTCATTTTTAGAATAAATATTAACTTGACAGACTGATCGGTTGTGTTGTTCAAGGTCTAGGTTGCGTTGGCGTGTGACATTTCGCTTGCAAGTTGTCGAAGTCAACGATGTGATCTGTTAAAAAACCCAACTACTGTTGCAACATGTGAGAGTCGTGAGAAAAGCCATTGCCTGTTTCTCCGAATACATTATGGCTTTTCTATTCACATAAGGAATTGTCACAGCTATTTCATCTCATTGTACAATTGGAACATAAATGAGATAGCACAAGGCAACGTCCTTATTTTCAAACCAGCAACTTGATCAGTTCACGAGTGGACGATTGTTGCAGGCGGCTTATGGAGTAAACATTAGTTTCGTAATTTTTGAGTTTTCAATTTAATATTTTTTATTGTAATGTTCAAACGTTGCGTAGAGTTTGGATGTATGGAAAATATTTGAAACGCAATCATATTTCATTCCGCAGTTAAGCATGCATACTTTAATAGTAACAACAATTTGATAACACATTTATCGATATAATGCCAGGTGCCGGGGCTAGCAGTGTATTTAACACTAAATTCTTCTAGAATCTTCATATGTAAATGATGCTCTAAGCCCCCCCTATTCTATCTCCGACTTTAGCTGTTGCACATGGATTAAGAAGAATTGCGAACTGACTGTAATCGACCCTGCAAGTGGAGTAGAAAAGAGTTTGGCACCTGCAATAATTTAATTTGATAAATAAGTTAAATAAAGGAAAGTTTCATTAACGTAGTGAGAAATGATAGGGTTGCTCTACCGATTAACAGAATGAAAGTTCTGTCCAAAATAACAATATGATTTATTATGACTAAACTCAAAATAATTAACAAAAACACATGAAACATTTGCAATACATCAAATTGGCTCAAATTGGATACTCAAATAAATGCTGTGAAGGTGAGGTTGTCCGTAAACTAGATTGTGACATTTATGACGAAGTGGTATGGGGAGCCAATTCCTTGCAACTCAAATCTTAAGAGAGACACACAGCCAACCCAACATTAATTGCTACTACACTAGTGAGAACTCAGAGAATGAACACCCAAGACAGATCAAAGTTAGAAAAGACAAACAGGCGCGCTCTGCTGAGCTCTGATTATCACCTAGCAAAATTGTCTGCTTTGACGGTGCTGCGAACGTACATTACCAAGCTGTCTTCTTAGCTGCGCGGACACGATCTGACGTACCGGAGGCGATGGCTGGTTGCTTCGACGTCCCGTCGTGGTGATGGTAATGTCGCGAGTATAGCCCGAAACAAATTATCCTGGTCTGGTTGTTCCAGACTAAAGACTTGCTAGCAATACAAATGCGCCTCTGAGGGAGATGAAGAAGGCTCGCCACACAATCACTGATGATACAGAGATTGATTTTAACAAGCAAAGTCACACAGTAACTCCGATACAGTCAACTTTAGCCAAAACTGCTCAAGACAGACAACATAGGCCTCTTGTACGCAGAACGCTCAATTGCCAACTGTACTCGGAAAGTTACGTTGAAGTCGAAACTTCAGCAACTTCATCAAACAGTTACAATTAAATAAAAGTATATTAGACAGCCAACGGAAGGCAGCCTGTCCAGAGCAGCGAGAGCTCAGTCTCGTAACCTAGTCCGACCGAAAGGCGAGAGCCGACTACCACAAGAGCACCCGTACAAACCGAACACAGAACATTTCCGCCCCCACGACAGTGGTCGTGGTTAAACGTTCCAGTCAGCAACTCGAAAACCGGCGGAAAATTCCACTCTATTGCCGAAGCACTACCATTCCACCAATGGAGATTCTTGGCGCCAATTTCTGCGCCGATTTTGCTACGTCACGGAGCTATGCCCTGAGTAAGCCATTCACTGTTACGATTTTGCAGAAAACGCGGGAATTTGCCCGCCAAGATTGCATGGGAACACAAGTCATTCCCATGCCTCACTGGTAGCCCGCCAGAAAGTGTTTTCGCTAAGCTTCTGCGAAGTAACGGAATCTCTAGCCCAGCCGCTCCTTCAGGCCCCTGCGGGCGTGTCTCCGCCGCTATTGACAATGTCGACGTCTGGAAAGCATTCACTCGACTCCCTCACACCTGTCGGCTTACCCTTTCAAGATCAGCAGAACCCGCCTGTCACTGGACCACCCGGGTGACGAGAGATGCTGCGTGGGAAGTTCGCGTGTTAAGGAATAGCGACTTTTCACCGCATGCAATTAGAGAGGAAGATCGAATTACTCAGACTAAGATAGAAATACGAGAGGGGGCTTCTGCCACCTCTCATATCCCCTACGCCATTTTAGATTGTAATTGCTGAGCGGTTGGCTCACTTAGGAGCAAGGTAGTGAGTCAATCGCCCAAGAACAATCTTGCAAGTGTTCTCCCAATAAATCGCAGTCTTTGGTTCGCCTCCCCCACAACATTTTCTATGTGTCCGTGATTGTAATTCCTAGGCGTTTAATTGAACTTACGGCCTTTAGATTTGATTGATTTATCGTGTAACCGAAGTTTAACAGATTCTTTTTGGCTCTCATGTGGATGGCAGAAAGGAGATATCGTGTTTGGACATACACATGACTACACAATGAATGGAGTTAAACTAATGGAAAATCCAGAATGGAATGTAACAATATTATGTAAAGGAAAGTTGCTACTCATTATATAGCGGAGATGCTGAGTCGCAGATAGGCACAACAAAACGACTGTCATAAACCAGCTTTCGACCGGTATGGCGTTTCTTCAGAAATAGATGACTGACAGACAACACACACACACACACACACACACACACACACACACACACTCATTAGCACAAACGCAACTCACACACATGACTGCAGTCTCTGGGAACTGAAGCCACACACAGTTGCCAGAGACTGCAGTCGTGTGGGTGTGTTGCGTGTGTGTGTGTGTGTGTGTGTGTGTGTGTGTGTGCCGTCTATTTTTGACGAAGGCCATACTGGCAGAAAGCTAATTTGTGACAGTCTTTCTGTAGTGCCTATCTGCAACTCAGCATCTCCGCTATATGGTGAGCAGCAACTTCCCTTTACATAATGTTTTCATAATATTGTTACAAGGAATAAAGTTGTCCAATTTGTGGAAATACCAACGCCGATGTCCAAAGAACGGTCTTCCACTCGTATCCATGTAGTACGGCCTAGGAACAGTGATCGTAAAAGACGCTGACCGATGGGGACCAGAAACGGTTATCATGTCTTGTCAACGACAGTCGGATTCAGACTCGACAGGAACTGCTGCTGTCGGTGAATGCAGCTCCGTCTCAGTTTCCGAACGTACGTTGCGAAGGGAACCGCATGAAAAGGGTATTTGGAGTTGGGTACCCCGTAAAAAGGCCATTACTCACATCGTCTCATAAATCGGCAAGTCTTCATTGGGCCACACAACACAGAAACTGGAAGTGTGTAGCGTGGTGCGGCGTGTCGCGATTTTGTCTCTTTTTCAAATTAAGCAAGGTGCCGAGTGCCCTGATGGGATAAGGAGTCATCTAACCCTCAGTGTCTGAAGGTGGCGTCCAGGTCGAAGTGGTTCTTTGATGGTTTGGTTGTGTTTTCCGTATTTAGACTTTGGCCCACTAATTCAGACTGCCGTGAACATGGACCACAATTTTTATTTCAGCATTTTCGGTGACCAAGTTTGTGCTGCCCTTTCTTCTACACCTTCATAATGAGTGTGCTGTAAACACTTCCGTCTTCCAAGATGTCAACAGCCGTGTTCAAAGGGCGGCACGCATACGGCCCTGGCTTGACGAACACACGTGCACGCATCACATCTCGACTGGCACGCTACATCACCCTATCGTAATCGCATACAAAACGTCTGGAACTATTTGGAACAGCGGATGAAGCGCAGCATTTAATATCCATGCAATTTCGTGGCTCTACGGGATCTGATTATCAATGAGTGGCTTCTGCTGGCTACGGCACATCTGTGAAACTCCTGGTCTCTGATACTCGCTGAACTGAAGTCATTATCAAGGCTAGAAATGATATTATAGGGTACTGGCGCGATATTTCCTGGATGTGACCGAGCGTCAGTTCCGTTTCAGCCGCGCTCGCGAGTGGCCGCTGTTAACTGTTGCGCTGCACTTCAGTGTTTACATCGCTGTACGTGTGCTTCGCCGAGTGCCGTCCGTCCGTTAATCTCCGTGTTCGTTCCTGTTCCTTGTGATCTGATCGCTCTTTCTGGTCTTGCTGCTGCTACTTGGAATTTCGGTTGTTTAACCGAAATTGCTTCGCTGGATTAACCATGGCTACAAACCTCAGGAAGAATACTCTGGTATTTGCTTTTGACAAAGAATCCCGTCCTGTTCAGCCGACATCCCTGGAAATAGATGACTGGATTACACAGGTAATTGGTCTAAATTCTGAAACCGTTCATACCTGGCAACTGGATCAGGAAAAATACTGTGTTTTTGTCAAGTTAATCAGTGCTTCGACTGTTGATAAAGTGTTACGAAAGTGGGGCTATGAAGTAGATTTTGTGCATAGGAATGGTTATAAAAGTAAGGTTTCCATCTATAGAGCGGACATTCATTACAAAACCGTCCGTGTCTTGAATCTCCCCATTGAAATTGAAAATGATAAGGTTAAGGAAGCTCTTTTAAACTATGGAGACGTTAAATCAATTGCAAATGAAAGATGGTCGCCTCGCTTTAAACTGCAGTGTTTTAACGGGGTCCGCTGTGTAGAGATGGACGTTAAGACGAATATTCCGTCTCACATAACTGTTTGTGGGTATAAGGCACAAATTGTTTATACAGGTCAGGAAGCTACATGTCATATATGTAACGAAACCGGCCACTTCAGACAGGAATGTCCGCGGCGAACTGTTGTGCTTAAAAGTAATTTGATACAGCGTCAGAAGCTTACCTTAAATGATCTGTTACCAAAGAATAGCCCGGAACAACTGGTTGAGGATGTTAACGAAGCGGGACAAGCTGATGTCTCCCTTCACGATAACAGTCAATTTCCCCCGTTAACAACAAAAGGAAACCCCGTTGCCACTACTCGTGAAACTGAAATGCAACCGAAAAAACGACCTCTGGAGATAACTGATAGTTGTTCAGAGGACGAGCTGTCTTGTCCCACTCCCTCACTTCGCAAGCAAAAACAGTGCGATGAGAAGGCTGAGGAACCTGAAGGCAAAATGCGAATGGAAACTAATGAACAGATAGATAATACACATACGGTACCAGAAAATGGAAGGGGTGTAAGCAGCATTAATTTGCAAGAAACAACAGGTGCAGTAGCCGATTGCAAAGATCAGAATCTATCTGTTAATAAACAAATTCAGGGAGAGGATGCAAAACTGCAGTCTCCATTTGTTTCCCTAGATCAGAAAGTGAGTGAAATTAATAAAGAACGAGGAAGTGGTGGCCAAACTGAAATCACGGTCAACACCTCAGGGCAGGCGCCGGCAACCGAAATTGCTAAAGCGTCTGCTGCTGCTCCAGATAAGCCGCGAAGTAAAATACCGACGCAACCAAACGAGAATGTAGCTCGTAACCAAGGGAAGGGAAAATCCAGTAGGGGCGACCCAAGCCCAAAGAATGTTCAGTCCGAAACGGTCGTACACGAATCACTGGAGGAAAAATCAGAAAGTTTACCAGGAAATCAGTCTGCTTGCGGTACAAGAGAAAACATCAGAAGTAGAAAAAAACGGGACAGTAACTAATAAACTGATTGAAGTGTTATTCCATGTTCAGCCTTCCGAGAAAACTGTTACAGCTTAACTGAACCCTGAACCACAGTAAACTAAATTAGTTCAACAAAACAACTACATAGTGACAGCACAATGACGCAATCTTATTCTGTCACCACTATAAACATAAATAAAATCACGACTGGTTTGAAATTATCGGCCCTTAAGGAATTTTTGTACGAATCTGCGACTGATATTGCCCTGTTACAAGAAGTTCTAATTTCGGATTTGGTAATTCCCGGTTTTGTCAGTTACATAAATGTGTCTCCCGAAACAAGTGTTGGAACAGCTATTTTGGTAAGGGAAGGGATTACAGTAAGCGAGGTGGAACGACTGGAATCCGGAAGGGGAATAGGACTAAATATCTATGATGTGACTATCATCAACTTGTACGCCCCTCCAGGAAGTTCTCATCGAGCTGACAGGGCACGTTTCTTCAAAGATGACTTCATATACTTTTTAATGAAACAGTTATTACTTGGAGGTGATTTTAATTGTGTTTTAAATCGAAAAGATCAATTACCTAATTTTAATTTCTCAGGTGAACTAAAACAACTAGTTACTGGTTTAGAGTTAAAGGATATATGGGAAATCAAATACCCCTCCACTGTTGAGTTCACTTATGTCACGGCAACATCGCGTAGCAGGATTGATAGACTATATATTTCTAAAAATCTTGTAACTTCCGTGACAAAAGTAGAAACCATTCCTACGTACTTTTCAGACCATTCAAGTGTCTTAGCTTGCATAAATCTAACAAGACAGCCGGTTCGCCGATTCAAGAATCAGTGGAATTTGAACACTTCCTTGTTAGTTAATCATGATTTAGAAGATCTGATTAAAGAAACATGGGCAATATGCCTGCGAGCCCGTAGTAGATATGCCACTGCTATTGACTGGTGGGTTAAAATGGCAAAGCCAAAGTTGAGGAAAGTTCTTATTCAATACAGTGCCCAGAGCGCAAGGGAAATGAAATGCACTATAGAGTATTACTATTCCGTTTTGAGAGATCTATATGATCAAGTCTCAGCAGGTTCCTCACTTCGGATAGCAGACATAAAAAAAGTCAAAGCCAAGTTACTTAATATCAAGAGAAGTCAAATGGAAGGGTTGAAAATAAAATCGAAGGCAAATTCGGTGTCAGCAGATGAAACTGCTTCCCTATATCATTTAGTGAAGCATACGAAAAACGGGAGAAGGACTTTTATTGAAGAAATTCGAACAAAAAACGGCACGATTCTCAGAACCCAGCAGGATATCATGGACGAGATTTATCGCTATTATTGCGAGCTATATTCTGTACATCAAAGTAGTGATGCTTCCTTGGAAGAATTCCTTGACATCCTAGCCCCACAGCTGACAGAAGATGACAACGAAAATTTTCTCGAGGTTGCCAGTGAAGAAGACGTGTATGAGACTCTGTGCGCCTCGCCACCAAAAAAATCCCCAGGACCGGATGGTCTGCCAGCAGAGTTTTACATCCGTTACTGGCCAATAGTAGGTGCGAAAATCACGGACATTGTAAATGAGGTTATTCAGGGTAAAATGATTCCGGCTGAGTTTAAGGAGAGTAAAATTGTTCTGGTGCCAAAAAATAATGGAAACAAAGACTTAAATAATTTTCGTCCAATTTCACTGCTGAATTCTGATTATAAATTAATAGCTAGAATAATAAACAAGAGAATTTCATGCCTTACAGATAAAATTATTAGTCAACATCAGAATTGTGCGCAAGGCAGAACCATTTTTCAAAATCTAGCGGAATTCAGGGATATCATTGCAATAACTTCTGTAACAAACATAAAGTGTGCTTTATTGTTTTTAGATTTTTATAAGGCGTTCGATGTAGTAAACCATGAATATCTTCTACACACATTGAAGAAAATAGGTTTCAACGATAGGGTGATACAGTTGATTAAGAACATAGCAACTGGAATAAATGCTAAAATAGCGGTGAATTGTCAACAATCCAGGCCGATGCAAATACAACGAGGTGTTCCTCAAGGAAGTCCTCTGTCCATGTCGCTTTTCGCAATTTCGCTGGAACCTTTCCTCCGACATGTCCATGTTACATTAAAAGGCTTAACATTATCAGGAAACAAAACAGTTATAAGAGCCTATGCTGACGATATAGGGGTCATTATAAGGAATAATGACGAGGTACCCACGCTAGCAACAGTGATTGATTCGTACTGTAGAGCATCTGGAGCCAATGCAAACGGAAAAAAAAGTAAGATGTTAAATCTCAGAGGTTTTGATAATATCAACGTCGAGTGGGCAAAATTAGTCCGACAACATAAAACACTTGGGATCACCCTGACAGCATGCCCTAAGAAAATGACTGCTTTAAATTGGAAAGTAGCAGCAGATAAAGTGCAAGGAGCCATTGTAGAGAATTTAACTCGATATATGAACCAAGTTCAAAGAACACAGTATATCAACTCATGCATCCTTGCTAAGGCTTATTATACTGCCCAGCTGTTTCCAATACCGAGAATGATAGCGAGGAGAATAATGTCCAAAATCACAAAATTTTTGTGGAGAGGTGAAGTGTTCAGAGTACCTGCTAAAGTAGCCACTTTAGATCCTAAAAATGGTGGACTAGGATTAACTGATATAACGGATAAAGCCTCTGCTCTTTTTATCAAAAGGCAAGTGAATTTAATAAGAGACTCGCGAGAAAGCATAACCAGCCAACTTTTCGAGATCATTAAACCTCCAAGCCTGCTTCCCCCGATTGACGTGCAGAATATCAACAGTCGCTTACAGCACGTGAGGATTTTCTATGTTGAGTTTAGTTATGTCAGTGTCGAACTCAGGCAGTCCCGACACTTAACATCGAGAGCCATAATGCGGGAACGAAAGAAAAGGGAAGGAAGAAACAAAATAGAACGACAGTTTCCAAACATTGAGTGGACTGAGATTTGGAAAAACATTAGTTCTAATGTACTCACGTCTAATATAAAAACGTCATGGTACAAGACAGTTAACAACATAGTTAGCACCAATGAAAGACTGCACGCAATCGGCCTCTGTGAAACAAATTTATGTCAACAATGCCATCTAGTTGACACAGTAATTCATAGATATACTTGCAGTGGTCACATGAATAGTTGGAAGTGGATCCGGGAGCAAATAGCTCTGATTACAAGAACATCCCCTGAGTATATATCGCTGTCATTGATAGACAGGCCTGAAGCACGCTATTTCCCAGAAGCAAAAAATAACGCTGTGTACTGGTTGCTGGGAAATTTTGTTAACTACGTCCTTAACAAATTAGGATCCGATAGCATCATAGAGTTCAAGGTACACATGCTGTGTGAGTTCCACAAAATTAGAAGCTATTCGAATCACAAGAAAAAGTTCGGTAATATGCTAAAAATTGTATTTGAAAGAATGGGCATTGGTTAATATAAAAAAGAAGACTGTGTTGACAGTGATGTATTGTAGTTACCTTAAGGATACTATTTTTAAGATTTTACAGTATATTTATGATGTGTGCTTTCTCTATTTCAGAGAGTAGTTTTTTGAAATTTATAAGCTAATGTACAGAACTTATGTGACATTGAGATTGTGTGTCTAATAGTGCCAAACATAAAACATGAAAGGTGCATTATTGGCTTATACTAGAAATTTGGAAATAGACAGTTTTTATAGAAATCTCCTTATCGATTGGTTAAAACCATATTCAATGGCTGGCACATTGCGCTGTTCATTTTTGCAGTGAAAAGACTGATTATATAGATCTGATCACTTCAAATACTTAGATTCACTTAATGTCCAGAAAGTGTAGTTGGAAGGCTAGTCAACTTTATTATATATCTCCTTTCCGCCATTCTCAAGTATTTATGTTTAATTTAATTCTTCTGGTGATTTAGTCAGTAACACAATCTTCTGTTGTCTTTCCTTAATGTCAGCGCAATTGAAATGATCAAACCGCTTTGTTTAAATAACTACATGTATGTATATCTTAGAATGTATTTGCAATGTGTAACATTGTTTTTTTTTAATAAAGGTTTTATAAAAAAAAAAAAAAACGAGGTGGCGCAGTGGTTAGCACACTGGACTCGCATTCGGGCGGACGACGGTTCAATCCCGCGTCCGGCCGTCCTGATTTAGGTTTTTCGTGATTTTCCTAAATCGCTCCAGGCAAATGCCTGGAAGGTTCCTTTCAAAGGGCACGGCCGAATTCCTTCCCCATTCTTCTCTAATCTGATGAGACCGATGACCTCGCTGTTTGGTCTCCTCCCACAAATAACCCATCCCCAACCCAACCCTGGATGTGAATAACTTTTTGTCGGGGTGCTAATGGTGGTGTTATACTACAAACTCCAATGTGTCACTTAACAGACGGGCTATGCACTAAAGAATATCTTCACATTTTATTTAATTTACATTGGATGTTTTCAAGTCCGTTGGTATGTGTTTTATTTCCCATTATTATCAGCATAAAGGAGAATCTTAGAGAATACAAACGCTTCTCTTTATTAGTGAACAGCTTAACGCCCGCTCCCTCGCTCGCGTTTGCGTAGTAATCACAGCAAAAATAATGTTACAAACATATATTAGGCCTACTGAAAAATTGTTATATTAAAGAGCTGTTTTTTTTAATGCAATCCTCATAACACCGAGTTGTCGTTGTGACTGTTTAATAGTTTTCTTCGACTGAGTTCACAAATAGCAACGCCTTATAAACTTTTCACGCTAATTAAGTCCATAGAAACATAGATTTTTCCGAATGTACTTCTGACTAAAATGAGATGTTGGTAGCTGTAGTCGGAGGATTATATTAATCCTGCCTTTTCAGTTCTAGTGTTGATATTAAATACCTGTTTTCGTAGATTTAGCTTTAAAATGTTTTAACGCAAAGAAATATTTTCATAAAAACTTTCATCACCTATTTCACCCACTTAGGGGCTGAATTTACAGAAAATACTGAATCACGTATTTCTTTATTTCAAACCGAGAAGCCAAATATAAACTATCGTAGAAGTAGCTCTGAAAATGCTTTCATAATGAAATATTTTCATTAAACTTTTAATCTATTTTTTCACCCCAGTAGAGGTGCACGTTCCAAAAACACTGAAACACCTATTTGTTAATTTCTAACCGAGATGTCAAATATTAGTATTCATAGATAAGCTTTAAAAATTTATAGTCGTTCTTTAATAACGATTTATTTAAGAGGAGTACGTATGTCCTATACCCACAGTGTTAAATTTGCAATATTGATGACCCATTATCTCAGAATCTGTAAGAGATAGAGATCTGAAATTTTTGGTATGTATGGTATTACTCCTTTTCTGATTACTGAATCAGAATCAAAATGTACAGAGAAATAATTAGCTAGTTATGATTTTTTAAAAATGTTGTTCAATATTTTCTTTTAAAAGTCCACTTTTTCTTCCGTAAGTCAAAAACCGTTAGAGGTAGAGATGTTTTGGGAGGTTCGGTAGCTGCAGTATACTAAGTGGTAACATAGAGTAAAATGAGAGATATGTATCTGTAATAGTTCCTGAGATAATGGGTCAAATAATTTTAAAAATGTCATTTCCGGCAAATCAAGCTCAAACATTTTATTTGATATTAACTTACACATAGAGGCATGCCAGCTTCCAGAAACAGCCAGGCCCATAATCAGCATTATCTGGATTATGTTCGTGACTATCCTGTAAACCTAGAAGCTTCCTTCTTTTCCTGCCTCTTGCTTCTTTAGTCCTTTCCTCTGTTCTACGCTGGGCTTTCGTGATCCTAAGTCGATTCATTCGCTGAAAGGCTTGCAGTGTGTTGGCACCTGGAGTGATACCAAGTTCCTCTAGTACCCCAGTTCTTCCCTTTATACCATCATTAAACGTTATCACAGCATCACAAACGCCCAAGCATAGAGTTTTCCTTCCTACAAAGACATTTTTTGGTATGCGAGTCCAAATTACATTATTGAAAGCCTCATTCGGATTTTGTGTTCGGCCATGGAGACGTTTGAAAAGAAGGTCAGGATGAGCTAATTCTCTATATGTCGGTTTAATAGCTTCCATCACTGCAGATGGTATGCTATTTTTGTGCCTAAATTGTTCCTCGCTACCCGCTGCCTGAGCTTTGCGGTACTTACACCATGAATCAGCACCAGGTGGACAAAGACGATGTATAGGTGTATCATCAGTGGAAGATTTGTGGAAGAATGTAGCCCACACTGCTCGTTTCATCCCTTGTAGGTCATGTGTATTGTTTCTTATTGCCATTCCATCATAATGCTGGAGTTCATCAATGTTTTTGTCTGTAAGTATTGCTTTACCATTTAGAGTCTTTCCATCTGATAACTTCTCTTTTCCTTTTGTCTGCTTCAATTTTCGGAGACGTGTTCCCATCCGTTTTTGAACGTGGCCCACACATTCAATCTAACAATCTGCTTATTACCATAAGGTTGGCTTTACACTACTGATTTGTAAGCTTTTGAATCACCATCCCCCAAGTACTCAGTGTAACACACAGCTCTCTCCTGTTGTGAACGTCTGAACATAGTAACAACTGCAGTAGCCTCTATACCCCCACTAGTTCCCTCATAATTCTTAGCACAATTTGTTTTATAGCTTTCACTTATTTCATCAACTGATTTACACTGATGACAGTATTTAGTTAGCACTTCAATGTCTGAAACTTTACCTGTGTCAACACTAGTGATAGTTGCAACTGCATTCTTTGATGTGTGACCTCTCTTCTGCCAAGTGCCATCAACTGCCACAGATAAGTCTGTTGTGTTATTTAATTCTACTGCTTCTTTAGCAGCAGCTTTCATACAAGCAACAGATTTGACACATTCACCAACTACTTCTGTGTACTTACTTGATCTGGTTGGTGGGTTTGGGTGCAGTAAATCCTTTCCCAATGCACCTCATTCCATACAGGAATCTAACATTGCTCTCAAACAAGTCATTCTTGCACTTTTCAGAAGTCCAAAATGATGTCGAGAGCCTGCAAACTTCGCACTGAATATCAAGTTTGTTAGCCAGTCCAGTCCTTGCAGATGAGTCCTCAGAGATGCTAATTTGCCCACCACAAACCTTACATGACACAGCATCTTGCAAAACCTGTCGTAACACACTCAAATCGAAAAGAACATAACCTAAACTATTTTGATCTTTGCCAATAAATAAATCCTCATGGTCTCCAAGTTTCCTCTTCGAAGCACTACTAGACGTGTCTGTGAAAAATCTATTTCAGGATCAACACTGGATTCAGATTTTGTGATATGCTGATTGCCATGGAAACGTCGCTTCTTAAAACAACCCTTTCTTTTCGTCCTGTTGAAAAGAGATATAAGAGCGTATAATAACACACCAAACCACTATGTTTTCAGTTCAAAAGTTGTGAAACGTGACAACCACGAAGTAAATAAACAAAATTCATGTGCTATACCGCCATTTCTGTTTACACAGTGCATCCAACCTCTTAACACGAACATTAACATGATTTCAAGGAATAAATAGCCGAAAACCACAGCCTTCTAGATTGAATAGTTCAAGAGATTGAGATACTTAGGCAAGTCAGTGCAGAACACCCGGATAATTTTACACACGCACTATTAACTTTGAAATGATAAAAACCACACTTCGAATTGGAATTTTTCGGCAAATAATGCATCAAATTATTCAGGAGAGATCAAATATTAATAAGAGATAATAATCCGAATGTGCCACTTTTTGAGCAATTCCGCCATACGTACTCCCCTAAAAAACTTTTCCCCACTATTTCGCCACTTTATGGAATGAATTTACAAAAATGCTGAAACGTATTTTTTTTATTTCTGGACAAAAAACTAAATACCAGTTTTCGTAGTTTTAGGTTCAAAATTGTAACAATAATGACGTACTTTCAAGAAACATCCCTTCTTTATACAGTATAATATCAACACCATCACCAAATTTAAAGTTTGTATCCTTAGCGGATGAGCAATGATGAGTCAGTCAGTCAGGATATTTCCTTTATATACAGATGGCTAATGGCCCTGAGCGCTATGGGACTTAACATCTGAGGTCATCAGTCCCCTAGAACTTAGAACTACTTAATCCTAACTAACCTAACGACAACACACACATCCATGCCCGAGGCAGGATTCGAACCTGCGACCGTAGCGGTCGCGCGGTTCCAGACTGGAGCGCCTAGAACCGCTCGGCCACTTATATAGAGAGATATGAAGTGAAAATGAGAAAGTGCTCCTACTTTTGCCTCGTGCACCCCGCCAGGGACACCAGAAATGAGTGCAGGATCTTGCGTGTCTTGTGGGAAGTAATAAACTCGGTGGCATTACACAGAAGTCCATCTTCCACCGCCCAGACAATGTTCGTTCACAACGTGTCGATAATGAATAGAGCTAACAGACAACAGAAATCAGTCCGTGGGCATACACTTCCAGAAATGAGTGTGCACAAGTGAAACTACAGGACAGTGAGCTTAAGGCAAATGTTTGTTGTCCATCTTTGGATACATCGCGAGGAATGTTTTTAACTAGTAAAGGTCCGCCTTTAGGAAGACGTGGGCTCTTTGAGACTAGTGCCCATTCCTTAAGTAGACAGCTGTTTTTCGTTTGTTTCAGCTTGATAATTGTGAATGTTGTACATACTGAAAAGTGAGTCGTTTAGAAGGCAGAATGATATATCAAACTAAACATGGCGTGAAACTGTCACATTCACGCCAACTGACGCTTATAGATGGAATGACAGCGAGATCTGCTGATTGCTGTTTTCCGTTGCTCAGAGACGACGAGGTGCGGTTACTGGAACCAGCTAACCGTATACACTGTGTTCTACGTCTTCTTTTTCTCTTTCCTTCTTGGATAAGGTAACTTCATCTGTTCAGGTAAACAAGTCTTAGCCATCTGAACTCCCCTCTCCCTTATTCTTCGTGCTTTGTAGTCAAGAATTCGTTTTGGAAGCCTACTTTCAGGCGTTCTATCTACATGTTCCCATCGTATGTTTGTATTTAGATCTATTTTCTTGTGCATTGAATCAATTTGTAACTCATTCCTAATATTTTCATGTCTCAAGCGATCTTCTCTGGTGGGCGCCTTAACACTGGGGAGAAATCTCATTTTCGTAGCCTGGACCCTAATCATGTCTTTTTGTGTGAGAAGCCAGGTTTAACATCTACAGAGCATAGTAGATACTGCCACGATTTCATTTCTGTCTCTTTCATGGCTTTCTTTAGTAGCGCTTTTCTAATTGCCCCACAGATTGCGCAAAACTGTACACGTAGAGAAAAAAATAGGTAAAACTTATTGTTCTAACACCTTGGTAAAGCACATTGATCAGAACTTGAACTGGAAACCACTTACTTTACACCTTGGCAAACGGCTGCCTGAAGCAACATTTACTATGCATGTGATTCGTGATCTTGATGTTTTAAGCATCTACATAATGGGTTACTTTGCATACATCCATTCGTAAATGTTATATAGGTTATATAGACAAATTTTTTACATCGATTCCATTCTTAGACTCAAAACATTCGTTGCGAACAAGCAGGCTGTTTTCTGATGTTCATTCTCGAACCTCATGTAGACAACCGTTCAAAAAAGCTAGGGGTACAAAGGCCTGCTTCACAATTAGTTCATTTTCTTGTGGAGTTTGTTGCGATGAACCAGGCACAATTTGAAAATAACAGTAGCCTTCATGAATATAGCAACAGAAACAAAAATGGGCTTCACTGCCCACAATTTAACTTTCCGTTTGCACAGAAAGCTACAACGTATACATACATAAAAATATTTCACCATCAACCTTGTGAATCAAACGTGTTGATATACGATGAAAACAAACTGACGTCGTATCTACTTGGCAATTTCATATATTACGTAGACAAATTTCTGAATGGATAACATCTGTGTGCTTTTGAGTTACATATATTAAAATACTGTTCCACACTGAAGCGCCAAAGAAACTGGTATAGGAATGTGTATTCAAATACAGGGATATGTAAACAAGCAGAATATGCCGTTGCAAATGGCAACGGCTATATAAAACAAGTGTCTGGCGCAGTTGTTAGATCGGTTACTGCCGCTGCAATGGCAGGTTATCAAGATTTGGTGAGTTTGAACGTGTTGTTACAGTCGGCGCACGAGTGATGGGGCACAGCGTCTCCGAGGTAGGGATGAAGTGGGAATTTTCCCGTACGACCATTCACGACTATACCATGAGTAACAGGAAACCGGTAAAACATCCAGTCTCCGACATCGCTGCGGCTGGAAAAAGATGCTACAAGACCGGGACCAACGACGTGCGGCGTTCACTGTGTTATTCAGTAGTTTGGTATTTAACTAATTTGTAAATGAAAATGATAATGTTATTTCATTACAGTGAGTAATTACAAAATAATTTTTTCTCCCGGATAAAGGTTTGGGGTATGTTACAAAGAAATCCAGGTTAACGTTGTGTTAAAGTGTTGTCTGTAAATTGTGTAAGTGTCAGTAAATCACAGTTCATACAACAGATTCTATACAACTACTGATTATGATGGAAACAGTTATCTTCAGCAAAATGATCATTAAAACCACCGAATATCAGCCGCGCACAACACTGACGTATATTACCTGAAACAATATTCTTCGCAACTCGTGCGTGATTAATTTCGGCTCCATACATCAGCAAGAAAAAGTTTGTTATATGGATCGTGCTATGAGCACTGTTTTTAAAGAAGCAATCTGATTCGAATTATTTTCATTAAAATGAGTTCGGGACCACCGGTGCACATTTATTTTTACACATTTTTATTACCTTCGGCATTTATGTCCGCAGAGTTGCGTAATTTGAATTTGCCACTGAGATAATTGTTAAGATGGCGGCAGACAATTCTCAGAGACTTTCTATTGTTTTTAACAGGATAAGTATTTGAATTAATGCCGATTAAACTTTACTTTTATATTGTGCACTATTTAGAGTAATTTTCATCAAGCAAACCTTTGATACTTTCATAAGAAACACAGATAAAAACGCGATACAAATCGCTATCATCAATGGCTGCATTCCTTGCAGCGGAAAGAAATAATTAACACAGATAATGCTTACTGAGAGAGGAATTAAAGTTACAAATAATTATTCACTCATATTTATAATAATAATGAACTCTATTCTCAAGTAATAATTAACAAATAATTACAATTTCTTAACAGACCTCAATTTGATATACGTCTTGCGTCCGCAACCTACAAAAGCCAACCAAAAAAGGTAAAAACAAAGGAAGACAAACGCAGATCATAAAAGGAATTTACAATTATCTTTGTCTTTGTATGATACACATCGATATGTCCAATTACATTATAAAATATTATATAAATAATTAATATTTATCATCGTTTTGTTTTATTTCACTGTTTTTCCATATGTCGGATAGATAATGTTTATAACTGTTAGAGGCATAATTTCCTCTCGTCGCACAGTAGGTAAAATTTATCTCGTGGATGTTACAGACGACTAAAGGAAACTGTTAAACATGACAGAAGTGCAGCCCTTCCGCAAACTGCTACAGATTTCAGTGCTGGGCCATCAACAACTGTCAGCGTGCGAACCATTCAACGAAACATCATCGATATGGGCTTTCGGAGCCTAAGGCCCATTCGCGTACCCTTGAACACTGCACGACACAAAGCTTTACATCTCGCCTAAGCCCGTCAACACCGACATCGGACTGTTGTCGACTGGAAAGATATTGTCTGGTCGGACGAGTCTCGTTTCAGTTTGTATCTAGGAGATAGATGTATACGGGTATGGAAAAAATCTCATGAATCCATGGACCCTGCATGTCAACAGGAGGCCGTTCAAGCTGTTGGAGGCTCTGTTGTGGTGTGAGGAGTGTGCAGTTGGAATGATATGGCACCCCTGATACGTCTAGATACGACTCTGACAGGTCAAACGTACGTAAGCATCGTGTCTGATCACCTGCATCCATTCATGTCCATTGTGTATACCGACGGACGCAATTCCAGCAGGGCAATTCGACACTCCACACGTCCGGAATCGCTACAGAGTGGCTCCAGGAACACTCTTGTGAGTTTAAAAACCTCCGCTGGCCTCCAAACTCCCCGGACACGAGCATTATTGAACATATCTATGATGCCTTGCAACGTGCTGTTTAGAAGAGATCTCCAGCCCCTCGTACTCTTACGGATTTATGGACAGCCCTGCAGGATTCGTGGTGTTAATTTCCTCCTGAGCTACTTCAGACATTAGTCGAGTCCATGCCACGTCGTGTTGCGGCACTTCTGCGTGCTCGCAGGGGCCCTACACGATATTAGGTGTATCAGTTCCTTTGTCTCTTCATTGTAGATTTGTACTGAAGAAATTTTATATGTCGATAAATATACAGATCGTTCTTCATCATAGAGAGTTGTCGCAAATATCTAAACCAAACAAAACCGCTATCTAGAAGAAAACTGTTCTCACTATAAAGTACAGTAACGTCTCTCCTTCTCCTTTGTTCCACGACAATTTACCTCTGATTTTCGTAATTGCGGCAAGGCTAGTACAAATCATTCTAAATTTGTAGGACCACCTATACAGGAATCAGTGAGAATTATCAGTGCCTGTGAAAAACTCAACAGCCGACGTGTGACCCACTGCCCCGAATCCCATGCAGACGGCGCCAGACCCGGGCGCTGATAGGCCGTAAACTACGAAGGAAAGCAGCCAGCCCCTAGAAAACACAGAGTGGCAGGAAATCACCCGTTTATAGCATTTTAATGATGGGGCCAGGGCAGAAATGAAGTGCAAGATGAAATTCCGAAGTGTAAATATTTGGGCAGTAAACGTCGCGCCGGCTGATACATTGTGACGCGCGAGCAGCCACAAATATTTGAGGCGTCTCCCTGTTCCCGGGTCTGTGACGGCCTGGACCGCTCCTAAATATTTGGATCGTCTCGGGCGGACTGCGCGTTCTCTTTACGCTACGCCCGATGATGGTCGGGCTGTAGCCGACGAAATACCCCTCTGGGAACGTCAACACTGCTTGCGCACGAAATAACCGGATTTGGTTGCGAAGCTCCAAAAAAACAACAGGCTGCAAGGGAACTTTCATTCATAAAAACAGGAACCATCAGATACCACACGCTACCCTATTGAAAATAATTTTATAAAAAGCATACGTGAAATTATTATTATTGACTGCTGGTTGTCTGCTAAAGACTTACGTATCAGAACATAAAATTTCGTTCTGGACAGCAGACAGGGCCGCAAAATAGATGTAGACATCATTTAATTATTGTGATTGTGGGTTTCACAATGCATCCTTTGCCTCTAAATTGGATCCTAAAACATTTTTACAGTACGAGTCAGGAAAATAGATACCTCTCTGTAGCTACACTGTCCCAGAAAATAGTGCTGTAGAATAGTATCGAGTGACGGAATGGAAAGTTGGAAAGTACATTATCATCAGTCCTGTCTGAATGTCACCGTAAAAAAAGAGAGAGAGAGAGAGAGAGAGAGAGAGAGAGAGAAAATGCTAAATGTAAAGCAGACAATACAGAGGATTTTAGTTAACTCATAGAAGTTTTTGTGTCAGCAGGAATTGTAAACCATCTCTATGCCAATATGTTGCACACACAGAATTGTATTTAGAGTGTGTCAACTTATCTCGACTTTCCGGATCCGAAAACCTTTTTTTACTTCTCTGTATATGCATCATATGAGGTTTTTTTGATTAAGAATTTAGTTGTCTGCTGTGAACCAACTGTACATCTGATCCATGATTTTCCTAACTGTATACGTATCAATTTGTTTTCCAGACGCTGGCCGTAGTGGCCGAGCGGTTCTAGGCGCTACAGTCTGCAACCGCGCGACCGCTACGGTCACAGGTTCGAATCCTGCCTCGGGCGTAGATGTGTGTGATGTCCTTAGGTTAGTTAGGTTTAAGTAGTTCTAAGTTCTAGAGGACTGATGACCTCAGATGTTAAGTCCCATAGTGCTCAGAGCCATTTGAACCATTTTTTTTTCCAGACGATAAGCGTCAACAACTGTGTCATAACACAGAAGTTTTTTTTGTTTATGTTTGATCTGTGCTGTGACATGTCTCAGTAGAACACTCAAGTGTGTCTTTATATTTAATTCTTTAGTTCTTAAGGCATCTCCAGGAAGTTAAAGATGTAATAGTCTACTGCCCGTTTCACCTGATAATGTGCACCTTGTCACAGTTAGAAGATGAATGTTAGCATGCATTAATTCCAACATGGAGAGCTTCATGGCTCAGTTGGGTAAAAGTTTCAAGTTTGACAGCAGAATAAAGAAAATTCTATGAATTGAATCATAAATATGCCCTTACTATAAACTGTAATTTAAAAATCAAGCCTTTTGTAGTACAGTACATTTCAAACTGTAACGCAGTACAAATGACTTGCTGCACAATGTGGAGTAGGAAGAAAGTGTGAACTGAGTGATTTGGGCGTCAACTAAAACGAATTGTTTGTGGAAATCTTTGGGGTATCGATCACGCATTACGAGTTTTCTTTAAATGTTTATGCAGTTCAAGAGACGTATCAGAGAAACAAATATATGATAATGAAAATAATGACAGTCTTCAGGTGCTGAGAGATGAGATGTATATATGTATTCGAAGTATGAAGAAAGGAGCCTGGAGACAGAGGTTTGCCAGTCAGTAGAAATGGCCGAAATTAGAGGATAAACAGTACAAAAGGAACTCGTGATATTAAACAGAGAACGCCTGCGGAGTAAGATGATTCCTCAATCGTGGAAGAATGTTGTAATTGTTTTATTTCGCAAGTGAATATATATGAAAGACGTAAGAGAACTGAAAAACCAGCAGGCGACTACTCACATTTACCACCGGACGCATACATAATTTGTTGGATTTTAAGTATGTGTAGAAGAAATCTAGAGTTTAGTAAGAATTAGGTATAACACAACGGACCGATGATAGTCGTGAACGAAATTATGGAACCATGCAACGAGTGCCAATCACTACTTTGTTATGTGGTTCATAGAATCTGAGCGTCCATTAGAGTTAAAAATGGTTCAAATGGGTCTGAGCACTATGGGACTTAACATCTCAGGTCGTCAGTCCCCTAGAACTTAGAACTACTTAAACTTAACTAACCTAAGGACGTCACACACATCCATGCCCGAGGCAGGATTCGAACCTGCGACCGTAGCGGTCGCGCGGTTCCAGACTGAAGCGCCTAGAACCGCTCGGCCACTCTGGCCGGCCATTAGAGTCACTTTCAACTAAATATGTGTTAACGCTCCTTGAGAGAGAAGGCACTGATTCAGTCTACGTTATTTTTTTCTTTAGGGGTCGGAGTGGAGGGGGGAAGGCACGTCAAAAAATGGTTCAAATGGCTCTGAGCACTATGGGACTCAACTGCTGTGCTCATAAGTCCCCTAGAACTTAGAACTACTTAAACCTAACTAACCTAAGGACATCACACACATCCATGCCCGAGGCAGGATTCGAACCTGCGACCGTAGCGGTCGTGCGGTTCCAGACTGTAGCGAAGGCACGTCAGTCGTCTGACTGGTTTGATATGGTGCGCCACGACTTTCTGTGCTACGTCAACCTCTCAATCTCAGAAGTCCTCAATTATTTTTGGAAACATTCCAATCTCTTTCTCCTCTTACAGTTTTTGCTCTCTACGGCTCTAGTAGCACGAAAGTTATTATCTGACGTCTAAATACACTTTTTATCATCCTGTCATTCCTTCTACTCAGTGTTTCCAACATATTCCATTTCTCGCCGATTCTGCGGGAGGCTGTCACATTCTAAAGTCCACCAGTCCACATAATTTTCATCATTCTTCTGTAGCATCACATCTCTAACGCTTCGAGTCTTTCGTTTTTTGGTTGTCTCACAGACCATGGTTTACTATATTCTCAAAAATTTCTTCCTCAGATTAACACTGATGTTTAATACTGTCAGACTTCCATTGCCTATGCCAATGTGCTTTTTATGTCCTCCTTGCTTCGTACATCATGTGTTATTTTGCTTCCAAGGTTGAAAATTCCACCCTGTACTTCGTGGTCTCCAATTTCTATGGTAAGTTTCTCGCAACTCTCATTTCAATTACTCGTCCTTACTTTCGTCTTTCTTCGGTTTACTCTCAATTCATATTCCGTACTCATTAGATTGCTCATTCCATTTAAGTGGTCATGTAATTCTGCTCCACTTCCTCTGACGATAGCAATGTCATCAGCGAATTCTATCATTGATATCCTTTCACCCCAAATTTTAATTCCACTGGTAAATTTTCTTTCTATTTTCGCTATTGCTTCTTCGATGTACCGACTGAACAGTAAGAGTTGAAGACTATTTTCGTGTCTGACACACTGTTAATCCGAGTACTTCGTTCTTGATCTTCCATTTTTATTTTTCCCTCCTGGTTCTTGTACATATTATATTCCGTTTTTCTCTATAGATTACGCCTATCTCTCATAATTTCGAATACCTTGTACCATTTCACATAGTCGAATGCTTTTTTCAGGGGGCAATTCATCTCAGTACGACTTTATTTTTGTTACATCTTGCTTTCATTATTAAATACAACGATAGAATGCTTCTCTGGTGCATTTACTTTTCCGAACACCAATCTGTTGTTCATGTAACAGATCCTCAGTTTTTTATTCCATTCTTCTGTACATTAATCTTGTCAGCAACTTGCTTGCATAAGGTGTTAAAGTGACTGTACAATACTACACTTATCTTCATTTGCTATATTCGGGACTGTGTGGATGATACTTTTCCGAAAGTCTGATGATCTGTCTCCAGGTTCATCAACTTGAATAGTCACTTGGTTGCCACCTCCCCCAATTATTTCAGAAATTCCAAAGGAATGTTATATATCCTTTCTGCCTTATTTTACGGCAGGTCTTCCAAAGCTCTATTACACACTAATTCTGGATGTCCTATGTCTTCCATATCGACTGCCATCTCCTCCTCAGTCATGTCATCAGACAACTCTCCCCTTGTGTTAGTCTTCCGTGCACTCTTTCCACCTATGCTCTTTTCCTTGTGCTTGACACTAGAATTCTCATTGCACGCTTAATGTTGAACCTCGAAGATTGTTCCCCTGTGTCTGCGAAATCGACATTCATTTCGTCTTCTGCCATATCAGCAGACAGATTCTTCCCTCGCAGAGGCCCTTAGAACATTCCTTTCAACAATCTGTTCTCTCTTTTGCATTTAACAGTGGAATTCATTTTGCACTTTTAATGTTCAATCACGCCATTGCTTTTAGTTTCATCGGACGTTATTTCTACATTTCTATGAGCTGAATCTGCTTTTCCAATGACCGCTTCCTCCCCGATTTCCTCACATTTTTGCTGGAGCCGTTTCGCTTTTGGTTCCCTGTACTACCTACTGATTTCATTCTTAAATGACAACTATTCCTATACAATTTTTTGTTTACCTCTTTCGTCGATCAACTGAAGTATTTTGTCTGTCACCCGAGGTTTCCTCGCAGTTACAGGGTGATTATAAAGTCCATGAAAGATTTCGAAAATTGGTTTACATAAAAGGCCAATAACAAAGTAACAAATGATACTGTGTGTGAAACACAAGTCCTCAAAGATTTTCTCTTTACAATGTTTGTAAATGTTCAGTTTGTGCACCCATCATCACACGGCACACATCTAATCGGTAGTCCAAGTCTGCCCACACCAGGCCCAACATGTCAGCAGTGACCTTAAGAGCAGCTGCTGTGATGCGGCGTGGCAACTCCGTTCTTCTCAACTGAATTAACTGCTATGGTATGCATTATCAAAGTACCTACAGCTTCAGAGAACTTCGAAAGCAAATCATGATTCCTCAGTACTTCAGTATCCTACTTCCTTACACACTGATTGTTCCTTAAGATTTTCTTAAATTCAGCCAACTCTTCGTCGTTACTAAACTGTGAGTCTGTATATGCTCCCGAGTATGCTTTACAGTCCAGTATCGGATTTTGGAATCTGCACCTACCCACGATGTAACTCAGTTTGTGCTTTCTCTTGTCCCTAGGCCTTTTCCAAGTACGCCTTCTGTTCTTGTGTTTCCTGAGCAGTGTATTTGCTCTTAGCTGCTGAAATTTATTGCAGAACTCGAGTAGTCTTACTCCTCCCTCATTGCTACTAACGAACCCGTGTTCTAGCTTACCTCTTTGTTCTATTCTTTCCCTTCCTATAGCATTCTCATACCCTGTGATTATTAGATTTTTCATCTTCCTTTACGTTCTGAATTGCTCAATGCTCTTATGTACGTCCTCTATCTCTTCCATCATCTGATAGAGACGTGACCTGAGCTATTGTTATTGGCGTTGGGTTGTTGTCGATTTTGATGAGATTAATCCTATCATTGCACTGTTCACAGTGACTCACAGTTTGACTCTACCTTGCGATTCATAACGAATCCAACTCCCACTATACCAATTTCTACTATTACTGGTATTAGGCTATATTCGTCTGATAAGAAAGCCTTATCTTCCTTCAATTTCAGTTCACTGACACCTACTGTGCATCTAGGTTGATCCTCTGCACTTCCTTTTTCGGACTTTTTAGTTTTCCTACCACGGTTATGCTTCTGACATTCCACACTCCGACTCGTAATACGTTACCCATTAGCTGGTTATTCGTATTTTTCCAACGATCATCTTCCCTTTTCCAGACCCGTTCTGGACATTCGAATGGGGGACTAATCCAGAACCTTGTAAAGTAACCAGATAATGTGTGTGCATACGTGGGCAAACGGCTGTGGTGCCGAGATGCCGGGAACGAGTCAGGGACAGGGGGGGGGGGGGGGGGGGGGGGAGCACGCAAGATAATCCTCCCACCGGTGACCCTTCGACAGGAGAAATTTTCAGATACGCGTAATCACGGGAACAATCGTTGGCAGGAAAATCGCGAGTTCATAATAAAAGTCTAATACGCACAGTGTGCGATCTAATTTCAGGAACAAAAAAAGACAAATACAGACGCTTAATGAAAGGAAGCATACGTTTCGCGTAAAAGTTAATATAAATGATAGTTAAGTACAAGGGAAGGAGGCCTGGCTTTAGGTGGGACTCGTCAGCGTATTGACTGATTTCGAAACTGAGTAAGTTGGACTTAATCGGAACGCCAGCTTATAGGAGATCACACTGAGAGGAATCTTGAGACACGTCGGACGTGTCCCACGAACGGCACAACTCGTACTAAGCATTAAGTTCCACGGACGCATAAACAGACTTAGCTGTATATAGATTTATTTGTTATGATTTAAATTATTTATTGGATGGAATTGCCTTTTCAGCAATTTTGCTATTACAATTGAATATAAATGTAGTGGAGTGGTATGCTGTGCTCTTAAAGAAATAAATGTACTATTGTTAACTGCCAGATATTGTTGTAATGTGCCTGATGGCTCGATTGCCATAATACCACGTAAACTGGGGTACTGTTTCACTGTTAGGACTTGAACATGAAAGCCTTCCGAACTTACTTTCAATGTGAGACCTAAGTTTCTCTCGGCATGTGCAATGTTCAAATAACTTCGAGGAATGCAGCTGAATGACATCGTCGACAAACGTAAATATGTCGACAGCTGACTACCCTGTCATTTTCAAGGCAAGACTGTACCATGTAGCGTCACCTGGAAGCCTATCTAACGTATGACGCGCTTTATTCAACTGATATGAATGTAATGCAAAACAACAAAGTAATGCCTCTAATATTATGAATCATTTTGTCGAGTCTAATAATATTTTGACAAATATTGTAAATATTTTCCATTAATTGCAAAGATAAAGAATACGACAATTCAATACGTTCCATGAAAGCATGGAACTTCAGGTGCAATATATATACACAAGACCTATGTTGCTCCTCCCTGTTTGTTCTCTGTTTTTCGCCTGCTCTCCCTCTCTCTCTCTCTCTCTCTCTCTCTCTCTCTCTCTCTCTCTCTCTCTCCTGTGGATCGATGTTTGTATAACTAGCAGTCTGTATGAGCTTTAAGATTACAATATATTGTTAATGGAAAGTATCTTATGTTTCCTTTCAAAAATACCGATCCTTCGACGTGAAATTTATTTAAAGATATTAATAATATTGCTGTCGATTCTCCATCTAGCTTCGACTGTTTCGGTGGCGCCAGGTCCGCCATTACATCTACTAAAGAATATTTCAGTGTTTGCGAGCTTCACTCGCAAAGGAAAATAATTCTAAGTGCTTTTATGAATTTTTACAGTTAGTTTTCAGTATTAAAGTTAGTTAATGTTTTTGCTTACGAAACTTACTCAGAGATTTAACACTGAAAGGCTTAGGTGAGGCTTCACCTCTGGTTTAGAATATTTTCATTTTAATTCAAAGGAGTAAAAGGTAATTCAATTCTTAAAGAGATAAAATTAAAGCAATTCTTTGCAGTTATTTCAATAATGCGCAGATGTTTGCCCCATTCTTTCTTTCTGTGTAACATTAGATTAATCTGCTGGGAAAAGAAATCATTTCATGCTCTATATTATCGCTGGGTTAGTTGCAGGTTACGTTACGTTGTTATTCATTGAAAAAGAGCGTAACACTTCCATTAATAATAAATAACTTTTTGCCTGCATACTGAGGTTAAGTCACGCTACGTATATTTAAGACGCATATACTCGCGCTCAAAGTATGCGTGGCGTCCCAAAAACATATTCGGAATTTAAACTGCTGCGTTACATTATCATCGCTGTACGTTGTGACTGACGCTTGCGCGCATGTTTCAGACCACACGTAGCAATCTGCACTAACTGATATGAAGTAACTAAATTAATTCAACACCACAACAATTACAAAGAAAGGAGGTAATGGTACACGCAGTGCAAGTACACTACTGGCCATTAAAATTGCTACACCACGAAGATGACGTGCTACAGACGCGAAATTTAACCGACAGGAAGAAGATGCTGGGATATGCAAATGATTAGATTTTCAGAGCACTCACACAAGGTTGGCGCCGGTGGCGACACCAACAACGAGCTGACATGAGGAAAGTTTCCGACCGATTTCTCATACACAAACAGCAGTTGACCGGCGTTACATGGTGAAACGTTGTTGTGATTCCTCGTGTAAGGAGGAGAAAGGCGTACCATCACGTTTCCGACTTTGATAAAGGTCGGATTGTAGCGTATCGCAATTGCGGTTTATCGTATCGCGACATTGCTGCTCGCGTTTGTCGAGATCGGTGGGTTCAGGAGGGTAATACGGAACGCCGTGCTGGATCTCAATGGCCTCGTATCACTAGCAGTCGAGATGACAGGCATCTTATCCGCATGGCTATAACGGATCGTGCAGCCACGTCTCGATCTCTGAGTCAACAGATGGGGACGTTTGCAAGACAACAACCAGTTCGACGACGTTTGCAGCAGCATGGACTATCAGCTCGGAGACCACGGCTGCGGTTAGCCTTGACGCTGCATCATGGACTGGAGCGCCTGCGATGGTGTGCTCAACGACGAACCTGGGTGCACTAATGGCAAAACGTCATTTTTTCGGATTAATTCAGGTTCTACTTATAGCATCACGATGGTCGCATCCGTGTTTGGCGATATCGCGGTGAACGCACATTGGAAGCGTGTATTCGTCATCGCCATACTGACGTATCACCCGGCGTGATGGTATGAGGTGCCATTGGTTACACGTCTCGGTCACCTCTTGTTCGCATTGACAGCACTTTGAACAGTGGATGTTACATTTCAGATGTGTTACGACCCGTGGCTCTACCCTTCATTCGATCCTTGCGAAACCCTACATTTCAGCAGGATAATGCACGAGCGCATGTTGCAGGTCCTGTAGTGGCCTTTCTGGATACAGAAAATGTTCGACTGCTGCCCTGGCCAGCACACTCTTCACCAATTGAGAACGTCTGGTCAATGGTGGCCGAACAACTGGCTCGTCACAATACGCCAGTCACTACTCTTGATGAACTGTGGTATCGTGTTGAAGATGCATGGGCAGCTGTACCTGTACACGCTACGCCATTAAGCTCTGTTTGACTCTATGTCCAGGCGTGTCAAGGGCCTTGTTACGGCCAGAGGTGGTTGTTCTGGGTACTGATTTCTCAGGATCTATGCACCAAATTTGCGTGAAAATGTAATCAGATGTAAGTTCTAGTATAATATATTTATCCAATGAAGAGCCGTTTATCATCTGCATTTCTTCTTGGTGCAGCAATTTTAATGGCCAGTAGTGTACAACCCTTACTTGTCGCAGTTTTGCTTTGGAAATGACAGAGCGGCCACCTGTGACATATCTCCGTTTGTCGACGGCGTCACACAGCTGCATTCCCTTAAGTTATCTGAACTTTCTTTCATTGTTTTCTGGACGATAGAGCCCAGTGGCGAGGCTTTTGTGCAATAGTTAGTTTGTCTATAATATCCCAGCATCACCCGTTGCCTTGTAAAGAGGTCAAATGAACTCACATATTCGATAGTGCCGAGGCCGAGTTCAGGGAACGCCAGTTAATAAACAACACACAAAAACCGGTAACGCCACATTTTGCCAGTGGAGACATCATCATAACACACTATTTTCCGTTAGAGGCCACATGTCAACTACTGAAACATAAATACTTTAGTTCTGTAGCTTCCCTTAGACTTTATTAGGATCGTGAGGAGTTGATGGCTGGAAAATAAGAGAGGAAAGGAAATCTCATATTATCACTCAGCAACTCTCTAGATGAGTTATTCAGATCGTTACGATGTGGAGATAAAAAAGAATTTAGTCTTAGTCGTGCATACGTGAACCAGCTATGCTTCACTGACAACATTGTACTAGTTTCCTCTAGTATAATAAACTTCAATGACTAATGGAAGAACTCAATACAGTTAGTTCTAAACAGGTTTGAAAATCAGTGGCAATAAGAGTAAAATAATTTAGAATTAAAATATCGAAAAGAAAATACTACTAAGTAGAAACTTAGCCGAAAACCTATGACCTTTTGTATTTAGGGCAGTTGAAGACGACTGCTGGATGTATTAAAAAAAAAAGAGAGAGAGAGAAGAAAAACTATCAGATGTTGTGTGATATGATTTGTCTAAAAGTAAGAAAGGAAGCAGACTAGAGAAACATTTGACGCGTTTTTGAATGATAGTCGAAATCGTGTGCATCAAATGAGATGCTTCAAATGTTTCTGTAATTATTTAATTTCTTAGTTTTCGGAAAATCATTTTTTCTCAATTTTTCTAATTTTCTAGTTTTTCCTCAGAAAGCGTGAAATATGATAAATTTAAATATTCATCGATATTATGTTGTTGTTAAGAGTACATTGATGAAGAAACCGCAGAGAAATTTCCTTTTATGCTGTGATTTTATATTTATTGTATTTTTCAATTTGAAGGAAAGAATGCCACAATTTCTACCCCAATATAACTTTCCTTGTGCAAATTATTTAGGACTTGAACTTTTTGATATTTAATTTGCATAGACAGTAGCAGCTGTTAGTGAAATATTTCAGCTTTCCCTCAAATCAATAAGTAAGTTTTTCTTAACTACCCTGATAACTTTCCAGCAGTGAAAGTTTTTTCTTTGTTTGTTTGTTTTTTTCCTCACCCTGGTCAATTTGATATCCATTTGTCCAGCACCCACCCTCCGTTTGGCTGTGAAACCTCGGACAAAAGATTGCCTCAAATCACTAATTAAGTTTTTCTTACTTATCCTTATTATTTTCAACCAATTATCTTTCTTTCCAAAACTTAATCCCACTGTAGACAATTAGAGACAACATTTGTCCATTTGCCACTCTTTGTTTGGAAATGAAAATTCGGCCAAAAACGCATTGTGTAATTTCTAGGAAGTCTTCTATTCGCTCTACTCAAACATTTGACCAAAAAAGAGAAGGGTAAAAATGGACTGGTTTGCTTTCGGTAAACTAATAGGTTTTCGAAAGTAACCTTGCTATATGTTCGGAAAGGGTAGTTTATATTACCAATTTTGACTTGTTGCAACGAAACATGGAGTTTTACTGAAAGCCCTCGCCACAGGGTGTAACATTTTCTGGCTCCCACAACGCCTGCCCAGTAGGCAGCAGTGATTGTAGAACCCACATCACAAGCATCAGGGTCCACCGTAAGTTCACTTGATTGTATGCGAGCCTATCGGCCAGCAGGCATCGATGACAGCCACTCTCCTGCAGAAGCTGTCGTACAGTGTGTGACGAGTTGTTTTCGTGGCTAAATGTCTGTATCAAGCGCAGATTTTTGTTACGACTCCTCCGAATGCGCGACTCCTCCGAATGCGCATCTATTAAAGCAGTAATGGTTTTTATTCTCCGCAGTGGAACGACCTGCAGTAAGTAAAGTATCCCATAAACTTAAGTTTCGACCTTGGGCCATCCTAGTGCCGGTGCACTTACCGTCATTCCCCACCAGATTGGAGGTTGTGACGTCATTTTCCGACAGGAGTACTGACTGATCAGCACAGGTACCAATGCAACCAAAATAACGCCGGCGGTATTACCCAAAAACATCTGAAGCTCCCTACGAGCAACCAGAAATGTGCACATCGCCATCTGCTTGGGAGGTGTCACCTGAGCCATCAAGTGAACTTACAGAAAATCTTACTCCCTACCTGCCATCTCTGACTGAATTACAATTTATAGGCAAATCTTAAAGATTTTACGTCTTCTCTCTGAACATCAATTTCCTTCCATTCTAAATTTTTTCTCAGTTTTCTTTACTGCTTGGACAATGTACAGATGGGGTAGCATCAGGGATAGGTTATACCCCTGTCTCTCTCCCTTTCTCCACAACTCTCCCTTTCATGTCCTCGACTTTTGTAACTCGTATTTGGCTTCTGTGGAAATTGTTAATAATCTTTGAGACCTGTATTTTATGCCATCTACCATCAGAATTTCAGAGCGTATTCCAGTCAACATCGTCAAATACATCTTCTAAATTTACAAATACTTAAAATGTGGTATGCCTTCCTGCAGCCTATATTCTAAGATAAGTCGGATCGGATCATTGTCCTGTGTGGTCCTACATATCTTGAAAACCCAAGCAAATCTTCCTCCAGGTCAGCTTTGACCAGTCACTTCCTCCTTATAAAGATAATTAGTATTCATTGCAATCATGATTTACTAATGTTAGGTTTTGGTAACATTCTCACCTCTCAGTACATCACGTAACATTACTTTTCAGTTTTGGATAACCAATTTCAGAAATTTAGGACATGCTATACGTATAGGTCATAATGAAAAACAGATTAATTACTTCACAACAGAGAGCCAGCTGAAGACTCGTCCAACACTAGAGTCAGATCTCTGTTGTTAATGTTGGAACTGGAGAAAGGAGAGGCTGAAATCAGGTGCTTGTATAGCCCATACCTCATAGGAGGAGGGGGGGGGGGGGGAGTTTAACGTCACTATTCGAAGTACGGATCGTCATCGATACTGTTGCAGGTCGTGTAATTTTGATCTTTCATGATATTTTTGGCCCCTTTTCCCTTATCACCTGCAGCGATAGACAGCCTTTAACAACGCCAAACATTTTCCATGAGTTGCGATGTGTTCCCTTCTCGGATCTACCTGTGGGTCTTTCATATCTCGACTGTTAGCCCTTCGCTGACAGCACTTAGTGAGCCGAATTGTGGTGGAAGAAGGAGCGCTCCCTTACTGCAGAATTCTTCTGGAGGTCGACGACTGTCGCTGCCGCCTGTGGTGCCCCTATTGTTGTTTCCTTGCACTGTACATAGGGACTTCACCGAGGCTCACACGTCACTGCCTGTACACAACAGACAGAACAAGTCGATAAAATGAATGTAACAGATCTTTTCACTCTAGAGTATAAACTCACAAAGGTAGGAAAGAAACATGTAAGCACCAATAGCGCCCCCTCCCACTACCACTCACGATTATTTAAAGAGTCGAAGTGTCACATATCAAACACCTTCAAATGTATGATTATTTTACAAATGATTTAATGTGTTGAACGTTGGACGATAAACACGTAAAAGCTTTATTGTTGAAGATGTAAAATCCTACTTATATCTATGTGATTAGTTTCATATAGACTAATGAAGTAGATTAGAAAAGGTTTAAAATTAAGTTTCAGTCTGATTTCGGTGGATGAGCGGCGAGGACACCTTGTTTGCGTCCCGTCAGCAGAATCGTGAGCGCGCGTATTTTGTTTACTTCCTCGCCGCAGCCAATACTCGCGTCCGTTGACACTGAGTCGCTATGGCCCATTCCTCCATAAAAGCTACGATCAAGATCAGCTTCCAGTTCGACCACGCAAGACCACGAGCCTTTGAAATCGAACGCTTCATCAGTGATGAAGTGGACATAGCACCTATCCATCACAAGTAGCATCGTCTACGTCAAGGTGGTCGTTGACGCTATATGTCACGCTGTTGTGAACAGATGTGTGAACACTTTCAAGTTCAAACACTCTGATGGTCTCATCGGAGCAGTTACCGCTGACCACGCAGGACTGGGATTACGCACACTATGAGTCTTCGAACTCCCGCTTGAAATGCCACCGGACGCAGTCACGACATCTTTCCGACCATATGGGACGATAATTAGCCACACAGCTGGGAAATTGAACACCTTCGAGACATACCTGGTCCTCAATGGCGTGCGACCAGTTAAAATGGAGTTAACAAAACATATGCCGTCCTACCTAGTCATAGGTGGATGTCAAGCAGTCGTGATGTACAATGGACAGCCTCGTACTTGTTCTGGCTACCGTCAAGAGTCATGTACGTTCGTACGCGTGTGTTCAACGTCACGTTACACAAATCCCGTTAGTTGACACACCACCACTCCCTACGATAATGGCCCTTCGCCTCAGTTACGCAGTGGTAACGCAATCGACTGTCTTGGCAGACAGAAGACCACTTGGAATACAGAGACTCCACAGGGAGATTCGGACGAGAGAACGTAACTTGACACAAGGGTTGTACCGACTTCTGATTTTCTCCCTGAGGGGGATGCAGTGCAAGAACCACACTCTCTTTTGGCCACGGAAATCACCGACTGAAAACAGAGATCACCGAGGAAACATAAAAAGCGACGTCGTACACCCTCAGACGATTGCCTCCTGCGGATGTTTCTCTGGTTGGTGATGACCGGACAGCCCACAAGACGGGAAACATGGATCGCACAGAGTAGCCCTTACCTGTTGTTTCCCTGACTTCGACACAGCCGTTTCTGCTCTCTAGGGCAAACAGATTGCAAGGACAGCGCCTGCCACCGGTTAACAGCCAAGGATAACTATGGACTCATCCTTGGTAACCCAGCTCACAAGTGTCCTACCGCAGCCAAGGTTAACTTACAGACCTTCGGTGTGACGACTTTGAAGAAGATTCTACGTCCGCTGTGGTGGGTGAGGAGAGAGGTGTCTTTCACATATCTCGGCCACTCCCGAGTAGCAGCAGATGACGACACGGACGCGGTCTGCAGATGACAAGCCCCAACATCTTCTGCGACGCTGACAGCGGTCTCCACTGCAGGAGACGACCTACAGATCTATCGCTTAGCGACCAACAACGTTAACATCATTCGGACACGTATGAAGCTGCCGCTGGAAGCTCATTGCAGCAGTTATTGACAATCTCTTTCTCCAAGAGTTCTTCGTCAATGGTTTCCCGGGTACGGTTAAATGGCTCATGCGTCCCGCCAACAGTGGTGTCGCAGTTCTCCTCAGGGAGGGCCTCGAGGTGGACGAAGTACGGTGTCTCCTCGACGCTATAGGAATGGCTATAACGGTGCTAGGCGTCCAGTTTATTAATGTGTACGCCCGTCCCAGAACGAATCGCCGTCACGACCGATCGCTCTTCTTCGCGGAAGGAATAGCACTATTTTTTTTTTTCAGGACAGGCACGTCGACTTGGGGTTAGGAAGCGATTTTAATAACATCCAGGCACAGAGAGATCAGCTGCCACGTCATTCACCGTGCCCCGGACTTGGGACACTCATCAGCGATCTCGAGCTGATAGATATATGGGAACATGTCCAAGGAAATCGACCAGGTTTCACTCATGTCACGAGTCACTCGCCTAGTAGCACTGATAGGGTTTACGGATACTGGAAATTTGTGTAAGTCCTTTGGGACCAAACTGTTGAGGTCATCGGTCCCTAAACTTTCACGCTACTTAATGTAACTTAAACTAACTTACAGCAATGACAACACATACACTCATGCCCGAGGGAGGACTCGAACTCCCGACGGGAGGGCCGTGCGAACCGTGACAACGCGCCCTAGACCGCACAGCTACCCCGCGCGGTTGGGATTTATGTCTCCCATTCTCTCGCAGCAACAGTGAGCGACGCGGAGGTGTGGCCAGTAGCCTTTTCTGATCACGGGGCCTATATATGTGCTGTCACCCTTCGTCGCTAACAGATGTGGCACAGCCGACATCCATGGAAATTAAACCTCGCTCATATCGCTTCTCCGGTCTGTTGGGGCGACATCGAGGACACATGGAGTTCGGGCGTCCGTCGCTTCCCAACGAATCCTACGTCGATCAGTTGGTGGTTAAACTGCTCGGAGCCGGCCCTACGGAGAACTTTGATTATGTATGGGGCTGAGATCGCTGCTTGGAGGTGGCGCACCTCCGATTACATTAAGTTACATTAAGTAGCGTGAAAGTTTAGGTACCGATGACCTCAACAGTTTGGTCCCATAGGACTTACACAAATTTCCAATATCCGTAAACCCTATCAGTGCTACTAGGCGAGTGACTCGTGACATGAGTGAAACCTGGTCGATTTCCTTGGACATGTTCCCCATATATCTATCAGCTCGAGATCGCTGAAGAGTGTCCCAAGTCCGGGGCACGGTGAATGATTGTTTCTCTGTCCTTTGCGAATGTGCCTCGTTGCCACCCACACTAGAACGATACATGACAGTATACCGTGCGAAGGCGCAGAGATCATATGCACCGACTCCTCGAAGGGACGATCGTCCGAGCGCGAACACATGACAGATTAGCGACGAAACGATCCACCATGTACCACGTCGTTCGAGGACGTAAACTGTGAAGACGGGCGCTGATGCAGGCCATCAGCACTGCGGACGGCTGCCGCCTAACCAAACAACGCGGTATTGGCGCAACCTTCTTCGACCATAATGCACGACTTTATTCTGTCCAATGTTCCGACCCGACCATGGTGGCAGGAGTCTCATGATTGCTTTATGGCACTTTCCACACGACTTATATCGATGCCATTGGTAAAGGCGCGTCGAACGAGTCTTCTGGCCCTGACGGGCTCTCTTTGGAGTTTCACAGAACTTTCCAGTACTTAGTGCCCCCGAAATTGGTGGAAATCTGTCGGGAGCTCTTTATGTCCCCCACGGTGCCGCTTCGGCAGCCTTCGTCCAAGGAATGATTATATCGGTTCACAAACCGACAGGGATTAGCGCCCGCTGACTCTCGTCAGCTGCGACATGATGATACTCACCGGACTATCAGCAAACCCTTTACGACCCACCATGCCTCACGTCATCTCACCATATCAGGTATCAGGTATCAATAATATACACATAGCACTGTGTCGATACCATGACATAATAGCCCTAGTGAGCGCACACCGCATACCAGGAACTTTGGCATCACTACATTTTAGCCACGCTTTCCATCGAGTGGATCACGCGTACCTGGCGTCCATTCTCCAACACGTACAGCACACACAACAATTCATAGACGTTGTAATGCGCCTCCTCTGAGGAGCGACCTCCAAGGTGCTCGTTAACGGGCTTCTCGCGCAGTCCCTCCCAGTTGTCAGATCGATGCGTCAAGCCTGGCCCCTGTCGATCTTAAACTACGCTCTGGCACTGGAACCGCTACTTTGTCAACGCCTCAGTGGACTAACCGTACATGTCGTCACATTTCGCTGTACAGCATACGCAGACAACCTGGTTCTCGTGCTCCGCAACAGTGACGGTGTAACCAGCGCACTAGAATATATTGCCACGTTCGGTGTGCCTTCAGGCAGCTGTCTCATCGTTATCAAAGTGGTCGCCGTGAGACGGATTGATCTCAGCGTGTGTCGACGCCCTATAGCTTAGTGCTACTATCAAATCTCTAGGAGTAGAGTTTCACGACGACACACGGCGTACTGCGGCCCTTAATAACCGCCGCCTATTACAAGAAATTCGGATGGGACCCTCGACATTCTTAAAAGGACACACGTCAATATTTACCTAGCATCCTTCCACGAGTCCGCAGCTCGTGGTCGTGCGGTAGCGTTCTCGCTTCCCACGCCCGGGTTCGATTCCCGGCGGGGTCAGGGATTTTCCCTGCCTCGTGATGACTGGTTGTTGTGTGCTGTCCTTAGGTTAGTTAGATTTAAGTAGTTCTAAGTTCTAGGGGACTGATGACCATAGATGTTAAGTCCCATAGTGCTCAGAGCCTTCCACGCATCGCCCATACACTTCCGATATCGTTACTGATGGCTCGACGTATATTAGTGGCATTAGCAGCCTACGTCAGCACAGGCATGCTCTTCAAAGTCAATTATGAATCACTGAACCCTTCAGCCAGACAGGGGAGGTCTTGGCCTAATCCATGTTCCCAGCAGAGCAGTAGCCCTGTTTGTCAGCTCACACATGAAGCCGTGGCTCCACCTCTCTGAAAGTTTGATGGGTTTGCTGCTGGAGTCCTTAACTCCGCACTACCTAACGTCCCCGCTGACAAAGCAAGACATACCCCCACGTTTCTACTACTTCGGTCACTTTTACAATGAACACAATTATGTCCGTATCGCAGAGCCACTGACTAAACAGGCGACGGCGCGGGAGATACAACGCGTCCTACAGCAGAGGCGTCCACCAAACACCGTGGAGGGCAAGAACCCCCATCTTAGTTGGAAGTTGATATGGAGGACGATACACGCAGTTACACTGGATACTGACGTCTTATCAGCATGTAACATCACAGCCAACGGTAAACAGATCATATGAAGATGGTATCTGTTCCCGAAAGAACAGATTCCAACGATGACCGTGCAGCTTCTCTAGAATGAAATGATAATTAAATCGAAATCCTTAGCTGCCGACAGGTGTTACTGATATACATCAATGGGGACAGCTGTGTGTCCCGACCGGGACTCGAACCCAGGATCTCCTACTTAAATGGCAGACGCTGTATCCATCTGAGCCACCGAGGGCACAGAGGAGAGTGCGACTGCAGCGACTTATCCCTTGCACGCTTCTCGTGAGACCCACATTCCCAATTGTCCACAACCTAAATTCGTAGTGTTATTTGCCGATTCACTTATTACTCATGCCAGACTATGCTGACGAGTCCCGTAAGAGTTCGGGCAAAGCGTGCGCATTCACACCGAAGGAGGTCAATGGCCGGGTAGCCTTTACATATATAAAGATGGTATCTGTTCCCGAAAGTCCGCAGCTCGTGGTCGTGCGGTAGGGTTCTCGCTTCCCACGCCCGGGTTCCCGGCGGGGTCAGGGATTTTCTCTGCCTCGTGATGACTGGGTGTTGTGTGGTGTCCTTAGGTTAGTTAGGTTTAAGTAGTTCTAAGTGCTAGGGGACTGATGACCATAGATGTTAAGTCCCATCGTGCTCAGAGCCATTTTTTTTTTGTTCCCGAAAGAACAGATACCAATGATGACCGTGCAGCTTCTCTAGAATAAAATGATAATTACATCGAAACCCTTACCTGCCGACATATCACCTGATTGCGCGTCTACAAGATAAATATGGCGGACTCGCCTCTATGTGCGGAATGCGGAGTGCAAGACACGGACGAACACCGTCTCAGATTTGGCGCGGCAGAAGCCGTATGGTGCTTGGTGTGACAAATTTTGTCGTACTTTTTCCGGGTGCCCCGGAACATATCGCACCTCAGCTTCTACTTTTTCCGAATGAACTGTATTTCCCGCACACTAAAACCAACACAGTCACGTGGGTCCGTGGCAGGCGGTGAAATATTTACTTCACGATGAACCGAAAGATGTATTGGACTTTTGTAACTATCTACAAGAACGTCATTGTAAGATTGTCCAGAACCCAAAATATAGGAAATATTGTTCTAATCACTTAGGGAAAGCCCTATACGACCGTCCACGCAGCTGGATCATTAACAGGTAGGGGAAGAACCCATCGACTGATCTGACAAAAAACACGAACAACTACCGGTTGAATAACGTACGACATGTTTGAAGACATACCTGGATGATGAAGCGTAAGGAGACTGGCGGCGCACCCTTCTGCGTCGTCTACGAAGCACGTTTTCCGGTTCCCCACATATATTACCTCAGTGTAGGTAAATCCCAGGATTATTTGTTTTGTCTGCTCAGTGCAAGATGCGGCTCTAGTTACACGTATTTTAGGTGTGATATTAATGAAATAATTTAGAAAAGGTCTAAAATTAAAGTTTTTTGGAAGTCGATAAGAGCTCTCATTATCAAACAATGCAAGAGTATAGTCTGGGTAATGTGCGCTCTGCTTTGAGAAAAACTAATTTTTCACCCATACCAATGTCGATGACAACACATCTCCCGAACTATATGTTGGGCAATGACACAATTTTGCAGATACATACGGTGGCATATGTGGACACTATCTACTAAATGTATCGTGAATAGTAGTAAAGGAGCAATAAATTAAAATTTCCTGCTTGATACTCAAGTTTTGCTGCATGAACAGCGAAAATATAGTAACTGATTACTACATTTTCATTAACTTGTGGGTGGGTGACAGCGAGAAAATCTGGAATTATATGTGAAGTATATTGGGAGTCGTTACCTACTCTCATTCTCAAATACTGGCTAATTTGTACATTGTGAGCAATACACAGGATGTTAGGGATATAAGTGCAGATATTGTGATCATTGGTACCTTAACACGTACCCAATTAAGTGTATTAGCTGTTTTTTCTCTGCTTCTAACAGTCTTTCTGCAAATACATCTCATAATTTACTACATTAAATCTCCTTCACAGTCGTAGCTGCACCACTAAGTGTACTATGCCTCATGACAGAATAACCATTTTGCATCACATGTCCACACTTCAAAATCTGACATGCTCCCCTAGGGAAATATGCATTAATGGGTTGCTCTTGCGATATGTACTTGGAGATACTAACCAACCTAAAAACTTACTGGTCCTAATACCTGTAATTATTTGTCTGTAAATGACGTAAATACTGATGTAATGTTGTTCAGTACACCGTTCTCATTCGCCAATAAAAATTTGTGCATGTATGCTCCTAACAGTAACACCCTATATACAGTTTCTAACTACAATTTCTTGTTGGATAACGAGAGATTATACCTCTCTGTAACTCGATAACAAAGCATTTTACATTTTTAATTTCGATTGATAGTTCTTTGAAATGTTGAAAACCAAATTTTTGTTGCCACTGGAAGCAATTACACAGGCAGTATGCAACTGGGACTTTGTGACTGCTTTGCTCCTTTAGTAATAACGACCATGTCAACTGTTGAGATGCAGTGCTGGATAAGATGACCCTAAAGTTGTCCATGTTTTTGTTACACATCCTTGTTGTTCCTGAATTTCTTCTAATGCCATCTACCCATCTTTATTCACATTACTACAAGCCACCAGCTGTCATTTCATTTTCATTATCATCTTAATTATGTATTCGGCCTCAGTTGTTCCCTGATCCATTTGTCTGTTTTCGTGTCTTGCCCGTCACGCATCAAGCCGTCTCTTTTCGAATGGTTCACCCATTAAAAGTCCGTCTCTCACCACCACAAGTCATTCTTGTGATACACACTGACTGTAAACTTTCCAATCTGCAAAAAATGGAGGTCTAAGGCGCTGCAGTCATGGACTGCGCGGCTGGTCCCGGCGGAGGTTCGAGTCCTCCCTCGGGCATAGGTGTGTGTGTTTGTCCTTAGGATAGTTTAGGTTAAGTATTGTGTAAGCTTAGGGACTGATGACCTTAGCAGTTAAGTCCCATAAGATTTCACACACATTTGAACATTTTTGAACAAACACTGGAAGCTTAAATTTGAAATCTATATTTAATTTACTAAAAACAGACAAGGATATTTTGGATTTTCTGTATTATGTTGCTGTTCATCCAATTGTTATATTTAACTGCTCAAAATATATTAAAAGAATCAACTATCGTTAGTTAGATTCTCATTATTTTCATTATTAACTGTTTTCTGTTTTGAACAATGCAAATGTTTAACAAAGCTTTGGAATTCGTGTATAAATTTGTCTCTGTTGTTATTAACTTCCATCAATCATCTCCAGTTATGTAATGTAGTACGTATTGAACGTTTGTGTTTCATGTTTTGTAACTTATGGTTGTCACGAGATGTGTGATACATACTAAATAAATCAATTTCTCTCTTCTCTTATGTTAAGCCACTGTAGAAGAATTACTGTGATCCATTAATAAGCTGATGCGATTCTTCAATTTCTCCAGGCGTATTTTTTGACGAAATAAATGTCGGGTGAACAGCCTGGTATGAGCGTGCATAGGACACAATATTTCGGCAATCGACCACGTTGCCATCATCAGGTGCGCTGATGTACTGACCGGCGTTGGGCCGGCGCCATGTATATATAGGACAATCCCCCTCCCCTCCTCCTTCAGGCGCTCCCTATGAGTCGGTGCGGTCCGCGCCCCGCGCGCGGTCCAGGTGCAGCGTCCGTTCTCCCGCCGTCTGGGCGCTGCGTCCTAGGTCTTCTCGTTCAGGAGGGTCTGCCTGTACCGCTCTCGTTATTCTTCCCTCCTCCCCCAAAGTCGGTACACTCTGTGAAATAATCTCTTTCTTCTTAATCCAGGTGATCGCGGGTTCCCACGCCTTGCTAAGGATGTAACCGCTGTCACGATGTAGTTGTGGCTCCCTTACAATCTCTAGGTCTCCTTTGATGGCACAGTCCCAGTATTAGGAAGTCTGTGTCAAGACTTTGGTTTGGTCATAATCCATGCTGTGGAGTTCCGACAGGCAAAGCTCAGCGATTGCCGACCTACTGGGCTGTTGCAGTCTAGTGTGCCGTTGATGATCTCGGCATCGGTCCTCAATGGTACGAATGGTCTGCCCTATGTATACACTACCGCACTGGCGAGGTATCTGATAAACCCCTGATTTACATACACCAAGGTTGTCCTTGACACTACCAAGAAGGCTCTTGGTTTTACATAAACACCAAGTGAAATCCATTTTCTGTCCTCCAAGCAAAACCAAGAGACTTTTTGGTAGTGTCAAGGACAACCTTGGTGTACGTAAATCAGGGGTTTATCAGATACCTCGCCAATGCGGTAGTGTATACATGGGTAGACCATTCGTACCAATGAGGACTGATGCCGAGAACATCAACGGCACACTGGACTGCAACAGTCCAGTACGTCGGCAATCGCTGAGCATTGCCTGTCGGAACTCCACAGTATGGATTACGACAAACCAAAGTCCTGACACAAACTTCCAAATACTGGGACTGTGTCATCAAAGGCGGTTACATCCTTAGCAAGGAGTGGGAACCTGCGATCACCCGGATTAGGAAGAAAAAGGATATTTCCCAGAGTCTACCGACTTCGGGGGAGGAGGGAAGAATAACGAGAGCGGTACCGGCAGACCCTCCTGAATGAGAAGACCTAGGACGCAGCGCCCAGACGGCGGGAGAACGGACGCTGCACCTGGAGCGAGCGGCGCGCGGACCGCACCGACTTATAGGAAGCGCCTGAAGGAGGGGGTTGTCCTACATATACTGGGCGCCGGCCCACCGCCGGTCAGTACATCAGCGCACCTGATGATGGCAACGTGGTCGATTGCCGAAATATTGTGTCCTATGCACGCTCATACCAGGCTGTTCACCCGACATTTATTTCGTCATCAATAAGCTCATAATAGGTGGAATGGAAAACACTGCTGATAGCTGTGAATATAGAGTAATGAGATATGAGTGTCAGGTAGTAAGAGAAACTGTAGTGCGTTGTGTAAATACGGATTATACAAAAAAGGTGTGAGTGAGAAACACCAGTGTATTACACTCATTTACAAATATATTTACTAATAAATACATCTTGTCACAGGATAAAACACTAGCTCATTTATAATTACTAAATAGTAATAATTTACATATATTTAAAAACGTAACACATATTCCACATTAGGAGATTGTACTTTTAGTCCACGTTTACTATATAGAAAACATCGTGACTCGCTTGTATTATGACACATAACATCCAGTTTACGAATGAGAAAGCTTTAATACAGAAATAAATAATGAAGTAGAGTGTCCGTAGTGGGAGAGGAGAGCAGTGCGAGGCTCCGGTGGCCCCCGCGGGCTCAGTTGCAGATGTGCTCCTCCTTCTTGTAGCGGCACATCTCGCACACCACGTTGCAGCACCACACGAAGCGGCAGTTGCACTTCTCCTCGACGTCGCGCACGCGCGTCTGGTAGCCCCGCCCGCAGCACAGCAGCCGGCAGCCGTCCAGACCCATGCTCGTCCGGTTGCAGATGCGCCCGCGCGTCCCCAGGATGCCCATACTGCAAACACACAGCCAGGCCCCGCCATTACAGAAGCGTCCGATACCACCCGTCCGCTTTCACCCCTGACATCACCAATATGGCGACAATGACATCACTACGTACACCCGCCAACAAACGCGAACAAAAATAAAACTGACACAATAACGAAACTACCTGGCAGATTAAAACTGTGTGCCGGACCGAGACTCGAACTCGGGACCTTTGCCTTTCGCGGGCAAGTGCTCTACCAACTGAGCTACCCAAGCACGACTCACGCCCCGTCCTCCCAGCTTTAATTCCGCCAGTACCTCGTCCCCTACCTTCCAAACTTGTAGCTCAGTCGGTAGAGCACTTGCCGCGAAAGGCAAAGGTCCCGAGTTCGAGTCTCGGTCCGACACACAGTTTTAATCTGCCAGGAAGTTCAGTCCAAAAATCTATGGAACTAACGGGGCAACCGCGAAAAATTGGGTGTTTAGGCTGGATACAAGCTAAATATACAAGAATAAAAAAATCGCCGCACAATCCTCAAACAAGTAACATAAAAAAAAATTTAAATTACAATATTCCGCTACACCAACAAACCCAAAGGAATCGGACATTTCCCTTGACGTATACAGCTCAGGAGCAACCATCGATACCAAAAAACCAACACCTACAAACCTAAAAAGTGGAATCGCATATTTCCCTTGAGCTATATAGCTCAACGGAAGCTCTCGATACCAAAAGCTAACACCTACAACTCAGAAAAGTGGAACCAAAACCCCAAAAACTCAAAAATCCAGACATCCCATATTCACTATATGAAAATATGAAAATACAATCGACTTACCATAAAAGTACAACAGACAAAACATCACAATTACTATAGTATAAAACCAAAACAAAAATTACCTACCAACAAAAGCCTGTGGCAATGCGCGCGCGCGCGCACACGCACGCACGCACGCACACACGCACACACACACACACACACACACACACACACACACACACACAACAAAAATTATAAGGTGCTTTCAATGAGAAACAAATCTGAGTCTGGAATGCGCAAACCTGTGACGGGAAGGTAATATCGTGTCGTGTGTAATGAAGTGTGGTTCCGACCAGAACGTGGAAGTTCACAGCCCGTCATTAGAGGGCACTCGTATATCACGTGACTATGCAGAGGTAGCAGCAACATACATCAATCGCCCACACGAGTGCAGGAAAGGTTATGCTAACGTTCTTCTTTGACCAAGATGCCCCCTTCTGATTCACTTCCTGCAGCATGGGCCAACAGTGAATGCTAGCGTTACTCGCAAACCTAGACCACGCTTCACCAAGCGATCAAATCAAATCAAAACAAGGCGACCTCACCCGTGGGGTGATTCTGCTCCACGACAATGCAGAGCCTCACACGGCCGACACAGTCGCGGCACTCCCGCAGAAATTCAAATTGGAGGTTCTCGGCTACACTCCATATAGTCCGGACCTCTCTCCCTGTGATAACGCCATTTTTAGTTCCCTAAAAAGACTCTGAGGGGCAAATGATTCACTTCGGAAGACGACGTCCAGCTGAACGTTCGGAACTGTTTAACATCGCAGCCCTGTGAATTTTATGAGACAGCCATTCGCCGCCTTGTGTCACAATGGGGCAAGTGTCTCAACAGCCAGGGTCAATACTTCTGAAATACAGGTACTGGTTTCTGTAATTATGCCTCTGGTTCGTTTCTTTTTGAACGCCCCTTATATTTCCTAAAACACCCACTCGTGAACTTCATTTTCGTATCCATAGATAAGTAAAAAGCAACAAAAAATTAGACTTATTTCTACACAACAAACACCACACTAATCAGACCACAAAAAAAACCTCAGTGACTCACGGGAAACACTTCCGCAAGCCACGTAGCCGCACCAACTACCAAAACTCAAAACTACGTTAGGACGATGAAAACCAAAACTCGAATGAATCCAATACCACACGTTAAACTCAGCACGTTCACGTCCACCACCAGAGGGCACCATCAAATAGAACAGCACGACATCTACGAACAAACCAACCGACAAACATCGCGCCACAGTTACGTCACACACAACCGTTGACCCTAGTCCCCGGCATTAAACCGGCTCTCCACATACACATTAAAGTGACACCACTAGCTGTGGCGACTCACACTACAGTGGCTCCCACAGCTGCCATTTTCACACGTCACAGTCAGAACTCTAGTGGCATAATTTTTAGCGTGGTTTCAACTGAAATAGTAACTGATTGACAATTCATACAGTACGACAGGAGCTAAAACTATTAAAATGTAGAACTGAATGAAAAGTCAAATAGTCCCTGCAGCTGTATTTATTTAAGTCGATTAGAGTCCCACACAACTAGTTATAACTTTTAAGTTGCATCTTCTGGTGTATATATATGCTATGTCATATGGTATAGGGAGGTATTACAGAATGCAGCAGAGTAACAGTTTGCGTAACTAGGTAAAGTTGTCAGCCCTCCTCAACTGATAAAAACCATCAGCAATGACGCTGGTTACTATCAACTGAGGATGGCTGATAAGTTTGCCTAGCCACACCAACTGTTAATCTGCAGCTCACTAATCGACATTTATGAATATAGCAGCAGGAACTATTTGACTTTTCATTCAGTTTTACATTTTAATAGTTTTAACTTCTATACTTAAACATCTGTTGTACAATATGAATTGTCAACCAATTATGTATAACTATTTTAGCTGTGCCTGGGCAAGGTTTTAAAATTACCTGTTCAACTGAAATCTTATTGGCGGTAATTATTGTCATTGTGCAGGCTGTGGCAGTAAAACTGTGCCAATAAGAAAATAAGAGGAATAGGAAAAAGATAGTGCCCAAAAATAATATGCAGGTACGAAATATACTTATGAACACGAGGAATCAATATTCCAAATTATGAGATATCAAGGTCTACGCATGTTAACAGAAACAGAAGTTCATATATCGTTCTGTCGTTGCATACTTACCAATAACATGAAAGTTTTAATTATCACATAAAAAACAAAGCTGTGGCCATCAAACTTTCTGATGGCGCTAGACATTCTCTACGCATTTACCCTTCAACGCCAAATATTTTTCCCCACAATGGACTACTTGGCGAAGACCTTGGTTGTACAAATCTGTTGTTCAGGAAACGTACCACAGCGAAAATCACCACCTCATCAGTCTGGAAATAACCTGCCACATATTGGCTTCTCAAGACGAGGAAAAAGGATGAAGTCAATGGGTGTGCCGTGTCAGGAGAATACGGAGGTGGAACAGATTCTGGTGGCCCAAAGAAGCAAGATGTGTGATTGTGTCCTTTGTAGAATGAGCTAGAGTGTTGTCGAGGAGCAAGCCTGGGTTTCTTCCGTGCCCTTACGAGGATAATCTGTTAGCACAATAACAAACGCAGCCCCCAAAAGCACTCAGCTTCACCTTCGGTTTTCTCCTTCACCGGTGGCATTAAATCCACATGTTTCCACTGCCTGCTTTGCTTCTTTGTCATTGGGCTGTAGTAATATACTCCAACAGACGACCATGGTGACGAAGCGGCTAAAAAAGTAATCTCGATTGCCTAACCATCTGCAACATTTACGTGTTGCCTCAGTGTAGTGGGCTTTTTAAATGAGTGTGAACAGTCATGCATCCCAGTGGGCAGAGTTACAAAAAGTGCAAGATGTCGAAAACTAATCCATTTTTTCTACCATGCCTCTAACTCTCTTGAAACTCCGGATTATTCACAGAGATTCGGTCTGCCACTTTAGTCTTTAGCATTCAGACTTGTTTGACAACAACGAAAAGGCATGCAGCACCTAACAACTGTGTCATATGAGGGTTCTGTTGTGCCACGGTTCTGCTGGCGAGGCTTAAGCTCTTGCGACCAACTGAGCCCAGCGTCGTAATAAAAAGGATATCGCGTGCCACCCAAACAACTATGTGTATTGGTGTAAGAACAGTATTCAGTAACCTGAGAGTGCACAAGGTGCATTGTTTAAGTAAAAACATGGAGAGATGTAAGCATAAAACAATCCTTATTGATTAAACATCATTTTGGAAAGCCAAGAATTCCTGGTTTTGCAATTACATAATGCCTTTAGTATACTTAGGGTTTGTATTTCGTCTTATCTTGAGGGTTCCTGCTGTTCACAACGGAGTATTATAGCAATTGCAGCTTATAAATTAAGCATATAGGCCTGTATATTCTTCACAAGGTTACGGCTTTATTTTAGCCACTTTACTTAATTTTACTGATAATGTGCTCTCTCTTATGTACCTCCGAACCCCTGCCCCGTGCCTAGTACTTTGTCAAGAAGGTACTGTTTTACCGTACGTTCTTGTTACGGCTTTACATTTAAAATGTTCTAGCTTTGTAATTCTTTTATATTTTATAGAGTATCTGAGGTTTGCAATTTTGTTTTGTTTTACTAGGACTACAAACAAATTGTGTTTTGGGCTATACGCTCTTGATAATTACTGGTCCTCTAGTTTTAGTCATTCTGCATACAAATTTTTAAATTTTTCACTGTCAAGCGTTCCCACTTAGGTACCTTCTAACTAATGCCCTGGCGCATAATTTCGCTGAATTTTTATTAGAAGCATTCTGTTTGGATGTTATATTGCTTAATTCTTTTTACTTTGCCTCTTTGTTATTTGTCAGCTTCTGCGCTCTGTTTATTGTATTACACACCTCTGCCGCATTTCTTTTTCCTGTTTCTCAATCTTTTTCTATTTCATTGAACTCATTGTACTCTGTTTGCATACTCGAACTCCATGTCTCTGCTACTGTACAGGATTCTCTAGCAATATTTATGCAATTTATTTCCTATTCAACATCTTTGTAGCTCGCTTACGAATATTTCTTTCTCTCTACTATAATGAATTTTCATTGATGGGTTTGCACCAGCAATTGGCGCCTCCTAGTGATGGTTATCTTTGCAAGCGCCATCAGTCGCTTCTGATTCCGTCAATACTGTGTATACAATGTTTGGGCACAGACTGGTCACCGGCACCTTGTTCCAGGGTCGTGTTTACAGCCGATGGGTTTTGTCTTATGCTGCACAATTATGGCTGATGAGCAACATCGTTCGAGTTAAACCAATGATTACACTTTCTAAGAACTCTTCTATCGATTTCTACTTAGTGGTTTTTGTGTCATCTGTTACGGTGTTTTTCAAGTTCGTTTGCTTGCTTTTTTAGAAGTAGTTGACGAATGATTTTTGGCAGTAATTTTAAGATATTTTACATACTTTCCTATCCTTTACCCCTTACATATTTACGTTTTTGGCTTTCACTGTTGATTATAGTAGCTCAGGATAGGACCACGCCCGCTTATTTATTACGTTCATTTTTATTGTACTTCCAGATAACTCGAAGGTGGCCTACCCGGGTGCAACACGCCGTTTTTCGGACAATAAAGAGCATTCTGCAATCTAGAACTGTCTTTTAACATTAATCACAATAGAAGTTTGGTGTTAACACCGTGCCACAATTGTCTGGAATAAATTTTAATCAATTAACTTCATTTTCTTTCTAGGTGATCATTAGAAGTCTATGACTACTAGTCGTATACTCAGTACAAGCAAATTCAAATCGTAAGCTACTGCGGTCGCATTGTAAACACAATGAGTAGAAGACGATGATTATGAGAAACAGATGGGACTACTGAAAGGTGGTAAGCCACTCTCTCACTTTAACTAATCTGTCGCTCAGGTTCATATTCATATTTTAGGTCATGATCTTCGTGTTCCCCAATACTACATTTGGTATGTGTGGCTTATGAACTTCTTACCTTGAGGAAATTGTGAGGAAAACATTCTTATAGCTGCATGTGTAGTCTGTCGAGAACCTGTACGGGGAACAGAGAGAAAGATGGATTGTGGGCCATAAATGTTGTGGCCAGAGACCTGGCAGTGCGAGTGACTCGGGGAAGAAGCCCTGTGAATTTTACCTGCAAAGGGATCTCGGTTGGGTGGTTGGGTGTAAAAGGGACAAAACTACGTGGTCATCAGTCCCTCCGACCTTAGATTAACTAAAACCGATAAAATACCACATTAAGAGAGGCAACTACAATGTCCATAAAATGAGGAACTAAGGGAAGGAAGGAAAAGGGCGGAAGAAGATGTGAGGGAAAGAAAGTGACTAATGACAGGGGCGGGAAGGAAGAAGCACAAGAGACAAGAGAGACGCTCAGGACATAACAGACCCCATAACAAAAGGAGTGAGGAGGCAGAGGACCAGGGTGAACCACCAAGCCCAATTGAAGCCAATCCAGACGGTGTGAAGGGGGAGCAAGAGGGTATCCCATCCCCTCCATTCACTGATAAGGTGGAAGGTCTCTCCCTTAAATAAAGCGATAAAAACTCCCATCACGAATAAAACGTAAAACGAGACCCGCCACTGAGGCAATGTCAGCCAACACCAGGGGTAGCGTGTCTGGAAAGTTAAAAGTCCGTCGTAGGGTGGCTAAGTTGGGGCAATCCAATAAGATGTGAGCCACAGTCAAACTTGATCCACAACGACAGAGAGGGGGGTCCTCACAATGGAGGAGATAACCGTGAGTCAAAAAAGTATGGCCGCTGCGGAGCCGGCAGAGGACGACAGAGGCCTTACGAGAGGCCCAGAAGGAGGACCACTATTGAGTTGCAGAATCCTTAATTGCCCTGAGCTTGTTCGGCCAGGAAAGAGTGATCAATTCTGCATCCAAAAGGCCCAAAACCTGATGACATAATGCCAAGCGAAGGTCTATTTCCGGAATGCCAACAGAAAGAGATAGCCTGGTAGTAGCTAATTTAGCCAGTAGATCTACTGTCAGGGACACTCAGCATGGAACCCTGAGGAACTCCATTTTCTTGCTGATGGGGAGAGCTGTAGGTGGAACCAACTTGGACCTGAAAAGAGCGACAAGAAAGGAAGTTACGGATAAAAACTGGCAGTGAGCCACAGAGGTCCCATTCGTGACAGGTGGTGAGGATGTTGTGGCGCCAGGTGGTCGCATTGGTTTTATGCAAATCAAAGAAGAGCGCAAGGAGGTGTTGCCAATGGGCAAAAGCTGACCGGATAGCAGACTCCAGGTGGACCAAGTAATCCACCGTAGAGCAGCCACAGCGAAAACCACTTTGAGTCGATGACAAAAGGTCACGGGATTCAAGGATCCAAAACATCCGCCGACTCACCATGCATTCAAGGAGCTTGCAGATGGTGTTAGTAAGGCTAATTGGACAGTAGCTATCCAACTGAAGAGGCGGCTTCCCTGCCTTCAACACCAGAACAACAATGCTTTCCTGTCACTGGGTAGGACATACCCCCTCACCCCGCAGGCGGTTGAAGAGGGTCAGTATACGACGGTGGTCAGTCACTGAGAAGTGTTGGAGCATTTGGTTATGTATCCAATCTGGTCCAGGAGCCGTGTCAGGACAAAGGGCAAGGGCGCTGGCAAATTCCCACTCGCTGAATGGGGCATTATATGGTTCTGAGTAGCGAGAAACCAAAGAAAAAGTCAGTCGTTCGGACCAAAGAGAAGGAACATGGGTGGATACTGAGCTGATGCCGAAGCTTGAGCAAAGCGTTGAGCGAAATTTTCTGCCACAAAGTCCGGATTGGTAAGGACAACACCATGCACAGAAATTCCTGCAACCCCGGCGAGAGACACTGAAGGAAGGTCAAAACAATCAGGTAATGGTCGCTGTCAAATAAGTCATCGTGGACGCCCCACTGAATGGAGGGAAGAAGGCCGGAACTGCAGATGGTGAGGTCAATGGTTGAGAAAGTGCCGTGTGCCACACAAGTGTGTGGAAGCGCCTGTGTTTAGTAAACAGAGGTCAAGCCCTGCCGGAACAGCTTCAACTGTCCTGCCCAGGGCAGTAGTCGTATGACTACCCCAAAGAGATTTGAGGGTATTAAAGTCCCCTAATAACAAGAAGGGAGAAGGTAGTTGTTGAAGACAGGTGTGAGGGCATGGGTTGTGGGTGGCCTGTCAGGTGGGAGGTAGAGATTGTGATTGGAGTGGCCAGGTGGACCCTGACAGCAATGGCTTCCAGAGTGGTATGGAGGGGAACCCATTTACTAACAATGTCCTTGCGGACTAAGGTGCAAACACCACCAGAAGAAGGGGCCAATTCAGTTCCGACAGAAAGCGTGGAACCCACGAAGAGTGGGTGAGTAAGAATTGACAAAATGGGTCTCCTGGAGCGCAATACAAGCGGCAGAATAGAAGGAAAGAAGGGGCTGCAACTCCGGAAGGTGATGCGAATATCCATTACAATTCCACTGGAGGATTCTCAAGCCAGAGTCCAAAGTGGAAGCGAATGGACTGGAGTTGGTCACGCCACTGAGTCGCTGTCTGTCACCGATAAGGATGGGGTAATTCCATATAGGTGGGGTCAGACTCTGTTGGTTCATTGTAAGAGGGGAAGGCTGCACCTCAGGGGGTACCAGAGGGGACTTACCCTCGATCCTGTGTTTCTGCTTCTTCTCTTGAGAAGGAAGGGAAGGGCAGACTTCAGCGAGGGCAGGCACAGAATTATACTGGGCAATCTTTGCACTCACCGGCCGCGGATCACGCTGGCAATGTGGAGCAGCAGATCGCCTTTCAGGGGGGTGCTGGGGAGAGGAGTCCTGGGAGGGAGCTCCAGTACCGGCGGCCGCCGAATGAGGGGAGCACTTCTCCAGTGGGGGAGGGGAAGCAGCACCCAAAGGGGTGAGTATGGATACTGAGGGGGAGGGGGAGTGGGAGAGGGGGCAGGAGGAGGAGGCTGAAGGAATGGGGTGAATGGGGAGGGGCTGGGAAGAGGACGGGGTAGGAGGGGGAATGGACATAACTGAAGCAAAAGTAGAGGTCATAGACACAGGATGGAGCTGGTCATATTTTTGACGAGCCTCAGTGTAGGTGAGCCGATCTAAGGTTTTGTACTCTTGAGTCCTTTCTTTCACAAACACCGGGCATGTAGGTGAGCGTGGAGAATGCTGTTCACATACATTGGCGGGGGAGCACAGGCACTCCCCTCATGGAGGAGGCGCCCACAGTCACCACAGGAGGGATCAGTGGTGCAGCAGGAAGACATGTGTCCAAACCTTAAGCATTTAAAACATCTCATCGGAGGTGGAATACTAGTTTTTCCATCACACTGATACACCATTACCTTGACCTTCACTGGGAGGACATTCCCCTTGAAGGCCAGGATAAAGGCGCCCATAGCGCTGCAATTGTATGGAGGGCCACGCTGCACACGGCAGATAAAACGAACCCCTCACCCCTCAAGGTAAGCACGGAGCTCCTCGTATCTCCCATTTCACCTTCATCTACATCCTCTTCCATTTCCATAATATTGTCCTCAGGTACATCGCCCTTGTATAGACCCTCTATATACTCCTTCCACCTTTCTGCTTTCCCTTCTTTGCTTAGAACTGGGTTTCCATCTGAGCTCTTGATATTCATAGAAGTCGTTCTCTTATCTCCAAAGGTCTCTTTAATTTTCCTGTAGGCAATATCTATCTTACCCCTAGTAATACACGCCTCTACATCCTTACATCTGTCCTCTAGCCATCCCTGCTTAGCCATTTTGCACTTCCTGACAATCTCATTTTTGAGACGTTTGTATTCCTTTTTGCCTGCTTCATTTACTGCATTTTTGTATTTTCTCCTTTTATCAATTAAATTCAGTATCTCTTCTGTTACCGAAAGATTTCTATTAGCCCTCGTCTTATTACCTACTTGATCCTCTGCTGCCTTCACTATTTCATCTCTCAAAGCTACCCGTTCTTCTTCTACTGTATTTCTTTCCCCCATTCTTGTCAATAGTTCCCTAATGCGCCCCCTGAAACTCTCTACAACCTCTGGTTCTGTCAGTTTATCCAGGTCCCAACTCCTTAAATTACCACCTTTTTGCGGTTTCTTTAGTTTTAATCTACAGTTCATAACCTTTCCCGATTTATGTTTGTCTTTTTCTTTGTCAGATTTACGAGCTCGATTGTAGTTATAAAAGGATTAATAAAAATTTGTCATTATTTTTGTAAACTTAAATACGCCACTGTTTTCGTTTTTAACCCCCCCCCCCCCCCCAGCCATTTACAGTTTCTATTTTATTGTGGTGATACGTGGATACAACAGCAATTCAGAATGCAATCGTACTAAATTAGTTAATTTGATGATTAATTTGAGTTCTGAAAGTGATCGCAGGCAAAGACAACAAAAGTGCCACGAGTATATTTACTTATTTAATACATAAAAATTAAAGGTGTAGATCACGATTTGTGGATTGTTGAGAAGATAATATTTTTCTGTAAGTTAATAAAATATTTAGCATCGCTTGGACATATACACTACTGGCCATTAAAATTGCTACACCACGAAGATGACGTGCTAAGGAAGCGAAATTTAACCGTCAGGAAGGAGATGCTGTGATATGCAAATGATTAGCTTTTCAGAGCATTCAAACAAGGTTGGCGCCGGTGGAGACACCTACAACTTGCTGACATGAGAAAAGTTTCCGACCGATTTCTCATACACAAACAGCAGTTGAACGGCGTTGCCTGCTGAAACGTCGTTGTGATGCCTCGTGTAAGGAGGAGAAATGCGTACCATCACGTTTCCGACTTTGATAAAGGTCGGATTGTAGCGTATCGCAATTGCGGTTTATCGTATCGACATTGCTGCTCGCGTTGGTCGAGATCCAACGACTGTTAGCAGGAGGGTAAGACGGAACGCCGTGCTGGATCCCAACGGCCTCTTATCACTAGCAGTCGAGACGACAGGCATCTTATTCGCATGGCTGTAACGGATCGTGCAGCCACGTCTCGATCCCTGAGTCAACACATGGGGACCTTTGCAAGACAACAACCAACTGCACGAACAGTTCGACGAGGTTTGCAGCAGCATGGACTATCAGCTCGGAGACCCTGGCTGCGGTTACCCTTGACTCTGCAGTTGAGAGAGGAGTGCCTGCGATGGTGTACTCAACGACGAACCCGGGTGCACGAATGGCAAAACGTCATTTTTTCGCATGAATCCAGGTTCTGTTTACAGCATCATGATGGTCGCATCCGTGTTTGGCGACATCGCGGAGAACGCACATTGGAAGCGTGTATTCGTCATCGCCATACTGGCGTATCACCCGGCGTGATGGTATGGGGTGCCACTGGTTACACGCTTTGTCACCTCTTGTTCGCATTGACGGCACTTTTGAACAGTGAACGTTACATTTCAGATGTGTTAGGACCCGTGGCTCTATCACTCATACAATCCCTACGAAACCCTAAATTGCAGCAGGATAATGCACGACTACATGTTGCAGGTCCTGTACAGGCCTTTCTGGATACAGAAAATGTTGGACTGCTGCCCTGGCCAGCGCTTTCTCCACCACTTGAAAACGTCTGGTCAATGGTGGCCGAGCAATTGGCTCGTTACAATACGCCAGTCACTACTCTTGATGAACTGTGGTATCGTGAGGAAGCTGCATGGGTAGCTGTACCTGTACGCGCCATCCAAGCTCTGTTTGACTCAATGCCCAGGCGTATCAAGGCCGTTATTACGGCCAGAGGTGGTTGTACTGGGTACTGATTTCTCAGGATCTATGCATCCAAATTGCGTGAAAATGTAATCACATGTCAGTTCTAGTATAATATGTTTGTCCAATGAATACCCGTTTATCATCTGCATTTCTTCTTGGTGTAGCAATTTTAATGGCCAGTAGTGTATTTATGATGAAGCAAGCGTCCGCTTCGAAAGAGAGAGAGAGCTGGGGGCGCGGTGCGGTACTGACGTGTCGTTGCGCTCGCAGTAGTCGGGCGAGTCCTCGAGGTAGACGAGGTCGGTCTTGTTGGGCTTCTTGAGGTCCCTGCTGACGGCGCGCAGCTTCTTGCCGGGGCGGCGCCGGCCGCTGCGCGCCAGCCGCACGTGCGAGGCTCCCTCGTAGCGCGCCGCCAGCGCGTCGCCCACGCGCCGGAACGGCGGCAGCTTGCGCCAGCACACGCGCATGCTGCACGAGCCCGACATGCCGTGGCACTTGCACACGCGCTCCATGCGCGACCGGATCGACTGCAACCACACACCACAGCGTCACTCAGGCCTGTCCCAACAACACTAACGCCAGTGACAAAGAAATATCATCAAATATTAGTCAAATTTCTTTGACAAAGATCTTTGACGTGGAGCTAAAAAGGGACATTGCACTGTAGTCATATTTTCCTCAAATTTCAAGATGGCGGATAACAACTTATTATTATGCGCTGAAGCTGCTAGCACCACAATTGCATTGAATGTGTATCTATAAGAAAAGTGGCGAAAAAAAAGGAAACATACTTGTATGAAGCCATAGGTATTACGTCCAGATAATAATTTTTCCTTTAGGAATGGTAAGTTTCCTGATCGATTAAAGTATTCAATAGTAAAGCCGCTTTATAAAAAGGGAGAAAGGGATAAAAAAAATGGCAAATGGCTCTGAGCACTATGGGACTCAACTGCTGTGGTCATAAGTCCCCTAGAACTTAGAACTACTTAAACCTAACTAACCTAAGGACAGCACACAACACCCAGCCATCACGAGGCAGAGAAAATCCCTGACCCCGCCGGGAATCGAACCCGGGAACCCGGGCGTGGGAAGCGAGAACGCTACCGCACGACCACGAGATGCGGGCAAAAAGGGATAATGTAGACAATTTTAGACCTATTTCTATGCCACCAGTGTTTGCTAAAGTTATTGCAGTGAACAGAAGACGAAAGACTTTTATGATCAAATCTACGGGGAGGCCTTAGATTTGATCATATTTATGATGAGAGGCCAGATTTGACAAAGTGTACTATTATATCATCGAGACGGAGAAATATGATAGGGTAATTCCAGCCTAATCGCAATCAACACAAGACAGTGGAAGGAGGGAAACGCTCGAGGAAAGATAGGTTTTGACGTCAGAAAACTCGAGTTGTGGAAGGAAATCTCCCAATACAGGAGAAACCACTTCCACAATTGTTGCTTAATCTGCGCCACAAAGGGCAAAAATCGTCAACACGTTTGCTTTTGAAGCAACAGTAATTACATTTACAAAAATACTTGTTTGTTAGAAAGTCGAGTGAAACATAAGAAAGGCCGGATCTTTGGACGCCATAAAAAATTTTTAAGTGTCAGGGAAAGTGCCTGTGATAATAACGACAGATAACAACAGAAATATATGCTTCTCATGCATGAAATGTGTTTATATTCTCTTGCTTTCAGCGGAGTAAGCTGCAAATATAGACATATTCGAAAGTATTTTTCTTCATATAATGAATGAGTTGTACCTTATGTCATTGAATCAGTGTGATTCGGCTGTTGTTGCACGTAATTCACGATAATTCTTATCTCTTGGTACCTTACTAACGCACGGAACGTAAAAATGTAACTAATCCGTTAATTGCGTAGAAATTAATTATGAACAAACATGATCATTGCGACGCATGCAAGAGTCAGCTTTCTCAGCGTTTGGAGCGCTAGTGTCGTGACAGTTTGCATTATGCTGTGCGTATGTACTGACAATATGAAATGCTCTTATACTCTTGACTACTCTTTGTTGTTGTGATGTGAGTGGTGGTTATTCTTTTGTTGTTAACTTTGAAACTATAAACTAGAAATCGTTACTATTATCCAGATTGATGTTTGAAAGCTATTTATACCCAGTGCTAGCCAAGAGTGGACTAAGGAACCCTTTCAACTACAACTACATATTTTATACTTTTTAAGCAAAGGAAATCATACAATGTCAGCGTAGCTCAATGCAGCTCTTAAGATTCGTCGATCTACAGGTGAAATATATACCGTGATGACGGTACAAATCTCTACGTAAAAGAACTCTCTATCTGCCCACCGAACAATGCAGATTCAGGCAACAGTATGTAACATTTATATCGATTAGGAGTAGGTTTATTTTACATAACTGTGTATCTGGAATTTGTGAAATGTGTATTCTGTCTTGTTTAAACTCCGTGATGTGTGGCAAGAAAATTAGAGTTTTGTTATGTATATATGAAAAAAACATATGTATATTTTGAAATTTTAAATTATTATGATATGAATCTGTTTATGAAACAGAGTATGTTTGTTAAAAGCAGGTTCATACTTGGGGCACTTGTATTTGTAACATGTACACGCTGTAGGGAAGTCCCTCCGGAACAAAAGTAACATGGCGCGATGTAAAAGGTGGGTTTGGCGGTCGAACTGAGAGACTCCTTTGTATGAACGACAGGCAGTACGTGGCTAGCCTTAGCACGTTACACCTCGACGGTGCTAAAAGAGGCAATTGGAAGCTTCAATAGAAGGGATTTGCTCGGGTGTGGATCTGGCTATTATTTGGTATTAACGACATAATAGAATGGCTCTAATATGTTGAAAATACGACGACAAGAAGAGAATTTATAGAGCATTCGCACAGCAAGAGCTGTGAGTACAGTTAGCCGCCATTGCGCCTGCCACCAATCTTCGCCACTGCTTCACAAACTTCGTACTTTCAGTTAAGTAATGTATATGGGCATGGACCACTGAACTTGTGTGTTGTTTCAACAATAACCACATAAAACATAAATTCGTGTCCAGAACCGTAATTTCAATCTTGATCACGAACCTTCGCACGGTCCTCACCTAAGTGATACTGAAATCAAGTATCCTGATTTAAATGAATAATTCTTGCATTCGTGTGTTTAAAAGAGAATTATTGTCTAAAGTAACAGGAGTAGTAAAAGTTAAAGAAGAGTAACATTTGGATGCTGTGTTAATGAACTACTCCAAGTGAAATTGTTGAGGTAGGAAGTTTAAGTACAAAAATTCAAAGATCAATTAATAGGAAAGTGAAAATCTTAATTATTTAAAAGCTAATACCACAAAAGTGAAGTTGGATAGGCTTTTGCTGAAGTGTCCTTAGTGTATTATAAAATGTAGTTTTGTAGGAGTACAGTGCAAGATTGTGTAAATATTCCTGCAAAGAACGCCGGCTTCACAGGTAATTAAAGTTCAAGTACATATAAATCTTTAATGAATATATTTACCGTAGTGCCGTTAAAAGTAAAATTATGCACATTTTCAAAGAAGGTGTAGTTTTGGTAACCATCACGAAAGGTTCCTTTTTGAAGTTAATTAAGCCCAGTGTTGTATTTTATTGTCTTGCAAAGTAATTTAAGTGAATGATTAGCTTTTAGAGTTAGTCTTTACTATTGCAATAATCAAAGATCTTTGACTAGTGGAACTATACTAGTTTATGGGTCCCCATCATATTCTCCACCTACTAAGAAAAAAATTGAACTATTACTGTTACGAAGGAAAACTGCTATATGCAGAGGAGCTTAAACGGTATATTTAAGCTGTTATTTATTTTTATTTGTGTTGTTTCATGTCGATGAAGATAGAATCCCCTCGTGTCCAAAATTGGTCCTGCACTTCGTGCAGTGACGTTTCAGTATTTGGTTACGTAATGTCTTTAGTGTATGAGCTCGGTGCAAATTTGCTCCCCACAATTTATTGGTGTGTGTGTTATTGGTAACTACTGCTACACACATTACAGAGCGCACTGTGCCAGTTTGTATCCTTATTGCTACTCAAAGGGAAATCTCAACAAAAGTAACGATTATTCAATTTTCTCAGATACGTATTTCCAAATTTATGTGCCTAATTGGGCTGGCAACCGTTCATTTTTTTCCATTTATTTATGATTTTACCACTTTCGTTAACTCCCAACGTTAAAGCCCGCTTGGTTTTTCTGTTAATTTCACCAAATTCGAAATTATAGTCCGATACCCTTGTCCATTAGGCACATACGCGGTCGAACTTCGAAATCCTCTCGAAATTCCACGGCACGTTAGTGTTGTAAGTAGGCCACATATTCATGCAAATTCAGTTGTAATAGCACAAGAATGAAACAGTATATGGATTTCTTCATAAAGACATTTAAACACGCAGGTATAAGTGGAGCAAAGTCCACGACCTCCCGTGATCAGACACCCACCGTACTTACGCCGACTCGAACGTCACAACAGAAACTAAAACGCAGCTTTTAAAAAATGGTAATGAAAGAGAAAGTGCCGAAACCATCGGACCATCCTCAGCTAGGGGTGCTAAAAAATCAGAAGAGAACATAAGTACTGTAAATGTTAGTGCCTCTGTCCCATCACTTACTATCACAAATTCCGCAACTCAGCAAAGACAAAGGGATTGGAAGAGAACAACCTTTCCTCTAAGATGGCTCATGTACTCCAGGCGATAGCCAATACATTGAGCATACTTGCGTACCACTTTCAGTGACAGACGTGAGTGTTACAGACTGTAATGTTTTGAGTGTTGTCTGCCTTTTTTCCCAAATCACTGGGAGGGAGAATGTAGCACGTTGCAGAGAAGCTGGCTGAATTATACAACTGTTAACTACTCACTCAGCCAGAGTAATCTGGTAGCCTTTCAGATCTTTTGTGCCTGTTATGTTATACTGAATTTTAGCGGTTGCTATCCTGAGTTGTTTTTATACGTGTTTCGGATCACTGTTTTCATTATCTTCTTTACGTCAACACTGTATTCCAAAACATGTCCGTTCTGTAGCTGCTGCTTGGTTTTAGAGCTTAATGATATTTTAATCTTTTTTTAATCAGACTGTCAACATTTTTATGTAAGGGCGTTGATTACCCTTTAGTTAACCGTCCTAAAACTACAAACATCATCGCGCCAACTACCGAAGAATGTTGTCAATTAAGTGGATCAGCAACTACAGAATGAAATAATGCCTGGAAAGAATTCTCGTCAGAATAAAACAGACGGTGTAATGGAGCGCGGGGCTGAAGAGGAGCCAAACAGAGCGGATGAAAAGCCTGGAAGAGATTTAATACAAATTTCCGATTTCAAAGCACGTCGCAGTATTGAATATATTAAATGGGAGTAGAAAGCAGTGATGTCTAACATGAGATCCCATTCAAGAATGATGGGTTTAAAAACTGTAGGTTATAATCCTAAGAAATGAATTCCTGGAACGACTTATGACACAAGGACATTCTCAGGAATACAGGGTGTTTCAAAATGAATGTACGGGTTTTAAGACTTTGTAGCACGTATTACACTCCCCTTACAATTATAAATAATACACCAAATGAAAGAGAAACAGAAACAGTTTTTCTTACAATTATTCAATGTGACAACCGATCACACATCGAGTCGATAGGCAAGTTGTTCCGAAACCCTATTGTTGCAATAACATTGTTTCTAAAGTCGGTATCGGAGGCACATACACATAATCGCGCCTAAACGTGGAGGTCATGCATGAAATGCCGTGTCAACCGGCCCCTTGCTCCCAATCCACCGGTCGGATACAACGTCGTTTAACCAGTGGCGTACTGAGTTATACCAGTGAGGCGGCGCACCATCTTGCTCCCAAACAAAGATATGTTGTTCAGCTTCTTCCCATTGGGGCACGGGCCATAGCTGTAGTACCTCAAGATAAGAAATATCAGTTACAGTTGATTCACCGAAAAATAAAGGCCCATAAACTTCCCGCGGGGATATTTCTTGGGGCTAAGCGTGAAAGACTCGCACTCGTTCAGCACATTTTTCAGTCACTCTTTGTCATTTGATACTCTTCCCATTGCGCGCAGGTATACAAGCAAAACTGTTTGAGTTGCTCTTTCATTTGGTGTTATTTACAATTGTAAGTTGAACGTAATAAATGCTACAACGCCTTAAAACCGGTATGTTAATTTTGAAACATTTTAATACGTTCAACATTGCAGCCCAGTCAGCAATCGTGATAATCTAATACTGCCTCGATTGCGGCAATGAAACCAACCTTTACCTAGGTTTCAGCCCAAGTAATTGAGCCTTCTTCGGAAGATATACCTGATTCTATAATATGTCTACGAGGGCATGGTCTAGAAATAAAACTAAAACAGCCTGAATAGGCGTAGTTATATTTTAAAAACCAGGTCAAGCACATTTTATTACATCTTATCTAATTAACAATAGCCTCTAACATAAGAGGCGATAATTATCTTTTGTAGCAGGTAGTGAAATTGATCTCTGTCGGTCGATAGAGTATAAGGGCGATGAGAGGGCGTTGTACGTCCGCTCACGCAATTACCATATTTTTTACACGTACAACATAATTTGACCTATGCTGGTCAATTGCTATTACATGGCGATGAAGTGGCGTTGTTCGTTCACTCACGCGTTATTTTTAGTAATAAGATAATAATTAATCTTAACAATGTTCTTCATTCAGTGCATGTCAGCAATAAGAAGTATATCTACATCAACTGATAAAAACACCTACTCGACCATCTGTGTACAAGTTATCCGAAATTATTGCATTTTGGCGTTTACATACTAGTTTCGCTGTTTTATGTCCAATGTCATATTTCATTAATAACGATGGCTGCGTTATACAACATTCGTTGCGAAAGGGCCGATATATTCTAATACTGTAAGTCGGGATAGTGTGTTCGCACTAAGTCTGGGTAGTGTGTTCGCACTCATATAAATCCATGCATAGTTTGTTACATTTCAGTCAAAACCTGGTGCAGAGGCTTTATGTTTCAGAATTTCAACCATTCTGTAAGTTATTTGTTTTAAGATATAACTGCGTTGGTCTTTTATCTTTGACAGTCATGGTCTCAGACATGCGCAATGTTCCCCGCCACGTTGTTATGCAGCGCGTTATCCAGTCCTACTTAGTTTCTCGTGAGCTCCCGAGGCCCACCGCACGGCGTCCATGGAGACGGGGCGCACCCCTGAGCTTAAGTCTTGGTGTTGACTTAGTACCTATGTACCGCATTTTTAAAATGCGACTACGCCTATTCAGGCTGTTTTAGTTTTATTTCTAGACCACGCCCTCGTAGATATATTATAGAATCAGGTATATCTTCTGAAGAAGGCGCAATTACTTGGGCTGAAACCTAGGTAAAGGTTGGTTTCATTACCGCAATCGAGGCTGATAGTTTCTTTTATAATTCTGAAACACCCTGTACTTAACATTTTCAGATGACGGGTATAAACTGGAAGATTGAACAAATTACATTTTCAGATCAATTATATAACAATACTATCGGAAATTAAAATTATAAGAGAAAGACCTGTATCTGACATAAAAGTGCCGAAAACAGGCTTTCGACAGGTGTGAATAATATGCTGCGAGGTATGCCTCGTGTCAACGGGTGCATGCAAGATGTAATAGCTATCTCATACCCTACGTTTATACAATGTTTGTAGCTGCAGTTCCCCTCCAGTTCCCAATTAAAGGTGTCAACTATCAAATTTGACGAGAAAATATAAAACTTTTGAAAACATTATCAGCGATTTTCAGAATTAAAATTTAAAGATTAAAAACAGTCTTCATCGCAACTTTTTTTATTTTTATTGGAGTGATAGGTTTTGGTTCTATTTAAGAACCATCTTCAGAGCCTGTTCAAACATATTACCAGATAGAGAGATCGTTTTAATAGTAAGAATATACAACAAAATGTAGAACTAATAAGTAAATGGCCACCTGGTTTTAGAGGTTCTATCCTCTAAATGTTATACGTAATGTAACGTTTATGTCACATATTTGATCAACTATCTCTCATTACGGGATTATTTCCCTTAGTGTACACGAATATTACCACCATTCTACCTAATAGCATCATGATTATACTTTTTAACGTTTTCGTAATCAATACTAGATAGAATAGAACCTGCATATAGTAACATTATGCTACTCTATAATATCTGTGTCTTTCACTATGCACCAATGTGAAGACTGCCTCCTCACGCACTCATTGTAATGACTGTTAAAACCACCATCACATAGTTATTTCCAACATGTTATATCGACGGAGGACGTTGGTCTTCATCCATAGCGATCTATGAAAGCTCTGTAGACTGCCGCAACGGAATACGACGCCGTTCCATGGCAACTCTCGATGTGCTTCCTAGTACCGTCTCAGTATCGATACAGCAACCTTTGGTACATCTTTTACAGAAACATCTTTTACAGAAATGACATTAGAGGACAGCGTGCTTTTAGCTGATCTTAAATTTTTAACCTTTACAGTTTATATAATTCACTTCCTAATTATGTTCAACACGTTATATTGACAGAGGCCGTTGGTAATCTCTGACAGCACAGTAGACTGCCACATCGGAATTAGGACGCCGTTTCCACGGCAACCCTCGATGTATCTTAGCGAGTAGCGTCTCCCTGTCTATTTAACAACCTTTGGTGCATTTTCGCAGAGTAGACGTTGGAGGGCAGCATACTTTTAGCTGATCGTCAACCAAGTAGCCTTTATAGTTTATATTTTATGACGAATAATCATTTATAATTATGTTACGATGTAATTTAACTATAACGCACTTTTTAATCTACTTCTTGTGCTTACCTAACCATAGACGTCTTTCTGATTGGCTAGCAATGATGTCACACTCAGGACGGTGGACGTGAGCAAGTCTATTTAATAACCGTTCTCTGCTTGTCCGATTCTTCGGTGTGGGTGTGGGTGGGTGGGTGGGGGGGGGGGAGAATCGAAATTCAATAAAGGCAAAAAAATAAAATAAAAACACTTGTCCGATTAGCCGTTATTCCAGCGTCGAGGGTTGGCGCAACTTGCACCACGGAGTACACCCACCGTTCTGGGTATATTTATTTATTAGTTCTACATTTTGTTATATATACTTATTATTATAACGATCCCTCTAGCTGATAATGTGTTTTTTCGGAATCTGAAGATGGTTCTTAAATAGAATCGAAACCGGTCACTCCAATAAAAATAAAAAGTTGCGATCAAGACTGTTTTTAATCTTTAAAGAGAAAGTATAGGATGCTGCTAAAACGCTGAATGATGAGTACAGTGGTGAAAAGCTGACATCAATATAACAAGTGAAGCAGGCTGCGACGTATGCTACTTACCCTTCGTCCCGCTTCGTTGTTGTGGATGTTCATTAGACCCTCGCCAGTCTCTCGGTTCTCTACAGAATCTACAAACTCGCGGCTGAACGCCTCGCCATGATGGATGTCCTGGGGAAAAAAAACATAGTAACTTAATCTCTGCTCTTTTTATCAAATGCAAATAAAAACAAGACTTACTTTCGTTCCGCATCAATACAGCTGAATAAATATGTCATTACTACGAGGGTCACTCCAAACGAAATGCACACTATTTTTTTAAATCCATCTTTTATTCTACATGTTTGAAAGTTTTACAGTGTGTAGATACATCTTTTAGGAAGAATATTTTCATTTCTCCACATAATTTCCATCCCTCTCAACTGACTTACGTCATCTTGGAACCAGCACCTGGATACCCGCACGGTAAAATTCTGGACAAACCTGTTGGAGCCACTGTTTGGCAGCGTGCACAAGGGAGTCATCATCTTCACACCTTGTTCCACGAAGAGAGTCTTTCAGTTTCCCAAAGAGATGATAGTCACATGGGAGCCAGGTTAGGACCGTAAGGCGGGTGTTTCAGTATTGTCCATTCGAGTTTTGTGATCGCTTCCGTGGTTTTTTGACTGAAAATGTGGCCTTGCATTGTCGTGCAACAGCAAAACATCCTGCTTTTGCGATGTGGTCGAACATGACTTGGTCGAGCTCGAAGTTTCTTCAGTGTCGTCACATGTGCATCAGAATTTTATGGTGGTTCCACTTGGCATGATGTCCACAAGCAAGAGTCCTTCGGAATCGAAAAACACCGTAGCCATAAATTTTCCAGCAAAAGGTGTGGTTTTGAATTTTTTTTCTTGGGTGAATTTGCATGATGCCACTCCACTGATTGCCTCTTCGTCTCTGGTGAAAAATGATGGAGCCATGTTTCATCACCTGTCACAATTCTTCCAAGAAATTCATCTCCACAATTCTCGTACTGTTCCAAAATTTCGCTGCGTACCGTTTTTCTTGTTTCTTTGTGAATCACTGTCAACATCCAGGGAATCCACCTGGCACAAACCGTTTTTAACGCCAACACTTTCAGTATTCTGCAAACACTTCCTTCCCCTATCACAACGTAGCGTGACAATTCGTTCACTGTGATGCGTCTGTCAGCAGTCACCAATTCGTTAACTCTCTGCACATTGTCTGGAGTGTGTGCAGTACGAGGCCTGCCGCTGCGAGCACAATCCTCAATATTGCCGTGCTCGCTTTCATCACGTAACCTGCTCGCCTACCGACGAACTGTACTGCGATCGACAGCAACATCTCCGTACACCTTTTTCAACCTCTTTCGGATGTTTCTCACTGTCTCGTTTTCACAGCACAGGAGTTCTATGACAGCACGTTGTTTGCTTCGACCATAAATATAATAGACTGGCCCTGACGTCATTTTCGTGGCTCCAACATCTCTGGTCTGAACTCACGTGAATGTTGGCAAAACATGGTTGTTTCGTGTTGCGCTTATGGCTGTAATCAGCGTTTTGTCAGGGGAAATGACATTACATTTCACGTGTAAGTGTTTCTATGATAGTGCAGATGCGTTTATTGAAATCTGCTGAAGTGACTTTTATATATTTTTTACACTTGAAATAGAGTATCACGTAAATTAAAGTGTTGAAAGTGATGCCTGTAAAGTCAGACTCATATTTCATTTTGGAAAGTATCTGTGATAATTCGGTTACAGAAGTAAGTATAATTCTTTCTCGTTCCTTCTCATAGGTTCCCTAAGGATGGAAACCGAAGGCAGCTTTGGATACAGGCCCTGAAACGGAAAAACTTGAAGCCATCTGCACATACGCGCCTTTGCTCGAAGCACTTCTGAGGAGAAGTGTTTTGATAGGTTAGTTATTATTTACAATGTATATTTATAATTTATATTCACAGTGTCTGTCATTTTTAAACCTAGGCTCCAAAATTATTTTCTGAAACTTCAAAGTGCACCTAAAATTGATACTCTAAAATGGACTTGCTCCTAAAGTCTTAGTTGACAGAATTCCCATATCCCATTTTCTTTTATAAGTGACTAGAGCTCAAAACGCGGCGAATCCAATGTTTAAAGTTTTGACACGAGCCCACTCTTACTGTTTAAAAGAATTTTAACGAAATTTTACTGTAATTGATAGTTTATGGTAATTTCGTCCCGCTGCACACTAGAGTGGCGTTGGATGTATTTGTTACATTTTATAAATGGAACTGTGAACAAATCCAGGTCAAATGTAGTTCTGGCATAATTTTTCACAAATAAAAAAGTAATCTTTGTTGGAAGCGTTTGGCAATCAATTGAGAAATGTGGGGAAAATACGATAGAAACATAGGATGGCAGACCGCTGATTTCAAATCCCGCCACGTTTTGCCAACAGTCACTTGGTTTATGTTGGAGCCACACCAGCCCTATAGCTTCCGCACAGCAAGACCAGTCTACTAGTGTCTATGGTCGAAGGTTGTTTCTGACGAACGTCAAGTGCAGCAGCCATCTTGAAGGCATGCTGTGACGGCGCCACTCAGGGGAACAGGTTGAACTAAGGTTGAAAACAAGCGGGAAGGATGTATCTACACACTGTAAAACATTCACACATGCAGAATGAAAACTATATTTTTACAAAAGTAGTGTGCATTTCTTATGGCGTGACCCTCGTAGATTACTTATACAGAGGTACAAGATGGGCGCAGGACCGCCACTAACATCGATCCCCACCCTGCACCTTTGGTGGCACCATGGAGGTAAAAATAAGGAGTTGTCATGACGTCACAAACTTGAAGCCGACCCAAGTGAAGATCCGCCATGTTAGCTACCCCAAAACATTCGCTTCTGGTGGTTTGATTCCGTGTAGTCGTGAAGTGTTTTGATAAAAAATGTCGGCTTGCGTCGCTTACGGGTGTACTAATCGTTCTGATTGTAGTCTACAGTTTAAACAAATCACATTTCATTCGTAGGTGGACTTATTTAACAGCTATTTTCTGAGACTATATATATATATATATATATATATATATATATATATATATATATATATATAGTATGGTTTTATTTCTGTGATTTGACTTTAGATTTCTTATCAATCCAAAGCGAAGAACTCTCTGGAGGTGAGCAATACACTTGGTTTTCATTGTTTGGTTATTCCCAAGTAACTGAAAAATCCTGGCAAGAAATATCCTGCAAATGGGGACTAATGTTTTAAAATGCAGTAATTTAATATAAAAATAATGTAACTACATGTAGTTAATTAAATCTCCAGTAAAATGTGTGTAGCACCTGTTACAGTGGTTAAATTATAAGTACTTAAAGGGTTACATATTTGTTAAAGCAAAGTTCCCTACCTAAGTCCAGGCTATTTAGGTCATTACATTAATGACTGTGTTGTCGTGTTACTCTGTAAATTGCTGTTATTTGCCACACTGAATGTCACTTGGTAGGTACAGTTTAAAAACAAAGCAGATGTGAAACTAAAATGGGCCTGACAATCGCAAATTCAGTTCTTTTCCTTCGTAATTTAACGAATCGTTCACTTTGTTGACATGACAGCTGGCTTGTTTATATCATCCCTGCATACATCTATGGGACACCAAAGGAAATAAGGTAAGTTTCTTGCAAACTTGAACATTTAAAATTTCAATTTGCCTTGAAAATGCAAAGAATACAAATCGGTGCCTCTAAACTGTCAATCATTGCTTTTGGAGTTCTGGTTTTATCATTTATCGACACAAACACAAAGAAAGTGAATAGAAATGGATTACGAAAGCACGCTTTTCATAGCACATACTTCTCTTCTCGGTTACTCAAAGTGTATACACAAAAAGGAATTACAGTACTGAGGCCAGAAGCGTCATATTTTCGTGTCATATTACTGTATCGAATACGCATTTAAGACCAGAAAAATGTTTGAAGTTGCGCTCCCTATGCTGTGTTGTTCAGTAAAACAGTCTAACATTTACTATATAAAACAAATGTCGCGTGCATACGACGGAAATAACGAACAAGAAGCATTTGTAAACACTCGTCTGCTTATGTTTTGGGGGATCCAATATGGCGGCAGGCCCCGCCCACTGGCTTCAAAACAACGCACAGCGTAAGTCTGTAGTGCCATCTCCCCTTATTCTACCTCCATGGGTGGCACAACCTCCACGGAGTCCAGTGGTTAGCACACTGGGAGGTTCTAGTTGGGGTGAGAGGAAGCGGACGCAGGCAGCCGGTGCCGGGACTTACCTCTGAGCAGCCGCCCCACTGCCAGCTCTTGGCCTTCCGCTGTCGCACCCTGCTGTCGCAGTTGCACTCGTTCAGGTCTCCGCGGGCGCACGCCCTCGTCACGCTGTACGCTACGCCGGCAGCTGATATTGCGTACACGAACGCCTTCTCGCGGCTCTCTGCAAACGAAGACAGCAATCACGTTCCTCGGACTAAAAAGTGCTCGTTACTGCACCACAGTACAACCGTACAGGTGAAACACAACTTTATTGCCGTGCGCCTCCCTCTGAGGATAAGCTCTCCTAGAACACTTGGTAGTCACAAGTTTAATTCCGGAAACGCAGGAAGTACAGACAAACCTTATAGTGGATCACAAGAAAAAGAAAATATAAATTTATGAGCAACTCGAAATTGTGACAGGTTTTTACTGTTGTGAGATAGCAGACGTCACATAACTAACAAAAGTGAAAAACCGTACAACCATTCTACAGGCTGGTCCATTGATTGTGACCAGGCCAAATATCTCACAAAATAAGCATCAAAGGAAAAAACAACAAATAACGAAACTTGTTGTTGTGTACATAGTTCCGCGTAGTCAGCGCGTACACAACTTTCCCACTAGAGCGCGCCCCGTTAAGCACAGCAGCGCGGACGCAGCGGTCGTCCGTCTCCGCACTACGAGATGGCGCTGCCTTAGAGACGGGCCAAATTCTGCTTCCGGCGATCCGCGTATTAATATGTAACGCAGCCAAATGAGATTGCTGCTAACGTAGAACCTTTTCTCCTCGCAGATCACACTCGCGCAGTGATACATGAACGCGCGATGTAGTATAATGAGTGTACAGACCTCCGATTAGTCAGTCTGCATTTGTCAGCACTAGTCCGTACCACTCTACATTTGTCTGTACCAGCCTGTAGTCAAGTTTCAGTCTGCGCCTAATAAGATTACCATATTCCTGTACATAGCCATGAAGATAAATTTATAGACACTTTTGTCAAGTATCAGAGATGTATGTGAGAATAAGATCAACATACCAATACCAAAGGAACTTCAGATTGTCAATTGTAAATAGTATCCAGAACCAAGTTAAGTAATTTTTATGCTTGTTATTATTTTAATAAATGTGTGTGAAAATTAATCAAGTTCTGTTTAAAGTTGGTCACCGTCAATCTGCTACTCTAAGCATGCAAGTGCCATTTCTATCGTCTGACCTAACGGGAGAAGATAAACACGCCACGATAAGACCACGAGACACATTGCTGACACTCGCCTACTTCGTTAGAGCGACAAGTCAAATAATCTGATGGTGTGTGTACTGAAGGTCCTTCAATACGCACACCATACTTGTCTAGCTTTACATATTCGTGTAGTACGTAAAGAAATATGAATGTTTTAGTTGGACCACTTTTGTCGCTTTTTTGATAGATGGCGCTGTAATAGTCACAAACATATGGCTCACAATTTTAGACCAACAGTTGGTAACAGGTAGGTTTTTAAAATTAAAACACAGAACGTAGGTACGTTTGATCATTTTATTTAGGATGTTCCAATGTGATACATGTACCTTTGTGAATTAATCATTTCTGAGAACCCATGCTGTTACAGCGTGATTACCTGTAAATACCACATTAATGCAATAAATGCTCAAAATGATGTCTGTCAACCTCAATGCATTTGGCAATACGTGTAACGACATTCCTCTCAAAAGCGAGTAGTTCGCCTTCCGTAATGTTCGCACATACACTGACAATGCGCTGACAAATGTTGTCAGGCGTTGTCGGTGGATCACGATAGCAAGTATCCTTCAACTTTCCCCACAGAAAGAAATCCGGGGACGTCAGATCCGGTGAACGTGCTTCGGCGACCAATCCTCCTGTCATGAAATATGCTATTCAATACCGCTTCAACCGCATGTGAACTATGTGCCGGACATCCATCATGTTGGAAGTACATCGCCATTCTGTCATGCAGTGAAACATCTTCTAGCAACAGCGGTAGAACAATACGTAGGAAATCAGCAATACATTGCACCATTTAGATTGCCATCGATAAAATGGCGGCCAATTATCCTTCCTCCCATAATGGCGCACCATACATAAACCACTTGTCGTATCCATCGTGGATTTTCCGTTGCCCAATAGTGCATATTACCGCTGTTGGTGAATGACGCTTCGTCGCTAAATGGAACGCGTACAAAAAATCTGTCATCCTCCCGTAATTTCTCTTGCGCCCAATGGCAGAACTGTACAAGACGTTTAAAGTCGTCGGCATGCAATTCCTGGAGCATAGAAATATGGCACGGGTGCAATCGATGTGGATGTAGCATTCTCAACACCGACGTTTTTGAGATTCCCGATTCTCGCGCAGTTTGTCTGCTACTGATATGCGGATTGGCCGCGACAGCAGCTAAAACACCTACTTGGGCATCATCATTTGTTGCAGGTCGTGGTTGAAGTTTCACATGTGGCTGAACACTTCCTGTTTCCTTAAGTAACGTAACTATCTGGCGAACGGTCCGGACACTTGGATGATGTCGTCCAGGATACCGAGTAGCATACACAGCACACGCCCGTTGGGCATTTTGATCACAATAGGCATACATAAACACGATATCGACCTTTCCCGCAATTGGTAAACGGTCCATTTTAACGCGGGTAATGTATCACGAAGCAAATAACGTCCGCACTGGCGGAATGTTACGTGATACCACGTGCTTACACGTTTGTGACTATTACAGCGTCATCTATCATAAAGCGAAAAAAGTGGTCCAACTAAAACATTCATATTTCTTTACGTACTACAGGAATATGTAATAAAAATGGGGGTTCCTATTTAAAAAAAAACGCAGTTGATATCCATTTGACCTATGGCAGCGCCATCTAGCGGGCCAACCATAGCGCCATTTGGTTTCCCCCTTCAAACTAGACGAGTTTCGTTCTTTGTAGTTTTATCGTTTGATGCTTATTTCGTGAGATATTTGACCCGGTCACTATCAATGGACCACCCTGTATAACGTCTCGCCGCGAAACTTCATGCCGGGCGAGGCGTGAGATTTTTTCGTTACTGTAGCCTGCAGGCAGCGACTGGTGCAGTGGAATACGTACAGAACGGTAATTCGAGGGTTGTTAGGTCGACTGTCTCGCGGTAAGTTTTTTTATTTTCAATGTCTACGTTACTTATAGTTTAAACAAATCAAAATAATTCTCAATATATTGTACTTATTAACATTTTCATAAAAAGCGTAAAAAGGGAAGGCAAACGGAAGTTTGGGATTACAACTAAATTTTCAAGAAGACACTGTAAAGGCGTACACGAGAACTTCGTATACAAAATTAGATACTTTTATTATGTTAGAGTTGATTGTTTACATTTTCTGGGGTGATACTCATCGTAAAACAGTGGAAGCAATTATTTTCTCGACATATTGCACACGTTATAAACGCCGCATTTTATAATTACTTGGTTGTTTTAATGTTTCTATCGAAAAATTTAGTTTACAGTCACGAAAGGTTCTCTCTCATCGCACACTTTGGCAGAACACAGCGTGTAATGATTCATTTCGTCAAATATTGGCGAAGGTAGTTGGTGATCTACAATGAAAATCTTTTGGTGCAGTCTTCTCGGGTGTGATTTCTTTTTCTCTCTGTATGAGATAAGAGCCGTTTTGAAACTTTTTGATAAAACTCTTTAACTGACGATACAACTAGACATCGCAGGGGTACACTACCGGACTGCGCTTGAGGAAAATCACTTTAATACTGCACGACGGCAATCGTTCTCCATTTTGAAAATCCTCGTCGTATAACTGTGGACCTGTTTGAGCTCGCCACAAGTCAGTGACATACTAAATTTGTCCTCCTGCACATAGGACATCCATGAAACCAGTCAAAAAAAGATTGTGCAAGGCTGTTTCTCCACATTCTGACGAAGTAATATCGACATTCCTATATTTTGCCAAGAACTTATCCACCGTTTTTTGAATCCTCCGTCAAAACTTTTTCCCTTGCCTTCTGTTTTTATGCCTTTTATGAAAATATTAATAAATATAGTATATTGATCATTATTTCGATTTATCTGCACTGTAAGTAACGTAAAAATTTAAAGAATAAAAAAATTCCGTGCAGGGACTCGACCCAAAGACCTTTGGATTAGAGTTCTGTACTATTTCCAATGCACCAACCGCTGCCTGAGAACTCTTGACAACATAAATGATTCATGCTTCGTTCCATCCACGCCAAAAATGCTATTTTTTTTTTTTTTTTTTTTTTTTTTTTTTTTTTTTTTTTTTTTTTTTTTTTTTGGGGCTAAGCGCTTTGCCATCTCGAGCTCCCATTTCTATCACCAACATTTCTGGCCCAAACCAGCATACACCATAAATAGGAGGAAATTCGCCATGATGAGTAGGTGCGGTCCCCTTTTCAGCTTTGTTTTATTAATTTTTTTCTGCGCGCTTACAATATTATGGATAAGTAAAACTTTCTAGTTCATCCTTACAATCTGTTGAAACTGTTCACACAATATTTCGATATATAACATCTGTAGACATGCCATAAGTTCTATAGACAAGAAATATAATACGGATTTTACAGCTTATCGAAAATTATCTTCAATGTAAGCTTACGACCAAATTTACAACTACACAGTTATCTAGAAATCATCAATTTTGAAATAAACGAAATGCATATTACATGTAAACAAACCTCTGAGCACCAACATCATAGAAATAGCCATGATAATTTTAGTAACAAACCAAAAGACGAAAATTACAAATTGTGCAATTATGTTAAATTATTGATTAAATTCTCTTTTGGAACTTTATGTCTCATGCGGAAACTCTGGAGACAGAGACAGTGAAATGCTTCCTAGTTTTTGTCAGTTATATACCAAATGAGAAATTGCCAAATTTAAAATATGGAAACTACGTCATAATTCTTAATTCAAAAGCATAGCTGATTCACAAAACTGTTCACACCAAAATTACTTTCATTATTTGTACATCCTGATAGGGAACATAAAACAGATGTAACCTATTCATAGAAAAACACAAAACTGCAAAAAACCTGTTTGACGATCAGAGTAGAATACACGCCCAAATCAAATTAAGTATACCATTGTCATTGCAATGTAGACATCATGTTCCCTTAAACAATTACCAATACTTACCGTAAGCGTTATTCTGTACCAATATCTTTCACATTTTTCTAGTTTTTGTAACGGTATTAACCTGTGTCAGAAGTGTGTAAACAAAAACCGGAATAACAACTCCAGCCTGAACCTGGAGATTTTACGAGGTCTTTGTCGCATCAATGCAGAAGACGAACTTGGTTATCAGGGGCGCTACGAAGCGTATTTGTGCTGATGGTTGCTCTATGAACTATTCTCATTGCTAATATATGCGAATATTGTAATCAGTTGTGAAAGTTTACCAGAATCTACAGTTAAGCCATCAGGTGGAAAATGGCATCATGGCCAAGACTATTAATTCAGCTACGTCAAGTTAAACCTGCTACCAGAACCTATTTTTACAAGCTTGCACAAGAAGAAGAAGAAGAAGAAGAAGAAGAAGCAGTCTCGGAGACTACCGTCAAAACTTAATTACAGTTAATTCAGCTACGCCTTCTTCACTCTAGAGCAGAAGACGAGTACTAGAATTTGGTCATACCCGAAAGGTATTAGGATAAGAGGATGTATTTGGACAAGTGGATGAAGTGACGATGCAACTTGTCAGCTACGTTTAAAAAAAAAGAAGAAGAAAGTCTTGGTTTGTACTGGTCAATTCCATTGTAATACAGAAAAGTATTGCTATGTCTCTAAACTGTCTTTCTATCGAGCAACTGACTTCCATACACTAAGTCAATATAACAAAGCAACATTTGCTTAGTTACCTATTCTATAGAAGTCACCTGTGCCAAGGTCTGAGACTCTTTGGACTTTATACTGTGCCTGCGAGACTCGGAAGCGGTATATGGCCATTAGCGTCAGCTGTGACCTGAACTACTGAACTATGCGCAAAATAACGACACAGATAATATTAAAGACAGAGCAACTTTCTTCAGCGCAACACGACTTCACACTGTACGTCCGAACAGAACAAAACAAAACAAATGAAAGACTGTCATGTTTTACACAACCAATGATAAAAATAACACACTACCTGAGAGCTGCCACACAACGTGGTGTGGTAATGATTTTGCGACTTATTTCAGATTTTTGTAACTTATAAAGGCTTATTAATTGAAGACATTTTTTGTATCATGTGAATATGTACCTGTCCTGTATGAATACGATGGTGACGAGAGGAGAGAGAGACGAAGAGTACCATTCCGGTTGCAACGTCTGAAAGACAGACGTCTCGATGTCGCCTTGCACAAGTTAAGGGAATCCTTCGTCTCCACGTCTCGGAAAAACATACATGTGAAGCACTTAATTTTAAGAAACAATGTCAGTGTAATGAGAAATAGGCGTGGTAATGTTATAGGATGACACTTTGTTGTAAGAAAGAGATTGTGTAATTAAAGAAATGTTAGTTTTAAGGTTCTCCAATGTGCGAGGACGTACTGAACAGTAGGGCCTCCAAATTTTTTATTCTGTTCTCAATATTGGTTGAGGCACACACATACATATTTCACGGTCGACTTTCCCGCTTCGCTGACCCAAGTTCAACCCTCCGCCTCTCGAGGACTTCGAATTCTTGCGTGTAACATGGCGTATGTAACGTACTCCTGTTTTCCGGGCCCATATACGTCTACCCCGTGGTGTGTGCCTCACCCATACCTTCTGCTCAATTTGACACAGGGCCCGAAGGACTCAGTCCCTCCCGAGGCTCTCCGCCGCCGCTTTCTTTCAATCCTTGCCGCGATTCAAGGCTCTGACGTTGTATATGCTGACGGTTCGATGGTTGCTGGTCGTGTCGGTTATGTGCTCTTATTCTATAGGATCATTACGAACAACACTCTTTGCCGGCTGGCTCCAGTGTTTTCACTGCCGAGCTGGTCGCCATCTCTCGCGCCGTAGAGTACCGGGTGATCAAAAAGTTAGTATAAATTTGAAAACTTAATAAACCACGGAATAATGTAGATAGAGAGGTAAAAATTGACACACATGCTTGGAATGACATGGGGTTTTATTAAAAAAAAAAAAAAAAAGTTCACAAAATGTCCGACAGATGGCGCTGGGCAGCAAAACGTCAGTGACTGCGCATGACACTCGTGTATAAAAGCAGCTGTAATGAGAGAGAGAATCAGATGCGCCAGCAGTCGCAGCATGTTGACGTTACCTGAAAAGGCGCTTTTAGTGAAGCTGTATTATCAGAATGGGGAATGTGCTAGTTCCGCGTTACGATCCTATCGCCATAGGAAGGGGATTCGAACGGGTAAAGGTCCGTTGACAAATGCAGCTGTGGCGAGAATGATTTCGAAGTTCGAAGCCACGGGTTGTTTGGACGACAGACCACGTAGTGTCCGACCGAGCACAAGGCGTAATGCTGCTGAGACAGTTCAGGAAGAAATGGAGACTGTAGCGGGTTCGTCTATGCAGTCGCACGTCGCACCGGCATTCCATACACTACTGTTTGGTTGGTACTGAGGCGTACTCTCCGATGCTATCCGTACAAAATCCATCGGCATCATGAACTGTTACCTGGCTATTTAGTGAAGCGGAGGGCATTTGCGGTGTGGGCGTTTCAAAAGATGGCGGAAGATGACGATTGGTTGAGTAACGTGTTGAGGACCGACGAAGCTCATTTCACGCTCCGAGGGTCTGTCAACGCCCACAACTGCAGAATGTGGGCTACCGAAAATCCTAGAACTGTCGTGGAAACTCCATTGCACGACGAGGAAGTCACGGTATGGGTTGGATTTACCACATCTACCGTTATCGGGCCTTTTTTCTTCGAGAAAATGCGTGTTCTGGTTTTGTAACTGTTACCGTGACGGGTGAGAGGTACGCCGATATGTTACAGAATCGCATCATCCCCACCTGCTGGAACGTACGATGTTTATGCAGGATGGCGCTCCACCCCATATTGCTAGACGCGTGAAAGATCTCTTGCGCGCGTCGTTTGGTGATGATCGTGTGCTCAGCCGCCACTTTCGTCATGCTTGGCCTCCCAGGTCCCCAGACCTCAGTCCGTGCGATTATTGGCTTTGGGGTTACCTGAAGTCGCAAGTGTATCGTGATCGACCGACATCTCTAGGGATGCTGAAAGACAACATCCGACGCCAATGCCTCATCATAACTCCGGACATGCTTTACAGTGCTGTTCACAAAATTATTCCTCGACTACAGCTATTGTTGAGGAAGATGGTGGACATACTGAGCATTTCCTGTAAAGAACATCATCTTTGCTTTGTCTTACTTTGTTATGCTAATTATTGCTATTCTGATCAGATGAAGCGCCATCTGTCGGACATTTTTTGAACTTTTGTATTTTTTTATTTCTAATAAAACTCCATGTCATTCCAAGCATGTGTGTCAATTTGTACCTCTCTATCTAAATTATTCCGTGATTTATTCAGTTTTTAAATTTCTACGGACTTTTTGATCAGGTGAGTCCTTCGTTATCTGTAGTGGCTCCCTGAGCAGTTTACGAGCTATCTACCAGTGTTTCCCTCGCTGTCGTCTGGTGATGGCTATCCAGGAGTCCCTCCATACTCTTGCCCATTGCGGCCGCTCTGTGGTCTTTGTGTGGACCCCGGGTCATGTCGGCACCCGGGAAATGAACGTGTTGATACGCTGGCCAAACAGGCTGTCGGTGCACCAGCCTTGGAGATTGGGCTTTCAGAGAGTGACCTCAGGTCAGTTTTGCGGCAGAGGGTACTTCGCACCTGGGGTGAAGAATGGCGCACCCTGCCTTCACCCAACAAACTCTGGGCCGTCAAGGAGACTGCTGGTGTGTGGCGCTCCTCCTTACGAGCCTCCTGCAAGGACTCAGTTGGTCTCTGCCGGCTCCGCATTGGCCACACCTGGCTGACGCACAGTCATCTCTTGCGCCGTGACGACTCACCTCTCTGCCGCTGTGGATCAGAGTTGACAGTGGTCCACATCCTGTTGGCCTGTCCGTTTTTAACTGCACTCAGGCAGACCTCCCACAAACCAGCTCCAGCTCTCCTTTCCCTCTCCATCTCCATCCCCATTCATTTCCTCTTGTAACTGCTGCCCTACCCACATGACGCACTACTCCCCAACCTCTGTCTTTCCCACCGAATGTATTTCCCACTATCCACCTCAGCGTCTACCTGTCATCTTCGTAGTTTTCCTATCTAACAGAGCATTATCTTTCTACCCACACCCCTCAGTCCTATGGATCAGACTCTCTCCTCCAGCAATATCTCTCACCTAGTGCAGGTCCTTCAATTTTCGAGTGAAAGAGTAGTGCTTCGGTGTTTTCATAAGAAGAATTTCACCTTCCTGCGGTGTGTTTTTAATATATATATATTTCTGTTCTTTTTTTTTAACTGTCCGTCTTTGAATTTTAATTTAAAATAGAAAACAACTCAAAAATTTGTTTTTATTTCTCACTGTAAAATTTCTTTAATTCGCTTGGCTGAAGAGCGAAGAATTGTACTACTGTCCTTAGTGTAGTTAAAGATGAAATTCAGGAAACATGCACTTCAACTTCCTATCAAACCTATTGCTAAACACAGAAATGAACTACAAAGGCAAGATCGTAGGCACGGTGATCTATTTTCTGATACGATTAGATGTTTTATTACAGGTCTTTCCAATTGTGGAAAAACAAATGTGATTGTTAATCTCCTAATTCACGTAAATGGTCTCAAATTTAAAAACGTCTACATATTTTCCAAATCGCTACAACAATACAAATATAAATATTTGGAACAAATTTTTAGAAACCTACATGATATTGGCTACTTTACATTTTCCAGTAAGGAAGATGTAATACCACCAGATCAAGCCTGACCACTTTCAATTTTTATTTTCGATGACATTGCCTGTGACAAACAAGATCACATGAAAGCTTACTTTTCGATGGGTCGCCATTACGGTATAGACAGTTTCTATTTGTGACAGACATACAGTAAAATTCCTAAACAGTTAATCAGAGACAATGCAAAAGTTATTGTTCTCTTTAAGCAAGATGGCGTAATTTAAAACATGTCTTCAGTGATTTAAAAAAATATATATTTCTGTTTTTTTTTTAACTGTCCGTCTTTGAATTTTAATTTAAAATAGAAAAGAACCCCAAAATTTCTTTGTTTTTCTCACTGTAAAATTTCTTTAATTTGCTTGGCTGAAGAGCAAAATTGTACTACTGACAGCCCATCCGCCACCAGTAAGGGGCGAGGGGGATAAAATAACTACAAAGGAAAAAAAAAAATCGTCGGATGACACAGACAAACCTCTCAGGTAAGTGCCGCATAGCACGAGTGTGTATAAAGGCCATCATTGCAGAACTACGGTAAAGAAAACTGTGTGCATAGCTGGTACCTCGAATACTCAATCCTCTCATGAAATAGAGGAGGTTGGACATCTGCCAACAATTTTTTTTGTTTTTTTTTTGTTTTGAGCGTGAGGGTGACGGGTTCCTTCACAACATTGTGACAGGCGATTAAAGCTGGGTTCACCATTTTGACTACGAAAACGAGAGAGCATCAATGTAGCTCCACTGCAAAGGATCATGGACACCAAAAAAGATCAAGACCAACCAATCAGTAGGCAAAGTCATAACCACAGCGTTCTGAGATGTTAAAGGTGTGGTGGAATTTGGAATTCATGCCTAAAGGCACCACCATGAACTCTTCAAGGTAATGTGAAACCTTCAGAAAAATGAAAACACGAATTCGAAGAGTTCGTCCACACATGGAGCATCCTCCCCTTCAGCATGACAATCCCAGACCACATTCGAGCGCTGCGACATCTGCAGCAGTCCGTCACCTTGAGTTCACTGCCATCCACCATACTCCATACTCCATACAGTCCCTAATTGGCCCATTTAATTTTTATCTGCTTCCAAAACTTGAAGAACACCTTTGTCGACAACACTTTAATAGAGATGAAGCGGCGCAAGCAGAGGTGAGATTGTGGCTCCATCAACAAAGTCAAGCATTCTACAATGAGAAATCAACAAACTAGTCTGTAGTTGGGAAAAATGTGTTCGTTGCAGGATGACTATGTCGAGCAGTAAATATGTAGACATGAAGAACAAAGATGTAGAATGTTAATAAAGTTTCTTTTACTTAAAAAACTTTAAGAGTTTTCACAAAAAAATACGGAGACACTGTGCTGTCACCGCCAGACACCACACTTGCTAGGTGGTAGCCTTTAAATCGGCCGCGGTCCGCTAGTATACGTCGGACCCGCGTGTCGACAGTATCAGTGATTGCAGACCGAGCGCCGCCACACGGCAGGTCTAGAGAGACGTCCTAGCACTCGCCCCAGTTGTACAGCCGACTTTGCTAGCGATGGTTCACTGACAAATTACGCCATCATTTGCCGAGACGATAGTTAGCATAGCCTTCAGCTACGTCATTTGCTACGACCTAGCAAGGCGCCATTATCATTTGCTATTTATCTTGTGATGCATGTACCGTCAGACCGATGTTCACCAATTATGCATTAAAGTTGGACTAGCTTATAAAAGAAACCAGCTTTATATTGGTTACTTATTTCTTAACATAGCATGTTGTGTGCTACAAATAGCAATTCTCCGATAATTGCTTTCATGTAACACTGAATGAATTACACTACTGACCATTAAAATTGCTACACCAAGAAGAAATGCAGATGATAAACGGGTATTCATTGGACAAATATTGACAAAATTGACATTTGATTAAATTTTCACGCAATTTGGGTGTATAGATACTGAGAAATCAGTACACAGAACAACCACCTCTGCCCGTAATAACGGCCTTCATACACCTGGGCATTGAGTCAAACACAGCTTGGATGGCGTGTACAGGTACAGCTGCCCATGCAGCTTCAACACGATACCACAGTTTATCGACAGTAGTGACTGGCTTATTGTGACGAACCAGTTGCTCGGCCACCATTGACCAGACGTTTTCAGTTGATGAGACATCTGGAGAATGTGCTGGCCAAGGCAGCAGTCGAACATTTTCTGTATCCAGAAAGGCCCGTACAGGACCTACAACATGCGGTCGTGAATTATCCTGCTGAAATGTAGGGCTTCGCAGTGATCGAATGAAGGGTAGAGCCACGGGCCGTAACACATATGAAATGTAACGTCCAATGTTCAAAGTGCCGTCTATGCGAACAAGAGGTGACCGAGACGTGTAACCAATGGCACCTCATACCATCACGCCGGATGATATGCCAGTATGGCTATGACGAATACACGGTTCCAGTGTGCGTTCACCGCGATGTCGCCAAACACGGATGCGATCATCATGATACTGTAAACAGAACCTGAATTCATCCGAAAAAATGACGTTTTGCCATTCGTGCAACCAGTTTCGTCGTTGAGTACACCAACGCAGGCGCTCCTGTCTGTGATGCAGCGTCAAGGGTAACCGCAGCCATGGTCTCGTAGCTGATAGTCCGTGCTGCTGCAAACGTCGTCGAACTGTTCGTGCAGATGGTTGTTGTCTTGCAAACGTCCCCATCTGTTGGTCAGGGATTGAGACGTGGCTGCACGACCCGTTACAGCCATGCGGATAAGATGCCTGTCATCTCGACTGCTAGTGATACGAGGCCGTTGGGATCAAGCACGGCGTTCCATATTACCCTCCTGAACCCACCGATTCCATATTCTGCTAACAGACATTGGATCTCGACCAACGCGAGCAGCAATGTCGCAATAAGATAAACCGCAATCGCGATAGGCTACATCCGACCTTTATCAAAGTCGGAAACGTAATGGTACGGTCTGAAACTTTCCTTATGTCAGCACGTTGTAGGTGTCGCCACCGGAGCCAACCTTGTGCGAATGCTCTGAAAAGCTAATCATTTGCATATCACAGAATCTTCTACCTGTCGGTTAAATTTCGCGTCTGTAGCTCGTCCTCTTCGTGGTGTAGTAATTTTAATGGCCAGTAGTGAACTTTATGTTTGTCATTATACTTAAAAGTGTAATTAAATAAGGAATAATTTCATCTACTAATGATTGATTAGGTGAACTAAGTGAGTAATTTGGCCTGCAGCATCAACAATGTCGTGATATATTAGCTAATTAACTAGTAATATCTGTTTCTTTGGTAAATACTGATTAGCTGTCTTGGAACTGGAAATTAATGTTGTCTTATTTTGCTTATTGAATTCAATGTTTGTAAAATTTAATCGTGGGAATCATTTGGGAATCGAAGTTTAATATGATAGCACTACTACTGAGAAGTCTCTGCTTTTTACATTCTCATCCAAAAGGCACTAAGAATAACTTATTTCTGAAATGTCATATATCTACGAGAACATTCAAATTTTAGAAATCTCACATAGGAGGGGATGCGTAACATTTCTGGCTACGGGAGCCACAAACTTTATTCCCACATTTCACATCTCAGTTGAGCGACGATGCATTAGCTGACACAGAGGTCATAAAATAGAGTTAGGTATAAAAACAGACTCTACTACAAATGGATATATCGTGATAAATCGTAAGAAATTGCACCAACTGAAAAAGAGTGCTCTAGTGATCTGATATGCTGCTGTGATAGAAGATGGAAGGATTAGCCTTGGACCAGTGCATCATTTATTAATTATAGCGAAAGTACAATTATCACTGTTTGTAATAATAGGGGAGAACCTCTTAATACTAAGCTATCACAACAGAGTCTAAACTTTGTTTTAGTGTCAATTTTTGAGGAATATTTGAGTAATGAGAAAGAGCCCAAGAACTTCGAGCGCCATCGGTTTCGTACCGATTGACCGCCTAGCAAAGCGATTGATGCCAGACAGTTCAGCTCTTAGCAGCAGACAGTTCAGCTCTTAGCAGAAGGGCCGAACAATACAGCTTTTAGTTACCGCACCACACAGTATAGCCTTTAGCTGGAAAGTAAGCGCCTAATACTACGAAATGCTGTGCGGCCAAGATCGCATTTCTGTGAGCGCGGCAGACTAAAACTGTGCTTAGGAAACGTAATTTTATTGTGAAACATTTATATATTTTCTACCATGTTTAACAATGAGCAAGGATTAATATTTGTCAATAATTAGGATGACTCGCAATAAAACGTATGACTCGTAGGCGCACGTTTTTTTACCGCTCAATTTCTGTGATCAGTTTTCTGTTTTTTATATTAGTAGTTCCACCACAGTCTTACAGCAAGAGCAGCGGACTTCAGCTCTACGTGCTACCTCTCTGCTGGGACGAGAACACATTAGGCTTTTTTTTGTATAGAAATTGTGGTGTCACCACCAGACACCACACTTGCTAGGTGGTAGCCTTTAAATCGGCCGTGGTCCGTTAGTATACGTCGGACCCGCGTGTCGCCACTATCAGTGATTGCAGACCGAGCGCCGCCACACGGCAGGTCTAGAGAGACTTCCTAGCACTCGCCCCCGTTGTACAGCCGACTTTGCTAGCGATGGTTCACTGACAAATTACGCTCTCATTTGCAGAGACGATAGTTTAGCATAGCCTTCAGCTACGTCATTTGCTACGACCTAGCAAGGCGCCATTATCAGTTACTATTGATATTGTGAATCATGTACCGTCAAGACCGACGTTCATCATTAATGGATTAAAGTTGAGTGTTCCACCAGTTACGTCCGTTTTTTCTAAATTCTAATTTCCTTGTCCTGTTCCAGACCTCACGCCAGCCTGCGTGAGCTAAAACGTGTGCCTTTCGGCCTCCTCTAGTAACACGGTGTTGGCTCTCCTGCCAACCACAACAGAAATTTTGGGTTCTGCTTTGCTGTTGCAAACATAAGTAAGCTCCTGATACGTCCCACACCTCCAGCGCAAATGGAGACAGTTAGGTGCCGTCTGCGCTGACACAGAGATGGTAATCGCCAAAGCATTCGCTCTGATGACCGACTTCCGTCATATTAAGTAGCGACGACAGTGTATTTTAAATATACTCCGGTGTAGCGAGGACCAGCATCAGTGCAACGTGAACAGCAAACAGCAGAGACAAGAAATGAACAGAAGCTTTTGAAATGTGGCGCTACAGGCGAATGCTGATGATTGGATAGGTAGATCGGATAATTAATAAACAAGTAGTGAAACGAATTGGGAGAAATGAAATTTTGTGGCACAACGTGGCTGACTGAAAGGCTCGGGTGGGAGGACACGTCCTGAGGCACCGCGCAATTGTGAATTCGGTAATGGAGGGTAATGTGGAGGGGTTAAAACTGTAGAGGGAGATCACGGTTTGAATAGAGATTCAAATGGATGTACGTTGCTGTAGTTAAGCAGAGATGGAAAAAATCGCACAGGATAGACTAGCATCACTCTCACTAGGGAAGTCAACGATAACAGTGACAATGAAGAGTGCGTGCTGCTATGATTGTATGTGAAAGGAGAGAAACTTGTGGCGAGCTCACACTATGAGAATCTTTGGGAGGTGAGATCGGATGGTAGCGCACTGCCCGTGAAAGTTGGGGATGAGGGTTTGAATCTTGGCAAGTGTTGTGACTTGGCAAGACAGCCAAGCCACTGTGAGGTAGCCGAAAGGGCACGCTTTTAAGCTCACGCAGGCTCGCGTGAGGTCTAGAACAGGTAAGGGAATTTATAGTAGCAAAGAACGTAAGTAACTACTGGAATACTTAACTTTAATTCATAATTGGTGATCATCGGACTGACGGTACATGTATCACAAGATAAATAGCAAATGATAATGGCGCCTTGCTAGGTCGTAGCAAATGACGTAGCTGAAGGCTATGCTAACTATCGTCTCGGCAAATGAGAGAGTAATTTGTCAGTGAACCATCGCTAGCAAAGTCTGCTGTACAACTGGGGCGAGTGCTAGGACGTCTCTCTAGACCTGCCGAGTGGCGCCGCTCGGTCTGCAATCACTGATAGTGGCGACACGCGGGTCCGACGTATACTAATGGACCGCGGCCGATTTAAAGGCTACCACCTAGCAAGTATGGTGTCTGGCGGTGACACCACAGCAAGTTTTTAACTTGTCACATATGATCATCTGAACAACTTTGTTCCTTCACAGAATGCTAAAAAGGTCTGCAGACTGTAACTCCATGACAGGAGACCTGAAGGTGAATACACAGAACTTTAAAAAGGAATACAGGTTGGGCAAAATAAAACAGGCCCCAAAAATAATTCATGCACTTTAAGAGAGGCAACTCAACTTACACCGTTTTCCCCAGTAAGGACAATGTAAGTTGGGGTGCATGTTCAAGGTGATTGGAACGTTTTCTGCGACAGTTTTATTTTGTCCAACCTGTTCACGTGTCAGTTAAGAAGGTGTTTTATAACACAATTTATTTATTGACTAGTCTCTAATCAAGCAGCCCAGTGGGAGTAGAATTTTTTTAAGTACTTTTTCCATAGATCATGAATACGACACTTACAAGGGAACCTCCCCATCGCATCCCCCACAGATTTAGTTATAAGTTGGCACAGTGGATAGGCCTTGAAAAACTGAACACAGATCAATCGAGAAAACAGGAAGAAGTTATGTTGAACTATGAAAAAATAAGCAAAATATACAAACTGAGTACTCCATGTGCAACATCAAGGACAGTGTAAGTGCATTGTCGCCGTCGTCCCGTGGTTAGCGTGACCAGCTACGGAGCGAGAGGTCCTTGGTTCAAGTCTTCCCTAGAGTGAAAATTTTACTTTCTTTATTTTCGCGAAGTTATGATCTTTCCGTTCGTTCACTGACGTCACTGTTCATTGTAATAAGTTTAGTGTCTGTGTTTTGAGACCGCACCGCGAAACCGTGCGATTAGTAGACGAAAGGACGTGCCTCTCCAATGGGAACCGAAAACATTTGATCGCAAGGTCATAGATCAACCGAGTCCTCCACAGAAAAACACGTCTGATATATTCTATACGACACTGGTGACGGCATGTGCGTCACATGACAGGAATTTGTTGTCGACCCACCTAACTTGTACACTTGGCGAATGGGTAAAAAGATTCTTCTACCTTGCCCGATTTAGGTTTTCTTGTGGATGTGATAATCACTCCCAAAAAACTGATGAAAACATAATAGTTTGTCACATAAACTGAAAATAAAAATTAAACTTTTTCCTGGGGGGAAGACTTGAACCAAGGACCTCTCGTTCCGCAGCTGTTCACAGTAAGCACGGGACCACGACGCTCGGGAGGTTATATTATCCTTGATCTTCCGCATGGAGTACTCAGTTTATATATTTTGCTCATTTTCTCATAGTTCCACACAACTTCTTCCTGTTTTCTCGATTGATGTGTGTTCAGTTTTTCAAGGCCTATCCACTGTGCCAACTTATAACTGAATCTGAGGGGGGTGCGTTGGGGAGGTTCCCTTGTTAGTACTGATGTGGAACATGTCATGTTAATAGAAGATGTCCATACAAGATATTACATTACACAAAATATTACATGACACTTAATATTTACATGACAATTTTTTTTTTTTTTTTTTTTTTTTTTTTTTTGGTGCGGGATGCGGATATTACCCACTTACCATATCCAAAAATTCACCTAATGAGTAGAAGGAGTTGCCATTCAGAAATTCTTTTAATTTCCTTTTAAATGCTATATGCCTACCTGTCAGACTTTTGATGCTATTAGGTAAGTGACCAAAGACTTTGGTGGCAGCATAATTTACCCCCTTCTGAGACAAAGTTAGATTTAACGTTGAGTAGTGAACATCATCCTTTCTCCTAGTGTTGTAGCCATGTACACTGCTATTACTCTTGAATTCGTTCGGATTGTTAATAAAAAATTCATAAGTATATATATATATATATATATATATATATATATATATATATATATATATATATATATATATATATATATATAGTGAGGCTACAGTGAAGATCCCTAGCTCTTTAAATAAGTGTCTGCAGGATGATCTCGGATGAGCTCCAGCAATTATTCCGATTACAAACTTTTGTGCAATGAACACTCTTTTACTCAATGATAAGTTACCCCAGAATATGATGCCATACGAAAGCAGAGAATGAAAATAGGCGTGGTAAGCTAATTTACTCAGATGTATATCGCCAAAATTTGCAATGACCCTCATAGCATAAGTAGGTGAACTCAAACGTTTCAGCAGATCTTCAGTGTGTTTTTTCCAGCTCAACCCCTCATCAATGCATACACCTAGAAATTTTGTATGATCTACCTTAGCTACCGATTCCTGATCGAAGTCTATATTTATTAATGGTGTCGTTCCATTTACTGTGTGGAACTGTATCTACTGTGTTTTGTCAAAGTTTAATGAGAGCCCATTGGCAGAGAAGCACTTACGGATTTACTGAAAAACATCGTTTACAATTTCATCAGTTAATTCTTGTCTGTTGGGTGTGATAGCTATACTTGTATCATCGGCAAAAAGTACCAGCTTTACATCTTCGTGAATAAAGAATGGCAAGTCATTAATACACTCCTGGAAATTGAAATAAGAACACCGTGAATTCATTGTCCCAGGAAGGGGAAACTTTATTGACACATTCCTGGGGTCAGATACATCACATGATCACACTGACAGAACCACAGGCACATAGACACAGGCAACAGAGCATGCACAATGTCGGCACTAGTACAGTGTATATCCACCTTTCGCAGCAATGCAGGCTGCTATTCTCCCATGGAGACGATCGTAGAGATGCTGGATGTAGTCCTGTGGAACGGCTTGCCATGCCATTTCCACCTGCCGCCTCAGTTGGACCAGCGTTCGTGCTGGACGTGCAGACCGCGTGAGACGACGCTTCATCCAGTCCCAAACATGCTCAATGGGGGACAGATCCGGAGATCTTGCTGGCCAGGGTAGTTGACTTACACCTTCTAGAGCACGTTGGGTGGCACGGGATACATGCGGACGTGCATTGTCCTGTTGGAACAGCAAGTTCCCTTGCCGGTCTAGGAATGGTAGAACGATGGGTTCGATGACGGTTTGGATGTACCGTGCACTATTCAGTGTCCCCTCGACGATCACCAGTGGTGTACGGCCAGTGTAGGAGATCGCTCCCCACACCATGATGCCGGGTGTTGGGCCTGTGTGCCTCGGTCGTATGCAGTCCTGATTGTGGCGCTCACCTGCACGGCGCCAAACACGCATACGACCATCATTGGCACCAAGGCAGAAGCGACTCTCATCGCTGAAGACGACACGTCTCCATTCGTCCCTCCATTCACGCCTGTCGCGACACCACTGAAGGCGGGCTGCACGATGTTGGGGCGTGAGCGGAAGACGGCCTAACGGTGTGCGGGACCGTAGCCCAGCTTCATGGAGACGGTTGCGAATGGTCCTCGCCGATACCCCAGGAGCAACAGTGTCCCTAATTTGCTGGGAAGTGGTGGTGCGGTCCCCTACGGCACTGCGTAGGATCCTACGGTCTTGGCGTGCATCCGTGCGTCGCTGCGGTCCGGTCCCTGGTCGATGGGCACGTGCACCTTGCGCCGACCACTGGCGACAACATCGATGTACTGTGGAGACCTCACGCCCCGCGTGTTGAGCAATTCGGCGGTACGTCCACCCGGCCTCCCGCATGCCCACTATACGCCCTCGCTCAAAGTCCGTCAACTGCACATACGGTTCACGTCCACGCTGTCGCGGCATGCTACCAGTGTTAAAGACTGCAATGGAGCTCCGTATGCCACGGCAAACTGGCTGACACTGACGGCGGCGGTGCACAAATGCTGCGCAGCTAGCGCCATTCGACGGCCAACACCGCGGTTCCTGGTGTGTCCGCTGTGCCGTGCGTGTGATTGCTTGTACAGCCCTCTCGCAGTGTCCGGAGCAAGTATGGTGGGTCTGACACACCGGTGTCAATGTGTTCTTTTTTCCATTTCCAGGAGTGTATATATTAAGAACAGCAGAGGACCCAAGACCGAACCTTGCGGCACCCCATTCTTGATTGTTCCCCAGTTTGAGAAATCACCAGTTTTTTGCATATTATGTGAACTGCTTATTTCAACTTTCTGCACTCTTCCAGTTAGGTATGATTTAAATCAATTGAGCGCTGTCTCATTCATAACACAGTACTTGAGCTTATCTAGAAGTATTCCATCATTTACATAATCAAAAGCCTTTGAGAGATCACAAAAAATCCCAACGGGTGAGTTCCGGTTACTCAGAGCATTTAATATTTCATTAGTGAAAGTATATATAGCGTTTTCCGTTGCAAAACCTTTCTGCAAACCAAACTGACATTTTGTTAAAACTTTATTTTTACAAAGGTGTGAAGCTACAGTACAATACATTACTTTTTCAAGAAATCAAATTAGTTTGTATACAGCACGCTTTGAAGGTGAGCATGTAATTATGGTGCGATGGTGGTGAACGGAGCATAGTTGCAGAACAAATTTAGAGCTACTCTCCCTGTTCAGTGGTGGATACAGAATGGGTGCGAGGTCTGCAGCATCATTATCACAAAGTCTACATGTACGGTAATTGTAAGACTTACTGATGGTCATGACGTTGCCGAAAAGCGTGCCGCTGCCGGGCACGGTAGAGCAGTTCCACCTGCTCATGCGAAACTGGAACTGGCACTCCTCCAGAGCAGTCTTCATGCCCACGCCGACTGCCTGCAACCAGGAACAACATCATTTTCGCCGCACACATTAATCGTATAGTGCATACTCGCCGTAAGGGCGTGAAAAGATAACACTGCAATCAGAATTTAAAGTAAACAATTACAAGGATACACTGTCTAAAGGTGAATTCTTACAGTCGCAGGTTCGAATCCTGCCTCGGGCATGGATGTGTGTGATGTCCTTAGGTTAGTTAGGTTTAAGTAGTTTTAAGTCTAGGGGACTGATGACCTCAGACGTAAAGTCCCATAGTGCTTAGAGCCATTTGAACCATTTTTTGCAGGTTGAAATGGTAGTTCTATGTCTGCAGCAACAGAAGAAAAACACTTTAGTGTCGACGTAAGGGACTGTGTGTTCGTGTATGATTATTTACTTCTTCTTCCTTTGAACTCAGTAATATTCTTACTTTGTTCTTTTGGTAGTGTGCCTGCGGCTAGGGCGTCCCACCAGGTAGACCGGTCGCCTGGTGCAAGTCTTTTTTAGTTAACGCCTCTTCGGCGACTTGCGTGTCGATGAAGATGAAATGTTGTTTAAGACAACACAATACCCAGTCCCCGATCAGAGAAACTTTCTGGCCAGGCCAGGAATCGAACCCTGGCCCCTCACATGATGTTCTGCTGCACTGAACACTCAGCTATGGAGGAGGAACTTATGGTAGTAATAATAGTAATCAAAATGGCATCAGGTGAATAGGTTTTAGCTCAGGAAGCAATTCAACGTGACATGTTGGATTAGGTTGCTCAAAGGCAAGCTAATAACTTATAATTATTTAAGGAGCTTTATAGTCTGGCAGGGAAGAAGAGAAGGGAACAGTGGTCTCCTAACGTGTCTCTACATCTGCGTAACAGTAATTTCTTATCAGTAAGGAGGCCAGGGGAAGATATTTTTCCATTTATAGATCATTTACTAACAGCTGTAAAACTGAGGGATGGAATGAGGAATGGTTACTAACAAGAGAACCTCCGCATCCAACCCCGCTCAAATTTAGTTATAAGTTGGCACAGTGGATAGGCCTTGAAAAACTGAACACAGATCAATCGAGAAAACAGGAAGAAGTTGTGTGGAACTATGAAAAAATAAGCAAAATAAACAAACTGAGTAGTCCATGCACAAGATAGGAAACTTCAAGGACAGTATGAGATCAGGAGTGCCGTGGTCCCGTGGCTAGCGTGAGCAGCTGCGGAACGAGAGGTCCTTGGTTCAAGTCTTACCTCGAGTGAAAAGTTTAATTTTTTATTTTCAGACAATTATTATCTGTCCGTCCGTCCGATGCGAGGTAACTGCGCCGTAGTATGGGGACGCTACACCTAAACTGTTGCATTCATTTGTTGCAGATTATGTGACGAACTCTTAAGTTTTCATCACTTTTTTGGGAGTGATCATCACATCCACAAGAAAACCTAAATCGGGCAAGGTAGAAGAATCTTTTTACCCATTCGCCATGTGTACAAGTTAGGTGGGTCGACAACATATTCCTGCATGTGACGCACATGCCGTCACCAGTGTCGTACAGAATATATAAGACGTGTTTTCGTGTGGAGGAATCGGTTGACCTATGACCTTGCGATAAAATGTTTTCGGTTCGCATTGGAGAGGCACGTCCTTTCGTCTACTAATCGCACAGTTTTGCGGTGCGGTCGCAAAACACTGACAAAACATAAACTTATTACAGTGAACAGAGACGTCAATGAATGAACGGACAGATCATAACTTTGCGAAAATAAAGAAAGTAAACTTTTCACTTGAAGGAAAACTTGAACCAAGGACCTCTCGTTCCGCAGCTGCTCACGCTAACCACGGGACCACGGCGGTCCTGAGCTCACCCTTTCCTTGATGTTGCCTATCTTGCGCATGGACTACTCAGTTTGCATATTTTGCTTATTTTTTTCATAGTTCCACACAACTTCTTCCTGTTTTCTCGATTGATCTGTGTTCAGTTTTTCAAGGCCTATCCACTGTGCAACTTATAACTAAATCTGAGGGGGGTACGATGTGGAGGTTCCCTCGTAAGTATGGATCGATTAAAGTTTACAGGGTTAGGGCATATGTTGAGTGCCGTGAGAAGTTGCTTAATGTTTCAATCTTTTTAGACAGTTTTTATCGTGAGCACCTCAATGACATAGTACAAAGACAGAGAGTGTGCGGATTGCTTTTTTTATCGAATTAGAAAACTGTAAATCAGTTACGAGTTAACGGATGACGACAATGCTAACAGGGCCATTCCGCAAGAAGCAAAACAAAAGGGCGCTAGACGCATTTTTGTGGGGTTTTCCAGCTGAAATTTCATGCGAGATATGATGCTGAAGATTAGATGGGTAGATCACATAACTAATGAGGAGGTACTGAATAGAATTGGGGAGAAGAGGAGTTCGTGGCATAACTTGACAAGAAGGAGGGACCGGTTGGTAGGACATGTTCTGAGGCATCAAGGGATCACAAATTTAGCATTGGAGGGCAGTGTGAAGGGTAAAAATCGTAGCGGGAGAACAAGAGATGAATACTCTAAGCAGATTCAGAAGGATGTAGGTTGTAGTAAGTACTGGGAGATGAAGGAGCTTGCACAGGATATGGTAGCATGGAGAGCTGCATCAAACCAGTCTCAGGACTGAAGACCACAACAACAACAACAACATGACTACAATTCCCAAAAGCCTTAAACGAAACCGTAACGGCTGCGACAGTGTTAGCACAGATGGATGCAGTGACCAAGACATGGGAAAAGAAGATGGTCTTTAGTGCCGAAATCGTATGTTAGCGTTCTTCTCAACCTGGTCACATTAAGCGGAATTATAGGGGACCTAAGTGCCGTATGTGTTAAGACATTTGGAGATTTTGAATGGTAATGCCCGCTCTGGTTCCCAAAGGCACAATATGGATGCAGGATACAGCTAACACTCTGGTATTAAAAGAAAAGATGAATCAGCGGCAGACTTAACCGTGTTTGTTGGAGGACGAACATATATTTTCATTGGATACAGGGTAACATGTATCTGTTTCAAGTAAAGGTGTATTTGGTGCGAAGAAGTTGAACGCACTTCATCGTATATTCAGTGGTGTAGGTGGAGGCGGTAGTTTTCTCAGTTTAGCATGGATGAACTTCTGAGTGGAAAAGGAAGACTTCCGGGCAAGTGCGGAAGTACTTTTCTCGGGTTGGCAAAAGCTACAGTGGAACACTTGGAAACGGTAATGCCACAAGATACATGCCAGACATTGTGGAAGCCTACTAAACGTAATATCCAACTCATGGGATAAAGTACCAAGGCGCAAGGCATCTAGTCTGTATGGATGCAGGAGTAGATCTATCAATTAATGTGTTATGTATAGTTGAACCTTTGGCAGAAAATGAAGAACTGGACATAGCATAGTGCTTTATATGCCTTGGTTTGTCATACGTGCAAGTAGTTGCTGGTAGCTGGGTTATGCCCACCAGTGTAGGTAATTTTGGACCAACGGTAGTGGAGCTATGATGTCATACACTGACAGCCAATCTGGAAGTGGTAGAGAAAGAAGAACTGAACAGTGTAAAGTCTTTGAAACTGGGTCAGTCAGCTGATTTAGTCATGTTGTGAGGAAAAGTGTTGCATTTTCACGAAAAGAACAGAGTTATTTAATCCTGCTAGACCACTGCCAGCTACATCAATAACGTAACATAGGATTACCACTGGGAACGAACCGTTGGCAGTATAGGAAGCCATACCAGGTTCCACATCACCTATAATCGACGATGGAGGAATTTCTAAACCTGCAACTCCATGACAGGATAATTTAAGGACCAGTCCCTGGGAAATGCTGGTAGTAGTTGTACCAACTAAGAGCTTTAATGGCAGTAAGGCTTATAGGTTCTGTCGTGACTATCAATATTTTAATCAGTGTATAATCACAGGTTCGTACTCTACATCAAACACTGCCAAAGCCTTGGATAACCTGACACGACGAATGCCATTTCGATAGAACAATGCATTGATTACATTCCAACACCGACTGGACCAGGTATCGTAAGACATGATACCAAACAGCGGATGGTGTACTTAGACGATGTCATAGTATTTTCTAAAGACATCCAAGAGCATGTGATATATTTGTAGAAGTCTTTATGACTAAAGAGCAAGCAGGACAACTAACATTTAGTTTATAATGGCGTCATTATCTATTAAAAGTAGTGCGCTATTTGGGACATGTCAACCAGGACAGTGTCGGAGCGGACATACAGCTTGTATTAACAATGTGAGAAATCGCCACTCCTGCTACTCAAAAAGAGCTTCAGTCATTTTTTGGTTCGGCTAAATATTATATAAAGTTTGTGCAAAATTTGACAAAGGTAACAAGGCCTCTTACTCATGTGTTAGACAAGAGAATAAAGTTTCAGTGGATTTCAAATTGCGAGCATATCTCTGATCATTTAAAGGACCCGTGGTCTAGAGGTAGCGACTTTTGATTCATAATCAAAACGTCTTCGGTCCCGGGTTCGATCCCCGCTACTGCCTAAATTTTGATAAACAATCAGCATTGGCGGCCGAAGACTTCCGGCATAAGAAGTCAGCCTCATTCTGCCAACGGCCTTGTCAAAGAGGGCGGAGGAGCGGATAGAGGTTCAGGGCACTCTTGTCCTAGGGGTGGGAAATTGCCCCTAAAGGCGGAAGAATCAGCAATGATCAACGACATGAGGATGCAGAAGGCAATGGAAACCACTGCATTAAAGACACGTAACGTGTATCCACAGGACATGTGGCCTGTAATTGAAGAAGTGTCATGATGATCTCTCCAAAGATTCCGGAATAGTCCCCCATTCGGATCTCCGGGAGGGGACTCCCAAGGGGGAGGTTACCATGAAAAAAAGATTGAATAATCAACGAAAGCATAACGTTCTACGAGTCGGGGCGTGGAATGTCAGAAGCTTAAACGTGGTAGGGAAACTAGAAAATGTGAAAATGGAAATGCAAAGGCTCAATCTAGATATAGTAGGGGTCAGTGAAGTGGAAGGAAGACAAGGATTTCTGGTCAGATGAGTATCGGGTAATATCAACAGCAGCAGAAAATGGTATAACAGGTGTAGGATTCGTTATGAATAGGAAGGTAGGGCAGAGGGTGTGTTACTGTGAACAGTTCAGTGACCGAGTTGTTCTAATCAGAATCGACAGCAGACCAACACCGACAACGATAGTTCAGGTATACATGCCGATGTCGCAAGCTGAAGAAGAACAGATAGAGAAAGTGTATGAGGATATTGAAAGGGCAATGCAGTATATAAAGGGGGACGAAAATCTAATAGTCATGGGCGACTGGAATGCAGTTGTAGGGGAAGGAGTAGAAGAAAAGGTTACAGGAGAATATGGGCTTGGGACAAGGAATGAAAGAGGAGAAAGACTAATTGAGTTCTGTAACAAGTTTCAGCTAGTAATAGCGAATACCCTGTTCAAGAATCACAAGAGGAGGAGGTATACTTGGAAAAGGCCGGGAGATATGAGAAGATTTCAATTAGATTATATTATGGTCAGACAGAGATTCCGAAATCAGATACTGGATTGTAAGGCGTACCCAGGAGCAGATATAGACTCAGATCACAATATAGTAGTGATGAAGAGTAGGCTGAAGTTCAAGACATTAGTCAGGAAGAATCAATACGCAAAGAAGTGGGATACGGAAGTTCAAAAATGGTTCAAATGGCTCTGAGCACTATGGGACTCAACTGCTGAGGTCATTAGTCCCCTAGAACTTAGAACTAGTTAAACCTAACTAACCTAAGGACATCACAAACATCCATGCCCGAGGCAGGATTCGAACCTGCGACCGTAGCGGTCTTGCGGTTCCAGACTGCAGCGCCTTTAACCGCACGGCCACTTCGGCCGGCGATACGGAAGTACTAAGGAATGACGAGATACGTTTGAAGTTCTCTAACGCTATAGATACAGCAATAAGGAATAGCGCAGTAGGCAGTACAGTTGAAGAGGAATGGACATCTCTGAAAAGGGCCATCACAGAAGTTGGGAAGGAAAACATAGGTACTAAGAAGGTAGCTGCGAAGAAACCATGGGTAACAGAAGAAATACTTCAGTTGATTGATCAAAGGAGGAAGTACAAACGTGTTTCGGGAAAATCAGGAATACAGAAATACAAGTCGCTGAGGAATGAAATAAATAGGAAGTGCAGGGAAGCTAAGACGAAGTGGCTGCAGGAAAAATGTGAAGACATCGAAAAAGATATGATTGTCGGAAGGACAGACTCAGCATACAGGAAAGTCAAAACAACCTTTGGTGACATTAAAAGCAACGGTGGTAACATTAAGAGTGCAACGGGAATTCCACTGTTAAATGCAGAGGAGAGAGCAGATAGGTGGAAAGAATACATTGAAAGCCTCTATGAGGGTGAAGATTTGTCCGATGTGATAGAAGAAGAAACAGGAGTCAATTTAGAAGAGATAGGGGATCCAGTATTAGAATCGGAATTTAAAAGAGCTTTGGAGGACTTACGGTCAAATAAGGCAGAAGGGATAGATAACATTCCATCAGTATTTCTAAAATCATTGGGGGAAGTGGCAACAAAACGACTATTCACGTTGGTGTGTAGAATATATGAGTCTGGGGATATACCATCTGACTTTCGGAAAAGCATCATCCACACAATTCCGAAGACGGCAAGAGCTGACAAGTGCGAGAATTATCGCACAATCAGTTTAACAGCTCATGCATCGAAGCTGCTTACAAGAATAATATACAGAAGAATGGAAAAGAAAATTGAGAATGCGCTAGGTGACGATCAGTTTGGCTTTAGGAAAAGTAAAGGGACGAGAGAGGCAATTCTGACGTTACGGCTAATAATGGAAGCAAGACTAAAGAAAAATCAAGACACTTTCATAGGATTTGTCGACCTGGAAAAAGCGTTCGACAATATAAAATGGTGCAAACTGTTCGAGATTCTGAAAAAAGTAGGGGTAAGCTACAGGGAGAGACGGGTCATATACAATACGTACAACAACCAAGAGGGAATAAGAAGAGTGGACGATCAAGAACGAAGTGCTCGTATGAAGAAGGGTGTAAGACAAAGCTGTAGCCTTTCGCCCCTGCTCTTCAATCTGTACATCGAGAAAGCAATGATGGAAATAAAAGAAAGGTTCAGGAGTGGAATTAAAATACAAGGTGAAAGGATATCAATGATACGATTCGCTGATGACATTGCTATCCTGAGTGAAAGTGAAGAAGAATTAAATGATCTGCTGAACGGAATGAACAGTACACAGTATGGTTTGAGAGTAAATCGGAGAAAGACGAAGGTAATGAGAAGTAGTAGGAATGAGAACAGCGAGAAACTTAACATCAGGGTTGATGGTCACGAAGTCAATGAAGTTAAGGAATTCTGCTACCTAGGCAGTAAAATAACCAATGACGAACGGAGCAAGGAGGACATCAAAAGCAGACTCGCTATGGCAAAAAAGGCATTTCTGGCCAAGAGAAGTCTACTAATATCAAATACCGGCCTTAATTTGAGGAAGAAATTTCTGAGGATGTACGTCTGGAGTACAGCATTGTATGGTAGTGAAACATGGACTGTTGGAAAACCGGAACAGAAGAGAATCGAAGCATTTGAGATGTGGTGCTATACACGAATGTTGAAAATTAGGTGGACTGATAAGGTAAGGAATGAGGAGGTTCTACGCAGAATCGGAGAGGAAAGGAATATGTGGAAAACACTGATAAGGAGAAGGGACAGGATGATAGGACATCTCCTAAGACATGAGGGAATGACTTCCATGGTACTAGAGGGAGCTGTAGAGGGCAAAAACTGTAGAGGAAGACAGAGATTGGAATACGTCAAGCAAATAATTGAGGACGTAGGTTGCAAGTGCTACTCTGAGATGAAGAAGCACAGGAAAGGAATTCGTGGCGGGCCGCATCAAACCAGTCAGTAGACTGATGACCAAAAAAAAAAAAATTGACCTCTTGTCCTGTCCTCAATTTCCGAGATTACCAAAAGCAGCTCATACTTTCATGGCGATACCAACAACCATGCTTCAGAGAGCACATTAAGCCGGGAAACAGATGGGGCAGAACTCCCAATACCACATGCTCCTAGGCAGGTATATAAGGCGGAAAAAATTCTGCTGCAGAGAAGGACATGCTCAGCCTGGTTTATGGTATATGTTTCCATTGCTACCTATGTGTTAGGCGTTTCAAGGTCATAAAAGATTATACATTATTAAAATGCCTGATAAGCCTTAAAGATCTGACCGAAGAGCTTTACAGGTCACTGAGTTTGACTTTGAAGAAGCACACATCCGGAGAAAACATGTGTCAGTGCCAGTGGATCAAGTCGCAAGATATGTGCAGTAGACCGTGTAGGTTCAAATGGCTCTGAGCACTATGGGACTTAACATCGGAGGTCATCAGTCCCCTAGAACTTAGAACTACTTAAACCTAAATAACCTAAGGACATCACACACGTCCATGCCCGAGGCAGGATTCGAACCTACGACCGTAGCGGTCGCGTGGTTCCAGACTGAAGCGCCTAGAACCGCTCGGCCAGAAAGTGTAGGTACTTCTGTATATGAGTGGCAAAAGGTTCAGACCACCGACCAAGACTGTCAGCAGTTAGCGATGCAACCAAGTTCTGTGCTTAATATTGTATAATGGAAGTGCAGCTAATATATTGTCGTACCTTCGAGTTTGTGTGATAATTATGGTAGTCATGAAGTGTTTGGCAGATGCTAATGTTATTTCTTCTCACTGGTATCGTGTTATTGGAATCACACCGCCACTCCCCAGTGCAGTCGGACTTCTTCTTTGTGCCATCTATACTTGATTCACACAGTCGAAGAGAAAGACGGGACGTGATGAAAGCACAACAAGTAGTAAGGCTCCTTCACACAGAGAAAGTAAAAGTATCTTCTACTACATTTTCAAAATAACAACTTCAAATATTTATCAAAATTGCGAAAAAAAATATAAAATAAAAATGTCGCCATTCGATATTGCCATTTCTATATAGATACATCGACAAATCTGTATTGCAAAAGGACTGGCACGTATCGATATTTTATTGGCGTATTATCGATATATCGATATTTTATCTACTACTGTAGTATGATGTCTGTTCGAACCTGCAAGGTGGACAACTATTCACTTTCGATCACCACTGGACGGAGATGAAAACTCAGCTTAGGAAGCGATGAAATATATTGGGAGAGCAATTGTGTGTGTGCGCGCGCATGTGTGTGTGTGTGTGTGTGTGTGTGTGTGTGTGTGTGTGTGTTTGTGTGCGCGCGCGTGTGCCTGTGTGTGTTGACCAAAGTCTGTGGGTTCTGGGAATTGTGACAAAGCATCCCGCTGTTGTCCTCGCCGCAACCCGTGCCCCGGCATGCAGGCAACCCATGCGTGTAATAGCACGTTGGCGGCACGTTACTAAGCTTGCAACCCCCCGGCCAGAAGCCCTACAGATGGCGCTACTCACGGGCATGACGCCGCGCCGGCTGCTGCAGATGTCCCGCTGCGGACCCGTCAGGAAGTCGAAGCCGCGGCACGCGTCCTGCTGGCGCTCGCGGTCCGGCGGCGCCGCCGTCGTGGGCTGCGGGCTCTGCCCCGGCGCCGCCACCATCCTGCGGGCAACAAGGAACACACACGCGGGGCTGAGAACGCGAAGGGCACCGACTAGCATGCGAGGCTCTACAACTACAGCAAGTACCTGTTTACCTACACAACTGATCTATTTTACTCAAACAAGTTTTACTGTGATCAGCGGAATGCTACATACTGGTTTCCACATAGGCGCAAGGATTTTTCACCAGTTTCTTCAATCGTTTGCCAATCTCCTTAGTCGATTTCAGCAAGAACGCTTGTAGTACATTAGTGACAACATGCAGGGTACGAACTTCGAAATCATCTAGCATACTCCTTTGTCTAGACCTACAATAAGAACGCACACAGTGTAGATCAGGGCCACGCACTGAGCAGTCTGAGGACTGTGGTGACGCAACCAGCCATTTGCTTACACTTGTTGCAATCTGTGGCACGGCATCAACTAGCATAAATATGAGGTTGTAGATTTTGTCGTACGTGGACACAATTGGCCAAACTTGATCTTCCAACACGGCTAGGCCCTGGTCTGAATGGTTCAAATGGCTGTGAGCACTATGCGACTTAACTTCTGAGGTCATCAGTCGGCTAGAACTTAGAACTAATTAAACGTAACTAACCTAGCTTGTGGTCTCGCGGTAGCGTTCTCGCTTCCCGAGCACAGGGTCCCGGGTTCGATTCCCAGTGGGGTGAGGGATTTTTACTGCCTCGAGATGACTGGCAGTTGTTGTGTCGTATTCACCATTATCATTCATCCCCATTATGGCCGGATGTCGAAGGCAATGGCAAACCACCTCCACTAGGACCTTGCCTAGTAAGGCGGCGCGGGTCTCCCGCGTCGCTCCCCTACGCTCTGTAAAGAAGTATGGGACTCATCATCATCATCATCATCATGAACCTAAGGACATCCATGCCCGAGGCAGGATTCGAACCTGCGACCGTAGCGGTCGCCCGGTTCCAGACTGTAGTGCCTAGAACTGCACGGCCACATCAGCCGGTCCCCTGGTCTGAGCTCACTGTATTGCGAAGAAGGAACGGACCAATAAGTTGTTTTGATGTTACAATGGACCACACCATTACCTAGGGCGCTGCTGCTACGGTCGCAGATTCCAATCCTGCCTCGGGCATGGATGTGTGTGATGTTCTTAGGTTAGTTAGGTTTAATTAGTTCTAAGTCTAGGGGACTAATGACCTCAGATGTTAAGACCCATAGTGCTTAAAGCCGTTTGAACCATTACCTAGGGGTGATGTAGTTTCTCAACGGAGGCATGTAGAAAATCTTTCGTTCATAAATGGAAATTATGAGGTTCACAAACCTCCCATGTGAAACACAGCTCGATCCAGATTGTGTTTGAAAACAACTGGGGGCAGTTTCTTATCCCGTCTAGCATGATCCCTCATGATACTCCATGCGACAGTCGCAATCATCTGCACTTCCTGGCTTTAATGCCACTTCCACGAGCGAAATTACAACTCCTCTTTAAGGATTTTTCGAACCGTGTATCGCATTAGGACACTTTCACATGCTGACTGGTGTGAGGATTATTATTATTATAGCTACATACGTTTGGTCCACCATTTAGGTCTGGTACAGCTCTACGAGATAGTGACAAAATTCTTACAGTTGTATGATCAGAGCCATACCAAGGTGATCCTGTGCCCATCCGAAAGTTGTGAATCCTCCCCCGTCCCTTTCCCCCAAATATTATCTTTCAGCAATGTTTTCTACACAGTTAGCAAATTTTGCAAGTAGGTTGAATGAAAGTGAAGAATTATTAAAGGATGTGTGGTAAATAAACTATACTATTGAAAAATATTGCACAGAACAAATTAAATTTATCACTGTACTAAGAAAATCTATATTGTATGAACTTTGTGAAAAACTTGAACATAAACAAAATCTATATCTCACTGATTATAGCACCTACTGTAAATTGGTCTTTATCGACACGGGTGGCAGGTACAGTAAATCCGATTGTACATGTCTTAAATGTTTACCACGGTGACAGCAAAGAACTTTATGACTTTCGCTGCTCAGAGTTTCAACAGAGCTCAAATCACAAAAACTACTTAACACAAAAGGGAGAAGTATCTGCAGTGGTCTCACACCAGACGCATGAGTAATGTAGGTAATGATGAGTGGCATATCATAAACTTGTGCATAAAACGGTTGAACTTATACAGGGTGGTCCATTGATAGTGACCGGGTCAAATATCTCACAAAATAAGCGTCAAACGAAAAAACTACAAAGAACGAAACTCGTCTAGTTTGAAGGGAGAAACCAGATGGCGCTATGGCTGGCCCACTAGATGGCGCTGCCATAGGCCAAACGTTTTTAAAAATAGAAACCCCCATTTTTCCATTACATATTCGTGTAGTAAGTAAAGAAATATGAATGTTTTAGTTGGACCACTTTTTCCGCTTTGTGATAGATGGCGCTGTAATAGTCACAAACGTATAAGTATGTGGTATCACGTAACATTCCGCCAGTGCGGACGGTATTTGCTTCGTGATACATTACCCGCGTTAAAATGGACCGCTTGCCAACTGCGGAATAGGTCGATATCGTGTTGATGTACGGCTATTGTGATAAAAATGCCCAACGTGCGTGTCCTATGTATGCTGCTCGGTATCCTGGACGACATCATCCAAGTGTCCGGACCGTTCGCCGGATAGTTACGTTATTTAAGGAAACAGGAAGTCTTCAGCCACATGTGAAACGTCAACCACGACCTGCAACAAATGACGATGCCCAAGTAGGCGTTTTAGCTGATGTCGCGGCTAATCCGCACATCAGTAGCAGACAAATTGCGCGACAATCGGGAATCTCAAAAACGCCAGTGTTGAGAATGCTACATCAACATCGATTGCACCCGTACCATATTTCTATGCACCAGGAATTGCATGGTAACGACTTTGAAGGTCGTGTACAGTTCTGCAAGAGAAATTACGGGACGATGACAGATTTTTTGCACGCGTTCTATTTAGCGACGAAGCGTCATTCACCAACAGCGTTAACGTAAACCGGCATAATATGTGCTATTGGGCAACGGAAAATCCACGATGGTTGCAACAAGTGGAACATCACCGACCTTGGTGGGTTAATGTATGGTGTGGCATTATGGGAGGAAGGATAATTGGCCGCCATTTTATCGATGGCAATCTAAATGGTGCAATGTATGCTGATTTCCTACGTAATGTTCTACCGATGTTACTACAAGATGTTTCACTGCATGACGGAATGGCGATGTACTTCCAACATGATGGATGTCCGGCACATAGGTCGCGTGCGGTTGAAGCGGGATTCAATAGCATATTTCATGACCGGTGGATTGGTCGTCGAAGCACCATGGCCCGCACGTTCACCGGATCTGACGTCCCGGATTTCTTTTTGTTGTCAGCGCATTGTCGATGCATGTGCGAACATTACGGAACGCGAAATACTCGATTTTGCGAGGAATGTCGTTACACGTATTGCCAAATGCATTGAGGTTGACGGACATCATTTTGAGCATTAATGCATTGACGTGGTTTTTACAGGCAATCTCGCTGTAACAGCATGCGTGCTCAGAAATGATAAGTTCACAAAGGTCATGTATCACAATGGAACAACCGAAACAGAACGTTCGAACGTACCTACATTCTGTATTTTAATTTAAAAAACCTATCTGTTACCTACTGTTCGTCTAAAATTGTGAGCGATATGTTTGTGACTATTACAGCGCCATCTATCACAAAGCGAAAAAAGTGGTCCAACTGAAACATTCATATTTCTTTACGTACTACACGAAGATGTAATAAAAAATGGGGGTTCCTGTTTAAAAAAACGCAGTTGATATCCGTTTGACCTATGGCAGCGCCATCTAGCGGGCCAACATAAGCGCCATCTGGTTTCCCCCTTCAAGCTACACAAGTTTCGTTCTTTGTAGCTTTTTCGTTTGACGCTTATTTCGTGAGATACTTGGCTCGGTCACGATCATTGGACCACCCTGTATACACAGAGTTTACTAGTCTATAGGCACGACGAGCTACAAGCACTACAGATATCGCATCCCGAATTCTTTTTTTTACGTAGCGGATCGTACCAACCGAAACTTAGGACTACAAAAGTACTGACTGGAGGGGCTAGTAAATTACATTAAATATCACTTCAGCTCCTTTCGTTTTGCTTGGTTCCTACATCGTCGCGTTTCGTTACAGCCCAGGGACAGCAGAAATCCAAGCCTTAGGGCAAATAGCGTATTGGCTTCAGCACCCGCTCGCCGCCCTCTGATATTCTACAATACCCTAGCGAAGTAACAAATAAAGAGTTTGTAACATTCCACTGCCAATAATTCAAATAAATACTTGTCGGCATTATGTTTGCATCAACGAAATCACGAAGCATGCCACGAATTGAGTATAGTATGGCAGGAGAATGAAACACCATTTAATAACTTACTTATCTTATATGTGCTATCTGATGATAGTAATTACTTGCATCTACTCGCTGCATTATCCAAGTTCTGGGTATGGCAGTTTAACATTTATGGTACTCCGGAATAAAAACGAGCAAGCAAAACTGATATGCTCCATTTAATGATCCACAACACTTCTCCATTCACAAAACTAATACAATTTTTTATAGATGCGTACAATCATCATCGTGTACTGCATTGGTCTTGTTTTACTCATGTCAAACCGTGATTTCGTGACTCATGGACTGGTCTAGACGCGTCTGCCAATTCAGAAAAAGGTCAGTACTGTTACTACTATTACAAAAAAGAATTAGAAAGGTATTGTGATGCAACATGGCGAACTTAATAAACAGTAAACATTTTTTTCTACACGGAAATAGGAAACATAAATCATTTTAGTTTCAGTTTTATAAAAATTATATTAATATGTAAATTATTGTTTACCATATTAATTACATACAAAATATCTTTTTCAGTTATATTACTAACATTAGCGTCTGAACTTCATATTGTATAGATTCATGTAATGTTCTAGCTTCTGTTGGAAATTACGAAGATTGCCAGAAATACTACCATGTTTATGTGTGAAACAAATAAATCATTCACATAAATGATTAATAGTGACATCGCTTATGGTTTTAATTAATACAATGACGTCTAATTAACATTAGAAAAAATGAAGTGGGTTAATATTGCATATTTTCGTACGAAGTAACTGTTGGATCGGGTAGTAAACTAAACATGTGTATCGCATTCTTCACTTAGCTCGTCTCAATCTTTTGCAGTGGGAGGCTGTTGTCAAGAGCCGCCAGATGGAATATATCCACAAATGATTGAGGATGCTGAGTGTAAGGGGAAAGGACACTCTGAGATGAAGAGGTTGGCTCAAGAGAAGAATTTGTGGCGGCCGCTCGAACCAGTCAGAAAACCGATGGAAAAAAAAGAAAAAAAAAAATTGAATAGAGAAATGGGATATTGTATGTTGAAACGTTTTTCAAGAGGAAGATTCTGTAGAGATTGTACATCTAGCATGACACAATTAATTTAGTATAAGATGCTAGTTGTAATCTGGAATAGACGCCTGTGCGATTCATTGCGCAAAACTGAGGAGGTTATTTTTTGCATAAATACGAGCTGTCGCGAGAGCTGCAGGAGGAACTAAAGGAACCGTGAATACTAACTGAAAGTCGACACTAGAGGCGCTGCTGCTATACGGAGAACATTGCCGGCAGCTGTCGGGGAGCCATTAAAAGGTGAAGGTGGGCCTCTGCGGCGAACCGGCGGCTTCTCCCTCACCCCGCTGCGCTGGCGCAGTCCCAGCAGCCCAGCAACAAGTGCGGCCCGTCAGCCTCTTCTTCCACACGCTACACTTTGTCGCCTTGCGTCGAACTGTTTCTGTGTCGCGGTTCCCGGCTAAAGACGCCAAACGCTCATTTCCATTTCCGGTATAACTTTTCATATGAAAAAAAGAAAAACACTTGTCGCGTGATTTTTGGCACCACAAATTCCTCGCTCGATTTTGGAAAAAAAGGTTGCTAAAATATCTGATTGTTTTTTATATGTGATAGGGTAACACCTTAGCTTCGGGATAAACCCATAGCATTACAAGTTTTCCTCACTGTTTTCTGTGAAAGCTCAGCATTGGTCATCACGTGCACTTCATCCACAAAAATTGTATTCAAAAGCGTGTAACTTAGCGATCGCTTCGTTTTACGCCATACAATGTACCTCAACGTTCGATCTTTTATAATCTTCGGAAGAAACTAATATAGATCTCCGTTCATGACCAAGGGGACGTCATGTAAAGGCGTTAAGACCGCGCTATTCAGGTCGGGTGGCAGACAGCCTCAGCTTCAGAACAGTTGTCGGTTTCGGCTCTCCACACCCACTTATAGCGATAACCGTGGCTGAACTTTCAACGAAGATGAACCGCAAGCATTTACTTTTTATTCATTTTTTATCGGTGTCAACATTGCCAAATAATCCTCTGGTTTCATAGGATTTGAGAGCTTCCATGCCCTCTTTTGCATGTCTCCTCTCCATTTTCATCATTTTTATTAATGTTCTATGTTATTGCACGGTAAAAAAGAGAACGAATAAGGTTATTGTAATGAGAGTATTTGTACTAAGAGCTCAAAAAATACTTTTCACTTGATTCCTAAACATGTTTTACTTCCCTGGGTGGCCTGCGCGAGGCGAGCATCAGAGGACGCGGCGCACTGCGTTTCCGGTTGGGGGCTGCAATTCTCTGAATTCTGAGGGGTTCGTACAATAGGCTAAGCGCGTGGCGGAACGACTGACGTCGGTCGAGTTTCGCCTGTTGCATGCAGGGCGAAACGACCTGCGAGACATCTGAGAGTCGCCGCAGTTTATGTGTTTACCGTTCTGGCGCGTCCGGAATGAAGATTCCTGGCACCGACTGACTCTTTGATTCTGAGAATACTTGTGGACTGTGCCCTGGTGTGTGCGACTGTCTGTCGCCGGATGGCCGGTGGTCTAGGCAGGTTGTTTTCGTAGCCGGTCAAACGGTAAGTTCAGTGCCCTCAGCTGAATAGCAGAGGCATTATCGGTCAACTTAAACTGAGGCTAGCGAACGTCATAAAGCCCTGTTCGAAATTAGAGGGAATGATCGCTATTGGCGCGAATGAGGTGCTGAGACAGTGTGGGGGGAATTTTGGAATCTGAACTGAATGCTGATTCGCAGTTTTCGAGGAGAGTAAGGAGTAGAGCAATGTTGGCTTCGCTCTTGCGTTGCGTGGGCAGTAAATTCGGGATCTGATCTTCCTCGAAGTCGGACAGTCTTGGGACTTGGTCGCTCATTTTCGGAAGAACTTAGAATTCTCGGACAGCCTTCGCGGCCAGGGGTTGACACAGAGTTGCTGCATGGCAGACGTCAGCGCCTACATCATCAGGACGCTACCTCCCGACGACGTGCTGCAGATTTCAGTACTGGTACAGTATTTCGCGGCTCCAGCATTGTAGGACCTTATCAATTTTATACTGAATCCCTCAGCACCACGCGCGCTCGCTTTGCTACAAGTCCATCTTGCTTGTTTCTCCATGTGACCCCATTTGAGCTCTCACTACTAATTGCGATACTGCTATATAGTCGGGAGATTAATAGTTGATTCATTAGGACCTCCAGTCATTATCGTCAATCTATTGCATCACAGAGAGTAGAACCCCCTCGTTCTCCAGCCAACTCTTATTCTCATAATATTTCAGTAGACTGTGTGTGTCGACAATCATGTGCATTTATGTTCTGATGCGTAATAAATCTCATTGTAATATTTAATCAGCATATCAGTTTATAGATATAGGCAGAATCCCATTTCCTGTTGTTTATTACGATAAAGTTCTCTTTTTCTCTGAGTCAGGGTGTCTACATGGACAAGGAAAAACAATTCCCGGATTTCCCGGTTAAAAATACACTTTCTCCAGGGCGAAAATTCACTTTTTCCGTGTTAGGTGACTGTATACTATTCCTTGGCACTGTAAAACTCATCAATCCTTAGAATGTTTATGGTTTTATATACTGATGTAGCCGGCCGGTGTGGCCGTGCGGTTAAAGGCGCTTCAGTCTGGAACCACGTGACCGCTACGGTCGCAGGTTCGAATCCTGCCTCGGGCATGGATGTGTGTGATGTCCTTAGGTTAGTTAGGTTTAATTAGTTCTAAGTTCTAGGCGACTGATGACCTCAGAAGTTAAGTCGCATAGTGCTCAGAACCATTTGAACCATTTTTTTATACTGATGTGGAATTTCCCGCCACTTTAGAAAACGAAACTCGGGCGGGGGGGGGGGGGGGGAGGGGGGACACGTTTAGAAACACCTTTGATTATGTACGCTGCATATTTTCGTATTAAGAAGGTATAAATTCAAATTCCACCAAGTACCGCATGTTACTTTCCGAAGCATTGAAATCGAGATTTCGATGCGCTGTTGTAAGCCACTCATAACTCATGTCACGTGATCTCGCCAGCTGATGACAGCATAGGACACGTGATGTAGTCAGCCAATAGCAAGATAACTCTTAAGTAGCGAAACACAAATAAGAAAAGTTAATGGTTTAAATTAATATACAAAGCATTCACATATAATATTGGTCTCCAAGATTAATAAGCTGGAAGAGAAGCTAAGCTTCCACATATAATGTTGATCTTTTCTGCGTGTGACACTTTAAGATACATCACACAAATGTGCCAGTAAAATTTTTAACAACGACGTAAATGAGTGATCTTCTGAGCTCGAAATTCTTCTAAATGGCCGTCCTCAGAGAGTTGATTTTTAAATGAGAGTTAAACGCTTTGTTATTTAAGAAATTCATCGTACATTTTCGCACATAGTTCATCTTGCGTAAAAGGAAATTTGCTTTTAATGTATGTAACGCTTTTCAAATCACCATTCGCAATATTTTCCCGCTACCTGTTAGAAATAGGTTAGTTTCAGTAGTTGCAAGAGAGCGCCAGATAACAGTCGTCACCGCGCGATGACGCAGGGAGGCCATATGTTCGTACGTGTAAAACATTAAAAGATCTTAACATCATGCCATAAAAGAACCAAGACATCAAAGGATACTTCGGCTTAACGTGCACATTCGTATGTCCAGATTCGGATGTAAATTTTCTTGGAGTACCAGTGTTGTATTATCTCCTGTTTGGTTCTTTATTATGGCATAATGTCTTACCTGCACTTGAAATCAGCGAACAGTTGAAACCAGCCAACAGTGTGAAATTAAACAGTTCGTTTCATATAAACTGACTGCCTCAGCAGAAAAGATTAATAAAAGCCAAATCTCTTTAGCAAACCGACAAAGATAACTTCATTGTTCTGCAAGGCGATTCATGTTTGATTGTCAGAAAGGTGGAAATAAAATCTGAAACTAATGACATATTTTAGCCATCCGTAATTTTAATTCATTTGATATCTCCCGGTTACAAAAATCCGTTTTATCATTTAACGTGAGAGCAATAAAAGAAGAGGAAACGACAAAATCATTGAACGTAAACACAGGTCACGTGGAGACGACCCACCTCCCCACACAACTCAGACTGCCCTGTGCATCAGGCCCGGATTTACTATATTTCCGAATCGGGGAAATATTGGGTAGTGGCGCTAAGCCACACTTCTGTAACAAGAAGCGGGAGAAGGTACTACTCATACGCGACCCAACTACGCATGCACAAGAGCCCGCCCGCAACTGCTCAAAGGAATCTAATTTAAACAGTTGTCACGCCACGCTCATCGGAGGCAATTTGTTGTTATGAAGCATTGCATAGTCTTCCAAAAGCCTTTGACACATTTTGCTGTTTGCAGACGCTTGTATGAGCGCTGTGTTTGGTAGCTGTATACGGCGCATTTCCTTTGCAACTTCAGTTTGTTTGTTCTTTTCTCTCCTCTCTCTCGTTCACGTTTCGTTGCTGCAGTGTTATTCTGCAGTAGCAGGGTACAGTAATATCCTTTGTTAGAGTATTGGTTCTTGCCACTCAAAATCACAAAAATTTTGCTGAAAATTAAAACAATGAAAAACTCCCGGGATTGTAAACAATTCCCGGGTTTTTCCCGGTTTTCTCCCGGATGAAAAAATTCCCGGGTTTTTCCCGGATCTCCCGGTTGTCCAGAGTCGTATACACCCTGTGATTAGATTACGATTTTTATTACATTATTGTGAGTGTGCACTCTGTGGTGTCACCGCCAGACACCACACTTGCTAGGTGGTAGCCTTTAAATCGGCCGCGGTCCGGTAGTATACGTCGGACCCGCGTGTCGCCACTATCAGTGATTGCAGACCGAGCGCCGCCACACGGCAGGTCTAGAGAGACTTCCTAGCACTTGCCCCAGTTGTACAGCCGACTTTGCTAGCGATGGTTCACTGACAAAATAGGCTCTCATTTGCCGAGACGATAGTTAGCATAGCCTTCAGCTACGCCATTTGCTACGACCTAGTAAGGCGCCATTACCAGTTACTATTGATACTGTAATCATGTACCGTCAAGAGCGACGCTCATCATTAATGGATTAAAGAAGTATTCCACCAGCTACATCCGTTTTTCTAAAGTCTAATTTCCTTGTCCTGTTCCAGACCTCACGCCAGCCTGCGTCAGCTAAAACGCGTGCCTTTCGGCTTCCTCTCATAGTGGGTTGGCTGTCTTGCCAATCCACAACACACTCCTTATTTTATCAACCAGCAGGGGCCACCATCATTTCCTTCCGTTACCGTTGTGCGCATAATTAATTAGTTGGTAGATAAGGAGGGGGTCGAGTGCATGTTCTCGTTCTCATGCAAAATTAGTCTGAATTAAAGAGGTACAAACTCTTCTCCACCCCGGCACCTAGCAGATTAATCCAAAGAACGCAACTAACTTACTTAGACACTACGGGCTACGGCTACTGCAAATCGTACATATTCGTCACTCAGTAACGAATCTTGCACGAAACTCGCCGTATCGCTTCGTTACTGCCCGAAACATATCGTTATCGTATGGTTCTTTTCCCCGCACGCAGTTCGTGCCCGACTCGGCTGGAGTCTGCAGGTCACGGATTCCTCCGATTCGTTGTCCTCAGCAGATTCAGAGTAATGGATCCGTTCCCTCACTAGCCTGTCCTATGTCCAGCACGCTTCGTGCCGGCTCGGTAGCTTTCGTAATCCTCCCAACTCTTATTCTCCGGAGTCGTCGGTAACACGGAATAACGAAAATATTTTGTTGAGCGCCATGCTTTCCTTCCCTGTAAACCTCAACTTCTCACTCCCTGATGCGTTACGCGCGTCCAGTAGATGGCGTGAGTGACCTGTGCGGGAACTGTGTCTCCAGCATCGTTTAGTTCGACCGACGTACGTTTCAGTTCGATTATAAAATTACATTACGACGTGCGGTGAGTAGAAAGGTTAGTTCTACTTTACTAGGATTTCGGAACACATATTGAGTTCGAATGTTATGAATTGCCACGAGGAGAACGATATACTGACACTTAGTGAGCACGGATTCACAAAATATCTTTCTGAAACACAATTAACTCTTCATTCGCAAGAAGTAATGATTACTATCGACAAGGCATCTCAAGCTCATTTCATATTTCTAGATTTCCAAAAGACTTTTGACACCGTTCCCATCAAGAGACTTCTAATCTGATTGTGCCTCTCAGTTGTGTGACTGGATTTGTGACTTCCTGTCAGAAAGGTCACAGTAGAAGTGAAAGGTATCTTTACAATTAAGGGGTATCTTTACAATTAATCTGAATATGGGGGGAGGGGGATAAAGTATGGCCTCAATACAACTGTCGCGCAAACGGAATGAAGGAGGATGTGCCGTACATCAGAGCTGGATGAAGCATGGAATGGAATTTTAGCAGTGAGAGCGTAAACAAAAAGTCTGGCAAAAGAACATCTATTAGATCAGTAAAATTAATTGCACACATGGATATGTGTAGAGAGTAACGTGATGATTGCTGTTGCCTGCAATCTATTACGCCGCGTATTAATTAAACCTAGAACTTTATTTCGGAGTCCCCTGCAAGGTATATGATCTATGGAAGAGGAATGATCAAAGGACGGTTTGATCTCTAACACTTACATCACACGCACTTGTGAGAGTAACAGGAAAGAAAAGAACTAAAAACCTTCACCACAGCACACGTGGGTAGCAAGAGGGACTGTTCCCTTCTTTTTAACAAGCTGTATAAATGAATAAATTTCTATTAAAGTGAATTACTATAAAAATGAAGCATAAATAAGAATGACAATTAATTCTAATATTCTGCAGCGGAAGATCACTGTAGACTTTCTCATTAGATCACGACCACGTGGTCATCACAAACAAAAGCGTGCACAAAGAAAGTTATCAAGTGAGACGAATTGCACAAAATTCAGTCATAAACTCACGGAAATCATACGCAATACACATGCTCTCGCGAAAGGGATACTAAACAAAGTGAACTGAATTACAATAAACTCAAGACTGCTCCACGTGTTTGATTAAAAGTTCAAGTGAACAATAGCTTACACCGTTCCTAGATTTTATCGCATTTAACACTCGCGAAGTAGCAAGTAAAATTTGTTACACACGATAATAAAATATGAACGATGAAAGGGATCATTTACTTTGACTAGCTTTCAAAAAGTAACATTAAACACAACATTAAGTTCGCATCGAAAAGGCACACTTAGCGCCAGTGGGTCTCACCCGTCTCACGACCCCCTGAACACTCCACGAGCATTCGCACTCCAACCCAAACCGCACCCCGTACTTACGGAAGTGGACAGAGGAACCCCTATTGTGGTGCCAACCTATACAAAAGGTTCGTCCAAGAGAAACAGAAACCTCTTTGCTGCCTGGTTCGTGTTTCTTACAGTTGGCTTTTCTGGCACAGTGGCAGACTATTAAACTCCCACGGATCTACACACTGAAATCCTTTCACACTCTCATTCATACATTCAACTCATCGGACAAGAAGAGGAAACAATAGAGGCATTGAAATATGGCACTTAATTGTATCAGACACGCGTATGGGGCTCCAACAAGTACCAATAACCTAATGAAATGTTAAAACGAAATATGGATAGTATACTGTGGCCACCACACACACACACTCAGCTGCACTATCGTTTCCCTTTTCTTCTTTACATCTAGGGTAATGGACCGTTTGCACCCTCAATTGAGGTAAACAAATGAAGCTGTGTGGTGTGGCAAAATCAGCAAGAAGCTCATGAAGAGACCCTGCAGTATTAATCGACGGAAAATCGCCGAGTTACACGGAAGTGATTCCTTGTCTTCCTCAAGGAAGAAATCTGATGTTGCCCTTTGGAATGTTTGCAGATGATACTGTTATTTATCGTCTAGCACACTCATGAGAAGATCAAAGCCAATTGGAAAGTGACTTAGATACGGCATCTGTGTGGTGCGAAAAGTGGCAATTGTCTCTGAATAAAGAAAAGTGTGAGGTCATCCACTTGGGTACAAAAAGAAATCCTTTAAATTTACATTACACGGTACATTACACGAATTTAAACGCTGCTACTTCAACTAAATACCTAAGAATTACAATTGAGAACAGGTTAAATTGGAACGATAACACAGATAATGTTGCAGGGAAGGCAAACCACAAATTGCGTTTTATTGGCAGAACACTTAGAAGATATAACTGGTCTGCTAAAGAGACTCTAAGCTTGTCCGTTCTCTGTTGTCTGCTGCGCAGTATGGCTCAAAATGGCTCTAAGCGCTATGGGACTTAACATCTGAGGTCGTCAGTCCCCTAGACTTAGAACTACTTAAACCTAACTAACCTAAGGACTTCACACACATCCATGCCCGAGGCAGGATTCGAACCTGCGACCGTAGCAGCAGCGTGTTTCCGGACTGAAGCCCCTACAACCGCTCGGCCACAGCGGCTGGCGTGCCGTATGGGGATCCTAGTTAGATAGGATTGACTGTGGACATCGAAAAGGTCCTAAGATGTGCACCTCGTTTTGTATTATCGCAAAATATAGTAGATACTGTCACGGGTATGATAAGTGAGTTGCGGATGACAATCATTAAAACAAAGGCGTTTGTCGTTGCGGCGAGATCTTGTCACGAAATTTCAATCTCTAACTTTCTCCTCTAAACGCGAATACATTTTACTGTCACCACCCAGCATAGGGAGGAATGATCATCCTAATGAAACAAGACAAATCAGAGCTTGTACAGAAAGACTGAAGTGCTCATTTTTCCCACGCGCTGTTAGAGAATGGAACGATAGAGAAAGAGACTGGAGGTGGTTGAAAGTGCCCTTTACCAAGCACTTAAATGTGGGTTGCAGCGTAGTTGTGTACATACAGATGTAGGTGTAGATGTTTACAACAATTCGTTGTAATATCTGTATTGAATTCACATTAACAGTAATTCAGTACAGTTTATCACCATGCAGTAAGACGATCAAGGGACGGAAAAGAATCAACCTGTGGGAGTTTTCGAAGCGCCAGGAAATCAAGTAAAATTTCATTGATGTCGACAGTCAAGGAAGTCAACAACAAATTAGAAAAAAAAAGGGTTCTTAACGAAACATCGATCAACCTATGTCAGTTCATTTCCACCAGAGTTGAAATATCTACAACAGGTATCTACATTACCATTACAATTACCACTACCGCCAGAAACAGCATTTCTTTCGTCACCCAAGCTATAATACAAGAATCACGTCGAATGCACTTTACCTGCAGAACATGGAAATCAAATCTGTCATAGAAAACCGCGATGTCTAATATCTCAAAATGAAATGTGCCCTCATATCTACTAATTCTTCACTTCCCGCTCTGTTACCAGTCACACCATTATTTGTCAACAAACACTAGTCCGCTGTTTGATCCACGGTAACGTAATGGTGAGCCGCTCGAGGTAGCCGCGCGGTTTGAGGCGCACGGTCCGTGCGGCTCCCCCATCGGAGGTTCGAGTCCTCCCTCGGGCATGGGTGTGTGTGTGTTGTCCTTAGCGTAAGTTAGTTTAAGTTATATTAAATAGTGTGTAAGCTTAGGGCCCGATGACCTCAGCAGGTTGGTTCCATAAGACCTTAACACAAATTTGCAAATACGTAATGATGCTCAATAACGAAAGCAATGAGTAACGAATATATTGTAACGAGTATGTGTCTCGACAACACCGAATCTATATGGTTCACAATCAGTCGTTACTTTGAAACTTCCTGGCAGATTAAAACTGTGTGCCGGATCGAGACTCGAACTCGGGACCTTTGCCTTTCGCAGGCAAGTGCTCTACCATCTTCTTTTTGTTTCTGTTCGGTATTGTTCGTTGCGTTTTTTAACTGGGCGGACGTCACAAGACATCCGTTCAAGTTGATCGTTGATTCCTTTACTCAGTTTTTTTATTAAAGAGGGCGAACAGCCCTCTGACCGAACACGCTGAGCTACTGTGCCGGCAGCATCTGAGCTACCCAAGCACGACTCACGCCCCGTCCTCACACCTTTACTTCTGCCAGTACCTCGCCTCCTACCTTCCAAACTTAACAGAAGCTCTCCTGCGAACCTTACTTTCACTGGCATAACACGGGCAATCTGAGGAGTCCTTATGGACGACGGCATGAGCAGTGGCAAGCCATGACCATTTAAGGTCACCGTGCTGCGGTAACTGCGTTCTTCCCTCAGTGTGCGAAAAACCCCTATTCAACGCGCTGTAAGTTATTAAAGAGTCAGCCATTTGCCGTACGCCAGGAACTGTAGCCTGCGAAACAAGGCTGCATTTCTACGCACATGTATTGCATACGAGATCTGTCCAAAAAATTCCGGAACTTCGTACACAAAATTTTTCTACGCTTACATTTTACTTATTGTGCATGGTCTCCTCCGAAACACCTCAACTGATACACCGCTCCCTACGCGTTTCCAATTCCGGAATCGGTCTTGGTACGCCTCTTGCTGGTTCGCGCGAAGCGCCGTCTACGAATTTTATTTTCTCTTATCCATCGTTGCAAATCTTCGTCCTTTCTATCGGGTTTTCAAATTTGGAAATAAAAGAAGTCCACAGGATACAGGTATGGAGAGTACGGAGGGTGGGGCAGCACAGTGATTTCGTTTTTTGTGAAATAGTCACGCACCAACAGGGATCAATGTGCGGGTGCATTATCGTTACGCAAGAGTCATGAACTGTCTCGCCACATTTCGGACCGTTTCCTTTTCATATTTTCTCACAGACGTCGCCAACACGTGCCGATTATAGTACCATACATTAACAGTTTGTCCCTGTAGCACAAACTCATGAATAACTAAACCTACAAAGCCAAAGAAAATTATAAATATGGCTTTGACACTTGACCTGAGGTAACGAACGTTTTTGATCTTGGAGAACCTTTCCCAATCCACTGTGAAGACTGAACCTTCGTCTCAACGTCATAACCGTAGACCCACGTCGCCAACTGTGAGCGGTGGCTAATACAAAATTTTACAAGTGTGCTGCAGTATTACAAAAATAAACAGATTGGGTTTCACTATATAGTCATGATAGGCGAGACTTAGTATCGTTCTGATATTAGCTTTACCTAATGCACTAACAAGTACTTTGTTTGTATGTTTATCATTTCCGCTATATTTTTTAATTAATGCATTAATATGTAACAGCTCTTTCACTCCTTCCATACGACACGTATCACACTTCATGAATAACAAACATGGAAAGCAAAAAGTGCATTACAAACATCACACCCACAGATGCAACCCTCTTCCTACACTTCTATACTCGCTTCTTTTATCGCCACCTATAGCAGTGGTTCACAACCTGGGGATAGTTACCACCTGACGGGTAAAATGAAATTTTCTGAGGGATAAAAACTAAACTCTTCGATTCTTTTTCTGTCACAAAACTAAATTATTTTGAAAAGATGACTACTACTATCACAATTTTGTAAGACCCTAATATTGTTTACATAAGTTATCAATAATTATTTTTTATCAATTAATAGCATTAATCTGGTGGAGGTTACAAGTTCCTCATATAGTTCATCCATTACACACACATGTCGTGCTTTGTCCCGTACATTACAGATGATAAAAGTGAGACATACTGGTAACAAATGCCAAATATTTCAAGAAAATGTCTTCTCCATGGTGTAGATAGTATCTGCAGTCGTCCAGAGACTGTTTCATTACTCCCTTCGAAACAGATAAATGAACGATGTGACAGTACGACACAGCAGTAACTACAGAAGACTGTACAAAAAAATGGTTCAAATGGCTCTGAGCACTATGGGACTTAACAGCTATGGTCATCAGTCCCCTAGAACTCAGAACTACTTCAAACCTAACTAACCTAAGGACAGCACACAACACCCGGTCATCACGAGGCAGAGAAAATCCCTGACCCCGCCGGGAATCGAACCCGGGAAACCGAGCGCGGGGAGCGAGAACACTACCGCACGACCACGAGCTGCGGACTACTGGACAAAGTATTATTATTAGAATGGTCAGACACAAAGCATTAGCAGCCTGAAGTCGTCCAATTTGTGCCAGATCAGAAGTAAGGAGCCCAGCAATCGCAGGATTCACAAGCAGTAACTACAATTCAAGTACCTCAACTAGTTTGATTTTAAATAGGGTTGCAGTGGGCAGGTGAAGCAAGTGGCGCAATGGAGAGGAGTAATGCAATGGAACCACGTTTTGTACCAAATATCTACATTCATTGTGGATAGTTAGCTTTCTTAGCTGAGAAGAAGTTGTGGGTAGCACTTACGATGCACCACGAATTCCTTCGTCATTCATTCTAACACCCCCCCTCCCCCCCTCTCGACAAACACACACACACAAACTAAATGTCATTCATCTTACATCATTTTAAAAAGAAAAGTCTTTCATTCTACAGTTTAGTTAGGTACTAAACTTGGTGAATATGAAGGGGGAGGGGAACAGATGGCAGGGGGGAGGGGGGTGGTACTAGCTAATGTCTGATTGCACTCAGGGGTAATGATCTAGGAAAGGTTGGGAACCAGTGACGTATAGCCTTTTGACTTATAACAGAAGTAACCATAACTGAACTGAATGTATTAATTTTATAAAATGTGTAAATTGAAATATTTAAATATATTTAAATTTTATAATTAACAGTTTAACATTATGAGGAATAAAAAAGTTATGGTAGCAGCAAAGATCGACTCCAAACCGGCGAATTGACAGTCAGTGTACTTGATTACTGGACCACGGCACCAACACAGAGAGCATTGCTCAAGAATCCCTCGTACTCTTCTCGTAAATCTTTAGAGAGTATTTTAACTTTTGCCACGATCCACTCAAGCGAAATACTCTGGGAACCTGAAACGGGCATCTGCCTTCTTCTACACACAGTCTAAGCCAGATCGGTGAGTCACGTTGTTTGTTGGATTTAAATGTGGAGGAGGTCTACCAAACTCTTTAACTCTCATTTTCTCCTCCAAGTTCTACTTGGAAAGGGCCTCCTTAGCACATCGTGCACAGAATTCGCCATGCTCCTCACACAATACTTTACACGTAATTTCGAAGAAAAGTAATGGCCTGGTGGTGTGAGCAACGTAGCACCCTCAGTGCCTGCAAGCAGGACGTCACATCATCAGAGCATGCGCTGTCGAAAACAGGCAGCTTTGTCTCTTCTCTGTGTTGGTCGTAGTGCGGCAGACTGTCATTTCAGAACTCGACACCGGTTTCTAGTTATTCCAGAGAGAACGCTATAAAACATGTTTCTGCCCGCTTTATTTGCTTTTTAGCAAATATTCGGAGAGAAATAGGGTAATTTTAGTGCGATTTCCATCTTGCATTCGAAGAGAAACTAAATAATTTTAGTGTGATATTTACAGTCGAATAATGTGGACGAATCGTCAAATGTCATCAGTCTCGCGACGGTCTTTCGTTATTTATTCGAACTGGCCATACAGACGCAGTCTTTTTGCGCCCAATAACAAGGAGGCGGAGCAGCGGCCGATATTCGTTCGGAGCGACAGTTGGCGCCGAGAAGTGTCGCAATTGCCGGAATGTTGGCGCCACTGGTGGAGATAGCGCCCGGTCCCCAGTAGGACAGCCACTCCAGCACACGTGTGCGCGCCTTCCGCAGCCCGGCACGTGTGTCGCAGGCAATCCCGCGCTGAAAGCCCAGCTTAGCACACCGCCACCCAAATAGCGGCCTCGCGCCAAATTGGACGCCGGCGCGCCGCACCGCTCCGCCACAGATGGGAAAAACGCCGAGCACCTGACACGCAGGGGCTGCCGGGCCCAACTGAGGCGCGTGTTTCGTCGCAAGACTTTCCGCAGAGTGCCGCCGTTACGGGGACAGCTTGCTGTAGAACCGAGAGCACGAGTTCTTCACGCTTGTGCGCCGCGTGTTTCCACAGACGAGTTTCCCGCCATCCGCACGGTCGTGGTTGCGACCACGCGCGATGCACACGCTTCCTCTTTGCGTACTAGTTACAACGGTACTGCAGATATCCAGACATATTACAAAAATGGATGTACGTATGTTCCACACCTCCTCTTGAACCACTGGACCGATTTAAGCTAAACTTGGTACACTACACATTTCACTTACTGTCTGGAAAAAATCGCTTTGGACGAAACAACCACCCACCTATCAAAAGGGTGGGGATCAAAGAGCAGTGTAGCCCACGACGCGCGAATATCCATACTTAATTCATCCAGTATTTTAGAATGAGACTGCTTAGTGAGTTGCAACAAACTTTACGCATGATTTCAAACCATTACGAAACTTTTGTCTGCTTACAACCTCCACAAAATGACAAACGGAAAAAAAAGTTTTCGCTGTTAATGCAGTAAAACTGCCGTATGAAGCATGATGTTTTAGTTTATTACTTCTTTAGTACTAAGTGTATTCACGACATATTTTGCAGACAGTAATAACTAAAGAAAAGGATTTTAAGCTGCAGCACATTAAAAAAAATTCACACAGACTGATCAGTATATGCACTTGGGGACATGAAATGCATCAAAATTAGCCCAGTTTGTTGCAGTTTTCTGTGAGACTACTAAACTTTGCATATTTCCATTCTATTCTAAGAGGTGCAACAACAAAGTAATGACACTGATGTGAAAAAAATGTTGCTTACCGTCTTAGTCAAGTTCTGTGTTGTCTCCTTCAAAGTAGTTCCCTTCTGATTGCACACACTATTTCCAGCGCTTATGCCATGTAATATACTCGAAGACCCTCGTCACAGCTTTTTGGACATCTTGTGTTGTTTGAAAATGGTGTCCCTTGACCGCTGCTTTGACTCTTGGAAATAGAAAAAAGTCGCACGGAGCGATATCTGGTGAATAAGATGGCTATCGTAGTACTGAAATTTGTTTTGAGGTTAAAAATTGCTGTACTGACAGAGCAGTATGGGATGGCACATTATCGTGATGCAGAATCCAATTATCAGCAATGTTGGCACGGACACGAAGAATTCCTTCACGAAGTCTTTCTAAAATTTCTTTGTAGTAATATTGGTTAACTGTTTGTCCAGGAGGCACCCACTCTTTATGAACAATTCCCTTGGAATCAAAGAAGCACACAAGCATGAATTTCACTTCTGACTTTGACATGCGAGCTTTTCTTTTTGGTCTGGATGATCCCTTTGAGCACCACTGCAAACTTTGGCGTTTTGTCTCTGGATCATATTGAAAAAACCAACTTTCATCACCCGCAATAACACGACTCAACAATTCTGGATCGATTTCCGTTTTGCTCTAATAGATCGTGTTTCTCTCTGTTGTGGTGTGAGATTTTTGGGGACCATTTTTGCACAAATCTTTCTCATACCAAGGTCTTCACTTACTATTAGACGAACCGTTTCTCGATTGATGTTCGGTTCTTCTGCATTTTCACGGGTAATCTTCGATCAGGTCATACAAGTTACGACTGAGGAGTTGCATCGACGTGCCGCTTGGACTAGAAGCAGCTTATAGACCAAGGTCAAAGACATTGTGCCGTCGCAAGCCTGCAGGGTTGTCACATCTTGAAAAGAAAATCCGTCTCATTACTTTATTGTCGCACCTTGTATGCTTAAGCACTCCCCCCCCCCCCCCAGGCAATTTTTGATTGCGTATTTAATAGCTTAGACAGATTTTTTCTCTTCTTGAACAGAATTTTAAGATTTTGTTTGATCAGAAGTTAAAATGTGGATGATAAATATATTTAAAATATTTATGGAAACCACCAGCGAGAATGGTTAACCTCAGCAACAATAGTCAACCTCATTAACAATGTTCAACTTGTAGCTGTGAAATCAAATAAAATTTAAACAACGATGCTGTAACAGTAGAGCTTAAATTCCGTTAGTACTGGCATGCATTTAACGGTTCCTGTCTATCGACTGTGCGTTGTCTCTTTAACTGCGGCAGTGTTTTACCAGAATGGATTTTTCACAGTCAAATCATGCCGAAGTTTAAGAAGGAGAAGTTGTGTACACTTTAAGAAATTTAAGAAACACTGAGCTTCCTAACTCGAAACCTAAGCTCACTACTCTGATACACACCCACACTTCAGGATCTGAGAAGCAGCAGTCACTAGCTGAGTTTAGTGCGGATCTTGCAATGGCATTAATCCTGTCAGGAACTACAATTCACAAGGTAAGCAATCCTGCATTCAAATCATTTGTTGAGAAGAACACACAAAGGGCAGTACCGGATGAAAGCACTCTGAGAGTTCCACACAGCCAACTTACGAGAACGTTTTAAAGAAAGTAAAAGAGGCGGTTCGCAAGCTGAAACTATTGATTAGCTGCGAAATTATACTTTGAATCTGTTGATTTTTCATTGTCTTCTGAAAATTACGCTTTTTATACTGTATCAACTTGAGAGAAGACAAATTCCTGCACCATAAAGCTATCATTCAAAGACTCACATGTGAACTTGTGGCCAGGGGGCATACAATAGGAATAAGTCTGGCTTGTGGTGGCTAACCAAGCACGCTATATGCTTTCAGCTTTCCAACAATTGAAGGACATGCACTCTAATCTCTCAGCCAGGTGACATGTACTGCACATGGTCTACACTGTGCTTGCGAAAGTACCAGGGAGAATTACTGCATGTAAATGATTTCATCACAGATCTGAAGAAGATTCTGGTAAAGGCTCCCAGTCGTCATGCTTTGTATAAAAAATGAGAGGGCTCCACCTCCCACAGTTTCCTGTCACCACAAGATGGGACGCTTGGCTAAGATTCGCTGTTTTCTTGCGCGAAAAGTTTGATAATATCAAACGCCTCACATGTGCCCTAGGCTCAATGGTCGCAGCAGCCATCACCCAAGCAGGCCCAACATAGTCAACAAGAAAGACCTAGATTTGGAACCTGGTGTGATTCAGAGTTTGGAACAAGAAGGTACGGGAGGAGGAACAACAGAAGATGTTGATGAGAGATCTGGACGTCCTTGATGGATTTTCATACGATAAATTCGAATTAAATTTGGTAAAAATTCATATGTGGAAACTTTTGCAACTCTGACTGAACTTTCTTTGCGGATGCTGACAAGACATGCTCCATTGCTTTCTATAGATGTCGAGCGGAGTTTCTCTGTATATAATGAGCTACTGAACTTATAGCGGCAGCGAATTAGTGTCAGAAACATTGAAATGGTGTGTGGAACTCAATATAACAGAAGCCTGTAAATGGGGTATAGAAAGTTAATTTAGCTGGTTTAAATCAAAATAAAACAATTTCATCAGCACCTTTTTGTAAGTATTTTCAGAACCTTCCCCCCTCCCTTTCCTGACCACAATTTGCTCCTTAAAATCCTTGCACTAGTAATCACATATATCACTGAGTGTAACAGCAAAATTATATCATTGCACGACACATAATTTAGGAGATATGATGTCATAAATACTGAGATCTTGCATAACATTTTAGCTTATTACTTCTTTACTGCTAACTCTGTTCGCAACACATTTTGAAGACAGTATCCAATATGCCTTTGAGTTTACCTAGAAAAATATATCGCTGTACAACACGTCGTTCAGGATATAGAACATCATAAACATTGAGCTGTGTGAAAATGAAATTGCAGGGCGAAATTTCCTCGAGATACAGATGAAATATGAGAACAAATCCCTGGATCTATTTCAACCAACTTGGTACTCATATTCGTTACGATCCGGAAAGAAATACTGTGGGGGAGATAACTTGAAGAGAGAAGGGGTAGGAGGAGGACAAATATGGGGAAGAAGGAGATGGACAGATGGAGAGGGGAGGGGAAATGGACAGAGAAAGTGGGAGGGGGGAATGAGCAGAGAAAGGAAAGAGGAGGAGATGGACAGAGGGAGGGAGGAGTAGCATATGGGTAGAGACAGGGGTAGGACAAGATGGACAGAGGGAGGGTCTGGAGGAAATGGACAGAGGGAGGAGAGTGGAGGAGGTGGACTGATAAAGGAGGGGAGGAGATCGAGAGAGAGAGAGAGAGAGGGAGAGGGAGAAGGAGGAGACGAACTAGTAGGGGTAGTCATAGGATTTTAACCATAACCTCGAAAAAGCAAAATTACATAATTGAATTTTTGGTTGACGAAATCTTCTCGTGTTATCAGCCGAGTCGTGGCATCGCGTTGTTCCCACGTTTCGACAAGTTTCCCACTCAGCGTCTTCAGGCGAAGATATAATATCGATAACTTTTCCGTGATTCCAGCTGCGCCACTTTGTTATGTGGTATGTGTCCAAAAGAAAAGACACTACAGATTTAATTAAGGCGATTAAGGCCATTGATCCTTTCAGTACAGATGCTCACCAAACTCGAACTCTTACGGGAATTGGTGAGATGTCAGGAATAATGAGGCTAATGAGCAGGGAATTATATCAATAGTGTGTGGTGTAAGTTGAGAATTTGGAGTATGACGGGAGGCGTGCTAGGGTAGTCCGTGCAGCTGTGGTGACCACTGTGTCCAGTTGGCGTAGTGGTCAATATTAAGCAGGATGCCCAGGTTCGAATCCTGTTCCAGCACAAAGTTTCAAATTTTCAACCTGCCCCACGAACATAAATTAGTGCTCACTGACAGCTACTGTCTTATTTCTTAGTGTGTTCTGTGCTGGCGAAAGGTGTCGCCAGCACACCGGCTGGCAAAGATGTAGCGAGAAGATCGATAGCAGGCACTGGATCAAGTGCGTGTATCAGAAGAGAGGCCAAAGACAAACTCGCAAGCAACACACCTCCAACGCCATTTCGACCACAAATATTTAGGCCGCCGCCGCTGACCGGAGGGTCTCGGTCTCAGTCCCAGTCATTAGCTCAGTCTCTCAACCACTAGCAACCACTAGGTTAGTCACTATCCTAGATGGCATCTGTCAGTTCACATCATCGGCTACAAGAGTATATAAGCGATCGGGTAATGTTTATAGCGGGACTTGCACTTCACCAGCAGTGAGGCTAATCTGTACTGTTATTTGAAGAGTTTGTGCCACAACACATGGACTCTCTTAAAAATAAGTAGCTTCCTGTTCATGTAAATAAGGAATCCTGTTAACACATGTGTGCAGTTGTGTTGTAGAAAGACGATACCGGCCACCAAACAACAACCTCTCCCTTGTTTCCTATGGTACAAGACTCAACATGTTCTAGCACTATGCTACGGTCCTGCAGCGAGGGGGTGTCAGTGATGGTTAGAACTGTACATGTGTACCTGCAAACTAACCAAAAAAATTACGTAACTTTTTTTTCTATATGTAATGCTGACAGAAAGCAGATGGCAGTTATAAGAGTCGAGGGGTATGAAAGGGAAGCAGTGGTTGGGAAGGGAGTGAGACAGGGTTGCAGACTCTCCCCGCTGATATTCAATCTCTATATTGAGCAAGCAATGAAGGAAACAAAAGAAAAATTCGGAGTAGGTATTAAAATCCATGTAGAAGAAATAAAAACATTGAGGTTCGCCGATGACATTGTAATTCTGTCAGAGACAGCAAAGGACTTGGAAGAGCAGTTGAACAGAATGGACGGTGTCTTGAAAGGAGGGTATAAGATGAACACCAACAACAGCAAAACGAGGATAATGGAATGTAGTCGAATTAAATCGGGTGATGCTGAGGGAATTAGATTAGGAAATGAGACACTTAAAGTAGTAAAGGAGTTTTGCTATTTGGGGAGCAAAATAACTGATGATGGTCGAAGTAGAGAGGATATAAAATGTAGACTGGCAATGGCAAGGAAAGCGTTTCTGAAGAAGAGAAATTTGTTAACATCAAGTATAGATTTAAGTTTCAGGAAGTCGTTTCTGAAAGTATTTGTATGGAAGTGAAACATGGACGATAAATAGTTCGGACAAGAAGGGAATAGAAGCTTTCGAAATGTGGTGCTACAGAAGAATGCTGAAGATTAGATGGGTAGATCACATATCTAATGAGGAGGTATTGAATAGAATTGGGGAGAAGAGGAGTTTGTGGCACAACTTGACAAGAAGAAGGGACCGGTTGGTAGGACATGTTCTGAGGCATCAAGGGATCACAAATTTAGCATTGGAGGGCAGCATGGAGGGTAAAAATCGTAGAGGGAGACCAAGAGGTGAATACACAAAACAGATTGAGAAGGATGTAGGCTGCAGTACGTACTGCGAGATGAAGAAGCTTGCACAGGATAGAGTAGCATGCTGACCTTACTACAAAGAGCCTCGCCTGCATATCAGTGTGCGGTGTGGTTGAAATAAACTAAAATCCCCGAACGCTCTAAAGCCAAAGAGGAGAGGAATAAGAAATTTAGAGATACGCCCAAGTGCGTCACGGAGGTAAGACGTTTACCTTTATTATCCACTGGAAAGGGAGGTAAGCGAAGGGAAGCAAAGACTGCTCGTTAAGAGTAGAAAATTAGTCGCGGTCATGCGGTGCGCTGTGTTTGGGTATTAAAGGAACAGTGGGGGAGCGCGAGGGCCCTAGAGGGCAGAGCCGGCGGGGCGGGCGTGCCGGCGCAAGGCGCGCGGCTGAGGGGGCTAATGAGCCCTCCAATAGGAGCGCGCCGCGGCACGAGTGGCCGCCGACGTCACGGCCCGGCCTCTCGTGCGCCGCAATTGTCCTCGAGGGGTAAGGAACGCTGTCGTTAGCCCGGCCGCTCGGCCGGCGCCAGAAACGCTGCATTTAGACCCGCTCTCTGCGGTCCCGTGTTCGCTTCGCGGCGGGTGCAGCTTGCAGCCGGTACATACCAACGATTACAAACGCTACTGAAGTGGCGCCGCACGTCGTAGCCTTCCGCAGTGATACGGTGAGCTATACCGTTCACATAGAACGCCTCAAATTCTACGCTGCGGCACAGTTTTCAGTATGGCGACAGCTGACATGACTCCTACAGTTATTTATTATTAAGAGTGACGTAAAGCCCAAGCGACTGGAAAAAAGCGCAGAACGGATCCTCAAAATTACAGACCAATATCCTTAACATCGGTTTGTTGCCGGATTCTCGAACATATTCTCAGTTCGAATATAATGAATTTCCTTGAGACAGAGAAGTTGCTGTCCATGCATCAGCATGGCTTTAGAAAGCATCGCTCCTGCGAAACGCACCTCGCCCTTTTTTCATATGATATCTTGCGAACCATGGATGAAGGGTATCAGACGGATGTCATATTCCTTGACTTCCGGAAAGCGTTTGACTCGGTACCCCACTGCAGACTCCTAACTGAGGTACGAGCATTGGGGATTGGTTCCCAAGCATGTGAGTGGCTCGAAGACTTCTTAAGTAATAGAACCCAGTACGCTGCCCTCGATGGTGAGTGTTCATCGGAGGTGAGGGTATCATCTGGAGTGCCCCAGGGAAGTGTGGTAGGTCCGCTGTTGTTTTCTATCTACATAAATGATCTTTTGTATAGAGTGGATTGCAATGTGCGGCTGTTTGCTGATGATGCTGTGGTGTACGAGAAGGTGTCGTCGTTGAGTGACCGTAGGAGGATACAAGATGACTTGGACAGGATTAGTGATTGATGTAAAGAATGACAGCTAACTTTAAATATAGATAAATGTAAATTAATGCAGATGAACAGGAAAAAGAATCCTGTAATGTTTGAATGCTCCATTAGTAGTGTAGCGCTTGAAACAGTCACGTCGGTTAAATATTTAGGCGTAACATTGCAGAGCGATATGAAGTAGGACAAGCATGTAATGGCAGTTGTGGGAAAGGCGGATAGTCGTCTTCGGTTCATTGGTACAATTTTGGGAAGATGTGGTTCATCTGTAAAGGAGACCGCTTATAAAACACTAATACGACCTATTCTTGAGCACTGCCCGACCGTTTGGGATCCCTATCCGGTCGGACTGAGGGAGGACATAGAAGCAATACAGAGGCGGGCTGCTAGTTTTGTTACTGGTAGGTTTGATCATCACGCGAGTGTTACGGAAATGCTTCTGGAACTCGGGTGGGAGTCTCTAGAGGAAAGGAGGCGTTCTTTTCGGGAATCGCTCCTGAGGAAATTTAGAGAACCAGCATTTGAAGCTGACTGCAGTACAATTTTACTGCCGCCAATTTACATTTCGCGGAAAGACCACAAAGATAAGATAATAGAGATTAGGGCTAGTACGGAGGCATATAGGCAGTCATTCCTCGTTCCGTTTGGGAGTGGAACAGGGAGAGAAGATGCTTGTTGTGGTACGAGGTACTCTCCACCACGCACCGTATGGTGGATTGCGGAGTATGTATGTAGATGTAGATGTAGAATGACCTAAACATTGCACCGCAGAAACTGCTAGTGATGTGCAGTTTTTACAGAATGAACTGGTAGTCAAGGGCTCGTATTTTTAGCCGATTAAAAGGTTGGAATAACACATAGAAAGCGCACATTTTGTGGAAACATACACTTTTTTAAATGGAAGAATGCCTACTGACATTAACAAACAAAGTAGGGTAAATTAGAATGTCAGTGGTGTTCGTTGCAAGGGTCTACTGAGAGTCGTTTACGAGGTATCGTATTTTGAAAAGCTCCCACACCCACAATACCTGTGACAGCACACACTAAACAACAACACGAATACATACATTAGTTATGTTGTATTCTCCAACAGTTTACTGAAGTAATTTCTTCTACGATACAATAGCTGGCTGTACAATAGATGTAGACGTCCGTCGATCTAGCCGGTCGGCTAGTACTTCGATCGGCAGTGCAGTACAGCGGCTTCGGTGATATCTTCTCGGAGACTCTGCTATAGCGGTTGCCATTAGCAGCGGACGAAGACTTGACTGCCTTCGACCGGCCGGGCCTATATAGTGAGCTGGAGCCAATAGAAACCCGGCGTAGGAATCCGTGGCCGGATATGTCGCGGCGACCTCTGCAAGGAAGGGTTCCTATTAATCGACTGGAATCTTCGGCGTGTTTACCTGATGTCTTCGCCTGTTTGGCTGTTGGTTTGTTTCCCTCATAGCGTGGCTGTTATGCGGTGCTGCCTGCCATTTAGGGGAACCCGATGGCAGACAGTACAAGTTATACGAATTCTGACCAGTTACGAGACAATTGACTATCATAGGCTCTGTTCAAAATGACCACCACCAGCAGCAATACAAGCTTCCAGCTTGGTATGGAACGACTGCTGCACACGTGCTAGTATTTCAGCGGAGATGGCCCAAGAGGTTGTAGTAATACATCGTTGCATATCATCGGGTGTAGTTGGTATGTCGTTATAATCAGCGTCTTTCAACTTTCCCCATAGAAAAAAAGTCTACAAGTGTCAGATCCGGGGGACGGGCCGGCCAAGGTACAGGTCCTCTGCGTCCAGTCCAACGATTTGGAAACTCGTGAAGACATGCTGTAGCACTTTGTGCGCTATGCGCTGGACAGCCATCATTTTGGTACCACAGGTTCCTTCTAGTCTGGAGAGGAATGTCTTCTGTCATCCGTGGAAGACGGTCTGTTTGGAGGCTGCGACATTTGTGCGCATTCAGTGTTCCATCTATGAAATATAGGCCTATGGGCTGATGGTTCCTTACCCCATACCACACGTTTGCACTCCATGGGCGCTGACGTTCCATCTGACGAAACCAACGGGGATCGTCAACAGACCAACTGTATGTTCCGGCGGTTTACCTGGCCATGACTGGTATACGTGTCTTCATCACTAAACAAGGTATGTGATACGTCTGGAGTATCCTGTCGTAACGCCCATGTACGGAGGTTAACACGAGTCTCATAATCGTTTCCATGCAGCTCAAGATGGAGAGAGATGTGATAGAGATGGAACCTTGTCGTGCTTCGAGGATTTACACGTAAATTTTGGAACCACTCGACTTTCTGCCGCCTCGAACACGCGATATTTTAAAGATTAGTGTTAGAGAGATCCCAATTTACTGCGCGACACATGTCTGTGTGTGCAGGATTGACGTTTATCGTGGGAAGACAGCAGTTGCGACAGACGAGCGGCACCAACAAGTGTTTGCCCGTCACGCCTTGGAAGCTGTATTAAAAGGACAAGGAGTGTCTGTGTAATATTCCGTGGTTTTTGGTACTGTGATTACTGCAAAAAAGACAAACGAACAATTGACCACAGACTTTTACTTCATGGCAAGACATATGTCATGTTCAAAAATGATTTGGGCACTAAACTGTGTTTAATTAATTCTAATGTTTGACGACTAAGTTGACTTGCACAAGTTTAAATGTTTATACGAGAAACGGAAAAGTTGTTTTTTTGTGATAGTTGAAAATATATTGCTATTGAACTGAAAGTATTCGGCGAGTAACCAATTATTTCGAAAGTAGAGTCTTTTAAATTCCTATAACCACTGAGAGTGTTCGGAGAAGTTTTGGAAGATCGAGCTAGCTGTTTATCCAGAGAAGAGGATAGGCTGGACGCATCAAGTAAGTCAACCGATGAGAGGGAGGTGTGAATTTTGAATGCAATCCAGTTTCGCACCGCTTCTCGTGTCGTCAAAACGTTAGAACCTATGTCGATGGAGAATGCTTGAGACACTGGCCAGACCCATGCCATTTACTCGAGCAATTGCGAAGGAGCTAACGTGTGGCCCCTCTTCGGTCGTCACTTGTTTCCTTCTGTTACGTTATCTGTGTGTTACACGACCACTTCCACGTAACTGGTTGAAGCGATGGACGCGCGGTTTGAGGCGTCGTCTCACGGACTGCGCGGCTCCTCCTGCCGGAGGTTCGAGTCTTCCCTAGGACATGGGTGTATGTATTGTTCTTAGTAAATTAGTTTAAGTTAGCTTAAGTAGTGGCTAAGTCTAGGGACTGATGACTCCAGCAATTTGGTCCCTTAGGAATTCACACACATTTGAACATTTCTGAAGGGGTTGATAAACAAGAGCCGAGATAGTTGACGTCTGTTGGCGTATTTTGCCGCATGCACGGTACAAGAGCGAGGTGCATTCTTCCTACACTCTCCATTAACCATGAGGGTGTCGCCTTTTTCTGCATTGGTGAATTCCATCGCCCACTCACGACCTACTACTTAGACTGTCACACAATAACTGACAAGCTTGTTGCAATGCATTAAGCGAACACACAAGCACACTGCAAGCAAACATAACATCGTACCCAGAACTACACAGGTTGAATGCTATAACCAACTGTCGGTATGGGAACTTTTCAAAATACGTTATCTCGCAAATGACTCGCTCTAGGATCTTGCAACGAACACCACTGACATTCTAATTTACCCTACTTTCAATTTGTTGATGTCACTTTAAAAGTGTATGTTTCCACAAGAAATGCACTTTCTGAGTATTATTATAATCTGCTTATTAGCTAACAAAAAAAAAAAAAAGGTTCAAATGGCTCTGAGCACTATGGGACTCAACTGCTGTGGTCATCAGTCCCCTAGAACTTAGAACTACTTCAACCTAACTAACCTAAGGACATCACATACACCCATGCCCGAGGCAGGATTCGAACCTGCGACCGTAGCAACAGCGCGGCTCCGGACTGGAGCGCCTAGAACCGCACGGCCACCACGGCCGGCTATTAGCTAACAATACGAGCCTCTGACTACCAATCCATTTTGTGAAAAGCACACATCAATAGCACTTTTCATTTCCGAAATATTTGCGGTGCAAGTTTTCGATGATTCACCCTATGTAGCAGCTTGTGGCATTAGAGCTGAGTTAAGAGTTAAGTACAAGGAAAAGAAAACGTAAAAGATGAATCCGAAAGCTGATTTGGTTTAGGAATGAAAAGGGGGCAACAAACACGCAAATAAATTTCACAAGCTGCGACATGGCAGCGAATAAAACAGTGACCCGAATATAGAATAAATGTATTTTATGCCTATGGTTACAAATTTTTTGTCGTCAGGCTACCGGTTTCGGTCAAAATTAGCACCAGGATAGTCAAATATATATATATATATATATATATATATATACTCCTGGAAATGGAAAAAAGAACACATTGACACCGGTGTGTCAGACCCACCATACTTGCTCCGGACACTGCGAGAGGGCTGTACAAGCAATGATCACACGCACAGCACAGCGGACACACCAGGAACCGCGGTGTTGGCCGTCGAATGGCGCTAGCTGCGCAGCATTTGTGCACCGCCGCCGTCAGTGTCAGCCAGTTTGCCGTGGCAAACGGAGCTCCATCGCAGTCTTTAACACTGGTAGCATGCCGCGACAGCGTGGACGTGAACCGTATGTGCAGTTGACGCACTTTGAGCGAGGGCGTATAGTGGGCATGCGGGAGGCCGGGTGGACGTACCGCCGAATTGCTCAACACGTGGGGCGTGAGGTCTCCACAGTACATCGATGTTGTCGCCAGTGGTCGGCGGAAGGTGCACGTGCCCGTCGACCTGGGACCGGACCGCAGCGACGCACGGATGCACGCCAAGACCGTAGGATCCTACGCAGTGCCGTAGGGGACCGCACCGCCACTTCCCAGCAAATTAGGGACACTGTTGCTCCTGGGGTATCGGCGAGGACCATTCGCAACCGTCTCCATGAAGCTGGGCTACGGTCCCGCACACCGTTAGGCCGTCTTCCGCTCACGCCCCAACATCGTGCAGCCCGCCTCCAGTGGTGTCGCGACAGGCGTGAATGGAGGGACGAATGGAGACGTGTCGTCTTCAGCGATGAGAGTCGCTTCTGCCTTGGTGCCAATGATGGTCGTATGCGTGTTTGGCGCCGTGCAGGTGAGCGCCACAATCAGGACTGCATACGACCGAGGCACACAGGGCCAACACCCGGCATCATGGCGTGGGGAGCGATCTCCTACACTGGCCGTACACCACTGGTGATCGTCGAGGGGACACTGAATAGTGCACGGTACATCCAAACCGTCATCGAACCCATCGTTCTACCATTCCTAGACCGGCAAGGGAACTTGCTGTTCCAACAGGACAATGCACGTCCGCATGTATCCCGTGCCACCCAACGTGCTCTAGAAGGTGTAAGTCAACTACCCTGGCCAGCAAGATCTCCGGATCTGTCCCCCATTGAGCATGTTTGGGACTGGATGAAGCGTCGTCTCACGCGGTCTGCACGTCCAGCACGAACGCTGGTCCAACTGAGGCGCCAGGTGGAAATGGCATGGCAAGCCGTTCCACAGGACTACATCCAGCATCTCTACGATCGTCTCCATGGGAGAATAGCAGCCTGCATTGCTGCGAAAGGTGGATATACACTGTACTAGTGCCGACATTGTGCATGCTCTGTTGCCTGTGTCTATGTGCCTGTGGTTCTGTCAGTGTGATCATGTGATGTATCTGACCCCAGGAATGTGTCAATAAAGTTTCCCCTTCCTGGGACAATGAATTCACGGTGTTCTTATTTCAATTTCCAGGAGTATATATATATATATATATATATATATATATATATATATATATATATATATATATATATATATGATGCAATACTACTATGGCTGCAGTACATTAGGATATGTTTTTATAAAGCAGATCTGAAGATGGTCATCACAGACTGAAAGCGGTAGACTGATGACAAAAAATTTGTGACCATAGACGTAAAGTAAAGGAAATTTACACAAATAAATATAATAATACTTGAAGGCAAAATTGTTGTCTGCTATTGCAAATCAGCCAACAGCTGGGTTGTAAATAGAGAAAAGTGCTTTGAACTGAATTCCCTCCCCCCCCCCCTCCCCCTAAAGCTGTGCGCCTAGTTCTTAGCTCTGTATTCCCCTTAAGCCTAGTGGAACCAACTGTAAATAATAGCTTAGGCTTCTACTGCAGTGTAGCAAAGTGCACAAGTCGTTCACTTCACTGGTTACTTATCAGTTAGCCTTACATGTGCTGACAATCAAAAAAAGTTTTTACATTGTCTACATTTTTGTTATTTCTCCTAGATATTGGCAGGTAAGCCTTTCAATATATATGTCTTCTTCTATAGCAAGGTTTAAGGTTATCGTTTATGATGAAATCGTTTCATTTAGATGTTTGGTTAAAAATTTCTTTGGTTAACAAAATGTAGGCTGTAATTGCGTAAACTGGAGCACCTTCAACTTGTTAAAACGAACCCCTCACTTTTTCACGTTTAAAGACTGCCTGTATTAGTGCACATTCTTACACTCTTGAAATTCTACTGCAGATTCGAAGAGGATGATAGGGAAGTTGATAAAAGAAAGTCGAGTCCCTCTAAAACGAATAAACCTATTGACGCAGTGCAGAGAAAGATGGGGTGGAAGAAGGCGAGTAAACAATTTTACGTCCCAAAATCAACACTTATGAGGTTTTCCAACATAGAGAATGCTACACCGGAGCAAGCAGCGAAAACAACACTGGCAGATCTACAATTTTGTGTAAATTCTTTGGGTAAAGATCTTGAAGAAGAGCTGGTTAAATATCGTCTTACGAAGCTTTTCTTTAGACTTACTTGCAATGAATTGCGTAGAATGGTCGTATAACTGGCAGAGGTGTATAACTAGAACACCCTTCAAAGACGAAACTGCTGGTGAACAGTGGATTAATCTTTTTCTTAAAGTTCACAAAACCAACCTGTCACAAGAAAGACTACAAGAACGGAAACACAGGGAAATTCTACAACTTCCGGAATATGTTATATTATACCTACTATAAAATTAGATTATGTTTTCTCTCATTTAATGTTATATTGTAGCTACTTCGATATTAGATTTCTTCAATTCTCTAACATTTTTGGTTGCATATTTATTTCATTTATTAATTATTTATACATCAAAAAGACACACACACACACACACACACACACACACACACAACGTGGCTTAACAATTATTGTCTCACATTGGCAACGTTATCAAGCAGGGGCGACTGGTGCGGCCTGTTCGTGCATCGAGACACATGTTGTCGTGTTCTGATGGTCGATATACCGGGAAGACATTAGGAAGACACTGTAGCACATTCACAAACAATTTTTTTTAAAGACCGTTGTCAGTTACAGTTCTTTGTTAACGAGCTTAGATTCTCATCCTCTACTTTTTAAAGCTCAAACAGAAGCTAAGCCTGCATATTACATGACGAGAATCAGATCCGCCAATCACGCAAACAACTAACCGTTTTCTCGCACTAACACGTTTCATCACCTTTGTGAGATCATCAATGGATATTTTTACTCTATATTTCTCATTATTTTCTAGATTGTTTGACGTTCTAAAGGAGCAATACAAAAATGACAACACAAATAGATGAAAATAAATGTGAACACACACACACACACACACACACACACACACAGGCGCGCGCACTATGAAAGAGTGAGCGAGAGAGAGAGAGAGTCAGGTAAACAAATTTCAAATGAAGTGCCAGAATTATCATGGAAACAGTTGAACATCAAAAGCGACCAAGCACTGTGTTTTTTAAAGTTCAATAATTCATCTTACGATTGACGTTCTTTAAAAACATGTTACATGCTTCCGTATGCATTTCTACAACAGATGAAGACGCTGATGAAGACAGGAACCAAGAGAAGAACTGCGTGTGAGTTATCACAAAATATTGACGCATAATATTTTCGCGTACGAAAATTTTGTTAAAAGAAAAAGCTATTTGCTAATTCGCCGCTCAAAGACATAATTCCGGTGAAATTGGTAAGCTACGTAAAAACGTACGAAAGGCTCCACGGAATCTAACAGTCTAGAAATTAAGGTAATATTGTAAGAGGTTACAATATCACAGGAAAGAAAAGGTATTTTAGATTTAATGTTTGTTCCAATAATTACTATTAAACATGTTCGTATGATGCAGACTTAAATAAAGTATCCAATGATGAAGGCAAAAATATGTAGAAACATGATTGAGCAATAAACAGACGGTTTGTTGCGTAATTGGTGGGTGTAAATACCAATGAATTACTTAAATTATTTTAGTATTGTAACGAATTTCAAGGTACGACATCATCGTCAGCCAAAAATTTCAATACAGAAACATTAAATATGAATATACAGGAAACACCATGTCGAACCTTTTAGTACTGAAATTTTTGACCGAAACTTATTACAATACTAAAATAATTTAAGCAAGTTAACAAATCATTTAGATTGATAGCAGTCTCTAAAATAACCAGTTGATAAATTTCAACAAACATTCACGATCGAATAACATAGTCATAAATTATTTTTGTATACATTACCCATCCTAATTGCTTTCACAGCTGCGAATTATAGTTGATCAAATTGTGAAATGAAAGTCTGCAATCAGTTAGAAAATGTGACATTATTCACAACGCACCCTCTACACGAGGTGTTCATCCTCAACATGTGGTGTTCATTATCAGAAGTTTACATCGATTTTTCCCCAGTGCTCGTATGGGACAGTTTTTACAAGTCGTGTTACATGCACACAGGTTTATTTAAAAGCATATAAATAAGTACGTATAATTTGCAAAGTACTTTTGAAATCTACAAGAAACTATTTATTATCTTAGAAATACCAGTAACATTTTAGTAAAGAAAACAAGAATATAGCTTTATATACTGTCAGGCATGTTTATGCTTTTAGGCTATGCACACTAACAAAATGACAGTAATGTGCAAAAAATTATTATGCAATGTAAATTCTCTGTGAATCAGCTCTAAGCAACAGCTCCTAGTATTCGTAAGTAATGTTGGGTCCAGAAATGAATGACGTGCAGTTATGACATGTGGGTATCAAGTACAGTACGATTCATTCCTTGTTTTTAGCAAATTTTGAGCTATCATGCTATATGCAAGTTACGGTTTATAAACAAATATCCAAATACATGAGTATTTAATGGCAGACTATCTATTTTTACTAATTTGCATGAAGCATGATAATTCAAAAAGGATAAGGTTGCTCATGTCGTGCCCCTTGATGGAAAATTACTGTATTTGGCAGGGCAATTTAAATAACACAATACTTTTTGCGTACACTGAATCTCTATTTTGTAAGCTAGCAATCAACATCCGCACAACTACAAAGATCTTGTCACAAAATGCGTTTTCAACCTTTTCCAAAACTGTACCTTCAGTACGATTAAGGCGCCTGGTTTCCTAATGCGTACCGCCGATAGTCTAAACCGTACTTAGGATAAGAAATCAACGACGACACAACAAACATATGCCATAATGTAACAAAAGTCAAAATAACAAATTACAAACTATAAACCTAACGTGGTTCCCATAGTTACACGTAGTGAAATTATACATGAGTAAGAAAATACAAATTCTTAACAAATTAAATTGGATAACTGGCATTGGGAAAATCAGTTGGTTTGAACACAGGTATCACAGGAATTGTTCTTTAGTTTAATCTCCACGCCAGCGCATAGGTCATGTACCCAACTTTTATTTTTCATACTCTTAATTATGTCTTCTTCTCGATCTTCTTTACACAGTTGACATATTATTTCATCGTTCTTGTTAAATTTTTCATCTATCCGTCTCTTTTTATAGGTTCGTGCACAGGTCTCTTCCTCTTATTTCCCTTTTCTTTGACTTTTCTTTCCTTTCTGTAAGGACTTGATGTTAATTCCGTAGTTGGTTTAGGTCGGTTCGTACTTCTCTTCATACTGTTGTTACACAAGGGATAGGAAATAAAGAGTTCAAGTAAGACGTTATTTGCTGACTGTTAATTTCGGCAACGGCTGCAATATTGTTTTTGGGTCCACAATTTTGAGTCATTGTAGAAGATCCAAACTGATCATTGCGTGGGGTTGCAACGTTGGGCGGCCTTCCAAATTTTCTCGTTGTTGCTTCAGTTCGATCAGCCGATTCTTGGTCTGATTGATCAACAATATGTACAGTAAGAGTTACAAAGTCCTCTTCTTTGACGACTTTTCTATCATTTGGACACAAGCCTGTTGCCTTAAAACCGTCTAGTGCTATGTTTTGTGAGCAGGAAATGATGGTATTCATACAATAATCACGAACCAGCTAAATTATTGGTATGTGCGATGTCCATCTAGTAAAAGCAAAATTTGGTTCTGATCCCTTTTCTTCTACTTTTATGAAATTTTCGACCCATAGACGAAACAGTTTTGATGTTACCCATCCATTTGTCGAGCACCCAAATTCTGTGTTTGGTGCAACTATCATTTTTGAAACATCATTTATTCTGCTGCGCTTAAATATTAACACTGAAGGTATGGATTCCCCTACTGCACTCATTGCAAATACACAGTTCGTTGTAAGACCCCTTTTTCCGCTCGTGATTGCGCCGATTTGATGTTTGCCTTTAGGGGCAATTACTTTAGATGATTTGTGAACTGTGGTTAATGCAGTTTCATCCACTTTATAATTCGGTCAGCAGTAAACATATCACAAAACTCATTTGTACGCTCTTTGTTAAACCTCTTCCTTCATGCCATCGATGTAGCTTAGGCAAATCGCAAGGACATAGTGGGATGATTTTTCATAAACCTTTAATACCATTTTTTACCGACTATTCTTTTTTTTCTTTAGTGAATCGATGTGGTAGATGATAGATTTAGTAGGTAAGTTTCCTTAATTCGCTAATAGTCACTCCGAAGAAGCGAGACCCTAAATTAATGATGTGCAGTAATAATTCAATTTCCATATCCGCTGTTATATCATTAGGTCTTTCAAATTTTCATGTCTTATCTAAACCCTTCAAATGAATACGCAGTGTAGACTTTGGTACATTACGTCTTCTACATGCTTCAATTAATCCATTTTCACCATTCTAATGTTTCAGTAAAGCTTTGTCAACATCCTCCTGCTTCCACTTATTGTAAGCTCTTTTCTTCATATTCGTCAGCTAAGACAAACGATTTCTTGTTGATATGTACTTTCCACCAACGCTTAAATCGCACCGGAACGATTAACGAATTCTCCACAGATATGACTTAAACAGAGATATCACTACCATTTGAAATCAAAACTACTGGCATAATTTCTAGAATTTGCTTACGCTTAAATGAATGGTTGAGTACCACAAAAACAGACATGGTACAAAACAATTACGTTATCATGATATTCTTCTCCGAAACTGCTTACAACCAATCAAGAGACTGTAATAAAAAAGCCAAACGAACTTACTTTTTAATTATTTTTCTTTAATGACAGCCAGTGGTCCTCTCACTTGTTTGTACCCACTCGCACTACTATTTAGTTCAGTTTCACGCTACTTAATGTCGCACTTTGTAATCCTGGGAGCCGGCCGAGGTGGTCGTGCGGTTCTAGCGCTGCAGTCCGGAACCGCGGGACTGCTACGGTCGCAGGTTCGAATCCTGCCTCGGGCATGGATGTGTGTGATGTCCTTAGGTTAGTTAGGTTTAAGTAGTTCTAAGTTCTAGGGGGACTGATGACCTAAGATGTTAAGTCCCATAGTGCTCAGAGCCATTTGAACCATTTGTAATCCTAGGCTCAGATATTACTGGAGTACGACTTACGCTGTAAGTGTCAATAGTAGGAATATAAGTCTTACACGAAATCATTTTGCCCCTGTAAGTTCATTTATAGTCAGATCAAGCTTTCGTTAAGAGAATAGGGATGAACTAAGAATAGTGAGTGAAGGATTCTCATTAACTGTAGCCCTTTAAATTTTCCCACTTAAGGAACGAAATAAACCGCTGGGAAACCACAAACAGCCTTCTGTTATTAGTAATTAGTTGTCATCATACAACATATGATGTGCAGTAATAACAAATTAAGTGTTAATCCAGCTCAAAGACATTAGGCTGTACATCCTTTGTGATGTAATAAATTCCTAATAGACATAAAAGAAGAAAAGTGACACATGCATTTCCGAAAATATAATACACTCTGCACATATAACTGTACAAAACACACCACTTCAAACTGAGTTAAAAAAAAAAGTGTGTGAAATCTTATGGACCTTAAGTGCTAAGGTCATTAGTCCCTAAGCTTAGACACTACTTAACCTAAATTATCCTAAGAACAAACACACACACACTCATGCCCGAGGGAGGATTCGAACCTCCGCCGGGACCAGCCGCACAGTCCATGACTGCAGCGCCGCAGACCGCTCGGCTAATCCCGCGCGGCTCAAACTGAGTCTCGTGCTATTATCAACAGATTATTTGTTTTCGTGTAACTGTTGTGGTACCCGATGAGAACCTAAACAAACTGACGGCATTTCGAAATGCAGCCGGTAGGCGATAATCGAACGGTCTTTATCACTTGCTGCGTTTACGTGAGACGAAAATTGTACTTCGAAAATCGTTTTCCGCTGACCAGTTTACATGTTAAGGCCTGAAGAGGCTTTGCTAGACCGGTCTAACATCGGCGTTCCGATCGTCAGTTGTTTTCCATACACAAGCTTTGGGAATCAGCTGTCCTGGTTTCTGATTTATCCAATACAACGGCTGTTTCCTTTCAGCTAAATATCGGAGTCGGAAATTTCATACTGAGTTTAGTATTTTCACTTCTCCATTGCACAAAAAAATCACACGGTCCAGATAAGCCGAAAGTTTTTAAAAACAACAGAATGGATGAACGTTCCGAAGACTGTCGTGCGTGTACACGCGAGTGAAAATAGAGTGTGGAAGAGGAAACATGAAGCTGTATTGGAGTGTTTACATGACCAACCACAAGTGACATTGCGAAATCTGTTTTCGAAAAAGGGGTTGGGATCCCAGTCCAAACGATGACAATGATTCAAAATTCTTTCTTTCTGTTGAAAACGACGTCCTCCTGAGTAGTCCCCGCCCAGAGATCCGAATGGGGGACTATTTTACCTCCGGAATATTTTACCCAAGATGATGCCATTGTCATTTAATAATACAGCAACGCTCCATCCCCTAAGGAAGAACTACGGCTGTAGTTTCCCCTTGCTTTCAGCCATTCGCAGCACCAGCACAACAAGGCCGTTTTGGTTAATGTTACAAGGCCAGATCAGTCAAGCATGCAGACTGTTACCCCTGCAACTATTGGAAAGGCTGCTGCCCCTCTTCAGGAACCACACGTTTGTAATTTCAAAATTAAAACAAAAAATGGCTCTAAGCAGTATGGGACTTGACATCTGAGGTCATCAGTCCCCTAGACTTAGAACTACTTAAACCTAACTAACCTAAGGACATCACACACATTCATGCCCGAGGCAGGATTCGAACCTGCGACTTTAGCAGCAGCGCGGTTCCGGGCTGAAGCACCTAGAATCGCTCGGCCACAGCGGTTTGCAAAATTAAAACCCTTTAACTTTTTGTGACATGGTAAATAGCGGCGTGCAGTGACAGTGTTTGGGTGTATCCAGACGCAGCTTTAGTGATGCCCCTGGAGTGACGTCATTGCAGCAGCGCGTAGAAACCTGGCACGGGTGTCAGTTGAGAGCCGAGTCCGCATGTGGCGCTGTACCTGATTACGGATCGGCTCGCCGGCTGGCGACAGACGGCGCTCGGCTAGTAGTAAGGAGTCAGTACCTGTCGGGATGCGGAACGGGAAGGTTCTGGTGTTGGTGGCGGGACTGTTGGTGGCCTTGAGCGCCGTGGCACGAGGCCGCGTCATCACCAGATGCGAGCTTGCCAACGAGATACTCCGCCACAACGTCTCCGTGGGCCTCGTCAAACACTGTGAGTACCCAGACACCTACGCGTCTCGATCTTGCAGTTGACTGTGTGTGTGTGTGTGTGTGTGTGTGTGTGTGTGTGTGTGGCCGGTGGGGGGGGGGGGGGGCGGCTACCACCTGAGCTGGACTCTTGCAGAAGTCGTTTTCCCGCGCAGGCTGCTTTAGTTTTGAAATAACCACTTAATTTCGTGCTTTAGCCAGCTAGTCTCGCCCCCTTGAGCGGTATGAATCTACTTCAGTTACTTGCATCACAGTAAAAAGTTGGAAGTGTATGTAAAAGTTGTAAGTGTGCGGTGCCAGAAGTGTGCACTTACCACTTTTCTGTTTTTCCCTTCTACATTCCCGATAACATGACAATGAAAATTGTAGACAATACACCTGGGATCATACCCGTACGTTACACGATACCATAAGTTGCAGATTGTTTGTATGATATATTAATGTTGTATTTAACAAAATTTTACAAATGATGAAAATGTATTTTTGCTCCAGGTTTGGGGTAAACTTCTATAGTTATTGGGCAAAATTCGACACACAAAGAAATTATTAGAACAGGCTAAACGAAAATTAAATTGTATGCTTTACTATGTCAAAATCTTTACCATCATCACAAACCAAAACCACCATGTCCGCCCCCGGTAGCTGAATGGTCAGCGTGACGGAGTGTCAATCCTCTGGGCCCAGGTTCGATTCCCGGATGGGTCGCGGAATTTTCTCCGCCCAGGGACTGGGTGTTGTGCTGTCCTAATCATCATCCTATCGTCATTGACTGCAGGTCGCCGAAGTGGCGTCAAATTGAAAGACGGGCAACCGGCGAACGGTCTGTCCGAACTGGGGGCCCAAGCCATACGGATAAAAAATCATCATCATTGTCTCCATCATCAACGTTTTACAACAGTGAAACACACTGTATTATCGTTATCTGGCCTTTTCTTGTCACACTTTTCCGCAGTTTTCTCAGTACAGCCGTACTCATGTTTCGTCTTCATAGTAGACTCGACGGGGCGCAAAATTATAAATTTTGGCCACCTGATCTACGGAGAGCAGCGACCTGATACTATATTTAAGCGAAAATGAACAGTCGAGTTCGCAATAACATTTCTTTATTAACCGGTTTCGGCTCATCTACAAGCCAAAGATGGCTGAACCTATGGCTGGTGCTAGCGGCTCCTCGGATTGTTCGTGATACCACGATTGTACACTGAGTGGTGGCTGTGGAGCCACAGGTTAAATAGTGTGCCATTCGCTGGCCGACTATGGCTTACGTCATCACCAGCTTCGTGGTATCACGAAATATCCGAAGAGCCAGCACAAGCCTTAGGGGGCAAAAATTCTGGAAATAACTTGTAGATAAGACGAAACCGTTAATAATGAAATGTTATTGCGAACTCACTTTTCATTTTCACTTAAATTATACTTTGATTACAAAGTTTCCAAGTAGCTGAAAAAAATTCCGTTTGTGCTTTACTGAACCCCATAATCCTTCCGATATTGATTTTTTCCGGTTGCCTCAAACTTAAAATTATGACGAGCGATGAATGAGCCAGCCCAGTCTTTTTCTGCCACGTGGGTTTCTGCACTAAACTGGTGAGTTGCGCCATTACTTTGGGAAACTGACTTGCCAGATGTCGGAAGTGTCTAAACGTAAAGCCATAGGACATAGTATCCAGATCGTCCGACAACTTAAGTTTCCTCTGCCTCAGGAAATACTCAATTGAAACGTCCGAACGATGCTACCCCACAGCCTACCTTAAGTCTTTTACGTAGTGTGGATTAGTTACATCCATGCCTTTTAGCTGCATTTATAATGGAAAATCCATTTTCTATTAGCTTCTTAGCCTCCTCTAATGTTTTAGAAGCCAACGGCGTGGAGAACATTTTCTCTCGTAGTTTCTGTAACATGAAGTAGTCTTCTTAATACTGAACAAGCCGATGTGAAATAGTGAACTATAAATTAAGGTCCATTAAATATGTTAAATATACACGTTCAGTAGTAAAACCAAAGAAAGAGAAGACAAACGTCTTGGGGCGAAGGTACGCATCTGGACATTTACCTCAGCTAGTTCGTAGTGTCTTTGCCCCCTGCCGCTGATATCCGAACTTCCAAATCACCTGCGATATACGGTAACCTATTAAACTAACACATATGCTTAAAGAGTGAGTTAGGTTATCTAAGACTCTTCCACCATAGAAGCTCGCAGCTGATGACGCAGGGCTGCCACACTACACTCACAAGTAGGAAAACTCTAGATTCTGGTCTTTGGCCCGTGCGCAGCTTTGCCCCCGCCTGCCGTACAGCTTCTTATATTCCGCACTTCTGTGTGGAGGAAGCAACAATTGATTTCAATACGCTGATCACATCATGTGTAGTTTTATTTTAAATGTCACACTAACGTATTTTTAATCAGTTACTCGCAGTCACAGTGGCAAACGCGAATAAGGGTCGCATTTTTGCCCATTTTTGCAAATGGATTTCACTTTTGAGATATTTGTGTCCGAAATTATTGTGATAGAACGAAATCATTATTAAAGACACCTTCGCATGTGTACAATATATAATGCTAATCTCAAAACATTTTTGCTGTGATGCAAGTAGGAACGCAGAAGAGGGCGAAATTGCCAGATATCTAAATCATGAAATAAAGTGTTTATTTCAAAAATAAAACAGTCTACGCGAGAAAATCACTTCCCTCAAGAAATTGACAGCGGTTGTGGACCCATAAATACCAAAGACTATAGAGCTGAATTCCATATGGGGAGTGGGGTGCTAATCCCCATGCTGGTGTTTCAAAATTACATTTCCGTGGCTCCACTAAATCACGATTTCTATGTGCTGGTAACGGCGAATTTACCTTTCAGTTCCAGAAATGCGTTGGTGTAATGGATGGAATTTATAGCAAAACGTGCTGAAATTGATACTACGTATGGGTTGGGTTGTTTTGGGGAAGGAGACCAGACAGCGAGGTCATCGGTCTCATCGGATTGGGGAAGGATGGGGAAGGAAGTCGGCCGTGCCCTTTTCAAAGGAACCATCCCGGCATTTGCCTGGAGAGATTTAGGGAAATCACGGAAAACCTAAATCGGGATGGCCGGACGCGGGATTGAACCGTCGTCCTCCCGAATGCGAGTCCAGTATCCGGCGGGATGGTTGCATTGTGCTAGTCAGAGAAAGACAAAAATAAACAAATATGAAAAGCAACGCCTACAATCACAAATTTTCGTGTTCTGTTATGACACACTGTACATTTCGGACCCTGTGGGTCCATCATGACGATCCGAAATACATCGTGCGATTTAATAAAGCACAAAAATTTGTGACTGAAGTCGTTATTCGTACACCCTGTGTGTTGAATACAATCAAAGCCATAGCTGCAAAATATCGACAAACCTGAAAGTACGAAAGATGTCTTTAAAAAAGTTACGATTTGCTTACAGGGTAAAACTTCACGAGAAGCTGCCCCCGCTCTAACCTTAAAGTGTTATAGTGTGCCCGCATCTCGTGGTCGTGCGGTAGCGTTCTCGCTTCCCACGCCCGGGTTCCCGGGTTCGATTCCCGGCGGGGTCAGGGATTTTCTCTGCCTCGTGATGGCTGGGTGTTGTGTGCTGTCCTTAGGTTAGTTAGGTTTAAGTAGTTCTAAGTTCTAGGGGACTGATGACCTAAGATGTTAAGTCCCATAGTGCTCAGAGCCATTTGAACCATTTTTTGTTATAGTGTACCGGTACGTTGGAAATGCCTGTCGCAAGCGTTCATAGGAAATTATGGAAAAAGGGACGCCACTGAACAGAATATAAAGGAAAATGAAACTTTCAGCTTGGAACCTAACCTAGACTTCGGGTTACACTACAGATTACTATATCACCACAAAGTATATTCCGCCTTTGAGGATAAGTTATTAATAACTTTTGAACTCAGACAAATGAAAAAGAGCGGAACAGATTAATAAAAGGAACACACACGAATCCTGTCTCAGTCGCAAATAAAATGAAAACCATGAACTGTAGCTCTTCAGCGCTCAGTACTGTAAGCACGGAACGAATGATGTGGTAAACAGGAACTGGCATAATAGATAACAGGATCACAGGCTCTGCAGAAAGAAGAGAGCAAAACAGATCAGCAATAAACTTCAGCAGAAAGTTAGCCTACACCACTAAGTACTGATAATTCTCTATACAACTGCAATAACCCATGTCTCACAAGGTACATGTGTTTTAGTTGCGGCCTCCTGTAAGAATGTGACACTTTGCGGCATGCGAGACGAAAGGAATGATGGCGATCCACCTACAAAATGTACGAACTAGCAATCTGCTTGAGATACGCTATTGTCTCGTTGCGAGCGAGTAATCGAAATCTAACAGAATCGGGAAGATAAAGGGCTTTGGTGACACACTGATCTACGGCATAGCTCGGGGCCTAAGCCTGAAAGTCGATAGTTTGGTTGTCATTGCGCAAAGTCCGATAGTTTGCTAGTCATTAAGCAAAGTCTCTTAATGTGATGTTACGAGAACTAACATGGATAGTGTAGGTAACGACTGATATAGCCTATCATAAAAAGTTCGTAGGTTTCACTTTGCTTTGAATGGTACCTTCTGCTTTCGAGCCATTTCGACTCCGCAATAGCTTCGTATCATAAGAAGTCGTGGTGACGCATACTGGATGCAGTTTTCCGTTCATATTGAAGGAGAAAAACAGCGTTCATGCTGATAACGAATATCTCTGGAATTTTTCTTTCTCACATACTTATCTATGATGTCTTTGTATTTCACCACACGTAACTTCCTTTGCAAGCACAATAAACATTTATTATATTTAAAGTCAGAAGAATTTGAATAGTGAGAAAATTACCATTTACATATACAGAAATTAAGATTAGTGCTTCTTTGCGTCTTATTGTTTAGTTTGTTTTAGTGCATTCGTACGTCTTTTAGCACCGTCTGACGAGTCACCGTTCTGTTTTCTTCATATTGAACATCAAATGTGGTTGAGATATGCAATTATCGATAGTTCGTCGAAGTACTAATCCTGCTGTGGTACAGTGCATCTGCATCTATTGTCTGTATTATAAATCTTTGGTATATGCCGTCATTATATTGTGATTCAGAATACACGTCTCATCGTAATTTGCTTTTTATCACAGACGGTGATGGTCTCGCCAGAACGCGTTAATGAGTGATGCATTAAACTGGGAGATAGTCTGGACAATGGTTATAAAATGTCACTGGTTCAGCCATTTGACGTATGCACACTGCTTAACTCGTTGCCAGCTGCCTCTCCTGCATTTTACACATCTTTCTTAAATCATGTTTAGTTTACCAGAATGGCAAATACGGATTGGAATAAGAGTATGTACACTTCTTATCAACAGTTTAGTATCGTCTATATAATAATTGCCTACGCTTTTAAATCTGTTCCGGACTTAACAATAATTTATCGAGCGAGGTATCGCAGTGGTCAGACACTGGAGTCGAATTTCGAAGGACTGAGATTCAAATCCTAATTACGCTTTCCGTGGTTTCTTTTGTGGCGGCGTTCGTAGCGACAAGCAATTCGCTGTAGAAACTGCTTACGAAGTCACCGCCACACTTTTAATAGCGGGCCGACCGGTCCGCTGGAACAGTGAACAGAAAGATGAAGACCCAAACACTCTGATTAAATAAAAGTCGGTACTTATCTTTATTAACGAAGATACAGAAACACGGTAGTGAACTCCGTGTCTACAGAAATCTGTCTAGTTCGAGTCGGAGCGGCTAGGTCAGCGTCGGCTGACGACAGAGCGGCTAGGTCAGCGTCGGCTGACGACAAACAACAACTCTGCTGCGATGAACACACAACTGACTAGCAAGTACACAGTTCGGTGGCGAGTATACAACTGAGCGGCGAATACAGAACTGTCCTAGCGCTCGCGACTCCAGCGGTTAAGAAGCCAGAAGCCAGCGGTGGCGCGCGCAGACTTGAGGCGATTTCCTGTCTCGCTGGCGCTGCTTATGCGGACGGCGTCCGGACTTTGATGCTGCCAACCTTTTGGCAGCGGGCTCGGGTGGCATTACTGGCTAGGACATAACAGTTTCCCTAAACTGCTTAAGGCAAACGGAGGGGCAATTCCTTTGGAAAGGACACGACCTATTTTCTTCCTCAATAAGGACTTGTGTTCGACATCTGATGATCTCATAGTTGAAGGTATAAGCTCCCGTCTCCTTGGAGATTATATGGGTTAATTAATGATTATTATGTTACAATCCTCTTGTTGTAGTTGACCGTGTATATCGAGACTTCGTTCATTGTTAAATGCAATCGTGTGGTACTAACTGATGGAGACGCATTAAGAACTGGTAAAATTTAATTTATTTCCTTCATCACACTGCACAAACATAAACACACTATTATTCAAACTGTGTGCCGCTACTATTAAACATAGAGAGAAATCAACAACTGCCTCTGCTTGCGACTCTGCGCCTCTGGGCATTGTCGCCCTCCAAAGATAACCACTTACAGATACTACACACCAGTACCCTCACAAAGGGACGTCAAACACTATCTTCCTAACGATAACTTCTGTCCTCTATCTATTTAAATACCCTCCAGGAGAGTGAATTTATCATCCGCAGCATATCTTCCGCGAGGGACCATAGCTACTTAGGCAAGAGTTAGTCGCTGACGTCCAATGCACAACATTATACTTAGAAGGAGAACACCAAATCGATACTGGCGGATGAAGTGTTAAGCAAGATGCCAACATCGACCACAATTAATGGTTACAGTGCCTCTGTGTGATGTCATTTCTTATTCCCGTGAAGGAAGCATATTCGCGGTACGCTTGGCGGCATGTGAGATGTGTTCGTGGAAACAGCCTGATGTAGGCGAGGAGAAATGGGATATCGCCTCTCTTTCAACAAAGTGTAAAAGCGTGGTTAGCTGTAGCGATTGTATAAAACTCTGCATTGAGCTGTACTTGCTTTTGCCACACATAGAAAACAGACAAATGCAATTACAAACATCTAACTACTCGAATGTGGTGCAATAAATCGTACTCATTCTCGAAATAAAGCAAATAAGTAAATACGTCGTAAGACTTTCAGTCGTGTTAAAAACTACAGAGCAACTGAAATTTGTCCGACTTAATTCTAGGCCACCTGTTGTAGATTTGGCTGTATTGGAGTACGAGGTGCGGCTAGAAAAAAACCGGACTGATGCTGGAAAAAACATTTATTTACAATTATTTACAATTTCATGTTATCTCCTTCAATGTACTCTCCTCCTCGGTCTCTACACCGCTCCATACGAATTTTCCACTGTTCATAGCAATGCTGCAGATCATTTTCGGTAAGTCCATACATTACTTCCGTCGCTTTTTCTTTTACTGCTTCAACAGTCTCAAATCTAGTTCCTTTCAAAGCTGACTTGACTTTAGGGAAAAGAAAAAAGTCACAGGGGGCCAAATCAGGTGAGTAGGGTGGATGATCTAAGATGGGAATGTTGTGTTTTGCCAAAAACGTCTTCACTGACAACGCACTGTGAGCTGGGGCATTGTCTTGGTGAAGGATCCATGACTTTTTTCTCCACAAATCGTTCCGTTTTCTCCGTACTCGCTCACGTAGGGTAGCCAGGACGCTAATGTAGTAATGCTGATTCACTGTTTGTCCCTCTGGTACCCAATCAATGTGCACAATCCCTTTGATGTCAAAAAAAAAAAAAAAAAAAAAAAAAAAAAACAATCATCATTGCCTTGAATTTCGATTTTGACATTCGTGCTTTTTTTTGTCGTGGAGAACCAGGAGTTTTCCAATGCATCGATTGGCGTTTAGTTTCGGGATCGTAAGTAAAAACCCACGATTCATAGCAAGTAATAACATTTTGTAAGAAGGTGGGATCACTTTCAATGTTTTCCAGGATGTCAGAACATATCATTCTTCGGCGTTCCTTCTGTTCAATTGTGAGACACTTTGGAACCATTTTTGAACACACTTTGTTCATGTTGAAACTTTCATGAAGAATCTGCCTAACACTTTCCTTGTCAACTCCTGTTAACTCAGACACTGCTCTGATTGTTAAACGGCGATCTTGTCGAACAAGTTTACCGATTTTTTCAATGTTTGCATCAGTTTTTGCTGACAATGGTCTGCCAGTGCGAGTGTCATCACTGGTGTCTTCGCGGTCATCTTTAAATCGTTTAAACCACTCAAACACTTGTGTTCGCGATAAACAATCATCGCCGTACACTTGTTGTAACATTACAAACGTTTCACTTGCAGATTTTCCTAGTTTGAAACAAAATTTGATGTTAACACGCTGTTCTTTCTGTACACTCAACATTTTCCGACGCACAGACAAAACGTCAACTACTTAAAACAGACGCCTCGGGCAGACTGAGTGCAGGAGGCAGATGAAACTCGAGCAGTAGGCGGAGCGAGAGTCACGTGACAGGCCACGCGACTTTCAGCCTTATTGCATTCGTTTTATTGTTTCACCAGTACTAGTCCGGTTTTTTTTTAGCCACACCTCATACAACTGGAAGCTGGACAGTTGGTGCGTTGGAGGTTTGGTCAAGGCGATGACTTTATCGATGAAAGTGAAAGTAGCGATTGGTAAACATCATTAACATGCGGCTATCTGACTACCCTTTATACAAAGCAAACGAAAGCGTAAAGGACTTTCTATGTGTTACTACTTATAACTTTCAATTTCGTTGAAGAAATCATAGACCATCACGAATGAAGGCGTGCTAGATACAGAGAAAAACGTATAGAAGACGATGATGACGACGACGATTAGGCAGCCCTTTCATCAGTCACATTCGTCGAAAGCTTCACTGGTATAACGCAGCAGCGATGTGAAAACGTGGCAGTCAATGATGTAGTATCTTCGGATACCACGTTGCCCCTGCTCGTGGCACAGGATTGTACGAAACGGTGTCAACTTTTGGAAAAGTGCAATACAGGGTAATCTGTCTTTCAGGACGGCGAAGGGGAACTTTAAATTATTTAAACATGAAAGGAATCTGTACATTTGGAGTGAAGAACTGGGGTACAGGTCAATGAGAGTTTTCGAAGGTCAAAACAACCTGTCAAGACAAATTTAATAATGCATAGTCTTACAGAAAATAGGTAACGATCCGCGACGTTAATATACGAAAGTGGAGCGTTGAAGCAGCAATGGAGGTAGAATTAAAATTTTTTTTAAGCATCTGCCGGATGTATGTATGCTTTCAAGAAGAAACATGGTACTGTATCGCAAAAAATATCTCGTGTTAGTACAACTAAAAATCTACGGTAGATAACGAGACAGCCATACTTATAGCATTTGGAGAGTTTATTTCTGACACCACAGCTATTATGGACACGGTCGGCACACAGAATCTATTCAATATGAATCAGAGCGGCTTTAATTTGGAGAAGACGTTCGACCGCTCTGTCGTCAAAGAAGGAACGAAACAGGCCGGCAAAGTCCTGCAGTCCGTCAATAACACGATGCACATCTATACAATAGTGGTATCGGTATCTGCAGATGGGCACTTTCTGTCACCTCTGTAGTTTTCAAAAATTCGACCGGGACGTTTCGACTGTGAGTCAGGCAAAGTTTGTTTCATGCAGGTAATAGTTTAGCAGTTGCCTCATCTTCTGGATGAATGAACAAGGAACATTTACGAATGTCATGACAAAAGGAGTTCTCGAAAATCGTTTGAGAAGACAGCACGATAATTTTAATTGTAGACTCGTTTTCCGCTCAGAAAAGCTTGTCAGAGCATCAAGAGCACGGAGTGAAAATCACTGCGGTTTCTGTACTGATTATGACACCATCAGGCGCAACAGGATACTTCCGCGTAATCGAGGGTTTTGTCCGCAGGTTTACCAACTCCGCGACACTAAGCTAAGGGTAGCAACAGCCTCCAAATGCGCTCTTCCTTACAGGCAATTATGAGGACCAATATTTTGGTCGTCTACCAGTGGGCTTGGTACCGAAGTGGCTACACCCGTGACGGAGCAGATGCCTTTCAACATGTGAAATACTGTTTTTACTATTTTGTTATTGGTAACGAGCTTTGATGATTGTCTAAACTGTTGCATTTTGCGTAGAGATTCACACATGCAGTGTAAATGAATGTGTCATTAAAGAAGTAGCGTAGCGCTGTTGTAAAGCTGACACTGTTAAAGTAAAGTACATCTGCAGGAGTTCCGTAGTTCTTCAATGCGATTTGCATGATTGAATTGAAAATCGAAAAAGTTTCCAAAATACTTTAGCCACGACGATCCCTCCCCCTCGTCTTTCCTCGCAACAACATCCTGCGAATACGAGGGCTGTATTTGTCACTACGTTGGACAGTACTTCGCGCTCGGGTATTAAGCGGGTGCAACGGGGTTGGGCGAGGGCTAGCGACCAATTTAAAAGCTGTATGTTCAGTACGTCGTAACTGCGTACGATCAGAATTGCGGCCCAAATTTTCTCACGGGATCGGTTGCTAAGGCGGAAGTCTTTAAAGTGTGCTTTTTTTCTCCTTAAAATATGAGGTCAAATTGTTGTTTCCTTTGGATCTTCAGATTGTGATTTACAAATCGTTCGAATGGGTCCAAGCACTATGGGACGTAACATCTGAGGTCATCAGTCCCCTAGACTTAGAACTACTTAAACCTAACTAACCTAAGGACACCACACACATCCGTGCCCGAGGCAGAATTCGAATCTGCGACCGTAGCAGCAACGCGGTTCCGGACTGAAGCGTCTAGAACCGCTCAGTCACCGCCGCCGGCTTACGTAATGTCTTTAGATTTGTTGCATCCTCTAGGCGTTCTGCGATTGAAATGTTCTCTCTGGCCGGCCGAAGTGGCCGTGCGGTTAAAGGCGCTGCAGTCTGGAACCGCAAGACCGCTACGGTCGCAGGTTCGAATCCTGCCTCGGGCATGGATGTTTGTGATGTCCTTAGGTTAGTTAGGTTTAACTAGTTCTAAGTTCTAGGGGACTAATGACCTCAGCAGTTGAGTCCCATAGTGCTCAGAGCCATTTTTTTTTGTTCTCTCTGGTTCGCCTTTCCACAACAATTTCTATGTGAAGCTTCCAGTATAAGAACCGCTCGGCCACATCGGCCGGCTTGTAGTTTAGCACTATACCACTGAGCCACCAGGCTACAAGTATACCCAAAGCTGTCATCACATCTAAAAACTATTTCGTTGCCTCAGCACTTTTCAGTGAAGGAAAAAGCCGTTTGAATCTTCATCACCACAATTTTCAGCCACCTCGAACAAAATTCTACCCATAATCCCAGAAAATAGTGAAAAGTCAGTTTGTAATTGGGAGGACACAAGCAAGGCGATTCGCCGACAGTAAAATTATAGTGCTTTGTGGAACAGGAATATATCCAAAATTCTTTTCTATATTATAACAAAGTTTGACCCACAACTCTTTCATATACTTTTTACTGTATGCAAATGCGTCGACAGAAACAAGCATGTTAGATAATTCAACACTGCCGTAACAATTTGATCTAATCGCCTACCTCATCTTACTACGAAAGTAAAGACCCGATGAAGTCATTCATTCAAAAGAATAATCACTTCCCCATTTCTTAATATTTCATTATGCATGAAAATATGACTTAACACAGAAACTAATTCAGTTACAGATGTTACCTATTCAAGCTCTGACCAAAGATACGAAGAGTTTTACGAGGGACGTTCAATAAGTAATGCAACACATTTTATTCTGGGCCAGTTTCGGTTGAAAAATGCAGAATTTGTCATGGGACATCGTGGAATATTTCCGCTTCAGACTCTTCAGTTTCATGAAGCTCCGACATGCGGCGGGGCTACACGTAGCCTTCAAAATGGCGAGTGCAACAGAGGTGCGTTCCAAGCAGAGATCTGTCATTCAGTTTCTTCTGGCGGAAACCCACAGTATCGCAGATATTCATAGGCGATTGCAGAATGTCTCCGGAGACCTGCCAATGAACAAAAGCGCGGTGAGTCGTTGTGCAAGGCGTGTGTCATCATCGCAACAAGGTCGTTCAAATCTGTCTGATTCCCGCATGGTGGACGGCCGCACACAATTTTGACTTCTGCAGTGTTGGAACGTGCGGACACTCTCACTCGAGTTGATAGACGGATCAGAATCAAACATCTCGCTGCCCACCTGGACGTCTACGGCGCTAGTGCTGACATACTTGTCAACCGGTTGGGGTACTCTAGTATGTGTCCGCTGGGTTCCTCGCTGACCAACAGAAAACCATGAATAATAACGAACGAACATCTGTGCGGAATTGTTTGCACGTTACGAGTTTAATCGTGACAATTTTTTGTTGAACATCGTCACAGGTGATGAAACATGGGTCCGCCACTTCGAACCCGAAACAAAATGCCGATCCGAGGTGTGACGCCACACCACCTCTTCTCCGAAGAGAAAGTTCAAAGCCGCACCCTCAGCTGGTAAAGTCACGGCGACGGTCTTCGGGGACCCTGAATGGGTTACTCTGTTTGATGTCCTCTCTTATGATGCGACGTCCAATTCAAGTGTCTTGTGCTGCCTTCAGGAAACTGAAGAAACGACTTCGGCTCGTTCGTTGCCACAAAAGCGCAAACGAATTTCTCCTTCTCCATGACAACGCATGGCCTCATCCAAGTTTGAGCACCCGAGAGGAGCTCACAAAACTTCATTGGATTGTTCTTCCTCATCCACCCTACAGCCTGGGCCTTGCACCTTCAGACTTCCATCTGTTTGACCCAATAAAAGATACACTCCACGGAAAGCACTACGTGGGTGCTGGGGAGGTTACTGATGCAGCATGACGTTGGCCCCCACGTCGACCAGTAGAGTGGTGCCATGTTGGCACATAGGAGCTGCAAGTAAGATGGTGAAAGGCTGTCGCATTGAGTGGGATGGGGATTGTTGAAAAATGGGGGTCTGAGACCAAAAGAGTGGGGAATAATGTGCTGTACTGGAGTCCTGGATAAAACCATCTGGCTTTTAGAGGAAAAGTGTTGCATTAATTATTGAACGACCCTCGTATTCCTGCATTTTTATGTAGACTTGTCAGAGAGAAAATGTCACTTAATTTGTCGTTACTCAGAAGCCGCAAAATTAAACTGGTGCTGATAATTGCGCGTCTGGCTGGCGGATCCATACACTTCATCTCATCCACTACTTACGTTATCTCTGCCTGTCGATGAGTCTCCCACTCATGACTAGGTGCCATTTTCTTTTCCGACGGTGTCCGGTGGTGAATGAATTGAAATGAAAAACAAATACACGCGTAAGAGTCAGTTTCCTCTTCAGCTTGTAACTATTCTAAAGAATAAATAATTGTTTTTCCATCTGACTTATAATTTATCGTGTTGTGAGAATAGTCTTCAAATCTTGAATTAAAAGATGTGCAGAATGCATTAGAATTTTACAAACCACTACTCAAGACACAATGAAAAATGAGTTACCTTACCGGCCGCTATGGCGGAGCGGTTCTAGGGGCTTCTGTTCAGAACCCTGCTGCTACTACGGTCACAGGTTCGAATCCTGCCTCGGGCATGGATGTGTGTGATGTCCTTAGGTTAGTAAGGTTTAAGTCGTTCTAAGTTTGGGGGAGTGATGACCTCAGATGTTAAGTCCCATAGTGCTTAGAGCCATTTTTTTTAGCTACCTTACGGGATCCATCAACCATCAGCTTCAGGTCGTCCTTGTATTATTTTCCTGAGGACCACCTCAAATTGATCATCTTCGCTGCTTTGGAAAGGGTACAGTTTCCTTTCTCCAAAAGCATTTGCTGCAACTTCATGTCTTCGTCATCCTTTGGTGTCCTAATTCTGTACCTTCGTTACTATTATCTACACGGACTGGCTGAAATATCCCTATCGAAACATACGTCGATCAGCTAGTTTCCTTCTTAATTGGAATGACCGTAACGAAGCTCCTTTACAAGCCATGAACACTCTTACAATTCTGGACATTAGTGTTTCGCTCAGGTACATATGTTGTCTACGCAACCGTGATGAGTCACTTCACAGGAGCTTGAAATTTTATGGTTTTGACTCTATGTCGGCCGCAAAGATAAATGTTAAAAAAAAAAAAAAAAAAAAAAAAAAAAAAAAAAAAAGCATTCTGAATAAGGTTTCAGTCTGCATCATTATGGAGCAAAACAGTGTCCAACGTGAAGACATCACACACGACTTGTAGGAAGACATTTTCAGCAGAATCAAATTCTGGACGAAAATTGAATCTTTCAGTCTGCAGCAGTGTGTGTCCTGTTTTTAAACTTCCTTTAAGATTAAAACTGCGTGCCTGACCAGGAATCGAACTGGGAACCTTGCCTTTTGAGGGCAGTGCTCTTATCGATTGAGCTGTGCAGGTAACTAATGAGATGCCCTCACAAGATTACTTCAGACACTACCTCTCTCCTACTTTCCAAATCCTCAGTGTTCGAAATTGAAAACGGTTGGCAAATAGAACACTAGAGGCAAAGGGATGTAACTGATGTAATTACTCGCTCAGTTTCCTAGCACAGTCTGTTTCTGTAGTCCATCAGCAGCTAGCGACAAGAATCCAACATTCGGAGCTTCTCATCACAACCAATATCGTGACGGAAAGACGCAAAAGGTGGGCAAATGGTGTTCGTAACCCATAACACAGTATGATGAAATACCGTTGGTTTGTTTTCTGTTAATTACATAAATACGTCTGGGCGCACGTAGATGTTTGTCAGACTGATATCTAGTTAAATGAAACGATTGCTGTGCGATGACGTAAACTGCGAGTTGGTTCGTTCATTTTACAATTTTCCGATGTTTCAGATGAGCAAGTGCTGTGTGTGTGTGTGTGTGTGTATATGTGTGTGTGTGTGTGTGTGTGTGTGTGTGTACGTACGCACTCGAGATATGTTGTAGTGTGTCCCTTCGTTTAACACGAATCGTTTTTATCTCCAACAGGGGTCTGTCTGGCAGAGAGCGAGAGCTACCTAACTACAGATCACGTTGGTGAAAATGCAGATCTGTCTTCAAATTACGGCATATTTCAGGTAAATATTAGGTGAAAAGAATGCGACCATGGGAAAATTATAACATTTAAATGGTTGCTTGTATGCATGATATTTTACTGTTGTCTGCTAACAGCTGAAATTAAACTGGCCAGGCGGCGGACTTTAAGGAATGAATGTTAAATACTAATACCTCAGTAGTGTCGTTAAATACCTCAGTAGTTTCTAAGGCCATCTCACCTATTCATCCTTAACTCATTTACGCGCTTGATCATCATCTTCTATGTCATATTCATCTTTTACGCTGACTTTCCTGCTTTAATTCTCCAGACTTTTTTTGTGACCTGGTAATCACTAATGATATCGATTGTAAGATTTCCCGTTTCCATATTTCCCGTCCTCTAATGTCACATGGCCGGTCGCGGTGGCCGAGCGGTTCTAGGCCCTCCAGTCCGGAACCGCGCGACTGCTACGGTCGCAGGTTCGAATCCTGCCTCGGGCATGGATGTGTGTGATGTTCTTAGGTAAGTTAGGTTCAAGTAGTTCTAAGTTCTATGAGACTGATGTCCTCAGATGTCAAGTCCCATGTGCTCAGAGCCATATGAACCATTTTCTGATGTCACATGTGTAGAAGGGTGGAATTAGTGCTGAGTTCCTCTCTACATGTACAGAAGAACTGGCTTCCCAATATGCCAGACTATCTTGCTAGAACTTCGTGCGCAGAGTGCGCTCTCCTTTTGCAGATCTGCTCAACGAAGACCTGTACGATGACGGATGAAAGCAAGGTATTACTAATATGGCATGCAGAAGAGCGAGTCAGTGTTGGATGACAAAAATTTTTGTTGCAGATAAACCAGTACTGGTGTGGTGATTCTCGCAACCCTGACAAGTGTGACGTGAAATGCGAAGGTAAGCGGCCTGTTCGTCAGCGCTGAGCGTTTGCTGCTCAGCAGGGATCACTCCACTTCTCTTTAAACATCAGAATATACAGTTCTGCGATTTTTAGTAATTACTTAAGAGTAGAGTTGAAAATTAAACACGCTGTTAAAAAGTAAAGACCCATGGGATAAGTGAAATGTTTAGCGTATCAGGATGGGTGTACAGAGTGCGCTCTCCTTTTGCAGATCTGCTCAACGAAGACCTGTACGACGACTTCGAGTGCGCTCTGAAGATCTACCGCAAGCGGCGCTTCTCAGCCTGGGACGGGTGGCGGAAAGGCTGCAAGGGTGTCCACCTGGAGAACGTGTCCACCTGCTAGACAGGGCGTGCGGTGGCCAATAATTGCCAAGAGTGGATAGGCGCACTTCAGACCCGCCCTGCTGCGGGGGTTGTTTGGCTGTGGCCTACTACAAGCTACTGCAGCCAAGTTTATGCATTACCGAAACTGTCCCTGAAATAACAATATTCACTAAATAAACATAATTAAATGAATGTTACGTAACATACTGTATCAATATCGTATTTCAATATCATAGCGCCTTGATTTTGCCGAGAAAGATACATTCCAAACACACCACCGTACGTAGATAAATACTGTAGTTATGCGGCGGCGCGGTTCTTTCCCTCCCATTACGACGAACCTTCACCTACCTGTGAACATGGTCTCAGCAGATCATCAATAGGAAAGCCGAGCGAAACCTACTGTACTTCGACGTGAACCAGGATGCAACTAAAGTCACTAGTCTACGTTTCGGGAGAAAGTTTTCACACGAAATGAAAGGTTGAAAATTCTGTCCTCAATTAATATATTCTGAAACTTAGGTGAACAAGTATCACTGCCAAGCCCGTGCTAGTTTTAACACAGTCACTCACAATACCTTTCACTCACGTTAGCAAGTTTATGGTGTTACATTTCCCGAAAACGTAATAGCTACGAAAATACTGATTGTCACAGTTTTTAGCCACCGACCTGCCCAATACGCCACGCGGAATTTGTCACAAAATTCACTTAAAAATTCCGAAATTTCTACACGCACATCGGAATATGTATGCCGTCACTTTACCACACTTTTGATGTGTAAAACACTGCTAGATCGGGCAACTTATCGTTTCCATCGGAACTACTACTAAACACGTCCGAACTGTTTTGTGGCTAGGCTCCCACTCTTCTGTAGAATACTCAAAGTCTTATCTACCAGTCGAGAAAGGCGCGCGAAGAATATTGCTTTACCATTGGCCAGTTTTCTCAACAGCCAATAGCAAAACATCATTCTCCCGTGTCAATCCGCGCTTTTCATCAATAACCAATCTCAAAATCGTGAAGCTAACGACTGCACTTTTTACCGACGTAATTATCTAATATGCTCAAGTTTTGCTTATGCATAAACTTATTTACTATTGTTATTTATACCTGAATTAACTTTCCCTTTACCATAAACTTAGTTTACAAATCTATTCTACAAAAATCCCCTTGTCCACATCCATACTTCCTCGAAATGTTCCCACACTAAATCCTCGTACATAACTCGTTAAACAATTATCTTCATATTAACCTTAAACCACACTCACGCATCATTCATGCTGCTAAAACACATTTATAACATTTTACCTACACAAAAAGACATAGTAACACTTTATGAAAATACTAGAACAGTTTATGAAAAACATTCTTTAACTTTAGGGCACTCTAGTGGGCACAATCGAAACTAAAATCAGTCCCCCTATCGAATATTGTCCTCTATCGGCTGATACATAAACTACGTGCGCGTACCGTCTTGCGTCACCATCTGTCTGTCACTATCCAGCTCTGAGACACATCTCCCTCCAAGGCAGGGTCGTTATACGGCGCTACGCCTCAGTTACTAACAGTCCGAATACGAGAATACCACACTCATACTTAGTTCGCTCCATTCTCTCCTGAAATTATATTACTAAACGGATGTAGCGGACGCACGGTTCCACTTCGATTGTCTATCTCATGGCTTCCAGTTGAAGCAAAAATTTTATTTTCAGTATTTCATATAATTACCGAACGACATTAAAAATTGCAACTATTGTCATAATCTATTCGAAATATAATCTTCCATTAAAGATCTAACACAATAAGACAAGTGTTAAAGATAGAAACCATGTAGGGCGAGCCGGCCGCGGTGGTCTAGCGGTTGTAGGCGCTCAGTCCGGAACCGTGCGACTGCTACGGTCGCAGGTTCGAATCCTGCCTCGGCCATGGATGTGCGGACGCCGGCACGGTAGCTCAGCGTGTTCGGTGAGAGGGTTAGTTGCCCTCTGTAATAAAAAACCGAGTTAATCGGTCAACAACGAACGTAAACGGATGTCTTACGACGTCCGCCCCGAGCAGATGCAACGAACGAAAGCGAACAAAATGAGATTTTTTTGCCGGCACGGTAGCTCAGCGTGTTCGGTCAGAGGGTTAGCAGCCCTCTGTAATAAAAAAACTGAGCTAATCGATCAACAACGAACTTCAACGGATGTCTTACGACGTCTGCCCCGAGCAGATGCAACGAACAAAAGCGAACAAAATGAGATTAAAAAAAAAATGTGTGTGATGTCCTTAGGTTAGTTAGGTTTAAGTAGTTCTAAGTTCTAGGGGACTGATGACCACAGCAGTTGAGTCCCATAGTGCTCAGAGCCATTTGAACCATTTTTGATGTAGGGCGATTTCTTGATTTTGAGAATGAAAGCACTTAGCGACTTCAATAAATTTTACAAATAATGTCAAATGTTTCCGAAAAATTTTCTCGCTGACACCGCCACAAAACGAAAAGAAATTATCATCGTACTCAGGTTTGAAGCTCATCTTGACGTTTTACCGTGCTTGCGATATAAAACTTGGGTTGTTTTCAAAAACCGCCTTATGCAATCACTATTTATTTCTTCTTGTTCACCCAGACATGTTTCGACATGTATGTGTAATGTTCTGTGTTTCAAATTTTAATTTCTATAAATTGTAATACAAAGTTTATAATCATTTTTCTATTGTAGGCCTAAAAATTATAACATGTGCATTTGGTTTGATTTGTTTCGATAGCTCACCTGAAAATTACTCTACTACTGAAACTGCGCTATTATAGATGGGTTTTTGTGCCCTTTTTTCGTTTCTGGCAGCGTGTCATCTCATGGTAAAAATGAAGAAAATTTTTGTGGATTCATAGTGAGCCCATTTTACCAGATAAAATTAGTGCACATACTGATACAAAACGTTATTACAAAATATAATTACACGAGATAATAAGAAGTCAACGAAGTACATTAGTCTGATTGCACCATTACAATAAAAGCGGCGAAACTTTAACATCTAATACAGTTATACAGTTATATGTTAAAAGTAACAATTTCGCCGGCCGTTGTGGCCGAGCGGTTCTAGGTGCTTCATTATGGAACCGCGCGACCGCTACGGTCGCAGGTTCGAATCCTGCCTCGGGCATGGATGTGTGTGGTGTCCTTAGGTTAGTTAGGTTTAAGCAGTTCTAAGTTCTAGGGAACTGTTGAGTCCAGATGTTAGTCCCATAGTGCTCAGAGCCATTTGAGCCAGTAAAAATTTCTCTTCTCGTGAGCGCCAAGTTGAAAATCTATGGGTGGCGTGGAATAGTCTAATACCAAGTACCTTTAATGTTACGGTACACGTCCACTATCTTTGTCCACTACGTTTTTGCTTGGCTGGCGAGGCTACTACGAAAATCACTGTATGGAAGGGGTACGTCAATGGGAAGTAGATGCTGCACCATTTTCGCCATTTGATCTGCACGTTCGTTGTCCCTAGTTCCAAAATGCCCAGGTATCCATTGAAGGTGATTCCGTTGACGCAGCTCCTTTACTCGATTGAGATTTCTCAGTATATCATGTGCGAAAGGATTAAAACTTTTTTTTTTCAGCTGCCCTTGTAAGAGACTGTAGGACAGTACATACTGCGACCTTGTCGACTTGTAAGAGGATCATGTAAAGTGTATCTTGATGAATGATATATAACTCCGCAGTTAATATCGAAGCTTCAGTAGGCAATAGGAAAGATCGTCCACACACTATTTGATAGTAATTAAAAAAAATGCGACTCTTGCAGAGAGAATACTGCGTACTGTATGTATCGACCTAAATCTCCCGCTGAAGAGCATCTATGTGAGGAGCCCCTAAACAGAAAGTACACTATCGATGTCACGACACGGTGGCGAGCTGAGAACAACAGACTTGGATTCTTGCGAAATGGGCCAATAGGCTGAGACACAAAACGAAGATGCAAATATATATTTAAAGCGAATAGTACACATGCAATCTGGTAGCCATGTAATGCCAAAAAAACAAAGTTCGCGCATTTCGTTTGAATTCTATCATTCGTCTGACCGTGAGTAAAGCTAATGTAAATGTGTGACAAGGGCCTAACGTCGGTTAGACCGTTCGCCAAGTGCAAGTTTTTCGACTTGACGCCACTTCAGCGACATGCGCGTCGATGGGGATGAAATGATAATGATGAGGACAACACAAAACCCACTCCCTGAGCGGAGAAAATCTCCGACCCAGCCAGGGATCGAACCCGGGCCCTTAGGATTGACATTCTGTCGCGCTGATCTCATTTTGTTCGCCTTTGTTCGTTGCATCTGCTCGGGGCGGACGTCGTAAGACATCCGTTTAAGTTCGTTGTTGGTCGATTAACACGGTTTTTTTATTACAGAGGGCAGCTAACCTTCTGACCGAACACGCTGAGATATTCTCTAAGAAATCGACATGGCCAGGCTGCAATATCTTGGGTTTCCGTTAATAACTTGCGGCCAGGAATGGATTTATACCGGAATCCTAACTTTTACACGATTCATAACAAGGATCCTGAAATAGGTCCGCTGCTACAAGGGTAGTACGTAATTTTTAAGCGTCGAATATTCCTTTCTTGAATAATATGCATATCTCTGATGACGAATTGCATCTTCCTGAGAAAGAATCGCCCGCATCTCGTGGTCGTGCGGTAGCGTTCTTGCTTCCCACGCCCGGGTTCCCGGGTTCGATTCCCGGCGGGGTAAGGGATTTTCTCTGCCTCGTGATGGCTGGGTGTTGTGTGCTGTCCTTAGGTTAGTTAGGTTTAAGTAGTTCTAAGTTCTAGGGGACTTATGACCACAGCAGTTGAGTCCCATAGTGCTCAGAGCCATTTGAACCATTTTTTTGAGAAAGAATCGATATTTGTGATCCTCTTCTCGAGGCGCCCCTTCTTCCCATGTTTCTCCAACTTAAGATGACTCGTCCGATTCTTCTTTCGCAAATTTCTTCTTAAAAGTTCTTATCACTGATCGTTCGCTGATTTGTAGAGAAGTTGCAGTTCGTTCCACCACTTTATCCAGCGGAAATAGAGGCGTTCCTGTATCCCTTTTCTCTCAAAATACTCCCTCGTGGAACACACGAATTCCTGCGACCGACTGTGTATAATCACGCCATGTCCGACTCTTTTTGAAAGTTTCCCAGCAGTGTACAGCCACGGTCTGCCCCGCTTCGACTACTTTCGCCACACATCGTAAGGCAGGTGAAGCCGAAAGTCACCCAAATCTCTCACTACAACGATTCGCTGAGGACTGGCTGGCACAATGCTCTGGGCAGCGCAGTGCAGAGGAAGTGTCAACGAAGTGGGAACCGACAGTGCTAGGCTCACACTTAATTAGTGCATTGGTGGCGGGAGCCGTGTCAAATGCAACTAGTTTAAATCAGACTACAGTAGACCGCAATAATGTATCTGGGAATGAGGGCTGTTCGGAAGGCTTGTCATGCGTCAGCGTTTTCCTTAGTCATCACTGTACTTGTTTAATGTGAGGTCACTGTGTGCTTCCAATAACGGCCAAGTGCAATAATATAGTGACTGAGCAGTAAACTGTTCACGTGCCACCACGATTGAAGTATACTGTGCATGGCAAAATGGCTCCACCCAAAACCGGCGCCAAGGCAACTTTGGTGCACCATAGGCCATAGATGACGGTGTGAAAGACAGCTTCAAAGATGTGAATGCGCGAATAGACGTGTAACTGTTGCGCAACTGACCACCAGATGAAAAAACGGGCTACCAGCAGCCTCTCCTCAACGACAGTTCAGCGACCGGTGCTGTCTATGGGCCTCCACAGCAGGTGCCTGGGCCATGCACTCACACTGACTACTGTTCATCGGCGACAAAGGCTGGAATTTGCACGCCAATACAACAGCTGGACGTCCAGTGAGTGGCTAAAGGTGGTCTTTTCATCACGGTTTGTGCTCCATCGAACATGAGGTCGTTGGCGTGTACGGCCCTGCAACAATTGTCAGAAGGGTCAAGGCCGGAGAAGGATCGGTAAGGTCTGGGGAGTATTTTCGAGGCATTGGTTGGGTGATCTTGTCATTCTGAAAGACACATCGGTTCAACACAAGTATACATACGGGCTGTTAAAAAGTCTCTCCACAGTGCCGCATGATTGTTAGCCGCGAGTGCCCCGTATGCCGCAGTTAATATACACCAAATGAAACTCAGTGAAATAAAAGTTATTAATTTATTCAATATTAATTTTTACTTACAAATACTAACATTAAATGTTGAAAGTGTGTCCCCCCCTTGTTGAATTCACAATTTAATTCGTGTAATCATGTTTCCAAACACAACCTCTACCCTTTCTTCTGTAACAGAAGCAATGAAAGTGGATATTTCAATTCTCAATTCATCGATGGATTTTGGACGGTTCTTATAGACAGTTGCTTTCGCTGCACCCCAAAAGAAAAGGTCAGGTAGTGTTAGGTCAGGCGATCGTCGAGGCCAAAGTCCCTGAGAAATTATGCGATCACAAAAAACATGAGCAAGCAGTGACATTGAAACGCGAACTGTATGCGCGGTTGCACCATCTTGTTGAAAATAACCGTTCAGTATTTCACTTAACACAAGTTATCCTATGAATGGGTACAGAGTATCACTGCAGTATCTTTGTGCGTTTATTGTTTGGTTGAAAAATATGGGACCCATAATACGACGTCTAGAAATTGCAATCCAAACTCCTATTTTCACAGAATGAAGTGGTTCCTCATGAATACACAATGGTTTTGCAGTACTTCACATACGAGAATTTTCAGAGTTCATGTACCCGGCTAAATGAAACCACACCTCATCAGTAAAAAAAGTTTCATTAAGAATATCCCTTCCATTTTGTTGGAAGAAATTTTTGAACCATTGAAAATAATGCAGTCTCCTGCCATGATCAGTAATTTTCAGTTCTTGCACGACTATCACTGTATGGGAAAAGTTCTAATTTTTTCCTTATAGCTGTGTGGGCCGTTCCAACACTACCATCGATTTCAAATGGCTCTGAGCACTATGGGGCTTAACTTCTGAGGTCATCAGTCCTATAGAACTTAGAACTACTTAAACCTAACTAACCTAAGGACATCACACACATCCATGCCCGAGGCAGCATTCGAACCTGCGACCGGAGCGGTCGCGCGGTTCCAGACTGTAGCTCGCCCACCCCGGCCGGCTAACATCGATTTCCTGGGCGACTTTTCTTACTTGACTTGTTCGCACTCATGAACATTTTATCGGAAATATCGAGTAATTTATACTCAGACAAAACGCTAGGACGACCACTTCTCGGTGTCTGTCACTGAACTCGTACTTCGAAATTTGTTCATCAAATCTCGCACAGTATCGCGATGTGGGAGTGTTGTCTCCGGGAAAATTGAATTAAATGTTTTACAAACTAAAACTGTGTATTTATCGTCAGCTTTGAACACTTGTCCGACTAAGAACACACGTTCTTCACTGGTTAGCATTTTAACAGTGACAAAAACGAAACAAACGAACAAAAGAACTAAACTTAATCGTTCAAGTCAAAACGTAACGACACACATCAACGATACTACTGACGCTGGCTGAGATAAACGAAACAGTGGAATGTTGGGAGAGTCCACTCGAAGGGAAGTAACGCAGGCAGGCGAACAATCATACAGCACGCGCGGCTAACAACCATACGGCACTGCGGCGAGACTTTTTGAACATCCCGTATATCCTTGGAGACCGTGTACACCTCTACATGCAATTCTTATTCCTTTGAACGACGGCGTCTAGCAGCAGGACAACGCAACGTCTCACACAGTTTGCAGTATACGTGCGTAGTTCGAAGAGCAAAAGGATGAATTTGTCGTACTCCCTGGCCACCAAACTCCTCGGGTTTAAACTCAATCGAGAATCTGTCGAGCCGCCGTGATCGGGCTGTTCACACCAACCGAGAAACCTGGGGCACTGGTCATGGCACACAAGTCGGTATGGCTCCACATGCCTTTCGGTACCTTTCACAACCTCACTGACTTTCTCCATTCACGTCCGTGCTGTAGAAGGCAGTTAATCAGGCTTCTGACATGCGCTTACATTAATGTGACTGGACCGTATATGTCTCTCTTATGGTATACTAACATCTCGACAATAACAGTAAAACTTCGCGACTGTCATTTTCTAATTTTTGTACGCGATGATTAGAATCTTATCCCAGACCATTTTGTCAGATGTGCCAAGGTTTGCTTTCGAATTACCATTGCTTGTCAGATGTTTCATGAGTCACTTTGACGTAATAATCCGAATCAATTGCGATTCTTGTTTCACTTAGTAGTCACTGAGTTTCTAATTCATTACTTTGAACAGTGTCTAAATCATGTCTGATAACAGGGCCAATTAGAATACATTCAGACGAGACTACCCAATATACCCTTACAACAGGATTAGTTATATTGTCCCCAAAATGTAAAAAGCCATCCTATAAAAAATCATTTCACAATACACAAAACGAAGACACTAAAATAGTCATCAAACCAGGGTGTACTCATGGAGCTGAAATACTCATTATAAACAGAAACAGTGAAGAAATTCAACATACCATGGAAAGTAATAAGGAAAATTTTAGGTTCGATTGTACTGAAGAAGGAACACATCGTAGGTTTGCTGCAAATACCAGTTAACTCCGTTTCAGCAAGTTCTGAAAAAACTGGATTTGTAGTTTCTTCATTAAGCTACAAATGTCATAATAGGAATTGTTACACTGCAGTAATCAACTAATGATGGTGTGTAGAAAATCTTAATGCATAACTGGCTACCTAGTGTATTATTATTCTTTAGTAATTAACAGAAAATGCAAATATTGCGCCAGTTGTATGGTTCTGGCAGACATCATTGATATTTTTGCCAGCTTGAACGAAGTTATATTTTGTAAGAGGTCCATGATTAAGGAATTTGTTGCTAGCGCGCTCGAGCAGATGAAATTTCGATGGATTGCTCACGCGCTGCCTGCGGTATGTGAGCTATAAGAGAATCGCAGACCAGAGAGCAGTGTTGTCAGCAGTAGGATCTGTGTGTCAGTAGGAGCAAGTAGTAGCTTGCAGTCTGGCGTATGGAGTTGGCTGGGCCGGTCGTGTGGAGCGGTGGCGGTGCCTGACCATTGTAGTATAAGGTAAAAACAGCCTCGCGCATATGTAGTAGTGTTATATCAAGTCCCATGTAAATGTTTTTAAACAATATCTTAATAATAATCTTTCTTATAAAAATTAACTTTTGACAATTATTGATCTCAATTTAAAGAATTTACTAATTTCTCCAATGCATGGTCATCCCGATTATTGCAAAGAAAAATCAGTTGTTTCTTTTATACATGACAAATCTATCGGCCAGCATTGCACATTCTTATAGGAGCAGATATATACGCGTTATCCGGCGACTTAATTGAGGTAAGAATTTTCAATTTATTCAATATGATCTTTCGGGGCCATGCCGCAGCACTACTGACGTCCAATTTGACCAGTTTACCTTCACAGTCAGTCAATTATTGAAAGTTTCTATATGAGTCAGATTCTTTATTAGGAGGTTAGTCACATTGTATTATTGGCAGGTGACGGAATTTATTTATTGGGAGGTTACGCTAAATTTGAAAGGCTATAATTATATGGATTTTTTTGTGGGGAGGTTGTTGTTGTTGTTGTTGTGGTCTTCAGTCCTGAGACTGGTTTGATGCAGCTCTCCATGCTACTCTATCCTGTGCAAGCTTCCCATACAGTAAAGCTGCATGTCCTCGGGAAAAATTACGGCCGTAGTTTTCCCTTGCTTTCAGCCGTTCGCAGTACCAGCACAGCAAGGCCGTTTTGGTTAGTGTTACAAGGCCACATCAGTCAATCATCCAGACTGTTGCCCCTGCAACTACTGAAAAGGCTGCTGCCCCTCTTCAGGAACCATACGTTTGTCTGACCTCTCAACAGATACCCCTACGTTGTGGTTGCACCTACGGTACGGCTATCTGTGTCGCTGAGGCACGCAAGCCTCCCCACCAACGGCAAGGTCTATGGTTCATGGGGGGGGGGGGGGATGTTACAATTTTATAAACCGGATCAGTGAATAATTGGAATCAGTATAATCTATCATTTTATTAGATCACTAAATATTAATAAAGCGATGAGGAGTTTTTTTTCTCTGTACTTCATAAATCTGCGTCGCGGCTGCCGCTGTCTTCTATACCAGGTTCAGGAACTGTGTCGGTGCCTCCAGATAAAAAGTAGGAAAAGACTTATTCCAAGAGTGAAAATGCTCCTTTGTTGCATAACTGATCACACTTCCTTCTCTTCCCACTTACTGACAGAATCTTAACATGAAGATATTGTGAGTAAATATTTGTCATATTTGAAGGATGTCTTTTACCAAATGCATGTATTTCTTTACAATCTGAAGACTGACAGTAGTTGCACCAGATCATTCATTCCTGGCCTACATTTTTGGTAGCGAAAACATTTCACTTTTAGTCATTTAACTTTACGTCCTGACAGTTAGTATTTTTGTTTTTAATGAGAGATGCAGAAAGTTTAGGTAAATCTTTGAATTTTGTTTGTTTTAATCCATGTACTGCATAAGGTGAACTTTTCTTGTTTCTAACCCTTTTCCATCTTGCAAGTCTGAGTTTGTTTAGCCAATCCTGAATAACATAATTCATTTCCACTATGCATGCTGTTCACTTCCATGAAGGTGTGACTACATTCGATAACTTTGCGTTCAATGATGTCTAAATTTGTTGTTCAAGACAAGTACAGGAACAATGCAGCTATGTTTTTATTCCTGCTCTGACCTCAGCAGGTGATAGAAGAGCGAAATGTTTTATATGTGTCCTGTATTCTGTCTTCCTAAAATTCTCCCAATCGACGTCGAGAATTCACCGTCTCGGTTGCATCCGTACATGCTCATTCCATTTAATATCGCTTTGCAACGTTACACCTAGATATTTCATCGACGTGACTGTCAAGCAACACACTGCTAATGTTGTATTCGAATATTTGTACATTTAGATGTAACTACCACTCATCTTACCACCTAGAAATTTTAAGTCATCTTGTACCCTCGACAGTCACTCAGCAATTACACCTTCCCGTACACCACAGCTTCATCAGCTCATCCTGTCTCTCAGATTATGTTCTGGGGCACTCCTGGCGATACCTTTGTCTCTCACGAGCACTCGCTGTCGAGTACGACGTAAGGCATTCTGTTAATAAGAAATTTTCGAACCACTCACATATCTAGTAACCTATTCTGTATGCTCGTTCATTCATTAACAGACTGCAGTGAGGCACCGTAGCATGGGATCACTGTGGGTTGCGATCAAATCGCTGACTCAGGATCAGTCAGTACTTTTGTTCCGGTGTCATATTACAGCAGACACAACTGCGTATATCGCCCTCCCGTCCGCTCATCCTTTCCTCCCCACTCTATTCTCTTCCCCCACACTGCTCTCGCCCAATAAGGACCATTTCAGGTCTGTATACAGTACGAAGTGCTGTCAGCATGGATGGGGCAGAAACCATATATATTCGATTATACCTCTGTATTTTTTTCAGCAGAGCAACAAACGCCAGCTGAAATGTAGCAGCAAGCCACAGACTACCTGCCAGATTTATCAGACCTGCACTCATGCTACTATTATACACAGACATCAGAGCTTCGTCAACTCGCCATGTCTCAGTAAAGTTGCAGAAGTGTTCTGCTTTTCACCAACTCATATAATTTGACTGTTAGTCTATCTAAAAGTGTGAATTTAGGTCTAGAACCCGACAGTGACGTTGGGATGGCGGTAGAAGTAGAGAACTTTCGACGTGTTTTTGGCATCACAGGACTATCTGTGTACGATGTGGGAGCATAGAAAGAAGTAGATGACAAGAGAGAGTGGTGCATTACAATCACCAACTGACATTAAAATGTATGAGAGGAGGGTTTCAACAGTGGATATGTTTAGGGAAGCTATGATTGAATTAACTTCAGAGGATAAACGCATTTAAATAAAACATTCGAGTGCGGGGAATTTGGATGATTTGTACTATGTGTTAGCGACTGCTACAGACAGACTAACGTGCTGGTATTTGAATATAACTGCAGCAGTGAATAAATACATGTATTCTCCCTGTGCCATGAGAGCCTATTAGTATCAAGTCCACTGAAGCAGAATTCGGTGATAGTATATCTACTCATCTACATGTTGAGGCACTTGCAGGACTGAATAATATACAAGCTGAATTTAAGGCTCATATAAAGCAACTTCTTTGGAGAACGTTGCTCAACACAGTGAGTGTAAAATGTACATATGTAAATAAAGAGAATAGAAAATAAATTGTTCTTTCTGTCCCACCGCATCCCAGTCCTCACCATTCAAATGCACAAAAACGTGCCAAGTGTCAGTGCTTACTCGAAAGTCTTCAGCATTGTCGTCATTGTCAGGGCGCGGGACGTCTCTGTGGGGAAGCCGTGCACTTGTTGGTTAGGCAGTGTCCTGGCAAACTCCACCTAATCGCTGAGGCAGCCAACCACAAGACCACCCCTCAGCCCACCTCAAGAGAAGACCTGCAGAGGTGGGGCTGCAGCCAACACCCCACGCAACCAGTTCTTCCACAGCAGTGCTGGCGCCACAACTGGTGGTCCACATAGAAGAGCAACTAGAGAGGTGCACAAAAGCTAGCACTCCGTCTTCAGGCCACGAGTGGCCTACCGGGACCATCCGACCGCCGTGTCAGCCTCAGTGGAGGATGCGGATAGGAGGGGCATGGGGTCAGCACACCGCTCTCCCGGCCGTTATGATGGTGTTCTTGACCGAAGCCGCAACTGTTCGGTCGAGTAGCTCCTCAATTGGCATCACGAGGCTGAGTGCACCCCGAAAAATGGCAACAGCGCATGGCGGCCTGGATGGTCACCCATCCAAGTGCCGACCACGCCCGACAGCGCTTAACTTCGGTGATCTCACGGGAACCTGTGTATCCCACTGCGGCATGGCCGTTGCCAACTAGAGAGGTGTCACGCCAAAACATGTGGCTAGCAGCGGTTAGCATTTTAATGTTAATAATGAATTATATAGTCACTGTAACTCAGTGGTAATGTGTAACACAGCTGCTATGACTATACATAATATTATTAATTCCTATTTTTTTTAACTTGAAGTTTAATATTTGAAGGCGCTTTTTGCTGATACTTAAGGTGACTATTCTTGAAGAAAAGACATGTGTAATGCAGCAAAATGTAAATAACTAGCCACGTCCAACAATAATGATTTCGGGAAATCCTCCTTCATCATTTCCATTTGTATCGATTAGGTTCTTTTCTACGAAATAACAAAGATATAACAAAACAATAAGTAATAGTTTTTTAGCTATCACTTTTTTGTAAGAAGAGATGATCGATATGTATTTTTAATATGTACATTTCGTATACCATTTAATCACATTTTTTACTATTTTCATGAGCGAAATTGTATGTACAAATTTCCAGCCCATAGTACATCTGACTGACTTCACTCGAAGGTATCTGCAAGACAGATTGTAAATGAAATGTGGAACACATAAATGTCTTACCGTATTTACATTTTCTTTTATCAGCAGCTTTTTGTTGGTCGCATTCATTTTTCCTTGCAGTATGCTCATTATACTCTGTTACCAACCAGGTGCTTTATTTTCTTAATTACTCTCTGCTTTCTCATAGCTAACATGTTTTTGACATTGACACTTTTAGATTTGTAGAAGGCAAGATTGTCGTTCTGACAAAATAATCTTCTCTAAGTTATTTTACTGATTGGTTTAAAATTCTTACATTCCTCCTTGTACAGACCGTACAACTTAGATATATTTTTGTGGATTTCCTTGAGTAATTCCACTGTAGTAAACTTTTCTCTGTGTGTTTCTCAACTCTATGCACATCATCTAGTTTAATTTTTATGTAGAACTCTTTTGCCTCTCAAATTATGAAAAGCCCACCCTCGCCGCCTTTCCCTTTACATGCAGTGTCAATGACACCACCCGAAATACATAGTTTTATTGCAGAAGGTCTTGTAGACTCACTTTTTATTATCTTTAGTCACGTAGTAAACCTTAGGATTCTTGCGTTGTTTCAGTGGCGGAACCGTATTTCGTCTTCGTGCTGGATTTACACTCACTGTCTTACAAAGAATAAAATCCTCCTGCCTTGTATAAACGCGGTCCCAGAAGCTTCTACGAAAGCAGTACCTCATTTCATATTAGAACATTTTGTTGCGGTTGTATCTACATCTTTAACAATTAAATGGTTTTTGTTTTTCAGTTTCAATTTTATACTTTTTAATTGTATTCTTCTTCCATCTTCTGGCAACACTTTTCTTCCATCTCGGTCGTTTACGTCTGTCATTCTCTGTTACAGTATCGATTTCTTGACACAAGAGATCTGCACACTCTGTATCGCTGGGGCGCGACTGCTACGGTCGCAGGTTCGAATCCTGCCTCGGGCATGGATGTGTGCGATGTCCTTAGGTTAGTTAGGTTTAAGTTGTTCTAAGTTCTAGGGGACTGGTGACCACAGATGTTAAGTACCATAGTGCTCAGAGCCACTTGAACCATTTTTTTGTATCGCTGGGACCTGGTTCATAATTAGGTTCACTGACGAAGCAATCTGAGTCAAATTCAATTTCTTCTGCGCTATGCTTGACCGTTTCACTCGCTGATACAATTTCTTCTTTTTTTATCGCCTGTAATTTCAGAGTGAGGACTTAAGCGTATACCGTGCTAGCATCATCTGCTCTGCTTCCAGTTGACGTATCCTTAAAAGAAAAGGTATGAAATAAAATTCAGTTATGTATTTTTCAAATATCAGTAAATCTGACAATGTCATTTTACTGCTTACCTTCAATTTTATCATCTGTGTGTATCATTTTCATGGCCATTGACACTTGCAGGGCACCTCTTGGAAATACTTTTTAGAATTACTCGTTGTAAATAACTGGCGCAATACTACTGCACAGCAGCTTCTGCTACACTGGACATTTAGCTATTCTTGCACGAAAATTAAAATAATCTACAATAATACTGATGCCACCTTCTTCATGTAAAGTGATATTATTACAAGTACAAGCCAAGTTTGAAACACCCGCATTGCTACCGGCTGTTCGGAATACGAAAGGCGTGTTTACCACAGACTGCTAATAAATTTTACCTCCGATAACTTTCAAATAACGGACAATAATATTTGGCACACTGTTTAAATATTAATATTATTGCATTGTAATTTTAGATCAATTTTCTGATATGTGAGGCTAAGAAACACAAGCTTACTACAACCTACTTATAAAACTTATCTCCGATACATCGTGTTATGTTTTTCTGCTGTAAACCATTAGGTGCACTTGATGGATTATTGTTGCTCGAGTAATCACATCAAGCCTGTTGACAAAGTGCAGCAAGAATTATTTAAGTACAACTAATTATTCAACTATGCACTTAAAAGACATCTGCCACATCTATTCAACTTCAATTGCACTTATCTGGTTTCTTCAAACGAAAGATATTCATATTCCGATACAGAATGCAAAAAATGGCTCTGAGCGCTATAGGACTTAACTTCTGATGTCATCAGTCCCCCAGAACTTAGAACTACTTAAACCTAACTAACCTAAGGGCATCACACACATCCATGCCCGAGGCAGGATTCGAACCTGCGATCGTCGCGGCCGCGCAGTTCCAGACTGTAGCGCCTAGAACCGCTCGGCCACCCCGGCCGGCGATACAGAATGCAAAAATAACCCAAAAATGACCAAATCTGCACTTAAGGGGTTCTCGTAGTAAGTCCACGAAAACAGCAAAGACACACATTTTATTCTGATACAGCAAAACGCAGGTCAAAATTCTGTGAGGGTACTGAAAAACTGGAAGCAACTAGATTAACTAGACAGTTTTTGGAATCATAAAAAATTCACAGTATATATAAAATCTTTGCAATAAAATGGATCGTTGTAATGAAAGAAGAGATGAAGGAAGGAAGCAAAATAGCATAATTTGACATATCAGATAGAAAAATTTGTTGGCAGTTGGGAGAAAAACCCAGAAAGACTGGAACAGATTCGTGTGACGACCGGAAAAGCACCAATTCCGAGAGAACGAAAGTAACATGGGCGTAAAGAAAAGCAAAAAGAAAACTCTGAGAATGCCTTTTGTGGTACACCCAGAGCCGGTTTAAAGCCCAAGGGACATAAGCGGTCATTTGGCACGACTAGGGGCGCCCAAGTGCAGTCAATATCTGTGTAAAGGGTGTATTATAGTAATTAGTAGCGAAAACAGCTACAGGTGAAAGTATACGAGGGATGGTGGGGTGTCAAATAATACATTGCTTGTGCAGAAAAATGGAAAGAGGGAGAGCGCCAAATAATGTGTCGTTTGTGTGGAAAATGGTATCGAACCGGCCCTGGGTACATCGCGTGCTCCAATGGGGCCAAGGCCCAAACGTGAATTTTCTCTTCAGGAGTATGAGAAGTACCGCAGAGTCTGAAATTAGACATCTGGAAGAAAGGCTCCTCATGAACACCTCATTTCAGGATGGGATGCAAGATCATCCTCCATGCACACTATCCGTGAGTAAACGAAATCTTGATGAAGAACAATTTACAAGTTGAGCTCACTTCATATCCACAGATCTAGGTTTCCCATCGATTGCCTGCCTCGCTTAAGCTGAAAATCAGGACGGTTTCTGCCTCCACCATAGTCCATTCAGGCCTTGTGATCAGCCTCTGAAGACCTCATCGCCGATGGTACGTTGAAACCTAATCTGATTTTCCTCTTAAAATGAGAGGCACTATATAATGAAACATATTTAGATAAAAAACAGTGAAAACTCCAGATCCTTCTGTGATGGCAGTGGTATTGCAAGCATAGGATGTTGATAACTCCGTCTTCGCATCAGTTCCAAATCAGTGCGGCTGATGTAACTCTCTCCTCTCGTCCGCTGGTTGAAAAATACTTCTTCCGGTGCAGCAACTGATAAACTTAACCGCAAACGGAAGTCGTTGCACTCACACAGTTCCAGAGATAATGATAGCAAACAGCGGAATAGTATGTTTTTGTTCCAGTTTCTACACTTCCTATTAACCGAATACGATGGATGGGTTCGTTCGAAGAATTAATGACAATGAGTCATCGCCTCCGTAGCCGAATGGTGCTGGTATGGTAGCCCAGCGTGTCCATTCCGGGGACTGGCCACCGCCCGTAATTTTGATATACACTAAGTGAAATTTTCATCAAGGGAATTTGAAAGATATCACGTGACATCCACAAAGAATTGCTAAAGAAAAACGATGAAGACACAGATAGAAAGAAACAAGAAAATATAGTTAGCTTCGGTGTGGAACGACCCAGGTTCGATTCTCGGTATCTCAGATTTTTTTGTTAGGTGGGAAGTATAGAACGGGGTCCACTCAGCCTCGTGACGCCAAATGAGGAACTACCTGAATAAAGAAAAGCTGTACCTTTAGGATACATTTATTGACAATAACAGCTGGAGGAACTGATGACATGTTGATCCCACGTCCCACGATCACAGATCGCTCTTCATACTGCCTTGTAAGTAGCAGTCACCGAGTACACACATTGCTGTTAACACTGAGAAGAGCGAAAACTGACATCACACCCAAGCTAATGCCACGAACTGGTTCCTTCATCTTCGGAATCAAATCTAAGTCACATTGACCTAAGTCCGGGGAGTATGGTGGATGGTACAGTACTTCCCAGTCCCATCGACCGAACAGAGCAGCCACAGCTTGCGCTGTATGTGCCCGAGCATTGTCGTGCAAAATGATGGGTGGATTGCGCAGAAAGAGCCGCCGGTTCTTTCGCAAAGCTGGTCGCAGGTGATGCTCCAAAAACGACCAGCTTTGCGACAGAAAAGGCGACACTTTCTGCCCAACCCACCCATCATTTTGCACGACAATGCCCGGGCACATACAGCGCAAGCTGTGGCTGCTCTGTTCGGTCGACGGGACTGGGAAGTACTGTACCGTCCACCATACTCCCCGGACGTAAGTCCTTGTAACTTTGATTTGATTCCGAAGATGAAGGAACCAGTTCGTGGCAATCGCTTCAGAACTCTCCCAGGGATTCGACAGGCAGTAGACCGCTCCATTCGCACCATCAACTCAGCAGGCTTTGCTAACGGTATACTACGCCTGCCACATCGCTGGCAACGCTTTCTACACAACGCTGGTGACTACTTTGAAGGACACTAACAGGTGCAAACATGTAACTCTTTTGTATCGGATGTGAATAAATAGTTGCCACTATTTAAGTTCCAACCTACGTATATTGCATGTAAGGACAACGAGGATAAAATAGGGAGACTTATACACAGCCGTTTTTCCCCGTTCTGTTTGCGAGTGGAACAGGAAAGGAAGCTGTTAATAGTGTACGGGGTAGTCTCCTCCATGGGCCGTAAGGAATATTGCGGAGTATCGATGTAGATGTACATGTAAATGAAGAAACCGTCTTCTTTCCGTGGAAGCGCGAACAGAAAGGAGACTATGTATCAACAACAGTACCGATTATTATACGAAAACTTTTCGAGATCTGTCATTCAGGGAATTTAGACTATCGATAGTATTTCGCGGCATTAATAATTATGACAGTGATCAGTGACAACATATACAGGAGAAACAGGCGGTCAACAACGAAGCCGCGAAAATAAAAAAAAAGCTATAACATGGGAGAACGCACTCCTGCAATTAGTATTATCACAGCTTCCAGATCTCACGATAAATATATTCCATGACTTATTTACTATGAGATCGTGTTTTATAACAAATGCTTCTCTCAAAACTGTCTTGCACTGTTTCTCTTCTGTCGCAGCCGTCTTAGTCAACGGATGTAATAGAAGGTGGCCTTATTATGAGTGTTTAAAGTACTTTAATTATATAAATCTGGAGATTTACTTTATTAACTCGTATTAGTTAATTTACGCGTTGTCCTCGTCTAATAATTTTTCAGCATCCGAGCAAATATTTCTTGTTGGTCGACTTCACACAATGATGGAATGGAACGGCAGCCGTCGTCGCAACCTGAAGTGCTCATAGCACGTTCCAGAAAACGAACTATATTCATTTTAATTAAATGATAATGAAGTTGGATGCCGTTTTATGAATGCCATTTTACTGATAAGTTAATTCTCATGCACGCCGATATTCGTACTTCAACTGATCATCATAATCATCCTTTCTCTCTTTTGAGTTTTCTATCCACTACAAGAAATACTACTAGAGCACTAAACGGAATGAGTGATTATATGGCCCCGGGAAATACGGAATAGTTGTTCACCCTAACCACGACAGGCACGTACCGGGAAATAAACAAAGAAATAATTACGTAACTTTTTTTTCGATCTGGTTACGAGTGAAGGAAGGAAGAAAGTTCTGGGTTCACCATCCACTCAGCTTCAATACTGCAGGGAAGCAAGATTCTAATTATAAGGACTTTGTAATTTCGCACGCTTCAAACTTTAGATGCCCATTTTGTTTCGAGTACAGATAAATATTAAAGGGTCTCTAAAAAGATGGGTGGAAGGGCGGGGGGGGGGGGGGAGGGGCGAGTACAAAACAATGGGTAGAGGGATGCTGCAGAGCCCTGTCAGGGGTTAAAAGGGAAGGAGCAGCAACTGCCGGCAGTGGGCCCGTTGCTAGTAGCATTCTCGAGAAGCTCCGCGAATTTTATGAGTGGCTACATGTCAGGAGCCCGTTAAGCGCTTCATCGTAAATGGTGTATCAGGTAAAATTGCTTTTGGAGAGGGACGGGCAGACAAAGCAGCGGAAGCTGCTACAGGGGAAAGAGAGAGAGAGAGAGAGAGAGAGAGAGAGAGAGAGAGAGAGCCCCGTCGGGCTACAATGGAAACCACATGTTGGAAAAGTCTCGGACAATAGAGTTCCCGACGTAAACAATAGGTCATTACGGGGATAAGTCAAGAGCGCAAACAGAGCCGGCGCAGCGCGTACACGCAGCGGCGGAATGCGTAACAAAGCGCTGCTCGGGCCGGGGAGGTAGGGTGGGTACAAAGACCCGCTGGCTGCCTGGCATCGGCCATTGCGGGGCGCACAATGAGGCCGGCCGCCATCTTGGCGCGAACAAAAGACGGCCATGTTGAGCAACGGGACGACGCTAATTGGAGGGTCGCGGGGCACAATGCGCGCCCAGAACAGAACCCGCGACCTCTCGCCGGGCCGCTGGGAGGGGCCGCTTTGTCGGCCGGGAAATGCCCGGCCGGTGCTCGAACGGAGGACCGCCCGCCTCTTTGTGCTGTCCCTCCCTCGCCCCCCCGGCCGCCGAGGAGCAGAGCGCTGGGGTCACGGGCCCCATTAGACCACGCGCGCTCCTCGGCGCCAGCGGGCCAGACAGCCACTTGCGGCAAATATTGGCGGCTCTCCTGCTCGAGAGCTTTCCGCCGGGTCGCGGCGGGTCCCCTGCCCCACCTGCGCGCACCACTCGACGCCGCCGCTGCTGATTAGCTACACATTGTGCCCGTAACGGCGCTGTTGTCTCAAAACTCATTAGCGTCTGCTCTTACACACAACTACCGTGAGCTTTCTTTTTGCTCCGCTCGCTATCTTCCCAACTGCTGACGCCGCCTTTCGAGACTGTAGCGCGCACGTGAAGTGCACATTGCTTAGTTCTCTGTAGAAATGGGGTCAGTTTAATTAGATGGGTTTGTACGCCAAGTCTCTACTTCGCAAATTGCTTCACGTGACGCACACACGATAATTTTTTTTTTTTTTACATAACTGATGATGGTCGAAGTAGAGAGGATACAAAACGTAAACTGGCTGCTACGGTCGCAGGTTCGAATCCTGCCTCGGGCATGGATGTTTGTGATGTTCTTAGGTTAGTTAGGTTTAAGTAGTTCTAAGTTCTAGGGGACTAATGACCACAGATGTTAAGTCCCATAGCGCTCAGAGCCATTTGAACCGTAAACTGGCAATGGCAAGGAAAGCGTTTCTGATGAAAAGAAATTTTTAACAAGTTTGTTTGTGTGGCCATCCTTCGCAGCAAGCATATAAATACTTGTTTTGCAAATTAAACTGCCTTTCCCTGCTGCTAGTTACTTTATTTATCCCATACGCGTTTCGCCTTCTCCTGTCCTAAGGCATCATCAGTGGGACCTATAACGACACAGTTCTGGTCTGGAGGTCGCTCTAGCAATTTTATCACTGCCATGTATTCCCATCTTTGTGTTTCATCTCCACGTAATGGTGTCGCAATATTTAGGCTGTGAAGAGAAGCGTACGACGAAATAGTTGTATCGAGTGACAAAAAAGAACAATAGCCTACCACAAAAAGGAGTGAGAAACATGGTGAACAGTGTGTGGATGGCGAGAACACAAAGATAAGAATATGTGGCAGTGATAAAAGTGGTAGTGCGACCTCCAGACCAGATGTGAGGAAACGCAGATCAGCAAATCGTAAGTAATTACTTTTTTTACAAAAAATAGCGAAGTGAACTGTTTGATAATCTATAACTAACAAAAATGTATCGTTATAGATCCCACTGATCATGCCTTAGAACAGGAGAAGGCGAAACGCGTATGGGATAAATAAAGTAACTAGCAGCAGGAAAAGGCAGTTTGATTTGCAAAACAAGTAGAAATTTGTAAACATTGAATATAGATTTAAGTGTCAGAAATCTTTTCTGAATGTATTTGTATGGTATGTAGCCACGTGTGGAAGCGAAATATGGACGATAAATAGTTCGGACAAGAAGAGAATAGAAGCTTTTGAAATGTGGCGCTACAGAAGAATGCTGAAGATTAGATGGGTAAAGGAGGTATTGAATAGAATCTGTGGTACAACTTGCCTAGACGGAGAGATCGCTTGGCACGACACGTTCTGAGGCATCAAGGGATCACCAATTTAGTACTGGAGGGAAGCGTGAAGCCTAAAAATCTTAAAGGGACATCAAGGGATGAATACACTAAACAGACTCACAAGGATGTATTTTGCAGTAGTTACTCGGAGATGAAGACGCTTGCACAGGATAGAGTAGCATGGAGAGCTGCATCAAACCAGTCTTTGGACTGAAGACAACAACAACAGATAGCGTTAAATTACTGTGATCATTAGTAGACTCAGCCACGAAAAAACTACTCCACTGGGTATGCAAGACATGCCCTCAGACTTCACGACGAATATAATAATTCTGTTTCCAAAAAGGCAGCTTCCGATAATTGTGCTGGCCGCTTTGGCCGAGCGGTTCTAGGCGCTTCAGTCCGGAACCGCGCTGCTGCTACTGTCGCAGGTTCGAATCCCGCCTCGAACATGGATGTGTGTGATGTCCTTAGGTTAGTTAGGTTTAAGTAGTTGTAAGTCTAGGGGACTGATGACCTCGGATGTTAAGTCCCATAGTGCTTAGAGCCATTTGACCATTTTTTATGATAATTGTGAATATTACCGAGCCGTCACTTTAATGGTAATGTTCGCCTCCATATCTGAGCGGTCAGCTTAGCTTACTGTCATGCGACGGACCCGGGTTCGATTTCCGTTACTGCTATGGATTTTCTGTTGGTGGGAGGACTGCAACGGGATAAACTCGGCCTCTTCATGCCAACCAGCGGCACCAGATTTCCCAACCCGACAACAGCCGGGGTGCGGTGTGCTGGCCTCACCACTTCATACAAACCCATATGATGCCACTGTCTGATTGATGACATGGCATGCTTACCAGTATAATAAGGAGTGACTGCAAAACACAGGGCAGTGGTGTAGTCCATGATATACAGGGTTAAAATTATTGAATTATATGAAAATAACGTAAATTAGTTACAAAGTACGGCGTACATACACTTTATTGAACATGTAAACATCACCATAGACATTCAGATTTAGGTTTTGACGTGTCCGATATGCCCGCTATCATTGGCGACGATGTGGCGCAAACGAATAGCAAAATTCTGCATGACCCGCTAAAGTGTAGGAACACCGATGCTGTCGATGACTTTCTGAATGGCTATTTTCAGCTAACCAATGGTTTTTGGATTATTGCTGTACACCTTGCTTTTACGTGGCCCCACAAAAAGGAGTCGCATATGTTTAGATCCGGAGCATATGGCGGCCAATCGAGGCCCATGCCAGTGCCCTCTGGGTACCCCAGAGCTAGAGTGCGGTCCCCAAAGTGCTCCTGCAGAACATCACTCTCCTGCTTCGCTGGGGTCGAGTCCCGTCTTGCATGGTTTCTTGTCGAAATAAGGGTCACTTTGGATAATGGGGATGAATTCATCTTCCAAAACCTTCACGTACCGTTCGGTAGTCACCGTGTCATCAAGGAACATCGCACTGATTATTTCGTGACTGGACGTCACATACCATACAGTCACCCTTTGAGGGTGAAGAGACTTCTGGATCGCGAAATGAGTATTCTCAGTCCCCCAAATGCACCAGTTTTGCTTACTAACGAACTCATTCAAATGAAAGTGAACATCGTCGCTAAACCAAACAATATTCACATCAAAATCCTGTTCGTCAGTTCTGTGGACAATAGTGTGGGCGTACACAACTGGTGTTCCATGACCCTGTGGCTTAATGGCTGATGGGTTTGAATTTTGTATGGGGAGAGATGCAGGCCTTCAACACAAATTTGGTGCAGTGCCTCCCGGTCGATTACCACCTGTTGTGAATCTCGTCTGATCGATTTCCTTTGGCTGATTTGAACACAGCGCGTGTCTTCTCGATGTTTTCAGGCGTTTTCACCATTTTTGGACGACCGACATTGCCAATACTGTCATCACGAACACTACCCGTTTTCTCAAACTTCGGAATCAATTTCTTAATTGTTACCACACTTGGACCGGTTATCTGCAGCTTGAACTTATTTACTCCTTAATGAAATTTGTCCTAAATAATATATCTCTTTTTCCAACAAACAGCTCAGTTCATACATACAATACCAGGAACAAAAATGATCTGCACAAGGACTTAAAAAGCACTTACTTTAGTTCAAAAAGGGGTCCACTACTCAGGAACACTCATCTTCAATAATTTGCCAGCACACATAAAAAATTTAGTTACAAATAAAGATCAGTTTATAAGGAGCCTGAAAGACTTACTAGTGGCCAACTCCTCCTACTCCATTGACGAATTTTTTAATAGAAACAAATTATGTATTGTATATATTCATACTATTAGTATTGTTATTTCAGCTTAAAAAAAAAGTGACATGTTCCACATCCACGAGGATCTCCTCAACACGGATCTATGGAACGAAAAACTAATCTAATCTAATCAAACTCGGTCGCAAACTTCCTCTGAGCCGCAGTAGGGCTGTTACTGCTCGCATAGTAGGCCTTTACAAGCGCTATACGTATAGATCAGGCACGCTGTACCGCGACATTTTCACGTGCAAATGGCCGACAACAACAACAACAACAAAATGTTCAAATGTGTGTGAAATCTTATGGGACTTAACTGCTAAGGTCATCAGTCCCTAAGCTTACACACTACTTAACCTAAACTATCCTAAGGACAAACACACACACCCATGCCCGAGGGAGAACTCGAACATCCGCCGGGACAACAACAAGACGCGTGCGCATGCGCATACTAATTCTCATCAGGCCCGCGGCCAACTATGCAGTTTGAACGTCCTTCCGTAAACCGTTGAGGAGTTATGACAACTTTATTTCACGTAGTTGAATAATTGTCACCTGATACGTAAACATAATGTAGCAAATGATACAGTATGCGAAAGATAAACTTTCAAAGATTTTATTGAACGTGGATTTGGCAATTAGTTCGTGTGTCTAACTGTTCTCTATGGACCCTTCATCTTCGCCCAGAGAACTGACGAAGGTACCACCTATCTCGACATGCTGCAGTTGTGCCTTATGCCACAGCCTGAAACTGACAGCAGACATTTCGTTATACTTCTACATTTCCACAACTGTGTACGTGATTACCCGAATGAGACGCTGTGACGTCGCTGAATGAGGCGTGTTGCGGCCGCTGCCGTGGCGCAACCCGAGTGGCGAACATGTTCGCCCGACTTGACACCCTGCCATTTTTTCTTGTGCAGTTACGTTAAGGACAGTGTTTATGTTCCACCTTTACTACAGATTCTCGAAGACAGCGCATCACAGCAGCTGCTCTTACCGTCACCCCAGATATCCTGGGTCAGGTATAGGCAAAATTGGATTATCGATGGATTAGATGTGCGCCGTTTGATGAAGGGTGGACACGCTGAACATTTCAAAAAACAGTGAGCTTGTGTTTCACGCAATGTATCATTTGTTGAACTCTTCTTCACCATTTATCTGTACCTGTGGCCGAGGGGTTCTAGGCGCTTCAGTCAGGAACCGCGCGACCGCTACGTCGCAGGTTCGAATCCTGCCTCGGGCATGGATGTGTATGATGTCCTTAGGTTAGTTAGGTTTAAGTAGTTCTAAGTTCTAGGGGACTGATGACCTAAGATGTTAAGTCTCATAGTGCTCAGAGCCATTTGAACCATTTTTTTTTGTACCTGTCGTTTTATAATTTTCCTAGACAGAAGAATGAAAAAAGTGTTAAGACAACCACGGGGAAATTCAGTTTGGGTTCTGGAAAAATGGAAGAAGACACTAGGCAGTACACACTCTACGTATGTTGATTTAACGAAAGTTTTTGGCAATGTTCACTGGTATACATTAGATGAAATTCTGTTATGAAATCCTGTAAGTAGCAGACAGCGCTGTCAGCGAAAGATTACGCACAACTTGTACAGAAACCAGTTGCTATTAAGGATGCGAAAGGGAGGGACGTCAATGTGCACATTGAGAAAGCTATGAAGGAAACCTAGGAGAAATTTGTGAAAAGTATCAAAGTCCAGCGACAAGAAAGTACAACTCTGCGGTTTTCCGATGGCATTTCAATTCTATCAGAGACGGTAAAGAACTCGGAAGAGCATTTGAAGAGCATATAATGTCTTCAGAAAACATGAATATCAACAAAAATAAAACATTGTAATGGACCGTAATCGAACTGAATCAGGCGATGGCGAGGGGATTACGTTAGGTAATGAGACACTGAAATTAGTGGATGAGTTCTGCTGTTTGGACAGCAAAATAACTAAGGCCGAAACAGGGGCAGAATGGCAATGGAAAGAAAAATTTGTTAACATTTACTGTAAAATTTCCTTCTGGAGATATTTGTCAGGACGGTTGATTTACACACAGTTGAAACGTGGTCGGTAAACAGTTCAGAAAACAAGAGTGTTGTAGCTTTTCAGATGTGGTGTTAGAGAAGAATGATGAAGATTAGGTAGACAGGACGGGATAACTAATGAGGAGGTGCTGAGTAAAATTAAGGAGAAAGGGAAATAATAGCACAACTTGACTAAGAGTAGGGATCGCTTAGTATGACGCATCCTGAGTCGTTAATGAATGCTAAACCTGGAAGAGGAGGAGAGTAGGGCGGGTGAAGGGGATTTATTTATTTATTATCAGTTAAAGACCCGCTGCCTGTTGTTATATAGCAGGTCGTACATTGTGATTTTACTTGTTAGATCACACAAATTCAGTTTTAGTACTAGTATATTTTTTTGAGAATTTTACAAAAGTATTGTAATAAAAGTAACAAATAAAAATATATACAAAGCACGAATGTACACCTACAATGTTGTTTAAACTTGTAGCTAACTTAGGTAATGATAATAAATAAGATACATAATAGATTGAGGATTATTTTAAATTAAAATAAAAGTTTATTTAATGGAAGAAACAAGAGATGGCGATTTGACCAAGATATGATGTGACCGTTCTTCTCTTTATACATTCTATGTGTATGATTACATCTGTCACATACGCTGCTTTGGCTGTGGTAATATTTAATTAAGAATGTATTTATTAATTAGGGGAGGGGAACGGGGAGAGATTGTGGATGGGAGATTAAGGCTTCAGTAGTTACGCAGAGAAGAAGACGTTTGCTCAAAATAGGCTAGCATGCAGATCTGCATCAACCACTTTCTGAACCCAAGACGACTGCATCAACAGTTTTAAATTCGATCCCATATATTCATTATGTCTACCGTAGATATTTAATTTTAAACCCCGTAAGAAAAATTTCTGAGTTTTTAAAATCACACTACTGAATGATTTTGTATAGGTGAAGAGGTGAAGGGAGTGATGATCATTCTTTACGGCTGACAGTAGGACCATCTTTGGCCTCGGATATATGTGAGATTTTCGTACTCTCACAGTGTGTTTGTGACCGGGAGTTAGTTGTTCGGCACTATCTGAAAGCTAATAGCTGCTCTGCGATGGTCGCGCCTTTCAACTAGTCGTGTTCGCATCGAGTAATTCGCCACCAGCCCAAACAGACAAACTGTACTGACATTGCAAATAAATGTTATATACAATGACCTAGGTTTCGACACCTACTAAGGATGTCTTCATAGAATGAAATTTTGATAAATCATAAAATTACATTGCTAAAAAGCAATGGTCAGAATTTAGAGCAGCTATGCTCATGTCAAAGGTTGTTGTTCCTACATTTGGCAAAGACTGGGACGTTTTACTTCACTTTCGATTTGAGCATAGCTGCTCCAAATTCTGACGATTGCCTTTTAGCAACGTAATTTTACGATTTATTGAGATTTCATTCTGATGATTCTTAGTAGGTGTTGAAACCTAGGTCAACGTATCTAACAGTTATTTGCAACCGGTTGGCTGTATAATACTATGTTGAAACTAGTATACTGTTGCTAAGTAACAGCCGTGAAAACTGTAATATTGACTAATTTTCAAATAGCTCTAAGCACTATGGGACTTAAAACATCTGAGGTCATCAGTCCCCTAGACTTAGAACTACTTAAACCTAACTAAGCTAAGGACATGACACATATCCATGCCCGAGGTAGGATTCGAACCTGCGACCGTAGCAGCATCGCGGTTCCGGACTGAAGCGCTTAGAACTGCTCGGCCACACGGGCCGGCTGTAGTTCTAACAGTGAGTGGACATTTGCGAATGCACTCTGCAGAAAATCGATGCTAGACACATAGAGTGTACAAAACTTTGTTCTCAGATGTTTGATATTTACTCGTAGTTCATATATATTGTACACAGTAATTGAATCCTAATGTAACTAATGCTCTATCGGCACGCTCAGTGATTGGTTGTGGATCGCAGTGGGCCTACACCACTTGTTGCGGCGTCAATAAGAGAAGGCCCTACTTACTACGTATCAGTTTTTTAGTTGTTATTCTAGTGTGTATGGCATAATGAGGGATACTAAAGCAATGTTTTTGTCAATTACCGTTTTAAATATTTAACTCATGTTAACTTGTTTCAAGTATCATTGGACAGTGGTGCTCTTGCGCTCATGTCGTTCCAGGTGCCGTAAAAATGTGGGGAGTACGCAGTTTATTTTTGTTCTGTTTTTCTTCCCGAGCACCTAATACATCAACACTGAGTCTTCAGTAAACTCAGATGTTATTTCTGAAACCTGTTGGATCGGTAACGATGTTTTTCAACGCTTTCCCGCGCTGTTCAAAAATGGTTCAAATGGCTCTGAGCACTATGGGACTCAACTGCTGAGGTCATTAGTCCCCTAGAACTTAGAACTAGTTAAACCTAACTAACCTAAGGACATCACAAACATCCATGCCCGAGGCAGGATTCGAACCTGCGACCGTAGCGGTCTTGCGGTTCCAGACTGCAGCGCCTTTAACCGCACGGCCACTTCGGCCGGCGCGCTGTAGGTTCTCGAAATTCGTTGCGATTAATTATGCTGACAGAGGTATTGCCAGGGGGCGGGCGGAAAAGCGTTAAAAAGCAGGGGGATTGCGCTTATTATGTCTGAGAAGGTTTTAAAAATTCCGTGGCTACCGATATCACAGATATCAGAAATAACATTTCAGTCTACCAGATTCTCGGAAAGACAAATAGAACTAAGTACATCGTCTCCGGTGACCGTCGTGTGTATTAGAGTGATTTGACGATTTTGTAAAATCTGCTGTCCGGTCGAAGGTGCATCCGATAACTGGTTCGCTTCGTGATGCTTCTGTTGATCGTCTCCTCATCGGTGTAGCTGACGGCACTTCCAATTGTGACCTGGATTCCTAAAATTCTGATATGGAAGGAGTTGAGAGATTACCCGACAACTGGCTGTAAGTATTGTCTCCTGTTTCTGCAGTATCTGGTTGTACGGTGAAATCGCGACGGTACGATTTTGCAAAACAGTGCACATGTTGTTGTTGTTGTGGTCTTCAGTCTTGAGACTGGTTTGATGCAGCTTTCACAGTGCACATATTTCACACAATTGAAATACGCTATGTCTGCGACAGGTTTTTCTCCCGCTCGTCGCTCGTATCTTTCACTTTCGCGCTTGACCCAAGGAGTAGAGTATTACGGAGCTCTGCCATATATTGATTCATTGTTCTGACAAACTGTACTAAATGGGATTTGAAATTATAGTTAGTTTTCCTGCTGTTCATCGTTTTTACGAATCACATACACAGGGAATTTGACATTACTTGTTTGGCTGTTATGACACGTTAATGATACACCTGTAGCGTAATAATCCTAAATCGACTCTGACGACTGGAAAATTTCCGAGTAGTGTTATGTGCAAACAAACTCCGGACGAGCACCGTTCTCGCCAGGAACTGAGAGTAGTGGTCAAGTTGCTGGTTCGAATTTCGCTGGTAAGCTCTACTTACTTTTATGTATTTTTATTTAAATTCCAATCTCTTCTCTTTGATCTAACTAAACGCAAGGATGTAGCGGCAACATATGTGGTAAGCCCGTTGGCAACATGTCCCTACGAAGCTCTGACTGGCGCATGGTGACTTGTTTGCCCATCCCGGTCAAGGTCTTAATCTGGTCTATCCACCGTAATAGTGCGCGTCCTTTACTTCTTCGGCCGTCCACCTCTCCCTCTATCACTGTTCTTTCCATAACCTCTTGCCTTCTTGCAAGACAAAACTATTGTAACTTATTTTCGTTGACAAAAGTCGACAGTCCTGTTCTGATGCCGAATTGCCTCAGGATAGGTTCATTAGTTCGATATGCTGTCCATGGTACTTCTGTATACAGAAATAAAAGCAACGTTATAGTTTATTTCAGCAAAAGCATGACCTGTATGAGACAATACAATCAGTAATTTGTTGCTTATATTGATAATAAGTAAATAAAATCGTTACAAGTTAGGAAATAGTTGCGTAAGATCACGTTTCCAGAATCTCTGCTAGTCTCTATCCTGAGCGAAACCGTATAGCACAGTACGTGTTTCAACTCGATACGTAAACCTGTCACCATGCGCTACTCGTACCGAAATAAAATATCTCTTGCGGTTAGCTCTTACACTGAATCCGCGAATTAATCCGCAGATTTCAGTATAATATCCCATATCATATTTATTTGTTTTGTTTTGGAAGAGATGAATGTCAATTCTGAAACGCACTGGTTTCCTCATTTTGTTTTTGTTTTATTATGGACAAAATTGTAGAACTTACTATACATAGCCCCACAGACAGGAATCAATGAAAATTTTGTTTTTAACAATTTTTGCGTTTATTAGAAACGGAGACTGAACAAACTTGTTTCTCAGTAATACGACTTAATATTGAAATTCATACTGACCTTTTACAATATTTCAAACGCCGGCCATGTGTGGCCGTGCGGTTCTAGGCGCTTCAGTCTGGAACCGCGTGACCGCTACGGTCGCAGGTTCGAATCCTGCCTCGGGCTTGGATGTGTGTGATGTCCTTAGGTTAGTTAGGTTTAAGTAGTTCTAATTTCTAGGGGACTGATGACCACAGATGTTAAGTCCCATAGTGCTCAGAGCCAAGCCAATATTTCAAACAATTATTGGTCCACATATAAACATCGCAACCAATAAGTGTTTCGAAGGTGGGGGTTCCACGTAAATTCCTCGTGATATACACAGAGACACGCCTCCACAAGTGATTTACGAAGAAGGACGTATCTCTTTATATTTTATGTATGAGTCACCCTTTTTACGATTAATAGCATTCGATGGAAATTTTTTGAAATAGCAGCTACCCATGTTCTATTAGTTCGTTGTCTTCGTCTTTTCCTATCTTTTGGAAACCAACAAAAATGTTCTTTGCTCCATCTGCAATCCAGTGTCATAGCTACTTGTCTCCACCGACTCTGTTTCATTTTCCTGAAAAGTTTTTGTATATAATGTTCCGCATTTTAAGTAAATAGTATGAAATCCATTTTTATAATCGTGCGCCATCACAGTTGCAGTTAATTCTTTTTATGTTATTTCATTTTCCCGGTATTTGTTTTGACCATGGCTCATTTTCAAGCGGTTTCTGCATAAAATCAAGCAACTATGAGTTAAACACACACACACACACACACACACACACACACACAAACATCTGTCATATTATTGTTAGACCACAGATGTAAAGAGACTGCGGACGCCTCTGTGTGAGCTGTGTAGAAATTTGAAACAAACGCCTAAGCGAGTGACGGATTTCCTGTAATAACACTCTACACGGAGTGGAGCCTACCCTACATTTACAATTCTTCTCATTTGTAACTGAAATAAAGCACTGATTTTAACAACTGCACGACTTGTTTATTAGTATCACACACATACCAGTATAGTTACCTTAATTTCAACGAAATGCCCAACATTAATGAGAAGGTTGTCGTTTTTTCATTTGACCAGATGAAAGAGTAACGAACAGTTTGGAGCACTACAATGGCGATTCTTTCTTTAAACGAGCGACAGAATTACCGTCCTTCATTTAATTCCTGTTTTCGTACCACAGTGTGTCTTTTAGTTCACCGCTTACACAGGAGTAAATCAGTTTAGCAGGAAGCATTTAGCTTTAAGACAAATCCTCAACAATACGACTGTAAAGTTTTATTATACTTTTACAAAAATTACTGGTTTTTGCTTAATCCATTACAGATACGGAAACAGTGTCAAGATAAGAAGCATAACATATTCAAACATATTGAGTACAGAGAATACTCTTTTGATCAGTCAGATATTAACATTCAGTCGTATCAAAGTCTTCGTAATTCACTGAGTTTCGGATCAAAGAATGACTGTATTTTCAAGAGAAGGATGTATAGTGTCCTTTACCACTCAACCCGTAATATTCAGAAATAAATAAATACTCTCAAATAAAAGAACACTCGTATTTGGTTGGTAACGTTATCACTTCTGTTTAGTATTTTTAAAACAACTTTACTTGTGGAACGAAAACCTACTTCTTTTCACATATATTTCGATGCAACCAGATATTGCACAAGATTTTACCACTAGTTGGTAGCAAATGGATGCTGCCACTAGTCAACTGACAAAGACATTGTTTTCAATACAGTGGCATCATTGAAATAGATATCTCCACACATTTGACAAAACATGCAATTAACATTTTAAGCGAACACTACGAACTTCGAAATAAAAAATAAATTCAGAACACAACAAAAATTATTCTCAGTGTGTAGATAATTCAGAACAAAAGATAAGGCTACATTTAAAATTCAATAAACAGAGTCTTTAATTAAAAATAACAAAATGTAATCGCAGGTTGCATCTCTAGCATAAAGATAGATATTTAATATGACAGTTGTGCAGCTACAAAATAAATAAGAGAAAGAATAGCAGGTGAACTAAATAGAAACCTAGTCCCAACAGGGAATCATATAGTGCTCGTAGAAAAAAGTGTTCCGAGACTGTTACCTGAAATGCTCCTCCATGATACTGACAAGAGGGAGATTGAGTTAATAATTAAATCACTAAAGACAAGAGCTCTCATGGATATGACGGGGTATCTAGCAGAATACTGAAGTATTGTTCCATGTATGTTAGCCCAGTATTTAGCCATATCTGTAACTTTTCCCTTAGGAGTGGTCGGTTTCCTGACCGATTAAAGTACTCGGTAGTGAAGCCACTTTATAAAAAGGGAGACAGGGATAATGTTGATAATCATAGACCTATTTCTATGCCATCGGTGTTTGCTAAAGTTGTCGAGAGGGTTGTATATACAAGGTTACTGCAGCATTTAAATTCACATAATTTGCTGTCAAATGTACAGTTTGGTTTTAGAAATGGCTTAACAACTGAAAATGGTATAGTCTCTCTTCTCTGTGAGGTTTTGGACGGATTAAATAAAAGGTTGCGAACGTTAGGTGTTTTCTTTGATTTAACGAAGGCTTTTGATTGTGTTGACCACAAAAAATTACTGCAGAAGTTGGAACATTATGGAGTAAGGGGAGTAGCTTACAATTGGCTCGCCTCTTACTTTAAGAACAGAAAGCAGAAGGTAATTTCCGCAATATTGAGAGTGGTAATGATGTTCAGTCCCAATGGAGCACTGTTAAATGGGGCGTTCCCCAAGGATCGGTGCTGGGGCCACTGCTGTTTCTTATTTATATAAATGATATGCCTTCTAGTATTACAGGTGATTCAAAAATATTTTTGTCTGCTGACGACACCAGCTTGGTAGTGAAGGATCTTGTGTGTAATATTGAAACAGTATCAAATAATGTAGTTCATGAAATAAGTTCGTGGCTTGTGGAAAATAATTTGATGCTAAATCACAGTAAGACTCAGTTTTTACAGTTTCTAACTCACAATTCAACAAGAACTGATATTTTAATCAGACAGAATGAGCATGTTATAAGCGAGACGAAACAGTTCAAGTTCCTAGGCGTACGGATAGATAGTAAGCTGTTGTGGAAAGCCCATGTTCAGGATCTTGTTCAGAAACTAAATGCCGCTTTATTTACCATTAGAACAGTATCTGAAATAAGTGACATTTCAACACGGAAAGTAGTCTACTTCGCGTATTTTCATACGCTTATGTCATATGGTATTATTTTTTGGGGTAATTCTTCTGATTCAAAAAGGGTATTTTTGGCTCAAAAACGGGCTGTTCGAGCTATGTGTGGTGTAAGTTCGAAAACCTCTTGTCGACCCCCATTCAATAGTCTGGGAATTTTGACATTGCCCTCACAGTATATATTTTCTCTAATGTCGTTTGTTGTTAGCAATATTAGCTTATTCCCAAGAGTTACCAGCTTTCACTCAGTTAATACTAGGCAGAAATCAAATCTGCATGTGGAATGCACTTCCTTGACTCTTGTGCAGAAAGGAGTGCAGTATTCTGCTGCATCCATTTTCAATAAGCTACCACAAGAACTCAAAAATCTTAGCAGTAGCCCAAACGCTTTTAAGTCTAAACTGAAGAGTTTCCTCATGGCTCACTCCTTCTATTCTGTAGAGGAGCTCCTGGAAGAGCTAAAAAACTAAGCAAATTCCAGTGTTACATTCTTGATTTTCTATATTTAAACTAACGACGTGTCGCCTGAATATATTTCTTATATTTCATTTTATCTGTTTCTACAATCTACAACTGAATATGTTTCTTATATTTCATTTTATCTGTTTCTACAATCGTGTTATAATTTCATGTATTGACCCGTTCCATGACCATGGAGACTTCTCCTTAATGTGGTCCCACGGAACAATAAATAAATAAATAAAAAATAAATAAATAGCAGGATAATGTTATAACGGCAACGATATTTATCAGTAATAAATTATTTATATAGTGCACTTCTAATGACAGCACATTAATTTCTTATTTCCTGGTATTACAAAATTTTGTCACTCGGTTTACAAGTTTCGGTCTTCATCCAGTAAGATTCGAAAATGCTAACTGGAAACTCACTTTTTTTTTTATTACTGGCCAAAAGAGAAGTGAATGTCGAAAAATCGTACGAATTAGTGCTTGTTAAAGGAATCCTATTAACTTTTCCTCTGAGGGCAAAAAATGGAGAAAGAAGTCTTATATTACATCATTATTCTAATGAATCAATGAAATTGTTCACGATGTTCATTAAACTACTGGGCGATTTTTTTCACTTAACAAATCCTCCAGACATTTTTGTTTTTGGGATACGGAGGAATGTTTCATTTAATGTTAAAACGTCAGAATTTCTTTGTATGTTCATCTGCGCATTTATTTTAGAAGTTACGTTCAAGATAGAATTACATCTTCATGGAAACAGCTTCAATTTGTGGTCATTGTTGAGCAAATCATAGTAAGTCTTAGTATAATTCAATATATTCACAGTTTTGTACAGCACACGAGTTTACCTTAGGAATTATTATTATTTTTTTTTTTTACATACTCCGCAATACACCATACTGTGCGTGGCGGAGCGTACCTCGTACCACAACTAGCATATTCTCTCCCTGTTCCACTCCCAAACAGAACGAGGAAAAATGACTGCCTATATGCCTCTGTACGAGCCCTAATCTCTCTTATCTTTGTGGTCTTTCCGCGAAATATAAGTTGGCGGCAGTAAAATTGTACTGCAGTCTGCCTCAAATGCTGGTTCTCTGAATTTCCTCAGTAGCGAGTCACGAAAAAACGCCTCCTTTCTCCACAGATTCCCACCCGAATTCCTGAAGTATTTCCGTAACACTCGCGTGATGATCAAACCTACCAGTAACAAATCTAGCAGCCCGCCTCTGAATTGCTTCTATGTCCTCCCTCAATCCGACCTGATGGGGATCCCAAACGCTCGAGCAGTACTCAAGAACAGTTCGTATTAGTGTTTTATAAGCGGTCTCCTTTACAGATGAACCACATCTTCCCAAAATTCTACCAATGAACCGAAGACGACTATCCGCCTTCCCCACAACTGCCATTACATGCTTGTCCCACTTCATATCGCTCTGCAATGTTACGCCCAAATATTTAACCGACGTGACTGTGTCAAGCGCTACACTACTAATGGAGTATTCAAACATTACGGGATTCTTTTTCCTATTTATCTGCATTAATTTACATTTACTTATATTTAAGAGTTAGCTGCCATTCTTTACACCAATCACAAATCCTGTCCAAGTCATCTTGTATCCTCCTACAGTCACTCAACGACGACACCTTCCCGTACACCACAGCATCATCAGAAAACAGCCGCACATTGCTATCCACCCTATACAAAAGATCATTTATGTAGATAGAAAACAACAGCGGACCTACCACACTTTCCTGGGGCACTCCAGATGATACCCTCACCTCCGATGAACACTCACCATCGAGGACAACGTACTGGGTTCTATTACTTAAGAAGTCTTCGAGCCACTCACATACTTAGGAACCAATCCCATATGCTCGTACCTTATGAGTCTGCAGTGGGGCACCGAGTCAAGCGCTTTCCGGAAGTCAAGGGATATGGCATCCGCCTGATACCCTTCATCCATGGTTCGCAAGATATCATGTGAAAAACGGGCGAGTTGCGTTTCGCAGGAGCGATGCTTTCTAAAGCCGTGGTGCTGATGCATGGACAGCAACTTTTCTGTCTCAAGGAAATTCATTACATTCGAACTGAGAATATGTTCGAGAATCCTGCAACAAACCGATGTTAAGGATATTGGTCTGTAATTTCGAGGATCCGTCCTTCTACCCTTCTTATATACAGGCGTCACCTGCGCTTTTTTCCAGTCGCTCGGGACTTCACGTTGGGCAAGAGATTCGCGATAAATGCAAGGTAAGTAAGGAGCCAATGCAGTAGAGTACTCTCTGTAAAACCGAATTGGAATCCCATCAGGACCTGGCGATTTATTTATTTTCAACCCATTCAGCTTATTCACAACCCCAGGGATGTCTATCACTATTTCCTCCATACGGGAATCTGTACGAGACTCAAAAGGGCGGTATGTTTGTACGACCCTCCTGCGTGGAAGATTTCTCAAATGCTATCTTTAAAATTTCAGCTTTCGTTTTGCTGTCTTCCGTTGCCAGGCCAGACTGATCAGTGAGTGACTGGATGGAAGCCCTCGACCCGCTTACCGATTTTACGTAAGACCAGAATTTCCTTGGGTTTTCAGCAATATCTTTTTGTTTGATGTAATCATTTTTGAGAAGTTTTAGTAGACAGTCTTAGGAAGATTCAGTAAGTCAAAAGCAGACAAACGGTTTAGTCACACTGGGAAGTCGCTGTTACCTGAAACCGGATTTGGGAACCCCATACAAACGCCGCTTCTATCCCAAGTTCAAGGACCGCGTAGTCGCGACGAAGTGGCCTGTTGGCGCAGCAGGCAGCGGCCACAATCGACACGGAGGTGAAACACCGGTTGGTACAGTGACTCGGCAGACAGCGGCCTCCGTCGACACAGAGGTGAAATACCGATCTTTGGTGCACAACCTGGACCTGTTCGCGCGGGGAAGAACCAGCCGCGGTGACGTCACCGCTGCGCTGCAGACGACGTCTAGAGCGACACGGCCTCCGGGGAAACACCTCACAGTTGCTTTCACGTAACGGTCTATGCGCACCGCAGCCTAATGTAGTGCCTCAGACTTCCAGAGACAACGTAAACATTTCAAACTAAAGTAGACTTATGTGTCTTTCCGGTGACGCAGTATTTTAAAACGTTTTTATTAGGTCGCTTTCTTGTCTATTCGGTACAAATTTTGCAGCTGATTTTGCGCTAACTTTCCCACAAGCTAAAGGCTTGAGACTTTTAACATAGCTCAGAACTGGACGACATTGCGATATTGAGCAGCTGTCTTGGCTGGTGTGTGGCGGAGGGTTTTCCGTATACCGCTGTTTTTTTTTCCCCTCTACCTGTTCCAGTCGCGAAAGCTTCGTGGTAAGAACAGTTGCTGGCAAACCTCTGTGTGAGGTATGTTGTCTCTAATTTTTATCTTGACCGTCTCGTCGGGACATAGACGTAGGAGGAATGAATATATTTGTTGACTCAGGTGAACAGAAACTGAAATAAACCTGAGATTTACAATATGTCTGCTGTAATCTCATCAATATGTTTGAAATCGATTTAAAAATTTCACACGCACAAGATCAAAAAGCAGAAAGTAATAATTTAACTACAAAACCTTTTTAATATAATAAGTTTTTAAAACGGACTAAAAATACAAAACGATTTCTCCCTGCCCCGTATACGTTCCTAACCTCATACAGATAGTCCTGAAAATTGATGCCTGTTAAGTTTTGATAACTATGACAATACTCGTAAAATTTAAAATGAAAAACGTGGGGGGCAACAGAAAATGACAGTAAAGAGTGTAGAGAGTAATTGTCGGCGAGAAAAATCACACAACAGTTGATATCATTTGCAGAGAAATGAAATTGTTACTAACTTACGTGAACTATTCATGGATCAAATATCTACGAGGGGCTTATGAAAAGTCCGTGCAAAGACCGAGAGATGGCACCATCGGCGGGTATCGAGGTCATGTTTAGTTAGTAGCATCTTTGGAAAGAACGCACACCAAGTTTGTCATATTGGTCTATTTCTTTGTGTTTTGCATTCGTGTGAATCAAGGAAGTCGAGTGACTGTCAAAAAATGGACGAAAAATAATTTCGTGTGCTGATTAAACATTACTTTATGAAAGGAAAAAAGCCTCAGGAGACTAAAGAGAAGCTTGATAAACATTACGGTGACTCTGCACCTTAGATTAGAACAGTTTATAAGTGGATTCAAAATTTTCGAAGTGGCCATACGGGCACAAGTGATGCTGAACGTTCTGGACGCCCTATGCAGGTCATTGACAAAATCCATGATATGGTGACGGATGACAGAAGAGTTAAGGTGCCTGAGATTGCTAGTGCTGTGGGCATCTCGAATGAACGGGTACATGACATTTTGCACAAACGTTAGGACATGAGAAAGCTATCCGCAAGATGGGTTCCGCGATTGCTCACACTTGACCAAAAACGGAATCGTGTGAGGTGTTGCAAGGATGGTTTGAAGCTGTTCCGGAAGAATCTGCAGGACTTTAAACGTCGTTTCGTCACTGTGGATGAAACATGGAGACATTACTATACTCCTGAGACCAAACAACAATCTAAACAATGGGTTACCAAGGGAGAATCTGCACCAAAAAAGGCGAAGACCATTCCTTCGGCTGGAAAGATTAAGGCGACTGTCTTTTGGAATTCGCAATGGATAATATTCATCGACTATCTGGAATAGGGTAAAACTATTACAGGTGCATATTATTCATCCTTACTGGACCGATTGAAAACCGAGCTGCAAGAAAAACGCCGGCGATTTGACCACTAAAAAGTCCTTCTCCATCACGACAATGCACCAGCACACACCTCAGCAGTTGTGGTCGCAAAATTATTGGAAACAGGATTGCAACTCGTTTCACATCCCCCCTATTCTCCAGATTTGGCTCCCTCTGTCTACTATTTGTTCCCCAATTTGAAGAAATGGCTGGCGGGACAAAGATTTTATTCAAACGAGGAGGTGATTGCAGCAACTAATAGCTATTTTGCAGACTTGGACAATTCCTATTATTCGGAAGGGATCAACAAATTAGAACAGCGTTGGACGAAGTGTATAAGTCTAAAAGGAGACAATGATGAAAAATAAAAAAAGTTTACCCTAAACATGTAAGTAGTTTTTATTTTTGCACGGACTTTTCAAACGCCCCTCGTATTGTATGCTCCCATGGTTTTCGTTTTATATTTTAAAGTATTGGTCATAGCTATTAAAAATTCACAAACACGAATTTTCAGGACTATCTGCCTGTATTGATCTCTATGGGGCTTGGAGAATATATTTTATATCTTTTAGTCCGTTTTAAAAACGTGTTATATTAAAAAGCTTTTTATTTAAATTATTATTGCGTGTCGTATCGCAAATATATCTAACTCAACGGATCTCTTCCAATGTCGTAAGTTTAATTCTGCTGCTTGCTATAAATTACCGATTCACGTAGCGGTGCTTTCTGTAGAACGAACATAGAATTATAACACTACGACAACGTATGTACTGTTACTTGTGTGAAAGAAAATTATGCGTACTCAGATAAACACGTCACTGCGTTTTATAGATTCAGAATTGTAAAATGAACAACTCAAGAACTCAGCATGAAACTACGTTTCTTATTTAAATGATCATTAACTCAAACACCAACGCAATCAAACCTGAATACCAAACTTCCACTACACCTGAACAGATTGTTGTCATCCATTTTTCTACGCCATCATGAACAGATGGTGGGTGAGCGCAATTGTAAAGCTACTGAAGGAGTTTCTCCTACTTCTCTCGTTGAAGCCTTCTGTGGACTATGCAGCTATTTCAGTTTATCACTTAACGTTTTTTTCAACTCCCTTCGCTCCATCATTCCTCTATACTGCCACTGTGATTACTTATATTTTCCACCTCTCGCCTCGCTTTCGAGCTGTTTTCTCTTCTTCCTCACATTAGGATCCTCCCATCTGTAACGCGTTTATTCTGAAACTGTCCCTATCTGTTATTTCTTCTCCTCTTAAGTCTTTTCTTTGCAAATCTTTCAAGAAATAATCTAGCATGTAGTTTACTTACCTTCTTTAAGATAACAGAAGAAACTGTAAATCCTCAAGGCACGATTGATCAGGAGAAGCGGTCAGAGTGTAAAATTAATGTGCGCTCTCGCTCTAGAAACTGAAGGATTCACTACATAATCGTATGAAGTTGGTAGGTTTTAAATCGCAAATGTAAGATTAAAATATTGCTGCAACTCATCCTTCTCGCCGACATTTCGCATTCTGAACGAGTTACTACAGGCATATTTGTCATATCGCCACTTGCAATACAACTGAACTTCTCTCACAGCTGATGTCATTATGCAGATGAGAATGCTTACTGATTCAGCACATAAGTACTCTTCTGCGTCAAAAATTGAAAGTGACATGAATTATTGATGGAGGCAGCACATCATTTCGTGCATTTTCGTTCAAAACACTTTATTTGAATAATGACTAGGATGCCTCTGTTGATTAACAAGCGCCGGTCCACGACAGTGAGACACGCGTCACTGGACTATGGCTTGTCCCCACGAGCCACGTAACACTGTAATTAACCCAACTTCTTGGAATTCGGGTAGGAGCAGAGAGGAAAATTCTTTTCAACCGTTCTCACTTGGCTATTGTTCTTTTTTTTTCCAAAGAATTTGGAGCATGTCGAAGTAGCACATTCAAAAATGTTTTTTTCGCACTGAATTAGACACCCTTGTCGAAATAAACTGCTACTCTGCCGCCACTTGGCTTGACTTCCGTAGGATTTAAAACAATAATAGGAACTACAGAACCAGCCCAAGGCTACACCAGTTTTTACTGCTTCTCTTGATTCACGAACACTTTTTTCTGCGCTTAATTTTCGATTTTCAAGACATAATACATTCCTAAAATGCCTGAAAACTTCTCGTCAAAGCGTGTGTCTGTCTGGCGCTTTGATATCCTATTCCGCACAGCTTTGAACAGGGTCAGACAGCCAGCTGTAGGACAGGTAGGTTTTGTCGTTAATGAAGTTATGTCGTTTTTTAAACGGGTGTCCCACGCACGTATGCTGGGTGTTTCACTTACGAGGCAGCCGCGGTGTCCAACGTCGCATGGTACCAACACCCGCGTAGAAAGTTTCCGATCGTTGTTTCAGCACGGTGGCTGTTATGGCTGCAGTTCTAGCCGAAAAAAGGAGCAGGTAAGCTAGGAGCGTCTGTAGAACACAACTCTGAAGAGATAAGATATAAATTAGAAAAGTAAGGAGTAGTCTTGGAAAGATATCCGAGAAAATCGCTACGCCATTAAGCACTTCAGACTGGTGTGTATTAGTGTAGCGACTGTTCACAAAACTCAAACTGCAACACTACAAAGCAGCCGCAGTATCTCGACTGACAAATTCAGATTCTGCTGATCGGTGTCAACACTGCAACTGGCTATTGAAATTTGTGCACGATGGAATTTGGACTACTGAACTATCTCTGTGAGACTTCTTCAATGATGTGTGTTTCTGCATTTTTTTTTTTTTTTGATGATATAAAAATAGTTCTTTCTTCAGTTGTTGGTTCTCTTAAAAAAAGGTTGCAGTATATGTTCGCATACCAACTAGAAGTTGTATTTTGGTGACGTCATGCAGAGGCTCTGGAAGTAACTAACAAGGATTTTCAGAACTCCAATGTCGATTATTTTGCGTAGTCACGTTGCCCGACAAACGTAGTCGTGAAAATCGAAACGCTACCCGCCACAAGGTCCGAGCAAAGGCCGGAGCATGATACAACGCAGGACACCGTTGCTTATTACGTTGTTAGTGGAACTCATGGCTGAAACAGGCACGCCACCTGCCGCAGGGTCTGCGGAATGGCAGGAACGTCACGCTGTGATCGAAAGCTGCCTAAATGTTGGATACTGTACTAAAGTTGTTTGTGGAACCTCTGGCTAGAGCTGGTAGGCCAACTGCCACCTACCACCTGCCACAAGGTCTGTGGAACGTCAAGAGCACCACTCGGTGATCAGAAACTGTCTATCCGGTACTGGTTTCCGTGCAACGCTGGACACGGTGCTTATGTCGTACGTGGAACGCCTGCATATTACATCTGCGAATAGTACGTGTGAATAAAATAATGTCGCGACTCTAGTGTATGCACCAGAATTTGTTAATGGAGGACATCACCCGATGAAGTAGCGTGTTCCTTGCCGCCCGTGGAACATGGTTTCTCGGAATTCTGATCGCATGTTTCACTCTAAAGTAGAAAGTCTCTCTTGAAGCGTCTCCCACAAGAGTTTGTGACATTTCGGTGGTTCTCCAGCGCTGCCTATACAGTCCTATGGCGTATCGCACTGCTATTATTGACAACTCCTGTCTACCGTTGAACCGACTTCGTAATGTTAGAGACGAACGAAAAATGACGCATTTTATGCAGCTGCCTTTGTGGGTGACCTCTACTCCCTTAGGATTGGTGCAGTAAATCTGAGTCACATCTGTCACCACTAACGCAAGTTGTATGTGAATTGCCTAACTCAAGTTAGATGCTGGCTAACCTGTATTCTCGGAATAGCGCGGGAAACTGGTTGCATCAGCTCGGAATAACGCCTAACTGGAGTATAACCCGGTGATAGGTTAAACGGCGATTTCGGTGGTGGTGGTGGTGTGTTGGGGCTTATGGGCACTCAACATCGAGGTCATCAGCGCCCTGACACACATTAAAAGGAACGAATGCGGACAGACCTAAGAAAACTGAAGCACACACTCAAACAAAGCAGGAAAAGAAGGAAAATGCTACATAAGAAAGTAAAACCTAAGTAAAGGGGAAACATAGCAACAAGAATGTCACAGGAAATTGTTATTGGCTGGCCACTTACATAAAATATTGGCGAGCTTGTCACACAGTGAGCAAATTAAAATCCTCTCCCTAAAATCTTTGTAAAAACATTTGACAGGGCACAGAACTTTAAAAATTTAGCCACATTCGTCCGAGTGTTGCCTAAAAGAGATGGCAGGTCCGCTGGCAAGTCAGCCGCGACACGCTGGTCAGAAAATAAAACGCAATCCAATAAAACGTGGCCCACAGTGACCTGGACGCCGCAAGCACCACACATTGGAGGGTCCTCTCGCCAGAGCAGGAAGCCATGCGTCATAGGGCTATGGCCTATTCGAAGCCGAGTGAGGAGAACCTCGTCCCGTCGATGGGGCTGAAAGGAAGTACACCACACACGCGTTGTGGGCGATTTCGGGCTGGGTTAGCTAGGTTATATGGAGAATAGGTAGTCAGAGACAACTATAGAATCAATCTGTAATGCAGATATGTTGCTAATTATTCGTCAGAATGAAAAGGCATAAGAAAGTGAATCGTTGGACCAATTATTATGCAGAATACATCGAATCGAACTTTATATAACTACATTTTCTCTGTCGATCGAGGAACGAAGCTGAACTCAGTTTTTTCGATGTTCTAAATGAGAAACTAGGTAATATGACGGAAAGAATCTGCTCCTGTGTCGTCTTGTACAATTCAACTGTTTTAAATATTTGTGGTACGTGGCATCAGCTCGGCCACATGTTTTTCTTACCACTGTTTCAAATTTCAATTCGTTATTTCGTTTGAGAACCAAGAATACAATATGTTTTAGTTTTGTCTAGTAAATAAACTGAGCACAAGTCCATTCGAGCCAAAGAGCCTCAGACGTACCTCCTCCTAAATATTTTCGTGCCTCTGTGTTACCATTACTACAGTATTTTTGCAGACAGACAATGGTAAAAAGTTTCATGTCAGCGCACACTCCGCTGTAGAGTGAAAATTTCATTCTAGACAATGGTAAAATTATCTGAATATCACAACTTTCGCCTGGCTATACGCAAGTTCGAATTGCGTTGGCAGCCTAAACGAATGGGTACGCAATCTGAGGAGTAGCTAACTTGGGAATAAAATGGCATCTACAATGCGCACTCGCACTTATACCACAGTTCCCTTCTGCAAAAGCGATTCCTGGCTTTATATCGCAAGCGTAGAACTGGTCCTTCGATTCTTGACGGTTGTGAACAGTTCCGGTAAAACTGATCGACAGTCCAGTCATACGGGTTAGTGGGACTCCTCGTTGATTCAGTGGGTGTCAGGCCATAAATTCATAAGCTGGGGTTTCAATGGCTTAGTCAGACTGGCGCTACAGCCTGAGATTACGCAACCGACATTTTCCTAAAAAGAGGACAGGAAAAGAACGTTACGGGGACGAAGAAGCTGCCGACACTTGATGCCAAAATGTTTCAGATGAGCTAATGTTAATGAAACGGCTCAAGCAGGTTTATTTCACGGATCTTGCATTTATGATGTGCCTTTCATGCATTAAGAGCACATTTTATACCATATATTACTCTGTCAAGTTTACATTCAGCCTCTGGAGGACAGATGATCCAATGTGTTCATTTATTTTCCTTACATATATCTTTTCCTTTACCCACATATACCATACAAGTCCATGAATGAAATAAAATGCGTGCAAGTGGATTTCAAATGTTCTCCCAGATGGGCAGCCGCGCGGGGTAGATGCGCGGTCTTCGGCGTATTGTCACAGTCCGCGCGGCTGCCCCCGTCGGAGGTTCAAGTCCTCCTTCGGGCATAGGTGTGTGTGTGTGTGTTGTCCTTAGCGTAAGTTACTTTAAGTTAGATTAAGTAGTGTGTAAGCTTAGGGACCGATGACCTAAGCAGTTTGGGCAAATAAGATCTTTTTACAAATTTACCAAGATGGGCAGAGTTCGCAAATGTAGCCTGTAGCTCTTGCCAATTTAACGTTGTGGGGGCGTAGGAGGAAAAGCAGTGGTCGAGTGCAATAGGTAAATGATAGTCCCACACATTGCTGGGGTGTCGTTGGTCAGACGTGGTGGAGATCTCTCTCCTCCACCAGTTCGAAAAGAGCCGAACTGTTAAGTGATCTGATGCGCTCTCTTAAGCTGTCTTTGTCGGGTGTGGGTCAAGGTGATAGTGTGGCTTGTACAAGTGTTTAATACATGGTGTTTTACCTTCGTTATGTTAGGAAAGCATCTCGTGATCCGTTTTACGATTTTTGTTCATTAAGTTCCGTGAGGTAAGGGTACTTCGAAGGCAGTTCTGAGCCACCACCACTTATCGTCCGAGTTCGATGCCTGTAAAGTCTTCCTTTCTGACAATTTGATTGGTTATTATCAGATATACTGTGTGGAGTTTCGTGGACTGGCAAGACAGCCAATCCACTACGACGGGAGGCCGATAGGCACGCGTTTAAGCTCACGCAGGCTGGCGTGAGGTCTGGACAATGACAAGGATTTGAGACTAGCAAAAAAGGTACGTAGCTTCTGGAATACTTAACTTTAATCCATAATCGGTGAACATCGGTCTGACGGTACATGCATCACAAGATAAATAGCAATTGATAATGGCGCCTTGCTAGGTCGTAGCAAATGACGTAGCTGAAGGCTATGCTAACTATCGTCTCGGCAAATGAGAGCGTATTTTGTCAGTGAACCATCGCTAGCAAAGTCGGCTGTATAACTGGGGCGAGTGCTAGGACGTCTCTCTAGACCTGCCGTGTGGCGGCGCTCGGTCTGCAATCACTGATAGTGGCGACACGCGGGTCCGACGTATACTACCGGACCGCGGCCGATTTAAAGGCTACCACCTAGCAAGTGTGGTGTCTGGCGGTGACACCACATGGAGAATACTGTGTTAAATTCATTTCAGTGTTAACTGGTGAAACTTTGTGACTGGTACCGTCATCTCTGTCAATTAGACCCTCACGTGTTCGTGATTCCATAGTTTTCAGTTAACGTGGCCATGAAATGATGTCCCTAACGAATACCTACATACGTGGAGAATTATTAATCGTTGACTATTTTTTTATTTATTAACAAAACGTTTGGGATCGCACATCTTTGACACGACACCAATTGCTGTCTTCTCTGTTCATTCTTTGCTTGCCACATTGGGTGTAGATCATAGCAATGACTTTCACCCACTCTTGTACAATATGAATGCGAGTGAATTTACATGATACTTACCCCATAGTCTGTAACTTCGATGTCTCAACCATGAGGCCGTTTAGAGAAAAGCGATAAGCAGATTAAGAGATGTACAATAAGATAAAGCCTGGTGCGTTTTCCGTAACATTGCTTTCACTGAAATGCTTGTTTAGATTTAGGCTATCCGTTGTGCAAAACCATTAATTGGTTTATTTGTGGGATCATATTCAAATATATTAATCATTCTGTGATACAAGAACTCTAGGTGGTGAATGTAATGTAACCAGAAACTCATGTTACACGTCAGTACATGAGCGAAAATCAACTCGCTTGATTTACCGTCCCTTGTCTGAATATTTTTCTGTTATACGCCAGTACACAATTTTATAACACTGCCGTTTTCATGTGACGACCCTACGCAGGATGTTTATATTATCATGACTGTCAGAACCAGATCTCGGAGAAGATCAGTTTTGGTTCCGAGGAAAACACCTGAGACAATATCAACCCTGTATCTTATGTTAGACGATAGACTGAAGAAACAGATATCTAGATTTTTAGCATTTGTATAAATAGAGAGTTTTCGACAGTAGCGAGTGGGATTCCTTCTTTGAAATTCTGAAGGTGGCAGGGATAAAATACAAGGTGTGAATTTTTATCTACAGCTATCTCAGCAACCAAGCTGTCGTTATCAGAGATCAATGGCATGAAAAGGTGCAGTGGTTCAGAAGGGAATGAGACAGGGTTGTAGCCTCTCCCCCATGTTATTCGGTCTACATATTGTGCAGTTAGTAAAGAAAACAAAGGAGAAATTTGGAGAGTTAATTAAAGTTCAGGGAGAGGAAAGAAAAAGCTTTTGAGGTTAGCTGATGACAATGTAATTCTGTCAAAGTCGGTAAAGGATTTGAAGGTCAGATGAACAAAATGGCAAAATGGAGAGTGCCTAGAGAAGAACGTCAAAAGTAAAATGAGGGTTATGGAGCGTAGACTCTCAGCAGCAAGAAAAGCGTTCCTGAAAAGAATAATTTTTTAGCATCAAACACAAAATTTAGGACTCGGGAGTTTTTTCAGAAGGTATTACTCTGAAATATAGTCATGCGGAAGTGCGTGCAGGATACAAACCTCAGTCTGGTGTGAAAGCGAACAGTAACTGTCACAGACAAGAGCCGGATGGAAGTTTTTGCAATGTCATGCTACAGAGAAGTGCTGGAGACTTAACTTCTGAGATCATCAGTGCCCCAGAACTTCAAACTACTTAAACCTAACTAACCTAAGGACATAACACACATCCATGCCCGAGGCAGGATTCGAACCTGCGAACTTAGCGGTCGCGCGGTTCCAGATTGAAGCGCCTAGAACCGCTCGGCCACTCCGGCCGGCAAAGATTGGATGGATAGATAGGATAGCTACTGAGCAAGTACTGCACGGAACTGTGGAGGTATCAGTGTTATGACACCACTTGAATGGAAGCAGGGATATGTTGATAGGACAAAGAATGCTTAATTTGGTACTGTAGGGAAATGTGTCAGATAAAAATTGTAGAGGGAGACCGAGGTAAGCAGGTCCAAGTGACTGTAGACTGCGACAGTTATGGAGAGATGAAGCAACGTTTATGAAATAGAATAGCTCAGAGGGTTACATATACCAGTCGTAGGTCTGAAGACAATAACAACAACAATAACCTCCAAAGTAATTGTAATTTTGTCAGAGACAGCAAAGGACTTGGAAGAGCAGGTGAACGGAATTGACAGTGTCTTGAAAGGAGGATATAAGATGAACATCAACAAAAGCAAAACGAGGATAATGGAATGTAGTCGAATTAAGTCGGAGGATGCTGAGGGAATTAGATTGGGAAATGAGACACTTAAAGTAGTGAAGGAGTTTTACTGATGGTCGAAGTAGAGAAGATATAAAATGTAGACTGGCAATGGCAAGGAAAGTGTTTCTGAAGAAGAGAAATTTGTTAACATCGAGTATAGATTTAAGTGTCAGGAAGTCGTTTCTGAAAGTATTTGTATGGTGTGTATCCAAGTATGGAAGTGAAACATGGACGATAAATAGTTTGGACAAGAAGAGAATAGAAGCTTTCGAAATGTGGCGCTACAGAAGAATGCTGAAGATTAGATGGGTAGATCACATAACTAATGAGGAGGTATTGAATAGAATTGGGGAGAAGAGGAGTTTGTAGCACAACTTGACTAGAAGAAGGGATCGGTTGGAAGAACGTGTTCTGAGGCATCAAGGGATCACCAATTTAATACTGGAGGGCAGCGTGGAGGGTAAAAATCGTAGAGGGAGACCAAGAGATGAATACACTAAGCAGATTCAGAAGGATGTAGGTTGCAGTAAGTACTGGGAGATGAAGAAGCTTGCACAGGAGAGGGTAGCATGGAGAGCTGCATCAAACGAGTCTCAGGACTGAAGACAACAACAACAACAACAACAACCTCCAAAGATATGTATACCATTAACGAATATCTACCGTACTACTGAGAGTATAGAGTGATAATTATTCTGTGAAAACTTATCAGGTTTTGCTGTAAGGAATAAAGAAGCTCCGATGAACATTATTGGATCGGTATGAATCGTTTTTGAAAGACGCTGTAATAAACAAATGGTCGTATGTTAACAACAAAACATTTTTGCAAAAAATTAGCACCGAAATTCAACGGCCGACAGTTTGCTATCACGGCACAGGAGGCGCACGCATCACACAGTGAGCAGTAGCTGGAAGAACTACGGTAAGCGAACAGTATGGCACAATTATACAACTGACCAGTATTTATTTGCTGTTCGACGGTTAGCGGCCTACATAATGCAGAACACCGGGCCGTGTGTTGTTGCTGCCTCCGCCGCCCTCTCTCTGGGGTGGTCGGCTGCAGCAATGTGCCAATGGCTGTGCGGTTCATCGGATCAACTGCATCACAGGTTCCCCACTACCCTACACGTACTCTCTACGTACCAGAACGTATATGTTAAATAAAAACCAGTGATTTCCTCACTCAAAGACGACTTGTTTGTGTGCTAGCGGCAGACGAGATTTTAAACGCCTCTCACGAATCGAGTTGCGATATTAATAATATTAATAATAACTTCGAGTGTCACAATGGCCGGGTGCAGCTCTTTCTACTGGACACTACTTCGGCGGCTTAAGGCCAGGTTCTCATCAAATGAGCAAAAATAGGTGGAGTTTGGCATTTTTTTTTAGATAATGTAAAGACATATAAAGGATCTGTTTGTGGATTATGATTGGTCATACTTGCCATTTTATTTCAGATTTTTAATAAAAAAGTGTTTACTTGTTTTATGCATACCTTCAGAAAGGACATTCTAATATTTAAATTTATGTTACATGTTAACGATTTCCTCTTTTTCAGAAACATTTTTCTTGCTATCGCCAGTCTACGTTTTATATTCTGTCTACTTCGGTCACCGTCACTTATTTCGCTTTCCAAACAGTAAAACAAATCTACTAGTGTCCCACTTCCTCATTATCCCTTCATCATTACCTAACATAATTCGGCTACATTTCAATACTCTTCTTTTACTTTTGTGGAAAAGGGCGATCAGACTCCAAGATCACGTCAACATCGAGGTCATTACAGGCGGTACTTATTCTTGCTCATCCTATATACTCTTCTCATAACATGAATCATTCCGTTCATTTGTTATTCTAAGTCATGTCCTGTCTCTAACAGAATTACTGCGTCGTCAGAAAACTTAAGTATTTTAATTTCTTCTCCATGAAACTTAATTTCCGTCCCAGAATTCTAATTAATTCCCGTTCCATAATTCTTCTTGGTTTTCTTTACTACTTGCTCAGTGCACAGAATGGGTAATATCGAGGACAGGCTACAACACTGTCTCACTCACATATTTACTTCTGCAATCTGGTTTGTGTACAACCTATAAATAACTCTTGACACACTGTATTTTACTCCTGCTACCAGCAGGATTTCAACGAAGATACTCAAGTCAAAATTGTCCAAAGCTTTCTCTAAATCCACAAATGCTATAGACGTAGATTTCACTTTCTTCGTCCTTTCTTCTAACGTAAGTCGTGAAGTTAGTATTGCCTCGCGCGTTTCTACGTTTCTCCTGAACCCAGACTGACCTTTCTCGAGGTCAGCTTCTACTAGTTTTTCGATTCTTCTGCAAATAAGTCGTGTCAGTATTTTCCAATCATGACTTATTAAAACTGATAATTTGGTAATATCTCATCTTCAGTATCTTTCTTCTTCGTGAACTGGGATTATTACATTCGTCTTGAAATCTAAAAGTATTTCGCCGGTCCCATAATCTTGCACACCAGGTGGAATTGTTTTGCCATGGCTGACTCTTCCAAGAACCTCATAAATCCCGTGGGAATGACAACCACTCCATGGGACTTAGTTCCACTTAGGTACAGAGAGGAGTAGCGCAGTGGTCAGCACACTGGACTCGCTTTCGGGAGGATAACGGTTCAAACCAAAGTCCTGCCATCCTGATTCAGGTTTTACGTGATTTCTTTAAATCACTTAACGCTCGGCCGCTTTCCTTCTCCGTTCTTCCTTAATCCGACCTTGTGCTTCGTCTCTAATGACCTCGTTGGCGACGGGATGTTAAACACTAATCTCCTCCTCCTTTGACTTAGGTCCATCAGAGCTCTGTCATGTTCTTCACGCAATATTGTATTTCAGTCATCTTCAGCTACTTTCTCTTCCCTTCCTACGATACTGGCTTCAAGTTCATTTCCCTTGTATAGTCCTTCTACATACTCATTCAGCCTTTCAGCTCTCCCTTCTTTGCTTTATACTGTCTGCAATCTCAGCTCTCGATATTCATATAGCCGCCTCTCTTTTTTCAAAAAGTCTCTTTAATTTCCCCACATGCGGCATGTCAAAGAAGTGAAGTGTCCAGAAAGGGAGGAGGAAACGAAATGAAACTTTATGGGTTGGAAGGGTATGTGATGTTTTAGCAGTCAAGCAAATTTACAAAGAACTTGGCAGTATGAGCCCACGTATCAGTATCATGATGCATCCCATCTGGCCTGGATGCATTGACTGATTCGGTTGGGAATGGTGTCCAAGCCGTTATATCCTCTCTCGAGACAACCTGTAACGTACCTGTTGTAACTGGCCCTTGATACCGGACACTTACACTGGGCCATACTTGACACCCGAGCTGGTCCCACTGAAGTTCTATTCAGGACAGATCTGGTGATCTTGCTGGCCACGGGAGTACCTCAACGACATCCAGAGAGTGCATAGAGACACATGCTGTGTGTGACGAGAACCGTCCTGCTGTAAGATGGCACCGCGATACTGTCGCATGAGAGGTTACACATAAGGGCGCATGATATCCGTGACATACGGTTGTACCATCGGAGTTGCCCCAATCACTACCAGCCATTACCTGAAGTCATACCCAATGGCTCCTGACACCACAATGCCAGATGTGATACTGCCTCTGCGAAACACTAGCAGAACGGGACCTCTTCCCATGTCGCCGACATACCTAGCGGCGTTGATCACAAGGGCTGACGCTGTGGACAATGCGACGCCATTCATCAGCAGTCTATGCTTCACCTTCACAGTACCATTTGTAACGCAGCCGCTTGTGCTGTGGTGTTAATGGCTGCTGACGCACTGGACGGTAATTCCCTATTCCGGCTGCTGTCAATCTCTAACCAATGATGAAGGAAACATAGAATGTTGCAGGAAGATCATTATTTGTTCTCGGATGGTAGTAGCAGATGAGAAGGGGTTACGAAGTGTCTAGGGCACAAAACGCAATCCTCCATTGTAATGGTCAGAGGAGGTCGACAGAAATCTTGACGAAGAGTATGCCAGCAAAAACGTTCCTGTGCTGTTCAGTATCGAGCCACTATGACGTCTGAATGCCCCACAAAACAGAATATGGCACGATTCGACCAGCCGGTCTGGTGGAGATCCTCAATCAGGCCTCTTTCAAACTCTGTAAGGTGCTTATAACACTGTCTCGCAGGAGTAAGTGCCATCTCCATGGCCTTCATGGCGTTCCCTCAATATCTAACGCTGTTCATGTCTGCTGTGTACTCTGCAAGACGTGGTAACAATACTTAACATGAACTACACTAACGCAGCGTGATGGCCGTTTTACCTGTCACACATAACTGCAACTGTGAGAAGTGGCATGAGCCCCCTCTCATATTTCTATCTTACGATTTTCCTCTCTAATTGCATGCATTGAAAAGTCGCTATTCCTTCACACGCGGACTTCCCACGCAGCGTCTCTCGTCATCCGGGTGGTCCGGTGACAGGCGGGCTCTGCTGATCTGGAAAGGGTTAAGCCGACGGGTGTGAGGAAGTCGAGTGAATGCTTTGCAGACGCCGACATTGTCAAAAGACACGCCTGGAGGGGTCTGAAGTAGCGGCTGGTTCCGTTACTTCGCAGAAACTTAGCGAAAACACTTTCTGGCGGGCTACCAGCGAGGCGTGGGAATGACTTGTGTACCCAGGCAGTTGTGGCGGGAAAATTCCCGCGCTTTCTGCAAAATAGTAACTGTGATTGGCTTGCTCAGGGCATAGCTCCGTGACGTAGCAAAATCAGCGCAGAAATTGGCGCCAAGAATCTCCATTGGTGGAATGGTAGTGCTCCAGCAATAGAGTGGAATTTTCCGCCGGTTTTCGAGTTGCTGATTGGAACGTTTAACCATGGCAACTGTCGTGGGGGCGGGAATGTTGTGTGTTCGGCCTGTACGGGTGCTCTAGGTAGTCGGCTCTCGCCTTTCGGTCGAGGACGTCGAAGCAACCAGTCATCGCCTCCGGTATGCCAAATCGTGTTCTTGCAGTTAAGAAGACAGATTGGTAATGTATGTCCGCAGCACTGGCAGATAGGGATTTTCCTAGGTGATAATCAGAGCTCAGCAGAGCGCGCCTGTTCGTCTTTTTCTATCTTTGTTCTGTCTTAGGTAGCAGCAATTAATGTTGGGTTGGCTATGTGATTTCTCTTAAGATTTGAGTTGCAAGGAATTGGCTCCACATACCACTTCGCATAATGCTCACAATCTAGTTTAGGGACAACTTCACATTCACAGCGTTTGTTTGAGTATCCAATTTGAGCCAATTTGATGTACTGTAAATGTTTCATGTGTTTTTGTTTATTATTTTGTGTTTAGTCTTAATAAATCATATTGTTATTTTGGACAGAACCTTCATTCTGTTAATCGGTAGAGCAACCCTATCATTCCTCACTATGTTAATGAAACCTTCGTTTATTTAACTTATTTATCAAATTAAATTATTGCAGGTGCCTAACTCTCTTATACTCCACTGGCAGGGTTGATTAGAGTCAGTTCGCGTATTTTTTTTAATCCTTGTGCAACAGCAAAAGTCCGAGTTAGAATAGGGGGGGCTTAGAGCATCATTTACATATGTAGATTCTAGAAGAATTTAGTGTTAAATACACTGCTAGCCCCGGCACCTCGCAACTGTAATCATTTACACACACGCCGACGGTGTTTACGTGTACGGAGTTACACTGACATCCGATCATGAATCCTTGTGCTTCAATTTTTTTTTTGTTTTTTGTCAGGCAGTGTCCACTGAGTTGACAAAACTGATGTGGCACCTCCTAACGTCGTGTCGGACGTCGTTTTGCTCGTAGTGCAGCAACTCGACGTGGCATGGACTCAACAAGTCGTTGGAGGTCCGTTGCAGAAATATTGAGCCGTACTGCTTCTACAGTGTTCCATCATTGCGAAAATGTTGCCGGTGCAGGTTTTTGTCCACGAAGTGACCTCTCGATTATGTTCCATGACGTCCCTGCCGGCGATCTTAGTGGCCAAATCATTGTCCAGAGAGTTATTCAAACCAATCGCGAATAATTGTGGTCCGCTGACATGGTGCATAGTCATCCATAAAAGTTCCATCGTTGTTTGGGGACATGAAGTACATGAATCGCTGCAAATGGTCTCCAAGTAGCCCAGTCAATAATCGGTTCAGTTGTACCAGAGGACCCAGTTCATTCCATGTAAACACAGCCCACACCATTATGAAGCCAAAACCAGCCTGTACAGTGCCTCGTCGACAACTTGGATCCATGGCTTCGTGGGGTCTGCGCCACAATCGAATCGTATCATAAGTTCTTACCAACCGAAATTGGGACTCATCTGTCCTAGCGACGGTTTTCCGATTGTCTAGGGTCCAACCAATATGGTCACGAGTCCGGGAGAGGCAGTGCGGCGATGTCCTGCCATTAGCAAAGGCACTCGCCTCCATCGTCTTCTGCCATACGCTGCACTGTCCTAACGGATACGTTACTTTCACGCAGTGTTTCTTGTCTGTCAGCACTGACAACAGGCAAACGCCGCTGCTTTCGGTCGTTAAATTAAGGCCGTCGGCCACTGCGTTGTCCGTGGTGCTAGATAATATCTAAAATTTGCTATTTTCAGCACGTCCTTGACACTTGGATTTCGGAGTATCGGATTTCCTATCTGTCTCCGAAATGGAGATAGATAGGACAAAGTGTGTGCGGCCATAATCACGTCGGAACCTTTTCACACGAATCACTTGCGTACAAATGACAGCTCTGCAAATCCACTGCCGTTTTATACCCTGTGTATGTGATACTACCACCATATCGCTATCCCATGACTTTCTCAATGTATATTTACCCTACTCATGCTTACACCCACAACTTTGCCTTTGTCCTCCAGCAATTTGTGCTTATCCATTTGCCATATTGTTTCAATCTCACGACAGTCTATTCCTAATGAAATTCTGCCTGCGACAGAGTAACTAAGATAGACGATCTCTTAATAGCTAAGACAACAGACTGCATCTTCTACTGGCAGTAGTAATTCTTCCAGATTCACAGTTATAGAAACTGAGACTCACCGACGTTACAAATTTAAAAAAAATGGAAGAATTGTTATTAGCCTCATGATGACATTTAAATACTTTAGATTAGTATATACAGCAGAAGACTAAGTCGAATACAGGAAATGGAAATGAGCGTTTGACGTCATTGGCCGGGAGGCCCCTCACGGGACAGGTCCGGCTACATTGGTGCAGGTCTTATTAACATTCGACGCCACATTAGGCGACCTGCGCGCCGGATGGGGATGAAATGATGATAAACACAACACAACACCCAGTCAGTCTACTGACTGGTTTGATGCGGCCCGCCACGAATTCCTTTCCTGTGCTAACCTCTTCATCTCAGAGTAGCACTTGCAACCTACGTCCACAATTATTTGCTTGACGTATTCCAATCTCTGTCTTCCTCTAAAGTTTTTGCCCTCTACAGCCCCCTCTAGTACCATGGAAGTCATTCCCTCATGTCTTAGCAGATGTCCTATCATCCTGTCCCTTCTCCTTATCAGTGTTTTCCACATATTCCTTTCCTCTCCGATTCTGCGTAGAACCTCCTCATTCCTTACCTTATCAGTCCACCTAATTTTCAACATTCGTCTATAGCACCACATCTCAAATGCTTCGATTCTCTTCTGTTCCGGTTTTCCCACAGTCCATCTTTCACTACCATACAATGCTGTACTCCAGACGTACATCCTCAGAAATTTCTTCCTCAAATTAAGGCCGGTATTTGATATTGGCCAGAAATGCCTTCTTTGCCATAGCGAGTCTGCTTTTGATGTCCTCCTTGCTCCGTCCGTCATTGGTTATTTTACTGCCTAGATAGCAGAATTCCTTAACCTCACTGACTTCGTGACCATCAATCCTGATGTTAAGTTTCGCGCTGTTCTCATTTCTACTACTTCTCATTACCTTCGGCTTTCTCCGATTTACTCTCAAACCATACTGTGTACTCATTAGACTGTTCATTCCGTTCAGCAGATCATTTAATTCTTCTTCACTTTCACTCAGGATAGCAATGTCATCAGCGAATCGTATCATTGATATCCTTTCATCTTGTATTTTAATTCCACTCCTGAACCTTTCTTTTATTTCCATCATTGCTTCCTCGATGTACAGATTGAAGAGTAGGGGCGAAAGGCTACAGCCTTGTCTTACACCCTTCTTAATACGAGCACTTCGTTCTTGATCGTCCACTCTTATTATTCCCTCTTGGTTGTTGTACATATTGTATATGACCCGTCTCTCCCTATAGCTTACCCCTACTTTTTTCAGAATCTCGAACAGCTTGCACCATTTTATATTGTCGAATGCTTTTTCCAGGTCGACAAATCTTATGAAAGTGTCTTGATTTTTCTTTAGCCTTGCTTCCATTATTAGCCGTAACGTCAGAATTGCCTCTCTCGTCCCTTTACTTTTCCTAAAGCCAAACTGATCGTCACCTAGCGCACTCTCAATTTTCTTTTCCATTCTTCTGTATATTATTCTTGTAAGCAGCTTCGATGCATGAGCTGTTAAGCTGATTGTGCGATAATTCTCGCACTTGTCAGCTCTTGCCGTCTTCGGAATTGTGTGGATGATGCTTTTCCGAAAGTCAGATGGTATGTCGCCAGACTCATATATTCTACACACCAACGTGAATAGTCGTTTTGTTGCCACTTCCCCCAATGAATTTAGAAATTCTGATGGAATGTTATCTATCCCTTCTGCCTTATTTGACCGTAAGTCCTCCAAAGCTCTTTTAAATTCCGATTCTAATACTGGATCCCCTATCTCTTCTAAATCGACTCCTGTTTCTTCTTCTATCACATCAGGCAAATCTTCACCCTCATAGAGGGTTTCAATGTATTCTTTCCACCTATCTGCTCTCTCCTCTGCATTTAACAGTGGAATTCCCGTTGCACTCTTAATGTTACCACCGTTGCTTTTAATGTCACCAAAGGTTGTTTTGACTTTCCTGTATCTTGAGTCTGTTCTTCCGACAATCATATCTTTTTCGATGTCTTCACATTTTTCCTGCAGCCATTTCGTCTTAGCTTCCCTGCACTTCCTATTTATTTCATTCCTCAGCGACTTGTATTTCTGCATTCCTGATTTTCCCGGAATATGTTTGTACTTCCTCCTTTCATCAATCAACTGAAGTATTTCTTCTGTTACCCATTGTTTCTTCGCAGCTACCTTCTTTGTACCTATGTTTTCCTTCCCAGCTTCTGTGATGGCCCTTTTTAGAGATGTCCATTCCTCTTCAACTGTACTGCCTACTGCGCTATTCCTTATTGCTGTATCTACAGCGTTAGAGAACTTCAAACGTATCTCGTCATTCCTTAGTATTTCCGTATCCCACTTCTTTGCGTATTGATTCTTCCTGACTAATGTCTTGAACTTCAGCCTACTCTTCATCACTACTATATTGTGATCTGAGTCTATATCTGCTCCTGGGTACGCCTTACAGTCCAGTATCTGATTTCGGAATCTCTGCCTGACCATGATGTAATCTAATTTAAATCTTCCCGTATCTCCCGGCCTTTTCCAAGTATACCTCCTCCTCTTGTGATTCTTGAACAGGGTATTCGCTATTACTAGCTGAAACTTGTTACAGAACTCAATTAGCCTTTCTCCTCTTTCATTCCTTGTCCCAAGCCCATATTCTCCTGTAAACTTTTCTTCTAGTCCTTCCCCTACAACTGCATTCCAGTCGCCCATGACTATTAGATTTTCGTCCCGCTTTACATACTGCATTACCCTTTCAATATCCTCATACACTTTCTCTATCTGTTCATCTTCAGCTTGCGACGTCGGCATGTATACGTGAACTATCGTTGTCGGTGTTGGTCTGCTGTCGATTCTGATTAAAACAACCCGGTCACTGAACTGTTCACAGTAACACACCCTCTGCCCTACCTTCCTATTCATAACGAATCCTACACCTGTTATACCATTTTCTGCTGCTGTTGATATTACCCGATACTCATCTGACCAGAAATCCTTGTCTTCCTTCCACTTCACTTCACTGACCCCAACTATATCTAGATTGAGCCATTGCATTTCCCTCTTCAGATTTTCTAGTTTCCCTACCACGTTCAAGCTTCTGACATTCCACGCCCCGACTCGTAGAACGTTATCCTTTCGTTGATTAGTCTCCCTAAGCGGAGAAAATCCCCGACCCGGGCCCGTAGGACGCCAATCCGTCACGCTGACCACTCAGCTATCGGGACGGATAGTCGAATACTGAAATGTAGCTATAGGTGCTAATTGCGAATATGTAGTTACGTACTGCCGTTGACTTCAGGGTGAAATACTGTCCTATGGTACAATATTTCACCCTGAAGTCAGCGACAGCACGTAACCACACATTCGCAGTTATCTCTTAAACTGCTGTGGAACCATGCTACGAGAACTTTTTTGCTTTCATTCTCGTACAATTTCTAGCGTGCTATAATCAATGGGTTCCGACTTCCAAATAATATTATCACGCCACTCATTAAAATCACAATAAAATTAGTCCTCAGCATGATGTTCAGGTAGCTAGAAGGAAGTAATTTGCATTAATTTAGGGGCCATGGAATCTCATGACACAACAATGGCGTCATTATTTGATCGCAAACTCTATGATCACCCGATAAGCTGCCTACGACATGTTTGGCCGCAACACGTCTGCCACCATTCATATGATGTCTTACGTCATTTGTTAGTTTTAATACGTTGCGCGATCGAATATGGGATTGTAACGAGCATCAAGCTACATGCTGTTCCTTCTAAAAATCAAACGTAAGAGAGACTCGGGAAGTGAGGTCCAGCTTTTAAGCACATGCAGAGTGCTCACGAGCGAGACGAGGCTCTGAGCACTGTGCGACTTAACTTCTGAGGTCATCAGTCGCCTAGAACTTAGAACTAATTAAACCTAACTAACCGAAGGACATCACACACATCCATGCCCGAGCCAGACTGTAGCGCTCCAGACTGTAGCTCCAGACTGTAGCGCCCAGAGCCGCACGGCCACTCCGGCCGGCGAGACGAGGTGCTACAAAACGGTGTCTTCGTGGATGTCAGTGGACTGACGGAAAAGGCATGCTTTATCTTCAGTTGTGCAACCGTGAACCGCTCCAAGCGCCATAAAATCACTCAGTAAAACCGTCCGGTACATGTTCCGCGTCGTCAAGCACGTCAGACGTGGGTTTACATCGTACATGGTGCTCGCCTAAAAATGGTGCATGACACGGAACGTGCTCCTTGTCATGACTTGTGACTGTAGCGCAGTTATCGGCTGTATCTGGCTGACACATCACACAGTTCGTTCACAGACAAATAAATGATTTGAATTTAATAAAACTTGGATTATTTATTCAAGAGTAAGAGATTCACAAATTGAGCCAAATTGTGCGAGTTAGTAACGCCTTGGTACACCCATGGTTCTTACGCAAGCAATTATTCGACATAACATTGATTGATAGAGATGTTGGATGTCCTCCTGAGGGTATCGTGCCACATTCCGACCGAATAGCACGTCGCTGTTGTGGTCTTCAGTCCTGAGACTGGTTTGATGCAGCTCTCCATGCCACTCTATCCTGTGCAAGCTTCTTCATCTCCCAGTACTTACTGCAACGTACATCCTTCTGAATCTGCTTACAGTATTCATCTCTTGGTCTCCCTCTATGATTTTTACCCTCCACGCTACCCTCCAATGCTAAATTTGCGATCCCTGATGCCTCAGAACATGTCCTACCAACCAGTCCCTTCTTATTGTCAAATTGTGCCACAAACTGCTCCCCAATTCTATTCAGTACCTCCTCATTAGTTATGTGATCTACCCATCTAATCTTCAGCATTCTTCTGTAGCACCACATTTCGAACGCTTCTATTCTCTTCTTGTCCAAACTATTTATCGCCCATGTTTCACTTCCATACATGGTTATACTCCATAAAAAATACTTTCAGAAAGGAGTTCCTGACACTTAAATCTATACTCGATGTTAACAAATTTCTCTTCTTCAGAAACGCTTTCCTTGCCATTGCCAGTCTACATTTTATATCCTCTCTACTTCGACCATCATCAGTTATTTTACACCCCAAATAGCAAAACTCCTTTACTATTTTAAGTGGCTCGTTTCCTAATCTAATTCCCTCAGCATCTCCCGATTTAATTCGATTACATTCCCATTAACCTCGTTTTGCTTTTTTTGGTGTTCATCTTATATCCTCCTTTCAAGACACTGTCCATTCCGTTAAACTGCTCTTCCAAGTCCTTTGCTGTCTCTGACAGAATTACAATGTCATCGGCGAACCTCAAAGTTTTTATATCTTCTCCATGGATTTTAATACCTACTGCGAGTTTTTCTTTTGTTTCCTTTACTGCTTGCTCAATATACAGACTGAATAACATCGGGGAAAGGCTACAAGACTGTCTCACTCTCTTCCCATTCACTGCTTCCCTTTCGTGCCCCTCGACTCTTGTAACTGCCATCTGGTTTCTGTACAAATTGTAAAGGTCGTAAGGACAGTGTTGCCTCACGTGTTCCAACATTTCTACGGAATCCAAACTGATCTTCCCCGAGGTCGGCTTCTACCCGTTTTTCTATTCGTCTGTAAAGAATTCGCGTTAGATCATCAAAATCCCTAGATGATGGAGGACCCTGTCCAGAATGCTCCAAACATTCTCAATTACGAAGAGATTCGGTGACTTTCCTGGTGAAGGTAGGGTTTGACAAGCACGAAGGCAAGCTACAGAACGTTTCGTCGTGTGCGACCCGGTATTATCTAGCTGAACTGTAATACCAGAACGAGAAAGGCAACAAAACGGGACGTAGAATATCGTCGATTTACTACTGTACTTGGCTGCCGCAGATGAGAACCAAAGACGTTCTGCTATGAAATAAAATGGCAAAAATGGTTCAAATGGCTCTGAGCACGATGGGACTTAACATCTGAGGTCATCAGTCCCCTAGAAGTTAGAACTACTTAAACCTAACTAACCTAAGGACATCACACACATACATGCCCGAGACAAATGAAATGGCACCACATACCTGGTTGTTCGGCTCATGGTGGGCGACAGCTAGGTTGGCATACTGCCGCTGTCTGGGGTGTCTCCAGACATGTCTTCGTTTGTGATGGAGGCTCAGTTCGAGGTGGGACTCATCACTGACGACAATTTTACTCAATTCAGTGAGACTCCAGGCAGGATGTGCCCGACACCACTGCAAACGGGCTTCTTGGTGACAGAGTCAATAGCAATCAGTGCAAGGGGCGCCGTAAACTCAGCTCCCTTTCTGTGAGCCGCTTCTTAATGGTCCTCGTAGTCACCGAAGCACCAGTTGCACAACAGATCGATTACAAGGATGAATCTGGGGCTCACGTCCTGTCGTCACTTTAGATCGACTGCTTCCTTCTTGACGTTGTCTTCGGCCATAGCTGACCCATTCCTACGACCGCCGTCGAATAGTGGTATCGCTCCTAGTCAAACGTCGGGCGCCTCGCTGATTACTGCAACCGGCATCTTTGAGCCTAACTACTCGTCCTCTCTCAAATGCTGATATCTGCTTATGCTGTCTTTGGGGCACGGTTACTGTCCGACTGAGTACACGGAATGAAATTCGCAAAGACTTTACGCCCTGGTATTGACATGTTCTTTACCAATTATGCGGTGAGCTTGAGGTTCAGCATCACATGTTCACCCAGCGGCCGCCGAAGTTTACAGTTTTCCATTTCCGTCAATACCAGTATCAATAGCAGTTTGTGACCAGTCTGCGTAACACAGCCATTGTAAATTCATGTACACGTTTTTGCGAGACATCGTCGCCTTTCTAGCAACGATATCCACTTGCGATTCCTAACCTACATTGTCGTTAACCTGCCGTATTGCTCCAATAAAATCGCCGCCTGAATTCCTTCCATAGTTCACTGGTCTACATCAATTTTTCGATGATGTTGGCCGGCCGTTGTGGCCGAGCGGTTCTAGGCGCTTCAGTCTGGAACCATACGACCGCTACTGTCAGGGTCGAATCCTTCCCAGTATGGAAGTGTGTGTGATGTCCTTAGGTTAGTTATGTTTAAGTAGTTCTAAGTTCTAGGGGACTGATGACCTCAGAAGTTAAGTCCCATAGTGCTCAGAGCCATTTGAACCACACTGCAGCAGTTATGTACTTTCATTTTTTCAAGTTTATCACGATGCGTTTCGAGAATTTATTCTCACTGTCATGTGCAAATATTTACCTAAGAATTTTGTGTGTTGTTTGCATGTGGCGTATTCAGCCTCTCTTGCACTGCAGTTGCCTTTTTGATGCGCATTACGCAAAACACCGCACATGCGCAAACCATAAGTCACACGAATTTTCAGCTTCCAATTCCAATGAGCAATCAAGGATTTCAAGAAACCAAGTAGTGATCACTACGTCTTCGTGCCATCTGATTAACGCATTCTGTGCAAGGCAATCATTCACGTTGAAATAAACGACTTTTAGTGTGATCTAATCTTCAGAGCTACTGGGTTTCTGACCAAGGAAAGAAAATTTTTAGGCACCGTCCCAATACCATAAATTGACAGATAGACAAGGCTGGAAAAAACTGTGAGATGGACGAAAAACTTATGCACTGTATCAGTGTAAACGAACTAGCTGAAGCTATGGGATGAGCGTAGCTTGCAAAGCAATGAAAGCTGTTCGTAGACAGTTCGAAGAACAATCGAATAGTGGCTAAACCAATGCTGGGTCAACAACGACGTTACGCGAAACATCGGTATTGCCCGCTTCTATCGGAACGCAGCACAATGAAAGAGCACTCGATAAGAAGAGAACGCTCTGCCAAGAGAAACTTAAAATTGACGAGAATAATATGATCTACGAGCCTCTTCCTTCCATAATAATTCATTTCTTCATAGGTACCATTACAGTTGCGAGAACAAGGAGATTATACGAAATATCGGTGTTCCTGTTTCTATGGGACAGCCGTGCAATGAAAAAGCACTGGATAACAAGAAAATGCCCTGCCAGGAAGAAATTTAAAACTGATTAGGAGAATATTAACCACGAGCTTCTTCTTTCAACAATAATTCATTTTCTCGTAGGTATCACTAGTGTTAGGCCAACATAGAAGTTAACACAAAACATCGGTGTTGTCTGTTACTGTGGGACAACCGCGCAATGAAAGAGCTCTGAATGAGAAGAGAACGCTCCGCCAGAAAAGAGTTTAAAATTTATGAGAAGAATATTAAAGATGAACTCTTTTTTTTAAAAAAATTAATTCGTTTCTTAGGAGACCGCAAACCTTCTTTCCTTCCCGTCTGGGCAAGCTATGCAGTGACTAGAGTACATGTAAAGCTTACTGGGACAGGGTAAATGTTAGCTACAATGAAGTCGATAATTCTATTCTAATATTGGCATTTTAATTTGATATCCTCCACAACTGACAAAATTTACAACAAAAATGTGAATTTCTTTGTGCACCCACACACTCCTGAGAATCGCGCATTAACAATTTGCAATTACGCGTCCCTATTACCGGCAGCTGCGTTGATAAATACTCGGCACCTCGCAAGGATAACTAGCAGATCAAGAATATTAGGTAAGTTGTTGGAAGTGGTTAAGCGTTGGTGAAAATCTCGCTTCTGAGCACACAAAGAGCTCTAACCGCAGAACTCTGCACGGAACACGCGTTGGTGCAGTGCTGCGATACAGACCGTGTATCTGCCTTCGAAGATGATGGCCAAGACGTCGTCTCCAAGTCTGTACCGCTCGATGGCTGAAGGCGAAGTCCTCTCCCCACAATTCTCCCGTCTCCTACGCGTACGAAAACGTGGCGGAAGAATACTCAGTTTCGGCCAATGTCGAACGCTCTATCATCGCCTAAATCCCTCCATCGGCATTTCTGAGATCTACCCAATGATCGAGTGGGTCACAACGCCCCTAGGCAAACTAAATTCCAGTCTTCGCCACGTGTTGCCCAGCACAGGTGGCTCCGGTTGCCGGGCTACCCCCAAATGCGCCGTATTGTCCCGCGTTTCCGGTGACCGCTACCTGCCGCCCACGACAGCCTGGCGAGCTACGGCCATCTGCAGACATTATATTCCACAATTCTGAACTTCCGACACTTCTCACCAAGGCTTTAAGTTAGATACTGCTCGAGAATGCCTCATATTTATCATAATTCAATGGAGTCATGATCTGATACCATTGCCAAACCCTTTATTATTAATACTAATATATGAAGACAGTAACTGTTCTCGAAAGAACAGATACTGTAGATGACCGTGCAGCTTTTCCCTGGAATAAATGATGACTAACTGAAACCCTCAGCTCCCGGTCGGGGCACACATTTTGTCCACATCGAGGTATATCAACAACACCTGTCGGCAGCTGAGGGTTTCAGTTAGTCATCATTAATACTAATGTTGGTGAGCTAACGTTTAAGTGTCCATGTCCTGGCACCTTACAGCACTACCGTTGGGCCAACAAGGGAGTTCCACGAAATATCGATGTTCCTGTTTCTACGGGACAGCTACGGAACGAAAGAGCACTGGATAAGAAGAGAACTCTGACAGAAAGAAATTTAAAAAGTACTACTACTGATTTTGGATGTGCTTAAATTTGGGATCACTTTGCTACTGCCCCCCCCCCCCCCCCCCCCCCCGGTAGCTGAGTGGTCAGCGCGACACGCGACAGATTGTCAATTCTAAGGGCCCGGGTTCGATTCCCGGTTGGGTCGGAGATTTTCTCCGCTCAGGGGGACTGGGTGTTGTGTTGTCCTCATCATCATTTCATTCCCATCGACGCGCAAGTCGCCGAAGTGGCGTCAAATCGAAAGACTTGCACCAGGCGAGCGGACTGCCCGACGGGAGGCCCTAGTCACACGACATTTATTTATTACTTTGCTACTTCAATGTTTCATCCAAGTTGGACTGCCGTAAGCTCGGCTCAAAATGAAACTAAACAGTTGCCAAATCGATCCAGTGAATTAAACATCGTCATTAGACTGTAACAGTGGAATGGGAGAATGCTTGTTGTAAATAAGCGAGGTGTTCGGCGGAGCCAGATGACGTCGCACGTTGTTTAGCAGTGTGGCAAAAGCCCGCTGCACGTCCGAGAAGTTACCGTTTCACTTTATCGCGCCAGTGCAGCGTTGCAGACCCGCTACAGTGGAGTGGGGTGGGGTGGGGGCTGGAGGCGTGAAGCTAAGTGATAAAAGCACCTCTTCGCTCGCCGCTGTTCGCACTGTACCCTCCGCAAAGAGCAGGCGCAGCAGAGATGCCTTCGGTGACCATCCTCCTGGGTATCGCCCTGGTGCTCATTCTGGGCACTAGCGACGCCAGGCAGCTGGAGCGCTGCGAGATCGTCACTGAGCTGAAGAGGAACGGGATCAACAGCGACCTCAGAAACTGTGAGTCCAACTAAAACTGTGCAGCGGCTTGCCTTCTCATCAGTAACCCAACATGCTTCTAACATTCTGCGTGGTGTCTGTTTGTTCTAAGTCGTGTCACTCTACCACTTTCGCGCAACGACGCTCTGAGCGTGTTTTTTAGGGAATTGACTAGTTTGAACCTGGGACCTGTTGCTGGTAAGGAGACGCCAGACCACACATGACATGTAGAGTTCAGAAGAGTTCAGTGAGATTAGCGATGATATAATCAAATACTTGATGATTTCAGCGTCAGCTCCACTGCACTCCCTGTAGAAGAATCTTAATACTAGCTAAATTTAGTGGAAGGGGTTCAAGGCTTTCCCATTTTTAGTTAGCTGGTAAAATAACGTCGAAAGAGCAGTTAAGTTTAACATTGGAAATTTTATTCTACTCTCAAAATATTGTTTATTAATTGCACTATTGATAAAAGGAAATGTTTTAATACAGGATGGTAAAAACCAACTGCGTTCAACAAAAATGTGAACGAATATTCCCTGAATGGATTTCCAAGTTCTACAATTGATCGAAGGATGACCTATGCCATATCACATCTATAATCTAAGTTTAAGTTAAGTTTCATAAAAGGGAAAACTATCAAAATGGTCTACAGTGACCCTCAATTATCTTTAATTACTTATCTAGCTTGTCGTAAATTACTGTGGCTGATGTGGCTTCTCGATAATTATATAACAGAAAAATCATTGCGTTTCAGATTTTTACTTCAAGTAGCAAATGTGAACATCATGAGATTTAATTGACGATCGACACTAGTATTACGTAAAAAGGGGATGTAACAGATGGGACTTCTGCAATTCTGAGTGAAGCCTTATGCACTCAAAAATGCGGCACTGCGTGCGTTCATTACCTTGTCGGTGTTTAGGCAGCGTCAGGGGGCGGCAGGCGACGCAGCCCCACACACCTCGCCATCTCAGAAGCAACACTCCCCTAACTTCTCCTTACTACAATTTACCGAAGTTGGTTTAAAAAAAAGCTATCTGGTTGTGTTTTCAACTGACCAATCAGGGTCTCAATGTTAACCTTAAGCTCCGCCTACAAAAATTCTGTCTATCCAATGAGAAACGTTATACTTTTCGTGGTGGGGCAATGTTTTTAACGTTTGCAACGTAACAGAGACGCGAAAAAGTCTCCCGCTAAAACTTGCAGCTGGTGTGGCCCTTTTAGTGTTATCGTAAGATCTATACTGTTCTTCTGGAGGGCTCTATCTTTTAACATGGGCTGGGGGTGGTCTTGGGGATTGGCTGGCAACGTGGGTGTTCGTCCCTTATCGTAGGGCCTTCTAGCTTAACACGGTTCTGCTCTCGGCTTCTGTTCTTGTTTCTCCCCTCGCAACTGCGTCTGTTTCACGGTGGGAAGGTATGACATGCATTTAGGCGTTCTTGTGTTAGTCTGTGGTATTCCATTTGTCCACTCGTTGACCGTATTACTTTGGCTAATTTAATGTCAGGATTTATTCGGAGCTATGTGACATACTGCCGGATTTGCTTATCATGTCAGGGTTTTCATGGAAGGTGTTGGATTTGCCTGACACCTTACGTGCTGACGAAATAATGGCTTCACATGGGCTCTACGTCTGCAGTTTTACTTACCTTATCCTGTTACACGCTCCGCTTCGGGTTTTATATACCAAGCGAAATTTGTGACTGGGTTGCGAATTTCGTGGTAGAACGCAGCGAGTTATCTTGAATGGAGACTCGTCGATAAATGTACGAGTAACTGCAGGTGTGCCCCAGATAAATGTGTTGTCAGCATTGGTGTTCGTGTTGTGTATTAATGACCTGGCATACAATATTAACACTAACCTCAGGGGTTTTCATACAAGGGCGGTTTTAGGGAAGACAAACGGTCGATTTCGGTTTACTGGGAGAATTCTAGAAAATTGTAGCTCATGTTTTAGGAGACCGCTTACAGAACAGCTACGCGATACATTCTTGACAACTGCTCGAGTGCTTGGTATCCCCGCAAGATCGGATTAAAGGACGACATCGAAGAAATTTAGAGGCGTGCTGCTACATATATCAGGGGTATGATCAGTCAAGACGAGAGTATCACGAAATGTTCGATCAGCTCGAATGGGAATCCTTGTAGGGAAGAAGGCGTCCTTTTTGCGATACAATATTCAGAAAGTTTAGAGAAGACGCATTTGCGGCATACTGTGGAGCAATTCCACTGCCGCCAACGTACAGGATGTATCAAAAAGAATCATCTGATAAAAAAAAACTATTATATTATTTGAGACATGTTAGAAAACAACGTAATGCTGGAAAGAGCAAACTCTCGAGTTTTACATTGTTCCCGCTAGGTAGCAGCCGTGTGCGTCCACTTCAGTTCTAGTGAAGATGGTGTCGGGACAATAGAAAGCGTTTTTTGTTCTACGATTTGCGCAGTGCGTGTCACAGCGTGACTTTCGTACTGGGTTTGGTATGGTGTGGATCCTCCAACAGCACAAAGCATTAGACTATAGCATCAAAAATTCCGAGAAACTGGTTGTTTGTGTAAAGGTAAATCTCCGGGCTGATTCGAACGACTTCTTTACCAGCAGGATGGGGCGCTCCCTCACTGTCATCTGGAAGTACGGGAATTTTTAAATCAAAGGATTACTGAACGATGGATCTGTCGCACTGGTCCAAATGATTCAGCCTCACATTACTGGCCTCCAGTGTCACCGAACCTGACTGTGTATGATTATTTCTTTTATGGGTTTATAAAAGACTCTACGTTCCTCCGTTACAAACAACAATGAATGAACTGAGATGTCACATAACAGCAGCTGTGGAAGCTGTAACTCAAGAGACGCTCGCTGCAGTGTGGGAATAATTTGAATACCGCATTGAAATATGCCTTGCATCTCAAGAGGGGCATACTGAACACCTATGAAGAGGTACGAAAAAAAAAAAGCTGTTTGAGTTTCCCGTTCACCAACAAACAAACATCATCGTATATGTTTGTTAGTTTCTGAAATATAAACGCTCCAAATCGGTTGATTCTTTTTGATACACCCTGTATATCTCTCATAAGAACGAACGGAAAATACAATGGAAGTGCGAAGTCTGTATTATGCAGATATAGATGATGCTCTTATCTGCAAAGAAGGACCGTTTGTGCTTCACAAAACGAAAAAAAACTTCGTATCGCATGATTACAAATCCATTTAGTCACAATTAGGATCAATCAACTCAAACAAATTCTTGGGTGCAGAAACTTGTAGGGATATGTAATGGAATAATCACATTGGCTCAGTCATATGTGACTCAGGTGCCATTTCGCCTACAAACACTAGTGCGACCCATCCTAGAATATTGCTAAAATGTGTGGGACCAGTACTAAATAGAACTGGAATACTTAACGTACACAAAGAAATGCAATACGAATTGTTGCAGGTTTCCAAAATGAGATTTTCTCTCTGCAGCGGAGTGTGCGGTGGTGGGAAACCTCCTGCCAGATTAAAATTGTGTGCCGGACCGAAACTCGAACTCAGAACCTTTGCCTTTCGCGGGCAATTGGTCTATTGGCTAGCTCAGCTGGTAGAGCACTTGCCCGCGAAATGCAAAGGTCCCGAGTTCGAGTTTCGGTCCGGCACATAGATTTAATTTGTCACTCGTTTGTTTGATCCGTGGGGGAGGTGCACGTAGATAATGGAAAGACCGACCTGGAACCTCCAACGTATCACTTCTACAGTGTCCGAGGAGACAAGGTTACACTTATTACAGTGCGCACAGCAGAGTTCAAGCAATCTTTCTTCCCATTCTCCATACGCCGATGAAACGGGAAGAAGCCCTGATAAGGGGAACTGTGTGAAGTACCCTTTGCGAAGCACTTCATACTGGTTTGCAGAGTATAGACGCAGACAAACAGATATACAGGTTTTCTCCTCTAGTGACACCGAAAGAAAAGTGCTTCAGGTTTTACACTCCTGGAAATTGAAATAAGAACACCGTGAATTCATTGTCCCAGGAAGGGGAAACTTTATTGACACATTCCTGGGGTCAGATACATCACATGATCACACTGACAGAACCACAGGCACATAGACACAGGCAACAGAGCATGCACAATGTCGGCACTAGTACAGTGTATATCCACCTTTCGAAGCAATGCAGACTGCTATTCTCCCATGGAAACGATCGTAGAGATGCTGGATGTAGTCCTGTGGAACGGCTTGCCATGCCATTTCCACCTGGCGCCTCAGTTGGACCAGCGTTCGTGCTGGACGTGCAGACCGCGTGAGACGACGCTTCATCCAGTCCCAAACATGCTCAATGGGGGACAGATCCGGAGATCTTGCTGGCCAGGGTAGTTGACTTACACCTTCTAGAGCACGTTGGGTGGCACGGGATACATGCGGACGTGCATTGTCCTGTTGGAACAGCAAGTTCCCTTGCCGGTCTAGGAATGGTAGAACGATGGGTTCGATGACGGTTTGGATGTACCGTGCACTATTCAGTGTCCCCTCGACGATCACCAGTGGTGTACGGCCAGTGTAGGAGATCGCTCCCCACACCATGATGCCGGGTGTTGGCCCTGTGTGCCTCGGTCGTATGCAGTCCTGATTGTGGCGCTCACCTGCACGGCGCCAAACACGCATACGACCATCATTGGCACCAAGGCAGAAGCGACTCTCATCGCTGAAGACGACACGTCTCCATTCGTCCCTCCATTCACGCCTGTCGCGACACCACTGGAGGCGGGCTGCACGATGTTGGGGCGTGAGCGGAAGACGGCCTAACGGTGTGCGGGACCGTAGCCCAGCTTCATGGAGACGGTTGCGAATGGTCCTCGCCGATACCCCAGGAGCAACAGTGTCCCTAATTTGCTGGGAAGTGGCGGTGCGGTCCCCTACGGCACTGCGTAGGATCCTACGGTCTTGGCGTGCATCCGTGCGTCGCTGCGGTCCGGTCCCAGGTCGACGGGCACGTGCACCTTCCGCCGACCACTGGCGACAACATCGATGTACTGTGGAGACCTCACGCCCCACGAGTTGAGCAATTCGGCGGTACGTCCACCCGGCCTCCCGCATGCCCACTATACGCCGTCGCTCAAAGTCCGTCAACTGCACATACGGTTCACGTCCACGCTGTCGCGGCATGCTACCAGTGTTAAAGACTGCGATGGAGCTCCGTATGTCACGGCAAACTGGCTAACACTGACGGCGGCGGTGCACAAATGCTGCGCAGCTAGCGCCATTCGACGGCCAACACCGCGGTTCCTGGTGTGTCCGCTGCGCCGTGCGTGTGATCATTGCTTGTACAGCCCTCTCGCAGTGTCTGGAGCAAGTATGGTGGGTCTGACACACCGGTGTCAATGTGTTCTTTTTTCCATTTCCAGGAGTGTATTTAATGTTCGTGTTCAATTATTGTGTCATCCTGCAAAATATTCAACAGTTCCACCTACTCGACCTCGACTGATGCACGTGAAATATAGCGTATCGCAATTAATAGCGATACATCACACCAGTGAAAATTCACAATAATAGAAGCCAAAATGTTCCGAGTAAAGGTAGGTCGTCAAACGACCATTTGCGAAACAGACGTGACTGTTATGTTAGGAGCTGCCACAGACTTAACTTTGAAACATTCTGTTTGTACAAATGTATCAGAAATATAAATTTATCGATTGGGCTCAAATTTCACCCACTACCTCTACCATTTTAACAAAAATACAATACTGCTTCAGCAAGTTACACTAGTACCTGCTAAAGGGGCTGTTCCACGTGCAGCCCTCGCAACTGGCTGCAATACTGCACTCGGTCTGCTGTGAGTTAGGGTTTCTTTCAAACATTCCCGGATAATCTTGAAAACATTGACAACACTGTACAGTTCGCTGCTGCAGTATCACCAGGAGCACTGTACATTTCACTTTCGACATGATCCCAAAGATAAAAATCCAGATATTGGGGTCAGATGACCTTGGAGGCCAACGTACAGGCACTGCTAGACCTATCTATTCTGCACCATATTGGTGCGTTAAATGTTGTTTTACATCAGCAGCAAAATGTCACGATGGCTCCTCGTCCATCCACCACATCCCTTAATCATTAGACTTGGATGAAATCTGCGCCCAGTTGGAAGTTTACATTTCAAATACAATTGTACTGACTAGCACAACATTTCATACTGAAGTCAGTGGTGGCTCTTAACTACATTCGAAATTACCTCGTAAACGCTTAAATTGCGGGCCGTTGTTCACCAGAACGATATTGTTCCTATTACTGTATAGTTTCACCGCGTTCGTTTTCGCTATTAATTATGATACGTCTTCTATAGCCAACACTCCACAATGCGACCACTGTGATAATTGTACTGGTTTCGTTATTATTACAATGCACAACTACCAAGCTTCTCGTTTCTTCGTCGACCCTTCAGTAAGTGATCATAGATCATAGCTCATATATGATCGTTCTTTCCCTCTCGTAATTGCGTTTGGCGTACTGTTGTGTGATAACATTCTGTTCTTCTTATGAAATGTAGCTTACTGCTCAGGTCAGAAAGCTCGCGCACCTGAAAGCAGAGAAACTGGGGCTTATATAATTGTACCAGAGACTACCAGCAAGCGGAAGACTTTTCCTCTGTGCTTCTTTAAATATTACAGTTTTGAACAATGGCGCTTCGAGTCATGGACTATGGCTGTAGATCACGATCGTAACTGCCGAGACGCACTGTAGCCAGCGTCCCACTCTGTGTTTGACTCGGTCATTAACGACTAGGCGCTAACGAAGCTTTGTTTCTGGGGGAGTATATTACGCACCTCGGTGAAAGAGAGCTGCCATTATGGCTTTCCAAAATTTAATCTTCCGTATCAAATATAAATGATTTTTTACTTTTAACGCATGCTCGAAAATTCAGCTACTTTCTGTGGACACAGTAAATGGAAATAAGACTGACATGATGGTGAGATAGGGAAACTGTTGTTCGATAGATTGGTTTTTAAATAAGGCTACGATTGGCCATATAAAGAGTAGGATGAATGGGACGGAAATCGAACAACGAAATCACTTTTATGAGTCGCCTACACTAAGTTTATTCGATAACTCTATGTAGACACAGAAAAAAAACGGGACTCTTCGGATAACTTAGGGAGACTCTTCGGATAACTGAGTAAGTGTTGGTCGTATCTTCTTAATAAGAATCAGTTTTTCAAGCGTAAACTGTAATATGTGACCATACAAAGAAGAGGATCAGTGAATCGAAATTCGAACAACGGAACCACTTCGATTATGACGTCTACACAAATATATTTTTACTGAGAACAATATGAAGACACAGACTGTTTAGATTAACGAATAACTATTGGACGTTTCTTTTTAATGAGGGTTAGTTTTCCAGATTTTTTCAGTCGGCTTTTTATCATCATATCAGTCTTCTGTCTCGTTTGATGAAGCCCCCCACAATTGGCTCAACGTCCGCTTCCTTGTGTAACAGCAGGCCTGTAACTCTGCGACTTTGTTCTTTCCTCGTTTTCCCACTGCCCACGATTTGCTTCTATACAACACTGTACTTAAATAAGCCCCGTGTTTGATACTACTACATTTCTTTTGACGAGAAATGCTCTCTTTGCTTGTGCTAATGTATAAGCTACGTCCTCATTGCTTCGCCCGTCACGTATTATTTTGCTTCCGAAGCAGAATAATTTCTTCACTTCGTGCACTGCGTTGTCTCTAGTTGTGATATAATGTTCGTAGTTAATCTCATTTATGTTTCCCTCCCAATATTTGGACTTTTTTCTAGTTTATTCTCAGTGCGTATTCTGTGCTCAGTAAACTGTTCATTTCATTCGACATGTCCTGCAATTCCTCTTCACTTCCACTGAGGTTGGCAATGTCATTAGTAAATCTTCGCATCTGGTGTCGTTTCACCCTCAGTTTTAACCGCAGTTTCTAACCTTTTCTGGTGCCTTCACATTGTGACAGAAGTCGTGAATATCGATCAGCTTAGTAGGAGTCGAGCAGCAGCTTACTACAAACGTGCTGTAAGGATTGGCAGAAAAGCTGAGCCTGTGGAGAATGTTTTTGTTTCGCGAAAGGAACAAATACATTTGTGAGAACTCAAATGGATACTACTTTGATGGCGATCGTAACTAATTAAACATATCTGACAAGTCCGCGTATTTGATAAACCGCTTATTTGTTACCACTGAGTTGATTGACTGTGATGAAACTTGCCACCGTGCAAGGACACTTAGAGAAGAGTCTGTGGTAACTTAGGAACTGGCGAAAAAAGTGAGGTGATACTGTATATTTCTCAAGCAATAACTACCACATTTTTGATAAAATAAATCTTTTTTTTTAAGTTTTAAGCCTGAGTGCTATCATCCCTCCTGTTGAATAAAGCTGTTTCTATCAGACTACTTTTACTGAAAGATTTGTCGCAAACTTTGACATTTAGATGTAATTTTCGGACGTTTAGATGTTTTCAAGAAACTGCCCAATAGCTCCACATTAACTTCTGACATTTCAGCGAAGTTCATTGCAACGTAGAAAGAGCGGCGTGATTGTACAAGGTCCAGTCACGGTAATGTGACCACCGCCCATGTTCGACGTCAACGTGCAACAGGTGGCAGCACTAGCAGCGGAGGGTATATAAGGCTTATCCGTGGGGAGGAGGAGGGGGGGGGGGCAGAGTTTGCAGGACACCATACAGTCGTTGTCGTCATGTGAAATTTGAGTGATTTATCTGACGTCCAAAAGGGCATAATCATTGGCTTTCGAACCAAGGATGGAAGCACTTTCTCGAAAGGGATAAATCTGTAAAATGCTCGTGTGCCACCATGGTTAAAATATTCCATGCATGACAGAACGGCGCTATCCTAAACAAGCGCCGAGGCAACAGTGGTGCAGCAAGGGCCGTAGATGACAGGGGTGAACAATGGTTGTCGACGTGTATACAGGTGAAAAGACGTGCAGCTGTGAGCAACTGACCACCAAGATGAACCAAGGGGCTACCAACAGTGTCACTTCAACGACTGCTTAGTGAATGTTGCTGCGGACGCGCCTCCAAAGCAGGCGGCTGATTCAAGCACGCATGCTGACTGTTGTTCATCAGCGACGAAGGCTGGAATTTGCACGCCAATACCGTAACTGGACGATCACTGGGATGGGACAGGTGCCCTTTCATATGGTTCAAATGGCTCTGAGCACTATGGGACTTAACATCTGAGGTCATCAGTCCTCTAGAGCTTAGAACTACTTAAACCTAACTAACCTAAGGACATCACACACATCCATGCCCGAGGCAGGATTCGAACCTGCGACCGTAACGGTCTCGCGTTTCCAGACTGAAGCGCCTAGAACCGCTCGGCCATACCGGCCGGCGGTGGCCTTTCCAGATGCACCAAGTTTTATACTCCATCAGACAGATGACCATGGACATATACGGCGTGAAACCTGTGAAAGCAAACACTCTACAACAATTGTCAGAAGTGTCCAGGCCAGAGAGCATTCACAGGGTGATCTAGTCAGGTATGCACGTATCCTTGGGGACCATGTCTACCCCTACGTGCAATTTCTTTTTCCTCAGCACGACGGTATCTACCGGCAGGACAATGCAATGGGTCACACAGCTCGCAGTGTACCTGTGTAGTTCGAAGAGCACCAGGAAGAGATCGCCACAATGCTCGGGTCACCAAACTTTCTGGATTTAAATCTCGTCGTCGAATCTGTGGGACCACCTCGCTCAGGCTATTTGTGCCATGGATAATCAGCTGAGAAGGCTAATGCACAGGGTCACCTCACTGGAGTCGGTATGGCCATGTGCCTGTCGGTCCTTCAAACATCACTGACTCTCTTTCTGCACATCTCACAGCGATCTGTGATGAAAAAGGCGGTTGTTCAGGCTGTTAACAGGTAGTCACATTTATGTAATGGACGGTGTAATACGTGTCTGACTGTGCTGATGAAGTCACCACTTATGTTGGTCAGAAAGAGATGGGAAGTAGAAGTTCTTTCCAACTTAAATATGTCCATATAGTCTTGGGATTATAAGGAGCGAGTTCTCAGCTCAAAAGGAAGGATGTTTATAAACAATTGGTGCGTTCCATGCAGGTGTCGGTTGCAGATAACGAAGGTAAGATGTTTCTGGAATACACCGCAGTATTTGTGCCATACCGAGGAACATAGTGCAGCCTTAGGACACGACCAGTGTCAGGGAACACAGCAGTTCCTATCCTCAGCCGATCATCCATATATACATTAGTACTGGGGCGAAGCCAATTTTAGTGCAATTTCTTTGTGAGTGTTACAAACATTCATGGGCAAATTATCGCCCTCTCCCTCCACTTAAACAGCTGTTTTGCCAATTGATTTGTGACCTCCTGGGTGTGATTGATGACCTCCTGAGGATAAACTGTCCTTCTGAGAAACCACCCCTCCTTTCCCCCATCCTGCCCTCCTCGCCCATCCCCTTTGGGAAAAGGGACATTTCTTGTCACTCCTCCCCAGTTCAGTTCTGAGCCACTTTTCCCCCTCCTGGCAAATCCTGCAGGCCTCCACTCAATTCTCCAATTGCCCCTCCCCTTCCCCGTCTGGAAATTGGCAGGAAAAAGACTCAGTCTGTGATTAGTTACTGGACTGTGCTGATCTCATGAGCCGGCCGCGGTGGCCGAGCGGTTCTAGGCGCTACAGTCCGGAACCGCGCGACTGCTACGGTTGCAGGTTCGAATCCTGCCTCGGGCATGGATGTGTGTGATGTCCTTAGGTTAGTTAGATTTAAGTAGTTCTAAGTCCTAGGGGACTGATGACCTCAGATGTTGAAGTCCCATAGTGCTAAGAGCCATTTGAACCATTTGATCTCATGACATGAAATAGGTGGTAAAGTCAAACAATAAATTGTTTATTTATGTAAACATTAATTTAATTAATTAATTAATAATTGGTAGGAAATGCACGGCTGTGGTTAACTTGTTTGCACGAGAAAAATAGTCCACTCTTGTGATGTTGGAATTCTGACATGAAAAATGCCGGGAAATAGAAATAGTCGACTTGCACTACCCTATAAAATTAATTATTTAACAGTTTACAGGAGACAAGACAGGGAAAAAAGCTTTAGGTGGGGGGGTCTAAGTCAGATGGATAGCTTAAAACACTCACCATCACCGTATGATGATTAATAAGAAATATTTTCAATGTCTCAGATCCTCATGCCAACATTTGCAAATCAAGTAATTAAATTTCGGCCAGAAATAGATTGTAGTGCTACATATATCCGTGATCTCGTATGAACCGACACTTGGAAACAAGAGCACCCTCCTCCACCAAACGTTTCCGCCAAACTTATCTGGAGAAAAAAAGAAAATCGCACTCATAGTGCCACAGCAAGCAACGTCTGCCGACTGTAGGAGTGCCAGGAGCCGAAGCTGCACTATCAGAGTGTGAACTAGAGACCCACACCTGTCTTAGTTCTGTTTGAGCTTTCATCACGTCCAGTCTTTCTGCTTGACTGTGTGAAGCAATTATTATATCTGCCACAAAAGAAGAAATCTGACTGCTCTCGGGGGGGGGGTTAGTGTGAATGGAATAACAAGATTTCCGATGTGAATAAACAGCCCACCAGTTGCGTTAAAAAACAATTTTTTCAATTTTTAACGCACCTACTGTGCTCTTTCTTCACATCGACATTCTTCAAAAACAGTTGCTGAAAATGACGAACAAAAATCTAAATTCAAAAAGTGTCTTTGCGGTGGGAGGAGACATGTGAGCGGCTCCCGGCTGCTAACTTAAGCTTCACCAGATAATTTTAACAGTACAACTGCTACGTCGCTGGCGTTTGCAGAAAAGAAAAAAACGTCAACATGAAGTGTTCCAGACAAATGCGATGTGTGACGAAACAGACAGCTTTTATTGTTCCATTTACAGGCAGTTACCATTGTTACCAAGCTTGAACGTGCATCCTTTTTTTCTTCTTCTTCTTCTTCTTCAAATCTTGCTCTAAGGGGATAGGCTGGCTGCTAGCTTGTTGAATTACAGAATATCTAATAATAAATCAGTACTTAAATATACAGCTCTAAAATCGGCAGTATATTTACTAAGTACAGCCGATACTTTTTCCGCCGATATGTCGACACTTCTTTGCGATGTATCGAGCGCAAATAATGATATTTTTTCGAATATCCGTACATCGGATTACCGATATTTTTAAAAATATCAACAGTACTATTCCAAAGGTGGAACGCCATTAAGCAGGTAGTCATGTTTTGGCTCATCGGTGCATTTCTGTGCAATAATTAACTACTATAAATCGGAGTTCATAAACTGTTAAATTTTAATGCCTGCTGTAGGAAGATAAGACTTGCAACGAGGAAGAAAGAATCAGAAAAGAGGCAAAATGAAGTAGCGGGGAGAGAGAGAAAAGAAGAAACAGAGGGTTAGAACGTGTATAGGAGCTGGGCACTAATTCAGAGACTGCACATTGTCGTGAAAATATAACAGATAAGTGAGGTTGCTCTTGAAACTGGGGAAATGTTTCACTTGTCGGATGAGCCGGGGCTGGATGTTGCTTCGTCTAACAGCAATGGAGGTCTCAGCATAAGCACTTGTGGTTATGATGAGAGGCAGAATGTAATTTAGAATGTAGTAATCGAGTCTCTTGTGAGTGTTGTTGACGTGGGAATGGTGGACGCATATGCAGAATTACGAGAGAGAAAGAACGATCATGTATGAGCTGTGATCTATGATCACTTGTTCATCTTCGATACTATGAAATACATCTTTTCTACTTCAAGCTCTTTGCTTTCAGTACTTTGGGAGAAGGTAGTATGGATCACAATAAGAAAAAAATGTCTAGTAAACATGGGCTCTAAAATCATAGATGTATACCTAAAGAGTTATGAGCACTTGCTCTGTAGAAGAGATGTGTTTCACGCAAGCGGAGGTGAGCAAGTGCTCGTTGCTCTTAAAGTATGCATTGTAGACCCTACGCTTCCCGCACATTTTCGATACTACCTCCTTTTAAAATGTGACAAACCGAAGTCTTTGCAGTAGAAGAGATCTGTTTCATAGAGGATAAAGAAGTACACGTAGCCCTTAAGGTATGTATTTTAGAACCCGTGTTTACTAGACATGTTCTTCTTGTTTTGGCGCATGGCGCTATTACGGAGATAATCGCCAGTATGCCACTTCATAACGCACGATAAGGAGCGTTCTATAAACAAATAGTATATCTGAGTGGTGGCTCGCAGATGAGCTGATATCAGTCTATCTACATTAATATATTCCACTTGAAGTATTACTAAAGTTATGTTCTCTATTGAGTTGCAGATTCAACTGCTTTAAACACAATGCACAGCCAGAGCGGAGATACGTGGTCATTTCTCCCACTACTTACACCTAAACTCTCACTTCAGGCAGATACGACAAACTGAGCGGCTTCCACAAAATGTCTGATACATACACGTATGTTGACGCAGGTATTAGAGTCAACTTCTTTCCTGTTGCGTTGGGCATATAATTAACAACGTGTAGGTCCGATAATTCAAACACAGAACGTATTGCACAGGAGGAGGAGGACAGAGGCCATTAAGCGCATGTGTACGTCTTGTTGGTAATTCAAAAATGGATCAAATGGTTCTGAGCACTATGGGACTTAACATCTGTGGTCATCAGTCCCCTAGAACTTAGAACTACTTAAACCTAACTAACCTAAGGACATCACACACATCCACGCCCGAGGCAGGATTCGAACCTGCGACCGTAGCAGTCGCGCGGTTCAGGACTGCGCGCCTAGAACCGTGTTGGTAATTCGTTTCCACTTCTACAAACACGAATGTGCAGTACTAAACCAAAAGACGAATCGGAGTTTGAGTCCTCATTTAGCATTTGTTCCAACTATTCAAACAACCATGAATAATGTAGATGCAATATTGTAAATGAAATAATTATACGCAGAGTGTCTCAGAAGTATTTTGACAAACTTTGGGGGGCTATAAAGGGTGTAGTGAACAAATCAAGGATAGGAACCAGTATCCGAAACGTCATGCAACCACGCTACAGGGCGTCGAAGTTATAGGTACGAGCGCCTGCCAACTAGGCCACCCCTCAGTAGCAAACATTGCTTTGCACGCTGGTGGACCGTAGGCGGAACATCTAGCAATTTTGTTTGTTATTCAGCTATTCAGTGATACCGCTATCGCTAGTGGAGAAGGTGGAACTAGCCGCTTCGTAGGAGGCTTCGTCTTCTACGAATGCGATGCTCTGCTGCCTCGGCGGATGACGGTTTCGGACACAGGCTACGTCCCCCGTATGGTCCGTCAGCGTACAAATTTACGTTTGCTGCCGAAGGGGTGGCCGAGTAGCAGGCGCTGGAGCCTACAACGACGCTCTGTAGCATGGTAGCATGAAGTTTCCGGATACTGATTCCTAACCTAGATTTGTTCCTTAACACACCCTCTACAAACGCTCGAAGTTTGTCACGACATTACTGGGATACGCTGTATACTGTTATCAGTAAAGAGTGAGGATGGACATGAAAGAGAAAAACGGAAGTTGCGGATTATGGGAAAATATTAAATTCCTCATCGAAAGCACACCTAGCTTTGCAGAAACTACAATATCCACCAGTAATAGAGCTACGAATAAAACAAATGCTAATTATGCATCACAGAAACAATACCTAAACAAAAATTGTTCGTTACAACTTTCACAGTAACATCATTCAGCAAATTCTTCATTTGTGTGGACATAGTGTACGTAGTTGCACTATAATTTTTGAGGGTAATTTTGGTTTGTCGTTGCAGCTACAAAAATGCGTTATTTTTTTCACTAGACATGTTTCGCTTTACTGAGGTAAAGCATCATCAGTGGTCTGTAATTAAGTTATTTAAATTTTGATTTGCTTTTTAGATAAAAAAACAGTTCGTTAAGAATAGGTTAATTTGTACTTACGGTGATTTTTTGGCTGATTTCTCGCTTACATCGGGAAATGCGGTCTGCTAGCACATGGATGTTTTTCAGTTTGTGACACTGATAATTTTCGTCTAATTTTTAGATGTTCTGCAGCACTATGCATTTCTCACACCTACTTTTATGCACACCACTGTATTCTGTTTCTTTTTGTACTTCAAGTATGTGTTGTTGTTTGTGTTTTGTAGTGTTGCCAACATAACCTTTCCGATACTTTGTCTTTGACGTATAACATTTTTTTTTAAAAAATTAGGCTGTTGTATGTGTGTAATTCAATTTAATTATGTTTCTGTGTATTTATGTGCTGTGTAAGAGTAGAGAAGCAATAGCGATGTAGAACTTTTGTTTTTAATTTTTTTAGGCGGGGGGGAAACTATGACGAGTGGACATGAGTATATAGCAGTATGAAACTGAAAGTCTTGGGGGAGGGGGGGGGGTTATGGGAGGGATTGGAGGATGGAAAAGGCTCTTTTCTTCTTTATGTAATTCTATATAGAGTCTGGTTTACAATATTTATATGGTCATTGAGCAACTGTTTATTTTGTGTTAATGCTTTTTGTATGTAGAAAATTTCTTGCAATGAGAGGAGGTGTCTGTCTTTACTGATTTTTATGATCTTCATATCGTTTTCAATATTGCGTGGTTTATGGTGTTCTTCTTTTAGATGATCCGAAAATATTGAATGATTTGCACCATATTTCAATGCTCTGATGTGTTCTTTATATCTTGTGTTAGATGTTCTACCAGTCATTCCAGTGTACATCTTCTCACAATCTCTGCAACTGAGCTGACAGATACCACACTGTTGGTATGTCTGGTTTTGATTTTAGTTTTGGGATGTGCTTTTATCTGGAACTGTTTGTTTTGTAAGCAATGTTTGTGCCTTGGTTTTTGAATATGTTTCCTATTTTATGAGTGAATTTGTTGTGGTACTTCATTGTATGCCATATTTTTGTTGTAGTGCAAGTTGTACGAGTTAGTGGGGTTTGATTAGTTTTTTCAGTATTTGTCTCTTAATTTTTTTGTTTACTTTGTCTACCATTGTTTCTCTGTGTTCATTTTCTAATGCTATTTATTTTATAATGGCTAACTCTTTCTGGTAATTAGAGTTGCTTTGGGGGATCCTGTTCAGCCTGTTTAACATGTATCTAATTGCTGCTTGTTTATGGTTCTGTGGGTGGTTTCAAGTTGCATTTAAGAAAATGTCACTTCTTGTGGGTTTTCTGTATATGTCAAATCTGTGTTTATTATTGTCATTTCCTATGGTTATATCTAAAAAGTGTGTATTCTTGTTCTTCTTCTAGTGTGAACTTTATGTTTTTGTGTACAGTATTTATGTCTTTGTGTAGTATTGTACTCTATATAGAATAATTGATGAAATTACATGAAGAAGAAAAGAGCCTTTTCCACGCTTCAACACCTCCAACCCCCACCCCACTCCCCAGACTCTCAGTTTCATTTCATTTCTCGTTCCTCACCTTCTCCTGTAACTCGCACTCCATCACAGTGCTATATACTCATGTCCACTCATTATAGTTTCCCTCTCCCCTAAAACAACAAATAAATTTTAAAAATTAAAAAAGAAAAAAAATCTCTACATCGCTATTGCTTCTCTACTCTTAAACAGTTCATGAATACACAGAATCATAATTAAATAGAATTACACACATACAACAATCTAATTTTTTTTTAAAATGTTGAAGAACAGAGACTAAGTAGCGGAAAGATTATGATAGCAACACTACAACACACAAACAACAACACATACTTGAAGTACAAAAAGAAACAGAATACACTGGTGTGTATAAAAGTGTGGTGCGAGAAATGCATAGTGCTGCAGAACATCTAAAAGTTGGACGAAAATTATCAGTGTCAAAAACTGAAAAACATCCATGTGCTAGCAGACCGCATTTCCCGATGTAAGCGAGCATTTCCCGATGTAAGCGAGCATTTCCCGATGTAAGCGAGCATTTCCCGATGTAAGCGAGAAATCAACCGAAAAATCACCGTAAGTGCAAATCTACCTTTTCTTAACGAACTGTTTTTCGATTTAAAAAACAAATTAAAATGTAAATAACTTTATTACAGGCCACTCATGGTGCTTTACCTCAATAAACCGAAACGCGTCTGATGAAAAAATCACGCATTTCTGTAGTTGCAACGACAGACCAGAAAAGCATCAAGAATGATTCAGGAATTCTTTATTCCCGTGCAGCACCTTCGTTAGATCTGCCAGTGAAGCAACAGTTGAGACTGACTTATGTACGCTGTATTTCCGAATTACGTGAGGTGTATACTAATATTACAGACTAGGTCGATCATCCGTTTGTCCCCGACAAGTAACGGGTTCAGGCTTTATCTTGTGTGCAGGGGTATGCCTTGTGGAGTCTGTGAGCGGAGGCAGAACTGACAGGAAGGGACCCCGCAACAATGACGGCAGCAACAGCTACGGCTTGTTCCAGGTGAGGTGACAACTGTGTCCATGTGGAAATTCTATTCGCCCACTTGTCTTTTACTTCTAGTTGTCAGTACGGTATCTGTTTCATTGTTGACTTCTTTTGTTCCACAGATCAGCAGCAGGCACTGGTGTGGCGTCGGCAGGGTGGGTGGTGAATGCCGTGTTAAATGTGAAGGTAAGAAACAACATGTGTTTGACATAGCGCGCACAACAGCAATATAATTGGCGTCCATTTCATAAATCACTGCATGGTGGTAGGCTTCACAAATATCGCCATCTGTTTGTCTTCCACTGCCAGCTTAAGGACTAAAGCCTTCAGCGGCAAGTATCCATTTTGGTCCGGCATTTTTTCTAATATCACCAACCCACACTACATTACGTCGTTCTTTCGGTCTCTATTCTGAGGAGGCGTTGTCCATACATCGCGATATTTCGGCTAGATAACATATTACCACCCCCAGGCGGCATTAGTGTAACGTTCCGTCAAAGACGAAGTCACCAGGGCCGTATATACAGGGTGGTCCATTGATCGTGACCAGGCCAAATATCTCACGAAATAAGCGTCAAATGAAAAAACTACAAAAAACGAAACTTATCTAGCTTGAAGGGGGAAATCAGATGGCGCTATGGTTGGCCCGCTAGATGGCGCTGCCATAGGTTTAACGGATATCAACTGCGTTTTTTTATCCCTCAGGAAATCATACAACAACTCCATCAATCAGTGCTACGCCGAATAAGTGTTTATATATGGGCTATGGATGGACCAACTAGTTATTGACTATCTCTCAAAAAATGGTTAAAATGGCTCTGAGCACTATGGGACTTAGCTTCTGAGGTCATCAGTCCCCTAGAACTTAGAACTTCTTAAACCTAACTAACCTAAGGACATCACACACATCCATGCCCGAGCCAGGATTCGAACCTGCGACCGTAGCGGTCGCGCGGTTCCAGACTGAGGCGCCTACAACCGCTCGGCCACACCGGCGGGCCGACTAACTCCCATTTGTGAAACTCTTTATCTTGAATAAATCATCCATTTTTTTCTTAAACTGTAAACTTTTGTTTGTCTGTACGCAGGGTGTATACGCCGACAGGGAAAAAAATTCCCATGTTTTTCCCGGTTAAAAAATGCACTTTCTCCCGGGTGAAAATACGCTTTTTCCGTGTTAAGTGACAGTATACTTTCCCTCGGGATCGTAAAACTTACCAATCCTTTGAATGGTTAAGGTTTTATACACCACCGTAGAAACTCCCGCCACTTTAGGAAACGAACAACAGAAAAAAATGCGTTTCAGAAAGGTCTTTGATACGCAGCAACATGTATGCCGCATATAGTCCAATTCCACCAAACAGAACGTTAGTTTCCGTGGCATCGAAATCGAGGTCGCGATGCGCTTTTGTAAGTCAGTCATAGCTCATGTCACGTTATCTCTCCACCCGATGATAGCAGATAGTCATCGCGTTTACATGGAGCTCCCAAAACCAGATCTCCCAGTACCACTCCTGGATTGTTACGTAAACATTTCAAAACCGATTCTGGAAATCCGCTTCTGGTTGCCGATTTTCCAATTCCGCAGTCGATTTCCGCTCCCATGTAAACGCAACCGGTTTTGAAATGTGCTTGGGCTGTCAGGTTCCGTCTTATTTTTAAAAATTTTCGGGTAATATGGACGGAGTGGCTTTTTGTACAGTGAACGATAAGTAGAAATGTTATGACTATTTACAACTCGTCTAACTGAAGAGAAATAGCGATTGTGCTGACTAAATCAGAAACTGAACAGTTGTTCTCCAGGCGCCGTAGTTAACTGGGCTAGCAAATCCACCTCACACCTTAACGTGTAACTACAGCAGCGAAAAACGATTTCCGAACTTCGGTTTACGTCTTTCGGAAGATGTGTCGCATGTAAACGTAGTGATTCAGAGCATAGGGCACGTGATGTAGTCAGCCAGCCTAAAGCAACATCACTGTTAAGCAGCGCGAACACACAAATAGGAAATGTTTATGGTTTAAATTAATGTACATAGTGTAGCTACAAGGAAAGCTAAGCTTTCACATACAACATTTGTCTTTTTTGCGTGTGTTACACTTCGATATATCACACAAATGTGCCAGTAAAATTTAAAGTAATGACGTAAATGTCTGGTCTGCAAGGTTCCAAATACACTCCTGGAAATGGAAAAAAGAACACATTGACACCGGTGTGTCAGACCCACCATACTTGCTCCGGACACTGCGAGAGGGCTGTACAAGCAATGATCACACGCACGGCACAGCGGACACACCAGGAACCGCGGTGTTGGCCGTCGAATGGCGCTAGCTGCGCAGCATTTGTGCACCGCCGCCGTCAGTGTCAGCCAGTTTGCCGTGGCATACGGAGCTCCATCGCAGTCTTTAACACTGGTAGCATGCCGCGACAGCGTGGACGTGAACCGTATGTGCAGTTGACGGACTTTGAGCGACGGCGTATAGTGGGCATGCGGGAGGCCGGGTGGACGTACCGCCGAATTGCTCAACACGTGGGGCGTGAGGTCTCCACAGTACATCGATGTTGTCGCCAGTGGTCGGCGGAAGGTGCACGTGCCCGTCGACCTGGGACCGGACCACAGCGACGCACGGATGCACGCCAAGACCCTAGGATCCTACGCAGTGCCGTAGGGGACCGCACCGCCACTTCCCAGCAAATTAGGGACACTGTTGCTCCTGGGGTATCGGCGAGGACCATTCGCAACCGTCTCCATGAAGCTGGGCTACGGTCCCGCACACCGTTAGGTTGTCTTCCGCTCACGCCCCAACATCGTGCAGTCCGCCTCCAGCGGTGTCGCGACAGGCGTGAATGGAGGGACGAATGGAGACGTGTCGTCTTCAGCGATGAGAGTCGCTTCTGCCTTGGTGCCAATGATGGTCGTATGCGTGTTTGGCGCCGTGCAGGTGAGCGCCACAATCAGGACTGCATACGACCGAGGCACACAGGGCCAACACCCGGCATCATGGTGTGGGGAGCGATCTCCTACACTGGCCGTACACCACTGGTGATCGTCGAGGGGACACTGAATAGTGCACGGTACATCCAAACCGTCATCGAACCCATCGTTCTACCATTCCTAGACCGGCAAGGGAACTTGCTGTTCCAACAGGACAATGCACGTCCGCATGTATCCCGTGCCACCCAACGTGCTCTAGAAGGTTTAAGTCAACTACCCTGGCCAGCAAGATCTCCGGATCTGTCCCCCATCGAGCATTTTTGGGACTGGATGAAGCGTCGTCTCACGCGGTCTGCACGTCCAGCACGTACGCTAGTCCAACTGAGGCGCCAGGTGGAAATGGCATGGCAAGCCGTTCCACAGGACTACATCCAGCATCTCTACGATCGTCTCCATGGGAGAATAGCAGCCTGCATTGCTGCGAAAGGTGGATATACACTGTACTAGTGCCGACATTGTGCATGCTCTGTTGCCTGTGTCTATGTGCCTGTGGTTCTGTCAGTGTGATCATGTGATGTATCTGACCCCAGGAATGTGTCAATAAAGTTTCCCCTTCCTGGGACAATGAATTCACGGTGTTCTTATTTCAATTTCCAGGAGTGTAATTGTAAGTGGCTGGCCCTCATAGTGTTAAGCTTTATGGTTCAAATGGCTCTGAGCACTATGGGACTCAACATCTGAGGTCATCAGTCCCCTGGAACGTAGAAGTACTTAAATATAACTAACCTAAGGACATCACACACATCCATGCCCCAGGCAGGATTCGAACCTGCGACCGTGACGGTCGCGCGGTTCCAGAATGAAGCACCTAGAACCGCTCAGCCACTCAGGCTGGCGTTAAGTTTTAAATGAAAATCAAACGCTCTATAAGTTAAGAAATTCAAAGCACGTTCCCACACGTTACATAACTCTTATTGCGTATAATAAAATGTACTTTGAAAGTAACGCTTTTAAAACAACCAATTACAATATTTTCCCGTTACCTGTTGGAATTCGTTTCAGCAGTTGCCAGGGAGCGCCAGAAAACGGTGTTACTGTGCCTGCGCAGCTATGATGACGTAGGTAGCCCGCATGTTCGTACGTATATGGCATTAAGAGATCTTACAATTACGTCATAAACGAAACAGGACATCAGAGGATACTACAAGAGCATCGGAATTTCGTAAACCATATTAAAATGCATAATTCAATTTAAAGATCACATTCGTATATTCACAAAGAAGTAGGCCCCAAGATCACACTACACTTTTCAGTGTGGTTTTCGGAATGCAAATTTTCTTGGGGTACCAGTTCTGTATTATCTCATGTTTAGTTATTTATTATGGCATAGCGCCATACGTCCCCAAAATAACAGTTGACACTAGCCAAAGTGTTTCAAATAAATTGACTGCCCCTGCGGAAAAGATTAATTAAAGCCAAGCTTTTTAAGCAAATCGACAAAAATAACTTCATTGTTCTGCAAGGCAATTAATACCCGACTGCCAAAAACCTGGAAATAAAATAAAATCAGAAAACAAACTAATAACACATTTTAGCCATCAATAATTACGTGAATATTTTAATTCCCTTTATAGCTCCCTGCCACAGAAATCAATTTTCTTCTTGAAAGCTCTAAACCGAGAGGAAATAGCAAAATCACTAAACGTAAACACGGTTCACGTGGAGATACTCCTCATCCCACTAAAATTCAGACTGCTCTGCGCATGCGCGAATCTGGCAGCTTTGGTGCGCCAGAAAAATGCTTCCGGATAGCATCTGGCTGCTTGTTGCTACTGCTAATACAGCTCGTGTCTATAAAGTTACCTTGGAGACAGGTAACAGCCGCACCTCAAGTAACCAGACGCGGGAGACGGGACTGCTGATGCGCAGGTTAACCGTACATGCGCAGAAGATCGCTGAGAACTGCTCAAACGAACCTAACGTTAACAATTGTCACGTCACGCCTATCGGAAGCAGTTTGTTGTTATGAAGTACTGCAAATTGCATCGTCCTAAAGCCTTTGACACATTTTGCTGTTGGCAGGCGCTTGTGTGAGCGCTGTGTTTTGTTGCTGTAAATGGCGCATTTCCTTTACAACCTAAGTTTTATTTATTTTTTTCCTCGTTTATTTTTTTATTTTTTTTTATTTTTTGCTGCAGTATTATATTGCAGTAACAGGCTAAAGTAAAATTCTTTGTTAGAGTATCAGCTCTTACCAGTAAAAACTACAAAAATTTAACTGAAAACTAAAACAATGAAAAATTCCCGGAATTCTTAATAATTCCCGGGATTTCCCCGGTTTTCGCCCGCATGAAAAAATTCCCAATTTTTTTCCCGGATTTCCCGGAGCGTATACACGCTGGTACACGCACATCTCATCTACAGATTTGCGTCCCACTTGGATAGGACCTTCGTGGTGCATCGCTTTTGTTGTCTAAGAGTGTATATGTGTTAGAGGTATACAACTGCAAATATGCCCGAGACAGAATTCGAACCTGCGACCGTAGCGGTCGCCCGGTGCCACTCGGTTGTCCGTGGTGTGAGGTAATGCCTGAAATTTGGTATTCTCGGTACTCTCTTGACACTGTGGATATTCCTTAACGATTTGTGAAGTAGAATGTCTCAGGCGTCTAGCTCCAACTACCATTCTACGTTCAGAATGTCTTAATTTCTGTCGTGCTGCTATAGTCGCGTCGGAAATCTTTTCAGATGAATCACCTGAGTGCAAGTCACAGCTCCGCCAATGCATTGCCCAACTGTTACGTAGTTATGTTGATGAAATCGTTAAGACATTAAAGAAACTCATTGCATTTGCTTACCTCGCTATCTGTATTTTCAAACACTATTACAAAAAAAATCAAGAAAATGGAAATGTACACAGAAATACCAACGACTCTTGAAGACTTGAAATCCTAATATAAGGGCCTGTGCTGCAGTAATTCATCGTTAAATACTGTCTGCCTGGAACTGGCTTATAGCTTGCATCTTTGATCAAGGCCAACAATTTGAGCATTTAATAGGAAAGCAATATTAATAAACATATGAACCATACCTGAGATACTTGTCTTCAATCCGATCATTGGTTTGATGGAGGTCTGCACGATAATCTATCCTTTGCAACCCTCTTCATATCTGCATAACTACTGCAATCTACATCCATTTCAATCTGCTTACGGTAGTAGGCCCATGGCCTCTCTCTACAATTTTCCTCCACATTATTCCTGCCGTTGCGAAACTGACGATTCCTTGATGCCCCAGGATGTGTTCTGTCAACCGATCTCTTCTGTAAGTCAAGATGTTATCATCAGTTTCTTTGTTCCTCAATTCGACTCAGTACCTCTTCGCTAGTCATTCTATATATGCGTCTGATCTTCAACTATCTTTTTGTAACACCACATTTCAAAAGTTTCTACTCTCTTCTTGTCTGAACTGTTTATAAATTTGCAATCGATGTTAACAAATATCTTTTACTCAGATACGGTTTTCTAGCTATCGCGAGTCAACATTTTACAGCCTCTCTACTTTTTGATGTTCAAATAGCAAAACATACCTAATACTTTTAGCGTCTCATTCCCAAATCTAATTTCCTTAGTATGAACTGATTTAATTCGACTTCTGTCTTTTAAAGCTATTTTACTGTTGTTTATGGCCATGTTACACACAGTTTTCTAGGCGCTTCAGTTCGGATCCGCGCTGCTGCTTCGGTCGCAGGTTCGAATCCTGCCTCGGGCATGGATGTGTGTGATGTCCTTAGGCTAGTTAGGTTTAGGTAGTTCTAAGTCTAGGGGACTGATGACCTCAGATGTTAAGTCCCATAGTGCTTAAGAGCCATTTGAACCACACAGTTTTCAATATTCCATACATTCCATTCAACTCCTCTTCCAAGTCCATTGCCGTCTATTACAGAAATACAAAGTCATCGGCAAACTTCAAAATTTTTATTCCTTCTTCGTGCTCTTCGAGACCTTCTCTCGGTTTTCGTTGCGCCGTGAGAAAGTACGCATTGTATAACACCAGGGAGATGCTATACGACTGTGAAATTGTGAATAGGCTGCAACCTCGGCATTACTCCCTTCTCAATTACCGCTTCCCTTTCATATCCTTCTACTCTTACGACTGCAGTCTGACTTCTCTATAACTTTTAGAGAAATTTCCGCTCTCAATGTTTCATCACCACTAACTTCATAATTTCAAAGAGTGTATTCGAGTTACCACTTTCTAAAGCTTTCTCTATACCTACAAATGCTATCCGTGTAGGTTTCCTTTCCTTCAGTCCATCTTTTACAATAAGTGCCTCGCGTGTTCCAACATTTCTTCAGACTTCTGCTAGTATTTCCCTTCTTCAGTAAGTAATTTCGGTCAGTGTTTCGCGATCATGATGGTTCTGTTATGTTCTTACCTGCCAGCAACTTCCTTCCATGGATTAGGATTTCTTACATTCTTCTTAAAGTCTGAGGACATTTCCTCTGACTCATATACACTGAAGAGCCAAAGAAACTGGTAGGGCCCCGGCGGGCAAGCAGAAGTACCGCAACACGACGTGGCATGGACCCAACTAGTGTCTGAAGTAGTGATGGAGGGAACTGACACCATGAATCCTGCAGGGCTGTCCACAAATCCGTAAGAGTAGGAAGGGGTGGAGATCTCTTCTGAACAGCACGTTGCATGACATCAGAGATTTGCTCAATGATGTTCACGTGTGTTGAGTTTGGTGGCCAGTGGAAGTGTTTAAAGTCTAAAGAGTGTTCCTTGAGCCACTATGCAACAATTATGGACGTGTGAGGTGACGCATTGTCCTGCTAGAATTGTCAAAGTCCGTCGGAACGTACAATAGATACGAATGGATGCACGTCGTCAGACAGGATGCTTACGTACGTCACCTGTGGAGTCGTAGTATCTAAAAGTATCAGGTTTCACTCCAATTGCACACGCCCACACCATTACAGAGCCTCCACCAGCTTGAACAGTCCCCTGCTGACATGCAGGGTCCATGGATTCAGGAGGTTGTCTCCATACCCCTACAAGTCCATCCGCTCGATACAATTTGAAACGTGACTCGTCCGACCAGGCAACATGTTTCTTTCCAGTCATCAACAGTCCAACGTCGGTGTTGACGGGCACAGGCGAGGCGTAAAGCTTTGTGTCGTGCAGTCATCAAGGGTACACGAGTAGGCCTTCGGCTCCGAAAGCCCAAATCGATGATGTTTCGTTGAATGGTTCGTAAGTTGACACTTGTTGATGGTCCAGCACTGAAATCTGCAGCAATTAGGGGAAGGGTGGCACTTCTACCACGCAGAACGTTTCTTTTCTGTCGTCGTTGGTCTCGTTCCTGAAGGATCTTTTCCGGCCGCAGCGATGTCGGAGCTTTGATGTTTTACCGGATTCCTCATATTCACGGTACATCGTGAAATGGTCGTACGGGAAAATCCCCACTTCATCCCTCCCTCGGAGATGCTGTGTCCCATCGCTCGTGCACCAACTATAACACCGCGTTGAAATTCACTTAAATCTTGATAGCCTGCCATTGCAGCAGCAGTAACCGATCTAACAACTGCGCCAGACGCTTGTTGTTTTATAAAGGCGCTGCCGACCGCAGCGCCGTCTTCTGCCTAATTCCATGTCTCTGTATTTGATTACACATACCTATACCAGTTTCTCTGGCGCTTCAAGTATTTCGAACACCTGAATTCTGAGGAATGTCGTTGACTGCAAGTATTTTATTTCAGCTCAGGTATTACTTGTCTACGTCAGAAAATTAAGACACGATGTCATCTGTACCTTTTATAAAACTGCAGCTCGACATAAACTCCGAGACACAAAAAATGATGCACCACTAAGGAATTATCCGAATGGAACGGAAAAGGGTAGAGGTGATTGCATGTACAGACGAACAAATTACAATTTCAGAAAATGCATGACTTATTCAAGAGAAAAAGCTTTACAAACTGGGCAAGTCAATAACGTGTTGGTCCACCTCTGGTCGTTATGCAAGCTGTTATTCGGCTTGACATTGATTGATAAGAGTTCTCGGACGTCCTCCTGAGGGATATCATGCCAAATTCTGTCCAATTGGCAAGTTAAATCGTCAAAATCCCGAGCTCGTTGGAGTGCTCGAAACGTTCTCAATTGGGGAGTGACGCGACGACCTTAGTAGGCAAGCATGAAGACAAGCAGTAGAAACTCTCATCGTGGGCGGGCGGCCATTATCTTGCTGAAAAGTAAACCTATGATGGCTTGCCATGAATGGCAACAAAACGGGACGTACAATATCGTCCACACACCAGTGCGTTGTAATGGTGCCGCAGATGACATTAAAGGGGTTCTACCATGACATGAAATGGCACCCCAGACTCCTGGTTGTCGGTTCTTAACGCGGGAGACCCTCACAATGCTAGACCAGTACTGTCCGGGAGACAACAGGTATGTCTTCGTTGGTCATGGGGACTAAGTTCGAGGCTGGACTAATCACTGAAAACAATTCTCCCCCAATCAATGAGATTCCAGGGCGAATATGTGTCTGAAGACGTCCTGGACAGCGGTAGGGTACCAAATTGACTGTCGCCCGCCATACGGCACGGCAACCATGAGTAAATGGTCTGGGGAGCCATTTCGTTTCACGGCAGGAGCCCTTTGGTCGTCGTCCGCGCCACCCTTACAACACAGTGGTACGTCGGAAATATTCTATGCCGTATTTTGTTACCTTTCACGGCAGGTGATCTTGGGCTCACATTTCAGCGACATACCGCCCTCCTGTATACGGTGAGAGTTTCTACTGCCTGTCGCCGTGCTTACCGAACCCTGCCTTGGCCACAAAGGGCGCCGGATCTCTCCGCACTTCAGAACGCAATTCCTCAGGAGGACATCTAACAACTCTATCAAACAATTCCAACCGAATACCTTCCTGCATAAGGGCCAGAGGTGGACCAAGGCGTAACTTACTTCTTAATTTGTGAAGCTTGTTTTCATGAATAAATGATGCAATTTTTCTGAAATTGTAATCATTTGTTTGTCTGTACATGTACGACGGTCACTCCAAAAGAAATGCACACAATTTTTTTTTTTAAATCCATCTTTTATTCTACATGTTTGAAAGTTTTACAGTGTGTGGATACATCCTTTAGGAACAATATTTTCATTTCTCCATATAATTTCCATACCTTTCAACTGCCTTACGCCATCTTGGAACCAGCGCCTGTATACCCGCACAGTAAATTTCTAGACCAACCTGTTGGAGCCACTGTTTGGCAGCGTGCACAAGGGAGTCATCATCTTCAAACCTTGTTGCACGAAGACAGTCTTTGAGTTTCCCACAGAAATGATAGTCACATGGAGGCAGGTCAGGACTGTGAGGCAGGTGTTTCAGTGTTGTCCATCCGAGTTTTGTGATCGCTTACATGGTTTTTTGACTTAGTCGAGTTTGAAGTTTCTTCAATGTCGTCACATATGCATCAGAATTTATGGTGGTTCCACTTGGCATGATGTAAACAAGCAAGAGTTCTTCGGAATCGAAAAACACCGTAGCCATAACATTTCCAACAGAAGGTGTGGTTTTGAATTTCTTTTTCTTGGATGAATTTGCATGAAGTCACTCCATTGATTGCCTCTTCGTCTCTGGTGAAAAATGATGGAGCCATGTTTCATCACCTGCCACAATTCTTCCCAGAAATTCATCTCCACCATTCTCGTACTGTTCCAAAACTTCGCGGCATACCGTTTTTCTTGTTTCTTTCTGAGCCAATGTCAACATCTTGGGAATCCATCTGGCACAAACCTTTTTAACGCCAACACTTTCAGTATTCTGCAAACACTTCCTTCCCCTATCCCAACGTAGCGTGACAATTCGTTCACTGTGATGCGTCTGTCAGCAGTCACCAATTCGTTAACTCTCTGCACATTGTCTGGAGTGTGTGCAGTACGAGGCCTGCCGCTGCGAGGACAGTCCTCAATATTGCCGTGCCCGCTTTCATCACGTAAACTGCTTGCCCACCGACGAACTGTACTGCGATCGACAGCAACATCTCCATACAACTTTTCAATCTCTTGTGGATGTTTCCCACTGTCTCGTTTTCACAGCACAGAAATTCTATGACAGCCTGTTGCTTCTGACGAACGTCAAGTGTAGCAGCCATCTTGAAGACATGTTGTGATGGCGGCACTCACGGCATCAGGTTGAACTAAGTTTGAAAAATAGCGGGAAGGATGTATCTACACACTGTAAAACTTTCACACACGTGGAATGAAAACTGTATTTTTACAAAAATAGTGTGCATTTCTTTTGGAGTGACCCTCGTACATCATATCTACAGATTTCCATCCCATTCGAACTATTTCTTGTTGGTGCGTCTTTTTTTGTCTTATCAGTACGTTTTTTCGTTATATACTAGATACATATTAGTGGTAGCCTATATTAGCTGCTTCATGCTGATGAACTGAAGTTGGTGGTTGGTTTGTGCAGACTTGCTGAACAACAACCTGTCGGACGACGTGCGGTGTGCCAAGAAGATCTTCCAGCAGCACGGCTTTCGTGGCTGGAGCGGCTGGAGGAGAAACTGCGACGGAAAGCCGCTGCCCAACATCTCGCGCTGCTGATTCCGCACTCCACTGCGTGCCGAAAGCGCCATGTTTTCATCAGAATCTATCTGAAACCCTGCACTGCTGTGCCAAAGATTCTGTGCTTCAGTGTTTTGTCCATACAGAATGTTAGCTGCAAAATATATCTTATGTTCTACCTGAACAAAGTTATCTACCAAATCCATTCTTCTGTTGTCTGCACTGCGTGTTAACTGCCAAATATATACTATCACAGTGTGAATATTTTCATTTGTTTATAAATTATTTATCCGTTCCTTATTTATGACAACCGCCAATCTTTTAGTATGATAGATTTGCTAAGATACAAAGTGAGCTAATGTTTAATGTTGCAGACTACTGTCGCTATTGACCACGGGATCGATTTCACGTAACCAGGTACAGTAAATTTAGAACTTAACATACGAAATGTTGAAGGGCGATACAATATTTTACTCTATACACTGTGTACAGTACGGTTAACTTTTATCGACGATTTAATATTGTGTGCCGGAGCGGGACTCGAATCTAGGAAAACCTGTTTCTCGCCAACAGTGCGCTACCATCTTTTCCAATTTTTCGTTTTCGGTTCTTTCCGTTTTGAAGAGAAACTTGAGTGTTGGCTTATAAATTCCGTATTGTCACATAACTTTAATTTGTAGCAAAAGTACTAATCGTACAGTGTTGTCTGTTCAGTAGGACACATTATAAGACACCAACTAGTGTAATTTATCAGGTAATGGATGGAAGCGTATATATCTGTTAGGGCTGTTGATAAAATATCGATATATCGATGTCGAGATGGTAATAGCGAATGTCGATATTACACTCCTGGAAATGGAAAAAAGAACACATTGACACCGGTGTGTCAGACCCACCATACTTGCTCCGGACACTGCGAGACGGCTGTACAAGCAATGATCACACGCACGGCACAGCGGACACACCAGGAACCGCGGTGTTGGCCGTCGAATGGCGCTAGCTGCGCAGCATTTGTGCAACGCCGCCGTCAGTGTCAGCCAGTTTGGCGTGGCATACGGAGCTCCATCGCAGTCTTTAACACTGGTAGCATGCCGCGACAACGTGGACGTGAACCGTATGTGCAGTTGACGGACTTTGAGCGAGGGCGTATAGTGGGCATGAGGGAGGCCGGGTGGACGTACCGCCGAATTGCTCAACACGTGGGGCGTGAGGTCTCCATAGTACATCGATGATGTCGCCAGTGGTCGGCGGAAGGTGCACGTGCCCGTCGACCTGGGACCGGACCGCAGCGACGCACGGATGCACGCCAAGACCGTAGGATCCTACGCAGTGCCGTAGGGGACCGCACCGCCACTTCCCAGCAAATTAGGGACACTGTTGCTCCTGGGGTATCGGCGAGGACCATTGGCAACCGTCTCCATGAAGCTGGGCTACGGTCCCGCACACCGTTAGGCCGTCTTCCGCTCACGCCCCAACATCGTGCAGCCCGCCTCCAGTGGTGTCGCGACAGGCGTGAATGGAGGGACGAATGGAGACGTGTTGTCTTCAGCGATGAGAGTCGCTTCTGCCTTGGTGCCAATGATGGTCGTATGCGTGTTTGGCGCCGTGCAGGTGAGCGCCACAATCAGGACTGCATACGACCGAGGCACACAGGGCCAACACCCGGCATCATGGTGTGGGGAGCGATCTCCTACACTGGCCGTACACCACTTGTGATCGTCGAGGGGACACTGAATAGTGCACGGTACATCCAAACCGTCATCGAACCCATCGTTCTACCATTCCTAGACCGGCAAGGGAACTTGCTGTTCCAACAGGACAGTGCACGTCCGCATGTATCCCGTGCCACCCAACGTGCTCTAGAAGGTGTAAGTCAACTACCCTGGCCAGCAAGATCTCCGGATCTGTCCCCCATTGAGCATGTTTGGGACTGGATGAAGCGTCGTCTCACGCGGTCTGCACGTCCAGCACGAACGCTGGTCCAACTGAGGCGCCAGGTGGAAATGGCATGGCAAGCCGTTCCACAGGACTACATCCAGCATCTCTACAATCGTCTCCATGGGAGAATAGCAGCCTGCATTGCTGCGAAAGGTGGATATACACTGTACTAGTGCCGACATTGTGCATGCTCTGTTGCCTGTGTCTATGTGCCTGTGGTTCTGTCAGTGTGATCATGTGATGTATCTGACCCCAGGAATGTGTCAATAAAGTTTCCCCTTCCTGGGACAATGAATTCACGGTGTTCTTATTTCAATTTCCAGGAGTGTATTTTATAATATTTTCTCGCAATTTTCTATAAGTATTTGAAGTTGTTCGTTTGAAATTGTAGAAGAACATCATTTTACTTTCACTGTGTGAATGAGTCTTACTACTTTTTTAGCTTCATCACGTCCAGTCTTCTCTCTTTGACTGTGCGAAGCAAGTATAGAAGGCAAAAAGGTAGAGAAGTCCAATTGGACTGGGGGGTGAGGAGGGGGGGAGGGGTGGCGGTGTGAGTAGATCAACAAGATATCCGATGTTGAGAAACAGAACATCAGTTGCATTATAAAACAATTGTTATCGCAACTAGTGTGCTATTTCTTCACATCGGCACGGCCTCCTTCAAAAACAGTTGCTGAAACTAATGAACAAAAATGTAAATGACAAGATTCGTCTTTGCAGTGGGCGGAGACTTGTGAGAGGAAATGGTGACGTAATCGACGCTACCAACAGAAACTGCAACGTTTAACTTCACCACGCAATTTTGACACTACGACTGCTAGGCTCAGAGCACTATGAGACTTAACATCTATGGTAATCAGTCCCCTAGAACTTAGAACTACTTAAACCTAACCAACCTAAGGACATCACACAACACCCAGTCTTCACGAGGCAGAGAAAATCCCTGACCCCGCCGGGAATCGAACCCGGGAACCTGGGCGTGGGAAGCGAGAACGCTACCGCACGACCACGAGCTGCGGACGCGACTGCTAGGTCGCTGGCGTTTGCAAAAATGAAAAAAAGCAGGGAAGTCGACGTGAAGTGTTCCAGACAAATCTGATATGTGACGAAACCGAACGAAGGTCCCATCGGACATCTTTTATTTTGCCACTTACTTGCAGTTACCATTGTTAGCAAAGTGGCTATCGCCAAACGTGAACGTGCATCGTTTCCCTTTCAATTCTTGTTCGCTAGCTTGTTGGTGTATAGAATATCTAACAATAAACCAATACTTAAATATACCCCTGTAAAACTGGTAGTATATTTACTTTTTTTTTTTTTTTTTGACTGTACGTCGATATTTTTTCAGTCGATATACTGATACTTTTTTCGATGTATTGAGGATAAAACATTTTATAATTACTGTCAACAGTTCAAATGGTTCAAATGGCTCTGAGCACTATGGGACTCAACTGCTGAGGTCATAAGTCCCCTAGAACTTAGAACTACTTAAACCTAAGTGACCTAAGGACATCGCACACATCCATGCCCGAGGCAGGATTCGTACCTGCGACCGCAGTAGTCGCGCGGTTCCAGACTGTAGCGCTTAGAACCGCTCGGCCACTCCGGCCGGCTTTTGTTGGTCTTGTGGAGAAAAATCCATCTATTTACTATTTTGCTGGTCTTGTGGGGAAAAATCCATCTATTTACAATAACGGAAATGCTGAATACAGTAACAGAAACGCTAAACATAAAGCATGGGAAAGTATTACGAGTTAAACTTCACAGACAGAAAAAAATAAATAAAATTGATTCAATGTTTTGTGGATGACAGTGAAGATAAAGAACTAAATACAGTACGTAAAGTGGTTTTCCATAAAACATGTCTGCATATCTTTTTACTGATTTGCTGTCACTAATTTAATATAAAAAAACAGGTTCTAGGTCCTCTCTGTGGCTGACATTGGTGCTCAGCCAGACGCAGTCGCCTATCTTGTTTCAGAGGAAACTTCTCAGGCTTCAAAATCCGGCCAGTCACAGAGGGTGGGATTATTGGTAATTGGGAGCTCCAATGTTAGACGCGTTATGGGGTTCCTTAGGGACATGGCTGCCAATAAGGGGAAGAAAGCCATTGTGCACTCCGTGTGCATAACGGGTGGAGTCATTCCAGACGTGTAACGGGTCCTTCCGGATGCCATGAATAGCACAGGGTGAAGCCAACTGCAGGTAGTGGCTCACTGCGGTACCAATGGTGTGTGTCGCTTTGGTTCGGAAGGCTATCAGGAGTGGTAAAGGCTGCCAGTCTTGTTTGCGATAGTCTGGAACCGCGCGACCGTTATGATCGCAGGTTCGAATCCTGCCTCGGGCACATGGATGTGTGTGATGTCCTTAGGTTAGTTAGGTTTAAGTAGTTCTATGTTCTAGGGGACTGATGACCTCAGAAGTTAAGTCCCATAGTGCTCAGAGCCATTTTTTTCTTGTTTGCGAGATAAAAGCAGAGCTCATCATTTGCAGCATAGTCAACAGGACCGATTGCGGCCCTCTGGTACTGAGCGGAGTGGAGGATCAGAATTAGAGGCTCAGACGGTTCTCCGACCGTGTAGGCTGCAGATTCCTCGACTTGCGCCCTAGGGTGGCTGGGTTTCGGGTTCCGTTGCATAGGTCAGGAGTCAACTACACGCACGGGTGGCAGGGGCTGTGTGGCGTGGATGGGTGGATTTTTAGGCTAGAGAGTCTCGGGAAAACACAAAAAGGGCTTCAGTCTCAAAGGGTGCAGGCTGAACACAGGAACGTAGATATAGAAACCGCAGGTACAAAAGTTCGAAACTGTCGCAGCTGTGTTGGGGTAGTACCAGACCTCCAAGCGCTGATAGAAAGCACTGATGCTCAAATCGTTATAGGCACTGAAAGCTAGCTAAAGACAGTGATAAGTTCAACCGAAATTTTTGGGAAGAACCTAACGATGTTCCGAAAGGATAGGCTAAACACGATTGGCGGTGGCGTGTTTGTTGCTGTTCGAAGTATTTTATTTTGTCACGAAGTTGAAGTAGATAGTTCCTGTGAGTTAGTATGGGGAGAGGTCATTTTTCGCAACCGGAATAAAATAAAAATTGGGTCCTTTTACCGACCTTCCAATTCAGATGATGCAAATGCTGAAAGGTTCAAAGAAAACTTAAGTCTAATTTCAAACACGTACCCGACTCATACAATTATAAATTTACCCTCTACATGTTGGCGAAAGTGCATGTTTAAATCCAGAGGTACGAGTAAAACGTCATCCGAAATTGTGCTAAATGCACTCTCTGAAAATTATTTCGAGCAGTTAGTTCATGAGCCCACGCGAATAGCAAACAGTTGCGAAAACACACTTGTCCTCTTCACAACAAATAATCCTGAGCTAAAAAGAAGCATCAAAACGGGTACAGGGATTAGTGAACACAGGGTTGTCGTAGCGAGAAAGAATATTGTAACCTCCAAATCCTCCAAAAATAAACGAAAAGCATACCTATTCAAAAAAGCAGATAAAAATTCAACTGACGCCTTCTTGAGAGACAATCTCCACTCCTCCCAATTGAACAATGTAAGTGTAGACCAGATGTGGCTTAAATTCAAAGAAATAGTGTCGGCAGCAATTAAGAGATTTATGCCAAGTAAATTAACAAACGACGGAGCTGATTCTCCTTGGTACACAAAACGGGTCAGAACACTGCTGCAGAAAGAACAAAAAAGGCATACCAAGTTTAAATGAGCGCAAAATCTCCAAGACTGGCGATCGTTTACAGAAGCTCGAAATCTAGCGGGGACTTCAATGCAATAGTTCCTACAACGAAACTACGTCTCGAAACCTGACAGAAAATCCAAAAAGATTCTGGTCGTATGTGAAGTATGCTATACTAGCGGCACGACACAGTGAATACCTTCTCTGCGCGATAGCAATCGAAGTACTACCGACGACAGTGCTGCCAAAGCAGAGTTACTAAACACAGCCTCCCGAAATTCCTTCACCAAAGAAGACTAAATAAATATTCCAGAATTAGAATCAACATGAGTAACGCAGAAGTGGATATCCTCGGAGTACATCACTTAACAAAAGCAAGCCTTCCGGTCCAGACTGTATACTAGTTAGGTTCCTCTCAGAGTATGCTGATACAATAGCTCCATACTTAACAATCATATACAAGCGTTCGGTCGACGAAAGATACATACCCAAAGACTGGAAAGTTGCACAGGTCACACCAATATTCAAGAAAGTTAGTAATTCACTAAATTACAGGCCCATATCATTAATGTCGATATTTAGCAGGATTTTGGAGCACACTCGTATATTGTTTTCGAAAATCACGAATTACTCCAAAGAGAACGGTCTATTGACACACAGTCAACACGGATTTAGAAAACGTCGTTCTTGCGAAACACAACTGGCTCTTTACTCACACTAAGTTCAAAAAATGGCTCTGAGCACTATGGGACTTAACATCTTAGGTCATCAGTCCCATAGAACTTAGAACTACTTAAACCTACCTAACCTAAGGACATCACACACATCCATGCCCAAGGCAGGATTCGAACCTGCGACCGTAGCAGTCCCGCGGTTCCGGACTGCAGCGCTAGAACCGCACGACCACCGCGGCCGGCCTCACACTAAGTGTTGAGTGCTATTAATGAGGGATTTCTAATTGATTCTGTATTTCTAGATTTCCAGAAGGCTTTTGACACTGTACCACACAAGCGGCTTGTAGTGAAATTGTGTGCTTATGGAATATCGTCTCAGTTATGTGACTGGATTCGTGATTTTCTGTCAGAGAGGTCACAGTTCGTAGTAACTGACGCAAAGTCATAGAGTAAAACAGAAGCGATTTCACGCGTTCCCCAAGGTATTGTTATAGGCCCTTTGCTGTTCCTTATCTATATAAACAATTTAGGAGACAACCTGAGCAGCCGTCTTTGATTGTTTACTGATGATGCTGAAGCTTGTGGACTAGTAAAGTCATCAGAAGATCAGAACAAACTGCAAAACGATTTAGAAAAGATATTTGTATGGTGCACAAATTGGCAGTTGACCCTCAATAACGAAAAGTGTGAGGTCATCCACAGGAGTGCTAAAAGTAATCCGTTAAACTTCCGTTACATGATAAATCACTCAAATCTGAAGGCCGTAAATTGAACTAAATACCTAGGAATCGCAATAAAGAAGAACTTAAATTGGAAAGAACACATAGGAAATGTTTTGGGGAAGGTAAACCAAAGATTGCGTTTTGTGCCAGGGCACTTAGGAAATGTAACAGATCTATTAAGGAGACTGCCTACACTACGCTTGTCCGTTCTCTTTTAGAATACTGCTGCGCGGTGTGGTATCCTTACCAGATAGGAGTGACGGAGTACATCGATAAAGTTCAAAGAAGGGCAGCATGTATTGCATTATCGCGAAACAGGGGAAAGAGTGTGAATGAAATGATACAGGATTTGGTGTGGACATTATTAGAACAAAGGCGTTTTTCGTAGTGGCGGAATCGTTTCACGAAATTTCAATCACCAATTTTCTTTTCCGAATGCGAAAATATTTTGTTGAGGCCATCATATATCATACTAAAATAAGGGAAATCAGCGCTAGCACGGAAGGATATAGGTGTTCGTTTTTTCCGCACACTGTACGAGATTGGAATAACAGAGGTTTAGTGTGAAGGTGGTTCAAATCAAATGGCTCTGAGCACTATTGGACTTAACATCTGAGGTCATCAGTCCACTAGAACTTAGAACTACATAAACCTAACTAATCCAAGGACGTCGCACACATCCATGCCCGAGGCAGGATTCGTACCTGCGACCGTAGCGGCCGCGCGTTTCCAGACTGAAGCGCCTCAGAACCACTCGCCCATTGCGGCCGGCGAAGGTGGTTCGATGAACCCTCTGCCAGGCACTTACATGTGATTTGCAGAGTAACCATGTAGATGTAGATGTAGATCCTTTTGGGATGTTGCTGTAAATATAGTCTGCTCTAGAAAGACAATGCTCCACTTGGGCTAAGAAAGAAACTACAGAGTATATTACTCAACTTTCTAGCGTTATTTGTAGGTCGGTGTTTGTTTTCTTACTTTTGATGTGAGTTCTCAACAGGGTGGCCTACATTGTGCGGCACACATCACCTAGAATATACGTCCTAATAAACCCGTATAAAGTTAGTAAACGAACAACTTGAACAGTCGCATTAATTTAATACAGGCCTTTCAACAGTTAACAGTCTACGAGGACATGGTCTTGTTATATGTTTTGCGAGACGAAAAGCATTATCAAAACCATAACAAACCTGCAGTCTTCTTCTGGCGAAGGCTTAGGATCCGGAAGCGGGAGTGGGCCTCCAAACAATGCTTTGATGAAACAACTTTCTGTAAACATTGCTTTATCACAGTTGCGATCATACTCCCCAACGTCAACCGACGCAAATAATCCATTTGCATCTAAGAAGAGCTAACAAGACCATGGACTGGATCTGTAAACTGTTGTTCCGGACTTAGCAGGAGATTTAATCCTGGCGTGCTTTCCGTTGAAACAGTAAAAAAGAAAAAAGCGTATATGGAATATAAATTTTTAATTGTTGGGAATTAGTTTCTGAAAGTAATTGGCTGGAGTGAAGCCTTATATAAAAGTGGTCGCAAATAGTAAAAACGAATGTATAACGGAAGCTTTTGGAATGTGGTGTTACAAAAAATCCTGAAGATTAATTTGGTTGATCCAGTAGCTATTGAAGAGGTAATGCATCGAACTGGGGAGAAATAAACTTTATGGCACAACTTGACTAAAAGAAGGGATAGGTTGATAGGACAAAGAAAGTTAATGTGTTGACGGACACAAGTATTGTAGAGAGTAGCCAAAGCAAGAATACTGTAGGCAGATTCAGGAGATGTAAGTTGCAATAGTTATGCAGAGATATGGAGGATTCCACAAGATGAGACTAGCATGGAGAGTTGCATAAAACCAATCTTAAATCTGAAGATCACGAAAAAAAAAAATGCCGAACAAGTAACGTGCTAGTGAACCGATTTCAATTGGTGCAATGTGGTACCGAAATGTCCCAGATTTGTTTCCTTGAGTTCCAGACAGTCGAATTTGGTGTGGAATGGCATGAACTTGAGTTCACCACCAAGATCTTCTAACCACTGTGATGTATTCTGGGCTTATGACACAGACAGTTATCCTGCTTAAACAGCTATCCATAGGGCAAGACATGAAGCATGGAATGATGCACGTTGTGTGTAATGGCGTTCACGGAGTTTACAGTTGTCATGTTGTCTCCGAATTCTACAATACGCATCATGGAAGTACAGGTGAATGTCACCCGTATCATCATGTATCTCTTCCACTGCCTCGCATCCGCGACGCGACACAATTTTCCAATAGCCGTTCACATGGATGATGGTGGATACAGACACAGCCATCAACCTGGTGCAACAAGAAACGTTTAGATTGAGCCATGTGCCGATGTTGATGATTTCGTGTTCAATACAATTATGCGGTTGGATCAACATGGGAAGATGTACAGGTCGTCTGCTGCGGAAACCAATTTTCAACTATGTGCGCTGAATGGTGTGCTCCAAAACTGTTTTGCCTGCACCAGGACTGCACTCTGTCGTCAGACCTGCCACAGACCGCAGCTTATTCTTTACAGAATGGGCAGGTTTACGACTCCACAATGTATGATGAGCTTGGGCGTCGAACACCTTGTCGCCCACTCGTGGCTTCACCATCCTACAACCACTTTCCAACGATCCTCACGACAGTAGTCTGCGAAGAGCTTCGTCGTTTCCCAAACGCTCGTTCCCAGAGGACAGAACAAAACCATCGTCCCTTTGTGAAATTCAATAGATTTCCCCATTTGATTCTACATTCGCCAATACGCCTCCTACATACTTTCCTGATACTGTGACGTGCCCGAGGCGTACCAGGGGGCATTAAGTCTTGCGGTGGGTAGTGTCATAATTTTTTGGCTCATCGGTGTATGTTTAGGATAAAAAGCATCGAAAGTTACCAGCCGAAGACTTTCTTAGACGACATAGCACACGTACGCATTGCTCTATCAATAAATGCTGAATTAGCTACAGTGGGCGAACAGTATAGTCAAACAATATGCTTAATCAGTATTTTAACTGCTGCTCGACATTTAGCGCCCGAAGTAATGTAGAATACCGGAGCGTACGTTGTTGTTATCTCCGTCGCTCTCTTTCTCGGCCGTCGACATGTAATTGATGCGTCACCCAGGCTGGTCCTTCAGTTAGTCTTGTCTGGATAACTAGAACGCAAGATTTCCTATTAGTTCAGAGTATCAAAGCGTACGTGCCAAATAAACATCAGGTCCTGTAGATCACGGAGCACGTTTCTCGCGCGAAGACGAATTGTTTTGCCGCTAGCGACAGCCGGGATTTCCGGCGCCTCTTACGAAACCGGCTGCGGTGAACACCCGTAAATGTCACGCGCCGCTTCCGGTGCTGAAACAGGCGTGCCAAGTAGCTTCATGCGGCACGCAACTCGTCAACCTGCTGTAAAGTTGTAACGCGATCCTTGATTGCCTACCTATTCGTTAGCCTAAGAGTTGACACCTGTTTTAAAATTCACAGAAATTTTGAGCCTGTGGCATTTTAATGTAAAGGTCTGCCTGCTGCAGAGGTAGACGATCGCTAATAGCCAAGGAAAGAAATTACAACAGTTATTGGCAGGCGTCATTTTTCCATATACAGACTTTAACACTCACGCACAGTAACACTCAACAACGTTGCAAATGAACAAAAGAAAGATACGTAATCTTTAGAGTAGCGTATACGCCGCAGGAGTAAGTCCAACACCGAAAAGAGCCAGAGACGCTAGTTGCGAATGTAAGATTACGACCTGCCACTGACCACAGTCTGAAATACTGTCCTAATTAATACAAATGTACAGCTAAGACAAAAAAAGACACAACACGCAGAAATTATCAAAATGAGACGGAAATCGGTAGATGTGATGTTCATATACAGAGAAACAAATGATTACAATAGAAAAATTGGATGACTGATTCAAGGGAAAGAGCTTCACAAACTGAGGAGGTCAGTAACGCTTCGGTCCTCCTCTGGCCTTTATTCAAGCACTTAATCGACTTGGCAATGATTGACGGAGTTCCAGAATGAGATTTTCACTCTGCAGCGGAGTGTGCGGACAGAGACTCGGGACCGAGTTCGAGTCTCGGTCCGGCACACAGTTTTAATATCTCCGGGAGTTTCATATCAGCACACACTTCGCTGCAGAGTGAAAATCTCATTCTGGAAACATCCCCTAGGATGTGGCTAAGCCATGTCTCCGCAATAGCCTTTCTTCCGGGAGTGCTAGTTCTGCAAGGTTTGCAGAAGAGCTTCTGTGAAGTTTGGAAGGTAGGAGACGAGGTACTGGCAGAATTGAAGCTGTGAGGACGGGTCGTGAATCGTGCTTGGGTAGCTCAGTTGGTAGAGCACTTGGCCGCGAAGGCAAAGGTCCCGAGTTCGAGTTTCGGTCCGGCACACAGTTTTAATCCGTCAGGAAGTTTCATTGACGGAGTTGTTTGATGTCCTCCTTACGGATATCGCGCCAAATTCTATCTAAGTGGCATGTTAGATTGTCAAAACCCCGAGCTGGTTGGAGGGCCCTGCCTATAATGCTCCATGCCTTCTTTATTGGGGAGAGACCCGACGCCCTTGCTGGCCAGGGTTTGGCAAGCACGGGGAAGACAAGCAGTGTATTCTCTCGCCGTGTGGGGGTGGGCATTATCTTGCTGAAATGTAAGCCCAGGATTGCTCGCCATGATAGGCAACAAAATGGGCCATATAATATCACTGACGTGCTGCTGTGCTGTAAGAATGCTGCGGAAAACAACCAGAGGGCTTCTGCTATGAAATGAAATGCCACTGCAGACCATCACTCCTGGCTGTCGTGCCGTACGGCGGGCGACAGTGAGGATGGGGTCCCACCACTCTCCGGGGCGTCAACAGAAACGTCTTTTCTGGTCAACAGTCTTCAGTCCTGCTTCGAACTGAGCCCCTGATGATCAGTTTCTTGCAGTAAAACACAATGAAGCGCGAAAGAAACTAATATAGGCATGCGTATTCAAATACAGAGATATGTAAAGGCAAAATGTGGCGCTGCGGTTGGCAACGTCTATTATAGGACAACAAGTGTCTGGCGCAGTTATCAGATCGTTTTCTACTGCTATAATGGCGGGTTATCGAGATTTAAGTGAGTTTGAACGTGGTGTTACAAGCCATGGGGCACAGCATCTCCGAGGCAGCGATGAAGTGGGGATCTTCCCGTACGACCATTTCACGAGTGTACCGTGGATATGAGGAATCCGCTAAAACATCAAATCTCAGACACTGCTGCGGCTGGAAAAAGATGCTGTAAGAACGGGACCAACAACGACCGAAGAGAATCGATCAACGTGACAGGAGTGCAACCCTTCCGCAAATTGCTGCAGATTTCAATGCTGGGCCATCAACAAGTGTCAGCGTGCGGACCATTCAACGAAACATCATTCGGAGTCGAACGCCCAATCGTGTACCCATGATGACTGCACGACACAAAGCTTTACGCCTCGCCTGGGCCCGTCAACACCAACTTTGGACTGCTGATGACTGTAAACATGTTGTTTTGTCAGACGAGACTCGTTTCAAATTTTATCCAGCGGATAGCCGTGTACGGGTGTGGAGAAAACCACATGAATCCATGGACCCTACATGTCAGCAGGGGACTATTCAAGCTGGTGGAGCCTCTGTAATCGTGTGGGGCGTGTGCAGTTGGACTGATATGGGATCTCTGACACGTCTAGATAAGACTCTGACAGGTGACACGTACGTAAGAATCCTCTCTGATCATCTGCATCCATTCGTGTCCCTTGTGCATTCCGACGGACTTGGGCAATTCCAGCAGGACAATGCGACGCCCCACACGTCCAAAATTTCTACTGAGTGGCTCCAGGAAGACTCTTCTGAGTTTAAACACTTCCGCTGGCCACCAAGCTCCCCAGACATGAACATTTTGAGCATATCTGGGATGCCACGCAACCTGCTGTTCAGAACAGATATCCACCCACTTGTACTGTTTACGGATTTATGGAGAGCCCTGCAGGATTCACTGTATCAATTCCCTCCAGCACTGCTTCGGACATTAGTCGAGTCCATGCCACGTCATGTTGCGGCACTTCTGCCTGCTCGCGGGGGCCCTACACAATATTAGGCACTTGTACCAGTTTCTACTAGGCACTTGTGCCAGTTTCTTGGGCTCTTCAGTGTAAATGCTGCACATCCGACGGCTGCTAAATCCTCTTCACCATGGCAAGTTTTCAGAGTCAACTGAGTTTGCAAATGTCCGAATTGCGGGATCCCTTGGTTTGGTGAAGATGGTAGACCGAACGCCAATGCGTTAACGACCAACGTTCGGCAGAATCCAGTGGTTGTCTTTCGCTGGTCTTCGCTGGCCTCGTGTGTACGCGCCTTAAGCAAACGTTTATTGTAAACAGACGAGCTGTTGGGCCGAGCTAGCTGACGTCGCACAGTGTTTTTCGGCAGCCGGGCAGGGCACAGCTGGGCTTCTCGGAAGCTGCTGCTGCTGTCGTCGGCGCAGCGCACCGGTCCCCGGATGCAGCGGAGTGGGGTGGGGTGAGGTGAGGTGGGGGCTGCGTCCTCAGCTGAGGCGCGAAGCGACGCAATAAAAGCACGACGCCCGCCGCGGTTCGCACTGGACCCGTCTCAGAGAGCAGCCGCGTCACACCACCGCACAGATGCGCGCGTCGGCTGCAGTCCTGTTGGGCCTCGCCCTGGTACTCGTCCTCGGCTCTGGCGACGCCAAGAAGCTGCAGCGCTGCGAGATCGTCAGCGCGCTCAAACGTCACGGCATTACCAGCGACCTCAGGAACTGTGAGTACAGCCTACCACAGTCTTATCCAAATTTTTCGAGTCTACAGCTCTCACGACCAGAACAGAAACACATATGGCTCCTTTCGCACACGATATTCCACTCGAAATGTGTTGTAAATAAATTTAAGTTTCGAAAATAAATGAATAAGAGTAGTCGATTCTTGATTAACTATTGACACAAAACTTTTAATGTTACTACATCTTGAAACTTCCTGGCAGATTAAAACTGTGTGCCGGACCGAGTCTCGAACTCGGGACCTTTGCCTTTCGCGGGCAAGTGCTCTACCAGCTTTTTTTTTTTTTAATCTCATTTTTTCGTTATAGTTCGTTGCAATTGTTCGTGGCGGATGTCTTCTGACGCCCGTTGAAGTTCGTTATTGATCCATCCACTCAGTTTTTTATTACAAAAGGCAGCTATCCCTCTGACCGAACACGCTGAACTACCGTGCCGACTAAGCTACCCAAGCACGACTCGCGCCCCGTCCTCACAGCTTTACTTCTGCCAGTACTTCGTCTCATAGTTCTGCAAGGTTCGCAGGAGAGCTTCTGTAAAGTTTGGAAGGTAGGAGACGAGGTACTGGCAGAAGTAAAGCTGTGAGGTCGGGGGCGAGAGTCGTGCTTGGGTAGCTCAGTTGGTAAGGCACTTGCCCGCGAAAGGCAAAAGACCCGAGTTCGAGTCTCGGTCCTGCACACAGTTTCAATCTGCCAGGAAGTTTCATATCAGCGCACACTCCGCTGCAGAGTGAAAACCTCATTCTAGAAACATCCCCCAGGCTGTGGCTAAGCCAAGTCTCCGCAATATCCTTTCTTTCAGGAATGCTAGTTCTGCTAGGTTCGCAGGAGAGCTTCTGTAAAGTCTGGAAGGTAGGAGACGAGGTACTGGCAGAAGTAAAGCTGTGAGGACGGGGCGGGAGTCGTGCTTGGGTAGCTCAGTTAATAGAGCAATTGCACGCGAAAGGCAAATGTCCCGAGTTCGAGTCTCGGTCCGGCACACAGTTTTAATCTGCCAGGAAGTTCCATATCAGCGCACACTCCGCTGCAGAGTGAAAATCTCATTCTGGTTACTACATCTTATTCTTACAACAAAATCATGGGAAGGAGGAGGAGATTAACGTTTAACGTCCCGTCGACAACGAGGTCATTAGAGACAGAGTACAAGCTCACATTAGGGAAAGAAATCGGCCGTGCCCTTTCAAAGGAACCACCACGCTATTTGCCTGAAGCCATTTAGGGAAATCACAGAAAACCTGAATCAGGATGGCCGGACGCGGGTTTGAACCGTCGTCCTCCCGAATGCGAGTCCAGTGTGCTAACCACCGCGCCACTTCCTCGGTTCAACGGGAAGGACTAGCTTGTTTCTTCACCATCATTAATCAAATATCGGAACAAGATTGGAAACTGCGACTCGCGTCTGTTTCTTCACATTCGTTCGTTAACTATATTTCCTGTTGATGACTGCCAATGCTGATAAAACCGACCTATTCAAATCTCGGAACATGATCGGAAACTGCGACTCGCGTCTGTTTCTTCACATTCGTTCGCTAACTATATTTCGTGTTGATGACTGAATGTTGAAAAAACCTACCTCTCATTAGGAGGGTGGTTTAAGAGCTGTCAAAACTAATAGGGCTCGCCGGCCGCTGTGGCCGAGCGGTTCTAGGCGCTTCAGTCCGGAACCGCGCTGCTGCTACGGTCGCAGGTTCGAATCCTGCCTCGGGCATGGATGTATGTGATGTCCTTAGGTTAGTTAGGTTCAAGTAGTTTAAGTCTAGGGGTCTGATGACCTCAGATTTAAAGTCCCATTGTGCTTAGAGCCGTTTGAATCATTTTTTTTCGTAGGGCTTTGTTACCTATTTGTGCATAATCCTGTTACAGCAAGTCCCAAAACTCAAGCAGTGACGAGGAAACGAACTTCACTTTCAATGTAGAGTCTCTGTTGGTGCACGACATCGAATGGTTGATCATTAAAGCACATGCAAAATGCCGTGTCTTATGCGTGTATTAATCCCGCAAGTTGTTAAGCGTATTTTCGAAGGACCAGTGTAGCAAAGTTTCTACGGAGATTTTACATTACTGCACGGTCGTACTGATATAACTTTTGTCAAATACGGGGTACTATATATCTTGATATTTGATCATTAAAATCTTCGTCGGAGTCGTCAAAGATTCTCATGCAGTTGTTGATTGCGTTGCTAAGTTGTTCAGAGATAATCGTTAACTGCTGCGTCACGATTTGCAATAATCTCTTGAGTCTCGAAATACTTATTAATGAATTACACTAATCTTTCCACTTTCAATTTGCTGCCTCTCAGGTTAATTACTAATACTTGAAAGTCGTATTTCTTGTAACGCAAATTTCACAGAACCTTATAACTGAACACACATTTAATTCTTCGTACCCGCCAGTTATCACAACTGGCGCATACACTGTTTCTTTATTCAGGAAACAAGTAAATCAAATTATTATTTAATGAAACCACCACGATGCCCCTACGAACAGCAAAGAACCGTTTGAGAACCCCTCGTCTAACCTGTAAAGCTGTTTTCGTTCTTATCGATGACTAAACGTGTCATCTAAACAATGAGTTCAGTTGTGTTCCAAGTTTGCAGTTTTATTTAACTTATGCTATTATATACGTTGCTTCGTGATTTATACAAGCGAATCTTGTAACGGTATTGAGGATTTCTTAGTCGAGAGGACCCAGTACGTTTTCTTCAATGGAGAGTCAGCGAAAGATTTAGAAGCAATCACAAGCGCGTCCTAGGCAAGTGTGTTAGAACACTTGCTGTTCGTGTTGTCTATTAATGATATAGCAGACATTATTAATAATAATCTCTGACTTTTCGGACTTTTTCAAACCAGCTGCACAAATATTCAGACTGACCTCGATAAAACTGCAAAGCTGAGCGAAGTATGGTAACTTACTTACAATTATCAGAAATGTAAACTTATGTACTTCACAGCAATGCGAGGAGCGTTCAGTAAGTAATCCTACACATTTTATTCGCAAAGTAGGTTGGTTTTATTCAGGTTTACGATACACCATGTTATTCCCCACTCTTTTGCCTGCAAAACCCTACTTTTAACATAATCTCCATTCAATGCGACAGCCTTACGCCACCTTCTGGGAAAGTCTGTATGCCCGCATTGTGCCACTCTACTAGTCTATGTCGGGATCAACGTCTTGCAGCACCAATAACCTCGTCATTCATACACGTACTGCTTCCCGCGGAGTGCATGCTTCACTGGGCCAAAAAGATGGGAGTCGGAGGGTGCGAGCTCCGGGCCCCAGAGTGGATGAAGAACAACAGTCCAGTTTTGTGGTGATGACAGACGCCTCGCCCAGTGACTCACCGTGGTTCTGTTCACTGTGGGGTTTCTGTACACATTCTGCAGGCATCTATGAATATTTGCGATGCTCTAATTTTCCGCCAAAAGAAATTCAATGACAGCTTTCTGACTGGAACGTACCACCTTCACAGGCGCCATTCTAAAGGCAATGTTTAGCGCCATCCGAACTGCATAAAACTGTAGGGGATGAAGCAGAAATATTCCACGATGTCCGGCGAAAGATTCAGAATTTTTTCAAGCGAAATTGGTCGATATAAAGAGGGGTTGCATTACTTACTGAACGCCTCTCGTAAACACCGTACTGTCCCACGATTACGATATCACTGAGGTACAACTGTAATTAGTTAACTCTTATAAACAGGCGTGAAACAATTTGCAGGGATCTGAAACAGAATCATCGTGTAGGCTCAGTCGTGTGTAAAGTAGGTGGTATTCTTCGTTTCATTGGTACCGACCACCCGATTGTTTTTCATTATTGACCAAAACTAATTTCTATTTCTGAACTACATTTCCTTCTTCTTCTTACTACTTTTTCAGTCTGAAATGGTGGAAAATGAGAAAAAAGTAAAAGCGAGCTAAACATTCGTGAACTGAGGTGGAACTGTAGCAATAAATTTCCATGCTCTTGTGCACTATTATTATTCGATAAGTATCAGTGCAGTGTATCATTAACAATCGATGTTATCACAGAAAAGACAATTGCCGATAGTGCAACACATTTTCTACAAGCCTTGTAGCTTCGATGTATTTAAGTACTCTCTCTCCGTCTGAACAGGCCTTGGAAGGCCCAATGGTACCGACCGGCCGTCGTGTCATCCTCAGCCCACAGGCGTCACTGGATGCAGATATGGAGGGGCATGTGGTCAATATACCGCTCTCCCGGCTGTTAAGTCAGTTACGAGACCGGAGCCGCTACTTCTCAATTAAGTAGCTCCTCAGTTTGCCTCACAAGGGCTGAGTGCACCCCGCTTGCCAACAACGCTCGGCAGACCGGAAGGTCACCCATGCAAGTGCTAGCCCAGCCTGACGTTGCGTAACTTCGGTGATCTGGCGGGAACGGAAGTTACCACTGCGGCAAGGCCGTTCGCTATTTAAGTACTACATATAAAAAATAAAAATCATTGTATAGTACTGGTCATAGAACATATCTTGAGGTAAGAGAATGGTATATTAATATTCCGAATAATCATCACAGTTAGATAGTAAAGTCAACAAACTTGAGCAAGCCGATACTGCATCACTCTCACCTATAGGTAAGACTGCCCAGGGCGACCGCGTCACTCTTTGCTACAGATACCTACACTGGTTTCATGCCGTTAGAATGTGCGAGCCCGCATCTCGTGGTCGTGCGGTAGCGTTCTCGCTTACCACGCCCGGGTTCCCGAGTTCGATTCCCGGCGGGGTCAGGGATTTTCTCTGCCTCGTGATGGCTGGGTGTTGTGTGATGTCCTTAGGTTAGTTAGGTTTAAGTAGTTCTAAGTTCTAGCGGACTGATGACCATAGATGTTAAGTCCCATAGTGCTCAGAGCCAGTTGAACCAGTTGCACCAGAATATGCGACTACAAGATCCTCGTTTTCCATCGTCTCTTCAGTAATCATCTGTCCTGCATTCCTAACTCACCAATACTCACAAGAGACTCGATTATTACCTTCTAAATTAGTTTCTGCACCTCGCCATAGCAACAACGGCTTATGCCAAGTCACCGAGCGAGGTGGCGCAGTGGCTAGCACACTGGACTCGCATTCGCGAGGACGACGGTTCAATCCCACGTCGCCGGCCAGGGTGGCCGAGCGGTTCTAGGTGCTACAGTCTGAAACCGCACGACCGCTACGGTCGCAGGTTCGAATCCTGCCTCGGGCATGGATGTGTGTGATGTCCTTAGGTTAGTTAAGTTTAAGTAGTTCTATGCTCTAAGGGACTGATGATCTTAGAAGTTAAGTCCCATAGTTCTCAGAGCCAAGCCAATCCCGCGTCCGGGCATCCTGATTTAGGCTTTCCGTGATTTCCTTAAATCGCTCCAGGTAAATGCCGGGATGGCTCCTTTGAAAGGGCACGGCCGACTTCCTTCCCCGTCCTTCCCTAATCCGATGAGACCGATGACCTCGCTGTCTGGTCTCCTTCCCCAAACAACGCAACGCAACGCTTATGCTAAGTCCTTCCGCGTTTCTCTAGTATGGAATATCCAGCCTCAACTGATCAGCGCAGTTAAACAGTTCTCCACTGTGTAAAGAAAATGTGTCTTATCTCTTATCGCTTGTGCATATTAGACTTTGCTGTTTCCTGATTAGTACCCCAAGTCACTGTCCCCGCCTTTCTCTCACCGTATTATACTTTCTTTTGCATCTTTTCTGTCTTGTTTCTTCCTCGTAGCAAATTCTGATTTTGTTACTGTAGTTATTAAGTGTAAATGGATTAGGTAATCTCATTTACAGCAACTGATTATTACGCGTAAATATGTATGACTACTTCATGAAAATGTATCACGTTATCCGTATTTTGGTAAGCCATCTTTCTTGGCATCAAACACAGCAGGACTCTTAGTGAGAGAATAAAACTTATATGGACCAATACTTCGGTATCGGGCGGGAACGATTGGTTAGGGTCGCGACCGATCTACAGTACGTACAACACAGATAGTCCAGCGTGTCTGACGTAATTACAGACATTAACAGAATGACCGTCGCAACACGCATAGAGCCTACGAAGTGGCCTGCGATAATATGTAGATGGCGACCTGTTATCTGTAAACGACGTGGAAGGAAAACAAGTCACCGGAAGATTTCCTACCCATTAGGGCAACGGCCTGGATACATCTTACAAGATCCGACAGTGTGTTTCCTTGCTGGATAGGTCTACACTTCGTTTGGACGGTAGGAAGCAATCGGAGGTTCCCTTGCGTCCACCCTGTTTACATAACTTTCACATCGTGCTATGAGTGCATAGCAGTGTACGTTTAGTGAAGTAATTTTCAGATATGACACTTTAATTAATTTAAGCTCTTCCACCGTTTTACGAGAATAATAACCCTTTTCATTCAAATTGTGTGGGATGTAAAGGGGGTGGACCAAAATACGGAAACACCAAAAACACCTGCTTAATACGGTGTAGGAAAATAGCATTCAAAACAGCTTCCAGTCGTCTCGGAGTGAATAAATGTAGATCCAGTGCGGATTTCAAGGGGTACTCTTATACTATTATTCCTATAAAATACTGGCCAAGTTCACGTAACGATGATGGAGGTGGTTGGAGATCAGGCACCACAACAGGCCACAACACAAAGGCTCAGTAATAGTGCCATGTGGTGATCTAGTGGCCGGGGAAGATGCAACGATTATTTCTCGTGCTCATGAAATCAGTCCTGGATGATGTCAACTGTGTGCAACAGGGATCTCGTCGTCTTGGAACACACCATTATCGTTTTGGAACAAACAGTGTACCATGGAATGGATCTTATCAGCCAAACTGGTCACATAATCCTTGACGTAATGCGATCTGGCAGAGTAACCATGGGCCCACGGAGCACCGCGATACGGCTGCCCAAATCATTACCGAACCCGCGCCATGTTTTACCCTTGGGACCTAAACTCGCCCAGAAGTTGGACGCGGTGTGAAACATGACTCATCCGACGGAGTGGATTTCTTCCATTGCTGTAAAGTCCAGGTTTTATGGCATCGGCACCTCGTTTTGCGGGTACGCGTATTTGCATCGCTGATGAGCGGTTTTGGAATTCCATCTCATCCTCCAATTCCCAGCTTATCGAGCTCCATTCGCGTTGTTTTTTTGCCGACAGGATTCGTGAGTGCGACATTCAGTTCTGCAACGACTTTTGTAGCTGTTGTCTTCCAACTTTTCGTCAACCGTCTGTGACGAGCACTCAACATATACTTCCACCCGCACTTATCGGATAATGTTTTTCCGTTTTCTCTGTACGCCATATTAATCTTCGATACGGTGCCTCTTGAAACACCGAAGACTTAGGCTATCTTGGTTACAGAAGCACCCATCATACGGACATCAACAATTTCCCCACGCTCCAATTCACTCAGCTCCAATATAACGCACTCACAACTATACAGAACACTGTTCTGACAGTGTCTGATGCTTGTAACGTATTGAGTACAATGCAGCTGCAGGCCTGGTTTGCCTATGCATTTTCACGGTGACAGTTATTGAACTATATGAAACAAAACCGTCAAAACTTCTGAACGGTTTACGTTAGGGATGTTTGGCAGCGGCACGTGACGGGAATTAGTATGAGCAGTATGGTTTGGTTTAGCGACGAAGCTCACTTTCATTCGGATGGATTCGTCAATAAGCAAACCTGGCGCATTTGGGGGACTTTGAATCCACATTTCGCGATCGAGAACTCTCTTTACTCTCAAGGAGTGACTGTGTGGTGTGCAATGTTGAGTTACGGAAAAATCGGTGCGATATTCCCTGATGGCACGTCATTACCGAACGGTACGTTAAGGTTTTGGAAAATGATTTCGTCCCTATCATCCAAAGTGACCTTGATTTCGATAAGATGTGGTTCATGCAAGACGGAGCTCGGCCCCATCGCGGCAAGTGTGTGTGTAATGTCCTGGAAGAGCACTCGCCATATTCTCCGGATCTGAACACATACGACTCCCTTTTTGTGCGGCTAATGCGTACAACAATCACCCCAAAACCATTGCTAAGCTGAAAACAGCCACTCGACAGCATCGATGTTCCGACTTTCAGCGGGTCAAGCAGAATTTCCCTAATACATCTGCGCCACATCATCGCCAATGATGGCAGGCATATCGAACATGTCATAATCTAAATCCGAGTATCTGAAATGACGTTTACATATTGAATAAAGTGTGTGCACGCCATAGTTTGTAACTAATTTACTTTTTTTTCATATAGTTAAATAAATGTCACCCTGTACGTTCAAGCCACCCTCCCCCCCCCACCCCCCTTGAACCGTGGACCTTGCCGTTGGTGGGGAGGCTTGCAAGCCTCAGCGATACAGATAGCCGTACCGTAGGTGCAACCGCAACGGAGGGGTATCTGTTGAGAGGCTAGACAAACGTGTGGTTCCTGAAGACGGGCAGCAGCCTTTTCAGTAGTTGCAGGGGCAACAGTCTGGATGACTGACTGATCTGACCTTGTAACACTAACCAAAACAGCCTTGCTGTACTGGTGCTGCGAACGACTGAAAGCAAGGGGAAACTACAGCCGTAATTTTTCCCGAGGGCATGCAGCTTTACTGTATGATTAACTCATGATGGCGTCTTCTCGGGTAAAATATTCCGCAGGTAAAATAGTCCCCCATTCGGATCCCCGGGCAGGGACTACTCAAGAGGACGTCGTTATCAGGGGAAATATTACTGGCGTTCTACGGATCGGAGCGTGGAATGTCAGATCCCTTAATCGGGCAGGTAGGTTAGAAAATTTAAAAAGGGAAATGGATAGGTTAAAGTTAGATATAGTGGGCATTAGTGAAGTTCGTTGGCAGGAGGAAAAAGACTTTTGGTCAGGTGAATACAGGGTTATAAATACAAAATCAAATAGGGGTAATGCAGGAGTAGGTTTAATAATGAATAAAAAAAATAGGAGTACGGGTAAGCTACTACAAACAGCATAGTGAACGCATTATTGTGGCCAAGATAGACACGAAGCCCATATCTACTACAGTAGTACAAGTTTATATGCCAACTAGCTCTGCAGATGACGAATAAATTGATGAATGTATGAGGAGATAAAAGAAATTATTCAGGTAGTGAAGGGAGACGAAAATTTAATAGTCATGGGTGACTGGAATTCGAGAGTAGGAAAAGGGAGAGAAGGAAACATAGGTGAATATGGATTGGGGCTAAGAAATGAAAGGGGAAGCCGCCTGGTAGAATTTTGCGCAGAGCATAACTTAATCATAGCTAACACTTGGTTCAAGAATCATGAAAAAGGTTGTATACATGGAAGAACCATGGAGATACTAAAAGGTATCAGATAGATGATATAATGGTAAGACAGATTTAGGAGCCAGGTTTTAAATTGTAAGACATTTCCAGGGGCAGATGTGGACTCTGACCACCATCTATTGGTTATTAACTGTAGATTAAAACTAAAGAAACTGCAAAAAGGTGGGAATTTATGGAGGTGGGACCAGGGGTAAACTGAAAGAACCAGAGGTTGTACAGAGTCTCGGGGAGAACATAAGGGAACAATTGACAGGAATGGAGGAATGTAATACAGTAGAAGAAGAATGAGTAGCTTTGAGGGATGAAATAGTGAAGGCAGCAAAGGATCAAATAGGTAAAAAGACGAGGGCTAGTAGAAACCCTTAGGTAACAGAAGAAATATTCAATTTAATTGATGAAAGGGGAAAATACAAAAATGCAATAAATGAAGCAGGCAAAAAGGATTACAAACGTCTCAAAAATGAGATTGACAGGAAGTCCAAAATGGCTAAGCAGGCATGACTAGAGGACAAATGTAAGGATGTAGAGGCTTATCTCACTAGGGGTAAGATAGATACTGCCTACAGGAAAATTAAAGAGACCTTTGGAGAAAGGAGAACCACTTGCATGAATATCAAGAGCTTTGATGGAAACCTAGTTGTAAGCAAAGAAGGGAAAGCAGAAAGGTGGAAGGAGTATATAGAAGGTCTATACAAGGGCGATGTACTTGAGGACAATATTATGGAAATGGAAGAGGATGTAGATGAAGACGAAATGGGAGATATGATACTGCGTGAAGAGTTTGACAGAGCACTGAAAGACCTGAGTCGAAACAAGGCCCCCGGAGTAGGCTACATTCCATTAGAACTCCTGACAGCCTTGGGAGAGCCAGTCCTGACAAAACTCTACCATCTGGTGATCAAGATGTATGAGACAGGCGAAATACCTTCAGACTTCAGGAAGAATATAATAATCCCAATCCCAAAGAGGGCTGGTGTTGACAGATTAATTTAAATAAATAAATAAATAAATTACCGAACTATCAGTTTAATAAGCCACGGCTGCAAAATACTAACGTGAATTCTTTACAGACGAATGGAGAACCTGATAGAAGCCGACATCGGGGAAGATCAGTTTGTATTCCGTAGAAATGTAGGAACACGTGAGGCAATACTGATCCTACGACTTATCTTAGAAGAAAGATTAAGGAAATGGAAACCTACGTTTCTAGCATTTGTAGACTTAGAGAAAGCTTTCGACAATGTTGATTGGAATACTCTCTTTTAAATTCTGAAGGTGGCAGGGGTAAAATACAGGGAGCGAAAGGCTATTTACAATTTGTACAGAAAGCAAATGGCAGTTATAAGAGTCGAGGGGTATGAAAGGGATAAGTGGTTGGGAAGGGAGTGAGACAGGGTTGTAGCCTATCGCCGATGTATATTGAACAAGCAATAAAAGAAACAAAAGAAAAGTTCGGAGTAGATATTAAAATCCATGGAGAAGAAATAAAGACTTTGAGGTTCGCCGATGACATTGTAATTCTGTCAGAGACAGCAAAGGACTTGGAAGAGCAGCTGAACGGAATGGACAGAGTCTTGAAAGGAGGGTATAAGATGAACATCAACAAAAGCAAAACGAGGATAATGGAATGCAGTCGAATTAAGTCGGGTGATGCTGAGGGAATTAGATTAGGAAATGAGATACTTAAGGTAGTAAAGGAGTTGGCTATTTGGGGAGCAAAACAATTGATGATGGTCGAAGTAGAGAGGATATAAAATGTAGACTGGCAATGGCAAAGAAAGCGTTTCTGAAGAAGAAAAATTTGTTGACATCGAGTATAGATTCAAATGTCAGGAAGTCGTTTCTGAAAGTATTTGTATGGAGTGTAGCCATGTATGGAAGTGAAACGTGGACGATAAATAGTTTAGACAAGAAGAGAATAGAAGCTTTCGAAATGTGGTGCTACAGAAGAATGCTGAAGATTAGATGGGTAGATCACATAACTAATGAGGAGGTATTGAACAGAATTGGGGGGAAGAGGAACTTGTGGCACAACTTGACTAGAAGAAGGGATCGGTTGGTAGGACATGTTCTGAGACGTCGAGGGATTACCAATTTAGTATTGGAGGGCAGCGTGGAGGGTAAAAATCTTAGAGGGAGACCAAGAGATGAATACACTAAGCAGATTCAGAAGGATGTAGGCTGCAGTAGGTACTGGGAGAGGAAGAAGCTTGCACAGGATAGAGTAGCACGGAGAGCTGCATCAAACCAGTCTCAGGACTGAAGACCACAACAACAACAACGTTCAAGCATGGATTTCTCACGGCGTTTCCATATTTTTGTTAAGCCTCTGGTCTTCACCTGTATTAATCGACTAAGTTAAGGTTTTCCGACGCCTTTCTTTCTATTTGTAAAGGGATAAAGCTTCTTAACAGACTCACATGAAGCAGAAAATTTGTTTCCGGATGAAAGCTTGAATGAAGTGCAAACAAGATTAATAAACCAACCAGTATCAACCAAGAGACGATCATATGGAATGTCTACCCAGATATGCTCGATGTATATATGACAAATATAATACAGCGCCTTATAATGTACGGCGAATGTTAGCACAAGTGAGAGAAGCGTCGTAAGTGACACAAGGAAACGGAATAGTACCTCCAATGTTTCCAATATAGGAATACGATTCATCAGAATGTATCAGCGCAACTACCATATTGTCATTGTCCACAGGGAAGTATCGTCATTGGTCGATCGGAATACACTGGAAAAAAACTTGGATAAAACTTTCATTTCGAATAATAAGTGGCAGCTCTCTTTCAACGTAAATAAACGCAAGATAATGCCTGTGAAAAAGGCGAAGATTCCGACAGAATCCGATTACAAGATTAGAGGTGAATATACCGGGTGATCAAAAAGTCAGTATAAATTTGAAAACTGAATAAATCACGGAATAATGTAGATAGAGAGGTACAAATTGACACACATGCTTGGAATGACATGGGGTTTTATTAGAACCAAAAAAATACAAAAGTTCAAAAAATGTCCGACAGATGGCTCTTCATCTGATCAGAATAGTAATAATTAGCACAGCAAAGGAAGACAAAGCAAAGTTGATGTTCTTTACAGGAAATGCTCAATATGTCCACCATCATTCCTCAACAACAGGACTACTTTCTGTAGTCGAGGAATAATGTTGTGAACAGCACTGTAAAGCATGTCCGCAGTTGTGGTGAGGCATTGGCGTCGGATGTTGTCTTTGAGCATCCCTAGAGATGTAGGACGATCACGATACGCTTGCGACTTCAGGTAACCCCAAAGCCAATAATCGCACGGACTGAGGTCTGGGGACCTGGGATGCCAAGCATGAGGAAAGTGGCGGCTGAGCACACGATCATCACCAAACGACGCGCGCAAGAGATCTTTCACGTGTCTGGCAATATGTGGTGGAGCGCCTTCCTGCATAAACATTGTACGTTCCAGCAGAAGTTTATCAGCCAGGCTGGGGATGATGCGATTGTATAACATATCGGCGTACTCTCACCCGTCACGGTAGCAGTTTTGCTGTCCAGCGCCATCTGTCTCTCACTTTGGGAACTTTTTTTTATGCTAATAAAACCCCATGTCATTCCATGCATGTGTGTCAATTTTTACCTCTCTATCTACATTATTCCGTGGTTTATTAAGTTTTCAAATTTATACTGACTTTTTGATCACCCAGTACATTGAGCACGTCACATTTTATTTGGGGGTAATACTAAGAAGCGATGCGAAGTGGAACGAACATGTAAAAATCTCTGTTAGGATACGTGAATCGAAGACTCGAATATGTTGAAATGGTTCTGGAAAAGAGCAGCAAACGTAATTGCATACAAAACGCTGATGCGACCAATTCTCGAGTACTGTTCCAGACTTTGCAGTCCTTTTAAGTAGGCAAGGCAAAAGACATCGAACGAATCAAAGACGTGCTGTTATTATTACAACAGGACGATATAGCCCATATAGAGGTGTAATGGATATACACATACAATAATTTTCCTCTCGATCAGAGCTTGTATTCAGTCACGAACTACTCCATGGTTGACGGGACGTTAAACACCAAACAGCTATCAGCACTTGTTAGAAATGACAACGATAAAATTATAGACCGGGAATATCGATATTTTAAAGAAATCATAACAATAATCATAAACCGATGTGTAGTGTTCGTACGTCGATATAATCGATGCTTTTTCCCCGACATACAAGGCTTTCATAATTCTATTTTCCGTATACTTTTACTGCGTAATGGATGGAAATGATCCCTGTTTTTCACAAATCCTGTTAAATGCCTTGTCGTTGTGGTATTCCGTCCTAAGACTGCTCTGATGTAGCTCTGCATGCCAGTCAATATTCTGCAAGTCTGTTCCTCTCTGTGTAACTACAGGACCGTACATCAAATTTTAACCTACTCGTTGCACTATAGTCCGTGAGACGAGTGACTGATATTGACAGTTCAGGCGGGCAGACGGCTATGTTGTCGAACGTGGCTTACCCCACTCCGCGCCCTCTCACCACTTATACGCGTTCTCTAGCAGCAGAAACAAAAGCGTCGACATCATGCAGGTCGTATTTGAACGCGTGAATTTATTAATCCCGAAAAATGGAAGGGAGTTATTTAATATCTATCATAAAGGTATCTGTCAAACGTCAGAACAGAAACGAAAACTATTTTCACAAATCGTTGAACATTTGCAATTTTTGTTTCCTTGTTAAATATTAGCAATATTAGTTAATTATACAACGAGCGACGTAATAATTTACGAGTATATTAATAATTATAATCTTCCAGGCAGGAAGTCGTCATGTGTCGCTTATTCCCATGTACACACATACCACGATAAATGAGAACTCTTTCCCTTGCCACTATAAAAGTTTACCTTGGGTGTTCAGAATCGTTGTCTTGACTGGATACATTTGTTGAATACTCTCGAGGGCACTACCAACGGCCTTGCCGCAATGGTAACACAGGTTCCCGCTAGATGACCGAAGTTAGCGCTGTCTGGCTGGGCTAGCACTTGGATGGGTGACCATCCAGTCTGCCGAGCGCTGTTGGCAAGCAGGGTGCACTCAGCCCTTGTGAGGCAAACTGAGGAGCTACGTGATTGGGAAGTAGCGGCTCCGTTCTCATAAAGTGAGACGGCCGGGAGAGCGGTGTGCTGATCACATATCCCTCCATATCCGCATCCAGTGACGCCTGTGGGCTGAGGATGACACGGCGGCCGGTCGGTACCGTTGGGCCTTCCAAGGCCTGTTCGGACGAAGTCTAGTTTAAAGTTGAGGAGGGCACTTAGGCAATCTGAGCCTATGAGCAATTCCCTTCCTCTATCTCTTCTCATTCACCCTTGAGCTTCAAGGAAGACATAATGGTCTGGATCAAGATTGTAAATTAATTTGGTAAACGAACCGTGAGAAACTGTCAGGGAACAGTCGGATGCCTCTAATTACTTGGAGACATCAGTCTAAATAGCCCATAACTTGGGGAAAATTTATAAAACGCTTGTCTAAAGGCATAACCAAGAGTAAAAGATTCCTTGTGTTCTGTCACATCCAAAGATATTCCTGCTCTTACTAACAACCACTGGGGATGCTTGTTCGAACTCGGTGTCAGGACATTCGTGAGCATCACACCTAAGTTTGTGAAATCGTCCCAGGTCCGGACCGTAGATTATATCGTTGTCTCTCTGTGGTTGAGCAAAACGTGTTCAGATTCTGTTCGGGGAGTCAGATCAAATCCCAGCGATTGTGGGAACGACGTTCCTTTATAAACACATTATGATTACAGCCCAACGCGAAGTTGGATGTCGCCTGGTGGCCTTGCGGGCACGTGACGTGGTAACAAAAGTATGTAAGCGGAACAGACGCCTCCGGGGATCACCCTGCCGACCATATGGGCTGCAATGGGGAAATTCACTGTGACAGGCGACTTTGACAAAGGGAAAACTATGAAAGAGTATCTAGAAAACGGCGAAGTTGATGAAATGTTCACGTGCTACTAACGTGAGCTCTACGAAAAAGTAGAAGGCCAGTGAATCGGGCACTAGGCACTGAATGGTTGGACGTCCATGACTTCACAGAACTTGGAGTTCGGAGGCTTGTCTGCTCCGCAAAGTAGAATAGATGGTGATCTGTGGCATCTCTGCGGAAGGAGCACAGTGCCGGCGCACGCACAGCTGTTCCTGTGCACACCGTTCATTGTACATTGTTGAACATAGAGCTCCGCAGCACACCACCCCTACGTGTTCACATGTTGGCTCAACGACATGATCAATTACGATTGCAGTGGGCACGGAATCATCGGTATTCGACCGTCGATCAATGGAAACGTGTCGGCTCCTCGGGTGAATCACAATTTTGCTACACAAGGTCTATGGTCGTCTTCACAAACGCCATTATCGAGGTGAACGGCGGCTCGAAATGTGCAGCGCGCCACGGACGCTGGCTGGTGGGAGCAGTACTATGCTATGGGAGACATTATCCTACGCTTGCATGGGACCTGTGGTAGTAATCGAAGACACGCTATCAGTTGCGAACCACCTTTGTCAGTTGCGAACCACCTTTATCCCTTCATGGTCGATGTCTTCCCCGACGGCGATGCCATCTTTCAGAAGTATAATTGTGCATGTCTCGGAGCCATAGTCGTAATACAGTGGCTTGAGGAGCGTTACAGCAAACTCAAGTTGATGTCTCGGGAACCAAATTCACCTGATGTAAATCCTATGGGACCCATCTGGGTCGCTATCGGGCGCCATCACCGCGTACGGAAGTCAGTGGCCCGTTATTTACGCGAATTACATGACTTGTGCCTATACGTCTGATGCCACATACTTCCACAAACCTACCAACAAACTGTCGGATCTCTGATATGTAGAATCAGTGCTATATTTCGTTCCAAAGAGGAACAAACAAACTATTAAGCAGGTGATCATAACGTTTTGGCTCATCAGTTTAAGATTACCAATGGACATAACATCAAAAGTGAGGACCGCCTGATTGGCGAAGTGAAGAATTTCTACTACTTTTGATACAAAACAAATCGTGAGAGATGAAGCGAAGAAGACAAGATGAGACTATCACAGGTAGGTAGAGCGCTCATTGCTAAAACAAGTCTGCTAGTATAAAACATAGACCTTAATTTGAAGAACAAATTTCCGAGAATGTACGCCTTGAGCATGGCACTGAAAGGAAGCGAATCACGAGCAGTGCGAGAGTTAGTAAAGTAGAGAATCGAAGTGTTGGAGGTGTGATGTTACAGCAGAATGCTAAAAATTAAGTGCACTGGTAAGATAAGAAATGAGGATGTTCTTAGCAGAATCGGTGAGGAGAGGAACATATTGAAATCACTGATGAGAAGAAGGGACGCGTAGTCGTACATTAGGTGGTGGTGGTGGTTAGTGTTTAACGTCCCGTCGACAACGAGCTCATTAGAGACGGAGCGCAAGCTCGGGTTAGGGAAGGATTGGAAAGGAAATCGGCCGTGCCCTTTCAAAGGAACCATCCCGGCATTTGCCTGAAACGATTTAGGGAAATCACGGAAAACCTAAATCAGGATGGCCGAAGACGGGATTGAACCGTCGTCCTCCCGAATGCAGTACATTAGGTAATAGCTTGCGCGGTACTAGAGGGAGCTCTAGAGGGCAAAAATAGTAAGGGAAGAGGCGAGGAAATTGAAATGGAAGTCAGAAGGTTGGAGCAATGACGAAAAAGCAAGCAAATTCAGTTTTAAGTTTGAAAGACGGCGGGCATTAGTCAGACACGACAAACACTTGCAAACTTGCAGAAATTTCCTTTGTGTCGATATACAGGGTGGTTATAAACAGTATGAAAAGCTTATACTGGTGTTGCAGGGGAGGTTGTGCTGGGAATAACTGTTAAGAAAAAAATTCGATACGTTGATTAGATTGACGTTAGCCAACTAGGCCGTCGTGAGCGGAGATTCAAGCTTTTGTTCCGCCAGGCGCTAAAATATGGTAATGCAGTGACATCTGTGAGTCCGTGAATTAGCAACTGTTACAATACTCATTACCAGTTAAGATCTGGCTTTTCCGAAGTGATGAATTTAAGTTAGATGAGTAAAAATTTTTTTTTTTTTTTTTTTTTTTTTTTTTTTTTTTTTCCCTCCTCGAATTTGCGTGCGCAACGACCTGATTGGCTAACTTCGATGCTAAATAACTCACAAACCGCGCAACATATCGATTTTTTTCTCAACAATTGTTTCTCAGCTCAACCTCCCCTGCAACACCCTTACAAGCTTATCAGACTGTTTCTGACCACCCTGTAGTGTTCTCGGTAAAAATATCTTTGTATTTATGTTGTAATCAAAGTGGTTTTGTTGTTCGATTCGATCGTCGTGTCACTGATTCTATTTTTGTTCGATTCGATCTTCGTGTCACTGATTCTATTTCTTATATGGTTACTCGTAGCCTTTTTTTTATACCCAAGCTACAATCAACAGTTTCTCAACCATACCACCATGAGCAACATATTACATTTCTTGAGCCCACAGAAAGCGTAAGTATAAACAAGACAAAACTATTTCTTTGGTGTGTCGAATTGAATTTTCTAAAGGCATAAAGGCGGCTCCCTTTCCCCGAGGTGCGTAATTCACACCCAAACAAACCTTCGTTAGCTTCCTGCCGTTAATGACCGAGGCAAACATAGAGTGGAATGGTGGCTGTAGTACGTCTCGGGAGTTTATGATCACGGTCAACAGCCGTGGTCCATTCCCTGTATATATAAAACTGTAATATTTAAAGAGGCACAGGGAACTAGTCATCCGCTTTATCGTAACCGTCGCCACGTTACAGAGTGCCTATGTTTTCATGCTCGCACGCTTTCTCATACGAGCAGTACGTTACATTCATATGAAAAATAGAATTTGTTATCACACGTCAGATTTCTGAACGTCAGTACGATGGAGGTAGGAGGAAGGATATTTAAAAATTATTGTTGGACTTGAAAGAAGTGTATTCTGAAACAAGTATGCCACTTGATGATGCACTATAAGGAGCTTTCTCTAAAAACTTAAACTTCACGGTGTCACAATTCACATTTAAACTGATAATTTTATTCTACATTAAGTACTACAAAATTTATGCCTTCTATCGAGTTGCAGCTTCTACTGTTTCAAGTAGCGTTGCCTGAGCTGTGGGAGTTACTCCAGCCACAGTTTACACCCAAGCTCTTGCATCTGGTAGATAAGGCAGACTGAGTAACCTCCATAAGCTACGCAAACAAGTTCTCCACGTACGTGTGCACCACCATTACTCCCATACGCAAACATAGGGGCTACACTCGTCTGGTGTGAGACGTTCCCTGGGGGGTCCACCGGGGGCCGAAACGCACAATAACCCTGAAAGAGTGGTTCGGTGTGGGGCGACGGAGGGGTGAAGTGGGCTGCGGTAGTCGTCGTGGGGTTGTGGACCAATGCGGCTGCGGCGGGGACGGAGCCTCTCCGTCGTTTCTAGGTCCCCGGTTAACATACATACAATACAATACAATACAATACAATACAAACCTCCATAAAATTTCTGATAGACATATTAACGCTGAGTGGCAGTGTCGGGTTCTTTGTTGTAGCACAGGACACATAATAAACAGGACATACGTTCGATAATTCAAACACAGTGTTATTGCAAGCGCAAGATACGTAATTATAATAAATTGTATGTATACGGGCAGTTGTTAATTCGTTAACATACCTAGAAAAGTTTTAAGTATCATCTCCAAAACATAAGAGTTACGTTATTTTAGTACATACAGGAATCAGCCACTTTATCTTTTTTTTATTTAAGCTAATTCGCTTTCCCGGCTTTCACCCATCTTCAATTAACGTAATACATATTTGCATCTTCAGTCAGTCCACAGTTACAACAGTGACAGCAAACTGGATGCTGCTGTGGCCTATGCAAAATAACAATTCTGTTTATCTACTACACTTCGCGAGTTGATTATTTATGATACATAGCATTTTATGTGTACTTACTTTCTACTATGCTTGTTGTTATTCCGATTTTCGCGTTTATGAATGTGTCAAACACTTTTTTTTTTTACTTCTATTTGGCACAAAAAGAGCCCAGCATACACCATGTCGTCGATTGACACCTTTGTTTACATCCAAAAAATATATCTATTGTCAAAGATTATATTTTGACTACAGGTTCTGCTATGGTCGAAGTTATATACTTCTTATAGGTTCTACATGAGTAAAATACCTGATATTATCCAGCATGAATATGCTGAGTACTCTGTGTAGTTATTTAACAAGTGTATTAGTGACTATGTAGAAGTACATTATTTTTATTTTTTAAATATTCCATAAAATTAATTAAACAGTCACTAATGCGCTTATTTAATAGCCATGCTATTACCTTACCTTACAGTACCTTAGCACATTCATGCTAAACAATTTCAGTTATTTTTAGTCATACACAACCTATGAGCAACCTAGAACTTTGACCATAGCAGAACCTGTAAGCAAAAGATAATCTTTGACCATAAATGTATTTTTCGGATGCAGACAAAGATGACAGTCGGCAACATGGCGGACACTGGGTTGTTTTTATGTAAAAAAGGAGTAAAAAAAGTGTTTGTGCCACGTCCATAAACGCGAAAATCGGAATGACAATAAGCACAGTAGAAAGTAAGTACACTTAAAAAGCTGCATATCATAAATAAACAATCCGCGAACTGCAGTAGTTACACAAAACTGTTATTCTGCGCAGGGCAGCTACAGAATCCAACTTGCAGTCGATGGTGTAACTACGTAGTGACTGAAGACTTAAATATGTATTACGCGAATTGAAGACAGGTAAATGTAAATGTCGTGTGACTAGGGCCTCCCGTCGGGTAGACCGTTCGCCGGGTGCAAGTCTTTCGATTTGATATCACTTCGGCGACTTGGGCGTCGATTGGGATGAAATCATGATTATTAGCACAATACAACACCATGGCCCTGAGGTTACAGCCCGAAATGCGTATTAACTTAAATAAAAAACACGCAAGAAAGTGATTGGTTGCTGTATTTATTAAAATAATATAATCTGCAGCCACGGAGCTCACCATCCAATAAACTGGATACATTACAGAGTTGCGTAGTTAATTTTTTGATAGTTTTCAGGTACTTGTCCGCAGTCTTGGCAAACCTTCAAGTACAAAATTGTTAAGGCTTTCGTGGCCACTTGTTGACAAACTGCCTATTGGCTTCTGTCTCGGGTTCTTGGGCCGACGTTCATCTAATGATTTTACTAACGTTTCGCCAGCACGAGTTGCTGTCATTGTCAAAGCTTCACCCTCCATTGCCGGTGGTGAACTGGAGCCGAGCTCGCGGCCGCAGACTATATGTACCTGGCGCGCCAACGTCCTAGGGCTTCTCCTCGGTCATTTCCGGTGCGGTTCTCCTCTTGCTACTTGCGACGGTCGTTCGCTGCAGTACAGGAAGCCAGGATCCGTTTACCTTAAGGCTTTCCTGTTTCTTGTGTAAGTTGTTCGCGTGTTTTTATATTTCTACAGCTTCTCTGAACAAGCGGGTGTGACAGTGCTTCTCTACAGCCTGAACTTCCGTGTCGGCGAATTTTATTTCGTGGTCGGTCTCACTCAGTGCGTGCTGCGCCCAGAGTGACGGACAGAATCGACCGTATATTGCGCAAACACGGCGTAAAGACGATTTTCAAACTGACAAGGAACATCAGAGAGTGTCTTATATCGGCAAAGGAGAAAAGGGACCCACTTCCAACGTCGAGAATATACCGTATACCATGTACATGCGGAAAAATTTATGTCGGAATGACTGGAAAATCAGTCGCCGACACGGAAGTTGTGGCTGTAGAGAAGCACTATCAAACGCGCTTGTTCAGAGAAGCTGTAGAAACACAAAAACACGCGAACAGTTTGAACAAGAAAGAGGAAAACCTTAAGGTAAACGGCTCCTGGCTTCCCGTACTGCAGCGAACGACCGTCGCAGGTAGCAAGAGGAGAACCGCACCGGAAATGACCGCGGAGAAGCCCTCGGACGTTGGCGCGCCAGGTACATATAGTCTGCGGCCGCGAGCTCGGCTCTAGTTCACCACCGGCAATGGAGGGTGTAGCTTTGACAATACCAGCCACTCGTGCTGGCGAAACGTCAGTAAAATCGTCAGATGAACGTCGGCCGAAGAACCCGAGACAGAAGCCAGTAGGCAGTTTGTCAAACCTTCAAGTCTTCGCCCCACGGTACCTTAGTACGCCTCTAGAGGACCCAAAACATAATAGCGCAGCCGAGCGATAAGCGGTGGGGGACTGTTTCATTTTCCTTTGTCTCCGTTTAGGCTAGCCGTGTGCCGTAGCACTTTTGTTCGATTTGCCTGAAAAGCTACGGCTGAGACTGCCTCAACCAAACTTCATCGCTGAATTTCGCGACACATGTATTGATACTGCTGACCAGACTGGTCGGCTGTTTGCAACCGACACGTAACAAGTACCGTTTTTGTCTTGTGTGCAGGGGTGTGCCTGGTGGAGTCTGAGAGCGGCGGCAGAACGGACAAGAGGGGCCCTCGCAACAAGAACGGGAGCTACGACTACGGCTTGTTCCAGGTGAGTGGACTACTGCCTCCCATCCGTACTGGACAACCGGTTCTCCCACTCGTCTTCTTGTTATAATTGTCAGTAAGGCACGTATTTCATGGCTGACTCCTTCTGTTCCACAGATCAACAGCAAGTACTGGTGTGGCATCGGCAAAGTGGCAGGTGACTGCCGTCTCAAATGTGAAGGTAAGACGCGAGACTAAATGCTGCTGTAGCTGTTTGTCCTACATAGTGTGACAACAAGGTCATCAGCGTCCATACATAAATCATTGCAATCATCTTCAACTTTTGTAGTCCTGTCTTCCTTAGTTGCGTGTAATATTACGGTATATTGATAATTTTTACTTATGGACCGTCTGCACCATACATACACACACACACACACACACACACACACACACACACACACACACACACACGCAAACGCACACACAAATGCATACACAAACAGAGCTCAGATACTTCAATAATTACACTCGAAAGTTCGGCAATAACATTCGATCTTTGGCAAAAACATTTGACAGTCGGCAACAGAAACCAAAACATTGCATTGAAGCAAGCGTTCAGTTCATAGTGCTGTGGAATGTGGGAAAAAAACCGCAAACTGGCATTCATAAGAAGAAGAACAACACCAAAAATGCAACAGGAGCGTAATATGGAAGAAATTGTCCACGCAACCTGTAAGTACAGTTCAAAACATTACTACTTAATAGGAAATACCAAACCACCAGAACTGTTTATAACCTATAGGTACAGTCACAAAAATGTAAATTAAATAGCAAACATATGTACATATTCCAGGCCACTGATGATGCCTTGCAGAAAATAAAGGCGAAACGCGTATGGCACTAAAATTGTGTTTTATTCAGTTGCTGTCTGACGGTCCATAAGTAAAAATTATCAATATACCGTAACATTGCAATCATCGTCATTCGTTTAACATCCACTAAAAGATAAAGGAGTCCCAGAGAGGAGTGGCGTCCAGCGATACGAATCCTGTTGCTCCTGCATGTACGAGGTCTGTTCAAAAAATTCTGGAACATTCGTAATTTCGCACCAATGGCGCGTTGCAGCGAGGTGCGGTTGGCATCCCTGCACACGCTTGGGTTTCAAGTCTAACTGCCAGAACTTTCATTCTTGTATGTCTGTTAGTTATTGCTCAGTGCTGTGTTTAGTAGAATGTTGTGTCGCACAGTTTGCGCATTTCGAGATAGCAGAATTAGAGAAGCACTAAACCTTTACAGAGACTCACCAAACAATGCAGTAAGTCTACGGTGACGAATGTGTAAGCCATACTCAAGTGTTGCGAACGGCTCACACGGTTTAAAAATGGCTGGACGGAAGTTAAAGATGATCCTCATTCAAGGCGGTCTTCGACGTCTGCCGACGACGCTCATGTCAGGAACATCAACGAAATTGTGAATGCGATTCGAAGACTGACTGTCCGAGGGATTGCAGACGAGTGCAGCATTTCACTTGGATGACGTAATGAAATCCTAACACAGCATCTTGGAATGCACGGTGTTGCCGCCAAGTTCGTTCCACGGCTCATGAGTCAAAACCAAAAAGACCTTCGCCTCGCAGTCTGTGAAGAACTGTCGGATCGTACAAATGAGACCGAAATGTTTCTTAAAAGAACCACAACTGATGATGAGACGTGCGTCAAGACGTAATGACGTTGAGACCAAGGTTCAGTCTCCACAATGGGTCGGGAAAGGTTCTCCGAGACCGAAAAAACCTCATCTGGTCAGGTCAAACGTCAAAGCCATGCTGATAGCTTTGACTTTGAACGATTGTTCATCATGAATTTGTGCCACAGGGACAAACTGTTAATCGATGGTACTATCGGAACGAGTTGCGACGCCTGCGAGAAAATGTGAGAAGGAAACGGCCTGAAATGTGACGAGACAATTCACGACTCTTGCATCACGATAACGCACCCGCATATTCATCCCTGTTGGTGCGTGACTGTTAAGCAAAAAACTAAACCACTGTGCTGTCTCATCCTCCTTACTCTCCAGACCTGACCTCTGCTTTTTTTTTATTTTTTTTTTTATTTCCGAAGTTGAAAACCCTGTTAGAAAGGCGAAGATTTGCAATGATAGACGAGATAAAAGAAAATTCGCCGACAGCGCTTCGCGCGATCCAGCAAGAAGGATACCAAGAGTGGTTCAGGAACTGGAAACGGCGTTGGGTGTGGTGTATCAAATGTGCAGGAGATTATTTCGAAGGAGACCATGCACAACAAGTAAAAGGTAAGTGTAGAAAATTTTTGCAGGCAAAGTTGTGGAACTTTCTGAACAGACCTCGTATGCTTCCTGATGTCACCTACCTACATTAGCCGGCCGGTGTGGCCGTGCGGTTCTAAGCGCATCAGTTTGGAACCGCGTGACCGCTACGGTCGCAGGTTCGAATCCTGCCTCAGGCATGGATGTGTGTGATGTCCTTACGTTAGTTAGGTTTAAGTAGTTCTAAGTTCTAGGGGACTGATGACCTCAGTAGTTAAGTCCCATAGTGCTCAGAGCCATTTGAACCATTTTTACCTACATTACATTTCGCTCAGTCTCTATTTTGAACTCTGTTTGGGTATTCAGCTAGTGGTGCTGTCCATATAGCGCGATATTTTGGCGAGCTAACTTGTTTATCAGCAGACGGCAATAGTGTAACGTTCGTCAATGATGAGATTACTAGAGACGGGGATTATGCTTAAATGTGAAACTGTAATAAACGAAGGTGGTCGTAACTTTTCCAAGAAGTCATCCGGGAGTTTTCGTTAATCCATCTCGTGACATCACTGAAAACCTAACTCAGAATGCTAAATGAGGCTTTCAATCCCGCCCTCTACTAAGTGACTGAACGCAGATGAAAAACATTAAAAGCACATCTATCTTCAGGATGTTACTAACGTGGGTCTTTGAATCGTATAAGGGAAAAACGGCGTGGGATACTAAATTTCAGACTGCAGGTCACACACCGAGAAAGAATGAACATATTAGACAACAATGTGAGAAGTACCAATGAGAGAATTACTATAAATGAAGTCACTGAAATCATGATAGGACAAACGGAATTAAAATGAGGAATGGAAACTGTATACAGTAGGTGTACGCATTAATTGTTGAATTACTAACTTCCATTCCTGTTCCTAGCTTCTCCTAGGAATACAAAGATTAATATCTACAAGTAACTTCTTTTTCTATATTGTGAGGTCTATTTGTATCGTCTCTAACCTACCTGTTTGTTAGAAGAGACAATGTGAACCCGGGGAAATCTTGTCACACGTTTCAAAGCGCTATGAGATGAAACGAGCATGTGAGAACTGGCGAGAATGGTCTACTTCTGTTTACTGGGAAAATTTTAGGAAAGAGAGTTTCATGTGTTAAGGAAATGAAATGAGCGTATGTAATTGTTAGCCGGGAGGCCCCGTGCGGGGGAGTCGGACGCCGTATCGCAAGTCCTTTTTAGATGACGCCACTTCGGCGACTTGCGGGTCAATGATGATGAAAATGATGAAGGAGGACACACAACACCCAGTCCCCTGCCGAGACTCGAACCCGGGCCCCCTGCGTGATAAGCGTAAACGCTACCGCTAATCTACGGAGGCGGACAGCTGTAAAGGAGACCGCATGTAGGACGCTGGTGCAACCTATCCTCGAACACTGCTCGATTGTTTGGGATCCGTACCAAGTCGGATTGAAGGAAGACATGGAAGCATTTCAGAGGCGAGCTGCTAGATTTGTTAGTGGTAGGTCCGAACAACACGAAAGTGTTACGGAGATGCTTCTGGAACTCAAATGGGAATCCCTGGAGGGAAGGCGACGTTGTTTTCGAGAAACTTTATTGAGAAAATTTAGAGAACAGGCATTTGGAGCTGACTGCCCAACGATTCTATTGCCATCAACATACATTGCGCGTAAGGACCACAAAGATAAGAAACGAGAAGTCAGGGCACATACGGAGGGGTATAGACAGTCGTTTCCCCTCGTTGTATTTCCGAGTAGAATGGGAAAGGAAATAACTTGTAGACCCTTAGCCAAGAAACGTGGTTAGCGGAGCATATATGTAGATGTAGATCTAACAAAGGCCGACAGAGAACGGTAACAAATGAAAAGTGAAAGCGAGAAAGATGACAGACAGCGTCTAAATACATCTGAATGCTGTGCTGCCTGACAATAAAACGTGAAGCACACAGAAGGGAAGGAGGAAACGAAATGAAAGTTCAAGCGGGTGAGGGGTATGTGATTACAATATCGAATCTAATTTCCAAAGAACTTGGCAGTATGAGCCCACTTATCAGTATGACATTGCACTCCCAATGGTCTGGACGCATGCACTGACTGAATTTGGAAGCGTGTCATAAACCCGTTGTATACTTTCCTGAGGCAAGCTCCATCACAGCTGTACTAACTGGTCCTTGATATTCCTCCATAATGACATTAGCAAGGAGTTGACGACCAGCTGGTCACACATACGTTCTTTCGGTGACAGATCTGGGATACTGCTGCCCATCGGAGTACCTCAGTATCACGTAAACATATCATAGAGACACGTGCCATGTGCGGATGAGCATTGTCCTGTTGAAAAATGGCACGACGATCCTGTCGCATGAGAGGTAACACATGAGGACGCAGGATGCCGTGACGTACCGGTGTGCCGCCGGAGTTCCATCAGTGTCTACCAGCCGCGGCCTGAAGTCATGTCTCAAATCTCCCCACGCAATGACGCCAGGAATAACACCGTTGTGCCTCTCCAAAACACTGAAAGAATGGGACTTCTTCCAACCCTGTCGCCACACCCGCCGCCGATGGTAACCTTAGGTAGTGCATGATTCAGCGCTGAGCACAGTGCGACGACATTCATCAGCAGTCCTTTCTTCCCGGACATGACATCACACCAAACGCAGCCGTTTTTGTTGTGGTGTTAGCAGCAAGCTACATAAGTGGCGGCAATTCCCTAGTCCGCCTGATGCTAGTCTTCGCCTAATGGTGTGTGATGACACAGAATTCCCTCCTGTTCTCGGATGGCAGGCGCAGATGTGTAGGTGTTACGATGTGCTTGGTGCACAATACGGCGATTCTCCATTTGGTGCGTAGACTTGGCAGACCAGAACTTTTACAATGGGTATGCCTGTTATGACGTTTTCATACAGTCCAGCGTCGGCCACTGTTACATCCGAACGTCCCACAAACTGGATATTGGACGACTCGACGAGCCAGCCAAATGGGGAAACACTAAGAAGCAAACTGCTTCAGGTGCTGATGACGCTGTCTCACACGAGTACACAGCAACTCCTCCACAGCGATCACCCAAGGTCTGACACTGTTCACGCCCCTTATATACCTCGCCAGGCTTGACAACAATACTAAAATACTAAACACGCAAAATTGCAACTCTAATCACTTACATGGCTCCTGATGGCGCGTATGTATACGAAGCTGCATAGAGAAATGTCCATGTATTCTGGGTGTTTCTTTTTTGACAGGTAGTGTAGTTTGGACCACGCAATTTCCAGATGGAGACAAATGCAACAACTTCTAATTCATATCTCTTTATGAGTTTCTATTGTCTATAACTGTCTGCTCTGTTGCGTCGGTGCCAGAGTAAATGCATCGAATCTGGCCCAGTCATAATATACTGTATCAATATTTTGTGAACGCGAGAGTATGCCAAAGAACAATTTCATACGATCTGGTTGCCCCCTCCGTTCCATTCACAACTGCCTGGAGAAACTCATTCTCACATCGTGAGCAGTGTAATGATCAAATCGGATTCCGAATTCATGTGAGCTTTACTTTGTGCGATCAATTAAATTGGAATTTTGCAGGAGAGTGTTGTGTTACGTCAGGTTTCCGCGTCTTGTGAAACAATACTACCAGCTAGAATAAACCACGCAGACGGCTATAACCGGATACTGATGTACCTTCACTGTAAACAACGTAACAGAAAATCACCCGTTTATAGCCTCGACTATAAGTGCGCGTGAGAAGCGCGTTTATAAATATTTCGGTAGTAAAAGTCGCCTGCAAGGGTAATTTGTGGAGAGCGAGAGAGTTCAAATATTTAGAGATAAGTAACGACCGGTTCATCTCACAAATATCTGGGCCGTAACGATCTTCGCGTTGCCTCTATTCCGTTATGGGGCATTCAGCTCACACCGCAGAAGAGTTTTTCCAACGCTTCTCAAATGACGGAACAGCTACCGTTCTGTCGGGTCATTAGGGCAAGCCGGCCAGTTGACACGGCTTTTCAATGCACGCTTTATGGGTCTCAATGCGTTGGCCTAGCAGCGTATGGGTTACAATTCCTGTATTTCTCTCCTTTTTTTCCACGCCTTCTGGGGACGTGGAGCCTACAACATCCGTTCAAAAGGTTCCGACACAAATTTTATTCCTGGAGCTTAACACTTTGCCGTTTGCACGTCTCGTACGAATTTATTAGCTTGGCGGCGGCAGCGCTAATTCGGATTAGTTGACTTGTCGCCGGCCGTTCTTGACGTTATCGGGAGATTATAAATTGTTAAGTTTTACTAATCTCATCGTTAGTTCTCATAAGTTCTCAACTCTGTTCCCCTACTTTCATGAAATTTCGAAGATATACATACGTAAATAAATACAAAATTTTTTTGTTTCATATATTTGTCTATTTGCATTGTTTTTGGTACTTAGTATTTCTCTTTCATATGATATGCAGCAAAACAGTCTCCAAGATGTAACGCAACTTCACAAGACTTGCACATTAACTTGTTCTATTTTTGTTTTGTTTTTGGAACATACATGGCAGTTTCTTCGTTTCGGAAATACGTAGGCCTATAAGTTGGTGTTGTTTTATGTGACCGGAAAGTCTGTCAATCGGATCAAGATGAGACGTACGTGATGTAGTGACAACCTCCAATATTTGCTCCACGTATTCATCGTAAATAATCGTATCGTCTCTTTCGTCTGCCGTGATGAAAGGGCACAAGTACTTATAAAAACAAAAAAAACTTGTTAACGTTGTAATTTATTGTCACCTAAACAAAACACCAACAGAATCCAAAAGATACTAAAGTGCTGTCGCCGGCCACTGCGCGATACTATGCTCACACCACTGTGGTGTCGCCGGACACTGAGCGATACTAACAAGGGAACCTCCCCATCGCACCCCCATCAGATTTAGTTATAAGTTGGCACAGTGGATAGGGCTTGAAAGACTGAACACAGATTAATCGAGAAAACAGGAAGAAGTTATGTGGAACTATGAAAAAAATAAGCAAAATATACAAACTGAGTAGTCCATGTGCAAGATAAGCAACATCAAGGAGAATGTGAACTCAGGAGCGCCGTGGTCCCGTGGTTAGCGTGAGCATCTGGGGAACGAGAGATCCTTGGTTCAAGTCTTCCTTCGAGTGAAGATTTTAATTTCTTTATTTTCGCAAAGTTATGATCTGTCCGTTCGTTCATTGACGTCTCTGTTCACTGTAATAAGTTTAGTGTCTGTGTTTTGCGACCGCACTGCAAAACCGTGCGATTAGTAGACGAAAGGACGTGCCTCTCCAATGGGAACCGAAAACATTTGATCGCAAGGTCATAGGTCAACCGATTCCTCCACAGGAAAACACGTCTGATATATTCTATACGACACTGGTGACGGCATGTGTTTCACATGACAGGAATATGTTGTCGTCCCACCTAACTTGTACACTTGGCGAATGGGTAAAAAGATTCTTCTACCTTGCCCGATTTAGGTTTTCTTGTGGATGTGATAATTACTTCCAAAAAAGTGATGAAAACGTAAGAGTTTGCCACATAAACTGCAACAAATGAATGCAACAGTTTCACAGTCGCACAGTTTTGCCTGTGCTCTATTAAAACATATGTTTTTAACGTTTTCAAATTTTTCCGTGTGTAGACCGTCAAATCCTGCATATGTCCAAGCAAAACTGAACATGTCCTGGAATTTTGGAGAGCGAAGTTGATTATGTGTGAGTGCCTGAACTTTGATAATTGTCTGAAAACAAAAAATTAAAATTTTCATTCGAGGGTAGACTTGAACCAAGGACCTCTCATTCCGCAGGTGTTTACGCTAACCACGGGACCACAGCGCTCCTGAGCTCACATTCTCGTTGATGTTGCATATCCTGCGCATGGACTACTCAGTTTGTATATTTTGCTTATTTTTTTCATAGTTCCACACAACTTCTTCCTGTTTTCTCGATTGATCTGTGTTCAGTTTTTCAAGGCCTATCCACTGTGCCAACGTATAACTAAATCTGAGGGGGGTGCGATGAGGAGGTTCCCTTGTAAGCAGACGACACCATTGTGGTGTCGCCGGACGGCAGAGTGCTAAGCGACGTCAACGCAGCAATTGCGGTGCAACTTGCGCTAACAACTGCAAACAACATATGTATATTCGACCAGGCAGCTCTCAGAAGGCAGTGCTACGTAGTAGACGTGTGTCCGTAATGTGTCTGTTGATGTGTCACAAATGGTGATGGAACAATATCTCTAACTCAGCTGTTCGTGTAAAGGGTCAACGCTTTGATGACACAACCGATACTGAAGCCAGTATTATGCGAAAGTTAGTCAACATCCCAACGAAGAGCTTTTCTGGCAGTTTCACACGGATGTATACACGTTCTGCGCGTTATGCTCAAGTGGGGTACACTCAGTACAACACCTGAAGCATTAAAACCATCTTAATAACTTTTCTCTGTTTTTTATTGATAGTCTCGAAACTGTTTGGACTGACTGGATATAGTCTCATATGTGGCAGAGACTTGCTGATCGTAAGTTCTGCAGTTCAACGGTTCCGCGAGCGTCGTTCTGGTTCTCACGTCGGTCTGTCTCCATCTGTCTGCCGAAGTGCTAGGCGTATTGAACACTCTTGAAGGTAGCAGGAACAAAGTCAATTGACGAATTACTTAGAGGTGCGCGAGGTGTGTGTGTGTGTGTGTGTGTGTGTGTGTGTGTGTGTGTGACAGATAGTGGGCGAGAGGGGAGTGGCAGCAGTAGCAGGAGTGGGAAAACGACACTTCCTTTAACAAAAAGAAAGAAAAAACAATTATTAGTACAAACAGTTTTGTTGTTTCTCAAAGTTATCTTTAATACAATTTATACACATCTGCATGGGTCTGAACTACTTCTACAAACTTTTTCCGCTCTAATGTCGGTACATCAGAAACATGAGTTTGGAAGGATTCGTTAGGTGCCTGGCCAGGGCGTAGGCTCTTTGAGATGAGGGAACAAACACAAGTAGTTACGTAATAGACCAGGTGAATATGGATAATGAGACATTAATTCTATGTTTTTGATGGTCAAACAATGACGCATCGTGGGACAGCTGGCATGGTGATGATGATGAATGATGCGACGTTTTTCATTGTTTCTCCTGTGTTTAATCGGTGACTTGTCATCAACAAACTGCTGTTTACTATTCAGTATTAACTGATCTTCGATCCTCTAAATCAGTGACCGCGACATGTCCAGTGCAGCAATAGCAACAAGCAATCTCCTTCATGAGCGAGCTTCGCAAACAAAGACTGAGCTTCGCAAACAAACCAGTTCCGTTGGTCTCTGTTGTTAACACCAAACAGTTGACTGCATGAATAGACTTTGAATTTTCTCACTCAAATTTGTTAAGCATTCCTTAAGCATTCCCCTTCTGGTTATGGGGATATCTGAAATATCGGGCCTACCAGGGATGTATCTGGATTCTTACTGATCTGAAGAATCGCATGCCATGATATATCGCTGAGGTTACGCTGGATATGCTGCAAGCAACTGTCAACCATGCCGTGTTACGGATGCAATGCATTGCTGAGTTGGGAGACCAAACTGAACACATGCTGTAACTTGCGACCATGTCCGAATAAATGTGCCAGAACCTCCGCTGTCATGTGTTTGAGCGTTTATCCTCTTTTCCTGCATCCACATCACATTCTGACTGCTTTTTTCAGCATACTTCGCGAGCGCAGCGACTAATGGAACATAAGCCTACGATGTTTCAGCGTCCTCTGATGTATACAGCCCGCACTGTAGCACTCACAAACCCAACAGTAATTTCAACCATTGTTTGGGACCTTGTTTCGATGTCTCAAAACCGATTATGAAATATTGCGAATATATGAGGCGATGTTGTAAGCGTACTGCTCACCTTAACCAGGGTGGTGAACTGTTTCTTCCGCTGGTGATCCTCTTTGAACTGCGGAACGTCTAGTGCGATCGGACGTCATGTTTGAGTCTGCAGTGGGCAGTCTGGAGCCGGAGTACGGACGCGATGTCGCGTTAAAGACATGAAAATAAGTATCATAGAAAAGAGTCGAAACTACACTCATGCTCATAAATTAAGGATAATTGCAGGCCGTGCGGTTCTGGGCGCTACAGTCTGGACCCGAGCGACCGTTACGGTCGCAGGTTCGAATCCTGCCTCGGGCATGGATGTGTGTGATGTCCTTAGTGTTGTGGATTGGCAAGAGGGCCAACCCACTAATGTAAGAGGAAGCCGAAAGGCACGCGTTTTAGCTCACGCAAGCTGGCGTGAGGTCTGGAACAGGACAAGGAAGTTGGACTAGAAAAAAAAACGATGTAGCTGGTGGAATACTTAACTTTAATCCATTAATGTTGAACGTAGCTCTTGTCTGAACATTCTTTACAATATCAATAGCAACTGATAATGGCGCCTTGCTAGGTCGTAGCAAATGACGTAGCTGAAGGCTATGCTAACTATCGTCTCGGCAAATGAGAGCGTAATTTGTCAGTGAACCATCGCTAGCAAAGTCGTCTGTACAACTGGGGCGAGTGCTAGGAAATCTCTCTAGACCTGCCGTGTGGCGGCGCTCGGTCTGCAATCACTGATAGTGGCGACACGCGGTTCCGACGTATACTAACGGACCGCGGCCGATTTAAAGGCTACCACCTAGCAAGTGTGGTGTATGGCGGTGACACCACACTTAGGTTAGTTAGGTTTAAGTAGTTCTAAGTTCTAGGTGACTGATGACCTCAGAAGTTAAGTCGCATAGTCCTCACAGCCATTTGAACCATTTTGATAATTGCAGAATGTGGTGCCACACAAACTGGCGCTAATAGCATAGGCACATAGGAAACACACACGACACAGAACTATGAGTCCACGGTTTTGCTGATAACTTGAGAAAACAGTCCCGAAAGACATGTGCTACAAAACGCCACTGTTTCCTGTGCATATACCCCGACATCAATATCGGATATGATCCCCATGCACACGTACACAGGCCGCACAACGGGTTGGCATACTCTGTATCAGGTGGTCGAGCAGCTGCTGGGGTATAGCCTCCCATTCTAGCACCAGTGCGTGTCGGGGCTCCTGAAGTGTCGTAGGGGTTTGAAGACGTGCAGCAATACGTCGACCGAGAGCATCCGAGACGTGTTCGATGGGATTTAGGTCCGGAGAACAGGCAGGCCACTCCATTCGCCTGGTATCTTCTGTTTCAAGGTACTCCTCCACGATGGCTGCTCGGTGGGGTCATGCGTTATCGTTCATCAGGTGGGACCCATTGCACCCCTGAAAAGGCGGACATAATAGGGCAAAATGACGTTCCGACAACCTGACATGTTACAGTTCCTCTGTCAAAGACATGTAGGGGTGTACGTGCACCAATCATATTACCACCCCACACCATCAAACCACGACCTCCATACAGATCCCTTTCAAGGACATTAAGGGGTTAATATCTGGTTCCTGGTTTACGCCAGATGAAAACCCGGAGAGAATCACTGTTCAGACTATACCTGGACTCGTCCGTGAACATAACCTGGGACCACTGTTCCAATGACCATGTACTGTGTTCTTGACGCTAGTCTTTACGGGCTCTTCTGTGACCAGGGGTCAGTGGAATACACCTTGCAGGTCTACGGGCGAGTAAACCATGTATGTTCAGTCGTCTGTAGACTGTGTGTCTGGAGACAACTGTTCCAGTGGCTGCGGTAAGGTCCCGAGCAAGGCTACTGCAGTACTCTGTGGCCGTCTGCGGGGACTGATGGTGAGATATCGGTCTTCTTGTTGTGTTGTACACTGTGGACATCCCGTACTGTAGCTCCTGGACACGTTTCCTGTCTGCTGGGATCGTTGCCATAATCTTGAGAACACACTTTGTGGCAACGGAGGGCCCGTGCTACGATCTGATGTGTTTGACTAGCCTCCAGTCGCCCCTGATAACGTCATCAATATGTGTTCTTTGAGCCATTTTCAACAAAAAGAAAATGTTCAAATGTGTGTGAAATCTTATGGGACTTAACTGCTAAGGTCATCAGTCCCTAAGCTTACACACTACTTAACCTAAATAATCCTAAGGACAAACACACACACCTTTGCCCGAGGGAGGACTCGAACCTCCGCCGGGACCAGCCGCACAGTCCATGACTGCAGCGCCTCCGACCGCTCGGCTAATCCCGCGCGGCCATTTTCAACACACAGTACAATTAACACGTTAGGAAATGTCTGCACATTTATTCGCTGCACTGTACTCTGACATGCAGCAACACACCTGCCAGAGCCACCGTGCGACGACCGCAGGTCAAATGCAACGTATGGTCATACCCCGAGGCGATTTAAACCTGCAAACCGCCCACCAGAACGTTGTTTCACCCTGTATCGGCATTATCGTTAATTTATGAGCAAGAGTGTATATCGCGAGTGATTTATGCAGAATATGTCTTACGTCGATTATCTACACAAGTTATCTGCCGTATATTTCGATATGGATGTGAAGGCCAATGTTAGGGATTCTGATACGGATTTTGCTACCAGATAGACTAATTCATGTAGGAGGTTTGTATCATTACATATTATAAATAAGTCGTCTGGGTGTAGACGCAAGCGAAGCCGGGACAGGTCACTACTTCCAATTAACTGGACGAATTATCGCTGGTACTGGGTTTACTTGTATGAGAGGTAGAAGTGTGGTTTCAATAGTGTGAATGCAACAACTAGAAATAATAGTGAATGATATTTGATAAGAAATTCTAAAGTGGCATGAAACTTGAACAATTATAATTCAGTACTCCTCAAAACTTTGGACAGGTGATGGATTGATTTGAACTGCAATTTCTTGGAAGTTAAGCTGAAGGATGGACTAAACATTGATCTAACCAAATTGGATAAACTGCTTTAGTAATAATATACTGTTATTATTTTTTAAATCTTACGCGTCTGCGGCTCGTTAAAAGTACGACTGTCGCCACGTTATGCACTATATTATCAAAACTATCCTGACATCAGTCAATGGACATTAATAAGATAATCTGCCTACCCTTCGCGTTTATGGCGCCTTGAACTCAGCTGGGGACACCGTGGATGAGGAATAGCAGCCGATTCTCGCTCGATGGAAGAAACCAGAGAAGATAGTGACGTTTAAAGCTGGGAGAGAAGTTTATCTCATCAAAGAGATGTTTCACTGGATAAGGTCGGGACTCTGCGCAGGTTAGAAATGTTACTCATGAAATACATTCGCAGTTGCGAAGATGGACCATCGTCAGCTGTATAATGGAATGACGAAAATGAAATTTTGTGCCGGACCCGAACTCGAACCCGGATTTCCCGCTTATCGCGAGCGATAGCCCTACTATTAGACCATGCGAGCAGACACAAACTTCAATATGTCGTCAACCATGTGTCTACAACCTCGGCTCTTACAGCCATTATGTATATTCCAGTATGGAGGAGACATTTTAATTGAATCCCGGTATCGGCGGATGAATACGATATTACAGTGCCTGTTTTGTTCAGAAATACGACGCAATGCGTCTTCGGACATGAGCGCATTGTTTACATTTGGCACAGCGGGGTGGATATTTGTGGGACACTCTCTCTTGACGACGGCACAGTGATTTTATGTGGCTGTAACTCTTTTCAGACGGTGTTTCCAACTGCACAGGATAAAATTATAGTCCCGTTTGAAACAAAAATCTGATATAGTTACAGAAGGCTCTCGCCCCCTCATCCCCATCCCCCTCCCGTGCATTTCTCATAGATTATGTAGCGTATATGAACATAATATGTATCAGAATACTCTGAGATTTGTCTGTTATATCATATAGTTTTTGCGAATTTACATTCCAGCTTTGTAAGATTACAATATAAAGTAATTTATATAGGGTGCGAACTCAGATTTTGGGGTGCGCTAAAGATCAGTGTTACCACTACTTTCATTGGATTCACTAACTCCCAATCAAATCGTTGTCTATCAATCTACAGGGAGTTCTTGAGCTACGCAACAGGTCAGTTGTCCCCAAACAAAGATTTCGAGAGCGGGCCTCCTTCAGCCTTATTTCAAAAAAATAAGAACGTACGTGTTTCACTTCTAGTTCCAAAAGATAATTACGGAATACCATACTATGCTGTGATTAGAACTAAAAAACTAAACTCGGTCCGAACAGGTCTTGGAAGGCCCAACGGTACCGACCGGCCGCCGTGTCATCCTCAGCCACAGGAGTCACTGGATGCGAATATGGAGGGGCATGTAGTCAGAACACCGCACTCCCGAACGTATGTCAGTTTACGAGACCGAAGCCGTTACTTCCCAATCAAGTAGCTCCTCAGTTTGCCTCACAAGGGATGAGTGCACCCCGCTTGCCAACAACGCTCGGCAGACCGGATGGTCACCCATCCAAGTGCTAGCCCAACTCGACAGCGCTTAACTTCGGTGATCTGACGGGAACCGGTGTTACCACTGCGGCAACGCCGTTGGCGTGATTAAAACTGCGTAACTGTTTCAGCTGTACTGTATGAAATATTTGAAACATGTTATGTGCTCTTGTGGTACACTATCAAGAACTTTGGTGTGTGCTTGACTGTTATAACAGATGGTCGTCAGAGTAGATCGAGGCTGCAAGGTGATATCTGATAGCGAGTTCGTGAAGCCAAAGAATTTGAATAGGAAATATAGGTTGTGATAATACATTGACCTGTAGTGTAGCCTAGCGTGATCGTTCGCGCCATATTTAACGCACGTTGCCGTACTTAACGCACTTCTCATCTTAATCGAAGGAATACGGTGACGAAGAGGCGTCAAATAGAAAGACTTCACCGAAGCGGCCGAACAGCACCAGATGGGTTCTACCGGCCAGTAATGACATAAAATCATATCATTTAACGAACTGCGTCATAAAAACTAAAACTGCAATGAAATTCAGAAAACCTACATTGTACAATGTATGATCTCCGACGAATATTTTGTTGTTGTCTATATCTTAGCGAAATCTGTAACTCCGTATCTACACTCATGCTCATAAATCAAGGATAATCGCAGAATGTGGTGCCACACTACATGACACAACACAAAACTGGCGCTAATAGCATAGGCACATAGGGAACACACACGACACAGATCTGAAGCCAACAGTATTGGTGATAAGTTGAGAAAACCGTCCCGAAACACATGCGCTACAAAACGCCACTATTTCCTGCGCATGTACCCCGACATCAAATCAAATGGTTCAAATGGGTCTGAGCACTATGGGACTTAACATCTATGGTCATCAGTCCCCTAGAACTTAGAACTACTTAAACCTAACTAACCTAAGGACAACACACAACACCCAGTCATCACGAGGCAGAGAAAATCCCTGACCCCGCCGGGAATCGAACCCGGAAACCCGGGCGTGGGAAGCGAGAACGCTACCGCACGACCACGAGCTGCGGACACCCCGACATCAATATGGAATATGAGCACCATGCACACGTACACAGGCCGCACAACGGGTTGGCGCACTCTGGATCAGGTGGTCGAGCAGCTGCTGGGGTACAGCCTCCCATTCTTGCTCCAGTGCCTGTCGGAGCTCCTGAAGTGGCGTAGGGGTTTGAAGACGTGTAGCGATACGTCGGCCGAAAGCATCCTAGACGTGCTCGATGGGGTTTAGGTCTGTAACATAGGCAGGCCACTCCATTCGCCTGATATCTTCTGTTTCAAGGTACTCCTCCACGATGGCTGCTCGATGGGGCCGTGCGTTATCATCCACCAGGAGGAAGCTGGGACCCAATGCACCCCTGAAAGGGCGGACATAACTGGTGCAGAATGACGACCCGATACACCTGACCTGTTACAGTTCCTCTGTCAAAGACATGCAGGAGTGTACGGGCACCAATCATAATACCATCCCACACCATCAAACCACGACCTCCATCCAGGTCCCTTTCAAGGACATTAAGGGGTTGGTATCTGGCTCCTGGTTAATGGCAGATGAAAACTCGGCGAGAATCACTGTCCAGACTATACCTGGACTCGTCTGTGAACATAACCTGGGACCACTGTTCCAATGACCATGTACTGTGTTCTTGACGCTAGTCTTTACGGGCTCTTCTGTGACCAGGGGTCAGTGGAATACACCTTGCAGGTCTACGGGCGAGTAAACCATGTATGTTCAGTCGTCTGTAGACTGTGTGTCTGGAGACAACTGTTCCAGTGGCTGCGGTAAGGTCCCGAGCAAGGCTACTGCAGTACTCTGTGGCCGTCTGCGGGGACTGATGGTGAGATATCGGTCTTCTTGTTGTGTTGTACACTGTGGACATCCCGTACTGTAGCTCCTGGACACGTTTCCTGTCTGCTGGGATCGTTGCCATAATCTTGAGATCACACTTTGTGGCACACGGAGGGCCCGTGCTACGACCTGCTGTGTTTGACCAGCCTCCAGTCCCCCTAGTATTGGCTCTGAGCACTATGGGACTTATCATCTATGGTCATCAGTCCCCTAGAACTTAGAACTACTTAAACCTAACTTACCTAAGGACATCACACAACACCCAGTCAGCACGAGGCAGAGAAAATCCCTGACCCCGCCGGGAATCGAACCCGGGAACCCGGGCGCACGACCACGAGCTGCGGACCCCCCTAGTATTCTACCCCTCATAACGTCCCCAATATGTATTATTTGAGCCATTTTCAACACAGTCACCATTAGCACGTCTGAAAACGTCTGCCCACTTACTCGCTGGACCGTACTCTGACATGCACCAACACACCTCTGCGTATTTGGACTGCTGCCAGCGCCACCGTGTGACGACTGCAGGTCAAATGCACCGCACAGTCATACACCGAGGTGATTTAAACTCGTAAACCGCCCAACAGAGCGTTGCTTCACCATTTATCAGCATTATCCTTAATTGATGACCATGATTGTATGTTCCAGATATGCAGAGTGTAATGGGTATAAGTGCAGATATTGCTATTGGTGGTTGAGAATGGTGTACTGAACAACATTACATCAGTAATGCTTAAACTGCAGACTAATAATAGCTATTAAGAGCAGTATATTTTTAGTTTGGTTAGTATCTCCAAGTACATGTGGAGAGAGAAAACCATTAATGCTTATTTTCTCCCGAGCAGTATGTTAGATGATGAAGTGTGGACGCAAAATGGTTAGACTGGGCTGACACTTAGCGGTGCAGTTACTATAGTGCAGTAAACATCAGGCCTTAGAGGTTGTGAGAAGACTGTATGACGTAGAGAAAAAGCAACCAACGCATTGATGTACATTTTAAGGTACCACGTACAAAATATCAGCACCTACACCCGTTACACCCTGTACTTGTGGGGGCCTGCTTTGGCTGCGTCACCCCGTATAAAATGATGAGCAAACGATGAACTAAGCTTGCTGGCTGTTTTGTTGCAGATCTGCTGAACAATGACCTGTCGGACGACGTGCGGTGCGCCAAGAAGATCTTCCAGCGACACGGCTTCCGCGGCTGGTACGGCTGGAGGAACAAGTGCGACGGCAAGTCGCTGCCTGACGTCTCGAGCTGCTGATTCCACCCTGCATGGCGTGCCAAACACGCCTTCCTACTTGTTCTATATTTTTCAGAATATATATGAAATATTGTACTGCTGTGTCCAAGACCTTACACTTCATTGTTTTCTCCATACACAATGCTAGCTGTCATATATATGTTGTGTTGTCTGTACCAAACATTACTCGCCAAATAAATCATTTCATTAATATTTTCTCTTGTTTATTACACTTTTATCCGGTTTTTTTTAGGAGTGGTGTTTGGGTATCACCCGCCATGTAGCTAAGTCTGATACTGGATCGTATAAGATATATATATGAGCTAATGCTTAGGACAGTGGACTACTGACGCCAAAGCAATGAAATGGGTTCTGCTCCCGGTTAACTACCACACATTTTTCTCTGGTGAAAAGTCTTGATAAAATACGTAACGAAACCGACACAGAAGCTGATGAAGCTATTTCAAAGAGGAAGACTGTTGCATCTGTGTTTAACTTATTCGACAGCACATACACTGATATCACAACTGAACATACCAACTGCGCACTCGTGTACTTTCTGTTCCTTTCTTTCATTTTCTGATTTTTAGAAGCTACCTTTTTGAAGAAAAACCACAGCGCAGTCTGGAACTACTGTATTACCACACAATTTTATTTTGTCGTAAAAATATTAATCGTAGGGTACAGGGAAGGGAAGTGTATGTGTGTGTATGTGTGTGTGTGTGTGTGTGTGTGTGTGTGTGTGTGTGTGTGTGTGTGTGTGATGAGGGAGGGGTAAGGGGGCGGAGGAAAATTGTAGAAGGAGATGAAGGATTTATTACAATAAGCAGTTTCAAGTCGGTGTAGCTTGTAAATTGTTTGCTCAGATGAAGAGACTTGCATATGTTCGACTAGCGAGCTGTATCATCTCAGTATACACGAGTAATAAATGTACAACAAGTTTTTACATCTAATTGTCAACAATCATCATCTTCATTAACATTTAACATAAATGTGTTAGAAATTCTCTTCTCAAGCTATTTGTCTGCTGTGTATCAGATACTGAAGTGGAGCGTGAACCAAAAACAGTTACAGACATTAAGAAGATGGAAGCGTTTGAAACGGCTATCTACAGAAGAATGTTGAAGATTGGACGAGTAGATCGAGTAATTAATGCAGAGGTACTGAACCGAACAGAAGAGGAAATATAATTATGGAACAACTTCACAAAAGAAGGGATCGGTTGATAGAACACATCCTGAGGCGTCAAGGAATCGTCAATTTGCTAATAAAATGGAGTGTTGAGAGTACCAGTTTAGAGGGAGACCAAGGTTCGTCAACAGTAATGTGGTTCAAGTGATACAGAGTTGAACAGACATTAAAAGGATAGACTAGCTTTAAGAGCTGTACCAAATCAGTCTATGAACTGAAGATCACAACACACAAGTATCAGAGGCTTTTAAACAGCCATCCTTCTTGCACTCCATATTTGAATGGAGTGGAAAGAATCCCTAATAACTGGTGCGATGGAAGTACTCTCTGTCATACACTTTACCATACTTCGCAAGGTTTGGATGTAAAAATATTTACTAATGTGCTTACCGCCCATCTGCTATGTTCCCAGGGCCTCTAGATATTATAAGGTAAAGTTACTTTTCGTATTTCATCCTCTCCTGATGTGTATGATGCAAATGAAGAACAGCGCAAGCAGGTAAGCTTGACTGTGGCTTAAAAAAATGTTTAAAAAATAGCAACCAAGGAAGGAAAGGAGATTGAGTTTAACCTTCTGTCAAGTTAGTATGAAAAGAAAAGTAGAAACACGAGTGTGAAAATGGCACGACATCTTGAACGAACAATGCGTGAGAGTCACGAGTCTGTAACCCGCTCGTGGTTCACAAGAAACATCTGTTTGCTGCGTCGACAGTGATGGCTCTGCCTTACAAAGACAATGCACACTTGACTCGAATAAGAAACATACACAAGGATAAATAGTGCCCACCCATCCACAACAAGAAAGCTTCTTACAGGGATCGCAACATTAACAAAAATGTAATAGTAGATTTCCGCGGCCGTTGTCACATTCAATGAAATAGTTCTGGGCGTGTGACCGCACTGGCAATGTGAAAATTCGCCAACGTTTCGGCCACTGTTGCAAAAGATCTTCCTCGGTGTGTTTCGGCTAACTGCAAAAGTAACTAATATAAACACCCTGAGAAAAGCCATTTGCAACAGTAGCCGGAACGTCGGAGTATTTCACACATTGACAATGCGATCACATTCTCAGAGCAATTTTATTGACTGCGGTTTAAAAAAAAATGTTTAAAAAATAGCAAGGAATGAAGGAAAGGAGATTGGGTTTAACCTCCTGTCAACGTAGATGTCATTAGAGACTGAAACAAAATTGAGGACAGCCAACACTAACACAGAAAAACGCAGTACATCTGAAATCTATCAAATCACACGTCAAGATTGCAACTCGATTTATATCACACAGACAAAAAAGTAGAAATTTCAGTATTAGATACACTCACCACAGAAGCGCATTTAAAAATGTTTGTCTGTTGGTCTGTGGGTCTTGTCCAGGAGTGTCTTACACAGACATCAAACGCATCCGCCATAGCTTCACTAGAAGCCACAGAAATCCGTTCGCCGTGCATGTGCACAGCTCAACATATCCCCGATGTCCGCCTGGTGTGTGTTGTGTCGACGTTTACACATGAAACCACACAAAATTCAGCTACTGCAAGCTCATCGTGAAGGTGACAAACAACAAGGTGTGAGTTATGTAATTTCGTTCTTGGCAAGATGGAGTATGACAGTTTCCTTCCACTCTTAGTGGCGAGGCAACATTCCATTTAAATGGAAAGCTGAACCGTCATAATGTGGGAATATCGGGTACGGAACAACCACATGATACCACAACACTTGAGGGACTCTCCAAAATTTAATGTGTTTTGTGTAGTTTTCGGGAAAAGGTGTATGGTCCATTTTTCTTTGCCGAGAACACTGTTACAGGAAGCACACATCTCGATATGCTTCAGAACTTTGTTTTCCCTCAGTTGGAGACTGATTCGAATGATTTCATTTACCGACAGGATGGGGCATCGCCACACTGTCATATGGAAGTACGGGAATTTTTAAATCAAAGGATTACTGAACGATGGATCGCTCGCACTGGAGGAAATGATTCAGCCTTACATTACTGGCCTCAAAGGTCACCTGATCTGACTGTATATGATTATAGACTCTGTTTATGTTCCTCCGTCACCAACAACAACGAATGAGCTGAGAGATCGCATAACATTGTCGCTGCAGTGTGGGAGCAATGTGAATACCGTATTGACTTATGCCGTGTATCTCAAGGTGGGCATATTGAACACCTATGGGAAGGTATTAAAAAATGAATTGTACATGTTTATTATTAGTTTCCGAAATATAGACGTGCCAAACCGGATGATTCTTTTTGATACATCCTATATTAAAAATTTACACCTCTGACTGTAAATTACGTGGGTTACTGTTTCTATTTTATTTAATACTGCCATTAAAAAGCGATAAGATAAATAAATGCGATTACTTGGCGAATTGCAATTAGCGAATGACAATATTACAATCGTTTGCCTTCAATTTCTTGTCGACGGTGTTGAATCCGGTGTGAGTAATGAGGAGAAAGACTATGCATACGTTAACATGAGCGATATTCCGTACGTGGAATGATAGTACATGTAGAAATTCTGTGTTCTTGTTGCAGAACTACATTCTGCCATCTCAATAATGTTTTCTACTATATCCACACTCTATACATTTGCACGTACAGGCCAAAGACGACTGCAGGGCATTGCACCAATCACTCGCAGTTTAGTCAGAAGACCTGTAATTACTCTAGAATGTGGTGCTCTGCGGTTAGGAAATCGATTACTGTGTTCTCCACACGCAGCATAACAAAACACGCAAACAAATACCATATCGGTATACTCAAATGGTTCAAATGGCTCTGAGCACTATGGGACTTAACATGTATGGTCATCAGGCCCCTCGGTATACTCAGCATGTGTGAATACGTGTGCCATGCTTAAACTATTAAGTTTCAATTGGTCAACAAATCAGAAGCACAATCACAGTTGAAAAATTTCGTCATGTAAACTCGAAACACGTCTTTACAACTTGAGGTTTAAAATTAACATGAAAAGCGATAAATTAACTGTGAAATGAAAAATTATGTCTCTATCCAGCTGCAATTTTGTGACCAATGAAAATAGGACCCATGTTATGTGGAATGTTTTTGGTAGTTCCAACTATGCGCCTACCAGTGCGGCTTCCCGACATACATCCACGACCGGCGGGATGGCAGGCTCCAGTCATCTGCCGGAACCAGCCAGTACCCGCCGGCGCATGTACCGCTTGCGTGTAAACTCTCCGGCCACCGACCAAAACATACTAGCTTGTTGTCCGTGATAACTCCTGCAGTCGCCACAAGAGGCGCCCCTGCCAGCAGCGTGCGCATCAACGGCCGTGGTTCTGCAATTATGGCACTTGGTTGTGTCCGCAAGCCACGTGCTCCACGCGGATATCGTTCCACCTTCCTACTTACGACGCCGCTCAACGACTAGCAGTCCGCCCCCTGCAGTTGAGTGGTCAGCGCGACAGAATGTCAATCCTTAGTGCCCGGGTTCGACTGCCGGCTGGGTCGGAGATTTTCTCCGCTCAGGGACTGGGTGTTGTGTTGTCTTAGTCATCTTCATTTCATCCCCCTCGACGCGCAAGTCGCCGAAGTGGCGTCAAATCGAAAGACTTGCACCCAGAAAACGGGAGGCCCTAGTCACACGACATTTATATTTAACGACTAGCATTCCGGGCTTGACGCCGGCTGCACTCAACGGCTCATCTGTCGGAGCTCGCGCTCGATCTCCGACTTACGCTCACGTTACTTGAGGTTTTCCAAGTCACCAGCAGACTTCGTCCTTGATACGCTGAGACTAGGCTTACGGACGCTCGGCCATCCCGCACTTTGGCACCTCGGATTCATGCTGTGATTGAGTTCAGAAACTGAAGTCTCACTTTGTGGTCCATACTAATAATGCTTTCGTTAATGAGTGCTCCAGGTCGGATAAGAGTGAATTTGTGTTACTATTAATACTGATGTGTCGGCTGCTGGGCCAACACCTTGTAGATCGAGATGGCTGAAAATGCACGCGAGACTAACGCAGACGGGCGTGAAGTACTGGAACAGGCTACGTAATTAATGCTATGAAGAAAAGTACGTAGCTGGATTAATACTTATCTTTAATCAATCATTGTGGTACATCGCTCTTGACTATACACAGGAGACTTTAATTACAACCACTGTAAGGCTAATGGCGCCTTGCTAGTTCGTAGCCATTAACTTAGCTGAAGGCTATTCTGTCTCTCGGCTAATGAGAGAGAAAGGCTTCGTACATCTAGTCGCTAGCTAGGTCGTCCGTACAACTGGGGCGAGTCCTCTATCGTATCACGAGACCTGCCTTGTGGTGGCGCTAGTTCTGCGATCACACAGTGGCGACACGCGGGTCCGACATGAACTAAATGGACCGCGGCCGATTTAAGTTACCACCTAGCAAGTGTGGTGTCTGGCGGTGACACCACAAATACAGTTATTGTTTGCTGTCTGCATGGGTGTAGGTTCCTCCGTACTAGGCCACGCACAGACACATCAGTTTTATTTGAATCGGTCTATATTACCACTCGTCTACACAATCACCTACTACAATATTTACAAAATGGTTCAAATGGCTCTGAGCACTATGGGACTTAACTTCTGAGGTCATCAGTCCCCTAGAACTTAGAACTACTTAAACCTAACTAACCTAAGGACATTAGACACATCCATGCCCGAGGCAGGATTCGAACCTGCGACCGTAGCTGTCGCGCGGTTCCAGACTGTAGCGCCTAGAACCGCTCGGCCACCCCGGCCGGCCAATATTTACAATTCCTCCTGAAACAGCCTGTATAAAACAGCTACGGGAGGGGCTACTTTGTCTTAACGTATTAGTCTCCCACTTTCCAGATTTAGCTGCTCAAGCAATGTTTTCAGTTGTGTCTTGTTAAGCCTGCTGCGTCCCTGGCAGCAGCGTAGACGGAGCAGACGGACTGCGTGCTGCGTGTTCTCTCAGCACAAAACCTGCCCAGCAAAAAAACGGGGCGCCGTCCCGACTCGTGTTACACTACTTAATAAGCCAATTTCTGTGCTGATTATCCCTGATTACACCCGTATTTTCCCCAGCTGGGTAGCGCCCTCCAGGAAATTAAGACATTTCCATTTCTGAGAACCTCTACAGGGGCTATAGAAATGGTGAAGCTCATGGCAGTTGTGGTTAGCTGGGTGGGGAGAGCAGGAAATACGATTAGCTGCTAGGACGTCGCAGAACTTGTGCTCAGAAGCTTGTAACCGCGTTTCTGGTTCCGAGCGCTCTCAATGATAATGCATTGCAAAGTCACTAGATATATCTAAACTGACCGTATTTTAGCGTTTACAGTTCTAGTGTTTTAAATACAACATATCTCAACAAATATATCGCAAGTTTAAAGTACCGTCGAGGGTCATTTATGTAATTCGCTGTAATCTTATAAACTCTTTCACCATTGCAACACAAAGCAGTGGACCTTTCAGCAGTAATTAGTCTCCGATAGCAGTTACAGTCGTTTTACTTTCGATAACAATCAGCTCTTGCTACCTTGTCTCACAACAAATTCGTCTTTCAACTAGTTTCATGATTCTGTTCATCTCTTCCAACCTTTCCATCGTTGTTCCATCAGTATGTTCTCATTACGACAAAAATTGTCTATACTATATGTTGTATTCTGAAATTCTTTATAATCTGACACAATAAGCGCTTTCAAAAGGATCAATTTAAAAACCATATAAGACTAAAGTGCGTATGCTATTTTCGTTGCGTTTGTCTTTACATTTCCAACGATGGATTCCTTACGTTTATAAAACAAATCCTGCAGCACTTTGTCTTTTCAGTAACTATAATGTAAAGCGCCAGAAAATCGATACCTACGAACTAATGCTTCTCCTGTGCATTATCCAGAAGACATAGCGCTTTACTTACGCCCCTCTGGTCAAGACATACATTTCTGTTGCTTTCTAAGTATCTACTAATGTGATTTATTAAAATAAACTAGAAAACAACAGAATTAATTTGTGAAACTATGTGTAACTTTATCATAGAAGGAAACAACATGGTCTGTTACATAAATTCGCGTATTGTGGCGACTTCAGGTGAAATTTGTTGAGTTACGCATCTATGTTTGTTGAACTATAGAGGAGAAAAGGAATTATTAAAGCTATTTGTTACAACAGTACAGTAATGTCAGCAACGGGAAAGTATGAGGAGCCTAGTCCACCGTAACCGTATTTTTCACACACATTTTTTAAAAATATTCTGGTTGCTGTTGTCTTCGCTTATTCGTTTATGAAGAGGACTCAGGCAGACAACAATGGACAATTAACATACCTGGGAGAACTAAATGAAATTGGTTTTTGCTTGAAATTAAGAATAATTATGATATTTAGACTGATGAACTTAACGTAAATTGACAGCAAAAGATCGGGCACTGATTACAGCGCATATCTTGTTAACCACCGTCCGGGACATCAAGCACACCTGTATTATTAGCTGTTATTATGGCTATGATGACCTAATTTCAACAAGATTTCTATATTAGTATGCAGTCTATGTCTCGCGTGGTGACCTTCACACCAGAGAAATCGACCCGAAAGTCAACGGGCACCAATTAAGCAGGAGGAAGTGGCACGTTTAACGAGACAAAAACTCTACTTGTGGCTGAAGAGCGGCAGTTACGTCCATGTTCAAGAGACTCAACCCCGTCGTGATTTTGGACCTCATTATACTACACCTAAGGACACATTTATGAAATTGAGCAGTTGGGTGCAACTAAGTGAAGACTGACACAGTGCCAGTCGATTGTCACCTTAGTTAGGAAATTATTAAAGTTTATACGTATACTTACCCACATAAAAGGCGACAAATTTCACAGGAGAGTAACGCTGTCAATTGGTTGAAAATTATGGAGTACTCGTTATCTTGAGCAACGTCGAAGACCGCCAGGATCTTCTCTGTTTCGACTAATAGTAGGCAGGGAACGGAACGCCAACGGACATTAAAGAATTGCCTCCTGCTTCCTCCCAAAGCTGATATAAGTTAAGCCGTTCAGAGGACAGTTCAGTAAACAGTAGATCTGGAAGGAAATCTACGTGGGCTGTTTGATGAAGCTGGGCTATCCAGAAAAAAAATTCATGTGTAACTGACAGAACTACTTCAACATCCATTCTCTCTTTCGCTCTGTCTCTTTCCCTTTACGTCAGTTTTCAATCTTCTGGCGCGTTTGTAGTCTGCCACTACTTCCCCTCTTGTGCCAACTTCTTAAATCTCAGAGTATCACTTGCACTCTACATCCGCAATTATTTTCTGGCTATATCCCAATTTCTGTCTTCCCGTATAGTATCTGCCCTCAGTGGCTACATCTAAGAGCAGAAACTTGGGAAAGCTGACGGGTGGGGCAAGATGACCAACCACTGATCGTAACGAGAATACCATCAGACCGGTTAATCATGGATTTTGACGAGTCTTTGTTATGTTGTATAGGGATCGTACAGATTAGCCAAATCTCTGATGTTTACTTCTACAGGCAATTTAACATTTTCACGAAAAAAATTCAAAACGCTTCTGAGTTGACAAAGACTAATGGAGAAATCACTTCGAGGGAAGATTCCACGAAAATACATTTTTTAATTCCACATCAGTTTAGTGCACCTGCTGCCACGCTAATCATCAAGTACTTGCTGTTCGCATCGAAGGTGATCGAAGAAAGAACCATCTTTTTTTAATTCAAGCGAACTATGGTATTGCTTTTGAAAAATCCGTGTGCCTGCAAGGCAGTAGCTTTCATTAAATGTGGGGGGTGATTTGCGAATTTTTGTTTCGGTTGCTTCTACGACAAATACAAACCAGAGTTATGTCCTAGCTCAGCGATCGATAAGGAGTACGACGATTCTGTAATCTATTTAGCAAGAAACGGAGTACGCATTTCAACGAAGTTTGGTGTGCGCAATGGCAACTGGTTTCCCTTTTCTTGACAGAGTCTTTGAAAGAGGAACATATTCGCCTTTTCTGTGGCCTGACAGAAGCATTTTGCTCTGGTAGGAGCACATCCAGATGACGGTCTTGACAAATTGTTGTCTTCCATATTTTCTAAACTAAACGATTTGCTTACTCATGGTGGGCTCCTATCAAAAATGGCTCTGAGCACTATGGGACTTAACTTCTAAGGTCATCAGTCCCCTAGAACTTAGAACTACTTAAACCTAACTAACCTAAGGACATCACACACATCCATGCCCGAGGCAGGATTTGAACCTGCGACCGTAGCGGCCGCGCGGTTCCAGACTGTAGCGCCTTTAACCGCTGGGCCACCACGGCCGGCGGGCTCCTATCACTGAAAACTAGTTTTACTGTTGCAATTCTTTTCCGCGGAGCCAAGTGGTATGTTGTGGTGCGTCACTAGACAGGCTAAATAACATAATTATCGTTTTTTTTACTGTCTTATTTCTTTAAATTTTAATGTGTGTTGTTCTTCTCGTATATGATTTGGATTTTCGTGTTTTTTAACTATTTATGAAGTTCGAAGCTTTTAATGTGGGATATAAATTCCAATGTTTCTCACTCTCAGCTACTACGCCAATACTGTCTACAGATCTTGCGCAGTGTATGGGAGATCCCTTCACGTTAGCACTTAGCTCTGAATATTTTCGCAGATTTTTCGATGGAAAAAGGTTTAACTAACGATAACGGTCAATCTTGTCATCCATTTTCTATTTTTAGCTTTACGTAGTATCTCTACACCTTCACTTCTCAGCTTTTGCTTGTGTTTGATATTGTACTTCTACTTCTCCAATCTAAATGTACCGGGTGATCAAAAAGTCAGGATAAATTTGAAAACTGAATAAATCACGGAATAAAGTAGATAGAGAGGTACAAATTGACACACATGCTTGGAATGACATGGGGTTTTTATTAGAACCAAAAAAATACAAACATTCAAAAAATGTTCGAGAGAATCTGATTAGAATAGCAACAATTAGCATAACAAAGTAAGACAAAGCAAAGATGATGTTCTTTACAGGAAATTCTCAATATGTCCACCATCATTCCTCAATAACAGGACTACTTTCTGTAGTCAAGGAATAATGTTGTGAACAACACTGTAAAGCATGTCCGCAGTTGTGGTGAGGCATTGGCGTCGGGTGTTGTCTTTCAGCATCCCTAGAGATGTCGGTCGATCACGATACACTTGCGACTTCAGGTGACCCCAAAGCCAATAATCGCACGGACTGAGGTCTGGGGACCTGGGAGGCCAAGCATGACGAAAGTGGCGGCTGAGCACACGATCATCACCAAACGACGCGCGCAAGAGATCTTTCACGCGTCTAGCAATATGGGGTGGAGCGCCATCCTGCATAAACATCGCACGTTCCAGCAGGTGTTTATCAGCCAGGCTGGGAATGATGCGATTCTGTAACGTGATTGTCATGCGCAGTTACTGACGTTTTGCAGTCCAGCGCCATCTGTCGGACATTTTGTGAACTTTTTTTTGTTCTAATAAAACCCCATGTCAGTCCAAGCATGTGTGTCAATTTTTAGCTCTCTATCTACATTATTCCGTGGTTTATTAAGTTTTCAAATTTATACTGACTTTTTGATTACCCGGTATATTTTTCAACATCATGAAAAGTCTCTTCCAGCTAAGGGCGTCAAATACCTCTGCCGGGTCGATAAATAAAGTTTAGGAAAAGAGAGAGTGCCATTTATTTTCACCATCTCAAATAACGCGCTGTGAAATCACACGAAGTGCATATAGGTCACTCCTTCATCAGTAAACCTATCCGTACCGCTGTGTCTCACTGTTAACGTACGGCCGGCCGGAGTGGCCATGCGGTTCTGGCGCAACAGTCTGGAACCGAGCGAATCCTGCCTCGGGCATGGGTGTGTGTGATACCCTTAGGTTAGTTAGGTTTAATTAGTTCTAGGCGACTGATGACTTCAGAAGTTACGTCGCATAGTGCTCAGGGCCATTTGAACCATTTGTTAACGTACTGACACTGCCGTAAAAAGAAAAAAAGTAACAATGACAAGTACAGCACGTCGTCCATCTGGCACGCCGCCCTCGACCTGCGTCCCAGCGTCACTGAGGTATCTGTGACATCGGCTACAGTTTTCAACTGGAGGGAGACATGTTCCCCGCAATCGGCCTCCGACCTGACACAGCTGGGCTTCACAGTGCGTAAACTATCCACCATCGGCTCCAGAGTATTCGAGTCGTGCTGTGCATCCCATAGGATTTTGGAACGGATGACTGCTCGATGCACAGAGTCGGGTCCGCCGCTCGCGGTCGCGTTCTCACTTCCCGAGCATAGGGTCCCGGGTTCGATTCCCGGCGGGGTCAGCAATTTTCACCTGCCTCGAGATGACTGGGTGTTTGTGTTGTCATTATCATTCATGAAAGTGGCGAGATTGGACTGAGCAAAGGTTGAGAATTTGTACGGGCGCTGATAACCGCGCAGTTGAGCGCCCCACGAACCAAAACATCATCCCAGAGTCGGTGTCAGGTAAGTGTGCTGGATTATTTTTCTCCCTGAATTGTGACAGGAGCAATACCTGTTGTGGCGTAACAAGACAGCTACGCCACACTGAAGTAGCCGAAAGGCACGCGTAATCTCACTTAGGCTAGATAGAGGTCTGAAACAGGATACGTAATGAATGGTAGCAAGAAAAGTACGTAGCTACGTTAATACTTAACTTTTAATCCTTCATGTGAATACAGCATTCCTTGATGATACAAGTGAGACTCTATCTTAAATGATTAATGGCGCCTTGCTAGGTCGTAGCCATTGACTTAGCTGAAGGCTATTCTAACTGTCTGCTCGGCTAATGAGCGATGCTTCGTCCGTGTAGTCGCTAGCAATGTCGTCCGTACCACTGGGGCGAGTGCTATTCCGTATCTCGAGACCTGCCTTGTGGTGGCGCTCGGTCTGCGATCACACAGTGGCGACACGCAGGTCCGACATGTACTAAATGGACCGCGGCCGATTTAAAGCTACCACCTAGCAAGTGTGGTGTCTGGCGGTGACACCACAATACCCAACTTTATTCTGTATTCAAAATTGTTAATTGTCTATATGTTTATTTCACTGTGTCTGGTTACGTTATATCGTTATAATACGTGAGGTGAGCGGCTTTCTTCACCTCCCGCTATGGGGTCCTAGGGCAAGTACTCAAAGCAAGCTTGAGGGCGGAGAGTCAAGTGGACATTATTGTTGTCAACAGCAAATTCCGTGAGTCAATGGAACCAGTTACGTCATGAAACAAGAGAGACAGCGTATACCGTCTACATATGCACTGGTGTGCACTGTTTTCAGTACAGTACAGATACAAAGCGAATAGGGGCGTAAAACCAAACGAAACGCAATAACTCTTTAACGAGTCATCAGAGATCGTGTGTCCTTTATACGAAAATAATTATAAAGATTCCTGAACAAGTACTGAGAGTTTGTCGCTAGAGTTCTCATTAACCCTATATAACAGGAGCTAAACAGTTTCAACTTCGAATAAAACCATCTGGCAGCGAAAAAAGTGTGAATTGTAGCCTTGTTAAGTAAATTCTCATTAACCCTATACAGGGTGTTACAAAAAAGTACGGCAAAACTGCCGGCCGGTGTGGCCGTGCGATTCTAAGCGCTTCCGTTTGGAACCGCGTGACCGCCACGGTCGCAGGTTCGAATCCTGCCTCGGGCATGGATGTGTGTGATGTCCTTAGGTTAGATAGGTTTAAGTAGTTCTAAGTTCTAGGGGACTGATGACCTCAGCAGTTAAGTCCCATAGTGCTCAGCGCCATTTGAACGGCAAAACTTTCAGGAAACATTCCTCACACACAAATAAAGAAAAGATGTTATGTGGACATGTGTCCGGAAACGCTTAATTTCCATGTTAGAGATCATTTTAGTTTCGTCAGTATGTACTGTACTTCCTCGATTCACCGCCAGTTGGCCCAATTGAAGGAAGGTAATGTTGACTTCGGTGCTTGCGTTGACATGCGACTCATTGCTCTACAGTACTAGCATCAAGCACATCAGTACGTAGCATCAACAGGTTAGTGTTCATCACGAACATGGTTTTGCAGTCAGTGCAATGTTTAAAAATGCGGAGTTGGCAGATGCCCATTTGATGTATGGATTAGCACGGGCCAATAGCCGTGGCGCGGTACGTTTGTATCGAGACAGATTTCCAGAACGAATGTGTCCCGACAGGAAGACGTTCGAAGCAATTGATCGGCGTCTTAGGGAGCACGGAACATTCCAGCCTATGACTCGCGACTGGGGAAGACCTAGAACGACGAGGACACCTGCAATGGACGAGGCAATTCTTCGTGCAGTTGACGATAACCCTAATGTTAGCGTCAGAGAAGTTGCTGCTGTACAAGGTAACGTTGACCACGTCACTGTATGGAGAGTGCTACGGGAGAACCAGTTGTTTCCGTACCATGTACAGCGTGTGCAGGCACTATCAGCAGCTGATTGGCCTCCACGGGTACACTTCTGCGAATGGTTCATCCAACAATGTGTCAATCCTCATTTCAGTGGAAATGTTCTCTTTACGGATGAGGGCTTCATTCCAACGTGATCAAATTGTAAATTTTCACAATCAACTTGTGTGGGCTGACTAGAATCCGCACGCAATTGTGCAATCACGTCATCAACACAGATTTTTTGTGAACGTTTGGGCAGGCATTGTTGGTGATGTCTTGATTGGGTCCCATGTTCTTCCACCTACGCTCAATGGAGCACGTTATCATGATTTCATACGGGATACTCTATCTGTGCTGCTAGAACATGTGCCTTTACAAGTGCGACTCAACATGTGGGTTCATGCACGATGGAGCTCCTGCACATTTCAGTCGAAGTGTTCGTACGCTTCTCAGCAACAGATTCGGTGACCGATGGATTGGTAGAGGCGGACCAATTCCATGGCCTCCACGCTCTCCTGACCTCAACCCTCTTGACCTTCATTTATGGGGGCATTTGAAAGCTCTTGTCTACGCAACCCCGGTACCAAATGTAGAGACTCTTCGTGCTCGTATTGTGGACGGCTGTGATACAATACGCCATTCTCCAGGGCTGCATCAGCGCATCAGGGATTCCATGCGATGGAGGGTGGATGCATGTATCCTCGCTAACGGAGGACATTTTGAACATTTCCTGTAACAAAGTGTTTGAAGTCACGCTGGTACGTTCTGTTGCTGTGTGTTTCCATTCCATGATTAATGTGGTTTGAAGAGAAGTAATAAAATGAGCTCTAACATGGAAAGTAAGCGTTTCCGGACACATGTTCACGTAACATATTTTCTTTCTTTGTGTGTGAGGAATGTTTCCTGAAAGTTTGGCCGTACCTTTTTGTAACACCCTGTATATCATTAACCCGATATAACAGGAGATAAATAGTTTCATCTTCGAGTAATACCATCTGGCAGCGAAAAATGTGTGAATTTTAGCCCTGTTAAGTAAATAAACATCTAGAAGACTACAAAATTAGACGGCAGTTTACGTCAAACTGTCGGCGATGGAGGATGTGCCGCGGCATTCTCCAGAGCAGCGATTAGGCGTTAAGTGTTTCCACAGCTCTGGAGAATTTCTTCAGATCACTCGAACGTCTTCTGCGTTAAGTGCCGTCAGACTCGCGACAGCCTAAGAATTCGGTGCTTTATGGGCCGGCGAAATCGTCAAGTTGAAACGACACAGCAACCTAAGGAGAGGAGGCTGAGTAAGCACATCCTGGCGAAAACATCTTGCCAATAACGGCTTGACTGAAATGAATGAAACGAAATAAAAGTAGCAGCTGTTGCTGCAGACAAAGGCTAATGCGCGCACCGTCTCATGCAAGTGTATGTGTACACGCATGGTGGGGCGTGACGCAGAGAAACTTGCGTGTCTAACGACTTCTTTGTAGATGGACGTCACTCCTTCAGTAGATACGGCAAGAAATTCAGCACTTGGGACTGAGGATGTTGTAGGACGTCTTGGTATTGTTTTCTTAGTAACGAAGTCTGTAGACATGATTTACATCACTATCTGTTGAATACAGCTGCGCAGAGGTACTAAACACAGACATAATTTACATCTACTGAAAAAGCTTTGCAATTTATGTTAAACAACGGTAATGGCAAAACATTCTTACAGTCACACATAGTAACCCACATTTCAAGTATTGGTTCTGTATAATGCGACATTCAATTATTTTATGTCGGACTATTATGGTAAACTATGATCGCTGGTACTGATCTCCTTTGTCTTACGACAGGTACCAACTGGACGATAGCCACTTTCCGCTGCCTTGTGCCTCTTCCTCAATCTGCTGCTAACTTCGTTTTCAATGTCACCCAACATTCTTCCTGTGGTGTCACCGCCAGACACCACACTTGCTAGGTGGTAGCCTTTAAATCGGCCGCGGTCCATTAGTATACGTCGGACCCGCGTGTCGCCACTGTCAGTGATAGCAGACCGAGCGCCACCACACGGCAGGTCTAGAGAGACTTACTAGCACTCGGCCAGTTGTACAGCCGACGTTCATAGCAAAGGTTCACTGACAACTACGCTCTCATTTGCCAAGACGATAGTTAGCATAGCCTTCAGCTACATTTGCTATGACCTAGCAAGGCGCCGTATTCAATTGATAATTAATATTATGAAGCATGTATCATCAAGAGCGATGTTCTAGAATTGTGGATTAAAGTTAAGTATTATATCAACTACTTACTTTATTTGCAGTTCTCAAGATATTGTCCTGTTCCAGACTTCACGCCAGTCAGCGTGTAATTAAACGCGTGCATTTCGGCCTCCTCTAGAAACACAGTGTTGGCTCTTCTGCCAACACTACACTTCCTCTCTCAGTCTTTCCAATAATCTTTCCTTCGATGGCTCTTCTTTGCGGGCAATTACTTTGCAGTATTAGATGTTTTCACAATTTATCGCTTCTAATAATATTTCTTCTTCTCCCATTGTTAGAAGCACTTCTTCATTCGTCCCTCTGGCAGATCACTTCACTTTCAGCACTTTTCTCCATAAGTATTTTTTATTGTCTGTGATCCGCTACCATATAATAATACCCTCTAGAAAAAACAGTTGGTGAGCCTCTTTTTCAGTTCTATTGGAGTTCTTCTTGCTGTCAACGAAACATTCACTTTTTAAAGCTGTTTTATCCATAAATATTCAGCTTCCTATTTTCTCTACATAGCTTCCGTTCTGTCACCTCGCTTACTAAGTGCACAAAAGAAATTATTTGTTTTAAGGTCATTCCTTTCAATACTTTGGCAGAACCTTCATGCTTACTGATTCACAGTCACATATTAAACGAATCTTTGCAGTGTACAATAACGAACGAGCGTTCACAGCGGTTATAGACTGCTGTCTAACAACTCGATCACTTCTGGTATCGAACTGATGCGGTCTGGAACACAACAGGTAGGAAAGCAGGCAGCGCCGACTCTTTCCACTAACCCGGAGCGCAGCTATTATGCACTGATGAAGCAAAAGTAATACAAATGCAATGTACATTATCCGGAGCAGGCGTATCCAAGTATGACTTCATTGCGATACGATAATGAATATATCGACAAATAAATATTTGTTTCAACAAGATCCCTCATTACGTGAAGGTTTTTCAGAAATCGCTGAAATCGCTATCAGCCATAAATTTTTGTTGACTTATGGATTTTAAATTATGTCATTACAATAAACTGTGCTGTCCAGCAGAAACAAGATGGCGCTCTAAACAATGCTTGTTTCAATTTAACTATCGATGTGTCGACCCTGGTGTTATCTGTCACTTGATTGCCTTCTGCACACCTTGATGACGCATTCTGATGTTGGTTGACGAAGTATATGACAAAAAGAAGCTGCGACAATTTGATGTTAATCACGGCAGTAGGCTACACAGATATTATATATTGCATATATTCTTAATCGGTACGTATTTTCTGTTTTAACATTATTGAACTGAAAAGTTGGTGAAGCAACGTGAGCTCTTCTAATCTGGAACTTCGTTCTGTATCTTGTTTTTCCACTTTTGTCTGTGGATGAATTTTCCTATTTCGTAGAAAGTAGAATTTTTCTATTTGGTAGATTGTTAAAGGAAAAGGAAGATTAAGGTTTAACGTCCCATCAACAACTAGATCATTAGAGACGGTGCACAAGGTCAGAATGATTAAATATGGGGAAGGAAACCAGCCGTACCCTTTGAAAAGAGTCATCTCCGCATTTGACTGAAGCGATTTACGGAAATGAACGAAAACCTAAATCTAGATGATCGGACTCGGATTTGAATCGTCGTCATCCTGAATGCGAGGCCAGTGTGGTAACCACTGCCGCTTAGTATGTTGTTTTATGTGGTGGACTTGTCACAAGGTTTGCTTTTGCTTTTCGTTATGTGTTATGAAAGTACGTGTATTTCATGTTCATGATACTCATTGTTATCTGCAATGGACCTAATTTTATTCATTTCTGTCTCATAATCTAAGCGGGAATTATTCAACTCTGTACAAGCACTGCTGCAGACTATGAGACAGGATATTTTGAAACAGAGATGGTCGATTAACAGCCAATATGGATATAACTCACCACGAATGCATCACACTCGACTTATTTTTCTTTTCCGAAGAGACATGATTCGTTGCAGCGAGACACATACTTGATGGAAGATAAGACATAAATATAGCTGACTGGAGTCGAAAGCAGTACAGGCAGACTTGTAGCCTGCCGCCTTAACCGCCTTTCACACGATAGACTTTTTTGTCTCAGTTGAAAGCCCGGAACAAGTGAGTCTACTGCAGCGCCCCTGGCGTTTTATTCCTGTACTAAGTCTCGTCTGTCTCGAGTGATAATTTTCGTTGTCACGTCAGAGCCACTATTGCGCGTGTTGCCACAGTTTTCTGCTATGCAGTTCGGCGTCTTAACGGTGAAAGTGAGTTTATGAGAGACGACCCTTTTTAACGAAAAACAGAGACATAGTAGCTAAAAATTGGAACAAGCAGTGATAATACAGTTTATCAATGTCCACAGCAGAATTCATAGTGGAATTTCTTGTAAAAAGATCGTGTGGTAAATTCTTTACGCTCCTGAGAACCGAAAGAACAGGAAAACTATCATCCAAACAATTCAGAAGACACCGGTATACATTTATTTGCTCGAGAAAAAATTTACTTGCAAAGTTCGAATATTTATTTATTCAACCTGATCAGATTAGGGCCATCAGGCCCTCTCTTACATCGGACCAGTGTTCCACACATGCAGCATTTCACACATCAGAGTTACATCATGACCATAGTTTAACTGAGAAAATTAGCTTACTCTAGTGACAATATGAATAAAGAGTAGTGACTAAGACCTAATAAAGTAAATGCAGCAGTATTTTTACAACAGGTGCTATACATACAGACTATGATAAAAGCAATAATAATAACAGTAAAAAAAATCAAATAATAATGATAAACATGACTAAGACCTAATAAAGTAAATGCAGGCAGTATTTTTACAACAGGTGCTATACATACAGATTATGATAAAAGTAATAATAATAACAGTAAAAAAAATCAAATAATAATGACAAACATGAGAAAGATTGGCAATAGTAATGAAGGTTTGTGCAGACGTACATTAATATCTTGGTGTGTAAAGTAGATGTTTACTAGTATAGCGAGTTTTGGGGAAGGGAGATTTAAGGAGGGGGAAAGAGGGAAGTAATGAGGTGAAGTGCATTAATGTACAGAGGAAGGCATTACCGTTGCTTAAGTAGATACCTCATTAACTGTTTTTAAGTTCTCTAACATAACGAGGGAGGTTATTCCACAGTCGGGTTCCCGCTACTGTAAAGGACTTGGAGAAGGTGACTGAGCGATGCAGTGGAACGGAGAAGATTTTATTATGATGGGAACGTGTGTTTCTGTCATGTTGTTCCGACATAAGCGTTAAGGACGACGAGAGATATGAGGGACAGTGTACATTTATAAGGCAGTAGATGAGACAGAGTGTATGGAAATCTCTGCGTTTGTCTGCACGCAGCCAGGACAATTTTGCATATGCTGGTGAAATGTGATCAAAAAGTCGAACGTCACAGATATATCGGACGCAGGCATTCATGACCAGTTTTAGACGTCAGGAATTTTCCTGAGAGAGGCCTTGTAGGATAATATCGCTGTAGTCAATGACTGGGAGTATAAGCGTTTGTACTAATTTCATTTTCAGATCGAAAGGGAAGAGTTTTTTATATTTTTGTAGGACATGAAGGGATGCTGATGCTTTTTTGCACACTGCAGTTACGTGCTCTGTCCAATTTAGATTTTCATCTATTATTACTTCCAAACTCTTTGCTGAGGGAGAGGAGTTAATATTTGTTCCATTTAGGATAAGAGGTGGTACGGATTCCCGACGTTTTGGGCTAATGAGCTTAGAGTGACCAACAAGTACCGTTTGGGTTTTAGATGGGTTTAGTTTTAGACCTATGTCCTGTGCCCATTTTGACAGTGCATCGAGGTCAGTATTGAAATTTTCAATAGCTTTCTTGAGATTGCTTGGTTTCGCACTTAGATACAACTGAAGGTCATCAGCATACATATATTTGCAATAGGTCAGAAACGATGACACGTCATTGACATACAGAGAGAAGAGTATAGGACCTAATATTGAGCCTTGGGGAACGCCTGACACTACCTGCCGCCATTGTGGTTTTATATTCCCAGATAGGACGCGTTGCTGACGAGACGTCATGTATGAGCGAAAGCATTGCACTGCACTTGGTGAGAAATTTAGACCGCTAAGTTTGGTTAGTAAGATGTCGAAAGTCGACAGTATCAAATGCTTTGCTGAAATCTAAGAAGCAAATGATAGTCGCTTCTGGTCAGTCCATGGCAAGTTTTAGGTCATCTATCACCTTTATCAGTGCGGATGTTGTGCTTCGATGTTTACGGAAACCTGATTGGTATTTGTCTAGTAGGTTGTTAGTAGTTGGGTAGTTTGTGAGCTGGTCATGAACTATATATTCTAAGGCCTTTGATAGTGCAGGAAGAAGGCAGATGGGGCGGTAGTCAGAGGGTGCTGTGGCGATGTCCTTTTTAGGCAGTGGCTTAATTTGTCCCAGTTTCCAGGCCTCAGGGAAAACACTTGTGATTAATGAATCGTTGAAAATGTCTGTTATAGAGGGCAGTAGTTGGTCAATAATACGTTTTACCATCTGGATAGTGATACCATCATGTCCAGCAGATGCTGATCTAATCCGCATTATGGCTTTCTTGACAGTACTGCAAGTGACGTGCTGTAGATAGAATTTTTGTCTGAGCTTGCCTGACTTTGTTTCGTTTCTGCTTGTATACAGCATGATTTTCAGGTGTAGGGTGTATCTTGTATGCTCGATGTGCAGCATCTCTGAGATTCATGAGCTGTTATAGTTCATCAGTCAGCCAAGGTGCAGGTTGCCTTTTTACTTTTCTGGTCTTTATTGGAGCATATTTGTCATATAGTTGAGTAATTTTGTTAGTGAAATCCTGGAGTTTGTCGTTTATGGCCATGAGGGGAGTAGAGGTCATCGCCCAAACTATTTCTTGTGCCTCAGTTTCGAGTTCAGGCAAATTTATGCGTTTGAGGTCTCGGCATGTAGACAGTTTTTGTTTCTTTCTACGGCATTCTAGTGAATACGTCATGGAAATGATGTCATGGGCAGACATGCCAGGCGCAGATATTTGAGAGGTGCGGATTATTCAGTTCGGAGATTTCGTTGCGAATATATCTATGAAAGTGTGACTGGAAGTCGTGTGATGAGTAGGTGCCAGCTGAAGTAGCGTCATATTTGAGGAAGAAAGCATCCTCTTAAATTTCCCAGTGGAAGGACTATTGCACAGAAAATACATCCAACAATAACCAGAAGGCATTCAACAGCGTCTTTTTCTTTATCCTTCATATCTTATTTTCTTCCTAGTGCCAAATTACACCGAAAATTATCTTTCTCATTAAATAACTCTGACTTCTTCATAGTTGAAATAATTTTCATTAAAACACTTTATCTATTTGCATTATTATTTATGTATGGTGTACGCTTTTTCTGTAATATGTAAATATCTTTTAGGTTTCAGATATTTCGTCTATCTTGTAAGAGAACACTAGTAGGAAAGAATGTCAGGACCTTTCCTAACTTTTCAATGTGTGAAAAAAACACAGTAAAGATTAAGGAGACCCTAAAACACAAAATCCATTTTATAACAGGGGTAAGCTCGGCCAGAATAGGTTAACTTAAAATTTTAGCAGACACTGCCAAAGTTCCTTGTTTCCGCGCATACCCAGTGTGCTGCATACTCGGAAATTTAGAACTCCATAATCGGCGCAATCGACTGATCATTAACGTTATAGACACACTCGCATCGTGGTTTTTTGCCTATTTACACGCAGGCTTTAAAGGTACACGCACTCTTGAATAATCGAGTGTGACTAGAAAGTCGCCGGCCGTTGTGGAAGAGCGGTTCTAGGCGCTTCAGTTAGGAACCGTGCTGCTGCTACGGTCGCAGGTTCGAATCCTGCCTCGGACATGGTTCTGTGTGATGTCCTTCGGTTAGCTGGGTTCAAGTCGTTCTAAGTCTAGGGCACTGATGACCTCATATGTGAAGTCCCATAGTGCTCAGAGCCATTTGAACAATTTTTTTTTAACTAGAAAGTCACTCGTGTAAAACGTGCTTCATGTAGTGTTCAGAGTGGCACCGACAACAGTCGGCAGACGAGATCGCGAGAGGCCGCCCGATAACAAAGTCCGAAAGCTCTGCCACTGTGCGTCTGACCTGATTCGTCAGTGTTTAGTGGGCTCGAGAAGGTTAGGTTAGGTTAGAACCTATTCTGGATGTCACGACGCCTCTGGGTTTTGAGAGGAGGGCTGCATTGCTGCTTTGCGTTAAAGAGACGCCGAATGCATGTGGACGAGCTATATGTGTCTCCAACGAACGTGGGGAGCAATGAACCCTCTTTCCTCAGTGTAATAAACGGACAAGTTTTACGAATAAGTATGGGATGAAGAGAGAAACGTTCCAGTACATACTCGGTACGATTCATGCATCCTGTGCACAACTTCATATAAATTCAGCAAGACATGCATGTGTCAGTTAACTTTCAGTTTCCGTCATTCAGCACACGTGAGAAAGACAAACATAAATTTTAGAATAAGATACTCTGTGTTCCGGCGTAATATCAAGCGCCGGCACGTCGGCCTGGAACGCAACCGCAGGGAAGGCTGTGAGGCGGTGTCAGCGAATAGAACGCTGACTAGGACGACACCACGACAGGAGCGGCACCTATACGAAGAGGACATAAGCGCCGCTCCAGCTAGCCTCGGACGCACTAGAAGACAAGCCGTCATCCTAACTCTTTAGTCGTGACTTATGTTTCGCTTGCATGGAAATTGTATATATCAAAGCAAAGTTAAGTATTGTCAGTTCAATTTACTGTAAGAAACTCCATCAATAGGGTTTGCTTGTATGTTGTCTATCTAACCGAGAAAACAGCTTCCTAGACACCCTGTGTTAGACGAGTGGGCGGGATCCCACTCTCTGAAAACCTGAAGCACTGAAAATGGAAACACACACACCACATTTGCAAACCACCTCATATAACAAAATCACTGCCCGACTGGCATAAAAATACAACTTGAACGCCGGCCGCGGTGGTCTCGCGGTTCTAGGCGCGCAGTCCGGCACCGTGCGACTGCTACGGTCGCAGGTTCGAATCCTGCCTCGGGCATGGATGTGTGTGGTGTCCTTAGGTTAGTTAGGTTTAAGTAGTTGTAAGTTCTAGGGGACTGATGACCATAGCTGTTAAGTCCCATAGTGCTCAGAGCCATTTGAACCATTTTGAACAACTTGAACAAATTATCTTTTGAGGTTACATTTTACGCCTAACTGAAAGTTTCCGATTAAGCTGCGATTGCGGCTTACATATCCAGAGCTATATCCCGATTACGATATCAGGAGGCCACAAAATCCTCCTTTCTTGGACTAAACTTATCAGATTCTCGCAATCCGTAGTTTTTGCCTGAGTATATCGGCAGAATTCGTCAGAAGAAAACGAGCTGAATTTAATTTTACCTATTATGGTACAACGTATGTACCTTCGGGAGCTGAGGTCGGTAGCATTATGAACGCGCACATTCCGGCGTTCTGGTTTGAAAAGATCGGCCGTTTTCCGGCGATGCCGATTCCACTGTGCCTAAGCCGTTGGGCTAACGTCGCTGCTCTGGGGCTTGCGCCCTAGTGACGTACTGAGGAGCAACTGGGTTTCTGCGAAATACTAGAAAAACATATCGTACTATACTCCGTTCATCATAAGAATGTACCTGATATAAACAAACCCAAACGCCATGATTGGTCAGAAGCCGTAGCACACGTACAGTGGTGTTGTTACGCTCTTGGAAGTAGGTCCCTTTTAAAGTATTAGATGTATTATTACTAATAAGGGGAGGCCGCCAATTGTGAAATTCAGATTCGATTCATACTGCGCATAATAAAAGCTCATGGCCAGAGGTGTAATGTGGCAAAGCACCAAGATGCACTTCTCAGCCGTTGTCGAGAAAATCGACAGTTAAAAGAAACCGTTGCGGTGAAATACTCTCTACGATTAACAATCTTCTACAGCGTCGTGGCGCAGCGGTAAGCGCTCGGGTTCGTAATCCGAAGGTCGCCGGATCGAATCACGCGGTATGCAACTTTTTATTAGTATTTGTTTTTTGTAATTCAAATATATATATATATATATATATATATATATATATATATATATATAATTCCTGGCAATCGGTTGCAACAATTACAATTATGCATATAATAAGTTGTTGAAAGTCGTTTGTCGTGGAAAAACTGGCGACTTCGAACATGATTATGTTTTCCGCAAACAAAGTTGTATTTCACAAATGTTATTAATTATCTTCATAATGTTTACACGTGTAGTTAACGGAAGACGTAGAAACGATATTCCGAAACGAATACGTATAGTGTAAGTCAAACGTTCGAATTAGAGACCCCACGATATATTTGAATTACAAAAAACAAACACTAAAAAATAAAGGTTGCATGGCGTGAGATTCGATCCGGCGACCTTCGGATTACGAACCCGAGAGCTTACCGCTGCGCCACGACACTGTAGGAAATTATAAATCGTAGAGAGTATTTCACGACAACGGTTTCTTTTAACTGTCGATTTTCTCGACAACGGCTGAGAAGTGCATCTTGGTGCTTTGCCACATTACACCTCTGGCCATGAGCTTTTATTATGCGCAGTATGAATCGAATCTGAATTTCACAATTGGCGGCCTCCCCTTGTACGTTACGTTAAATAGAACTTTAAGATATTCATATTTATTAGCAACCATCAACTTTTTCTTAATCACGCTTTACATATGTAGTTTTTTTTTCAAAAATCGTGTATGGTCACAGCCTCTGCACTGGTGTGCTCTGACTGTCGCGCTGTTAATACGTAGTATGAAAATGGCTGAGGCTGCTTGCTGTTCCGCAGGAAACACGCATGTGGAACACGGTTAAAAAGTGCCAAGAAATATGTTGTTAATGTTTGTCATAAATTTAGAGATAATCGGCTTTGAAGTTTTCCAAGACAGTGTATACTGACCCAACGATTTATCTTAGAAGCTACATTAAGGAAAGGCAAACCTACGTTTCTAGCATTTGTAGACCTAGAAAAAGCTTTTGACAATGTTGCCTGGAATGCTCTCTTTCAAATTCTGAAGGTGGCAGGGGTAAAATACAAGGAGCGAAAGGCTACTTACAATTTGTACAGAAAGTAGATGGCAGTTATAAGAGTTGAGGGACATGAAAGGGAAGCAGTGATTGGGAAGGGAGTGGTTCATTGAACCCTCTGCCAGGCACTTTATTGTAAATAGCAGAGTAATCACGTAGATGTAGATGTAGAGTGTTTCAGTATGGGTCTATATCTGGTACCTCAGAACAATTTCTGCTATTGATCTATAAATGTAATCATTGCATGTACAGCATATGCACTGTTGCAACAATAAATCTTGAGTGGATTGGAAACCCCTAAAAGGGTTTACTAATTTTTTTTAGTAGTGTATATAGAGCAGTTCAACGGCTCCACACGACGTCACAGAGGATAAACATGTTGTTTATTAGGCCCAGGACCAATGAGATACAGTGGACAGTGACGTATGCCACAGCACGTCGCAGTACAGGCCTTACGATTTCCAACTATCGTCTTCTGAGGGGAGCATGTTGCTATTTGAGTCCAGTTTAACACATTGTAGCTGGACGTTTAAATATACTCGCGCTCTCGATAATGTAAGACAAAGTTGCTTTATTGGGTACCTTTTCATTGATATGCTGATTCCCTGTCTGCCCCCTGAGGTAGCCGAGTGTTTGCAATGTAATGTCGGGCAACGCAACTAGCGTGATGTCACGAGTTCGTTGCTTGGCCCGTATTTCTCGAGGACCCTGGCCGCGTCATAATGACGTACATGTTCCTGTCATTCAATCTCAGTTCGGCTTGACACTCAGCCGTATTACAGTCGTCGTTGCTACTAGAGATGGGGCTGTGTGTACTAAATTTCGCACACTGCGTAATCCCAAATCACATTCAAATTTAATAATGTATTTTTCCTGCTATACCGCACACGAACAGTACGTAAATTTTCGTTATCTGCTAACAGTCGTTGTGCTGCAGCGTTAATGGGAAGCAGTGTACTCGATATTAGTAAGAGGATCACGGGCTGCCGAGGGGGAGAGAAGGGCGCGCTTTCTTCTCGACGGGCAGAATGCAGCAGAGGAAGCTGGCTGAATGGAGGGCCGGGAGAAAGGGCCCGCCGGCCGCCTCGAGGGCCTCCGGAAGGGCTGGTGGGGGCGGCCGGAGGGCCGTGGGACCTTGAGGCGGCGGCGGCGGCGGCGGCCACTTAGCAGGTAATTGCCCCACGCGCCGATTGGCCGGCGGCAGCGGCGGCGCTCGCTCCCTAATAGGCCGGCTCAGCTCGGCAGGGGCGCGGGCGGCACACAAAACGGCATTGTCTGCCGCGCAGGAATGGACGAAGCGGAACGGACCTCCTTTTCCTCGGACAATGTTCTCTACCAGCACTTTAATTCGAACAATTTTTTTCCCGATGCTCCATGCGGGCATATTTTTCTACGGGGAGATCGTGGCAAACTCCATTGTACCTAGCGATTAAAATTACGAGCACAACAATAATCAGCACACCATAACACGCTGCAAGTACTTCACTCGACACAATTAAATTACTATTTTTTGGCTGGATTTCTGTCAATGTTCAACAGCTCGTTTTGCCAAGAAAACAATAATGTATGGCACCAATCGGCCTTGAGTTACAAAAGGAGTCAATTCATCGTGGGCATGTTACAGTAAACTGTATAACATGGACGGCGGGAACAAAACTGCGGCAGATTACTACCGTCTTAAGGAAAGCCGAAAAAAAACTAACTCTGTCAAATATCTGAAAATTATAATATAGAGAACAGAATTAAATACATGAAGGCAATAAAAAAATGGCAGGGTGCGAGTAAGATTCGCACACTGTGGCATTCGTATTAACTTAATTATCTATGTAGATAGTTCATCCATTCCAGGAATCTAGAATCACGACAATTTTTACCTGTTACCGACGTGGATACTAACAAGATATCGATCTCAAGGAGTCCAAAAATTTCGAGAATGTTTTGATTTCAAGTTTGAAGTTGAACAACAAATGACAAAAGTAATATCTCTTTGTGTAATAAAATTACAAATAAACCATTTTCTGATATCTTCCTTTTCTTATATGTGAAACCTCGCATCTTGCCAAATTTCACGATTCGACCTGTACGGGAAGTACCCTTCAAGTATTGATAAGCGAGTGTGCGAGTACCAAAATTTGTGACATAAATGGCTGTAGCTCTTGGTTGCGGTGACTTAGAAGTTTACATTCATACGCCACCAAGGAATTACAGACCTTAGTCCGTGACATAAATTTCAACTTGATTCGTCTACCCGTTCTTAGAGAAAAGGGGTTCTAAAACAGAGGGGCCAAGAGACAAAGTCTGATAACAAACGCCAAAAAATTTTTTTCATGTGATGTAATTAAAAATAAACACTGTTCTGATTTTCCCCTTTGGTTGTATTGCGAACCTTGCTGCTTGCCAAATTCATGACTCTAGGACAATTGAAGTACCCTATATTAGTGAATTTGCGAGTATCAAAATCAGTGACACAAATGGTTGTCTGCTTCGATAGCATTGATTTAAGAGGTCCAATTTATACATCGTCCAAGGGGCCGCAGGCCTTGGTAAGTGACAAATTTCAACTTGATACGTGTACTGACGATGATCGAAGTAGAGAGGATATAAAATGTAGACTGGCAATGGCAAGGAAATCGTTTCTGAAGAAGAGAAATTTGTTAACATCGAGTATAGATTTAAGTGACAGGAAGTCGTTTCTGAAAATATTTGTATGGAGTGTAGCCATGTATGGAAGTGAAACATGGACGATAAATAGTTCGGACAAGAAGAGAATAGAAGCTTTCGAAATGTTGTGCTACAGAAGAATGCTGAAGATTAGATGGGTAGATCACGTAACTAATGAGGAGGTATTGAATAGGATTGGGGAGAAGAGAAGTTTGTGGCACAACTTGACTAGAAGAAGGGATCGGTTGGTAGGACATGTTTTGAGGCATCAAGGGATCACAAATTTAGCATTGGAGGGCAGTGTGGAGGGTTAAAATCGTAGAGGGAGACCAAGAGATGAATACACTAAGCAGATTCAGAAGGATGTAGGTTGCAGTAGGTACTGGGAGATGAAGAAGCTTGCGCAGGATAGAGTAGCATGGAGAGCTGCATCAAACCAGTCTCAGGACTGAAGACCACAACAACAACGTGTACCCAATCCTGACAAAAAAAGGTCATCAGCAGAAGGACAGACAGACAGCCGGAGAACAACCTATAAAGGTCTTTTTTTACTGATTAAGGTACGGAACCCTAAAAACGTAAAAATTAATTAATGAATGGGACGAATTCGTAGTTAAAGAAAACAGTCCAATAATAAATGATAATGTTAACATGTAGGCTCAACCACCTTTCAGAAGATAAATGCATTGGAACTGACGCGTTCCCAACGAGCAAGCAAGCCTTCATCATCAGAATCATTATACTCGAATCACTAAGAGAGATAAAAGTAAAAATGTAAATGGTTCAAATGGCTCTAAGCACTATGGGACTTAACATCCGAGGTCATCAGTCCCCGAGACTTGGAACTACTTAAACCTAACTAACCTAAAGACATCACACACATCCATGCCCGAGGCAGGATTCGAACCTGCGACCATAGCAGCAGCGCGGTTCCGGAGTGAAGCGCCTAGAACCCCTCGGCCACGGCGGCCGGCCAGTAAAAATGCAAATAAAAATATTAAACTTTCATGGTCACTTCCTTTGGAACCGCGTCTTCCTATAAAGTGCTTCCCCATCATTCGTCCAGTCGATAAGATAAACCATAATGAAGTATGAAGTCCAGGGTATCGGCCACGTCACAGCAACAGTTATTTTCGTGCACGTTCAGTAAACCTCCAGGAAAGACACATCATGAACACAAAAGAAGCACGACTGAGCAGATCGTGTGCGAAAGCAAGAAATCTAAGACACCAATGACCAAAGATATTGCATAGCCCTACGGAGAGGCTAGGCATCTCGAATCTGACCACAAACGGAATGTCAACAGTATTACTATAATTAAACCAGCTAACCAAAAGCTGATATTTTAACTGATCACAAAATTTTTAAGAAAGATTTTTCCGTTTCCTGTAACCTGTTCTTTTAGTGCATTTTCATTTTCCCTCCAATGTGTTGTAATCTCAAAATATTTAAGCAGATCAACTTTGCTACCCTTAACTATCCTATATGCACAAATTTCAAGGTCTTCAATATGCACGATTATTCGAATTCATCAAGTCCCTGTGTTCCTTGTACCTAAACTTGAAGGATTTGCCAGTAAGATAGATGTAGTTCGCATTACAACTGTTAGACTGAATTTATCAAATGACTTTGTGATGTGTTGGTTTTAAATGTGGATTTATTTTGGACGTCTTAAAAATGTTACCTATTTTCTGAGACAAATTACCTAAATATGGAATCGTTACTCTTAAAGAGCGATGTGGAAGCACATTGTAGGAAGAGACGGATTCATAAAGAGCTTCTTCATAGAACGCGCCACTTCCACTCACGAATCAAACTGTACTTAACAACAAAATAACGCAAAGTGGTATTGTCTGTGCCTTGTCAAAAGCATTTTATTGTGCGGCTCATCATATTCTCCGAGAAAACCTCAAATCTTATGGTATATTTTGCCGGTAACTTTAAGGGAAAACGAGACATACTATGTAACGAGCATGGCGTGGATGCTGGTAACGCAGGCAGATGTATGTATAGAACTTTCCTCTATTGGGGATTAGTCACGAAAGTGTATTATAAACGTAAAGCTGACTCGCTTTACATCATAGCGAGAGGTCGCAATTATGATCTACGGAAGACGCAATTTGCTAATTAACTGAAGCTAATCATTTTCGTGTTTTTGTTAGTTTAAAGCAGGCAAATCTCTTGTAAGACTATAATACTAATTATGTAAGTAACTAATAATTAATTTTCATTCCATATACTAGCATTACTTAGCGATACAACGCGGTGGAGGTCACAGCCTGTGAAACGAACGTATGAACATCATTCTAATAAAGTCCATTCACTACACACATGTTTGTACTCTGTGCCATGATTCTATGATATTAAAATTGAGACGTATAAATCACATATGCTTAACTGTTTCATATGCATGTCTTATCTGAGTTGTAGGCGATTACCTCAATAAAACAGAAATTTCAGTATTGTTCACTTGGCAACAATAAATGAACTCAATGAAATTACGAAACCGTCATAGGTGCACAGAATTTGTTTTTCGTTTTAATGGCGACCATTTATGGGCCCTAGAGTATTATCAAGCCATCCAAATAGGTGCTATCATAATGTGTGTACGCTGGCCACATGGTCTGCGTGAGAGGTAAAGTGCAGAATTGCGGTTAATAATATTTAGCCACTCCCACAAGCTATGTGGCCAGTGTGCACACATTGTGATAGTAATTATGTGGATGCCTTCATAATGAACTAAGGTCCGAAACTGGTCGCCATTTAAATAAAAACGAACTTCTGTGCAACTCTGACTGTTTCGTAATTTCATAGAAGCATGGTAAGTTGATGCCTACTGCAATCCAGTGTGCTCAAAGTGAGTACATAAATGAACTAACTGACTGCGCTGCACAACGCAACAGCAGGTATGGCTACTGCATTGCTGTAGGGCCTACGCTGTGTTATAATAATAATTATAACAATTATTATTATTATCATTATTATTATTAGTGGCAGTGGTCAGACACAAAGCACTGGCAGCTTGAAGTTTTCCAACTTTTGGCAGTTCAAATCATATCATTTATTCATTAGTTCGTGGTTTAATAAAACACCTACAGAACTATATGTCATTCCTCTTTTGTTATTTTAAAAATACAAGTGTTTAAAGAAAATCCCTATTTTATCTAATGTTTACTTTGGCGATAATATAGTTAATGGGGGGCTATTAACTAAAATCTGATTCTACTGTTGGATAAAGGTCTCAGTAAGTTTGGTAACAATTGGTCTAGAACGATGTACAGTGAAATTTCTCTTTTGGTTATCATTTTCGCACCTTGTAGCAGGTCTTTTTTTTTTTCTTTATCCTTCCACATCTGTTGAGGCTTGCTACGAAGGTTTCGTTAATTATGAAAGTTCTAATTCCGTCATTCGTTGTTGTGATTTATTAATAAAGAAAGTAAAGCCCATTTACGAGTCTTACACCATTATGTCCTTCAAATAACTAATTTTCGTAAAGATCTCTTGAGAATTTTACAATTTCATATAAGATGTTTCAGCAGTTAGGATTTACTAATATGGCTTCGGAAGGTGAAATACTTGCTTGTTAACACGGAATTTTTTGATCTAAAGCTTTGACAATGAGAGTAGTCGAAACGTTTAATACGGAATACAACATTCTTCAGCCAATTAGAATCTAGAAGAAATATTTTAATTGATTATAATTTAATTTAAATAATGAAGAGACCTACACACGCATTTAGTAGTATCAGAAGTTCCGTGCTAATGATATTCACAACACGGAGAAATTACTGAAATTTTACATTCTCAGCATGCAGAAGAAATAGTTGTCAATCAGATGCTTTCCTTCCAATAAGCCATAACCATTTGATCAAAGACTAAGAGACAGTAATACGCTATCCATTCTCATTAAAAGCTGCTATGTATAAACAGAGGCGCACAAACGGGGAAACAAAAAAAATCACCAAGAAAGGTAGAGAAGATGCAGCACGTCGTAATGAAGTAACAAGGGGTGGGTAATTTTTAAAATATCGAGTGACTAACATACAAAGCCCTCACCCCCCTTTCCCGCCATGAACCATGGACCTTGCCATTGGTGGGGAGGCCTGCGTACGTCAACGATACAGATAGCCGTACATGTTCAACCACAACGGAGGGCTATCTGTCTAGAGTCCAGACAAAGGCGTAGTTCCTGAAGAGGGGCAGCAGCCTTTTGAATAGTTGCAGGGGGCAACAATCTGAATGTCTGACTGTTCTGGCCTTGTAACATCAACCGAAACAGCCTTGCTGTGTTGGCACCGCGTACGGCCCACAGCAAGGGTAAACTACAGCCGTAATTTCTCCCGAGGGCATGCAGCTCTATTGTATGGCTAAATGATGACGATGACATCCTCTTGGGTAAAATATTTCGGAGATAAAATAGTTCCCCATTCGATCTCCGGGCTGAAAGATGCCATTATCAGGAGAAAGAAAACGCGTTCTACACATCGGAGCGCGGAAGTCACATCCCTTAATCGGGCAGGTAGGTTAGAGAATTTAGATAGGGAAATGGGTAGGTTAAAGTTAGATATTGCGGGAATTAGTGAAGTTCTGTGGCAGGAGGAATAGGACTTCTGGTCAGGTGAAAACCAGGTTATACACACAAAATCAAGCAGGGGTAATGAAGGAGTAGGTTTAACAAAGAATAAGAAAATAGGACCACGGATAAGCTACTATAAACTTGGGTAACCCATTATTCCAACCAAGATAGACACGAAGCCCACATCAACTACAGTAGTACAAGTTTATATGCCAACTAGCTCCGCAGATGATGAAGACATTGAGGAAAAGTACCTTCAGATAAAATACATTATTTAGATAGTTACGGGAGACGAAAATTTAATAGTCATGGGGGACTGGAATTTGATAGTAGGAAAAGAAACAGAGGAAATGTAGTAGGTGAATATGGACTGGGGGAAAGGAATGAAAGAGGAATCCGCCTGGTAGAATTTTGCACACAGCATAATTTAATCATTGCTATTATTTAAGGTATCATGAAAGAAGACTGTATACATGGAAGAGACCCGGAGACACCGGCAGGTTTCAGACAGATTACATAATATAAGACAGAGATTTCGGAACCATTTTAAATTTTAAGACATTTCCAGGGGAAGATGTGGACTCTGACCACAATTTATTGGTAATGAACTGTAGATTAAAAGTGAAGAGACTGCAAAAAGGTAGGAAAATATTGAGGTGGGACCTAGATAAACTGAAAGAACCAGAGGTTGTGGAAAGTTTCAGTGGCAGCGAGCATTAAGGAACGATTGACAAGAACAGGGGAAAGGAATACAACAGAAGAAAAATGTGAGAGCTTATTAACAGATAAAACATGTACTATCCTCTATTATGTTAAAAATAAATATTCCCATCCTATCCTACTGCCAATTACAATCATAACACTATTTAGTAAGCTGTATGATACCGACAGATGAAACTACTTTACGATATAAAGCTTATAAGTTGTATCCTCGGTGTGCACTATCTTTGCTACATGCACAGGCAGTATCTTTAGTAAATGTATTTTCGCGCCAACCGACTTAGCTCCACATGTTGTCAGTGCACCTGAACTTGTATGTGTGATAGATTATTAGAACGATGGTAACATCGACAGTTCAGTATATTACGATGTAATAAGTGTCGTACTCATCGGATCTTGTGGGACTCTCACAGTCAAAAGGCTGCATTTTGACAACATGTCAGATAGTTTTATATTCTGACAGAATGTAAGTAATGGACATTTATCTCCAATTTTTATAATTGAGTTGCCTTCTTAATGATATGTTTGCTTAATTATGTATACACACCCTGTGCTTCACTTTTGTATTTTTGTGTTTAGGTAACTTTTGCAGTGTTACTTGAAAATGGCCATAAGGCCGAAATTGCAATAGTAACAATAAATATTTTATACAGTCAACGGCGACTATGATGTCTTTTAAGAAGAAGAATAGGTAGCTTTAAGAGGCGAATGAGAGAAGGCAGCAGAGGATCAAGTAGGTAAAAAGACGAGAGCTAGTATAAATTCGGGAGTAACACAATAGATATTGAATTAAATAGAGGAAAGAGGAAATACAAAAATGTTGTAAATGACGCAGGCAAAGTGAATACAAACGTTCCAAAATGCTACTCCAGGCGGGTGTAAAAAGAATGTGCACAATGGAAAATACTGAATGCGAAAATCAAGATTTGGCTCTGTCTGATTAGCCCCTGAAGCAGTTCTTAGGATCTCCCAATTGTGATATTATTTCCTCCTTCTTGATCTTTAACATATAAATTACAACATAAACATAAATGAATGATTAAGGGAACTAGTAATTACTAAAGTATAAATGTTGTTTCTGCTTATACATTTATTGTAGATTAAAAACCTCTTTATATTAAAAATGTTTATATTTCCTAACTAATATAACTGATCAATTACTCAAATCTGCCCCTTTTTTATGGCTACGCGATCTAATATAAACAACGCGAGATGACTGACATCGTCTACGTACAAAACGCTAGAAGACATTACTTTCAAAGATGATCTACAGTGGTGAGCAACCTCAGTGGAAATAAAACTTACGTAATCACAGCTGTTTAACCTTATAGCCCTAATAAGCCGAAGCAATTAGCAATACCACAGTATGTACTGCGTCCGGCGCGTCAGAGTGACGGTTCTCGTTCACGTCTGCGACGATGGAAGAACTACACCACAAAATAAACTCTTTCAAACACTAGTACGGCAGAAGGCGTCCTCTGACTAGTACAATCTAAAATGGCTCTGAGCACTATGGGACTTAACATCTGAGGTCATCAGTCCCATAGAATTTAGAACCACTTAAACCTAACTAACCTAAGAACATCACACACATCCATGCCCGAGGCAGGATTCGAACCTGCAACCGTAGCGGTCGCGCGGTTCCAGTTTGAATCGCCCAGAACCGCTCGGCCACTACGGCCAGCTTTCGGTCCGGCACACAGTTTTAACCCGCTCCACTGGTCTTTACAAGAATTGTCATCACCTCAGTCTCTTGAAGCACTGAGTTTCTCTGAAGAGCATTCCGCGTTCGACTGGTAATTTCTACTGGTGTCCAATGACGGAATTCATATAAAATCTCCTGAGAACAAAGACAGCAAGTCCGTCTGTACCAACAAAAGGTCATAGCTGGCGACCGTCAAACATGGGCGCTCAAAACGGAAGACCTCTTTCTCTCCACCGCTGGCTTCCCAGCAAAGCTCGTCTCCCCTCCCTTGTAACTGCAGAAAGCAAATCATATTCTCGAAACCACGGAATGTTCTCCCTCTCTACAGATTCTTCTCAACGCTGACCAACCATATTTTAGTCTTTTGTCGTCCAGCGCAGAAAGTTTGCGAGGAAGTATCTATTCTCGGTAATTAGGAATACATACAATAGTATGCTTCTCAGAGTAAAAATCCTGGGAAATAACCCAGCCTGCGTGATTTCCGAGGTAACACTTCCTCGTTCCTCTCTGCCGAGTCCAAGATTTTCAGAGTTTCCGAAGTATTATCCGGTTATCCTTCCGGCCCTGCTACAAACCGGCCGGCCGCTGCTGTTTTGTGCTTCAGCGCTCAGGTGCCCCGATCGTCCTGTGTTAAGCAGGACCAACACATCTGTGCGGGCTTTTCCACCCAGCGCTTGAGTTACGCCTGCCGTTTCATTTCCACTGGCGTTCCAATCTCTACTAGTACAGGCAATCAGTCATTATGATGTTTTAATAATAAAAGATACTTCATCACCTTTCATGCAATAAGCGTTAGCTACTATTTACAAGGTGTATGTGACAATGTCAGTCTTCTTTAAATATTCATATATATAATGTACAATCAATCAAATGATACCTAATTCCGGGTGTAAATCACGGAAAAGTATGTAGATGAGTGCTTGTAAGATGCGAAATTATAGCCACCTTACAACGTCTAAAAAATAAGATTGGCAGAAAGTGCAAAACGGCTAAGCAGGGGTAGCTAGAGGACAAATGTAAGGACTCAGAAGCATGTATCACTATGGGAAGAGAGATATCGCTTACAGGAAAATTAAAAAGACCTTTGGAGAAAAGAGAATTGCCTGTGTGAATATCAAGAGCTCAGATGGAAAACTAGTCCTACAGAATGAAGGGAAACGAGGAAAGAGTGTACACAGGGTTCATACACGGGAGATGTACTTGAGGGCAATATTATAGAAATGGACGACAACGTGATGGAGATGGGAGATATGATACAGCAAAAAAAAAAAAAAAAAAAATTTACAGAATGCTGAAAGACCTAAGTCGAACCAAGGTTTCGGGAGTAGACGACATTCCAATAAAACTATTGATAACCTTAGGAGAGCCAACCATAACAAAGCTCTTCCGTCTTGTGAGCAAGATATATGAGATAGGCGAAAGAGCCTCAGACTTGAAGCAGAATATAATAATTCTAATTCCAAAGTAAGCAGGTGCTGACAGGTATGAATATTAACACGGTATCAGTTTAATAAGTCACAGCTGCAAAATGCGAAAACAAATTCTTTACAGAAGAACGGAACAACTGGTAGAAGCCGACCTCGTGGAAGGTCAATTCGGATTCGGGAGAAATACAGGAAGACGCGGGGAAGTAATGACCCTACGACTTATCTTAGAAGATAGGTCGAAGAAAGGCAGACCTAAGTTTATAGCATTTGTAGACTTACAGAAAACTTTTGATAATGTAGACTGGAATACTCTCTTTGAAATTCTGAGGGCAGCAGGTGTAAAATACAGGGACCTAAGCGCTATTTACAACTTGTACAGAAACCAGATGGCAATTACAAGAGTCCAAGGGCATGAGAGAGAAGCAGTGGTTGAGAACGGAGCGAGTCAGGGTTGTAGCCTATGACCGATGTTATTTAATCTGTACGTTGAACGAGCAATATAAGAAATAAAAAAATTGGAGTAGGAATTAAAATCCAGGGAGAAGAAATAAAAGGTTTGAGGTTTGCCGATGACATTGTAATTCTGTCAGGGACACAAATGACTTAGAAGAGCAGATGAAAGGAATGGACAGCGTCTTGAAAGGAGGATATAAGATGAACATTAACAAAAGCAAAACAAGGATAATGGAATGTAGTCGAATTAAATCAGATGACGCCCAGGGAATTAAATTAGGAAACGAGACATTTAAAGTGGTAGATGAGTTCTGCAATTTTCGCAGCAAAATAACTGGTGATAGCCGAAGTAGAGAGGATATAAAATGTAGACTGGCAATGGCGAGAAAAGCGTCTATGAAGAACATAAATTTGTTAACATCAAGTACAGATATACGTGTAAGAGAGTCTTTTCTGGAAGTATTTGTATAGAGTGTAGCCATGTATGCAAGTGAAACACGGAGGATAACCATCTGAGACTAGAAGAGAACAGAAGTTTTTGAAATGTGATGCTACAGAAGAATGCTGAAGATTAGATGGGTACATCACGTAACTAATGAGGAGGTACGTAACAGAACTGGGAAGACAATAAATTTGTGGTTTGACCAAAAGACGCGATCCGTTGATAGGATACATTCTGAGACATCAAGGGATTAACAATTTAGTAGTGGAAGGAAGTGTGTGTGTGTGTGTGGGGGGGGGGGGGGGGGGAATGGGGGATAAAAATCGTAGAGAAGACCAAGAGGTGAATACAGTAGGCAGGTTCAGAAGGATGTACGCCGCAGTAGTTAGACGGAGATTAAGAGGCTTGCACAGGATGGAATAGCATGGAGAGCTGCATCTAACCAGTCTTCAGGCTGAAGACCACAACAACAACAGTAACAACATGCAGAGAAAATATTATTTTAAGTGCGAAGCTACTTTCTGAAAGGATACAATTTCCTCTACACATGTATCGTTCACAAAAAACTATTATAGGAATCGTATTAAATTGCTATGCATTCAAATTAATTTTATTTCAGAAGACTCGTAAGATTAATGTGACTTTTTAAAAACATCATTAGACTTCTGTTATGTAAATCACTTCCTTAATGAAGCAGCAGAATCCTTTTATTTGTTTTTTAGTTGTACTGGTTCCTAACTTAATATAAGGTCCCAGTTACCTGCTCGGTTTATCAGTTGCCACGATTTTGGATTTGCTTGTGTTATTCTTATCTTACAGTCGATCAGAGCATCAGTGAAAACTCTTGAGATATAATTCTTAACCTTTTCCCAACTTGTTATAGCTGCATAATCGTTATCAAATCTTATGCCGTGTACTGCCATTATTTTTTTCCATTATGTCCTAGTCCACTTTCCGTAAACAAAGTAAATGAATAGACAGAGGGAGAGGATGGCCGGACGCCTCCTCTGAATATTGCCTCTTTTGTAACGTCATTAATTTGAACATCTCTGTTCTGATTTTAAGGAGGGAAATGAAACGAGAGTAGCTATAATAGAAGTGAAGATTATTTTGGAAAGCCTGGTTTACAGAGGACCGAACGGAAGCAAACGCAAGGAAATGAACAAACAATTCGCCAGTGCTCTCTGCCATTCACTTGTACCTGTGAATTTCCGTTTACACTTGAGGGAACTAAAGCCATCGACACGCAGATTTTGCCCGGCACAACAATATTTACGGCCGCGATGCATTAAACGCAACTACAGCCTTGCTTAGCCCTATGCTTCGTTCTATTCCAACGTCTTGCGCGTACGTCGGTAGACGTTTTCGCTGCGTGTTTGCAGCAGCTTTCAAAGCTGGACACTTATCACCGACCACCAAAATCACCTGAAGAATGCCTACAACATTTGAACCTGGTTCTCAGCAGGTGGAAACTGCTACACTATTTCAATAGCCGACGCTCTCCTTGATGAAATCTATTATAATGTGTGCCCGAGCAGGAATATGACAGGACCGACATTCGAAGGAAAAAGAAATCTGGTAAACATGTGCTGTAAAATACATACCTAAAGAGCTATGAGCACGTGTTCATCTCCGCTACTGTGAAACACATCTATTCTAATGAACAAGTGCTCACGGTACTACGGTATTCATTGTAGAGCGCATTTTTACCACATTGTTTTGTTTCGCATGATCGTTCCTGTCATACTCCTGATTGTTCACCATTTCTCCTGTGGCATCGTGTATACCTTGCCTGACAAAGTGAAGCACCCTGAAGAGATGGTCGGATGGCAATGTTAATTTTGTACACGTACACAGAGTCGACGGTATGTAAATGACCAGGGTTGCAATTTTCCGTGACTGGTACAGGGCCACCAGAGTCCATTAGCGTTGTTCGTGTTATAATGTTGTTACCAGGCTTGGTAGTGTATACAGGGTTTTCGAAAATTCCGGTTACCAACTTGGAGGACCTGTAGAGGAGAATGAGTGGGAAATATTCTGTCCAGTACCGTTTCCGTGCTACAACCATTGGAAAACATGTTGGCGACGCGACCACTTTTACAAGTTATTGATTAGGCGTGACGCAGTACATCACTTGTTTTACAGTTCCGCTCATTAATAGCCAAAGAACTTGCCCGCGTCTCGCTCACAGGTTCTCTTAAACGTTATGCAGTACGGCCTCTTCCAGTTCGGGTGTGCGGCGTCTCCTTGAAGCACTACAGTCACACCTGCTGACGGTGAAGGTACCCTTTCTCGAAGCCGGTGCGTAATCGTGGCGAAAAGAGTATGCGATGGCGTCGGATGTTGTGGAGAACGATCTCGATAAAGGCGACGGCCAGCACTTTCTTTACCGTGAGCTTCGCTTTTCGTGTATTCTGCAAACGTGTACTCAATGAGGCTCGAACCAGGTCAGAGAGGCAGAATGGACGTCAATTGACATCAGCCGATCCCACATAATCTCCCCTCCCTCGCCCCAACTACGACTACCTTGTTGCATACCTACCTAGCAAACATTTTTTCAAACGGCTGTAGCTCGGAAACGGGACGTTCCCAGACACGAGTTCCAATTAAAAATATCATCTACTTACTCCCATTCACAAGCCCTAGAAGTCTGTAACGGGAATTTCCGAACACCCAGTATAAAGGGCGTGAAAAGCCTCTAATGCTGACAAGGGAACCTCCCCATCGCACCCCCCTCAGAGTTAGTTATAAGTTGGCACAGCGGATAGGCCTTGAAAAATTGAACACAGATCAATTGAGAAAACAGGAAGAAGTTGTGTAGAACTATGAAAAAATAAGCAAAATATACAGACTGAGTAGTTCAAGGGAAGATAAGCAACAATAAGGACAATAGAATGGCAGGAGCGCCGTGGTCTCGTGGTAACGTGAGCAGCTGCGGGACGAAAGGTCCTAGGTTCACATGTTCCATCGGGTGTAAATTTTAATTTTTTATTTTCCGTTTATGTGACAAACTCTTATGTTTTCATCACTTTTTTGGGAGTGATTATCACATCCACAAGAAAACCTAAATCGGGCAAGGTAGAAGAATCTTTTTACCCATTCGCCAAGTGTACAAGTTAGGTGGGTCGACAACATATTCCTGTCATGTGACGCACATGCCGTCATCAGTGTCGTATAGAATATATCAGATGTGTTTTCCTGTGGAGGAATCGGTTGACCTATGACCATGCGATCAAATGTTTTCTGTTCCCATTGGAGAGGCACGTCCTTTCGTCTACTAATCGCACGGTTTTTCAGTGCGGTCGCAAAACACAGACACTAAACTTATTACAGTGAACAGAGATGTCAATGAACGAACGGACAGATAATAACTATGCAAAAATAAAGAAAGTAAAATTTTCAGTCGAGGGAAGACTTGAACCAAAGATCTCTCGTGTAGCAGCTGCTCACGCTACCACGGGACCACGGCGCTTCTAAGCACAGTTCTTCCATGATGTTGCTTATGTGGCCCATGGACTACTCAGTTTGTATATTTTGCTTATTTTTTCACAGTTCCACACAACTTCTTCCTGTTTTCTCAATTGATCTGTGTTCAGTTTATCAAGGCCTATCCACTGTGCCAACTTATAACTAAATCTGAGGGGGGTGCGATGGGGAGGTTCCCTTGTGAGTGATCACTGTGCGGACACGGAGGTGCCGCATACTCGTATGTGAGAGCGTTATCAGCACCTGACAAGGTCCTCATTGCGGATTTCCATTCGTCCGGCGGATCCAATCGTGCGGTATCAAGTATTCTAGGGCATTCGGATGCGACAGTAACCCGATTCTGGACTTCATGGGATCGTGAGCGCAAACACACTCGTGGTCCAAGTTTCAGTCGACTACATCTGCTCACCACAAGAGACAATCAGCGTATCGTGCACCAAGCAAAATACAGTGAGTCCCAAAAAGAATGACCCGATTTTAACTTGTAATAATATTGAGAGAAATATCACCAGGTAACTGAAACAGTGCTAGATGTAATCGGCATGATGTAGAGTTTCAGAAAAAATTCGCTAGATGTCGCTAAGAGCGCTGACTTGGAGCATGCAGCCAGTCTAGCGCAATATGGCGTCCGCGCAACAGAAGGCGTATTGTGTTGTTGAATTTAGTCGTACTCAATCAGTGATCGTATTTCAGCGGACGTTTCGTATTCGATATCGTGCTAAACGAGCATCATCAAAGAACATTCGAGGGTGATGTAAACACTTTGAAGAAACAGTGTGCCTCTGTAAAGGCAAAAGTCCTGGGCGGCTACGCGTTCCTGAACAATCAGTGGAACAAATCCGACGAGCATTTGAGCGGAGCCCCTTGCAATGCTACGGAACTGGTTATTCCCACAACTTGTGACTCTGACAATTTCATCTATCTGCAAGATCGAGCATCACCGCACTGGCACAACAACGTGCGCAGTTTCCTCAACGCCAACGTGCCTCAACGTTGGATAGGGCGCACAGAACCACGAGACCGGGCTTTACATTCTTGGCCTTCTAGGTCCCTTGACTTATCACCATTTGATTTCTTCCTGTGGGGATTTGTCAAACAATGTGTTTACGTTCGTCCCTTACCTCGTGACATTGATGAACTAAAAACCAGAATATCAGCTGCTGTAGCGTCAGTGACAGAAGACACCTTACGCTCACTTTGGGATGAATTCGGCTATCGGCTAGATGTCGTCCGTGCAGCCAATGGAGGACATATTGAACATTTATGATGGATTTTTATAAACTTCTGTCTTTTATGAGTAATACAGTATGCAATTTGTTGGTCTTAAGCCCTTCTTCCTAATAAATAATTCTATTTAAAATCGGGTCATACTTCTTGGGACACCCTGTACAACCCCTTCATATCCGTGCCTGCCATCCGATAACAAATCATGGTCTCCATGCAATATTCTGTGTCGCCCTCACCACTGGTCGAAGACTACACCCGGACGGGGGAATTACCGTCGCATGTGAAGACTGCATTAACACCACAACACAGAAGGCTGCGTGGGGCGTGATGAACTGTTGATCAATGGCGTCACAATGTGTTCAGCGATGAATCGTAGTTCTGCACTGCCCAGTACGACATCGTTCGTGAGTATGGCGGTGTCCTGGCGACCCATTCTTCCAATAATCTGAAGAGGCACAGTTTTAGCGTTAGAGTGTGGGGAAGAACGGGGCATGGCATCAGTATACAGCTGGTAGTGATTGAGGGATCTCTGAAGGCATAACAGCACGGAGTGAATATCCTGCGTAGTCATGTGTTGCTTCTCTAGCGACTGTATCGTGGTGCAGTTTTTCGACAGAACAATGTTTGTCCGCAAATGGCTCGTGTCTCTATGAACTGGCTGCGTGATGTTGAAGTACTCCTGTGGCCAGAAAGATACGCAGATCTGTCCCCGGTAGAATACGTGTGGAATTCGTCCCACGGTCAGTATCGAGGATATCGGGAACCCCTTACGACAGTTGTGGGCCAGCGTGGCTCAGGAGAGGGTGTAAAGGCTTTATGACACCGTCCCAACCGAAACAGTGCGTCCACGCCAGAGGGGGCGCAACGCCTTACTGATAAATTGAATCGTACTCCCAAGTTTGCAAACATGGATAGATTATGTGATCACTGAAATAACATCACGTCCACTATCGACTCGTCAAATTTCACTTGGTTTACTCCTTCGTTTTGGGTGCTTCACTTTATCTTGTCAGGCAATGTAGTGTATTGGAGGACAAACAGCGTAATCGAAGGAAATCGTACTTTTGCCCCCAGAACGGATTTTCGGTATACAGCTGAGTGAGCGCTAATATGAAATGCTTTGTCAGTCAGTCCGCAGCTCGTGGTCGTGCGGTAGCGTTCTCGCTTCCCACGCCCGGGTTCCCGGGTTCGATTCCCGGCGAGGTCAGGGATTTTCTCTGCCTCGTGATGACTGAGTGTTGTGTGCTGTCCTTAGGTTAGTTAGGTTTAAGTAGTTCTAAGTTCTAGGGGACTGATGACCATAGATGTTAAGTCCCATAGTGCCCAGAGCCATTTTTGAACCTTTGTCAATCGGCACGCAGTTCAGCAAAATGGGCTAACCAGAATAGCTCAGTGGCTTCAAACGCGGAATAATCATTCGATGTCACCAGAGTAACAAATCCATCAGCGACGTTTCAATCGTTCTATAGCTGGCCCAGTCGACTGTTGCCGACGTGACTGTGAAGCGTAAAGGCGAAGAGACAACTGCGTATAAACAAGACAAGGCAGACCACATGGACTGACGGAGTTGTACCGACGAAAATTGCGGAGGGTGGTTTGTAAAAATTGCACTAGCTCAGTGGAAGGAATCACTGGCTATGCCCGAAGTATTACCAGCAGTCCAGCTGGCATAATAACTGCGCGTAGAGAGTTAATAAGAATAGGGTGCAGTGGTTGAGCAGCTCATCATAATCCACACATTTCTGTTGTCATTGCTAAGCGATGGTTGAGGTGGTGCAAAGAGCGACGCCAGTGGTCACAGGATGACTGGAAAGAGCGATTTGGATTTGGAGTGATGAATTACGCTGCAACCGGTGGCAGTCCGATGGAAGGATCGGGGTTTGTCGAATGCCTGGAGAACTTTATCTACCATGCGTAGTGCCAAAAGTGTAGTACGGAATAGGTGGCGTCACTATATTTTTTACGTTATTAGAGACTGGTACCATAACCACATTTAAGAAAGCACTAAACGTGGTAGAATATGAAAACGATTTACAAAAAATGTTTCAAATGGCTCTGAGCACTATGGGACTCAACATCTGAGGTCATCAGTCCCCTAGACTTAGAACTACTTAAACCTAACTAACTCAAGGACATCACATACATCCATGCCCGAGGCAGGATTCGAACCTGCAACCGTAGCAGCAGCGCGGTTCCGGACTGAAGCACCTAGTACCGTTCGGCCACAACGGCCGGAAAAACGTTTTACAGCATTGTGTTATGTGTACGGTAGGGGAATATTTCAGAGACGATGATTGGTCGTATCAGCATGACAGTACATACGCCCTCTCATAACCCAGGATGTATCAGGGAATGGTTTGTGCACAGTAACATTCCTGAAATGGACTGGCCTGCCCAGAGTTCCGACTTCAACCCAGTGGAACATTCTTTGGATGAGTTAGAACGTCGACTTCGCTCCAAACCCCACGGTCCAACAACATCACTATCTTCTCTGGTTTCAGCTCTTGAAGAAGAATGGGCTGCCACTGTTCCACAGACATTCAGACACCGCACTGAAAGGGCTCTCAGCAGAGTTCAAACCGTCATGAACGCGAAGGATAGGCTCACATTATTATAATGTCTACTAATAGATATCCGTCCGCCGCTCGTGGTCTCGCGGTAACGTTCTCCCTTCCCGAGCACGGGGTCTCGGGTTTGATTCCCGTCGGGGTCAGGGATTTTCACCTGCCCTGAGATGACTGGAAGGTGTTGTGTCGTCTTCATCATCATCATCATCATTCATCCCCATTATGGTCGCAGGAAGGCAACGGCAAACCACCTCCGCTAGGACCTTGCCAACGCTCTGTCAAGAAGCATGGGACTTCATTTCCATTTTCCAATAGATGTCCGGATACTATTAATGAGATAGCGAATGTTTACGTTTACCTCAATTACACAGGAACCATTTCCTCTGGTCGAAAGAGTGTGGCCGGCCACTGTGACCGAGCGGTGTAGGCGCTTCAGTCCGGAACCGTGCTGCTGCTACGGTTCGAATGCTGCCTCGGGCATGGATGTGTGTCATATCCTTAGGTTTAAGTAGTTCTAACTCTAGGGGACTGATGACCTCAGATGTTAACTCCCATAGTGCTCAGAGCCGTTTGAACCATTTTGAAAGATTGTGATAAACAGATTTCCGATTAAGTAAATAAAAACTAGTCAAGTCATGAGCGTGGTGCAAAATTATCGCGACTGCTAAATGTGACAACCACGTTGCAAAAAATTTTTTTTATAAAGAAACAGGTGTAGTTATGGGGGAGAGAGGCGGGCCGCTGTCCCATACTCCCCCCCCTCCCCCCCCCCCTTGATTTTTCCCTCTATCCGGTAATGTACATCTTCACTAATATAGTACTTGCGGAGTCGTATTTCCAAAAACAGAAGTTGCCCAGACATTATACGTATATTCGTTGCTTATTGGTTGTCGAAGTACAAGTGTAGCGTTTCAGTGAAGTGATTAAAGCACAGTGGAAATCAGCAGATATTGGGTTACAAAATATTCGTTCGAACTATTCTTGAGCAATAAGTGTCATTCTGGGACCCTTAGAATGTTCCATTAAAAGAAGAGATGCAGAAGGTCCAAGAAAAAGCAGTGTGTTCCGTCCGGTCTGGGCGAAAACCTTACGAAGATGCACAACAAACTTCAGTGGCAGTAGCTGAAAGAGCGGCGTTGTGCATCACGATGAGATTTAATATTGAAATTCCGAGAGAGCACGTTCCGGGAAAAGCTGGAGACTTATTACTTCCTTCCACATACACTCCTGGAAATGGAAAAAAGAACACATTGACACCGGTGTGTCAGACCCACCATACTTGCTCCGGACACTGCGAGAGGGCTGTACAAGCAATGATCACACGCACGGCACAGCGGACACACCAGGAACCGCGGTGTTGGCCGTCGAATGGCGCTAGCTGCGCAGCATTTGTGCACCGCCGCCGTCAGTGTCAGCCAGCTTGCCGTGGCATACGGAGCTCCATCGCAGTCTTTAACACTGGTAGCATGCCGCGACAGCGTGGACGTGAACCGTATGTGCAGTTGACGGACTTTGAGCGAGGGCGTATAGTGGGCATGCGGGAGGCCGGGTGGACGTACCGCCGAATTGCTCAACACGTGGGGCGTGAGGTCTCCACAGTACATCGATGTTGTCGCCAGTGGTCGGCGGAAGGTGCACGTGCCCGTCGACCTGGGACCGGACCGCAGCGACGCACGGATGCACGCCAAGACCGTAGGATCCTACGCAGTGCCGTAGGGGACCGCACCGCCACTTCCCAGCAAATTAGGGACACTGTTGCTCCTGGGGTATCGGCGAGGACCATTCGCAACCGTCTCCATGAAGCTGGGCTACGGTCCCGCACACCGTTAGGCCGTCTTCCGCTCACGCCCCAACATCGTGCAGCCCTTTCAAATAACTTCCGGGAATTCAGCCAGGTAACACTTTCAGCGACCGCCGATATTTCGGCGGGAGAACACCCCGCCATTTTCAAGGCAAACTGCAACGGACAGGCGACGTACATGCAAACTTAATACCTCGGTTCTCGGACCCAAGCAGGAAAGATAACACACACACACTGAACACTAGTGCCACCAAAGATGGCAGCCCGCCTCCAGTGGTGTCGCGACAGGCGTGAATGGAGGGACGAATGGAGACGTGTCGTCTTCAGCGATGAGAGTCGCTTCTGCCTTGGTGCCAATGATGGTCGTATGCGTGTTTGGCGCCGTGCAGGTGAGCGCCACAATCAGGACTGCATACGACCGAGGCACACAGGGCCAACACCAGGCATCATGGTGTGGGGAGCGATCTCCTACACTGGCCGTACACCACTGGTGATCGTCGAGGGGACACTGAATAGTGCACGGTACATCCAAACCGTCATCGAACCCATCGTTCTACCATTCCTAGACCGGCAAGGGAACTTGCTGTTCCAACAGGACAATGCACGTCCGCATGTATCCCGTGCCACCCAACGTGCTCTAGAAGGTGTAAGTCAACTACCCTGGCCAGCAAGATCTCCGGATCTGTCCCCCATTGAGCATGTTTGGGACTGGATGAAGCGTCGTCTCACGCGGTCTGCACGTCCAGCACGAACGCTGGTCCAACTGAGGCGCCAGGTGGAAACGGCATGGCAAGCCGTTCCACAGGACTACATCCAGCATCTCTACGATCGTCTCCATGGGAGAATAGCAGCCTGCATTGCTGCGAAAGGTGGATATACACTGTACTAGTGCCGACATTGTGCATGCTCTGTTGCCTGTGTCTATGTGCCTGTGGTTCTGTCAGTGTGATCATGTGATGTATCTGACCCCAGGAATGTGTCAATAAAGTTTCCCCTTCCTGGGACAATGAATTCACGGTGTTCTTATTTCAATTTCCAGGAGTGTACGTTTGGCGGAATGACCATAACCAGAAAAATTCTGCCCACGAGACATTCGCGATGGTATAGAGGAAGGGGAAGATAATACTGGAGCACCCCCCGCGACACATCGTAGGGTGGTTCGCGGAGAACAGAAGGAGACGTAGATGTAGATCTGGATATTGTGGTCACTATAGCTTTCGATATTCGACGATTCAGCCATGACCGAGCGAGGTGGCGCAGTGGTTAGCACACTGGACTCGCATTCGGGAGGACGACGGTTCAATCCCGTCTCCAGCCATCTTGATTTAGGTCTTCCGTGATTTCCCTAAATCGTTTCAGGCAAATGCCGGGATGGTTCCTTTGAAAGGGCACGGCCGATTTCCTTCTCAATCCTTCCCTAACCCGAGCTCGCGCTCCGTCTCTAATGACCTCGTTGTCGACGGGACGTTAAACACTAACCACCACCACCACTCAGCCATGACCACCCGCACAATCACACTAGCAATTTTATCGCTGATTGCTTCTGACTTACTATTTTATACGTTTTAGCCACACTCTTTACAACTAGTTTTCGAAAGGGCGGTGATGATCTCGTCATTGGGTGCCCCTAAACTACGTAGGGGCCCCTTGTTTTAATGTTCACTGTCACTAGACACTTTTGATCAGACTGTGTACATGTGTTTACTTTAATGGAAATTTATTTTGCTGTTGCCTTTTTAAGCAACTTTGGGCGTATATAGTGAAAAATTTGTGAAAATAGGCAACAAACGTACCCTAAAAAAATCATAGAAATAGCTCACAGTACTGAACGTTCCTTTTCATGAAATACCTATTGTTGCATATCTTTAACTGAAAAAAAAATCCCAGCATTAGGTCACAAAAAAAATGTAAAAGGGCGCACACAATACAAATAGCCTCACAAACAAGCGAAGTAATGAGTACAGCCTCCAAAGAAAAGTGTTGCGTTTCTTTCGGTACACTTTCATCTCGCTAGGTGCACTGTATTGCAATAGAGGTATTAAGTCATTCTCAGTGTGATCCACCTCTGGTATGAACCACTCATCGCCAAGATATGACAATAGTGCTGTATACGTGGTCTAGAGCTCGAGTTTAAAACCACTCCCATCGGATGTCATTTTTAACGTGTGTCTTGAGTCTTAAATGACGGTTTGTGGTTCTTTGGTTAAAAAAAAAAATCTCAAAATGTTTCAGCACTGCCTTCCTCTATAATCTCAGGAGTTAGTTTTTGGACGGTTTCAAACTGTATTTTTTTTCCAACATTTACCATGACTTGTTTCAGAATTAGGCAACTGAGCTGCACCCCCCCCCCCCAAAAAAAACTATTTGCCGTCGACTAATCTCTCCCTTTCCAAGCACTGATCCCGACTTGAGGCGTCTGCTGGTTAGTCGGATGTGGCATGTTAATGCCCTTCCATCAGCCCCCCCCCCCCCCCCCCAGGAAGGAATTAGTGTACCCCAACTGTCTGCGTCTAGTGTAATCCATGGAATAGTGTGAATGTGTTCAGATGTCTGCGAGCCGTGTAACTCAGTCGGAACATTGGTACCAGCCTGGTATTCACCTAGCGGGATGTGGAAAACCGCCTAAAAACCACATCCGTCCAAAACATCACGAAATTATTATGGACCCTATATTCTCAAGTTATACGTGGTAACTGTCCCTGTACTGTGGAATGCGACTTCGTTGGAGAACCGAATATTTTTCTGAGATTCACTGGCTCTATGAACGTCACATCGCTCTCTCTCGTCCGCTGTGAAGCGGGTTCCGCAGTATCTCCAATCTGTAATGATGGAACCTCGCTCTCACTTCGAGGACATCACCACAATTGTTTTAGACAGGCGGGGTTGCTGTGCACTCTCTCGAACTGAATTTCTTGAGATACATACGAATCATTGTTAAACGAAGTCTACTTATCCATTAGATCCACGCTGTCTTCGTCCAGCCGTTTCCATCGCACAGAAACTACCCGTGCAATCATTTAGGCAGCTGCTAACGGTTTGACACCCACAACGAAACTATTTGTGCGCTATAGTGATAGGACCGGCCGAAGTGGCCGAGCGGTTCCAGGCGCTCCAGTCTGGAACCGCGCGACCGCTACGGTCGCAGGTTCGAATCCTGCCTCGGGCATGGATGTGTGTGATGTCCTTAGGTTAGTTACGTTTAAGTAGTTCTAAGATCTAGGGGACTGATGACCTCAGTAGTTGAGTCCCATAGTGCTCAGAGCTATTTGAACCATTTGAATGATGGACAACAATGCGGTATATCGTTAACACCACTGGTGATTTCTTCCTGACGATTACCACGTACCAAATACAGAAAATTTGAAATTAGGCAAAGGGAAGCTACTAAGGATTAGTTGTACGAGTCGGTTTAGTATTTCCAATCAATTTTGGCCGCTATGAGGTGGACAGCCAGTATTCCGCGATTCGTCTCCCTGCCTTTGCGACCGTAAGTCTCACAGTGGCATGAATATATTATTGTAACTTATCAGCATTGGGAGATTAAAAGAAAAAAAAATAGTTTAATTCGATCATGGAGACAACATCACAATATCTAAATGCAAAGAGAAGGGATGGTAAGTGCAAAATCATAAGGTTTTAAATGCATTATGTGTTATTATAAAACAATTTACGACTGAAGGCGGGTTTTATTCAGCACTAAATAGCTACAGTTCGGGAGTACCCGTTTCTATCAGCACATTAGTATCTGAAAGATTAATATCTAAGTTTGCCCTCCAACGGATAAGACCGATCCTGTTATACCGCGTGCAAGCACTAGATGGAATACGTGCCCTACTAGCCGGCCGACGTGGCCGAGGGGTTCTAAGCGCTTCAGTCCGGAACCGCGCGAACGCTACGGTCGCAGCTTCGAATCCTGCCTCGGGCATACATGTGTGTGATGTCCTTAGGTTAGTTAGGTTTAAGTAGTTCTAAGTTCTAGGGGACTGATAACCTCAGATGTTAAGTCCCATAGTGCCCAGAGCCATTTGAACCATTTTTGAACTTGCCCTACTGGAGATCCACCGCTGTAGATGTTGCCTCAAAAAAATGGTTCAAATGGCTCTGAGCACTATGGGACTTAATATCTCAGGTCATCAGTCCCCTAGAACTTAGAATTACTTAAACCTAACTAACCTAAGGACATCACACACATCCATGCCCGAGGCAGGATTCGAACCTGTGACCGTAGCGGTCGCGCGGTTCCAGACTGAAGCGCCTAGAACCGCTCGGCCACACCGGCCGGCAGATGTTGCCTCAGACATACATAATTCCTCCTATACTCGGGCAGAATTTCACACGAACCGCTGCCGGAAAGCCTCGATATGAAATGAATCGTGTCTGCGTGGGAAAGTAAATTATCAATGAAAGCGTTTAAACAGGGTTATTAAAAATCTGTTACAGTACGTGTTACGACGGAGAAGCCCATTGTGACTGAAAATGTCCGGCATTTCCCCAGAGTGATGATTGTCCAGCAAAACCAACTTCAGGTCCTCTAGTCGCCCCCTGCGGATCTGATCAGTAAATCACTTTGGGTTAAAATGACATCGTAATTTAGGAGAGTACTTATGAGGTAGGCATCTTATATGTTCCTCGCTACTATGACGGACGTTAGGGTCAAATAAAGTTTTGACTAAATTTAGCAGAAAGCGTTTCTTTTAGGTGTAAGATACTACGCTCGCTATTAGATTTCTGACCCTGTTAATTCCAAAAATAAAGTAATATGAAGTTATTTCGTGGCCGTGGCTCATAGGCAACAGCGATTGGAGACATTACAGCGGTATTCCAGGACTGCATACTAATACTCAAACGAATTCAGCTGTTCGCCAATAGCAGTACGATACACCGCCTCGAACTGACTCCTGGCATCACCACAACAAAAGAGGAATGAGGTACACTTTAATTTACTATGGAAATAAATCGTTTAAAAGCTAAACAGCTCAGAAAAATAAGTCCGTCTACTTCACTAAAACCCACCGCCCACCTATCTGCTGCGATCCACAACCTAATTCGAGGCCTCCGTCTATTGAGTGTCTGCTCACTCGTTAAAATGCAATACACATGTATAAAACTGGAACGAGTGAACCAGAAATTCACTGACACGAACTAAATTCTCTCGATTTTTAGTACTGCAAGAAATAATCGGACTGATCACCTTTTCAGGACTTCTGATATACACTACGAATACACAACTGGCAGGCCGTCCCGGGAGGGACAGTAAATATTCAGGGATATGACAGGAACGATGATTTGTTACAAAGAACTTCTTCTGGACACATCCCTTATGCCGAATGGTTTCCGAGATAAGACACATTTAATGTAACTTTTGCACGTTTCTCTAGAAAAGCTCAAGACCCGCGGCCTCATGCGAAAATGTATCGCAATACAGAATTAAACTGAATTAAATTTCCGACAAAAAAGACCCCATTTGTTTTTTCTGTGAATAATAGTATGCGCGAAGAGAGGGCAAGAATACTGAAAATCTCTCACGACGCGCACGTGCTGTACCTTAGGTAGTTTTTGTAGATCAATTTGAGGTAGTTTCCCTCCTTTATGTGGTCTAGCGGTTATAGTCGCTCAGTCCGGAACCACGCGACTGCTGCGGTCGCAGGTTCGAATCCTGCCTCGGGCATGGATGTGTGTGATGTCCTTAGGTTAGTTGGGTTTAAGTAGTTCTAAGTTCTAGGGGACTGATGGCCACAGATGTTAAGTCCCATAGTGCTCAGAGCCATTTGAACCATTTTTTAACCCGTCTTGATGCGATACATGTGTTCCGCATCAAACTGTGCGTTCCACTTCCTCTACACTACTATGGTACGTTGTGAGCAATGACAATGCACTGAATAATACTAAAACTTAAAAACAATATAAAAGAGTTATTTTTTCAATCTTCGATCGGTCGCAAAATTAAAATCACAATGAAAATCCAATGAAATGTTGAGCAGATGTGATGCGTAGAGTCTCTAATATTCAGTCGGTCGTGTTACGCCGCACTTTTCAGTTCTGAGCACACAGTGAGCACTTAAAAGATGTTTATAAAAGTGTGAGATGCCAGCTGTGAGGGTTCCGCCTGATTTCGTCCGGCCCACAGCGTAACTGTCACGCGTTTCCTTCATCACGACAGTGCTCGACGGTACACTGCACCTGCTGCAACGATGCTCCTGCACTTCTTCACTCATACGAACAGGTGGCTATTAGGATGGCATTTTGACAGAGACAGTAAGCTACGGACCAGCGTTGGGAACTAGCGGAAAGCTCAGGCGATTGCCCTCAATGACGAGGGTGTTGGAAAGTTGGTAGCACGCTACGACAAATGTAACTCGGAGCGGCGACTATGTAGAAAAGTAGCTGGAGGCTCTAACTAAACGTTGCAAATCAAACATTTTTGATTTTCACTGTGGTTCCCATTTTGCGACCGCAAAGCATTTGGTATGGGGCATATGTCCGTACGAAGTTTTTCGCTTCAGATGATCGTTGCGTGCCTAGGAGTAGTATCTCCTCAGCTGTGCGACTGGATTCGTGGTTTCCTGTCAGAATGGTCACAGTTCGTAGAAATAGACGGAAAGTCATCGAGTAAAATAGAACTAATATCCGGCGTTCCCCAGCGAAGTGTTATAGGCCCTCTATCGTTCCTGATCTATATTAACGACAGAGGAGACAATCTGAGAAGCCGTCTTAGATTGTTTGCAGATGATGCTGTCATTTACCGTCTTGTAAAGTCATCACATGATCAAAACTTGCAAAATGATTTAGATAAGATATCTGTATGGTGCGAAAAGTGGCAACTGACCGTGAATAAGGAAAAGTGTGAAGTTATTCATATGAGTACTATAAGAAATCAGCTAAATTTCCATTACGCGATAAGTCACACAAATCTGAAGGCTGTAAATTCAACTAAATACTTAGGGATTACAATTACAAATAACCTAAATTGGAACGGTCACATAGATAATATTGTGGGTAGAGCAAACCAAAGGCTGCGATTCATTGGCAGAACACTTAGAAGGTGCAACAGGTCTACTAAAGAGACTGCTTACACCACGCTTGTCCGCCCTATTCTGGAGTATTGCTGTGCGGTGTGGGATCCGCATCAGGTGGGACTGACGGATGACATCGAAAAAGTACAAAGAAGGGCAGCTCGATTTGTATTATCGCGAAATAGGGGAGATAGTGTCACAGACGTTATACTTGAACTGGGGTGGCAATCATTGAAATAAAGGCGTTTTTCGTTGCGATGGGATCTTCTCATGAAATTTCGATTTCCAGTTTTCTCCTCCGATTGCGAAAACATTCTGTTGGCATTCACCTGGATAGGGAGAAATGATCATCACAAAAAAATTTAAGTGCTCGTTTTTCCCGCGTGCCGTTCGAGAGCGGAACGGTAGAGTGTCAGCTTGAAGGTGGTTCATTGAACCCTCTGCCAGGCACTTTACTGTGAATAGAAGAGTAATCACGTAGATGTAGATGTTCCAGTCATATCTTTGAATACTGACCATTCCTCCCGGGACGCACAGTATATGCCATATTCCTCGATTTCGCGACATCTAGACCGCTCCAACAAATTATTTAACACCGAGGCCATTCTGCCAATCAGACTCCGAAACGGTTTGCATGTAATTTTACTATCCAGTCCCCGACTGCGCTAATCATCCCACTGCAATATGCTGCCTGCTGCCAGAGCTTTTCACCCGTTTGAATCTGAAAAAGTGCTTGGAGGCACCGGCCATTCGGGGAGAACCACTCGCCTATGAGCCACCCTTTTAGGTCCTCTCCACAACCCATTTAGGAAGATTAGTAAAAGACCGGGCTGAAGAAACTTAATTCCCCCCCGGATACCGACTCTTGCACAGACAATAGCCACAGGAAGACCGGCCGGGAAGTGAAATGAGTTAAATGTGTGATTTGTTTGCTGCATCTTTATTAGTCTGCATTCTGGAAAACAACGACACTTGGACACCAGTAGAAATTACCAGTCCAACGCGGAATGCTCTTCAGAGAAACTCAGTACTTCATCAGACTGAGGTTATGACAATTCTTGTAAAGACAAGTGGAGCGGGTTAAAACTGTGTGCCGGATCGAGACTCGAACTCGGGACCTTGGACTTTCGCGGGCAAGTGCTCTACCAACGACCCGTCCTCACAGCTTGAATTTTGCCAGTACCTCGTCTCCTACATTCCAAACTTCAAGGTTCGCAAAAGAGTTTCTGTGATGTTTGGAAGGTAGGAGACGAGGTAATGGCAAAATTCAAGCTGTGAGGACGGGTCGTGAGTCGTGTTTGAGCAGCTCTGTTGGTAGAGCATTTGCCCGCGAAAGGCAAAGGTCCCGAGTTCGAGTCTCGGTCCGGCACAGAGTTTTAATCTGCCAGGAAGTTTCACATCAGCGCACACTCCGTTGCAGAGTGAAAATCTCATTCTAGAAGTGGACCGGGGTTGCGCAGTGCATTTCTATGTAGTGAAGTTGCGGCGACATAGACGGACGGCGGTATGGTAGCAGCAACGAGGCCGGTCGCTTCCGAGATGCGTGCTGCGCTGACCCTCGAAGTAATGCAGGCCTACCCCACGCCACAGTACGTCCACGCGATGCCCCCGGGGAGAATATAACGAGCGACAGCGACGTCGACCGCGCTTGTTCCGGATAACGAGACGCCTTCGGCAGCGGCGCAGTGGGCAGAAGGGCGTAACAGGCGCAGGCCACGACGTGATGAGGCTCTCGGTACGATAGGGAACAGTAATCACGTCGCGACGCGCGATGGAGTGCCGCCAGTACGCCGCTGCGCTGTCCGTCATCCCGGCCGAGGCGGCTCTGGTGCGGAACACCGAGGGCCCTTCCTTCTAGAGACCCCTCACTTTCTGCCTGGTTAGCAGGGCATTTTTAGAAGTGTGAAGTATGAGAAAATACACATACCAACAATTTTCAAACGTAAAAAAGAAAAATGCGTCTTATCTGTAACTGTAATTGGGGATTGCAGCAGTTACTAACGCGGCTCGTCCCTGCCTGGAATGATGTTCATGAATGGCAGCGCAACATGGTGAGTCACCAGGCTGACGTTCAAATTTACAGTCAAGATGCGTGTGATAACCACGAGGGCGTTCCAGTTGTCATACGTAATCGCATCCCGGACCGCAGCTCCAGGTGTGGGTCCAGTGTGTCTTGGCCGCATACAGGTTGGTTATAGGCGCTCACCTGGCCTCCTTCGACTCACTGGCACGGAATCAGAACCGGTTATTATCAGAAAACACAACATATCTTCACTGCTCCCTCCAATGAGCTCTCGCTTGACACCATTGAAGTCGCAAACGTAGATTGCTTTGGGGTCACTGAACTGCACACTACAGGGCGTCTGTCTCGGAGCTGTCCTTGAAGTAACCGATTTGCAACAGTTCGTTGTGTCAGTGTGGTGTCAACTGCTGCTCGAATGACTGCTGCAGATGCAATAAGGTGCACCACAACCATTCTCCGAACATGACAGTCTTCCGTCTCGGCAGTGACATGTAGGCGGTCTTCTTGCAACCGTACCTTTCTGTCACCTACCACTGCCAGGAATCATGCACACTAGCTATAATCCTGCCAGCTCCTCGTAACCCTATTACACGACCTGCCTTAAAGGCATTCTTGACTGAATCCCAAAGACAACTAACGCTCATGACAGTAACAACGTTTATTTAAAGCAAATCTGATGTTAATTCTCATCTTGGAGCTATTAGCGCCACTCTTACGCGACAGGCACGAAATTTTAATTGACTTCATTTTTCAGGTGTATAAATGCGCTTACCAAGTTCTGTTTCATTTTGCGCAACCCTTCATGGTGCTGAAATAGTTTTTTTTCGTCAACGTAAATAATGGGAAAGAGATGAGCACCTTTTGTTACTGACGCCGTTGTGGAATTTCTTGAGCAGAAGAAATACGGCTGCCGCCAAGTCATCCATAATCGAACCGAACCGACGTCACGTAGGCAAGAAACAATATTATTATTTCACGGTAACCCGTTATGTAGTGCGAGGCAGTAATTATTGGTACTTCGTCTCTTTCTGTGCAATTCCTCTGATGGTCATCTTATGGTTAGGTCACACAGTGCACAATGACAGATTACGTACACCAGTATTTTTCAGAATGTTTGTATCTAAAAGTATTGAGATAAAGAGAGCCGTTTGGAATTTTTCGCTACGAGTCGCCTAAGGGTAGATTTCATCGCAAAATCGGAAAGGGTGTTGAATGATGATGATGACGATGATGATGATGATAGGGTGACGCCAGGTGCCGGCACAAAACTTAATCTTCTCGAACAACTTGAAAGTCCCCAGTCGACGTCAACAGGGTCTTACGCACTCACTTCATGGGGCGCTGCGGAGAAATTTGGAACCAAATCGAGGACAGTGTCCCCAAGTCTGGCAATCAGAAACTTAACGCCACCATTTCTTTTCCCCTTACCGGCCAAATACTGGTGGGGAAAATTTCTTCCACCACCAGCATTCAAACTGGTGACCTGCTACTCGAGTGATACCACACACAAGACCGTTCACGACTTCGACTACGGACCTCACAATGTTGTTTTGTCAAGTATTCATAGGAAAATGTCATGTATGATGTTAAAATGATTACTACCTCTCCAACATTTTTTCTTATCCCGATTTCTAATTTCATTGTGTTGCCTATACGTTGTACGCTGGACGTAAGTTAGGAGAGAGAGGAGACAGTAGCTCTAGACAAAAACAACACCAGCCACTACGGCTACAGTTCCTCTAATTGCTTTGAATTAAAACTTCTTGCATGCAGGTAAGTTATCACAGATACATAAAAACGAACTATCTGAAAATATATGACGCTGGGAACCGTGTAATAGCCTTCAGAGACACTTACAAATGGATGGTCCTAGCTGCTGTGAATGACTACCGAAAGAACAAACGTATCAGTTATATACCACACACTAAGACGACATACAGCACGTGGAAAAAATCTGGGAGGGGAACTTCTGTGTGCCTGATTGAATATTCGTGAGCCGTTATGTTGGTTTGGTAGGATTTAATGATCTCAGAATTATACTAAACGATATTTTGGCTGGGTGGACTGAAAAATAAGCTGAATGTTCTGGCGGCGTAATGGTCATTTAAGGGACGTGTCCAAACTGGATGTATAAGTACAACTCGATGAGCCTTCTAAACGACGTTAAGGACGAGATGTAAAGTTTCTGGTGTCATGGAGCGACACGCTTACTGGATGTGCTGTTTGAAGTCATGTTCGATTAGATTGTAGAGTGTATCCTCACATTGCCTTTTATAAAGCAGGTCAGAACGCATAAACTAAAATTTATGTTTATGTCACCAAACCTACAAAGCCAGAAGGCTTAAAACAGCGCATCGAGTAAGTTTGTCGCTCCGTGACACCAGCAGCCTTACATCTCGTCACCTGATCGTTTAGAAGACACACTGAGTTGTGTATTCAGTTCGAACTTCTCACTTAAATGACCATTCCGCCACTAGAACACCCATCTGAACACAGGAAAGTATTTACAGCATGCTACTTCCATATCTAATACTTTGAACGTTTATAACTCTCTAAGATAGAAACCAATAATGTTCCACCTACAAATTATAACACGCTGGCGTAACGGTCTGGAAAATACCTAAACATACCATGTCCAAAACTCTGCAGAAGTAGTAACGTTACTTACACGTACCTCTCTCGAAATAAAATTCTTTACATTTATTTGTTTTTAAGTTACAGGGAAATCACCTTATCCGAATCATCCGTATATTAGCTCTCCGCTCGTCTACATTAATGTTCCTGTGAGATCACCGAAGTTAATCGCTGTCGGGCGAGGTCGGCACTTGGATGGGTGACCATCCAGGCCGCCATGCGCTGTTGCCATTTTTCGGGGTGCACGCAGCCTCGTGATAACAAACGACAAGCTACTCGACCGAACAGTAGCGGCTTCGGTCAAGAATACCATCATAACGGCCTGGAGAGCGGTGTGCTGACCCCACGCCCCTCCTATCCGCATCGTCCACTGAGGATGACACGGCGGTCGGATGGTCCCGATAGGCCACTCGTCGCCTGAAGACGGAGTGAGTTACTTATACAGGATTCTTAACGATGTTTTGTACGACAAACCTAATTTTATTTATGTCAGGAAATAAACTTGAGAAGAGCATAACTAATTAAGATAGAATAAAGCTCTCGCACAAAGGAAAATTTTGTCGGAATACCTCAGTGCTGAAGATAAGCTACTGAAGATATGATGAAGTTAAAACTGCGTTACAGTTTGGCATCGTTTATAATTCACTTTCACAACATTATTCATCAGCAGGCTGTACTACCGGATTTGCAACCATATTTAAATCAATAATTGCGCACAGCTGGGTGAAGAATACACATGGAATTACTGGTTTAATACTCTGTCGTGTATGCTGGAAACATACGACTGTATCTAGTTTCTGGAACACACTTCAAGGCCCGTTGTTGATACTTGCGTTGCCCTGTTTCATCGAGACCTCCCTACGCTTTAGGCAGCCTCTTACACGACATAGTTGCGCGGGTTGCAGTGATATTGTCCTCAGGAGCAAGCCGTACGTCAGTCCTGAGAGAGGAGTTCAATAGACACAACTCGCCGCCTAACCTTGCTTGTTACGGAGTGCATGGACGCTGAACTAACCTGGTTGCTACTCAGTGACGATTCGAGAACATTTTTTTGCACAAATGACTAATCATCTGGCGGCAGAACCACGTCCCTCATACATTATTTCTCTTACAAGGAACCCCCTGAGTGGGAGGCCGCAAAAGGCCAATGATGTTTACGACGTTCGACGCCCCACATCTTGTCTACAACGCAATCACGCTATTGGCTGATTATGGCAACAGAGGGCGAGACCGGTATCCAATGGCGAGCACAGCATGAGGTATGGAGCGTAGTTGAATTGCTTAGTTGACAAATAACTCACAACAGTGCTAGTGGTGTTTGTACAAAAGAGTAATGAAACGACAAACAGAGCAGACATTGTATTACATCTACGATAACAGTTGTCGAAGCTGACACATCGCCAGAAAGCAATCCCAGGAATCTCGCAGAGGGAGATCGAAGTGCCAGATGGAATATTAGCGTTTTTGCAAGATGAGTCAATGGAATGTGTCGTGTCGTATACGCTCAACTGTGCGGACAACGTAGATGGGGAGTAAAATGATGACGGTAAGTGCTTAACAAATGGAATTGATACTGAAACAGGTGTAGAGACATGTAATTCATCACCCTTGTCGGACAGGAATCCACAAATTCCGTCTGCAGTGAAACGTAGTAAAGGACAATCGTTGTCCAAGGAGCGGGTACTAAACATAATTACGTACATGGATGATCATCGGCAGCATAATAATAATAATAATAATAAAAAGGGGAACAGATTTCGAGTAAGTCCGCAGCAATATGACAATGTTGTTCATACGAAAAACTACGGATTTTCAAGGAAATACAAGGCGGAACTGTTATAAAAACTGGAGTTTGCGCGTTTGAAGGATGCTCGACAGAGTTTACAGGATGTGCTTGATAGTAACCTATTACGTTAGGCACATCAAATTGCGCGCGTGATAAAATACATTACAGTGATTTTAAGGGAAGCAAACGGATGTTGCATAATTTCAAACAGTGCTACCGAATTGGAAGACGTAAGATAACGAAATTACAAATAGCCAACTTGACGATGCAGAGCAAACTGCGGAACCGGCCCGAAAATTTCTAAAAGAGATAAACAATCTTATCCCATCGTTCAGTAAGTAATTTGTTTTTTTGTGGCGGCGTTCGTAGCGACAACAATTCGCTGTAGAAACGGCTTACGAAGTCACCGCCACACTTTTAATAGCGGGCCGACCGGTCCGCTGGAACAGTGAACAGAAAGATGAAAACCCAAACACTCTGATTAAATAAAAGTCGGTACTTATCTTTATTAACGAAGATACAGAAACACAGTAGTGAACTCCGTGTCTACAGAAATCTGTCTAGTTCGAGTCGGAGCGGCTAGGTCAGCGTCGGCTGACGACAAACAACAACTCTGCTGCGATGAACACACAACTGACTAGCAAGTACACAATTCGGTGGCGAGTATACAACTGAGCGGCGAATACAGAACTGTCCTAGCGCTCGCGACTCCAGCGCTTAAGAAACCAGAAGCCAGCGGTGGCGCGCGCAGACTTCCGGCGATTTCCTGTCTCGCTGACGCTGCTTATGCGGACGGCGTCCGGACTTTGATGCTGCCAACCTTTTGGCAGCGGGCTCGGGTGGCATTACTGGCTAGGATACAACAGTTTTCAACTCCGACCAATCTAGATTTGAAAAGGAAATGCATGTGAAAGGAACCCTGGAAATTAGAGGCGTCAAGAGAGTTGTTTCAAGAGCAACTATCATCAATGCCTTCACTCATTTGCCTACAGTTATGCCGATGTTAATCTGGATGGTAAATTGGCTGGAAAGTTATTTATTGGGCTGCGAGAAGATGGATGTGAAGTTTGAGGTGCTCTGCCTCCTAGTAAACAAGCAAAGAGTCCTAATAAACATTGGTCCGGATACAAAAGGTTTCTCCGATACGACGTAAGTACAAGTGCAGTAGCAACAGTGTCACAGCACAGTTAATGTGTAAGTGTACGTTTATTTCGAAACACCGCAATTGAATCATCAGTTACAAAATGATAAACTGCCCACGTTTGACTTTTTTCATAATTTCGGATACCTATGTGTTAGAGAGCACCATATCGACTACAAGTGTATCGGTTGTGGCTCGCCAATACCATGAGCTCCAGAGTCCCTGGCTTCAATCAATTGGATTTTCTTGTGTGGGGAAATTTTGAAGGCTTTGGTGTACTCCAGTCTTGTTGACACTCTCGATGATGTCCGAGAAGGCATTGTGAGTGGTTTTTTAGTCCGAGATTTTTGAACGCGTATAGGCACCGACGAGGAGACATACAGAAGCCTGCCTTCACGGACGGCGGCCATGGTCGAACGCTTATTATAATGTGTTTGCTCTCCAGTTTGGATCTTCGGGACCTGTGCTATTAGGTGTTCACGAACACAGACGTAACCTGTCGCATCGGGAGAACCATTGGTTTTCTGACGTACGTTTATTTGGGGTGTCTTCTGCTCGCCCCTTTCATTTGTACCTATAACGCTCAAACACTTTGTATACTTGTGAGAACTACACTCATCCTCATAAATCAAGGATAATTGCAGAATGTGGTGCCATAACGTAGCACTACACAAAACTGGCGCTAATAGCATAGGCACATACGGAACACACACGGCACAGATCTGTAAGTCCACGGTATTGGTGATAAGTTGAGAAGACCATCCCGAAACACATGTGCTACAAAACGCCACTGTTTCCTGCGCATGTACCCCGACATCAATATGAGATATGATCACCAAGCATACGTACACAGGCCGCACAAGTGGTTGGTATACTCTGGATCAGGTGATCGAGCAGCTGCTGGGGTACAGCCTCCCATTCTTGCACTAGTGCCTGTCGGAGCTCCTGAAGTGTCGTAGGGGTTTGAAGACGTGCAGCGATACGTCGACCGAGAGCATCCCAGTCGTGCTCGATGGGGTTAAGGTCTGGAGAACATCCAGGCCACTCTATTCGCCTGATATATTCTGTTTCAAGATACTTCTCCACGATGGCAGGTCGGTGGGGCCGTGTGTTATCATCAATCAGGAGGAAGGTGGGGGCCCCACTGCACCACTGAAAAGGCGGACATACTGATGCAAAATGACGTCCCGATACACGTGACCTACTACAGTTCCTCTGTCAAAGCCAGGCAGGGGTTTACGTGCACCAATCATAATCCCACCCCACACCATCAAATCACGACTTTCAAGGACATTAAGGGATTGGTAGCTGGTTCACGCCAGATGAAAACCCGGCGAGAATCACTGTTCAGACTATACCTGGACTCGCCCGTGAACATAACCTGGGACCACTGTTCCAATGAGCATGTACTGTGTTCTTGACACCAGTCTTTACGGGCTCTTCTGTGACCAGGGGTCAGTGGAGTACTCCTTGCAGGTATCCGGGCGAGTTGTCTGTAGAATGGCTGCGGTAAGGTCCCGAGCAAGGCTACTGCAGTACTGTGTGGCCGTCTGCGGGGACTGATGGTGAGATATCGGTCTTCTTGTTGTGTTGTACACTGTGGACGTCCCGTACTGTAGCGCCTGGACACGTTTCCTGTCTGCTGGGATCGTTGCCATAATCTTGAGAACACACTTTGTGGCACACGGAGGGCCTGTGCTACGACCTGCTGTGTTCGACCAGCCTCCACTCGCCCTAGTATTCTACCCCTCATAACGTCATTAATATGTGTTCTTTGAGTCATTCTCAACAAACAGCCATCATTAGCACGTCTGAAAACGTCTGCACACTTACTCGCTGCACCGTACTCTGACATGCACCAACACATCTCTGCGTATGTGGACTGCTCCCAGCGCCACCGTGCGACGACTGCAGGTCAAATGCACCGCATGGTCATACCCCGAGATGATTTTAACCCGCAAACCACCCACCAGAGCGTTGTTTCACCATGTATCAGCATTATCCTTAATTTACGAGCATCAGTATATATTTAATGTCAGAAACTGATTACTTAATTTTCTTGATCGTGCTTTTTGCTTGTGTGGGCAAAGGTAGAGATCTTTATTTATTTTGAGCTGAACAGTCAATTTAATCTCTCTCTTTTTCCCTTAGCATCGCACTCGTGGAATTAGTCACTCCTAACTGATACGTAAGTTCATTCTGGGTAACATAACATACTTAATGAAATGGTCATTTACACTATTTAAATTTAGGTCGACCATCCAGTTTTTATGCAAGTATAAGCGGCGCGTTTCGCCACGAGTTCGTTATGCAAGGTACGAGAACGATACAGAGATTTTCACTAAACGCCAGTCGCAGACGTGACAAGAGAGGCGTATTACTTCGCGGAGAGCAGGAAGATCTGCAGCGGATAGACACTTGGTGCAGGGAGTGGCAACTGACCCTTAACATAGACAAATGTAATGTATTGCGAATACATAGAAAGAAGGATACTTTATTGTATGATTATATGATAGCGGAACAAACACTGGTAGCAGTTACTTCTGTAAAATATCTGGGAGTATGCGTGCGGAACGATTTGAAGTGGAATGATCATATAAAATTAATTGTTGGTAAGGCGGGTACCAGGTTGAGATTCATTGGGAAAGTCCTTAGAAAATGTAGTCCATCAACAAAGGAGGTGGCTTACAAAACACTCGTTCGACCTATACTTGAGTATTGCTCACCAGTGTGGGATCCGTACCAGATCGGTCTGACGGAGGAGATAGAGAAGATCCAAAAAAGAGCGGCGCGTTTCGTCACAGGGTTACTTGGTAACCGTGATAGCGTTACGGAGATGTTTAATATACTCAAGTGGCAGACTCTGCAAGAGAGGCGCTCTGCATCGCGGTGTAGCTTGCTCGCCAGGTTTCGAGAGGGTGCGTTTTTGGATGAGGTATCGAATATATTGCTTCCCCCTACTTATACCTCCCGAGGAGATCACGAATGTAAAATTAGAGAGATTAGAGCGCGCACGGAGGCTTTCAGACAGTCGTTCTTCCCGCGAACCATACGCGAGTGGAACAGGAAAGGGAGGCAATGACAGTGGCACGTGAAGTGCCCTCCGCCACACACCGTTGGGTGGCTTGCGGAGTATAAATGTAGATGTAGATGTAGGCTCACTGTCAGAATCTCGAGATCGTACAGTCTAAGACGAGCCAGCACGAAGTTTTACTGACATACATTGCTGCTACGCACCGTTTGTTAAGAAACAGGGAAGTGGGTAAATTGAGAGCATTAGCTTAAGTGGCCCCGCCACATACAGTAAGGTGGTTTGTGGAGAACAGAGCTCGACGTTTTTTAATTCTTCTTTCAAACCTTACTGAAATGTTTTCTCGCCGACTTACCACTACCAAAAAATTATAGGAAAAAACTACTTTATCGCTTACTACATTTTCGCTGCGCATGCAGTAAACCTTCACCAGGCAACGCGTTCTGATATATTACTTCTGTACTGCTAACTCTAATCACAACGCATTTTCTATGCATAAGCACTGAGATGTGTACGAAAACTAAATGCATTATACGTGGCAGAGCGATTCTTCGAAGAATCGGTGGTGGTAGGGAGTTACTGTTTATAAACTAGTCCGCGTCAGAGGGGCGGACGAATAAAGAGTGTTGGATGTTTCATGTATGGTGCAAGCCTTGTCTCGGACATTGCATGGGAAGGAATACCCCATAGACAACGCCCAAACAACGCATGACGCTAAGATTCGTTGCTTGGACAGAGTGGCACCCATAGTGTGTAGGTTTCAGTTGAGTAAATGGTTCAAATGGCTCGGAGCACTATGCGACTTAACTTCTGAGGTCATCAGTCGCCTAGAACTTAGAACTAATTAAATCTAATTAACCTAAGGACATCACACACATCCATGACCGAGGCAGGATTCGAACCTGAGACCGTAGCGGTCGCTCGGCTCCAGACTGTAGCGCCTAGAACCGCACGGCCACTCCGGCCGGCTCAGTTGAGTAAATCACAGAAGCTAAGAACTGCTTTGGGAACTAGTTCGAGAAAATCGTTGAGCCATTTAGCACTTCAGACTACAGCGTTAGTAGGATATGCTCACAGAGACGTGCATCGTTAAAACTAAAACCTCAGAAAGCTAACGTAAGGTCATCGAATAACCATTTCAGATTGTGTACCACTACGTCAGTACTGCCAGAGGCCATTACTGTCTGAACATGATGGATAGGCTGACTGTGAAAAGCTCTGATTACCGATGATACGACTGTTGATTGACCCTATCGTTTCCTAGATCTAACAGAATAGCGTCTGTTCTGAAAAACTCATCGTGATACTGTAACAGGTACATTGCTGGTGGATCGTCTTGCACTGTGCTGCATGAAATAGCCTTAGGTCTTTTCGTTAGTTGTTAGTTGTGTGTAAAAAGATTGCAGGATTTGTTCATGCACTACCAGAAGACGTGCTTTGATGGGAAAAGATGGGTCGAACAATTACTGATGTTTCACTTCGCACTTCTCATTTCACGCCACGCAGAGGCACTCGAATTAGCTGATGAAGATTTTCAGAACTCTGATGTCGATTGATGTGGGTTTATGTACGCTGATAAATGAAACCATGTATCGCCAGCATAAAAGAACAATTCGGGATCAGCCTCTCCAGAACAGCCATTTGAGTACTGACGTCGAGCAACCGTAACTGGAATGGTTTTCTTTATAATTTTTCAGTTCGAGTTTGTGCGCAGCAGGCAAGCAACGCTAGAAAAATTATAAGACAGGTCTTGCACGGAATATGTGCTTTTCAGTTTCTTGCCACGTGGATGCTGTGGCCGAACATAGCAACGAATTCCAGCAAGCTAAGCGTCCCCATTCAGAGTTTGATAGCGCCTGCTGCCCACGCAAATCCAACACGTTACGGTTCAAGAGTCCACAGATAGGACCTACAAATCACAGGAAGACATTTACACACACACACACACACACACACACACACACACACACACATACACACACACACACTTAAAAAAAGACTGTCGCCTGAAAACATTGAATAAAACAGCATTCCTCTTATTTACAAATTCGCACAGACCTCTGTTCGTAGTTTTTATATCGTGTAAATATTAATGCTGTCAAATTTGTGAAATCGTGAATCGCTGTTGGCAAGCGGGGTGCACTCAGCCCTTGTGAGGCAAAATGAGGAGCTACTTGATTGAGAAGTAGCGGCTCCGGTCTCGGAAACTGACATACGGCCGGGAGAGCGGTGTGCCGACTACATGCCCCTCCATATCCGCATCCAGTGACGCCTGTGGTCTGAGGATGACACGGCGGCCGGTCGGTACCTTTTGGCTTTCATGGCCTGTTCGGGAGGAGTTAAGTTTTTCATTACAATCCCTTCTTTGGAAGTTATTTTCAGAGTCCTCGTGGACGCAGTAAATACAACCCTTTCTTGGAAATTTATTTGCAATTACAAAATTTTCTTTGCATTTTTTTCATGTAGTTTATTAAAATTAATAAACATTTATGAATATTAATAAATACAATATACTGAGCATTATGTCGATGCGTTTGCGGTGCAAGTAATGTAAAAATAGAAAATAAAAGTAGTTTCCTCATACGTACTCGACTCTACGGCCCACCGATTAGAACCCTGTACTCATTCTGTTGCTCCAACCTCCGCCTGGATCGCTCGTTAACATACCCGGCTTATGCCTCGCCCGACATGCGTCAAAAACGCTGTTTTCTCTATTCACCCGGGCCGGCCGCTGTGGCAGAGCGGTTCTAGGCGCTTCAGTCCGGAACCACGCTGCTGCTGCGGTCGCAGGTTCGAATCCTGCCTCGGGCATGGCTGTGTGTGATGTCCTTAGATTACTTAGGTTTAAGTAGTTCTAAGTCTAGGGGACTGATGATCTCAGATGTTAAGTCCCATAGTGACTAGAGCCATTTGAAACATTTTCTAATCACCCGGCCATCTGGAGCTCCCGCTCCGGTCATTTTGATTTCCGCAAGAAGTCATGCATACACCAGAAATTAGGGCGAAACCGGATGACGAGTAGCTGCGGTCGCCTTCTAACCAAATCATATAATCAAATTATTATGTTAAAACAATTTATGTACTTTATTACTGTTATACTCGAATACCTCCTCATAGTATGTAAGGCGAGGCGCGCTGGCTCGTGACACACGGAGGAGAGCCAGTCCTGTACGGAATGCGTGCGGCAAAGTAAAAACCGCGGGCTGGTACACCCAGCCTCCGGCCGGCCTTCCTATTGTTTTTGAGCGGTTTCCCGAGATCGTTTGGGGGAAAATGCTGCATTGATCTCCAAATTCTGTCTCATAGAACATCACACATAAACACTTGAAAGAAGATGTCACACAGAACAAAATTTACACAACTGACAGGCAGAAGGTGCGCACGACTTCCCACTTTTAGATTACCTTGACGACTGTGGCGTCAGGAAGGGTACCCGGCCACAGAGATGAGTAATAAAATAAACGTGAGTGCTTCTGGAGGCTTGTATCAGCAAGAAACCTGTCAATTACTTAGCACGTTCCGGCATCCCCGCGGTTGGGGTCCCGAAGAAGTTTCTTTTTTACCACTTCAGTCTTGCAAGCACCAGCAGCTACATCAAGGAAACAACTATAGACTTGTCGACTTGAGAATAATTCTATCTCTCCATTCGGACATCGTCTCGGCTGGATATGAACAGAACTGGATCGTGTGGAGGTCGCTCAACCGTCTTCGTTCTGGAGCTGTAATTCCAGTACTAACATCCAGAAACTTCGCTGTCGATACCACCAACTGTGGCTGCGGAGAACCACAGGCGAAGCAGCACGCGGTGGCCGAGCGGTTCTAGGCGCTACAGTCTGGAAACGCGCGACTGATACGGTCGCAGGTTCGAATCCTGTCTCGGGCATGGATGTGTGTGATGTCCTTAGGGTAGTTAGGTTTAAGTAGTTCTAAGTTCTAGGGGACTGATGACCTCAGATGTTAAGTCCCGTAGTGCTCAGAGCGATTTGAACCAAGACGCACCTTCCGGGCTGTCAGCTGTGCCCTGCATCTTCCACAGAAGACGATCTCCTGCTTGCGAATCGAAGCACAGCTGAAGGTGCAAGATCCTGTTCGACAATAGTGTAACTTGAAAATGACCTTATTTAGCTGTTAATGGTAATGATAATATCCATTTGTTTCAGACTCGAATAAAAAAAAACTGTAATTCTGAAACTGCGGACCCCGTACTTGATGGACAAATGCTAGAAGAACAAGAATTACTGTCACGATCTGCGGTCATCTAAACTAGCTGTTTGAGTAGATATTGCTGACAAGGAATACTCCCTTCCCCCCCTTCTCAGATTTAGTTGTAAAAAAAATATGGTTCAAATGGCTCTAAGCACTATGGAACTTAACATCTGAGGTCATCAGTCCCCCTAGACTTAGAATTACTTAAACCTAACTAACCTAAGCACATCACACACATCCATGCCCGGGGCAGGATTCGAACCTGCGACCGTAGCAGCAGCGTGGTTCCAGACACCTGCGACCGTAGCAGCAGCGCGGTTCCAGACTGAAGCGCCTAGAATCGCTCGGCCACAGCGGCCGGCTTTAGTTGTAAAATGGCCCAGTGGATACCCCGTTAAAATATGAACTTAGCCAAAACATGAAAACAGGAAGAAGGTGTACTGAAGTGTGAAAAAAAAAGCAAAGTAGAAGTAGTGAACGGTCCAAGTGTAACATCGAGCGAAGCGAAAGAGCTACGGCGTGGTGGTTAAGTGGTCACCGTGATGAACGGCAAAGCAGACGAGCTGTGTTCAGAAGTTTTTTCACATTATTGTGAACTGTACGTCTGGCCATCGAAATGTTTGTTCTCCTTCCGTAGTCTCGGCAGTTGTCATACTTCCACTCCTCATAGAATATGAGTCCTGCGATGAGAATACTTTACCGTCGCAAGTAAATGTGATGCACAGAGGGACCAGGCGAGATGCCACATAGATACCGCACAGAAATGAAAACATCAAATAAACGGGTGAGAACTATGTTACAACAAAGGAATTTAAGAGTCAAAACCTCCAAAACGGAACGCAACTTCAAAAAACGTTAAAAACTTATGTTGAGATAGGCCACAGGTTAAACGATGTGAATGTGAAACCGTTGCATTCACTTGTTGCAGCTTATGTAACAATCTATGTTTAATTCATGTCCTTGGGAGTGATCACATTCACATTCATACGAACACCTAAATCGGGAAATGAGGTATATCTCACTCACCCGGGGAACAAGTCATGTGCGTTGATTAGAGATTCCTATCATATGACACACATACTGCGTATGACACACCAGACGTATTTTCCGCCGGACGGAGTGGCCGAGCGGTTCTAGGCGCTACAGTCTGGAACAGCGCGACCGCTACGGTCGCAGGTTCGAATCCTGCCTCGGGCATGGATGTGTGTGATGTCCTTAGGTTAGTTAGGTTTAAGTAGTTCTAAGTTCTAGGGGACTTATGACTTCAGAAGTTAGGTCCCATAGTGCTCAGAGCCAATTGAACCAATTGAACGTATTTTCCGGTGGAGGATTCGGTTGACTTGTCGCCTTGTCATCAAACGTTTGCGGTTTCCATTCGAAAGCCACTTCCTTTGGCATGGTAACAGATTAGTTGTGGAGAATCAACTCTCATCGTAGGTCCCTTCCTTACGCCTCGCTTTTGATAAGGGACGTTACACCACGACACAGACAAAAATTTGAATACAGCGAAGTAATTTGTTAAGAAGTGTAATGAATTGCACAATTAATTGATTGCAGAAATCTCTCAGAACAATGTGTGTTGATCAACTACCGCCAATAGTTTCACATTTTCCTGTTTCAGGGAGGGAGATACCACCATTATGAGTATGCCTACAACAGACCTGGCGTTCGCCGTGCCTAACTGACGTGACGTCACGAACAAGCGCCGAGGCCTTCCTTTGAGTCGGTGTTGGTGGAGTCCGCCCCAGACTGGGGTATGGGGAGAGCAGAGGCCGCCAGCGTAAACACGCGGGCCGCGAGCGGTGTCTGCGCTGCCACCCCCAGCTGCCTGCCTCAGGCGATTCCCTTCCTTAACACGACACCGCGTGTTCACGCATCACGTTCCTGCTATCGCGCCGACGTTTTACAAACCCGTAAACTGGGATATCGATATACGTACGAAGTGTGTTCCGCAAATACGAGGGTCACTCCAAAAGAAATGCACACTATTTTTTTTAAATCCATCTTTTATTCTACATGTTTGAAAGTTTCACTGTGTGTAGATACATCCCTTAGGAACAATATTTTCATTTCTCCACATAATTTCCAGCCCTCTCAACTGCCTTACGCCATCTTGGAACCAGCACCTGTATACCCGCACAGTAAAATTCTGGAGCAATCTGTTGGAGCCACTGTTTGGCAGCGTCCACAAGGGAGTCATCATCTTCAAACCTTGTTCCACGAAGAGAGTCTTTCAGTTTCCCAGCGAGATGATAGTCGCATGGAGTCAGGCCAGGACTGTAAGGCGGGTGTTTCAGTGTTGTCCATCCGAGTTTTGTGATCGCTTCCGTGGTTTTTTGACTGACATGTGGCCATGCATTGTCGCTCAACAACAAAACATCCTGCTTTTGCCGATGTGGTCGAACACTACTCAGTAAAGCTTGAAGTTTCTTCAGTGTCGTCACATATGCATCAGAATTTATGACGGTTCCACTTTGCATGATGTCCACAAGCAAGAGTCCTTCGGAATCGAAAACACCGTAGCCATAACTTTTCCAGCAGAAGGTGTGGTTTTCAATTTTTTTTTTTTTTTTCTTGGGTGAATTTTGCCAGCCGTCGTGGCCGAGCGGTTCTAGGCGCTACAGTCTGGAACTGCGCGACCGCTACGGTCGCAGGTTCGAATCCTGCCTCGGGCATGGATGTGTGTCACGTCCTTAGGTTAGTTAGGTTTAAGTAGTTCTAAGTTCTAGGGGACTGATGACCTCAGAAGTTAAGTCCCATAGTGCTCAGAGCCCTTTGGACCATCTTGGGTGAATTTGCATGATACCATTCCATTGATTGCCTCTTCGACTCTGGTGAAAAATGATGGAGCCATGTTTCATCACCTGTCACAATTCTTCCAAGAAATTCATCTCCACCAATCTCGTACTGTTCCAAAAGTTCGCGGCATACCGTTTCTCTTGTTTCTATGTGAGCCAGTGTCAACATCGTGGGAACCCACCTGGCACAAACCTTTTTTAATGCCAACACTTTCAGTATTCTGCAATCACTTCCTTCCCCTATCCCAACGTAGCGTCAAAATTCGTTCACTGTGATGCGTCTGTCAGCAGTCACCAATTCGTTAACACTCTGCACATCGTCTGGAGTGTGTGCACTACGAGGCCTGCCGCTGCGAGCACAATCCTCAATATTGCCGTGCCCGCTTTCATCACGTAACCTGCTTGCCCACCTACTAACTGTACTGCGATCGACAGCAGCATCTCCATACGCCTTTTTCAACCTCTTGTGGATGTATCCCACTGTCTCGTTTTCACAGCACAGGAATCCTACGACAGCACGTTGCTTCTGACGAACGTCAAGTGTAGCAGCCATCTTGAAGACATGCTGTGATGGCGCCACTTACGGGAACAGGTTGAACTAAGTTTGAAAACAAGCGGGAAGGATGTATCTACACACTGTTAAACTTTCACACATGCAGAATGAAAACTATATTTTTTACAAAAGTAGTGTGCATTTCTTTTGGAGTGCCCCTCGTATCACGAATTTTTAATTTAGAGCTGCTGATAACCTTCGGAGAGCCAGCCATGACTAAATTCTACCATCTGGTGAGAAAGATGTATGAGACAGGTGAAACACCCTCAGACTTCAAGAAGAATATAATAATTCCAATTCCAAAGAAAGCAGGCGCTGACAGGTGTAAAAATTACAGAACTATCAGATTAATAAGTCACGGCTGCAAATACTAACATGAATCCTTTCCAGAAGAATGGAAAAACTGGTAGAAGCCGACCTCGTGAAAGAATAGCAGGAGTACGCGAGGCAATACTAACCCAATGACTCTTCAAAGAAGACTGGTTAAGGAAAGACAAATCTACGTTAATAGCATTTGTAGATATACGAGGGTGAGTCAAATGAAAACCTTAAATATTTTTTAAAATATTATTTGTTGTGCAGAAGTGGTACAAAGCTGTATCATTTTTCAACATAATCTCCCTCACGCTCAATGCAAGTCCTCTAGCGCTTACGACGTGCACAAATTCCTTTAGAAAAAAATTCTTTTGGTAGTCCGCGCCACCACTCAAGCACCGCGTGGCGTACCAGTTCATCAGAACGCAACTTCTTTCCTCCCACTGCGTCTCTGAGTGGTCCAGACATATGGAAATCATTTGGGGCAAGGTCAGGTGAGTATGGTGGTTGAGGAAGACACTCAAAATGTTGGTCAACTGTTGTACGGCCAGTGAGGGGGCCTTGCAGTGTCATGTTGCAAAAGGACACCTGCTGACAGCAACCAACGTCGCTTTGATTTGGTTACAGTCCGCAGACGATTTTTTAGGAGATCCGTGTATGATGCACTGGTGACAGTGGTCCCTCTAGGCATGTAATGCTCCAAAATGAAGCCTTTTTCGTCGTAAAAGAGAGTCAGCATAACCCTCCCTGCTGATGGTTCTGTTCGAAACTTCTTTGGTTTTGGTGATGAGGAATAGCGCCATTCCTTGCTCGCTCTCTTCGTTTCCGGTTGGTGGAAGTGAACCCAGGTTTCGTCCCCAGTAACGAGTCTTGCAAGGAAGCCATCACCTTCTCGATCAAAGCGCCGAAGAAGTTCTTCAAAAATGGTTCAAATGGCTCTGAGCACTATGGGACTTTACATCTGAGGTCATCAGTCCCCTATAACTTAGAACTACTTAAACCTAACTAACCTGAGAACATCACACACATCCATGGCCGAGGCAGGATTCGAACCTGCGACCGTAGCGGTCGTGCGGTTCCAGACTGTAGCGCCTTTAACCGCTCGGCCACTCCGGCCCTCGAAGTTCTTCACAAGCATCAACACGTCGTTCTCTCATTTCAGGAGTCAGCTGCCGTGGCACCCATCTTGAAGACACTTTGTGAAACTGGAACACATCATGCACAATGTGGTGTGCTGACCCATGACCAATCTGTAAAAATGCTGCAATGTCATTCAGTGTCACTCGGTGGTTTTCCTTCACTAGGGCTTCAACTGCTGCAATGTTCTGTGGAGCATCTTCCACTGAAGTCACACCATCTGCGAACGTCCTACTCCATTCGTAGACTGGCTGCTGCGACCAACATGCATCACCGTACTGAACCTTAATTCGTCGATGAATTTCAATAGGTTTCACACCGTCACTACGCAAAACCCGAATAACAGAACGCTGTTCTTCCCTTGCGCAAGAGGTGGCATGGGTAAAATACAGGGACCGACAGGCTATTTACAATCAATTTGTAAAGTGAGGAGTAAAGGAAAAAACAGAAAAGTTTTGACTGGTGTTCTGGTGTAAAGTCAAGCGCCGGCACGCCAGTCGGGAACGACAGAGCAGTGTAGCAGTGAGGGCTGTGACAAGACTTGGGCCGACTGCACGCTGGCCGGGTCCTCTTGAGGACGACAACGTGACAGCAGCGGCCTCTAGGCGACGAGAACATAAGTACTAGAGTCCTGCATGACCGAGTAAGCGAGCACAAAATACGAGGTGGGGCGAGCACACCCTAACTGGATAGGCTGCCCGCACTAGTTCTAGTGACCGAACATAGAAGCCGTGACCGAATACGCAGCACGTAACTTCAAACACATTACACGTGTCATTATCCGTGTGAGACCGCAGCCAGTACGGTCTTCTCATTTGTGGTGTCTCTCTCTCTCTCTCTCTCTGTAATCATGCAGTGCGGGGAAGGCAGTGCACTAAGACGTAAGATTGAAACCAATGTTTACACATTGAAGAGACGGGAAGGTCTAAAAAGCCAAGTATGGAGCATATTTTTGTTGGTTGTAAACGAAAACAGTGCGTCTACTGGGTACGTATCGTGCATAAACTGCTCCACATTATTGTGTTTCCATTCGGGAACCACTCATTTAAAGAAATACAGTTGCAACAAACCTCACAAAGATACAGCTCCTTCAGGAATACCGGCAATATTAAAAAATAGTATTACAGCAAAGTGTGTTGCAATGTGTGCTAAAGATATGAGACCTTTTAATGCTGTTTCTGGTGGTTTCAGAGAACTAGGCCACGAATTAATACATCTAGGTGCCCATTATGGAGAAGTTAACGTGGCAGATGTCATGCCACATCCCTCTACTATAAGCAGACATGTCAAAGAACAAGCTGACGCAATACGAAACAACATAATGCCTTCTGTTATTGCGGAAGTTATTAAATGGTTCAAATGGCTCTGAGCACTATGGGACTTAACTTCTAAGGTCATCAGTCCCCTAGAACTTAGAACTACTTAAACCTAACTAACCAAAGGACATCACACACATCCATGCCCGGGGCAGGATTCGAACCTGCGACCGTAACGGTCGCACGGTTCCAGACTATAGCGCCTAGAACCGCTCGGCCACAACGGCCGGTGGAAGTTATTAATAAAACATTTGCTGCGAGAGTTGATATGTGGACTGATTCGCATAATCAGATGCACTATATGACGCTTACAACACATTACATTAACAGAGATTGGTCTCTTGTGATCAATGTTTTATTTACAACAAAATTCCCGGACGTTAGGTTGGTTGGTTGTTTTGGGGAAGGAGACCAGACAGCGAGGTCATCGGTCTCATCGGATTAGGGACGGACGGGGAAGGAAGTCGGCCGTGCCCTTTGAAAGGAACCATCCCGGCATTTGCCTGGAGCGATTTAAGGAAATCACGGAAAACCTAAATCAGGATGGCCGGACGTTAGGAAGACGGGAGTAAATATTATAAAAGAAAGTGCTCTATGAATTTAGCTGTGTTACGTACCCGTTCTTGGAAACGTTACTTTTGTCTTAAAAGAGAGAGAGAGACAGAGATAAATATATATATAGTGTGTGTGTGTGTGTGTGTGTGTGAGAGAGAGAGAGAGAGAGAGAGAGAGAGAGAGAGAGAGAGAGAGAGAGAGACAGAGAGAGAGGCGTTAGATTTGTACAGTACAGTGCAGCGAGCCGGGGCGATGCGAGGTGAGACGTCAGCGGTGACCGGTCATGCTCGGTTATCCGCGTGTCCGGAATCCGGACAACAGACATGGGGCGAGTACGTGACCGAGCCGAGTCGTGTGGGGCCGGACACGAGAGGCTCGGTCCCCCCGTCAACAGGGGAGCCGTGACCGGTCAAACATTAAGCGTTGCAGCACTCTTAATAAGTATCGCGACCGACTGATCGCGCCAGTTCTACAGAAGCGTCAGGATCAGCGACTTGGATAGAAGCATCCACCGTATTAGTTCACGTGCATTGGAATCGTTATACTGAAGGACATTGATTGCACAGCATATCGCCCTTTGCTTGCGACACATCTACGTATTTCTCAAAGTTGAGTATTGTCATTTATTTTCTGTAATAAAACTCTTTAATACGATTTGCTTGAATAGTTGTGTGGCGATCCGAGAAGCAGGTTTCCTAGACACCCCACATTCGACGACTAGGCATGATACAACAACTAGAAATTAAAGTACAGGGAGAAGAAATAAAAACTCTCGAGGTTTGACGATGGCATTGTAATTCCTTCAGAGAAGCAAAGGACTTGGGAGAGCAGTTGAACGGAATGGATAGTGTCTTGAAAGGAGGATATAAGATGAACATCAACAAAAACAGAAGATTAAAATGGCTCTAAGTACTACGGGACTTAACATCTGAGGTCATCAGTCCCCTAGACTTAGAACTACTTAAACCTAACTAACCTAAGGACATGACACACATCCATGCCCGAGGCAGGATTCGAACCCGCAACCGTAACAGCAGCGCGGGGCCGGACTGAAGCGCCTAGAACCGCTCGGTCACAGCGGCCGGCCTTCACAATAAGTAAAAGGCAAGTGTAGAAAAAATTTGTGGACTAAGTTCCGGAATTTTTTAAACAGATCTCCTACATCCAACCGGTAATTTTAGAATAGTTTGATTTTCTCTTTGCATGGTTGGTAGATGGTCAAAGGTTAGTTCAAGATTTTTTCGAGTGTTAGTACGATGGATGGGATGGGTATGCGTGACAAGGTAAAAATATGTGTAACTTAACCAGTGGAAAGCATTTCCTATTATTGCTGCCTCACTTTTGATGGCACGAGATGAAGTTTTTAACTTGTTTCTGAAAGGACCGTTCAGAAAATTGAATGTCGGGTAGACGACAAAGGAGGCTACGTCGTCGGCAGACAGATGGGGGCAAGTGGCAGGGGGATGTCACCATTGGCCACTTGCTGTCGGGGAGAGAGCTGCTCCATCACGGTGTGACGCGGGCGCTCCGTCATCGCTGGTTACCCCGGCCGTGTATCTCCCTGTGCGCCCACCGTGACCCGGCCCACAATCGGAGCTCGTTACGGGCGAGCACGGCGGCAGCGATAGCGCCCTGCTGCGAAGCGCTCTCCAGATCACTAGCACGGGAGCCCTCGTGCGGAACCGACGCCAGGTGCTGGTGGTGGCGGCTCCAGCAACGAGCCTCGCTAGCGGCGACCAATCTGACTGGGCGCGCTTCCGTAAAATTGACTAACTTCCATCGGTCAGGGAAAGAAACACAAAAACGTCAATAACTCGGGAAAGTACACTGTTGGCCCCTGAAATTCCAGTAGCAAGAAGATAGCAAATAACGAGATTTTGCATGTAGCGCGTGCATAGTACCGTCGGAAGAATACACGGTCACGTCAGCTACTGTATCAGATATGAATGACGATGTGTCCTAAACTATAGCTTACGAAGCCGGACCAAATCTTCATACAGCGTGACAGTTATTGAACTACACTAATGGCCATTAAAATTACTACACCACGAAGATGACGTGCTACAGACGCGAAATTTAACCAACAGGAAGAAGATGCTGTGACATGCAAATGATTAGCTATTCAGAGCATTCACACAAGGTTGGCGCCGGTGACGACACCTACAACGTGCTGACATGAGGAAGGTTTCCAGCCGATTTTTCATGAACAAACAGCAAAAATGGTTCAAATGGCTCTGAGCACTATGGGACTTAACTTCTACGGTCAGCAGTCCCCTAGAACTTAGAACTACTTAAACCTAACTAACCTAAGGACATCACACACATCCATGCCCGAGGCAGGGTTCGAACATGCGACCGTAGCGGTCACGCGGTTCCAGACTGTAGCGCCTTTAACCGCTTGGCCACCCCGGCCGGCGAACAAACAGCAGTTGACCGGCGTTGCCTGGTGAAATGTTGTTGTGATGCCACGTGTAAGGAGGAGAAATGCGTACCATCATGTTTCCGACTTTGGTAAAGGTGGGATTGTAGCCTATCGCGATTGCGGTTCATCCTATGGCGACATTGCTGCTCGCGTCGGTCGAGATCCAATGACTTTTAGCAGAATATGGAATCGGTGGGTTCAGGAGGGTAATACGGAACGCCATGCTGGATCCCAACGGCCTCGTATGACTAGCAGTCGAGATGACAGGCATCTTATCCGCATGGCTGTAACGGATCGTGCAGCCACGTCTCGATCCCTGAGTCAACAGATGGGGACGTTTGCAAGACAACAACCATCTGCACCAACAGTTCGACTACGTTTGCAGCAGCATGGTCTATCAGCTCGGAGACCATGGCTGCGGTTACCCTTGACGCTGCATCACAGACAGGAGCGCTTGCGATGGTGAACTCAACGACGAACCTGTGTGCACGAATGGCTAAACGTCATTTTTTCCGATGAATCCAGGTTCTGTTTACAGCATCATGGTGGTCGCATCCGTGTTTGGCGACATCGCGGTGAACGCACATTGGAGGCGTGTATTCGTCAGCGCCATACTGGCGTATCACCCGGCATGATGGTATGGGGTGCCATTGGTTACACGTCTCTGTCACCTCTTGTTCACATTGACGGCACTTTTAACAGTGGAAGTTACATTTCAGATGTGTTACGACCCGTGGCTCTATCCTTCATTCGATCCCTGCGAAACCCTACATTTCAGCAGGATAATGCACGACCACATGTTTCAGGTCCTGTACGGACCTTTCTGGATACAGAAAATGTTCGACTGCTGCGCTGGCCATCGCATTCTCCAGATCTCTCACCAATTGAAAATGTCTGGTCAGTGGTGGCCGAGCAACTGGCTCGTCACAATACGCCAGTCACTACTCTTGATGAACTGTGGTATCGTGTTGAAGCTGCATGGGCAACTGTACCTGTACACGCCATCCAAGCTCTGTTTGACTCAAAGCCCAGGCGTACCAAGGCAGTTATTATGGCCAGAGGTGGTTGTTCTGGGTACTGATTTCTCAGGATGTGTGCACCCAAATTGCGTGAAAATGTAATCACATGTCAGTTGTAGTATAATATATTTGTCCAATGAATACCCGTTTATCATCTGCATTTCTTCTTGGTGTAGCAATTTTAATGGCCAGTAGTGTATATGAGAAAAAGGTAAATTAGTTACAAACTATGGCATGCACACACTTTATTCAACATGGAAACGTCACTACAGATATTCATATTTACGTCATAACATGTTCGATATGCCTTCCATTATTGGCGATGATGTGGCACAGATGAGTAGCGAAATTTTGCATCACCCGCTGAAGTGTCGGAAAATCAGTGTTTTTGATGACGTCGTTAATGGCTCTTTTCAGCTCAGCAATGGCTTTGGGGTTGTTGCTGTGCACCTTGGAGTCGCCTGTGTTTGGATCCGGAGGATGTTGAGGCCAATCGAGGCCCATGCCAGTGACCTCTGGGTACCCAACAGCCAGAATGCGATCCCCAAAGTGCTCCTCCAGAACATTAAACACTGTCTATGAAATCATATTCCTAAACCTTCACGTATCGTTCGGTAGTTACGGTGCCATCAATGAATATCGCACAGATTATTCCGTAGCTGGACACTGCACACCACACAGTCACCCGTTGAGGGTGAAGAGACTTCTCGATCACGAAATGCGGATTCTCAGTCCCCCAATAGTGCCAATTTCGATTATTGATGAACCCATCCAAATGAAAGCGGGTTTCCTCGCTAAACCAAACCATGCATGCGCATACTAATTCCCATGATGCCTTGCGGCCAACCGTGCCATTTGAACGTACTAACGCAAACCGTTCTGAAATTATGACGATTTTATTTCATATAGTTCAATAACTGTCACCTGTATCTCACTGACTGTTGACCAGCGGAGATTTTCGTAAAACATTTCCTCCAATGCAGTAAATCTGATTCCTGTGCGTGCGCAACACAAAAATTTAGGAAAAATATTTGCAACTTAAATTAAAAACTCGGTTAAACTTTAGTACTGCCAAACCGTTACTACTGTGATGTATGAAGGGCGTTCAATAAGTGCTGCAACACATTTTTCTCATACAACATTATTCTTACGACCTTACGCCACTGTACTGGGAGGGCCTGTATGCACGCATGTAACACCAGTGATCAACATCAGACCCAACGTCTTGCTGCTCCAATAACCTCCCCATCATCCACGTACCTCTTCCAGTGGAGTGAATTCTTCATTGGGCCAGACAAATGGAAGTCGGAAGGTGCGACATCGGGGCTGTGTGTTGGCTGAGCAAGAACGGTCCAATGACGTTCTGTGAAGCCCTTTCGAGTGCACAGACATGTATGGGGCCTTACGTTTTATGAAGAAGGATAAATTCTTTTACGTTGTTATGACGACGACGAACACGCTGAGGTCGTTTCTTCAATTTCCTGAGCGTAGCACAACACACTTCAGAGTTGATCGTTGGACCACGAGGGAAGACATCCAACAGAGTAACTCCTTTATCTCAGAAGACCGCCGCCGATGAAGAATACTCAATATTGTAGAACACTCAGCATAATGTCGTTTATTGAAACTGAACTACACTTCTCGAAATATCACTATATACACACACAAAGAAAACAAATAACACGTAGACGACTATTCATTAAGAGCGTCGGTGAGGTCTGTCTGAGCTGGTCCTAGCTCGGTGAGGAACTGGCTGTACTGTTGCTGTGCTGGCCTTATAAAGCCGGCGTAGGTCGGCGGAGTACTCCAACTTTCCCTGTGTCCGTGAGGCGACCTCTGCAGAAAAAGGTTCGCATTAGTCTGTAGCAATTTCTGTTTATTTTGAAGAATTGTTTTCCTCTTGGTTGCGCCTGCAAGTGCTTGTGTATGCTATATGGTACACAGGGGTGTCTTGAGTGTAGTCTGCCTTGCAGGGGCCGTCTGTGGCAGACGTAACAGCCGAGGCATTACCGGCTGAGGGTGCGGCTTTTAACTTTTTCTTTGGGGGAGAGATGTTGTATCGCCACTCGATGGATTGCCGTTTTGTTTCCAGTTCGAAGTGGCGAACGCCAGTTTCAGCGCTTGTGACGATGTTCGACAAAAAATTATCAGGATCAGCCTCGTAACAAGCAAGTAACTCCGCACGGGGTTTGACTGTGATCCGTCGTTCACCTCGGATGAGGTCTGCGCGATCTTGCTGCGATGATGACAGACGCCTCGCCCAATGACTCATCATGCTTTTGTTCACAGCCAGGTCTCCGCGAAAAGGGCCTCAATGACAGCTCTCTACTTAAAACGCACGTCCGCTAGACATGCCATTTCAAAAGTTACGTGTAGCGCAGTAACCTGTCGGAACTTAATGAAACTATAGTGGCTGGAGCGGGAATATTCTACTGTGTTCCACGGCAAATTTCAACCAAAACTGGTGGCGGTTACTTATTGAAACCCCCTCGTATTATTATTTATTATCTACACTACCGTGGCTACATTTGTTATCCTCGAATCTCCATATGTGAATATGTGCACAGTGATGCTATACGCAAAACCGGGAAGTGTCTCAAAAGAGGCTACGTTCGGTGTTCGGCGCATCACTGTCGGCGCCCCTCTCTCTGCTGCCGCATCAAGGGAAGCCGCGAGAATGGTCACCAAGCTGCCACTCTGTGCTGCTCCAGACTTGGTCGCACTGACGGTGTGGACCTTGTCCTGCTACAAACAAACCCATTTTCTGACTCTAGGTTCGTAACGTAACTGTACGATCCTGCACTTCGGAGTAAACAATCTGTCCGCCGGGGAGAGGAGGGGGGGGGGGGGGGGGGGAATCGTTGACACACCATGTATATGACCCTCCTGAACCCATGTATTTTGTATGTCAATCGTGGGAACCCGATCAAGACGAGCAGTGATACTGCACATTCAACTCATCTACATTACAAAACGCATATCACCGGGGCAGGCTCCCCGTTGCGGGGTGCCCGACTAACGGTTTCCAGGGTCAACAAAAATTTTATTTTCAACATTTCGTACAATTATTGACCGAATTTGAAAAACTATCGCAATCCGCTCATTAAGAATTTTAATCTTATGCCTAAGATTTGACACAATGAACCAAATTTTACAGCCTGGAAGTATGTACATGATTTACGGCAGAGTATTTCACAGCGCATATACCCAGTTTATTTTCATCCAATATTTCAGAATGAGGGCACTTAGCAAATTACAACAAACATTACAAGTAATTCCAGATGTTTACGAAACTTTTTCATGGTGACATCCCACACAAAATGATGAAACGAAAGCACCTTGTGGCTTACCACATTTTCGCTGTAATGGAAATGGGTAATGGAATGGCACACTGAGTTACCACACGTATATCAGTGGCGTCCCTGACTGCTCCGTCAGTTTTCTCATTCACATAAACTCCCAGCTGAATGATACATCTTTCCCTGACACTATAAAAGGAAGTTCACCACTTAATCGTCGTCGAAGTGGAATACTGATTTTCAGCTAGACAATTACTCGTAAAACACAAGATATTGGAAAGATATGCACCCTTGGACAAGAGTAACTTGTGGGCAGGCTACATCGTCTTGGTGTATCCGCACAGCAGTACACCAAATACGCGCGTGTCAGTGCTTGTAGTTAAGGGACACTCAGTGACGAGGTTATCAGCGTCCTTTCGAAAATCAGTAGAGACGAATGTGGTAAAAACGTATAAAATGGTAAGTAAGAAGCAATCGGCAGTAAAATTGCTAGTGTGACTGTGCGCGTGATCATAGCTGATTAGTCCAACATCAAAAGCTATAGTGATCACAATATCCAGATCTACATCTCCCTTTGTTGTCCGCGATCCACCCTACCACCCTACGGTGTGTCTCAGCGCGGAACGGGGGGGGGGGGGGGGGGGGGAGGACGGGGGAGGAGTACTCCAGCATTATCTTCCCCTTCCTCTATCCCATCGCAAATGGCTCGTGGTCAGAATTCTCCTGATTTTCTGGTTGTGGTTATTCCACCAGACGTACGTAGAAGGAAGTAATATATTGCCGCCTTTTCCCAGAAAGCGCTCTCTCGGAATTTATGGTAAACATACGACTACACAAACTTCTACCTGGTTTATTGTTTCAAGCTCATATCACTCTTTTTGTTAAATAATATCTCGTTTGTAACTCTTGTTTGTTGTGCATCTCCGTAACGCTTTCGCTAGACCGGATGGGCCCGTGGCGGAACACACCGCTCTTCCTTTAACCTTCTGTGTGTCTTTTAATACAACCTTGTAAGGGTCCCAGAATGATAGGTACTGCTCACGAAAATTTCAGACGAATGTTTTGTAAGCCAACATGTGCTCATTTCAACTGCGCTTTAATCACTTCACTGAAACCCTGCTCTTGCGCTTCGACAGCAAATAAGGAACGAATGTAGGATATCTCAGCAGATCCTGTTTTGGAAAATATGACTCTGCAAGTACTGCATGAGTTAAGATGTACGTTACCGGACACAAGAGACGAATCGAGGCGGGAGGGTGAGTCTATGGGGCAGCAGGCCGCCCCTGCCCTCCAAAACTACACTCGCTTCTTTTGTGTCGACTCGTTGTCACTGTAGTGTTGTGCCACGGGAAGCAAGGAGAGGATGTTGTTTCGTGGCCGGTATCCTCTTTCTGTAACACAACTGCGCGAATATATTAATGGGGTTCTTTATTCAGAAGAACAATAATTACGTAACTGAAGATAGTCCAGGTGTTGTGGTACAAGCTCTTCCATAATAGTCCGCGTTAGCCTCACTGCTGGTGAAGTACAGGTCTGCTATGTACACTCCTCTGGTCGCTAGGTACTGACTGACTCTGAGGTAGAGGCTGAGTGAGCTAACTGCGACTGTGACTCTCACTGGGCTGCGACTGATGACACGACTCGATGACTCACTGGATTACTAACTGGGCCTCCGGTCCGCAGCGGCGATCTAAATACTGGCAGCTGACAGGGCGTTGGTGGCAGGTTTCTTGCTAGTCTGTCTTTAGCCTCTATCTATCTGCTCGCAACCTTTTTGCCACCTAGTGTGCTGGCGCCAGCTCACGCCAGCACAGTTTCTTTATAGCTTTCACATTTAGCAGTCTCGGTAATTTGGCACCACTCTCATGACTTGACTAGTTTGTGTTCATTTAATCGAAAACCTCTTTACCAAACTCTTCCGACCACAGGAAATGGTACTTGTGTAATGGAGGTAAATGTAAACATTCGCTATCTTTTAATAGTATCTGGACATCTACTAGTGGACATTAATGTAATGTGAGCCAACACTTCGCCTTCAAAGCGGCTTGAACTCTGCTGGGAACACTTTCACAGAGGTGTGTGAATGTCTGGAGGAATGGCAGCCCATTCTTCCTCAAGAGCAGAAGCCAGAGGAGGTAGTGATGTTGGACCCTGGGGTTTGGTGCGAAGTCGATGTTCTAACAAATTCCAAAGACGTTCCACTCAGTTCAGCTCAGGACTCTGAACAGGCCTATCCAATTCAGAAATTTTAATGTCCACAAACTGACGCCTTATAGATGGTTTATGACAGGGTCCACTGCCATGGTAATGCAAACAATCATTGCCTCCAATAAAACTCTATTGCTCACAGTACACAACACTGTAACATGTACTCATATCCTTCTGCTTTTAGTGTTTTCTTAAGCTCAATAAGGGTGCACACCTTAACCACGGAAAACATCCCCGTGCGATAACAGCAGCTTCTCCATATTTCAATGTTGGTGCTGCACATGATAACAGGCAACGTTCTCCAGGCATTCGCCAAACCCAAATCCTTCCATCAGATTGCCACAGGATACAGCGAGATTCGTCACTTCTATCCACTAGTCTCTAGTTACCCAATGTCCAGTGGGGTTGCTTTTCACACCACTTCATTGACTACATAAATATCTGGCTTACGAGGTGCAGTTCCATGATTGTACCCTAATCTTTGTAACTCCCTGCGCACACTTATTGTGCTAACGTTACTGCTGACAGTATTTCTGAACTCACGGGTGATGCCTTCCGCTGAACTCGTGCCATTTTTACCCACCAGCCTTCGCAACGATTGTCGGCCCCTATCCCTCAATACACGAGATCTGCGACGTCTCGGTCTTGCTCTCAGTCTGTTGTTCATTTGCTTCACAGTCACTTCACCAACTGTGGAAATGGGCAGCTTTAGAAGGGCTGAAATTTCCATGATGAATTTGTTACTCAAGTGAATCTGATCACACCAGGAAGTTCTTGCCATCTACATATACATAGATATCCGCAAGCCACCGTACGGTGCGTGATGGAGGGTACCCTGCACCACTGCTTATCATTTCCCTTCCTGTTCCACTTGCAAATAGAGCGAGGGAAAAACGACTATCTATACGCCTCCGTATGAGCTCTAATTTCTCGTATCTTATCTTCGTGGTTCTTACGCCTTGGTGGCCGTAGAATGGTTCGGCAAAATGCCGGTTCTCTAAACTTTTACAATAGTGTTTCTCGAAAAGAAGGTCGCCTTCCCTACAGAGATTTCCCATTTGAATTCTCGTAGCATCCGCATAACACTTACGAGTTGCTCGAACCTACCGGTAACAAATCTGGCAGCCCGCCTCTGAATTGCTTCGATGTCTTCCTTCAATGGGACCTGGTACGGATCCCAATCACTCGAGCAGTACTATAAGAATAGGTCGAACCAGCGTCCTATATGCAGTCTCCTTTACAAGTGAACCACTTTTTCCTAGAATTCTGCTAATAAACCGAAGTCGACCATTCGGACGGCCGTTGTGACCGAGCGGTTCTAGGCGCTTCAGTCTGGAACAGCAGGTTCGAATCCTGCCTCTGGCATGGATGTGTGTGATATTCTTAGGGTAGTTAGGTTTAAGTAGTTCTAAGTTCTAGGGGACTGATGACCTCAGATGTTAAGTCCCATAGTGCTCAGAGCCATTTGAACCATTTTTGAACCAATCGACCATTCGCCTTCCCTAGCACAGTTCTCACATGCTCTTTCCAACTCATATCGCTTTGCAACGTTACGCCCAGATATTTAAACGATTTGACTGTGTCAAGCAGGACACCAGCAGTAATGTATGCGAACATTACAGGTTTATTCTTCCAACTCATCCGCATTAACTTACATTCTTCCACATTTAGAGCTAGCTGCCATTCATCACACCAACTGGAAATGATGTCGTTCCGCCTCTCATTCATACCTTAGTTTTCAAGGTGGCACGAAGCTCTGCATTGAGGACTGTAAATGACTAGTCCACGTTCGAAGTCACTGTGTGTTCTGAGCGATCCATTTTGCTGTTATGGCTTTTCTACTGACAACAGAATATTCCGCGCTTCATTTTATTCTGGCTTGTCCACCTCTCGTGATATATAGTAGTCAATTCCGCATTACGAACGGTTGTCCGGAGACTTTTGATTACATAATGTAATGTTTCAAACAAACATTGAGCTTGTTGTCGAATAATAATTCATTCCTGCCTCTCAAGAATCTGTTGGCCGTAACTGTCTGCTACTAGACATTGTTCCCTTAATGTCTCGTGCTTCTGCCGTTTTAGGATTCGTTACCCTTCAATCATAGACTGTAAACGAATTCAGCGCTTCACAGGTAAATGACGCTGATGGACAGTAGAAGAGATGCAGCTCCGTACGTGAAACAATTTTTTTTTTCAGTTTTAATCGCTCGAGATGGGAGCATCTGTCTTGTTAGTACGATGACGGCTAGTAATGTAATCTGATTATACGAGGAGGTTCCCGCCTTGAGGCCTTGTTATTCGCGCCTCTCATTCACACCTCACACCTTAGGTTTAAGGACGGCAGAAAGGTCTGCATTGAAGACTGATTTGGTGGGCAAGCCATGAGAAGAGGGATGTTTGGATGGGCGCCCTTTGTGGCAGACGAATCTCGGCGAATGAGTTGAGCGCCGGCTGTGATAGGTGCGAACGGGGCGTTATGCGGCGTGGCGGGCGCTTTCTCATTTCACGCCGAGAGACAATCGCGCCGGTCCCAGAGGTCGCACGGAGAGGCTGGCTATATTTCTCCCGGGACGTCGCGCCGGTAGGGGCGAACGGAACGGGTCTGGGCCGCGGGTTTACTCTCGGTAATGAGGCCGGCGTGAGTCAACGGCCCGCGACCGCGCTATTGGTTCCCACTTCGCCGAGGCCCGATCAAACCGCTCGTCTTCGCAGCTCCGTCTGTCCCACTCTACTGTGCTCGCTTCAAATGGAGTGCACTGAACCCTCCAGGGGTATGATCCATTTTCTTTCAGGGCATATATCTGAACACTACAAGAAGACGACTTAACAGCAACGGTTGCAGATCGCAGACCTTACCGGAGGGGTCCTCTCTCACGTTAGCGAGGCCAAGTCGATCGTTACGTACAGCGCATGCAAAGAAAGAGAACGTTATGAACGAATTAGCTTAAACTCCGACCACTGATTTTAACAGCTGATGAAATTACGAATAGAATTACCGCAATCACGTGTCGATTACATGTATATTAATCAAATCCGTAAATTTAATACGTGAATTTATCCCAGTAAATTAATTACGTGCAAAATTCTGAAACTAACAATGCGTTGTGGAAGGATAGGATAATCAAACAGTGATGTTTGAACAGTTAAGTGATTATCTCAAATCACTTTCGAAGTATCTGCGCTCGCAGAATAGAAATGCGGAAAACCCAAGTCCGAAAACAATTTATTGGACTCACCAAAACTAAAACAATAATACAGTCTCCAAAAGAACGACAGACTCGATCCCAACTGCGTATCGTCACAAATATAAAATAACAATAGCAAAGACCCGACTGTTCACAGGGAGAGATCACAACGAAACAATTCTACAATGTCAAGATGTTCGTCGACTATAAAAAGCCCGTCTGCAAGAGATCGGCCAGCTAGAAGAGGAGTCTGGCCGTGGCTGCCGTGTTGGCACCTGTCTATACTCCCAAGCGGTGCGTCGAACTGCCCTTTGCCAGCAGTGCGCCGCCCTATAAAGCCCCTTTGGTGGATGTATCTTCCGGAGCTATTTGCGATCTCGTGCCTGGCGTATCGAACTAGTTCCTGGGCTAGCTGCGACCTCTGGTGAAGCTGTTTTGCAGGCTCCGCGAACGGGTAGCGGTCCCTGGCGGCCGTTGGAGGAGACCTAGTGTTGTGTTGTGTTGTGTTGTGGCCGCCGGCAAATACAGTATTTGTGTTAACAACACAGACGACGTAGGTTTCCCTGGTGAATATACGCCCTGTGATGCAGGCATCCCGTGTTGGTTGGACGTGAATAGGGATGCCGATTCAAGAGGCGCTACCATGTAGGAAGTGGGCAGCCAGAGCAACTTTTATTAAAACCTAACTGAGCACCAAGCGTTGCTCTTAATCTGATCTTCTATTAGTTCATCTCCTCCTTCGCTCCCTCTCTGTCCATCACCTCAACACCCCACTCTCTCTGTTTATCTTCTGCTATGCCTCTCTTTCTCAACCAGCTCCTCCCCTGTCTCTTTGTCCATTTCGCCCTCTCCCCTCTTTTTGTCCGTCTGCTCTTGCCCCCTCTGGCAGCCTGCTCCTTCCCTCTCTGTCCGTATCCTACTCTAATTCAATCTTCTGCTCCACCTCTCCTTGTTCATCTTCTCCTCTTTCCTTTTTCTGTCCATCTCGTCTTCCCCACCTCCCACCTCTTTACATTTTCTCCTCGCTCACGCTCTACCTGTCTCTTCCTCCCCCTCTCTATCTCCTCCACCCCTTTCGTGTGGCCCTCCTCCCTTTTTTGTCAATTTCCTCCTCCTCTCCCTCTGTCCATCTCCATCTCAATCCTGCCCCTATCCCTGCCCAACTCTACCCCCACCCCCCATCCGGGTCCCTCTCTGTCTATTCATCTCCTCCTCCCCCATTCTCTATCCATCTTATCCCCCCTCCCCTATTGCAATAGCAGGCTGGTGGTTCTTAACACAACAGTATTTCTTTCCAGAGGTTTTGGACGAACATTTTACCCATCTCTTTGCCTGCATTAACACGTCATATATATTTCACATATATTTAAAGTATCTCACAAGTATTTGTACACATTTACACCTGTATCTCTTGCGAATTTCGCCCTGCAGTTTTATTTTCACGCAGCTCAATGGTTATTGAACCACTTGAAGTACAATGACATAATTTTCTAGGTACATTCAGCGGCATATGTGGATACTGTCTGCGAAATACGTTGCGAATAGAGCTAATAGTACAGAAACAATAAATTAAAACGTCATGCATGATGTGGCAGTTTTTCATGAATCTCAGTTTTTGACATCATAGCTCCCGAACTATGTGCTGTGCAATGATAAATTTTTATAGGTACATTCAGTGGTACACAAGTGCGCTCATTCTCAACTACTGGGTGAAAAAACTATAAACTACTCGCGCGTCGTGGGCTACACTGCTTTTTCAACTCAATTTTGCCCTTTTAGGAGGTAGGTCGTTGTTACCTCTACAACTATTCTTTCCAGACAGCAAGAGTTTTTTGTACCAAGTTTGGTTCAAATCCGTCCAGTCGTTTACAAGGAGATGTGGAACATACACACGTTGATGAATACGTGCGTATGTACGTCCATTTTTACACTGCAGCGCCAAAGATACTGGTATAGGCATGCGTATACAAATACATAGGTATGTAAACATGCAGAATACGGCGCTGCGGTCGGCAACGCATATGTAAGACAACAGTGTCTGACGCAGTTATTAGATCGGTTACTGCTGCTACAATCGCAGATTATCAAGATTTAAATGAGTTTGAACATGGTGTTGCAGACGGCGCACGAGCGATGGAACACAGCATCTCCGAGGTAGCGATGAAGTTGGGATTTACCTGTACGACCATTTCACGAGTGTACCGTGAATATCAGGAATCCGGTAAAACACAAATCTCCGACATCGCTGCGGCCGGAAAAAGATCCTGCAAGAACGGGACCATCGACAACTGAAGAGAATTTCAATGCTGGGCCATCAACAAGTGTCGGCGTGCGAAACGTTCAACGAAACATCATCGGTATGGGCTTTCGGAACCGAACGTCCACTCGTGTACCCTTGATGACTGCAGGACACGAAGCTTTACGCCTCGCCTGGGTCCGTCAACAGCAGCATTGGACTGTTGATGACTGGAAACAGGTTTAAGTAGTTCTAAGTTCTAGGGGACTGATGACCTCAGATGTTAAGTCCCATAGTGCTCAGAGCCATTTGAACCTTCCAGGACTACTTCAGACATTAGTCGAGTCCATGTCACGTCCTGTTGCAGCACTTCTGCGTGTTCGCGGTGGCCCTTCACGATTTTACGCGGGTGTACCAGTTTCTTTGGCGCTTCGGAGTATAATGTATATGGATTCTAATCTCCATTGGCTGTTAGGAATATCTGTGTTCTATCAACTTTTGTTCGTGCCTCATATAGTCGTAGAGGGACACGATATCTATACTGTCGCCACATGGAGAGAGCAATCCTAGAGCTAACAAAAGTCCTGGTCCATGCCTTGACAACAAGTGTAGTTTTAAAGTCAAAAACTATGTATTTATATGTCTTGAGACAGAGTAAAGCACGGCGCGCGCATTACTTACATTATAATCATTCTATATTTGGGAATGAGAGCTCTTAGCGGCTTCCAACAAACTTAATACACAATTTTAAACCTTTAAGAGACATTTATCTCTGACACCCCCATAAAACAATGAAAGGAGAGGAGTTTATCGCTTACTACATTTTCGCTGTTAGTGCAGTAAAACGACAGCATCAGGCATGATGTTTTAATTTACCACATCTTTACTGCCAGCCCCATTTTGCACACAGTATACACATATACTGGATTAAAACAACAATCCAGATCTCAGTAACGTTTTGTTTACGACCACTTTCGACTTCACGTAGATGTCATCTTCAGAAAATGAGCACCATTTGGATGCTGCTGGCGGCACTTCGGATGCTCACGCGGCAGCACTATCGTAAACACGGGACATCGTGTTGCCACGTGAGCATCCGAAGCGCCGCCAGCAGCATCCAAATGGTGCTCATTTTCTGAAGATGACATCTACGTGAAGTCGAAAGCGGTCATAAATAAAACGTTATTACAATCCAGACTATCGTTTTAAACCTGTTGCATCCCCACATCGCTGTTTCTCCTCTGGATCATGTTGTCCAAATTTGTATCCACATGGACCACTGAATGTACTATATTACTGTAGGGCACACAGTGCAGACGATGTGACATCATAAATACTGAAATGCGGACGGAATTAGCTTTTCCTTAGCACTCCGTCTTCAGGCCACAAGTGGCCCATCGGGACCATGCGACCGCCATATCATCCTCAGTTGAGGGTGCGGATCGGAGGGGCGTGTAGTCAGCACACCGCTCTCCCGGTCGTTATGATGGTTTTCTTTAACCGGAGTCGCTACTATTCGGTCGAGTAGCTCCTTAATTGGCATCACGATGCTGAGTGCACCGCGAAAAACAGCAACATCGCATGGCGGCTGGATGGTCACCCATCCAAGCGCCGACCACGCCCGACAGCGCTTAACTTCGGTGATCTCACGGCAACCGGTGTATCCACTGCGGCAAGGCCGTTGCCAGCCTTTCCTTGAACGCATTGCAAATTATCCAGACTATAGTCATCCAGAGAATAACTCGAAACTAATAAAATTAACATAATTATGGTTTTACGTCTTCAACCGAAAAAGGTTTACATGCGTAACGTCACACGCTTAACACATGATCTCATTTCTAAGTAATCAGACGACCGAAGCTGCTTTATACTTGGGAGTTCGTTTCTGTAGACACTCGGGGCTGCGGAGATAGTGGTTCCTAATATTCTTTCATCAGACTCAGTGCACAAAAATCTATCAAATTAATCGAATTCACAGTTTTCAAACACCACGCGTGGTGAAATTCGAACGCCGGACCACGTTCTTGCCGCGCGGGATTAGCCGAGAGGTCTTAGGCGCAGCAGTCATGGGCTGTGCGGCTGGTCCCGGCGGAGGTTCGAGTCTTCCCTCGGGCATGGGTGCGTCGTGTGTGTGTGTGTGTGTGTGTGTGTGTGTGTGTGTGTGTGTGTGTGTGTGTTTTTTTGTTTGTCCTTAGGATAATTTAGGTTAAGTAGTGTGTAAGCTTAGGGACTGATGACCATAGCAGTTAAGTCCAATACGATTTCACACACATTTGAACATTTTTGAACCACGTTCTTCGGCACTGTATTCACTTCAGAGAGATCGTCGAATACGAAAGAATAGGATGTGAGAATATACAAAATTGTACGAGTCGAATCATTATAGCACAAGTCAAAGTTTGTACGCAGAGCTGAAGATCACCTTCAATGAAAAGAGAAGACAGTGTATTAGGCGTCGTATTATCATAATGAACTAATTGTACAGATTCAGCCCGAATATCACGGACAAAATTTCGCAGGTTGCTGAGTAGTATTTATGAGCGTTCTGCAATAAGGGAGTTGTAGTCTCGTGTGGCTTGTTACAAACTAACTGCAAGTCGTTTGACACCTCACCCACACTTATCTTTGTAACTGTATTGCTTTGAAAATTTGAAAATATGCCGACTGTATGCGCTTGTTGTCTTGCCTGTAAACAAATCTGGTGCATTCACTGAAGGTAATTACTCGCTGCTGGTAGTAAGTCTTCGGCCTGAAGCTTGCATTCAATACTGCTCGGTTGTGTCTCCGGCTTGTTCAGCACGCAGTGTCAGTTATGCTTTACCTGTGATACACAGCAGTGTGGACAGGTTTTCTGATAAAGAGTAGGCCCATATGAATCTCGTGCATTAGTTCACTGAATGCAATGGAAGAGCGGCACTGGGCGGTTTCCAAAGCAATGGCAAACGCACCACAATTCTTTTACATCTTTAATTAGACGCCTGTGATAAATCAGATCCTTCTGCGTTATGGTCATGGCGTACTAGAGGCTTTTTCACTATTGTGAAGGAGTTTTCACAGACAGAACAACACAGTACTTTTGCATGTGCACTATCTGAATAAGACTATCCGAACACACCAGGTAGTGCGGAATTGGCCACTAGATGTCACGAGATGAGGCCTCGGTGGAGTAAAAGGAGGATGGAAGTATTTCGTTGTCAGCAAAGAAACGGTGACAGCAGAATGGGTCGGTCAGGAGAGGTCAGTGCCTTCATGGCCGTTGGATGTCACCTAAGTAACAGATCCAAAAGCGACATTTCAACCTTTTTAAAGCGGCTCAAGTCGACTGTTCCTAGAGTGGAAACACGAAGGAACAAGTACAGCTAAACCACGGCCAGGCAGAACTCAACTACTGACGGACAGTGACCGTCGTGCATTGCGGAGGGCGGTTGCAAAAATCGCATGCAATCAGGAATCACTCGTGAGTTCCAAAATGCTACCTCTACATCGGGTGATTGATGATAATTCTGAGTCGACACCTAAGTCTACTGCCTTTTTGCCTTGCGTAGGAAACACTTCCAACAAGATCGGTCGTATTTTACGGAAATACGATGTGAAATGTGGTTTTCGACCACCATCTAAAATTAGATGTGCTTTTGAGTTCCGTTAAGGATGATCTTGGTCTGCGTAAGGCGAGTGTACATCGCATTCCTTGTAGCTGCGGCGTGGCATATATTGGCCAAACTATCATCACCTGCGAATTGTGAAGGTGGCAAGGGTAAAATACAGGGAGCGAAAGGCTATTTACAATTTGTACAGAAACAAGATGACAGTTATAAGAGTCGAGGGGCATGAAAGGGAAGCAGTGGTTGGGAAGGGAGTGAGACAGGGTTGTAGCCTCTCCCCAATGTTATTCAATCTGTATATTGAGCAAGCACTAAAGGAAACAAAAGAAAAATTCGGAGTAGGAATTAAAATCCATGGAGAAGAAATAAAAAACTTTGAGGTTCGCCGATGACGTTGAAATTCTGTCAGAGACAAAATGGTTCAAATGGCTCTGAGCACTATGGGACTTAACATCTGTGGTCATCAGTCCCCTAGAACTTAGAACTACTTAAACCTAACTAACCTAAGGACATCACACACATCCATGCCCGAGGCAGGATTCGAACCTGCGACCGGAGCGGTCACGCGGTTCCAGACTGAAGCGCCTAGACCGCACGGCCACACTGGCCGGCCTGTCAGAGACAACAAACGACTTGGAATAGCAGCTGAACGGAATGGACAGTGTCTTGAAAGGAGGATATAGGATGAACATCAATAAAAGCACAACGAGGATAATGGAATGTAGTCGATTTAAATCGCGTGATGCTGAGGGAATTAGATTAGGAAATGAGACACTTAAAAGTAGTAAAGGAGTTTTGCTATTTGGGGAGATGATGGCCGAAGTAGAGAGGATATAAAATGTAGACTGGCAATAGCAAGGAAAGCTTTTCTGAAGAAGAGAAATTTGTTAACATCGAGTACAGATTTAAGTGCCAGGAAGTAGTAGTATGGAAGTGAAACATAGACGGTAAATAGTTTGGACAAGAATAGAATAGAAGCTTTTGAAATGTGGTGCTACAGAAGAATGCTGAAGATTAGATGGGTAGATCACATAACTAATGAGGAGGTATTGAATCGAATAGGGGAGAAGAGTAGTTTGTGGCATAACTTGACTAGAAGAAGGGATCGGTTGGTAGGACATGTTCTGAGGCATCAAGGGATCACCAATTTAGTATTGGAGGGCAGCGTGGAGGGTAAAAATCGTAGAGGGAGACCTAGAGATGAATACACTAAGCAAATTGAGAGGATGTAGGCTGCAGTACATACTGGGAGATGAAGCAGCTTGCACAGGATAGAGTAGCATGGAGTTCTGCATCAAACCAATCTCAGGACTGAAGACCACAACAACAACCGTGGAGGACAGGTGTACTGAGCATAAACAGCACACACGATTACAGCAGCCAAGTAGATCTGCTATTGCCGAACATTGCTTGGATACTGGTCACCCCACGTTATATAATAACACCGAGATATTGGCATGCACGTCCAGCTATTGGGACAGTGTTGTTAAGGAGGCAGCTGAGATTAAATTAGCAAGCAACCTCGTTAACAGGAATGGAGGTTTCTGTTTAAACTCTGTTTGCAATCCATCTCTCTCCCTTGTCAAAACACAGAGGGACAGAGTCAATGCTATCTCACCTGCGAATTCGTAGTCTCACTATCGACAGCTCTGACTTTTGTCATCTTTGGTGGCACTAGTGTTCAGTGTGTGTGTTATCTTTCCTGCATCAGTCCGAGAACCGAGGTTTTAAATTTGCATGTGCATCGCCTGTCCGTTGCAGTTGCCTTGAAAATGGCGGGGTGTTCTCCCGCCGAAATATCGGCGGTCGCTGAAGGTGTTACATGGCTAAATTCCCGGAAGTTATTTGAAATCTGAATGCTACCAGCAGTTTGGCTAGCACAATGAATGTATGTGGGGAGTTAAAAATATTGCGGTACAATTGATCAGCTCCTCAAAGGCCACACATTTCTATCGTCAACATTAAACGGCCCTTGGGGTAGTGTATAGGGGGCCGCCACTGGACTGTTATGAGTGGATTTGGACTAATGAATGACGCTATATCCTATAACAGTTCGATAGATGGGACACTCATATTAGTATCGATCACAAATTAATCCCCCTAATTTACTTCTATTTTAAAATTCTTATTTCCATGATTGCAATTTTCAATATTGAACACTACAAGAATTTCGTTCTTAAGGTTTGTCAAAATTTTAAAATTACATAGCTTGTATAGTTGTCATAGCCGAACGGCCAATCTCTAACAGCTGTGTATATAATATTTTTGGCTTCCTTCGTATAAATAACATATAGATCGGTGTAGTTGCTTTTTAAACAGTTGTTATCGCCATGCAGCTTCCACACAGTTTTGAAGGTGCCTAAATGTATAACTTCTGAAATGCGAAGCACGAAGTCATCGGAAACCAACTGCCTGTTATTGAGTTTCTCCAGAAGACGCAAGCAACGAGCTTCGTAACCAACGTAGTGCCAACTTGTAGGGCACACGCTACTCAGTCTTCGGGGCGTGTGGCACATGCCCACAAACGGTTCTGGTACATTACAGTCCGACGGTTTGTGGATGCGGAGTTGGCACCCAGTGGTGTCCCAGATGTCTTCCATCGGTTTCAGATCAGGAGAATTTGCGGGCCACGACATCAAAGTGAGTTCACTACCGAGTTCCTCTCAGACCACGGTAGCGCGCGTCGGGCCTTGTAAAACAGACTGATATCTTGCTGGAAGATTCCATCGACGTCGGGAAAGACAGCAAGCATGAAGAGATGGAGGTGGTACGCAATTATTCTCAAGCAGTCTACAGCTGTGCCAACGGCCTTGCCCCAGTGGTAACACCGATTCCCGTCAGATCACCGGAGTTAAGCGCTGTCGGGCTGGGCTAGCACTTGGATGGGTGACCACCAGGTCTGCCGAGCGCTGTTGGCAAGCGGAGTGCACTCAGCCCTTGTGAGGAAAATTGAGGAGCTACTTGACTGCGAAGTAGCGGCTTTGGTCTCGGAAACTGACATACGGCCGGAAGAGCGGTGTGCTGACCACATGCCCCTCCATATCCGCATCCAGTGACGCCTGTGGGCTGACGTTGACATGGCGGCCGGTCGGTGCCTTTGGGCCTTCATGGCCTGTTCTGGAGGAGAGTAGTAGTAGCGAGAATGGTTCAAATGGCTCTGAGCACTATGGGACTTAACATCTGAGGTTATCAGTCCCCTAGAACTTAGAATTACTTAAACCTAACTAACCTAAGGACATCACACACATCCATGCCCGAGGCAGGATTCGAACCTGCGACCACAGCAGTCGCGCGGTTCCGGACTGAAGCGCCTAGTAGACAGAGTAGACTACAGTTGTCATGGTGCCTTCGATTACCACCGCAGGTTCCATGGTAAATATCCTCCGCAGCACAATAACGCCTCCACCGGATTGGCGTTTGTGGCGCTGTGCATGTTTCGAGCAGCCATTCGCCTGGTTGACGGCGTATCCGCCCAGGACCGTAGACCTGGAGTAGGAAGAAACGTGATTCATCCAACCAGGCGAAACGTTTCGCTGTTCAGTGGTCCAATCCCGGTCATCTCGAGCCCACTGCACGCGTACCTGACGCTGTCGCTGGATCTACATGCATACACATAGGACTTGTCTGCTGAAGGGCTCCATGAGCAACAACTTGCGCTGGAAGTTGTACTACGAAATACTTGTGACTACAACAGAATTGTCTTCAAATGTGTCACAGAATTGGAAGAAAAAATGTCACGCTATGGGAATACCAATAAATGTTAGAACAATATACTCGTTACAATTTGCAGATGACCAACTGATTATAGCCCAAGACTGTGAGGACATAGAGTATATGACCAGAAAATTGATTCAAGAATATAAAAAATCAGGTCTAAATGTAAACATGAATAAAACAAAGTACATGGTAATTGGTGGAGTGCATGGAGACTTAATATTAGAAGAAGGGATGGGAACAATAACAGCTACTGAGGAATATAAATATTTAGGTGTGAAAATTACAAATGATGGGAAACAGGACAAAGAAATTAGATCAAGAATAAATTCTGGAAAGACGACAATCTCTTTATTGAATGGAATTCTCAGGGACAAACACATAACAACTGATAACAAAATAAGGATTTTTAAAACAATAGTTAGGAGCATTATTACATATGGTTCAGAAGTGTGGACAACAAAATGGCAACTGAAATCAAAATTATTAGCCACAGAAATGGATTTCTGGAGACGTTCAGCAAGAATATCAAGACGAGAAAGAATAAGAAATGAAGTAATCAGAGACAAGATGAAATGTAAAAATTCAATTATTGATTTCATCGAGCACAAACAACTTAAATGGTATGGACACATCAGACGAATGGAACAGGAAAGGCTACCAAAATGCATAATCGACTGGGTACCAATTGGAAGAAGAAAAAGGGGACGACCACCTGATACATGGATACAGGGAGTTCAGTCAGCAATGAGGAAGAACAGCATTCCTGAAGATTTATGGACAAATATAGAAGAGTGGAGAACAATAATTAGTGACTTACTGTAATCTAGAATAGGTGCTGGAAAAATGCACTCACATTGTAAATCCAGAATAATAATAATGTGTCACAGATTGCATCATATCCTGTTTCACATAGTGGGTAAGCCTCCGGTTTCCACGTTCTGCGACAAGGCGCGGACGTCCAACATCTTGTAGCCAACTCTTGGTTTCAGTATTCTCCAACTACTTTCGTTAGTTAACCACGACAGCCGCACACGAACAGGAGACAAGCTTGGCTGCTTCCGAGATGTTCGTTCCCAGTCGCCGGGCGATAACAATCTGCTCTTCGTGTAAGTCGCTTGTGTTAGAGGATTTCCCCATTTGTAGTCCGTATCGGCGCTGGAACGATTTGCCATTCGCCATTGCTCCGTTTACATACTGCCCTTACCGCGTCACGTGCCCATGTGATGGGATTCAGACGTACGATGGCCAGTGGTCATAACGTTTTGGTTTACCAGTGTAACGACGGGGGCCACAGTGTGTACTCAGTGGCCAGTGGTTGCAGTACCAACTTGTATTTTTCCAAAAATTCATTCGTACCTTCCCATCCAAGGCATAACCAAGTACTGCTTGGCAAAAGCGCAGACGTTCAGTTTTGGTTATGGTATGTCACTTGATAAGAACCAATGTTTTGTCGGAAAATTAACAGATATTCATTGCTGCTCTTTCTAAATCTTTGTTGGTTGTGCCGTAGCTTCAGTAGCAGCAACCTCTTCTATCATCCCATTCGTTTTGTGACGAAGTTATTAATGCTGCACATTCCTCTGCGACCCGCTGCGGCGTGTTGCTGGCATTTTCATCTGAACCGAAATCTACATTATTAGTTTTGAGTTGAAAAATAGTTCGTCACATCTTCATTTGTTTCAAAGCCTGTCAGTCTACCAACGATATCTAATAATTCTACACGTACATATACTACTTCGCAATTCATACTTTCGTGCCTGGCGGAGGGGCCGGCCAGTGTGGCCGAGCGGTTCTAAGCGCTTCAGCCCGGAACCGCGCGACTGCTACGGTCGCAGGTTCGTATCCTGGCTCGGGCATGGATGTGTGTGATGTCCTTAGGTTAGTTAGGTTTAAGTAGTTTTGAGTTCTAGGGGACTGATGACCTCAGAAGTTAAGTCCCATAGTGCTCAGAGCCATTTGAACCTGGAGGAGGGTTCATAGAACCAACTTCAGACTACTGCTCTACCGTTCCACTCTCGAAGAGCGCGAGGGAAAAACGAACACTTAAATCTTTCCGTGCGAGTTCTGATTGCTCTTATTTTATTGCGATGATAATTTCTCTCAATGTAGGTGGACGCCAACAAAATATTTTCGCATTCGTACGAGAAGGTGGGATTGAAACTTGGTGAAGAAATCTCGTCACAACGAGAAACGCCTTTGTTTTAACGACTACTACCCCAACCCGCGTATCATATCCATGATACGCTCCCCTGTTTCACGATAATACAAAACTTTGGACTTTGAACTTTTTCGATGTCCTTCGTCAGTCCTATCAGGTAAGGGGCAGGATCCCATACGGCGCAACAGTACTCCAAACAAGCACCAACACCCAACACGTGTAGTGCAGCCAGTCTCTTTGGCAGATCTGGATGCTCTGCCAATAAAACGCAGTCTTTGGTTCGCCTTCCCCACAACATTTTCTATGAGATCATTATGCTTTGATTTGCCGAACAAAATCAGTGTTGGGTTTTGGGGATTCCAAACTTTCTTTCAAACAATGAATCAGTCGTGGAGTTAGTGACTTCGTAACGTACGTTTTAGCAAACATGTTAGTCATGTTACTTAATCATTTAGCACCAGTATGAGAATACTACCTTCCAGTATGTCCCTTTCTTTCACATTCAAAAACTCAGGCGCTGCTGTTACGCCGTTCTACATTTATATCTATAATCCACAAGCCACGTAACGGAATGTGGCGGAGAGTAATTTCTATACCACTGTCGCTTACCCCTTTTCTTGTTCCAGTCGCGTATGATTCGTGGAAAGAGCAATTGCTGCGCCGGAATCTCCCTAATTTTATCTTCATGATCTTTTCGCGAGGTATGCGTAGGAGGCAGCACTATATTGGTTGATTCTCCTAGAAACGTACGTTCTCGAAATTTTAACTGTGGACCATAGCGTGATGCGTAACACATGTCTTGCAGCATCTGCCGCTGGAGTTAACTCAGCATCTGCGTGACGCTTTTGTACTTACTAAATGAACCTGTAACGAAACGCGCTACTCTTCTTTAAACCGTCTCTATTTCCTCTGTCAATCCTACCTATCTGGTACGGATTCCAGACTGATGAGCGGTATTCAAACCGTACTTCATAAGAGCAAACCGAAAGAACAGATTATACAGTAATTAGTCAAGCTATCCCAATAAGGGCACAGTTCCATATCGTTGTGTAATCGATCTTTTGTCTGCGGATTTTCGCTCTGTTTTGGGTAATGGTAATATCACATGTCAATACTTCTCAGGTGCCGCCGAGAGTGATGGAGAGGAAAATTTGGTTTGTTCCTGAGACTGTCTTTAAACACCTCTCCCTAAATAACAGGCTTTTCCTTAAGCTCTTTCTACTGTTACCGTTTCCTTCTTTCTTGTATACAAATCCTTCTTTGTACTTCCAATTGTTCCAGATTGTTGCTTTGGTTTAATTTTATTTTATGTGTTAATTTTTTGCACATCATTTACACAGACACTGTTAATCTGTGGTGAATGAGACTTTCAACAACACGTGGTCTGCAGCTTGGGGCATTGTTTGGTTTTTCGCGCATTACGCGAAAACTATGGAACTTACGGTGAAGAGCGAAGCGGCAGTGGATTGTGGTCAGCAATATGCACCTTCTGAAAGATCGATCTTTTCTTTCAAGTCACGAGACGCAAAAGTTATAGTAACCTCAAAATCGGTTAATATCACGAATACTGGAAGATTAATAAAAAGAGTAAATACCGACTTACAGGGATGAGCGAGCACTCATTAAAAACGTTTCGTCATAGCGGATCGAGTGCCGTAGTCATATGTTAAGATTCATAAATAATTAAGCCCGTAAAGAGCAATAAACAAAGTTTGAGGGAAAATTGTTTATAAAATTCGATAGAATATTCATGGCGTAAAGAACGGCACTATATATTATTTTGGGTGGCATAACACGTAATTTAAACTAGTTACGTTACGCTATACACTTGACTTGCAATAGTGTTCATTGTTTGCAAATTATTATTAACATTTAGCGTCGATAATTAATTAATTATTATAGATATGAAGATTTTGAGCAGCGCAATGTGTAGATCGCTATAGATTACCTCTAAAAACGGTGCTGTATGCAGTTCTATGTTAAAACTTTGCAGCACAGATGTCAACAAACAAATTTGCGCTAAGTGGTTAAATTTTGCAAAAACTAAAACTTGACTTACGGGCGATAGAATAATCCTAGAAATTAATGTAAAGTAGTAAATAAGATGTACTTTTTAGCGCGGTTCCGATGGTCTGCTTATTTCTGTTGAGGGATCTATGTGTCAAAATTTGTAACCTTAACTGGTGAGATTGGTACTTGCATAACGAGAGGGTTGACGTACGAGCATATATAAGCGAGCGGCCATCTTGGCCAGAGGTCAGTCGTTGCTCAGTCATTTTGGAGGGTGGGAGGCGAGCAAGCCCCACTTGAGAGTGGCCCATGTGGGCGTTTGAGAATTCTTTTTCGCGCCGATTTATTTCGACAGAGAGTATTGTTTAATAGTTCAAGTGTGCAAGCATATATTTGATGAACTGGAAGTGCTGCGATTATTTGTGTGAGTGCGATTTACGAGGTATACCTCGTCGTAAGAGAACATGTGGCGAACTGTGATTTCGCGCCAAAACTGTTAGAACAAAGAGGACAGTGGGACTTGTGGTTCTGTTCGAATTGGCTGAATAACTTTCGATTATAGCAGCCTAAATTACTGCTATTGGGGGCTCGGAGTCAAATTATTATTAAAGTAAAACTGTAAACCGCCTCACCAGTGATAATTACATTGTGTGAAAGAAAAGCACAACGCCAATAAATAGTGTTTGAACTGTGTCGTGAAAAACTGATTTTAATATAATAATTGCCTAATTCTTCTTCCCTAGCATAAACTGTACTTATGTCTGAGTGAATAATTGATTCAAAACTATAACAAATGCGCGGGTGTGCAAGTGTACTAATGCACCAAGTGTGGAAATCATCCCCTGAGACTCACGTGAGAGCAAAAATTTTTAATACGATTTTTAACCAACATTTGTACATGCACATTCGCGTGTGAACTCTCTGCAACCGCACGTCTTCTTTATTATTTACCGCCCCGTCGCAACACGTATCAGGCTTCCTGATAAAAAAGAGTGGAATACGTAGGTGAGGAGGAAACGAACTGATGCTTCACGGGTTGAGAGACTTCTTGATGCTATTTCAATAATTACAAAACTGACTGACATTTACTTGGCCGAATGATTCCACTCATCGTTCTGACCCCCTCTGGCCTGGACTCATGGCCTGATTCGGATTTGCAGGGTATATAAAGCGACTGTATCCCCTCCTGAGAAGAGCTGGCTCACAACTGTAACTGGTCCTTCATATCTTTTGTACTGGCACTGAGATGGAAGGCCCACGTGTTGTCAAGGTTGTTTCGAGAAAGCTGCAGTATTTCAGCTGGGAAGACCTTACACATCGCCGCGAAGGATTAGCCGAGCGGTCTCAGGCGCTGCAGTCGTGGACTGTGCGGCTGGTCCCGGCGGAGGTTCGAGTCCTCCCTCGGGCGTGGTGTGTGTGTTTGTCCTTAGGCTAATTTATGTTTGGTAGTGATGACCTTATCAGTTAAGTCCCATAAGATTTCAACACATTTAAGCATTTGAACCTTACACATCGTCGATTATGTCTCGATCCATCCCCACGCAATTTCCATATCTTTGGAGCCCTGGAGAAAGACATTCGTGGCTATCGACTTGCTTCAGAAGAAGAGGTGCACGCTTTGGTTCAATCATGGTTCCGTACGCAACCGCAAACATTTTTTCATGAAGGCATTCCCCGTCTTATCTCACAGTAGGATAAATGCATGAACAGTTATGGCGATTACTTTTCAAATAATTAACAGTCTACTCACTTTTTTTCCCTCTGACTCGTTTTCATTTGACTGTCCCTTTACACGTTCTAACATGCCAGACCCTTGGTGCACGACGCCACGACACGTTCGAGTACTAGGAATCAACATTTGAAGAGATGTTCTACCACCGATATGTGTCATTCTTCTGTATGTCTTATACCTGTCTTGCAGTAGTCTTATAAACCTATTGTCGTCATATACGTCCCAGTGGCAGTGAAAGAGTTAATGTGTACGTGGGAAGGTGTTGGAAACACATCTTTTCGCAGACAACAAACGCAAAGTGTCTCCAGTACATCTTACTGTGCGCCTTTCAAAGAGGGTGCAGCAAATAGTGTCCTGTTAGGTGATCTGCAATATCAGCCCTGAAGTTGACAGTTGCTGGTGATGTGCGAGGATTACGATTTTAATCACGCCAGACACGCTATCTACTTCTTAAGAGGCAGAAGTACCCATCCACGTCTTCTTCAGAGGCAGAACGCACTCATCCACGTAAAGAATTTCGGGTGTGCCCCATGGAAGTGTCATAGCTCTATTACTATACTTCATGATTTATAAAAACGTAGCGGACAGTATTATCTGCATTCTCAGATGATGCTTTTACCTATAAGGGATTGTCATCCGTTTCTTGTAGTCATCTCTATTGAGATATGGAATAAAGACTGACAGCTGGCTCCTAATGTAAATCACTGTAAAGTTGCACGCTTTATAAAACGGAATGACTGATGAGCCAAGACTGGTGTCAAACGAGTTATTCTAATAGCTGGAAGTATCAGTGCGCGGGGAAGTGAAGTGGAACGGACACACCTCAGTTGTAAGTAACGCAAAGTTAAGATTGGAAAACTACATCCTGTTTACGGAAGCGATTGGCGTATAACGAAACATTACCGTAGTGTGTGGAATGTTTTCAGACTGGAATGACGGTAGACATCAAGTGTGTACAAAGAAGAACATCACGACTTGTTTGCCTCTGATGAAAGTAACTGAATTACTGCAAAATATGAACTCGCAGACTTTGAAAGTAAGGCACCTAGGGTCTCGTGATAAATTATTTATTTGTTAGACATTTGTTAAGTACTGATTTCGGAGACGGAAACTGCGAAGACCTTAGCCGCCCTGTTTGTCGCACCTTTAGAGATATAAAGTAAACATTAGACAGATAATAGTAGACACAGGTAATCATTCTTCAGACGCTCCATCCCAGATGAAACAGGATATGCTAACACGGGATGTAAATTGCAGCACATTCTATCATTTTACTGTGATTTTCGAAACCTGAAACAACTTTCTCTTTTTTTCGTTGCGGTTTTCTGTCAATGTGGTAGTGTCTACTAAGAGGACGCGTCTCTACTTTGTCAAGTGTCGTGTTATATCGGGCTGGCACTCTACACCGTTCAGATAGACGCTGGTGTGCATCCTGAACTCCGCCGCAGTGGATGTGTGGGTGCATTTCTGTCGACCTCCACTGTATGACTTTCTTTTGGCACTGAATCATTTGCCCAGTCCATCACGGACAATTTTATTGCATGTTTTCTAGATCGACGGAATGTACAACCGTTCCCGGATGTTGTCTTCGAAACGTGTTCAAGTTCTTGTGAAAGCAGTTGCCCCATAACTATAATTATTTCATGACGTTTAGCCAAAGCTCTGCCCACTTAGTAGCAGTCCGACATTCCGTGATGTTAAGTACGATGGAATGGGTGACGGTGAACTAAACTTCCTTCGGGTCGGTCAAAAGCGGCACCGGTCACCACTCACCTCATCGTCAATACCGTATCAATATTCCGACTGTTTAGATGCTAGCCGCCGCGACTTGGTCTTCAGTGCTTATTTCTTCACTTCAGATTATCACTCTTACGCCCAATGTCTTTATGTGTGCTCCTTATATTCCAACCGCTGTCTTTTCCCATAAGTCTTGAGCTTTTGGACTCCATTTAGACCACGGAAGATATTCCCTGGGGTGTTACCACGTGTATTGACCCTTCTTCTTGTTAGTTTTTCCGTGTACTCCTCTTACCACGTGTACTGACCCTTCTTCTTGTTAGTTTTTCCGTGTACTCCTCTTGTCGGTGATTCTTTGGAAAATCCCATAATTTTTTATCAGTTCACTTAAATTTGCGAAAACGCTTCAGTTCTCTTCATTTCCGAATTCACCATAGTAAAACGCTGTGATCCACACTTACATTCAAAGAAATATCTTACTCGAATTCAGGCTTATACATAGCTTTTCTTGGGTTACACAGCGCTGTTGTGCCCAATTACCATGGTACTCCACAACAGTATATTCTCTAATAAAAAAAAAAATTGTGTGCTACTTGTGGTGTCACCGCCAGACACCACACTTGCTAGGTGGTAGCCTTTAAATCGGCCGCGGTCCGGTAGTATACGTCGGACCCGCGTGTCGCCACTATCAGTGATTGCAGACCGAGCGCCGCCACACGGCAGGTCTAGAGAGACTCCCTAGCACTCGCCCCAGTTGTACAGCCGATTTTGCTAGCGATGGTTCACTGACAAAATACGCTCTCATTTGCCGAGACGATAGTTAGCATAGCCTTCAGCTACGTCATTTGCTACGACCTAGCAAGGCGCCATTACCAGTTACTATTGATACTGTAATCATGCACCGTCAAGAGCGACGATCACCATTTATGGATTAAAGTTAAGTATTCCACCAGCTACGTCCGTTTTTTCTAAATTCTAATTTCCTTGTCCTGTTCCAGACCTCACGCCAGCCTGCGTGAGCTAAAACGCGTGCCTTTCGGCTTCCTCTTCTAACTCGGTGTTGGCTCTCCTGCCAACCCACAACACTACTGAATCTAAATCGCTCTCACGACGATAAATACATGACACAACGTGTTCTTTGTACTGTATTTATCAACCTGAGTGCCGTGTAACTAAGAAGCTGTTTAAGTGATGCCTTCTCTGTAGAAATAATGCTTCGTGACATCCCAGTGTGCTCTCTCTCTGCCCCTGTCCCACACCACTCGATCGACTGAGCGGGATGTAGTGCAGTGGTTGGCACACTGGACTCGCATTCGGGAGGACGACGGTTCTAACTCGCGTCCGGCCATCCTGATTTAGGTTTTCCGTAATTTCCCTAAATCGCCCAAGGCAAATGCCGGGATGGTTCCTACGACAGGGCACGGCCGCTTTCCTTCTCCATTCTTCGCCCCGCGGAGTGGCCGGGCCGTTTGAGGCGTCATGTCACGGACTGCGCGGCCCCTCCCGCAGGATCAAGTCCTCCCTCGGGCATGTGTGTTTATGTGTTGTTCTTAGCATAAGTTAGTTTAAGTAGTGTGTAAGTCTTCGGACCGATGACATAAGCAGTTTGGTGCCTTAGGAATTCACACACATTCGAGCATTTTCAGTCTCCATCTTTCCCTAGTCCTAGCTTGTGCTCCGTCTGTAATCTTTCTCGACGGGACGCTAAACACTTATCTCCTCCTCCTCCACCCCACGATCGAGGTGCTTTCTGTCCTGTCAACTGGCAACACTGGGGCCTCCTCCACACGGAGCCACTGTTTCTGCTGGTCTCTCTCTACGAATAACTTTTATAAGTGTTACTGTCGCTTGTTAACGTAAATAGTTGATGTGTTTGCTTTGTGCCAACCACAATCAACAATTAACCTCACGTCTTACCCTGACACTAAAATCAACGCTAAATCGACGCAAAGACTGGCAGTTCACCCTGAGCATAAATAAATGTGACATATTGCCTGTAAATAAGGGAACAAATCCATTACTGTTCGATTGCACTCCTGGTGTTAAACACAGTAATAAGTGTAAAATACATAGCCGTAACCGTCTACAGCAGGGTAGTTAACGTTTCTTACTGTACCTCTGTCGGTAGTAAAATTTTCTAACCGCCCATCGATTGCACTATAATGGTGATTTATAAAATAAGGAAGTAACTTTACATTATTAAATTTGTAATGCAGAGTTACAGGAAGTTAAAACATACAACAATAACTCCTTACCAGATACTTTATGCCAAAATGTTACGAAAACCTAACGGAAATGTTTTTTAAAGCCCCTACCGCAGACTATGAATAGCTGGAATGTCCACCAGTGGGCGGTTGGGACCAGGTTGACTACACCCAAAAGAGGGCGCATTCGGCATGGATTATATCATGCATCCGACTTACGTCTCACAAACAGTTCCCAAGTAGACATCCGTCCGCGAAATGTGGATACAAGCAGACACGCATCTGCACTCAACAGTTAATTAGCAGGACAGTGCCAAAGAATACTACACTACTGGCCATTAAAATTGGTACACCACGAAGATGACGTGCTACAGACGCGAAATTTAACCGACAGGAAGAAGATGCTGTGATATGTAAATGATTAGCTTTTCAGAGCATTCACACAAGGTTGGCACCGGTGGCGACACCTACAACGTGCTGACATGAGGAAAGTTTCCAACCGATTTCTCATACACAAACAGCAGTTGACCGGCGTTGCCTGGTGAAACGTTGTTTTGATACCTCGTGTAAGGAGGAGAAATGGACTATCAGCTCGGAAACCATGGCTGCGGTTACCCTTGGCGCTGAATCACAGATAGGAGCGCCTGCGATGGTGCACTCAACAACGAACCTGGGTGCACGAATGGCAAAACGTCATTTTTCGGATGAATCCAGGTTCTGTTTACAGCATCATGATGGTCACATCCGTGCTTGGCGACATCGCGGTGAACGCACATTGGAAGCGTGTATTCGTCATCGTCATACTGGCGTATCACACGGCGTGATGGTATGGGGTGCCCTTGCTTACACGTCTCGGTCACCTCTTGTTCGCACTGACAGCACTTTGAACAGTGGACGTTACATTTCAGATGTGTTACGACCCGAGGGTCTACTCTTCATTCGATCCCTGCGAAACCCTACATTTGAGCAGGATAATGCACGACCACATGTTGCAGGTCCTGTACGGGCCTTTCTGGATGCAGAACATGTTCGACTGCTGCCCTGGTCAGCACGTTCTCCAGATCTCTCACCAACTGAAAACGTCTGGTCAATGGTGGCCGAGCAACTGGCTCGTCACAATACGCCAGTCACTACTCTTGATGAACTGCGGTATCGTGTTGAAGCTGCATGGACAGCTGTACCTGTACACGCCATCCAAGCTCTGTGTGACTCAATGCCCAGGCGTATCAAGGCCGTTATTACGGCCAGAGGTGGTTGTTCTGGGTACTGACTTCTCAGGATCTATGGACCCAAACTGCGTGAAAATGTAATCATATGTCAGTTCTAGTATAATACATTTGTCCAATGAATACCCGTTTATCATTTGCATTTCTTCTTGGTGTAGCAATTTTAATGGCCAGTAGTGTACGTCTACACCGGATTGTCGCGGCAATTGTCCGAGGACTCATCTACAGTCACCGCCAAGACCCAAACTGGACATCAGACTACTAATTTTAGTCATCGTTCACTCTGTTAGTTGGGATTATATCCGTGTTTAAGGACGGATCAGTGTAAATGAATACTGATCTGCCACACATAATACGCATACTAAAGTTGTTGTTGATGTTGTGGTCTTCAGTCCTGAGACTGGTTTGATGCAGCTCTCCATGCTACTCTATCCTGTGCAAGCCTCTTCATCTCCCAGTACCTACTGCAACCTACATCCTTCTGAATCTGCTTAGTGTATTCATCTCTTGGTCTCCCTCTACGATTTTTACCCTCCACGCTGCCCTCCAATACTAAATTGGTGATCCCTTGATGCCTCAGAACATGTCCTACCAACCGATCCCTTCTTCTGGTCAAGTTGTGCCACAAACTTCTCTTCTCCCCAATCCTATTCAATACTTCCTCATTAGTTATGTGGTCTATCCATCTAATCTTCAGCATTCTTCTGTAGCACCACATTTCGAAAGCTTCTATTCTCTTCTTGTCCAAACTATTTATCATTCATGTTTCACTTCCATACATGGCTACACTCCATACAAATACTTTCAGAAATGACTTCCTGACACTTAAATCTATACTCGATGTTAACAAATTTCTCTTCTTCAGAAACGCTTTCCTTGCCATTGCCAGTCTACATTTTATATTCTCTCTACTTCTACCATCATCAGTTATTTTGCTCCCCAAATAGCAAAACTCCTTTACGACTTTAAGTGTCTCATTTCCTAATCTAATTCCCTCAGCATCACCGGACTTAATTCGACTACATTCCATTATCCTCGTTTTGCTTTTGTTGATGTTCCTTATATCCTCCTTTCAAGACACTGTCCACTCCGTTCAACTGCTCTTCCAAGTCCTTTGCTGTCTCTGACAGATTTACAATGTCATCGGCGAACCTCAAAGTTTTTATTTCTTCTCCACGGATTTTAATACCTACTCCGAATTTTTCTTTTGTTTCCTTTACTGCTTGCTCAATATACAGATTGAATAACATCGGGGAGAGACTACAACCCTGTCTTACACCCTTCCCAACCACAGCTTCCCTTTCATGTCCCTCGACTCTTATAACTGCCATCTGGTTTCTGTACAAATTGTAAACAGCCTGCCGCTCCCTGTATTTTACCCCTGCCACCTAAGGTCAGTATTGCCTCACGTGTTCACTAAAGTTAACTATTGTTAAACTTGCTTTAGTAAATAACAGTAAATTGTTGCTCATCAGTGTTGCCATCTAATCTTCCCAGAGCTGTTGCCTAACCTCTTTTGGCCCTGTGACAAAAATGTATAGCTGCACCACACAAACAAGCCTCTGCATAACTACACATTTATGTGTACGTTTGACATCAAGCGCATTTGGCAGACGCAACACATCTTAATGCAATTTAAGTCGCCCACAAAAACATGGCTTACGAAACACTCACACGGGCCATTGTTCAGCAGTTCGCATCAGCCTGCTGGGTTAAAGGAAGAGACAGATGAGACACAACAGAGTGCAACACATTTCGCCACGGAATTGTTTGGCAGGCGTTCGAGCGTTTCGGGGAAACTGAAGAATACTCCAGGAACAGGCGCTGGCAGGCAACGTTGAGCATCACGAACAGGTTGTTGAAATTCCTAAAGACTGGGCAACATATTTCTCCCTACCATAACCATCTCGCGAAATGACCACGACGAGAAAATGAGAGAAATTGGGCTCAGACGCAGCAGTCGTATTTCTCACGCACAGACCTTGACCATTAACAGGAGTAATTGGAGCAATAGTTCTAGTATCAGGATTAGCAAAATGATTTCACCTATTTAGCATTAACTTATTTATAATCGGATTTGGAATTACCCTACTAACTATAATCCAATGATGACGAGATGTAGATCGAGAAGGAACATACCAAGGACTACATACGGGATTTGTATCAATTGGATTACGATGACGAATAATTTTATTTATTGCATCAGAAGTACTATTCTTTGTTTCATTTTTCTGAGCATTTTTTAGAAGAAGACTAGCACCTACTATTGAACTAGGGATATTATGACCCCCAATAGGAATTCAACCTTTCAACCCTATACAAATTCCATTACTTAATACAGCTATTCTTTTAGCATCAGGAGTAACAGTAACATGAGCACATCATAGTCTAATAGAATCTAATCATACTCAAGCATTACGAGGATTATTCTTCACAGTACTACTAGGACTATACTTCACCATACTTCAAGCATATGAATATTGAGAAGCACCCTTCACCATTGCAGACGCAGTTTATGGATCAACATTCTTTGTTGCAACAGGATTCCATGGTCTACATGTAATTATCGGAACAATTTTCTTATCAACATGTCTACTTCGACACCAGCGAGCAGAGCACCATCCGCCACATACTGTAAGGACGTCGGCGGATATTAGATGTAGATGTGAATATTCTGCGTGCAACGTGAACAGATAGGGCATAATGGCGCTGGTACAGCACTTGAGACACTGTTCCAATAATGAAGTCTGTATTACGTAGTTAGTAGTACTGTGAAGCGCAGGCGAGAACAATAATCGTGTATAGAGCTGTGACAACTCTGACGTACGACTCTGACGTACGTTTACAAAATGGCTTTAACGACTGGTTGAGATTGTCGAGCAAAGCTGTGACACCCAGACTACTGCAGGTATCAGGAACCTTCTTACGCCGACTTAACTGTAACTGCTGAGCGTCGCTACACCACCCGCCTTTCTCATTTCAGCATTGCCCTAGCAGTCGCGCGCACTACTGTACCAAGCTTCCCAAATCTAGGTTTCATCTAGGGAGAGTACAACTTTTTTTAACGTGTATTTCCTTTTTATTATGGGGGAAGTAGGCGACAGCAAAGACTTAGTGTTGAAATGACTAGTAGTGGTACAGGATGCAGTCCGCCTTGCACCGTACGGTGGCTTGCGGACTATCTACGAAGAATTAGACGATGTAGATGTATTTTGACGCCATAGATTATATTCCTTTAGTCGTTTGGTACTCTTTTCATCTGGTGGCTTTGTTATGATATATTCTAGTTACTCTAGTCGTGTTCCTAATTATTTAGTACTTGTTTCTTATCTTTTGCTGGCTCGTCTTAGCTTTTGGGAAGTTTCCACAAGCCCTGTCATTTGCCTCACTCCTGGGGGCAACCAGCCTCAAACGCAACAATATTTGGGTCTACTGTATGCCAAAATTTTATGTCTTGGTGTATTCCTGGGTTTTTAAGCAAGATCCTTATGTCTTCACTTGCGGGGGCCCCCCTGACAGTCATCGCTGTTACTGTAGTCGGTTTGTTCCGATTCGTCATATTACACTACTGCCCATTAAAATTGCTGCACCAAGACGAAATGCAGATCATAAACGGGTATTCATTGGACAAATATATTATTCTAGAACTGATATGTAATTACATTTTCACGCAATTTGGGTGCATAGATCCTGAGAAATCAGTACCCAGAACAACCACCTCTGGCCGTAATAACGGTCTCGATATGCCTGGGCATTGAGTCAAACAGAGCTTGGATGGCTTGTACAACTGCCCATGCAGCTTCAATACGATAACCAGTTCGTCAAGAGTAGTGACTGGCGTATTGTGACGAGCCAGTTGCTCGGCCACCATTGATCAGACGTTTTCAATTGGTGAGAGATCCGGAGAATGTGCTGACCAGGGCAGCAGTCGAACATTTTCTGTATCTAGAAAGGCCCGTACAGGACCTACAACATGCGGTCGTGCCTTATCCTGCTGAAATGTAGGGTTTCGCAGGGATCGAATGAAGGGTAGAGCCACGGGTCGTAACCCATCTGAAATATAACGTCCACTGTTCAAAGTGCCGTCAATGCGAACAAGAGGTGACCGAGATGTGTAACCATTGGCACCTCATACCATCACGCCGGGTGATATGTCAGTATAGCGATAACGAATACACGCTTCCAATGTGCGTTCACCGCGATGTCGCCAAACACGGATGCGACCATCATGATGCTGTAAACAGAACCTGGATTCATCCGAAAAAACGACGTTTTGCCATTCGTGCACCCAGGTTCCTTGTTGAGTACACCATCGCAGGCGCTCCTAGCGTCAAGGGTAACCGCAGCCATGGTCTCCGAGCTGATAGTCCATGCTGTTACAAACGTCGTCGAACTGTTCTTGCAGATGGTTGTTTTCTTGCAAACGTCCGCATCTGTCGACTCAGGGATCGAGACGTGGTTGGATCCGTTACAGTCATGCGGGTAAGATGCCTGTCATCTCGATTGCTAGTGATACGAGGCCGTTGGGATCCAGCACGGCGTTTCGTATTACCCTCCTGAACCCACCGATTCCATATTCTGCTAACAGTCATTGGATCTCGACCAACGCGAGCAGCAATGTCGCGATACGATAAACCGCAATCGCGATAGGCTACAATCTGACCTTTATCAAAGTCGGAAGCGTGATGGTACGCATTTCTCCACCGTACACGAGGCATCACAACAACTTTTCACCAGGCAACGCCGGTCAACTGCCGTTTGTGTATAAGAAATCGGTTGGAAACTTTCTTCATGTCAGCACGTTGTAGGTGTCGCCAAGGGCGCTAACCTTGTGTGAATGCTCCGAAAAATCATTTGCATATCACAGCATCTTCTTCCTGTCGGTTAAATTTCACGTCAGTAGCGCGTCATCTTCGTGGTGTAGCAATTTTAAAGGCCAGTAGTGTAGTTTTAAAGAGTCGCTTGCGTAGTAGTTTCTCGTATACTTTGTATTTTTTTTTTGTGTTGGTGGCCACTTGTGAGTGCGGTCCTTAGATTTCGTCGTTCACTTGCGCGTAACTGCCGCGTTTGTATGCTGTGATTCATCCTGAATGTGGCTGCATACTTTAAGCCTGAAGCGCCAATGAAACTAGTGTAGGCATGTGTATTCAACAGAGATTTGCAAACAGGCAGAATACGGCGCTGCGGTCGGCAATACTTAAGGCAACAATTGTCTGGCGCAGCTGTTAGATCGTTTACTGCAGCTACAATGGTAGCTTATCAAGATTTAAGTGACTTTGAACTTGGCGTATAGTCGGCGCACGAGCGATGGCACACAGCATAACAGGCGTAGCGATGAAGTGAGGATTTTCCTGTACGATCATTTCACGAGTGTGCCGCGAATATGAGGAATCCGGTAAAACATCAAATCTCCGACATTACTGCGGCCGGAAAAAGATCCTGCAAGAACGGGACCAACAACGACTGAAGAGAATAGTTCAACGTGACAGAAGTGCAAGCATTCCACAAATTGCTGCAGATTTCAATGCTGGGCCATCAACAAGTGTCAGCGTGCAAACCATTCAACGAAATATCATCGATATGGGCTTTCAGACCCGAAAGCCCACTCGTGTACCCTTGATGACTGCACGACATAAAGCTCTACGCCTCGCCTGGGCCCGTCAACACCGACATTGGACTGTCGATAATTGGAAACATGTTGCCTGGCTAAATACGACTTTGAGGTGACAAGTACGTAAGGATCCTGTCTCATCACCTGCATCCATTAATGTCCATTGTACATTCCGACGGACTTAGGCAATTCAGCAGGACAATGCGTCACCCCACACGTTCAGAATTGCTACGGAGCGACTCCGGGAGCACTTTTCTGAGTTTGAACAGTTCCGCTTGCCACCAAACTCCCTAGATATGAACATTATTGAGCATATCTGAGATGCTACGCAACGTGCTGTTCAGTAGAGATCTCCAACCCCTCGTACTCTTACGGGTTTATGGACAGCCCTGGAGGATTCATGGTGTCAGTTCCCTCCAACACTACTTCAGACATTAGTCAAGTCTAGGCCACGTCGTGTTCCGGCACTTCTGCATCCTCGCGCGGGCCCTACACGATATTAGGCAAGTGTACCAATTTCTTTGGCTCTTCAGTGTATATGCGTAACATGGTTGCAATGTTAGTTCCATTTGCCTTGCCTTTACTAGCTTCATTTGTACCATTCAGTTTCTTGCTTTTGCAATTGATGCTGCGATGTGTTAGGTCCAGAATAGTGTTCTATCCAGGGTTATGTCAAGGTACGTTGCAGTCTTTTTGGGAGTTTGTTTGTTTCATTTTGTTTTGCTTCAGGGTGCAATAACAACTTGAGTCATACGCACCCAAATCAAAACTAGAAAACACGAAGACAGCGAGGAGTTAAAAAACAACTATACGTCTGTCCTAATTGACATAAAAGTAGACAGCTAAAAACAGGCACGTGAAGAAAGGGCCTAAAAGACACGGGACAGAAACGAAGGTCCAAAACTAAAAATTAAATGGCCTTCGCCATATTGCTTTGGCGGATATAAAGTAAAATGCGGTCGTCAGCCCGCGCGTCATTTGCTAAAACGGCCAATAAATCAGACGGCAAACACAAGCGGAAATGTAAACGGTTAAAACATGTGCATTCGTCAGGAAGTGGCGGACAGTTAAAACTTCGGTGCAATGTGTACAAAGTGGTAGGGTAGCGCAACTTATCAAAAGACAATAACTAGAAAGGCAGTGCCCAATACGTAGCCGAGTTAAAATGACCTCCTCCGGACGCGAGGGCCGAGAAGGGGTCGACCAACCCGCTGAGAGATGCTTAATAAGCAGGAGCTTATTCCCGTGAAGTGAAGGGAGGCCCACTGGCGATGCCAAAGGGACACCACCCCCTGACAGACAGCAATACAGAGATCATCGGAGGGAATATAGGAAATAGTGGGCTGAGGTACGAGGACTGCAGACTTGGAAGCAGCATCAGCAGCCTCGTTTCCTGGCAGACTTTCATGACCAGGAACCCACATAAACATCACACTGGCTCCACCAAGAGTGAGCAAGTGACAGGTTTCTTGGAGTCGTTGCACTGAGGGATGGGCGGTATACAGCGCACGTAGACTTTGAATGGTGGTGAGTGAGTGAGGACACAATTGAAAAGTCTGTGTCGCCAGATGTACTCCGTGGCCTGATACAGTGCGAAGAGCTCGGCTGCAAATACTAAGCAGTGTGCCGGAAGCCGATATCGAAAGACACCAGCGCCAATGACGAAGGCGCACCCGACCCCACGGTCAGTCCGAGAGCCATCAGTGTACACAAAGGTACCATCGCAATATTCTATGCGAATGTTATGAAACTGAATGCGACAGAGCAAGGCTGAAGTAGTGACTTACGAAGCAAATGAAGGCCAAGATTAACATGGGCGGCTTCACGAAGTCGAAGTGGTGAAGGGTTCACACCCACCGGGAAAGTTGCAGGTAGTGTGAAGTTAAGCCGGCGTAGCAAGTGCCAAAAGCGGACTCCAGGAGATAACAGAGAGGAGGGACGCGCCCCATACTGGCGATCAAAGGAGTCATCGAAGGAGGAGGCATAGGATGAGTGGCCACGCATGGCGAACAAATGGCATGCGTATACGCTGAGGAGAAAATCACGGCGATAGAACAGTGGTAGTTCAGTAGCTTCAGCATACACTCTCAACAGGGCTAATGTAAAAAGGCGCCAGGACAAACTGATACCACGATGGAGGACAGTGCTGAGACGGCGTAAGAGGAATGGATGGACGTGCAGACGCATAAACAAAGCACCCATAGTCGAGTTTCGAACGGACGAGGACCGGTACAAACGGAGGAGGATGATTCGATCAGCATCCCAGGAAGCACCAATGAAGACACGCATGATATCGAGGAACCGTGTACAGCGGGCTGACAGGTAAGATACATAGGAGGACCAAGAGAGTTTCCTATCGAGCATGAGCCCCAGAAATTTCGTAGTTTCAACGAACACAAGGACAACAGGCCCAAGATGTAAAGATGGTGGGAGAAACCATTTGCACCGCCAGAAATTCATACAGACGATTTTGTCAGTGGAAAAAACGAAAGCCATTGTCGATCTTCCAGGAGTAAAGACGATCAAGACATGGCTGAAGACGCGGCTCAGTGAGACAGGTCCGTGGAGAACTGCAATACATGGAAAAATCGTCAACAAAAAGAGAGCTGGAGATGCCCGGCAGGAGACAGGACTTTATAGGTTAATGGCGATAGCAAAGAACACGACGCTCAGGACGGAACTCTGAGGCACACCGTTTTCCTGGATCTACATCTACATCTACATGGTTACTCCGCAATTCACACTTAAGTGCCTGGCAGAGGGTTCATCGAACCATTTTCATACTACTTCTCTACCATTCCACTCTCGAATGGCGCGTGGGAAAAAGGAACAGCTAAATCTTCCGGTTCGAGCTCTTATTTCTCTTATTTTATTATAATGATCATTTCTCCCTACGTAGGTAGGTGTCAACAAAATATTTTCGCATTCGGAAGAGAAAGTTGGTGATTGAAATATCGTAAATAGATCTCACCGTAAAGAAAACCGTCTTTGTTTCAGTGACTGCTACCCCAACTCGCGTATCATAACAGTGACACTCCACCCCTATTGCGCGACAACACGAAACTAGTTGCCCTTCTCTGCACTTTTTCGATGTCCTCTGTCAATCCTACCTGATAAGGATCCCATACCGCCCAGCAGTATTCCAGCAGAGGACGTACAAGTGTAATGTAGGCTGTCTCTGTAGTGGGTTTGTCGCATCTTCTAAGTGTTCTGCCAACAAACCGCAGTCTTTGTTTCGCCTTCCCCACAATATTATCTATGTGGCCTTTCCAATTTAAGTTGCTCGTAATTGTAATTCCTAGGTTTTTAGTCGAATTGACAGCCCTTAGATTTGTGCGATTTAACGCATACCCAAAATTTATCGAATTTCTTTTAGTACCCATGTGGATGACCTTTGTTTATTGCCAATTGTCACTTTTCGCACCATACAGAAATTCTCTCTAGATCATTTTGTAATTGGAATTGAACGTCTGCTGATTTTACTAGACGGTAAATTACAGCGTTATCTGCAAACAATCTAAGGGGGCTGCTCAGATTATCACCTAGATCATTTATGTAAATCAGGAACAGCAGAGGGCCTATGACACTACCTTGAGGAACGCCAGATATCGCTTCTGTTCTACTCGATGATTTATCGTCTATTACTACCAACTGTGACCTCTCTGAGAGGAAATCACGAATCCAGTCACACAGCTGAGACGATACTCCATATACACGCAACTCCGTACCTCTTGCTCAACTAGAAGCCTATACTTCCGTGTTGGGGCAAGGTACAGCCACACGGCAACAAGCAGCAAGGCGCACAGGTGTGACTGCACCTTTAGTTAGAAGACATAAAGGTGTCCGACAAGGCAGAGCCAAAATGCAGCTTGAAAACTCTGTCTTTTAAGAATTCCTGAAAGCTGGGTGAGACATTTTTCCGATTCTGAGTTCTAACCTGCCTCCAATTTCTCTATTGGGAAACCATCACATGGCCCTATGGGGCATTAGGCGGTATTATTTCGATAGGCATTGTTCTAGTTTTGTATGTATTGGCGGTTCATTTCTGTCGTTTCTACATCTACATCTACATCTAGATCCATACTCCGCAAGCCACCTGACGGTGTGTGGCGGAATGTACCTTGAGTACCTCTATCAGTTCTCCCTTCTATTCCAGTCTCGTATTGTTTGTGGAAAGAAGGATTGTCGGTATGCTTCTGTGTGGGCTCTAATCTCTCTGATTTTATCCTCATGGTCTCTTCGCGAGATTACTTGGGGGGGGGGGGGGGGGAGCAATATACTGCTTGACTCTTCTGTGAAGGTATGTTCTCGAAACTTCAACAAAAGCCCGCACCGAGCTACTGAGCGTCTCTCCTGTAGAGTCTTCCACTGGAGTTTATCTATCATCTCCGTAACGTTTTAGCGATTGCTAAATGATCCTGTAACGAAGCGCGCTGCTCTCCGTTGGATCGTCTCTATCTCTTCTATCAACCCTATCTGGTACGGATCCCACACTGGTGAGCAGTATTCAAGCAGTGGGCGAACAAGCGTACTGTAATCTACTTCCTTTGTTTTCGGAATGCATTTCCTTAGGATTCTTCCGATGAATCTCAGTCTGGCATCTGCTTTACCAACGATCAACTTTATATGATAATTCCATTTTAAATCACTCCTAATGCGTACTCCCAGGTAATTTATGGAATTAACTGCTTCCAGTTGCCTACCTGCTATTTTGTAGCTAAATGATATGGGATCTATCTTTCAATGTATTCGTAGCACATTACACTTGTCTACATTGAGATTCAATTGCCATTCCCTGCACTATGCGTCAATTCGCTGCAGATCCTCCTGCATTTCAGTACAATTTTCCATTGTTACAACCTCTCGATATACCACAGCATCATCCGCAAAAAGCCTCAGTGAACTTCCGATGTCATCCACAAGGTCATTTATGTATATTGTGAATAGCAACGGTCCTACGACACTCCCCTGCGGCACACCTGAAATCGCTCTTACTTCGGAAGACTTCTCTCCATTGAGAATGACATGCTGCGAACTGTTATCTAGGAACTCTTCAATCCAATCACACAATTGGTCTGATAGTCCAAATGCTCTTACTTTGTTCATTAAACGACTGTGGGGAGCTGTATCGAACGCCTTGCAGAAGTCAAGAAACACGGCATCTACCTGTGAACCCGTGTCTATGGCCCTCTGAGTCTCGTGGACGAATAACGCGAGCTGGGTTTCACACGACCGTCTTTTTTCGAAACCCATGCTGATTCCTACAGAATAGATTTCTAGTCTCCAGAAAAGTCATTATACTCGAACATAATACGTGTTCCAAAATTCTACAACTGATCGACGTTAGAGATATAGGTCCATAGTTCTGCACATCCGTTCGACGTCCCTTCTTGAAAACGGGGATGACCTGTGCCCTTTTCCAATCCTTTGGACGCTACGCTCTTCTAGAGACCTACGGTACACAGCTGATTTTGAGTGCCGCCAGTATGCCGCATCGTCGGTACAAAGCGCCAGTTCATTGTTCTACCCTGTGAATTATGGTGATAGGATTGTTCCTCGTGGGACTGCGGTCTCTGGGTAGAAGATATTGGAGGGTGTCTAACTCTGTGCCCATCTCTGCAAGCGCATCCGATCGAGGGATCCACCAGCAGCTGTGGGACGCATTTCCTCTCGGCGTGCCTGCAGGTGCTAGCCAGCTGTCGGCAAGCCCGGCAAAGTTCCCCGACGGCGCGCTAAGAAGACGGAGGGCAGGCAGTAAAGTCCTCAGAGGCCGGCTTCCCGTGACGGCGTTAGCAGCGGCGGCTGTGAACGGCCAGCAGCGCGCAGAGAGCGGCTGCCAAAATTACTGCGGCGCCGCATTCGACACGCCTCCCCGCGCCTAATGGGCTCCGTCACAGCCGCGGCCGGTCGCCGCGATTTACGCAGGAGTCCATACCTCTCCTCTCTTCTCTACCTGCGCCCCCTGAAGAATGGTTTCCGGACGGGAGGTTGCCGTGAAATTGGGGCAGCTGCGGTCGCGGCCGGGGAAACAGTTCTGGGGGGTCAGCATCGGCATCCGCAGGCTCCAGACGGGGTTGCCCGACCGTCCAAATTATTTATTACGCCCGTAACGCAGCCGCGCGCTGGTTCCATTAAAATACGGCTGACACTGCGGCATGGCAGGTGTGATACTTTTAGACTTTCAAGACTGTGGTTACAACGCGGGCCAGCGGATCGTAAAACTGTCTGCTCGAAGGAATTCAGTCGAGTGTCCCACCGAAGATGGCCATCTCGAGATGGAACAGACGGCTAGGCTGAATGGCACGCCTTAACGTTTCTGTACCTGATCCACACGGAGATCGTGGCTTCGCGCGATGTTTCACTCGCGAGTGCGGACGCAATCCAGGCGATGCAGGTGAGCGAGACACTTCAAACTTCGTGCAACGGCGGACGAGAATACATTCCGATGTAAACGCTTGCGCACACGATCAAACAGCATTTGGCTCTACTCGATTTGTTTTCGCTTGTGTCCGCTCCTGTTCCGCTAGTCGTCCGTGTTTGGAAGAATTATCAAAGGCAGAGCGCATCCTCTCCCCTTCTCTTTTTTTTTTTTGTTTTTTTTTTTTTTTTGTTTTTAAAAAAAGAGGTTCAAATGGCTCTGAGCACTATGGGACTTAACATCTGAGGTCAGCAGTCCGCTAGAACTACTTAAACCTACCTAACCTAAGAACATCACACACATCCATGTCCAAGGCAGGATTCGAACCTGCGACTGAAGCACCTAGAACCGCTCGGCCACAGCGGCCGGCAGCGTGCTCGGTCAGAGGGTTAGCTACCCTCTGTAATAATAAACTGAGTGAACGGATCAACGAAGAACCTGAACGGGTGTCATGGGACGTCCGCCCCGAACAAATTCAACGAACAGTACAGAACAAAATGAGATCAACCAAAAAATAAATAAAATTAGAGCGTCTGCCATGTAAGCGGTCGCGCGGTTCCAGACTGAAGCGCCTAGAACCGCTCGGCCACTCCGGTCGGCTCTCTCCGCTTCGACGCAAGCAGTACAGAAAGCTGTCGTCTGCCATCTTGTCTGCTTTTGTTTTTGTTGAAATCAACTGCGCAAGCGATGGAGTGGTCCTAAGATTGCTGATATACGGACAGTATATCGTTGCATCCGGCCGCGACCGTAAACAAACAAGAACTTGCACTGTCCGAGGGGAGAGGAGCGGTGCGGGGGAATAAGCCCCGCCTCTATCTCAAAAGGGCTGCCATCCACCGTCGGCATTCTGTACTTCCATGAAAGTGGAACTGAGATAACGGTCATAGGGGTCGCTGATTTCTTTCCTTGTTGTGACAGTTTCATTCGAATCAATTTATTCACCATGATTAATCTCTCTACTCATTTCAGAATTATATACAAAAGAAACAAGCAATCCACAAAAAGCAAACTGGAGTACACGACGCCAATTGGTAGTTCTTACAGCGCAATTGTTTGCTCCGGTTAGTAGTGGTAGTTCAGGCCCGACCTCTACCGGTGTCTTAGGCAATCATAGTTCAAAACATTCCCCACGTAAAACTGCCACGATACAGTATCCGCATAACAGAAGAATAGATACCATGGGTGCTTCTGAGATCCAAGGGATCCACGGCACCACTCCCGAAAGAAAAGAGAGATGATTCGAAGAAAATTGCCGAAACACTCATAGGTTCTATTGGGAACGTCACACAAGACGATAAATTCATTATATGCTTGCATCAGGCGGGAACGGAGTCAATACGCACAAGCTTTGTAATTTTTTAGCCACAGTAAATTTCCTTAAAAGTAAACAGGCGAGAATATGTATCTATTACGCCAATTAAAATAAAAAAGTATGCGAAACACCTGCTCATTCCTGTCAGTTTAGTTTATAGTAGATGTAATTACGTGGCTGATGTATCACCGTTATGTCAGAGATTTCTGATGTTTAATAATAACGGTTTATAGAGAATGGCGCTATCTGCACTTGGTGAAGTAGCCTGTGTGACAAGTCGTAAGCATTTCACTAATCATGTTTTACTGAAATTATCTTCCTTATTTGTACTTTAACGAGACGATGACCAACATAAATGTCTCCGGTTGCTAATAACCGGATTGTAATTGCTATCCGCTGTTTATGTTGTGTTGGTCGTCGGTAATCAGTGCTCTGCTTTTAAAATCCCTGATCAGTTGTAATGAGAAGCCAGCAAAAAGCGTCAACCTACATATGTGCAAAGCTTCGGACTAATGATATGGAAAACTTGAGCTGCTATTCAGTGTTAAGTACAATGCCTACACGCATTTCACGTTTACGTACAAATTGAGACTACTCAGTTGTTCCTTTCTTATGGCGTTTTTCTTACTTTGCCAAAAACGGTGCGCTCGCCACATGAAATAACTTTCTCTCAATATGAAACTTCTGCATCGTAGCCATAACTATACAGGGTGTTTTTTTTTCCACCGTGTACAAACTTAGGGATTGGTTAATGAGAGGATACGGAACAAAAATGTCTAATGAAGTTACGTCCGGAAATGCATTGTTTCCATGGTAGAGACCATTTATTCAATCATACATTGTTACAGAGAATATGGTCTATTACGCGCTGTACCATGTAGACACAGTTGCAGTGTGCGTAGTTTCCTCCTAGGGGGTCGTACTATACCTCATACGTCATGTCCTAGCGCCCTCTCCTGCCATAGTCACTGGTAATGCGGAGCCCGATTCACCTCTCCTGCTGACTCACCTTGTAGTGGATGTGACACAGAGTTGTACACTATGGTTCCGTATTCGGATCCAGAGCTTGCCGACATGGTGTTTACTGACGGAAAGGCAAACGGCAACGATGGGCGGGCAGCAAGTTGGTGTCAAGAGACCTGTCCCGCGGACAACAAGAACAGCGGTCAACGTCTGCAACAGTGTTTCGCCGTTTGTCTGAGACAGGGTCGTTTCAGGAAGCAGGGAATCAGGAAGGACGTATCCGAAATGTTCAGACATCAGAGTTGGAGGTACATGTCATGAACAACGTGGAAGGCGACCGCCGTGTCAGTACCAGGCAGTTGGCCCGCCAGTACAGGGTAAGCCGAACGACCGAGTGGAACATTCTCCATGACAGTTGCTACTGCCCTAGTCACTTACAGCGTGTGCAAGGCTTACTAGCGACAGACTTTCCACATCGGGTGCAGTTTTGTCACTAGTTTCTTCATCAGGCAACCACGATTCCGGGATTTGTGTCATCCATCCTATACACAGATGAGGCCAGCTTTAAGCAGAGTGATATGTTCAACTTTTTATGTGGGATGGTGTGTCCGAAAGAACAGACACTATACCCATATAAGTCCATTTCACGGGGGTTCTACGTACCATCCCACATAACACCATATCCATTTAAGTACACAGTTCTGACAATACCGGCAATGACCTTCTTCTGTGCAGATGCACACATACTCCCCGAACTCTTACGGGACTTGGTAAGAATATCTTTCACGAGTAATGAGTGTGTTGGGGTGGGACCCTACGAATGTAGCGTGTGGACATTTAAGGTGAGAATGTGGGTCTCGCGGGAGGTGTGCGCGAGATAGTCCCTGCAGTCGCACTATCCTCTGTGCCTTCGGTGGCTCAGATGGACACCGGCACGGTAGCTCAGCGTGTTCGGTCAAAGGGTTAGCTGCCCTCCGTAATAAAAAAAAACTGAGTGAAGGGATCAACAATGAAGTTCAACGGGTGTCAGGGGACGACCGCCCCGAACAAATGCAACAAACAATCACGAACAAAATGAGATAAAAAAAAGATGGATAAAGCGTCTGCCATGTAAGCAGGAGATCCTGGGTTCGAGTCCCGGTCGGGGCACACTTTGTAACCTGTCCACGTTGATATATATCAACGCCCGTCAGCAGCTGAAGGTATTAACTTAATTCTAATCCCGTGAGATGGTGACAGTGAATCTTCAGCATCGGTGTTGTCGGAATGTATGGGCCGGGATAACTGGCGGCCGTATTTTGGGACCAGTCTTCCTTCCACGTCGCCTAACAGGCGGGAACAATCGGCGTTTCTTGCGGGTGACTTTGCCTCCCCTGCTGGAAGAAGTGCCACCGGTGATTCGAAGGGTTATGTGTCTGCTACATGATGGTGCTCCATCCCATTTCGCCATTAACGTCCAGACGCATCTCAATCGTGTCTTCCCTGGTCGATGGATCGGACGAGGGGGTCCAGCTGCATGGCCTGCCAGTTCACCGGATCTTAACCCGTGCGGTTTCTGGTTATGGGGCCACCTCAAAAGTATCGTGTATGCAGAGCCCATTGCAGGTGTGGAGACACTGTAACAGCGTATTCACGCTGCCTTTGGCACTGTTCGGATGCAGCCTGGCCTATGTGAACATGTGATGCAAAACATGCTACGGCACGCACACGCATGCGTTGAGGCACATGGAAACCATTTTCAGGACATGCTGTAACTGTGGCTGCATGGTATAGCGCGTATTAGACGGCAGTTTCTGTAACAGTGTATGACTGAATAAACGGACTCTAGCACGTTCCGTATCCCCTCATCGATCAATGCCTAGAGCTTGTTCACGGCGAAAAAAATCACCCTGTATAGTGCGGTATCAGGGTGCTGACTATTAGCGCTAAGAAATAATAACGCAGCGTTAGTAAGGTCGGCACACTTACGCTCATTCTATCGCGTTCTCTTCCGTTCCCTCTAGTGTAAACGCTTGTTCTCAGATACAAGCGAAAGGAAGTGAATAATGGCGATTTATCCGCAAATGTGCATTCGCTTGAGTTCGCCTCCATTTAGGCGAGGGTAAATAGGGCTTTATGTGACGTATTGCTCGAGGAACTAACTAGGAAACTTTTGCTGACGATCCAGAATGGGAGACAAACAGAGTGTACAGTATTCAAAGCAGGTATAGCCCAGTATAACTTCACTGCGATACAGCATGAGTGTATCGATAAATAGGTCATTTCATCACGATTCCTTACTATACCTCGATTGCATCTCGTCTCCAATGTACCACTAGGATTACTATTGTTATTATTATTACCATTATTATTCCTTTAAGAAGAAATATATTTTACTGCAACGATAAGTGTGTTTGCTGTGAAAGACGATCGCTTTAATGCGAGTGTCTTTCATAATCACATACTCGTGTGCCAAGCGCAAGCCTCTTGTTAACACAGAGACGATATGACCATGGTCAACTCAGAGTGAACTTTGGACGGTTGAGCCGGCCTTTGTGAGCGAGCGGTTCTAAGCGCTTCAGTCCGGAACCGCGCTGCTGTTACGGTCGCACGTTCGACTCCTGCCTCGGGCATGGATGTGTGTGCTGTCCTTAGGTTAGTTAGGTTTAAGTAGTTCTGAGTTCTAGGGGACTTATGACCTCAGAAGTTAAGTCCCATAGTGCTCAGAGCCATTTGAACCATTTTTTGAACAGAAGGGAGGCAATTTCTATCAAACAATAAAACACCTGATTTGGATTATAGAAGTTTCAGAAAAAGCAAAACTCCTTATGTATAAGAGTTATTACTTCCCTATTGTCACCTATGGAGGAGAAACGTGGACAATGACTGAAAGGGACTGGAGCAGACTGCAAGCAGGGGAAATGAGCTTTCTCAAAGTAGTTAAGGGAAAGACAAGAATGGACATAGTAAGGAATGTAGATATTTAGAAAGGACCTTGAGGCGTGGCGCTCGTTAATGGCGCGCCAGTCTCTTGGATGTCCATTATCGATCCTTCGATGTTTCTTATCTTTGCTTGCCTTGTTGTTTTCCGCATTCGCGGGGCGAGGGGCAGTTGACGTTTGCTCGGGCTACCTGCTGAGACGCCGCGAGGTTCGAAGTGGGAAGCAACCACGTATACGTGGAGTTGGTTGTACGCGGACTGCCGGTTCAGGATGGATGATATGTGTTGGCTGCCTGCCTGTCTGCTCTCTTGACTTTGCTCGCCGTGCCTTGCGACCGCCTAGCTTCGGTTGCTGCCTGGTGTATCCTACACGAGCCATACCGGACGTCCAGCAGAAGTTAAGCAGCCTTTTGTTTCTTCAAAAGAAAAGGAGCAAATGTATAAGACCTTTTGTAATCAATTTTGGTAGCCTCTTAATTGTGGCCTTAGCGTTTACACTGCCTTTGGGGAGGGCTAATTCTTTTAAATTTAAATAGATGGGGTTCCCTGTCTTTTATAATCTTCTGGGGGTTTTATTTGAATTTTCTCTTTGGGGTTCCTTCCTTGTGCTTAGTTAAATGTTTACTTGTATAGCGGGAAGTGACTCCTGGTTAAAACTCGGAGAAGTCACTCCTCGTTAATTAATGCTGGTTTATGTGTACTTAATTTTGAATTGGCCATTTGAATTAATATTTTGGAGCGCAGTATAGCACTAAGCAACCTCATTGTATACCACCTTGTGCCCCGGTCTAGTACCTTAATTTTCAGTGGCACGAGTTAGCTCCACTACCGGTTTTACTGATGTGCTCCCTTCAAAATCGTGTCTTGTATAAGTTTGCCCAATGTGTGTCTGGGAACGCAGAGATGAGCTTTAGTGCGACTTCAGTGCTAGTCAGTTAATGGAATCTTCATTTTGCCTTGGCTTCCACTGAAGAGTTTGAGTGGAGCATAGTGTGTTTGATTTGTCATTCATTTAATTACTGTTAAGTTTGTTTATTTAATGGGGAGCAAGACATTTAAAGACTGTAAGTATTAACTCCCCTAGTTGCTGGGTGTTGCTAATTCGTTCCGAAATGGCCTACTACTTATTCAACGGCAAGGCTGTTGATTAGTTGGTTACTGTGAGTACAAATTCACGCTATTTATTTGTTGCCGAAATTGTTAAAGTGTCTGTGTCGTCATTCAATCACTAGCTACCTGTTTGAGCTGAATTGATATAAACCTTACATTGCCTCCTTAAAATTTGTTGCCAGCAGGAACCCTTAAGAGAACTATGTTTTGTCACTGCTTATGTTAACCTTTACTGGGATCAATATTTCATGTAGTTAAATTTTGTCGTAAAATGTGTATTTCTCTGATGTAATAAACGAGTGATAAAAGAAAAAAGCAAAGGGGCCTGGTCCTTCCTATTGTGTCCGGTTTGTAACACGTATCAGAACTTAAACAAGAAAGTTTGATAGAAGAAATCGAAAAAAACAGCTTAAGATGGTAAGGGCATCTTAAGAGGGTGCGTGGGCAGACACTCCCCAAAATTATGGAAGAACTAAGGATGGATGGAAAAAGACCTAGGGGGCGCCCAAGAACACGGTGGAAAACGGGAGTGATCATATCTGTGGAAAGGAGACGAGTGACCAGGCAGCAAGTGGAGGAAGAAAAGTGGTGGGAGGACCGAGCCAAATGGAGAGGACCCATCAGTACCCAGACCCGGCAGTAGCTGGGGCAGGATCCGGATATAAATAGATATGGTTCAAATGGCTCTGAGCACTATGCGACTTAACTTCTGAGGTCATCAGTCGCCTAGAACTTAGAACTAGTTAAACCTAACTAACCTAAGGACATCACACACATCCATGCCCGAGGCAGGGTTCGAACCTGCGACCGTAGCGGTCGCGCGGTTCCAGACTGTAGCGCCTAGAACCGCACGGCCACTCCGGTCGGCGTAGATATATAGATACATAGTATTATGGATAGTTTTGGTAGTTCATAGAGGAGGTATTAGTACGTAACAGTATTCTGTATTGTTCTGGCTTGTAAAGGCAGTGACCCTGAGCTTCTAGTCAGGGGTGTATGACGTCAGACTGTCCATATGGATAGCTTCCATTCCGCTAGCCAGCTAGTCTCTCGTAGTCGTCCGTGCAGGCCTCTTTTAACTCTCCTAATACCGGGTTGCCCTGCCGTGACACAGGCAAGACAGATAGATGACACAGATAAGATGGATAGATTCTAAATGGGTACAGTGACAATCGTATTAACAGTGACAATTTTTTTATCGTCAATCTCGGCCCTTATTTTTTAGCGCCCTCTCACTACAATATATTTTTCTTTCTTCTTGTTAGATGCAGGCACATTTTTAAACATGGCTCTGTAAACGCAAGTTTCACCTATCACCAATTTTTCCAAATGAATGGAAGACATCTCTGTTACCTTTCGTTCGACATGCTATTGAATTTGACAGTATTCACTGAATAGTAAAATTTTGACTAGGAGCCGTGCAGGGGCGGCGGCCAGGGAGGGAGGGGGGGGCTATAGCACCCCCCCCCCTCCGCACCCCCACCCAATGGAGTATCATATTACACTAGATAATATTACTTCAGAAATCAGCGAATATATTACTTCAACAGATTGAATCATTCTTTAATAGTTATGTGGCAATATAGGTTGAAATGTACACTCCTGGAAATTGAAATAAGAACACCGTGAATTCATTGTCCCAGGAAGGGGAAACTTTATTGACACATTCCTGGGGTCAGATACATCACATGATCACACTGACAGAACCACAGGCACATAGACACAGGCAACAGAGCATGCACAATGTCGGCACTAGTACAGTGTATATCCACCTTTCGCAGCAATGCAGGCTGCTATTCTCCCATGGAGACGATCGTAGAGATGCTGGATGTAGTCCTGTGGAACGGCTTGCCATGCCATTTCCACCTGGCGCCTCAGTTGGACCAGCGTTCGTGCTGGACGTGCAGACCGCGTGAGACGACGCTTCATCCAGTCCCAAACATGCTCAATGGGGGACAGATCCGGAGATCTTGCTGGCCAGGGTAGTTGACTTACACCTTCTAGAGCACGTTGGGTGGCACGGGATACATGCGGACGTGCATTGTCCTGTTGGAACAGCAAGTTCCCTTGCCGGTCTAGGAATGGTAGAACGATGGGTTCGATGACGGTTTGGATGTACCGTGCACTATTCAGTGTCCCCTCGACGATCACCAGTGGTGTACGGCCAGTGTAGGAGATCGCTCCCCACACCATGATGCCGGTTGTTGGGCCTGTGTGCCTCGGTCGTATGCAGTCCTGATTGTGGCGCTCACCTGCACGGCGCCAAACACGCATACGTCCATCATTGGCACCAAGGCAGAAGCGACTCTCATCGCTGAAGACGACACGTCTCCATTCGTCCCTCCATTCACGCCTGTCGCGACACCACTGGAGGTGGGCTGCACGATGTTGGGGCGTGAGCGGAAGACGGCCTAACGGTGTGCGGGACCGTAGCCCAGCTTCATGGAGACGGTTGCGAATGGTCCTCGCCGATACCCCAGGAGCAACAGTGTCCCTAATTTGCTGGGAAGTGGCGGTGCGGTCCCCTACGGCACTGCGTAGGATCCTACGGTCTTGGCGTGCATCCGTGCGTCGCTGCAGTCCGGTCCCAGGTCGACGGGCACGTGCACCTTCCGCCGACCACTGGCGACAACATCGATGTACTGTGGAGACCTCACGCCCCACGTGTTGAGCAATTCGGCGGTACGTCTACCCGGCCTCCCGCATGCCCACTATACGCCCTCGCTCAAAGTCCGTCAACTGCACATACGGTTCACGTCCACGCTGTCGCGGCATGCTACCAGTGTTAAAGACTGCGATGGAGCTCCGTATGCCACGGCAAACTGGCTGACACTGACGGCGGCGGTGCACAAATGCTGCGCAGCTAGCGCCATTCGACGGCCAACACCGCGGTTCCTGGTGTGTCCGCTGTGTCGTGCGTGTGATCATTGCTTGTACAGCCCTCTCGCAGTGTCCGGAGCAAGTATGGTGGGTCTGACACACCGGTGTCAATGTGTTCTTTTTTCCATTTCCAGGAGTGTATTTCAAACACATTTTAACAAAAGAATAAGAGCGGCAAATAGCTTACTATCTAAATCAATAAATATAATTTAACTTAAAATGAGCGTCTTATTATATATTAATATACATTGGAGGTATATTAAAGCACGAGTACCACTTACGATAACGAAGAAGGCTAAATATGCCGGGTATGCCTACCAGCACTTAAATTGCTGACCCCAGACAAAAACTTCGAGTTCGCCGGACATCTGGGTCAAATCGTATTATTTTCCCGGGAACACACATTCTGTAGGCACGTTTTTACTCTGAACGCCAAAACAGTTATCAAAAACTATTTTAAGCAACATCAAATTTTACCAATTTGTTGGCGGAGGACCCCAACTCTCCCCAGCCATTAGTCCCTCACCCCTTGACCGACTTCTAGAATCGCCCCTAGAGCGATGGGTATGGCTATGACCACTTAACGTTGCCTGTACATTTTAGACATTTCCTCGTAAATAGCCACAAAATGTGGTGACACTGTACATTATTTTCTACCATGCGGGTTGCGTCTGATGATACGGCTTTGGGCCGCGAAACCAGTTGCGTTTCAGCAGGCATTAATTTTACCAGTTATCGGAATTCTTTCCAGCATCATCCCATTGCAATAGCTGAATACGGACACATCCCGAGTTACACGCGAGACTCCTCTCTCTGTACGAAAGTGCGCGGAAGATCTCTTCTCTGATTGGCCAAATGACAGTAGCCAATCAGCTTCAAAACCGAAAACTGTGAGAAAATTATCATTTTATCTCATGCTTGTGATTCACATATAGGCTTCACAATCTGATTCCCACACTTAGTTATTCTCAAATTCAATGATTCATACTTCACTTAGATACTGCATTCCTTACAGCATTCTCTCAAGCAACAAAATAAACGAAAATAATATCGTGTACGAAATAAAATTAGAATTGAAACCTAAAATTCAAATCACTACTTAAATTTTCAGTCTTTTCACCAAAATGTTGTTTGCTTCGTTATTAGGGGGTCACATATTTTGTTAACTCTCTTCCCTGACTTCTGACCAAAGCATCTTAACATGGCACGAAGTTATTTAAATCGTAAATTCTGTGTTTTTAGGTAATTTTTGTGTATTGTAAGTTAGTTAACATGAAAAAATTAAATTCATACTGTTGTTGACTATCATTTTTACAAAAGGTCATGGAATCTTTCACAACAATTGCCTTACTAAAATTGTCATTAATAACCGATAGCAATGCATGTGGTATTCGACCACTGTTCAGTGCAAGCACACGGCTTCAGGATCCCAGTGAATCACATTCGAACATAATTATGTTACTCTCAGCATGTGAAAGCGTTTTCTGGGAACTCATTGTGTGTGTCAAGAAAGTTCCCGTCAGATTCCATACGGGCGATGAATGTTACTAGACCTCCCGGTTTGCCCTTAGAAGTCTGTTCACGTTTAAAATCACATTTAGTTTACGCCGTATGTGCTGTGTTGACTGTTTTTCGTTGTGGTGAAAGTTCCTTGAGGTGGTGCCGTCCCATAGCAAAAACCCACATTAAAAAAGTAACAACTTTTCTAACTGGATCTATCTCGGAATGAAAACAACATAAAAACTTTGTAAGATAGTAACTGCAGTAATCGTGTGTTACTTCGAAAATCCTGCGTCGTTTTACTGTAGTGTTGACTGCTTTTGAACCTGTTCATATTCGCGATTTAGTAACTAAGACTCAACACTTTTTTTAATTTTTAAGATGCGGAGGACGTGTTGTTGCCACAATGAAGCACTGCCAATATAGGATGTAGAGTATAAGCTAAATCTAATTTAATAAATAGCAGCCTGAAGCTGAATACTTCGATTAAAAACCTGTAACGGAGCTATTTGTGCCTAAGAAATAGCGTTATTAACAGCGGCTGATTTCTGTTTTTACTTTTTGTCGGAATTAAGTTGTATGGTTGCGCCAGCACGGTGTCAATATGTCAGTTTTCTACAAAATAGCACCCGCTCACTAATCACAGATGACTTTTTAAAGTATTCTGCACCACACTCAGTATATTTCATTGTTATTCCACACCGATCACAGTAAAAGTTCCGATATGCGCGTGTTTTAAACAAACAAAGCGTTGCTTCACCGACCTTTTGCGCAGGATCAGCGGACTGCGGTGCCAGCGCGTTGCCAATCCATGCCGCGGCGCAAGCTACTGTTGCTAGGAAACGTACGCCAGACAGAGCCAACACAGCGCAGTGTTGCGACAGCACGGAACTCACCTGTAACACAAGCAAACAACAGTCAGTCACACAAAGATAAGGAAATGAAAACACAATTCTACAACCATTCCACGGCACTCTCATACCGCTACATATCCCAGATCTTTCACCAGCACTGAGGAAAATATCGGGAAAAAACGCTAGTTTGATTCATTATGGAATTGTACTGAACTCAGCGAAGCAAAATATGATTTCAGATATTAATACAATTACCGCAATCACTCCTTTTCCCATATGTGCCTCCAAACTTCATTTGAAACTTGTAGCTTTGCAAACTCAATACATACATGCACTGTAAGTTTTACATACTTCCTTTGATTTCCCAAGACAAGGTTCGGCCGAACTAACTGCCATACTCCGATATTCATTCGCGTTTTAGCGTTAGACATTTGAGATAAAGGTGTGTCAAATGTGTTTACAGAGTGGAAAAAGTTGATCATTACACAATGAGGTAACAAAACCCATAGGATATCTCCTAATATCGTGCCAGACCTCGTTTCCCCTGTCGTAGGGATGCAGCTCGACGTGTCATGAACTCAGAAAGTCGTTGAAAGTACCCAGCACAAATTGTGACCCATGTTGCCTCTATAGCCTTCCATAATTGCGAAACTGTTGCTGGTGAAGGATTTTGTGCACGAACTATCCTGTCGATTATGTCGAACAAATGTTCGATGGGATTCATGTCGGACGATCTGGGTGCCCAAATTCGATCGAATTGTTCAGAATGTTCTTCAAACCAATCGCGAGCAACCATGATCGTGTGACACGGCGAATTGTCATCTACGAAAATTCCATCATTGCTTGGGAGCATGACATCCATGAATGACTGCAAATGGTCTTCAAATAGCTGAACATCCAGAGCACCCAGTCCGTTCGATGTAAACACAGCCCACGCCATTATGGAGCCACCACGAGCTTGCACGGTGCCTTCTACATCTACATCTACGTGATTACTCTGCTATTCACAATAAAGTGCCTGGCAGAGGGTTCAATGAACCATCTTCATGCTGTCTCTCTACTGTTCCACTCTCGAACGGCACGCGGGAAAAACGAGCACTTAAATTTTTCCGTGCGAGCCCTGATTTCTCTAATTTTATCGTGATGATCATTTCTCCCTATGTAGGTGGGTGCCAACAGAATGTTTTCGCAATCGGAGGAGAAATTTCATGAGAAGATCCCGTCGCAACAAAAAACGCCTTTGTTTTAACGATTGTCACTCCACGTATCATGTCTGTGACACTATCTCCCCTATTTCGTGATAGTACAAAACGAGCTGCCCTTCTTTATACTTTTTCGATGTCATCCGTCAGTCCCACCTGATGTGGATCCCACACCGCACAGCAATACTCCAGAATAGGGCGGACAAGCTTGGTGTAAGCAGTCTCTCCGGTAGATCTGTTGTACCTTCTAAGTTTTCTGCCAATGAATCGCAGTCTTTGGTTTGCTCTACCCGCGATATTATCCCATGTGATCGTTCCAATTTAGGTTATTTGTAATAGTAATCGCTAAGTATTTAGTAGAATTTAGAGCCCTCAGATTTGCGTGACTTATCGCGTAATCGAAATTTAGCTGATTTGTTTTAGTACTCATGTCAATAACTTCACACTTTTCTTTATTCAGGGTCAATTGCCACTTTTCACACCATACAGATATCTTATCTAAATCATTTTGCAAGTCGTTCTGATCATCTGATGACTTTACAAGACGGTAAATGACAGCATCATCTGCAAACAATCTAAGACGACTACTCAGATTGTCTCCCATGTTGTTAATATAGAACAGGAACAACAGAGAGCCTATAACACTTCTTTGGGGAACGCCGGATATTACTTCTGTTTTACTCGATGACTTTCCGTCTATTACTACGAACTGTGACCTTTCTGACAGGAAATCACGAATCCAGTCGCACAACTGAGGCGATACTCCGTAGGCACGCAGTTTGATTAGAAAACGCTTGTGAGGAACGGTGTCGAAAGCCTTATGGAAATCTAAAAATATGGAATCATTTTGATATCTCCTGTCGATAGCACTCATTACTTCATGAGTATAAAGAGCTACTTGTGTTTCACAAGAATCCGTGCAGACTATATGTCAATAAATCGTTAAATAGTTGCTGACAACTTGGGTGCATGGCTTCATGGGGTCTGCGTAAGACTTGAACCCGACCATAAGCTGGACTCAGCTGACCTGGTTACGGTTTTCCAGCCGTCCAGGGTCAAAACGACATGGTCACGAACCAAGGGGAGGCGATGCCGGCGATGTAGTGAGTGCTGTTAGCAAAGGCACTCGCGTTAGTCGTCTGCTTTCATAGCCCATTAATGCCAAAATTCGCTGCACTGTACTAACGAATATGTTCCTCGTATGCCCCACATTCATTTCTGCGGTTGTGTCAAGAAGTGTTGCTTGTCTGTTAGCACTTACATCTCGACGCAAACGACGCTGCTCTCGGTCTTTAAGTGAAAGACGTCGGCCACTGCGTTGTCCATGGTGAGAAGTAATGCATGAAATCTGGTATTTCCTGCACACTCTTGACACTGTGGATCTCAGAATATTAAATTCCCTAACGATTTCCGAAACAGAATGGCCTATGCGTCTAGCTGCAACTACCATCCTGCATGCAAAGTCTGTTGATTCACAAAGACTATAGATTACCGTTGTGCGGCCATAATCACGTCGGAAACCTTTTGACATGGATCACTTGAGTATATATGACAGCTCCCCCAATGCACTGCCCTTTTATATCTTGTGTACGCAATACTGCTGCCATCTGCATATTCAATGGCTTTTGTCACCTCAGAGTACGTTTCCTTGTACCTTTGTTCCCCCTCAGCGTATGCTCGGCACGGCTATTAAACGGATTTGGCACGGTTAATTCGAAGGGGTGGCCAGATGCCTTTCCTGTTGCCACCTCAATATCTCTCTGGGACAGAATATATGTATCCCAACTGTCTGCGTGTGATGTTATCCATGAGCAAATGAGAGAAAGTTCCAAATGTTTGTCAGTCATGTAACTGAGGCGAGACTTAAGTATCAGCTCAGTATTCACCTAGTGTGACGCGGCAAACCACCTAAAAACCACATCCAGGCTGGCCGGCACACCGACCGTCGTCGTTAATCCGACCGGCGGATTCGATTAGGGTGCCGCGCACCGCCTCGTCCCGGAAGCGGCGCTTTCACATGCACGGCTATCTGGGGTGGTGTTCATCCTTATACACCGATGATCTAAAACATAGCGACCACTGCCCATCGACATAACGAATACCGTCTGGCTGTATTGCAAGCAATGACGCGGTAAGCAAAGTATGTAAGTAGAGCAGAGACGAATGGGGAATCGGTTTAGTAGCGATAAGGACAGTAAACGTGGTAATCTGCTACTATAAGCGACTTTCACAGAGGGCACAATGTTTTGGCCTGGTGTCTGCGAACGAGGATCTCGGATATGGCAAAACTGGTCAGCTGTTTGCGTGCTACAGTCATGAGCATCTTCGGGAAGAGGGTGACGAACGAGTGAAGAACGAGTGTGAGGCGATGTGTTGGACGTCCACACTTCACCACAGTCCGGCCCGGTAGCTGAGTGGTCAGCGCGACAGACTGTCAATCTTACGAGCCCGGTTTCGATTCCCGGCTGGATCGGAGACTTGCTCCGCTCACGGGCTGGGTGTTGTGTTGTCCTAATCATCATCATTTCATCCCGATCGACGCGCAAGTCGCCGACAAGGCGTAAAATCGGAAGACTTGCACCCGACGAACGGTCTAACCGACGGGAGGCTGTAGTCACACGACATTTTTATTTTACCTCATCACAGAACGTGGAGGATGCAGGCTACACTACGCGACAAAGCGGCGATCTGTGGTATATTTCACAATCGATGAAAGTTCTGGCGCAGGCCAAGAGTTCTAGAGCACACCGTTGGTGTACATTGTTGAACACGGGGCTCCATAGCACACAACCCATACGTGTTTTGATGGTGACCCGCAAAATAACGCACCAATATCCCTAACATCGGTTTGCTGCAAAATTCTAGAGCATATTCTGACTTCGAATATAACCAATTTCCTAGAGACCGAAACGCTCATGTCTACTAATCAGCATGACTTTCGAATGCATCGCTTGTGCGAAACCCAGCTTGTTCTTTTGTCACATGATAAACTACGAACTATGAATGAAGGGCGACAGACAGATAACATATTTCTAGATTTCCGAAAAGTATTCGACACGATACCCCACTAGACTGTAAACAAATATTCGTGTCCATCGGAGACAGGGATAACATCGGGAGTGTCCCAGGGAAGTTTCATAGGGGCGGTGCTATTTTCTATATACTGTTCTGACAGAGCAATCTGCGGTTGTTCGCTGACGATGCCTTAGTGTACAGGAAGATGTCGAAGATAAGTGAGTGTGCGTTGAAACAAGGAGATCTAGACAAAATTTCTAGTTGTTGCGATGAATAGCAGCTGACTCTTAACGAAGAAAAATGCAGGTTAACGCGGATGAGTAGGAAAAAAAACGTAATGTTCGGATACAGCATTAGTGGCGTCCTGCTTGACACAGTCACGTCGTTTAAATATCAGGGAGTAACGTTGCGAAACAATATGAAATGGAACGAGCATGCGAGGATTTTGGTTAGGAAGACGAATGGTCGGCTTCGGTTTATTGGGAGAATTTTAGCAGTGTGGTTTATTTGCAACGGAGACCGCATATATGACGCTTGTGCAAGCTATTCTTGAGTACTATTCGAGTGTTTGGTATCCGCAACAGGTAGGATTGTAACAATACATCGAAGCAGTTGAGAGGCGAGCTGTTACGATTGTTACCGATAGGTTCGATCAGCATGTAAGTGTTACGAAAACGCTTCGGGAGCTCAAGTGGGAATCCTTGGAGAGCAGAAGACATTCATTTCGACGAACACTACTAAGAAAGTTTAGAGTCAACATTTCGAATACGGTGTTGCACTTTATTCAATTTTTCAAGCAAAATATAATGCAAATTCTTTAATCCATCTTTATCGAAAGAAAAAAATTCCCCGATCACTCGAAAATACGTATGATCTTTTTCGGTTGTCATTAATAAACTAATTATTCAAAACAGCTGCAAACATACACAGGAACATGTGTACCAACGAGATAAATTTATTTGTGAAAATCGGATGTAGAAAGCCTAGGAATTAAAAGATTTCTATTACTTTTTGATCACACCTGCCGATGTGACTATGGAACACAATACTTGTTGTTTGCCTACGGCAGCATAGTTTGGTGGGAACCTTAATTGGCTGAGATACCACCGGAGAGCGATCCTATGCTCTGATTGGGTCCCGACGTCGAACATGCGCGCCAAATCGTATAACTCCACTACATATTATTTTTTAAGTAAACATCATGTAGGAATTTGTGAAAGTATGAAGGGTCTCTCGTCAATGTAGTCATTACGAAGTACTTATGAAAATCATCTGACAGCAACATTTTAAAGATAAGAAAATTTATGAGCAGCCCAAATTACATCGTGCATTGTCGTGTTGTTATGAACGAAAACCTGCTCAAGACATTCGCGACGGCAGTTAGTAGGGTTAAAGGATTCAAGTCTTCTCGGCGGCCAGTACAGTTGAGTATTGGTGGGCTAGGCAATTAAATTAAATTTCAGAACTACATGCTGCGAGTCTGCGAGCAATGCATCAGTTACATGCTAGGGAAAGCTTTTATCTATTGTTCATTAGTGCACGAAAAGCATATTAATTGTACTGGTAGATTATCTTGCGTGTGGATTTGTAGATCGCCTACAGATGTAAATATACGACTTTGTAATGATTGTGATTCCACTATTTCAACCAACTTTTTGAAATCTCGACTACACGTCTTTGCAGGCTGTTTGAGCCTAAAGGTGCGCATCACATATGATAGGAACCCATCTGAGCCAGTAGTGTCTGACAGAAATCTGACACCTCGCCAATCAATATCCAGCATTACCGATGGAGGGCACAACGAACTTGTGAATCATTTCCAGCCAGATGTCTGGATACTTTTGATCACATAGTGTACGTAAACGGGCAGAATACGGCACTGTGGTCGGCAACGCCTATATAGGACAACAAGTGTCTGCCGCAGTTGTTAGACCGGTTAATGCTGCTACAGTGGCAGGTTATCAAGATTTAAGTGAGTTTGAACTTAGTGTTACAGTCGTCGCACGAGCGAAGTGACACAGCATCTCCGACACAGGATCTCCGAGGTAGCAATGAAGTGGTGACTTCCCCGTACGACAATTTCATGAGTGCACCATGACTATAAAGAATCCGGTAAAACATCAAATCTGCGACTTCGCCGCGGCCGAAAAAAGATCCTGCAAGAACGGGACCAAAGACGACGGAAGAGAACCGTTCAACGTGACAGAAGTGCAACCCTTCCACACATTGCTGCAGATTGCAATGCTCGGCCATCAACAAGTGCCAGCGTGCGAACCAATCAACGAAACATCATCGATATGAACTTTCGGAGCCGAGGGCCCACTCGTGTACCCTTGATGACTGCACGATACACAGCTTTACGCCTCGCCTGGGCCCATCAACATCAAAATTGTACTGTTGACGACTGCAAACATGTTGTCTGGTCAGACGAGTCTCGTTTCAAATTTAATCGAGCGGATGGACATGTACGGGTGTGGAGACAGGCTCACGAATCCATGGAGCCTGCATGTCAGCAGGTAACTGTTGAAGATGGCGGAGGCTCTGTAATGGTGTGCGGCGTGTGCAGCTGGAGTGATACGGGACCCCTGATATGTCTAGATACTAACTTACTCTGACAGATGACACGTACGTAAGAATCCTGCCTGATCATCTGCATCCATTCATGTCCATTGTGCATTCCGACGGACTTGGGCAATTCCAGCAGGACAATGCGACACCCCACACGTCCAGAATTGCACAGAATGGCTCCATGAACACTCTTCTGAGTTTAAACACTTCCGCTGGCCACCATATTTCCCAGAAATGAACATTATTGAGCATATCTGGGATGCCTTGCAACGTGCTGTCCAGAAGACATCTCCACCCCGTCGTACTCTTACGAATTTATCGACAGCCCTGCAGAATTGATGGTGTCAGCTCCTTCCAGCACTGATTCAGACATTAATCGAAAGCATACCACATCTTGCTGCAGAACTTCTGCAAGCTCGCGGGAGCCCTATACGATATTAGGAATGTGTACCAGTTTCTTTGGCATCTCAGTGTAGTAGACGCTCTTTGCATTTTGCATAACAGACAATGGAGGTGACACGAGAGGAGCAGTACGTCTCAATAAAATTCGTTTAAACGAAACAGTCACTGAAACTTATGAAAAGCTGCAGCAAGCAGCAGTGTTTGGATGGTCGAAGGACTTCAAAAGAGGGCCGGCTTGTCTTGTGTCTGAAGTCAACATCAACACAGCTGCCGTGATTGTCCGTGAGGATCAGACGATAACATTACGTGACTTCAGTCAAATACTGAGAATTTTATATGGCAGCGTCTTTACGGTTGTACATGATCACCTCCACATGGCGCCGCATTTCTGCCCGTTGGCTGCCACGTCTGTTGACTTCCGAACAAAAGGCAGTGCGAATGGAGACAAGCCGTGAGATGCTGCGTCTCATTGTTGATGAATGGGATGCGTTTCTGGAAACCATTATCTCCGGTGATGAGATATGGCTGCATCACTATGATCCTGAAGGAAAGCGAGCCAGCGCAATGTGGAAATCGTCAGGTTCTCCGACACCGAAATAGGCGGAGGTTGTTCCACCTGCAGGGAAAGCATTGGTGATCACATTTTTTTTACTGTCATGGATTGATTTACCAGCATGCAGTTCCCCCACAGCTTGCTGTTACACCCGCATACTACACGTTATTATTGGCCAAACTGAGGAGACACATTGCATGGAAATGACCAGAATTTTTTGGACAGTGTGGCGACTTCATCATGACAATGCTCGACCTCACGTCGCATGTCAGATCATACAGTTTCTGGCTCAGTACAACATTACGTATGTACCCCATACCCTTTGTAGCCCCGATGTTGCAACATGTGACTTTTTTAATCGTATCACTAAAGACAAAGCTTCGGTGCATTCGATTTGAGAACTCTGAAGCAGTGTTGAAGAAAAGTGTGGCGATTTTCATGGACCTAACAGAGAAAGGCCTGCACCATGTTTTGAGGACTGGAGGAGACGTTATAAGAAGTGTATTCAAGTAGGAGAAAGGTACTTTGAAAATTATTATGTAATCGTAAAAATAATACTGTACAACAGGTAAACATAAAATGCAAATTGTCTGCAGAGTTAATACCAGGGACTCATTCATGTGTGCTCCCGCACGTCGATGGAACTTGCACTCAACCAACCCCGTGCAGCACAGAGGCATAACGTTCCAATTTCTGATGGCATCCGAGAATGAGTTCCTGCCTAGAGGTTTTATTGCGGACTTGGCATGTACGATTTTGAAATCAGCCAATCAGCGTTCGCCAGATTCCCCAGCCAAAGTCAGGTCACTTCTCGTTGATGCAAATATTGGTGTTATGTAATCTGTCGACCCCCGCCCGCCTCCGTGCACCCTATTTTTTAAAGACTCGAATTCTCTTGTGAAAAACAGCTTCAAACATCTTATTACTTTACAAATCAGTTGTTGTTGTTGTGGTCTTCAGTCCAGAGACTGGTTTGATGCAGCTCTCGATGCTACTCTATCCTGTGCAAGCTTCTTCATCTCCCAGTATCTACTGCAACCTACATCCTTTTGAATCTGTTTAGTGTATTTATCTTTGGCCTCCCTCTACGATCTTTATCCTCCACGCTGCCCTCCAACACTAAACTGGTGATCCCTTGATGCCTCAGAATATGTCCTACCATGTGATCCTGTCTTCTAGTCAAGTTGTGCCACAAATTTCAACTCTCCCCAATTCTATTCAACACTTCCTCATTAGTTAAGTGATCTACCCAACTTCAGCACAAATCAGTTAATGTGTTTATGACCGATGACACAAAACCGTAATCACGTAGGTTTTATTGCTTTCGGATTATTCACCAACAGACTAATAAAACAGTCAAAACCATACTGGTAAACCAAAAATGTGTATTATATGTAAGTGGGAGATCTTTTAAGAAAACAGTGCACTCCGAATCAATCAGAGGGTAATATGGAAGCCATGAGTTAAAATGCCTCAAGATGTATAAAAAGTTTCTAACTTTAACACTTGGCTTATTGAATTGAACCTTTAACGTAAGATTATATCACTGAGTATGTTGTGACTTGGCAAGACAGCCAAGCCACTAGGAGGTAGCCGAAAGGCACGCGTTTAAACTCACGCAGGCTGGCGTGAGGTCTGGAACAGGTAAAGTAATTGAGACTAGCAAGTAAAGTACGTAGCTTCTTGAATACTTAACTTTAATCCATAATTAGTGAACATCGGTCTGACGGTACATGCATCACAAGATAAATAGTAACTGAACATGGCGCCTTGCTAGGTCGTAGCAAATGACGTAGCTGAAGGCTATGCTAACTATCGTCTCGGCAAATGAGAGCGTAATTTGTCAGTGAACCATCGCTAGCAAAGTCGGCTGTACAACTGGGGCGAGTGCTAGGAAGTCTCTCTAGACCTGCCGTGTGGCGGCGCTCGGTCTGCAATCTCTGACAGTGGCGACACGCGGGTCCGATGTATACTACCGGACCACGGCCGATTTGAAGGCTACCACCTAGCAAGTGTGGTGTCTGGCGGTGACACCACAGAGTACATTATAATAGCATTTTAAATTTTGAAATTAGGTCAAAAACTATGTGAATATAGAACATCAAATACTGGTTGCCCCTGGAAACTATTACTCGGGGAACTGACGGGATGGCCGTTTTAGAAGTCTACTTATAGTGATGTTTGTAAAATATGGATTTCCTTTTAATGGGAACCTCGCTCTCTCTCTCCGTTCTCTGTTGATTCAGTATCCTTCCACCCGAACATGCGGGTGGTGGGGATGAGTGACACCCATCCTCCAACGGTTCCTTCTAGATCGCTGGAATATGCACCAGGCCAGCTTTGTCGAGTCATAGAACAACCTGACAAGACAGTAGCCATAGTTACCTTACAAGTGATAACATTCGTATGGTCAAGGTTAGCGTTATACATAGAGATCGTGTGTATGAGAGAGACTTGTTCAAAATGTTCAAATGTGTGTGAAATCTTATGGGATTTAACTGCTAAGGTCATCAGTCCCTATAAGCTTACACACTACTTAACCTAAATTATCCTAAGGACACACACACACACACACACACACACACACACACACACACACACACACACACACATATGCCCGAGGGAGGACTCGAACCTCCGCCGGGACCAGCCGCACAGTCCATGACTGCAGCGCCCTAGACCGCTCGGCTAATCCCGAACGGCGAGAGAGACTTAATTCTTAAATTAACCAATAACAATTATAACCTTTAGAAAATCGTAGCACACTGTTCAAGACCCGTGCCAAAAGTGTCAACAGCTCCTCCCAACACTCGATTTTGTACTCTAGAAATTTGGTGAAGAATGGAGCTTCACGTTCGTCCAGCGTACATGGTTTGTTTGCGCACTCCTCCAGATTGCAGGCGAACAGAACTAAACACAAAAAAAGGTGTGGCAGTGAAGATGAGAGAAGAGAGAGACAAGAAGAGGTAACGGAAAATGAATGAACACAGTAAGAAGCTGCCTAAACCAGACAGTACGTGCAAAATGTGCGCGTATAATGAGGACGGCGACCAGGAGCGCGGCGACGATAGGACAGAGGTCGCCGTACATCACCGGGACGGCGCTCGCCCAGACCCAACCGCCGTCGCTAATTAAGGACACTGCAGGAGGAGGAGATGCGAGTCAGTCGTTTAGCGGCAGCGGACACTTACCACGGAAATCTCCGTGTGACCGGCGCCACAAAAGGATTACAAATACCGTCCCACGTACACGGCCGTCTTGTTTACATAAATCTTCGCCACTTAAGTGTGCTTTGCATATATCTGTGTAGCTCTGCGCGAGGTGAAATTTATCACCGTCTTCTAGATAGGAACTGAACCGAAACCTCCGTGTCTGGTAGTGATTAGACTGGAAAGGAATTAGCATCATCGGCAAATCACAGAAAATACTAATTAGGAAAAAAATCGCAACACCAAGACGGAGTTGTAAAACGAAAGTTGGTGGGCGTGTTTCTGCATCCGAAAGAAGAATGTCTCTTGAAATTTCGTGCATAAGAGTGGTGTCAGTAGCGCCACTATCAGGTTTGCTTTAAATAAACGCTGTAACGGTCGAAGCGTTGGTTACCTCTGAGATTGGGTGTAGCGAGTGGATGCTACAATCCGTTCATCATAAGAATAAACAAACACAAACGCAATGATTGGTCAGAAGCCATAGCTGTTGGAAGTAGGTACTACTTATGTATTAGATGTCTTATTACTAAGTTACATTAATTGAAGCTATAAGATATTCAAATGTATTAACAGCCATCAACGTTTTTCTTAGTCACGCTTCAGCTACGTAGTTTTTATTTCAAAAATCGTGTACAGTCACAGTCTCTGCAGCGTTGTGCTCTGATTGTCGCGCTGTTACTGCGCAGTATGAAAATGGCTGAGGCTCCTTTTTGTTCCGTAGTGGAACACGGTTAAAAAGTGCCGAGAAATAGGCTGTTCTTAATGTTTTTCCTAAATTTACAGAGATAATCGGCTTTGAGGTTTTCCCAGCGTTGTACACACTTAGTTTATGAAGAAACCCAATCGGTAGCAAAGTTGACTGTGACTCTAATGCTATTATACTACTGGCCATTAAAATTGCTACACCACGAAGATGACGTGCTACAGACGTGAAATTTAACCGACTGGAAGAAGATGCTGTGATATGAAAATGACTAGCCTTTCAGACCATTCACACAAGGTTGGCACCGGTGGCGACACCTACGACGTGCTGACATGAGGAAAGTTTCCAACCGATTTCTAATACACAAACAGCAGTTGACCGGCGTTGCCTGGTGAAACGTTGTTGTGATGCCTCGTGTAAGGAGGAGAAATGCATACCATCACGTTTCCGACTTTGATAAAGGTCGGATTGTAGCCTATCGCGATTGCAGTTTATCGTATCTCGACATTGCTCCTCGCGTTGCTCGAGATCCAATGACTGTTAGCAGAATATGGAATCGCTGGGTTCAGGAGGGTAATAAGGAACGCCGTGCTGGATCCCAACGGCCTCGTATCACTAGCAGTCGAGATGACAGGCATCTTATCCGCATAGCAGTAACGGATCGTGCAGCCACGTCTCGATCCCTGAGTCAACAGATGGGGACGTTTGGAAGACAACAACCATCTGCACGAACAGTTCGACGACGTTTGCAGCAGCATGGACTATCAACTCGGAGATCATAGCTCCGGTTACCCTTGACGCTGCATCACAGACAGGAGCGCCTGCGATGGTGTACTCAACGACGAACCTGGGTGCACGAATGGCAAAACGTCATTTTTTCGGATGAATCCAGGTTATATTTACAGCTTCATGATAGTCGCATCCGTGTTTGGCGACATCGCGGTGAACGCACATTGGAAGCGTGTATTCGTCATCGCCATACTGGCGTATCACCCGGCATGATGGTATGGGGTGCCATTGGTTACACGTCTCTGTCACCTCTTGTTCACATTGACGGCACTTTGAACAGTGGACGTTACATTTCAGATGTGTTACGAACCGTGGCTCTATCCTTCATTCGATCCCTGCGAAACCCTACATTTCAGCAGGATAATGCACGACCGCATGTTGCACATCCTGTAGGGGCCTTTCTGGATACAGAAAATGTTCGACTGCTGCCCTGGCCAGCACATTCTCCAGATCTCTCACCAATTGAAAACGTCAGGTCAGTGGTGGCCGAGTAACTGGCTCGTCACAATACGCCAGTCACTACTCTTGATGAACTGTGGTATCGTGTGGAAGCTGCATGGGCAGCTGTACCTGTACACGCCATCCAAGCTCTGTTTGACTCAATGCCCAGGCGTAACAAGGCAGTTATTATGGCCAGAGGTGGTTGTTCTGGGTACTGATTTCTCAGGATCTATGCACCCAAATTGCGTGAAAATGTAATCACATGTCAGTTCTAGTATAATATATTTGTCCAATGAATACCCGTTTATCATCTGCATTTCTTCTTGGTGTAGCAATTTTAATGACCAGTAGTGTATTCGTGCGTTGTTTCGGATCTTGCCAACATCTTTTCGTTTTCCTCGTTGAATTTGAAATACCTAAATCTCGTAATTATAAAACTCATCATCATTTTTTATGAATAATGCACGTCTTCTTGTTGCTAATTACATATTGCACGGAAAATTCCTGTTTCCATTTCAAATATAAATTCTTAATTATCGATGTTTTATGAAAGACTGTCCATAAAAGTTGTTTAAATTAAGAAAATATAACTGTTGTGTACATAGTTCCGCGTAGTCAGCGCGTACACAACTTTCCCACTAGAGCATGCTCCGCTAAGCACAACAGCGCAGGCGCAGCGCTCGTCCGTCTCCGCACTACGAGATGGCGCTGCCTAAGAGACGGACCAAATTCTGCTTCCGCCGATCCGCGTATTAATATGTAACGCAGCCAATGAGATTGCTGCTAACGTAGAACGTAGAACCTTTTCTCCTTGCGGATCACACTCGCGCAGTGATACCTGAACGCGCGAGGTATTATAATGAGTGTACAGGCCTCCGATTAATCAGTCTGCATTAGTCTGTAGTCAAGTTTCAGTCTGCGCTTAATAAGATTATCATATTCCTGTACATAGCCATGAAGAGAAATGTATAGACACTTTGTCAAGTATCATAGATATGTGAGAATAAGATTAACGTACCAAGACCAAAGGAACTTTAGATTGTCAATTGTAAACAGCATCCAGAATCAAGTTACATAATGTCTATCCTTTTTATTATTTTAATAAATGTGTGTGAAAATTAATCAAGTTCTGTTTAAATTTGGTCACCGTCAATCTGCTACTCTAAGCGTGCAAGTGGCATTTCTATCGTCTGACCTAACGGGAGAAAATAAACACGCCACGGTAAGACCACGAGACATACTGGTGACACTCGCCTACTTCGTTAGAGCGACAAGTCAAATAACCTGATGGTGTGTGTACCGAAGGTCTTACAGTACGCACACCACAATAACAATTTAATATTTTAATCAGAAATGAAAAACGTAATCCTCTTTATACCACAAGGATACATAAGTGTCGTAGAAACATGAAAAATAATCATTTTCACTGCATCGAGCACATCATACAAATCCTACATTTTTACACTTGCTACTGTACCATTACAATATGAACCCAACAGAACTGACCTGGAGCCAAGCTGCGGGATTTGGCCCGAGAAGTAACAATGCTGTTAAGCTGCCAGACGTACTGGAACTAACGCACGCAGCTTTTTCACACGTCACAGCCGAACGCTGGCGGGGTATAGAGCGGCTTGTCATAAATGAAGGGAAAATGCTGCGTCTGGTTGGCTTCGTGGATTGTGAAATCCTTCAGTACTCTCTTACGCTACGCGCAGCTTATGCAGAAAAATTACCCTGTTGTTAAATCAGTAATGTTCATCATTCTTTTTTAAATTGCAATAGTACGTTAGCTAAAAACGACGTGTTGCGGTTTTCGTCTAGCCGTCTAAAGAGCGTATTGTGGGAGATTTGCAGTGTATTATTTCATTCTGTTTAAAAATTAAATGACGTTCGAAGCTGTATTGCTCCTCTGCTCTTCTCTTTTTACGTGTGAACTGCAGCTGGCCACGTCATTTCAGGCTAGCTGTACAAGCAGACCGACCAGTGCTGTCCAAAGCGCCGGTAAAGTTGTTGTCACCTATTGTCGCTAAGTCTGTGCGCGTGACGCACGGCACAAAACTTATCCTTGTTATCGTACTTGACAGTACTCGAGACAGTTTGGCTGCAGTCCCACGTGAAACGGAAATCCAATGAGGTTCCAGCAAACGCGGAAGAGTACATGGTGCAATATTTCCATCAGGTTTATTCCTATGATGAACGGATTATAGTCAAGAATGCCTCTTGGCGAAAAAGATGCAATTATCAACACCTCACTGATTTGAACTAGTTTGTGTAATAGGGCTATGAGAAGCTCGCTGTTCCTTCTGCGATAATGCAGAGAGGCTTGGCAGGAATGTAGCCACTGTACATGATTTTTGAGGGTGGTGGTCTCGAGAATGTGCAGCTGAAAGAAGACCGATCTCCGGACGGCCACGTGACGCTTCCCAGAGGGAAGACCATGGTGTTCTGTGTATGGCTCTGGCGCATCGTACTGCAATCTGAGGAGCAGTGTGGCGTTCGCTGTGTTATTCAGTAGTTTGGTATTTAATTAATGTGTAAATGGAAATGATAATCTCATTTTATTACATTGAGTAATTACTAAATAATTTTTCTCCCGGCCAAAGATTTGGTCAAGTTGCTAAAGAACTCAAAGTTAACGTCGTGTTAAAGTGTTGTCTGGAAGTTGTGTAAGTGTCGCTAAATCACAGTTCATACAACAGATTCCTTACAACTATTGATTAAGATGGAAGCAGTCATCTTCAGCAAAATGATCATTAAAACCACCGAATATCAGCCGCGCACAACACTGACGTATGTTACCTGAAACAATATTCTTCGCAACTCGTGCGTAATTAATTTCGGCTCCATACATCAGCTAGAATAGTTTCTTATAAGGATCGTGTTATGAGCACTGTTTGTAAAGAACCAATCTGATTCGAATCATTTTCATTAAAATGAGTTCGGGACCACCGGTGCACATTTCTTTTTACACATTTGTATTACCTTCGGCATTTATTCTGCAGAGTTGTGTAATTTAAATTTGAATTTGCCGCTGAGATAATTGTTAAGATGGCGGCAGACAACTGATAGAGACTTTCTATTGTTAGAGCAAATAAGTAAATATTTAAAAGGATTATTAAACTCTATAAACTATACTTTCATATTGTGCACTATTTAGACCTCATCAAGCAAACATTTGATTTGTTTCTAAGGAAAACACAGACAAAAACGCGATACAGATCGCTATCATCAATGGTTGCGCTCGTTGCAGCGGAAAGAAATAATTAACACAGATAATGCTTACTGAGAGAGAAATTAAAGTTACAAATAATTATTCACTCATGTTTATAATAATAATGAACTCTATTTTCAAGTAATAATCAACAAATCATTACAATTTCTTAACAGACCTCAGTTTGATATGCGTCCACAACTTACAAAAGCCAACCAACAAAAGGTAAAAACAAAGGAAGACAAACGCAGATCATAAAAGGAAATTACAATTATCATTGTCTTTGTATGATACACATCGATATGTCCAATTACATCGTAGAATATTATACAAATAATTAATATTTATAAGTTTTCACTGTTATTTCATACGTCGAATAGATAATGTTTATAACTGTTAGAGGCATAATTTCCTCTAGTCGCATTGTAGCCAAAAATTTATCACGTGGATGTTACAGCAGGTGGCACCACAGTGACACAATGAATTGTTACAAATCGGTTGCTTCAAGGACAGTTCCGAGCCAGACGCCCCGTACCGTGCATTCCACTGCCATTTGCGTCTTCAGTGGTGTCAAGCGAGAACTCTCTGGAGGACAGGGTGGAGGTCTATTGTGTTTTATGATAAAGGCTGGTTCTGGCTCGGCGCCAGTGATGGCCGTGTTTTGGTTGAGAGGAGGTCAGTTGAGGGCCTGCAACCAACCTCTCTGTGTACTAGACACAATGGACCTACACCTGGTGTTATGGTCTGGGGTGCGAGTTCGTATGACATAGCAGCCCTCTCGTAGTTATCCCACGCACAATGACAGCAAATTTGTACGTTAGTCTTGTGATTCCACCTGCTGTATTGCCATTCACAAACAACATTCCAGGGGCTGATTTTCAACAGGATAATGCTCGCAAACATACCGCTGTCGAAAGCCAATAAGCTCCACACAGTGTCGACTTGTTGTCTCGGCCTCCTCGATCACCAGTTCTGGCTCCAATCGAGCACATATGGGACATCATCGGGCGACAACTCCAGCGTCATCTACAACCAGCATTAACCGTTCCTGTATTGACCAACCAAGTGCAACAGGCATGGAACTCCATCCCACGAACTGACATCCGGCATCTGAATAACACAATGCATGCTCGTTTGCATGCTTACATTCTACATTCTGGCGGCTGTAGAGGTTGTTATTGTACCAGCAATGCACATTTGCCGTGGCTTATCTCGCGCTTACATTAACCTGTGATCGTGCAACGTTAATCACTTACATATGTTACCTATGGAAATGCATGTCCGGAATTTCTTCCGTCAGTGTACTCAACTTGTCATTAAATAACGATAAACGAATAATGAGCTGATAAGATGAATGATGAGCTGATAATTGAATGTTGATTTTATTCATATTCCAGAGCCACTTGAGAGATGACGATAAGGTAATAATGTTCCTTAGGGATAAGGGTATTTCCCCAATTTCTGCGGCTCATTATGTATTGGCATTAACAAATTACAATTATAGCCCAGATGGCGATATCCGTTAAAACGAAGCCTACTTCGAGAAAATTTTTGTGCAGCTGATCAACCTGCAAGTTGAAATTGATACTACAAACTTCGCCAGTGGCTAGTAAACCGTCAGTTCCTTCAGAACTTGACGCAAAAAAGTACCCATTTAGCTAGGTCATGAAAGGTAGCTTCCGTTTCGTTAGTAGATTGCTTTCATCTGTACAGCAGTCGTTAATTAGAATCCAGAATGAGTAGTCAACTTTTAGTTGGACTTCGAGGACGCAACGTGCGCATCTGCATTTGGTTTGGTCTGCATCCAGGCCACATGGACCTATGATTTAGATGGCATATCAGTTTAAGTATTTCCTACGTGCTGAATCCTCAGAAGAATAAAAAGGCGACTAACGCGGCGAGCAATTATTTTGTACGTTTTATTATTCGCAAGTCACGAGATGTAACCTGCCTATTTAGCGATGTTAGCACGAATGGACGATCGTTGGTGGGGATGGATATCATCAAAATTCACTGAACAGTCAGAATGTTTCCAGAATGAGATTTTCACTCTGCAGCGGAGTGTGCGCTGATATGAAACTTTCTGGTAGATTAAAACTGTATGCCGGACCGAGACTCGAACTCGGGACCTTTGCCTTTCACGGGCAAATGCTACCCAAGCACGACTCACACATCGTCCTCATAGCTTTACTTCTACCAGTACCTCGTCTCCTACCTTCCAATCTTCGCAGGAGAGACTTTGTGAAGTTTGGAACGTGTGTAGCGCCAACAGTAAAATTTGGAGGCGGTAGTGAGGTCGTGTTTTTCAGGGAGATGGCTTGCACCCCTTGTTGTTTTGCGTGGCACTATCAAAGCACAGGCCTACACTGATGTTTCAAGCACCTTCTTACTTCCCACAGTTGAAGAGCAATTCGGGGATGGCGATTGCATCTTTCAACACGATCGAGCACCTGTTCAAAATGCACGGCCTGTGGCGGACTGGTTACACGACAACAAAATCCCTGTAATGGACTGATCTGAATCCTATAGAACACCTTTGGGATGTTTTGGAACGCCTATTTCGTGCCAGGCCTCACCGACCGACATCGATACGTCTCCTCAGTGCAGCACTCCGTGAAGAATGGGCTGCCATTCACCAAGAATCCTTGCAGGACCTGATTGAACGTATGCCTGCGAGAGTGGAATTTGTCATCAAGGCTAAGGGTGGGCCAACACCATACTGAATTCCAGCATTACCGATGGACGGTGCCACGAACTTGTAAGTAATTTTCAGCCAGGTGTCCGGATAATTTTGATAACTTAGTGTATTTGCTCAGCATAGGTGACAGGGCACAAACTTCAGAACATCTCAGCAGTCAGCATCACATATTCGGTGATGAGCACGAAGATGTGGAGAACAAAAGGAAAAAATTCAAATGCATCGCTCAATATGACCTTGACAACTATGTTTCGAGTAAGGTTTTAAGGGATGGGAAAGATCCACCAATGTTTAATAACCGTGTTAGAAAAACGCTATGTCAACAAACAGCACTTCATCTCAGATTCAAGAGAAGTAAAAACCTAGCTGGGAAACAAAAGTGAAGGAAGCGAAAATTAGCGTAAGGAGAGCAATGAAAAATGGCGTTCAATGATTTTGAAAGTAAGACGTTATCACCGACCTGAGTAAAAACCCTAAGAGATTGTGGTCGTATGTAAAATCAGTAAGTGGGTCAAAATCATCTATTCGTTCTCTCAGCTACCACATCGGCACCGAAACCGAAGATAACAGAGAGAAGGCCGAAATACTGAATTCGGTCTTCCGAAGTTATTTCACCGCCAAAGATCGTAACACTGTCCCTCCTTTCAATCGTCGCGCGAACGTCGAAACGACAGATACTGAGATACACGATCGCGGAATTCAAAAGCAGCTACAATCGCTTAGTAGTGGAAATGCTTCAGGATCAGATGGGATACCTATAAGATTCTATAAAGATTATGCGAAAGAACTTGCTCCCCTTCTAGCAACAATTTATCGTAGATCGCTTGAGGAACTATCGGTACCTAACGACTGGAAAAAAACGTAAGTCATTTCCGAATTGCGAAAGGTTGTAAGACAGATCCACACAATTAAAGACCTATATCGCTGACGTCAATCTGTTGTAGAATTATGGAACATGTTTTATGCTCAAGAATCATGACGTTCTTGAAAAATGAACATCTCCTCCATAAAAATCAACATTGACTCCGCAAACAGAGATCCTGCGAAACTCAGCTCGCTCTTTTCCTCCATGAGATCCACACCGCATTAGACAACGGCGCTCAGGCTGATGCCGTGCTCCTTAATTTTCAGTAAGGAAGACACCGTCCCGCATTGCCGTTTAATGAAAAAAATACGAGCTTACGGAGTATTGGAGCAGACCTGCGATTAGATTCAAGATTTTCTTGCAGATACAACTCAACACGTCGCTCTTAACGAAAGTAAATCGACAGAAGTAAAGGTATTCGTGATATCCGGAGTACCACAGGGAAGTGTATAGGACCGTTGCTGTTTACAATGTATATAAATGATCTAGTAGAAAGCATCGAATACTCTTTAAGGCTATTCGCAGATGATGCAGTTGTTTATACCAAAGTAGCAGGGCCAGAAGACAGTAAGAATTTGCAGAACGACCTGCAGAGAATTGATGAATGGTGCACGACCTGCAGAGAATTGATGAATGGTGCAGACTCTGACAGTTGACCCTGAACGTAAAAAAATGTAACATATTGCGCATACATAAGAAAAGAAATCCACTACTGTGCAGCTACACTATTGATGACAAACAGCTGGAGACAGCGTCTGCCGTAAAATACACTCCTGGAAATTGAAATAAGAACACCGTGAATTCATTGTCCCAGGAAGGGGAAACTTTATTGACACATTCCTGGGGTCAGATACATCACATGATCACACTGACAGAACCACAGGCACATAGACACAGGCAACAGAGCATGCACAATGTCGGCACTAGTACAGTGTATATCCACCTTTCGCAGCAATGCAGGCTGCTATTCTCCCATGGAGACGATCGTAGAGATGCTGGATGTAGTCCTGTGGAACGGCTTGCCATGCCATTTCCACCTGGCGCCTCAGTTGGACCAGCGTTCGTGCTGGACGTGCAGACCGCGTGAGACGACGCTTCATCCAGTCCCAAACATGCTCAATGGGGGACAGATCCGGAGATCTTGCTGGCCAGGGTAGTTGACTTACACCTTCTAGAGCACGTTGGGTGGCACGGGATACATGCGGACGTGCATTGTCCTGTTGGAACAGCAAGTTCCCTTGCCGGTCTAGGAATGGTAGAACGATGGGTTCGATGACGGTTTGGATGTACCGTGCACTATTCAGTGTCCCCTCGACGATCACCAGTGGTGTACGGCCAGTGTAGGAGATCGCTCCCCACACCATGATGCCGGGTGTTGGCCCTGTGTGCCTCGGTCGTATGCAGTCCTGATTGTGGCGCTCACCTGCACGGCGCCAAACACGCATACGACCATCATTGGCACCAAGGCAGAAGCGACTCTCATCGCTGAAGACGACACGTCTCCATTCGTCTCTCCATTCACGGCTGTCGCGACACCACTGGAGGCGGGCTGCACGATGTTGGGGCGTGAGCGGAAGACGCCCTAACGGTGTGCGGGACCGTAGCCCAGCTTCATGGAGACGGTTGCGAATGGTCCTCGCCGATACCCCAGGAGCAACAGTGTCCCTAATTTGCTGGGAAGTGGCGGTGCGGTCCCCTACGGCACTGCGTAGGATCCTACGGTCTTGGCGTGCATCCGTGCGTCGCTGCGGTCCGGTCCCAGGTCGACGGGCACGTGCACCTTCCGCCGACCACTGGCGACAACATCGATGTACTGTGGAGACCTCACGCCCCACGTGTTGAGCAATTCGGCGGTACGTCCACCCGGCCTCCCGCATGCCCACTTTACGCCCTCGCTCAAAGTCCGTCAACTGCACACACAATTCACGTCCACGCTGTCGCGGCATGCTACCAGTGTTAAAGACTGCGATGGAGCTCCGTATGCCACGGCAAACTGGCTGACACTGACGGCGGCGGTGCACAAATGCTGCGCAGCTAGCGCCATTCGACGGCCAACACCGCGGTTCCTGGTGTGTCCGCTGTGCCGTGCGTGTGATCATTGCTTGTACAGCCCTCTCGCAGTGTCCGGAGCAAGTATGGTGGGTCTGACACACCGGTGTCAATGTGTTCTTTTTTCCATTTCCAGGAGTGTATCTAGGCGTAACTATCCGGAGCAACCTTAAGTGGAATGACCATATAAAACAGATAGTGGGAAAATCAGACAGCAGACTTAGAGTTGCTTCTCAACAAACTGTACTTCTTTCTTTTGTCTCCATCGAACTGAGCAGACGTATTTTATGTAAGGCATTCCCAGTAGTAGAATTAGTTCTGTTTTATAATTAAATACGTTAAAAACGGATTACATTTATGTTTCATTTAAAAGGAAATGTACTCGCCGCAATTATTAAGTGACCGCATGATTTGTGATTTTTGTAATATTTGTTTTAGAAAAGCTAGCTGGAACTGCGAGTTCATCAGATAAAGCGACGCCAATGTGCCGAATGCAATTCGCATTAAGCCACTGATCTGATTCTGCTGTAAGCAAAGCGCGTTCTGAGATTACTTGCGCATCATTTAACAGTGACTTGAGATCGTTTCGAGCAGGCACAAATTACGTCTGATTTGTCTCCGAATTGTAAATTTGCTGCTTCGCTTCTGTCATCTAGAAGCCCCACAGAAATGATGGTGGTCTTACATTACTACGCCTGTAAATGGTAAAAAGTTTAGGAGCAAATTTTATTTTGAAATCATCCCCTTTGAGACGGTATGAGATGCAGTAGGAAGAATGCTCACCACCATCAACAATGACCGTTGATCCAATGCTCAATGACAAGGAAACAGTATTCATTTGCTAACTAGAATTTTACGAATCGTGTCACTTTATTCAAATACCGGAGCACAACAACGCGTCAGTATACAGGGTCGTCCATTGACGACATCTTCCAAGTGTCCGGACCGTTCGCCAGTTACGTTATTTAAGGAAACAAGAAGTGTTCAGCCACATGGGAAACGTCAACCACGACCTGCAACAAATGATGTTGCCCAAGTAGGTGTTTTAGCTGCTGTCGCGGCTAATCCGCACATCAGTAGCTGACGAATTGCGAGAGAATCGGGAATCTCAAAACCGTCTGTGTTGAGAATGCTACATCAACATCGATTGCACCCGTACCATATTTCTATGCACCAGGAATTGCATGGCGACACCTTTCAACGTCTTGTACAGTTCTGCCACTGGGCACAAGAGAAATTACGGGACGATGACAGATTCTTAGCACACGTTCTATTAGCGACGAAGCGTTATTCGCCAACAGCGGTAACGTAAATCGGCATAATGTGCACTATTCGGCAACGGAAAATCTACGATGGCTGCGACAAGTGGAACATCAGCGACCTCGGCGGGTTAATGTATGGTGCGGCATCACGGGAGGAAGGATAATTGGCCCCCATTTTATCGATGGCAATCTAAATGGTGCAATGTATGCTGATGTCCTACGTAATGTTCTACCGATGTTACTACAAGATGTTTCACTGCATGACAGAATGGCGATGTACTTCCAACATGATGGATGTCCGGCACATAGCTCGCGTGCGGTTGAAACGGTATTGAATAGCATATTTCATGACAGGTGGATTGGTCGTCGAAGCACCATACCATGGCCCGCACATTCACCGGATCTGACGTCCCCGAATTTCTTTCTGTGGGGAAAGTTGAAGGATATTTGCTATCGTGATCCATCGACAATGTCTGACAACTTGCGTCAGCGCATCGTCAATGCATGTGCGAACAATACGGAAGGCGAACTACTCGCTGTTAAGAGAAATGTCGTTACACTATTGCCAAATGCCTTGAGGTTGACGGACATCTCTATTTAGCATTGGAGGGCAGCGTGGAGGGTAAAAATCGTAGAGGGAGACCACGAGATGAATACACTAAGCAGATTCAGAAGGATGTAGGTTGCAGTAAGTACTGGGAGGTGAAGAAGCTTGCACAGGATAGAGTAGCATGGAGAGCTGCATCAAACCAGTCTCAGGACTGAAGACCACAACAAGAACATATTGCCCGTGGCAACTATTTTGAAGGAGTTTGGTGACTTGTTGTTCACGTCTTCTGCATTCTTCCTTGTATGACGCCATTCACCTCCCACTGGAGTCTACTCGCCGCTGGTTTCTCGTGCGGCGCTGACGTTTCCGGCAGGCCGCCGCACCTCCGCAGTGCAAGCCAGCTGCGTCTCACTCTCCTTCCGCGACGCAGTGCGTGTTGACCGAGATGACTGGCGGCCACGCGGCGGTGCGTGAAGTGGCAGAGCACACACTCGCACGCCGGCCGCCGCCGCCTCGCCAGCCGGGCGGCATTCGTACGCAGCGGCCGGCGCCCGGGCGGGCGCTCTCTCGCAGAAAGACCAGCATTCAGCGGGAGTCATTAATATAAATAGAGCAGAGGCGAAGTGAGACGCTGCCGCGCTCTCGACGCGCCGTGGAGCGCAGCGCGGCCGCGTTATACGCGCTTCACCTCCTCATTCCACAAGTGCGGCTTTTACCGACGGCGGGTAAGATGGCATTTCCGTGCGGGACGGTGCGGCCTGCGAGCGAGAGCTCTGAAGATGTGCGCAGTGCCGGGGCAAGCCACCACCGCTCGTGACCCATTGCCTGCCGTCGCTTTTCCGAGTTTGGATGGTTGGTTTGGGGAGTAAAGGGACCAAACTACGTGGTCATCAGTCCCTTTTCCCGAGTTTACCTCTTGGTGACCATTTATCTTAAGGGGGGGTAGGACGTCAAACGGGCTGACTTGGAGCAGGAGAGGCGCCAGAGGACATTTCAATTGCCACTGTCTATAGTTTCACAAGTAAATTCACAAAACTTTGTCAGCATGACCAGGAAGGATTCAGGATTCACACTCGTAGCAACGGAAGTTCAAAAACATAGCAAAATATTTTTTTTTACATGTGAAATTTGATCATTTTTTCACTTACTATTGGCTGCATTTGTTGCTATAGGTACACTTTTCTTCATAAGTAAGAGAGACTGTTCGATGAATTTTGCACAGCATACAAAACATACTTACAGTTGATTGGCGACTCCATGGAGTGTCCTGTGCACCACGACCAGATAATGAATATACTTGGAAGGAGAGACTGCATACTTACAGTTGTCTGAAACTCTAGAATCTATTTAATTTATGAAAAACTGAATGAGCTGTTAAGTTTTATGTTGTGTTGGCTGAAGAGCCAACACCGTGTTACTAGAAGGAGGCCGAAATGCACGCGTTTTAGCTCACGCACGCTGGCGTGAGGAGGGAAGAACTATACTGACGTGAGGTCTAGAACATGACAAGGAATGAGAATTCAGAAAGCGGACGTAATTAGTTTCATACTTAACTTTAATGCATTAATGATGAACGGCGCTCTTGACAGTACATGATTCACAATATTATCTGTCAGTAACTGAATATGGCGCCTTGCTAGGTCGTCGCAAATGACGTAGCTGAAGGCTATGCTAAACTGTCGTCTCGGCAAATGAGAGCGTATGTAGTCAGCGAACCATTGCTAGCAAAGTCGGCTGTACAACTGGGGCGAGTGCTAGGGAGTCTCTCTAGACTAGACCTGCCGTGTGGCGGCGCTCGGTCTGCAATCACTGATAGTGGCGACACGCGGGTCCGGCGTATACCAACGGACCGCGGCCGATTTAAAGGCTACCACCTAGCAAGTGTGGTGTTTGGCGGTGACACCACATTTTAAACTTTATCTTTAGAAGAAAAAAAAACAAATTCTGTAGTTAATTACCTCAATTTTTACCACAGTTTTTAATAGATTTGGAAAATTCTAGAGTTTCATACACTTGTAATTATGGTTTGTATGCTCTGCAAAATTCATCAGAGAATCTTTCTTACTTGTGAAAAAAATTTACCTATAGTAACAAATGCAGCCAACAGTAAGTGAAAAATTGATGAAATTTCATATCTAAAAAAATATTTATTTTGTTATGTTTTTGCACTTCCACTACTATGAGTGTGAATCCTGAATCCTTCCTGGTCATGCTGACAAAGGTTTATGAATTTATTTGTAAAAGTATAGGCAGTAGAAAATAAAATGTCCTGCGGTGCCTCTCCTGCTCCAAGTCGGCCCGTTTGACGTCCTACCCCCCTTAAGGACATCTCATTATTCTGCTTCCGTAAGTGCTTGAACTGTACGAGGAGTAGGCATAAAGGTCTAATTATCTCCTCGAAAAAGTCAAGCTACAACTATGACGACTGGTGTAAGTCATGCTTCACAGATTCGCCCTTCACTGCGACACATTTTTGGCAAAGATGAAGGACTTTTTGGAGACCTTTGTTCTAGAAGTCAACATTCTGATTTTTCCATCTCGATCATCATCTCGTCGCCTGCCAGGAAATGGTTTATTCATCCGAGAAACAGGAAGAAGTTGCTAGGTGCCATGTCAGAACAACAGGAATAGGTGAGACAAAATTTTGCTAGCTGAAAGAAGCAGAATGTGGGAATATGTCCTGCTGGGTTGTTATTGTGCAGAAAAAACACACCCTTAGGCAGATTACGGCCAATCGTCTTCTCGACGGCTACCAGTGTCCTCGTCAGGAAATTTCGCTAGTATTAATTTCTGATGGACTGACGCTTTCGGGCATAGCTGAACAACGTTAACTCAAAAAGTTAACTTCGCTCATTGTCAAACCAGTACTACAAAACTTAACTCTGTTGAACGTTGAAATGTTACTGTACAGGAGATATATTGTAAGGAAGTTAATCCTTAATCTTTAACTAAGTTATTGTGCATTGGACCACACTAGCTTGAGACACGCTGCTGCCAACTGAGGCAACGCCAGTGTAAGCTTAGGGACCGACGACCTCAGCAGTTTGGACCCATAAGACCTTACCACCAGTTTCCAATTTGCAACGTCAAAAGATTCCAGTCCTACTCTCTCGTATTCTTTTCACCGCATTATTGCTAGTGGCTCTGCTATCGATATTTGGATGTCCAAGATTGATTTTTGTCTTTGGCTCTCGCCAACCGTGCGCTGCCTTCACTGTTTCTTCAAATGGTTCAAATGGCTCTGAGCACTATGGGACTTAACATCTGAGGTCATCAGTCCCCTAGAACTTAGAACTACTTAAACCTAACTAACCTAAGGACATCACACACATCCATGCACGAGGCAGGATTCGAACCCGCGACCGTAGCGGTCGCGCGGTTCCAGACTGAAGCGCCTAGAACCGCTCGGCCACACCGGCCGGCATTGTTTCTTCAAACCATACATACCGCGATTCATGTGCTCTCCTTATGTGTTGTTTCAATTTATTAACGTTCGAAGTTGTGAGCCTTTTGATTCCTTCAAGCAAGCACACTTTACAATCGGAAAGTATTTATTCTCCCGATCTGGACACAAAATAAACATAATCGTATAAATGAGGCCACGGATTTTCGTCAGTTGTAGACGTAGATTACATTTGCATGATTTAATTTCCACAGTCACTCCATTAACAAAAAGTAGTACTTAGCCCGAACTCTGTAAACAAACAACAATAAACAGCAACTCTGTAAACAAACAACAATATTGAATAGTTATTCTCGGCCGGCCGAAGTGGCCGTGCGGTTAAAGGCGCTGCAGCCTGGAACCGCGAGACCGCTACGGTCGCAGGTTCGAATCCTGCCCCGGGCATGGATGTTTGTGATGTCATTAGGTTAATTAGGTTTAACTAGTTCTAAGTTCTAGGGGACTAATGACCTCAGCAGTTGAGTCCCATAGTGCTCAGAACCATTTGAACCATTTTTAGTTATTCTCGCTCGCGCTCGATTGCTTACATCAATCGCGCGCACCTCGGCGCAGCCACAAACTTACAAGACCTGAACTTGTTAAATAACGACATGTCTTTAAAAAAAGTCAGTTCACGATTTCCGCGGGCGGTGTGTCATCATTTTTGTCATAAATAGTAGGTATGAATGATGTTAAAAGGGTTAATTTTTAAAAAATTAACTTAAAATTATATATTTCACTCGAGAAGTTAACTTCTCTATCTGTTCTTCGCCGTTTTTGTTGGAGCTGAATCCACTTGTCGGCCCGGCACAACTGCGACATTTCTGTTGCTGCCTCAGTTCGTTGGGCTTTATGATGGGGTGTGAGCAGTCGAGGAACCCAGAGGGCGAGAACCTTTGTCTCATTCAAAATCTCTTGCACGATACTGAAAACTGGCTCAGGACTGATTTTCACTTTTTCTCCTGTCGCGAAAAAATACTTAGTTCCTCGAGACAGAATCAACAGAAGATATTATCTTACGAAAAACTGCGGGTGCTTCATAGAAGATTCAAACAGAATAGAATCCTTAATGACAATGAAAGGCTCAAGAAAATCTGAATAAGAGTGAAGACAATTACACGAGAAGTGTTTAAGAGCAGTCTTCCCTGCCGGCTTCAAACGACTTTTCGTTCTCTCTAACGCCACTTGCTGGATCAGCGGCGTTTGCACATATTATGTTTCGTCACTATGGCCGAAATGGAAAATAATGCAATGAAAGTTGAAAACTCTGAATATTATGATCTGAGAAACTGCTTCGTCGAAAGAGAGCAGAAGACAGTTCTTATCATCGATCGTCGTTCGAGTACGAAAATGATGTAAATGACCAGGGAGTTTGGAAGTTAAGTCACTCGATAGGAGGTTAGACAGACCAAACATGCGAAACAAATCACTGCTCATTCAGTAGCAGATTATCGTACAGCGGGAGAACTACAACACGTCCCACGTGATTGTAGAAAGGCAAATTTCGTATTGAATTACACACTTCTTTCATCAATGATAGTCTATGTAAAACTGTGGAATAACTACTCTAGAGGCACCAATAAACATTTTCCATGCATTCATTGTTGCTTTGTCGTTCACAAAACTGACGCTGTTGTAAAATACGAAGCCTACATTCATGCAGTGTTTCTTGGTTTCAGGGAAGTATTCGTCGCTTACTAACCTTTTGGAACATCAGAGTAGGCACCTGATTAGAGTGAAGACTTCCTGGTGAACACAGCGGACTGTTCTTATCTGGGAGACAACTTCGGGAGCGAAATAATGTATTTTGTACATGAAGGAAATGTGATACGATCATTAGGGGAGAATGTAATACTTGGAGGATGGAGACTTAGGAGTCTCCTGGTCAGTATTTGAGTTTAGTGACTAATTTGAGATACGGTCGCAGGTTCGAATCCTGCCTCGGGCGTGGATGTGTGAGATCTCCTTAGGTTAGTTAGGTTTAAGTAGTTCTAAGTTCTAGGGGACTGATGACCTCAGATGTTAAGTCCCATAGTGCTCAGAGCCATTTGAACCATTTGAAGATGCGTGCACTAGGTGCAGTCATCATCAGTTTTCCGCATTTTCTGTTGTTTTTGTTTATGGGAGAGATGAGGTTTTGTTTCGTGCAACACTGGTAAATACCCGTATTTTTTGTTCTGTTAGATTAAAATGCTGCATAATACATTACAACCATTTGGAAGATATTGTTAATAATTGAGTTTGAGAATTTGATGTGATGACGGTGAGTAAAACCTTATATACTTTTAAAACCAATCATATAACGTGTTGACAGTTACACAGTACATCGTCGGCCGTGCACCGTCCTGTAGCTTGAAACAGAAGAAGGTCATCTGCAACGCAATACGTGATGTTTGCAAATAAATTGTGTTTCTTTAGTACCCTAGTAATTTTAGCTGTCTTGAATATGGTAATCGTTGTTTCCAACTGCTTCTGTTTCAAAATGTATTAAAGTTGTAAAGGGGTTTTTGATAATATTTCTTCTTAAATTGCTTCCACCTGGAAATTGAGACATTGGGATGTCGTAATACAATAAAGTAGCGGATAGAATATTAAAGATAATATTGGAAAGATTTTCTCAAGTGCACCGCTTTTAAATTTCAACAGAATATTTGTTTCTAGGTACATGGCCATGTCGTACCTTGGAAGTTGTTTAATTCAGCACCCGCAAGTGTTAATCAATATGTCATTGCTACAATACATCACACCTCGGAGCACCGCCTACAAAACTTAACAATGACTTGCGTAGTTTGTGTTTGTTTGATCGCAAATCTCTTGCTCTGTACTCTTTCGATTACACGAAAAGGCACCTGTGTAACAGAGGTAAGTGTGAAGCTACACCTCTGAGTGTACTTCAGCAGAGACGCTGCGTCTGCTATAGTGAACGGAACATAGTGGCTTGTATACATATCACTGAGCATTTGCCTCCTGATATTTTCTCGCGGTCGCAAAACCAGCTGACGATCGCTGTCTACAAATTATGGCTGGTGGAAGTCACAGGACAAGAACTGCGCTCTGCATTTTTGAAAGAACTCAGACGCCTGTGTTAACCCTGGCAGACAGCAATCGTCCCCACGATGGGATTCTCTTCAGCGACGGACGCATGATTTGTCGAATGCGTGATGGTCATCGTGCAAGAGTGTGGAGCGGCCAGGCACAAATGCACTTGTTATGCTTTCAGTCACACTGGTTCAGCAGGCAAGTGGATTCGTCAAGTTTTCGTCCAGCATCACGTACTGATGTAGAGCGCATCCCAACGCTATTGAACGTAATTTGACGGCTGTGCAATATCGGGACATGATCTCCCAACCTGTTACCCAGTCCTACAGCCAACATTTCGGACAGGTATTCGTCATTCAAGACGATAATATACGAGAATATTGCGCCCTCTTGGTCAACATCTTCCTCCAGGAGGTATAAAACAACCGAATGGAATGATCTGCAGCATAGGATGCCGTCGAAGAGAACGACAGGCGTGAGTCGTATCGCATCGGCCATATTGTAGAGACGATAGAAAGGGTGGTCCAAGTTGCAGTCCTTGGGGTGGAGCAACACGGTGCTGCAGAGCAGAGCAGAATACAGGGTGATTCAAAAAGAATACCACAACTTTAAAAATGTGTATTTAATGAAAGAAACATAATATAACCTTCTGTTATACATCATTACAAAGAGTATTTAAAAAGGTTTTTTTTTCACTCTAAAACAAGTTCAGAGATGTTCAATATGGCCCCCTCCAGACACTCGAGCAATATCAACCCGATACTCCAACTCGTTCCACACTCTCTGTAGCATATCAGGTGTAACAGTTTGGATAGCTGCTCTTATTTCTCGTTTCAAATCATCAATGGTGGCTGGGAGAGCTGGCCGAAACACCATATCCGTAATATACCCCCATAAGAAAAAATCGCAGGAGGTAAGACCAGGGCTTCTTGGAGGCCAGTGATGAAGTGCTCTGTCACGGGCTGCCTGGCGGCCGATCCATCGCCTCGGGTAGTTGACGTTCAGGTAGTTACGGACAGATAAGTGCCAATGTGGTGGCGCTCCATCCTGCTGAAATATGAATTGTTGTGCTTCTTGTTCGAGCTGAGGGAACAGCCAATTCTCTAACATCTCCAGATACTGTAGTCCAGTTACAGTAGCACCTTCGAAGAAAAAGGGACCAAAAACTTTATTGGCTGAAATGGCACAGAAAACGTTCACCTTAGGCGAGTCACGTTCATACTGAGTTGTTTCCCGCGGATTCTCAGTGCCCCATATACAGACATTGTGACGGTTGACTTTCCCGTTAGTGTGGAAAGTTGCTTCATCACTAAACACAATCTTTGAAACGAAAGATTCATCTGTTCCCATTTGAGCAAGGATAAAATCACAGAAATCGATTCTTTTAATCTTATCAGCTGCACACAGTGCTTGAACCAATTTCAGACGATAAGGTTTCATAACTAACCTTTTTCGTAGGACTCTCCATACAGTTGATTGTGGAATTTGCAGCTCTCTGCTAGCTCTGCGAGTCGATTTTCCTGGGCTGCGAACAAATGCTTGCTGGATGCGTGCTACATTTTCATCACTCGTTCTCGGCCGTCCAGAACTTTTCCCTTTGCACAAACACCCATTCTCTGTAAACTGTTTATACCAACGTTTAATACACCACCTATCAGGAGGTTTAACACCATACTTCGTTCGAAATGCACGCTGAACAACTGTCGTCGATTCACTTCTGCCGTACTCAATAACACAAAAAGCTTTCTGTTGAGCGGTCGCTACCTTAGCATCAACTGACGCTGACGCCTAGTCAACAGCGCCTCAAGCGAACAAATGTACAACTAAATGAAACTTTATAGCTCCCTTAATTCGCCGACAGATAGTGCTTAGCCTAGTCAACAGCGCCTCAAGCGAACAAATGTACAACCAAATGAAACTTTATAGCTCCCTTAATTCGCCGACAGATAGTGCTTAGCTCTGCCTTTTGTCGTTGCAGAGTTTTAAATTCCTAAAGTTGTGGTATTCTTTTTGAATCACCCTGTATTTTGATTTCAGAGATGTGCAAAGTGAGACACTTTCGTAAATGTAGCTTATTGTTTGATCCCTGCTCCGTTTGAATCTAAGAATAAACGCAGTTGCAGATATGTATGCGGTGCAACAAGTTACTATTCAGTTTAAGAAACCTGCGTTTATAGTTACGCTGAGCACCCACGACTATTGAATGATCCACATTCAGACTACGCCACAACTGCTACTCCCGTTCTACTCAAGGCGTGCTGCACGTAGTAGGACGTTTGAAAGCAGCGCGTTGCCAAGGTACTTAGAAACTCCCCATCGCACCGCTCAAATTTAGTGATAAAATGGCCAAGTGAATAGTCCGTCAAGAGCTGAACACAGATCGAACATGAAAATCGGAAGAAGGTGTACTGAACTGTGAAGAAAGAAGCGAAATAGAAACAGTGAACGGCCCAGTCATAAGAAGTTCAATATAGATCGCAAAACAAGAACAACGCGTTGTGGTTACGTGCTCACGGGGTCGGACTGCGAAGCGGGAAATTCGTGTTTAAATCTCTACGTGCCTAAAACGAGGGTTGGAACTTGAATAGTGGCAACTATTTATTCACAATCGATACAAAAGAGTTACATGTTTGCACCTGTTAGTGTCTTTCAGAGTAGTCACCACCGTTGGGTAGAACCCGTTGTCAGCGATGTGGAAGCCGCAGTATATCGTTAGCAGAGCCTGTTCTGTTGATAGTGCGAATGGAGCGCTCTACTGCCTGTCGAATCTCTGGAACAGTTCTGAAGCGACTGCCACAAAGTGGTTCCTTCATCTTCGGAATCAAATCAAAGTCACAAGGACCTAAGTCCGGGGAGTATGGTGGACGGTACAGTACTTCCCAGTCCCATCGACCGAACAGAGCAGCCACAGCTTACGCTGTATCCGCCCGCGCAAAATGATGGGCTGGTTGCGCAGAAAGTGTCGCCGCTTCTTTCGCAAAGCTGGTCGCAGGTGATGCTCGAAAAACGAGCATTGACGGTCTGTCGTGGAGGAACGTAATGCGTTAGGATAACACCATCACAGTCGTACACGAGAATCACCATAACTTTAGACCGCTCCATTCGCACCATCTACAGAACAGGCTCTGTAACGGTATACTACGCCTTCCGCATCGCTGACAACGGGCTCAACACAACGATGGTGACTACTCTGAAGGACAGTAACAGGTGCAAACATGTCACTCTTTAGTAACGGTTGTGAATAAATAGTTGCCACTATTTACGTTCCAACCCATTTTCAATTTTGAACTTTCCGTCCGGTCATTGGCGTGTCTGTTCTCCATTTGTAGTCTTGGTAATTGTCATACTATAATTGGTATAGAATAGACTCATGTAGTATGAATATAGACTGAAGAACCAAAGAAAGTGTTACACCCGCCTAATATCGTGCAGGGCCGCCGCAAGCACGTAGAAGTGTCGCAATACGACGTGGCATGGACTCGACTAATGTCTCAAGTAGTGCTAGAGGGAAATGACACCATGAATCCTGCAGGGCTGTCCGTAAATCCGTAAGAGTACGAGCGGGCGAAGATATCTTCTGAACAGCACGTTGCAAGGAATCATAGATATGCTCGATAATATTCGTGTCTGGGGAGTTTGGTGGCCAGCGGAAGTGTTTAAACTCAGAAGAGTGTTCCCGGAGCCACTCTGTAGTAATTCTGGACGTGTGGGTTGTCGCATTGTTCTGCTGGAATTGTCCAAGTGTCTCAATGCACAATGGACATGAATGGATGCAGATGATCAGACAGGAAGCTTACGCACCTGTCACCTGTCAGAGTCGTATCTATACGTATCAGGGGCCCCAAATGAATACCACTGCACACGCCTTACACCATTGCAGAGCCCCCACCATCTTGAACAGTCCCCTGGTAACACGCAGAGTACATGGATTCATGAGACTGTCTCCATACCCATACATGTACATCCGCTCGATACAATTTCAAGCGACTCGTCTGACCAGGCAACATGTTTTCAGTCATCAACAGTCCAATGTCGGCGTTGACGGGCCCCCGCGAGGCTTAAAGCTTTGTCTCGCGCAGTCATCAAGGGTACACAAGTGGGCCTTCGGGTCCGAAAGCCCATATCGATTATGTTTTGCTGAATGGTTCGCACGCTGGTACTCGTTGATGGACCAGCACTGAAATATGCAGCAAATTGCGGAAGTGTTGCACTTCTCTCACGTTGAACGATTCCATTCAGTCGTCGTTGATCCCGTTCTTGCAGGATCTTTTTTCGGCTGCGTAGATGTCGGAGATTTGATGTTTTAGCGGATTCCTGATATTCACGGTACACTCGTCAAATGGTCGTACGGGAAAATCCCCACTACATCACTATTTCGGAGACGCTGTGCCCCATCGCTCGTGCGTCAACTACTACACCACGTTCAGACTCACTTAAACCTTGATAACCTACCATTGTAGCAGCAATAACCGATATAACAACTGCGCCAGACACTTGTCTTATATAGGCGTTGCCGACCGCAGTGCCGTATCTCTGTATTTGAATACGAATGCCTATACCAGTTTCTTTGGTGGACGAGCGGTTCTAGGCGCTGCAGTCTGGACCGCTATGGTCGCAGGTTCGAATCCTGCCTCGGGCATGGATGTGTGTGTTGTCCTTAGGTTAGTTAAGTTTAAGTAGTTCTAAGTTCTAGGGGACTGATGACCTCAGAAGTTAAGTCCCATAGTGCTCAGAGCCATTTTGAACCAGTTTCTTTGGCGATTCAGTGTATTACCGTCGCAAGTATATGCGACGGGATAGTAAGAGCAGGCGAGACACCGCGTAGAGCTCTCACGGAAATGAAAACAACAAATACACGGGTGTTAACTATGTTACCACAAAGCTATTCAAGAATCAGAACTTCCTAAACGGAACGCATGAGTCATAACATGTGGAACTTGTGTAGAAGTGGAGGTCCCTTCCTCACACCGTGTTGTTGCAAACGGACTTATACACCACGACACTGACATAAATTTGAATACAGCGAATAGGCATGTTAATGACCGGACGGACAGTTCACAATTGTGTGAGAAAAATGTGGGTCACGAGAGAAATTTGAACATAGATCTCCCCCTTCGCTGTACAATACTGTGACCAGATAACCACAACGCCACGGCTGCATAACTTCGCTCGAATTTGCGCGTCTTGATGTTGGGCCGTTCAATGTTTCAATTTTGGTTGTTCTTTTATAGTTCAGAATGCCTTCTTCCTGTTTTCATGCTTTATATGTGTTCGGTTTCTGACGAGCTATCCACTGGGCCACCTTACCACTAAATCTGAGAGGGGTGCGACGGGGAGGCTGGTCCCGGTGGAGGCTCGAGTCCTCCCTTGGGCGTGGGTGTCTGTCTGTTTGTCCTTAGGATAATTTAGGTTAAGTAGTGTGTAAGCTTAGGGACTGATGACCTTAGCAGTTAAGTCCCATAAGACTTCACACAGATTAGATTTTCATTTTTCGCGACGGGGAGTTACCCTTGTTAAGTGGAATGGCCAAACTTGTGTACATTGGAAAAATCAAAGGTAGACCTCTAACAACGACTGCTGTCGGATCACCAGAACGACATGGGGTGCTGGTCTCATTAGCTGCAAACCTGGCTATCGTGTAGGAGATGTCAGAGATTTTTTATTTCTTAATTTTTTCCCCCAATATCCGTCAAAGTTACAGTAATAATCATTTCATTCTGGCGACTCGTTCCGGACCACCACGTCCATCCGAAACAACTCGCCACAAAGGGATGACTATTATCGCAATTCGAAAATTAAACACACTTCATACCCAAGTTGCTGGACTTATCCTCCATTACGGTGAACTTCATAAATTTCCAGGATTACTTGTTTTTCTTTCAGCTCGTGATTCTTAACATGCTATGAGAGGATACGTCCTTCTAACTCTGTGAGTTTAACCCAGACAGACTGATAAACGTGACGACCGAATCCGATAGTTCGAAAATTAATCGCAGCCGAAGCCTTTTGAAGATAAACCACACTTTCTTAAAATTCGGCCAATAAATCAAAGTCGGCCATTCGCCGTCGCTAATATCGTCCTTACGTGCTCGTTACGTTTCACATCACTTAGCAACCTTACACCTAGATACTTAATTGTTGTAACTAACACGTTAACAGCGCTGCAAACCTCTGTTCCGCCGCTTCGTAGAAGAGGTCTCATAAACGTCTGCCTATCGTACCAAATGTAAGCAGACATGTAATTCAGGTTCGGTTCGTGTGTTCTTTATTATGGCTGTCACATCGAGTGCTCACGTGCATTGCTACATGCTGCAAAGGGACTTCGGTAGACAACAGTGTGCGTGGAATTTCATCTTACTGCAGCCAAAGGACACCATTACACGGCATGTAATTTCTTCAAAAGCGATATTTCTTTCCTTGCTTTCATTTTCCTTACAGATGACAGTGCAGAGGTGAGTGTGCAGACCATTTTGTATTTCCGGATGACCGATTCAACGATCTCCAATTGCGCCGTTCAGGTCTGTATTTACCTGTGCAGAAAGGATGTCACGTCCGCCATGTTGATACCCCATAGTAGGTTTTATGTTAGTAACTGGGGCTGTTCCAGCGCAACGTTCAGCGCCGGCACGACCATCAGGAACGAAACAGCAGAGAGGGCTGTGAGACGACGACAGCCAACAGTACGCTGGCAGACCCCTCTCTAGGACGACACCGAGACAAGAGCGGCATCTAGGCCAAGAGAATATAAGCGCCGCTCCGCCTGGCCGCATCCCGAGTTGAAGTCGAGCCGACCTACGAACGCTACAGCAGTCACGTAGAAACTGTATTGGTTCACTTGTATTGCGAATTGTATATACTGGAGAGCTTGCTTATGTTTGTTTGTCGCCCCTTGTTTGCGACACGTCTTTATCTCACGAAGTCAAGTATTGTAATCATTTCCTTTTGTGAAAAACTTCACAATACGATTTGCTTCAATTGTTGTCTAGCGATCCGAGAAAGCAGATTTCCTAGGCACCCTATATTAGACGAGTGGGCAGAACACAACAGGGGCAGCATATTTGTTATTGACTGTAGATACCTGGGCATATTTAGAGTTCCATCAATAAAATAGGAACCAATCGTGGGATTCTTGAAAATGCCGTACCACACGTTAGCAGACAAATGTCGTTCCTCATTCAGCTCTCTCCGGCAGCTTGATTTTCTATTGACTAGCAGTGCACATTGCGATGATTTATTTCCCCAAGGTTAGTTGGGGAGGGTTGGTTGGGGGAGGAGACGAAAAAGCGAGGTCATCGGTCTCATCGGATTAGGGAAGGACGGGAGATGAAGTCGGCTGTGTACTTTCAAATGAACCATAGCGGCATTAGCCTGGAGTGATTTAGGTAAATCACAGCAAACCTAAATCAGGATGGTCGGACACGGGATTGAACCGTCGTCCTCCCGAATGCGAGTCCAGTGTGCTAACCACTGCGCCACCTCGCTCGGTCCCCAAGATTTGTACAGAATGTTTTACCTAAAAATAAAATCTTGCATAGAATACGTCCATAGCTTTGCAGTTTTTCTAGACGCCATTTGGAGACCTGTAATCAGTTTTGAAAGGCACTTCCATGAAGCTGTTCATGGATGAAATGTGCTGAAACGCAGTATTCGTAGAGCTCTCCTTTGACCGATCCACTGGCATGTTCAGGCTGCCTTGTAATGCCTTGTCGGTTACGTCTCACTGCTAGTAACACCACAATACAGCGTGTGTCAAAAATAATCATCCGATGAAAAAAAAATCGTAACTATTGTTATTTGGGATATATGCGTGAACAACGTACTGTTGGAAAGAGCAAACTCTCGAGTTTCACATGGTTCCCACTAGGTAGCAGCAGCGTGCACCCGCTTCAGTTCTAGTAAAAATGGTGTCGGGACAACAGAAAGCGTTTTGTGCTCTACGTTTTGCTCAGTGCGAGTCAGTAATAACTGTTCAGTTTGACTTTCGTACTAGGTACGGTGTGGATCCTCCTACAGCACAGAGCATTAGACGAAGGCATGAACAATTCTGAGAAACAGGTTGTTTGTGTAAAGGCAAATCGCTGGGCCGTCCCCGAGTGTCTGACACAGACGTCGAACACATCGGTCCTAGTTTCCCAAGGAGTCCACAGAAATCCGTTCGTCGTGCAGCTCGACAGCTCAACATGCCCCCGATGTCCATCTGGCGTGTGTTGCGTCGACGTTTACACATGAAACCATACAAAATTCAGCTACTGCAAGGTCTTCGTGAAGGTGATAAAAAAACAACGTGTTTAGTTCTGTAATTTCGAACTTGACAAGATGGAGGATGACAGTTTTTTTTCACGCAAAGTGTTTGGTGATGAGGCAGCATTCCATTTAAATGTAAAGGTGCACCATCATAATGTGAGAAATTGGGGACGTAACAACCACATGAAGTTGTACAACATGAGAGAGACTACCGAAAATTATATGTATTTTGCGCAGTTTCACGGAAAAAGGTGTATCGTCCATTTTTCTTTGCCGGGAACACTGTTACGGGAAGCACATATCTCGAAATACTTCAGAACTTTCTGTTCCCACAGTTGGAGACTGATTCGAACGATTTCATTTACCAACAGGATGGGGCACAGCCCCAATGGCATCTGGAAGTACGGAAATTTTTAAATCAAAGGATTACTGAAAGATGGATCGGCCGCACAGAACCAAATGATTTAGCCTTACATTACTGGCCTCCAAGGTCACCGGACCTGACTGTATGTGATTATTACTTGTGGGGAGTTTATAAAAGCAATAAATGAACTGAGACATCGCATAATAGCAGCTCTGGAAGCTGTAACTCAAGACATGCTCGCTGCTGAGTGGGACCAATTCGAATATCGCATTGACATATCGCACTGACGTGTACCATGCATATCAAGGGGGCACAGAGAACACCTATGTAAAGGTATGAAAAAAAAAAAATCTGAGTTTCCCGTTCATCAAAAAACAAAATTCATTGTACATGTTTATTAATTTCAGAAATAGAGACGTACCAAATTGAGCGATTCTTTTTGTGACATTCTTTATTTTTCTAGCTCTGGATACACTTTGGGTGGCCAGAGCCCTGTATACTGCACTCTGCGATCACAGTGATGTGCATTACTGAGGGTATTTTATTTTGGACTATACGTTAAGATTTCTTGTCATTCGATTCAGGGATACGCAGTGATAAAAATGATGGTCCATATGTTTCTACCTGCGCTGTTTTCAGCATAATTTAATCTTCAGGTGTCTATGGAGGAAATACGTATGAGCCCAGACAAAATCTGTAGGGATGCAGATATAGAAAACCCTTCATGGAATTTTCTAAGTAGCTGCCCGCGAGACCTACGAAGCCTTTCTTTAAGAATATGTCAGTTACGTCTTCTCGCCATTTCCGTTACACTCCTCTTCGGGGCAAATACGACCGAAACTAATCGTCATTTATTTCCTTGAGTAGCCTCGATGCGATCTGTTACAGATTTCACAAACTTTAGCTTTGTTTTAGGAGCTATCATTCATACCAAAACAGCACTTTCTCAGCATCCATTAATCAACAGAAGTCTGTCATTTGCGTTACCTAAAACTGAATGTTTGTCATCGTTCCATGTCATAACTCCACGCGTTGTTACCCTCGGGTATTTGGGTGATATTACTACTTCAGTTGTGTCTCATTAATCTTTTAGTGAAGGGCTATTACATTTGAATATTAAAACAGGAACTCTATTTTCTACCGTTGAAAGGGCAGGTATTAGTGTCGACTCTTAAACTGTCCTGCTAGGTATCAAAATTCACCGTTTTCTCCCTTCTGTACGCCAATGTTGTGGAAAGTGTAATAGAGATCTCTTGTATATGAGTAATACGGCAGTTGAAGGAAAACTGAATATGTATGGGAACAATGCCGCTCACGTGTGTACTTTGTGGTTTAGGGAAACAATTAAGTTCAAAAGACATTTAACAATAAATGCAGCGTTTGCTGATATCCACGGACGCAGGAGGAAGCGAAAGAAACTTGAAAATAATAGTATACAAGACGTCGCGTAAGAAAAACAGTTATAATATCTGGTTTCGCTTTAACTTGAGGATTCATACTGGCAGACTAGGTTAAAGGTTTTGAACCTACTGGTAGACATGCACATGTTCTCAGAACAATCAGACAGTAAAAATCCTAAATCGCCATCCAAACTGATAACGGAAAATGCACAGCCTAGACAGGTGCGCCACAAGTTGCCTAAAAATGGTTCAAATGGCTCTGAGCACAATGGGACTTAACATCTGAGGTCATCAGTCCCCTAGCCTTAGAACTAATTAAACATAACTAACCTAAGAACATCACACACATCCATGCCCGAGGCAGGATTCGAACCTGCGACCGTAGCGGTCGCGCGGTTCCGGACTGAAGCGCCCAGAACCGCTCGGCCACAGGGGCCGGCACATGTTGCCTATGCATGTGGAATAATTGCGTGGCAGTGACTGGAAAGTATTAAGGAAACAACGAATATTGCTTCTTAGTAGCTTAGGAATTAGGCGTCATAGTGTGCAGGTTGCACAACTAGTTTAATACGTATTTAATTTCTTTTTAATTTTCTCACCTCTCGGCACAGATCATATCATCACTTGGGACGAAGGCGCAATTAGGACTTTGATTACAGTGTGGAGAGAGGTCTACTAAGTTACCTTTAATAAAGTGAGAGGGAGAAAGTGTCCTCGGATGCTTAGTACTGGTTATTTTAAAACGGAGAGAAAAAGTTGTTGACATCGTAGAAAATGAAGCAGTGTCCATACACTTAAGAATTCAGTTTATGAGCCATTTATTTCGCAACAGTACGACCTTCTTCAAAGAGGTGTCTTACAGTGGGTTTACACCTTCACGAATCAATTTGTACACCCTACCACTCTGCTTCTTCCCTATATTTTAGTCCTTTCTTCCTTCCTAGAGTTTTACCTTTCGATGTCAGAGTCGAGTGCTCCGCTTGCAACTCGTTCCGACAATACACAGTCAAATACTTCAATCACAATGGGACAAAAGTGTGTGAGAGCATTTTTTCCTCTTGATATTCTGACGCACAGAATTTATCAACTATTATTTGCTGCGACTATACTCACTCATTCTCAATAGCACAAAATATGAATTAGTATTCGTTGCTAGTACTAGAGCCAAACTATCCAGAGCGTCTTCTCTACTATCAGGTAGAAACCTCGTGACGTAGTTTTTACTGCATCGGCATCAAAGTGTGATCCCACTGTTACAACCCCCCGAGCTCAGGTGTTGTAATATGCCAGAACGACCGAGACGTATGGTTTGGGAGAGAGGGATGACTCACACCGAAGCGTGCGTAGAAACACAGGCACATGTGTCACTGACTTTGTTACATCGACGGTACACAGAGGGCCTCCTGCGGAACTCGGCGAAGGCACTGTGCAGCGTCCGTGGGCCAGCGCCAGTCGCGAATGCCGGAATCTGCAGCGTCGGCGTCCGGTTGCCCAGCCTTGCGGACGTAGCCCACGGCTAAGCGGCCGCCGCGTGCGTTAGCTGCGCTCCGTGGCCCGGAAAGCGACTGGCTGCTCCCTCGACGGCGACTCGTACGAGGTGCGTTTGAAACGTCCGTGCAAAAATAAAAATTACTTACGTGTTTGGGGTAAACTTTTTTTTTTATTTTTCGACTTAGTCTCCTCTTAGACTTACAAACTTCTTCCAACGCTGTTCTAATTTGTTGATCCTTCTGAATAATAGCAATTGTCCAAGTCTGCAAAACAGCTATTAGTTGCTGCAATCACCTCCTCGTTTTAATAAAATCTTTGTCACGCCAGCCATTTCTTCAAATTTGGGAACAAATAGTAGTCCGATGGAGGCAAGTCTGGAGAATAGGGGGGGATGCGAAACGAGTTGGAATCCTATTTCCAATAATTTTGCGACAAATGCTGAGGTGTGTGCTGGTGCATTGTCGTAATGGAAAAGGGCTTTTTTGCGGTCCAATCGCCAGCGTTTTTCTTGCAGTTGTTTTCAAACGGTCCAATAACTATGAATAATAGGCACCTGTAATAGTTTTACCCTTTTCCAGATATTCGATGAGGATTATCCCTTGCGAATACAAAAAAAACAGTCGTATTAACCTTTCCAGACGAAGGAATGGTCTTCGCCTTTTTTGGTTCAGATTATCCCTCGGTAATCCATTGTTTAGATTGTTCTTTGCTCTCAGGAGTATAGTAATGTATCCATGTTTCATCCACAGTGACAAAACCACGCTTAAAGACCTGCAGATCCTTCCTGAATGGCTGCAAACCATCCTTGCAACATTGCACACCATTCCGTTTTTGGTCAAGCGTGAGCAATCGCGGAACCCATCTTGCGGATAGATTTCTCGTGTCCAAATGTTTATGCAAAATTTATGTACACATTCATTCGAGATGGCCACAGCACTACCATTCTCACGCACCTTAAATCTTCTGTCATCCGCCACCATATCATGGATTTTATCTATTATTTCTGGAGTTATAACCTCCACAGGGCGTCCAGAACGTTCAGCATCACTTGTGCCCTTATCGCCACTCCGAAAATTTTGAAACCTCTTATAAACTGTTCTAACCGAAGGTGCTGAGTCACCGTAATGTTTATCAAGCTTCTCTTTAGCCTCCTGAGGCGTTTTGCCTTTCATAAAGTAATGTTTAATCACCACACGAAATTCTTTTTCGTCCATTTTTTGACAATCACTCGACTTCCTTGAATCACACGAATGCCAAACACAAAGAAATAGACCAATATGGCTGAAACGTGGTGTGCGTTCTTTCCAAAGATGCTACTAACTAAACATGACCTCGATACGTGACGGTGCTGCCATGTCTCAGACTTTGCACGGACTTTTCAAACGCCCCTCGTAGAGCGCCGAAGAGAAATAGCTGACCGCCGTCATTGTAGTGAGTCTTAGCAGCTCCGACCGTCCGTCCACGCCAGTTCGTTCAGTGTCCGCAGGCAGCTCTGCATCCGGGAGGCTGCGAGTGCGAGGCTGTACCGCCTCTGCGGACGGCAGCTTGCAGTTCGCTGGACGATGTCACCCAGAGAGCGGAGGCCAGCAGCCCTCTCGCTCTCGCGCTGGTGTAGCTCCGAGGTGCGACGCTCCCGACCACGACAATGACGCGTCCGTACAGCGGTTGTTGCAGGTGGCTTCAGCGGGCCAACTGGTCGCCAATATCCGTAATCAAAAAGGTCGTCGTGGTTGGCATGCAACTTGCACAATCGTCATTCTCTTCGTTTGTAGACGCGGACAAATGGCGAGACGACTGCGCGCTTTGAGCCTCCGAATTCACTTATCACTTATTTATACGACTTTTCCCTACGCCTCTGACGTAGTTCCTCTGGAGGCAGCAAGTGAAGTGCTCTTTGATAATTACAACGTCAGCTTTCCTCGGCCCGCTTTGGCCCCTACACGCAAGTCACTAGGCGGTGTTGTACCTGCCGCTACGGTCGCAGGTTCGAATCCTGCCTCGGGCATGGATGTGTGTGATGTCCTTAGGTTAGTTAGGTTTAAGTAGTTCTAAGTTCAAGGGACTGATGACCTCAGTTGTTAAGTCCCATTGTGCTCAGAGCTATTTGTACCATTTTTTGTACCATAGTTATGTGAAACACAACTTCTCTACTGAGTAAATCTTATCCGATATTTAATTTCGAGTGAGGTTCTTCGTGCATAACATGTGGCGTGAAGGATGTTACAGTCGATGTATTACGAAATCGTCGCTATTTTTGCTGGCTGCATGACATGTCGACTAGAATAATGTTGGGTGCTTCAGGGACTAGAAACTCCTCCACTTTCCATCTTTATCGCTAGTGAAAGGAGCTCCATTCCTCTTAAAAAGAGTGGCGAAGCAGGAATTTATCATTTAATCTAAAGTGAACACGTTTTCCGTTACATTAACAGAAAGTTGCGAGGGCGTTGTACAATGTCCTACAATGAGTCAGAGCTAAGCAGGAAAGGATAATTGTGTATTGTATTGTATGTTAAATGGGGACCTAGAAACGACGGAGAGGCTCCGTTCCCGTCGCAGCCGCAGTGGTTCAAATGGTTCAAAAGGCTCTGAGCACTATGGGACTCAACTGCTGAGGTCATTAGTCCCCTAGAACTTAGAACTACTTAAACCTAACTAACCTAATGACATCACAAACATCCATGCCCGAGGCAGGATTCGAACCTGCGACCATAGCGGTCTTGCGGTTCCAGACTGCAGCGCCTTTAACCGCACGGCCACTTCGGCCGGCGCAGCCGCAGTGGTCCACAACCCCATGACGACTACCGCAGTCCACTTTACCCCTCCGCCGACCCGCACCGAACCCAGGGCTATTGTGCGGTTCTGCCCCCAGTGAACCCCTCAGGGAACGTGTCACACCAGACGAGTGTAGCCCCTATGAAGGCGCGGTTGAGTAATGGTGGTGTACGCGTACGTGGAGAACTTGTTTGCGCAGCAATCGCCGACATTGTGTAACTGAGGCGCAATAAGGGGAACCAGCCCGCATTCACCGAGGCAGATAGAAAACCGCCTAAAAACCATCCACAGACTGGCCGGTTTACCGAACCTCGACACAAGTCCGCCGGGCAAGGAGAATGTTCCTTACTGACATATAAGCGAAAATAAAGTAGTCGGTAATGGACGACTGACTTGCTAAAAGCATGAATCTTGAATAATTTTTAGCAGCTGCTCACTGATCTGAGAAGTAATCGAGATGTCTGATGTGAAGCTTTTCGGATTTCAAATAACTTACGGGTATGCTGCCGGGTGACGTCGTCCAACACCACCTATATTTCGACAGGAGCACACCCTGCCATTCGCTGCCTTGAGAATGGCAGGGTGTGCTCCTGTCGAAATATCGGCGGTGTTCGACAACGTCACCCGGCAGCATACCCGTAAATTATTTGAACATTCAATTCGCCAGGAAAAGTAAAGGTCTCACATTTTCGGATTTGACTGATCAGGGTTGCTGGCCTGGAGGGTGAGGACGAGTGAGTGATCATGGCGTTACGGGTTTTCTGATTCAGAAGACACGAGTTTGGTTCTGAGGACCCAGCACTAGCTAAAGTGTGGAATGGAAGTGTGTTACCAATCTGAGGAGGGCTGTTGTGTGGTCAGACCTCAGATATAGCCAGAGGTAAGAAGGAGGGGGGAGCGCTACTTCGTATGTGGGAAGCAGTGACGTTTCATGCGGCAAGGTGTAAGAAGTCCATTACTGCTTGCTGGTTGCTTTATAATAGGTCCCATTACTAAGAGCAAACTACAGAGGGAGTCTGATCTGGAGAACACAGTTGGCTACGTTTGTTACGTCAGCAATAAATTGCATTGTTTCAAATGGCTCTGAGCACTATGGGACTTAACTTATGAGGTCATCAGTACTGTAGAACTTAGAACTACTGAAACCTAACTAACCTAAGGACATCACACACATCCATTCCTGAGGCAGGGTTCGAACCTGGGAGCGTAGCGGTCGCGCGGTTCCAGACTGTAGCGCCTAGAACCGCTCGGGCACACCGGCCGGCTGCGCTGTTTCCGTGGTCGGAATCTACACCACTTTTTGCGATGTTCGGCGCGTGAAACAAATTACCTATCGTAGTGCTCCGCCAATGTAACAGGAAAGGTTTATTGGCGAACCCGAATTAATTCTCAGCCCTGCTACACACGTAAAATCAGTCTAAATAAGGGTCGCCAGACTCGCTCTATCCTCGATACCAGGTTCAAATTTCTCATTATTCCAAAGTCAATAATTAAAAGCCATGTAGCAATCGAAGCACTAACTGAAACATTCCTAAGTCCCACTAGAATACGTACACCGCTAACAGCGCACACCCAGCCTCCAACTGGTCACCAGCAACTCCCTGTTATAATCACCACAACAGCAAAATAGTAAAGTCGGAATTCATTAGGGCTCAATAACTCAAGATTTGTACGGAAACAAATAGAATTTTTGGTATCAGTTAACCGTAACCAATCCCGTCACTTTTATGCAACGCCACCACTAGCTAGCTAATGGCGCCACGCTCTTTCTATCGAACGAGTCCAAGCTAACTAATCGGCGGCATTTATCGAGAGAAACAATAAAATGCCTACGCAGGACCCGACGGCTGCGCACAGGAACGCACTTGCGAAACCTCGTTGATCACGAAATATCATCAACTTCCGAAAGAACAACCACTTTAAAACACAAACTCCGCCCCAGAGGGCGCACGACTCACCACCTCATCCCCACCGGCGCTGCCGCCCTACTCTAGTTCGCGAACTCCAGTCTGTTCCACGAAATTATGGTACATTCGGGACTTTCGGCCGGTCAGACTCAGTGACCACATGTAGGCTGATTCTCTGGTCATTCCCTGTTAGCGAATGTGCCTCTGCAAACCTTGTTTTCTGCGTGGACTTTTAGCGATTTCCCTGAGTGTTGGTAAAAACAGACCGGCACGGGAATTACTCTGCTCTTGAGATGAGCCTAGACGTCCGCTACCCATTTAAGAGGATTGGGGAGAAACCGGGCTATCACCTCCACACCGAAGAAAGCCTCCTTCCCCCAGAAACGGAAATCCACAGAAGCCACAACAATGGCGAAACAGAATGGGCAGGAAATTATATGTTACAAATTGTATGGAACTTAAGAAATATCATTCTTATTAACTCTCTCTATGAAGAGGGTGACTGACTTCCTCACAGCGTCACTCTTTTTTTAACAAGGTACTGTTCCCAAAATGTATCAGTCGATTGCAAAAGGGCTGTTCTATTGAGCCGACTATTTATACATTTATTCAGCACATAACAAAATCTTCCCATCATAAAATGAGTGTACCAGTCAGAATAATCTATTAGTGAAGTTACGTTTATATGGAATATGTATTGATTGGTTTTGTAGAAACGGGCTAGTCCTAAACTTTGAAAAAACGCAGTTAATCCTGTCAATAATGTCACACTTCTTACCAACCTGTTACATCAACAAGAAATACTAAACAGAGTAGAATGTTCTAAGTTCTTATGCGTGCCTATTGATAAAACGTCAAGTGGATAAACAATATAGAAGGATTGCTAAAACGTTTAGGTACGGGTATTTTTGCCACAACTTTTGTGTTAGCAGAAGAGCCAACACCGTGTTACGAGTGGAGGACGAAATGCACGAGTTTTAGCTCAAGCAGGCTGGCGTGAGGAGGGAAGAACTATACTGACGTGAGGTCTGTAACATGACAAGGAATGAGAATTCAGAAAGCGGGCGTAATTAGTTTGATACATAACTTTAATCCATTAATGATGAACGTCGCTCTTGAGGTACATGATTCACAATATTATCTGTTCAGAATACATTCTTGAAGTAATAATAGTAACCGAATATGGCGCCTTGCTAGGTCGTAACAAATTAATTAGCTGAGGGCTATGCAAAACTGTCGTCTCTGCAATTGAGAGCGTTATGTAGACAGTGAACCATCGCTAGCAAAGTCGGCTGTACAACTGGGGCGAGTGCTAGGGAGTCTCTCTAGACCTGCAGTGTGGCGGCGCTCGGTCTGCAATCACTGATAGTGGCGACACGCGGGTCCGACGTATACTAACGGACCGCGGCCGATTTAAAGGCTATCACCTAGCAAGTGTGGTGTCTGGCGGTGACACCAGAACAACAATAATTGCCGACTTTGGAGACACAGAAGTCAGTAAATTAACATATTTTCCATATTTCTTTCACTGATGACTTATAGAATAATATTCTGTGATAATTCACCACTTAGGGAAAAAGTAGTCATTGTACAAAAGAAAGTAATTGGAATTACGTGTGAGGCTGAGGTATATACATCTCGCAAGTATCTTTTGACATCATAGTCACACGTCGCTGATTGATATTTGATTATTTTTCTGCTCATTTCTTGTGTATTTTTGAGGAGAGTAGAGGCTTGCTAACTTAGAAAGAAGGTTTCCAATTATCTAATTTAGAAACGATTGGGCCAAGGTCCTGTGGTCTGGCTTGACAACTGGAGGTCAGTCTAGAGAAGGGAAGTGGGTCCCGACGACACTGCAGTTTGTGGAAGCAGTTGCGGTAAGCTTCTACTTCATATTTTGGTGGCAAATGCGGTTTTCTCCTAGAAGGCACTTTGCTGCTAAGCCACTGCTAGTACCTAGAGTGTATATGCACGTGACGAATTCACCTCCCTGTATCCAGATCTAAGAATGAGCCGCCGCAGCTGCTCGGCCACCGTGAGGAAATCCGTTGCCTTTCACGCCAGATCTTGTTAATCTGCCAAAAGAGTCTTGTCTGCCACCGTGCTTGGGCACGAAGGGATTCAACAGTGAGTCCTGCTTGTTAAGACGCGTTCAGTAAGCTAAGACTGGAAAATTTCTGCAGGGTTCCATCTTATTCACGTATTTTGTTGACACCCACCTACGTAGGGAGAAATTATCATCATAATAAAATAAGAGAAATCGGAGCTCGAACGGAAAGGTTTAGGTGCTCCTTTTTTCCACGCGCCATTCTAGAGTGGAATGGTAGAGAGTAGTACGAAAATGGTTTGATGAACCCTCTGCCAGGCACTTAAGTGTGAATTGCAGAGTAACCATGTAGATGTAGTAATGAAGCGACATTCTCGCTGGTCACTGTGGCAATGGCTGGCTGTGCTCCCCTACGTGTAGGGTTTTTCTAAGAGTGGGGGAGGTAGATTTATAGGGTAATAACTTTGGGCACTTGCCGTACTGCCGCAGAGGAAGAGAGACTTCTGGTCCTGGTGCCGAGTAGAGTGCGCTTTCGCTGAGCTTTGGATGGAGTACACATTCGCTGAGTTTTGGAGTAAGTACAGCATTTCGCAATAGCGGTACCCAATTTCTGAGCAGCTCGCAATTTGTAGAATTTGCTATGCAACTGTTGCGTGATTCATTGTTCCTTTTCGTGGGTCTTGAATTCGTTTACTTTGCATTTGCGAGCTGCACAGGTTAGGAAAACCTGCAGCGTTTCCCAAGCAGTCTTCCACATAAGTGAGATACCTCGCCATAGTGTTAGCGGGACATTCTTGATTGAAATGACCTGCTAGAGACCTTTATGTTTCAGTATTTTAGGTGACTTAGTGCTCGTTGTGTTGGACCTATTCTTGAATCAATATTAAGAGACCTTATATTTCGTTGAAAACTCATTATCCGTCATTTTATGGTGTTATGATTCGCGACCTTAGTGTAAACAAATGACTTATTAAACCCAGACTTGATTTGAATCTCAGAACCAAACTATTACCCTACAACTGTTCCTCGCTAGGCGACCTTCAAAAAAAGAAATATAGCCTCTTTATCTGTTTTTCTAATTTGTTTGTCTCACTGTAATGGTGTTCCTTTGCAAACCAGGGGTGCTGATCCTTTTTGTTTAAATCTTAAATATGAGAGTAATTAGATCCGTAGTTATGATATACGGGTATTGCAGTGAGCTCATCACAAATGTGCTAAAGGAAAGTTAGAGAGACTAAGAAAGACAGCTAGACAGGAACAATCCAATTAAGCATTTGGGGGTATTACTCAGAACCTCACAATACATTTATTCACTTGTGAGATTTGCTATTAATAATCCAACCGTGTTTGAGTGCAACAGAGATATTACAAGCAGAACACTAGAAAGAAAAATGATCTGCATTACCCTTTAATGAACCTCACTCTGACACAGAAATGGGTGAAATATGTAGCTATAAAACTCTTTGACAATATACTCATGTAAATAAAGTGTTATCACTTCTTAGAACTGTTCTCAAATGTAGAATAAAGATGCTATTCTTGAAAACTCCTTTCATACTAAAGAGATATTCCTGAATATTTAGTCATATTAACAGAAAACGCAGCAAGACCAGCAAGCAGCTAACAAGACGTTAATGCTTATTTTCCCCTGGGCAGCAGGACACGTATTGAAGTCTGGACGCGTGGACACAAAACTGTTATCTTAAAAATGAAGAAATTCCTCCAGCTGTGTTACTAACCACCTTCCAGACGGAGCACGTCCTTATCTCACCACTGACTTCTAGTATCAGCCGCACGCAGTTGACGTCAACAAGTGTATGGGCCTGAAGATGACGTTACAACGTTGAAACTAGTTGCCAAAATAAAATCGACACCTTAAATACAGCTGGAGGAATTTCTTCATTTTTAATATAAATTTACACCAGCTGACGTCCCACTGTCCTCCATTTCAACAATGGATGTACGAAGACTAAACGGCTAGTCTATACTCTCAGGCCTGGTCCACATGGTGCTGCAGTTACGACCTTGCGGAAACTACCAGGTTGTGAAGTCTGTGACGTGTTTGTGGGAAGAGTGTTCGTCGCAGAGAAAAAAACAGTCAACACATTCAAGTGTGTATGTATTAAGGTGCTACATACAGAAATATCTCCACTTATACCCGTTCCTGTGAGTGTGTGTGTGTGTTTCTATGACTGTTCTGTTGGCACGTTTAAAAATCTATCATGGAATCTATGGAACACGTAACTAATTTAATCAGTTTTGTCAATACGCTGATGTCGAATATGAGCAATACACCTAACAGAAATGTATCGCAGCAATACAGAAGATATCACATGTAGAGAAGAAGTCGAGTGGTCAGAGGCAGAACGTGAAACAATATAAGATTATCAGATGTGATGCTAGGAGGGAAACTTTAGATTAAGTGAAGCATAGACAGCTTACAATGTGACAGACATACTGGTTCATTTTTGGGGGGAGAGAAAAGCAGTTGAGATATGCCGTGAGGTAAAATACGCCGATGAGCAAAGTCGCAGGTTTGTTCCACGGTCGTTTCACTGATATGCAGAAAGAGTCTAAGAAAGATGAGGTGTTATGTAAAAGTACAGGTAAAATGCTGGACGTATCCGATCTGATATTGAATTTATGGACTGTTGATATTTATTTGGTGTGCGAAGAAAGACACTGAGGAGATCAATGACTAAGAAACCAACTAAGTAAAGTAGATGTGAGAGTCGTATGTCGTCTAACATCTCGCACCTCTACTGTCATCCCAGGGCTTTTCTATTTAGAAAGTGAAGAAAACTGATTATAACCACTGAGCGTATCGGTGGGGATGCCATGTGGCGTACTTAGTCTAGACTTCATGCACTTCACAGTTCAAGTTGGCAGTAACGGGAGTCTGTTTCCGGTGCGCGAGCAGTGACTCGTTAACGTGTCGCGTGGGTAAAACTGAGGGTGACTACCCTTCTTAAATAGTTTGATGGGTTTAGGGTGAATAAGCTTGACTGGGTAGATTAAACCTGAATGTTTCTTTCTTTCCTTTTATGACTGTTGACTGGTCATCTGAAATATTGACCAGCCTGGCAAAAGAAAATTTTATGTCGTATCATACGCTGTACTATCAGCTTTAATGAGAGCCCTGACCATAATGGAAGAACTTAGTCAAGTGAAGAGCATCTGCCTTTCAGTCGTTTGTGGATGCATGCTTCCGTACACGAAGCCGCTTTGCAGGACAAATTTGCCTCTAAACTTTTCTTAGTCACCATATATGTATGAAATATGTGTTTTCCATATTACATTGCACTCTATTATAATAGATCTCAAAAAGTAAATCATTCAAGTAATGAGTAATGACGCTGATTATGATAAACGAAGTTATTATTTCCTTCTTAAGTAATGATATCATTTCAGAATTTTCGAACAATAATCAAATATTACAAAATTTATTCTACAACCAAATTACTCTTCATGTTCCGTGATATGATAGCTCTTGATAATACCAAACTGTTAGTCGGATTCTAAGGCTCTTTCTAAACGAAATTATTTTATGGAATACATCAATATTTTCCACCTGGCGGCACTGTTAAAACATAAACTTTGGCAAAAAGAGACAGTGACAGTGACGATTTAATGCTACAAGTAAAATTGCTACAAAGTATTACATGCTGTTTACAAATAAGAGAATTGGCCTTAAAGTGAACCGTGTTATTTAAGCGACATGCTGTCAAATGATAAGTTTATTTATGCGGACACCGGTGAAATTACCATATAATTGTCGCCGTATATCATGCCTGAATTTCAAATGCAACCAGTTCCACTGCGACTTGCCCGTGGGTGGTCGTTGGGTAACAATACGGGAAAGGATATGTGATGTAAGAAGTGAGTGATCAATAGGCTTGCTGAAAGGGTAAAGGGCGAACGTCATGTCTCCCGGAGTAAGATAAGAAACATCAGGAACGGGTTCTTTAGTCTCGATGGAAGATAAGTCAAGGGAGAAAAAAGAAGACAATTAGCAGAAATTCGCCTGTGCCTGCGGCCTAGAACAGATGGGAAGCCTCCGTTGCACGCTACTTAGATAAATTTTTCTAGTTGATCATATCCTTTGGCATCTGTCCCGTAGTTTGGCAAAGATATAGGTATCCATTGTATCATTTAGCACGAAGTGGTGTGCAAAGTTGGGCTGGTATTTTACAGCCTTTAGGGCACCCAGCGCTACCTTGATCGATTCTTAGGCCTCTTCCCAGACATAGATTCCTGTCCTTAAATTATTCCTCAAGGAATCACTGCCAACAACACTCTCGAGTTTTTTGTATAGCTGCTGTAACAAAAGTCTCCACCTGAACCAGCACTCATATCTTGAGGAATGTCCTCAACGTTCCACAGCTTGTGCACTTTTTCACCGAATATCGCTACTTCTTTATGAAAGCAGTGTTCTAACGTTAGTTGTCATGTTACCTCTCTGCCGATGACGTTCCATGTATTTGTGATCTATGACATCGCCGCAATGGAACGAAGAGATAACGTTAGGAAGTACATTTCAGCAACACTGATGTTATTCGGACCACCGTAGAAAATCTCTGCCGCTGAACTCTCCTCTTCTGGTGACAAAAAATATACTAATGTCGCAAAAAATTGAGAGAATAACAATTCACACTGGAAAAACGCCAAACCGGAATTCACTCTAATTGATGGTTTGCTTCATTACCACTCCGCTACAATGGTTGACTGCTTAATCCTCATACTTGTCGGCTCAGGATGCTGGTGGTCTTGCCTTTCTAATACACTCTTAACTCTCAACGTCCAGCTGATACTACCATTAAATCCTTCACGACTTCCCATCGGTCTGAAAACTGAGCGAGCGTTCCTTTATGATGAAGGTTATGTTGACCACAGGAAGATAGTCACCCGTTACTTATCTTGCGCAAACGATTTTTCAGTAACGTTTGGTATACAGCGAGAAACATAATTTACAATGACAAGCATGTAATTTTTATTTATCACAGATTTTGCCAACCCCTAAACTGAGTTACCTTAATAACACTTGGAGTGTGTAGCACATGCTATTTAAGAGGTACGCTTTAACTGATCTTTTAAATGTTCTAGTTTTAGTCATCTGTTTATCTTCTTTAGGATGTTTATTGTAGTTTGATCCTCTGTTAAATGATATGGTTTTGTTTTTTATTTTTTTCTGTTAAGTGTAAGCAAGATCTGAATCTGATCATGGATAAAGCTATTGGTATACAAATTAGTAATATTTTTCTTAAGTGCACATATTGGATTATTAGATGTACTGATATGATTCACTTACAATTCCCAACTCGTTAAACACTTTCTTAGAATGAGCCCCGTTATTGTTTTTCGTTATTATTTCTAAGAATCTTTTAATAGTTTGTAAAATTGTGCCTATCTTTCATGTATTTGATTATTAGGGAACGACTCTGTAGTTAGGAACTGAGTGCATAATACACTAGTTATTTTTGACCTTGTATTCTGTCTACATCATCACTAGAAACTGAGACAACAAAGACAGGTCTCATTAACATGCATACTACAGTCTGCTGTTTAGCTCTTTCCATAAATCGTACCTTCTACATTAGGGTCGCAAGCCTCGCTTTTGACATTCAAAGCCCTGTGAGACACGATGTTGGCAAGCCCTCTAATTATTTCAGTCTAAACATATTTGTGGTTAGTTCTCTGAATCGGTGAAATACAGAGAGGTCAGCAACTGCACAAGATAAGCCACAAAAAAATACTACAAACACTTGAAGCAACCAAAAGAATAAGATAAGTATTAAGATGGAACACGAATGGCAATACAATTATAAAATAACGTTTATTAACTTTCACTGAAATGAATTTCATGTTCCATTAACAAGCTATACTCAACCAGATTTTTATCACGCTTACGATTACTAGCACAGCACAGGAAATGTAGTTAAGCTGTAATGTGCCCTCTCCAGTCCACCCTCAAAAACTCTGTCGTCCATTTCCACGAAAATTTGCTCTTCATCTCTCTATTACTTCATTCAACCCTACATCAGAATGCCTCACAGTATTTTTCAACCGACTAAAAGCATCTAATTCAGATGAAATGATCAAGCTTACATTCGTCGTTGTAGTCGCACTTTCTCCAGTTCTCAAGCCAGCCCCATAAAACCTGGACGTCGAGCTCCAGTTGAAGTCTGTTTTGTTTCTCAATCCTTTTTTCTCGAACAACCACATTCTAAACTTTCTTACCGGTTGCCTCGTAGTTGGTGTACATGTTCTCCTTCTCTGCACATGTTAGAAGATTAAGTACCACTGTTGGTCACCGCCCCGGCCATTCCCTTGTTTAGCTCATCTAGATAGCTTGACATGAAAAGACAAACTGACTGCATACATTAAAGTTTCATGGTTATAGCAAGTTCCTCATAGACATATGCTGTTACCCTGTACACTTGTACTACATCATATTAACATATGGGAGACGGAGAAATTGATGCCTCTTTATTTCGCAAGGGAATGAGTGGTGAGAAGTGGAACCGAGTAGGTACAGGTATTCCGTAATGGCGTGAAAATTCACCAGCTGCCACTTGCATTTTGTCCAGGCTACCTTCCGTTTCGTTTGATCTCTCGTAACTCGTTAAGCGCTTACACAGTGCAGGCTGTCACTTTAGCAAACCTTTATGTGCGAGCTACTGGGGACCATCATAAAACGGAATACCTGTACCTACTCCTTTCCACTTCTCACCACTCATTCTCTTGCGAAATAAAGAGGCATCAATTTCTTCGTCTCCCATATGTTAATATAATGTATTACAAGTGAACATGGTAACAGCATATGTCTATGAGTAACTTGCTATTACCATGAAGCTTTAATGTACGAGGCCTGTCTAAAAAGTATCCGACCTTTGGCCAGAAAAAAAATATTTCGAATACCTGACGGGGTTGGCACTCTAATCTTGACCTAGTGCACAGCTTGTGGGATAGCGTGGCTCGACTGCGAAATGCGCCTTTCGGCTCCTCTCTCTGGCTACAGTATGCTGTTGTCCACAGTGGCACTGGCGTTGCCCACGGGGCTTCATGTAAGGCGACTGCAATCCCCTTCAAAGTAGGCCCCTTGTGCTTGCACACACTTAGCCTACCGATCCTTCCACTGCTGGAAACACCTCTGGAAGTCTTCTTTTGGAATAGTGTTCAGCTCTGTCGTCGTGTTCCGCATTATCTCTTCTCTACTCTCAAAAACGGATCCTTTCAGTGGCGCCTTCAATTTTGGAAACAACCAGAAGTCGCAAGGAGCCATGTCTGGAGAGTAGGGAGGTTGGCAAACGGCTGTAATTCCAAGTTTGGCCAAGAAATTTTGGATCAAGTGGGATGAATGTGCGGGGGCGTTGTTGTGATGCAGTTGCCAGTTTTTCGCCGTCCACGTGTCTGGTCTTTTGCGCCGAACTGCGCCACAGAGTCGCTGGAGACCATCTTCGTAGTACTCCTTTGTCACTGTTTGTCCTTCCAGTGCGTATTCCTGATGCACAGTTCCACGCACATCAAAGTAGACAGTCAGCATCACCTTGATTTTGCTTTGCACCTGCCGCACTTTCTTCGGCCTTGGAGACACGGGATGCTTCCATTGCGACGATTGTCTTTTTGTTTCTGGGTCGTACCCGTACACCCATGACTCATCTCCAGTTATCACGGTGTTCAGGAACCCAGGATCAGTGTTGGTGGTGTCCAGAAGGTCCTGTGCAACGTCAAAACGGAGGTCTTTATTTTCCGGCGACAACAACTTGGGCTCGAATTTCGCAGCCACGCGGTGCATGTTCAAATCATCACGCAAAATTGCATGTGTAGAATATGTTCTCACTCCAACCTCTGGGGCAATCTCTTGCACGATCAAACGACGATCTGCTATCACCAAATTTTGCATCCTCTCAACAACAGCTGCACTCCGAGCAGTTTGGGGCCTGCCAGAACGCTGGTCACTTTCCGCTGATGTGCGTCCATTTTTGAATCGGTTGAACCACTCGCATCTTCTCCAAACACCTGCTGAATCTTACGAATTGTTTCGCTTTGAGAATCACCAAGCTTTTGACAAAATTTGATGCAGTATCTTTGCTCAACACGTTCAGTCACCTTGACAGAAACGGTAAGAAGGCGGGGACAAAATTCACGCATGCGCATAAAGGTCTCTTCCTTTACTGTGAACAGTGGCGCCGCGCTATCGTCTCTATTTTACGCGGGAAAATCAAAGGTCGGATACTTTTTACACAGACCTCCTATGTACTCAGTTTGTCTTTTCATGTGAAGCTATTCTTGATCTTGTGATATACTTCCATGTGCTATATACGTAATAACTTGAATTGTCCTTAATTATGCTACGCGAGTAGGTGAATGGGGTGCGGAGAAACTGGCTTTACAGGAGGAATCTACATTTTGTGGATAGTTGGTGTACACTAACTGCCTGGAAAAAAAAGAAAGAAGAAAAAAATCACTGAGAAGAAATGGTCGGATGTCAATGTAATTTCACACCACGGTCGGGTTGTACACAATTGGAGTTTTTATTCTGTGTGACAGGTGGAACGGCCGCCACAGTGCTTTTACTGTTGATCCTGTTTAGTGCCGTTACCTGGTAGGGCATATAAGCGTCAGATGTCACATGCAATTTGTGAACAAATGTGAAGGGCACAGAGGTACCGCATACTGGAGTGAGACAGCGTTACCAATATCAGAGTTTGCGGGTCTATTTGGGCAGCTGATGCTATATACGGATTTGTGGGGCATTCTGATGTGACAGTGGCCCGATGCTGTACTGCATGGGAATGTGAGGGCAGGTCTATTCGTCGTCAAGGATCCGATCGACCACGACTGACCACCACAAGAAGGGATCACCGTATTGTGCACAATGCACATCGTAAGGCCTTCACCTCTGCACCTGCCATACGAGGACACGCAATGAGCTTCCTGCAACACTATGAGTCATTCTACACCTTTGGTCGGAGAGTAATAGCAGCCAGGCTAGGGAATTACCATCACATGCGTAGGCTGCCATTAACACCATAACACAAACGGCTGTGGCTGGAAATGTGCTGTCAACGGCGAGTATGACGGCGATCTGGGGAGAGGTCTCACTCATCCAATGTTTTGGAGAGCCACTGCGAAGTTACTCCCGGCGGCATAATGTGGGGAGCTATAGGGTTTGACTTCAGATCACAGCTTGTGGTGATTGAGGGAACGCTGACAATAGTATGACACGGACTTCAGTCATCAGACGTCTTCAGGTGTTACCCGCAATGCGACAGTATCATGGTGCCTTTGTCTTTCAAGAGAACAATGGTCGGCCACACACGGCACGTGTCTCAATCAACTGCGTACATGATGTTGAAATAGTCCCGTTGCCAGGAAGAAACCAGATATGTCCCTGTTAGAACAGGTGTGGGACAAGCTCGGACGTCTGTTCTGTCCTAATGCCAGTATTCAAAATATCGAGGACGAGTTGAAACAGCTGCGGGCCAGTTTGCTTCAGGAAAGGATAGAATGCCTTTATGACACCCCTCCAAAACGGAACACTGGACATTTGGGAAATTGGTGGTAAGTTCCTACAGGACCAAACTGGTGAGGTCATAGGTCCCTAGGTTTACACACAACTTAACTTACGCTAAGGACAACACACACTCCCATGCCACAGGGAGGACTCGAACCTCCAACGGAGGAAGCCGCGCGAACCGTGGCAAGGCGCCCAGACCGCGTGGCACGGATCACTGTAAGCATTGAGACCAGAGAGTTGCAACCTCATACTGGAAAGTTCGCTCTCACTGACAAGTTCTTTATAAGTATGACTCGAGTTTTACAATCACAGAAATAGCATGAACGCCCTCTCAAAATGGCTCTGAGCACTATGGGACTTAACATCTGTGGTCATCAGTCCCATAGAACTTAGAACTACTTAAACCTAACTAACCTAAGGACATCACACACATCCATGCCCGAGACAGGATTCCAACCTGCGACCGTAGCAGCCGCGCGGTTCCAGACTGAGCGCCTAGAACCGCTAGACCACCGCGACGCCCTCTCAAATCGTGAAATTTTGGTTCATTTCCTCCTCCCATTAAATGCTCCACTTGTTTATCAGGCAGTGTAATTAAAGACATACGCACAAATACTGAAGGTATCATTGCTGTTCCAGGTTATACATGGTCCCCATCTATGGGAATAACAAAATTTAAAAAAAACTGAAAACTATGAAAATTACATTAGGGAAGTTATACATGATGAAGCATTAAATGACATAAGTGCCTATCACACATACTGATTTTTCAAAGAAAAATCGGATAAGATAAGTAAATACAGCTCAGAGACAGAGTTCAGTCCACGTGTTCACTCAGCCAGAAGAAAACATTAATATATTAGTTTAATTTTACCGAAGTAGGCGGAAGTGGCTGAGTTATAAATCCACAAATCGCAAGATACGAAGAGCAGAAACCTGAGGCCCTATGAGGCGTTGGGCTACACTGACGCTCCCTCTGTCACATGACGTGGTCTAATCCATTTACAGCTTGCGGCAGAAACGTCTGCAGGAGATACAATTACCAACGCGTGTGGCACACCAAAGCACTTACACGTATTGCAGTAACCACCTACTTCGCCCAGATTCAGTGAGAGACAAGGAAATTCATCGATTTGTAATGTAACAATATTTATTTGCTTGTTGGAAGGATGTGAGGGATGATGAAAGGAAACGAGTTTTTCTCCAACTTCTTTCCTTTCCTTTCCGCTCTTTTCCTTTCCTTTCCTTTTCCTCCTCCTTTCGACGTATTGATGGAACTAACGTTGAATACATAACGTGCTGATGACGCTCTCTTTGTTGGTTTCTTTATGTGGTCATTGAACTTCAACTTATGTGTCTCAGCGTTTGGTTGGCTGAACTGCGGCACTGTGATTCAAACAAATTACATATTCATACAAGAGACAGTATTGGTCAAAATTAGAAACTGGATGTCCGGAAATCAATAGCTGTTGAAATATGGAACATTTCATTTATGACGTGCAATGTTTAGCATTTGGTGATGTAGACCGTATTACTGTTGCAATTAATTGCACGCGCTACTGGGGCACGCCACCTTATGCATTGCGACCCTCTACCAATTTTCTCCGTGCCGTTCGACATTATTTCACCGCAGCGTTTCATAGTGGATGGATTGGTCGAGGCGGTCCAGAAGCATGGCCTCGCCGCTAACAGTATTTGAATCAATTGAATTTGTCGCTGTGGGAACATTCAGAGGCACTGGTGCAAGCCCAATCCATCGACAATATGAAGATGTTACAGGAGCGTGCGACCCGTGCATGTGACGCAGTCGGAAATGAGTCAGGTTTATTTAAAGACTGAAGGTGTTCACTGCGAAGAAGAGCTGAAGGAAGTGTCAGGGTGCGTGCTAACCACACGCAGTCCTACCTATAGTGTCCACTTCTACTTAACAGACAGCTAGGAATGAGAGGACAGATTAACCTACATGTCAACATATATGAAGATTGTATCTGTTCTTTCGGACATATCCAACATGTCCAAAAGATCAGATACCATCGGTGACCATGCAGCTCCTTTAGAATGAAATGATAATGAAATAAAGACCGTAAGCTGTCGACAGGCGTTCATATACATCAACGGGGACAGTTGAATATGTGTGCCCCGGCCGGGATCTCCTGCTTACATGGCAGACGCTCTATCCATCTGAGCCACCGAGGGCACAGACGATAGTGCGAATGCAGGGATTTATCCCTTGCATGCTCCCCATGAGACATTACCTACTTAAATGTCCACACATTGCATTCGTAGTGCCCCTGCCCATTACACTCATCACTGGCGGCAGACAATCTTACCGAGTCCCGTAAGAGTTCTGGCAATACGTGTGCATACAGCACAGAAGAAGGTCAATAGCCGGTTAGCCTCAACTATATGTGAAGATGGAGATCACGGGTTCGAGTCCCGGTCGGGGTACACATTTTCAACCTTCCCCGTTGATATATATCAATGCCTGTCGACAGCTTACGGTCTTGATTTCATTATCATTTCATTCTAAGAGCTGCATGGCCACCGATGGTATCTGTTCTTTCGGACATGGTTCAAATGGCTCTGAGCAATATGGGACTTAACTGCTGAGGTCATCAGTCCCCTAGAACTTTGAACTAATTAAACCTAACTAACCTAAGGACATCACAGACATCCATGCCCGAGGCAGGATTCGAACCTGCGACCGTAGCGGTCGCGCTTTCGGACATGTCCGAAAGAACAGATACCATCTTTATATATAATTAAGGCTAACCGGCCACTGACCTTCTGATTCTGTGCTGAACGCACACGCATTGCCCGAAATCTTACGGGACTCGGTAAGATTGACTGCCTCGAGTGATGAGTGTAATGGGCAGGGGCACAACGAACGTAGTGCGCGGACATTAAGTTGGGAATGTGGGTCTCATGGGGAGCGTGCAAATGTTAAATCCCTGCAGTCGCACTATCCTCTGTGTTCTCGGTGGCTCAGATGGCTAGAGTGTCTGCCATGTAAGCAGGCGATCCCAGGTTCGCGTCCCGATTGGGCCACACATTTTCAACTGTCCCTATTGATATATATCAACGCCTGTCGACAGCTTACGGTCTTGATTTCATTATCATTTCATATATGTCAACAGGTGTTGGTTTCCGAAAATGCCATTATGGAATATATTCCTCTACTTTTGACCAATGGTACCACATGTAGAAATGTGAGACATTTTTTAAACACCCTGCATGCTTGAATGGCTGTCTCTTTAACAAAGTAAATACAGGATGTCGCAGAAAAACTGTTTTAATTAGTCTCTAAAAGTGTCATGTTATTATTACCAACACTGAATGTTTGCATTATGTTTCAGGTAGGTATGGCATTTGCTGAAATGAAGCGGATCTGAACGTGCTGTGGCTGCGAAGGCAGGCTGTGTTGTTGCCGCTAGACGGGAATACCGTCATCATTTCAACCTTGGAAACAATGATCCTGTGCAATCGCACATGCAGTCAGGTTATAGCTGAAAACCTCTGAAGAAAAAGGAAGTGCGCTTAAGCTGAAATCGTCAGAAAGGCCCAGAAGTCGTCACTCATAGGAGCGAACAGAGGAGGTGCAAAATGTTGTAATCAACAGTCCAAAGCGTTCTGCCACACAAATTCTGACAGTAGTGGGACTGTCCACTCGTAGTCTCCACACAGTTTCACGGCGTGATTTAAAGTTCCAACCGTACAAGATACAGGTTGTGCAACAGTTATATGAAAGTGATTATGGAAAGGTGAACGGTTGAGTAAAATTTGCCACAACGAAGGCTTCTTAAATTTGCTATGGACGAGTGACGACGCACATTTTCATGTCAGTGGCTATGTCAACAAACGAAACAGTCGTTATCGGTGCGATGAAAATGCTCACGAACTCCATCAGCGCCCCTTACACACCCAGAAAGTCACAGTGTAGTGCGCTGTCTCTTTAATGGTCATAACCACCCATTTCTTTTTTCCTGAATGAACATGGACCAGCAACCACAGCCACATCTCAGCGATATGCTGCCATGGTTTGAACATCCCTCACACCAGAACTTGAACAGTTTCCTGCTAATTAGTATTGGTTTTAGCAAGATGGTGCTACGCCCCACTGTGCTCAAATTTCAACGATAGCAGTCCGTAGAGTGTTCGGTAACAAAATCATTTCTCTGTGATTACTTCTTTTGAAGGATCCTGAAACACAAGGTCTATGCTACACGTCTGCACACAATTGCGAAAGTGAAAAGACACCATTCGTGCAGAAATCAAACATTCTTATGCAGATGCTTGATAGTGACGTGAAAGGTTTACGTCGTGGATTGTTTGAGCGTCAACGTAACAATGCTGGCCACCTACAAGACATCATTTTCAGAACGTGAACAGTGCGTGAAATGGGAAAAAGGCAAGGGTTTCGTTGTTGTGACTGAAATTTTGTACAATATAGTCTTCGGCCTATTTTGCTATATTCATATCGGATCGTTTTTTGCCACACGCTGTACGATAAAAACTTAAACTTTATTTTCCGACGCTTTACAGTTACTGTCGCGTTTCTTAGCTGCGTCCTCTCTACAACTTTATCTCGGGCAATGAGGTATAATATTAGGTTGGTGCACAAGTTCGAAGCGTTTTTGTTCTGCACGTTGGTATTCCGGTTGCTATGATTTTATGCCGGTCCACATTCTGACAGGCTTACTAAAATGAAATAAAAATAAAAATAGCCACTCACTATACATGAGTTGGGCTGGGAAGTCATTCAGCACCCACCTTATCCATCTGATCTAGCGTCATCAGATTTTCACTGACACACACAGTGGTTACGGTTACTACGAGCCGCACCACAAGTTGGGAAACGGGGCCAAATTTCTAGTAGTTTACTGTCAAGTTGAGATTTTCACAAATGTTTTACTCGTATCTTACAGAAACTAGCAGTACGGCAATAAACAGCCTTTTAAACACGCCGCTAAAGGCATTCAAGTAATTTATAGCAATACAACAATTTAAAAAAATTTAAAGAACATTAGTAAAGAGGCTACTAAAGTAAACAGATAACTTTGTTAATAAAGTACGGTGAGGTAGTGAAGCTACCAATACCGCCATTAAAATCAATTAAACAGGTCTCAGCAAACACACGATTAAAGGAAATAAAAAGAATTTACTATATTGGAGGAATTTAAAGAAAATTTTAAACAAAAGTGTCCTGGAATATCATTAGAACATAACAGATATGATGGACCCGTGTAAGGCGGCCACAAATCACCCACTCAGGGATGCTCAGGCTAGGCAGAATACTGACCAATTTAAATACGCCCGTAAACACAATTGCCACTCTCAGGCTGGTCACTGCACCGACCTTTAGCCAGCTAAAACTAGTTATAAGATGGCTTAACTTGGTGACAGAATTAGAGCTAACCTCATGCAAGGAAACATTACACCACACAGTCCTGAATGAGCGACCACATGATCAAACAACAAGAAGCATGAATTTACTCACAACGCACGACAAAACAGCGAAACAATTAAACTGCCAAAACTACACCTCCCATCGGACAGTGACGAGAGGAGGAGGAAAGATCACTGTCTTCAATTACACCGGTGCCAGGGACAGGAAACCCGGTCGCCGGAGGCCACAAGGCAGAAGAGACGCTGGTTACACAAAATTATTACTTAATGATTAAACCTTCCACGAACTTAACTTGCAGTTATGCTCGAACAGGCAGTACACGACCTCCGATGGCAAGGATCCACACATCCGACCGCGCACGCGCCGCCAGCGTACCCAATACGCCACGGTCACGCGACAACACGCTCTGTCACCGGAGTTCACGTCTTCTCTGCAACGTTGACGGGTAGTGACCGCTCCTTCATGTTAGGTGTCTCCTTTTTAAACTCCAGTGTTGAAACGGGGGATTTAAAGAAGCTTGTTAACGTCCCAACAAGGCGAAATGAACAGCAACTACTCGTGGGGCGATTCTGTAAACAACCAACACGCGGGGAGCTCTTCCGTCAACTCGACCCGCTCGTTACACACAACCGACATACATCACGTGGCGACTCGGTACAACCGACCACGCCTGCTTCGCGCTGGAGAGCCACAATGCCCTCCCGTGTCCACCACTCTCTCTGCGCGCAACGCCCCTACTTCCGCGCCACTACACGAGGTTACAACCGGTCAAAGATCTCACTTCCCCCATAGCAGTTTCCCGGAAGCAAAAACGCAGATATCGATAGCAGAGGGAAAAGACAACCAAGCAGCCACTTAATGACAGACAACATCAAACAAACATGTCAGGGGGAGAAAAGGAAAACCAATGCAATCTAAACACAAGGTGTAGCACGAGTCGACACACGGCTCATTCACCTTTTCCGCTCTCCATCGAACAGCTTTCAAGGAACTTCCTTTCCATATGAAAATACGCTCCGAATATAGCCCTACGAGTTCTTTGCCTCAAAACCATGAGATTTGTGCAGTCACGGAATTAAGGAGTTACCCCAGCGTTGGTAGACTGTTGTAGATAGTCAAGGAGAATGTATTATCGATGACTTAAGTCTTTGTTATGGAACCTGTCGTGTTTATTAAATTTATGGAAAAACGCTACGAACTCATGAACCAACCTAGTACATCCAGTGACGTAGACCAGACGACAATGGCATAAAAAAAAAGAGAACCGGCCGACAAAGGAGGAAGGAAGCGACGATAAACAACAAACAGACGAACATTCGGGGATGTGGTATATTACGAAAGAACATTCAGTTATTACCACAAAAAATTTTGCGCTTTTATGAAATATTGACCATCAGAAAAATCACTTCTGCTGATTCGGTCAAGAAGAGCCTACTTCCCGATACGCCTCACGGACCGCAAAAAGGGCGCTCAGCGCTCGTTCATTGCCGCCCGCCTCCCCAGCAAAACCGCGCATCCACCCGACCCCTCCTCTCTGGAAGCCTCAATTGAGAGAAAGAGGCCGCGCCAGCTCTTCCGCTCATAAACTAAAAAGAAACAGGATAATGGAAGCTCCGACCCGAGCGCGAGGCGAACAAAGAGGTGGCCGCAATTCGCCGAAGGCCGTCATCGGCGGATGACGGCTCCGGCTGCGGCGCCCCTGTCCAGGGGGATTCCCGCGCGCGCACAATGGCGGCGCGGCGGCCACCTGCGCGCATTGTGCGCGACCGATAGGGCAGGGCAGGCGCGCGGCTGCGGCGTAGCGCGCCCAGGCAGGGCCGGCGGCTGTCGGCGGCGCATCTGGAAGCTATAGAGGGGACGAGCCTTCCCAGGCCACCCGACTCATAACCCGGGGGGAGGCCGAGCAGGCCCGCGCCCGCACTCCCGGTAATAGCTGGCGCGCTGCGCGAGGTGGCGGCGCCGGCGCCGGCGACGGCGACGAAAACCTGTCGTCCTAAAGGCCACTACTCCACCTGCATCTGCAAACCACTGCGACGGGTATGGCACAGACTACTTTTCATTGCAGGGCTCACCGTATATTGGAGTTCCTTTCTCTTCCATTCGGCTATGAGACACGGGAGGAATGGCTGCATAAATACTGGAGGTAGCCAAAAATATGTAAACACCACAAACACAACACTTACCATTCCTGATACAGTCCAGGAAACCCGTGGGCATTCTATTCACACGCAGACCGAAACTACTGCGCAAACATCAACACTGTAGACCGATAACACTACATACACGCCCAATACGTTTCCGAGAGAAAGTCAGATACCTAGGTGTTTGGCTGGACCGGAAACTTACGTGGGGGGACCACATCGAGTACGTTGCCAACCGAGCGCACGCGAGGCTCAAACAGCTCTACCCAATGCTCAACAGGGAAAGCACATTGAATAGGAGGGTGTCGAGGTCCATATACATGACGCTGATTAGATCTATGATGACTTACGCAGCTCCTGTCTGGGGATATGCAGCTCCTGCACGACTGCGCCGCCTGCAGATCATACAGAACCAAGTGCTACGAATCATTAGCAACGCTCCACGCTACACACGCACCGTGGATCTTCACCATGAATACCGCCTTGATACCCTCAAGGAAGTATTCAAAAAACACGCCACGCGACTATACAGGAACTCGAGACACTCGAACAATCCTTTCATCTTAACTCTGGGAAACTACGATCACAACCACAGGTGGAAGTACAAGCGGCCAAAGACACTGCTAGCTAGGGCATAGCCACCTATGGTAAACTAACACACGCAAACAAGCGACAAACGTCGGCCAGCCCCTGCATATCAGCAACACTGACTGGTAACTACCAGCTGCTATTAGAGCCGACCAACAGGCCATAGCAGGGACACCGACGAGCTCGTCCACTGACGCACAAACAAACCGCCAACGTTACCTTACACTGAGCTTCCGACTTATGGCCTATCGGACACAAAAGCGATAATAAACCTAACTGTTGCAGGTTGCTGACGCTGAATGAGGACTCTACACCAGCACCCAGCGCCAGCCTCCGAGCAACACAACCGCACAAAGTCAAGGTATCGACTTGCATGATACCCACTGCTAACAAAGCCTATCCTTGCACTATCGCAGGCAGCAAGACATCCGCTGCTGCTCTTACCACCCGACCTAACTATCGCAGAGGTTTTTTTCCCTTGGCACTTTTTTTTCCCTCTGCCCTTCAAACCGCTACCCTTCGTTCGATTTCGACCCAATCTATCTCCAGATGAGCGCGTATTAATGGTTAACCTTAACCAGACGTACGCAGACATCTCAGTACCCACATCCTGCGACACCTCACTTTAGTGAATACTAAGCTTTATGCAGAGATGGCAGTAGACGTATTGTGTTGGCCATCGTGCCGCTGTTGGCGTGGAGGGGCTCCACCTCTATTTTCTTTTTTTTTTTCAAAACAGCTTCCAGTCGTCTGGGACGGATAAATACAGGCCCGTATGGCTCTCGAAGGAATCTTACTAAATTCTTTCTGCAAAATAGTGGCCATTTCAAGTAACGATGAGGTGTATAGCGATCACTCACGCTTCCCTACAAAGTAGACCACAAAGGCACAACGATATTGAGACCTGGTGAATGTGCAACAGTTCATCTTCAAGTTCAGAGAATCAGTGCTGGACGTATAGAACTGTGTTAACAGAAGCCTTGTCTTCTTCGAAAATAGCATCACTATTGGGGAACAAATATTGAACCATCGAATGGACGTTATCAGCCAAAATGGTCTCAAAACACTTGGCAACAATTTTACCTTGCAGAGCAACCATTGGGTCCATGGAATACCACAATATGGCTGCCCAATACATCAAGGAACCCCCGTCAAGTTTCACTCTTGGGACAAACTTGGACAGAAGTTGGAAACCGTGAAATAAGACTAATCGGAAGAAATTACTTTCTTCCATTGCTCCATAGTACAGGGTTTGCAACTCTAAAATTGGTTCAAATGGCTCTGAGCACTATGGGACTTAACTTCTAAGGTCATCAGTCCGCTAGAACTTAGAACTACTTAGCCTAACTAACCTAAGGACATCACACACATCCACGCCCGAGGCAGGATTCGAACCTGCGACCGTAGCGGTTCCAGACTGTAACGCCTAGGACCGCTCGGCCACCCTGGCCGGCTGTTTGCAACTCTGGGGCACCATGATTTTCTGTTACGGGCATTTTGCATCCCTGCTGTCTGGCTTTGGAAATACAGCTCTCCTAGCAATTCCTACATATTCTCCTTGCAATTCCCTCACATGCTTCTGGCGCTGACAGAGCTCGCTAGTGCAACATTCAGTTCTGTAGTGACTTTTCCAGCTGTAGTTCTTTTATTTTTCGGTACAATCCTTTTCGCACACTTTCGTCCGCGTTGTGACTTAGCGGATGATATTTTTCCGCTTTCCCTGTGCGCGGAATACATCTTCAATGCGTTGCCTCTTCGAACGCCAAACACTTCAGGCACCTTGGCTACGCAAGTACCCACCACACGACCACCAACCGTTTTCCCACGTTCGAACTCACTCAGCTCCGACATAATGCAGTCACAACTACACAGAATACTGTTCTGCCCACGTCTGATACTGGCAATATATTCTGATACTGGCAATATATTGAGGGCATTGCACAGGTGCCGTCCGTAGTCAAAACAGCGGTGAAAACCTGTAGGTTTGGCTAGCATTTAAATTTATTTTCAAGTATGCATTTCTCGCGGTCTTTCCATGTTTTGTTCACCCCCAGTATCTCTCCCCGTGCTGTAATTTATTTCGCTACGGGAGATAGTTATACGTAGATTCCTCATTTAGTATCTGGTCTTGAGACTTCTTCAGTAGTCTTCGAGGAATGGATGACGTCCATCTTCACGCGCCAGCCAGTTCAGGTTTTATAACAGTTCCACGGCGCTCTTCCATAGTTCAATTCTCGCTGTCCTTCTTTGTATAAATTGAAGCCCACCTGAGCAAAATATTCTAGAATGACTCTGACGAATGTCTTGTAAGCAATCGCCTTTACAGACGGACAGCATCATCTCAAATGCCCAGAAATTCTTACACCCAGTTATTAAAGAGTTGACCGATTCATTGAAACTGTAGGCAAAGATACTTCCATCGTTTTGTGAAGTACCTAACTTTAAATTTCTTAACATTTAAAGAAAGTTATTAATCTTTAAATCATATCGAGGAATGGTTGAATATTAGAGTAAGTTTTTTTCCAGATAGTACTTCATTTAAGACAACCGAATCATAGGCATAATGTATGGCGTTACTCTTAATTTCACCTGCCAGATTCGCATCAGGTGGGACTGACGGATGTTATCGAAAAAGTACAAAGAAGGGCAGCTCGTTTTGTATCATCGCGAAATAGGGGAGATAGTGTCACAGACATGATACGTGAATTGGAGTGGCAATCATTAAAACAAAGGCGTTTTTCGTTGCGACGGGATTTTCTCATTAAATTTCAATCACCAGTTTTCTCCTCCGATTGCGAAAACATTCTGTTGTCACCCACCTACATAGGGAGAAATGATGATCACAATAAAATAAGAGAAATCGGGGCTCGCACAGAAAAAATTTAAGTGCTCGTTTTTCCCGCGTGCCGTTCGAGAGTGGAACGGTAGAAAGACAGCTTGAAGGTGGTTTATTGAACCCTCTGCCAAGCACTTTATTGCGAATAGCAGAGTAATCACTTAGATGTAGATGTAGGTGTGCAGACTGCATCTCCATGACTATCTTGGCCAATAGCCTTCATGTCTGATAAGGCCTTCATTTGGTATGGTCCTCATGTGAAGTATGCCCGAAATGGATTTGATATGGACAATGTATTCAGAAAAGTTGGTTGGCATGGAGGGGGTTATTCTACTCGAGGTATCCCATTACCTATGAGCTTAGATTATGATATAATTTTTTTTTAACAATTGGATGTCAGTAATACTGAACGGTAGTTTTGATAACGATTTCTGCTGCCTTTCTTGCAGAAGCGTGTGTGTTGTGTACAATTTTTTGTTCAAGGGATGTATGGTTGAAAGATGAGGAAATTGAACCGCAAATTCTGTACAGAATCTGGTAGGTGTTCACTCTGACGACGCCACTGACACGAATACCTGCAAAACTCATCTTTTCTTTGGTGGCGGTACTGAACTGGGGCAGTACCCTTGAATTCTCACTGACTAAAGGATTTGTCCAAGACTTCTGCTTTTGCTTTAAATGACGTACCGGTACATGCAGATTGGAAATAAAGACAGCTCAAAAGCTAAAAGTTACTGCAGCAGTTTGGTGCATGCTACAAAGCGTGTTCCATGGATTCATTCCCTTTTTAAAATGCTGTTGAAACTAAATCTTCTTGAATACGTGTGCCCTATCCAGCGTGTAATGCAATGTGTGTAATCTGTTGTCACCAAGTTTTAAAGCATTGCGAAGGAAGAGTTGGCCTTTCAATTTTTTTCAAGGGGTCCTGATAGTGATGTTACCACCATCAAAGACGACTTCATTGAATGTAGGATAACACAGATGTAGACATCACGTTCACGAACACAGATACATCACACAACATTACAAAAGGAATACATTGTTTTATGAATTAAATGCCTTTCTCTTGCGGCAACAGAAATATTTAATTTCCAGATTGTGGAAAATGGACACACTGACCATTTTGCAAGGGATAATTTCCTTAGAGCTATGCGTAGGAGAACAGCTGTGTCAGAGAATCTCTCTTTTAGAATCTAACGGATATTTTTGCAAACTTTAAACAAAATTATTAATGATGAATCAAGTTCGATTAAACCTTAGTCACGCCGTTGGCTCATGTATAATATCGTTCTAATACAGTTTATCTCTACGTAAATGAAATAGCTGAGATGGGTGCGAAGGAAAAGAGTAGCATGAATAACAAATAGTAGTGTACTTATTTTTAAAAGTCGTTACTACTTACTGAACTTTTTACCATTATGCTGAGATTCAGAGATCTATCCCAGATATTTTCAGAGTTATGTTAACATTAATTATCAAATGTTTCAATTATGGCAATACTGTTTATGACGTGTTCAAATTCAAATGGCTCTGAGCATTATGGAACTTAACAGCTGAGGTCATCAGTCCCCTAGAACTTAGAACTACTTAAACCTAACTAACCTAAGGATATCACACACATCCATACCCGAGGCAGGATTCGAACCTCCGACTGTAGCAGTCGCGCGGTTCCGGACTGAGCGCCTAGAACCGCTAGACCACCGCGGCCGGCTGAATACACTAAACAGATTCAGAAGGATTTAGGCTGCAGTAAGTACTGGGAGATGAAGAAGCTTGCACAGGATAGAGTAGCATGGAGAGCTGCATCGAAACAGTTTCAGGACTGAAGACCACAACAACAACAACCTCTTGCTTGTGCTGCATCCTAGGAGTGCTGCATCCTACTAACAACATGGACGATCACAACTATCTAGACCAATAAAGCACATAATGACGTCAGTGTTCTACACCTACATATACCGTCTTCAAGCTACTCTACGGTGTAAAGTCGAGTGTAATTCTGATATCATTATGATCTCTCTATTTCTCTGTTCCATTCGCGAACAAGGAAAGAAGTTGTGTGTCCACTTCTAACCACCCACTCAGTCTTTCCTGATGAGCTGCAGCTATAGGCCGCGCGGAGTGGCCGCGCGGTTAGAGGCGCCATGTCACGGATTGCGCCGCCACTCCCGGCGGAGGTTCGAGTCCTCCCTCGGGCATGGGTGTGCGTGTTGTTCTTAGTATAAGTTAGTTTAAGTAGTATGTAAGTCTAGGGACCGATGACCTCAGCAGTTTGGTCCCTTAGAATTCACACACACTGCAGCTGTAATGGCTCCACAGACGAACTCGCCTCCACTCCATGGCACGGTTTTGGACTTTTTATTTACTCTGTTTTATGCATTTGACACGCCAATGTGGCATCTTTGTGTTATAGATGGCGTGTGCTTTCATTGTGATTGTGCAATTGATGCAAAGTAATATTATTTCCAGGAGGTGTTTAAAAACATGTAATCTGGTTATTACGTTTTTCCACTTGTATATGGGTTGTACAGTTATGCAGATTCTTCTCCTGTTATGTTGTAGATCCGAAGATGACAGCTCGACTGTGTCAAAACTGGTCAATGGGCGTATCAGTTTTGATAACAAAATTGGAAGTTTATGTTAGACGACGATAGTGGTGGCGCGGGATCCGGCGGACCCAATGAAGCACACCCACTGAGTCACGCCTCCAGCAGCTCTGTACAGTGCTGTAGCGATATACCTTTAGGTCGGCCGGCGGCAGCGGCTCAGCCCAATTGCACTTGGAGCCTCATGACACCGACACCATAGTTTGTGCTTCGTTTAGTACAGAGAGCTTCATCCCTGTTGTCCTTCCTTGTGATAGCTGGATCTTGCTGCATTATTTGTAACGAGTCTTCGTTTGCTTGGAGAAATACAAGTAAAGAAAATATTATATCTGTTATGTTATCATGTTTGTTAATCATTCCTGCCTTCGTTCTGCTTTACTTCGACGACAGTTGTCGCACCACTCTGTAGCCCTCCTACCCGTAGTGTTGTGTACGAAGTTGAACACAACAATCTTCTTGGAACATACACTCTCAGAATATCAACAGTAAATCACTCCATGAGGCATAGCGGTAATCTTGCACCGTGTGCCACTAGAGTTTTTTTTAATATATTCGTACCGCATTCGCTCTTGCTAAATGATTTCGTGACGAAGTGTTCCGATCTTCAACAAATCTTCTCTATTTCTTCTACCAACCATCCTGGTTAGTGTGACTACGTAGGCTTTCCCGGCGTAATAAGTCTTGAAAGTCTCTTCGGGTTTGCTGCCTGATCCTAAATCAACTTGACTCTCTATTTCGGAGATCCATCTGGTCGCCATCTTCAGGAGAATGGTGCTTCTGCTGATGAGTCCTGCTGAGAACTGACGCCAAGCTGCAAATCGACGTCCTATACAGGCTACCGTTCAGTACACGACGTATGCGCCGCCCATCACGGTTGCCGCCCTCCAAGACAGGGAGGTGGCGCCGGCCTTAGTGGAACACTGCTGGCAACGATACATCGCACTCAGGGCCGCACCGAAGAACGTTGAATTTTGATGCGAGATAATACAGGATTCCACGTCTCGCTAAGAGGAAACCCATTGTCTCTGTTGATTAAATTATCCGCCAACCTAATTTCAATCGCCTCTTTATAGACACTGTTACAAAAACCGGAAATGTTGGCAACTATCACAGTTTAGTGTCCGAGGATGATGGGTAGTAATAAGGAATCAATCTGACTTGTGTGGGCCGTTCCTTTCGTGGATGAACTTCTTTAAGATTATTTCAATTAATGTCATCCTGGCCCTGGCATATGCTTTTTCCTACAATTAGTTTTATATAGTCGTTACTCAGTTTTCAGTTCTTCCAGGCGGTTACTCCTTGTTATTTTACTGTTGTTACTGCTTCAAGTGGTAATGGGACACCTACTACTACTACTACTACTACTACTACTATTATTACTGTATCAACTACATCAATACCCCGTAAGCTATCTGACGGTGTGTGGCGGAGGGAACTTCTAGTACCACTAACTGATCGCCCCTTCCCTGTTGCATTCGTGAATGGCGCGTGGGAAGAATGATTGTCGGTAAACCTCTGCATTACTTCCAATTTCTCGAATTATCTCGATGCGGTCATTTCGCGAGACCTAAGTGGGAGGAGCAATATGTTGTCTGACTCTTCTACCACTACTACCCGTGATCGCTGGGTGTTGTGTGCTGTCCTTAGGTTAGTTAGGTTTAAGTAGTTCTAAGTTCTAGGGGACTGATGACCATAGCTGTTAAGTCCCATAGTGCTCAGAGCCATTTGAACCATTTGAACCACTACTACCTGGTAAGAGTCCCAGATTAATGAATAGTACTGAAATCGGTAGAACAAGCGTATTATAAGCCACTTTCTTAGAGATTGAATTGCATTTCATTAAGATTCTTCCTATGAATCTGTCTCGCATCTGCTTTTCCTATTATTTGTTTTATGTGGTGATTCCACTTACGGTCGCTTGGGATACTCTTACATATTTTGTGGTGGTTACTGTTTCCAGTAATTTGTAATCAATAGAATAGTTGTACAGTAATGGGTTTCTTTTCCTATGGGTGCGCAAGTATGTTACCTTAATTTTCGCTCATGGTCAATTGCCAAAGCGTGCCTGTTCATCAGTTCTCTGCAGGTGCTTCTGAAAATCTTTCCTGTCCTCTGGTATTGCTAACTTTTATAGACAAGCGCATCATCTGCGAACCGCATTAAAAAGCTTCCGACGCGTCCTACCAGATCATTTATACGCAGTGCAAATCGCCTTACTGTTAGTATTTTCAAAATCAACTACCATGAACTAATCATCGATCCTTTGCGGGTCTGCCAGGCACCGTCTTTTGACGTTTCGACCTACTTGCAAACAACAGTATTATCTGCGAACGGGATAATGGAGCTTCCGCCGTTATTCATTGCATTCTTCATATAACGGCAACGACCAAATATCACTCCCTTTGAAATGCTTCTAAAATTATCTTTACATCTGCTGGGAGCTGTTTTGCTTTGTTTTGCGTTTACGGTAGAAGGATGTTTCTTTTTCGTGCATACTCATTCAGATAGTTCACAGGTAGAAGAGGAGCAAATGTTTGAAATATTGACGAAATGTGACGTTATTAATGGAATGAGACAGCGACTCGTACAAAACTTGTAAAATACTAAACAATATTTCTTCATTTTATTACCGGTTGCAATCTGTATGATCATCAACATATTCCACTTTCATTCTTAACTAGAACATGAAAAACTTATAGCCACGATAAGGCATCGTCACCATATGTGAAGACACAGAACTATAATAAACAAACATAATCGAACAGTAGTGTAAGGTCACCGTTGGAATGAAATCTCTAACCCTGCACCTACGTTACGGACAGGTAGAACCATTGGAATCTGAGTCAGCAAGTAAGAACGCCACGTGAGTCGCGGCACCGCAGAGCAAACTCTTTCAACTCGAATGTTGACTGTATTACAAGAAGCGACAGATGGCGGCCCGTTTGTCTCTAGCAGTCTTGACGGCAGATTAAGCCACCTGCAGGGTCGCTAAGCGCATTAAACCAGGCAGCGCGCCTTTATCCGGCATGCTAAGTCGATCCGATTACGCGATAGGTCACTAATTACGGCGGGTATTAGCTGTAATGAGCGGCCACTCGCACACAGGTTTCTTAGACGGAGTCGTAATCAGCCAAGGGCGGGATTCAGACTTTGTGCGTAAAGGTGAACGTTCCACGGCGGATCACTTAAACATTACGGTTTGCACGAGGAAGCAAACTGATGCAGTCTTCTGCTGTTTCTCTCATTTATCTTATTGGATATCCATATCTAGTGTTAAAACACTTGGATAAAACATTCTCGGTTTTCTTGACGTGTCAGACCGGACTAAAAGCTCAAACTTTCGTTGATGACGTTCATTCAAATGTAATCGCGAACAATTTCGCGGCCACAGACAGTTAACATAAAATTTTTCTGGTTATGGTACAGCGTCATAACGCTGGAGAAACCAACGAGTTGGTCACCATTGCAGTGGCCTTCTTCTGGGTCTAATGGTGTCTTTTAGCTGTGCAGAATCACTTATGTTTTATCATTACTGCTCACTCAACCTGACATTACGTTACAGTTTCAAAATAACGTTATCGTAATTGATGTCTTCAGGAGGAAGGAGTGGGAACGTCAGCCCCGTATCTACGATATTTCGGTATTTCTCAACCGGGGCAAAAGATTGCTAGTTGCGTCCCCCCCCCCCCCCCCCTCCTCCTCGAGTGTTTGAGGTAGGACGTCAAAAATAAAAATAAAGAAGATTTTCGAGAATAAATTCCTTTTGTAGCGCACATCTTACTGAAGAGTTTGATATACAAAACAAACATTGAAGAGCCAAAGAAACTCGTACACCTTCCTAATATCGTGTAGGAGCCCCGCGAGCACGCAGAAGTAGTATGGACTCGACTAATGCCTGAAGTAGTGCTGGAGGGAATTGACACCAATAATCCTGTAGAGCTTCCCATAAATCCGTAAGAGTACGAGGAGGTGGAGATCTCTTCTGAACAGCACGCTCCAGGGCATCCAAAATATGCTCAATAATGTTCATGCTTTGAGAGTTTGGTGGCCATCTGAAGTGTTTAAACTCAGTGTTCCTGGAGCCACTCTGTAGCAATTCTGGACGTGAGGAGTGTCGCATTGTCCTGCTGGAGTTGCCGAAGGAACATGAATGGATGCAGGTGATTAGATAGAATGCTTACGTACTTGTCACCCGTCGGAGTCGTATCTAGAAGTATCAGGGGTCCCATTTCACTCCAATTGCACACGCCCCACACCATTGCAGTGCCTCCACCAGCTTGAACAATCCCCTGGTGACACAGATTGAACAGTCCCCTGGTGACATGCAGGGTCCAAGGATTCATGAAGTTGTCTCCATACCCCTACACGTGCATCCGCTCGATACAATTTGAAACGAGAATCGTTCGACCAGGCAACATGTTTTCAGTTATCAACAGTCCAATGTCGGTGTTGACGGGCCCAGACAAGGCGTAAAGCTTTTTGTTGTGCAGTCATCAAGGGTACACGAGTGGGCCTTCAGCTCTGAAAACTCTTATCGATGATGTTTCGTTGAATGGTTCGCACAATGACATTTGTTGATGGTCCAGCATTAAAATCTGCAGCTATTAGACGAAGGGTTGCACTACTGTCACGTTGAACGATTCTCTTCAGTTGTCGTTTAGTTTATCAATCACACGAATAAATTCAAAAACGGCGTACACGGCACCCTTCAGTACGGCCCTTAAAAGCAAAATCGTGTTCAAATTAAAATACACTGGCCAAGTCGTCGCTAGGGAGCTATACAATTAAACACACAGAAACACTTCGGTAAAATTTTACTTGGAAATACGCACTGGCTGACAAAAAAGTGAAGCACCCAGAGGAATGTTCGGATGTTAGTGTAACTTCGTGGACGTATACACCATCAGCGGGTATGGTAACGACTTAAGTTGGCAGTTCTCTGGGACAGATAGAGGACCACCACAGTGGACTAGTGTTGTTCGTGTTTGGTATGTTACCAAGTCTAGTAGCGTACATAAGGGGTGCAAACAGAGCAAAATGTTGAGTGATCACTATGATGGACACGGGGAAGTCGCGTATTCGTATGAGCGTTATCAGCATCTGAGGGAATTTGAAAAGGGCATCACCGTATGACTTCATTTGGCCGGTTTGTCGAATCGTGCTATATACAGATTTGTGTGGCGTTCGGATGGCACAGTAGTTCGATGTGGAGACTGTATTGGAACGTGAGCGGATGCATAGTAGTCGTCAAGTTTGGGTCATCCACGTTTGACCATGATAAGAGACGATTGCCGTATTGTGCACCAGCACATCGTAACGACCTCACATCTGCGCCTGCGATCCAAGAAAAAGTAAAGGTCTTCCTGCAGCATTCCGTCATGCCATACCTTTGGTCAGAGATAAAGCCTGGTCCACTGTTTTGTCGTCAGTTTTGCATGATCATGCCAGATTTGTCAAATAAACCCCTACGTGTGGAGGGAAGTTTGACAGTCTTGCATGCACTGAGTGAAGTTTGAAAGACTAATGGGCTGGAGCATTGTGTACATGCAACACTGCCGACAAGTCTGTACAAATAGACGCGCGTCAGTATTATCGCTCAAAACTAGCTCCGCTGCCAGTCTACTATTTGTCCAAGATAAGGGAGAAACAAATGTACCAATGGAACCCCTAAATACATGTAATTGGCACCACCAGCCACGAAAGTACGACATGAATTTACCAATCGATTTGTTTCACCAGAAGGGAAAATCGAATGGCAGTATAGATGTCTTTAAGTTTTGGTCCATTCTTTAATGTTACCGTGAACATTTTCTTATACTGTTGTCGAATATTGGACTGTGCAATAAACAAGAGAGGTTCGAAGTTTGTATACGATAGCCTCTGAAAGTTTTTAATCTAAGTGAAGTCCTCTCATTTTAATTCACTCAACTGCGTTTCTTGATAACACCAGTATCTACTCCATTGTATCCATATTTTCAACCTAACGTTCCTCTTTTTCTGTTTCTTTATTTTTGTGTTTCGTAAGGACAAGATGTAGTTCATACAAGACGGAACTCGAACCCATCGAAGCAGGATAGTGTTTGGCGTCCTGGAGGAGCACTTTGGGAACCGTATTCTGGCTCTGGGGTATCCAGAGGCCACTGGCATGGGCCTCGATCGGCCGCCATCTTCTCCGGATTTGAGCACATGCGACTCCTTTTTGGGGGGCTGTATTAAAGACAAGGTGTACAGCAATAACCCCAAAACCATTGTTGAGCTGAAAACAAGCATTCAGAAGGTCATTGACAGCGTCGATGTTCCGACACTTCAGCGGGTCATGCAGAATTTCTCTATTCGTCTGCGCCACATCATCGTCGTCAATGATGGTATCGAACATGTCATAACCTAAATCCGAATATCTATAGTGACGTTTACAAGTTGAATAAAGAGTGTGCACGCCGTAGTTTGTCACTACTTTACGTTTTTCTTCCATATAGTTCTATAATTGTCACCCTCTAAGTTAGTGCGCCGTAGTTCGCGGAGAAGATTCACATGGGAGAATGTTCCTCTCTTCCATAACCAATCTTGGGACCATCGTGATCGACGTGTAGACTTTCTCTTCTTGCTCAATTCAAGAACATATAGTGCAACTGTGGTCAATAGGAGTGGTTCCTTCATGATGATTTCGGAACGACTGAGCAAAAAACTGAGCGGAAGTTCGAATGGTATAGCTGCGAGATTTGTACCAGCCTTCTATGATCATGCAAAGCTGACGACAAACGGTACGTGTGGACCGGGCTTAACAGCGGATAGATCAGGGAAATGTAGCACCATGCCTGGGCTGTCGCTACACCGTAGCACAAACGCTGCCTTTGGAGTGGTGCTGTGACCATACAGCAAGGACTGCTGATGAATGCTATCGTATTGCGTTAAGCTGTGAAATGCGGTTTTCCACTACACAGCGTTGTTACTCCTGGCGTCATAGTGTAGGGGGCCACTGATCATGAATTTGGGTCACGGCTGGTAATGACTGAGAGGACGTCACACACACTCTGTGTTCTCATATATTATGTCTCACGCTACAGTATTGTGGTGTCATTTTTCAGCAGGGCAACGCTCATCTATAGCTGGCACGTGTCTGCATGAACTTTCTGCGCGGTGTTGAGGTACGATTGTGGTCAGTAAGATCCCCAAGTCTGCAGCCTATAGAACATGAGTGCTACCAGCTCGAACGTCAACTCCACCCGAGTGCTAGTATTCAGTACACTGAGGATCAGTTGTGGACCAGCTTGTGTCAGGAGAGGCTACAAAGCCGTTATGACTCCCTTCCCAACTGGTGAATGCGTGTTATCTAGGCCAGAGAGGGTGCTACGACTTAATGCCAAGTTCTTTACGAATTTCACTCGACCCCGTAATCAATGAAATACACTACTGGCCATTAAAATTTCTGCATTACGAAGACGACATGCTACAGACGCGAAATTTAACCGACAGGACGAAGATGCTGTGATATGCAAATGATTAGCTTCTCAGAGCATTCACACGAGGTTGGCGCCGGAGATGACACCTACAACGTGCTCACATGAGGAAAGTTTCCAACCGATTTCTCATACACAATCAGCAGTTGACCGGCGTTGCCTGGTGAAACGTTGTTGTGATGCCTCGTGTAAGGAGGAGATATGCGTACCATCACGTTTCCTACTTTGATAAAGGTCGGATTGTGGCCTATCGCGATTGCGGTTTATGGTATCGCGACATTGCTGCACGCGCTGGTCGAGATCCAATGACTGTTAGCAGAATACGGAATCGGTGAGTTCAAGAGGGTAATACGTAACGCCGTGCTGGATCCCAACGGCCTCGTATCACTAGCAGTCGAAATGACAAGCATCTTATCCGCATGGCTGTAACGGATCGTGCAGCCACGTCTCGATCCCTGTGTCAACAGATGGGGACGTTTGCAAGACAACAACCATCTGCACGAACAGTTCGACGACGTTTGCAGCAGCATCGACTATCAGCTAGGAGACCATGGCTGCGGTTACCCTTGACGCTGCATCACAGACAGGAGCGCCTGCGATGGTGTACTCAACGACGAATCTAGATGCACGAATGGCAAAATGTCAGTTTTTCGGATGAATCCAGGTTCTGTTTACAGCATCATGATGGTCGCAACGCTTTGAACGCACCTTGGGAAGCGTGTGTTCGTCATCGCGATACTCGCGTATCACCCGGCGTGATGGTATGGGGTGCCATTGGTTACACGTCTCGGTCACCTCTTGTTCGTATTTACGGCACTTTGAACAGTGGACGTTACATTTCAGATGTGTTACGACCCGTGGCTCTACATTTCATTCGATCCCTGCGAAACCCTACATTTCAGCAGGATAATGCACGACCGCGTGTTGCACGTCCTGTACGGGCCTTTCTGGATACAGAAAATGTTCGACTGCTGCCCTGGCCAGCACATTCTCCAGATCTCTCACCAACTTAAAACGTCTGCCCAATGGTGGCCAAGCACCTGGCTCGTCACAATACGCGTCACTACTCTTGACGAACTGTGGTATCGTGTTGAAGCTGCATGGGCAGCTGTACCTGTACACGCCATCCAAGCTCTGTTTGACTCAATCCCAAGGCGTATCAAGGCCGTTATTATGGCCAGAGGTGGTTGTTCTGAGTGCTGATTTCTCAGGATCTATCCTCCGAAATTGCGTGAAAATGTAATCACATGTCAGTTCTAGTATAATACATTTGTCCAATGAATACCCATTTATCATCTGCATTTCTTCTTGGTGTAGCAATTTTAATGGCCAGTAGTGTAACACCACATAGCCTCTCAACCCATGGAGTTTCATTTCGTTTGCCCTACCGTTCTTGGTGCTTAATTTTCTTTGCCAGGCAGTGTATTTCTGGCTAATAGTATGATGACATGACTTTTGACTATCTTAAGGTCCGTGACAGACAGATAATTCAAAAAAGTGCAAAACCCTCACATCTCGTCCTTTACAATAATCAGGGTCACCGTTACACGAGATTAGTAATTGTGCTGAGTTTTCAAGATGAACGGTACAGTTTAGCGACGGACAAAACAACCCCTTGCAGCAGGGCAACCAGTCGGACAAAGGACGGAAATACAAATTGACAGAGTGGTGGTGAAGCACAAGGCGATACATCACGATCCACGAGCATGCAACACACACCTCATCACGCTGCATTGAAATGGGCCTCGGCGACCAGACAGCCGAATAGTCACGGCCGTTTGACGAGATCGCGGCCGTTCACACCCCAGTGGACGGGTCTCGTGGACCTGGTCTACGGGCGGAGCCGGCGCAGAGCTGTCAGCGAACCCCGTCTGGCACGATTACACAAGTCGACACTGATCCCAGAGCGCCACACCGAGGGCGTTGCCTTCATTGCTCGCGTTAATCTCCAGTCGCCTCGCCCACGCAATGCGTCGCAAATATTAAAACTCGATTTACTGGCCCCGGCGCTGCTGCCCACGTTCGAGTGCTTAGAGATCATAGGCGGCCAGACCAGTTGCCGGTATCTGATAAGGACGGCTGGAGACAGGACAGGCGCCGTGATCTGAAACATGCTGGCCTGTTGCCGTCAACTTGTCACGTTCTTCTAAATCTGTAAAAAGCACAGCGGCAGGTCAAAAGATGGGATTGTTCTCCACATGAAAGAGACGTCGTAACTATTCACTAGAAAATCACGATGTGTGACACCAAGTTTTAACTACCCCTTCGAAAACTTGCAATTGTAATCCCGAAGCTTTGATGATATTCGTCTTCCTCAGTGAGACATATGTTCCCCAACGATGGATGATTTCGTGGGGACCATAGCTGTACAAGTACACAGTTTGGCTATCCAGGAAATGGCCCACCTCGAAAATTACCACGTCGACATAATATGTCTGCCATGCAATGGTTTCCTCATCCGAGGAAAGGAAAAAAAGTCACTGGAACATATGCCTGGAGAATACGGAGGCAAGGCATAATTTCATAGCTCAAAGAAGCATGTCCTACTCAGGACAAACTGGGGCTTTGTCATATATCAAACTTGGATAACTTCCCGTGAAGCTTCGTCTTGACAGCATTCTGTATTCTTGTCAAGAGATGTCAGAAGTATGTCCCTCTAACAGTCTGCCCCTTACGAGCATAATCTGTTAGCACCTCACCATGACAGTCTCAAAACATACTCAGCACCATCTTGCCCGATAATGGTCGTGTTTTCGCCACTTTCGGAGATGGTAGAGGCACAGGTTTCCACTGCTGGATTTTCTGTTTTGGTTCAGGATCACGGTGACACAGCCAGCATTCGTCAATAGCGATTAGACGACTGAAGAAGTTACCTGGATTGGCCTGACACAGCTGCAACATTTCCGTTGGTGTTCTCGATTTGGTAAGCTTTTTGAATGGGCGTGAGCGGCGACGGTATCGCGAAAGATGTTGAAAACTGATGCGCGACTCATTTACTTTTCACAGTCCTCGCTATTTGAGAGGGCAGGGGATGGGGTGTCGGCGATGACGAGGGCGAGGTAATGAAAGTCTTTAAAAATCCACGAAATTGCGAACTCTCGTGTAAATATTACTGCTTCTTCACTAACGCACCTGCTCAAACAGTTTCACAATGTTACGTACAATACGTATCACACTGCACCATTCGACAAAAAGTTATCTGCCATTAGCAAGTGACGAGAATCACTTTCCCACAAAAAAATATACGTACGGCTACAGTGCACAGAAAATTTGGAAATTTGTGGTAAGGTTTTATGCGACCAAACTGTTGAGGTCATCGGTCCCTAAGCTTACGCACTGCTTAACCTAACTTAAACTAACTAATACTAAGGACGACACACACACCCATGTCCGAGGGAGGACTCGAATCTCCGATGGGGGAAGCCGGGCGGACCGTGACGAAACGCCTTGGACCATGCGGCTACTCCGCGCGACACAGTGCACAGACAATGACGTCGCCCACACCTGAGCACACACTGCATTAGGCGAGGGGGCAACGGTAATGCGGGGGGCTCCTTTGGAACGACCAGCATGCTGTAAGGGAGGTGCAGTTCAACAACTGAAGCTTATGCAGAAATGCATACCTCACACAACTTGTCAGATACAGTTAGCGAGTCTGCAAACTATCGTATTAATAGGATATATCAGTATGACAAATTATTCAACAAACAGAGACATTCAAAGTCTATAGCTTCTCACTGGAGTACCGAAATGAGTAGTCCCATACATAAAGGATCAACCAAAGCAAAGAAAGTTCGAAATTGTGGCGCCAGAAAGAAATATCACAAAAAAGTAGTAAAAATCGTAGTGTAGCTGACAATTCTGCTTACTACTATACCGTTACTCTAAAATACAGAATGTGGGTAATGTGGAAATTATGTGTCAGTCCCCCTGTGACAGTACTGTTTGTCGCAATACATATATTCTATTCTGGTAAACTTTCTGAACGGAAGAGCGAGGCCTGTGAATTCTGGCATTTTAGCTCATGTTTCTCCCACTTGTTGGAATGTGGTGAGACGTGCCACATGCAAGGTCTAGGCAGTGGGTAGACAATGGCGGAAATCTAGCAGGTTTCTCACCGGGAACTCCAATGGGCAGTGGTCGCGCGAGTAAGCCATTTTGGGTATCTCCTGAGTCAAGAGTATTTCAGAACTGCCTTTCAAAGCAAAGTGATCCACATGAGCTCCCCAAGACATTTTAACAGAAGTTTACAAGTTGTCCTGAAAGCAGAAAAAGATAATAGAGCCACTACCATGTTTCCGTAAACAGCATGAGCAGTGAGCTGCATTTACGTACCAAAAAAATGGCTCTGAGCACTATGGGACTTAATATCTATGGTCATCAGTCCCCTAGAACTTAGAACTACTTAAACCTAACTAACCTAAGGACATCACACAACACCCAGTCATCACGAGGCAGAGAAAATCCCTGACCCCGCCGGGAGTCGAACCCGGGAACCCGGTCGCGGGAAGCGACAACGCTACCGCACGACCACGAGCTGAGGACTGAAACATTGTTGTGATGCCTCGTGTAAGGAGGAGAAATGCGTACCATCACGTTCCGACTTTGATAAAGGTCGAATTGTAGCCTATTGCGATTGCGGTTTATCGTATCGCGACACTGCTGCTCGCATTAGTCGAGATCCAATGACTGTTAGCAGAATATGGAATCGGTGGATTCGGGAGGGTAATACGGAACGCCGTGCTGGATCCCAGCGGCATCGTATCACTAGCAGTCGAGATGACAGGCATCTTATCCGCATGGCTGTAACGCATCGTGCAGCCACGTCTCGATCCCTGAGTCAACAGATGGGGACGTTTGCAAGACAACAACCATCTGCACGAACAGTTCGACGACGTTTGCAGCAGCATGGACTATCAGGCCGGAGACCATGGCTGCGGTTACGCTTGACAGACAGGAGCGCCTGCGATGGTGTACTCAACGACGAACCTGGGTGCACGAATGGCAAAACGTCATTTTTTCGGATGAATCCAAGTTCTGTTTACAGCATCATGATTGTCACATCTGTGTTTGGCGACATCGCGGTGAACGCAAATTGGAAGCGTGTATTCGTCATCGCCATACTGGCGTTATCACCCGGCGTGATGGTATGGGGTGCCATTGGTTCCACGTCTCGGTCACCTCTTGTTCGCATTGACGGCACTTTGAACAGTGGACGTTACATTTCAGATGTGTTACGACCCGTGGCTCTACATTTCATTCGATCCCTGCGAAACCCTACATTCCAGCAGGATAATGCACGACAGCATGTTGCAGGTGCTGTACGGGCCTTTCTGGGTCAGAAAATGGTCGACTGCTGCCCTGGCCAGCACATTCTCCAGACCTCTCACCAATTGAAAACGTCTGGTCAATGGCGACCGGGCAACTGGCTCGTCACAATACGCCAGTCACTACCTTTGATGAACTGTGGTATCGTGTTGATGCTGCATGGGCAGCTGTACCTGTACACGCCATCCAAGCTCCGTTTGACTCAATGGCCAGGCGTATCAAAGCCGTTATTACGGCCAGAGCGGGTTGTTCTGGGTACTGGTTGCTCGCGATCTATGCACCCAAATTGCGTGAAAAAGTAATCACATGTCAGTTGTAGTATAATATATTTGTCCAATTTGTCTGCATTTCTTCTTGGTGTAGCAATTTTAGTGGCCAGTAATGTAATTCTCTTCATTGTGCTATTGGAACCGATAACGGTTCCTACAACTCTCTCAGGCGCAGTTTTTAATAAGAATTTCGGTTACTCGTTTGCCCCTTCCGACAAATAGGTAATGGCATTGTATATAATTACAAATGCCCGATTATACAGACATTTCCCTGCACCTGTGGTGCTTGAAGACTGTGGTCCCAAGCCACACAGTGAAGTGAGAGCAACGAAATAGCTCGAAGTGTGCAGGTCGGCTGGTGACTGTCAAACGAGGTGGCCACCCCTTCGGTCTAAAGGGACGGGTTCGCTCAGTTCTGAAGACGAGAATGTGTTTCTGCACTGATGACACGTTATTTTACACGAAATCTGCCCGCCATTAAGAAGTATTAAAAAAGATCACCCAAATATTGCTCTGTGGGTTTAAAAATAATAGCTGGTAATACACATTAATCATGTCATTTCGCAGAAAAGAGAAGACTAATATTACGTTTCTCGATAATCAGAGAAGAATCTGACAACTGTGTGTTTGTTATGTTACGGGGCAGAATTTTTCTTAATCTGTCAAGCAACATATTTCAGAATATTATCTGCTCGTCCCCTTGATCAATATAGTCATTTTCCAACACTACTGCTTCATAATTGCAGACCATGTTCATTACCACCAGTGACTGCCTACTGCCCTGTTTATCGTCTTCTTTTAACTTCTCTTTTATTATGATGAGGGACCTGAGTCGAAACAAAGCCCCAGGAGTAGACAACATTCCATTAGAGCTACTGACAGCCTTGGGAGAGCCAGTCCTGACAAAATTCTACCATCTAGTGAGCAAGATGTATGAGACCGGCGAAACACCGTCAGACTTCAAGAAGAATATAATACTTCCAATCCCAGAGAATGCAGGTGTTGACAGATGTGAAAATTACCGATATCCGTTTAATAAGTCACAGCTGCAAAATACTAACGCGAATTCTTTACAGACGAATGGAAAAACTGGTAGAAGCCGACCTCGGGGAAGATCAGTTTGGATTCCGTAGAAATGTTGGAACACGTGAGGTAATACTGACCCTACGACTCACCTTAGAAGAAAGATTAAGGAAAGGCAGACCTACATTCCTAGCATTTGTAGACTTAGAGAAACCTTTTGACAATGTTGACTGGAATACTCACTTTCAAATTCTGAAGGTGATAGGGGTAAAATACAGGGAGCGAAAGGCTATTAACAATTTGTACAGAAACCAGATGGCAGTTATAAGAGTCGAGGGGCGTGAAAGGGAGGCAGTGGTTGGGAAGGGAGTGAGACAGGGTTGTAGCTTATACCCGATGTTTATCAATCTATACATTGAGCAAGTAGTAAGGGAAACAAAAGATAAATTCGGAGTAGGTATTGAAATCCATGGAGAAGAAATAAAAACTTTGAGGTTCGCCGATGACATTGTAATTCTATCAGAGACAGCAAAGGACTTGGAAGAGCAGTTGAACGGAATGGACAGTGTCTTGAAAGGAGGATATAAGATGAACATCAACAAAAGCAAAACGAGGATAATGGAATGTAGTCGAATTAAGTTGGGTAATGCTGAGCGAATTAGATTAGGAAACGAGACACTTAAAGTAGTAAAGGAGATTTCCTATTTGGGAAGCAAAATAACTGATGATGGTCCAAGTAGAGAGGATATAAAATGTAGACTGGCAATGGCAAGGAAAGCGTTTCTGAAGAAGAGAAATTTGTTAACATCGAGTATAGATTTAAGTGTCAGGAATTCATTTCTGAAAGTATTTGTATGGAGTGTAGCCATGTATGGAAGTGAAACATGGACGATAAATAGTTTGGACAAGAAGAGAATAGAAGCTTTCGGAATGTGGTGCTACAGAAGAATGCTGAAGATTAGATGGGTAGATCACATAACTAACGAGGAAGTACCGAATAGAATCGGGGAGAAATTTGTAGCACAGCTTGACTAGAAGAAAGGATCGCTTGTTAGGACATATTCTGAGGCATCAAGGGATACAAATTTAGCATTGGAGGGCAGCGTGGAGGGTAAAAATCGTAGAGGGAGAACAAGAGATGAATACACTACGCAGATACAGAAGGATGTAGGTTTCAGTAGGTACTGGGAGATGAAGAATCTTGCAAAGATAGAGTAGCATGGAGAGCTGCATCAAACCAGTCTCAGGACTGAAGACCACAACAACAACAACAACAAAATCTGCTCGTCCCCTTGATCAATATAGTCATTCTCCTACACTACTGCTTCTTAATTGCAGAGCATGTTCATTACCATCAGTGACTGCCTATTGCCCTGTTTATCGTCTTCTTTTTACTTCTCTTTTATTATGAAGAGGGTCCTGCGGTGCTGAGAGCCTTGGAGCTGGCTGGAATAACGTTCTGTTTAAATTTGTAAAACAAGCGTTTCGACTTGTTAATAGCATTATTTTGTGTTGGTTCCTCGCTTTTTCATGCATGCCTGCGTGTGAACTCGCTTGTTTGTCAGCTTTAGAATCGTATGATGGAGCAGGAGAAGTCTACTGGTATCTTCCTCACGCCGCAACACTGTTGGATAATAATAATGAAATCTGAAAGAGTAGGAGTTTGTGTAACCTTATTACTAAAATTTTGTTGGGTGGAACACGGAATATCGTCTTCTACTGGCCGGCGAGGTTCCTACTCTGACAGAAACAGCCAATTCTCAGGGCATCAAGATAGGTAACACTTCCTGCTAGAAGATGGAGGAGTAAAGACGCCGAATGAGACGAGCGTTTCTGTCGTACAGAAAGACGTCCCCACCTGAGTGCTGAGTCCCCAGCCACTCCCGCCACTGCCTCCTGCATTCACACTAAATGAGTTGGCAAGCTGGACCAGCGTTGGAAACACCGGTGTGGTAGAAACACGAAGTTAGATTACTGCCTTCAGCAGCAAGTTGTACAGTTTTAACTCTTCACAACCGGTTAGCTGCTTTCACTATGCACCTTGATGAGTTTATCCTGCTCACCCATCTATGCCACGGTTAAATTTTAAAATTACAGTCCTTTGTCCAGTTATCACGTGTTCATTCGGTTAAATCAGTGGGTAATTTATACAAGTACGTTAAATAATAAATCTGAAAGTTATAGTGGCCACTGGTTTCTGTTATAGATAGATGATCCCTCCTCATAGTAATATATTTCTGTGAGAGGTGTGATACCCATATTGTCACGCATGTTTGGGCCATCCCTATTAATTATCATCCTAATGGGGTGCTTCCCATCTCTGTATATCACCAGAGATCGGACTACAACGTCTAGGGCAGTGGTTCCCAACCTTTCTTAGACCATTACCCGTGAGTGCAATCAAACAGTAGCCAGTACCATTGTCCCCCCGCTCCCCTCCCCCACATTATCACCAACTTAAGACACTTAACTAAACTGTAGAATGACAGATTTTTCTTAATATACTTTTATTTTTAGAATGATGAAAGATCAATGATATTTGGTGTGTGTGTGTGTGTGTGTGTGTGTGTGTGTGTGTGTGGTGTTAGAATGAATGACGAAGGAATTCGTGGTGCATCGCAAGTGCTACCCACAACTTCTTCTCAGAAAAGAAATCTAACTATCCACAGCGAGGGTACACACTTGTTAGAACACATGTTTCCCCTCCATTGTGGCCGGCCGGAGTGGCCAGCGGTTCTAGGCGCTACAGTCTGGAACCGCGCGACCGCTACGGTCGCAGGTTCGAACCCTGCGTATGGAACTTAACATCTGTGGTCATCAGTCCCCTAGAACTTAGAACTACTTAAACCCAACCAACTTAAGGACATGACAAACATCCACGCCCGAAGCAGGATTCGAACCTGCGACCGTAGCAGTCGCGCGGTTCCGGACTGAAGCGCCTACAACCGCTTGGTCACCGCGGCCGGCGATAAGTTATATAATCAGTCCTAGTCTTACAAAATTGTGATAGTAGTACTGATCTTTTGAAAATAATTTAGTTTCGTGGCTGAAACAAAATCCAATCTTTTAGTTTTTACCCCTCAGAAAATTTTATTTTACCCCTCAGGCGGTAACTACCGCCAGGTTCGGAACCACTGGTCGTGTAGGGGTATGCTACACAGCACAACCGGTACTCCACAGTTAGAACGTAACAAACTGTCAACGGCTAAGTAGAAAGTGTTCAAGTTGGCAGCCCTGCTATTTACGTGTTCTCATTTGTCGACTAGAATAAACAGCGTGACACTCACTCGCAGGGCTAAACACACTTGCTACCTTAGCACCGCAGAAGGAGTTCCTCAGATTGAAGACATAATCCTCGGAACGCGGCGCGAGACTCTTATTTGTGATGGCCGTCGTAAACAGCGCGTTGCAACAGCCGTAAAGCTGCTACCGCGGCCGGAGCAGACAGACACACACACTCACTGCTAAGAAGCGGGCCGTGTCGCGCCGGGCCGCTGAGTTATGGCCAGGTGGCCCGATGGCAGACTTAGTGCGCCGCTCGACACGTAGGTCAGTGCAAATGCGCGCCGCTCGATTTATCGCTCCCGGTCGACCTCGGCCGACACGGCGAGTCCTCTCGGACCGCTGTCCGGCTGGTAGTCGCACGGATTACGCGGCCCGACAGAGGCGTGTCCGCGTGGACACGCCTGTCACAAGGCGGTGACGGGCCCAAATGGAGACAGCGTGCGCCGCCCTGCCGTGATGGGTCTATCTGCAGCACCAGGGACAGCGCTCTTATGAACACCTTTCCAATTTTCAGTGGCAGCAGAGCCTCCTACGCGATGTCGCTAACGCCCACGTGTGTGGGGTCGTTCGATTCCTTTACCAGGGAGGGAAGTGGTGGCGTGTGAAGTTTCTGGGTACAAGTGTTAACGTCAATGTCGTGGATTAAATTAGGAAACTCTCCACTGGTCTGTCACGTGTCGAGATACATACTTGTACGTCTCATGATCGGGGTTCACAGTCGTGTAGAATTTTTTAAAGGCCATCATATTTGCCGTTGACTGTAGAAATCATATATTATATATAGTATATATTATAATTGCAGTTTCGGTATTTGGGTCATTTTCAAGTGGTACTGCAAAAGATTTTGCTTTAGCATATATCATACTTTAGAATCCTCCGATATTTATACATGTCATCGCCAAAAATAAACCTCTTCACTGTAGAATTACACTAATGTACATCGTGAAATGATGTAAATTAGGTGAAATGACAGGCGTCATTGCACTGCCCGCGTTGATACTTCTCTTGGTACAAAAAATCCCATTTCTTGACTCAAGGTATGTGAGGTGGCTCTATGATTCTGCATGTACGAGCAAAATAAACGCGTGACCTGTCAGGCGCTAGTCGCGCGGGACCGTTGAGATCCTACCAGTCGTTGAGTACGCTATCTGATCAAAAGTATGCGGACACCTGTTAGTGGAAATTAGTATGGGGTGTGTCCACCCTTCGCCTTTATGACGGCTTGAATTTCGCTGGGGCACTTTCAATGAGTTGTCCGAACGTCTGTGAAAGAATGGTGCCCTTTCTTCCTCAAAAACTGAAACAGGCAAGGTATTAATGTCGGACGCTGGGATCAGGAACGAATTCGAAGTTGTCACTCATCTTAAAGGTGTTCTATTGGGTTCAGGTCGAGAGTCTGGGCAGACCAGTCCATTTCACGAATGTTATTGTCCACAAATAATTACGTCACGTATGCTGCCGTATGACAGGGAGCATACAATGTTTTCATATCCTTACGCAAGTAGCGGTTTCTTAAGCGCAGTAACAGGACCCAACCCCATCCACGAAAATCACCGCCCCCTCAATCCTTCACTGTTGGAACTACACGTGACGGCAAGTAACATTCTCCTGGCACTCGCCAAACTCAGAGCCTTCCATAATATGCTCACGGCCAATAGCGTGATTCATCACTCCCGTTCACTCGTTCCCAGTCACCCAATGTCCAAGGGAATACCTCTTTACACCAGCTCAACCGCCGCTTAATAGTGACTGCAGAAATGTGTGACTTACGAGAAGCCGCTCGATCACTGTACCCCTTTCTTCTTAACTACCTACGCGCATTTTTTACGCTAGCTGGACTGCAAGTAGCACTTTCGAAGTCACGAGTGGTTCCTTACGCTGATTTCACGTGATTTTTTTACAACCAGCTTCTGCAGTGCTCGACAGTAGCCGTCCATCAGTACACGAGCTCTGTCTCGTGTTGCTTATCAGTGGTTGGTTCTAAGTGTTGACACTTCACAATCACATCGCCAACAGTGGCCTTGGGCAGCTTTCGAAGGGTTGAGTTGTCCCTGATGGATATGTTACTCTGGTGACGTTCAATAACTAGTGCACGTTCGGAGTCACTGCGCTCTTGTGACCGGCCCATCCTGCTGTTACTGCTGCTCTGCTCACAGCACAATACAAACCCTCGCCACACTCGCGAAACCGCCTCTCGTGGCAGCTTCAGTGTCCTCACGCATTACATAGGGGTGTCGGGATACTCCTTCTTACAATAAGTATAGCGCCATCTTCTCACAAACAACCTAGATTCAAATGCGTATTTTTTCCCCAATGAGAAATCTGATATACAATCTTCCCTATTATACCGAATGTAGAGGAATCTATTCCTATATATTTTGTGCGGTTGCACTGAAATGCTTATCATTTGCATATCGAAATATGTAGGTTATCTCACGCCAGTTTCACATGTCTCATGCTGCCTTCATGGTGTTGCAGTTTTGACGACCAGCAGTATGTTTACCGCCGGATGTACTTTATGCTGGCACCTGAAGTGTTTCATGTCACAGCATGACGTGTTAACTGTGGAATATTTCGTAAATAGCTTAACGTTGCAGGCCTGTATTGGAGATCGCCGGTGTAGCATGTGTCAATAGTTGTGGGCTGTTTGATCCAGCGTTTAGAGATTCTAACTCCGCTATACATGTACATATACCGTCAAACAGAGTTTGTGCTTAAGAACACAGGCTCATTCAGAAGGAGATGTCACACAGAGTTACTCAATATCAGGCGAAAAAACAAACTGAGCTCGGTGGCACAGTAGTTAGCACACTGGACTCGCATTCGGGAGGACGACGGTTCAAACCTGCGTCGGGCCATCCTGATGTAGGTTTCTCGTAACTTCCACAAATAACTTCAGGCAAACGCCATGATGGTTCCTTTGAAAGGGCATGGTCGACTTCCTTCCGATGACCTCGCTGATTGCCCCCCCCCCCCCCAGTTAAACAATCAACGAAAAAACAATTTGCAATTTGAAACTTCCTGCCTGACCGAGACTCGAACTGGGGACCTTTGCCTTTCGCGGGCAAGTGCTCTACCAGCTGACCTACCCAAGCACGACTCACGCCCCGTCCTCACAGCTTTACTTCTGCCAGTACCTCGTCCCCTACCTTCCAAATCTTACAGAAGCTCTCCTGCGAACCTTGCAGAACTACCACTCCTGAAAGAAAGGATATTGCGGAGACATGGCTTAGCCACAGCCTGGGGGATGTTTGCAGAATGAGATTTTCACTCTGCAACGGAGTGTGCGCTGATATGAAGGTATATCCTTTCTTTCAGGAGTGCTAGTTCTGCAAGGTTCGCAGGAGAGCTTCTGTAAAGTTTGGAAGGTAGGAGACGAGGTACTGGTAGAAGTAAAGCTGTGAGGACGAGGCGTGAGTAGTGCTTTGGTAGCTCAGCTGGTAGAGCCCTTGTCCCAAAAGGCAAAGGTCCCGAGTTCGAGTCTCGGTCCGGCACACAGTTTTAATCTGCCAGGAAGTTTCATATCAGCGCACACTCCGCTGCAGAGTGAAAATCTCATTTTGGAAATTTGCAATTTGATACTGAACCACTGTACAGAAAGACTGCACCGTGTTGCAGGTTTCATATTTTTAGTGGGTTTGCATAAGAACTGACAAATTTAAATGATAAACCTCACTGTAAGACACACAGTTCAGGAGATATGATGTCATAAAATTGAACTGCGTGAAAATGAAACAGCGGGGCGAAATTTGCTGAAGATACAGGTGATATATATGTACAAACATGAGTGAAATAAATTAAATATTGTGACAAGAAAAGAGACGGAAAGAGAGAGAGAGAGAGACGAAAGAAAAGGAGATAGTCACAGAAAGGAAAGAGGAAGTGATGAACAGCGGGAGGTGGAGGAGGAGATGGACAATGAGACGGGAGGAGAGGATTAGGATTGAAAAACACACACACACACACACACACACAGGGGGAGGGAGAGAGAGAGAGAGAGAGAGAGAGAGAGTAGATTGTCAGAGAGAGGGGGAGAAACAGATGGGCAGAGAAAGGAAGCAGGAGGAGACGGACAGAGAGAAGAAGGAGAAGGAGGAGGAGAAGGATACGGAGAGGGGGAAGGGGAGTAAATGGACAGACACAATGGGAAGAAGGAGGTGGGCTGATAGAAGATTGGAATAAATGTATACACGAATAACACTGTGTGCTCAGCTAGTAATGACATAAAATTGGAACTTCACTAGAAGTGGTTAGTATAATTTGTAACTACTATGACAAGTTCTTTGGCACTTCTTATTTTTGCACAAGAGATTTCAGAATCCGAAATAAATTCTACACATTAAGTTGATTGTGAAAGCCTTACGCAAAGATATACACTACTACAACAAAAGTGTCAGGACAACCCCTATGTAATTTGGAAATGACTACTAGATGTCATGAGAGGTGGGACTGCCAGTATAACAGAAGGCAGAGGGTGTTGTGTTGTCAGTACGGAAGCAACAGCAAAATGGTTCGGAAAGGAGAGCTCTGTGATTTCAAATTTGTTCTAGTCATTGTATGTCACTTGAGTAACAAATCTATCAGCGACATTTCAACATTTCTGAAGCTGCCCAGGTCGATTGTTGGTAACGTAACTCTAAAGCGGAAACGCAAAGGAGCAACCATAGCTAAACCAACATCAGACAGGCCTCGTTTACTGACGGGCAGGTACATTCGAGCATCGTCGGTGGTGACAGCAAAAGCTCAGACTAAATTTGCGAACGTAATCACTCATGAGTCCCAATGTGCTACCAGAAATCCACCTGGCACAATGAATGTCCTTAGGGAGTTAAAAAGAACTGGGCACAGTGGTGGAGCAGCTCCTCGTAAGCCACACTTCTCTGTATTCAGTGGTAAGCGGCGCTTGAGGTGGTGCAAAAAGCGACGCCACTGGACAGTGGATGACTGGGAACGAGTGATTCAGAGCGATGACTCATACTACAGCCTGCAGCAGTTCGATGGAAGGGTTTGGGTTTGGCGAATGCCAGAGGACGTTAGCTGCCATAGTGTGTAGCACCACCAGTAAAGTACAAATGAAGTGGTGCGGTTCCAACAGTGAAGAATGGAGGAAGTGTTGTTACAGTATTGGAGTGTTTTTCGTGAATAGTGTGTGACAACCTCATGTGCTTAAAAATGCTAAATGTGGAAGGAAATGGAACACATTTTACAGCATTGTGTACTGCATAAGGTAGAAGAACAGTTCGGCGGCAATTATTGATTGTATCAGTATGAGAATGCACCCTGTCATAAAGCGGCATCTGTGAGGCAATAGTTTGTGGACGATAATGTTCCTGAAATGGATTGCCCTGTCCACAGTCCCGACCTCATCTCAATGGAACATCTTGGGATGAATTAGAACGTTGACTTCACATCAGACGCCACCGTCCAACATCATTACGTTCTCTGGTTTCTGCTCCTGAGCGTTAATGGGCTGCTATCGCTCCACAGACACTAAGACAGCTCACTGAATGTGTCCGAACCAGAGACCAAGCCGATAGAAAGGCGAAGGACAATAGGTGTACAAACACATTTGATCACATGATGTAGAATGTTTCAAGTTTCTTTACGAGAGGTTTCCGCATCTGTAGAAAGCTTATTTGGAAGAAGGCGTGTTTGTTGGAACTTAAGATCGAAAAATTACGGTCGACTGCAGTTATGAACTGTCACCTTAACTTAGTTTCTGAAACATTTGCGTAACTTTTGTGGGGAACAAGATGAGTGATTTTCATCGAGACATCAAAGAGAGAGATGGACGGTATCAGCGCCGCTGGAATATCGATATGACGGAGACTATCACTGCTCACTTTACGGAGAGGTACAACAAGTAATTCATGGGAGATGTAGTAGCTATATCAGATCCTTTAAGGAGGAAAAAGCTAATGGATTAAATAATGGATACGTAATTCGTATGTAACATATATCTGTTTTCATGTTTATGCTTCAGTAAAACGAATATCACAATGAAAAATTATATTAATTTTCATTCCAAATACGTACGTCTTTCATAAGACTCTAGTTTATAAGAAAATGGTTCAAATGGCTTGAGCACTATGGGACTTAACATCTAAGGTCATCAGTCCCCTAGAACTTAGAACTACTTAAACCTAACTAACCTAAGGACATCGCACACATCCATGCCCGAGGCAGGATTCGAACCTGCGACCGTAGCGGTCGCCCTGTTCCAGACTGAAGCGCCTAGAACCGCTCGGCCACTCTAGTTTATAAGAAAATCACACTGTGACGCAATAGTAAGCAGTAGAAAATAACTGAGATCTCATTTGGAATCAGTGCCCAAAAGCTAAACCATGAGATTAAGCTATTACGTAGAAAAAATTAACAAAAAAATCTTTTCGTTTTCGTGTGTAATTAAACACTGGCAGGTGTTATTAAGTATTTCTGCATGTCCTGTACACGATGCTGACATCAAGTAACTTGCATGACATTAAACCGGAAACACGTACGGCTCCATCAGCGGACTACAGTTATCGTATTAATCAGTGCTGATGGTGGGTGCAATGTTTCTACGGTGTTCAGACAGTGACACTGTCACTGCGCCGTTTTGGGAGTTCGGGCGGACACTGAATATGCACTGAGCAGTCGGCCATTGAATACGGATCAAAATTTATGCAGGAATGCGCCCGGCTCGCCCCCGTACGTTGATACAAAGAGAAATACTGGAGCCAGGCGGCCCAGTGCCGTGTGCCGCATTCGGCGCACTACCGCTGCTGCCAGCTTACTGACTGGAACAGCTTTCCTCGCCTTTATCCGTCATTGTAGGTAACACTCTTAGTTCCAGGGGAATCGAGAAAGCAAGTAAATTTCAAATGGTGTGCTCCATTTCGTTAAGCTACTGTGGCAGACACTATTAATAGTACGATGAGGTGTTTTGCAGATAATACAGCTATCAATACCGAAGAACTATCGCGACCGATACGGTCGCAGGTTCGAATCCTGCCTGGGGCATGGATGTGTGTGATGTCCTTAGGTTAACTAGCTTTAAGTAGTTCTAAGTTCTAGGGGATTGATGACCTCAGTTGTTAAGTCCCGTAGTGCTCAGAGCCATTTGAACCATTTTTTTAAGAACTATCTGAGAAGAGCTGCACAAGTATGCCGTGATTTCTTCGTAATACGTCAAACTGGTAACTAGACGCACCTGAGTCTCTACCGACTTAAACAATGCTCAAGTAATTTGACGGGAATGCAGCCGGGTGACGTCGTCGGCAACCGCCGATATTTTGATTTGCCTTGAAAATTGCAGTGTGTGCTCCTGTCGAAACATCGGCGACTGTCGACTACATCAGCCGGCTGCATTCCTCTAACTTAATGGAAATGGGAACTTGGTTTAAATGTTTAGAAATATAAAACTGTTCACTTTGCAACGCGGAAATGTAGCGTTCTATGATTACGTATCAATGGGTCATAACTGGAATCAATTAACTCAGCGCCGCCAGTGTGGTCGAGTGGTTCTAGGCGCTTCAGTCTGGAACTGAGCGATCCCTACGGTTGCAGGTTCGAATCCTGCGTCGAGCATGGATGTGTGTGATGTCCTTAGGTTAGTTGGATTTAAGTAGTTCTAAGTTCTAGGGGACTGATGACCTCAGATCATAAGTACCATAGTGCTCAGAGCCATTTGAACCAATCAACTCATACAAATACCTGAAGGTAGCAATTCGTTGGGTTTTGAATTGGAATTATCACATTCGTTTAGTCGCAGATAAACCAGTTGGCAGATTTGTTTCACTGATAGGCTACTAGCGGAAAAAATCTTTCTCCAAACGAGATTGCTTTAAAAAAGTTGCACAGACAACTAGCTGCAGACCAGCGTAGATAATTGACGGAAAGCACAGGCGGCTGCCTTCTAAGGTGAGGGTGCTAGAAAGTTGGTACATCACTACGACAGATACCTAGGTCGGAGCACCGACTATGTAGAGACGTAGGTGGGAGGTGTGACCAACTGTTGCAATCAATTTGTACCAGTTGAATAGCACAAAAAAAAGCAATTAACCAACAAAGAAGTTGTATGGCACATAAATTTATTAGGATCAGATAAAGGAGATTTCAATTGTCGCTTAATGTAATTGGTCTCTATGAAGCACAATTATTAGCTGAAGTTGCGAACTATGAAGTTAATCACTGGGAACACAGTGATGTTGGCCAAGCCCTCTGCTGCAATAAGATAAACTGCCGCTCTTTGTAGACATTCTGGAGAAGGAGGAGAAGAAAAGGGGGAGAAAGGAGAGGGCGGTAGGGAGAGGAGGGGGGAGGCATAGAGACGAAGAGTTGCAGCACCTTCTCAAACTTACATTATTTTGAGTGAGCATCATGAGAGAATCTCTGTACAATTTGATAGGCGAGGGCTAAACCTCACGGCAACCGGACGCTGTGGGTCTCCTGGTTGCATCTAATAGGGTAGTGAAATTAGCGAAAAGACAGGACCCTTATTGGAGTCCCAGCCAATCACATTCGTTTTAACATGCAACTGTAAGCATACGAAGGCTACTCTTTTATTAAGGTCCGATAGGTCACGAAGTGGAAATCACAGTGAAAAACAAAATGGTTCTGATTGCAACAGTTAGTCACACCTTCCAGCTACTTCTCTTCATAGTCGCCGCTCCGACCTAGGTATCTGTCGCAGTGTTGTTTAAACTTTCTAGCACCTCACCCTAGACGGCAGCCGCCTGTGCTTTCCGCCAATAATCTACGCTGGTCTACAGCTCGTTGTCTGTGCCAAAATGTTGTCTTTATAGCCAGCGGTTCAAGTGAGTACAGCTGAAACGCAAGAGGGAGCCTACTCCGAGTTGTACGGTATGTGATCAAACATTTCCCATCGAAAACGACGCAGGTACGGCCGACATTTGTTCCGAAGAAGAAAATGCATGACTGAGTGGGCTACATACATTTAGACGAAAGCTCACAGGCGGCTCTCATGTTTGCGGGAGACACTGTTGTTTAGGAACTTTTACGTTCTCATTGTGCGCTCAGAACTGAAAAACGCGACGCGACGTGCTAGAGATTCGGTCCAATACATGCAAAGCGTCATCGGATTTTCACTATGGCTTCAATTTCGCGACCGATCGCACCTTAATAAACGACTTCTCTCCCGCGCCCGGGTTCCCAGGTTCGATTCCCGGCGGGGTCAGTGATTTTCTCTGCCGCGTGATGACTGGGTGTTGTGTGATGTCCTTAGGTTGGTTAGGTTTAAGTAGTTCTAAGTTCTAGGGGACTGATGACCATAGATGTTAAGTCCCATAGTGTTCAGAGCCAAACGACTTCTCTCTGCTACCTCCACCTCTTCTCCGCCCTTAATAGGAGTGAGCATCGTTCACATCGCCATTCTTTCGAAGATGTCAAGTTTTTTTCCCCATTTTCTAGCTGGAAATACAGGGATACTCATAGGTACTTCCGGGGTTTCTGAAGATTACTGCGCGTAATCTACAAGACGTAGGAAAAATAGACACATATCGGTGGATAGAGCACCTCTCGATTCGTAATTGGCGCCATGGATCAATTGCAATAGGGGGCAATCGAGTCAGAACATCATCTGCCCTGCATTGTCGCATCGAGTAACTTCACGCCTGCATCCCAAAGAACGGATTTCCAAAGTGAGTTGCAGTCTTGCCATCCCTGGCAATTTATCTCAGCGATTTCAGTGAACTGCACATATCCGAGTCACAAGCACTGCCCACATTGAGCAGCTGTAGCGCGAGCTACAAACCTGTGAAGATGCCCTATCCACTGATATGAATCCATTTTCTGTATGTCTTGCAGTTTTTACGCAGTTGTCTTGTGAAACCCTGCAGGTACTTAAAAATAGCGTTGTACAAAAGGTGCTTCACGTACAGCTCAAATACTGTCTGTATTCAGCGTTGTGCGAGAACCAATACCCCGGTAGGTGGGCTCCGATCAGAGCATAACGGCCTGGCCCGCTGCGTGGATAGTTTGGCAAGTGATGTATTGGTTTCACAAGGGAATAATCAAGGTGAGTTTAGAACAACTAAGAAAAATGTTGCGCCATGTCCCACTTCAAGTGGTCTGTCAGTAGCACCTGTTCACAGAGCAGTGCACAGACTCAGAATGGAACCTTACATACGGACGGTAGCGCATCGACTGACCAATTCAGATGCTGTTGCTGAACCTCAGTATTGCGACTGGCTACTTCAGTCAGTGCATCACGGTGAGGCTCACTGGAATGCTCTTTTTTCGGTTAAACAGAATTGTACATATCAGTTTTATAATTTAAATCAACAATGAGCAGCCGGCCGCTGTGATCGAGCGCTTCTAGGCGGTTCAATCTGGAACCACATGGCTGCTACGGTCGCAGGTTCGAATCCTGCCTCGGGCATGGATGTGTGTGATGCCCTTAGATTAGTTAGGTTTAGGTAGTTCTAAGTCTAGGGGACTGATGACCTCAGATGTTAATTCCCATAGTGCTTAGAGGCATTTGAACCAACATTAAGCCAGAAGTATTGTTTAGATTGTCTTGCTTTCCTACTGAGGCCTCGTGTTGTACTAGTAATAGATTTTGTGCACAAAGATAAACAATAAGTATTTCGTTGAAAATTCGGTAAACTTGCCAGAGACGTTACTTTTTCCCTTTTTGACCTTCATAGAAACATACATGAAATGGTTTTAAAGTTGATATAACCTGCAACGTGGCGAAAGCTTACATGGTGTATGCAGTCTGTCCCAGGGGGGAATGGTCATTATTCAGGGATATGACAACAATCATTCGAAGCAAAAAAGTCTAGTAAACATAGATTTTTTTTGCTCTGAAATGGATACCTTAAGAGCTAAGAGCACTTAGTCATGTTCGAGACAGTGAAACAAATCTCTTCTTCTACAAGCTCTTCTCTTTCAATACTTTGGGAGCAGGTAGTATCGACCGAAACAAGAAAAAATTGTGTCGTAAACATGGGCTCTAAAAATGCATACCTTAAGAGCCGTGAGCATTTGTTCAGGAAAAAAGATGTGTTTCACAGCAAACTTTTATAATCCACGTTTACTGGACTGTTTTGGCACATAATACATCCCCTCAAAATATGGGAAGGAAATATCTTGCAGTAAAAGAGATTTATTACACAGTATCGAAAATACAGAAGTGCTCGTAACTCTTATGATAAGCATTTTTGAGCCCATGTTTACTAGACATTTTTATTTCGAATGACCGTTCCTGTCATATCCCTAAATACTGCCCATTCCTTCTAGAACACCCTGTATTTCTGAGCGACGAATACTTGTAAAATGGTCCACATTTTGTACGTGTTCCCGGGAAAAATGTGGCCCAGCTTCGCGTAAGTAACAAAAACATTAGTTACTGTCGTAAAATGTTAATTTACGAGTAAAGGCCCTGCATGGCGTATATGGGCACAGAAAAATGTCTTTGCTAGAGCGACGAAATTAATTTAATGGTGAAAAAGTGCAGCAAAATTATGTAGAAAAAATTCCACTGAACGACTAAGACTACACAGATAAATATTGTACATAATATTATAGGTATGAACGATGTGATCAGATCTTTTGTGTGTTATATTGTGGTCAAATAAAATATTTGTGCACTGAACAGAACCAGTACTGAGCATAGGTATTAGATGAAACTGTGTACCTACACAGCGCGAGAGCGCAACAAAACAGGTATTTCTTTGTGTTACAGTGATAAAACTGAGTGTGAACAACAAATCATAAGTCGAATTCTGTATTATAAATAGTCGTATAACCTTACTGATTAACGAGTTTAACGTAAGAGACAAATTGTCGGTGTTTATACAACGAGCAGACAATACGAGGTGCATTCAAGTTCTAAGGCCTCCGATTTTTTTTCTAATTAACTAACCACCCTAAATCGATGAAACTGGCGTTACTTCTCGACGTAATCGCCCTGCAGACGTACACATCTTTCACAACGCTGACGCCATGATTCCATGGCAGCGGCGAAGGCTTCTTTAGGAGTCTGTTTTGACCACTGGAAAATCGCTGAGGCAACAGCAGCACGGCTGGTGAATGTGCGGTCACGGAGAGTGTCTTTCGTTGTTGGAAAAACCCAGAAGTCACTAGGAGCCAGGTCAGGTGAGTAGGGAGCATAATGAATCACTTCAAAGTTGTTATCACGAAGATACTGTTGCGTAACGTTAGCTTGATGTGCGGGTGCGTTGTCTTGGTGAAACAGCACACGCGCAGCCCTTCCCGGACGTTTTTGTTGCAGTGCAGGAAGGAATTTGTTCTTCAAAACATTTTCGTAGGATGTACCTGTTACCGTAGTACCCTTAGGAACGCAATGGGTAAGGATTACGCCCTCGCTGTCCCAGAACATGGACACCATCATTTTTTCAGCACTGGCGGTTACCCGAAATTTTTTTGGCGGCGGTGAATCTGTGTGCTTCCATTGAGCTGACTGGCGCTTTGTTTCTGGATTGAAAAATGGCCTCCACGTCTCATCCATTGTCACAGCCGACGAAAAGAAAGTCCCATTCGTGCTGTCATTGCGCGTCAACATTGCTTGGCAACATGCCACACGGGCAGCCGTGTGGTCGTCTGTCAGCATTCGTGGCACCCACCTGGATGACACTTTTCGCATTTTCAGGTCGTCATGCAGGATTGTGTGCACAGAACCCACAGAAATGCCAACTCTGGAGGCGATCTGTTCAACAGTCATTCGGCGATCCCCCAAAACAATTCTCTCCACTTTCTCGATCATGTCGTCAGACCGGCTTGTGCGAGCCCGAGGTTGTTTCTGTTTGTTGTCACACGATGTTCTGCCTTCATTAAACTGTCACACCCACGAACGCACTTTCGACACATCCATAACTCCATCACCACATGTCTCCTTCAACTGTCGATGAATTTCAATTGGTTTCACACCACGCAAATTCAGAAAATGAATGATTGCACGCTGTTCAAGTAAGGAAAACGTCGCCATTTTAAGTATTTAAAACATTTCTCATTCTCGCCGCTGGCGGTAAAATTCCATCTGCCGTACGGTGCTGCCATCTCTGGGACGTATTGACAATGAACGCGGCCTCATTTTAAAACAATGCGCATGTTTCTATCTCTTTCCAGTCCGGAGAAAAAAAATCGGAGGCCTTAGAACTTGAATGCACCTCGTATGGCTGCATTTATCGGGATGGATGAACTCGTTGGAATTCCGAAACTTCTCATCAGTTACAGCAACAGCCTCTGCATGATATAAATACGGAAGTATGAAGAGCAATTAGTGTAATACGAATTACTGGACAGTTTTCTCCAACTCATAATTTCTGACAAGTGTGTGATTAGTATCTTGTAGACTCTTTCCAAAGAACTAACTACCAACGAAGAGACCTACATTTATTTCATACACAACAGTGGCACCCACTGCCAACAGCACAAAGTAACATTTATTTACTTGAACATAACTGATGCGTACCTACTTAAAAAAAGTCATGTTTTCTCCACCGTTAAGAGCGCTGGAAAATCGTTTTTAAGTTTTAGCACGTCCCTATCCAATTTGTGGTCAAAACCTTATATTCAGTTCTCTGTTACTTCACCGCTCCATACAGTGAAATGTCTTACTATTTTCCACCCTGTCGCAACCATATAGTACAGATGAAATGGTTCAGTATTTTATCTGCAGTAGGACGGCTGCGTTTTATGATGCATGGATTCGTTAACGCGCCTCCAGTGCTTTCTCTTGTGCCACCCTCGCCCACACTTGGTAGATGACACTTTCTATCTCGCGCCTTAGTTCCTCTCTCCTGTCCCTATACTTTCCATCCTCCTTGAGTACTCACCTGCTACCCGCCACCCACCGTGAAACCACCTGATTGGCTGTCACAAAATTATTTATAACAATCTTCCTGGATTGGTGAACAAGTTCTTCTTTTATGTTACTTGGCGCATGTCGCAAAAGTTCAGTAAATTGGTGAGCAGTGGAACAAATGGCACTCCACAGGTGTCAGTACCGATTAACTGTAAGTAATGAACGACTGGTAATCGTACAAGTTCACTCCATTGTGAAAGCTGAAAGCGTGACAACAGCATAACTATCAGGGAACACTGCACAAACTGGCGCCATCTGAAGGCTCCGAGTGTTCACATGCAAGTGGCTGCAAATTACTGCGAGCCCATACTTAAGCGCAGTACTCTGCCCAATGTTCTCTCGGCGTGCACCATCTGCGGAGCAGCGTGGAACTGTCTCTGCTCGTCAGGGGCAGTATCTAAGACTACGTATCGACACTATTGTTTCCTTAGGAATCCGAACCATTCCTTATCTGAAAATCTTTGAAGATTTGGTCCACCCCTTACCATCTATATCTACATATATACTCCGCTAGCCACCAAGCAGTGTGTGGCGGAGGGCACAATTCGCACCAAAATCATATTCCCCCCCCCCCTCCGCTGTTCCACTCGCGGATGGCACGAGGGAAAAACGACTGTCTGAACGCCTCAGTACGAGCTCTTATTTCCCTTATCTTTGAATGATAATCATTACGCGATTTGAAAGTTGTTGGTATTAACATATGATCTATATCCTCGTTGAAGATCGGATTTCGGAATTTAGTGAGCAGCCACTTCTGTTTAGGGCGCAGTCTATCTGCAAGTGTGTCCCACTTCAAACTTTCTATGAGATTTGTAACGCTCTCGCGATGGCTAAATGTAACAGTTACGAATCTTGCCGCTCTTCTTTGGACCTTCTCAATCTCTTGAGTCAGACCCAACTGGTAAGAGTCCCCTACAGACGAACAATACTCCAAGACTGGACGAACAAACGTATTGTGAGCTATTTCTTTTGTTGAAGGACTGCATCGCTTTAGGATTCTACCAATAAACCGCAATCTAGAGTTAGCCTTACTCGTTACTTGTGTAATCTGATCATTCCAATTGAGATCATTAGGAATAGTCACACCCAGATACTTGACGGACGTCACCGCTTCCAAAGACTGGGCATTTATTTTGTACTCGTACATTAATGGGGATTTTCGGCTTGTTATACGCAGTAGGTTGCACTTACTAATATTGAGAGATAACTTCCAGTCATTACACCACGCATTTATTTTCTGCAAATCCTCATTGATTTGTTCACAACTTTCGTGTGATAATACTTTCCTGTAGACTACAGCATCATCGGCAAACAGTCTCAGGCCGCTGTCAATACCATCAACCAGATCGTTTATGTAAACCGTAAAAAGCAGAGGACCACTTCCTTGTTTAGGTTCGACTGTGCGATTTTCATAGCGCTGGAGAATTTACTAGCTGACGTGTAGCACCCTAGCAACATCTCACTCTGTGGGTGTTTCCACGACTTGCTAAGCCGCTACACGAAGTCAATTGGAACTTTCTAAACGAAATAGCTCAGCCTAAGTGCGACTTCCTCCGGACACTCTCACAAAGGCAGCCGGCTGCACACAACTCGCGACTACCAAGCGGGATTCAGGAAGGGAAGAGATAGAACAGAGGGGCCTTAAAAAACAAAAAGACAGTAATAACCTTCGTGGACTTAACAAAGGCATATGACTCCATCGACAGACAGACTCTTGTTAGGATCCTGAAGAACAGAGGACTTGATGGAACTACACAAGAACTCATAAAAGAAATTCTGACAGATACAAAAGCAAGAGTGAGATTCAGAGGAGCACTGTCAGAAGAATTTGAGATCAAGACTGGTGTTGAACAGGGAGATGGATTGTCACCATTGTTGTTCAATATAGCACTGGACGAAGTGATAAGGCAGTGGAGAGCAATAAACGAGGAAATGGGAATACCAAAGACCCATGTGGGGGACGAAAAGAACAACAGGGCACAAGTGGACTGCCAAGCCTTTGCAGATGACATAGCAATAGTAAGGGAGACGGAAGACGACGCAAAGACACAACTCGACAACTTAAGTGAGGTAGCCAGAAAGATGGGACTGAGGATCGCCTACAACAAGACAAAGACATTAAACACCACTGCAAACTAGGAAACACCGGAAGACACTGTGCAAATGGTGGACAAATTTAAATACCTGGGAGAATTTATAACAGGAAGGAACAGGAGCAAGGAGGGAATAACAGAGAGGATAAAAAAGATGAGGTCCGCCTTCTGCATGACGAGAGAGGTATACAATAAAAAGAATATATCTACAGAGGCAAAGATAAGCCACAACAAGGCAACAGTGAGGAATGCAGTATTATATGCTGCTGAGACGATGACACTAGGAAGAAATGGGGCAGAACAACTAGAGAAAGAAGAGAGGAAAATACTGAGAAAAATACTAGGTCCCAAAAGAGGTGGAGAGAGGTCGATGCGAACACCTAGGGAAGAATTTTACCGGAACATGAGAACAATATCCGAGGAAATCAGACTCAAAAGGGCAAGGTTTGCTGGGCATGTAGTTAGGATGAGTATGGACAGAATGACGAAGAGAGTGTGGGAAACAACAGGGAGGACAAGGAGAAAGACAGGAACCAAGTGGATTGTTGAACTTCGGAAGGACTGGTTGGAATTGGGGATCAAGGTCGAAGGAAAGGAAAATTGGAGGATAATATACACCGACAAATATGCTGGAGATCTATGACAGAGGAGAATACAGGAAAAGATTAGAATGTCACCAGTGGAGCCGTCAGGAGAAATGGACACTGAAGATCTCGGAAGAAAATCGGGAGAGAAGAAGAGAAAGAATGAAGAGGTTCTGGGAGAAGAAGAGGAAAATGCAGTCCACGAAGGGGCTACCCGTGGTCCTACAGAGGCCGTAACGCAAGAAGAAGAAGAAGAACTCGTCTCCACATTCTGTAGATTGTTACCTTCTAAATAACCGAGGCACCAGGAGGTGGTATCCCATATAATAGCAAAACTGAGGTATTACAACAGTTTCTGCCGTGCGATGCAATTTAGGTTAGTCAACCTCCGCTCGGATAGCCAGATATCGCGACCGGGACGGAAACCGCCGTTATCGCAGCGCGCAGGTATTCCGAGGCTCGGCTCGTAAATTAGAGGCGCGTGTCTGCTGAGAGGGAGGGTAAATATTTGTGAGGTAGTTGGGCGGTGTGGTGTGTGGTGTGATGCGTGCCGGCGTGGGCGGCGCCAGTGTCGGCGATAGGCGCCAGGACGCGGCTACCTGCCGCGTATCGTATCGTATCGTATCGGGAACCGGGCCGCGCAAACACGCCTCCCACAGCTCACACAAAGCCGCCTGCGCGGTGGGTGGCCTGCTTCCGGATGACCGCCTCCTCCAGCAACTGCAACTGCTCGCACGACTACATCCCTCTTCTCTACTCTCGAGCCTGTTTACAACTCCAATCACAGCATCTGCACTGATCAGCCAGAACATTATAACCACCTACCTCCTATCTACTCTCCTGGAAATGGAAAAAAGAACACATTGACACCGGTGTGTCAGACCCACCATACTTGCTCCGGACACAGCGAGAGGGCTGCACAAGCAATTATCACACGCACGGCACAGCGGACACACCAGGAACCGCGGTGTTGGCCGTCGAATGGCGCTAGCTGCGCAGCATTTGTGCACCGCCGCCGTCAGTGTCAGCCAGTTTGCCGTGGCATACGGAGCTCCATCGCAGTCTTTAACACTGGTAGCATGCCGCGACAGCGTGGACGTGAACCGTATGTGCAGTTGACGGACTTTGAGCGAGAGCGTATAGTGGGCATGCGGGAGGCCGGGTGGACGTACCGCCGAATTGCTCAACACGTGGGGCGTGAGGTCTCCACTCTCCACAGTACATCGATGTTGTCGCCAGTGGTCGGCGGAAGGTGCACGTGCCCGTCGACCTGGGACCGGACCGCAGCGACGCACGAATGCACGCCAAGACCGTAGGATCCTACGCAGTGCCGTAGGGGACCGCACCGCCACTTCCCAGCAAATTAGGGACACTGTTGCTCCTGGGGTATCGGCGAGGACCATTCGCAACCGTCTCCATGAAGCTGGGCTACGGTCCCGCACACCGTTAGGCCGTCTTCCGCTCACGCCCCAACATCGTGCAGCCCGCCTCCAGTGGTGTCGCGACAGGCGTGAATGGAGGGACGAATGGAGACGTGTCGTCTTCAGCGATGAGAGTCGCTTCTGCCTTGGTGCCAATGATGGTCGTATGCGTCTTTGGCGCTGTGCAGGTGAGCGCCACAATCAGGACTGCATACGACCGAGGCACACAGGGCCAACACCCGGCATCATGGTGTGGGGAGCGATCTCCTACACTGGCCGTACACCACTGGTGATCGTCGAGGGGACACTGAATAGTGCACGGTACATCCAAACCGTCATCGAACCCATCGTTCTACCATTCCTAGATCGGCAAGGGAACTTGCTGTTCCAACAGGACAATGCACGTCCGCATGTATCCCGTGCCACCCAACGTGCTCTAGAAGGTGTAAGTCAACTACCCTGGCCAGCAAGATCTCCGGATCTGTCCCCCATTGAGCATGTTTGGGACTGGATGAAGCGTCGTCTCACGCGGTCTGCACGTCCAGCACGAACGCTGGTCCAACTGAGGCGCCAGGTGGAAATGGCATGGCAAGCCGTTCCACAGGACTACATCCAGCATCTCTACGATCGTCTCCATGGGAGAATAGCAGCCTGCATTGCTGCGAAAGGTGGATATACACTGTACTAGTGCCGACATTGTGCATGCTCTGTTGCCTGTGTCTATGTGCCTGTGGTTCTGTCAGTGTGATCATGTGATGTATCTGACCCCAGGAATGTGTCAATAAAGTTTCCCCTTCCTGGGACAATGAATTCACGGTGTTCTTATTTCAATTTCCAGGAGTGTATATAAACCCGTCCACGCGATAGCAGCGTCGCGTGGCGAGGAATGACTGCTAGTGAGACACACGCACGGTGCAAGTACGACGGTTGTTCAGAAAGGAAGTTCCGATGGGTCGCGAAATGGAAACCACAGTGGAAACCAGAAACGTTTTATTTGCAACAGTTAGGTACACCTTCCACATACTTCTCTACATAGTCGCCGCCTGTAATATATCTGGCTTAGTCAGCCATCATATTAGGCTCCAAGAAGCTGTTCCCAGAGCAGTGGAGATGCAAGATGACGAAATGTGGTGTGAGGTACCTGTGACAGATGTTAGATTCGGTACCATTCCCGTGAGAAAGACCGCCTACATAATGCTACTGCTCTGTGATTGACTGCTGTGTTCGGAGCAAGGGCGCCAAAACGTTAAAGTATATTATCATTATTAGTTAAACTACTCATTGGAATGACTTCACTTTTTAATATAAATATCTCTCAATAGCTGAGTATCAATCAGTCATTTTAGAATTATTAAAAACAATTTAAATCAAAAACAAAAGACTGACGAAATTGCAGACGAAGCACGTCGGAAGCGTTTGGGTCACGCCTTTTCTGGAATGGCGCGCGAAGTGTTTCGGGCTGTTCGTCACTCTGGATTAGGCAGTCGAGAAGAACAGACAGTATAGATCTTATGATAACACTAAAAGGGCCACACCAGCTGCAAGTTTTTGCGTGAGACTATACGCGTGTCTGTTACGTAGCAAACATTAAAAAAAAAGCCCCACCAAGAAAAGTATAACGTTTTTTCATTGGCTAGACAGAATTTTTGTAGGCGGAGCTTAAGGTTAACATTGAGACGCTGATCGGTCAGTTGAAAACACAGCCAGATACCTTTTTCTTAAACCAACTTCGGTAAACAATAATAAGGACAAGTTTGAGGGAGTTGTTACCGAGACGGCGAGGTGTGTGGAGCTGCGCCGCCAGCCGCCCCTGACGCTGCCTAACCACCGACAAGGTAATGAACGCACGCGATGACGCATGAGAGCGCATCAGGCTTCACTCAGGACCGCAGAAGTCTCATCTGTTACATACCCTTTTTATGCAATACTTGTGTCGATCGTCAATTAAACCTCGTGGTATTTACATTTGCTACTTGAAGTTAATATCTGAAACGCTATGATTTTTCTGTTATATAATTATTGAGAAGCTACATCAGCCACTGTAATTTACGATAAGTTAAATAAGTAATTAAAGATAATTGAGGGTCACTGTAGACCATTTTTGATAGTTGTCTCTTTTATGAAACTTAATTTAAACCTAGATATAGGTGTGATATGACATAGGTCATCCTTCGATCCATTATAAAACTTGGAAACCCATTCAGGGAATATTCGTTCACATTTTTGTTGAACGCAATTGGTTTTTATCATCCTGTATTAAAATATTTCCTTTTATCAATAGTACAATTTATAAACAATGTTTTGTGAGTAGAATAAAAATTCCAATGGCAAACTTAACTGCTTTTTCGACGTTATTTTACCAGCTAACTAAAAATAGTAAAGCCTTGAACCCCTTCCACTAAATTTAGTTAGTATTAAGATTCTTTTACAGAGAGTGCAGTGGAGCCGACGCTGAAATCATTAAGTTGGTTGGTTGTTTGTTTGGGGGAAGAGACCAAACAGCGAGGTTATCAGTCTCATAGGATTAGGGAAGGATGGGGAAGGAATTCGGCCGTGCCCTCTCAAAGGAACCATCCCAGCATTTGCCTGGAGAGATTTAGGGAAATCACGGAAAACCTAAATCAGGATGGCCGGACGCGGGATTGAACCGTCGTCCTTCCGAGTGCGAGTCCAGTGTGCTAACCACTGCGCCACCTCGGTCGGTCGAAATCATTAAGTATTTGATTACATCATCGCTAGTCTCACTGAACTCTTCTGAACTCTACATGTCATGTGTGGTCTGGCGTCTCCTTTCCAGCAACAGGTCCCAGGTTCAAACTAGTCCATTCCCTAAAAAACACGCTCAGAGCGCCTTCGCGCGAAAGTGGTAGGGAGCCAGACTTAGAACAGACAGACACCACGCAGTATGTTAGACCCTACGCATCTTTACGTGCTCACTGTTCACTCAAAACTGAAAAGAGCGACGCGACATGATCGACGGGCATACTAGAGACACTGCCCGACACATTTGTGCGAAGCTTTACCGTATTTTCCCAGTGGTTTCCATTTCGCGACCGATCGGAACTTACTTTCTGGACAACCCTCGAAGTATCTGCGAGCGCGATGCCCGTGTGTAGAAGAGGGAAGGTGTGCGATATATCTGGGTTTGACCGAGGGCACATTGTGATGGTCTGGAGGATCGGTAAGAGCACGACTTGTCAGGTGCTCGAGGAGTGCTGTGGTTAAGTGTCTTCAACAAGGTGAAACCACGTCCAGACGCCGTGGGGTTGGGCGGCCAACCCTCATTACAGATGTCGGACGTCGTAGGCTGGGCAGACTGGTAAAACACGACAGGCGGAGAACTGTGGCGAAACTAACTTCGCACTTTAATGCTGGGCAGAGTACGACAGATCTCCGAAGCCGACGACCCATGCATCTGCCAATATTAACACCACGACATCAGCAACTACGATTGAAATTGGCATGTGACCGTCGACACTGGACGTTGGCGCAGTGGCAAGTGTTGCATAGTCTGATGAATCCCAATACCGTCTTCATCCTGCCGATGGGTAGGCGTGAATCCGTCGTCTTCCAAGGGCGAACAGTTCACTGACACCTGTACTGCAAGACGGAAGCAAGCTGGTGGCGGCTCCATTATGCTCTGGGGAACATTCGCGTGGGCATCCATGGGTGAAGTGAACCTCGTGCGAGGCATTATGACGGCCTAGAAATATCGTACACTCGCTGCAGACCATGTATACCCCTTCATGACAATCACGTTTCCCGTTGGCACTGACATTTTTCAGCAAGACAATGCGCCATGTCACACAGCGAGGCGCGAGACGGAGTTTTTCGAGGAACACAGTGGCGTGTTTCAATTGATTTGTTCCCCACCCCCCACCGTCACCAGATCTGAACACATGTGGGGTGTGTTTGAACGTGGCGTGAGAGCTCGCTGGCCCCATCCCCGGAATTTACGGGAATTCGGTACCCTGTGTGTGCAGATGTGGTGCCAACTCCCTCAAACGAACTACCAAGGCCTCATCGCTTCCATACCACGACGTGGCGCTGGTGTTACCTGAGCCAAAGGTGGACATACCAGCTATTGCGTAGGTGGTCACAATGTTCTGGCTGATCAGTGTATATTTACCCTGTAACTAAAAAGTAAACCCTCCGATCACGCTGTGATGAACGTTGTGTAGCGACTGCCCACCGTGTCACCCTCTGTTAAATGCGGTATGGAGGGACACTGGGCCAGCACACCACTCTCCCGGACGTTATCGGCTTTCCAGACATAGCGGCCATCAGGGGGCTGAAAGGACTCTGTTCCAGTTTTCCCTTCAGAGTATGCTACTACGATAGGTCCATATTTAGGAAGTAAATACAACCGCTCGCTTGACGAAAGATCCGTACCTAAATATTAGATAGTTCCACTGATCACACTAATACTCGAGAAATGAAATTGGAGCAAGCAGACGAATTACAAACCCATTTCACTGATGTTGATTTGTAGTAGAATTTTGGAACATATACTGTGTCCGAACGTTACGAATTCCCTCGAAGATTGAATTATAGTCAGCACGGATTCAGATTCTTGTGAAACACAGCTGACTCTTATTATCTACACGACGTAATGAGTACTATAGACTGGGGGATCCCAAATTGATTCCATATTTCTAGATTTCGAGAAGGCTTTTGACACAGTTCCTCACAAGAGACTTCTAATCAAATTGTGTGCCTAGGAGGTACTGTCTCAGTTGTGCGACTCGATTGGCGATTCCGCATCAGGTAGGTCGCAGTTCGTACTAATCGACGGGAAGTCATATCCAACAAAACAGAAGTGGTATCTGGTGTTCTTCAAGGAAATGGTATACGCTTTCTGGTATTTCTAATTTATAAAAAAATGTTGGTGACAATCTGAGCAGGCGTCTTAGATTGTTTGAAGATGATGCTTCATTTACCATCTAGTAAAGTCAAATTAAATTAGTTCCATTCTATAGTGGATCTAGTAAAGTCACCAGAAAATCAAAACCAATTGCAAAATAATTTCGACAAGATATCTGTATTCTGAGAAAAGTGGCAATTGAGTCTAAATAAAGAAAAGTGTGAGGACATCCATATGAGTGCTAAAAAGAATCCGTTACTTTATACAAATCTAAAGGCTGTCAATTCAACTGAATACATAGACATCATAGTTATGAACAACTTAAAATGGAACGATCACGTATAATGTTGTGGCGAAGACAAACGAAAGACTGCGCTTTATTGGCAGAACACATAGAAGATGCAACAAGTCTACCAAAGAGACTGTCTATGCTACTCTTGTTCGTCATCTGCCAGAGTACTGCTGTGCCGTATGGGCTCATTACCAAGTATAGTGGGAGTATAACGAAAAAGTACAAAGAAGGGCAGCTCGTTATGTATCATCGCGAAATAGAGGTGAAAATAATACGCGAGTTGGTGTGGCAATCGTTAAAACGAAGGGATTTTTCGTTGCGGCGAGATCTTTCCACGAAATTTCAACCACCAGCTTTCTCCTGTAAGAACGAAAATATTTTACAGACTCGGGCCTACATAGCGAGAAATGATCTTCGTAATAAAATAAGAGAAATAAGAGCTTGTACGGAGAGATGTAAGTGCCTATTTTTCGCAAGCGCTGTTCGAGAGTGGGACGACAGAGAAATAATCTGAGGGTTGTTCAATGAAGCTCTGCCAGGTAGTTAAGTGTGAACTGCAGAGTAGTCATGTAGATGTGGATGATACCATGTGGCCTCAATTCTGCACCAGACTTCATCACTCGTACTGGCCGGCGGGTGGAGGCGTGCCTGTCTCTCGACAGTTAGTGATCATATACCTTAAATGGAGTAGAGATCTGCAGGACGTGGTGTTCAGAGGATCAATCGAACGCTCTCTGTATGGAAACACATCAGGAAACTTTAGATAACATGCAATCTTCCGTTATCTTGTTGAAAGATAATGCCACGGAGATTTTGAAGGTGGGGCGCAGAGATCGGCCTTAACATGTGAGAAGTTAAACAGCTGCTGCCAAAATTACCGGCTATATGAGGTGATCGTGTTGTGTAGCAAATGGCGCAACGTACAACCAAGCCAGGTGCTACGCTCGTTTCACGGTAACGAAGGCAATCTGACAACGTTTTTTTTTTTCATCGGAGCCTCCACACACGCATACGTCAATAATGATCCTGTATGCAAGGCCAGGACCCGTCCGAAAAGTCGACTTGTTGCCACTGTTGTGTCCAGTGTTGTCGTTGCGTGTACCGCTGACGACCTGTGTCTCTTCTGTCACGTCAAGGGAAGCCGCAAGAATGGTCGCCGTCCCGATAGTCCGTTGTGCTTCAGGCGTCGCTCTGCCCGTATATATGCTTATCGTACAGGAAACAAACCTATTTCCTGACAGAGTATACGACGTCGCTGTACGGTTCTGCCCATTAAGAGAACAATGTATCCGTCCTCTCGGGCGCTAGACGCGTGGAGCAGTTGTTATCCTTCATGGCATTTTTTTTTTTTTTTTAAAGCCGTCAGTCTTCTGATTGGTTTGAAGCAGCCCGCCACGAATTCCTCTCCTGTGCCAGCCTCTTCATCCCAGAGTAGCACTTCAAGCCTTGCTCTACAGCTTTTGCCCTCTACAGCTCCCTCTAGTACCACAGAAGTCATTCCCTGATATCTTAGCAGATGTCCTACCATCCTGTCCCTTCTGCTTGTAGAGTTTTCCACATATTCCTTTCCACTCTGATTCTGCGCAGAACCTCCTTAGTCCTTTCCTCAAAAAATGGTTCAAATGGCTCTGAGCACTATGGGACTTAACATATTAAGTCATCAGTCCCCTAGAACTTAGAACTACTTAAACCTAACTAACCTAAGGACATCACACACATCCATGCCCGAGGCAGGATTCGAACCTGCGACCGTAGCGGACGCGGTTCCAGACTGAAGCGTCTAGAACCGCTCGGCCACACCGGCCGGCTTACTTCAAATGCTTAGTGGAATCGTACTGCACGTGGGCCATTGAAGGACAAATGTAACCTTCCTAAGACAATTTCTCATATGTTTATTACTGTAAATTTGTTTTCAAGTATTTTGATCCCACAGTCATTCCTGAAAATTAACATATTTTCCTTGGATGTCCCTATGAGCATATGTATTCATACTTAGATCGGTAGATCACGCGTGTACAACTCATCAGACACAATCAGCCTTCAGCAAAATCGTTTTAGAAATACGCTACCACCAGGAGAAATATTTTGAAATTCTTCGAATGCATCTAACAACATGTACGAGGTGGGTCTGTACTGCTGAGATCTTCGAGAATTCATGCTGATTCTGAAAATGTTCAGAATTATCATTTTACTTCGTGTTCCTCATGAATAAGTTTTAGACCACACACGGTGAGGATTTACAACCTCTCTGAAGGTAACCTCTCAATAAGAAAGGGTGCAAAAACACTTGAAGATGACATCAGGAGATTAGACTGTATTGATTATAAAGTTGCATTCACTGGAGTTCATATTCAAACGGTTCTTAAATTGCACGTTGCTCTACGAACACCTTTCCTACTTCTGAGTACTTCAATCAAGTAGCAGTCAGATCGCGCTACTTTTCTTTCATGGGTCAGTTTTTGTTATGAAAAGGGGAGTAGTTTCTGGCATCTTCGCTGAGGCCATGCCCGTTATGTACCCAGTTTTGTTAGAAAAAAATAAAAACCGCAAGTAAGTAGGACGCTTTCGTTCTGCGTCATGAAAATGCCATTTGTCATACAGCAAGTCAAGCTACTGATAATTTGAAGGAGAAAAGCATGTCCGTATTCAGCTGATTTACCTCTTACTGACTTCTTTTTACTCTCTTATATCAAACAATAACTGCTTCGCCACTGAAGTAATAAAATGATTTGCAACAAAAAAAAAGAAAGTTCCTTTTTTTAAATGTTTTTGTAAAAGCTTAAAATGAGGTCTTCCCATCTTTTAATTTTTCGTCAAGACATGGCCTTTCGCTTGTATTTATGAACCGAAGACGATAAGGGGTCTGTATGTACACACAACTACCTCTCAACCCGACTATTACGTGAAAGCGATGAACATTAGTTTCGCTATCTCGGGCGAAGAATCTCATAACTATTGTACTTACTGCACGGGGCGTGGCCGCTGCCTTCGGAGTCACGATGAAACGTGAACCGCCGCTGTCTGCTGAATGCCACGCCTGCCGATACTGTGAAATTATGACTGTCACTGGCAAACTGTAATTATATGATTAATTATGCGGTAGCAACTTCCGTCCATAAGTACTAATACGCCAAGGACGCTACACATTTATGTCTCGTTTGCCATCAATTACCGATTCAAATACCCCTCTTTCTCTTTCCTTTTGCGCTGTTATTGACACTGCCAGCTCATAAATTCGCCGACTTATCGCTTTTTAAAAGGAGGCACTGATTTAAATGCCACATTAATCTCTACCGGTTCTAATCTGCAATCGATACGTCACGCGTCATGCTCGGTGTAGGAAGCAGTGTGGGAAGGCGCAGAAATCCAGCTTTACTGCGCAGCACGCATTCTCGCCCACAGCGTTTTCCTGTTTATTGTCACAAGTCGAGGTCATCATATACTGATGTCATCCGCCTGGGACAGTCGAGGGTCAATACACAATTCAGAGAATCGCTGACAACAGGAACACAATGAGAACCTAAATCACGCCTAGGCTTTTGTTTTATTTTGAAAGAAATACTTTATTTCATCATTAGCGATTAGCTAATTTCAGCCGCTTTGGGCTTATCATGCCACATAACAAAATTTTTGGATCAATATAGCTGCAAAATACCGGAGATAATTATAAATAATGAAATAAAGTGTTTGCTTCATAATTAAGTGTGTATTCATATTAAACTAACTGCCTATAAAGGAAAATGATTTATTTTAAGAAATTAGAACGAAGGATGAGCAGAAACTAAGGTTAAAAAGCCTGCGATGAAATATGTACATTTCATTTCAAACAATCAACGCAGACAAATTGTAGTAAATAAATTATTTTTCGACGTACTCTCCATGTTGTTGTTGTGGTCTTCAGTCCTGAGACTGGTTTGATGCAGCTCTCCATGCTACTCTATCCTGTGCAAGCTTCTTCATCTCCCAGTACCTACTGCAGCCTACATCCTTCTGAATCTGCTTAGTGTATTCATCTCTTGGTCTCCTTCTACAATTTTTACCCTCCACGCTGCCCTCCAATACTAAATTGGTGATCCCTCGATGTATCAGAACATGTCCTACCAACCGGTCCCTTCTTCTAGTCAAGTTGCGCCACAAGCTCCTCTTCTCCCCAATTCTATTCAGTACCTCCTCATTAGTTCCGCGATCTACCCACCTAATCTTCAACATTCTTCTGTAGCACCACATTTCAAAAGCTTCTATTCTCTTCTTGTCCAAACTATTTATCGTCCACGTTTCACTTCCATACATGGCTACACTCCAAACAAATACTTTCAGAAACGACTTCCTGACATTTAAATCTATACTCGATGTTAACAAATTTTTCTTCTTCAGAAACGCTTTCCTTGCCATTGCCAGTCTACATTTTATATCCTCTCTACTTCGACCATCATCAGTTATTTTGCTCCCCAAATAGCAAAACTCCTCTATTTTCGAGTACAAAAACAGTGCAGAAAAGGTCGCAATGACGACACAACACATACACTTCAATAGGAATTGTCTCAAGAATAACGTCATTCCAAATTATGTCAAGATTGACATCAAAACAAACACGACAACAACTGCGAAGAAAACACTGGAAATCGCACGAAAACTCTGGGTGAAAAATGAACTGAAAGAACTTTATATTAAGAAACAAATGTTCAACACACAGCTTTATAATGCAGAATTACAGTTGGGAAAGTTGCTTCATAGATTAGAATATGATTCCATAACCAAAAAAGTCAAAGCGTATACTGAGTTCATCGTACAGAAAACGAAAGCTACACAGAAGAAAAAACTAGCCAATCTTATAAAGCAACAATTACCTCCCAAACCGAACCAAAACAGCTAGAAGAAACACACATTCTACACACCTTTCCTCAACAACATGAACATAATATTCAAAAATGGTTCAAATGGCTCTGAGCACTATGGGACTCAACTGCTGTGGTCATCAGTCCCCTAGAACTTAGAGCTACTTAAACCTAACTAACCTAAGGACATCACACACACCCATGCCCGAGGCAGGATTCGAACCTGCGACATAATATTCACTGCAGAAGAAGAGTCACTACTCAGCAAAGGCTTAAAACACAATGTTCAAGCTCCACTGGATCAAAAGAACCAAGAAAAGCTCATCACTTGTGTCACACAGATCTCGACCATCGCCTTTAAGAAGCAAACTGACAGAATATCAGCCTGCCACAAAATTAACGAAATCATTGAAAAGGAAATTGCAAAACCATTCCCAGCATACAAGAAAAGAGAAGAAGCCCTTACAAGTACCATTAAGACTAAATTAAACGTGAATAATGCAATAATTGTAAAAGCTGACAAGGGCAACACAACTGTTGTAATGGACAGAACAACATACACAGAAAAAACTTGAGACTTCTTCCAAACCAGCAACATAACTGAAATACATAACGATCCAACAGCCAGAATACAAAAGGAGATTAAACACATTTCAAACAACATTAACTTTCTACTCACCATCCAAGAAGCAAGAAACATTGTAACAATGAGCCCACAAGCACCTTGCCTTAGATCACAACCAAAGATCCACAAAAATGGGACCCCCATCAGGCCCATAGTGAACTGTAGGAACAGCCCAACAGTCAAGCTCAATAAAATGCTCTTCAGAATTCTCAAACAAGCATACACATTCAATAATGAGAGAACACTTAAAAACACAACAGAATTCACACAATATGTCAGAAACATACAAGTACCTGATGAAGCCACACTTGCCTCATTTGACATACAAAACCTTTATTCCTGTGTGCCAATAGATCCCACACTACAGATAATTAATGCAAACCTACATAAACACAAAAAAATCCCTTCAACTCACATTAATGAACTAATGGACCTGCTTGAATTCACACTTTCAAACAACTGTTTTAAATTTAACAATAAAATCTACAAACAAACAGATGGTCTGGCAATGGGCTCAAATCTTTCTGGATTGCTAGCAGAAATATTTATAAGTAACCTAGAAGACAAAATCCTGAATTCCAATCACCACCTCCTCAAAAATATCATCTACTACTACAGATATGTTGATGATACCATCATTTTAATCAAAGGCACTAAAGATGACATCAGTGAGTTGAATCAGTTTTTCAACAACTCCCATGAAAACATAAAATACCACAACACATACCACAATCCACAACTCCTCTTGCCACCCCGCAGCACACAAAATGGCAGCATTCCGGTACATGATTAATAGAGCTATCCAACTACCACTCTCCGAAGATAAATGTGATAAAGAAATTGAAATAATAAAACAAACAGCTATCGAAAATGGTTATAACAGCTCCATAGTAGACACCCTAAAACAATCAATAGTGACAAAGCAATCACAACACAAAAAAACAAACAGAAAATAACATCTTCCATACAATTCCCTTTCTGGGTAACATTTCATACCAGATCGCCAATGTCTCCAAACGAAAAGCCATAAGCATATCCTTTACAACAGACAACAAGATTGGACAGAAGTTACCCCACAACATCGGCACACGAAACCCACTTCATCACACAGGTGTGTACAAAATTGAATGTTTGGACTGTGACTGCTTCTACATAGGCCAGACAAGTAGATCATTTGAGATTACGTTCAAGGAACACTGGCAGCACTAAAAAACAAAAAATACCACACATCAGCAATAGCTACGCACCTGCATGATACAAAATACCATGTTGACAACACAAGTATTAGCGTTCTACACATCCAGCCAAAAGGCAGAAAACTAGACATCCTTGAAACACTCTAAATATACAAACACCAAATGAAACAACCAGAATCCATCTTAAATGACAAAAATGACAATATTTACAATAGTATCATCTCTGTTTTCAGCAACCGCCTACACTCTTAAAAATGCACTCACATTCACACTCGCACACACACACACACACACACACACACACCTAATTTTTACCATAAATATTGACAGCTGCCAAGAGCACAAGAGTTTGACCTCATTCACAGATAATTCATCACACCAACAGCTTGTACCCCTTGTCAGCTTAAAACTGTATGTACATCAACTACTGGCACAAATGTATATCTATCTGCATATTTTATAGCATTAACCAATGTATTACCCCAACCTTTAGGCAGCTAATATATGCAACATGTAATCTTAAAGACTCCTTGCCATGTAAATGTTTGCCCTCATATAATCACTCTTTCCTCTGTTCTCCTTCTGCCTCCAGCCCCTCACATCTGTTTATTGATCCGAATCAAAGAGTGTCATCTATGTATGATTTTACTGCTGTAGCCAATATGATCATTGTAATTTAAGTCTGCAACATTTCACCTAACTGTTATCAACAAGTACGAAGTTTAAGCCATTTTAACATTTCACCTGATTGTATAAACGAGTACGAATGTTCAGCTGTTTTAACTTGTCAAAATTGGATTTATATACCACCTGAAGTACACACACACACATATATTCGACACCTCAAAACAAACACCTCCAAATGCTTAAAACAATTATTCTGTAATAATGATGTTACGATGTATATTCTTTGCACTTTGCGATTATGTCTTTTCTTCTGCTATACGAACCTTGCACCCAGCTGATTCCAGACGCCATATTTGTTTACAAATGTGGCAGTATACATGTGATGTGTTACGACAGCAAAAGGAACCTGTGACCACTGACGGTACTCTAGTTTACTTATTTAATGTTTACCATTAGATATCAGTTTAATTTTTTGTCAAAAGTAATCCTAAACCATATTCCGAAATAATGTCTTGTTTCTCCACTAGGCAGTGCCACAAGTTCCTCCAAAAATCGTAACACAACACACACACAAATGTAATACTTACTAAAGTAAATCCACCTGATGATGGAGGTTTAAACCTTCGAAACGCGTCGTGGAAATAAATAAAACGGTGACTGCTAACATTGAACTTGTTGTTTCATTTAATACTTTAAGTGTCTCATTTCCTAATCTAATTCCCTCAGCATCACCCGACTTAATTCGACTACATTCCATTATCCTCGTTTTGCTTTTGTTGATGTTCATCTTATACCCTCCTTTCAAGATACTGTCCATTCCGTTCAACTGCTCTTCCAAGTCCTTTGCTATCTCTGACAGAATTACCCCTCCGTTGTGCTTGCACCTACGGTACGGCTATCTGTATCGTTGAGGCACGCAAGCCTCCCCACCAACGGCAAGGTCCATGGTTCATAGGGGGGGGGGGGGGGGGGGGATGTACTTGAGGACAGTATTATGGAAATGGAAGAGGATGTAGATGAAGATGAAGTGGGAGATATGATACTGCTTGTGTGCTCCATATCAGTTTAAATACCTGTCATATTGTGGGATGAGTTTGAACATACTCTCCTGGTAAAAACCCTGTCCTTGCGCGTTTGGCCACATTGTCGCGAAGGGTTTCACCTCCTTGTCTGAAGAGAATCGTTGGACTCCTACGTCCTCATTCAAGTGAGGAAAAGGTGGAAAAGGTGAAAGTCGCTTGGAACAAGGTCCGCGCTGTAGGAAGGGTGGCCGGTGAGAAGTCCTGGCCAGTTCCTCCGGATGCCTTCACACAGTTGTGTCAAGCTCTCGCAGTCACTGTCTTCCCTCTTTCCAACAACTTGACAAGTATGACACCCGCGCTGTCTCTAAACATTGTAACCGTCATCTTCCCGGCAAATGGAGTCACCTTAAACATCTCCGGCTTTGTAAGGAGAGTGTTTCCACTCCACTGCTGGAGGTGTAGTGATGGGCCCATGTTTCGCCACCCGTGACAGTGCACTCCGTTTTCAGGCCACGAGTGGCCTGCCGGGACCATCCGACCGCCATGTCATCCTCGGTTGAGGATGCGAATAGGAGGGGCGTAGGGTCAGCACACCGCTCTCCCGGTCGTAAGATGGTATTCTTGACCGAAGCCGCTACTATTCGGTCGAGTAGCTCCTCAATTGGCATCACGAGGCTGAGTGCACCCCGAAAAATGGCAACAGCGCATGGCGGCCTGGATGGTCACCCATCCAAGTGCCGACCACGCCTGGTAGCACTTAACTTCGATGATCTCACGGGAACCAGTGTATTCACTGCGGCAAGGCCCATTCAGATAGTGAAGGGAGACGAAAATTTAATAGTCATGGGTGACTGGAATTCGACAGTAGGAAAAGGAAGAGAAGGAAACGTAGTAGGTGAATATGGAATGGGGCTAAGGAATGAAAGAGGAAGCCGCCTGGCAGAATTCTGCCCAAAGCATTACTTAATCATAGCTAACACTTGGTTCAAGAATCATGAAAGAATGTTGATACATGGAAGAAGCCTGGAAATACTGGAAGGTTTCAGATAGATGATATAATGGTAAGACAGAGATTTAGGAACCAGGTTTTAAATTGTAAGACATTTCCAGGGGCAGATGTGGACTCTTGACCACAATCTATTGGTAATGAACTGTAGATTAAAACTGAAGAAACTGAAAAAGATGGGAATTTAAGGAGATGGGACCTGGATAAACTGACAGAACCAGAGGTTGTAGAAAGTTTCAGGGAGAGCATTAGGGAACAATTGACAAGAATGGGGGAAAGAAATACAGTAGAAGAAGAATGGATAGCTTTGAGAGATGGAACAGTGAAGGCAACTGAGGATCAAGTAGCCTTTTTCCGACCCGTGACAGTGCGGCGAAGAAAACCGTTTCCTTCTGTGTATATCTGTTGTGAAAGTTACAGACTTGCCCCCATGGGCTTCCCCTTGTTTTGGTTGGGCAGATTTCGTGGAACTCATCGGGAACAAACTTTTGGTATTGCAGAAGATTGTGAACTATGTGAACGCTTCCGAACGACAGTCCCAATTCTACCGCCATATTCCGTAAAGTCATCCTCCTGCTGTCCTGAACCAGCTCCTCCCCGCGAGTTGTGTTCAAATCCGTTGCCGTGCTCGGTCGGCCAGTGCGATCCTCGTCGGAGACGTTTTCTCTACCGGCCGCATATACTTTCGTCTCCATTTTGCGTCATACTGACGAGGCATAACAGTCTTCCCGTAAGCCTGTAACAGCTGCCGGTAAATTCTAGCCACGCTTACGTGTTTAGCCCACAGAAATCGAGTAACTGAACAGATTTCTTGGCGAGACTAGTTTTCCAAATGAGTCGCCATTTGTGTTTACCTACAACTTCCGTTGTAGGAGGCGGGTGGCTGAAACTCTTCACAGCTGAGAGCCGCATACATTAGTTACCGCACGCAGTTAAATTCTCTACAACAGACTCAACTCCAGTAATGTCGGCCTGCTGTGGACCCATGCGCAAAGAAGACTGTTGTAACTAAACCGTTTCTGATTAGTGCAGTCATCTCACTGTCGTTTCTCTTGACTTGCCTCTCGTATTCCGACTGTGCAGTATCTCTCACGACTGACCAACAGAAATCTGCCAGCTTAACCTTCTCCATCTGCCTTGGCAGCGTTCTCTCTGCCTCGCCAGCTGAGTGGTCCAGCGTCTCGTCACATCCCATTCGCGTCCGCAGCCAGGATCCACGCACTCCTAAGCCGTCCTCACACGGGACGCGTTTCTCTTTGCTAAACATGCCAGACGTGGCCTACATCGTGATTGGTACACGCTTAGAAACTAGCTGGTGCGTCACACGGAACGTGAAGTGCTCCTCCTCATAATCCACGACCGCAGCGCTCTCAAACGGCGGTAGTCCGCTGCATCTGGCTCGAAAATCACCAAGTATGTTTACGAAAATGGAAGCGCATAAAATTGCTCTGTTATCTCTATCAAAACGCATACTGTCCTTTTATGCTAGCCATATTGTCCTGTCTGTAGCATATGTAAATAAAAACTACAGCCGGCTGCTGTGGCAGAGTAATTCTAGGCGCTTCAGTCCGGAACCGCGCTGCTGCTACGTTCGCAGGTTAGAATACTACCTCGGGAATGGATGTGTGTGACGTCCTTAGGTTAGTTAGGTTTAAGTTGTTTTAAGTTTAGGGGACTGATGCCCTCAGATATTAAGTCCCATAGTGCTTAGAGCCATTAATAAAGAACAAAAAAAAAAAAAAAAAAAAAAGAAAAGAAAACCTACAATATTCATGAAGAGAACATAAGGCGAAAAGAAAAGTACCATTTCCACCCAGTAAAGACATCAGCATTTAAATGAGATACAAATTTAGAATAGTCTTCCACACAATATAACAATTATTCCATCATTCTCACTTTTTGGTAAAACCCTAAGGTCATTCTTACTAGATCGCTGCTTCTATTCAGTAGCGGAATGTTTAGAACTTGTGAAATACAAAGACTTTAAACAAGGAAGTGCAAAATATTCTGTTTCAAGTAGTGAGATCTCTCTCGTACTCGCATACAAAACCAAAATAATACGACTATTTATTTACTGCAATACTACTGTCAAATTTTTCAGTGCCTCGTGTAACTCTCTCTCCCTCTGTCTGTGTGTGTGTGTTCACAAAATCGAAGAAACTCACTACTAAGAGAAAGCGCTGTACATAACACTGAATATTACAGAAAATTCTTCTACTACATTACTAGAAAACGCGAGTGTGAACAGGAAAATTTTGAATATAGCAAGACGCGAACAAACTCCTTTCGACTGCGTTATCTCCGCGTCTCTGTCCACTACACTACGGCTAACATACGACCCAAGTCTTTTATCTTACGATCTCGGAAGGCCTGAAATGGCGATATATCATTAACTGACATTTAATTAAAACAAATCGCACAAATAACGTCGCGTTTTGGAGAGATCCTCGAAGTGCTGGTGTTTTGGAACAGCATGTATTCATAGGACGTAAGTTATAACATAACATCCACGAAATATGGGCTTCAACCGAAAACGACTAAATCCAGTATTGCGTCTCCCAAGTATCCTTGTGACGCAGAAGGTGATCTTGCGTTCCACTGGCAATGTTGCTTTACACGAAGCAAAAATTTAACTTGTCTTATTCAATCTTTCACACTACTGAATGCTTCGGAACGTGAAATTTCACGCTGTGAAGTCTCAAAACTTGACCAGCTAATTAGCGATATTCGTCTCGCGAGATATATTGCACGACGTGTTGCTCTGTAGACGTACGCGGATTCGTTTATTGGTGGATCACAACACGGAGAGAGTCAACACGGATAAGACGATTACTGTAGCACGTGAATTCTTCCACCACTGCAAAAATCCAACCGTCGAAAGGACCTAAACAACGGCATGTCCAGGGTGAAGTCAAAGGATACAGTGTGATTCATCGAAAGAGTCGCATATCTTCGAGAATAAACTGGCCAGAGAGACTGCAAAGTCTAGTACCTTGACAGAACGTGTCTCACCAGGTTTTGAAGATATAGTGAGGCTGGAAACCCTAATAAAGAATGAATGCGATATGGAGAGAGCCAAACAGGGATAGGACGTTTTGCTACATTAGTGAGGCACTAGTGGTGTGTCAAGGGAAGATGGTGTGTCAAGGGAAGACAGTCTTTTTTAGAAAGAAAACAAGTCGAGGAAGTCAAGCCACGTAACATCGGCCGATAATTAGAGAAGATTCATCAGCTTCCAAACAGTTAATTATTCAAGTAACATGTATCGTCCTATTTCTTCTGCTATGCCTGTGCCATCGGCTATTTCATACCCTTTTAATCACACACTTCTTCCTTGCTGTTTTTGGACGTATGTCACATGGATAAACGTAAAGAGCAGTACAGTCACGCTCGAATTCAGCTGCCTCTTTCTAAATCGCCGAAAATGAAGAGGGAGGCTCCTTACAGATCCTCACCAGCATCGGATCAATTTCAGTTGACGATGAGCTACACAAAACAAAGAATTTTACGACGTGATAGTGTTCCAGTTTAATTCTATTTGGGGACAAAGGACTCATAACAGGAACACTTTAAAAGACGACCGGAATGTGGCCTACCTTGACGCACGGAATTCCTTAGGCATACTGAAGAATTGAGCAAGCAGTAAAGGAAACAAAAGAAAAATTCGGAGTAGGTATTAAAATTCATGGACAAGAAGTAAAAACTTTGAGGTTCGCCGATGACATTGTAATTCTGTCAGAGACAGCAAAGGACTTGGAAGAGCAGTTGAACGGAATGGACAGTGTCTTGAAAGGAGGATATAAGATGAACATCAACAAAAGCAAAACGAGGATAATGGAATGTAGTCAAATTAAATCGGGTGATGCTGAGGGAATTAGATTAGGAAATGAGACACTTAAAGTAGTAAAGGAGTTTTGCTATTTGGGGAGCAAAATAACTGATGATGGTCGAAGTAGAGAGGATATAAAATGTAGACTGGCAATGGCAAGGAAATCGTTTCTGAAGAAGAGAAATTTGTTAACGTCGAGTATAGATTTAAGTGTCAGGAAGTCGTTTCTGAAAGTATTTGTATGGAGTGTAGCCATGTATGGAAGTGAAACATGGACGATAACTAGTTTGGACAAGAAGAGAATAGAAGCTTTAGAAATGTGGTGCTACAGAAGAATGCTGAAGATAAGGTGGGTAGATCACGTAACTAATGAGGAGTTATTGAATAGGATTGGGGAGAAGAGAAGTTTGTGGCACAACTTGACTAGAAGAAGGGACCGGTTGGTAGGACATGTTTTGAGGCATCAAGGGATCACAAATTTAGCATTGGAGGGCAGTGTGGAGGGTAAAAATCGTAGAGGGAGACCAAGAGATGAATACACTAAGCAGATTCAGAAGGATGTAGGTTGCAGTAGGTACTGGGAGATGAAGAAGCTTGCACAGGATAGAGTAGCATGGAGAGCTGCATCAAACCAGTCTCAGGACTGAAGACCACAACAACAACTGTAGAATACAATACATTTGATTCTACATGTATATTTAGCCGCCTGGAAACTGAGAGGTCGTGGGATAAAATCTCTGTACGACAATGAATGTTTTCAGTTCCCCTTTAATCCAGCCTCCACTTCTCAAAGATATGATGAGTCGTCTGGAACGACCCATGGTTCGGATTCCATGCCAATGTGCAGGTCCCCTTTATCCTGATGGATAACTGGAGGAGGTTAGGGATACGCAAGTCGCCATTGTCGCGTCCAATTGAATATCTAGGACCCGTCCCTTGAGCGACACGAATTATTAACTGTTTCAGACGCATTCCACACAATTTGACTGAGACTCAAAATATGGCTTTGTTGATTAGAATAAGGTAACTATCAAAAATTTGATTGAGAAAATGTAGAATCAATGTACAACATGGTAACACGAGGCGCAACATGGATATATTCGTCAGAGCTGGAAACCAACCGTTTAGCTGTTCGAAGATGAACCGGTAACAATAAAAACGCGATTCGCTCGCGGAACACTTCGAAGAAAACAATCACTTGGTTCTTTGGTTACAATGGACATGTCGTAGCAGTGCTTTAGGCGGCCGATGGAGTGATAATACCGAATGGCATACAATGGAATTTCAAAGAACAAGTTACACATTACCATGCCAAACCAAGTGATTTTATTGAATGATGCATTATACTTCAAAGTGACACATATGCGTGACAGTACAGGGTGCCCATGAAGTCCCTTTACAACTTCAAAATTTTATTACAACTGCAGTTGTTGAAATATCTTAACAAAATTCTTTTATTGTAATCACTGTTTACTAAAGTTTTTATATATACTAAAATTTTGTGTCAGATACTCTGTCGATGGAAGGTTGGTTGGTTGGTTGTTTTGGGGAAGGAGACCAGACAGCGATGTCATCGGTCTCATCGGATCAGGGAAGGACGGGGAAGGAAGTCGGCCGTGCCCTTTGAAAGGAACCATCCCGGCATTTGCCTGGAGCGATTTAGGGAAATCACGGAAAACCTAAATCAGGATGGCCGGACGCGGGATTGAACCGTCGTCCTCCCGAATGCGAGTCCAGTGTCTAACCACTGCGCCACCTTGCTCGGTCGATGGAAGGAACTGAATCTCTATAAAATGGCAACTCCTCAAGAGAAGGCACAATGTGTGTCCTGGTTTATTGCGACAAAATCGGATGTTCAGACTCAACGAAACTTCAGAACGGAATATGGAAGAGATCCACCATCGTGCCCTTCAATCTATGCATGACACATAAAATTTATGGAGACAGGGGCAGTGTCGGATAAAGGGAGGAGCGGGCGAACAAGAACATCCGAGGAAAACATCGATCGCGTATTAAACGTCTTCACTCGTTCATCTACGAAGTCCATCCGCACTGCTGCCATACAGTTGGAACTACCACGTTCAACTGTGCATAAGGTCCTCCACAAGAACTTACAGTTGTACGTTTGCAAAGTGCCTCTGTTACAAACATTTGAGCCAAATGACAAGCCAAAACGGACAGAGTTTGCACTCAACATGTTGGAACGCCTTTCGGAGGATGAAGCATTCCTTAAACGAGTTTGTTTCAGTGACGAGGCAACTTTTCATGTTTCTGGGACGTTAAACAGACACAATGTGAGAATCTGGGGATCTGAACACCCCCATGTGACGAGGGAGCTTCACCGGGATAGTCCAAAAGTGAATGTGTGGTGTGGAATCATGTGCAACAGAATAATTGGTCCATTTTTCTTCAACGAGTCAACAATTACTGCAGATGTTTACCTCGACCTTGTGACCGAATATGAAGCACCACAATTAATTGGCTTACAACCAACTATCATTTTCCAGCAAGATGCACCACCATATTGGGGACTGCATGTTCGTCGGTTCCTAAATGAAACATTTCCAAGCAGATGCATTGCGAGGGATGGGCCAATTCCTTCGCCACCGCGTTCGCCAGATATCGCTCCCTCGGACTTTTTTTTATAGGGGTATGTAAAAGATATGGTGTATCAAACTTTTTTATAGGGGTATGTAAAAGATATGGTGTATCAAACACAGGTACGGGACATTACAGACTTGAAGCAAAGGATTCGTAATGCCATTGCCACCATTGATGACGCTATGCTACAGCGTGCATAAAGGTTTACTAAACACAATAATAAAAAAACACTTTTATAAACACTGCCGTTGTAATAAAATTTTGAAGGTGTAAAGGGACTTATGAACACCCTGTATTTCTCAACATAATCACCAAGTCCCTGGTTGCGCGGGATTACCCGAGCGGTCTGAGGCGCTGCAGTCATGGACTGTGCGGCTGGTCCCGACGGAGGTTCGAGTACTCCCTCGGGCATGGGTGTGTGTGTTTGTCCTTAGGATAATTTAGGTTAAGTTTAGGGACTGATGACCTTAGCAGTTAAGTCCCATAATATTTCACACACATTTTTGAACCAAGTCCCTGTATACAGCGGTCAGAACGTTCTGTCAATCATTCAGTTCCTCGACGATAGAAATCCGCCATTTTGTCACGGAGACATTCGAGAACAACGTCGATGTTCTCGACGTTGGAAAATTTCTTTCCCGCAGCTGTTCTTTAAGCTGGCGGAAAAGACGGAAATCGCACGGTTCAAGATGTGGACTGCATGGCGAATGCTTGCAAACTTCCCATCGAAAACTCTGAAGCAAAACCCGTGTTGTGCACGCCGTGTTGGAGTGTTGTAATGCTTTTTCTTTATGCCATTGTGCAGCTTTGTCAGTGTTGTGTAGAACTAGTGAGCATTAATAGTTGTGACATTTATCGTAAACTCTTTACACACAAACCTCCACAGTCAAAAAACACGATAGCCATGACCTTAACTGGTGATGGCGCAATTTTGCGTTTCTTTCACGGAGAAGGAGATCTATCTCCATTACATAGATTTCCTCTCCGTTGTGGGTGTGAGATGATGGACACACGTAAAAAGGGCTGAAATTGTGCGACTTACGAAATCATTGCCTTCCACGGAGCAAAGCTATGAAACGCTATGAAACTTGTGCATTTATGCGCATGTCACAGTGGTCGCGAAACTCAGGGTGAGGACAATTTCCGATACTGCAGACGGTCTCGTATGATGGAAGGAGCACTGCCTAATGAGATGAGCATTTACTGTGCAGTGACGGCGACCGTCACTCTACGATTACTGTGAAATACTTCCTTGATTGCCCGGACGTCGTCTTCTGTGGCCGATGTCTATAGCCTTACTTCCCGAACTGCATCACCCACACCTGTGCGACCTTGGTAAAATTGTTGGCACTATTTCGTTGCGGCTGGACGCGACACTGCATTTGGTCCATATACTGCTGGTCCATATACTGCCAAAATTTTGCCCACAAGGGTCGTTAGTGTCCCGCGTACTTCAACTCTGGAGAATGTTTCCAATTTCCGCGCCATTTGTCTCGCACAGGAAGACCGCACTGCAGTTCCTTCTCTAAATCCTCGCACAAACGAAAAAATGGCTGACATCGAAATAAGTGTCCAAGGAATAGAAAAGCAACTGGAATCACTCAACAGAGGAAAGTCCACTGGACCTGACGGGATACCAATTCGATTCTACACAGAGTACGCGAAAGAACTTGCCCCGCTTCTAACAGCCGTGTACCGCAAGTCTCTAGAGGAGCGGAAGGTTCCAAATGATTGGAAAAGAGCACAGGTAGTCCCAGTCTTCAAGAAGGGTCGTCGAGCAGATGCGCAAAACTATAGACCTGTATCTCTGACGTCGATCTGTTGTAGAATTTTAGAACATGTTTTTTGCTCGAGTATCATGTCGTTTTTGGAAACCCAGAATCTACTATGTAGGAATCAACATGGATTCCGGAAACAGCGATCGTGTGAGACCCAACTCGCTTTATTTGTTCATGAGACCCAGAAAATATTAGATACAGGCTCCCAGGTAGATGCTATTTTTCTTGACTTCCGGAAGGCGTTCGATACAGTTCCGCACTGTCGCCTGATAAACAAAGTAAGAGCCTACGGAATATCAGACCAGCTGTGTGGCTGGATTGAAGAGTTTTTAGCAAACAGAACACAGCATGTTGTTCTCAATGGAGAGACGTCTACAGACGTTAAAGTAACCTCTGGCGTGCCACAGGGGAGTGTTATGGGACCATTGCTTTTCACAATATATATAAATGACCTAGTAGATAGTGTCGGAAGTTCCATGCGGCTTTTCGCGGATGATGCTGTAGTATACAGAGAAGTTGCAGCATTAGAAAATTGTAGCGAAATGCAGGAAGATCTGCAGCGGATAGGCACTTGGTGCAGGGAGTGGCAACTGTCCCTTAACATAGACAAATGTAATGTATTGCGAATACATAGAAAGAAGGGTCCTTTGTTGTATGATTATATGATATCGGAACAAACACTGGTAGCAGTTACTTCTGTAAAATATGTGGGAGTATGCGTGCGGAACGATTTGAAGTGGGATGATCATATAAAATTAATTGTTGGTAAGGCGGGTACCAGGTTGAGATTCATTGGGAGAGTGCTTGGAAAATGTAGTCCATCAACAATGGAGGTGGCTTACAAAACACTCGTTCGACCTATACTTGAGTATTGCTCATCAGTGTGGGATCCGTACCAGATCGGGTTGACGGAGGAGATAGAGAAGATCCAAAGAAGAGCGGCGCGTTTCGTCACAGGGTTATTTGGTAACCGTGATAGCGTTACGGAGATGTTTAATAAACTCAAGTGGCAGACTCTGCAAGAGAGGCGCTCTGCATCGCGGTGTAGCTTGCTCGCCAGGTTTCGAGAGGGTGCGTTTCTGGATGAGGTATCGAATACATTGCTTGCCTCTACTTATACCTCCCGAGGAGATCACGAATGTAAAATTAGAGAGATTAGAGCGCGCACGGAGGCTTTCGGACAGTCGTTCTTCCCGCGAACCATACGCGACTGGAACAGGAAAGGGAGGTAATGACAGTGGCACGTAAAGTGCCCTCCGCCACACACCGTTGGGTGGCTTGCGGAGTATAAATGTAGATGTAGATGTAGGGCTGTTGATATCTTTAACAATATCGGGAGGCCGATATGTCGATATTTAAAAAGGTGTCATCGGCGGTCTCTGTATATCGAGAAAAAGGATGGATAAATAGACAGAGAAAGTATCAACGTACCGGCCCATAAAAATATCGGGTTCACATTGTAAATATACTGCTGGTTTTAGAGCTGTATATCTAGTATGTATTGCTGGTCGAAGTGGCCGCGCGGTTCTGGCGCTGCAGTCTGGAACCGCGAGACCGCTACGGTCGCAGGTTCGAATCCTGCCTCGGGCATGGATGTGTGTGATGTCCTTAGGTTAGTTAGGTTTAACTAGCTCGAAGTTCTAGGGGACTAATGACCTCAGCAGTTGAGTCCCATAGTGCTCAGAGCCATTTGAACCATTTTAGTAAGTATTAACTTATTATTACATGTTCTGTACATCAACAAACAGGCAGCCTGCCGATCCCTCTTGAGCAATAATTAAAAGAAAACCGATGCACGTTCACGCTTGGCGATAACCACTTTGCTAGCAATGGTAAGTACCACAATAAATGGTGTCCGCTGGGTTCGTCGTTCGGTTTCGTCACATATCGGATTTACCCGGAACACTTCACATCGATTTCCCTGTGTGTGGTTTTTTTTTTCTCCTCAATATCTGCCAACGCAAGCGACCTAGCAGTTGCAGTGCTATAACTGCGTGGTAAAGCCGAACGTTGCAGTTCCCATTGGCAGCGCCAAGCACCGATTACGTCAGCATATTCCCTCACATGTTCCGCCCACCGAAAAAACCAATCTTGTCATTTAGATTTTTGTTGGTCATTCTCAGCAACTGTTTTTGAAGAATGCCAGTGTGAAGAAATAACACACTAGCAGCGTTAAAATTGTTATTTCGCCACATTGGAAATCTTCGTTATTCCATTCACACTGCCACTCCCCCAGTGCAATCGGACTTCTTCTTTTGTGCCACATATACTTGCTTCACACAGACAAAGAGAAAGATTGGACATGCTGAAAGCTCAAAAATTTGAAAGACTCCTTCACACAATGAAAGAAAAATTATGTTCTACTGCAATTTCAAAAGAACAACTTCAAGTATGTATCGAAAATTGTGAAAAAAAAAGATGAAACAAAAATATCGGCACTCGATATTGCCATTTTGATTTCGATATATCAGGGGAGACAATATCGCCGATATATATTGATATTATTTGGAAAAAATTTCGATATATCAATATTTTATCAACCGTCGTACTAGTGATGCACTCGTTATCCGAACGGCAGCACAATTGTGTCTGCAGGAAACCCAGAACGTGTACTCTCCTCTGCCAAAGCACTACTCTCGTTGCGCAATGGTTTTCACTTGGGACGAAATGTACGAAATTTTTTAAAAGTATATTCGCATAGCTGTTTGATTCCACAAGTCATCCAGAAAACCAGGAAAAACAATCGAAAACTTCGAATCGTCTCTCTTCGTGACAAGACCAGCTGTGTTGCATAGAATATCAAGCAATCGATTATTCGACAGAGGGAAACAACAACAAAAAAACAAAAAAAAACAAAAAAAAAAACCGAATTGACGACTCATTAACCGTATTTCTTCGACGCACGACTTAACGACTCATTTTTGTTCGCTTATGTCAAACAAAAAACTGCGAGGAAAGGGATTTTCGTCCCCTTAGTATCCGGTTAAACCAAATTTTTGAGGTGCCATCATCAGATTGGAAACAATATTTCCATAATTGATCGCAACGCATGCTAATATGTATAAATTTTAAAGGTGGACATTTTAAGAAACAGTTGTTTATTTATCGTTTGGCTTTTTACACACAATGAAAAATTACATACAATGTAGAGCATAATAAATACATACGATATAAAACGATATAAATGAACATGATGAGCATTTGCGTAATTTATGGTTCCGCACCTCAATCAATAAAAACACAACATCTATAGGATCACTTTGGTACCCGACTGTCTTTCTGTCTCGTAAGATATCTTTTTCTCAGAAACGGGTTGATGTATCAAGGTGAAATGAATGTTAAAAACTAAGGTCTACGGTCCCTGGCAGTGTAACAAATTTAAGCTTTTGATGATTGACGGCATATTATTATTTAATTGGCTGGTCCAGTTTGAGTGGTTCGTAAGGTTGTGTACTCATCTTCATCAGTGACACTTGGTGATTTAGTTTGTGATCGTCGAGAACGGAGTCTTTTTATGATTTTCATCATCAAAATCTCGACGGATCTCGTACTATCCACGATCTTTTTGCACTGGATCGTGAAAACATTTATGCAACGCAACTGAGAACGTGGAATGTGGATTAGTATCGGTAGCCATTTCGTAGGTGTTGATTTGATAGCAACTGAAATCATTCTCATGGTGTTATTCAATTGTATGTCTAATTTTTTTGTGCATGTGGGCTGTTTAGCCAAACTGGGCCACAATATTCAGTGGTTGAGAAGACAAGGCTCAGCTCAGAGCAGAGGAAAGTGTGGTTGATGCCGATGCTCTCCAGATTGTATCACATAGCTTTTGGACGATGTTGTTGCTTGTTTTCAGTTCTTCAATTAAGGAACAGTAAAGCGATTTGTTTGCCTTTCATATTATATGTAAAAAAAAAGGTAAAATGTGACTTTCGTATCAATGTGATATCTGTACCGGATATCTCATTCATCACATTTGTGTGATCAAACTACGCCATTTAATGAGGTATTATTATTTTATTTATCGTATGGCAGTACATACACAACGATTACACAATTACTACATGTCAACATTTGAACACAGCTCTCCAGCGTAAAATAACACAAATGACAGCAGCTATATATCAAGGTCTTTTATGTATTCTTTTACAACCATTCGTCGCTGTCAGGAAATCTTCGAAAGAAGCGTTGTAGGCACGTGTGGGACATGTTGATACAACATGAGCAACTACCTTTCGTTCCACACCACAATCACACGAAGTTGAAGGAAAATCTGCCCCACTTCCGGAGAGTGTCTGCACGTCTTCCATGGTCCTTTCGGTCGCAGAGCAGTTCGGGCATAGTGGAGGCAATTTTTGTTGCCTACAGCTTAAGATGTCTAGATCAGATGCTAGGATTTTTTCAGTTGTTTTAAAAGTTTTGTATTGTATAGCTATTGCTCAGTCGTCCGCGTAGCCAAACTTTCCGGAGTGTGTTGGGGGAATTTGATACATATAAATCAAACAAGAGAGGAGCAAATACAGATCCCTGTGGTAGGTCATTATTCAATACTTTTGGACAGCTAATATCTTTTCCTGCAGTTACAGTAACGCCATCCGGACTAACATGTTGTCAGTTAGTTTTGTTGTCCACCTGCATGGGACGAGTTGTAACATTTTATAAAGCAATCCATGCCTCCGTACTGTGTCATATGCTGCACTTAGAACAACGAAAGCAACTTATGTTTTCTGCTACATTTGGTATCGCGCTAAAGATAAGACTGGTAGCTGTACTGTCAAATGCACCTTTGAATGACCGAGATTCTCGCTCTGTCTGCAGGATGCTGATTAGCGCAGGACCGTCCTGGTGGGAATCCATCTTGCGCAATGGGAAGATTCTGAAAGATCACTGAACTAATCCAATTGCACAGAAATCTTTCAAGGAACTTACAAACAGTGCTCAACAGTACCATTGGGCGATAGTTCATCTAATTGCTGTTATGATCCGAAATTAATTCGCTGATTTGGTTGGTTGGTTTGGGGAAGGAGACCAGACAGCGTGGTCATCGGTCTCATCGGATTAGGGAAGGATGGGGAAGGAAGTCGGCCGTGCCCTTTCAGAGGAACCATCCCGGCATTTGCCTGGAGCGATTTAGGGAAATCACGGAAAACCTAAATCAGGATGGCCGGACGCGGGATTGAACCGTCGTCCTCCCGAATGCGAGTCCAGTGTCTAACCACTGCGCCACCTCGCTCGGTTTAATTCGCCGAATTGCTTCACATCAAGTGAGTTAGGTATAGATCTACTAACCAAAATTGACACATGATAATTTGTGCCAGACGGGGACTCGAACCTGGATTACCTCCTTATCGCGAGCGGTCGCCTTAACCACTCAAGCTATCTGAGCTCGCTCTCCAGACCTCTTCAGGACGAAAGTTTGCATCAGTTCAGGAAGCGTGCACGGATGGTCGAGGTGTTTAAGGGGGCCGCTCGCGATAGGAGGGAAACCCGGGTTCGAGGCCCAGTCTGGAACAAAATTTCATATGTTACTACTGGGTAGTGCAGCTATACCTAATACAGCTGATGTGAAGCATTTCGCAATTCGAAATTCGCAATTCGCATTAATTTCGAATTGTTTCGTACGTCTGTGGGCCGTCAACCGTGACTGTTCTTTCAGACAAGAGTGTAGTGACGTTCTGCCCGCTGGGGCAGTTCCTCTCAAGGGAACCTCCCCTCCCATCACACTCAGATTTGGTTCCCCTCGCATCCCACTCAGATGTAGTGGTAAGATAGCTCATTGGATAGCCCAGAGGCGGGCAAACGTTGCACGCGGCTCGTGAGCGCACAGCGCTGCACGTGTGCTGCTCGCGTGCAATCGTCGAATGGGGCAGTGGCGACAGCCGGCAGGTTGCGGCAGTGTAGTACAAAGCTAAGCCGCGGACGTTGATGCGAAGCGACCACTACGTAGTGAACCTTGTATTTGAAGAACCGGAAAATGCAGAGTGAATCAAGGAAACGGAGACGTGGAGATTTAATATCTTTTAAAAAGTAATGGGAGAATCATTTTTTCTTTGTGAAAGACGTGAAATATGAAATGTTTAATATGTGACAGTATTCTCCCTGGTCAGCCGAAGTTTAGAATTAAAGGCCATTATAATAAATTTCACAAGGACGAGTACAATTTATTGTCGCATTCTGAGCGGATGGGGAAATTGACTGAGCTTAAGAAGAGCGACCTGACGATATTAGATGCATCTGTCCTAGTTGCCGTTGTCTCGAGAGATCTGCGACTTTCTCTCGTCATGTCTCTCATCTAACTGATTTAACATTTTATGGAGCACTGTTTTCAATTTTTCAGGACGACAACAATAATAGCCCAGCGGTACGTGCAAGCTATAAAATTGCGCTTAATATAGTGAGTGCTAGAAAACCATTTGCTGAATTAATAAGCCTCGGTTAAGAGCAAACATAAGTGATGAAAATTTACGTAACTGTTTGCGTTTGTCTGTATGCAGAAATTTTGTTCCAGATATTAAACGTATTGTGAACTCCACCTGTGATAATTAAATAAAACGTATCGTAGTTAATAGGTACTCTTTCAAACCATGATTTATTTCAAGCACTCCTGCTAACCTTATTCCATCATTCAATAAAGCAAGCTAGAAAAACAAAACGCATTGCAGAGGAAGGAGTGGACAGAAGGTATGGTGGGGAGGGGAGGTAAGCGGGTGGCCAGCTTGCCCCTGTGTGCACGCGGAACACCTGTTAACCGCACGCGTGCAAGTGCACCGCAAACGTGCAGGATTCCTGCCCGCCTCTGGGATAGCCCGTCAACAACTGAACACAGATCAAACACCAAAACAGGAAGATGGTGTACTGAACTATGAGAAAAAAGCAAAATAAAAACAGTGAACGGTCCAAGCTTAACAAGCCACTTGAACGGATGTCATGGGACGTCCGCTCCCAAAGAGGCGCAAAGAATAAAATGAGATAAAAAAAAGTGATCACGGTGTTGAACTGCCATCGGGCGATCTGGCTTCTAAACCCCATCGTGCCTTTCATTTTCTTTCACAGTTTATGAACTGTCCGTCCGGTCATTGAAATGTTTGTTCATTTTCCGTAGTCTTGGCAGCTGTCATACTACACATTGGTTATAGAACATAAATGACGTGGAAAGAATAAATTACCCCCGCAAGTAAGTGTGATGAATAGTGAGAGCAGACGAGATACGCCGGCCGGTGTGGCCGTGCGGTTCCAAGCGATTCAGTCTGGAACCGCGTGACCGCTACGGTCGCAGGTTCGAATCCTGCCTCGGGCATGGATGTGTGTGATGTCCTTAGGTTAGTTAGGTTTAAGTAGTTCTAAGTTCTAGGGGACTGATGACCACAGATGTTAAGTCCCATAGTGCTCAGAGCCATTTGAACCCCAGACGAGATACGACATAGACGACGCACGGAATGAAAACAACAAATAAACGGATGTGAAATATGTTGCTACAAAGAAATTCAACAGTCAAAACTTCCAAAACGGAACACAAGTTCAAATACGATAATAACAAATGTTTCAACAGAGCGCGGGGAAACTGTGTGATTGTGAAACTGTTGAGTTGATTTATTGCAGCTTATATGACAAACTATTTTGATTTCGTCTTTTCCTTGGGAGTGTTCACATTCATACTAACACCTAAATCGGACCAGGAGGCATACATCACTCACTCACCGAGCGAGGTGGCGCAGTGGATAGCACACTGGACTCGCATTCGGGAGGACGACGGTTCAATCCTGCGTCCAGCCATCCTGATTTAGGTTTTCTGTGAATTCCCTAAATCGCTTCAGGCAGATGCCGGGATGGCTCCTCTGACAGTGTACGGCCGACTTCCTTCCCCACCCTTCCCTAATCCGTTGACCTCACTGTTTGGTCTCTTCCCCCAAATCAACTCAACCCCTCGCACTCACCAGACGTATAATCTCGGTCTTACCATATATCTCACTCACTCACCAGGCGTACAATTTAGGTCTTATCATATGACATACGTATTGTCGCTAATGCCGTGTATGACACGCCAGACGTGTTTTCTGGTGGAGGATTCGGTTGGCTTGTCGCCTTATCATCAAAGCAGCAAAGCCTTGCGGTTTCATTCGCAAGTCACTTCCTTTCGTTTGCTAATAGAGTAGTTGTGCAGAATCAACTTTCATTACAGGTATCTTGCTTACACCTCGCTGTTGCAAACGATACAAACACAAATTTGAATACAGCCAACAGCGAAAAAAATTATAAAAGGAAGGCGTGAGGGAGTTTTGAACACGGCCCACCTGCTTAGCGCAGTCCAACCTTATTTTTAGCTCAGTGTTGCACTTGATGAGCTTGGACCGTTCACTGTTTCTATCTCGTTTTCTTTTTTCGTCAAAAATTCAGTACACCTTCTTCCTCTTTTATGCTTAATATGTGTTCCGTTTCTGACTGGTTATCCACTGGCCTCTCTTATAACTAAATCTGAACAGAGGAGGCCACGACGTTTGGAACGCGGATTTACTGCAAACTGCGTGCACTCGTAGTACTCCATGAGGACAACACAATGTGTAAGCAGTAGCGCGTACTTCTCAAGCGTTATTGAGAAAATCGCAAGATAATTTCGGTTGTGAAATATATATCTGCGAGTGGCCATTTTTACCATAAAGCTGCGGCAGCCGAGTGGTTAGCGTTGAAGCACCATAATCGCTGCATCGAGTCCCGATCGTCAGTTTTTCTTATTTTCAACACAGTCATTTTCTTTACTATTTATGTTACAATTGATATAATGGGAAAAATACGTGTAATCGGATGAACTTTTATTAAATTTACAATGTTATTTGACAGTCTACAAATTTTTATTATCACAAATAATATAATAGTCATAACTTTATGTTTTCCATAATTTGACGAAAAATACCATCCTGCAACTTGTACTCGTAATGTCGAAAGCGACGATTAATTGTACATGTTTCGAAAGCCGTGTGTGCGGGTCAAAACTTGCAAGTAACAGGTGGTTTCGGGCTCCTTCCAGGTATAAGGGATTTCTCAAATCACGGACAAGCATACATTTTCAGTATCATTTTATGTGTTTGGTCGCTTACTAGTCGATAGTTATGAATATTATATTATTTGTGATAATAAAAATTTGTAGACAGCCAAATAAAATGGTAAATTTAATAAAAGTTCATCCGATTACACGTATTTTCCCCATTATATCAATTGTAATGTAAATAGTAAAGAAAAGACTGTGTTGAAAATAAAAAAAAGAAGCTGAGGAACGGGACTCGATCTATCGAGCCAGCAATTACGGGGCTTGAACGCTAACCACTTTTTATTTTTTATCTGCTCGGGGCGGACGTCGTAAGACACCCGTTTTAGTTCGTTGTTGATCGGTGAACTCAGTTTTTTTATTACAGAGGGCAGGTAACCCTCTGACCGAACACGCTGAGCTACCGTGCCGACTGTCACTCGGCTGCCGCTGCTTCCTGGTAAAAACGTCCACTCGCAGGTATATATACCGGAGGACCGAAATTATCTTTCCATTTTCTCAGTAACGCTTGAGAAGTACGCGCTACTGCTTACACGTTTTGTTCTCCTCATAGAGTTCTACGAGTGTACGAAGTTTGCAGTAAATCCGCGTTCCAAACGTCGTGGCCTCCCCTTGTCAGTCGTCGCGGCCGTACCTGACCTGAGCCCGGATGGCAGGTGCCAGTGATATGGGTGGAGACAAAGGGGGAGGAGGAGGTGTGTGCCTGTTCGGTCACGTGCGGAGGTAAGTGCTGGGCTGCAGAAGGACGCGGCGAGCGGCGGTGGCCCGTAATGTGCGCACGTGCCCACAGCGCGGCCGCAGACGAATCGCGCGCCGCGCCGTGGCGGAGCAATGCAGCTGAGCAGACACCTGCGGCCGGCGCAACTTCAGTCGCCGCTGCGCAAGCGGACGGCCGCGCCGTCACGTGGGGGCTGTACCACTTCATTCCTGTCTGTCCACCCGTATAACAGGTTAGGGGTAGGGACAGAAACGCCACTGACGTACACAAGGGACACAGACGAGAGCATCAACTCAACTTCACACGAAAGTATCCAGGAGATGAATCTTGCGCGCTTATTGTTACTGTAATCCAAACAAAATTAGTTGATAGTAGGCGTCTGTCACCTGCCACTACAGTGATGCCACGTCCGCTGTTCGCTACCGCTCGGCTACAGGCGACACACATACACGGTTGGTCAGTACACAAATGCCGTCAAAAGTGTAAGACGGACCAGTGCTGGAAGCGGTCGACGCGAGGTATGGCGGAAATGCGAGATGCTCTGACGACAGCTAATTTTAAGTGACCAGTCACTGAACTGAGGCAGACGGCGGGTTTTGTAGCCCTGAATTTAAACTCATGTCCTAACCTAACCGCAATGTGCAATGTACGCGAGAAAAAGGCGATCAGTCCGCAGCTCGTGGTCGTGCGGTAGCGTTCTCGCTTCCCGCGCCCGCGTTCCCGGGTTCAATTCCCGGCGGGGTCCGGGATTTTCTCTGCCTCGTGATGACTGGGTATTGTGTGATGTCCTTAGGTTAGTTAGGTTTAAGTAATTCTAAGTTCTAGGGGACTGATGACCTTAGAAGTTAAGGCCCATAGTGCTCAGAGCCATTCGAACCATTTTTTTTTGCATAGCCATCTTCAGCAGCAAAATTTCTGTTTTAGCGGCAAAAGAAAACTGTAATTTCTCGCTGTCATTGCTTACCTGAAACTATCGTAACACTGGCTGCACGTGATGCCGCGTTACCAACCGATGAGCAGTTCCGGTTGGCAACTGGTTGCAGATTAATGGCAACATAAGCACATTCCAAACGAAAGAAAAATTATAGAAAAAAAATTAACAGCAAATAAAACGTCGAAACGATGGTAAAAATTACGCAGCAAAGTATTTACAACAATTAGTTGAATAAAAAGGATAAAATCTTTTCATTAGAGTTGTTGTTGTTGTGATCTTCAGTCCTGAGACTGGTTTGATGCAGCTCTCCATGCTACCCTATCCTGTGCAAGCTTCTCCATCTCCCAGTACTTACTGCAACCCACATCCTTCTGAATCTGCTTAGTGTATTCATCTCTTGCTCTCCCTCTACGATTTTTACCCTCCACGCTGCCCTCCAATAGTAAATTGGTCATCCCTTGATGCCTCAGAACATGTCCTACCAACCGGTCCCTTCCTCTTGTCAAGTTGTGCCACAAACTCCTCCCCAATTCTATTCAATACCTCCTCATTCGTTATGTGATCTACCCATCCAATCTTCAGCATTCTTCTGTAGCACCACACTTCGAAAGCTTCTATTCTCTTCTTGTCCAAACTATTTATCGTCCATGTTTCACTTCCATACATGGCTACACTCCATACAAATACTTTCAGAAACGACTTCCTGACACTTAAATCTATACTCGATGTTAACAAATTTCTCTTCTTCAGAAACGCTTTCCTTGCCATTGCCTGTCTACATTTTATATCCTCTCTACTTCGACCAGCATCAGTTATTTTGCTCCCCAAATAGCAAAACTCCTTTACTACTTTAAGTGTCTCATTCCCTAATCTAATTCCCTCAGCATCACCCGACTTAATTCGACTACATTCCATTATCCTCGTTTTGCTTTTGTTGATGTTCATCTTATGTCCTCCTTTCAAGACACTGTCCATTAGAGTTAGAAAAATAAAAATATTCACTGCACTTGATGAGATTCGAACTTTTTTCCGTTGCATTTGGTCGTGGCGGACGTTCGCACGACATCCGTTGAATTTCATCTTTGAACCCTTAACCAGGTCTTTTTACTATTTGTTATAATAATAATTACAGAGAGCAGCCAGCTCTCTGACCAAGCACACTGAGTTACAGTCCCGGCAAGCTTCGATCTTTTACGCCTCATGGTTTCACGCTAACCACGACGCTATGTCATTACACTGCAAAACGTATTTATGACTCTGGTGTCCCAGTAGCAACGATTAATAAATTACCGCACATAAAGTTACAGGTCGCGCAACCACAGCTAAAAGCTCGTCTTTTGACAGAGTTTTGCAGATGCTTCACTGACCATGCACGGTTCGCTTCGGATGCCCAAATGCCGGTTTATCCATGGTTTTACTGAGGAGTCACATGTTTTTATGCGCCTTGCACCTTCGAAGTCATGGCACATGAAGTATTAGTTTTATATGACCTGAAGATATATCTCCAGGGTATAGTTCAAATTCGCATTAGTATTTTGCAGCCGTGACTTAAAAATACTAACGCGAATTCTTTACAGACGAATGGAATAACTAGTAGAAACCGACCTTGGAGAAGATCAGTTTGGATTCCGTAGAAATATTGGAACACGTGAGGCAATACTGACCCTACAACTTATCTTACAAGGGAACCTCCCCAGCGCACCCCCCACAGACTTAGTTATAAGTTGGCATAGTGGATAGGCCTTGAAAAACGGGACACAGATCAATCGAGAAAACAGGAAGAAGTTGTGTGGAACTATGCAAAAAATAAGCAAAATATACAAACTGAGTAGTCCATGTGCAAGGTAGGCAACGTCAAGGACAATGTAGACTAAGGGGCGCCGTGGTCCCGTGGTTAGCGTGAGCGGCTGAGGAACGAGAGGTCCTTGGTTCAAGTCCTCCTTCGAGTGAAAAGTTTACTTTTTTTATCTTCGCAAACTTATGATCTGTCCATTCGTTCATTGACGTCTCTATTCACTGTAATTAGTTTAGTGTCTGTGTTTTGCAGCCGCACCGCAAAACCGTGCGATTAGTAGACGAAAGGAAGTACCTCTCCAATGGGAACTGAAAATATTTGATCGCAAGGTCATAGGTCAACCGATTCCTCCACAGGAAAACACGTCTGATATATTACATACGACAATAGTGACGGCATGCGCGTCACATGACAGGAATATGTTGTTGACCCACCTAACTTGTACACTTAGCGAATGGGTAAAAATATTCTTCTACCTTGCCCGATTTAGGTTTTCTTGTGGATGTGATAGTCACTCCCAAAAAAGTGATGAAAACATAACAGACGGACAGATAATAATTGTCTGAAAATAAAAAATAAAACTTTTCACTCGAGGGAAGGCTTGATCCAAGGACCTCTCGTTCCGCAGCCGCTTACGCTAACCACGGAACCACGGCGCTCATCAGCTCACTTTGTCCTTAATGTTGCCTATCCTACACATGGACTACTCAGTTTGTATATTTTGTTTATTTTTTTCATAGTTCCACACAACTTCTTCCTGTTTTCTCGATTGATCTGTGTTCCGTTTTTCAATGCCTATCCACTGTGCCAACTTATAACTAAATCTGAGGGGGGTGCGATGGGGAGGTTCCCTTGTTAGAAGCTATATTAAGGAAAGGCAAACTTATGTTTCTAGCACTTGTAGACTTAGAGAAAGGTTTTGACATTATAAGAGTCGAGGGGCATGAAAGAGAATCAGTGGTTGGGAAGGGAGTGAGACAGGGTTGTAGCCTCTCCCCGATATTATTCAATCTGTATATTGAGCAAGCAGTGAAGGAAACAAAAGAAAAATTTGGATTAGGTTCGTCGGAGTAGGTCCTTGTGTCACTGCGCATAGTCGCAGCGCGTTGTATTGACAGCGAACGGCCTTCCCGCGGTGTATATACTGGTTCCCGTCAGGTCACCGAAGTTGAGCACCGTCGGGCGTGGCTAGCAATTGAGTGGGTGACGGTACGGGACTACCGTGCGCTGTTGGCAAGCGGGGTGCACTCAGTCCTCGCGATGCCAATTGAGGAGCTACTCGACCGAGTAGTTGCAGCTCCAGGGCAAGAAAACTGACAGATGCTGGGAGACAGTGTGCTGACCCCACAGATCTCCATAGCCGCATCCGATGACATCTTTTGGCTAAGGATGTCATGGCGGTCGATCGGTACCGACGCATGTTCGAGGCATGTGCGGACGGAGACGTCTGTAAAAAACGTCTACGTTTCAAATAAGGGTAAACATCACTGACGACCATTTCGGTTGTCCGGCTACTGGCACCACACCGGAAACCGTTCAAACATTGAGGGTTCTGATTGTGCAAGATTGTAGACATAGCACCCAAGAGAATAACTTTGGGCACACGTGAAAAATCTTTCGTCAAAAGAATTTAACATGAGAAGGATTCTACTGAAGTATCTGTCATGACTGGTTCAAGACGATCGGAAGGAGCATCGCGTGGAAGCCTGCAAGGAACTTAAACAACTGCTTCTAGACGACCAGAACTTACTTTCGTTGTGACGACACACTGGTTTATGGCTATGAGAAACTAAGCAGCAATAGTTACAACAGGAGAGTCTTCTTCACATTGGCCAAAAAAACTCGACAAGTCAAAAATACCTGCAGCATTATGTCCTTGTTGATATATTTTTATGCATATATTAACGGGAGTAAACATTTCATCCCTGCTGGTCAGACTGGCGATAGAAGAGTTCTATCACAGTTTTCTAAGATGTTTGGGGTGGAACACGAGGAGAAAATATCCACAGAAGTGAGTGAGAACGAATGGGTACTGCACCATGAAAACGCGCGTATACGGCGTGCATTATGCAGGAATCTTTGGCCAAAAATAAGATGGCAGTCTTTCCCCAACCACCCTACTGTCCAGATCTGCCTCCGTGTGACTTCTTTCACCTCTCTTAGGTGAACATGAAGAAAGGGTGAAGATATGATATACTGATGCAGACTCAAGTGGAATCGCACAGCTAAACACCCTAACAAACATTTACAGGCTGCACTTCAAAACTGGTAGAAACACTGGGATCGGAGTGTTCGCTCCAAGAGAACTAGATTGAAAGTGATGATGCAGAACCGGATTTGGGTAAGATGTCACAGTTTTAATTACTATGTTTCGAGGACTTTCGGATACCATCCCGTAATATAGAGGTCTTCGGAGATGTGGATATCAGCGAGTATATGTGTGGATACATTTACCAGCCAGAATATTGTGACCACTGGCTTACTGTCGGTATAAACCAGTCCAGATGATAGCAGCATCTGAATGACTGCTGGTCAAACACACGGTGCATCGTGCATCTTGTAGTGCTGTCCGTGTGTAGAATGGGGAAGGCGCGCGATTTATCTGAGTTTGACCGAGGGCAGACTGAAATGGTACGTACGATCGTCACGAGCATTTCGAAAACTGTACGACTTGTCGGGTGTTGGAGGAGTGCTGTGGTGACTGGCGAAGATGATGAGAATGACACTCATCGAAATGTCGCGGATTTTCGACGCAGCTACCCGCATGGAAGTCCGACAAGATTTCATCAGCAGTATACACCGGGAAAGCCTACATTCACATAAGGTGAAACCACGTCCAGACGTCGTGGAATTGGGCGGCCACCCCTTATTACATATGTTGGACGTCGTAGGCTGGTAAAACAGGACAGGTGGTAAACTGTGGCGAAACTAACACCACACTTTAACGTTTGGCAGAGTTCAAGTGTGTGTCAACACACAAAGCCACCGAACACTCCTAACGATGGGCCTCTGCAGACGACCCCTGCATATGCCAATATTAATACCACGACACCGGCAGCTACGGCTGAAATGGGCGGCTGACCATCGGCACTGGACGTTGGCGCAGTGGCACAGCGTTGCGTGGAATTAGGTAGCTTTTCCATCATGCCGATGGGAGGGCGCGAATCCGTCGTCTTCCAGGGAACAGTTACTTGACATTCATATTCCGGGACGGAGACAAGGTGGCGGCGGCTCCATTATGCGGCGGGGAACATTCACGTGGCCATCCACTGGTCCGGTGGAGCTTGTGCCAGGCGGCATGATGGCCAAGGAGTACCGTACATTGGCAGCAGACCACGTACATTCCTTTATGAAGATCACGTTTCCAGACGGTAGTGGTATTTTTCAACAAGATAATGCGCCACGTTATAAGGCCAGGAGTGCGATGGATTCAAGTAACACAGGGGCGAGTTCCAATTGATGTTCTGCCCCCCCCCAACTCGCCAGATCTGAACCCGATCGAACTTATCTGCGATGTAATTGGACGTGGCGTTAGAGCTTCCCCCCACCCTCCTACTGGAATTAGGTGACTTGTGGGTGCAGATGAGATGCCGACTCTCTCCAGCGACCTACCTCCCATGCCACGACGCGTCGCCGCTGTTATCCGTGCCAAAGGTGGACAAAAATGATTCATATGGCTCTGAGCTCTATGGGACTTAACATCTGAGGTCATCAGTCCCCTAGAACTTAGAACTACTGAAACCTAAATAACCTAAGGACATCACACACATCCATGCCCGAGGCAGGATTCGAACCTGCGACCGTAGCGGTCGCGCGGTTCCAGACTGAAGCGCCTAGAACCGCTCGGCCACACCGGCCGGCCCAAGGTGGGCATGCGGGTTATTGAGAAGTAGGTCATAATGTTCTGGCTGGTCAGTGTATATGCAATAATAATTACTCTGTAATTAAAAGGACAATATCAGTTCTACCGTTTTCGTTTGTCTGCGTTGGTTGGGTTGATTTGGGGGAGGAGACCAAACTACAAGGTCATCGGTTTGATAGGATTAGGGAAGGATGGGGAAGGAAGTCGGTCTTGCCCTTTCAAAGGAACGTCCCCGGCATTTGCCTGAAGCGATTTAGGGAAATCATGGAAAACCTAAATCAGGATGGTCGGACGCGGGATTGAACTGCCGTCCTCCCAAATGCGAGTCCAGTGTGCTAACCACTGCGCCACCTCGCTCGTTTGTCTGTGTTATCAATAATAATTATTATTGTTTCGTTTTAAGTCACTACTGTCACCCACTGCGTCGGAGTGTCGTGACGTTGGCCACAACGAACAGTGTCCAAGCCGGAGATGCGTTGCTGGCGTCTGAAATGTCTAACGATGGGGGAGTGCCCTTCTTCCCGGGTTTCCGTCGGAGCACTTCCGTCTCGTTTACAGATAACAGAGGTCACTTACGTAAATAGACAAAGCTGCTACAAAGCTACTTTAAGGCTTTTGTTGGATTCTTTGTCTCACTGTATAACTACTGCCTGTGCATCATAGATGACACACGTAATCTTCGGTACAAAATCAGTGAATCCATGAACGTCCCTCTTGAATATATTGACAAATATACAAAACCAGTCGTATCACACTGAGAAGAGTTGCATGTTAACACGATTGAATTATCGTGCATTTGATAAACGAACTACATGGCAATATTTAAACAATATGCAATATATGACGACTACTCGTGACACTTCCTAAAACTTCCGAAATGTTCCGCTGAAAATTTAAGAAAATCCGATTCATTAATTAGGAAAGAACATTGTATCTACGAAATGTATGAAGAATATGACAAGCTGTCTTCTTTTAAAATTAGTGCAAGGGCAATAGTATGTCTTGTTAATTTAACTTAAATGTGTAAGTAGGCTGTTTATGTTTTCTTATTGGCAATGTTACGTAGCGCTCAATATGAAAATCACTGGCTGTGCTGTGTGCAGTCTGTGGCTGCTTTGCATTGTTGTAATACTCGCCATTGTAGTGTTAGGCAGCTTGATGTGAACAGCGTGTAGCGTTGCGCAGTTGGAGGTGAGCCGCCAGCAGTGGTGGATGTGGGGAGAGAGATGGCGGAGGTTTGTAATTTGTCATGAACTGATATATATATTATGACTTGTGATGATATTAAGGTAAATACATTGTCTGCTCTCTATTAATATCTCTCATTTGCTAACTATCCCTATCAGTAGTTAGTGCCTTCAGTAGCTTGAATCTTCTATTTAGCTGGCAGTAGTGGCGCTCGCTGTACTGCAGTAGCTTGAGCAGCGAAGATTTTTGTGAGGTAAGTGATTTGTGAAAGGTATAGTTTAATGTTTGTCAGGGCCATTCTTTAGTAGGGAATTTTGAAAGTCAGATTGCGTTGCGCTAAAAATATTGTGTGTCAGGTTAAGCACAGTCTCGTGTAGAATTGTTCTAAGGGGACGTTTCATATGTCGACCCTTAGCCGAGGATACCTCACTGGAATCTTCTGATTTTTTTTCTTGTAGTTTGTGTAATTAGTGTAGATTTTGTTTATTGCTAGCGCGTAATTGTAGAGAGAATCTCCTTTGTAGTTGTAGCCTTTCATTGTTGTACAGTAAAACAGTTGTGGCATGCATGTAGGTTTGCACCAAGTATTTCGCAGCTGCAATTAACTAGATATTTTTTCTGTGTTATGTTAATGTGTTCTCTTATTTTTGCTCTTCAAATTGTGCTTTTCTGTGTTGTCGTGTGAAATATTGTGACAATAATGGCGTGTGAAAAACGTAATACTAGGCTCCAAAGTAAACTGAGAAATGACAGTGAAGATGAAAGCAGTGTGTTAGCGCCGCAGAGTAATGAATTAACAGACATTCAAAGTAGTAATTTGGTAACTGTGCATAGGGAAATGGAGCGGGCGGCAAACAATGGCGTGGACAGTGAAACAATTAGTGAAGAGGGACGCATTATCGAACGATCGGTCGGCAACAGCTCGCCTCAGGAATCCGAAATGACAGGAAACAATCTCGCAAATACTGTAGATTCAGGTTTTGGTTCCTCACCGTTTTCTCAAATAAGTCAAGACACATTTTCTGCTTGTCAAAATGTGAATGTTGCCGGTGCAAATTCACTGCCGAAAAGCACTGAGGAACATGTTCCAGACACCAGTGCATTGTTATTACAATTAATACAGCAAATGGGACAAACACAGCAAAAGCTTCAAAAGTTAGACACAATGGAACAAAATCTTCGAAAGTTAGACACAGTGGAACAAAATCTTAAAAAGTTAGACACAGTGGAACAAAATCTTAAAAAGTTAGACACAATGGAACAACATCAGAGACAAACACAGCAACAGTTAGACGCAATGGAACAAAATCTTCACACCACGCTTGAACAAACACGTGAAGATTTAACTACTGAGTTACATAACATTGAATCGAAATGTCACAAAGTCTGTAATGACGTAAAAACACAAATTTGTGAGCATTTTCAACCTATTTTTTCGCGGCATGAAAATGTATTACAGAATCACGAAGCAGCCACAAAAGAACTGCAAACCATTGTTCATGAAAATCACGACACCTTGCAAGCTAAATTTGACTCAGTTGCATCTACCGATTCGGTTACGCAACTTGCAAAAACTCAGGATAACTTAAAGGACACAGTAGATTCGATTTCAACACAAATGGACACTCTGAAACTTGGTTCAGAAAAACACACTGAGGAAATGTGTTCATTATCAGAGAAAGTAGTTGAACTTTCGGATCAGCTAAATAATTTATCTACGAAGGTAGATGATAATCTGAATGACGCAAAACCGGTACTCTTTAATGACACAGAACAGAGCGAACAAATTAGGAAACTGAAACAAAATCTGAATCAAATTGATACGCAACACCAAAGAGAAATCCGGGAAGTACAAGATCAGCTGACACAGGTAATACAAGAATTACGTATTTCAGAAGACACTCGCGCTCCAACACGGGAAGAGGAACACAGAAATACGGAACAGCCACAAAATAATAACACAGGGCATTTCGGAAGTTATGAAAGAAATTGTCAATGTGCACCGAATTTTGAGTTGGAACCGCCGAAGCGACGTAACAATGACCGACATGCGACTCGCCGACATGATGATTTTGACTATAAGCTGTTCATTACTACACGTAAATTCAAAACATTTAAGAATTCTGGCAACGACATTCATCCACAAGCATGGCTCCATCAATTCTCTCATTGTTTTCCTCCCAACTGGTCGTTGGAACACAGATTAGAATTTATGTGTGGCTACTTAGAGAATGAACCAGCTGTAAGAATGCGATCGGTAATTCACGATTGCCACAGTGAAGGAGAATTTTACCATGCCTTCCTCTCAGCATATTGGTCTCAAGCCACACAAGACCGCGTAAAACATGGCATCATAATGATGAAACATTTCGAACAATCTGAATTCTCCAGTCTTGTGAAATATTTTGAAGACATGTTGCACAAGAATCAGTACCTGTCAAACCCATACAGCCCCTCAGAACTCATCCGCATTTGCTTAATCAAATTACCTGAACATTTACGACATATTATTTTGGCAGGACGTTGCAAAGACGACATTGAAGCATTTCAGGGACTCTTACAAGAATTAGAAATTGACACTGACAATCGCGGAACGCGAAACCAGGAACACAGCAATTACAGGTCACATCCGTCGCAATTCCGCGATGAAAGAAGTAATAACTTTACACGACAAGGCTATTCTCACAACACAAATCGTGACCAAAACAGACACCACCCGTATGACAACCGTTGGCAGAGTAGTAATAGTTACAGAGAAAGATCGCATTTCCGTAGAAATGAATATGACAGAGATAACCATAGAAATAGACAATATGGTAACCAAAACAATTATTATCAAGGGAGGCAGAATAACTTCAGACGCAACAGTTCGGCGCAGAGTTACGATTCAGGGAGAAATTCTCCACCACATGACCGACAAACAAGAAACTATGTAAACTACCGACATAACGACAGACCTGAATTCCATCAGAACTGGCGAGCTTTAAACAGAGCTGGGCCCTCTCGAGGAGGTGAATTTGTGGAAGTTAGGCCTCCTAATCCCAGTAACGACGCGCGGGCAACAAAGAGACAGACAATGACTCACACCGCAGGCAGCCGCGTGCGCCGGCTGGCTCAGAGAAAAATAACATTGACGCTAACCTTGAGCAAGATTCCAGTATTCTTTACGGACGAATACCGCATGATAATTGCATTCAAGTTGAAATTCTGCGTACAAGGAAGAGTAAAGGTTTACACCATATTTCACATGTAAAACCGTTTATTGAAAGATAATCTGCTTTTTAACTTTGTCTTTGCTATAAAACTTTTCACTTTACATTACTAGTATGCTTTGTCAGACTTAAGAAACTGTTAACATGCAACAATGTTTGAAGTGAAATATCCAGTCAAGAACCAAGAGAACTTATTTAAACAGAAATTACGAATGCATTGTTATAGTAAACAGACGACACAGTGTTGTATTGGTACATTCTTGCTTGTTAGTTGCACGATTACGTAACGACTATCAGGCTTACATACTTAGGACACATACTGGTACTGCTAATGAGATTTTAATGCAACATTTTGGTTTACTTGAAAATATATTCTGAATTTAAAGTACTTTCAGTGAGATACCAGATGGCACAATAGTTAGTTTATGTGACAGCTACACGATTTTTATCACGACACTACTAATGAGTGACAATTTACAATGTTGTTTTTGCGGTGTATCTGTTTTATATCTGCACAGTTTTCTGAATTCTTCTGGAAAGAAAAACATGTTTTAGTAGTAACTTTTATGGTATAGCTACAAGGAGACAGCATTTTCTGTAGCACAACAATACGTTACTGTACAGTACTTTCTTCATCACGCCAATAAGCATAATAACTACGATAACTATACGCAAAGCATTTCACTTTTGTTTATCATGAGGTAAGTACATTGGCTTCTGCAGAACTTAGCTTTCGGAGGACGATAACTACGACACTTCCACACAGATTATCTTACAGCAAGACGCACATTTAGCGCTACAGGACACGCATTTGAGAGATTTTGTACTTAAGCCATTTATTTTTCAAGATTTTTGAATTACAAAGAAAGTTTTCCGTGATACATTTCATTCCATTGCTGTAATCTGTAACACCTGAGGGTATAATTACATTAATCCTCAGGGGGGTACACGCCTACTTTGTGTACCATGTGTGTGGCAACCACAAGGAACCCTAGCTAATATGGTGTTTGCTTATACAACTTTACACATCGGTACCATATTTCTCTAACACACAAATTACACAGCTATCTGATCATGTAACTGAGAGAGACAAACATTTATTTTACTATATCAGTGACAGATGTTTACGTAATTACACCGTTGGATAACTTCACACTTACGAAATTGTATTTTGTCTGTACTGTGTGAACTCTTCACATTTTTTCGGAACCATTGTGATACTATGAGAGCTTTGAATGATATATTTGGTAAGGGAGCATGATTTTAAAGTACGTTTGAGGCAGATGACACTTTTGACATGAGCAGAGAATTTTCTTTAGGTTTGGAATTATTGCAGAAAGCTACGACGATTTTGAGATTTGACTGAGGTGTTAATGATGTTATTTTTACGACGACGATGTGTATTACGCTGCTGAGGTATGTTTATGATTAATAGGCTGAGGCTATATGAGTTATTAGATTATGCTTCATATTTATAATGACGAAATATTGACGAGTGTCGATGGATACGTATATGTGTAATAAGGTAAGGAATAAGGAGTAGGGGTTAGGGACTCTGATTTATGAAAAGGTTGTTGGAAACCAAGAATCGTACTTTAAGAGTTATGAAATGTGTGTCTATATGCATGAATGTATCACAATGCCACTGAAAATTTTTTTGGACACTGTTATATTTATAGGGTTTTGTTTCTACAGATTTGCAACGCTAATTCTTGACCTGTGAAATATTTTTATATGAGACTACCACGGTAGCAGAATCTCCTGTCGTAAATATTTCCGTACGAAAGTTAAGTGACCACCTGCACGTAATGCGTCGCGGGCACCCAGCTGTGTCAGACGCCTGGAGAAAAAGCCATTATTGCGAGCCCTTTTCAGCGGCACAGGTAGCACAAAAAAAAAAAGGGGAGGCCATTATCCTTGGAAATATTCGTACATCTGCACACCTGATTATGACAAGTGTCTTTCTATGAGAGTTGAGAGCTACTGACTTACGAAATGTCACATGACTATTGAATGATGTTTTTATGCTTTGCTTTTCGTAGTTGCTTATTTCACTTGATACCTGTTTTTCAGCTGTGTTGCAGCATTGCTTTTATAAAATGAAATGCATTTGCTAATGTAAACACTTTCTGTCAACAGATCTATTAAATAATTATTTTATGATCCACATTCTTTAAAAAAGGAGCACTTGGAAAGGAAAGAACAATAAGAAGGAACTAGTAACTGCATTCATAATTTTCTTTTCAAGTAATTGGTAACTTTTTGGTAGAATAACTTCTTGTGGTGCACCACTTTAATTACATAGACATTAAGATGATACATTTCCCTTATCTGCATTGTTGTTTAGTGTAATATTTTTTCTGCTTGCGCTATGTCATGTTTAGGTATAAGTTGCTGCTGTTTGCCAGGCATAGTGTTATTGAATTTGACTTTTGCTCATTTATGCTGCTAGCTTTGCCAATTTGCATTTTTTGCATTGCTGTTTGTGTTGATTTGTTATGTGATGCTGCATTGCCTCGTCCCTTAGTTTAGCATCTGAGCTCAGTAGATTTAAGTTAGCTTAAGAGGGGGTAGCCTCTAAGAGAATGAGTTGCGATGAATTGGAAGAAATGCATTGAGAAAACAGGTTTAGGTAGGATTTTCTTGGAAATAAATGTTGAGGTAAGAAATGTGTGAACATATAAATACAGAAAGCATGCTTAGATAGAATTTTTTTGGTGGAAACAAAGGATGAAATAAGAGGAAAGATATATGAAGTTTTAGGTTGGACTGTAGTACCAAATGTTACACTGAAAACGAACCCTGTCCTTTCCCATTGGTGTTATCCCACTATGTGTTTGTGTACCCTTGTGTATTTGTTTTCTTCCTGTCTCTGTGTAGTTTCATAGAATTTTTTCTTCTTTTAATATTAAGCTACATTCACTATGATGAGGAATACTGTTATCCTCAGATATAATTGGCATTAATAATATGTTATTTACTTTGTAAAGATGTTAGACATTATTAATTCCATTCTGTCTAATGCTCATGTGTGAAGTTGATGTTTCAAAAGTTATTGTGATCTTTTATGTATGTACTCATGTCATAATTCCTGTAACACTGACGTATATGTTTATTTCTATTCTTTTGTAAAGCCTGTACTACAAATGTTATCTGTATTATTATGTTTTTAATGATGTATTTTGTACCTTTGTAATTGTATTTTCATGTTGTAAATTTATAATGTGTACAGACACCAGTTCTTCAAATTAAGTTACATTTCACTGCACACGTTTCTGTTGGTCATAGTATATGGACAATATGTGAGAAGTAGGGACTGATAGTGTTTGCATGTGTGTTAATGATTCAGCAAGGGACTGGATAACAGCATTGCTCGTTCTAAGGACAATTAAAAGAAAAACTTTCTGAGTGCACAAGTGGTGGTTTATGGACTTGCTATATTCTCTGCAAGAATCTTCGATGGTGATTGTGCACCTGCACAGTCGCAACGGATGGCTGCTGGCCGTCTCTACCAGGACTACAGTGGGTCTGCACCTCTGGTGGCCCACCAATACCATTATCTCTTCAAGGACTACAGTGGGTCTATATCTTTGATGATCCATCAATACCATTATCTGTACAAGGACTACAGTGGGTCTGCATCTTTGATGGCCCACCATTACCATTATCTCTACAAGGACTACAGTGGGTCTGCACCTATGGTGGCCCACCAATACCATACTCTCTACCAGGACTACAGTGGGTCCGCTCTGTGATGACTTACCTACCAATATTCATCAAAACTTCGACTGACTCTGCTGTGGGTTTGCTCTGTTGTGGACCAATACTTGTCTGCATGTCGAGAGTCAGCACTGTCTTTCCGTTGGAAGGACAACACTACTTCTTCAAGACTGCATGGAAATCCACTACTTCCGTGTGCATTTTCTTTTACTGCTCAGACTTTGAGAAAAACACTGCTATTCTACTGTAATGAATGATCAGGACTATCTTTATGGACTGTGAGAAAATTTTAACTTTTGACCAACATTGTATCAATAAGTGTGTGCATTTGATTTCTTTGTTATTGTAATTATGAAAAATTTTATCAAATCATTATTGGCCACTGCCCAAAAAAATTTTGTAAAATTTTTTGTGGGGAGCATGGGGGCTATGTAAGTAGGCTGTTTATGTTTTCTCTATGTAAGTAGGCTGTTTATGTTTTCTTATTGGCAATGTTACGTAGCGCTCAATATGAAAATCACTGGCTGTGCTGTGTGCAGTCTGTGGCTGCTTTGCATTGTTGTAATACTCGCCATTGTAGTGTTAGGCAGCTGGATGTGAACAGCGTGTAGCGTTGCGCAGTTGGAGGTGAGCCGCCAGCAGTGGTGGATGTGGGGAGAGAGATGGCGGAGGTTTGTAATTTGTCATGAACTGATATATATATTATGACTTGTGATGATATTAAGGTAAATACATTGTCTGCTCTCTATTAATATCTCTCATTTGCTAACTATCCCTATCAGTAGTTAGTGCCTTCAGTAGCTTGAATCTTCTATTTAGCTGGCAGTAGTGGCGCTCGCTGTACTGCAGTAGCTTGAGCAGCGAAGATTTTTGTGAGGTAAGTGATTTGTGAAAGGTATAGTTTAATGTTTGTCAGGGCCATTCTTTACTAGGGAATTTTGAAAGTCAGATTGCGTTGCGCTAAAAATATTGTGTGTCAGGTTAAGCACAGTCTCGTGTAGAATTGTTCTAAGGGGAAGTTTCAAATGTAGTTGATGGTGCATTCACGAATCTGAATCAAGAACAGCTGCCGCCAACATGAGTAACGTAGAAATAGATATTGTCGGAGCTAGCTCGACGAAAGATCCGAACCGAAAGACTGGAAAGTTGCACAGGTCACACCACTATTCATGAAAGGCAATAGGAGTAATCAATTAAATTACATGCCCATATCATTAACGTTGATATGCAGCAAGATTCTGAAACATGTATTGTGTCACAACATTAAAAATTACCACGAAGAGAACGTCTATCGAAACGTAGTCAACTCGAATTTAGAAAACATCGTCCTTGTGAAACACAACTAGTTCTTCACTCGCGCGAAGTGTTGAGTGCTATCGACAAGGGATTTCAACTAGATTCCGTATTTCTACATTTCAAAAATGGTTCAAATGACTCTGAGCACTATGGGACTTAACATCTGAGGTCATCGGTCCCCTAGAACTTAGAACTACTAAAACCTAAATAACCTAAGGACATCACACACATCCATGTCCGAGGCAGGATTCGAACCTGCGACAGTAGCAGTCGCGCGGTTCCGGACTGAAGCGCCTAGAACCGCTTGGCCACCGCTGCCGGCTTCTACATTTCCAGAAGGCTTTTAACACCGCATCTCACAAGCGGCTTGTAATCAAATTGCGTGCTTATGGAATGTCGTCTCAGTTATGTGGCTGCATTCATGATTTCCTGTCAGTGAGGTCACAGTTCGTAGTAATTGACATGTCATCGAGTAAAACAGAAGTGATGTCTGGCGTTCCCCAGGGTAGTGTTGTACGCCCTTTGAAGTTCCTTATCTATATAAACGATTTAGGACGCAATCTGAGCAGCCGTCTTAGGTTCTTTGCGTCTAGTAAAGTCATCAGAAGATCAAAACAAATTGAAAAATGATTTATAAAAGATATCTATATGCCGGAAAAATTGGCAATTGACCCTAAATAACGAAAAGTGTGAGGTCATCCATATAAGTGCTAAAAGGAAGCCGTTAAACTTCGGTTGCACTATAAATCAATCAAATCTAAAGGTTGTAAATTCAACTAAATACCTAGAGATTAAAATTACGAACAATTTAAATTGGAAAGAACAAATAGAAACTGTTGTGGGAAAGGCGAACCAAAGACTGCGTTTTATTGGCAGAACACTTAGAAGATCCAAAACATCTACTAAAGAGACTGTCTACAATATGCTTGTTCGTGCTCTTTTGGAGTACTGCTGCGCGCTGTGGGATCCTTACCAGATAGGATTAACGGAGCTTATCGAGGAGGTTCAAAGAAGAGCAGCACGTTTTGTACTATCGAGAAATAGGGGAGAAAGGGTCACGGACATGATACAGGATTTGGGGTGGAAATCATTAAAACAAAGGCGTTTCTCCTTGCCCTGGGACCTTCTCATGAAATTTCAATCACCAGCTGCTTCTCTGAATGCCTATATATTTTGATAGCGCCGACCTACATAGGGAGAAACGATCATCACAACAAAGTAAGGAAAATCAGAGCTTGCGGGGAAAGATATGGGTGTTTGTTTTTTTCCGCGCGCAGTTCAAGTGTGGAATAATTTGGAATTATTGTAAAGGTGGTTCGGTGAACCCCCTCCCAGGCACTTAAGTGTGATCTTCAGAGTATTCATGTACATGTAGATATTATAGTTGTGATTACTGCTTTGTACTTCGACGGAGACCAGGATCAGGCGTGCTCTTAAGCACCGCTGTCCCGCAAGTAACTACACAACAACGGAACTGTGATAAGCAGAACATAAAGCAAAAACAGTCCTAAGAGTCACCGTGTCTGTGAAACACAGATAGGATCTACGTAGGTCTGGAGGATCAACGTAGATACGTATTTTGAGTAGGTACGAGTGTTAGTAATAGTAGTATTTGGTACTCAGAATTCTGTAAAGCGTTAGAGGCACTGATAATAACTCACACGACACTTCAAATTGTAAGAACAAGCTATCGTACTAACCAAGTTAAATATTGTCTGCAAGGAGAAGTATTACTAAGTTGTAGCTGACAACGTGAACATAGGTATACTGGTTTCAATATTTGTTATGTTAATTATATTCGATGCAATTCTGAACTAAAATTTCGTTTTCATTTTCCGTCTTCCGCTCTATTAATCACATGTAATAAATTTTTACAGGCACCTAGCTAAGCAAACCACAGGGAGGTTCACATCCCTGCCTGTATAAAATGTGCGAAAGTATCGTTAAGACTCTTAAAGAATCCCAATACCAGTCGGGAATCGATTAGCGGACTTTGGAACAAAACTAATGATAGGTTTAGCCTTCTGTTAATTTCTTTTTATTTTAATGATATGGCGCCATTAATATCACAGCTGACAGATTTACGTGAATAAAGCAGACAGATGAACAACAACCACAATCGCAGAGTAGACAAATGAAATTTTATTTCTTCTGGTAGTGAACAAGGTGAAAACATTTTTGGAAGACTTAACTGTCTGTTATTGTTCTCCGTTTCTGCATGAGCGACTTCGTGGAGACAGTTCCACTGACATCTAGCGGCCGATTGTGCAACTCGCATGGAATCTGTCATCGTTAAGAGCCGCGGCCAGATATCGCGCGTATCGCTGGGCGCACTGGCCAGTAGGAGTGCGTCCGTACGATCAGCGAGAGCATCCCGCGAAAGCAAATGAACAGGACTCGACATATTTACGAACACACTTGCGCATAAGCGCTGTGGCTGGCCTAATCAGAACAATAACTGCCTCTGTGAGAAAGTACAAGCATACGGGGAACTATTATGTCACTTAAATATAAAGCACCTGACACTAAAGCATTCAGAACGTTTCGTTAAGGGTACAAGCAAAATATCTGTGTTAGATGCCTTTCACCTAAAGGTAGCTTGCGTCTACGACGAATAAATCGTTGCCAAATGGATAACTCTACGGTGATGACAGCTTGTGCTCTATACGGTACGTCATATTGTGGATTTTAGCAGCTACGGATGGCAGTGAAATGACAGAAAGGCAAGCGAGGTACGTAATCTAGTGCTCTTGTGAAATACTAAAGTGGCCGCCGATCTTCGTCCCCATTCGGCTTACGACAGGTTAACCTTTAATAGCGACGTATTATGCCCGTAATGCATACAGACATTCGCAATTTAACGCACGGCGTGTGTGCACAGTAAGCTGTTCGTAAAGTGCACGCTTTCCCTTCAGGTTAAATCCTAGAGTTTGAGAATATTAATCCTGTATCATTCCCGTGACCCTTTCTCCCCTTCTCGATAATACAAAACGTGTTACACACTAAAAAAATCCTGACGCCCAACACATCCCACCCCAGCAAGAAAAGTGGCTTATGTAAAAAAACTCAAATTTTTAGTTTTAAGACACTCAAAAATACGTGCGAAGTGCCCTAATATGCAGAAAAACATCACATACTGATCTCGCAATTTGTCCAGTTCAGGGAAGTCGTGTCAGTTTTGTTGTAGGCTACTTCACGATTCGCCACGGTAAGAACAGTGTCGCTTTAGCGTTCTACTGACGAGTATGCTTGGGTGATTCAAGAAGAGCAGTACATTCTGAGCTGTGACACTTTCCATGTCTATAATAAGTTGAATGTAATTTTTTTTATCATTGATTGTTACAATGTCTGTATTTATACAGAATCTCTATCTTAACATTATAATGTCATTCAGGCATGCATGCATACGAAACTTGATGTGTTGCAGCGATCAAGAAAAAAATGGAAGTTTATGGTATAACAGTTCATACTGAATGCCTATTCTTGGCGAAGGTATTCGTACGTTATATAGATCCATTTATGACACTGTGTTTTCCTAAATTTCGTTCCAGAACTTGTACGTAATTGAGGTTCTTATTAAAGTGATTTAATTTTCATAAATTAAAGTTCAGAATTTTGTATTTTTCTAATAAAACAATTTCGACTTGTTTTCCATTTTCTATTCTAACTTAAGTACTAATTTTTCCCGATGGAGGGTCGAATGCAGTATAATATTACAGTAAGTAAAAACATTATTTGGCGTGGAAAAGTGGAAAAATTATAACATGAGGGATTATAACAAAAAAAAGTTTTCAGAAAAGCAAGAAAAGTCACACAATCAAAGAACTAATTAAAAATTGCCTCAGAGCACCTCACATTTGATGAGAACAGAATTACATGTTCTTGCCGGCATGTGTTACCTTTCCGCTTCTTCGACACTCTCATAGGCTTTTATTCAGTGCACAAAAGACAAAGAAATGATTTTTATGTTGCGGGCACAGATTTAAACTGTATTCAAAAAAGTGCACAACATTCTACAACCAACCTATTCCGTCAATATCTTCTATGACCTTCTGACACTGACAGAGGGACAAGTGAACAAAATCCGAATAAACGTGTAGATTAGAACTACATCGTTCAAGAGCAAAGATAAAACGGGGATGTCCTAGCGGCGCAGTAGGCCTATAGCTGGATCTTCTCGTAGTTACAGTAGTATTATTTTATTTACGATAATGTGCGCCTTAATATTATGCTGATGGAGATGACGTTCGTTCAGTAGAAGTATTTAAAGCTGGAGGCAAAATAATATAGAAGGAACTTGCGTAAATGTTTACAGAATGTCTGCAAAAGAAGACAATTCTCCAAAACTAGATCAGTGCCGTGTTTGTAATACTTTACATGAGGCAAATTAGACAAGTAAAAAATTACAGTCTTATTAGTATGCTAATCGTACTATTCAAGATATTCACTAAAACTACCACCAGCCACACAGAAGGCAATTACTTTCGTTCTTATGGACACGATTGGTCTGGAGGATAATCTTCTGACGAATTTGTGATCAACGGCTTTCTAACGTCCAACTCGGAAACACAGTCCTAACTACCTCCCAAGGAGCAATTTGTCTTGACCACACAACGTTAACGAAGAGAGAAAGAGTAGCGGACGTATATTAAAAATAGCCCTTTTAGGGTCACTCAAATCACGTAGGTACTTTAATGGGCGAAGAAAAATTAGCAGTCGTCGGTAAAAAAGGAAAGAAACGAACATCCACTGAAAACATTTATGGATGATAATTTGTGTGTACGGTGCGTTTGGCGAAGGAGCAAGAAACAAAACAATCGAGAATATTTATGACGTCCATTATGGTGATTTTAATGGAGTAAATAATACTACAACGTGGATGAAGAGAAACGTTTATGACAGCGATTGGCAGTAAAGCTTCAGAGACTGTGAAACGATTGGCAGTAAAGCCTCAGAGACTGTGAAACAAGTGGCAAAGTTCGTTTTTTAAGGCAATGTACACATAATTATCTCGCAATATTTTATTGCCGTAACCATAAAACGCTGAACTCTGTTTTTCAAATAATTACCGTCTGCTGTAGTATCGAGAAGAATCTACAGAACACGTGTAACAGTATGTGGAGCAACACGAGTGGATCATATGCACAATATTAACGATGCTACGACAAAACCATCACGAAATGAGTAGAAGATAACGTGTATATCTGGGGGATTCATAAAGTTTTAAAATAACATCAAAAGTAAAGTTACGTAATTTGTTTGCAGGTACGTGTCGCCAGTCCTTATATAAGTTTAGCGCGTAAGTTCGTAGCGTTTTTGCTATGCACGTTTTTATTCCAGCTACTAGGAGTTTATTTATTCATTGCCATTTTTATTTGTGGTTCACTCTTTGCTACTTCAGTTTACATATTGTCATTTTGTCATTTGTAGAGATGGAATGAAGTTAAAGACGCTAGAAAATGGAGTGCGAAGTGGACAAATCGGAGCATTTCCGACAGTATTCTTGTGCTTGAGTTCAGTTGCGGGGTGACAGCATTGGAGGCAGCCAGAAATATTTGCGCCATGTATGGGGATAATGCTGTTGGACAAAGCACGACAAGAAAATGGTTTTCCCGTTTTAAGGAAGATAATTTTCACATTAGGGAGTCTTCACGTTAAGGAAGGCCTCCGGAGTTTGCTGAAGAGCTTTTAAACGCTTTTATGAACCGTGAGCAATCCACCATCGTGTGACATTTGCATGCAGTGGTGAAGGTTCAAAAACCGGGTGTATGGATCCGTATGCTGTAAGCCAAATTCACAAAAATCGGCGGGTGGTCATACGTGCATCTCTGCTTGCTCGTTATCAATTGGCTCGTGAACAACACCAACTCTTCCTATTCTGTATCGTTGCTGCTGACGAGAAATGGTGTCTTTAGGCTAACATAAGGAAAATAAAGAAATGCTTGAGCCCAAACAAAGCAAGGCGCAACTCCCTGTACAAATACCTCTTCGCATCCACAACAGTTAATGTTATGCATCTGGTGGAAGAGTGACGGTGTGGTGTACTACTAATAGTTTCCTTGAGAGTAACCATCACTCCTGACATTAACGGTCAACGTCTTGTAGACATAATCCAAGAACAACGACCAGGACGACTGCTACTCCACGTTAATGCTCGTCAGCATTCTGCTAGACTGACAAAAAGCATTATACATGAGTTAGGTTGTGTAGTCATTCCGCTCCCGCCTTATTCACTTGCTCTTGCGCACTCAGATTTTCACCTTTCCCGCTCTCTATCGAACAAACTTCAAAGAACTTCGTTTCCATATGAAAAAGCGCTCCGATCGTGGCTCGGCGAGTTCTTCGCCTCAAAACCATGTGATTTCTACATTCGTGGAGTCGAAAAGTTGCCCTACATTGAAGGATTACTGTTAATACTTGAGGAAAACACAAAATCTCTGTTATGTGTATCAGTCGTATTTATTAAACCAATAGAAAAACGCTACGAACTTAAGCACCAAACCAGTACACGTTGAAGTTCTTACACCACTTTCGGGGGCGGCAGTTTTGCACGTAGAGGACAGAGTACCTAGGAGCACATGACGTTTTCTGATCGGTACTTCAGTCTAGTGGCTGATTTTACAATCACATGAAGGAGAGCGCACTACAGACCGCCACAAGCAGTTTCTTTCATTTTTTGGTAGTTGGTAAATATGATGTGTTTTGTATAGCATTTGTAAATATTTCAATGTTACACATTTTAAGTGCTGTATAATATATTACAAGCCATTCAAAATACATTGTTAATTCTTCGGTAACAGAATTTTATGGTAAGTAAAATGTTACATATTTTTAGAACTGTTTTATGACATGGGAAGTTAAGTCATAGTCATTCAGCTGTGTGCCATACTGAACCTTCAAAGAGAGGGTCTTTTACCAAGGGGCATGACATATTTGCACGTTAATTGAGTTTTAAAATTATTAATTTGAAAAACTGGTAGAAGGGGACCTCGGGGAAGATCAGTTTGAATTCCGTAGAAATGTTGGAACACGTGAGGCAATACTAACCTTACGACTTATCTTAGAAGAAAGGTTAAGAAAAGGCAAACCTACGTTTCTAGCATTTGATGACTTAGAGAAAGCTGTTGACAATGTTAACTGGAATACTCTCTTTCAAATTCTGAAGGTGGCAGGGGTAAAATACAGGGAGCGAAAGGCTATTTACAATTTGTACAGAAACCAGATGGCAGTTATAAGAGTCGAGGGGCATGAAAGGGAAGCAGTGGTTGGGAAAGGAATCAGACAGGGTTGTAGCCTATCCCCGATGTTATTCAATCTGTATATTGAGCAAGCAGTAAAGGAAACAAAAGAAAAATTCGGAGTAGGTATTAAAATTCATGGAGAAGAAGTAAAAACTTTGAGGTTCGCCGATGACATTGTGACTCTGTCAGAGACAGCAAAGGACTTGGAAGAGCAATTGAACGGAATGGACAGTGTTTTGAAAGGAGGATATAAGATGAACATCAACAAAAGCAAAACGAGGATAATGGAATGTAGTCAAATTAAATCGGGTGATGCTGAGGGAATTAGATTAGGAAATGAGACACTTAAAGTAGTAAAGGAGTTTTGCTATTTAGGGAGTAAAATAACTGATGATGATCGAAGTAGAGAGGATATAAAATGTAGACTGACAATGGCAAGGAAATCGTTTCTGAAGAAGAGAAATTTGTTAACATCGAGTATAGATTTAAGGGTCAGGAAGTCGTTTCTGAAAGTATTTGTATGGAGTGTAGCCATCTATGGAAGTGAAACATGGACGATAACTAGTTTGGACAAGAAGAGAATAGAAGCTTTCGAAATGTGGTGCTACAGAAGAATGCTGAAGATAAGGTGGGTAGATCACGTAACTTATGAGGAGGTATTGAATAGGATTGGGGAGAAGAGAAGTTTGTGGCACAACTTGACTAGAAGAAGGGATCGGTTGGTAGGACTTGTTTTGAGGCATCAAGGGATCACTAATTTAGCAGTGGAGGGCAGCGTGGAGGGTAAAAATCGTAGAGGAAGACCAAGAGATGAATACACTAAGCAGATTCAGAAGGATGTAGGTTGCAGTAGGTACTGGGAGATGAAGAGGCTTGCACAGGATAGAGTAGCATGGAGAGCTGCATCAAACCAGTCTCAGGACTGAAGACCACAACAACAATTGAGTTTCGTTAAGGTCTTAACAAAAACGGTTCAAATGGCTCTGAGCACTAAGGGATTTCTAAGGTCATCTGTCCCCTAGAACTTCGAACTACTTAAAGCTAACTAACCTAAGGACATCACACACATCCATGCCCGAGGCAGGATTCGAACCTGCGACCGTAGCGGTCGCGCGGTTCCAGACTGTAGCGCCTAGAACCGCTCGGCAACCCCGGCCGGCAAAGTCTTGACAGTTTTACCTGTCTTGACATGGGAATTCCTGTTGGTTTCCAACAGCTTTAGTTTCAAAATGTAGCGCCTAGAACCGCTCGGCCACCGCGGCCGGCCGTTGTGAGGTGCTGACAGATTATGTTCGTGAGGAGCAAACCTGCACTAGAGCATACTACTTGCGTCGCAGCAAGCTGTCCTAGGGGGTGTTTTTGATCCACTCCACTGCACAGCTCATTCTGCACATGAAAGTCACACATGCACCTTTGTTGCGCTACAAATTTCCTCTCCCCCCTCCCAACGAAATAATCATTTCTTCTCCTGGCATGGCATTCAGTGACTTCATCCTTCCTACCGAGCGAAGTGGCACAGTGGTTGGCACAATGGACTCGCATTCGGGAGGCCGTCGCTTCAAACCCACGTCCGGTCATCCTTATTTAGGTTTTCCGTGATATCCCTATATCACCGCCGGCCGAAGTGGCCGCGTGGTTCTAGGCGCTGCAGTCTGAAAGCGCGAGACCGCTACGGTCGCAGGTTCGAATCCTGCCTCGGGCATGGATGTGTGTGATGTCCTTAGGTTAGTTGGGTTTAACTAGTTCTAAGTTCTAGGGGACTAATGACCACAGAAGTTGGCCGTGCGGTTAAAGGCGCTGCAGTCTGGAACCGCAAGACCGCTACGGTCGCAGGTTCGAATCCTGCCTCGGGCATGGATGTTTGTGATGTCCTTAGGTTAGTTAGGTTTACCTAGTTCTAAGTTCTAGGGGACTAATGACCTTAGCAGTTGAGTCCCATAGTGCTCAGAACCATTTTGAACCACAGAAGTTGAGTCCCATAGTGCTCAGAACCATTTGAACCATTTTGAACCTATATCACCTTGCAGTTTCCTTCGAAAGGACACGGCCGACTTCCTTCCCTCCAGCCTGAGTGGCCGTGCGGTTCTAGGCGCTGCAGTCTGGAACCGAGAGCGACCGCTACGGTTGCAGGTTCGAATCCTGCCTCGGGCATGGATGTGTGTGATGTCCTTAGGTTAGTTAGGTTTAATTAGTTCTAAGTTCTAGGCGACTGATGACCTCAGAAGTTAAGTCGCATAGTGCTCAGAGCCATTCGAACCATTTGACTTCCTTCCTCATCCTTTCCTAACCCGATGGGACCGATGACCTCGCCGTTTGGTCCCCTCCCCCATATCAACCAATCAACTCGTCTTTGCTCGGATAAGGGAACCATTGTGCGGCAGGGACTTCCAGTAAGCTGACGAGGTAATCTTCGAGGTGGAACGTTTCCTGAACAGCCAAAACGCATATTTCTACAACTACGCACGCCGTCACGTCACCCTTCTTGGGGAAAAATTTGTCGCACTGATGAGTGAATATGCAGACAAGGACTAACATCTGTTTTCATGGTCGCAGGTTCACCCTTTCGAGGCAGCAGAGGACCATACAAACAAGACAAGGCCTAGTAGAAATCCTTGGCTAAAAAAGACGTATTTAACTTAGATCTCCAGGCTGGGAATACCCATGAGGATGCTGTCACCAGCATAAGAAACGCTGACATCCCACGGGTCGGAGAGTGGAATGTTTGATCTCTTAATCGCGTAGGTAGGTTAGAGAATTTAGAAGTGCGAATTTGTGACGTGTGGTTGCAGCAAGGACTTCTGATCAGGTAAGTACAGGGTTATCATTACAAAGTCAAAGGGGTAAGCTACTATGAAGACCGTAGTGAATGCGTTATCGTAGCCAATACAGATACGGAGACAACACCCACCACACTAGTACAAGTTTATACGTCAAGTAATTACACAGATGATGAAGAGGGTGAAGGAATGTATGATAAGATAAAGGAAATTATTCAGGTACTTAAGGGAGACTAAAAATTATGAAGCGTCACTGGGATTAGATAGTAGAGTAAGAAAGAGAATGAAACGTAGTAGAACATGGAGGGAGAAAGGAATGAAAGAGAGAGCTGCCTCGCAGCATTTTGCACAGAGCATAATTCAATAATCGCCAACACTAGGCTTAAAAATTAGATAAGAAGGTTGTACACGTGGGAGAGACCTAGAGACACCGGTAGATTTCAGAACAATTATTTAATGGTAAGACAGATATTTTAACCTGTAAGACGTTTCCAGGGGTAGATGCGGAATCTGAGCGCAATTTACTGGTTACGAAAAGCATATTAAAACTGAAGAAATTGCAAAAAATGCAGGAATTTAAGGAGTTGGCGTGACGTTGCAAGCAGCTGGTTTGACTACTGCAAGACGGGCTGAATCTGACAGGTCGGCTGTGGGCCGGTGTGAATGTTCGTTGGGGCGGCTAGCTGTCAATCGGCTGTGACGGGCGAGCTGAGCGGAAGTGAAGGCTGGTAGCCAACGAAGCCCAGAGGTCATCGGGGTTGTTCCGGACAGGAAGAGAGACATGTTCCGGCGACAAGATCGCAGGGACTTCTGACTTGAAATCTCGTCACTAATATGGTTTTAATGAAAATACATTAAAATTCTTTTCAAGCATGCTAGAGAAAAACCAATGGCCGTTTTGGACCCGCGGTAGTGGGAAGGGTTCATTGAACATAAATCCATGTCTGAAGCTTTAACAGTTAAAAAGCATTATTACCATCACTGTTTATAGTAGATGGTAGCAACCGAATCCCTCACAAAAGTGGCACTCATGCTACACCCACGAGAGGTTAACCCCTGCAATATAATGAACAGGTTCTTTTTGTAATTAAACTACTAAAACCGTTATAAATAATTTAGTTTATTTACTTAAATAGTGTCATAACTATGAACTCCCACACAGAGACACAAATGATCTTATCAGTATCAATTTATTTCCTTACTGTTCCCATAACTTTCGACGTGTATTGAATTGTAGTTATGATTGTTATACAATAATCTATAAATGAGTTGCCGGTCGGAGTGGCCGAGCGGTTAAAGGCGCTACAGTCTGGAACCGCACGACCGCTACGGTCGCAGGTTCGAATCCTGCCTCGGGCATGGATGTGTGTGATGTCCTTAGGTTAGTTAGGTTTAAGTAGTTCTAAGTTCTAGGGGACTTATGACCACAGCAGTTGAGTCCCATAGTGCTCAGAGCCATTTGAACCATTTTTTTTATAAATGAGTTTGTTAAGAGGTTGGAAAAACGGCTGCAAAGATTTTCATACGTTTTATCCTAAGTAATTATATGAAATTGTTACGAAAATTACGAATGGTGGTCAGCATGAAAGTATCTACACTGAATCGAGGAGGGTCATGTGACTGAACCTTTAAACAAGCGTCCGTAGCAGAGCTCATGGTCTTTCACCTGTCGTCTTGCGTCTGGAGGGATGGTAAATGGAAATGAGCGTTTGGAGTCATTGGCCGGAAGGTCCCTTACGGGGCAGGTCCGGCCGCCTTGGTGCAGGTCTTATTACATTCGACGCCACATTGGAAGACTTGCGCGCCAGATAGGGTGAAATGATGATGAAGACAACACCCAGTCGCTGAGCGGAGAAAATCCCCGACCCATCCGGGAATCGAACCCGGACCCGTAGGATGGCAAGCGGTCACGCTGCCCACTCAGCTATCGGGGCGGACTGGAGGATTGGTGAGGTATTTCGTCTGGAGCCGGCAATGCTATGGGCGGTGTGCATGTCGCCAACGCTACTTTCGTTTACCGGGACCTGTACATTGTGATTTAGCGTCTGCTGCTGGGTATAATGTTACGTCTGCGCAAAGTACTACCAAAATTTTCACTGGTGATAGACACTGTTTTTTTATTCGATGAGTTACTTTTATGTGGCCACCATTCGCATACGTTGTGCTTCTATAAAAAATAATGAAAAAGGATTTATATAGAACTCAAAATTAATCTGTTTAGAGCGATGTTATTCTCCATCGGGATTTCGACCAACAGATCCAGCCTCAGTACACGTTTTATTAAATAATTCGCTAATGTCTCAATTCTAATATAAGGCTTTTGCATTAAAATTATGATGTTGTGTAGTTGGGCTAAAGAGCAACGGTGCAAGGTCACCCCCTATTTGATGTTAGCGAGCCAAGCTCAAATTTAATGGCCGTGCATTGCCCACACCCTGGGAAACGGTAGAAAACGTCGTAATGAGACCTGAATAAATTTATGGAACCAGAGGTTGTTGAGAGTTTCAGATGGAGCATTACGCAACGTTGGACTGAACCAGGGGAAAGGAATTCAATGGAAGACGAATGGATGGGTTTGAGAGAGGCAGTAGAGGACCAAACACGTGGAAAGGCAAGATCTAGTAGAAATCCCTGGATAAAACAAGACATATTTAATTTATCTGATGGAAGGAGAAACTAAAACAAATGCAGTTAATGAAGCATGCGAAAGGAAATGCAGGCATCTAAAAATGATATTGACACGAAATGCCAAAAGGCTAAGTAGGAATAAGTAGAGGACAAATGCAAGGTTGTAAATACATGCATGGCTAGCGGGAAAGACAGATGCCGCCTATAAGAAAATTGAAGAAGCCTTTGAAACTAGTATTAAGAGGAAAAAAGGAAAACTGAAAGTGTAAGGTATATGAGAACAGTATTACAAAAAGAGAAAGGAAAGTATGTGAACAGAAGATAGAAGAAATGTCACTGTGAGAAAAAATTGACGGAGCACTGAAAGACCTAAGTGGAAACAAGACTCTTGGAGTAAACGACTTTCCCTTTGAATTATAGAGATCCTTGGGAGAGCGAGCCACAACAAAATTATCACACCTGATATGCAAGGTATGTGAGGCAGGGGAAATGCCTTCAGAGTTCAAGAAGAATATAATAATTCCATTTCCAAAGAAGGCAGGTGCTGGCAGGCGTGAAAACCATCGAACCATCATTTCAGTAAGTCATTAATACAGAACACTGACACGAAATATTTAGAAAGAATGGAAAAACTGGTAGAAGGCCATCTCAAGGGAGCTCAGTTTGGGTTCCAGAGTAATTTAGGAACACTTGAGGCTATAGTGATCATACATCTTGCGTTAGAAGATATGGAGAAGAAAGGCAAATCTACATTTGTAGCATTTGTGTATTTAGAGGAATTTTTTGACAATGTTGAGTGAACTACATAATTGGAAATTTAGGGATAAATACAACATTTAGTTTCATTGATACCACATACGAATCGCGTCTCAGCCAGTGGAGGAGGTGAGTCACCGCTCACGTCACGCTTGACAAAGACAAAGACACGTTTATTGGTAGCGAGCTGAACTGACTAATGAGGAGGTACGGAGAAAAGAAATTTATGGCACAATTTGATTTAAGAAACGCCTCATTTGACAGGATATGTCCTGAGGTATCAAAATACTGCCAGTCTGGTGTTAGAGGAAAGAGTGTGACAGCGTGGAGGAGGGCGGGGGGGAGCGGTCGGTATAAATTGTAGAGGGAGACCAAGGCATGAATACTAGTAAGCAGGTTCAGATGGATGTCGGTTGCAGTGGTGTTTTGAAGAGTGTTGCACAGGACAGACTAACGTAGAGACCTTCAACAAACCAGTCCTCGGACTGAAAACCACAACAACAATTTTGTCAAAGTAAATTTCATGGCAAAAATACACTCCTGGAAATGGAAAAAAGAACACATTGACACCGGTGTGTCAGACCCACCATACTTGCTCCGGACACTGCGAGAGGGCTGTACAAGCAATGATCACACGCACGGCACAGCGGACACACCAGGAACCGCGGTGTTGGCCGTCGAATGGCGCTAGCTGCGCAGCATTTGTGCACCGCCGCCGTCAGTGTCAGCCAGTTTGCCGTGGCATACGGAGCTCCATCGCAGTCTTTAACACTGGTAGCATGCCGCGACAGCGTGGACGTGAACCGTATGTGCAGTTGACGGACTTTGAGCGAGGGCGTATAGTGGGCATGCGGGAGGCCGGGTGGACGTACCGCCGAATTGCTCAACACGTGGGGCGCGAGGTCTCCACAGTACATCGATGTTGTCGCCAGTGGTCGGCGGAAGGTGCACGTGCCCGTCGACCTGGGACCGGACCGCAGCGACGCACGGATGCACGCCAAGACCGTAGGATCCTACGCAGTGCCGTAGGGGACCGCACCGCCACTTGGCAGCAAATTAGGGACACTGTTGCTCCTGGGGTATTGGCGAGGACCATTCGCAACCGTCTCCATGAAGCTGGGCTACGGTCCCGCACACCGTTAGGCCGTCTTCCGCTCACGCCCCAACATCGTGCAGCCCGCCTCCAGTGGTGTCGCGACAGGCGTGAATGGAGGGACGAATGGAGACGTGTCGTCTTCAGCGATGAGAGTCGCTTCTGCCTTGGTGCCAATGATGGTCGTATGCGTGTTTGGCGCCGTGCAGGTGAGCGCCACAATCAGGACTGCATACGACCGAGGCACACAGGGCCAACACCCGGCATCATGGTGTGGGGAGCGATCTTCTACACTGGCCGTACACCACTGGTGATCGTCGAGGGGACACTGAATAGTGCACGGTACATCCAAACCGTCATCGAACCCATCGTTCTACCATTCCTAGACCGGCAAGGGAACTTGCAGTTCCAACAGGACAATGCACGTCCGCATGTATCCCGTGCCACCCAACGTGCTCTAGAAGGTGTAAGTCAACTACTCTGGCCAGCAAGATCTCCGGATCTGTCCCCCATTGAGCATGTTTGGGACTGGATGAAGCGTCGTCTCACGCGGTCTGCACGTCCAGCACGAACGCTGGTCCAACTGAGGCGCCGGGTGGAAATGGCATGGCAAGCCGTTCCACAGGACTACATCCAGCATCTCTACGATCGTCTCCATGGGAGAATAGCAGCCTGCATTGCTGCGAAAGGTGGATATACACTGTACTAGTGCCGACATTGTGCATGCTCTGTTGCCTGTGTCTATGTGCCTGTGGTTCAGTCAGTGTGATCATGTGATGTATCTGACCCCAGGAATGTGTCAATAAAGTTTCCCCTTCCTGGGACAATGAATTCACGGTGTTCTTATTTCAATTTCCAGGAGTGTATCAATAGAAACAATTATGAAAGCGTATATACATTCCACCACATTCAGTTTGCCTACGTCTTTGTCGTTTCTTCCACATGAGTTTTTCTTTCGTCAAGCAGTATGTTCTTCTCTTGCACCGCATGTGTTTGAGCGAGACCAAACTCTGTGCTTTAGTCACAGTCGGTTCTCTAATCCCTTTAGTATCATGCTCGTCCAGCCCTCTCTTTCTATCACTTTTGCTGGACTCTTGTTACCGCTAAGCTAGAGAAGTCGTACGGCCGTAGAAACTTAAGAGGAGAACACGGCAAGTGCCATAACCTGATCTCCCAGAAACGTCGCTCAGTGAAAGAAGGGTAAAAATAAGCGAACACGTCTCTCGACTCATCCCTAGACACTCGACTGTTTCTGAGGAAACGACGGTGAAAGCTCTTGAGTGACTTTATCTGCCATTTAGCGAGTAAATGCAGTGGTGGTGGTTAGTGTTTAACGTCCCGTCGACAACGAGGTCATTAGAGACGGAGCTCATGCTCGGGTTAGGGAAGGACGGGGAAGGAAATCGGCCGTGCCCTTTCAAAGGAACCATCCCGGCATTTGCCTGAAGTGATTTAGGGAAATCACGGAAAACCTAAATCAGGATGGCTGGAGACGGGATTGAACCGTCGTCCTTCCGAATGCGAGTCCAGTGTGCTAACCACTGCGCCACCTCGCTCGGTACCAATGCAGTGGCACAGTGTGTAGCGTCGTGGCTTCACACTTTTGCGACTGTGTTCGAAATCCGATTATTATTTTCGTTTATCTATCCATGTATGTAGAAGATTACTACACGAATTTACTTCAATGTATAGTGAAACAACACTGTCCCTGTTCGTCTAGAAATTGTTTTTCTTGTGAATCAATTTTAAAAAAATGAATGAGAAAATTATTTGAAACTTTTTGGTAAAATTTCTGTGTGTATCTTGAGTCATAATCGACCACAAGCGCCAGTTTTCGGCAAAGCGTTTGTCGCGAAACTACTGCCAACGCATGAGATCTGCAACGATGTTAGCGAGGTTTCTTTCCCGAGTAAGATTCATATAAAGAAATGTCACTCTGCCAAAAATGCCTTCATTCGTGGTTTTCGAAACATCTCTGTATCGAATGTTTCCACTATCGGTATCAACCAAGGGAATGCACCGAACCTTCCTGAGCAATAAACATAAGAATAAAACAGAAGGATTAATACAATAATTGATATAAGAATGAAATATAAGAACATAGGAATTTAAAAAGATAATAACTCCTGAAAATACCATACACACGTATACCATATAATAAAAATATGACACTTGTAGTAAAGTCCAGATCTAATTTTACAATTAATAAAACGCCATTGTATCCCGTAACTTGATGAGAAACATTCGAGTAGAAACCTTCTGCTGGCATGGATAGAAAAATGAAAAGCAGAAAATAAAGTAAAGCAAATAAAAGCAAATTGAGTTTCGAACTCGGGGTAAAAAATTTTGAAGCCACGTTGGTACCCACCGAGCCACTGCTTCGGTGAAACATTTACTCGCTAAAAGGCACACAAGTCATACGAAAACTCTGACCGTCGTTTCCTCAGAAACGGTCGAGAGTGCGCGATAAGCCGAGAGACATGTTCGCTTACTTTGGCCTCTCTTCCACGAAGCGAAGTTTTTTCGATAATCGAGTTATGGCATTTGCCGTGTTCCCCTCTTAGTGCTACCCGTGCGAAAGGATTGCAGGTCGCTAGGTCTTTTAAATTTTTGTTTAATTTTTGACGGAGATAGTGAATGGAAAGTTGCCCAAATTAGCATAAAAAGAAAATATCAACATTTTTAATGTGCCTACTTTATTTTGTGGTATAGAAACAAAAAGAGTCACAGAAATTTCAAATCACTGATTGTGGGAACACAGCAGCGAGACTAAATGAGTGAACACGGGAGTTGAATACTCGAACACTGACCCCTGAGTACTAATAAACGAACCTTCCACTCTGCGAAAAATTACTGTGTTAATTACTTGAAGCAGCAAGGCTCAAAGTAACTCTAGCTGGCAGGTGAGAGCGCACGAACACAAAATTAACCGTTGTGCCAGAAAATGACGTCATTTTCAAGTAAATTCAAAAATAAACCGACACCAATTCACGGACAATTGAGCTAGCCATGGCTCGATTAGGCAAGAAAATATTTTTCATTTGTCGCCATCACGACGTTTGAGCTGGATATCCACGGATTACCTCCATGAAATACAACGCAGACTACCCGCGCGATACGTCCTGTGCCCGAATCTCTTAACACCGCTTGAACAAATGCTCAGCAGCGTCCCATTTAATTCTCTTTACATGGCGAACTGACGTCCCAGACGTCACATCCCAAGAGCAAAAATGTCAGATTTTGCAAACGATACATAATAATGCGACAGTCGATCTCAGCTGTCAAGAGGGATGGCAAAGATGTCCAGGGCCATTGTAAAGTCCATGAAACATGCTACAAGTAAAAAACTGGTTTACAGATAAAACAGTAAACATAATAAATGATTCAGTTCTTGAAAACAATCTCTAAAATATTTTAAAAGTGGTTTCGGCAATCTAAGCTGGAAAGACAACGATAGGGGCACCATCATCGTCGTTGCTAAAAAACATGGCAAAGCATGCAGAGAAAGCATTTTGTGTGCTACAATCTGCCCAATGCCAATGGCTAGTGATAGTGCAAAGGTCTTTCCGAGATAGGGTTCACAAGACACCACCTGTTTACAACAGAATAAATTTCCTTGGTCACAAGCTTTTTGTCAACAGATTACTGGTTTCGGTCTATAATGACCATCTTTCAAATGTTAAATTCCACGATGCCACTATGACTGAAGGTCATTAGAATATTGTTTTTATAAAACAGGTCTGAAGATGGTCATTATAGACCGAAACCGGTAATCTGTTGACAAAAAGCGTGTGACCATAGACGTAAAGTAAAGGAAATTTATTCTATATTCGGGTCACTGTTTTATTCGCGACAATGTCGCAGCTTGTGGGTTTACAACAGCATTGTGAAATGGTACAAGTAATTCGAGGAAGACGTTTGTTTGAGCCAACCTAGCGAGGTGGCGCAGTAGTTAGCACACTGCACTCGCATGCCGGAGGACGACGGTTCAAACCCGCGTCCGGCCATCCTGATTTAGGTTTTCCGTGATTTCCCTAAAATCGCTTCCGGCAAATGCTGGGATATTTCCTTTGAAATGGCACGGCTGATTTCCTTCTCCATCCTTCCCTCATTCGACCTTGTGCTCAGTCTCTAATGACTTTGTTGTCCATGGCACGTTAAACACTTATCTCCTCCTCTTCCTCCTCCTCCTCCTCCTCCTCCTGTTTGAGCGATGCGAAGGGTTCGGCCGACCGGGAGTGTCAGAGCAGTGGATCGTTTGAGTGACGTGATCTTACGAAGTCCCACAAAGTGTACCTATGGAGCTATTATAGAACTGAACATCCCCAGGCATCTTCATTTTTCAATCAGATGGCGACTACCCACACTTCCACAACTGTGCACGAGATTACAGCAGTGAGACGTTGCCTCATCGCTGGATCAGCTCTGTTGCGACCGTTGAGGTGGCGCTACTCGAATGGCCACCTCGGTCGCCGGACTTGACGGCTTGCAATTTTTTCTTGTGGGGTTATGTCAGGATTCTACACTATTCATCTGTACTGATTTTTTGAAGTGTTTCTTGAAATTCGTAATTACCCTGTATTTACGTGTGCAGCAAAAGGAAAACAATCGTTTAATACTCGATACCAAGAATAAATGGAGGATTGCGTAATATGCAGGGCCTTTTGAAAGCTAAAGAAAAAGTAATACCGTTCATTATACACGATTTTACGTGATTACTTGGCAAAGGTGGACTTTTCCTGCTTGCCTCAGGACCAGAAGTGTTTTCTCCCTCTCTTTTAGATGTATCAAATTGTTGCCTGTTTCTTTAGAAGCTGATTTCCTCTTCACGTTGCTTTTCAAGAGTATAATTCTTTTAAAAATGATACCATTGTAGAAGTTCCACAAAATGCATATTAAAGCAGGGAGTTTTTTCATCATTGCGGAACTTGAACTGCTAGCACATTTAAAATCATTTCCACCCCTACTTGACCCATCTGCGAAGTCAATGTCATCGTTACCCCGCTATACAATGTGATTTTGTTAAAGGGGGACAAACGGCAGCAAACAACACGTCAGACGACAAGGACCAAAAAAGGTCAATTGGATATAAGATTGGAAGTTTGTTCCAGGGGAGGTTACACCCACTTGAAGTTGGATATATCAGATCTTTGAAACTGTAGGTTTCAATGACTGATAACACGTATGATACACCAAGCAAGTGGAATGTCTTAGCTCCACATTCAAGAGGGCAGTGTGTTGTGGCTCCGCCATGTAGTAGCCTGATTACCTTTCGTACTACTATAGGCTCGTCTTCCAGCAGGGGAGGCAGGGTCACCCGAAGGAAGCGCGAATACGCCTCGCCTGTGAAGAGCCATGGTTGTATGATTGGTCCCAAGAGGCCGTCACCAATATTTCCCGCTCGTACATTGAGGCTGAATCGGTGCTGATGGTTTGCTGCCGCCCGACCGTAAGAATTCTTCAAATTCCACAGGTGCGTATTGTGAAGCTTAAAGATACTGCTCGTCGTAAGTGTAGGCTCATCTGTGAAGACGATGGATGACAGATATCCCAGCACCGAGGTTGCCTGCGCGACGAACCAGCGACAAAATCGTCGTTGCAGAGGCAAGTCCGTAGGTAATAACACCCGCAGGCGTTTTAAGCGATACGGATAGTGGCGGTTATCGTGCAGAATGTTCCACACGGTTGTCTGGTTTACCTCACGCTACTGATCTGCCTGTCTGGTGCTGATCTCTATCCAAGATCTTTATCTTCGCATTCCAGTGGGTTATCTCCCTTGGGAAGCATTTCTAGCCGTATGTTCATATGACCAAATTTGTTTAGTATTCTGCCAGGATCGTTTCCTGAAGTTTATCCCAATTTAACAAAATCATCCAACAAAAGCCAGAATTTTCCTTCTGCTACCGTCGTGGTGAGTATACGAGATGTATCCATCGAAATTCTGTGAGGAAGGTTCTCCGTGGCATAGAACTCTGGTGCCGTAGCGCGTACCAGTGCAGTTTGTTAAGCACTCAGACGCTCATTAAACGATCTCTTGATGGGGCGGCCAACTGTTCATTTTGTTAATCTGACTTGACAGTCGAAGTGCGTCGAGCGTGAAATTCTTTTTATTAATATCCGGCTGGCACCTGCCTTTCCCCACAGCTATGTTCACGTGGTCGTTCAAATTTAGATAGTTCCCGGCAGATGTATACCGGTTGCCGCCATTTCCAGTGATATAAACAGATCGTATAGTCAAACTAAACATACCGGACAAAAAACTGAGCACTCCCACAGGAGCTACGTAGATAATACCTCTTCTGTACTTCGATAAAAACGTCGGTCTGGTGAGGAAGAGAGGCCAAGTTTCTTGAGCCTCTCATTAATGTTTACATCCCGTAGAGCTGCCAAACGGTAAAGATGTTGATTGCTATGTTCCACTCGCTGTTCCAAAAGGTACTAGATCTTTTCTGTGGGATTTAGAGAGGGTAATTTAGAAGGCCAGTGCAGATGCGAAATGGTGCCTGAGTGTTCATAAACCAAAAAACGTAGGTGTGCAGCGCCCGCAGCTCGTGGTCGTGCGGTAGCGTTCTTGCTTCCCGCGCCCGGGTTCCCGGGTTCGATTCCCGGCGGGGTCAGGGATTTTCTCTGCCTCGTGATGGCTGGGTGTTGTGTGCTGTCCTTAGGTTAGTTAGGTTTAAGTAGTTCTAAGTTCTAGGGGACTGATGACCATAGATGTTAAGTCCCATAGTGCTCAGAGCCATTTGAACCATTTTTTGTACGTGTGCAGCCTTGTAAACACGGTTATCATCTTGGATGGTTGGTTCAAATGGCTCTGAGCACTATGGGACTTAACATCTATGGTCATCAGTCTCCTAGAACTTAGAACTACTTAAACCTAACTATGCTAAGGACAGCACACAACACCCAGTCATCACGAGGCAGAGAAAATCCCTGACCCCGCCGGGAATCGAACTCGGGAACCCGGGTCATCTTGGGGTTGGGTTGGGTTGTTTGGAGAAGGAGACCAGACAGCGAGGTCATCGGTCTCATCGGATTAGGGAAGGAAGTCGGCTGTGCCCTTTCAGAGGAACCATCCCGGCATTTGCCTGGAGTGATTTAGGGAAATCACGGAAAACCTAAATCAGGATGGCCGGACGCGGGATTGAACCGTCGTCCCCCCGAACGCGAGTCCAGTATCTAACCACTGCGCCACCTCGCTCGGTCCGGGCCATCTTGGATGACTGAGGTGTCCACAGTGTACTCTTGATGAAGATTTGTAATAAAGGGCAACGCTTGGTCATCGAGAATGTTGATACAGATTTCCTGATTCATGATGACGGTAAGCTCAATGACTGGGCCCAATTCTTGGTACGAAAAACTCTCCAAAAACACCAGAGAACCATCTCCAGTCTGAACTACACCGCCCATACACTGTGGGTTTAACACGCCATAGTGGGCAGCAATTCTTGTTGAGTTTCAAACCAACTGTCACAAAAAAGGCGTGACACTAGTGTAAGATTCTTATCGGTTACAATGTTTTTACGACCACTGTTCTTATTCTGTGTTGCATGACTGCGATTGTAAACTACTCCTTGTAAACGCGTTGCACAGGCCGCGTTGATAAAACCAACAAACCGGGATTTCATTCACAATGTAGCCCTCAACATGCTCATACAAGATATCCTCTTTTTGTCTCCAAATCCTACGGCGTAGTTTCCCCACAACCGCCAGGCACGGACGGACCACGTCACGGGTCGAGACTTACATCACGAGCGGGACCCACGTAATCGTCTTAAAACTACGTAAACCTAATTAACCTAAGGACATCACACAACACCCAGTCATCACGAGGCAGAGAAAATCCCTGACCCCGCCGGGAATCGAACCCGGGAACCCGGGCGTGGGAAGCGAGAACGCTACCGCACGACCACGAGCTGCGGACAAAGCGATCAGTGACTGTTTTAATGGGGTGACTAACACTTGGTCCGGTAACGTTTAATCGGATCGTTTCGTTCACATCCTTGTGGCATTCTCACAATTAAGTTTTGTTCGTTCCGCATCCAAAGCTACCATTTGATGTTATCTGCACGCCAAGGAATGTGCTGCGTCTCACCGCTTCTAGTGACTCAGCGTACTGTTTCACCGAGTGTGTACGCGTAACCAGGGAAATCATGCATGCGAGTTGATCTCGCAAGCGTCCTTCAGCTCTTCCGCTCAGACGGACAGAATACGCAGCAATACCGGGATTCGTGACGCTGCTTTTCGCTGAAACCTTAGAACAAAAAAGTGTTCTTTTTTTTCCACACTATTGCTAGTGAGCACCGACACGGCAGGCAATGTCCGATATATTTGTGGGAATAATTGATCCACTAATCCAGTGTGTGTTACTATTAGTACAAAGTTTATCTTCGAAGTTACTTTCAGCGTCGGGTTATCCTATGCCGTTGACAAACGTGTATTTGTTTAGTTAGAAACAGAAAGTAATGCTATAGACTTAAATACTGCGTGCGTTATTTTATATGGTTCATAAGCCTTACTCATGTAATTTGTGATCATGATAACGAAGAAACAAGAATAAGTGTGAACTGTTTATTTTGTGGGCAGTTAAGCACGACATCGCGACAACGGAAGACACAGTCAGCTACACGCCATCTACGATGAGATTCAGGAAATTCGACATGAAATCCAGGTTTTGAAGCTCTCTCTTCGTGCGACGCCAGATGAGAAACAAAGCAATGCAATGAACAGAGCTCTAAAACAGAGCAAAGTCCCGCGTCGGTTGCATGTCTTTTACACACCACCGTGCGCTTTATCTTTCCGCTGCGACAGGAGGTGACGATGAGCCAGCTTTGAAAATATTGACTGTTCCGGTGATTTCTTCTGCGTAGCGACTGCACTCACTCGCAGTGAACCAACCGTCCGTTCCTCATGCGGTTCTTCCTCGCCGCGTTTCCAGTTACGGACACTATCGTTTATTACAGAACAAACCACAAATTTGGTTTGCAGTCATGGAAAATATTTTCGCGCATCAACAAGCCGTCGATGATAATGAACAATTTACGGTAGTGGTCACCAACCGATATTAGCAGGCATCAGCACTTGTGTTGGTAATCAATATGCGCTTACCACATCATCAAACTTACATGGAAATTATTCTAAACACATACTGTAACAATGGCTGCATGGTACAGCGCGTATTAGATCGCAGTCTCTGTAACAATGCATGATTGAATAAATGGTCTCTAGCATGGAAACCATGCATTTCCGGACGTAAACTCATCAGACCTTTTTTGTTCCGTACCCTCTCATCGACCAATCCCTAGAGTTTGTAAACAGTAGAAAAAAATCACCCTATAGTGCATGATAACCGTGATTCATATTTTCTCGTTGAACACGTTCTCTGCAGTCTCACGTTGTTACGGAAGATCCAGTCCCAATCCAGTGAAAAATTAAGTCACTGCGTAGTCACACAGTCGGATGGATTCCTTTCATTTCAACAAGTTCGGGTAGAATTTTTAACCAAGGCAATGGGCTGATTATTTCTAAATTTATGTGTGCTGTGAGACACACTCACCCCTCGCCCCTTCATTCTTTTGTTCGCTGCTTTTATCGCTTGTCTATTGTTTTGGAGCTGAACTTCAAAATGGTTCAAATGGCTCTGAGCACTATGGGACTTAACATCTGAGCTCATCATTCCCCTAGAACTTAGAACTACTTAAACCTAACTAACCTAAGGACATCACACACATCCATCCTCGAGGAAGTATTCGAACCTGCTACCGTAGTGGTCGCACGGTTCAAGACTAAAGTGCCTAGAACTGCTCGGAGACACCGGCCCGCGGAGCTGAACTGTTAACTCGTGTGGAAGTGTTGTTTACAGCGTTGTAATGTACAGTATATTTGCAGACTGACTGTTGTTAGTGCGTTGGGTGAAATTGATTATTCTAATCAATTAGTGAGTAACTCATATCTGAGTTTCATTTCTGGTTTTCGCACTCGAAATGGAATCTCATCGCGTGAGAAAGTTTTTTAGTGGTGCCAGCACAACAGAATGCAAATGTTAGGCGACCATAGAACCAAAACCTATGACAATACCAACTGTGAATTAGCGAAGTGCTCAACACTGAAGAAAGATCCGGCGAAACGGAAAAAAGTGAACAACGAATTCGTGGCTCTGTGTTTAGCGAAACGTTTGGACTATTTTAAGACTAATTTAGGTAATTTAAATAAATTTGAAAGCGTCAACAAATCACAAAAAAAGGTACGCATCCAAAAACTTGTTCTTTAGAAAACTGTTGAATGGAGAGAGAAATGACAGAAAATGGCTGTTGCATTCCGAATATACAGGAAATGTGTTTTGTATTTTCTGTAAATTATTCAGTGACAGCGGTGCCTCAGACGACATGCGTATTCCATTTTCAATATGTGGATTTTTTGGCTGGAAGAAAAATCGAAGTCTCACGAAAACAGCGCTAATCATGGCAAAAATCCAGTGGCGCGTGTTCTGCGGTCGAAGAACGAAGGACGAACCGCGACTGAACTGCAGTTTATGCACAATACTACGGACTAGTTGTAGATTCAGCGGTAGACACGGTATATGAAGATCAACTAACCGTTATAGTACGGTATAGTCTCGAGGAAAGAGCTCACGAAAGATTTTTGTATTTTGTTCCCATACACAGTCATACGGGAGAAAGTCTTAGGAAGCGGGAAATATTCAGGTTTAAGTTCAAAGATAAAGGAACTGAACTCATTTACTTCTTATATGCACCGTGCTACGCCTTCGTTAAGCCTTGTCATCCAAAACGGTGCAGAGGAATCGTTAGAATCAGTTTTTTTCTTTTTTCCCGGTTATATGACTTTTTTGTAACTTCTAATCATTGTTGGCACATTCTTTTGAAGAATAATGGGCGGCTTAATACATTGTCCGATACTAGATGGTCGCGCCGCAAGGAAGCAATAACAGCTGTTTGACGTAATTTCGAAGCCGTTTACAAGTCACTTGAAGGAATTGTCGAGAACAAAGAAGAAAAGGCAGCGACAAGCAATGAGTCAGAATCGCTTCAGAAAGAACTAAAAAAACTGAATACAGCAATATTGGTTGTTTTCTGGGATGACATGTTGTCTCCAATGGACAAAACTAACAAATATTTGCAACAGCCTGGACGGGACTTAGCGGATGTCAGCGATGTGATCATTGATTCCGTTTTTCAGCCGTGTTAGGGAAAATTTTGATGAATATGAAAACCAAGCTAAGGGCTAAGTGAGCATGTACATCAAGAATATAGCTACGAAAGGAAAGGCAGAAATAAGAAGATTCCGTGACGGAGAAAAATCAGAAGAATTGAGTGGACGTGACAAATATCGTGTGGCACTTGTTACAGTTGATATGCTACAAGCGGAACTGAAAAAGCGAGAAGAAAAGTATTGTGAAATAGTCGCTGTTTTCCTACCTTTAGCAAATAATATAGTAATGCAAGAGCTATCAAGAACTCTTAACAGAAACGCAGAAACTTTGCGAAAAATACCGGGGTGATCTCGTTGGAGAAAGTTTTCACTGTGAATTTCTTAATTTTACCGAATATCTGAAGCGTTCCCTTAAAGAAAAGGCTGATAAACATTTCGTCAGTCGAATTACATGAATTAACGGTTGAAAATGATCTTCGTGATGTTTTTTTCCAAATGTAATGATGGCCCACCGAATTTTCCTCTAAACACCAATTACGAATTGTGAAACTAAGAGAGGATTTTCCAAACTGGCTCTTATTAAGAAAAGATAACAGGCCACATGCAAGAAGAAAGCATTTCCACCCTCACCTTGCTATCAATTGAACGTCAGGTAACCAGTTCTCTTGACTTCCAGGATTTGACAGAGGAATTCGCTAGGGCTAAAGCGAGTAAAAGAAATTTTTGAGGTACTCATTTTCTATTTATTGCATTTATGTAATAGGGTAGCTTTGTTTCTTTAAATGCAATTGGCCCCGCGCCTCGTCATGGGGTCATGGGTTAACCAGGCCCTGCCACCAACCAATGTTAATTTATTTAGTGTTAAAAAGAAACAACGTCTATACAATCAGATATCAAAAGTACTTTCGGACAAATATGCAACATTAGATATAAACACAATAAATTTCAAACCATCGAATGACCTGCCTGTGGCCTAACTGCTTTATCGACTGGGGTTGCCTATCTCATTGTCGTATTTTGTTTAATGAATCAGTTGCAACCAGTTGATTTTATGGGAGTTTATCTTTCCCTGACATCCCATCCTTAGATGTTTACAGTTGTTTACGTGTAGTGAACATTGTTTCTTTACCTCGGCGTTGCAGATTTTTGCTATGAACATTTTTTTAAATAGTTATTGTAAAACGTTGTAAGTACAGAAACAATGTTCACGACGCGTAAATAAATATAGTCATTTGATGGACGGGTGAACATAAAGTGAATTTAGTACAAAAAACTCGTTTTTTTAGAAATAATTCACTGGCGTGGCGTGTCGGGGAAGGGCTGCCATTGGTATCGGTGCGTTACCCCCATAGAGTATAAAAACGGGCTTAGGCACGTGATTTTGGGACGGCGCTGCTTGTCTATTATTTGCTGTATAGCGTAGCTTGGATATTACATGTCTTCCCCTTGTTTTATATCGTTTCTGCACATTTGAGTTTAAGTAACAGCTACAGTGTAGCGTTGTTGTTGTTACGGATGTTCAAAAAAATGGTTCAAATGGCTCTGAGCACTATGGGACTTAACATCTATGGTCATCAGTCCCCTAGAACTTAGAACTAATTAAACCTAACTAACCTAAGGACATCACACAACAGTTACGGATGTAAAGGGAAGTGTGTGAAAGGAGGACCAGTTACTTTTCATAGGGACGTACAACAAACGTGTAATTCTAAATGTCTTATTGATATGAAGCCCTTCATATGTTGAAAAATATCAAGACATGGCATTATAAAGTCTTCTACTGTAGACGTAATTTTCTGCGATTTTATGGCATGTGTTTACGAGACAAAAACATTGTTCAAATTGCTCTGAGCACTATGGGACTTAACATCTGAGAACATCAGTCCCCTAGACTTAGAACTACATAAACCTAACTAACCTAAGGACATCACACATCTATGCCCGAGGCAGAATTCGAACCTCCGACCGTAGCAGCAGCGCAGTTCCGGACTGAAGCGCCGAGAACCGCTCGGCCTCAACGGCCGGCGTTTACGAGACAAGTTCTAGATAAATTTGCAAGTGTGTTCGAGTGAACAGCCAGTCAGTGTGTACATATTGGTGCTATGTTCATATGGAGATAAAATTTATGCATGACATTCTGATTAACTTCCTCTGATTTATGCAGGTTCTCAAACCCGTGTGTGTGTTTAAGTATTTCTGCATGAGACAGTTTCCAATACAGTGTCGTTGTAGCGCAAAGAACAGATATAACCACTGCAATAGAAAAAAAAGAAAAAAAAACTGATCTCGTACTTTTCATTTTTTGTGTACAGTTTTACTTTTCTCATGAGGTGGCGCAAAAATGGTACAGTTATTTTACTTTATAAAAAGCAGAAGGATAAGTAAGGAAAAATGAAAAAAAATGATAGGGAAGCAGGTGGTGCAAATCACTGTATTTCCCGTAACAATTTCATGGCGCCGGCTACAGTGCCACTGTCACATAGTTAATTAAAACAGAGATTCGACAATATGAATAAGTACAGTAGAAAACATAAAAGAATGTTGTTGGTTATCACTTCTTCTATCGTTACCGGAGAAAAAGGAGAATACTTTTGCTTTCCACATCTTTAAGCCAACATCCGTTACTGGTATCAAATTTTTAAGCTGTCTGTAAAACACGTATACCAAGTTTGAAGGTACTTCTGAAGGCGATCTACCTGTAGGAACTAAGTAATAACACTCAAAATACGATAAGCGCTATACAGGCTAAAAAGCGCCATCCCAAAATCAAGTGACTTAATCTGCAACAGATGTTGCGGAGATAATTCTCGTTCTGCGCACTCGAATGCTAACTCCATAGACATTTATACTCTACGGTTACCCCATAAACATTAACGCTTCAGTTTTGACTTCATGCACTAGGAGCGGTGCTGTACCGTCACCTGATGAGGTGGCCTAGGAGATTAAGAGAGGATGCGAATCAGGCCCGCTTGTCAACAAAGGTTGCCCGTGTCTCCCCTTAACAGCGAAATTTAATGCGTTAAATTTTGTGTTGGCATTATGTTTTCGCTGTAGGCCACAGTTTTCGAGATATTCAAAACAAAAAGGAAAAAAAAACACTTTCGAAGGTCATCTTTGTACGTTTTTTGTGAATAATTCGAAAACTATGGTCACTAGCAAAAATGTATCCCAGTACAAAATTTAAATATATTAAATTTCCTACAAAAGGATCCAGCAACGGCCTTGCCGCAGTGGATACACCGGTTCCCGTGAGATCACCTAAGTTTACAAGCGCTGACGGGCGTGGTTGGCACTTGGATGGGTGACCCATCCAGACCACCATGCGTTGTTGCCATTTTTCGGGGTGCACTCAGCCTCGTGATGCCAATTGAGGAGCTACTCGACCGAATAGTAGCGGCTTCGGTCAATAATACCATTATAACGACCGGGAGAGCGGTGTGCTGACCTATCCGCATCCTCCTAGAGGATGACACGGCGGTCGGATGGTCCCAGTAGGCCACTCGTGGCCTGAAGACGGAGTACAAAAGGATACTGTTAATTTTTCTACAGGACTAAATAGTCTGCGTGTAGTGAGCGAGAGAATATGAAAATCTTGTGCATGGTATCAGAAGACGTTTCGGGTTGCATAAAACGATAGGTAGGGGCAGTAGCAAACATCCACGTGTGTCCAGGGGATTCGCCTTTTATAACGAAGCAGAGATGTGAAAGTTGGTCTCAGCGTTCTACGGGCCAGCAAGCCAAAACGTCGGGTGAGCAGCGACAGCTTGTTGCATATGACATCTACAATGTCGGAGAGCACCGCAGCGGTTTCACCGCTTTATTTTGTTTACATTTCAAAATAAATGAGATCTGCCGAGGTAGTAATGGATGCTCGCGGCCTCGGACGACAGATGGCCCGTACGCTGGAGGAGTGCAACGAGGCATTCCGGGAGGGGCCGGGGACGTAAATGAACTGGTAACGGCGCCGTGTTTACCGGCACACCTGCCCTAACCTCGCCGTTATTGCCGGCGCGGCGGCGATGGATAGACTGTGGCGAGCAGATCTGGCGCCCCTGGCGCACGCCGCAGGGCTAATTCATTAGCGCGCCGCCGTAAAGTCTGGCCGCCGGCTCCCCTCCCCTCCCGTGCACAGCGCCCCTTCGCAGCCAATCTCTTCCGCCGTGAGGAGGGCAGGCCGCGCCGGCTGACGTAGCAGGCAGGGGGCGGCCGAGGTTGCGGCTCCCGGCTGCGACTCGAAAACTGCAGCGCCAGGCAAACAGCGACGCTCGCCAGCCATCGCGCAATTAGCAGCCACGCGGCTGACACAGCAACACCTAGCGACCGCTACTGTTCCTCTCTTGTGCCGGATGCGGCAAAGATATATGCATATTTGAAAGAAAAAAAAAAGAAAAAAAAAGAGTCGATAATTTTGTTTTAATTCTGTCAACGATTTCCGGCAAATGGCACAACATATTGTCAGTTCATTCTTTATACTCAAATGTTTTTCCCGTTTGCTCCTTTTGTATTTATGGATTGTTCAGCCTTTTTACCTTTTAAAATGCAGTACCACCACACTCTCAAAGATTGCATTTACTGTATGTTTCCTCACTTTCCTCCATTTTCCTATTTTCATTCACTTCTGTTTATCTTACGGAGCCGGCCGGTGTGGCCGAGCGGTTCTAGGCGTTTCAGTCTGGAACCGCGCGACAGTAACGGTCGCAGGTTCGTATCCTGCCTCGGGCATAGATGTGTATGATGTCCTTAGGTTAGTTAGGTTTAAGTAGTTCTAAGTTCTAGGGAACTGATGACCCCAGATGTTAAGTCCCATAGTGCTCAGAGCCATTTGAACAATTTAACTTATTGATAATGCTTAGGTTCCTTACACATTCGTCCGCAGCTCGTGGTCGTGCGGTAGCGTTCTCGCTTCCCACGCCCGGGTACCCGGGTTCGATTCCCGGCGGAGTCAGGGATTTTCTCTGCTTCGTGATGACTGGGCGTTGTGTGATCTCCTTAGGTTAGTTAGGTTTAAGTAGTTCTAAGTTCTAGGGGACTGATGACCATAGATGTTAAGTCCCATAGTGCTCAGAGCCATTCCATTCCTTATACGTTCTGTAGTTACATTGATAATGCTTTCTTCTTTTAACTGGTTTGTGTATCATTCTCCATGTTTTATGACACCTGTTTTATGCCTCCTGGAGTAGCCTTTAGCCTTGTCAAGTACTAATTTTATTTTATTTTATTTTATTGGTTTCGTTTATTAATAGAATGTGTTTTGTAGGCATGCTGCTCCTATTTTGTGTTAAGGATTTTTCCTGTCAAAGATGTTACTTACTAGAATGAGATTTTCACTCTGCAGCGGAGTGTGCGCTGATATGAAACTTCCTGGCAGATTAAAACTGTGTGCCCGACCGAGACTCGAACTCGGGACCTTTGCCTTTCGCGGGCAAGTGCTCTACCAACTGACCTACCCAAGCACGACTCACGCCCCGTCCTCACAGCTTTACTTCTGCCAGTACCTCGTCTCCTATCTTCCAAACTTTACAGAAGCTCTCCTGCGAACCTTGCAGAACTAGCACTCCTGAAAGAAAGGATATTGCGGAGACATGGCTTAGCCACAGCCTTGGGGATGTTTGCAGAATGAGATTTTCACTCTGCAGCGGAGTGTGCGCTGATATGAAACTTCCTGGCAGATTAAAACTGTGTGCCCGACCGAGACTCGAACTCGGGACCTTTGCCTTTCGAGGGCAAGTGCTCTACCAACTGAGCTACCGAAGCACGACTCACGCCCGGTACTCACAGCTTTACTTCTGCCAGTACCTCGTCTCCTACCTTCCAAACTTTACAGAAGCTCTCCTGCGAACCTTGCAGAACTAGCACTCCTGAAAGAAAGGATATTGCGGAGACATGGCTTAGCCACAGCCTGGGGGATGTTTCCAGAATGAGATTTTCACTCTGCAGCGGAATGTGCGCTGATATGAAACTTCCTGGCAAAGGTCCCGAGTTCGAGTCTCGGTCGGGCACACAGTTTTAATCTGCCAGGAAGTTTCATGTTACTTACTGTTTGTTTCTGCTTCAGTCTAGACGTGTAACTTCTCTTCCAAAGTTGTTTACAAACATTGTAACTTCTTTGGTGACAATACTCAGTAAATGTCTGAAGATGGCCTTGCAAGCTGAAAACCGGTTAACATAATAAAGGTAATACTGTAGAACAAAAGCAAACTAGCGCTTTTCATTTATTGTAATGTTGTTCTACCAAGAACCGGTGGAAGATTCAGTGAACCAAAAACATTGTTTATACGACTTTGTTAAGACATTGAAATAAATAAGAGAAAATTGTAGTTTTTAATATTTTTAACCATGATTCGACGTTCGGCAAAAAAAATATGTACCTCACCATCACTGATCATACCAGAACTACTGATATGCAAGCGAAGCTGCGTGACAGTCAGTAATTTATAACTCAAAAGGAATAACTTAAGTGTATTATTTGAATCAATCATTTACCTAGGAATAAACAGCTAGAAAAGTTCCATGCACTCAAGCGGATGTCAGCATCATCTTAAAGGTGACACAGAGCAAATTATATACATGTATTAGAATACTTCTTCAGAGTAGAATGTACACCAGATAACTGGGACACTGAGATTTCAGCGATCAAGATTAAAGTTTGCATGCCTCAGACACTCTCTCTCTTTAAAATTTCATTGCAGTTGGATCACAAGAACAAATATAAGAAAAAGTACGTTGCACAAACAACATTTAAAAACTGGTAATTAAAACATCGGTAACATTAAAAACGCAAGAGCTGTCAGTAAAAATCGTTTAATGCAAGGGCACATTATATACATTTTGTGTAGTTTCTCCAATCCGCGTAAGGCAAATATCGATATGGTTTCTTCTCCAGTTTTAGTGTGTGCTGTATCTGTAATAACCTCGCCCGCCGATGGGGTGTAGAATTTTGATCTTCCTTCCCTCATTTTTTCTTTCTTTCTTGCAGCCTTTGTCCCACTGCAACTCGGGATCGGCCGTGCTGCTATTAATTTGGCGGGATTAGTTACACAGGATGGCTGGACGCCGTTCCAGACGCAACCCTGCACCCCCCCCCCCCCCCCCCCCCCCGGGACGGAATGAGTGTAACCCAGCTGTCCGCGTCTAGTGTAAGCCATGGAATAGTGCGAATTTTTTCAGAAGTCTGGGAGGCGTGGAACTGAGGCGGAACGTGGGGACCAGCCCAGTTTTCACATAGTGGGATGTGGAAAACCGCCTAAAAACCACATCCGGGCTGGCCGGCAGACCGGCCCTCGTCATTAATCCGCCGGGCGGATTCGATCCGGGGCCGGCGCGCCTACCCGAGTCCAGGAAACAGCGCATTAGCGCTCTCGGCTACCCTGGCGGTAGTCTTCCTTCCCTCATTACTAAACTGTAAAAAGAACAGCCAGCTAATCGTTTTTAGGTCCATGAGAAGGTGGCCAGGATACCCTCGGACAAATTTGTAACAGAAAGAATTCCATGTGAACAGTGGTCATGTGCCGTTTCTTTTTGACACTGGCGCATGCTGGACGGGAAGTTGAGCAGCTCGTACAATTCAATGGGCAGCACGCTAGCTTGCAAGATAGGTACGTGATCCAGATCGATCGAATCTATATGACGGATTAACGACGTTTGGTCTGCTGCACAGCCTAGGCTGAGCGTGGGATTTTTAGACGTGTTTTCACGCCATTCAGGCAGACGCTGGTCTGATCCCCGATCTCCATCAACGACAACAGTTAAAAAAACTCTTAAAATGCGATAACATAAAGAACAAAGTTAACACGAAACACAGGCAGATGACGCACGCGACTTCCCACCCACGACTGTGGCGACAGAAAGGGCAGATCTGGCAAGAAGAGGGCAGAAGATTTTGAAATATGATACAGAAGAATGCTGAAGATTTCGTGGATAGATCGGATAGTTCTCGAAAAGGAACAGGACAGAAGTGAAGTACTAAGACTTTCAGTGCTTTAGTGAGAGGATCGCAAAGATTCTGTAGCCCCTTCTCATTCCTTGTCTGGTACGAAGCGCTGAAGGACGCTCACATACCAAGGGACTATTACGAGATCAAATCGCACGCATTATGTACATGCTTATGCGTACGTGCTCCACACAGTCCCGAAGATAGCAATGGCAGGTTAAGCGCGACAACTGTCGGGCAGTCAGCTTAATGGTTCGTGTAAGCACGTTGCTGAGACGAATAATTTGCAGAAGAATCGCAGAAAAAAAATTTTGAGGATATGTTGTATCACAATCAATTTGTTTTTCGGAAAAGAAAAGGCGCCAGAGATGCAGTTTTGCCGTTGCAGTTGATAATGGAAACAAGAGTTAAGAAAAATCAGGACATATTCATAGGATTTCTCGACCTCAAAAATGCGTTTGGCAGGGTAAAATAGTGCAAGATGTTTAAAATTCTCGAAAATTAGGAGCAAGCTATAGCGAACGACTGATAATGTACAATACGTACAAGAGCGAAGAGGGAAGAATACGAAAGGAACACCCAAAACAAGGACCTCGGATTAAAAAAGGTGCAGGGCATAGATGTTATCATCCGCCCCTACAGTTCAATTCTATTCATCGCAAAACAAGTGCCGGAAATATAAGAAAGGATCAAGAGTGGGATTAAAATTCAACGTGAGAGGGTATGAATGATATGATTAGTAGATGACATTCCTGTCTTCAGTGAAACTGAAGAAAACACTTACAGGACGTGGTGTATGGAAATGTAGTGGGCAACCTAAGGTGTACACTATATAGACGGAGAAAACAGAAGAAAATTGAAAGCAATGAGAAGTAGCAGACACGAGGTTAGCGATAAAATTAACATCAAAATTGGGACCCACGAATCAGAGGAAGTTAGGGAATTCTGCAATCTCGGAAGCAAACTAACAGGTGACGAACGAAGCACGGAGGACATAAAAAGTAGATTACCACAATCAGAGAGATCAATGCTAGCCAAGAGAGGTCAGGAGGGATCAAACATCGGCCTTAATCTGAGGTAAAAATTTCTGAGAATGCACGTTTGGTGCACAGTATTGTATGGTAGTGAAACACTGACTGTGGGAAAACCAGAAAAGAAATTAATCGAGGCGTTTGAGATGTGGTACTACAGAAGAACGTTGAAAATCAGTGGACTGATAAGATAAGGAATGAGAAGGTTTTCCCCAGAATCGGAGAAGAAAGGAAGATATGGAAAACACTGACAAGAAGAAAATAGTATGATAGGACATGGGTTAAGCCATCATGGAATAATATTCACGGTACTAGAGAGAAGTACAGGGGATAAAGACTGTAGGAGGAGGCAGAGAATGAAATACGTCCAACAAAGAACTAACGAAACAGGGTGCAAATGGTACTGTGCGATGAAGAAGTTAACACAACAGACGAATTCGTGGGGAACCAGTCAGAAGACTGATGACTCAAAAAGAAATTACACGACACGCGGGTGACAACTGAAATACTGCGATCGTTTCAGTGTGCCGCAAATAGGCGTAAATATCCGATATCGCGTGTCTGCTCGATCGGCCGTCAGTTACTGGAAACACTCACAGCCGACGAGTACCGCGCAAGCGCTGTATTCCGTGTTCCGCAGAAATCACTACCAGTGTGGTAGACTGCGATCACCGCATACGATCCAGTGCGTTGCTGACACACACTGTCGTATTTGGGATATGAGTCTCGACTGGAAAATAAATAAATAACTAAATAATCAAAAAAGAAAAAAGCGAGATGAGAGTATTACTGGAAAAAAGTTCGAGATAATTGTCACCCTACTTTGCTTCAGACTGGTGTGTGTCAGTCACATTTGGTCACAGAGCTGCGTATAAACGTAAACCGAAACCTTACAGATTGATGGTAGTGCATCGACTGACCAGTTCAGATACGGTTGCTCGACGTGATACTGGTCGTTGTCGTCTGCGTGTAGCATAATTTATTCCTGTCATCAAAAACAAATCTTAATACTATCATATAAGCATTGGCATTGTATGATCTTCCACCTTCCTGTATGTAGCAAGATCATTTCCTTTTGTTAGTTACTATTCCTCTAAAAAAAGGATGAACTATACTGTCCACATACCTATCAGAAGTTATTGTTTGGTGGTAGAAATATTTTAGGTAACAAAAATTAGGTATAATAATCCCTGTTGAACTAACTGCACTACACAGTCCTGTTTTGACATCTTGCACAGGCTGTTGACGTAACTGATGAAGATTTTCAAAACTCCATCGCCGACGGATCTGCTAACTAACATACCCCGATAAATGCGGCCATGCTTCATATATATATACTCATCACTCACAACATTATGACCACCGACCTACCATCGATATAAATCCGTCCAGAAGGTAGCACCGTTACCTGGCGACGAATGACTGCTAGTCAGACACAAGCACGGTGCATGATTATCAGTGAGCGTGCTGTCCGTGAGTAGAATGGGGAAGGTGTGCTATCTATCTCGAGTTTGATCGAGGGCAGATTGCGATGCCCCGCAGGCTCGGCACGACCATTTAGGAAACTGCATGACTCGTAGGACATTCGAGGAGTGCTGTGGTGAGTGTCCTCAACACGTGGCTAAACCAAGGTGAAACCATGTTCAGACGTCGTGGGGTCGGGCGGTCATCCTTATTTATAAATGTCGGACGTCGCAGGTTGGGCAGACTGCCAGGATACCACAGGCAGCGAACGGTGGCGGAACTAACATCACACTTTAAAGCTGGGCAGAGTACAAGTGTGTCTGAACCGAACACTCCTAGCAATGAGCCTCCGCAGTCGACGACCCATCCAATGTTAACATCATGACATCGGCAACTACGACTGAATGGGCACGGCATTGGACGTTGGCGTAGTGGCAGAGCGTTGAACGGTCTGGTGAATCCCGACACCTCCTTCATCATGCCGATGGCAGGGCGCGAATTCGTCGTCTTCCAGAGGAACAGTTCCTTGATGTCTGTACTGTGGGCGGAGACAAGCTAGTGGCGGTTCCATTATGTTCTGGGGACCATCCACGTGGGCAACCATGGGTCCGGTGGAGCTCGTGCAAGGCACTATGACGGCCAAGGAGTATCGTACATTAGTTGCAGACCACGTACACCCCTTCATGACGATCATGTTTCCCGATGGCAGTGGCATTTTTAAATAAATAATGCGCCATATCACAAGGCCAGGAGAGTGTTGGAGTGGTTTGAGGAACACAGTGACGAGTTGCAATTGATGTGCTAGCCCCCAAGCTCGCCAGATCTGAATCCCATCCAATACATCTGGGATGTGATTGAACGTGGCGTCAGAGCTCATTGGCCCCCTCCCCGGAAATTACGACCTTTTTGTGTAGATGTGGTGTCAGCTCCCTCCTGCGACCTACCAAGGCCTCACTGATACCATACCACGACACGTCGCCGGTGTTATACGTGCCATAAGGAGGACGTACCGGCTTTTCGGTAGGTGGTCTTTATGTTCTGGTTGATTATTATACGAGGGTTGGAACTTTAACAGTGGCAACTATTCATTTACAGCTCGTACAAAATACACTCCTGGAAATTGAAATAAGAACACCGTGAATTCATTGTCCCAGGAAGGGGAAACTTTATTGACACATTCCTGGGGTCAGATACATCACATGATCACACTGACAGAACCACAGGCACATAGACACAGGCAACAGAGCATGCACAATGTCGGCACTAGTACAGTGTATATCCACCTTTCGCAGCAATGCAGGCTGCTATTCTCCCATGGAGACGATCGTAGAGATGCTGGATGTAGTCCTGTGGAACGGCTTGCCATGCCATTTCCACCTGGCGCCTCAGTTGGACCAGCGTTCGTGCTGGACGTGCAGACCGCGTGAGACGACGCTTCATCCAGTCCCAAACATGCTCAATGGGGGACGGATCCGGAGATCTTGCTGGCCAGGGTAGTTGACTTACACCTTCTAGAGCACATTGGGTGGCACGGGATACATGCGGACGTGCATTGTCCTGTTGGAACAGCAAGTTCCCTTGCCGGTCTAGGAATGGTAGAACGATGGGTTCGATGACGGTTTGGATGTACCGTGCACTATTCAGTGTCCCCTCGACGATCACCAGTGGTGGACGGCCAGTGTAGGAGATCGCTCCCCACACCATGATGCCGGGTGTTGGCCCTGTGTGCCTCGGTCGTATGCAGTCCTGATTGTGGCGCTCACCTGCACGGCGCCAAACACGCATACGACCATCATTGGCACCAAGGCAGAAGCGACTCTCATCGCTGAAGACGACACGTCTCCATTCGTCCCTCCATTCACGCCTGTCGCGACACCGCTGGAGGCGGGCTGCACGATGTTGGGGCGTGAGCGGAAGACGGCCTAACGGTGTGCGGGACCGTAGCCCAGCTTCATGGAGACGGTTGCGAATGGTCCTCGCCGATACCTCAGGAGCAACAGTGTCCCTAATTTGCTGGGAAGTGGCGGTGCGGTCCCCTACGGCACTGCGTAGGATCCTACGGTCTTGGCGTGCATCCGTGCGTCGCTGCGGTCTGGTCCCAGGTCGACGGGCACGTGCACCTTCCGCCGACCACTGGCGACAACATCGATGTACTGTGGAGACCTCACGCCCCACGTGTTGAGCAATTCGGCGGTACGTCCACCCGGCCTCCCGCATGCCCACTATACGCCCTCGCTCAAAGTCCGTCAACTGCACATACGGTTCACGTCCACGCTGTCGCGGCATGCTACCAGTGTTAAAGACTGCGATGGAGCTCCGTATGCCACGGCAAACTGGCTGACACTGACGGCGGCGGTGCACAAATGCTGCGCAGCTAGTGCCATTCGACGGCGAACACCGCGGTTCCTGGTGTGTCCGCTGTGCCGTGCGTGTGATCATTGCTTGTACAGCCCTATCGCAGTGTCCGGAGCAAGTATGGTGGGTCCGACACACCGGTGTCAATGTGTTCTTTTTTCCATTTCCAGGAGTGTAGATACGTGTTTCAAAGTTTTACTGGCCTTCAAAGTAGTTACCAACATTGCGTATAACGCGTTGCCAGCGATGTGGAAGTCGTATGTTACTCTTAGCAGTGCCAGTTGCGTTGACAGTACGAGCGGCGCGGTCTACTGCCGACCAATTTGTAGCAGTTCTGAAGCGAATGACGGGAAGTGTTTCCTTCAGTTTAGAAATCGAGTTGAACTTACAAGGGCTTAAGTCAGAGGAATGCAGTAGGTGGTATAGCACTTTGCAGCCCCTCAGTCAAACAAATCAGTAACAGCTTGCACTGTACGTGCTTGAACACTGTCCTGCAAAATGATGGTCAGGTCCTGCAGAAAGTGTCATCACTTCTGTCACTAAGCTGGTCGTATGTTGTGTTCTAAAAATGAAGTGGGTACTCGAAAGAGTGCGTGATTCATGACGAAGAAAGGCTGAAGGATGTGTCAGGATGCATGGTAACCACGTGGAGCGTTGCCTATAGTACGTACTTCTGCGTTACAGACGGACTGAAGTGAGAGGACGAATTGCGCCATAACATCTGTAAAATAGCAGTGAAAAACACGAAGAGAAGAAACGAGTCTTACTGGTGAATAAATGGACGAGCGGACAAAACGAGGGGGAGGGGGGCATGACATATCTTTGAGAATAAATTCTTTTAGAGACCCTAGTGGGCCTTGCTCAACTGAAATTAACGTAACAGGACAATGCAATGAGAATAGCAATTACTTCTTCCGGGAAGTTAATGCAAACTCCACCATTCCAGGACCCTTGTGAATCGAGGTCTGTCAAAGAACTATACTTTCGGTACATAAGTATTCTCACTGCCATCACCATTTCTCTTAGGGGTCTCCATTACATTTTATTTTTGGAAATACTACGAACACAAAGTATTTGTTTTTTTATTAATTTCATCTACTGTTGTCTGTGGCTTATGCTCGTAACTTTCAGCATAGTTCGTTTATTGGTGTATCAGTTTTGTTCCTGTTGTGATAATCTTAATTTCTGATGTGAAAAAGACACAGCTTCAGTTCATATTGTTTAATTAAGATACAAGTGTATTTGTTGCATCATGATGCCACATTATATCTTCATTCTTCTAGGAATCATCTTGTCAGCACGCCGCATGAGCTGTAAAATGTACAGTTGTAGACGTAATCCCCTCTTGAAGTCACAGCTGTGAGTAAACGGTTTGGTTTTATCAGCAATATTCCTGTACCATCGTATATGCTTCCACGAAGAGATAAAGACTTGCCCACGGTTCGGTGCAGCCTGCAGCTACTGGGTGGGACTAGCGAGTGTAAACAGTATGCACAACTCCGCGAACTCTAGTTGCACGCTAAAAGGAACGTGTTTAGGGTGCGTTCATGCTGCAACCTTGCCGGTCGTAGCGCGCCGGCATGGTCCTGCGCTGATGAAGCAAGCCCATAGGCTTAAGATAAGACCGCACTGAGCGGGATTACACAGCGGCAGGGCGACGCGGCACGATGCAACCAAATATTGTTTGTACGAAATCGCATCGCCGCGCGGCGTGTAGTAGTTCCGTTGTCGCTGGTACGGTATAGGAAGTGTCAGACACCGCACGTCTTTCAAATCGAAACTCTTTTGTCATGCGAAACGAGAAGTTTTATACCAAAATGACACTATACAAGGGAAAGTTAATTGTACGTATGGCTGAATATTCGGTATTATATGACCTTCATAATGAACATTATTTTGTGAAACTGACGGTTAGGTCTTTATTTTTATGAATACATTCTTATTGGTTCAAATGGCTCTGAGTACTATGGGACTTAACTGCTGACGTCATCAGTCCCCTAGAACTTAGAACTTCTTAAATCTAACTAACCTAAGGACATCACACACATCCATGCCCGAGGCAGGATTCGAACATGCGACCGTAGCGGTCTCGCGGTTCCAGACTGATGCGCCTAGAACCGCACGGCCACGCGGGCGGCACATGCTTATTATTACATATTTTTACTAGTTATTTTCTCTTCGACTAAATCCCCTCTATACCATAGCCTATTATCAGACCAAATTACCTTGCGAGGAACTGAAATAATCTTTGAATCTGTCCCATATTTGCACATCATTATTTAAGAAATTCCCTCGTATAGCCGGCCGCAGTGGCCGACGGGGTCGATCGGGAGTCCTTGTGTGGCTGAGGTGGTATGTCTCGGGCCCTCTTGGGCGGAGTTTGTGTTTCAGAAAGTGGTTACCATTTCGGAATTCTGCAATTAGTGATCTTTCGTGATCAATGAGGTTACTTTTCCAGTGCGGAAAGCCTAAAAAGTAATCAAAAGTGCATTCCGGAGCACAGGCGCCGAGTCATGCTTTGCTTTTCTCGGCGAGTGTTACGGATTAGTCAGTATGGACTTGTTTGGTAAAAAATGTCCACAGAGCAGAGCGTGGAACCATTAAATTGCTGGAAGTGGCTCTGATAAGAGCTGCAGACTTAGCTACGGTAAATGATGCCGATATATTTCATTCGTTTCCTCGAAAATTTGAGTGTGGTGTCTTCGAGCGACTTTTTCCCTACTGACTTCGAATCGGATGTTAGTTGCGCTACTAAGCTGTCAGGAAATTGCTAGCGGAATACGGAGGTAAGGATGCAGAGGACATTAAATTTTAGAAATATGATTTGAGAAGTGTGAATATATTCAGGTAATGTTGTTGTTGCATTGCTTGCTTGTGCGTAATTTCTGATGTTTTCGAAAAGGGAAAGTTTTTTAGCGGAATCTTTCTTAATTGATTCTGGTCACCTAGCTTGACTGTCGAGACGAGATCAAGTAAACTGATTTATTCACATGGCTCGCAATCAGAAATTACCGATTTACCACTCCTTTACAATTCTATTAACTCATTTCATGACATTTTTATAAAAATGAATGCAGTTGTCAAGAAAACAGAGCTACAATATAATTTTCCTGTGCTAATATCCTTTCAGTCATTTAGTAAATGCAATATCTTCCTCCGCCTCTTCAATAAAGTTATGTTTCGTAATTGTGCGTTGCCACATTTCACTGCGCAGAACACAGTGGTTGAAACCAAAGCTCAATGCGCTCGGCGTAGCTCCACGTCCTTGCATTGCACTGTGCAAAACTTTCTTTTCTTTAGCTGGCTTGCTGCAGCGCCGTGTTCTTATTTTCAGCGCTTTCGAGCAGTACTGAGTTTCTGCCACCACAAGCAGGCCTTACGAAAATTTACGAGGGCCAGTTTTATATCACAATCAGGACAGTAAGATCACTCAGTGTTAAGGATTGCATTTCAAAATTATTATCAGGTTTAGTTTAGGAAACAATCTATTCTGATTACATTCCTTATGCACACAAACTTATTCTTACAGGGCAGTTTACATTTGCGTGAGCATAATTTAGTGTTTGAAAATTTATTTAGTTAGTTTGTGTACGTAAAGTCACAGGGCATTTTCAAAGAATCATTTTGATAATTTATTTTATATCTACATCTACATGGCCCTCTGCAATTCACACTTAAGTGCCTAGAGGGTTCATCGAACCATTTTCATACCACTTCTCTACCATTCCACTCTCGAATCTTTCCGTTCGAGCTCTGATGTCTCTTGTTTTATTATGATGATCATTTCTTCCTACGTAGGTTTGTGTCCACAGTATATTTTCGCATTCGGAAGAGAAAGTTGGTGATTGAAATTTCGTAAATAGATCTTGCCGCAAAGAAAACCGCCTTTCCTTCAGTGACTGTCACGCCAATTCGTGTATCATACCAGTGACACTCTCACCCCTATTGCGCGATAACACGAAACGAGCTGCCCTTCTTTGCACTTTTTCGATGTCCTCCGTCAATCCTGCCTGGCAAGGTTTCCACACCGCGCAGCAGTGTTCCAGCAGAGGACGGACAAGTGTAATGAAGGGGCTGTCTCTTTCATCGGTTTGTCGCATCTTCTAAGTGTTCTGCCGACAAAGCGCAGTCTTTCTTTCGCCTTACCCACAATATTATCTACGTGGTCTTTCCAATTTAAGTTGCTTGTAATTCCTAGGTACTTAGTCGAATTGACAGCCCTTAGATTTGTGTGATTTATCGTTCACACAAAATTTTCTTTCTTTGTAATTTTTCGTGTAGTTTTTATACTGTCAGCTTTGAGCGTTGAAACTGCATGCCACGTACTGTGACGTCACGCACCGTAGCACTGTCACGGCAATGCGCAATACAGAATTTCACAGGGCGGTTTAATCAGTATACAGTTTTATGTTTTCTGATCATTTTGGTAAATGGTACATAGTTCTGATTGATTTGGCGACTGTTATTATAAGATAGCTTGATTGATTTGGCGACTCTTAATATCAGATAGCATTTCGGTAATTACACCACTGCATCATTCAGGGTTACAACACAGACACGGACGAAATTTAACAATAGAGAACCAATTTAGTTTACAGAATACAACAACAAACCAAAGAAGTTACAGAGCGCGTGGATTCTGCCCGCGACCGGGCGTGTGATTACGCGAGACGCCAAGGAAATTCCGAGCCGCGGACGAAATAAGCGTTTCAGTGGATCACGCGGTCTAAATGCCTCTGCCCAGTGCATCCTACAGTTGCTCTGTACGTGTAGATGGTTGGCCTCTCAAGTGGGGTAGAGACGCAGCTCGCTGTCTACGAGTATGAACGAACACTTGAGAAAGGCAACATGCAGACACGATATACCGTTTTCAATGTATCAGAACTGCTGTAGCTCAATATCAAAAGCCGTAGTGCTTAAAGTACTGAGATCTCTGCCACGAGTTATCACATTCCGCTGTGTTTTAATCACTTCACTGAATCTCCACATTTCCATTTTGTTGACGAAAAAGGGAAGTACGTATGAAAACTTCTATTCTGAAATATATGGCTCTTCAGGGGAGAGTTGCCTATATTTTACCGGGTCATAATTTGTACCATTGCTATGCAGTTCGCAGGACGGCGTGGCCGAGCAGTTCCAGGCGCTTCAGTCTGGAACCGCGCGACCGCTACGGTCGCGGGTTCGAATCCTACCTCGGACATGGGTGTGTGTGATGTCCTTAGGTTAGTTAGGTTTAAGTAGTTCTAAGTTCTAGGGGAGTGATGACCTCAGATGTTAAGTCCCATAGTGCTCAGAGCCATTTGAACCATTTTCATCTAACATTTTGTTTATACGGCGAAGAGAATTACTGTTATAAGGTAAGTGAAAACATAACGTTTTATTTACGGGTGAATATACGTGAAATAATCTTAGTTTTGAGACGGGCAAGAATCTATATTCGTTGTGGTTCGTTTGGAGCAAGCTGCCGACCAGAAAACGACGACGAGGTCTGTATTGGACTGCTATCATATTTCAACATTGTACCGTTATAATCTGAGAAACCAGCTCGTATAATAAGCTTTAACAATGCGTTAAGCATTACTAGTGCAACAGAACGTTTCGAAATGATGTGGTGAATTTTCTATTGCGTTAAGTGTTAAATAATTATTTTGTATTACATTACATCGAGAGAAGGCCGTTATGAGAAGTGGAGCACAGATGGACTGCATTTAGTCGTAACGGCATACCTAAATGTATTAAACGAATGTGCACGCATACAAAATGGGCCTAGGTCAACACTGAAGAAGCATGTTCAAAATAAATACGAACATGCAAACTGGGATATAAAACATTTGGCGACAATAATGTGTTTTCCAATTATGTTGAAAACTAACTGGAAGAGAATATTCTTACATTTGAAGAGATGATTTCGGTTTAAGCATGTTGCACGTAAGAAAACTTGCGATCGGCAATGCATAAGCAAACAGACTTCGCCATAGTCTCAATGCATAAGGAGTCATGGGCAGAAGAAGAGTGGGCTGAAGGTGTCCATCCAAGAAATACTGAAGCAATGGAGAAGGAATCTACAACTAAAGCTCCACTTGTCAAAAGGAAAAGCCACCACAGAAACCCATTCAGAACAGAGGAATGGCACAGCAAGATGTGCGAAGAAGGTCGAATAGAAGAAATGATCAGTTGCATGAAATGCAAAATGTGGGTTCGTGTAGGGATGGGGAAAGGAGGGTAAAAGTTATATTGAAATGACTGGAAATAGTGATTAACAACAAAAATATGGAACATTTCGTTATGCTTAGACTAGTATGTTTCTTTAAGCTCAGGTACATACCTACTGGCACAAATTACGAAACCAGATTCCTAATTTGTACCACTTGCAGAGGTTTAGAAAATTAATTGTACTGTGTTAATTATTAACAGAATTTCGAATCTTTGAATGGGATGCCAAGAGCTACATCCTGCAGTTGAGAATGGCATTGTTTAAACATTGTTTTACCTTAGTGTTTAGGTTATAATAAATAAAATCTCAAAAGTGGTACAATTTAGGTAACGCCCTCTTGTACTGAATATCAACAAAAACGTCTGAAACAAATGTTTTGCTGTTTGCCCAACAATACCTAATGTATGACTTCTGTAAGTCTGCTTAACATAACTATCAGTCACACGGTGTTGTTTCTTCGGCAACTTTTCAATGACTGCTAGCCTTTTTTCTGTCCATTTTCCTCTTTGCGCGGCCGTGTTTACCGACCCACTCATACCCTCTCGCTCCTCTACATTCCACGGCATCCTAGTCTTTATACGTCTTCGTGTCCGTGCGTTCGTGTGCGCACGTTGTTCGACAAGCGTGCGCTGGGAAGAGCGTTGCAACAAGACACCTTCCATCCCGCCCCCCTCCTCCCTAGACCCCTGTACACGCTGGATGCATCCACATAAGAGGCCGCCTCAACCTCGCTCCTCCGTCTGACATAACGCGACGCGCGGCATCCCTCGGACCAAGAAGCGCACTGTCGACCTCTTCGTAACGTTCCTCTTTTTTCCAACACCCGTGGAAGAACAACTAACTCTCGACCACCCACCGCCCCACACCAACGCCACCTAGAGAGAAGGCCTGAGAGCTCCCTGCGAACAGCATGATGGGTATCCAAGAAGAGTCATAACAAAAGGAAGCGACAAAATGCCGTACAGATGTTGTGTGACCGGGTGTAAAGGCAGTTACCCGACGGGACCGAAAGTGCAAGTTCTTTTCTTTCCAGAGGAAGAAAAATTATTTGAAAAATGGAAACGGGCTATCCCAAGGTAAAATTTAACAATGAGCAAAACAACAAAGCTAAGTCATTTAAGTTCATTTACGATTATACTGTAGTATAAAATAAACAATGTGAGCCATAACCTTAAATTTGCACATCCCCTGGCACTTACTGTGATAATCTTTTGAGGGTATTGTATTATTATTGTTATTAACGCCGCTAACATACCTTAAATTCCGTAAGGGGAAATTAAGCTAAACACCATTCATAAAGTGTGTCCATTGCAATTTAGATTTTCTATGTTGTCGCTGAATTCACAGAAGTTACAGGACACTAAACGCCAATTTCTGCTGGGTTATGAGCCTAACACTAATATTTACTTACTTGTTTTTATTTCCTGTTCGATTTTAGCTGTTTGCTTTCAATGAAAGTGAAGCCTGATATGGAACAAGAGCGAATCATTATGTGCTTCGGCGTTTTCCACTTAATGTGTTTAAAGAGATTGTTTTGTTATTTGTTTTAGAGAACACATCTTTAAACCTTAGAAGAGACTGAATAAAGTGGTACAAATTTCATGTCTGTAAGTCAAATGGTTTTGGGATTGTGGCCTTTTTAAGATTTCAAAGCAAGACAAAAATGGCAGAATTTTGGTCATTTTAAAAATTATGAACTCTAAAATAAAAAGCATAAAAATATTCAATTTTGGATTTTTCACCATTTTGATAGAATAAAATGAAATATGCAAAATTCCGAATCATCAATGATAAATCAAATTTTGTATTGATGGATTTCACATGGAAAGATCCTGATCGTTTCATTATTAAAAATGCTAATTTGTATGTAGTTAAAAACATGTGTATAGGCCTAATGAAGCCATCAATCCCGTTAGAAGTTTTGAATTTGCAGTGCAAAAACAGGTAAGTTTTAATGTATTAGCGTGTGAAATAATTAATGTAAGAGAAATTTTGTTGAAATAGCGAAATGTACGACATCAGAAATATAATATGTAGCCAGAGAAAAGCGTTTCTAGAAGTGCCTGCAGTAGAAACTGCCCTTGGATGGAAGGAACTTTTATGACTACTCTGGGCAGGCGAGGTGCTCAGCGCCCAGGCCTTCTCTCTAGGTGGCGTTGCCCCCACCCTCGCCGTACTACTGACGTCACCTGTCTGCACCTAACTGCGTCATCTGCGAACATGCCCATTCGGTAGTGTTTTTTAAACATCGAAGTACTATCGATTAATCGATAATTTATGGATTGTCGTCACTATCTTTAGCCTGGTTTAACTATCGATAGTCATATCCTTTATAATATAATTCATTTTTAATCGCCGCGCGAAAAATTGTCGGATCCTATTACTTACATGGCGTGTGGAGTGCAGAGGAAAAGTAGATTATAAGCATGTATTTAATCAACATCGCATATGGTGGCGCCTTGGCCAGTCTGTGCAGTTTATATATGTTTGTTGTTAATAGATTGGTCGCTGCGATGGGAGGGGGGGGGGAGGGGGGGGAGCGGACATGAGAGGGAGAATTTTCTTGTTCGTCTTCCAGTGATGACGACTCACGGTCGTACGCATCTCGTTTCGATCAGTTGCTTGTGGTAAGAACTATACACGTAAATAAGGTGGATTCAAGACTGCGCATTATACAGATTGTCGTCTTCAATTCTGTGAGCATACTTACTTGTAGCAAGGAATATAAATGTAAATAACGCTTTTGTAGTGCAAAACAGTTACTAGATGGAAAAATTACATTTTAAAGATTTGTTAAGCGTTTGTGATTGTATTGGTTGTATTTTAAATTATATACTTTTACTATCGTTATTAATTAAACACACTTGCTACTGCCCTCTTGCCGGCCGCGGTGGTCTAGCGGTTCTGGCGCTGCAGTCCGGAACCGCGGGACTGCTACGGTCGCAGGTTCGAACCCTGCCTCGGGCATGGGTGCGTGTGATGTCCTTAGGTTAGTTCGGTTTAAGTAGTTCTAAGTTCTAGGGGACTTATGACCTAAGATGTTGAGTCCCATAGTGCTCAGAACCATTTGAACTGCCCTCTTCTGTTTCTGACTCCTCATTGTACTTACAAATGTTCTCATTTGTGTTAATGTATAAAGTGATTCGAAAACACAAAACACTGACGCGGTCCTAACGCCATGCGTCACTTCTGCTTCTGTAGAAGCACAAATATCGCTCATACGTTGGTTGCCTGCATTGTGTTCGATTATCGGAGCTTGTTTTTTCAAGGACACACCAGTTCCGGTGAAACTGAATATAGTAAGACCAACCTGTCGAGTGTCAAGTTTTTTTATTTGTATTCATTAAATACACAGCTGTATTTACATGCTATCCGCTTTCACAGTTCTGCAAAGGATATACAGAAGCAAATCGGGCGAAATGTGAACGTTTCAGTGGATGTGAGACAAAATGTATTCATGACTTAAACAGCAGATACGAGTTGCCAGATAAAACCACACTATTTTCACCGATCCCAAAACTATATGAGGAGATAAAAAATAAATTAGAAAAATCCCTTATAAAAGGTAATTTTTTTAGTGTTACAACGTATATGTGGACAACCAACGCAAATGAAAGCATACTGCCACTGACTTGCCTCTTTGTAATGGACGAAAAATTAGTTTCACCCATATTAAAAGTGACAAAAAATACAGGTCATCACAATGTAGGAACGTATGAACATGCAACATTTTTAAAAATGTTTCCGCCGGCCGTTGTGGCCGAGTGGTTCTAGGCGCCTCAGTCTGGAACCGCGTGACCGCTACGGTCGCAGGTTCGAATCCTGCCTCGAGCATGGATGTGTGCGATGTTCCTAGGTTAGTTAGGTTTAAGTAGTTCTAAGTTCTAGGGGACTGATGACCACAGATGTTAAGTCCCATAGTACTCAGAGCCATTTGAACCACTTTGAAAAATGTTTCCGCCTTTGACTTGTCAATGCTATGCTGAGTTTCGGTTCATTCTTGTGATCGGTACTAGTTGGTACAAGTCAAATCGTTTTTATTGACAGCTTCACCTCCACACACACACACACACACACACACACACACACACACACACACTTCCCCTCTTGATAGAAATCTGAAGCCGTCGCGTCATTTGTATTTTGTATACGGACACTGCTACCCTTAACAAATGATTGAATAATTGCGGCCGGCCGCGTTGGTCTCGCGGTTCTAGGCGCTCAGTCCGGAACCGCACGACTGCTACGGTCGCAGGTTCGAATCCTGCCTCGGGCATGGATGTGTGTGATGTCCTTGGGTTAGTTAGGTTTAAGTAGTTCTAAGTTCTAGGGGATTGATGACCACAGATGTTAAGTCCCATAGTGCTCAGAGCCATTTGAGCCATTTTGAATAATTGCGTTACAACAGGCTTAATTTATTTTCTTACTCGCTACTACGAATAAGCAAGACATTTGAGCATGGGTGTCTCTCTTGAGTTTTCTCAAAATATTGTTAGTTCCGCACGCCATTTGTATTAGACCGTCCAAAGTTTACACTTGAGAGTTTGTACGACGGCAGAGTAACAAGCGAGAAACGAACGCGAACCTCAACACCCTCTGAACCAAAATTAATACAGAATAGCGAAATCAGCTGGTCGAGGCGTTAAATTACTGAGTTGCTGTCTTCCGCGTGTACAAACAACGTGATTTGGTGTGCGATTTATACGGAAGTACTCCCATTGTGTTAGCGAATCGGAATAGAATTAAAACTTTCGGTGCTTGTAAAATGGCGTCAATATTAATACATATCTTTTGCCAAGAAGGGCTAACCACAGCAAGTTGTAAATATAGGCCGTATTAACGGAATCGGAACTTGATAATGGTAATTCAAAACTCTCCGCTATCTGTAATTGATTGTCCCCATAGTGAACCCGACGAAACGCTATCTATCAGGATTGGTCAAGTGCAAACTTTGAGCACCCCGGGTATGTCATAGGAATACAATGGTATGATGGGTGAAGGTGCCAGCTCAGCTGTCTCTCGCCACGCCTTTCCTTAGCCTTGATAACACAACTGGGCTCTTTATACCGTTCCGCGCGCTTCCCCCTACGAACGGAACTCCCAAGAAAACTTTTACAAGATATACACTTCACATCGACTACGTCAAGATCACGAGTGATGCCGACCTCTGCGATGTATCAGCCATAGCGTAGCAGCAGAGTGATGGAGCTTCTGTTTTGAACTGAGTGTCAACTCAACTGAGAAAAAACATAATGAATGACGAAGCCATCCCTGATCTCTTCGACGCACTTTCACTAAATCATGCTATTCCCGAGTGCAGTTTATACCGTAATTGCTGCAGTTCAGCAGTAAGCGTGCGTGACGGCAGCATCGCATGGCAGACCAGTAAACATTTACCATCTCGCATCCCTATTCCTTATGGTGATCTTCTTCTTCTTCTTCTTCTTCTTCTTCTTCTTCTTCTCCTCCTCCCTCCTCCTTTCCCCGTGCTTCTAAGACGCTGAAGCACAACGTAGCATCGACAAGTAATAATATACTGCCACAATTTTTATCAGAATTATGTTTTTTGTATATGAAAGTAATTTTTCAGATAACAAGACGTCGAGAAAAATACTTTCTTAGGAATATTATGCAAAATTTCGGACATACTGGCAGGTGATTTTAACACTACAATTTTTTTTTCAGGCCACAACCAAAACTTAGTAGAATACAGCATTCGTGATAAGACAGTAGTAGTGATTACATATAATGCTGCTGTTATGAAAATTCTGCCGAAATCTTAAAGATTCCACATTCACCCCGTTTTGCCCACTGAAGCAACTTAACAGTACAAGATTGTTTCAAATTAGAAATATTTTCCAAAATTTTACCGAAAACAAAGTTCGTAACTCGACACTACCCAGTGACAAACTGCTCAATGCGATTGATACAAGAGATGCCGACTCGATGGAACAGCTCATACTACATGCTCAAACGAATTTTCGAATTACGATGTGAGCTTGCGATTGCGATCAATGAAAGTTCAAAAGCACGGCCTTCCCTCACGGCAGAAAATTATCTACCTACACAAGAGATAATAGGTCTTCTTGAACCTTTTGAAGTAGCAACAGCAACAATCTCAGGAGTGTCATACATCGCTGCTTCCTTAATTATACCTCTTATACGAAGTATTCCTGTAAAGTTATCAGACTTGGAAAGCACTTTATCAATCAGTGAAACACGAAGTTTTCTAGGTTCCTTGATTAAATCTATCAATGAAAGAATGAAATCATTAAACACAGTGACTGTTAATGTGCTTGAGACATTATTATATCCTAGGTTTAAAAAACTTGGTTTCAGGTCATTTCCAGTGGCAAACAACGCTTCACAATTACTTCAGAGAGAGTATGCTGCTATTATCGCATTAACTTTAAGAATAATACCTGAAACAGAAGCATCCATGAGCAGTGGTAATACGTCTACTGACACGTCTAGCAGCTTTAAATTGGATTATCTACTTTTTTTGCCCAGTTAGCAACAGCGTAACGTCGATATCGTCACACCAGTCAGTGATTACATAATTGACCTACGTCAATATTTTGAAAAACTTGTAATACACAAGCATAGCATGCTTGTGTATTAAAATATTGGGTAAAATCTAATAGTACGTTGCCTGTAATGGACACTAAATATTTGCGCTGTCCAGTGATAGAGAAGTTTTTCTTGAAGTCAGGAGAAATAACTACTAAAAAACAACAGCCTAAAGGAGAAGAATTTAAATACCTTACTTTCTTTAAAACAAAATTTCCATATCTTGTAGTGTTGTATTTTAAAGAACAGGCTAAAGGACAAGGTTTAAATACCTTACTTTTTATAAAAAATTTGCATATATCGTACTGTTGTATTTTAAACAATAAAGAAGTCCTTAGATAGCTATTTCTCAGTTGAAATACCTGCACAAGCCAATCGACAGATAATCGATGTACCGATAGTCTCTAAATGTACTACCGATGATTTCACATGTGTCAACTATCGATGTTTAAGTAACACTATCGTATGGCTACATGCCATATACACACACATATGGTAATCATCTACTTGTCATCGTATATCGGACGCTACCTTCGCTTCTGCCGTCACCTATCCGATAGGAACGACTTAGTAAGTTACCTTTACTACTAAGTCTACAGTCCAGTTTACTATTTTCATACTAGCTATCACATGTTAATAAAATTCTTTCTTATCATTTAATTTGTTCCATTTGTACATCGCAATATTTACGTAATATCTATTTCTGTAACATTTTATAACAAAGCGTTGTCTTTATTTGTTTATTTTAATTCAAACCACTGCTCATTCAATGTAAATTACACGTAATGAAGCGTTTATGCAACGTAAATGTTTTACTGTACATATATTGAAATTCTTTGCCACTATTTCTTCTGTGATACCGCCTTCATTATACACAGTCTCATATGTGGCAAAAACAATTCGGGCTGTGTGTGTGTTAAACTAGAATTTTTTTTTTTGCTATGCAACAGTACCAAGGTGCATCGAAGGCCTTCTGGAAGTCAAGAAACACGATAGTAATGTTAGCTCCGTTGTCTACTGTCTTCTGGATCTCATGAGAGAACAGGGAAGCTCAATCTTAGCGGAAAACATTGCAGTCAAACGGGTACAGTAACCTATGGGTAGGGAAGGGCGATTAATTGCAATTAATCGATTTATCGTAATTATTCTGGTAATACATTATGGATAGACCGGTATTTCTTTGGCGCCTATTAATTTTACATAGGGCATAGGCTAATCGATTATCCTTACGATCAATTATTTTAATTTTTTTCCTGATCTTGTTTCGAAGCTTTTTGGTGTTGATTTTCTGTTTACAGCTTGATTATGGAAAGCACTTCGACTGTCCGCTAGTACTCCAATTGTGTAACGTCGGCACAAACTAACACATATTCTGTCGACTGTGTTCGGTTTGCGATTGCTACCAACATCAGCGGTGTAGCAGTAGTGGGCTATGGAAAACTCGTAGCACATGTACGTAGCTGCTGCATGTGCTACGAACGGCGGTTGCTCATGTTACTATTGGGATACTGTATACTTATTAAAATGGAAATACCACTCCGACATTTATCCAACTATGATGAGACGTTCAATACATAAGGAGTATTAAATAATGAACTTTCATACCACTCGGATGTGATGTGCATCTTCATCAACATCATTATCATCAACATCATCAATGTGAGACCCCAACGGCACGAATACACACTTTTATTCGTTGTGTCACGGAACCAAATAACCTAAGTAATTTCTCGATGTGCCAGAAATAAACGGCATGCTAGTTCATGAAGATTACTGAGTGAAGACTAGGATGAACGTCTGAGTCTTCCCATGGCATCCCCCAGGCATGCTGTATGATTGATAACTCAGGGGACAGATCAGGGCTGTCGAATATCCGTATATTCCTCGGTGCGTATGGGGTCTCGCATTATCCTTTTGGATTATTCCACTTCGTATCCTTGTTATGAAGAGTATGGCAACGATGTTTACCATCCTTGCCACGTACTGGCGAGCATCCAGCCTCCCTCCAGCAATTCTCAAATCGGTGCTCTTTCATTATTAGTAGCTTCCCATACTCTTATTCCATGTGTTACAGGGGTTTAGGTCTGGAGGAACGCTGCTTCCCCTGATCTCAATAAACAGAAGCAACACTCATTGCTGAGCACCACATACTGCAACTCAATGTCTAAGTTGATTCTCGTTCTACATCACGTAAATCTGCACTGGCTCTAGTATGATGCAGGCGGTAAACGACGCATTGCGACTCGAGGTCTCAACACAGCTTCCAGTTATTTGTTCACTATAGTTTCTGGTAGCACCCTGCCTGTAACCTCTCGACACGGATTTCAGCTTTTTCATCCGTCTCTTCGTCAGAGGTAATCGAACGATCTTGCGATCTTCTCGTGGCGTAGTAGTCCTAGAAGCACTCGTGCCTACTCTTTCAGGCACAACGTTGTCCTAAGTCTGCCGGCCGGTGTGGCCGTGCGCTTCTAGGCGCTTCAGTCTGGAACCGCGTGACCGCTACGGTCGCAGGCTCGAATCCTGCCTCAGGCATGGATGTGTGTGATGTCCTTAGGTTAGTTCGGTTTAAGTAGTTCTAAGTTGTAGGGGACTGATGACCACAGATGTTAAGTCCCATAGTGCTCAGAGCCAATTTGTCCTAAGTCCATCTCGTCACCACTCGTTCTGCACTCGTTGTACTATAGCCAGCTGTCTACCTGATATGTTGGTAAGATGCTCACATAACCCTTATACCAGTGATTCAGCCTTCCTCGAACTCCGAAAGATGGCAATAAGCTTCACGTGCAGGTCATGTAGACATGGTGTGACGTAATTCCCACCTGAAAAGTTCTAATAACGTTGGACACACCCTGTGTGTATGCACACTATTTTGTATCTGTAGGTATGACTTTCCTCTGTACTGAAAAATAAGCTCGCATAAGTATGAAATTTAATCAACATATCCCACAGGCATGGAAATACTGGAGTCTTGTTTTGGTAGCGTTTGGCCAAGTTGTTCATCGTGTAACTCTTTCCATTTCGGTAAGCGCAATAGCTTGCCTTGACAGTGAAACGCAGCGTCTTAATTTCTTAATGGTAGCGCCTTTACAACCGCATTTAGCCCCCAGATGGCAGTTTTCGCTGTGATAAAGCCCTGGCTTCAATAAAACTGCTGCACATCCTATCTTCCTCCTCCCTCGCATCTTCCCTTCACTCGAACAACTGCTTACAATTGCTGTCTGAAGGTTGGGAAACTCTCTCTCTCTTAAAAAAAAAGTCGGCGAGGCTTGGTACTAAAACAACGATGCTAAGAGGCAATATCACAAGCTTAACCGTGACGTGAAGCTCAGTGTACTAAAACGCCTTAATGGTGGTCCTTTAAAACCGAAGATGGCAGCTCTGCACAACCCTCGCGGGATGAACTAATTCTCCGAGCAAGCGAAGTCGGCTCCGTCATCTTCCGCCTTAATGCGCCCGTAATATTTTAGTACTGCTTGCGAAGGGGAGGTGAAACGCGCGAGGACTGATGGGGTGCAACCAGTCAAACCTTGTTTATATCTATCCTATTAAACATACTAAGCATAGCATAAAGTACAAAATTTCCTTTCTTAAATTTTGGAATCCCTCGGGAGTCAGACTCCTTCCATAGTAAGCGCGAATGTAACTGTACTCCCCTTTTTGCTTTCAAAATGTAATAAAAACCGTTTTACCATTTCGCAATTTCCTCCTGGCGCAAGCACGCAGCGTCCAAGACTCCATTCGCCAGTTTACGATGAAGACGACTGTTAGCTTAGGTTTGTGTGTAGGAAATGCTCTCCTGGAGACTTCTTACTATTACGTCAGCAGTTTCGTTTTATCTCTGAGGCACCATTTCGGTGGCGAATAATGGCAGATTAAACCCGGTATGACCAGTCGTAATCGTTATGCGTACGAGCCCAGATAACACAAGAAGGAAGCTCGTGGCAATATGAGACGAGTGCAAACGTTACACGCTGCGCGTTCGTATGCTATCAAAATCTCAATTACTCTATTACTCGCCAACGGATTTGCTACTAAATTAAATTTCGTTACATCTAACTCATTGACAATTAAACAAAGGAAGTATACTGCTCAACCAATAACAGAGACCCCGTAATTCTATGGAAAACCGTAGTCTTTTTTAATGAAGTATTTCAGCTTCAGGTCACACAAATGATATCATTACCGGTGTGGTCTTATTGCGAAGTCATCGTCAAATGAACTGTTTGAAAAGGGGGATAGTAAAAAACTACGAAACTAAATTGCAAATCTAACTAAGTTCTATGTTCGCCTATGCGTGCTAGTTTCCTAATAACACACTTATTTAACAGATATTTTTGAAGATGACTGGTAATAAGTCGAAAGTGTTAATAATACTATTTTCATGTCATTAGTCTGAAACGTGAAATTAAACAAAAATGCAAGTAAGTCATCGTGTTGCCCAAAGATAATAAACATAATATGTATAATTAAGATAGTAGACTTACAGGAACTAGTCTGTTAAATGAAATTGTAGGGTTCAGAGACAACTGATAATTTCCGCGCGCCATACGAGATTGGAATAATAGAGAATTGTGAAGGTGGTTCGATGAACCCTCTGCCACGCACTTAAATTGATTTGCAGAGTATCCATGTAGATGTAGATTGGGGTTGAGATGTATTGTCGATTTAAAAAGAGCATGGAACTTTAGTGTCTGATGCTGAGTAGTTAGTACACTGTCGCTAGTTTCATTCATAAAGACTAAATCTTACAATAATTAAGTTGCAGGGAGTCATTTTATGCTGAAATGGTTCAGTTAAAAAGTCAACGTGGGTGCAAGGCTGGTTGCAAAAAGCCAGTTAAAATATGCTACAGTCTCCATACAAACCTGAAAGGAAAACAACACAGAAATGTGGGTCATCACACAATGTGACATTAACGTTAATAAGTACAAGGTGACAGAGTGAACTATATTAAATAAATTCGACATAACTTCTGAACGGTTTGCGTTAGGACGTTCAAACTGCACGGTTGGCCGCGCAGCATTACGGGAATTGGTATGGCTTGGTTTAGCGACGAAGCCCACTTTCATTTGGATGGGTTCGTCGATAAGCAAATTTTGCACATTTGGGGGACTGAGAATCTCCATTTTGCGATCGAGATGTCTCCTCAACCGCAACGGGTGGCCGTATGGTGTGCAATGTCCAGTCACGGAATAATCGGAGCGACATTCTTTGATGGCACCATGGCTGCTGAAGGGTTTGGAAGATGATTTCATCCCCATTATCCAATGTTCATGCAAGACAGAGGTCGACCCCATCGAAGGAGGAGAATGATTGATGTCCTGGAGGAGCACTTTGGGGACCGCATTCTGGCTCAAGGGTACACAGATGCCACTGACATGAGCCTCGATTGATCGCCATATTATCCGGATCTAACGCATACGACTCCTTTTTGTGGGGCTATAGTAAAGACAAGATGTACAGCAATAATCCCAAAACCATTACTGAGTTGAAAACAGCCATTTAGGAGGTCATCAACAGCATCGATGGTCCGACACTTCACCGGGTCATGCACAATTTCGCTATTCGTTTGCGCTACATCATCGCCAATGATGGCAAGCATATCGAATATGTCATAACCTAAATTCCGAATAGTGTATTCACGCCGTAGTTTATAACTAGTTTACGTTTTTTTCGTATAGTTCAATAATTGTCACCATATACATGTACTAGAAAACTGAAATTAACAAAAATAACGAAACCAAAATTTTTATATTCGAATGAATATGTGACATTAAAAACACGGACCGGTTGTTCAAAGAGCAAGAGTGTCGCATGGCTTCAGGGTTATGTAGGATTACAAGTTTATATCTTCGGCGGAACAAGGCTAAATAAAAAACCGAACTTCCCGTCAAATTGTCTCCTCTTCTTACTCTTCCTGTTCCACGGATTTGTGTCGTTGTTTTGTCCGTTGTACGTTCTCCAGCCAGTGGGGAGCAAAGTTGCAAATACGTAGCCCGCACTATGTCTTCTTGGTGCCACACTGTGCATCTGTCAAACAAATCACCATAAAAATACGTTGCGATCAGAGTTTCCAAGTTTGCCTGCCAACTATTTATGACCATTGGAAAATGCATTCTACAGCAGCCATGTTCCCATCTGTTCGCTGTTTCCCATCGGAGCCTTTGGTATAGTTGTCCACTCTGTTGCAGTCGTTCTTCAGTGTCGAAACGTTTCCCAGGTCCAAGTGTACGGCCTAGGTTTTAATAGCTTAGGGAGGTCTAGCAAGCCATTTGTCGAGAAACAGCTGATGAGATGTTCTCAGGAAGACCGCTTGTGGTGGTGGCATGCCTTCCTCTCAAACCAACTATAGTTGTTAACTGAACAGTATACACTGTCCCGACGTAGGTCATTCCGAAAGTAATGCCTCCTATTTTTTTGTGGTAACTTTGGATGACCGCTCCAGATGTCGATAGTGTACTGTTAATGCTTGAACCTTCCTCTCTGATTTACAGATGGTTCAGTTACTCTGCGGTAATTGGCGCCAGCAGAGGAGTGTTTCAAAATGGAATCTGATGTATGGATGCGCCACATACACTGAAGCGCCAAAGAAACTGGTATAGGCAAGCGTATTCAAATATAGAGACATGTAAACAGGGAGAATACGGCCCTGCGGTCGGCAACGCCTATATAACAGAACAAGTGTTTGGCACAGTTGTTAGATCGGTTACAGCTGCTACAATGGCTGAGTTTCAACTTGGTGTTACAGTCGCCGCATGAGCGATGAGACACAGCGTCTCCGAGGTAGCGATGAAGTGAGGATTTTCCCGTACGACCATTAGACGAGTGTACCGTGAATATAAGGAATCCTGTAAAGCATCAAATCTCCAACATCGATGCGGCCGGTAAAAGATCCTGCAAGAACGGGCCCAACGACGACTGAAGAGAATCGTTCAAAGTGACAGCCGCAAATTGCTGCTGATTTCTATGCTGGGCGATCAACAAGTGTCAGGCGTGCGAACCATTCAATGAAAGATCATGGGTAACGCTTATCGGAGCCGAAGGCCCACTCGCCCTTGATGAATGGATGACACAAAGCTTTACGCCTCGCCTGGACCCATCAACACCTGCAGTGGACTGTTGATGACTGGAAACATGTTGCCTGGTCGGACGACTCTCGTTTCAAATTGTATCGTGGGGATGGACGAGTACAGCTACGGAGACAACCTCATGAACCCATGAACCCTGCATGTGAGCAGGGTGGAGGCTCTGTAATGGTGTGGGGCGTGTGCAACTGGAGTGATATGTGATCCCTGACAGCCTAGACACGATTTTGACAGGTGACACGTACGTAAGCATCCTGTCTGCTCACTTGCATCCATTCATGTCCATTGTGCATTCACGGACTAGGGCAATTACAGCAGACAGTGCGACGTCCACAATTGCTACAGAGTCGCTCCAGAAACATTCTTCTGAGTTTAAACACTTCCATTGACCACCAAGCTCCCCAGACATGAACATTATTGAGCATCATTAATTAAATCATGCTTAGGAGGAATTGAGCGATTTTTTGGTGCACATAAACAATTGCAATCCAAAGATACAATTCACCATGGTGAAAGAGAGTAATGGACAACTAAATTTTTTGGATGTATTGGTTATTAAACGGGCAGATGGGACTTTAGGACACAAGGTGTATAGGAAAGACACACACACCGATCGCTACCTACATAAGGGTTCAAATCATCATCCTAGGCAGAAAAGAGGAGTTATAAAAGCTTTAGTGGACAGGGCTAATAACATCTGTGAGCAAGATGAATTAAGCCATTTGCAAACGGCAAATGGGTACACTGACAACGAAATAGATCGAGCACTCCACCCTAGAAGAAAAGTGTCCGAAAATACACGACAACAACAACAACCGTCGGCTGGAAAAGTTTTGGCCAAGTTTCAAGTGGAGACAATCTTTCGACCTACCAAGAAATATAGTGAAAGTTTAAGATCGGGGAAAGACGCACGACACCCCTTAGCTACCGAGGTCTGTATAAAATTCCGTGTAGCTGTGGCATGGTTTATAATGGAACAACTAAAAGGAGTGTTAATACCCGCCTAACGGAACACAAAAGGAACTGTAGATTGGGACAAATTGACAAATCAGCTGTAGCGGAACACGTTTTCAAAGACCGTGGTCACGAAATAAAATTTAGTGACACAAACGTGATAGCTAGGACCTCACATTATTAGACCCGCATGTATAGAGAAGCTATAGAGATCTACAAACACGAAAATAATTTTAATAAAAAAGAAGAAGGATTAAAACTAGACAAGATATGGCGGTCGACTCTGTCCCAACGAAGTGACTATCGATTACCTATAATCGAGAGAGTTGACACTAGCCAGAGATAGTTTTAAAGTCGAAAGCAAGTGATGAGTGGTGGCGCCATCTAAGCGCTCTATATAAGCGGGACCTCCAGCGCCTAGCAGCCAGTCGCCGACTCACCTCAGAAGATGTTGCCCGCAGTAGGCAACGAAACGTCGGGAAGGAGAAGCAGTTTTATATTTGGACCACAGCAATCCAGCCCGGAAGTTTTAATTAATGAAGACGCCGGCCGTGAAAGCTTACATGTTATGATTATTGAGTATATCTGCGATGCCTTGCGACGTGCTCTTCAGAAGAGATCTACATCCCCTCGTTCTCTTACAGATTTATGGATAGCCCTGCAGGACTCATGGTGTCAATTCCCTCCAGCACAACTTCAGACATTAGTCGAGTCCGTGCCACGTCGTGTTGCTACATTTCTGCGTGCACGCGGGTTCCCTACACGATATAGACCGGTGTACCAGTTTCTTTGTCTCTTCATTGAAAAAAACCGATGTGTGATCGAATTCCTCACTGCTGAATACATTGCGCCGACTAAAATACATCGACACTTGCTAAAGGTATGTGGAGACAATACAACAGACGGGAGCAGTGTGAGGCGATGGGCGATGGGAACAGCATTTTCACGGTGGTGAAAAGGTCGTGCGTGAGAAGCCACGACCCGGTTGACCCTGCACAGATGTCAACCCTCGCAATGAAGAGCGTCTTGATCAACTCATCCGTGCTTATCGGAGAATAACGACCGGAGAATTGTGTGCAAAGCCGAATATTGGCTGTAATGCCTTGGAAACAATGTTGGAACATCTCGGTTATCGCAAAGTCTGTGCGAGGTGGATCCTGAGGATGCTTACAGAGGCACAAAAAAATTCATCGAGGGGAATCTGTCAGGACCTGCTGGACGAATATGAAGCTAAATGTGACAATTTTCTGAATAGCGTCGTCACCGGAGATGAGACGTGGTGTACCACTACGAGCCGGAATCCAATAGACAGTCCATGGAATAGCGACATGCGAATTCTCTGTCAACGAAAAAATTCAAGACCCAGCCGTCTGCAGGCAAAGTGATGTGCACAGTCTTCTGGGGTACCCAGGGTGTGGTTCTTCTGGATGTCCTGGAGCCTGGAGAAACTGTCCATTCAGCACGCTACAAGACGACACTGACTAAGCTGAAACCTCGAATTTCCAGGGTAAGGCCAGAGAAAAAGACCAACTTTTACCTGATACATGATAATGCCAGGATCCACACCAGTTTTGCGACCACGCAACTCATTGCAAAGTTCGGCTGGACTGGTTTACCACATCCGCCGTACAGTCCCAATTTAGCGCCTTCAGACTTCCATCTCTATGGGCTCCTGAAAGATGGACTACGTAGGGAACATTTTCAGTGCTCCAATGCTGTTGTCAATGCTATAAGGAAGTGGTTTTAGCCTCAGCTGGTTTCGAATTTTAAAAGCGCAGCATGCAGGCTCTGTTTCATCGTTGGCAAAAGTGCTTAACTAATGGTGGTGAATTTGTGGAAAAATGACAGTCTTTAGCTGAAATATAGCTCTATTTAGATGTGCTGTTGTGATTTATGTATCTCTTGTAGTTCCCATGAATAAAAATAGGAGGCATTACTTTCGGAACGACCCTCGTACAATCACTTGCATATGAAATCTCTTCACTCCTACATTTGCCACCTCATAAATATACTAGTGGACATCAAAAGGTAAGTTACGCATTATTATGAAAGGCCAAGCAACTTTGCTTGAACGCGGCGCTACGGTTTAAAGCTACACGACACTATATTTCGACAAGTCCCTGTAAACAACGGTAGGAACACTCTAACAGTCGCTCCTTTCCTTGACGAGAGAAATCCGCCCCTTGCTTGAGGAGCCGCTCGACGAACCGCTGTGTGGACGTCCTCACAGCTGGAAAAATCTCTTTCCCGCCAGATGTTCTATCAACTTCACGGAAAAATGTAAATCGCATGGTGTAAGATCTGGACTGTATGGCGGTTGCTTCCGAACCTTCCATCGAAGACGTTTAAGCACATCTAGTGTTGTTGGCGCTGTGTGGCGTGATGCATATCGTTATTAAAGATAATAAAATGTTCGTCCAGCCCCTAGAAAGCTCTAAATGGCAAAAATCGTGAGAGTATGTTGAGAAATATTGTTAACCACGAGAGAAAAGAGATTTTAATGCGAGGAACGGCAACTCTTACGCAGGTACGATCGGCGCGTGGCGTGCATTGTCCAGTCGACTCGCAGAGCAGACGGCGTGCTTGTATGATTTTGGCGATCGCGGTAGTCGTGTGCATCCTCTCGCGACGCGATCGGATTCTTACCGTTATGGTCCGAAACACAACTGACTCCACAGTAATGGCGGCCAGCACACGTTCAGCAAAGATGGGTGCCGAACTCCCGCGCCAGTTATTAAGAGCGATCTTAGAAACTAATGGCTTCGACGAGAGGCTTTCGTCAGAGTGCGGCTGGAGAGCGTGTCTCCGTTAGTTTTGTTGCGTTGGTGGTGTGTCGGTGTAGTTCATGCATCCCGCTTTAGTGGGGAACCTGCGCTGACCTTTCCTACTGCTTTTTAGACAGTGGGTTGGGGGCGTTCTCCTGGCTCTAAAGTTGGCCAGTCTCCACTAATCGGCTTGGCCGTGAAGCCAGTATGAACTAAACAGCTCGTTTCTTCAACGATCCGCACCACCGTAGGTCTTAATAGTACTTCTGGCAGGTATTAAAAATATTTTTATCTTATCATGGGCCTGTGCTTCAGCAACAATGGCGGTCCAAAATACCGAGCAAAACTGATTCTGTAGTCGAAATTTGCAAATGACGTTTCCCGACTTAATTAAATTGCACGCAATTGACCTGTAATTACGATCATCTTATTTGTAAATTCTTGTCCTATATGAATCCGTCATTGGATTTTATATTAATTCAATATAATCTGGTGCTTTAGGGTTCTGTATTTCATTCGGTAAAAACAGAACCCTTACCGGCTCACATTGTTATCCATCTGTCTGTCTGTCCTATTGTTAAAAACACATTTTCTCAGGAACCGGTAGATGTACCAAGTTGAAATTTATGTCAGACTCACATCTCCGGTTTCTTGACGGTGTAAAAATTGAAGGTTCTAAGTCAACGCAATCAAAAGATATGCCACGAATTTTGATACTTGCTGTAGTGTTGGCAGAAGAGTCAACACTGTGTTTCTAGAGGAGGCCGAAATGCACGCGTTTAATTACACGCTGAATGGCGTGAGGTCTGGAACAGGACAATATCTTGAGAATTGCAAATAAAGTACGTAGATGATGTAATACTTAACTTTAATCCACAATTGTAGAACATCTCTCTTGATGATACATGCTTCACATAATAAATATCAATTGAATACGGCGCCTTGCTAGGTCGTAGCAAATGACGTAGCTGAAGGCTATGCTAACTATCGTCTCGGCAAATGAGAGCGTAGTTGTCAGTGAACCATTGCTATGAACGTCGGCTGTACAACTGGGGCGAGTGCTAGTACGTCTCTCTAGACCTGCCGTGTGGTGGCGCTCGGTCTGCGATCACTGACAGTGGCGACACGCGGGTCCGACGTATACTAATGGACCGCGGCCGATTTAAAGGCTACCACCTAGCAAGTGTGGTGTCTGGCGGTGACACCACACTTGCAATCACGCTCGAATCGTAAAACTCCCAAATAACTTGGCGCCTGTAGGAATGGTACACTTAAAAGCTACATACAGTCATGACAAAAGACCTATTTGAATTTTCCTTCAGGCTTGAATCGTGTGTCAGCCATATGGGAAACCCGAACTCTTTTTGCCTTTGTGAGAAATCTAATTAGAGTGAGCCGCTTTGCTGCAGAGAGAGAGAGAGAGAGAGAGAGAGAGAGAGAGAGAGAGAGAGAGAGAAAGGAATAGAGGGAGAGATAGCTTCTGTAGTCCTTCGCGAGTGGAAGCACTTTAGCATGTCACGTGACTTAACGTCATCAGCCCTTGTACTTTTGAAATGCTCTCAGTTATTCAGCCGCGTGGCGTCGTCCGACCAAAAGGCTAAATAAGTGAGAACATTTCAAAGCTGTCACGTGACAGGAACGTCTAAAATCACAGACCCTGTACAAAAGACGAGAGCATCACACATCAGGCGCGCGACATCTGCACGTTGGATCAGTCCCTCACGTTGTGTGCCCGAATCTCGAGCCGCCTCATCTCCGAGCTGCAGCTGACAAGGCACTGCGCTATTCACGTGTCATCATGTCAAAGTGGGATGGTTCCCGTCCAAAGCGACGGACGCTATATGCATTTCGATCATATTTTAGTGCAAGTAATATTCAGCTGGGACCTGAGTTGTGGAATCTTAATGGAACGGGACACGGGCAGGGCTGCAGATGAGAGACAGCAAGTGGTTGTTCCCGCAGATGCTTTGCTGGTGGGCTTGCGGGTACTAGATGCTTTTGCGTCATGGTGCCTGAGAACGGGGAAGTGTAGGAAATGTCTCACCGTCTGCTTAGCACCGCACGCACAGGACACATCTTGGTCATCGTAGAGTCTTCATTTTAACAGGACAGTTTTACTTCGGTCAATTCCCACATTAAGATCGTTCCATGATCTCTAAGCATGCTGTTTCCTGGGGATAGATCCTCTTTTGGTGATACCCAATCACGTTTGGCTCTGTCCCGCCAGCGTTAAAGTCTCTCTTCTGCCTTTGACTTTACTGGGGGAGCGGTACCTGAGATAAGGCTTTTCCTGCTGCAGAGACATCGAGCAACAGGTTGGTAAGGTACCCCTTATATTCAAGACACATTTCATTTCCTTACTTTCCACTTTTACAATTTTGTATCGCGTTTGCAGATATCATGCAGCATTTAGTGAGCAAAGCGGTACTTCAGAACGCACACATTGGGGAATAATATTTCGGTTTCCACGCAGACTGAAGGAGACGGTGGACCATTTGGCGTTGCCAATGGGAGGTGGTGGAAGCGCTGTGGCTAGACATGAGAGTTCCCGTTACGTCAGCAGCGAGGCACGTAGGGAAAGCACAGTAAGTGTGACGCGAAGCAAGTAATCTTGCTTAATAAATATTTGCTAATAAAAATAGCGTATTCCAATACAAATATTAGGATAAGACTGCACATTATAAGTACTTTCTTACAATTTAACAGAGCCCGAAATCGATCATCTTAATAAATAAATGAATAATGTTTAAGCTAACGAAAACGTACGAAATATCACGAGCTTAAGTACGAGTTACAGGCTGCGCCCCATAGTCGCCGATGGGATGCCTTCCGATCTAATTTTGTCGTAAAGCCATGCTCTCAAGAAATTGTTAGTTTTCGGTCAATCATTACTAACTGTGTCAACATAATCAGTTTGTGGTGTTTAGTAAAGAAATATATCATAACTGCATCCCTTTTGAACGTTATTCCGAATACTATAGCTTTCCACTTCATGATCTAGAATCACAGGCAGTAGATTTGCACTTAACAGAGAACCCGACGGCGCTATACTGCTTCTGCGAGAAACAGAGCTTCTGGGCAAAACAGGCAGAAACAATCCTCCATGACAACACTCTAAGGTAGTCCAAAGACGGATTGTTTTATGTTCCGTTAAACTCGGATCGAAAAGCGTGATCAGTCGTACTGAACGTCTCATTACCGTGCTCTACGGACTCACTGGCTAAACTAATATATTTCTGTAATGGGGGGGGGGGGGGGGGGGGAGGGGAGGGGTTCTTGCAAGGGTTATGCCCATGAAGCGATTGTCCATCATCACTGTTGACTTTTGCTCTCCGATTTGGCTTTTATTATCAGACTGATGTCGGGCTGTGCTATTCCGGCTAGAGCCTGCATCTTCTCAATTTGAAGGAAACAAGGGATATTAGAATTTAACGTCCAGTCGACAATCCGGAGTTTAATGACGAAGGCCAAGGTTGGATTACGCAAGGATGGCGAAAGAAATCGGCAGAGCCCTTTTGAAACGAACCATCCAGGTATCTGCCACGAACGATTTAGGGAAACCACGGAAAACCTAAATCTGGATGGCCCGACGGGGAACTGAACCGTCGTCCTCCCGAAATCCGAGTTCAGTGTGCTGACCACAGCACCTTTTCGCTCGGTCTTCTCAACTACAGTTGGTGTGAAGCATCGCGTCAGCTGGCGGGAAGTTTGGTGAAGAGCAATATCTGCTCTGTCTGAAATAGAAAGATTTGTACAACACACAGATGAAGCATATTCTGCTGCCGAATATCACAAGGCTAAAGCTGACGTCATAACTACAGGCTCAACATGGCTCTGAGCCCACTAGGACTCAACTTCTGAGGTCATCAGTCCCCTCGATGGTTCAAATGGCTCTGAGCACTATGGGACTTAACATCTGTGGTCATTAGTCCCCTAGAACTCAGAACTACTTAAACCTAACTAACCTAAGGACAGCACACACATCCATGCCCGAGGCAGGATTCGAACCTGCGACCGTAGCAGTCGCGCGGTTCCGGACTGAGCGCCTAGAACCGCGAGACCACCGCGGCCGGCTTCAGTCTCCTAGAACTTCGCACTACTTAAACCTAACTAACCCAAGGACATCACACACATCCATGCCCGAGGCAGGATTCGAACCTGCGACCGTAGCCGTCTCGCGGTTCCAAACTGTAGCGCGTAGAACCGCTAGGCCACTCCGGCCGGCTATAACTACAGTATGTGTCACTTATGATAAAGCTGTAATAACGCTTTGATGTTATGTGCCACTAGGTTGGACAATACTTATGACAGAGAATTGAATTTTTGAAATAAACCACATCACGAGGGACTTTTGTATAAGTACGTAGTGCGCTTTCAAGCGGGCGTACTCTTGGCGAATGCAACCTAACACGCACAGGACCCCTTCCACGTTGCTAAGGAAAAATGACAGCCAGCTACATCGCAACGCAGCGCGAAGCCTACAGAAGAACATCATGTCTGCGCACACAGCACCCTCGCGACATTTGCACATCTTTGTGTTTTCCGCGAGGCTATGCAAGCGGTACAAAAGGCTGTGTCATTAGGCGAGCTAGTGTCAGTCATCTTCAGCAACTTCCGCCAAGCTCTGCGAAATTCGCTTGCAGTGCTACAGTTTCCTTTATTCGCCGTAATTAGGCAGAAACCGACATCACCTGAACCAACTTCCATGAGCAATGCAGCATCGATACAAGGTACGCTATCAGCCATCGTGGGAGAGAGAAAGAGTGGTCATATTGCACCATTCAACCCCACGGTTCAGAACCAAATGACAATCACCGGTGACCAGCCATACCACGCACAACGGTCTCCTCGCCATGTGGTGCTGAAACCAACGTCCCACAGTTTTACCCCCATAACCGTACAGGACACAGATATTAGCATAAGGATAGATACACCGTGACTGCCACCAATCAAAGTCATAGAAGGAGGTCGCCGAAATTGGTGAGTACACGCTGACTGGAGCAGCGTACATCGAATACTACGTGATGAGATGAGGACCGCTTCCTAACATGCAGTGTCTTGATTTTGTTGTTGACGATGATGATATCGAACATGAAAGGGCAAAGAGAGAGTGAAACCCAGTCGCGACATCCTGCCCCTCTTTTCTAATACCTCTTATGGGACTCCCAACCTTAATGTTCTCATCTGACGGGTGGGATACGTCAAATAACTCCCACCTCCACAACTGCATCACTGCACTCTGGAAAGTATTTGCAATTGAATGTAGGACATTAGTGCGAGTTCCAGGGATCAGGAACAGTACTCCACCACGCCTGCTCCATTAAATTACCAATTACTGGTTTCCACCACTACTATTCGAAGCGGCTACCCAGCTACCCACGTATCGAAAGCCATCTCATAAACTTGTGTCAGAGACTTCATCATCAGAATCGTGTCTCTATGATACTATCAAACTAAAGCAGCTTCGTTTTATCTATTCCCCAACTAGGTCATGTACTGTTAAGGCACTGGTCTTGTAACGTCACAATAGGTGTCATTACACGATTAAAAAATGGGTAATGCAACTAATTAATCTCATCGCCAACAACCGCATGCCTGTAGAAGCAATATGGGTCTACACATTTCTTTTTTTCATTCTTATGTGCAAGTCCTGTGTCCTGATTTCCATTTTTCACGCTTCCTGAAAGTGTGTGGTCAAGTGTGAATGATTTGAATGCAGTAGCAGAGACGAACCAGAGAAGTGATGGGTTTCTTAATCTTCTAGCATCCTAAACGGTGTCGGTGGAAGGCAGAGAGCAGGAACAGGAGGGCTTAGCCAAAGATGAGTAAAGCAAAACGTTTTCCTAGCAGAGGTTGGTCAAGGGTTTCCCCCACCACCTCGGGCGGTTCGGAGAGAGCTCCGCGCGACGGTTACAGGTTGAGTTGTTCTGAAGACAGGTAAGCGACCAGACGTTTCCTCAGAAAGTCTGTGTCGAACAAGGGACAAAAGGTATTTGAGTCTGTTAATAATAATTTGTTAATGTCAACAATTTCTTCTCCTAGCCATTTTTTAATTACCATTTAGGTTCTGGTTACAATTTTTAGTTCAATTAATCAGTGTCATAATAGTGTGATTTCCGTTAGGCGCGACCACGCGGTCTATAGATTCAAAGCGCAGCCCAAGCCTAAAAGGTTACTGCCTGCCATTTTATTTTATTTGTGCGGGACATTTTAAAATATCAATGAAACTGTACCGAGCGTATATTCGGCAAGATGAATCGATTTGATTCCAAGCGCTTAACGCAAAGATATGCAGCCACCAAAATCCTGCTCGATGGCAACCCCGTGGTGCATACAATTCTTCCCACTAATAACTGCTGTCGACATTTTGTGTGCCGTGTGAATTAGTGCATGTGAATGTCTGTGTTACAAGCTTGAGCAGTGACCACGTGCTTCCCAGATTTTCCCACCCCACACGACTCTACAGATTAAGGCCAACGTGGCTTGTTATTCTCGTATGAGAAAGCCATAAGATCGTATATAAATGTACCATGAATGTTTTGTCCATCTATTAAATACAAAAAGATTACTGTTAACATGCGAAATATTAGTAAAAAATAAATATTTTATCATCTGAAGCTATTTCGTGATCGTTAATTTATTTTCAATACATTTGAAAATAGTGTAGCATTGATGATTACGCCTCTAAAATCCAAAGTGCTTGGCTGAAGTTTAGCAAACGGTACGTAGCTTTCTCTGACTGCCCCATAGAATACCCTTGCGTTATCCGTTGCGACTTTAATAAATTCAATTAGTGAAGGAATTGTTCCTAAAATTTAGATGGGCCTAAATCTATTTCAAATAACGGGCAAAACTATTCAGAAAAGGTTACGTCGCCAAAGAAAAATAAGAGCGAATGTGGGCAGGGTATGCCATCATAACAGGCTGGAACAAAAGAAATAATAATCAAAAGAAGCTCCTGTTAGTGAAAGTAAGTAACCATCCACAGGCTGCCACTCAATGAATAGTAAGAAAACCAGTGGTGAGTTACAGTCTCTGTCGATTACCGGCTCTGACATATAGTTAGTTATATCTGCAGCTAAATTGGTTAACTTCGCAACTGCACCCCTATCCGAGATTATTACTATTGTTTTTTGTTTTTTTTTTTATCAGTGCATATCACCTACTTGACTTCCTTAAACAAAATACTAACAAATGGGCTGGTCACTGATTAGTGATATACAATCGTCTGTGTAGAAGAGAACAGTCAGCACTCCATTTTTAGGTAAAAAATTATCGTTACCATTAGTGAAATCTCTCACAAAATATGGTAACCTCATTCGCGCCATCTGCTGAAGACAGACTGTGGAAACCTATATCGGTGACGGTGTGGTGCAAGCGGCCGCTGTGATGACGTCACCGAGTGGCACACGTTTTTGTGCACGCGCCGGAACCGAAGGCAGCAATCTTCCAATTACGAACATAATTGATGTGTCCGGCGGTTGCTCACGAAGCAAGATGTATTGCTCATTTGCGGCCTCGCTCACCGCAGCACGCATTCTTCTCCCCAGAGCACTGTGCATTTTCCCCGAATTCGGCGAAACGAATGTTGTACGCTGTAATGGCCACATCCCTCAGCGCCCTGAGCCCTTCCCCCATCCAGTAAGAGTCCCCTGCACGGACTGAGCTGCGAGGTTCAGCCGTAAGCTGGGCAGAGCGCGCAGAGAACGTACATGCGAATCAGATACGAGGCGTGTTTTTTTAAGCAAGTACCGTTTTGAAATTTAAAAAAGACGTGCCAAGGTATATCAATAATTTTATTTTTACATGAAAGCCTGTACCTTAATCTACTTTTCTACATATTTTCCGTCAGTATTGAGGCACTTGTCATAACGTTGTACCAGTTTTTAAATATCCTCCTCATAGAAGTCTGCTGCCTGACTTGTTAACCACTGCATCACCACTGTTTTGACTTCGCCATCGTCTTGAAGACGCTGACCGCCCAGGTGTTTCTTCAAGTGCAGGAACAGATGGTAGTCACTGGGCGCAAGATCGACGCTGTACGGAGGATGATCTAGAGTTTCCCATCGAAAAGATGTGATGAAATCTTTGGTCTGATTCGCCACATGCGGACGGGCATTGTCTTGCGGCGAAACGATGCCCTTGCTCAACTTCCATGGACTGTTGGTTTGATTCTGGTGTGACGTAGCCACCCATGTTTCATCGTTCGTAACAATAAGGCTTAAGAAATCATCACCGTCGTTGTGGTCCCGCTCAAGGAAAGTCAATGCACTGTCTAAACGTTTGGTTTTGTGCGCATCCGTCAACATTTTCGGTACCCAACGTGCGCACAATTTTCGGTAATTCAAGTGCTCGGTCACAATGCCATACAAAACACTACGAGAAACATTAGGAAAGTCATCCCGCAAGGAGGAAATCGTAAAGCGTCTGTTTTCTCTCACCGTATTGTCCACTTCCTGCACCAAACTTTCATTAACGACCGAAGGACGCCCACTCCGTTGTTCATCATGCACATTTGTGCGGCCATCTTTAAATACTCTCATCCACTTTCTTACCATTCCATCACTCATAATGTTTTCTCCATAAACTGCACAGATCTCACTATTAATATCGATCGCTTTTAGGCCTTTAGCACTAAGAAATGCTATAACAGCCCGTACTTCACAGTCGGCGGGACTCAACGATTATCGGAGGCATCTTAAACACTCAGTATACAACGTAAACAAGGAAGAATCAGACTGTAATGGCGTCAGTGCGTAGATTAAGGTACAGGCTTTCGTGTAAAAATAAAATTATTGAGATATCTTAGCAGATCTTTTTTTAATTTCAAAATGGTACTTACTTAAAAAACACGCCTCGTATACTCTTTCAATGTGTACAGTGTGGCTATAATCAGATTTTCATTACTTGAGCTAGTGTAGAAGGGAAACTATTTACCGTATGGGTACCATATGGCTACCAGACTTTATGTGAATGATGTTCAGGCTGCGCGCTGCAAGATTTGCACTGTTAGTAGTGTTACTGTTGTAATCTCCCACTCCTTCCTTCTTCCAGCTATTGTCCACATTAAACAATGCCCAGTCCAAGTAATTAATAAGCAAAGTCTTTATGAGGATTTTGAGAGGAGCGAAGATTACAATAAACTTTCAAGTTTACTTGGCTTGTCATGTTGAGATGGCTTTCAGCTGAAAATCTCACATCAGGTCCTCACAGTTAGTTTGGTTCAAATGTCTCTGAGCACTATATGGGACTTAACAGCTGAGGTCATCAGTCCCACAGAACTTAGAACTACTTAAACCTAACTAACCTAAGGACACCACACACATCCCTGCCCGAGGCAGGATTCGAACCTGCGACCGCAGCGGTCGCGCGGTTCCAGACTGAAGTGCCTAGAACCGCTCGGCCACTCCGGCCGGCTACGGTTAGTTTGAACTAAATAAATATGAAGATTGTTGTTACTGATTTTTTTTACGTAAATATATTTTCTTACATTTCAGTATTTTGATTATTCACGTTAACAAAGCCGAAATTGCATTTTTCGCCTCTATTATCCAAAAATACGTCGGATCACGTCAGAAGCAAGCTTACGACTCACACTCTGCGGAAAAAAACAATATTCCAAAGGGTTTACAGTTTTTCTTAACAAATGAATTCCTACTAGCTCTCGTTACATTATTAATTTCGATTATTATTTAATAAATGAATCCATAAATAAACATAGTAAACTGTACAGGATTAAGTAATTAATAATAGACATTTTAAGTGTGTAAATATTTCTAGAAAAAATAATTGTAACTTTACGTTCAGAACTAGTACTTATCGATTATAACATCGAAACTAAAATATTTCATAAAGTAATTCCTTTTCATAAAGTTTAGATGGAAATACAACATACTGTGTATAAAACTATATGGAAGTTTTCAGAAAAGCAAGTGAGATGATATTAACTTGCTCAAAATTCGAAAAATAATACTGGTATCGACAACTATTGTTGAGGAAAAGTGATGCTAGAGGAGGATGTCCCGTTTCAGTGCCATGACTTGCCGTTAGGCGAAGGTACTGGTACGGCGAGGTAGGACGAACTCGGACCTCAAGGACCAAGAACATGGCAGCGTTACTGCGATCTGGTTCGCCAACATGCGATTCCCTGCTCGACGCGAGAGAGGTGCTTTGGACTCAACTTTTTTGATGCCCGACGGAGCTCCACTTGACGTTGCTCGTGAAGTGAGTCGGTTATTCCGTAACACATCTGAAGAAAAAACCGAATCATTGTCCGATCGTTCCAAATTGCGTGGCTACCAAGATCACTAGATTTAAGCCCGTATGGTTTCTGGCTGTGGCGTTACCTGAACGACAGGGTTTATCAACGGGACACTGACACACGTTGGAAGTTGAAAATGAGTATAGTGAGGGTTCAAATGGCTCTGAGCACTACGGGACTTAACATCTATGGTCATCAGTCCCCTAGAACTTAGAACTACTTAAACCTAACTAACCTAAGGACATCACACAACACCCAGTCATCACGTATAGTGAGGGAGGTAGCCAACATCCCACCTGCGATATGTCGGGCGACAGTAGAGCAATCTCTAGCACGGTTCCAGGCTTTCCTGGATGCAATGGTCGTCACATTGATCAACGTCTGTAATTAGGAATGTAAACATGTTAGGCAGTTAACGAATGTTACCCTGTCATGTAGAAAGTAAAATGTGTTTCTTTCATTGATTTATTCATTATTGCTCTTCCGCATGTCCTTACAGATGTTTCCACAAAGTTTTATTGCCCTACGATCACTCGTTTTTCATGGAGACCCTCTCAAGTAGTGGCAGTTTAATTATAACAACCCTGTACTTCGAGCGTCTATCACGAGAGCGAAACTGAAGTGGTGTTTTTCTGAATTTTTCGTGTTCGTCATCTACATGCAGCATAAACATGTATGTCAAAGGTCAGATTACAAAACAAGCTATTTCGGAGAGAAATTGTTGCAGAATAAAGTTTTTATTGTATTATTAATGTATGACACACACCTTGTGCACCAGTTTCCACAATGAACCTTTCAGTCTGTGCTGCTGTGAACATTCTAGCAGACTAATACTCTTAGCCTTCCCAGACAGCATTCTGATCACACTTGTAGACCAAGGCAATCGATTTTTTAAAAAACGAAATTTTTGTCTTTCCTCGGATAATGGGACCATCGTCTTCAGGGTCGATATGGTACATAGCTGGTTCTGGGTCTACGCACATACCGTGAAGCTACCTGCTCGCTATGCACGTATGACGAGTAATCACAAAGTTTTGGTGATTACCTCGAAAAATCGATATGGTTATGGTGTTAGTCGCTCTCCACGTATTCACGCTTCAGAGCGACACATGTTTACCAACTATGGATGTCTTGGAGGAGCCCTTGGGTGGATGAGACTCCATTTTGGCTGCGCAAAAAACTGCTCCACCTAGAAAATCACCTCGTCTTCATTCTGGAAATGTTTGTCACGCAATGGTTTGCTGATGCGAGTAAACAGGAGTGCCATGTCAGGACAACAGGGGGGACGAGATAAAATTTGATAGCCTAGAGAAGCAGCACACGTGTTAAGCAGAATGACTTGGAGCTTTGTCGTGGAACATGATTACCCCCTTGGACAGCTTCCGTCGACGCTTGCTCTTGACAGCCTCCCACCTCCTCGTCATGGAATTTCGGTAGTACGCTCCAGTAACGGATTGTCCCTTGTTAGTATAACCTTTCAGCACCAAACTATGGCACTCCTAGGAAACGCTCAACGTAATTTTCTCTACGATCACTGGGCCTTCATCTTTTTCGGCGGTGGTCAATCCACACGTTACGTAGCGTTTATGCCACATAACCGCCTATATTTCATTACAGTTTGTTGTTACGTCGTAATATAAAGTATAGAAATATTCACATGGCTGTAAGGTAGCGAGAAGAGTATATGCAACGCCACGTTACAGGTGGAGAACGATGGTGTAAGTAAGAGCCGTATCGTGTTGGAGCCCATACAGGTAGCAGGGATTCACCCGCACGGTTTGGAGGTAACGAGCATAACTTTCATCATTTATATTTACTGTTTAAATGTTAATATGCATCTCCAACCGCGCATCTGACGTAACGTGCACTGATAAAATGTTGTCGGCCCCTGTGGCCGAGCGGTTCTAGGCGCTTCCGTCCGGAACCGCGGTGCTGCTGCGGTCGCAGGTTCGCATTCTGCCTCTCGTTCAGTAAAGTAATCAGAAGATAAAAAAAAACTGCAAAACGATTTACAAAAGATATCTGAATGGTGCAAAAATTGGCAATTGACCCTAAATAATGAAAAGTGCGGGATCATCCACATTAGTGCTAAAGGGAATCCGTTAAACTTCGGTTACACGATAAATCAGTCAAATCTAAATGCCGTAAATTCCAACTAAATACCTAGGAATTACAATAACGAACAATTTCAATTGGAAAGAACACAAAGAAAATGTTGTGGGGATGGCAAACCAAAGACTGCGTTTTATTGGCAGAACGGTTAGAAAATGTACCAGCTCTACTAAAGGGACTGCGTACACTACGGTTGTCCCTGGTCATTGGAGTACTGCTGCGCGGTTAGGGATTTTTACCAGATAGGATTAACGGAGTGCATCGTGGAATTCAAAGAAGAGCAGCATGTTTTGTAGTATCGAGAAAAAGGGGAAAGAGTATCACGGACATGATACAGGTTTTGGGATGGACATTATTGAAACAAAGACGCTTTCCGTTGCGGCAGGATGTTCCCACGAAATTCTAGTCACCAACGTCTTCCTCCGAATGCGAAAATATTTATTTGACAACTACCGCCGGCCGCGGTGGTCTAGCGGTTCTAGGCGCTCAGTCCGGAACCGCGCGACTGCTACGGTCGCAGGTTCGAATCCTGCCTCGGGCATGGATGTGTGTGATGTCCTTAGGTTAGTTAGGTTTAAGTAGTTCTAAGTTCTAGGGGACTGATGACCTTAGATGTTAAGTCCCATAGTGCTTAGAGCCATTTGAACCATTTTGTTCGCCGGCCGGAGTGGCCGTGCGGTTCTGGGCGCTACAGTCTGGAACCGAGCCACAGCTACGGTCGCAGGTTCGAATCCTGCCTCGGGCATGGATGTGTGTGATGTCTTTTGGTTCGTTAGATTTAAGTAGTTCTAAGTCTAGGGGACTGATGGCCTCAGATGCTAAGTCCCATAGTGCTTAGAGCCATTTGAACCATTTATGTTCGTTTTTTTCCGGGACCTGTTCGAGGTTGGAATAATAGAGAATAGTTGTGAAAATGGTGCGATGTAACTAGGCATTTAAGTGTGATTTGCAGAGTATCCATGTAGATGTAGATGTCACCTGTTTGAAAAATTTTTGGTAAGTTCTATGGGACCAAACTGCTGAGGTCATCGGTCCCTAGCCTTGCACACTAGTTACTCTAACTGAAAATAACTTACGGTAGGAACAACACACACACACACACACACACACACACACACACACACACACATGCCCGAGGAACTGTGGCAAGACGCCTTGGACCACGCGCCTACCCCGCGCCTGATGTCACCTGTTTTCGGATCACCTATTTTTTCGGAGAGAAAATTGATTGTTGGTTAAGAAAGACCAACAAAACCTATTTGTAAACACTGGTCTGGAGAAATTAGTTACTTGTGTCGGTTGCGTGCGAGTTCAGATTCCTCCAGCTACGTCGAGCTCACAGCACCCACACACGACGCACGGAAACGCTGATGAGAAAACTTATCTCCCTCAGGGTCTCGCCTAACAACGCCGAACGCTGCCCGTGCTGGTCAGCCGACTAGCGCCGGAGATGCACGTGTCGGCGTTATTGGTGCGATAAGGATGAAATTCCTCGTCGGTACCCGGCAACAAGCGGGCCCGCACACGGACGTGAATGGAGCGATGCGGGCGACTGAGTACGCCCGTGTAACGGACGTGGCTATTAGAGGGCCCGCTGGAGTGTAGTCTGGCCTGGAAATAATTACAACGTCAGCTGCGAGCTGGGAGATGAGTCCGGATGGTACCGCCGGTGGGCGGACGCTATCAGCAAAAGCGGCGCGTACACCGATGCACGCACCATGCACCGACCAACTATCGCCTTGACTCTTCTACTGCGGACGCTCTCGCGTAGGTGCTGCCCCCTCTCGGCTTCTGCTCTAACAAAGCGCTTCTCACAGATTCTTCCTCAGGTCAGTGGAGTCTGTTTCAGCAGTCGCCGACATCTGGGCAAAAATCATCATCTTCAAAAAAATGGCTCAAATGGCTCTGAGCACTATGGGACTTAAACATCTGAGGTCATCAGTTCCCTAGGACGTAGAACTACTTAAACCTAACTAACCTAAGGACATCACACACATCCATGCCCGAGGCAGGATTAGAACCTGCGACTGTAGCAGGACTGAAGCGCCTAAAACCGCTCGGCCACCGCGGCCGACTCATCATCATCAGAAGGTGAACTTTCCCTGGTTTCTTCACTGTCTCAAGTATCTGCTCCGTCCATCTTTTCTTTGGCCGAACGATATTCGATCCTCCCTGCTTCGAATTTGAGCTGGCGTACCTGGCGCTAGCACACCATGCGGCGTAGAGGTTAAGAGAGTATCGATGGAGGACAACGACAAGACTCGCGGGAAACGCGCAGCCAACGCCCTCTCAGCCGCCAGTATTTAGGATCGCCGACGCGGACCGGAGGGCCACCTTAGCCGATTAGTTAGTTCCAGTTAGTTCGGGTCCATATGCCGTGGAGTTTCAGCGTGTCATCGAGACGGAGCCGCAGACTTAGCCTCCAGCACAGAGACAGGCAGCACATAGTAACCTTATACTGAACATAGCGCACTTCTACTTCAACAGCATTGAGACTACGTGCACTGTACAAAAGAGAGCTTGTACCACAGCACATGGAAACTTAAAAGTTAAGTAGCTTTTTGTTTATGAATAAAGAACCCAGTCATTAATTGCGTGCAGTTTGTGTTATACAGGGTGTTACAAAAAGGTACGGCCGAACTTTCAGGAAACATTCCGCACACACAAAGAAAGAAAATATGTTATGTGGACATGTGTCCGGAAACGCTTACTTTCCATGTTAGGGCTCATGTAATTACTTCTCTTCAAATCACATTAATCATGGAATGGAAACACACGGCAACAGAACGTACCAGCGTGACTTCAAACGCTTTGTTACAGGAAATGTTCAAAATGTCCTCCGTCGCATGGAATCCCTGATGCGCTGATGCAGCCCTGGAGAATGGCGTATTCTATCACAGCCGTCCACAATACGAGCACGAAGAGCCTCTACATTTGGTACCGGGGTAGCGTAGACAAGAGCTTTCAAATTCTCCCATAAATGAAAGTCAAGAGGGTTGAGGTCAGGAGAGCGTGGAGGCCATGGAATTGATTGGTTCAAATGATTCTGAACCCTAGAACTTAGAACTACTTAAACCTAACTAACCTAAGGACATCACACACATCCATGCCCGAGGCAGGATTCAAACCTGCGACCGTAGCAGTCGCGCGGTTCCAGACTGTAGCGCCTAGAACCGCTCGGTCACTTCGGCCGGCTTGGAATTGGTCCGCCTCTACCAACCTTCATGTTGTGTCGTACTTGTAAAGGCACATGTTCTAGCAGCACAGGTAGAGTATCCCGCATGAAATCATGATAACGTGCTCCACTGAGCGTAGGTGGAAGAACATGGGGCCCAATCAAGACATCACCAACAATGCTTGCCCAAACGTTCACAAAAAATCTGTGTTGATGACGTGACTGCACAATTGCGTGCGGATTCTCGTCAGCCCACACATGTTGATTGTGAAAATTTACAATTTGATCACGTTGGAATGAAGCCTCATCCGTAAAGAGAACACATCCGTAAAGAGAACACATTGTAGGATGAACCATTCGCAGAAGTGTACCCGTGGAGGCCAATCAGCTGCTGATAGTGCCTGCACAAGCTGTACATGGTACGGAAACAACTGGTTCTCCAGTAGCACTCTCCATACAGTGGCGTGGTCAACGTTACCTTGTACAGCAGCAACTTCTCTGACGCTCACATTAGGGTTATCGTCAACTGCACGAAGAATTGCCTCGTCCATTGCAGATGTCCTCGTCGTTCTAGGTCTTCCCCAGTCGCGAGTCATAGGCTGGAATGTTCCTTGCTCCCTAAGACGCCGATCAATTGCTTCGAACGTTTTCCTGCCGGGACACCTTCGTTCTGGAAATCTGTCTTGATACAAACGTACCGCGCCACGGCTATTGCCCCGTGCTAATCCATACATCAAATGGGCATCTGCCAACTCCGCATTTGTAAACATTGCACTGACTGCAAAACCACGTTCGTGATGAACACTAACCTGTTGATGCTACGTACCGATGTGCTTGATGCTAGTACTGTAGAGCAATGAGTCGCATGTCAACACAAGCACCGAAGTCAACATTACCTTCCTTCAATTGGGCCAACTGGCGGTGAATTGAGGAAGTACAGTACATACTGACGAAACTAAAATGAGCTCTGTTGTGGATTGGCAAGACAGCCAATCCACTAGGAGGAAGCCGAAAGGCACGCGTTTAAGCTCACGCAGGCTGGCGTGAGGTCTGGAACAGGACACGGAAATGAGAATAGCCAAAAACGTATGTAGCTGCTGGAATACTTAACTTTAATCCGTAATTGGTGAACATCGCTCTTGACAGTACATGTGTTACAGCATCAATAGTGACTGGTAATGGCGCCTTGCTAGGTCGTAGCAAATGACGTAGCTGAAGGCTATGCTAACTATCGTCTCGGCAAATGAGAGCGTAATTTGTCAGTGAACCATCGCTAGCAAAGTCGGCTGTACAACTGGGGCGAGTGCTAGGCAGTCTCTCTAGACCTGTCGTGTGGCGGCGCTCGGTCTGCAATCACTGATAGTGGCGACACGCGGGTCCGACGTATACTAACGGACCGCGGCCGATTTAAAGGCTACCACCTAGCAAGTGTGGTGTCTGGCGGTGACACCACAAGCTCTAACATGGAAATTAAGCGTTTCCGGACACATGTCCACATAACATCTTTCCTTCAATTGGGCCAACTGGCGGTGAATCGAGGAAGTACAGTACATACTGACGAAACTAAAATGAGCTCTAACATGGAAATTAAGCGTTTCCGGACACATGTCCACATAACATCATTTCTTTATTTGTGTGTGAGGAATGTTTCCTGAAAGTTTGGCCGTACCTTTTTGTAACACCCTGTAGAACGAGGATATTGGCCAACAACCCTCTCCTTGCTTCCCATGGTACAGCTCTACAGGAACCCCGAGACGACATAAAAGCGGCTAAAGAGAATACAACAGGATTATAGCTGAGTTACTGCAGTCTTATTGTACGCATTTTCCATTTGTGACTGTACTCCATTATTTCGCCATTCAGGTCAAATATGTTTAATTTTTTCCTGATACCTTCATTTACATTCCTATCCCATAAAGTTTAGGCCAGATACTGTTCTCAGACATACCGTCTCTGCAGTCCCTGTCCTTTTGATGTATTGTTTAGTAACTGTCCCACATTCACATCCATACAGCAACGTTGGTACAGCCATTATTTTGTATGGTTTAAACAAAGTATCTGGTTGAAATGCCGTTGATTGTGGTACATAGATACTGAAATTTCTGTACCTTACTACCCTCATCATCATTTGATATGTAAGTAATATACCATCAAGGATAAATGACTTTGTTAATTTGCTGTATTTTTTAGTTAATAACGACTGTTTTGGCCCTACCTGATTCACGTCCTCTAAATGTCATCACTTCCGTTTTCTATATGACTACGTGTAAATTATACTCATTTGCTGCTTTCACAAGCAAGCAGACCCAGTATTGTAGATAAATCTGCCGTTGCAGCTGCAATATTCGCAGCCTAAAAGGAGCATTACGTCTACAGTAGGTTTATATTTTTTTAAGTGTTTTGGTAGTAATTTTTGCCATTTATTTACATAGTCAACATAGAAATTAAAGAGGTAGGTGATAGAGACTTCTACTGCCTATTTTCGTGAGTTATTTCGTTAACGCCATTAAAAATTTCAATATCTCTTTTGTCATACCTATTTTGTGCTACGATAAGAATATGATGGTACTATTTAAACCGAGTGATGTCGAGACGACATAAACTGAATAGAGGATTTTATGTGTGTATAAAAGTACAGTATAAACTGAATGACTAAAAACATTTAACTTACAGTAAACACGAAATTCTTTATATTTAGTAAAAGTAATATAAAATAAGTATGGCGGAACATTTAGTAAAAGTAGTACAAAATAGATTATAAGATCTATTTTGTACTACTTTTAATAAATGTTCCGCCATACTTATTTTATATTAGGCCTACTTTTACTAAATACAAGAGTTTCGTGTTTACTGTAAGTTAAATGTTTTTCGTGACTGCCGTATGTCTCTCATGGAATTCATCTAGCCATTTAACACAGATTGTCTGTTTTTCGTTTCGGGATGTTCCAGACGTCACTAGGGTTGTTCTGAAGATATGTCGTTTTCTATGCCTTCGTATACCTATTTCCTCTAGTTCTTTGTTAACGATCATATACTACGGTATCAAGGTTTTCTGCTTCGAGTCGATGACGCTTGTCGCCCACGTCATTCATTTATCGCAATTGACCGTAAACCCGAACTCCGTGTTTTGTATTGTGTCCCTAATGTTTCCTGTTTTTCAATGTAATTCTCGTTTCGATTTTATAAGTAAAACAAAGCGCCGAATTCTTCACTCATGCTAACTTTGGAGAGTGACTGTTTCGCTCTGATGGGAAATACTCGAGTGTAAAAATGAATAATTTTCATGTACACCGGTAAGCCGTAACATCATGAGCATCTGATTAATAGCGTGGTTCTCAACCTTTGGAAGGAAATAAAGCATCGACTCTGCGATACATGGATTCGACAACACTTTAATAGGCTTCCAGAGAAATATAGTATCATATCACTGTGGTAAAGTCACGCAATTCTCGTAAATGATGGTTCCATGGTTTTTACACACGGAGTTGGCGCTCGTTAGCGTGCCAGGAGACGTGATTCATCGAACCACGCAACGCGTTTACTTTGATCCATGGTCCTTTCTCGATGACCCTGTGCCCACCCCAATGGTAACTGATGAAGTCATTGGGTCAATGTGGGAACAGAGGTTGTTTGCTGCGGAACGTCGAACTGTGTGCTCCGAAACACTTGCGCTTGCACGAGATCTGCCACAGACCGCCGCCTATCGTGTTTAAAGAGCGATCAAGCTTCCGATCTCCACGTTCTGTGATGGTGCGTGGACATCCGACGCTTTGACGCCCACTCGTGATTTCACTGTCCTTCAAGCAATTTTTCACAGATGGTCAAGATGGCAGCACGCCAACAGCTGAGCAGCTTCACCGTTTCTGAGGTGTCCGGTCGCGGGCGCCAGACCATAAGAATCTGATCTTTTGTCAAAATAGCTTATGTTAGCAGATTTCCTCATTTGTGGCCCGTATCGTCGCTAGAATGCTTGCTTATTCGTTTCTGCACCTCCTATATACTTCCGTTGCCACAGCACATGCCCGTAACGCCACCAGGCGGCATACCATCTGGCGGCAGACAGTGGTCAAATGTCTTGGCTCATGACAGTATTATCAGTGTTACCTTTTGTACCACAACGGGAACACATCACGGTAGTACACAGCACGTCCAGATGGTTGGTTTACACGGCGCAGGCTTCCTTCCCCCAGTTGCCTTAACGTCTCAATAGCGAGGTCACTGATGCAAGAATATTGTGCTAGCCTTCTTGCCTGCTACATATAATAGTTCGTTGCCTCGAATTTCCTTATTATCTCGTACGTAACAGAACACCATCTCCTTCCTTATACTGGAAGGAATGCGTCCTAAGTGGAATGTACTGGTTCGCCTATTAAGTCGATACATCGAATGGCTTAAAACAACACTTGACCCGTTTGCTCTAGTACCGTACGCCAAGTTGAAAAAGAGACGGACACCGAACACGGCAGACAACATGTCTGTCCTCCGAGATGCCACACAGACTCTGATATTACAGCTGAACCACTTCATTCGCCATCCAAGTTAGGCACCATAGTAATATCTTCGAAGTGGTTCGTCTGCTTTTTCGTTTAGCAGTTGTTTATTATTCTGTCGTTTAGCAGTTGTTTATTATTCTGCTGTTTATTAATACTTGTGAAATAATAGAATGGTAGCACGCTATTGAAAGATGCTTTAAAGAAATGCAAGAGAATACGCTGTTTAATTTTTCTAATATTAAGAACAGAAAATCATCATTTTGGCGCGCAACGTCCAAACGCAGCAGCCAATCGCGGAGAAGTACCACAATTTAGACGGTCTTTTTCACGATGCCCTTACCAAAGAAACCACCTGAAATCGGTACGTCACACTACATTACGTCTTCTTCCCACTTCAGTCTTCTCAACTGCTATATGAAGAGCTTCTTGTACCTAAATATGATGGCTGTAAAGCCAGAAATATTGTAACCTTCAAGATCGCCACGTTCCTTAGTGTGATAAGTGCAGTAACCGCTTCTTGATGACACGACCACGGAAACAGAAGAGCAGCCAAGTAAAAACCATTAATGTGTATCGTACGATTCATAAAATCATTTGTGCGTCAAGCCGCACGCACTTCGTGAATGTCACCTATGCTTCGAAGATTAGACTTCAAGGTTCCATTCCAATACAGCCTACGATCTGTCGATTGGCTTTCCTAACACAAAAACTACATCTGAACCGTATCCTGGATGAATTTCGAGTGATCTCTTTCCTTCAATAATCAGAAATTCGAGCATATATATCGTCAAATTTACTTGAAACTATACAATCCATAAGTCACACCGTAGAGATAAAATTCCTCTTTACGTTTCTTACCTTTTAAGTGCAATTCTATGCCACATTTTCAAGGCTGAGTGAATACAGTTACGTGGCACAGAAAGCAGATTTGTGACCAGCATGAAAATAAAGGAAAAGGGAAGTCTATATCACTTGGCTATCAGTTCTTCTGATACAAACAGTAAACGACATAAACCTGAAACCTGGTCGGCAGGTATGCTCTGCTGGCTACCTGGGCGCGTAAGTCCACTATGACATCTATATTCCTGGCTTTCTTCTTAGAGTTAGGACAAAACACAGTAAGGAGATATACCTATAGTCATTTACCTCGAATGACTAAGGCAACGACGGAAAACCCTTTGATTCATCACAGTACTTTTCGTTACCTCCGGAAGATTTTATCAGTGTTTGCTACATGTATAGGTTTTTTTTCTTGACTAGTTTATGCGTTGTATAGGAGAAAATAACGTTCCACATATTCATAAAACGTTCGTACGTATTTCACAACAACTTAGATCGTCCAAGCTGCGCAATACATCATGGTCTTGCAGATGTAATTTAAGTCACTGTAACATCACCTTCTGCTGTAAAGAATACTCCGTGTATGAGGAACTATGGAAGTAGATATTATTGATCGAATGTTTAACACAATAGCATTTACGTTACCTCTACAGAATTTACGTTTCTATTAGTGTTATCTTCCACATTAACGCAAATTCAAAGTCATCCGCGTGAAGCCTCCCTACAATAGTAGCCGAAACACCGGCAATTTTATTCATATTGTACGTGGTGTTGGCACGGAGCATAAGTGAACTACAGAGATTATCAGTCAGTGCTCACATACACTGTTTGTTGACTAAACTGGTTTTGACAGTGTGTCATTCTCAACAGCCCACATAATTTCTGCCCTGACTCTTCTAGTAGGAGACCTGAGGAGATGTACATTCCTACCATACGCAGAGGCCGCCAGCGGCTAAACTGGTAGGGCTACTGGGAGGGACATAATTGTCGAAATTGACTAACGATCTTTGCAGCCGTTAGTTTTAATCACATACTAAGCTCCCGCCTCGGCTACGTGCGGGTAGTACTAAGTATTTACAGTCGGACCACTAGTCTGGCGTAGCGGTAAAAAATTATATGCAGATACACTATGTGATCAAAAGTATTCGTACACCTGGCTGGAAATGACTTGCAACTTCGTGGCGCCCTCCAACGGTAATGCTGGAATTCAATATGGTGTTGGCCCACTCTTAGCCTTAATGACAGCTTCCACTCTCGCAGGCATACTTTCAATCAGGTGCTGGAAGGTTTCTTGGGGAATGGCAGCCCATTCTTCACGGAGTACTGCGCTGAGGAGAGGTATCGATGTCGGTCGGTGAGACCTGGCACGAAGTCGGCGTTCCAAAACATCCCAAAGGTGTTCTATAGGATTCAGTTCAGTACTCTGTTCAGGCCAGTCCATTACAGGGATGTTATTGTCGTGTAACCACTCCGCCACAGGCCGTGCGTTATGAACAGGAGCTCGATCGTGTTGAAAGATGCAAACACCATCCCCGAATTGCTCTTTAACAGTGGGAAGCAAGAAGGTGCTTAAAACATCAATGTATGCCCGTGCTGTGATAGTGCCACGCATAACAACAAGTGGTGCAAGCCCCCTTAATGAAAAACGCGACCGCACCATAACACCTCCGCCTCCGACTTTTACTGTGGCACTACACACACTGGCAGACGACGTTCACCGGGCATTTGCCATATCCTCACCCTGCAATCGGATCGCCACATTGTGTACCGTGATTCGTCACTCCACACAACGTTTATCCACTGTTAAATCGTCCAATGTTTACGCTCCTTACACCAAGCGAGGCGTCGTTTGGCATTTACCGGCGTGATGTGTGGCATGTGAGCAATAGCTCGACCATGAAATCCAAGTTTTCTCACCTCCCGCCTAACTGTCCTAGTACGTGAGTGGATCGTGACATAGTTTGCAATTCCTGTGTTATGGTATGGACAGATGTCTACCTATTACACATTACGACCCTCTTCAACTGTCGGCGGTCTCTGTGAGTCAACAGACGAGGTCGGCCTGTACGCTTTTGTGCTGTACGTGTCCCTCTACGTTTCCACTTTACTATCACTTCGGAAACAGTGGATCTAGGGATGTTTAGGAGTGAGGAAATCTCGCCTACAGACGTATGGCATAAGTGATACCCAATCACCTGACCACGTTCGAAGACCGCGAGTTCCGCGGAGCGTCCCATTCTGCTCTCTCAGGATGTCTAATGACTACTGAGGTCGCTGGTATGGAGTAGCTGGCAGTAGGTGGCAGAAAAATGCACCTAATATGAGAAGCTTATGTTTTTGGGGGTGTCCGGATACTTTTGATCACATATTGTACTTTCCTCGCGAATGAGCCCATCTAGCAGTGGAAACCGTATCAAAATTCCGACATTAGCTCTTGAGATCCGCCTACACACAGAGACAGATATACGCGATGGAGCACTTACAACGTGTATACGCGACGCGGTGTTATTTCCAGAAGAATCTTACTGAAATGCAAATTGAATTTGCGTATGAATTGCGTTAGCTGCTGAATGCTCGATTTTCATTTTGGTTTATTTATCTCTTGTAGGATTGTCGAATGAAGGGGTAAATAGGTCTGTAATACCTTGTAATTCTCTTTTTGATGTGCGGCCTACATTCTCCTACAGTGCCAGCAGAATGAATAGCGTACCGTCACAATGGGGTGTCCGGTTTCGGCGTCGTGGCAGCCCTGCCCCTAATAAAACTTTCAAATGTGTCGCCGTCTGTTTCGGACCCCCTATACTCTTCCCCAGCTTCAGGAATCACAAAAAATCCCTATTCATGGCGTGTCATCGTTTAGCCTAACTCACTGGTTTTTGTATGTTATTTAATGCCACGTGCTCGACGACAGTCGCCATTATCTAAACATTCTGTCGGGAAATTCTAGCCCAAGTTCTGTACACTCGTAGTAAATTCATGTATAAGAAATGGCATGTGTGAAAGGAATGTTCGGTAGACACTAAAGACAGAATTTATATTAAATCTACTGCAAGAATTTTGTAAGATACAGTACGTACCCCGCTATGCCAGCCGTAGACTTAAGGCAAAGGGATCCTTTCGTTCTGCTAAATTGTTATAGGTCCAAGCTAAACTTTTGTTCTCCGGGTCAATATTGCTCTTACAGACAGTACAATACTAGTGGAATAGTCGAACCAACAGAAACACTGCATTAAAGACACAGATTTCTGTACACAAGCATGCAATCTTATGTATTTCCATACAGACTCTTCCTTGGTACAATATTCTGGAAGCAAGACATGTAATGCTGAAAGTCCACATGTTTCATGGGGAAAAGAGATACTTTCGAGTGACTGCAGCACTTCATCGTGTACGTTATCAGTTCTTGGAGCTCTATGATCCTTTAATAAGTCCTTTAACTGTTGTCGAAGGATTCCTTCAGTAATGGCGGACTAAGCTCACCATCGTTAATCTCATTCACAGTTTTCAGAACGTTTTAATCGAAAAAAGAAGGAACCTTGGGGGTTTACTCTCTTAACAATGACGAGGCCATTGGAGGCGAAAGACAAGTGGAGACAGGGATCGACCATGCCGTCTGAAATGAAACGTCCTGGAGTTCGTCTAAAGGGATTTAAGGAAACCACGGAAAACTTTCATCTGGGCGGCCAGACAAGGATTTGAATCACTGCACTCCAGAGTTCTATTCTAGAGTCTCACTGGCTGTTCAGAGCCGCGTCTATCGTCGATGTACCGTGCATCTCTCAGAAATTGTAAGCGTCGTCTACCCGATTTTACAAAAGATACTTTCGGAGGGGATCTTGCAAACCCTAGTATTGCGGAGCACTTGATCATCCTTTACAGAATCAAGGAACGCTGCCGTCTTCAGCGGAGAGGAAAAGATCACCTTCATCTACATACTCTGCAACCCACCTAATGGTATGTGGCGGAGGGTACTTCTGGTATCAGTAACTGAACCCCCACCCCCACCATGTTCCACTTGCGAATGGCGTGTGGAAAGAATGATTGTCTTAAGCCTTTGTATTAGCTCTAATTTCCCGAATTTTTTCGTCCTGATCTTTTCGCAAAATGTGGGCTGTCCGAGTCTTCCTGGAAAGTGAGCTCTCGAAATTTCAATTGTAAACCTCTTCGTGGTGCACAACGCAATGGAGTTCGAGCGTCTTAGCAACATTCTCACGTCGACTAAAACTACACGATTCCATGACGAAACGCGCCGCTCTGCGATGGATCTTGTCTATCTCTTTTAACAGTCCTCCCTGTTAAGTATCCCGGATTGATGAACAATATCAAGAATGTGTCGAACAAACGCTTCATAAGCCACTTCCTGCGTCGAAGAGTTACATTTCCTTACGAGTCTTCCTATGACTCTCAGTTCTTTTCGACAATCTGGCCATCTTTCAGGAAAGATGTTCTATGTATTGCAGGAAAGCCATTGATTTTAATCACTCTGCTTCACATTCCTGCTTCTGTAGTTCCACGTTATGTTTGATCTGTAGTACCTTGTGAATTTGTTGTGGAGTGTATTTGTGCATTTTTTTTTTTTTTTTCAAAAATACTTTCATCGTCGGGGCGACGGTACGACGCACCAAGGCACTCAAGGAAGTCAGGCCTCTTTTCCGAATTTTGTGGTTAATTGCATGTTTTCACGGAAGGAATTTAGGCGGTTTAAAAAATAATGTACACAGCTGGTCATTAAAGCTGCAACGCCAGGAAGGTTCGAAATAACGAAATTGTACTTCTAGTTTTTATGAAGAATAGTAGAATGAAAATATGATTTGATTTGTTGGTAACTGGGGATATATACTTTGCGAAGAGAAAGAAAGGATGGAAAATTAAAGCTTAACGTCCCGCCCACATCGAGATCATTAGAGACGGACCGGAAACGCGGGATGACTGAAGGATGGAGAAGGAAATCAGCTGTGCCCTTTCAGAGGAATCATCTCGGCATTTCCTGCAACGATTCAGGGTAATCATTGAAAACGCCTACAGATTTCAACTGTTGTCCTCCCGAATGCGATCCCACTGGTAGCCGTAACGCTGATCGCCGAGTGTCACAGTGCTTGGTGTTCCAATAGAGGAGTGGCACATACTGCTACGAAAAGTAACGCAACGTAGGTGTAGAATCACGCCATCTGAGGGCGAGAGGATGGAAGCTCTGCTGAAGCGCCGTTCCTCGGATGGCGAGTGGTAGGTGGGGTGGAGGCTACCTGGGAGCGAGAGGTTCAAGAAATGGTTCAAATGGCTCTGAGCACTATGGGACTTAACTTTTGAGGTCATCAGTCCCCTAGAACTTAGAACTAGTTAAACCTAACTAACCTAAGGACATCACACACATCCATGCCCGAGGCAGGATTCGAACCTGCGACCGTATCGGTCGTGCGGTTCCTGACTAGCGCTCGGCCACTCTGGGAGCGAGAGGCTCAGTGTCTCTCTGTAGCACGCCCTCCTGGATAACATCGGTGGTGCCGTTCTGTAATCTTAATTTTCTATCTTCTTCATGCATAGTTGTTAATTTTAAGTGCTTCCGTTTCCTATTTGCTTTTAAGTTTACAATTACGAGGGGTGTTCAATAAGTAATGTAACATACTTTCCTCTCGGTCAGTTTCGGTTGATAAAATACGGAATTTGCTGTGGGTCGCGCTTCAGCCCCTGTAGTTTCATGAAGCTCCGATAGGTGGCGACGCTATACGTAGCCTCCTAAATGGCGTCTGTAACGGAGGTGCGTTCCAAGCAGAGAGCTGTCACTGAGTTTCTTTTGGAGGAAAACCAGAGCCTCGCAGATATTCAAAGATTGTGGCAGTGAACAAAAGCACGGGGAGCCGTTGGGCCAGGCGTCTGTCATCATCGCAACAAGAACGAACAACCCTGTCCGATGTGCTGCAACGTTGGAGCGTGCGGACGATGACATCGTCATTCGAAGTGATCAGCAGATCAGTCACACACTTCGCTGCACGACTGGGTGTTGCTGTTGGTGGTGGTGACAGATTCGCCCGCCTGTTGGGGTACTCGAAGGTTTATGCTCGCTGTGTAAAGGGCAACGAAGGGTAGTCTGTGCGCAGGTGTTGTGCATTACGAGGCTGATCGTGACAATTTTCTGTCGAGCATCGTCACAGGCGATGAAACATAGGGATCATCATTTCGAGCCGGAAACAGAACGGCAATCCATGTGGAGGCGCTACACCACCTCTCCTCCGTAGAAAAAGTTGAAAGCCGCAACCTCAGCCAGCAAAGTCATGGCGACGGTCTTCAGGTCTCTGAAGCTGTTATTCTGTTCGATGTCCTCCATCATGGTGCAACGATCGACTCTGAAGTGTACTATTACCCTCAGGAAACTGAAGAAACGACTTCAGCGTGTTCCTCGCCACAAAAATGAAAACGAACTTGCCTCTCCATGACAACGCAAGCCTCATCAAGTCTGTGCATACGAGAGAAGCTCACAAAACCTCATTGGACCGTTCTTCCCCATCCATCCTAGAGCCCTTCCCCTACCTTCCGACTTCCATCTGTATGTCCCAAAACAAGGACGCACATCACGGGAAACAGTACGTGGATTTTGGGTAGTTTATTGATGGGCCGAGAGGTTGGATAGACATCGACAGGTACAGAGATGAGTCGAAGAACACAGTTTTGCCAGCCCGCCCCCTTCGGGGGGAATTGAAATTCAATAAATAAATGGAAAAAAAACACAGTTTTGTAGACAAACTTCTGGGGGATAATATGGTGTATTGTAATTCTGAATAAAATCGACTTGCTTTTAGAAAAAAAGTGTTTCATTACTTTTTGAACAACCTTTGAATTTCAAACTGCAAGATTGTTAAACCTTCTTAAAATAAGAAAAAAACTGAATAAGCTCAATACACTGTGTATTTACAGTTCCATATTGCGAAAACACGACCTGTGTTAGTAACTACGTGTCAGGTCATTTGTAAATGACAGCAAATAAAATAAATGATATTTCAGACGTCGTCGCATTGTCTGTGTGGATACTTGTTTTGCTGTAAACATTCCATTTTCCTGACTCAGGACCTGACTTGGCTGATCACCTTGCACAGCTGAGCGACTACTATGTCTGTCTCCTCGGGTGTGAGTCGAGTGGGACTAATAAAATCCTGAGTGACGTTGAATGTGGCTCTCCAGATGGCATCGGTTCCATAGGCGCATGCGCTTTAGACCAAGACGAGCAGACGTCTTGTGGGATAATAAACAACACTATTGATAGGCCACGATGCTGCCGCTGTCGAATTCTATTTCTCGTTCTTATACGCGGTATTACACAATATTCTCACAAGTAACCAACACTCAACTGCGATATTTGAATGTGAAACCCTTTGCGTAATCTTACTGATCCAACAGGCAGCATCGAAAATGAACGAGGGGCTTTAATTAGTGAGCCAACACTTCTTTTCTGAAAGCGGGTTGGTTTTATTCGAGATTCCAATGAACAATATTATTCTCGCTTTTTTGGCAACAAAACTCTAGTTTTCAACATAACCTCCCTTCAGTACGATGGCCTTACGCCAAGTTACTGTACGCCCACACAGTACCACTCTACTGGTATGCGTCGGAGCCAACGACTTGCTGCGTCAATAACTCCCCATCATCCACGTACTGCTTCCCGCTGAGTGCATTCTTTGTTGAGCCAAACAGATGCAAGTCGGAAAGTGCAAGATCCGGGGTGTAGGATGAAGACGAAGAAAACACCTTTGTGTACCCAATTAATGTGTCAGCACTACCAACAGAGACGTCCAGTTGAGCAGTGAAGTGCTTGAATGTGATGCGTCGATCACGTCAAATGAGTGTCCGCACGTGTCAACACAGCACGAGCCACAGCTGTTCGCGGCCGGCTGGCACGGGGGAGATCGAACAGTTTGCACGTCCTTTTCGCGATGATGAAACGCCTTGTTCACCAAGCTTTTGTTCACTGCGAGGTCTCCGTAGACATTCTGTAAGTGCCTGTGAATATCTGCAATGCTCTGGATTTCCGCCAAAGGAAACTCAATGGCAGCTCTCTGCTAGGAAAGTATCTTTCATGAAACTATAGGGGCTGAAGCGGGAATATTCACGATGTACCACAACAAATTACGTGTTTTTCCACCGAAACTGGCTGAGAAAAAAAGTGTTTTATTACCTCCTGAGCTCCCGCAGTCCGTACGAATAAAAGGAGCGCATATGAGGAAGAAGGTTGTATTTTAGCGGGAGAACGTAATAGAGAGACTCAGAAAAATTTGACAGGCAGACAGTCGCAGAAATAAGTATCCCTGGAAAATTTTCACATTTCAAGAGTACCAATAACTGATTTGACAGATAGAATAAGTGAATACTCTTTTGCCCACTACGCATCACTATCCTTGAGGCTGTGAAGATAAAATCAGAGTAGTAACAACACGCACCAAGTCATGTAAGCATTAAATCTGGTTCTAGCGTTATGTACAGTACTTTCTTCGCACACTCTGCTTAGTACATTATTCAGTTCTTCATAAATAATTCCTCCTAGTGCTTCCAATTATGTCTATAATCGATTTGTCTGCTCCAGCTGTCTAATTTTTTCTGTTTATCTACAACTGTCTCCATTTATAGCCAGGTCAAACTATCTGTATTTATAACACTAAAATCGTGTATCCTCCCAATCAGAGGAGCGGCGCTTCTTCCACAGATCAATTGAATGTCAAAGTCTCGATGAAACTCTACTAATATTAGGGTTTCGTATCTTGGAACTCTTACCGTGAGAATTTGTAGTGAATGGATAGATGTAATTTAATATAATACATGTAAATACGAGGTGACTTCAAAAAGTGTTACACATTATTACAGCAGACCAAGTAAATTTTATTGAATGCCGCAGTACACTTCGTAGTGAAGCAGAAACATGACGCGGTTTCGTCCGAGTTGTGACTTAGCGCTTTCCCTGTACTCGGTGTAAATCTTCGATTTGGTGCCTCTTGAAAGAACAGACACTTCGGCTCCATTAGTTACGGAAGCACCTACCGTAGAGCACCAACAATCTGCCCACGTTCGAATTCACTATCTCCGGCATAATGCATTCACATTTACACAGAATGCTGTCCCGTGACGACTCACACTTGGAACGTATTGAGGAAACAGCGCAAGTGCCATTTGTTCTCCAATAGTGCAGCGCAACCTGCAGAATTGGCTAGCATCTTCATTTACATTAAAGCATGCATTTCTCGTGGCGTTTCCAAACTTTCGTCCAACTCACATAAAAATGAAACAATGGTAATGGAGTATAGTCGACTGCGACAAGGATTTCTGAGGGAATGGTTTTAAGAAATGCGAGACTAAAAGTAGTAGAAGAGTTTTTCTGTGTTGTAACATATCGCATTTTGGCCGTGCCTGTGTGCTTCTCCTGATCGCTAGTGTGGATGCTGGAGCCGATTTCCGTTATCTGGGGCATGAAGACATTTGCTCAGCCTGGTCACTCCACAATCTTTCTAAATGGGTGGCCGTCAAGTCCTACGAAAACGAATGACATTTCTATGACGGCAGACGTCCAGCGCCCGTCTGAACCTTGTGGCACGAAGCAGCACTCTACAAAATAGATCTGTGACTTGGAGCACGATTTGACCAACTGAAATGGCTGAAGTCATCTGCTAAAGGTGCTTGGCGGAAAGATGCTGAACATTAAATAGGAAGGTCGGATAAGTAGTGAAGAGATGCTGAATCCATTCGGGAAGAAAAAAAGGAGTTCAATGGCGCAACCTCGCTAATACTGCTTGGAAACAGTAAGGAGGTTCAATTGTACAGACAGGAGTTGGACAAAAATATGGAAACAGTGCGAGATATGCATACTCGAACACAAAGTCACATGCTAGCCAAGTCTGGACGTTACGCTGTTGTATTAGACCACGAGCGGCATCTATTCAGTATCCCCATTACGTTGCAAGTGTGAGTCGTGGACAGAACAGTGGGCCGGCTGCTGTGGCCGAGCGGTTCTAGGCGCTTCAGTCTGGAACCGCGCGACCGCTACGGTCGCAGGTTCGAATCCTGCCTCGGGCATGGATGTGTGTGACGTCCTTAGGTTAGTTAGGTTTACGTAGTTCTAAGTCTAGGGGGCTGATGACCTCAGAGGTTAAGTTCCATAGTGCTTAGAGCCATTTGAACCATTTTCAGAACAGTGGTGGTGGTGGTGGTGTAACTTCCTATGGGACCAAACTGCTGAGGTAATCGGTCCCTAAGCTTACACACTACTTAATGTAACTTAAACTAACGCTAAGGAGAAGACACACACCCATGCCCGAGGTAGGACTCGAACCTCTGACTGGGTCAGAACAGTATTCTCTGTAGTTATGGGTGTATTATGTCAGAGCTAAGTGAATCTGGACTTACGCAAATTGTTGGTGCTCTTATGGTGAGTGCTAGCTGAACGAAGTAGTTTGATGATTCAAGAGGCACCGTTTCGGATATTTATATCGCACACACGAAAGCGGAAAAGTCCCATCCGCAAAGCCATAACGCGGACGAGAGCGTGTTTCAGTTACCGGGGACGGTCACTGAAGAGGGTTGTGAAGAAAAAAAAGTGGGCGACAGCTGCAAAAGTCACTGCAGAACTAAATGTCGCACTCACGAAGCTTGTCAGCACCAAAACAACGCGAAGGGAGCTCCATACGAAGAGCGGGAATTGCATGGCCAACAGGAATTCCGAAACCACTCATCAGTGACACAAACGCCCGTAAAAGGAAAACGTGGTGCCGAAGCCAAAAATCCTGGGCTATTGAGAAATGGAAGAAAGTAATTTTCTCCGATGAGTCTTGTTTTACACTATTTCCAACGTCTGGCCGAGTCCGTGTCCCAAAAATGAAACATGATGGGTGATTGGTGATGATTCGGGGAGCCACATCGTGGTATTCCATGTGCTCCATGGTGACTCAGCAAGGTCGCATTACTGCCTAAGATTGTGAGGATTTTGGCTGATCAGGTCTATCCCACGATAAAATGTTTGTTCCCCAATGGTGATGCTGTGTTCCGAGACGATAGGGCCCCTGTTCACATAGCTCGTATCGTCCAGGAATGGTTTAGTGAGCAGGAGGATGGACTTCGCATCTTCCCTGACCACCAGTGTTACCAGATCTCTGTATTATTCAGTCTTTAGTGGTCTACTTTGGAGAGAACAGTGCATGATCGCTGTCCACCTCCATGCTTCTCATGTGAATTTGCTCCTGTGCTGCCGAAAGAATGACATTAAGTTCCCTCCCTTAAAATACAGGACCTGTATTTATCCATTCCGAGACGACTGGAAGCTGTTTTGAATGTCAACGGTTTTCCTACACCATATTACGCATGGCGATGTGTTCTGTTTTTCGTGTTTCCGTATTTTTCCCAACCTCCGTAGACTGTAGTTGTAAAACAGGGATGAACAGACCTCTACTGCATAAACTAGAGTGGCAGGCGACTGGGCACTACAACAGCAGCACACAGGTAGCTGGGCCCACGTAGTAAACAAACTCCGGCGACGCAAACTGATTTCCGCCAGCAGCCGTCCGCTGTGGGTACACGGCAGATGAGGCGGGAACAATAGACAGACGGCGCTCACCCCAGCGCCAGGTGAGCGCTAGACGCAGCCGGCGTAGCCACCCTCGCCGCCCCCGCCTCCGCCCCCACCACATTTATCACGGGGGATTACTCGGCCCCTCCTAGGGCAGGCGTGCACACATGCTGCTCTGTCTCCCTCGCTGTGCCAATGACCACTTACCAGCCCGCGGCCTAGCACTACATAACAAGGGACGCCACAGCTATTCGAAAACCCGCCGCAGCTTCTCTCGCCCGGTTCGTTAATTCGTCAGTTACAGTGATGTGCTGAACTGCGATTTTTGCGATATCAGTGACTTCTGTGAATGCTACTTTTCAGTATCTGTTATTCTTAACTGTGATTTGTCGCAGTTAAGAATCGCACTTAATTAATCCAGGTCTTGTATCCCTCCGCACTCTACCACTGCTACTTCTGCTATTTCTGCGACTTCTGCTACTACTGCGATTTTTGTGACTCCTGCGATTTCTACGACTTACCACCGTATGAAAAAGTTACAACTGTCCACACAGAAAATTGCATCTCAACCAAGCTGTCATTAATAAGTATGTTTTACATTTGTTCTTCCGTTGGCTTTAATTTTGTATTAAAGAAACAATTGTGAAAATATTAATAGTGTAATTAATATGTAAGTAGCCATACAGTACCGTAATAGCTCGTGTTTAGAAAATGAATTCTGACATATTGTTATGTTCACAGGTACCCGAACTACATTTCAGTCACTCAGTAAAGCGATCATTCAAGATATCATTGTCAAGAAAAAAAATGGCTCTGAGCACTATGGGACTTAACAGCTGTGGTCATCAGTCCCCTAGAACTTAGAACTACTTAAACCTAACTAACCTAAGGACATCACACACACCCATGCCCGAGGCAGGATTCGAACCTGCGACCGTAGCAGTCGCGCGGTTCCGGACTGCGCGCCTAGAACCGCGAGACCACCGCGGCCGGCCATTGTCAAGAGATATGGAGAAATAGCCACTGCGTCTTTAGAATGTCTTCGTCAGACGAGAGGTTAGTTTCTAAGTATTTCGATGAACTTAATTACTTAAGTGAGCTCGTTTTTGCATATGTGAAATATCCCCCATTGAGTGGCTTTCATTACAGGAAACATTAGTGTTGTGGATTGGCAAGACAGCCAACCCACTATGAGAGGAAGCCGAAAGGCACGCGTTTAAGCTCACGCAGGCTGGCGTGAGGTCTGGAAGGTGAAGGAAATGAGACTAACAAAAAACGTACGTAGCTGGTGGAATACTTAACTTTAATCCATAATTGGTGAACATCGCTCTTCACGGTACATGGTTTACAGCACCAATAGTAACTGGTAATGGCGCCTTGCTAGGTCGTAGCAAATGACGTAGCTGAAGGCTATGCTAACTATCGTCTCGGCAAATGAGAGCGTAATTTGTCAGTGAACCATCGCTAGCAAAGTAGGCTGTACAACTGGGGCGAATGCTAGGAAGTCGCTCTAGCCCTGCCGTGTGGCGGCGCTCGGTCTGCGATCACTGATAGTGGCGACATGCGGGTCCGACGTATACTACGGACCGCGGCCGATTTAAAGGCTACCACCTAGCAAGTGTGGTGTCTGGCGGTGACACCACAATTAGCAATACTACTCCGCCAATTACATTGCTTGTAATTACTGACAGCAAAAATGTTTGATAATCCTCGTGATTTTTCAGACGTAGTTCCAACTATGATTACTGGTTGCTGTACGTATCTATCCACATCAAGGCTCTTGAGAGAGAATCTTGAAGATTCAAGACAGCTCTTAGAGGATTTGCAGTTTAAAAGTGCCATAATTATGAAATAAGTGTACAGAATGAGTGATTGAACTATTTTTAATTGAAGTTGTTATGCGATTTTGAAGGAATGATAAATGTTAAATACAGTAAGTGAATAATGACAATCTCATTTTCCACATGTTAAGCCGTCCTATAGCCGTAAATTTTCGGCCATTTAATTATTGGTAAACACTTGTTGGAGAGTGACATGCCCCCCCCCCCCCCGCCTCTTTCCCCACAATCTTGGTGTGACACTGACCTGTAACATAGCCCGAGGTCTAGAATACGCATCTTGAGGCTGTTGATATGAGAGTGGGAAGTACAGATCTTCCAGTTAAATCAGGAACAGTTTAAGTGCAATTCTTGAAGGTAACCCAGGAAAAGCTTACTTATGTAAGTGGTTGTAGTGTCGGCAAAAAGCATGTGTGTGCAGTTGACACGTAGAAGACCAGGTGTAAAATTTTTCTCCAGTCTTGAACTGTGTCGGAACAAAAGTGAGGCATTCATATGATTCAATACTACTGTTTTCATTTCATTTCACTGATACAGATGTCTTGAGTTCTGCTTTGTTAACATTGCAAAGTCCTGTAGGCATGTGGAGTATCAACTACAACTCTCATATTGGAAGCAGAATCAAATACATTTTTAGGTTACTGTCTCTAAATGAAACTTTCAGGAGAAAAGGCAATGTTGCTTCTCATTGACATAATACATTCAGAGTCACAGCTGTGTTTGACCAACCATAACTGGTGCTGAATGTGCAGTTCGTCATATAATATGCACAAAAGGTACATCGATCTCGGGAGGCCGGCCGCGGTGGCCGAGCGGTTCTAGGCGCTTCAGTCCGGAACCGCGCGACTGCTACGGTCGCAGGTTCGAATCCTGCCTCGGGCATGGATGTGTGTGTGATGTCCTTAGGTTAATTAGGTTTAAGTAGTTCTAAGTTCTAGGGGACTGATGACCTCAGATGTTAAGTTTCATAGTGCTCAGAACCATTTGAACCATTTTTTGATCTCGTGAGGCACAAGGTTCTTATGACGAAGTATGAACGTCGGTCAACAGATGACACTAGGAAAGGAATGTTAACTGCTCTTTTTAGTTGCTACATGCGACTACTAGTTGCGATTTGTCACAGAAATTGGAGTTGGACTCCAGAGCGAATCGCAGAGAAAGAACGTAGTACGAACTTTGGCCAACAGATGGCACTAATAACTGCGCCTTTTAGTTGCTACTTGCGACTTTTAGTCGCGACTTGTCACAGAAATCGCAGTTGGACTCGATAGCAAATCGCAGGGAAGGAGCGTAGTATAAACTTTGGCTAACGGATGGCACTGTTAACAGCGCTTTTTAGTAGCGATGTCTAGCCGCGACTTGTCACAGAAATTGCAGAAAGCAGTACTAAAATTCGGCGAACAGATGGCTCACGGTGTTGAATGTGAAATGCTACTTGCTACTGCTAACTGTGACTGAAATCGCAGTTAGATTCTGTAAAGTTGTTATTGTGATATCTGTGACTTCTCAATCACTGTGATTTCTAACATACGCGATTTCCTGCCCACCACTAGTCAGTTATAACCGAGCTTTTAGAATACACTGACGGAGACACATCGCAACACCAAAAACTAGCTAACTAGAGTAATGAAATTTCGGGAATGCATTGTCCAGATAACATGTTTAAGTGATTAACATTGCAAGATATAGGTTAATGTAAGTGCAAGATAAGGAATTGCGAATGTGAAATGCTGATACATTAACAACCAGGTTAACTGCCAGAATGTTGAACGTCAGCATGCAAGCGTGCGTGGATTGCGTTGTAAATGTGACGCATTTCAGTTTGTGGGATGCACTTCTATGCCTTTTGCACTCGGTCGGTCAGTACAGGAACGGTTGATGTTGATTGTGGATGACGCTCGAATCTTCATATGCGCGACTGGAGACAGATGTGCTGATTAAGCAGGCCAAGCCATCATGTCGATACTCTGTAGGGCATATTGGGTTGCAACAGCGGTAGGGTGGCGAGCGCTATCCTGTTGGAGAAGACCATCTGGAATGCTGCTCATGAATGGCAGCACGACAGTTCGAATCACCAGATTCATGTACAAATTGGCTGCCAGGGTGCGTGGGATAGCCACAAGAGTGTTATTGCTGTCATACGAAATCGCACCTCAGACCACAACTCCAGGCGTTTGTCTAGCATGTCTAGCACACAGACAGGTTTGCTGCAGGTCCTCAACTGGGCTCCTCCTAACCAACACACCACCATCACTGACACCGAGGCAGAACCGGATTTCATCAGAAAACACAACGTACCTCCAACCTGCCTTCCAATGTGTTATCGCTTGACGGCATTGAAGTCGCAAATGGCGCTGGTTTGGGATAATGGCGCTGGTTTGGGATCGGTGGAATGCACGCTACAGGTTGTCTGGCTTGGAGCTGGTCCTGAAGTAAACGATTTGTAACAATCCGTTGCGCCACTGTGGTGCCAAAATGCGCCAGAACCATACACCGAACACCGTAGTCTTCCCTCTCGATAGTGCCACGCTGCCATCAGCAGCCAGGTCTTCTTGCGACCGTAAATTCTCGTGATCATCCTAATACAGGACCTCGTGCTGATACTGGCGTCTTTGTCGCCTTAAAGCCATTCTTGACTAACATCAACTCACACCCACATCCGGTCTCGAAGTTAATTAACGCTCAGGATCGGTACAGCGTGTATTTAAAGCAAATCTGATTTGCACCACCCTTATGCGACTGAAACCAAATATGAATAGTCACCATCTTTCAGTTGTAGAAACACGGCTACCAATTTTTGTTTATGTAGCATAACTCCATCTTGGTGCTGCGATTTTCTTCCTGTCAGTGTGATTTCCGAAATATGGGAAGAGCTTCAAGAGAGACAATATCGATCCAGACGATGCAGAGCAAGGAGCACTGCTTTTCCCCTTGAGATAAACATTCAGAAAGTCTTTGAAGTTGCGCAATCAAGGAAAAACAAGAAATTATTTTCATTGTTCCACGTCGAATCGTACATATAGGATTTAAAACATTGTAACTGTCATCTATAATGTTAGTTCCTGCAGTTTTTTTAAATAAGTAAGTTTTTACACCTACTAGGCGAGTTTATCTGTGAGTTACACTACTGGCCATTAGAATTGCAACACCACGAAGATGACGTGCTACAGACGCGAAATTTAACCGACAGGAAGAAGATGCTGTGATATGTAAATGATTAGCTTTTCAGAGCACTCACACAAGGCTGGCGTCGGTGGCGACACCGACAACATGCTGACATAAGGATGCGGTTTATCGTATCGCGACATTGCTGTTCGCGTTGGTCCAGATCCAATGACTGTTAGCAGAATATGGAATCGGTGGGTTCAGGGGGGTAATACGGAACGCCGTGATCGTTACCAACGGCCTGGTATCACTAGCAGTCGAGATGACAGGCATCTTATCCGCACGGCTGTAACGGATCGTGCAGGCACGTCTCGATCCCTGAGTCAACATATGGAGATGTTTCCAAGACAACAACCATCTGCACGAACAGTTCGACGACGTTTGCAGCAGCATGGACTATCAGCTCAGAGACCATGGCTGCGGTTACCCTTGACGCTGCATCACAGACAGGAGCGCCTGCGATGGTGTACTCAACGACGAACCTGGGTACACGATTGGGAAAGCGTCATTGTTGCGGATGAATTCAGGTTCTGTTTACAGCATCATAACGGTCGCATCCGTGTTTGGCGACATCGCGGTGAACGCACATTGGAAGCGTGTATTCGTCATCGCCATACTGGCGTATCACCCGGCGCAGTGTAGTTGGATAGTCAGTTAGATATTCCATATATCATTTCAAGGGTTATTTTATCGAAAAGATGTGGAATGAGCTAGTTTACAAGAAATGTGCGATATCACAGTTGGCAATACAGTTAAAAGTTTCCGTCCATTGCCGACAGCGGTCGCGTGGGATCTGGCAGACCCAATGCAGCACGCCTGCAGAGCCGCATCTCCACTGACTGTATACTACGAGCGCCCTCTGCCACCGCCATACAGTGCGGCCGCCGGCAGCCAGACAGACCACGCGCGCCTGGAGCCAAAACGCTACATAAGGCAATGCAGACCCTACCTACTCGCGACTCCGTCATCATCGTTGTTGCTGCTGTAAGAGCTAGATTCTGTTTCTTGCTGAATTATTTGTATTGAGTCTTCGTAAGCTTTGGCGAAATACAAATTAAGTAAGTCTTCTGCTTAATGCGTTAACTTGTTCGCTGATCATTTCTGCTCCTGTCCAGCTTTCCTATGACGACAGTTGCTGTACCACTCCATAAGCCATTTCTTCTTACCGTACACAACAACATGCATACATGCTAAGTGTTACCATTACTGAACATAGCGATGGCTTTCTTACAAGCTACCAGTTTCGAAATAAAAATTCATCTACGGAATAGAAGCGATTGACAAGGAGAAATAATTTTAGGTTACAGTTAAAACATGCTTTGCTACCAGCAAGGCGTTTAATGTCATGGGGCTAAAGACCAAAAAGTTTTGTTACTGCATATTTAACTTCTTTTTGAGTAACTGGCAGCTTTAATAATGGGTAAAGAAGGTAACTTTTTCTAGTGTTGTAAGTATGGACATCACCATTCTGGATGGATTATTTATGACGGACTTCCTTAGCGAATATGTGCATTGGGATTGTACAGAAAAAAATGGTTCAAATGGCTCTGAGCACTATGGGACTTAACATCTGATGTCATCAGTCCCCTAGAACTTAGAACTACTTAAACCTAACTAACCTAAGAACATCACACACATCCATGCCCGAGGCAGGATTCGAACCTGCCACCGTAGGGGTCGCGCGGTTCCAGACTGTAGCGCCTAGAACCGCACCGCCACACCGGCCGGCGATTGTACGGATAAAATTCCCAACTCCTTGAAAAGCTACCTACATGATGACCGTAGATGAACTCCACATATTATTCTTACTGCTCGCTTTTGTGCAATTAACACTTTCTTTGTAAGTTATGCGTTATTCCAGAAAATTATTCCGAATGGAAATATGCAAAATATGTCAGGAGATTGACTAGTTTCTTTCCAACACTAGCCACTACACGAAGAGCAAAAGCAGCTGAAATCAATTGCTTGAGCAGCCCCAGGAATATTCTTCCTACCGAGATACACAATCCTGCTGTCATTCGATCTGCTAGTATGGCTACCACTAACTTATTAAGCAGTATTCCAGTGTGGTGCACAGAAGTGTTATACAAAGGACTTTTGTGTAGTGGCTGACGTACCCTGTGTTTCACGAGCAACAGACGCTTATGAGGTGTAGTATACAGAACTTGGAATTTCAGTTGAGCCAACCCATCGACAGGTAGTATACAGTTCGCCCAAATGGAAGCTGATCAAAGTGGAAACAAATCCGAAGTCGTCAACATGGGAGTGAACACTGTCCAACAAAGAAGCCAAAAGACATAGCTTTTTAATCGAATTGTGGAGAAAAAGTTTTGTGCCACGAATTGAGAAATGGGAGAAATAGGCTGGCAGTATACACCCCAGGGTATCAAGGAATAGTTAATTTAATAATGGAGAGAAATTTGGGGAAAAGTTATAGAGACAGACATAGACTTGAATACATTAGGCAGGGTCAAGCGTAAGTAGGTCACAGTAGTTATGCGTAAATGAAGAGGTTTGCACAGCACAGACTAGCATGGTGCTTCGTCAAATCAGCATGTGGACTCACAATCAGAGTTATAATACAGAGTATATAGTATGGCTGTAAACTTTCATCCATAGATTATATTACTGTTTCAAGTTATTCATTTTTCATCTGAGTCTTCGATATAAAAAGTGGTTATTATGAGCGTTTTGGCGTCTAACAACGAAGCAACACTATACTGCAAGCCATTAACGGAGACCGTTGTCGCTATTCACATGGGTGGAGTTACAGTGTCAATGCATTAACCGGATCGGCAACTGTCCAGCACGAGCAAATTACGAAACTTAAAAGTTTGTTGCAGAAATACTCGAATGACGTTACGGGCTCCCAATGGTCAAATTTCCGAACGAGAAAACACGAGCAGAAGTAACACCACCTCCTTCATCTGCATCTATATTCCTCATCCGCTCCGTATGTGGTGGCGGGTATTTCGTGTACCGCTATCGCTTCCCCGTCTCGTCTTCCAGCAGGGAATGGTGCGTGGGAAGAACGATTGAGTGTGAGCTCGGATCTCTCTAAATTTACCGTCGTGGTCTTTCTACGAGATGTACGAAGGAGGACTCAGTGTATTAGCTGACTCTTCTGGGAGCGTAAGCTCTCGAAAGTCTAACAGGGCAGTATGCCGTGTTGCACAACGCCTCTCTTGTATCGTCTTGGAGTTGGGTGGGCATGATCTCGACGCTTCTTCGCTTACTAAATGAACTTGTGCTCACATGCGCTGCTCTTATTTGGATTTTCTCTTTGTTAACGCAGTCCTATCTGGTAAAATGGAAATGAGCGTTTGGCGTCATGGGCCTGGAGGCCCTTTACGGGACAGGTCCGGCCGCCTTGGTGCAGGTCTTATTACATTAGCGCCACACTGGGCAACCTGCGCGCCGTATGGAGAGGAAATGATGATGAAGACACCACAACACCCAGTCTCTGAGCGGGGGAAATCCCCGACCCAGCCGGGAATCGAACCCGGGTCCGTAGGACGGCAACCCGTCACGCTGAGCACTCAGCTGTCGGGGAGGACGGTCCTATCCAGTAAGGATCACTGACGAGCTATCCTGGGCGTTGGGTTGGGTTGTTTGGGGGAGGAAACCAAACAGCGAGGTTATCGGCCTCATTGGATTAGGGAATGATGGGGACGGAAGTCGGCCGTGCCATTTCAAAGGAACCATCCCGGCATTTGCCTGGCATGATTTAGGGAAATCACAGAAAACCTAAATCAGGAAGGCCGGACGCGGGATTGAACCGTCGTTCCCCCGAATGCGAGTCCAGTGTGATAACCATTGCGCCACCTCGCTCGGTAGCAATCCTGAAGTATCGGTCGAACGAGGCTTTTGTAAGCTTCTTGGTTCGTGGGTGGACTATACTTCCTGAAGATTCTCCCGATCAATCTTAGTCTAGACCCATCTTTCACATTATACTGAGGTGCCAAAAGTCGTGGGCTACCTCCTAACATCGTCTCAGCCTTCCTTCAGTCCAGCTTAGCGCAGCAACTCGACGTGGCATGGACTTAACAAGCTGTTGGAAGTCCCTTGCCGAAATACGGAGCCAGGTTGCCTCTATAGCCGCCTGTACTTGTGGAACTGTTGCCGGTGCAGGATTTTGTGCACAATCTGACCTCTCGATTATCTCCCGCAACTGTTCGATGGGTGGCGAAATCATTCAGTCAAATTGTTCAGAATGTTCCTCAAACCAGTCGCGAACAATTATGGCCCGGTGACATGACGCATTGTCATCCACAAAAGTTCCATTGTTGTTTGGGAACACGAAGTACATGAATGGCTGAAAATGTTCTCCAAGTAGCCGAACACAACCATTTCCACTCAAAGACGGTTACAGCTGGACCAAAGGACCCAGTCCATTCCATGTAACGCCGACACAGTTATGGAGCCACTACCAGCTCGCATAGTTCGTTGTTGACAACTTGGATCCATGGTTTCAGGTGGTCTGCGCCACACTCGAACTCTTACCAGCTGAAACCGGGATTCGTATGACTGTCCACTGTTTGCCAATAGTCCAGGATCCAACCGATATGGTCACAACCGCAGGAAAGACACTGCTGGCGGTGCCTTGCTGTTAGCACAGACACTCGCGTCGGCCGTCTCCTGCCGTAACCCAAATTTCGTTCGTCGTACATCCCACACTGGTTTATGCGGTTATTTCACTCAGTGTTGCTTGTCAGTTAACACGAACAACTCTACGCAAACGTCGCTGCTCTCGGTCGTTCCGTGAAGGCCGAGGTAACACCTGACATTTGGTGTTCTCGGCGCTCTCTTGACATTGTATCCCTCGAATATTTTACTCCCTAATGATTTTCGAAATGGAATGTCCCACACGTCTAGCTCCAACTTCCATTGCGCGTCCGAAGCCTGTTAATTTCCGTCTTGCGGGCACGATCACGATGGAACCCTTTTCACAAGAATCACCTAAGTGCACGTAACAGCTCTGCCAATGAACTCCGCTTTTATAGCATGTGTACGCGATACTACCGCCATCTGCATATGTGTATATCTCTAGCCCATGACTTTTGTATCCTCAACGTATAATGCAGCGAAGTAACTTTTACCGGATGCTGCGTGACACAGATACATGAGAGCTTTTCTCAAGATAGTCACCAAGCCTCTTTAAACAACGGTCGGAACGTTCTACAAATCTTTCAGTTCCTTGACGATAGAAATCCTGTCCTTCGCCATGTGCAGCCGTTCGAAATACGTTGTGCGAACGTCCTCAGCGCTGGAAATCCTCTCTCTCCACCGCCCCCCTCCCCCCCCCCCCCAGGTGTTCTTTCAGTCTGCCAAGGTCTGGAAATCATATGGTGCAAGATCTGGACTTACGGCGGATGCTTCCCAAAGTCCCATCGAGAACTCTGAAGGAACCTTGTGCTGTGCGCGCCGTGTAGGGTTTGCACAGTCGTGCAGCAAAAATGACTTTGCTTGATTTTCTGCGCCCTTTTTTCTTTATGGCGTTAAGCAGTGACGTCAGTGTGGTGCTGCACGAACCGGCACTAATGGTGGTGCTCATTGCCATAAAGTGTCTGTACCCAATCCTTCACAGTCGAAGGAAACGGTGGCCTTGACCTTCCCTGCTGATGGTGCAACTTTGCATTCCTTCTGCGGAGATGAAGAGGCGCGTGTCTTGTTGCAGGTGTAAAATGATAGACTCGTGTCTCATAGCCAATAATTATGCGGCTTAGGAAACCATTCCATCCCACCGCATAAGGCTCGAGGGATTCCAGAGGCGCCATGTACCCCGCGCCTTTGTGTGCAGGTGGCCGTGACTGTATAACACAGCTTGAGCACAATCAGCGATGCTACAGATGATTTCGTACAATGGAATGAGCACTACCTATTGTGATAAGCTTCTGCTGAGCAACATTCTCGATAGTTACTCTGCGATTACTGCGAATCAGTTTCCCATATGACTGTCTGCTCTCGATGTCGGTGGCCTGCCTTCCCGATCAGCATCATCAATGCCGGTGCGACCAGGGTCGGATTGTTGATATCATTTCACCACGGCTGGACGCGACACTGCATTTGGTCCATATACCACCAGAATTTCACGGAGAATCTGTGTGAAATTTAGATGAGTTGCTCACGATAATCGTACTGTCTCGTGCACTTTGGACTAGGGCTGTTGATAATAAAAATATCGGGATTCCGATATATAGATAAAAAGTATCATTACATCAACGGTAAAAGTATCGACGTACCGGCCTCTAAAAATATCGGCTGTACGTTGCAAACGTACTGCCGGTCTTAGAGCTAAATATTTAAGTAATGACAGTAAATGTTCTAGAAAGAACAAATACTATTGATGACCGTGCAGCTTTCTCTACAATAAATAATTAATTGAAATCCTCAGCTGCCGACTCTTACGGGAATGGCCAAAGTGTGCGCGAGTAATGAGTGGATGGGCAAATATCTATTAGGTACATTACATATGTAGAATTGTGGACAGTTGGGAATGTGGGTCTCACGGGAAGCGTGCAAGGGATAAGTTCCTGCAGTCGCGCTATTCATGTGTGTCCTCGGTGGCTCAGATGGACGCCGTCACGGTAGCTCAGCGTGTTCGGTCACAGGGTTAGCTGCCCTCTTTGGAAAAAACTGAGTTCATCGATCAACAACGAACTTAAACGGGTGTCTTACGACGTCCGCCCCGAGCGGATTCACCGAACAAAAGCGAACAAAATGAGATTAAAAAAATGGATAGAGCGTCTGCCATGTAAGCAGGAGATCCCGGGTTCGAGTCCCGGGTGGAGGCACACATTTTCAGCTGTCCCAATGGAGGTATGTCAACAACACCTCTCGGCAGCTGAAGGTTTTAATAAATTATCATTTATTTAAGTAATAATTTATTATTTGATATTCTGTGCATCAATAAGCTAGCAGCCTCCTTATCCCCATTAGAGCAAGAATTGAAAGGAAAACGATGCACTTCCACGCTTGGCGATAACCACTTTGCTAACAATGGTAACTGTATGTAAGTGGCACAATAAAAGATGTCCAGAGGGTCAGTCGTTCGGTTTCGTCACATATCGGATTTGACCATAACACCTCATGTCGACTGCCCCGTTTTTCATTCCATGGTGAAGTTAAACTTTGCAGTTCCTGTTGATAGCGCCGGCGTCGATTACGTCAGCATTTCCCCTCACACGTCTCCGCCCACTGCAAAGACCAATCTTGTCATTCAGATTTTTGTTCATTATTTTCAGCAATGTTTTTCAAGAGCGCCGATGTGAAGAAACAGCACACTAGCTGCGTTAAAAATTGTTTTTTAACGCAACTTGTATGCTATTTCTTGACATCGGAAATCTTGTTATTCCATTCACATTGCAAACCTCCCTTCAGGGCAACTGGGCTTCTTTTGTACACCTGTATTTGCTTCACACAGTCAAAGAGAAAGACTCGACGTAATGGAAGCTCAAAAAGCAGTAAGATTCCTTCACACAATGAAAGTAAAATTATGTTCTGCTACAATTTCAAAGATTAATTTCAAATATTTACCGAAAACTGCAAAAAATAAAAAAAATAAAAAATGTTGTTGTTGTTGTGGTCTTCAGTCCTGAGACTGGTTTGATGCAGCTCTCCATGCTATTCTATCCTGTGCAAGCTGCACCATCGCCCAGTACGTACTGCAGCCTACATCCTTCTGAATCTGCTTAGTGTATTGATCTCTAGGTCTCCCTCTACGATTTTTACCCTCCACGCTGCCCTCCAATACCAAATTGGTGATCCCTTGATGCCTCAGAACACGTCCTACCAACCAATCCCTTGATGCCTCAGAACATGTCCTACCAACCAATCCCTTCTTCTAGTCAAGTTGTGTCACAAACTCCTCTTCTCCCCAATTCTATTCAATAACTCTTCATTAGTTATGTGATATACCCATCTAATTTTCAGCATTCTTCTGTAGCACCACATTTCGAAAGCTTCTATTCTCTTCTTGTCCAAACTATTTACCGTCCATGTTTCACTTCCAAACATGGCTACAATCCATACAAATACTTACAGAAACGACTTCCTGACAGTTAAATCTATACTCGATGTTAACAAATTTCTCTTCTTCAGAAACGCTTTCCTTGCCATTGATAGTCTACATTTTATATCCTCTCTACTTCGACCACCATCAGTTATTTTGCTCGCCAAATAGCAAAACTCCTTTACTACTTTAAGTGTCTCATTTCCTAATCTAATTCTCCCAGCATCACCCCATTTAATTCGACTAAATTCCATTATCCTCAAAAGACCCGATATTGCGATATCGCCGATACATATCGACATTTTCTGGGAAACGTGTTGATATATCGATATTTTGTCAGCAGCCCTATTTTATTCACTGCGGTTGAACCGAGCCTGAGAGAAGTCACACTGCCTCTGCCCCGGCACAGCGCATTATAACGATCTGTAGGAACCACAGCAGGGTGCGTCAGCCGAGGCATCAACCCAGTCACTTGCTCTCAAGCGACAATGACGGCACGAAAACAGTGACGCGAGGGCTTCGAAGCCCGGAGCACAACTCCGCTCCCCCTCCATTTTCGGATTTCGCTCATTCACTGACAATTCAGAGACTAGCTGCGGCAGGCGGGCTATTGTGTGTGTGAGTCAGCGCGCGCCCACGGCTACAGTTAATGAACGACTCGGTTACATCCCAGGGGCGGCGGGCGCCGTGGGGGGAGCCGGGGGAAGCCGCAGGCAAAACGCACGCCGGGGCGCGGAAGTGGGCGCCACGTGCTGCCGGTTCAACTGGCTTATTAATTAGAGCGCTCCATTTGACAACAACTTCGTCATAACGAACGGTGAACAGCCTCACCAATTAACCAACGTTAAGACAGTCTAATTTCATGTCATACTCGACAAATTTTTCGTAAGATTTGACTATAAGGCATTAGATTTGTTTTACGTCGAAATACATATTACAACACCCCCAAACCCTTCAGGTAGTTTTTATTTTCTGAAAAACACTGACGTTCTGCTGTGTAATAAGTGTAATGGACCTGCCGCTTCATGTCAGAGGTAATTTTCAGCGTCTTTCATAAACGTCGTAAGAGTGATAACCACAGAAGGCAACTCACAAGAATTGCCTGCCAGTACTACCGAGCGAGGTGGCGCAGTGGTTAGCCCACTGGACTCGCATTCGGGAGGACGACGGTTCAAACCCGCGTCCGGCCATCCTGATTTAGGTTTTCCGTGATTTCCCTAAATCGCTCCAGGGCCTTTGAAAGGGCACAGCCGACTTCCTTCCCCGTCCTTCCCTAATCCAATGAGACCGATGACCCCGCAGTTTGGTCTCTTCCTCCAGACAACCCAACCCTGCCAGTACTGAGGTGGGGAGTGGCAAAACAGTACCTCCCCTAGCTCCCTTACGCTGTAGTCCCTGTTACTGGCCGTCCCAAAAATATTACCGTAGTATGTAGCCTTGATTGTCAGCCTCCGTTTCGATGTTTGCTGTTTACGGCTTCCCATTTTCACTTTCTTTTTCTTTTCATTTACAGCGGAAGTGCCAAAGCAGAAATTTCTGGTTAACATGCATACAGACATCATATTCTCATTGCAAGCAATAAATTGACGGGAAAACACTACCACTGGCAATGTTTTACCTCAACAAATGGGTATTGTGACGAGACTGCACATTTTAGGAGTTGCGTAAACGGTAGCAGTATTGATTACACAGCACCTACAACGGAAGCGGAAAGCGGGGGTGGGCAAGACTCTCAAATTGCTATTTTTTATATAAATAATTTGGTCAGACATGAATTATACACATATTTCTAAAGCCATAGTACTGTCTTACTGCCACGTAATGCCACAATTGGCTAAATGGGAGATTTAGCGGAATCATTTGTAGATATGGATAAGAATTACATAGTGAATAAAAACTCTGAACTCCAGATTCCTGAGGCTGGGGCCAATGATGACAGCTGCTCACTAATAGCGCTGGTGATTATATCTTTATACACAGGATGTTCAAAAAAGAATGCTGGGATTTTGGACAAATGGTGCAGAAAAACTGTCCAAGATAATGAAACAGTTTAAATGTCAAATTGACAGGTGTGTCTTAGGTATGTTTATCTGAAGACTTCGTTGAGAGCGAGATTTTTTTTTTCGGGCTTCTGATACAAGATTGCCGGTTCTCTTTAACTTTGTTTTTACTTGTTGTCAGGAGCGTTGATGAACGCCGTTTCAACATCCTTCCTGTCGGAATGAAAATGAAATGAAGATGGCCAGACGAATGGATAGCAGATGGAGCAATGGATTTCTTTGCTAGAGAAGGGATGTCTTTGGTTAGAGAAGAGAAACGACTGAAGTGACTTAATAGAAGGTGGGTTGATGTCATAAAACATGCAGGAACAGCATGAGTGGATACGACTGAAAACTACAGTGTACGGAGAAGTTAAAAAGAGACATTTACACTGAAGCCCCAAAGAAACTGGAACAGGCATGCTTATTCAAATACAGAGATACGTAAACAGGTTGAAGACGGCGCTGCGGTCGGCAACGCCTACATAAGACAAGTGTCAGACGCAGTTGTTAGATCGGTTACTGCTGCTACAACGGCAGCTTATCAAGTTTTAAGTGAGTTTGAACGTGGTGTTACAGTCGGCGCACGAGTGAAGGGACGCAGCATCTCCGAGGTAGCCATGAAGTGGGGATTTTCCCGTACAACTATTTCACGTGTGCACAGTGAATATCTGCAATCCCGTAAAACATCAAATCTCCGACATCGTTACGGCCGGAAAAAGATCCTGCAAGAATGGGACCAACGACGACTGAAGACAATGGTTCAACGTGACACAAGTTGAACCCCTCCGCAAATTGCTGCAGATTTCAGTGCTGGGCCACCCACTGGTGTCAGCATGCGAACCTTTAAACGAAACATCATCGATATGGGCTTTCGTAGTCGGTTGATGACTGCACGACACAAAGCTTTACGCCTCGCCTGGACCCGTCAACACCGACATTTGACTGCTGATGACGGGAAACATGTTGCCTAGTCTCGTTTCAGATTGTATCGAGCAGATGGAAGTGTGCGGATATCGAACCAACCTCATGAATGCATGGACCTTGCATCCCCTTGCGCCGGCCGCTGTGGCCGAGCGGTTCTAGGCGCTTCAGTCCGGAACCGCGCTGCTGCTACGGTCGCAGGTTCGAATCCTGCCTCGGGCATGGATACGTGTGATGTTCTTAGGTTAGTTAGGTTTAAGTAGTTCTTAGTCTAGGGATTGATGACCTCAGATGTTACGTCCCATAGTGCTTAGAGCCACTTGAACTATTTTTTGCATTCCCTTCCAGCAGGGGAGTATTCAAGCTGGTAGAGGCTCTGTAATGGTGTGGGGCGTGTGCGGTTGGAGTGATAAGGGACCTCTGATAGGTGTAGATACGACTTTCACAGGTGACACATACGTAAGCATCCTGTCTGATCACCTGCGTCCGCCGGCCGGTGTGGCCGAGCGGTTCTAGGCGCTTCAGTCTGGAACCACGCGACCGCTACAGTCGTAGGTCCGAATCCTGCCTCGGGCATGGATGTGTGTGATGTCCTTAGGTTAGTTAGGTTTAACTAGTTCTAAATTCTAGGGGACTGATGACCTCAGATGTTAAGTCCCACCATAGTGCTCAGAGCCACTTGATCACCTGCGTCCATTCACGTCCATTGTGCATTCCGACGAACTTGGACAATTCCAGCTGGTCAGTGCGACCGCCCATAAGTCCAGAATTGCTACAAAGTCGCTCCAGGAGCACTCTTCTGTATTTAAAAACTTCCGTTGGCCACCAAACTGCCCAGACATGCGCATTATTCGGCATATCTGGGATGCCTTGAAACGTGCTGTTCAGAGAGATCTCCACCCCATCGTACTCTTTCGGATATATGGACAGCCCTGCAGGATTCATGGTGCCGGTTCCCTCCAGCACTACTTCAGACATTAGTCGAGTGCATGTTACGTCGTGTTGCAGCACTTCTGCGTGCTCGCGGGGGCCCTACACGATATTACGCAGGTGTACCAGTTTCTTTGGCTCTTCAGTGTATGTAGTGCTGGATATCAAGAGCGTAATTATAATTATGACAACGATGAAGCGACCATAAATATTTAAGCCTAACAAAATCGTGATAGTGGAGATAATTTTATTTATTTGTTTAGTATTTTCAAATAATTTAGATACACGACCAAACCAGACCCTTTTTTGTTCTCAGCTCTCAGTAAATTTTATTTACCCTCAAGAGATTTATTACCCTCAGACCAGGAAGCACTGGTCTATTTGAAATAAGTTTTTCGTACTAAGACACATCAATTCTTAGAGAAAATGTTTCTATGACACGGAAATGGTAAGAAACTAGTGGATAGCGAGGGTAGTTCGCAATGAAGGTTGGATACTGCACAACACAGTTTGACCACAACTGGAGCACTGGATGAGCCGCGTATCTGCCTGCGTCGGCAGTCCAGCTTCGTCTTTTACAGATTACGATGTTGGCAAGCATGCTGGCCTCACCATTTCCACGCCACAAACGCCTGAGAGGAAAATGGACACCAAAAGACTACAGCGACGCGTTTGTTTTCAAATAACACGCATATCATCTTTTCCCATGGGGGTGGCCACATAGGACCTTACAAATAACCATCCCAGGCATAATACACAGTGTGATTCCTGGGAGCGCCACTGGACACCTACGATCTGACTTCCTAAGCATTGAAAGTTTCCTGAATAGCAACACTGGACTAGCACCTCAGCATCGTACATAAATGGGGGACCCAGCCTGAAACTCAGGTACAGGTACTTAATACCAATGAAATGACACAATTTCAGAGACTTTACTATTCTCGTATGATTTTATGTATACACACTGAAGTGGCGAGTGAGAATTTGTACCAAGGTCGGAAATCGAACCCGGGCCTTCTAACTACTTACTTACACGTCAGGTGCGTCGGTCACTAAGGCACCTTGGCACAGTGATTCACACGACTGCACAGATTACCCTTGAACGACTCCGAGCAGCTGTGTGAACCGCCGCGCCAAGGTGGCTTAGTGGCAAACGCCCCTGCCTAATAAGCACGAAACCGGGGATCGATTCCCAGCCTTCATACAAATAAACACATTGGCGCTTCAGTCTATATAAATAAAATCGCGTATGTATGAGACCTGTAAAGTCTCTGAAATTGTGTCATTTTCATTTGTAAAAGTGCAGATTGTTATAACATTGCATCTGGGAACGAGCATCGCAGAAACGGCGAAGCTGGTTGACTGTTCGCGGGCTGCTCTCGTGAGCGGCTGTGGAAAGTGGCTGGTCGACGATGAAATCACGCACAAGTGATTAGTGTTTTCAATATCTTACGCACGTGGAGGTTGGCGGCCTGTCTGCTCTGTAAAACATAAGAAGTCGCGATCTGTGGCAGATTTCACGATAGTACGTGTTTGCTAACGTGGGACTCTTACGTGATATGTAAGTTATGGGACAGAATCACGATGTTATGCAAATCACACGCAAGTGGTTTTATATTGAACCTGCACAATGTGTGTAACGCAATCTTATAATGGCCCTGATATAAATCCTACGTGGAGTGGCTAGTCTCTCATATAAGTTCCCCTCCAAAAATAATAATGGGAAAGGGTTCTGGTAAGTGTGACTGTTTAAAATATAAATGCCGTCCTAAAAATTTATAATTAAATTTATTTTCTTTAAATGGAACGCAAAATTGATCATGAATCCGTACAAGGAACAATCACGTATATTAACGTAAACCAAACATGTAAATGATCCTCATCTGATAGAGATGTTCGCAAGAAAAAATGGTTCAAAGGGCTCTGAGCACTATGGGACTTAACATCTGAGGTCATCAGTCCCCTAGAACTTAGAACTACTCAAACCTAACTAACCTAAGGACATCATGCACATCCATGCCCGAGGCAGGATTCGAACCTGCGACCGTAGCGGTCGCGAGATTCCAGACTGTAGCGCCTAGAACCGCTCGGCCACCCCGGCCGGCTTGTTCGCAAGAACCTGGCACAAACGACACAGAATGAAATCTAGTGTGCTTCTCTACTGCGAGAAGGGGCAGCAAAGATAACTGGTGAAATGGAAAGTATCGATAAACAAGTGGGTAATCGGATGCAGTACCACGATATCGCCTAAAGAGACAAAGTAGTTCTGCAGATGCCACTGCTGACAAACCTCAATTCGAATTTTGGACAACTGAAAAATCAACTGAAGCTGTACAGGACGAAGCTGCGTATGTTACCGACGGTACGGCGAAAGGCGGCATGCTGGTGACGGCTGCTACTCATGGTCAGCCGCTGTACGGAAATGGGCTCCGCCTTGGAGACCGATTGAAGCTCGAGCGTGAAAACACTGTTCGTCCGGCTGTCTGGACAAGTGAAACTGTGAATGAAGGGCTGCAAAGAACACGACAGAGTCCTGCGGCAGCCAGGAACCAACCCCACTCAAAATCCGCCCCGCGCCCAGAGAACAATCGATCCACTTGTGCTAGAATGCGGCCTATCGTCGCCGATAAACAAAGCTTTCTCCAACTGTGACCTTAAAACAAAGTCGTCTAGACTCCCACTACCGTGCTCCGTTAGCCTGGGCCATACCATTCAATCCTACCACTTCTCGACGGTGACTGCAAAGGTGTGCTGAAGTAACAGACGAGGCGCCTATCAGTACTTTGTACGGGACGTTTTCTAACGACGGGCGCCAAGAGTACAGGACAATAATTCCCGAATTGTTGGGAGGGGCGGGGTGGCGCCGTTCTGTCGGCTGTCCCGTGGAGCTCAGTGTCCATTTCTCCAAAACGTCCCAAACAATAGCATAGCGGTGGCACAAGCAGGCACCATCCTACCCAAAACATGAGACTTTCGCGAGAAAACTTCCCCCAGCCGTTGTAAAACTAGCGAGCAACCGTCGCTCTGGCCCCTGAAATCCGGCATCAAAAGAGAAAGCCACCAGCTAAGAGTCGGGACTCCATCCGCAATTCCTAGTGACCCGATATCCCACCTACCTCTTGCTATTGTGAGTGGTTGGCTCCCTCACAGCCCGAAAGTTCCAACTCGTCTCCTATGTGAAGTGAACGGAATTACAATAAACATGCGTCTTACTCCCGACGCCGGTACACAGCATCCGATTACCTGCTTTGTATGACACCGTAATACGGTAGAAAAATGACATTTATTTCCAAAAAAAAGCTGAGCACTATGGGACTTAACATCTGAGGTCATCAGTCCCCTAGAACTTAGAACTACTTAAACCTAACTAACCTAAGGACATCACACACATCCATGCCCGAGGCAAGATTCGAACCTGCGACCGTAGCGGTCGCGCGGTTCCAGACTGAAGCGCCTAGAACCTCTCGGCCACACAGACCGGCATTTATTTGCACGTATGCAAATTCAGATTTTTAGAAGTGCAAGATAGGCTGGTTTGCTGGCCCTTAATAAGTGTATGATGAGGCCAGAGAGCCTGCTATCTTGCAATACATTCAAGGGTTGCCTCTGTCACTTCAATGAAAGGTTCTAGATTTCCAGGATAAGCTCGCCTCCTACAGTTTTTTGCAGTGTGTTTGGTGGTCCGATGTTCGTTGACACAGTCACATTCAAGACGAGAAGTCTTTCCCCATCCGTGGAGCCTTTCTCCACAGAAGCCATGGCCTGTAAGAATGCTATTAATTGTTTTCCAAGCACGTCGAGATAATTCCATGCCGGCTAGTCTCTGCCAGGTCTTACGGTCTGATATTCCTAAGGGGTAATATTATTCCACTTTTTCGCCCACCATCTGCTGATGCATAAATCCACAGCTTGTAGCGATTTTGCCAACATGATAAGTGACTGCCTGGATTTTAATCGCCCCATTTTTAATGCTGGCAAGTCAAAATGGATTGGGAGCTGAGGAATTTCAATTAATTCTTCATATTCTTTGAAAAGGGCGTTCAGTCATCGAAGATCTGGTGGGGCAGTGTAGCTCTGAGGTGGTAACCACTTAAGAGGGTTATATCTGATGCAACATGTTACTGACCTCATTGCTGCATTTAGCTGAACACAGATTTTTCTCACATGTGAATTATTGAACCACAATGGAGCACAATATTCGCCAGGAAAGTAGACGTGTCCTAAGGAAGAATATCGTAGTGTTATAGCTCTTGCATCCCTTGAGAAACTACACAGATTCTGCACAATGTTATCGCGCAATCTCAGCTTTGCTGCGCTGTTCTCTCTATTTGTTTCTTGTAGGGTTAGTTTCTTTCAAGAGTTACTCCTAGATATTTTGGGAAACCTTGGTGCTGGAGGAAATGACGGTTAAAGGTAAGGTGACATGAACCTTTGCACTGGACATACTACTGATGAGAAAAGAGCAGTTAACGTCGGTCTTCGTTGGATTTGGTGGCATTCGTGTGTTGTACTTAGATCTGCAGAGTGTCTGTCTTGCCGGCCTTGGTGGCCGTGCGGTTCTAGGCGCTGCAGTCCGGAACCGCGGGACTGCTACGGTCGCAGGTTCGAATCCTGCCTCGGACATGGATGTGTGTGATGTCCTTAGGTTACTTAGGTTTAAGTAGTTCTAAGTTCTAGGGGACTGGTGTTAAGTCACATAGTGCTCAGAGCCATTTGAACCATAGAGTCTGTCTTCATCATCCTCAAGACTTCTCTGGTGAGTGGCCGAAAGTCAGATCGTCTGCGTAAATGAACTTCCTCGAGTCGATTTCATGGGGATCAGATGTATGCAACTTGAGCAGAGCTGGTGCCAAAACTGAATCCTGGGGGAAGACCGTTATTAAGTTACTTCTGTCTGCTTAACCGATTCCTGAGGATTACTTGGCAGTATGTATAAAAAAACTTGTTGTTTATGTTTCTAATTACAGTTTGTCACTCTACAACACCTGTGAGTTTTTAATGGAGCCCTTGTTTTCACACAGTGTCGTAGACAGCTGTAAGGTCAACCAAAGCTGCTGACGTTTTAAGACATTGTCGAAGCCCAGCTTCTATGTTTGTCATCAAGCTAAGCATTTAGTCTGTCCAGCTTCTGTTAGGTCTGAATGTTGCTTGTTCGATGGAAGTTACTCCATGTATCTTTGGACCGATAGATCTTTCTAAGCGGTCGATACGAATATTTTGGAAGGCCGTGCAGAGAATTTATTTAATTAATAGTCGATGAGCGTGCACCGGCATGAGCTCTTACTGAGTGTACTTGGTTCCTCGGATTTGTGTATTTGGTCCTATAAACGAGAAAATATACGTGAGGGTGAGATCCCTGCAATCACCTACTTTGGACGCCAGGTGGCCACGAGTGTTACACGTGGTAGGGTGTCGCCAAGAAGGTGGATATTAAACAATAAACTTCACGCTACAAACCAAGTATTAAGACATCATACTCAAAACTTTTTCTCTGAAACTTGAGAACCTAAGTGTGAGTGGTATTGGGCATTATGACCATAAAGTTTTATTTATTAAAATTTAATCAGTCTTTGGTCTTCCTGAGTTTATATTGATCTCTGTGTCTTTGCACTTCCTTTCTATGGCTTTTGTCTTCGTGTCAGGATATTCATTTCTCATTACTAACCACAGCTGTTTCCTGCTGCTATTGTCGAACGTTTTGACGAAGTTGATCCTTTTGTACTTGACTCCGTAGCCCTGTTCGGTAACGCTCGCCTGCGCGCTGGTGCTAGACTTGGAGGTAAGCCGGTTCGAATCCTGATAGTGGATTAAATTTTCACTACCAATATTTGGTAGGCAAGGGGTGAAGAGGACTTGGGGTAGAGCTCCTAAATTACCAGTCTCTGCTCCAAGGTCCGTGATTACATGATAAATCTCTGCGAAATTTCTCATGAACCGAGGGCATGTCACACTGTTGATGGCAATCCGTCCGTCCGATGGGAACGTTAATCTTATCGGTTCTACTGGTGTCATTCCACTGGAGTACAGAGCGAGGTGGCGCAGTGGTTACCACACTGGACTCGCATTCGGGAGGACGACGGTTCAATCCAGCGTCCGGCCATCCTGATTTAGGTTTTCCGTGATTTCCCTAAATCGCCTAAGGCAAATGCCGGGATGGTTCCTTTGAAAGGGCACAGCCGACTTCCTTCACCATCCTTCCCTAATCCGCTGAGACCGGTGACCCCGCAGTTTGGTCTCCTGTCCCAAATCAACCCAACCCAGAGGAGTACGCTATGTGCCGATACCACGATTTCCCTCTACCTGATCTCATCATCATCACCATCACCATTATCATACAAGAAAAACATTACGCTGCACTATCCACGCACTCGTTACATGGGCCTACACTTCACAAATTCACTGAGGTGACGAAATTCATGCGATATGCACCTATACGGATGGAGGTAGTATCGCATACACAAGGTACACATGGACAGTGCATTGGCGGAGCTGTTATTGGCACTCACGTGATTCATGAAAAAAAGATTTCCAACGTGATTGTGGCCGCACTAAGGGAATTGACAGACTTTTAACACGGAATGGAAGTTGGAGCTAGACGCATGGGACATTTCATTTCGGAAACCGTTAGGGAATTATCTATCCGGTATCCACAGTGTCAAGAGTATACCAAGAATATCGAATCAACTGTAACCAAGGACAACGCAGGGGCCGACGGCCTGCACTTAATAACCGAGAGCAGCGGTGTTCGCGTAGAGTTGTCAGTGATAACAGACAAGCAACACTGCGTTAAATAACTGCACAAATCAATGTGTTTATGGGCTATGGCAGCAGACGACCGACACAGACAACGGTGGAATTTTTATGGATGACGACGCTCCATGTCACTGGCCACCACTGCTCGCGATTGCTTGAAGAACATTCTGGACAATGCGAGGAATGATTAGGCCGTCCACGCCGCCCGCCGTGAATCCCATCGAACATTTATGAGACAGAATCAAGAGGTCAGTTCGTGCGCAAAATCCTACACCAGCAACACTTTAGCAATTATGGGGCTGTAGAGGCAGCGTGGCTCAAACTTTCTGCAGGGACTGCCAACGACTTGAGTCCATGCCACGTCGAAATGATGCACCACGCCTGGCAAAAGGAGATCCGACTCGATACTAGGAGGCGTCTCATGGCATTTGTCGCCTCAGTGTACACATGACCGCAAAGGAAGGGGCAAATGTGTGTGGAGGAAGAACCCTGTCTTGCTGAACCCACCCCATGGGTTATCCCAGCCAACACTATCATACAATTACATTTTTTATGATCCTTTTTATTGGTACGGTGCCACGCGGGATAGCCACGTGGTCTTGGGCGCCTTGTCACGGCCCACGCGGCTTCCGCTGTCGGAAGTTCGAGTCCTCCTTCGGGCATGGGTGTGTGTGTTGTCCTTAGTGTTAAGTTAGTTTAAGTTACATTAAGTAGTGCGTAGGGACCTATGACCTCAATAGTTTGGTCCCATAAGACCTTACCACAAATTTCCCATTTTATTGGTACGGTTCTCATTTACTAGGAAAAAAATGTCGGCTTACCCATAAACTCGAGAACTCGCTGGAAATTTTAAGAAAGTTTAAAAGCTCATGAGCGTGGCACATATTGCCCTTACACTATAGTCTTCTACGTATACGATCATATCGATAAGTAGTTAACTCATTATATAAACACAACAACGTAATCGATGCTTAAGCAATGAGTCGTAAAATGAGAAAGAGTACGAAGACCATATGTTGCTCGTTTGAGACGTCAGCAGCCTCCATTTCAAAATTTGTAGTTCTCACCCTTATCTCTTTATTAGAACAATAATTTAAGTGTTTTTCGCGTGTGGAATACTTCAGTTGTTCCTTTAAGTCAATTATTTTTTCCCTACTGCATCCTCGCTATTGGGTATCATCACACGAATAAATCGTCAGAGCATTTAGACAACAACAACTTGTTATTAACCACAGCAGTTGCATGTACCACAACTGCACTGTGTGCACATACGGAAGAGAAGCGGGGGAAAAAAAAGGAAACATATCTGGGTGAAGCCGTGTGTTTTACGACGACGCGATAAAAGCATTCAAAAAAACTTGTTACGTGAGCTTATAGTGGAGGACGTCAAGTCGTACATCAATTACTTAAGAATGGATGAGCATAAATTTCAGTAGGTGCTCAGTGAAGTGTATCCTCATATCACAAACCACAATACTCACTTAAGAGCTGCTACATCTGCAGAAGACAGGCGCACTGCAACACTCCGATTTCTTGCAACAGGAGAGGGTTGGGTTAGGTTACGTTAGGTCTCCAATCTTCTTAATCTATTTTTGTATTCAGGGTGCCTCACATTGTAAAGCGCCTCATCAGCTTTATACGTCTCTATTAATTTTGTAGTTGTCGGCACACAACAATTGTGTTTACTGACAATATTTATAAAAACACTACAGACGAGGGAACGCTGCAGCGATGCTAGCGCTCCATGTGGTAACATGTCACATTGCAGCTAACAGAAGACAAGCGACTTCTTTGATCAAATCTACAGCGAGGTCCTAGATTTGATCAAATATTGGACGACATTTGTCAAAGTTCCCTATGAAACCATCAAATATCTTTGACAAAGATATTTGACAAAGAAATTTGATTGTGTAATACCGGCCTTTATGCAAGTGAAATGTTTTCTAACACAAACGGAACTGCGAAACCAATACAGCAGCGACCGTGAATATGTTCCCAGCTGGCCACCTGTTGAACGGAGGAGGAGGAGAATCGATAGCGCTGCGTGCTCCGGTTGGTTACCGGCCTATCTGAGGTCGCTAATCTCTCGTTACACGGCTCCCGGGTATGACTCTGCTTTGCTTCTGCGTAAACATGACGTTGCTTCCGTGTACGGCACACTCGCCAGGAAACTTCCCCAGAGCGCTCTGCACGTGAATGTGACGCGTCACGCCCTAACTATGTCAATAAAGCACCGGCACGCGATTCGTGACAGGTGAGTTGTGGGTTCTTTTCTGCGGCGGACATCCCCGAAGTACTCACTATACAGCTCACTAACTCTTCTTTCTCACGCCAGTGGAAAAAGACGGGACTTCTTAAGTGGTTACACGGAAATTAATTTCCCTATGAATACTTTATGGACATGATATAATAATGGAGTTTCTATTACTTTGTTTACATTAATGATGGTTGAGCTCCGTGGCTGCGGATTGAATTCCTTGAAGAAATGCAGCAGCCAGCCACTAACAGAGTTTCTAAATTTATATAGTTCTTTTTATCCTCGTAGTGACCAACTACGACGACATAACAACATTTCTTCTTTTGTTATTTGCTGTTTTTCCAGTACTCCATCGTCTTCCCATGTTGTCTTATCTCGTCTTCTGCCATGATTTCTTATTTATTCTGCCTTGAACGCGTTCAAAATTTACTATTTTATTCTTAAAATGGTTTCTATCTGTTATTTATGATTCTCTGATTTTTAATAATTCTCTTCTTATTTATGTTAATCACTGCTTTTGCCTATCTCTTTGTCCAGAAATACAAAAATATTTGTTTCGTTAGCTTGTGCTCATTCATGTGACATAAGTATCCAAAGGAGATTAATCTTCGCTTGATTGTGACATTTACTCTATGTTTTCGTAAACTCCTCGTTACCCTTCATTTTCCAGCCATCTATACCTTGTAATGCACCTGGCATTTATCTAATAATCCATCTTTCAAGTACATCTATTCTGTCTTGCTTATAGTCCATCGTTTAATATTCTCATGCATATAAACATTCTCGTCTTACGGCTGTGGTGCGGTGTTTTAGGTTTGTTTTTCTTCATATACATTTCTACTTGCAGATAATTTTTGTCGAAACATAAAAAAAGCTTAAGTTTTCAGATCAGTTCTATTCGCTATTTTTCCAGAAGATTTGACTAACTGCTTCTGTCAGATTTTTTGAAATCATTCCAAAATCATCTGTAATTTTCAGCTCCAGTTTCTAGATCCCTAAATTTATTATTATTATTATTATTATTGTAACGATAGTTCGTATCTCACTTCCCGCCAATGAGAGTAATAAGGACGCTTATAAAAATAGTTCATTATTAGGTCCAATTCTCTTCTCACTGTACGCCAATGACGTTACCGTTCAGTCTTGGAAATATCTCTGTTATAGCGACGGAATGTAAAAATCGCAGAGGAAGGCCAAGAGATGAAAACGCTGAACAGATTCAGAAGGATTTAGGTTGCAGTAGGTGCTGAAGAAGTTTGCACAGGGTAGGGTAGCATGGAGGGCTGCAGCAAACCAGTCTCTGGACTGAAGACCACCACCACCATAACAACAACAACAATAACAAAAAGGCGAACGTCTGTTACACCTGAACGAGAACAAAATTAACTCGACATCAACGACCGATTCTGGGATATCAACGTGCGTCATAGACAGCACCACCGATCTGTCCTCAGACGGTCCAATCTCGCCCAACCGACCACCATCTCATCCTCAGCCAATGGCATCGCCTTCTGGATACGGTATGAAGGGGCGTGCGGTCAGGACACCGCTGACCCGACTGTTGTATTAGCAAAACTAGAGCCGCTACCACTCGGTCAGTTTGGTCCACGGATGGCATCACAAGGTTGAGTGCACCCTGTTCCAGTTGCCACACCAAGGAGAAAATATACACAGTGGTACCAGGAAACGAACCCGGGACCCCGTAAAGCAGCCAGCCGCGCTTTTTTCCCCCCTATCTGCATCTTCGTCATTTTTCGTCAGCGGTTCTGACCGGATGTCCCATGACACCTCTCTAATTCCATCGATCAAAAATTCACTCAGTTTCTCTTTTGCACTACTGGCCACTAAAATTGCTACACCAAGAAGAAATGCAGATGAGAAACGGGTATTCATTGGACAAATATATTATACTAGAACTGACATGTGTGTACATTTTCACGCAATTTGGGTGCATAGATCCCGAGAAATCAGTACCCAGAACAACCACCTCGAGCCTGGGCATTGAGTCAAACAGAGCTTGCATGGCGTGTACAGATACAGCTGCCCATGCAGCTTCAACACGATACCACAGTTCATCAAGAGTGGTGACTGGCGTATTGTGACGAGCCAGTTGCTCGGCCACCATTGACCACATGTTTTCAATTGGTGAGAGATCTGGAGAATGTGCTGGCCAGGGCAGCAGTCCAACATTTTCTGTATCCAGAAAGGCCCGTACAGGATCTGCAACATGCGGTCGTGCATTATCCTGCTGAAATGTAGGGTTTTGCAGGGATCGAATGAAGGGAAGAGCCACGGGCCGCAACATATCTGAAATGTAACGTTCACTGTTCAAAGTGCCGTCAATGCGAACAAGAGGTGACCGAGAAGTGTAACCAATGGCACCCCGTACTACCACGCCGGGTGATACGCCAGTATGGCGATGACGAATACACACCTCCAATGTGTGTTCACCGTGATGTCACCAAACACGGATGCGACCATCATGATTGTCTAAACAGAACCTGGATTCATCCGAAAAAATGACGTTTTGCCATTCGTGCATCCAGGTTCGTCGTTGAGTACACCATCGCAGGCGCTCCTGTCTGTGATGCAGCGTCAAGGGTAATAGCAGCCATGGTCTCCGAGTTGATAGTTCATGCTGCTGGAAACGTCGTCGAACTGTTCGTGCAGATGGTTGCTGTCTTGCTAACGTCCCCATCTGTTGATTCAGGGATCGAGACGTGGTTGGACTATCCGTTACAGCCATGCGGATAAGATGCCTGTCATCTCGACTGCTAGTGATACGAGGCCGTTGGGCTCCAGCATGGCGTTCCGTATTACCCTCCTGAACCCATCGATTCCATATTTTGCTAACAATCATTGGATCTCGACCAACGCGAGCAGCAATGTCGCGGTACGATAAACCGATAGGCTACAATCCGACCTTTATAAAAGTCGGAAACGTGAAGGTACGCATTTCCCCTCCTTACACGAGGCATCACAACAACGTTTCACCAGGCAACGCCGGTCAACTGCTGTTTTCGTATGAGAAATCGGTTGGAAACTAGCCTCATGTCAGCACGTTGTAGGTGTCGCTACCGGCGCCAACCTTGTGTGAATGCTCTGAAAAGCCTATCATTTGCATATCACAGCATCTTCTTCCTGTCGGTTAAATTTCGCGACTGTAGCACGTCATCTTCGTGGTGTAGCAATTTTAATGGTCAGTAGTGTATTATTACAGAGAATGCCAGCCCCCTAACCGAACACGCTAAGCTACCGTGACAAATTCTCATACGTGCGTTACACTACGCACTCAAAATCATGCAGTGAGAAACGAACATAGAGCCAGAGAAATCACGGACAATAATCGAATCTCGGCGAGCGCGCTGAAGGAAACAACAAATATTACAATTTAATGTTCTTTTTCGCCTTTCCTTACGCCACCTCACAAATCGTTTCTTTCGAAGAAGAATCTCAGTGATTTGTAACAAAATGACTCAGCTCATTTCTTTTTTGCAAAGAACAATTTGCTGCAATCATTGTCTCTCACACTTCCCTGAATTTCCCTAAGCAAAATTACCGCCCCTAGATGCGGACAGTCGCAGATATATCCGTACACTTTGTTCCCTTTATGACACTGACGAATGTCCATAATCCCTCCTTTTTATCTCTACCTTAAACACTTACCAAAACAATGTAGCAGAAGCACTAGTTCCCATCGTAGCAAAACCGTTCGTAACACAATAACTTTTCCTGAATCCTCAATTGAAGCGGAAAAGGGAATCTTTACTATTTTCCTATATTAGATTCAAATGGCTCTGAGCACTATGGGACTCAACATCTATGGTCATCAGTCCCCTAGAACTTAGAACTACTTAAACCTAACTAACCTAAGGACATCACACAACACCCAGCCATCACGAGGCAGAGAAAATCCCTGACCCCGCCGGGAATCGAACCCGGGAACCCGGGCGTGGGAAGCGAGAACGCTACCGCACGACCACGAGATGCGGGCTTCCTATATTAGAGAACTGACCTATGTCGTCAGCTTCAAGACAGACCTAGACGCAGCAATAATTACCGTTTGAACCTGTCTTTTCCCCAACGATACCTGAGTGCCGTGGTTCTCGCTTCCCACGCCCGGGTTCCCGGGTTCGATTCCCGGCGGGGTCAGGGATTTTCTCTGCCTCGTGATGACTGGGTGTTATGTGATGTCCTTAGGTTAGTTAGGTTTAAGTAGTTCTAAGTTCTAGAGGACTGATGACCATAGCTGTTAAGTCCCATAGTGCTCAGAGCCATTTTGAGTGCCGTGATTTGTCTTCAATCGTTTCCCACGTCATAGTCGATATGCAAACCTATCAACCACTGTTTATAGTTACAGTTATTATGAGTGATGTCACTGATACTCCTTAGTTAATAGTGTTATTCGAAATAGCACTAATTATAGTACTTGCGTGGGGTTGTTCTATTTCTGTCTCATATGTACAGTATCTAAATCTGGGTCGAATTCTCTCCTCATTATAATTTTTGACATTACTATTATTTATATAAGAGTTATTATAATAGTTATCTTTCATACAAGTTATTAATATTATTATTATTACTAAATATCCTGTAAACACCACTGAGTCAAACGTTTTGTACGTGTAAAAATACAAGCACAAGTAAGAGAGCATCTGCAGTCGATAAACACATAATCGAGACGTTTTATTTTTGTCGGAGTGCAACATTACCTTGTGATTATGTTAAGTGGGGAAAATACCGTTAATTCAGCTTAGTAAAGTATAAAGCAAAATGTCTATTGCCACCTATCTAAAGGAAATTATTTTGCCCAAACAGTTCAAGGAAATTAACAAATTAATATTTATTTACTGTTCCCTTTAAGCTGCTTCCTCCCGGAACATGACCTTTATGCGTCCTAGTTATAGCTGAAAAACTTATACATTCATTCTTGTCTTCCGTAATATAATTTATTCATTCTTGTCGTCCGTAATATAATCTAAGTCAGATAAAGTAAGAAGAATAACAAAAATATTACTCCAGCTGCTCGAGAGGTGACAGGACGAAAATTTGTTTCGTTATTTTTTTTCAAGAAGAATCGCCGGCAATTCTCTTCATTCAGTCAATAAGCAACTGAGCAGCACTTCTGATGGCGTGTACAAAAACATGTTACGAAAAACAGAGATATTTTACAGCTCGAGTTCACACATTACAGATTATTCACATATTCTCGAAACGTATCGGTGGCGGCTGATGCGTGATGGTTATCGAAAACACAAAATTATCGGACTCACAAAATAAAATTTCCTAATATGAAAAAGAAATGCGTAGCATGAAACAGAATCTCATTTCTTCAGTTATTTATTATAATGTCTAGCCTCGGAATCGTGCATGCTGTCAAAGCGACTGTAGATGACCGTTATTTGAAATTCGCATCATACGCCTTTCAACAGAAGAAGATCGGTTAGTGGAACGACGGACTTCTGAAGTCTCGATCACCGGGAGCGGATGCAAAACTCTTTCCAGCCGTCTTGATTTTAATTTCTACCATAGGCCTACGTGCAACATATCATCAGGAGCGTCAAGTCAGTTCTTGTTCCTAATCGGTAAAATTAAGTCTGATGTAGGGTAACCTGCGTTAGCTAATTGGTCAGTCCGCTCTATACGCAGACACGCAAGTATTACAGTTAGTGGTACCTAAGACCGAAACAATCGAACTTCTTTTATCTGTTCCTTACAATGCCAACAACGCGGTGGATATGCGCTTATTTTAAAAAGCAAAGCGTTCTTTACCGACCTTTCGCGCAGAATCAGCGGACGGCGACCTTAGCGCGTTGCTGACTGAAGTCTCGGCGCAGGCTACTGTCGCTAGGCAACGTACGCCAGCCAGAGGCAGCTCGCAGCAGTGTTGTGATAAACTCGGAACTCACCTGTAAAACAAACAAACAGTAACAGTCAGTAACACAGCATAACTAAATGAATACAGACATTACACGGATACCTCGACCACGTCACTACTCTTCCGCTGCTGTGCAGCTATGTATCGAGGTGTATGCTATACTTCGGCTACCAAGTTTAGGCAGTTTCCCTCTTTCTTCACAGGAGCTCTCAATCGTAAACTACAGACATTGTTTGCTCCAAAAGGCACTAACTTCTACAGTTATTACTAAGAAATAGTGCGGTTTATCTCAAAAGCTGACGGCTTCTGACGAAGATACAATATTTTTCCTAAAGATTCCGGCTTTTTCCAGTTGTGAACAAAACAACGACAGAAAAATACTCATTACGAGGGCACTACTTACTTTGTGTATACATTTGATGAAAGACTGTACGGCGACCACACTACATTTGCTCTAACAAATGTGTTGTTACACGTCGAAATATGTTTTTGTTGAACTATGGAATGTTTTACAATAAGTTCACATTACGGAAATGACTTTCTTGATTTAACGAATTTTCACACTTTTAAAGGTCTCTCTAAAATTAATTTATTTTCTGATTTATATTGCTCGTTATTCCGTAAGAGCACTTTTTACGAAAGTGAATGACTTCTTCTTAGAACTCGTCTAGTTTCCATTCACGGAAGAAGAGGCGAAACTAAAAGAATGGATCGGGACACGTTGGGTTTAGTAAGGAGAGAAGATTCTGCTTTTCTGTCAGTGATGTCCTTTCGGGCAATTATTAGTGTATCAAGCGGCAACATACAGAATCAAATATGGGCATCGGGGGGGGGGGGGGGGGGGGGTCACAGCTTTCAACAGTCGTACACGTCAGCTGTCGAAGGAGCATCGACACAAATATCGGATGCACCACGAACATTATCCAGCCCATTGAGATGCCATTCTCCCAAAGTTACAGTAATTTGTGATTCAACTTCTCTCGACCACTGGCGACAACAGGAGGAAATAACGTGAAACAATGTCTGTCCGAACGTCTGTCTCCTCCATGGGTTGCGCAAAAATTTGTCGAAAACGGGATACCGTTCTAAAATTACCAGTTTTTATACAGCTGATTCGACGTGTCGTACCACAAGAACTAAATTTCACAGGAAATGTACAAAACTTATCGTATCTTAAACAACTGACGGACTGCACTTTTACTCTCATACCTAAACCCTAATTATGTCTCAGTAGCACATTTAAAGTGTTTCTTTTTTATTATCACGTAATATTAATATGAATGTCACCTTTTTGATTCAACGACCTGAAATTATATTTACATATGATTCAAACCAGGGTGTGTAACGACTTATGAAATACATCTGAAAATACACACACAAAAATATTCGCATTTCAGTACTGGTAGGGTAACACTAAATTTAAAAAAAAATCTGAAATATAAAAGAGTCAGAGCAACTGAGACAAACTTGTTGAATATCGATACAATTAACTAACAAAAATGGCACATTAATCCTCCTAGAATTGGAGAATCAGGGAAAAACCTTAATAAATGCTTGTTCACTTTGACATCTGCAAAATGCTTCCAAAACACATCTGAACCCGTTAATAGATTTGTTGCATTACCTCCAATCTATTTCTTTCTTTTAAAGTTGATGGTCATAACTGAAGTTGAACAAAGCGTGTTTCGAAAGCTACGTTTGTTGCGTTGGTCGGATAAACCATATTCGAGGGACAGGATACGCCTTGATGAACGTAGACAGTCCCCCAAAACCACCCACAAACTAATCGGTACAATGGGTTTTTAACAGCCTAGGGCTGAACCAAGGCAGTTCTCATCTCTTCAGTTTGTCACATTTTTGTACAGTCCATGTCAATTCGAATGCCGGATAGAGTTTGAGAAAGTCCCAGTTCCCGTAGAGGATTTATTTTATAACCTTACACTTCATACTTTTTTCCCCTCTCTTCCTCTTTTCCAAAGAAGAAATGGTATCATTTTTTCGAAAGAGAGATTTAATTCCATAGATGATATGTAGATGCATACATCTCGTAGTACACTACTCCTGGGTCTTTCAGCTTCCACTACAATAGCTTCCGCGTAAATCTGAATGTACAGGCTGTTCCACAATTCATGTTACATACTTCTAGAAGTTGTAGAAGGGACTCAGTAGATCAAGTTTTACATAGAACCCATGTCCTGAAACGTCACCTAACAGCGCTACAGAGTGTCAAAGTTACAGGCGCCAGCGCCTGTAAATATATGTACACTACTGGCCATTAAAATTGCTACACTACGAAGATGACCTGCTAAAGACGCGAAATTTAACCGACATGAAGAAGATTCTGTGATATGCAAATGATTAGCTTTTCAGAGCATTCACACAAGGATGGCGCTGGTGGCGCCACCTACAACGTGCTGACATGAGGAAAGTTTCCAACCGATTTCTCATACACAAATAGTAGTTGACTGGCGTTGCCTGGTCAAACGCTGTTGTGATGCCTCTTGTAAGAAGGAGAAATTCGTACTATCACGTTTCCGACTTTGATAAAGGTCGGATTGTAGCCTATCGCGATCGCGGTTTATCGTATCGCGACATTGCTGCTCGCGTTGGTCGAGATCCAATGACTGTTAGCAGAATATGGAATCGGTGGATTCAGGAGGGTAATACGGAACGCCGTGCTGGATCCCAACGGCCTCGTACCACTAGCAGTCGATATGGCAGGCATTTTATCCGCATGGCTGTAACGAATCGTGCAGCCACGTCTCGATTCCTGAGTCATAAGGGACAACCATCTGCATGAAGAGTTCGACGACGTTTGCAGCAGAATGGACTATCAGCTCGGAGACCCTGGCTGCGGTTACCCTTGACGCTGCATCGCAGACAGGAGCGCCTGCGATGGTGTATTCAACGACGAACCTGGGTGCACGAATGGCAAAACGTAATTTTTTTCGGATGAATCCAGGTTCTCTTTACAGCATCAAGATGGTAGCATCCGTGTTTGGCGACATCGCGGTGAACGCACATTGGAAGCGTGTATTCGTCATCGCCATACCGGCGTATCACCCGCTGCACTGTAGTTCTTTCTCTAGATTGTCGCACATATGACAAAATGGTAGATATCGAAATAGACGACAGAGGGATAGAGAAACAATTAAAATCGCTCAAAAGAGGAAAGGCCGCTGGACCTGATGGGATACCAGTTCGATTTTACACAGAGTACGCGAAGGAACTTGCCACCCTTCTTGCAGCGGTGTACCGTAGGTCTCTAGAAGAGCGTACCGTTCCAAAGGATTGGAAAAGGGCACAGGTCATCCCTGTTTTCAAGAAGGGACGTCGAACAGATGTGCAGAACTATAGACCTATATCTCTAACGTCTATCAGTTGTAGAATTTTGGAACACTTATTATGTTCGAGTATAATGACTTTTCTGGAGACTAGAAATCTACTCTGTAGGAATCAGCATGGGTTTCGAACAAAGACGGCCGTGTGAAACCCAGCTCGCGCTATTCGTCCACGAGACTCAGAGGGCCATAGACACGGGTTCACAGGTAGATGCCGTGTTTCTTGACTTCCGCAAGGCGTTCGATACAGTTCCCCACAGTCGTTTAATGAACAAAGTAAGAGCATATCGACTATCAGACCAATTGTGTGATTGGATTGAGAAGTTCCTAGATAACAGAACGCAGCATGTCATTCTCAATGGAGAGAAGTCTTCCGAAGTAAGAGTGATTTCTGGTGTGCCGCAGAGGAGTGTCATGGGACCGTTCCTGTTCACAATATACATAAATGACCTGGTGGATGACATCGGAAGTTCACTGAGGCTTTTTGCAGATGATGCTGTGGTGTATCGAGAGGTTGTAACAATGGTAAATTGTACTGAAATGCAGGAGGATCTGCAGCGAATTGACGCATGGTGCAGGGAATGGCAACTGAATCTCAATGTAGACAAGTGTAATGTGCTGCGAATACATAGAAAGATAGATCCCTTATCATTTAGCAACAAAATAGCAGGTCAGCAATCTGGGAGTACGCATTAGGAGTGATTTAAAATGGAATGATCATATAAAGTTGATCGTCGGTAAAGCAGATGCCAGACTGAGATTCATTGGAAGAATCCTAAGGAAATGCAATCCGAAAACAAAGGAAGTAGGTTACAGTACGCTTGTTCGCCCACTGCTTGAATACTGCTCAGCGGTGTGGGATCCGTACCAGATAGGGTTGATAGAAGAGATAGAGAAGATCAAACGGAGAGCAGCGCGCTTCGTTACAGGATCATTTAGTAATCGCGAAAGCGTTACGGAGATGATAGATAAACTCCAGTGGAAGACTCTGCAGGAGAGACGCTCAGTAGCTCGGTACGGGCTTTTGTTAAAGTTTCGAGAACATACCTTCACCGAAGAGTCCAGCAGTATATTGCTCCCCCATACGTATATCTCGCAAAGAGACTATGAGGATAAAATCAGAGAGATTAGAGCCCACACAGAAGCATACAGACAATCCTCCTTTCCACGAACAATACGAGACTGGAATAGAAGGGAGAACCGATAGAGGTACTCAGGGTACCCTCCGCCACACACCGTCAGGTGGCTTGCGGAGTATGGATATAGATGTAGATGGTATGGGGTGCCATTGGTTACACGTCTCGGTCACCTCTTGTTCGCACTGACGGCACTTTGAACAGTGGACGTTACATTTCAGATGTGTTACAACCCGTGGCTCTACCCTTCATTCGATCCCTGCGAAACCCTACTTTTCAGCAGGACAGTGCACGACCCCATGTTGCAGGTCCTGTACAGGCCTTTCTGGATACAGAAAATGTTCGACTGCTGCGCTGGCCAGCACATTCTCCAGATCTCTCACTAATTGAAAACGTCTGGTCAATGGTGGCAGAGCAACTGGCTCATCACAATACGCCAGTCATTACTCTTGATGAACTGTGGTATCTTGTTGAAGCTGCATGGGCAGCTGTACCTGTACACACCATCCAAGCTCTGTTTGACTCAATGCCCAGGCGTATCAAGGCCGTTATTAAGGCCAGAGGTGGTTGTCCTGGGTACTGATTTCTCGGGATCTATGCACCCAAACTGCGTGAAAATGTAATCACATGTCAGTTCTAGTACAATACATTTGTCCAATGAATATCCGTTTATCATCTGTATTTCTTCTTGGTGTAGCAATTTTAATGGCCAGTAGTGTATATACGGGGTGATTCCGTGATTATGTTACAGACTTTCAGATGATGGAGAAGGACAAATGTATCAATTTGAGTTGCTGATTGTTATTGCTAGGATCGTAGGCCAGGCGAATTTCAGAGATGATAGCATGGACCAAAACAACAAAAAATGTGTAGTACACATGGACACTAAAATGCATACCCTAAGAGCTATGATCACTTATTCAATAGAGGAGATGAGTTTCACACTAGCGAAGATGACGATGAACAAGTGCTCACGGCTCCTCTGGTATGCATTTTAGAGCATATGTTCACTATACTTTTTTTCTTGCCTTGGTCCATACTACGATCTCTGGAAGTTGCATACCCTACATTATTAGCAACAACAGTACTGGTACACATATTCCACTGTGAGATATATCATAACGATTTTCGCTTGTAACTTTCGACTTGTTCGTTTCCGAACCAGGACCCTTACCTCAAATTGGTACATTTATCCAGGGAATCAGGCTGTATACGGGCTGAAAAGGTATGGTTTCCTGACTCCGAAATGGAGGAAAAAAGGCCCTATGAACATGTGTCCGGAAATATATCTTTGCCAAGGCAGAGGGGGCTGACGAATGGAAGTACCTCTGACCAGGTGTCGCGTGTTCCTCATTTGGCTGAGGCAGCGTACTGTAAGCAGCAGAATGGTCCGTAGGGAATTAACGGAGCTGGTGTGTGTGTACAGCCAAGCGGATGGAAAAGGTCGAGAGGCAGTACTCCTACACCAAAACATGTACCATCACAGACACCAACTACACAACACAACATTTCAAACCCTTTTTGGGCGTTTGCGTGATCATGGGCCCTTCCAGACTGACGAGCGTGCACGGAGTTGAAATATTGTGTTGATGCGGTTGGTGTCCGCAAGGGTACTTGTTTTGGTACGGCCGTGCTGCCTCTCGACCGTTTCCATCTGCTTGACCGTACACAGACACCATCTCGGGTAGTTCCCGACATGAATACAGGACCACTCTGCTGCTTATAGTACGCTACCTCAATCACACAATCTGCAGCACACAAGAAAAAACGGCACGTGGCCAGAGCAATTTTCATTTGCCACCGCTATCTTCCGTGGCAATGGCGCATTTTCGGACACGTGCTCGTGGGATCTTTTTTTCCTCCATTTCCAATCAGGAATCCGTCTCTACAATTTATCGGTTTTATGAACGTTCCCCCTGTATACATACATTTACAGGTAACGGCGCCCATAATTTTGAAGCTCTGTAGCGTCGATGGATGACGTTTCCCGATACGCGTTGCTGCGTCAAACTTGATCTACTAAGACCCTTCTACAACATCTAGAAGTGTGTAACACAAATTGTAAAACACACTGTATAATCAGCAAGCTGTTATAGATCTTCTTCGTTCGCAGACAAACATAAACTAAAGTGATTCTGTTGTGTAGAAAAAGAAGGGGGCGTCCGTATAAGGATTGGGGACGGATGATTGTCACGTAAATTGCTGACATCTTTTAAATCCTAAAGGGAACGCGACACTGGATGTAGCTTGTTGGCGACGCGGGCACGTGACTTGGTATGCAAAGTATATGAGTGTTTCACAATTCCTGTTAAAAGCTTCTAGGGGTTGTAGAGAGTACTTAGCAGTTTGGATGCACAGTAAGTTTGAAGACCAGATCACTTTCAAATCTTGCGCAAAACGGTTCATCAAGATATTTGCACGAAGTTTGCTCAATAGTGGGATGGTATGATTACTAGATGATGATGATGATGATGTTTGCTTTGGCGGGCGCTCAACTGCGCGGGTATCAGCGCCCGTTCAAATTCCCAAACGTTGCTCAGTCTCGCCACTTTCATGAATGAGGATGAAATGATGAGGACAACACAAACACCCAGTCATCTCGAGACAGGTGAAAATCCCTGACCCCGCCGGTAACCGAACCCAGGACCCCATGCTCGGGAAGCGAGAACGCGACCGCGAGACCACGAGCTTCGGACAGGTATTTTAGATCCTAATAAGTTCAAACTCAATGAGGAAGACAATATCGATTGAACATTGTGGAACTGAACTGCTTTGAAAGGTACTATGTCCGCATACTACCATCACCGTTGAACGCTCGGCAAAGTTTTAGTTCGTTGCGCTTCAAGAGTTGAACAACGACTGACATAGGTTCTAAAAGGGGGCGAGAACAGCGAAATATACCCACACCAGGAAATCTGGACAACTGTTCACAATCCCCGGCCCAAGAAACACCCGCGCTTCGTACATCTGAAATAAAAGACGGTCACCAAAAACTAGTTCTCGCTTCATCTCCAAATTCTTCTCTCGACTGGGAATATCTAACAAATCTGTTGATTGTGCCAGTGGAGATGGCGTGTTCACTGCTTCTAAACCAGCATCTGCCTTCGACAATAAAAGGCCAATTGTTTCCTTATCATGTTCATGGACTGCATTTCGTTTTCGCAGTTGTTAAGAACATCATAGTAAGAACAATGGTCATACTTTCTTACTGTTACTTATTTCGAGAGCTCTTTCCTAATTAGCTGATAAACCGAGCGAGGTGAATCAGTAGATAGCACACTGGACTCGCATTCGGCTTCCTTCCCCATCCTTCCCTAACCCGATGGCATCGATGACCTCTGTGGTGTCACCGCCAGCCACCACACTTGCTAGGTGGTAGCTTAAATCGGCCGCGGTCCATTTAGTACATGTCGGACCCGCGTGTCGCCACTGTGTGATCGCAGACCTAGCGCCACCACAAGGCAGGTCTCGATATACGATAGAGCACTCGCCCCAGTTGTACGGACGACATTGCTAGCGACAATACGGACGAAGCCTTCCTCTCATTTGCCGAGAGACAGTTAGAATAGCCTTCTGCTAAGTCCATGGCTACGACCTAGCAAGGCGCCATTAGCCTTACCTACTTTGAGAGTTATAGTATAAATGTCTCAAGAAGAACGTGTAAACCAACAAAGATTAAAAGTTAAGTATAAAGCAGCTACGTACTTTTCTTGCTACCATTCAATAGGTGTCCTGTTCCAGAATTCACGCCAGTCGGCGTGTGTGTACGCGTGCCTTTCTTTCGGCTCCCTTCCCAGTGTGGCGTAACTAGCTTGTTACGCCACAACAACCTCGCTATTTGATCCCCTCCCTCAAATCAACCAGACAGCCTAATCAGCTGATCAGACTTCACGTTTAATTGGTGACGTGTACTTTAAGGCACTCCAAGGTAGGTTGCAGTGTTTTTTTTCCTAAGTAAGGTCCGTATTTTTTTACTAATTTGAGACTTCTGAATTGAACAACACATATTTTCGCAGATTGCCTCCTTAATTGGGCCAAACAGATGGAAGTCAGAAGGTGCGAGAACCGGGCTGTAGGGCGGATGAGGAGGAACAGTGGAACGGAGAGTTGTGAGCTCCTCTCGGGTGCAAAGACGTGTGTGAGGCTTCCAGCTGTCATCGGCAAGGAACTCTTTGATTGTGATCCGTTGATCACCTAGAATGGGAGTCTCCGCATGTCCCAACATTGCACATCCCTCTCGGGTGCAAAGACGCGTGTGAGGCTTCGTAGTCATCGAGAAGGAGCTGTTTGATTGTGATCCTTTGATCACCTCTAATGAGAGTGTCCACACCTCCAAACACTGCAAGAGTAACAGATGCGTGCGGCCTGCCGCCACGCGGGACATCGGACAGGTTTGTGCGATCTTGTTGCGAAGAGGTCAGACGCCTCGCGCCTCAACTCACCGTTCTTTTGTTCACTACCAGGTCTCCGTAGACATTCTGCAAGCGCTTATGAATATCTGCGATGCTCTTGTTAGACTATGTATAGCGCCGCCTCCTATCTGAACTTCATGAAACCACAGTGGCTGAAGCGGGAATATTCCACGATGTTCCACAATCAATTACCCGTTTTTTCCCGCACAACCGAAATCGGCCGGGAAGAAAAAAGTGTCGCGTTACGTATTGAAGGCCTCTAGCATTTTGTAGTCGAGATAGGAAAACTCATCTGCTGCTTTTAGTGCGTCATTTACTAATCAAATTAATTTCAAAAATGGTTCAAATGGCTTTGAGCACTATGCGACTTAACTTCTGAGGTTATCAGTCGCCTAGAACTTAGAACTAATTAAACCTAACTAACATAAGGACATCACACACATCCATGCCCGAGGCAGGATTCGAACCTGCGACCGGAGCGGTCGCTCGGTTCGAGACTGTAGCGCCTAGAACCGCACGGCCACTCCGGCCGGCAATCAAATTAATTTAATTCGGTTACATTCCATTACCCTTGTTTTACATTTGTTGGTATTCATCTTATTAGCTCTTTTCAATATGCTGTCCATTTCATTTGATTACTCTTCGAAATCCTTTGTCGCCTTTGACAGAATTACAATGTCATTATCAAACCTCACAGTTCATATTTTTTCCCTCTGGACTTTCATATTCGCTTCAAATTTCTCCTTGGTTGCTTTACTGTTTGCTCAGTGGACAGACTGAATAGCTTCCCCTTCATGTCATTCAACTGCTACAGCCACAGTCCGGTTTCAATAGAGGTTGTAAATAATATTTCGCTTCCCTCATTTTATCCCTATTTTATTTTAACATACAGACGTGACATTCACATTTATGTATCGTACAATGACTGGTTTATTATTTTCAGTCTTAAATGTGTTGCAACGACAGAGATAAAACAGTATAAACAGGTTGGGATTAAAGCAAAGCACTCTATTTGACCTTATTAACGTAATTGTTTTAACGTTATTTTCGCCTCTCTGAGGCATATTAAAATATTTGGGCAACATAGTACAGTGAACATTATGATGATATTTACCTCCTTTTTCGAGCTATAAGCGAACCATTTTCTTTTAAACTATAAGCGAACCTTATGCTCCTCATTATTAAACCTCGGTTTGCCATTTTATCTTTTACTTCTTTTCGCTGTCCGAGGTCAAATCTATCTCTTAAAAAGCACTAAGAACAGTACAATGCACAGTAACAGAGACCAAATGTTTAGATTAATTTCTAACTCGCTAACTGAGAGCGAGTAATTTCGATGTAACGACTGGTTAGTGGGGGTTTGTCAACTTAGCTGTCTTCGGACTAAAAACTGGATTTTTAAATTCAGTTACATTTACAAGACTTCTGAGCCGTGTGGCTTGATCAGCGATATTCCCGCCGCCGGTATGGGTCATCTTTCCGGTGCCGTGCGCAGAGCGCGCGGTGGCGTCACCTACCGGGGCGATCGGGGAGCGAGGGGTAAGCTCTAGCTAAAGTGCGCGTCATTTATGTTGGCGGCCGAGTTTAGGTTCGTTCTGTGCATCTGACGTCACAAAATACAGTCAGCCAATGAACAGAGAACGACGTTGCCAGATCTCGACTGCAGTGTAGAGCATGGACGAGTGTGTCCAGTTTTAGAAACGTTCAGTCATAAATAAAGTACTAGAACAAAAGCAATTTTTTTTCTTTTGTTTTAGGGCGCAAAACTGCTATGGTCATTAGCGCCCATTCAAAACAAAAGCAATGTCTTGATAGCAGACTTTCTTTTATAGAAAGTTTGGAAAAAGCATTCTTTATACCAATTGCTTCATATTCTATTAATTAATTAAACCAAACAAGCAATAAGACTTTTAATTCAGGCGATAGCAAGGAAAGGTGTTTGTATCAATCTCACGAACCGCTTTTTCGCAATAAAGAACAGCGGTAATTGTTTATTTCCTATTGTACTTCGACGAAGCGTGAGTAATTCCTAATCATACCAACAGCGTTTGTCAGTATTTTGCGTCACGTGTTACACTCCTCATGGCCATTTGTAGATACACAAGATGCGTTAGCGTAACGGTCAACGATTTGACTTCTGTGCGAAAGGTCGTGGGTTCAAACCTTGTGTGGAGCTTAATATTTTCATTATTTAAAAACAATATCGAAGTGCCTTACTTCACGGATTACATTCGTTTGAACGCAATTTTTTGAAATTTCTAGTGCTTTGTCTCTTCATTAACCCTTTCGCTGCTGCAGACACGTGCTCCCCACATTCCGCGCTGTGCGCGATTTTGTCATCACTGCACTGCTCACCTGTGCAGACACATGGTGTTCCCACTGCTTTGACACACTTATCATTCGATTTCACAAAAACCATTTGACCCAAAAAATTGTCCGCCCTGGTAGCTGAGTGGTCAGCGTGACAGACTGTCAATCCCAAGGGCCCGGGTTCGATTCCCGGCTGGGTCGGAAATTTTCTCCGCTCAGGGACTGGGTGTTGTGTTGTCCTAATCATCATCATTTCATCCCCATCGACGCGCAGGTCGCCGAAGTGGCGTCAAATCGAAAGACCTGCACCAGGCGAACGGTCTACCCGACGGGAGGCCCTAGCCACACGACATTTCCATTTTACCCAAAAAATTGATTTTTACACGTCTACTTGACTGATACCTTCCCCCCATAAATGACTTAATTTTGTTTCGATGTTCAACGCAGTTATTATGCAGCAATAAATGTAGTAAACCATTGCACGAAATCCTGAAGAGTTTGCAGAGGTGTAAACCATTGCACGAAATTCTGAAGAGTTTGCAGAGGTAATAGTCCATAGCGTATACTTTCCGTATGGTCGATTTTAGTTGCCACAATGTTGAGAATGGAAAGTGGACAAGATACCTAAATTTCATATAAAATTTACTGTGTAACAGTATCTCATTTAATTTAAGTACCACATAAGTGTCATATGTAATATCGAGAAATATTCCGTCTTTCGCGACTGTAATAAAAGTTTTATTTACACCGGACGCGTTTGCCTTTATTTTAAAGCACTTCAATCAATGAAAGGTATGGCACATACACAATGGTACTCATGTTCTCTTTCTTGTTTTTGTTCCACAGTCGCAGTTTTACCAATGGTATTGAAATATATTCCTCTTCTGCAACTGTAATAAGCGACTTATTTAGACCAGACGCGTTTCTCTCTTTTGAAGCATCTTCAGTGGACAGTATTTTGTCTCCTCCATTGTCAAGTCACCTTTCGTAGTTTTGTGCTGCGGTAACACAATGTTCAACGTTTGTGTTGGCTGATCAGTGTTTTAGCAAATAAATGTTTGTGTGTGCTGTTATATTGCTAGAGAAGGCCGAAATGCACGCTATAAGCTCACGCAGGATGGCGTGAGGTCTGAAACAGGATACGTAATGAATGCTATAAAGAAAAGTACGTAGCTTCTGGAATACTTAACTTTAATCCATCATTTGTATACGTCGTTCTTGATGAGACATGCTTCATACGATAACTATCAATTGCTATGGCGCCTTGCTAGGTCGTAGCCATTGACTTAGCTGAAGGCTATTCTAACTATCTTCTCTGCAAATAAGGGAGGCTTCGTCAGTGTTGCATCGTTAGCTAAGTCGTCCGTACAACTGGGGCGAGTGCTAGTAAGTCTCTCGAGACCTGCCGTGTGGTGGCGCTCGGTCTGCGATCACTGACAGTGGCGACACGAGGGTCCGACATGTACTAATGGACCGCGGCCGATTGAAAGCTACCACCTAGCAAGTGTGGTGTCTGGCGGTGACACCACATGTGCCACACACAAAAATTATGTTTGACATAGCTCAGAGCACTTCACTGATAGACGGTATATTCAAGTCCTAATGTTTTTAAAAGTCCACAGTTTTGTTTAATGTATTTTGTCTACTTCCTTTTAATTGGTTGAAGTGCTTTAAAATAAAGCCAAACGTGCCCTGTGTAAATAAAACTTTTGTTACAGTCACGAAAGACGGAATATTTCTCAATATTACATACGACACTTATGTGGCACTTAAATTAAATGAGATATTGTTACACAGTAAATTTTATATGAAATTTAGGTATCTTGTCCACATTTCATTCTCAACAGTGTGGCAACTAAAATCGACCATACGGAAAATATACTCTATGGACTTTTACCTCCGCAAACTCTTCAAAATTTCGTGCAATGGTTTAATATACTTAATGCTGCATAATAACTGCGTTGAACATCGAAACAAAATTAAGTCATTTATGGGGGGAAGGTATCAGTCAAGAAGATGTGAAAAAATCTAATTTTTGGGCCAAATAGTTTTTGTGGAATCGAATGATAAAGAGTGTCAAAGCAGTCGGAACACGATGTGTCTGCACAGGCGAGCAGTGCAGTGACAAAATCGCGCACAGTGCGGAATGCAGGAAGCACGTCTTAGTAGCAGCGAAAGGGTTAATGCGGCCGTGGTGGCTTTACTTCATGAACTGCGCGCTCCCCCCTAAACGTAAGCTTGCGAACTATGCTATACTATGGCGCTGCTTCTATTGGCGCGTGTGTCGTGTGCAACTGGCAACGCAGCAATCTCCCGCGTCTGGGCGGGCATGCGCGAGCCGCCAAGATAAAAGAATTGAACAATAGTAGAGGAGATTTTGCTTTGGAACGCCTAGCAGTAAGTCGTTTGAGAAGTCTGGCGACAGTACAGGCGCCGTGCGAGGCAGCAGGAAGAGCACATCTAAAAGGGGCTGTTTACCCGGGTGACGGCGCCGAAGCAAATATCGCCGGCGTGGAAGAAGTCACGTTACTGGGCAGCCGTTGGTGTATTTCGCTTGCTGCATGTCTCCTGGCACCGGGATCTGCGGCGACTGGCTTCGTCGGGCAAGCAAGAGGATAAGGTCCTTGCTTGCGCTGTAAATTGTGGCCGGACTCGACCACCGGGTTCAGTGCTGCTGACTTCATTTTCTTGGCCGTCAGTGCTACTCCTACTGAGTCTGTCCTCGAATGTGTTAATTTCAACTTGTTTAGTACGCAAGGTTCTAGTGAGCGCTGTATGTGATGTGATGATTAACATTTACTAGGGCCTGGAGTGCTGATACACTCTGTTTGTAGATTGCTACTGTCAGTGTTAACCGCCACTGGAAACAGTTTGGTTGGTCCTTGTGTAAGGGCAGCCAGGTTACTGTATTTACATCACACGACGGAGTTAAGTTGGCCAATTGCTGTAGATATACATGGATAAAATTTTCTCTGGTTATATTTGGCTGCGAACTGCAATAACATTACTGTTACGTTTCTATCTGAAGTGACAGTGTGTCTGAGAGACACGTGTCTAATTCTAAATGAGTAAGTTCATAAATTCTTATAAGGTACTGAGAGACCAGTTGTTATGGTGTGTTTAAACAGTTTGAAACTGGATTCTATTAATGAAAGTAGAAGAATTCTTTCAATGACACTATGTGAATATGGTAATTAATTCTGATTTAATCAGAAGTTTAAGTGTGGCTATAATTGCCCTTACGCACATAAGATAATAGATTTGTACTGCTTAGCTGATGTTCATTAATAGGTTGATTAATTCTACAGATGATGTGCTGTAATGAATTGTTGTGTTCGTAGTTACTTAGGCACATGTTAGTCTGTTGTAGCTGATTTGTTGTTGCCTGTACTCTGACTTACTTTGGTAATTCCAATCACTGAAGTAACGCAAGACTACATTTCCTTGTTTAATTTTAGTAAATTGTTCTTGAGGTTGATCATAGTAAATAATTTTTAACTCATTTCACTAATGTGTAATCGGCCATAAGTGCCGTGGTTTATGAACGTTTAAATTTTGAAGTAATTTGTTCTGTCCTAAATGGTAATTTTAAAAATGTATTGATTGTTTTATTTGTTATTTGTCTTGTTTAAATGTGCCAAATAAATGTTCAGAGCAACTGTCGTTCGTGATTGCCTGATGTGACACTTGGTCCAGTCCTACGACCCCACAGCCTATTGTGCTGAGCTTGTGTCGTTGTGTAAAAGATTGAATTACATGCTGTGCTGACACATCAACTGCCTCTTAATTTTAACTCTCCCACAGTTAACTGGCTCTGTTACTTAAAGTAGTATACCTTTTGGTACAGCTGGGAATTTTTCGTATACCATGAAGGTTTAACCGAGAGTCGAGTTTTCAACATGAAAATCGAAACGAGTATTTTTCCAAAATGACAACAGCCCTGTTCACAGGTCCGCACGCGTACGTCCCTGGTTCCACGAACGCTCAAGCGCTCTAGTGTATCTCGACTAGCCCGATAAATTACCCGACCTTAATCCTATGAAAATGCCTGAGAATATATGGAGAAACGCAGTAGTTAACATGCCTGCAATCTGGTATTTCTACGGGATGTAATCAACGTGACTGACTTCAGCAGGATACGGAATACCTGAAAAAACTTGTGAACTCAGTTACTCCCCAAATTAAGGCCATTATGAAGTGATATACGCTATTTGCACGATGTATCCTGAGCTGACTACTTTTCAGTCTGGAGTGCTTAGTAATGTAATTAAAAAAATGTAATCATGGACCTTTACAAGTCTGAATGCTCCGCCATAGAAACTGAAAGTCTCCAGAGATTTGTGTAAATGGCAGGACAGACAGAGCGAAGAGTGAGACGCCACAAAGCAGGCGGGCGGACACGAAATGAGCTGGGATCGGGCATATGCGACGCTCACTGGCCGCGTGTCACCCTGCCTGCTGTCCGCCTGCTTAGCTGAGTGGTACCATGCTTGCCTTCCATGCAAGCGGGCCCGGGTTCGATTCCAGGCCGGGTTGGAGACTTCCTCAGCTAGTGGACTGGGTGTTGTGTTGTCCTCATTATCATTTCATCCTCATCACCGTGCACGCAAGTCGCCCAGTGTGGGGCCTCCCGGCCAACAATGCCATACGCTCATTTCCATATGCCCTACCTGCCCCGTTCCGCCCACCCCAGCACAGTAGCTGCCCAGCAGGGAGGGGGGGCCCTGCTGGCAATAATAACGAAAAGCAAACGGACGGTTTCTGTGCGCGTGTGCAGGAATTCTGCGTGGGTGGACGTTTACAGCGGCGCGCCGTTCAGCCGACTGTGGTGTGTGTGTGTGTGTCTGTGTGTGTGTACTTGCGAACGCGCCTGCGGACCGAAGCACAGTGCAGCGTGGTCTGGCAGCTGCAGCCTTCCTTCTGTGCCTCCACCCTGTGCAGCCCAACAGCGGGACCAACATTCGTAGAGAAGTGTAGGATTATTATGCATGACTGGAGGAAATACAGAAAACTTTGTAGGATGGTCCTAACCCATTAGGTGTGTGTAAAATATTCGTGACTGATCGAATCTAGGTCCAAACACAGACGTATATAATCAAATGTAAAATAGTAAACTTTAACGACCCTCTACAGGGTTTCTGTTGCGTTGCTGTCATTAACAGCGTGGTAAGTTCAACTCTTATTCTTATTTGTTTGACAGCACGTAATTTATTTGCCCTTGAGTTCGTTTTAGGCTGTACATACCGGATTTTGCCTGAAGATTTGAAACAAGAATGTTATGAACGATGCAACGGTGTTGTACACTACTACTGCATTTATAATACGAGGGTCATTCAATAATTAAAGAGACAAGCTGGTCTGAAAAAAAAAAACTGTTAGCGGGGCAAGTTTGGTACTTTTGTGGTTTTAAGTTGGCATCACTGGGGTGAGCCCTGATCAGCTGATGTATCAATATTGTTTCGTTTATAACCTAAAAAATACATTTCAAGATGGCGAATCCGCTTGAAACGTCCACGTTCGTTGAACAACGTTCTGTTACTCGTTTGTTACTTGCTGAAGGCGAGAAACCGGTGAATATTTACTGTAGAATGTCTAAAGTTTATGGTGAAGATTGTATGAATAGTGCAAATATTTACAAGTGGGTAGAGTAGTTCAAAAATGGTCGCTACTCAGTGAGTGACGAACATCGTTTTGGCCGACCAGTTGCAGTTTCAACTCCCACACTTGAAAGTCTAATTGATGACATTATTCGTTCAAATGGTTCAAATGGCTCTGAGCACTATGGGACTTAACATCTGAGTCCTTTAGAACTCAGAACTACTTAAACCTAACTAACCTAAGGACGTCACACACATCCATGCCCGAGGCAGGATTCGAACCTGCGACCGTATCGGTCGCGCTGTTCCAGACTGCAGCGCCTAGAACCGCTCGGCTACACCTGCTGGCGACATTATTCGTGCCGGCCGCCGTCTTACTGTGGAAATGATAGTTGATAAGGTTCAAGTTAGTACTGGTACAGTTCGTAACATTATCTGTAACCTCTGAAGTACCGCAAATCATGTGCAAGATGGGTCCCAAAGGAGTTGACGCGGCTACACAAGGAAACAAGGTTGAGAGTGTGCACAGAACTAAAGTTATCAAAGAGAAAGTGAGCACTTCCTCAGCAAAATTTTAACTTGTGATGAAACTTGGGCTCACTGTTACGAGTCATGACAAAACATGGAGTGGAATCACACCAACTCACCTGTGTAAAAAAAAATTAAAAACCCAATCATCAGCAGGAAAAGTCATGTTGACGGTGTTTTGGGATACTGAAGGTCCAGTTTTTTGTGATTATCTCGAGGAGCAGCGTAAAATGAACAGCCAATACTACTCGGATTTGCTTTTAAACAAGGTGAGGCCGGCCATGAGAGAAAGACGTCGTGGATCTCAGAAGAGAGGTGTGATTCTGCACCAACACAGCGCACGTCCTCATATTGCTCAACTAACCCGTGAAACCATTGACAGAATGGGCTGAAAAGTACAACCTCATCCCCCTTATAGTCCTGATTTAGCACCTAATGATTACCATTTGTTTGGTGCACTGAAGGAGGCATTACGTGGGAAGAAGTTCCAGGACAACCGGGAGGTGAAAAAGTTTGTGGGAAATTAAGTTTGTGGGAAATTGGTTCAAACGTCAGATAAAAAGTTCTTTGCGGCCAGAATAAAAAAGCTTGTAGTCCGTTGGAACAAGTGCATAAACGTTCATCGACAGAATGGGCTGGAAAGTACTGCCTCATCCCCATTACAGTCCTGATTTAGCACCTAGTGATTTCCATTTGTTTGGTGCACTGAAGGAGGCATTACGTGGGCAGAGGTTCCAAGACAACGAGCACGTGAAAAAGTTTGTGGGAAATTGGTTCAAACGTCAAGATAAAAAGTTCTTTGCAGCCGGAATAAAAAAGCTTGTAGCCCGTTGGAACACGTGCATAAACGTTCAAAGGGATTATGTTGAAAAGTAGAAAAAGTATTGTTTTGTAAAAATGAACGTTTTTCTCTCCAAACTAATTTGTCTCTTTAATTACTGAACCACCCTTGTACTAAATGTGGTGTGTTAATTTCCTGCAAATTTTTAACAGTGAGCAAGTAGCAATTTTTCTTTCGGTTCGTCTGTTCTCAGATCTGAAGACGGTAGTGAAACTGCAGAAACTGGTCATCAATTTATAAAAATATTTTAATGTTACATGCGGTTCAGACAATATATAGAAAATTTTAAAAAGCTTTGTAGATAGTTTCAATTTTTTTATTTGAAAAATAGCTCCGAGCACTATGGGACTTAACAGCTGAGGTCATCAGTCCCCTAGAACTTACAACTACTTAAACCTAACGACAGCACACATATCCATGCCCGACGCAGGATTCGAACCTGCGACCGTAGCGGTCACGCGGTTCCAGACTGAAGCGCCTAGAACCGCTCGGCCACACCGAATTTTTTTATAATTTTCCATTTGATTATCTGCTTCCGATCGCTTTCTTCTACTCTGACATTGTCAGATATATTCGAGATGTATGTTTGAATATCGACTACTATGCCAGCCGCATATATCCACCTTCTATTGCACAGAACGTGTGATTGCAAATTTTGCAGTCGACAACGGATTTGATTTTTCTCTTCAGTAAATGGGTGACTGAAGTAAGAAACATTTTAATACATGAAGAACATTTATTTTTCAAATAAAAGAAATGGATACCGTTGATGACATAACAGGCACTCTCTTCTTGTGACATTTCTCAAAAGACCCAGAGCACTTAAACAGCTGATGAGGACAGTCTGTGCGAAATATGTAACTGCTTTTTGTACTCTTCCTAATGACATCTCTTACTTCAGTTTGTTCTAAAACGTGTTTGACTACTATAGGTACCGGCCGCGGTGGTCTCGCGGTTCTAGGCGCGCAGTCCGGAACCGCGCGATTGCTACAGTCGCAGGTTCGAATCCTGCCTCGGGCGTGGATGTGTGTGATGTCCTTAGGTTAGTTAGGTTTAAGTAGTTCTAAGTTCTAGGGGACTGATGACCACAGCTGTTAAGTCCCATAGTGCTCAGAGCCATTTGAACCATTGAACTACTATAGGTAAAAAATAAGGGGCGCGTAAAGCCAATGAAACAAGCAAATAACCCTAATAAGCATAGGCACAGAAACCAATGGTTTCCCGTTACGTTATATGCACCAGTGCAGTAACGCCAGTGTTACAACGCCGTTAATGTCTAAGATTACATTTTGGATAATGTTCCTGATGCTGAAAGGATGCGTTTGTAGCACATGCTTGATAGTGCATCGGGACACTTTTGTGCGGCTGTTCGGGAATACATAGCACGAATCCGGTCTAGGCTCGCCTACACCATTGTCTTCCAAGTACGCCGACTTGAACCCACTGGATTTTTTTTTGTAGGGATACTTAAAAGACTTTGTGTATTGCAGACCTGCTGATAACGCCCATGAAGTCTATCAACGCGATATCGATGGTTGTCAATGCATTCGGAAGATACTTGGTATTTATGAACGTGTACGAGCAAAGATGGCGAGAAGTGCTGAAGCTTGCTTTACATGAACGGTGGTCACGTGGAACGCTTGTTGCAATTTCTTTTCTCCTCAAGTGCACGTATGCAGTCGGATTCTCGAGTGCTCTTTTATCAGGCGTTCATGTAACACCCTGTTTTCGCAAATCTCCTGGATTTTCTTGTTTACTTTGACAAGGTACAGCGGGTGTTGACGTATACTTTTTCGCACGGTTAGAAGGTCTGCAAAGATATTGTTTCTCAGAAAGTTCTAATTTTCATTTGTGTTATGATTTGTTCTATGTATGTCACGTACATTTACAGTAGATATATCAAGAGTATGTTCCAGGTCATGGGACGGATCACTTTGCTCCAATGTTTCTTGTGCTTGATCTTCAGGGCAAGCACACTTGCAAGCGTGCCTGTCAAGCTTGCTGTGTCTGTGGCTGCCTCAACGAGGGACTGTAGGCGCCACTGTTTTAGCAGACGAGGTGGCGGCCGGTACTATCGTAGCACGCAACACGCGGCGCAGACGGCAGGTGCGTCACGCGCCGCGGGCCGGGCTGCCCGGCCTGTCACGCCGCCGTGACCCGACACGTCACCACACACTTGTTGGCGCCAGTAAAAGCAACACACACTGCTGGCGTCTCAGCACGGCGTCTCTATTTGGAGCTCAGCTACCGCAGGGGTGCGTTCTAGGACCGCTGATGTTTTCTCGCAGTATAAACTCATCACAGTTTTTCGATTATTCCTAATCTAGGCGCGCTAAGAATTGAAGCGAACATTTTGATGTCGAGCATTCGATTTCACCTGTTTATCCCATCCATAGAAATGTATGATATTTTCAACAGGATATTTCACAAAAAGGTGTGCTATGAAAATATTTTTCTTAATTTATACAGGCGAAAAATAAAACATGGACCAGAAATAACGCTCCACCATGAATGAAACTGCACACCCCTATGTGTGAATATAATCGCAGAACTGTCGTTCTTAATAGAACGAAACTGACAGATGTAACGTTATTTTCCGGGTATTCCGAAGAAATGTTATAGAGCCGTTCACAATATACATACGTGATCTAGTCGACAACGTCGAATAATCCATGAGGCTGTTCGCGGGCGATGTTGCTATACCAACAAGAAAAATGAACGTTAACAAGAATTTGTTCAAATGCGTGTGAATTCCTAAGGGACCAAACTGCTGAGATTATCGGTCCCTAGACTTACACACTACTTAAATTAATTTAAACTAACTGCCCGAGGTAGGACTCGAAACTCTGGCGGGAGGGGCCGCGTAATCCGTTAATGACGCTTCTAACCGCGCGGCCACTCCGCGCGACAACGAGAATTTGTTTTAGACCTATGTTTACAGGACTTCTTTTCTACTTTTGAACAGTACTATCTCCTGCAGGAATACCTGACACCTTTTTAACATTCAGAATACCAAAGAGGACACCTTCCCACCACGTTCATCATACGTGTCCAAATGTCTTCCTGCTGCAAGAGCTTACTTCACTCAGAAGACCAACATGAGAAGCGGATAGACGACGGTGTATCCAGTACTGTTCCTAGTTCTCTGAATGAATAGCACGCAGTGAACAGGGTATCTAGACAAAGGTTCTCCACATCGTAGCGCTCCGAGTGGGTCATGTATTTCGATGCTTGACAAACTCTGGAACTTACAGTTCTATTCATAGCTGACACATTCGCCAAGGAAAATGACTGCACCTGAAGAAGTGCAAAATTTGCTACCATTCATCTATCGAACGGCATACTTCTCTAAAACAACGAGCGCAGGCTACATAGTGATGAAATGTGGAAGTTACACACTGAGTGGCCCTCTCGCTCTTAACCAAGCTTCTACCAAATTGTTTTGATGGTCCTGGCTGACTTTCTGTGTGTAGCATTGCTTCTAATTTGTATTGCTGTCGACGTGCATCTGTGTGCCACTATCTTTCGGCACCACCACACAGAGTATGTTTACTTTTGGTTACGTCACAGATACCTACATTCTTACGCAGACCATTGCTCAAATCCAACTTGAAGGGTAATTCTTCCAAAGAGCAATCAGCTTCCCGGAGATCCAAAGTAAAACCTCACAGAAAATCAGCGGATTGAACGTTCTCAAGCAACTGACGCCATCCTGACACGCCTGCAACATTTTCTAACGAAGTAGATGCTGCAAACAACGGACTTGTCCTTCATTATACGAAATGTAGTAATTATGAGCTCAGAGTTGTCATTCTTTGCACGTTGTTCCTACTCTACCCACAGCGTAATACTTTGAATAATTAGCTTGGAAGATATGACAATCTGTCCATGCAGAAAAGTGAATGGTTTTAACATACAATTCCTTATCAATTTATTTTTGACACAACTAGAACAACACAAGCACTAATCTACAACAGTTAGCAACAAACAAGAACAAACAGGCATTCAATTTCGAAATAGCTCCATCCGCTACACATGAAAAATTATTGTAAAATGTAAAGAATAGACCCGTTGGAGGAGAAAGATATTTTGTTGTTGTTGTCTTCCCTCCGAAGGCTTGTATGTTGCAGCCTTCCACGCTAGTGTAGCCAGCACATGTCTTCTCATAACTGCATAACCATTCCAATCCACGTCACACATTTTCTCCGGTTAAATTAAGTATCTCGTGCGTTATCGAAGGCTTGAACCTGTTTACTCTAATCATACATTTTCTCCGTTCACCAATTAACATAAGTATCATCTGAGTTATCCAAGGTCTAGTGCTGAGCCTTCTTCTTCTGTCTGTTCGTTTCTTTGTTGTCTTTGATACACGTCTGCCAGTTTTCTGGCTGACATCCTTCCTCTTATAGTGACTTCCGCCACTTTGATTACATACGAGAGCGAGAAAAAGAAAGAACAACAGAAATGATTGTTATGGCAAGTATTTAACTCACACATATCCCGTCCACTTCTGGGTTATTAGGTGCGTCTCTCATACAGGCAGTTTTCTGCAATTTCTAAAAGTACTCTCCTTTACCGAGGATAGGTATTTGTATTCCTCTTTGGTCCGGCATTTCGAGTTTCTCTGGACAGAGGGATTCGGGAAGGCGGTCACATTTCACGTTCATAGGGTGCCAACAGTTCAAATCCCTCACTTGACAACTAGCAGTTCAGGTGCCCTTTTTTCCCCTCGCGTGGGTGCCGGCAGGGCAGTATGACAGATTTTCGTCGCTCTGGACGCTGACGTAGTGGTCACACATCTAGCCAGGGAAAGTCCTGCCCTCGCTCCGATGGTTGACTTTTTGAGAAGATGTAGTTCCCGTCGGGCATTGGTTAATTTTTACAGTCTACATGGCGATATTTCATGTGATTGGTAGCGCATTATTACTGAGTGAATTTCATCTGTTTCTAGAAGTAGATTTGTAGTGTCTTTCGTTACGACAGGTCTTAGTTCTATTTGTGTTTCACTTTGACTATTCGTACGTTATATTTGTGTCCAGTATTAGACTTTTTTGTGACGCGGGGGCAAGAGTGTACAAAATTTTATTGTTAATTCAAACTTTTCCGCTGAACTTTCTGAGTCAAAATCATTGTTTTGGTGGACGCTGTCCCTTACAGAAATCTTTGTTCGACTAAATTCAAATGAAATCGCGGTTTTTTTGTGGTCCGCACGCAAGTGGTGCTGAAGAGTGGCTTTCTTGCTTTTAAAGTGCTTTATCGTTGCATTAACTACTTTCGTTTGCTCCTTTCCGCGTCCTTTTGCGACGAATTTCCTTGGATTTCTTCGTGCTTCCAGAACACGTGGAGAAGGCCACATTGTCACACTCAATAGCTTGTGGAGATCACACACTTGATGTACAGCTGTTTTCAAAATTATCATCATCTTTATCAATATTATTCACGATTTAATCTACAGTGTGATTTTACTTTTTGTTACTGCGTGACTACCCCGCGTTGGCTGGACGAAGTCATTGTTTACGACAATGCCAGCAGCATACTATTAACTCCTGCTGCATGCCTGTCCCGCACCCACAGCACGGTCGATGCAATTACTTTTTTGCTATAGGTGAAAGTAAACTGAACAGTGAGCCATTTAGGCAATGTTTTCGTTCGATCCCTCGTACCCTGCGGCCCTCTCGCAAGTGTTTTAAAGTCTAACTGTTACAACTTAATGTTTCTCCGTGTATATGTATGGTATTTGAGCATTAATTATCTTTATGTGAAGTTTATATGTGTATAACTGTAGGAACCAGTAAATACGGCATTAACTGGACCTTTCTCAATTGAGCCTTAAGTTAGAAAATATTTGCACTTCATATAATTGATTTTGCAAAGCTGGCACCCACAATTCACTTACGAGGCCGTCTTCCTTTTGGACCCGTTGTGCAATCATTTAATGTTAAATTTTGTATCAGAGTGAGTGGGGAGCGACCTGAGTGTCGGGATGTCCACCAGACAGAGAACACGAAAAGACGACAGTCTCGTCAACTAACACGCGGCCTCTTGCATCTTCACTATTTCCGTGCTCAAACCTACCAACAAGGGTCGAAGTACATGGAAGGGAATCAGTAGTTGCAAAGAGACTGTTACAGGATTGTGTAGCCCAACGCTGATTCTGTATATTGAGCAACAGTACAGGAAACTAATAAATTTGGAAAGGCAATTGAAGTGCAAGAAAAAGAAATAAATTCTCTGAGGTTTCCCGATGATATTGCATTTCTCCCATAGAAGGCAAACACTTGGAAGAGGAAATGAACGGAATGGACAGAGTCTTGAAAATTGATTATAAGATGAACGTCAACAGAAGTAAAACGAAGGTACTAGAATGTAATCTTCTGATGCTGAGGGAATTAGATTAGGAAAGAAGGCAGTATAAGTAGTAGATGAGTTCGGTATTTCTGTTGAAAAGTAAAAGATATTAACCGAAGTATAGAAGATGAAAATGCTGACTGGTAATAGAAGAAAAATATTTCAAAAAAGAAAAATTTGTTAACATCAAACTAATGTTTGGAAATCTTTTCTTAAGATATTTGTCTTGAGTGTAACCTTGTACTAAAGTAAAACGTGAAAGTTAAACACAAGAGAACAGAAGCTATTGAAATGTGGTGCTACTCGAAAAATGCCGAATGTTCGATGCGCATAAGCAAAAACTAATGAACTACTGAATCGAATTGGAAAAAAAGAAATTTATGGCAGAATTCTAGTAAACGAAGGGATCGGTTGACAAGACACAAGATTGCGCTTCAAGGAATCGTAAATTTGGCAACGGTAGGAGAAGTGTGGTGTAAAAATTGTAGACGGAGGTTCGTATACAGGGTGTAAATTTTAAGTTGACAAAGCAGAATAATTCGAGAAGTAATCTTCACACGAAAAAATGTGTAGAATCCAAAGTTGGTTATTTTCGAGGGGGACATATTCTGGTGATAAAATTAGCGCGCCACCCCAACCGATGGGGGTGGGGCGGCAGGCACCTTAAAAATTTCAAATGGGAATCCCCATTTTTTATTGCAGAATCAGATTCTGCATAAAAAATTACGTACATTTTGTCTTAAACTTTTTTTTTATTCTTGGTAGTTGGCGCTGTAATTCAAGAAAATCCATGTTCTCATTTTTGGGTAGGCAATGGTTACGGATAAATAAAAAATACTTATTTACTTCGTAAATTTTGATTCGCTAAAAGTAAAACTCTCTCTCTCTCTCTCTCTCTCTCTCTCTCTCTCTCCCCATAGGGTGGGGTTTGAAAGAGAGGAATTAGAGTATTATCAATGTTGAAATCTGCGGAAAAGATTAATATTTGGGTCAACATTTGTAAAACTGTATTTCCTCTCTCTCAAACCCCACCCTATGGGGAGTGAGAGAGAATTTTAGTTTTAGCGAATCAATATTTACAAAGCAAGTAAGTATTTTTTATTTATCCGTAACCATTTTCCACGCAAAAATGAGAACATTGATTTTCTTGAATTACAGCGCCAACTACCAAGAATCAAAACAAATGTTTAAGACAAAACGTACGTAGTATTTTATGAAGATTCTCATTCTGCAATAAGAAATGGGGGTTCCCATTTGAAATTTTAAAGGTGCCTCCCGCCCCACCTAAACGAGGCCACCAGCAGATGTCCCCCTCGAAAATAATCAACATTGGATTCTACACATGTTTTCGAGTGAAGCTTATTATTCGAGTTATTCTGGGTTGTCAACTTAAAATTGACACCAGGTATAGTAAGGAAGTTCAAATGGATGTAGGCTGCAATAGTTATGCAAAGTTATGAGTCGTATTTCTTCAAACTTTTGGGTGTGAACTGTATAGCTTGAAAGATTTTAAAGATCTCAAGATTTCAGTGTAGATATTCTCTACATTTTCCTTTGCAATTTCTAAGGATGACCAACGTGTGGCCGAAATAGGGGTCGACTGATAGCTTGTTACTGTGATTGTGTCTACAAGAATTAAAAATTTTTGTATAAGTCACTGGCTTTCTGGTTTTATGACCTTCTAATATTAATGCGCCACTGAAATATGGCCTCTTTACGTCATGCCTTTGGAGATGTTCATTTATCATAATCATCTACTGTGTTTTGTTACTACACTGCTTACACTCAATATTATAACTGCCACCAATGCTACATTGCTTCCACGTAGAAAAAATCGCAACACCAAGGAGTAGTTGTGTAACAAAAACGAAAGTCGGTAGGTGTATTTATACATTTGAAATATGGAGTCTTTCAAATTTGGCGCCAGTCGCACAAGAACGAGGACGCAAATCAAGTTTGTTTTCAATAAACGCTGTAACGATCGAGAGCGTTAATTACCTTTGAGACTGGTTGTGGTGCGCTGATGTTAGTCAAGAATGCCTTTAAGGTGACAAAGACGCCGTTATCAACACCTCACAGAGTTTGAACGAGGTCGTGTGATAGGGCTACGAGATGCGTGGATGTTACTTCTGCTATATTGGGAAATGACTTTGTCAGGAATGTAGCAACTGTACGATTGCTGGCAGCGGTGGTCACGAGGATGCATGGTCGCGAGAAGACCGGGCTCCGGACGGTCACATGACACTACCGAGACGGACGACCATCATGTTCGGCGTGGGGCTCTGGCACATTCAGATGGTTCAAATGGCTCTGAGCACTATGGGGCTTAACATACGAGGTCGTCAGTCCCCTAGACTTTGTACTACTTAAACCTAACTAACCTAAGGATGTCACACACATCCATGCCCGAGGTAGGATTCGAAACTGCGACCATAGCGGTCGCTCGGTTCCGGACTGAAGCGCCTAGAACCGCTCGGTCACAGCGGCCGGCCCTGGCACATTGTAATGTATTTGTAGCAGTAATTTGAGCGGCAGTTGGTACCATAGTGACACAACAAATTGTTACAAATCGTTTACCTCAAAGGTAACTCAGAACGAGATACCTTGTACTGGCTCCTGACCACCGCCATTTGCGATTTCAGTGGTGTCAAGCGAGAGCTCATTGGAGGGCAGGTGTGTTTTCTGATGAATGCTCTTTCTGCCTCGGTGCCAGTGGTGGCCTGTGTTGCTTAGAAGGAGGCCAGTTGAGGACATGCAACCAACTCGCCTTCTTGCTAGGCACACTGGGCCTACACGTAGAGTTATGGTCTGGATTGTAACTTTGTATGACAACAGGAGCACTTCCATGGTTATCCCACGCACCCTGACTGTAAATCTGTACGTCTATCTCGTGATTCAACCTGCTGTCCTGCCAAAAAATGAACAGCATTCCAGGGCGTATTTTCCAACTGGATAACGCTCGGCAATCAACATGCTCTAAATAGTGTCGATACTGTGCCTTGGCGTGCTAGACCTCCAGATCTGTCTCCAACCGAGCACATATGGGACATCATCGGCCGATTTCAGCGCCATCCACAAAGAGGATTCATTAACCGTCCATGTGTTCACCGACCAAGCGCAACAGACATGGAATTCCGTCCCACAAACTGACGCTCGGTTGTTTGCAGATACCGCCAGCAACACTTCCATTTCGTTTCGCCCCTTAAAGCTTGTCCACTTCATTACGAAATGTGGGTCTAAGAGCTCGGACCTTCTGCTTTATGTCGAAAACAGGACAGCCTTTCTGAAACTTCTTCTCATGTTCGCCTAACTTCCCATGAGCCACGAGTTATAATTTATTTATGGATTCTTCCGTTACTTCTTGGTAGAGCAATTCCATATTTAAGGTTAAATAACAAGAACACTGTTTTTGTTCTACGGTTCCAGACTGTAGCGCCTAGAACCGCACGGCCACTCCGGCCGGCCGGGGATGGACTTCTCGCTGTGGCTCAAAGTACTGACACTGTCAACAATCAATAAATCTGGCGTGTGAACTTATTTTTACAAAGCATGAGATATCCCGTCCGCGTACTCTTGCAGTTAAGCTACACGCTAAAAAAGGTAGATGTTACCCATTCTGACCCCGACGGGGCATAGGGGTCGACCGACCGCTGTGCCATCCGCTGCCAGTGGCGTCATTGGATGCGGTATGAAGGGGCCATGTGTCAGCACACCGCTCTCCCGGTCGTTGTCGGGTATGTTGACATTGGAGCCGATAGTACTCGGACGAGAAACGCCTCAGTTGACCTCACGAGGGGTGACTGCATCCCGTACCAGCCCTCCCACCAAGGAAAAATCCCTATCAGTACGGGGAATCGAAGCCGGACCCCCTCATAGCAGTCATGTGCGCTGACCGCTCAGCGAGGTGGACAAACTACGCATTAACGAACACATGTATTTTACCTGCCGATTGTAATTTAATAAGCAACAAACTGGTCTTAATGGCCGATAAAACGCGACTTCTATAGCTCGTATTTGTTTTAATTTGTGAGAAAGTTCTATTTCGCAAGCAATTTACTTTGTTGGTGCGATATGAGAGCGGAAGTGTCTGTTTCACATCGTAGTTTCTCATGATAAGGTCTCATTTTTTCTCTTGCGTGGTACTGAGCAACAGACAGTGGTTTTAAGTGACGCTAAGACAGGGAGTCTGGGCGAAGAGCACCTAGGTGGCGTTGCCTGCGCACGTTGCGGTATAATTTCCTGTCAAATACAGAGCGAGGGGAAAGCCGATACGATAATGGAGAGCACAATCCCATCAAACCACTCGCCGCCATTTCAACGTGCAGTCACCAAAAGTGCCCAGGATATCATCAAGGGACAAAAAATGTTCACCTTGTAGTTCATTATTTATTTATACCGGGTTTTACGAGATTCAGACTGAAAGACGTACAGCTGTCATAAACGCAAACGCGATTTCCAGATATGGGAGACAGTTCACGATGGCACTAATCCGCTTAGCCCGCAGCTCGTAGTCGTGCGGTAGCGTTCTCGCTTCCCACGCCCGGGTTCCCGGGTTCGATTCCCGGCGGGGTCAGGGATTTTCTCTGCCTCGTGATGGCTGGGTGTTGTGTGCTGTCCTTAGGTTAGTTAGGTTTCAGTAGTTCTAAGTTCTAGGGGACTGATGATCATAGATGTTAAGTCCCATAGTGCTCAGAGCCCTTTGAACTAATCCGCTTATGACATAGTTAATAAAATATGAACAAACTGTAAGTTCCGGTAAAGCTGTAATATTATTTTCTAATATAATTATGTTCGGCAAGCTTTACAGGTTTTCACATCGTAAAAATTTCTCATTTTACTTTAGTGAACAGATGGTTTATTTATTCAAAAAAGGCTCTAAGCACTGTGGGACTTAACATCTGAGGTCATCAGTCCTCTAGAACTTAGAACTATTTAAACCTAACTAACCTAAGGACATCACACACATGCATGCCAGAGGCAGGATTCGAACCTGTGACCGTAGCAAAAGCGCGGTTCCGAACTGAAGGGCCTAGAACCGCATGGCCAAGTCGGCCGGCGATTTATTTATTGTTAAGAGAGGTAGCACATAACATTTTACTTCATGAAAATGTATTTCATCGACAGAACTTGGTCCGACACGTCTTATGATGCTGTGAAGTGCCACATGATGGTTTACTTTACCGTTTCACTAGTGGATTGAGCGTTAGAAGAACATGCTTCCACACAAACGACGTTATTGTTTGTCCTCCCACCCCCAAATGCATCCACCGGATCTTTGGGCTCTTCGTAAGAGCTTTACAAATATGTGTAAACTCACTTATCTTGGAAATGGGTAATTTTTTCTGCTAAAATAAGCACTACAGAGACAATCCTCTGTGCCAGAAATAAATTTAATTTTGCTACAGGGCTAAACATTACACTAAGAGAGATTAAGATAATTGCTTATAACTTCGAAAACATTAAGTAAAAGCAAAATGACTTCTTGTATTATTCCAACTTCAATAAAAATATGCTACCTGTTAAACTGAGTGGAAAGAATGAACATATAACATTTCTGTTGCGTTTTTTGGCTTAAATAATGGAACTTCTTAATTTTATAATTTACAAATTACTTCAGTTTACATCGGAAAAAGTGGGAAAGAAATACAAAATCATATAATTTTATACTGTGTGACAAACAAAGTCATTGTTTGTCTGCGTAAATTGTTTTCTGCCTTTGATGAAAGCTCGCTGGTAACTGGTTGAAGTTTTGCACATTTGTCATGAAAGTAGCTGAAAATTAATAACCATGGTGATAATCTTTATGTATGAAACTGGAAAGGAGATCAAAAATTTGTGTGTGATGCAAAATGGAAATATCAAATGTTCAAATGTGTGTGAAATCTTATGGGACTTAACTGCTAAGGTCATCAGTCCTTAAGCTTACACACTACTTAACCTAAATTATCCTAAGGGCAGAACACACACCCATGCCCGAGGGGGAATCGAACCTCCGCCGGGATCAGCCGCACAGTCCATGGCTGCAGCGCCTCAGACCGCTTGGCTAATCCCGCGCAGCAATGGAAATATCCTATTAATAAAATCATCTGAGGAAGACGCATGGAATACCTCACTCAATAAGTACGAGTGTGTAGTAAATTACAATACGAGACGTGCTGAACTAGTATTGTATTTCTTGTTAACGCAGAGCTGCGGGAAATTTTGGGCCGAAGTAGATTGGAACTCAACTGAAAATGCATTTCGTAAACGTTTCGCTTGCAGACCCATGTTTATTAGAACGTTTTTGCTTCTATTATCGAATACTCTCAGCCGTTTCATTTTCCGACATTTATTTGGATACAGCCTGTCAAAGTGTTCTTCCAGTTGGGCACCTCTGGCGGCTCTCTCAGCTTCGTGGGACCAAACGCCTCTTGGGGAACAAAGTGCATATGGAATAAGTTCACAGATACGTGAGTGGCTCGAAGACTTCCTAAATAATAGAACCCAGCATGTTGTCGCCGAAGCTGAGTGTTCACGAGAGGCAAGGGTGTTGTCAGGATTGTCCCAGGGAAGTGTGATAGGACCGCTGTTGTTCTGTATACGCATAAATGATTTGGCACACTGGGTGGGCAGTTGTTTCCTGATGATGTCGGGGCGTACGGTAAGGTGCCGAAGTTGAGTGGCTGTAGGAAGATACGACTTAGACAAAACTTCTAGTTGGTGTGATGAATGGCAGCTATCTATAAATGTGGAAAAATATAAGTTAAGGTGTATGAGTAGCAAGAAGAAACCCTTAATGTTCAGATTCAGTATACTAGCGTCCTGCTTGACATAGTAAACCCGTTTAAATATCTGGGCGCTACGCTACAAAGGGATATGAGGTGGAATCAGCATGTGAGAATGTGGTAGAGAAGGCGAACTGTCGACTTCGGTTTACTGAGAGAATTTTAGGAAAGAGTGGTTCACTTGTAAAGGAGACCACACGTAGGACCCTGGTTCGATCTATTCTTGAGTATTGCTCGAGTGTTTGGGATCCGTAGCAGGTCGGACTGAAGGAAAATATCGAAGCATTTCAGAGGCGGGTTGTTGGATTTGTTACCGGTAGGTTCAAACAACACGCGGTTGTTACGTAGATGCTTTGAGAACTCAAATGGGAACCCCTGGGGGGAAGGCGACGTTCTTTTGGAGAAACACTGTTGAGAAAATTTAGAGAACGGGCATTTGAAGCTGACGAACGATTCTACTGCGCCTAAGGACCACGAAAATAAGACACAGGAATTAGGGCACATACGGAGACATACAGACAGTCGTGTTTCCCTCCCTCTATTTGCGAGTGGATCAGTAAAGGAAATGACGAGCTGTGGTACAGGTTACCCTCCACTACGTACCTTACGGTGGCTTGCGGAGTATCTATGTAGATGTAGACGTAGGAATGGTCTTCTGAAGAACGACTGCCTCATTTTAACTTGCACGGGTTAGATACAGAGAATCTGAAAACTACTCGTAGTTGCTGCACTAAAAATTAAAACCTTCGAGCGGCTATCAGATACTGGTGTTCAACATTTCTCTTACACTACCCGCCCGGATACCCGCGCGTGTTACAGCGCCGCTTCCGTGACGGGGAGGAGCGCAGGCCCCAGATCGAATCCATCCGGAGGATTTCCGACCAGGATCGGTGTGGCTGCCAACCTGGATGTGGGTGTTAAAAAAAAGGCAGCTCCCCACATCCCACTGGTACCCAAGTCCTCCCTCGCTTACACGATTCGCAAACACTTAGAACACTGAAACTTCCTGGCACATTAAAACTGTGTACCGGACCGAGACTCGAACTACGGACCTTTGCTTTTAGCAGGTAAAGAAAACTTTTGCTCTTTTTCACGCTACGCTACAAGTAGAAAGTTTGACTACACGTATTCCATCAAGTTGGATAACGTAAGAAGGGCATCCAACCACCTCTTAATTTAACCATGCCACAACCGTTAATAGCCATGCGGATCCTACGCCGATGCGGGACAAGGACACAACAAGAGGAACGACATTTCTGTTACGCTCTGTTGCCAGTCATGTATGTCCATGAGCATCCTCTCAGAGTGGCCGTGCGGTTCTAGGCGCTACAGTCTGGTACCAAGCGACCGCTACGGTCACAGGTTCGAATCCTGCCTTGGGCATATATGTGTGTAATGTCCTTAGGTTAGTTAGGTTTAATTAGTTCTAAGTTCTAGGCGATTGATGACCTCAGAAGTTAAGTCGCATAGTGCTCAGAGCCATTTGAACCAGAACCATCCGCTCAGCAGTCCTTAGATGGACCCAATCAGTCCGAAGCTATATTCTTTATTCTGTCTACTCGTCCATTATCATACCTCACCATCAATGCAGATTCATGAACTCTTGGCTAGAGGTGAGTGTCGTCTTTCACAACAACCGCATGCAGAATGAAAGTAGGGCGCGGGAGGTGCTAGCTTATGCCAACAAGGCAATATATTGCAATGCTTGCTATCTCTCAATGATTTTCATCAAACGATAAAGACGGTTTTGCGAAATAACTTGTGCCTAGACTTTTAGTACTCAAATGTGCGACTATGTGGGATACGCATATATTCACAAAGAAGAGGCAAAACAATTTGTGTGTGTGTGTGTGTGTGTGTGTGTGTGAGAGAGAGAGAGAGAGAGAGAGAGAGAGAGAGAGAGAACACTAGATACTAATGCGACGTCCCAGCAATAAAGATGTCGGACAAACAATGAACGATATCTGCAACTCAAAAGATGAGATGCTTTCAACTCTACGATGTGCCAGCATTAAAGGCGTCACCCGTTACGCTCGCCACGGCATTACGCGGACAGCTTATCGTGGCAGTCTGTCGCCACCGTAAACAAACGAGAACTAAGACTGACCGAGGGGTGAGCAGCGGTGCGAGGGAATAAGCCCCGCCTCCATCTAGAAGGCTTGCCATCCTAAGTCCGCGTTCTGTGCTTCCACAAAAGCAGAACTGACACAATGGTCATTGGGATCGCTGATTCCTTTTGTTGTGGTGACAGTCGCATTCGAATCTTGTTATGCACCAGGATTAATCTCTTCACTCATTTCAAAATAAGAAAAGAAAACAAGTAATCCGCAACACGTAAGTAAACTGGAGTACACAGTACTGGCTACTGTGTTGTTTGCTGCGGTTGGCAGCGGTAGTTCAGGCCCAACCTCTACCGGTATCTTATGCAACCATAGATCAAAGCACTCCCCATCTACTGGGTGATCAAAAAGTCAGTATAAATTCGAAAACTGAATAAACCACGGAATAATGTAGATAGAGAGGTACAAATTGACACACATGCTTGGAATGACATGCGGTTTTATTAGCACCAAAAAAAATACAAAAGTTCAAAAAATGTATGACAGATGGCGCTTCATCTGATCAGAATAGCAATAATGGCATACCAAAGTAAGACAAAGCAATGATGATATTCTTTACAGGAAACGCTCAATACGTCCACCGTCATTCCTCAACAATAGCTGTAGTCGAGGAATAATGTTATGAATAGCACTGTAAAGCATGTCCGCAGTTACGGTGAGGCATTGGCGTCGGATGTTGTCTTTCAGCATCCCTAGAGATGTCGGTCGATCACGACACACTTGCGACTTCAGGTAACCCCAAAGCCAATAATCGCACGGACTGACGTCTGCGGACCTGGGAGGCCAAGCATGACGAAAGTGGCGGCTGAGCACACGATCATCACGCGTCTAGCAATATGGGCTGGAGCGCCATCCTGCATAAACATCGTACGTTCCAGCAGGTGTTTATCAGCCAGGCTGGGGATGATACGATTCTGTAACATATCGGCGTACCTCTCACCCGTCACGGTAGCAGTTACAAAACAAGAATCACGCATTTCCTCGAAGAAAAAAGGCTCGATAACGGTAGATGTGGTAAATCCAACCCATACCGTGACTTTCTCGTCGTGCAATGGAGTTTCCACGACAGTTCTAAGATTTTCGGTAGCCCAAATTCTGCTGCTGTGGACGTTGACAGATCCTCGGAGCGTGAAATGAGCTTCGTCGGTCCACAACACGTTACTGAAACGCCCACACCGCAAATGCCCTCCGCTTCACTAAATTGCCAGGTAACAGTTCATGATGCCGATGGATTTTGTACGGATAGCATCGGAGGGTACGCCTCAGTGCCAACCTAACAGTAGTATACTATGGAATGTCGGTGCGACGTGCGACTGCACGAGCGCTGACTTCCCCGTGCATAGACGAACCCGCTACAGTCTCCATTTCTTCTTGAACTGTCTCAGCAGCATTACGCCTTGTGCTCGGTCGGCCACTACGGGGTCTATCGTCTAAACAACCCGTGGCTTCGAACTTCGAAATCATTCTCGCCACAGCTGCATTTGTCAACGGATCTTCATCCGTTCGAATGCCCTTCCTATGGCGATAGGATCGTAACGCTGAACTAGCACAATCCCCATTATGATAATACGGCTTCACTAAAAGCGCCTTTTCAGGTAACGTCAACATGCTGCTACTGCTGGCGCATCTGATTCTCTATCTGATTACAGCTCCTTTTATACACGATTGTCATGCGCAGTCTCTGACGTTTTGCTGTCCAGCGCCATCTGTCGGACATTTTGTGAACTTGGTTTCTTTTTGTTCTAATAAAACCCCATGTCATTCCAAGCATGTGTGACAATTTTTACCTCTCTATCTACATTATTCCGTGGTTTATTAAGTTTTCAAATTTATACTGACTTTTTGATCACCCCGTAGAACTGTCACGGTATAGCATCCGCATAATACTCACAGCTTGCGAGAGACAATACATTAGCCACCGTGCCCTCATTCAAGCGATACGTGACATATGTAATCTACTACCAGTTCACTTTGTATCTTGATGTTCCGAAAGTTGTCGGCACAGCAGGAAACAGTCCCTTCACTATAAAACGAAGACCTGTACACCACTTGGGTGGCCTGCAAACCATGTGCTCTGCAGGCAGCTGGTCCTGGGTCCTGTAGGAACGGACTCTTTTCAAAATTTTGCACGTTTATATCTTTCGTTCTGTTGACGTTCTGTAGTAATGAACAGTGAAAGCGTAAAGACACATTTGTAGACTAATTACACGTTACCGCCAAAACTTCAACCACTTCTACAACGCCAACACCTTTTCTGCGCAAAAATTTAGTTGTATAATCTTAATGTTCGCTTGCAATACTTCTCATCTGCAGCTCTTCCTTGTATGACGGTCATTACTTATTTTAATTCTTTACTTAAATAAAAACTGTACTCACAGTTGCACATGGATAATTTTTCTAAATCTCCTAGTTTGTATAACGACGTGTCGACCACGTAAGTGAGAACAACAGGTGACTCAAATACTGAACTTATAGTTCTTGCAAAACATTTATGGAAGCAAAAACAGATATGCTTTCATTACTTGAAAGCAAAGGTCCGTAGTTCGAGTCTCGGTCCGGTACACAGTTTTAATGTGCCAGGAAGTTTCAGTGTTCTAAATGTTTGTGAAATGAATCCGTACTTCTTCCTCATATCGTGCTAGACTAGTGGACTGGTTTGAACCACAGTTGGTACACACATCACTTAATCTCTGAAAAGAAGCGCTGTGGGGTACGAATCACCTATCAAAGGTGTGGCTGGGGGGGGGGGGGGGGGGTGAAAATTAAGGGTAGCCTATGACGCCCAAATACCCAGACTTCATGCAGACATTATCTGAGAATGAAAACGTTTAACCACTTGTAAAAAAACTTGACACATAATTTCAAACCGTTACGAAGCTTTTCCTCACCGACACCCCCACAAAATTACGAAAGGAAAAAAGTTTATCGCTATTACATTTTCGCTGTTCATGCAATAAAACTGCCACATCAGACATGACTTTTTAACCTATTATTTCTGTAATACTAATTCTACTGTCATACATTTGGCAGAAGTATTCACACATACCACTCAATGCATCTGCAAGAATTACATCGTTGTACAACACACTGTTCAGAAGATATTATGTCATTAACACTGAGATGCGTCAAAAACTGCCTCATCATGTATTACGTCTTAATTTGTTATTTCTTTATTACTAACCGTATTCCCAACTCAGGTCGCAGACTGTATCCACATATGTTGCTGAATGTTGTTGTTGTTGTTGTTGTTGTTGTTGTGGTCTTCAGTCCTGAGACTGGTCTGATGCAGCTCTCCATGCTACTCTATCCTGTGCAAGTTGCTTCATCTCCCAGTACGTACTGCAACCTACATCCTTCTGAATCTGCTTAGTGTATTCATCTCTTGGTCTCCCTCTACGATTTATAATCTCCACGCTGCCCTCCAATACTAAATTGGTGATCCCTTGATGCCTCAACACATGTCCTACCAACCGATCCCTTCTTCTAGTCAAGTTGTGGTATAAACTCCGCCCCAATCCTATTCAATACCTCTTCATTAGTTATGTGGTCTACCCATCTAATCTTCAGCATTCTTCTGCAGCACCACATTTCGAAAGCTTCTATCCTCTTCTTGTCCAAACTATTTATCGTCCATGTTTCACTTCCATGCATGGCTACACTCCATACAAATACTTTCAGAAACGACTTCCTGACACTTAAATCTATATTCGATGTTAACAAATTTCTCTTCTTCAGAAACGCTTTCCTTGCCACTGTCAGTCTACATTTTATATCCTCTCTACTTTGACCATCGTCAGTTATTTTTCTCCCCAAATAGCAAAACTCCTTTACTATTTTAAGCCTCTCATTTCCTAATCTAATTCCCTCAGCATCACCCGACTTACTTCGACTACATTCCATTATCCTCGTTTTGCTTTTGTTGATGTTCATCTTAATCCTCCTTTCAAGACACTGTCCATTCCGTTCAACTGCTCATCCAAGTCCTTTGCTGTCTCTGACAGAATTACAATGTCATCGGCGAACCCTAAAAGTTTTTATTTCTTCTCCATGGATTTTAATACGTACTCCGAATTTTTCTTTTGTTTCCTTTACTGCTTGCTCAATATACATATTGAATAACATCGGGGAGAGGCTACAACCCTGTCTCACTCCCTTCCCAACCACTCCTTCCCTTTCATGTCCCTCGACTCTTATAACTGCCATCTGGCTTCTGTACAAATTGTAAATAGCCTTTCGCTCCCTATATTTTACCCCTGCCACCTTCAGAGTTTGAAAGAGAGTATTCCAGTCAAAATTGTCAAAAGCTAAGTCTACAAATGCTAGAAACGTAGGTTTGCCTTTTCTTAATCTATCTAAGATAAGTCGTAGGGTCAGTATTGCCTCATGTGTTCCAATATTTCTACGGAATACAACTGATCTTCCCCGAGGTCGGCTTCTACGAGTTTTTCCATTCGTCTGTAAAGAATTTGCGTTAGTAATCTGGAGCCGTGACTTATTAAACTGAATATACCTGTAAAAATTATTTTTGAACGACACTTACTTCAGGAGGTAAGCGTAATAAACACTGAGCCATGTGAAAACGAATGTGCAGGGCAAATTCATCAGAGATGCAAGTGAAATATGTGTACAAATATGTTAAATACATGTGGTATGTGTGCAAATGGGTCAAACTGTGACCAAAAAGCTCCTCCTAAAGTCTGTGATAGATTTCAATCAAACTTGGTACACATATTACCAACTATCAGGAATGTAATACAATAGGGGTAAAGAACCACGAACCTCTTATTGGGATGGGAGTAATGGACGGTGAAGGGTGGGGACAAGGAGATGGAGACCCAGAGAGGAGAAAGGAGGTGATGGGCAGAGAGAGGGTGGAGGGGATGTACAGACAGAAGGGGGAGGTGGAGATAGATATGGGGAGGTGGACAGAGAAAGTGAAGATGTGGGGATGGACAGAGAGAGGGTGAGGAAGAGATAGAGAAACATGGAGAAAGAATTAGACACAGAAAAGGGGAGGAAAAAATGGTCAGAGGGAGAGGGAGGAGGGATTGGACAGGGGAATGATGGGATGGACAGCGAGAGGGGGAGGAGCAGTGGGCAGAGAGAGTAGGAGGAGATAGGCAGAAAGGGGGATACAAGGAGATGCAAGGAGAGAGGGAGGAAGAGGAGATCGACAAAATGAAAGGAGATGATGGGCAAAGAGAAGGGGGAGGAGAAAGGGAAAAAAGGAAACAGAGAGTGGGGAGTGATGGAGATGGACGGTGAGAGATGAATAGAGAGAAGAGCACGAGATGGAAAGAGGTAAGGGGAGGAGGATATGGAGAGGGAAGGGGGGAGGAGATGGGTAGAGAGAGGGGGAGGACCGACAGACTTGGGAACACGGAGATAGAGAGAGAGGAAGGAGGGGATGAACTAACAGAAGACCCAGACAATGCCAGGTACACAGCTAGTTAAATATACAAAGTCTCTGATTTCTTTGTGTTTCACCTTAAGTAGCAGTACTTTAAACTTTACGCCATCAAGAGCTTTAGTCATTAAGAAATATAGGCTGTGCAGGACGTTGATACCGGTTACTGAGTTGCATAAACTATTTTGTCAGTTCATCTCACATTTCTGTGACCAAAATGACATTCTATTGGGATCTTGTACGCAGTTATTTACATGACTCAACTATTAGCCAGTAGTTTACAACCTAAAATTTTTCAGGTGTAGAGAGATCTTCGTCCACGTGCTGCTAAATAAGGAGGTGCTTGAAGAAAAAGTAATAAATAATTGGCGACACTGATCCTCGAGACGCAGATGTGGCCCCAAATCGAAGGACTTGCAGTCAGCTGGTAAGGACAGCAGCAAGCTAAACACCACTCGCATTTACTTAGTTATCGACAAATGGTCTTCCATCTGAAGCAAGTCGTTGTAATTAGGTAGAATACAGCACTGAAGTAGCTTAAACTTTTGTATTTGCTTCATTAAATGATTTATTTAACAGTTAAAGCTTGTTAAACAATCAAAAACGTCCCTGGTGTGAGTAGAGAAGTTTAGCTTTAAAAACAGAGCTGTTACTACGCGACTTAGCAGGTTCCTATGGACAACAACAGGCGTAAAAATAAAAAGCAACTAAGATGCGCAAAGCCTTTTGCAATACCTGACTTATTCGCTGTTTCTTGTAAGTCTGCGCCTCTTGTTTCCATTTCAATTCAAACGGCCTCTTCATATTCAAATGCTCTGCAGAAAGCGTGTACTCTAGCTTTCAGTGGTATTCTCGTTCAGGGCTAAGAGGTTGGCAGATTTTGTCTTATCGCATATCACTTTGCTCATTAGGGAGAAACCACGCTATTCTAAGGCGCCTACTTGACATTTCACTGAAGCATAATTAACAATCAGGGACGAGAAACCGAAGTGTGGAGGCTCGAGCGCACTGATTTCTCCAGATGTGCAGCTCAGGAGCTGCACTGGGACAGCATTCACGACGCCATTTGCCGACGTCAAAGTCACGTGATACGACACGTCACTGTCATGTTAGCAAGGTGGTCAACAAGCCTGTATGCGCTGTTTTGTTTGTAGGAGCTCTGTGGTAGGCTTTTGAGGATTGGGTAGTTTCTGCCGTTGAATATCACACTTTCCACAACATCCCTCCCAACTCGAACATCCCTATTTCCCAGTCTTGAGACTTTTCAGTTTGTTGAAAATGGCTATTTACCTTTGTGCCATCATTTCCTGTTACTAAGTATACACAAGTTTTATAAGTTTTGGCACCACTTTCAAATAAATGCAGATGGATAAGCGAAAATTAAAGCTGTACGGGATTTTTCGTATCATCCATAACGGAAGTGTTTTGAACGCAATCTGCTCTGGGCCACGAAAAGTAAATTTCTTTCGGGAATGTTTTTAAATGACTATATTTTCCGCCCAATTTAAAACATAGGAGAGAATAGTGTACACATGTTGTTTTTGGTCGGTGCTTCATCGTAGTGAATGATTTCAAAATCACATGAAGGAGTGCGCGCAAGAGATCGCCATACGCATTTTCCGTCATTATGTGCAGATTTTTGTTAGACATGAGCTTATATTTTGTGCATCATCTGCAAATATTTCGCCTCCTACACAATTAAGTGCTCTGCAATATATCACAGCTATTTCTAACATGTTTTTAGTTCTTCAGTTCCAGATTTTTATGACACGTAAAATTCCAAATGTTTTTAAAAGTAGTTATGTAACGTGTGTACGATTAAGCCGTACTTCATACGCCGTACACCACCTTGGAACAGAAGAAGGTATTTTGCCATGATCCATGTAACATTCGTAAATGCACTGAGTTTCTTTAATGTATTATCAATTTTATCTGCCTCTAAAATGGAAATTTGTGATAGTTTCCCAAAGCTTCTATTTCAAAATACATTAACTTGTAATTGATTTTTGATAATATTTCTTGATTAGGCTTCACTTTCTGATTATTATTAGCGTGTAGTAGAGTAATAATATAACAGATAGACTATTAAATAAGCAGTGACAAGATTTTCTCGACTGCAATTTTTTAAATTTCGATTGGATGTATGTTCCTAGGTGCATGACCATATTGTACCTCGGAACATGTTTTCACATAGGGAAAAACTTAATTTTCCGGGGTAACTTATATAACATTTCTGTGCACAATATATAGACGTAACGCATACACTAATGAGAGAAAATATTATGGCCACTGCCTACCGCGAATTTCAGCGCCACCTGATGGTGTTGCCACCACAGGATGCGGTAAGGGAAGCGTATAAACAGAGACGAATGGGTCAAAGATAGGAGTAGCACCACGCGCTTTAAGTTGATTTAATCCCTATTATCTAAAGTGACCCTAATTTCGACAAGATGTGATTCATGCAAGACGAAGCTGGATCCCATCGAAGCACGAGAGTGTTTGATGTCCTCGAGAAGCACTTTGGAGACCACATTCTGGGTCTAGCATATCCAGAGGCCACTGGCATGGGTTTCGATTGGCCGCCATTTTCTCCGGTTCTTAACACATTAGCCTCCTTTTTGTGGAGCAATATTAAAGACAAGGTGTACAGCAATAATCCCAAAACCATTGATGAGCCGAAAACAGCGATTCAGGAAGTCCTCGACAGCATCGATATTCCGACACTTCGGTGGGTCAGGCAAAATTTCGCTAATCGTCTGCTACACATCATCACCAACGACGGTGGGCATATCGAACTTGTCATAACCTAAATATACTACTGGCCATTAAAACTGCTACACCAAGAAGAGATGCAGATGATAAACGGGTATTCATTGGACAAATATATTATACTAGAACTGACATCTGATATATATTTTCACGCAATTTGGGTGCATAGATCCTGAGAAATCAGTACCCAGAACAACCACCTCTGGCCGTAATAACGGCCTTGATACGCCTGGGCATTGAGTCAAACAGAGCTTCGATGGCGTGTACAGGTACAGCTGCGCATGCAGCTTCAGCACGATACCACAGTTCATCAAGAGTTGTCTGCCGTATTGTGACGAGCCAGTTGCTCGGCCGCCATTGACCAGACGTTTTCAATTGGTGAGAGATCTGGAGAATGTGCTGGCCAGGGCAGCAGTCGAACATTTTCTGTATCCAGAAAGGCCCGTACAGAACCTGCCACATGCGGTCATGCATTATCCTGCTGAAATGTAGAGTTTCGCAGGGATCGAATGAAGGGTAGAGCCACGGGTCGTAACACATCTGAAATGTAACGTCCACTGTTCAAAGTGCCGTCAATGTGAACAAGAGGTCACCGAGACGTGTAACCAATGGCACCCCATACCATCACGCCGGATGATACGCCAGTATGGCGATGACGAATACACGCTTCCAATGTGCGTTCACCGCGATGTCGCCAAACACGGATGCGACCATCATGATGCTGTAAACTCCGAAAAAATGACGTTTTGCCATTCGTGCACCCAGGTTCGTCGTCCAGTACACCATCACAGGCGCTCCTATCTGTGATGAAGCGTCAAGGGTAACCGCAGCCATGGTCTCCGAGCTGATAGTCCATGCTGCTGCAAACGTCGTCGAACTGTTCGTGCAGATGGTTGTTGTCTTGCAAACGTCCCCATCTGTTGAGTCAGGTATCAAGACGTGGCTGCACGATCCGTTACAGATAAGATGCCTGTCATCTTGACTGCTAGTAATACGAGGCCGTTGGTATCCAGCACGGCGTTCCGTATTACCCTCCTGAACCCACAGATTCCATATTCTGCCAACAGTCATTCAAAAAAATGGTTCATATGGCTCTGAGCACTATGGGACTTAACTTCTGAGGTCATCAGTCCCCTAAAACTTAGAACCACTTAAACCTAAGGACATCACACACATCCATGCCCAAGGCAGGATTCGAACCTGCGACCGTAGTGGTCGCGCGGTTCCACACTGTAGCGTCTAGAACCGCTCGGCCACTCCGGCCGGTAACACTCATTCGATCTCGACCAACGCGAGCAGCAGTGTCGCGATACGATAAACCGCAATCGCGATAGCCTACAATCTGAGCTTTATGAAAGTCGGAAACGTGATGGCACGCATTTCTCCTCCTTACATGAGGCATCACAACAACGTTTCAGCAGGCAACGCCGTTCAACTGCTGTTTGTGTATGAGAAATCGGTTGGAAATTTTCCTCATGTCAGCACGTTGTAAGTGTCGCCACCGGCGCCAACCTTGTGTGAATGCTCTGAAAAGCTAATCATTTGCATATCACAGCATCTTCTTCCTGTCGGTTAAATTTCGCGTCTGTAACAAGTCATCTTCGTGGTGTAGCAAATTTTAAAGGCCAGTAGTGTATGTATATCTGTAGTGACGTTTACAGCTTGAATAAAGTGTGTGCACGCCGTAGTTTTCAACTAATTCACGATTTTTTCATATAGTTCAATAATTGTCACCCTGTATATGCGCCACGATCCGAGGACTGCTGCCTTACTGCCCAGGAATCGGCTACCAACGCTCTGCCCCCACCTCTTTGGGGCCATTCGCAATCACCTAAGTCCGACAGCTGCCTGCCATCTCTCTCCAGCCAGCGGTTCACAGTTAGAGATTGGGAAGCACCACAACCTGCACCAGTGCCAGAAGACACCGCAGGCTGCCCGTGCCACGCCACAGCAGAGCCACGTGCGGTGCTGTGGACATCTCTGACGAGTCAGCCCTGGCGTGCTTGTGACGTCACTTCAGCACACCACCGTCCGAGCTGCGCGCACTGTCCGCCTCTGCTACAACACCGTGATATTACAAGAGAACGCCACACTGCGCCAGATAAGTAGGCACACTCAAAAGACGGTCTAAGGTGAATAAATTAATGAAGAAATGTTTTATATTCACCGCTGGTTTGCCTGCAGTTTCCCCACTCGCCACTCCCCCCTATACTGTTTTATGTTTCACTCTTGTTTTCTGCAGCCTCGGCATCGCTACGTTTTTGCGCCCAACGGCTTCATCTGCACCACCAGAGCAAGTACCGCGGGTCATTCCATTTGTTTAATACATGTCCGCTCAAAGAACATACTCGCCGACGAATGCGCGGCGCACTCTTCAGTTACGTGTTGAAGCATCAAAGCAAAGACGATATGCTGATTGTTATGCTGGACATTGGTTTGGAGGATCCTGTTACACTACTGCACAGTCCTCAAATTACTCTCGATACCGATAGAGACATTTTGGATCCTGACATGATAGCTGCGTGAATGTGGCTCATCCTGGCTCCTAGGTGAACCCATGCGACTGCGTCTCTGAGATGTGGATTGGTACCTGGCCACCTCTGCACTCTTCTACAACGATCTTTAGGCGTCAGACAAAGATGCACTCGTCAGAGAAACGGACCTGATGCCAATGACCCAAGTTCCATTCCAAGCGTTCTCCAGCCCACCTCCTCCATGTGCCAGCGAGAAGGTGTTTCAACTGTTGTTTGTTAAGGAAGCCTGAAGCAAAATTGACCGTGTGGAGATGGCTACATACTGTCTTGACCAACTGAGTTCTCCCACTGTTTCCTAGAAGGCCGCGTACAGTTGTGTGTCATTTTATAGAGCACTCCGTCATCAGGCCACGAGTGGCCTACCGGGACCATCCGACCGCCGTGTCATCCTCAGTGGAGGATGCGGATAGGATGGGGCGTGGGGTCAGCACACCGCTCTCCCGGTCGTTATGATGGTATTCTTGACCGAAGCCGCTACTGTTCGGTCGAGTAGCTCCTCAATTGGCATCACGAGGCTGAGTGCACCCCGAAAAATGGCAACAGCGCATGACGGCCTGGATGGTCACCCATCCAAGTGCCGACAACGCCCGACAGCGCTTAACTTCGGTGATCTCACGGGAACCGGTGTATCCACTGCTGCAAGGCCGTTGCCTGTGTCATTTAATAGAGGTTGGACAAAATAAAACTGTCCTGAAAACTGATGCACCTTAAGATAAGCAACTCAGCTTACATCATCTGCTCTGGGTCAGCATGATGTAAGCTGGGTTGCCTATCTTAGAGTGCATCAGATATTTTCCGAGCCAGTTATATTCTGCTCACCCTGTAAGTAGCTAACATCACACGACGTTGGTAACTGCGGGCAACCACTCTCTGTCGACGTAGCCCTCTATTTACCAATTTGATGTGAAAAGTCCCATGCCGATCACCCTTCCTGCCATAAAGTAACAATTCACACACTGTCTAAACCTCATATGGGCCTCCGAAGGATGTTAATAGTCTGAATAGCTGTCACTAACCGCGTTGTTCAGTTCAAGATTGGAGAAACAGCACGCTGTACTGAATTTCATTGAAATGTAGGTATTGTTTTTACGGGTGGTTCTGTGCAAACGATTTCTTGTGGTCAAAGAAGCACTGAGAAAGAGGCTGACACACAACCTCTTTTATTTAGTTAGACTGCTTTTGCTGTACTGCTCTGAATTATTGACTTCCTGTGCTGTCGCCTGCCGTACCCCACGTGGACAGGAAAGGGGTAGGGTGAGGAGGGTTCATTGTCGCATGAACAGTGAATAACCAAGTGAACACTAGAAGCAAAGTAAATGTAAATTGTTTTTACAAATTACACATGAGGCCCACGTGGGTGAGTAAAATAAAGGCCACATATGAAATTTACACGATATTTCTGGAAATTGCAGAAATTTACACGATATTTCTGGAAATTGCAGTCAGTAGTCAGGCCAACGGTCCGGGATTTCCGAGTAGACTGCGAGCACTAGACTTCGGAATGAGTCAGTCGGCGACTACTGGTCAAGAATGACGGCCGGGCTGCGTCCACCAGCGCAAAACAAAGTTTAATTTTGAGACATAAATACTTCGAAAGTTATGAGGAGAAGAATTTGAGTAGACTTAAGTATTCATGGGAAATACTTTTATGAAGTTAACTGAGACGAGTTATGTGACAAATATATGACAGCCATTGACAGCACATCGCGATCTAATATATCTACACTGAAGCGTCAAAGAAACTGGTATAAGCATGCGTATTCAAAGCGGGCAGAAAACGGCGCTGCGATCGGCAATGCCTATGCAAGACAAGTGTCTGGTGCTGTCGTCAGATCGATTACTGCTGCTACAGACTCAGTGCCATGCTGCACAATCCCGTATGTGATGTCCACAAGATTTAAATGAGTTTGAACGTGGTGCTACAGTCGGCGCACGAGCGATGGGACACAGCATCTCCGAGGTAACAATGAAGTAGGGATTTCCCATACGAACATTTCACAGGAGTACCGTGAATATCAGCAGTCAGGTAAAACATCAAATCTCTGACATCGCTGCGACTGGAAAAAGGTCCTGCAAGAACGGGACCAACAACGACTGAAGAGAATCGTTCAACGTGACACAAGTGCAACCCTTCCGCAAATTAGTGCAGATTTCAACGCTGGGCCATCAACAAGTGTCAGCGTGCGAACCATTCAACGAATCATCATCGATATGGTTTCGGAGCCAAAGCCCCACTCGTGTCCTCTTGATGACTGAACGACACAAAGCTTTACGCTGGGACGTGTGCAGTTCTAGTGACATGGGACCCCCCATACGTCTAGATACGACTATGACAGGTGATACGTACGTAAGCATCCTGTCTGGTCACCTGCATCCATTTATGTTCATTATGCACTCCAACGGACTTTGTGAATTCAAGCAGAACAATGCGACATCCCACAGGCCCAGCATTGCTACAAAGTGGCTCCAGGAGTAGTCTTCTGAGTTTAATAGTTCCATTGGCTACCAAACTCCCCAGACATGAACATTATTAAGCATATCTGGGATGCCTTCCAACGTGCTGTTCAGAAGAGATCTTCACCCCGTCGTACTCTTACGGATTTATGGACAGCCCTGCAGGATTCATGGTATCAATTCCCTCCAGCACTACTTCAGACAATAATCGAGTCCATGCCACGTCGTGTTGCAGCACTTCCTCTGCTCGCGGGGGCCCTACACTATATTAGGCAGGTTTATCAGTTTCTTTGGCTCTTCAGTGTGTGCGACTGTATGTAAACATTGGATATTAGAAGAAGTCTTAAATAATTTCGGGTGAAGTAACTAAATAACTGAAGTGCTCTTAACGCATAAAAAACCTGACTTAACAACTTAACGATGTGGGCCCCTAAACATGCTCTTTGTGAAATAAAAAACTATGTTTAACTTGAGTGATCATTTCAACGAATCGTTAATATAGGATACAATGCGCTGGTTGGTTGAGGTACACGGTTCACTTCAATTAGCACCTGTGTGTCTGACGTAACAAATTCGTTTTCAGTCATTACGATAGCCGCAAAGGTATAAAATTTTAAAATAGATTAAGGGGGGAGTGGTTTAAAGTGAGAAAAGTTATAGTGGTTTATAGTGAGAAAAGTTATCGATGTAGAGGCATTGAAAAACGGAAGCACTGTGTCACAGACAGTAAGGGGTAGCACCACTGTTGAATTTAAAAAAAAAAAAACTTTTTACTGGCTTGAAAGATGCTTTGAACCTTCTGAATTATGAGGTAGAAAGTCTAATCCGTGAAAAAAATTATTCTATAGGATTCGGAGCTCCTCTTGTAGCGCTACGGATGATCCGAGACGGCCTACCTGCGCCAACCCGGTACCCCCTACAGTGTCTGGGTATAGTTAGAAGCATTTCAGAACAATATTACGTTAGCTTGTCAGCAAGCGTCAGTACGTGTACAAAAAAGACAATTCTTCCGCTTCGAATCTTGATTTTTGTGTATAGTAATGGCATTTGACAGTTTATTTGTGGTCCTATAGTATACAGCTTTGTCTTTCAAGTAAGAATGAGTAGTAACAAAGTGTACTCGGACAGAAAATGTACAAAAATAGCGTCGAAGCAGTATTTCATCAAAGCGTCCAAAGAACAGATATGCATTTGGAAGCAATTCGGAAGAAGTCAGTGTTTTTTCTAAGAAATTGAAAGGTAGTGACCAAGATTTTGATGTGTATTACGCATTGAGCTCTAGGATTGTCCTGCCAAGTCGTAAAAAGTAAAACGTGCAACGCAGATATCACGTTGCAAGAACGAAGTCTTCACGGCTTAGGCTTCACAGCAATTATTGCTAGTCCAAAACACCCAGAACTTTTTGTACCAAGTAGTAAGTTTATACGGAACGCATGTGGAATCAATCGTCGAATCGTCCCAGCAATGCGCCTGCTTGGAGCAGGGCTAAAAAGGAATTGTACGGTTTTGTGCGTTCATAGAATTAGGTATTTCAATCGTTCCATAATTATCTAATGAATATGATTTCGATCGCTACGGAAACAGTACGCCACGCCGACCATGGGATAGCAGATTAATGGCAAGAATTTTCTAAAAGCAAAATTTTTCCGTTTGTCCATGTCTACAGGGAGTTTGGAATTTCGCATTGCAAAGTTCTAGAACTTATTAGGGGAGTGAGTACATAATATTTCGAATAGGACTCATGTCCGGAAACGTACCGTTTCTGTGCTACAGCCGTTTGAAAACATGTTTGCTTGGTAGGTATACAACAGGGTACTCATGGTTGGGGGAGGGGGTGTGCTTACGTCGGACCGGCTGACGTCATTTGACGTCTATCCCACCTCTCGGACCTGGTTCGAGCCTCATTCACGTGTCTGTGAGCGTTAGAGCAACATGGTTGAGGACACAAGCAGAAAACACCGACATGGTGCTCTTGAAAAGCGAAGCTCGTTCTCCATAACATCCGTCGCCATAGCATACCCTTTTCGCCACAGTTACGCAACGGCCTCGAGAGAAGGTACCTTCACGGTCACTGTGACTGTGGTGCTCGATGGAGACGCGGCACTACCGAACTGGAACCGGACGTACTACATTGGATTGAAGAGAACCTGTCACGGCGTACACCAACACTTTCTTTGACTATTAATGAATGGAACTGTATCACTAGTGATGAACTGGGTCACACTTAATGAAATACTTCTAAAAGCGGTCGCGTTAATAACATGTTTGTAGATGGTTGCACCACGGGAACGGTACGTTTCCGGACATGGGTTCCAATTCAAAATATTATCAACTAACTCCCTTCTAAAGGTTCTAGAAGTCTGTAAAAGGAGTTTCCGAACGTCCAGTATAACACATTTTAACACTTCAAACGCGTTTTTCTCAGAATGTGATCTTCAGAACGGCATGCATCATAACTCCTAAAATGTTCAATTTCTTTCATTTGGAAATTTAAACACAACTTTGAAATAATATTTCGAAGTGATTAGTGTAGGGGATTTTCGATTAGTTAATTAAAACAATATTTATTAACAAATCATTTTCCTTTTGTTGTGGAAAATGAACGACTTTATTCAAACACCCGCCAATCACATAAAAATCAATATTTCTAAAATCACCTACGTGGTTCACTAGCTGTACTCACGTAAATTACACGTTTTTTTCTTTTTTCTCAGATTCAAATTGGCACCAGCTATAGTGCCTCAAATTCAACATGCTGCAATATCGCCATTTTGTAATATTTTCCGACATTTTTTAAAAATATACTTAAATATATGCTCAATAACTGCCGCAAGGTATTATTTTTCTACCACATTTCCTTCTGCCGCAAAGTATTATTTTTCTACCACATTTCCTTCTGCCTTAAAAAAGTCCAGGAAATGCTCATTTTCTAGACCGTTACAGTGCTGTTACCCCTTAACTTTACAAAGAAAAATAGAGACTCAGCCGAGGCCTCCAGAAGACTCAGGCCATGCGTTTCATCAGTCTGGGGGACTAAATAAAGGGCCAATGATAGAAACTTCACGAATTATAAGATTATTAGACCCTGACAGGGTCGACAGACACGAATTACTCCCTCTCTTACACAGAGTAGCGGCCCTGGTCGTTCCCAAATAATATATTACTGATTAAAATTTAGAAACGTCTAAGGAATAAAATTTAAAAAGCGACAAGATGCGAAAAGAACATGTCACGTTAGTTTTCTGTGAGAGTGTTCCCTACATGGCGCGCAATACTCGCTGTAAACGCAGTCAGAAGCTTATACCCTGATCGCAGCACTTTCCGTTTACAGCTTAATGTGTTAAGGGGCCGTTATCGATAACCTTACCGCAGCGTGTCACTCTAATGCCAAAATGCGTCAACGATAAAGCTGCCACAAGCTTAGAGATGGAGAAATTTATCAAGCCGCACTTTGTGAACAATTGCTAGATATTACAGGTATTGAAAGAAGAGGGGATGAAATAGACTGCTTCCAAAGTTCCCGGTCAAAATGAAACAAACCGTGCAATTAAATGAGGGTGCTAAAATCCTTATTTATTTAAAGCAGTTTATGATACACAGCTTGCATACACAAATATAAACACACTGGACAGAAAACTAGTCACCCTAAAGGGACATCATGCTAATAAGAGTAACACCATCTCAGACCACGATAATGGCCTGAATTTATCGAAGAAAATAGTCCACAGGTATTTTCGGGTATGCCATATCCAACCGGAGCTACTCACTGATAATTCGATTCCATAAAGCTACAAAATTGCAGGGATGTTGATTGCTACTTTTCGCATTTTTTTCCAAATCGAGACATTTACTGTGCAATTAAGATCGGGTGATTTATGGGGCCAGTCGAGGTGTGATACTGTATCTGAGTGGTTGTCAAACCATTTACGCTTGCGTTTACCCCTGCGAACACGATTGTTGTCATCTTGGAAGATGGGAGTACAGCACACTCATTCTGAAGGCGGGGCAACACGGGGCATCGGGGGAATGTAAGTAAATATCCTGGTTCATGTCAAACGCAGTTTTAATGAGTTGAACCAGATCATGGTACGAGAAACCCACTCAAAGCTTACCAGAATCACCACTCGTCCGAATTACCCTTCACACAATGCGGGTTGAGAGCTTCGTTACGTTGTCGGTGCACTCGACACCCTGCGTAGTACGAAAAGAGGCAAAATGACGACTCGTCAGACTGCACTACGCACCTCCAGTCACTTGCTACACGGTTTCTGTATAGTTTGGCCTACTGAAGAAGTGCCGTTTGATGTGACACACTGTGCACTACGGCCCTTTACGACCTATCCGATTCCGAAATGTCCATTGCACGCAATTATCTTCACAATGTTCGCTCAGAAACTGGTCGACATGGACCTGCATTCATTGACAGCAGCATTTCCTATTGGGGTGGAAACCGATTGTATGAGGGGTTACCCAAGAAAACCGGAATTGTTTTTAAAATTAAAAAATTATATACTTTCAAATTGTTTACAAAACAATCTTATCCCCTTCACAACACTCTCCATTACAACTAGTACATTCGTCCCACCAGTGCTTCCTTTGTTCCAAACGTATTTTGCAGTCATTTTCAGCAATGGCTGACAGGTCCTCCGTCGTTTGTTTCTTGACTTATTCACTGTTGTCAAATCGGTGTCCTTTCATGTCCCTTTTCATGCGTGGGAACAAGAAAAAGTCGCACGGAGCCACGTCAGGCGAGTAAGGTGTGTGGGGCAGCGAAACCACGCTATTTTTAGCCAGAAACTGACCAACTGAGATGGCTGTGCGTCCACCTATTTCAACTTCCAAGTAAAAGGTTTGACTGACGGTCTGATATGGGGGAACAAACCGGGAATGAGCTACGCCCTTGGCATAAAAAAGCAAATCTGCAATGTTTTGATGTTTGATTTGACGTGACAACATTTTTTGGGACGGGGTTACGATGACGTCTTCCATTGGCTTGACTGGTAATTTGCTTCTGGGTTGTAACCATAGCACCACGACTCGTCGCCAGTAATTACCTTTGACAGAAAATCTGGATCAGTTTCAAGCTGTTGTTTCAAAGCACGACATGTTTCAACTCGACGTTCCTTTTGATCGTCAGTCAGAACCCCAGGAACAGGTACAAACTTGGCATCAACCTTTTTCATGCCCAAATCTTCCATCAAAATTCGCTGAACTGAGCTCAAAGATAACCCACTAATGTCTGAAAAAAATGTTCAGATGTGTGTGAACTCCTAAGGGACCAAACTGCTGACGTCATCGGTCCCGAGACTTACACACTCATGCCCGAGGGAGGACTCGAACCTCCAGCGGGAGGGGCCGCGCAATCACTTCGCAAGGCGCCTTAACCGCGTGGCCATTCCGCGCGGATAGTGTCTGACAGTTGATCAATTATCTGTCGACGGTCTGTGAGCACAAGCTCTCGAACTTTTTTAATATTTTCAATGATTCCAGCAGTTAATTGACATCAAGAAGGAGGTATGTCATCAATCGACATGTCACTGTTTTAATATCGAGCAGACCACTCGCACTATTGAGTTTTTCCAGTAGCGTCATCTTGGCAAGCTGTTTTCAACATTAAAACCGTTTCAGCAGCATTTTTGCCGAGTAAAAAACTAAATTTCACAGGTGCACGTTGTTCACTTAAACTTGCCGTCATAAAAAATAAAAAGGAACAAAACAGCGGAACCAAAAATAGTCACTGCAGATGAACATAATAAATCAGATCGACAACACTTGCAGCACTGAACTGGCAACGGGTTGCGCTATACACGCCCAGCGGCAGAAATGCGTACTACATAAACTCTCCCCACGGCAACGTTATTCCGCTTCTTTTTGGTTACTCCCTCGAACTGAAAATGTGCGACACTCGTCTTTAGACCTTGTCTGTTACAGTCTTTTTCGCCATGCTGTGGATGCGTGTTCCTTCCATACACCAAGGAATGGAGCCACTTCATTCACGTCACGACCGAACAGGATAGTTCCTTTCAGCCTATGTTACTGTATTGATTCCACACACACACACACACACACACACACACACACACACACACCTTCACTACCATCACTTATATCAGTGAATGAGGGTCACATGACCGCATGGTAGGTCTGCCAGTGCTACAATATTTACGGCGTTCCAGAGCGCCCACTGTGTGTTTTTCAGGAGGTGACTAGTATTTTCTGCGATGAGCTCATTATCGTCAGTGGAGCCAACCCTGGCATTAAAGGCTGCTTACTTCATTTAACTGCATAAATTTGTGCAGAGAGTATAAAGGCGTACAAAGTCGTGGTTTTGGTAACGGTTTGATACCAGCTTGCACCGAGCAGGTAGTTTGTCAGTATCTTCTGCAGGCGCTAGCCTCTGGGGGCGTTATATAGCAAATCGGCTGGATGTTCTCATGTAGTGATTACACAGTGGTTTTAAAAGGCATCCTGCACTTCAGTTTGAACCAGCAACGATTTTTTTACTCGCTTGCTTAGTGGCTACGTGTCAAATAGGATACGTGACTTCTCGAGAAGAGCAGAAGCACAGGAGAGAAGTCAGTGGAGCGGTCAGCATAAGTGACAACACTGTTGCAGAACCTCGACAGATGTAGGTGGAACATCACGTTATCCCAGGCAGATGTCTTGGCACCACTGCTGCTCATGCTATACATCAATGACCCGGTTGGCAATTTTAACAACATCCTCTCATTTTTTGTAGGTGTTGCCGCACAAATACTCAGTTATTTTTTGATACGAGTAATATTTCAACTTCTGCAGCGGAGATTAATAATTTGCTTTAAATATTCGTAAATATAAAACTGTACACTTCTCAAAACACAAAACGTAGTATCCTACGGCTACAACATCGATGAGCCAGAACTAGAATCGGTCAACGTATACAAAATTCGTGTGTGTAACAACTTTTAGGGGTATGAAATGAAATGATGACATAGGCTCAATCGCAAGTAAATCAGGTGGTAAATTTCAGTTAATTGGTACGGGAAAAGCAAAAATGCAATGAATCTACAAACGATATTTTTTTTACTAAGACTTGTGCGATCCCCCTTACAACATTGTTCAAGTACGTGGGACACATACCAAATACGACTAACAGGGCTTACTGAACTTATACAAAGATGGATAGTACAAGTGGTTACATGTTTCTTTCATTCACGGGAAAGCGTCACGTAAATGTCGAAAAATCTGAACTGGCAGACATTTGAAGGTAGACGCCAGTTCTCACGATAAAGCCTACTCACAAATTTTCAAAAACTAGTTGTAATTGACGAATCAAGGAAAATGTTTTACCCTGTCCATATCGCTTCCGCAGGGACTGCGAACATAAAATTAAACTAATTACAGCGCAACAGAGACATTTCAGAAATAATTCTTTCCGAATGCAATGGGAAGCCCTTCACAGTGGCTTGCAGTGTGTAGGTGTTGATATATAACGGTTGGACGTCTCAAGAGCCTTATCTTTGGCTGTGTATAAGGTACGGCCATTACATGAGGTGCTGTGCTCAAGGAGCAAGGCTTAGGATGATTACGAGAATTTGGGAGTAACATTCTGTCGAGGCAGAGGACATTGGAGTACAAGCTCGAATGGGGGACGGTGGGACAGGAAATCTGCCGTGGCCTTTTCAAGTGAACAGTCCCAGCAATTGCCTTAAACAAAACATATTTCTTGAAGGCCAGATGGCAATTTAACCCACTTGCAAAACTATTACGTAGAATATTCTTATTTGAAATATTTTTAACCTATTATATAATGTTGTAGAAGAAAAAAATGTTATTTCTGTAAATTCGAAAGTATGTTTTTCGTATCTGAAATGCATTGGGTAAAGCTATTTCCATAACCGTTGCCTTTTTTGTAAGTAATTATGCAAAGAAAAGACGCCATACTTCTCATTTCATGATTGATTTTGTGAAAGTGTTTTCTGTTGTTCGTTTGATGTTCGTATTTCGGCATTGTTGAGCGCGTTCAAATTCTGTTACTATTATTTCCTGCATAAGTTTCTAAATTATTTAAGACAGTGAAATCCCGTAAGCCGCTGTTTGTGACAAGGTGGGTTTTACCTGCACAGGGCGGTGGCTGTGCGGTTCTAGGCGCTGCAGTCCGGAACCGCGGGACTTCTAAGGTCGCAGGTTCGAATCCTGCCTCGGGCATGGATGTGTGTGATATCCTTAGGTTAGTTACGTTTAAGCAGTTCTAAGTTCTAGGGGACTGATGACCTAAGATGTTAAAGTCCCATAGTGCTCAGAGCCATTTGAACCATTTGAACCATTTACCCGCACAGGTGAATGTTACTGTGAGGTAACGCAATTTCGATTGCAACAGAGAGAGCTCAACATTTAAACATTGCGCAATGATAATTTTAATCTTTTTTAAAAATTATTACATTTGATTTTATTTAGCACTTTACAATCAGAGTTAACATTTTTCTTTGTTATTTCATAAGGTCTTTGTTGGTTTCGTAGTTGAACTATGTCGTCAGCATACATTTGTTCAGATAAGTTACGTAATAAGACCTGTTCTTGAAAGAATCTGGTTAACGAACAGAATTTGTTCAATTGAACTGGTCACCAAATTTAGAAACAACTCTCCTGTTTCGCTGCGTGTTATACGAAAATTCGTGGTACTTTTCGTTGTCTTTGTGGCATGTGATTTGCACTACTTTATAACGGGGATTCAAACTTAACGAAGGGGAACCGTGGAGTCAGTTTGTTTGCATCGCCATCCTCCACAACAAGCATGGAAATACTTGTATTGTAAGCAAAAACCGCCTTTTCCTGCTGCACTGTGATTTATTTCTCCCAGACGCGTTTCGTTTTCCTTTTCTTTTTACTCTAAGGCATCTTCATTGTCATCTAAAACAATACAGTTTTGTCTTGGTATGTGTTATTTTTAAATTATCAAAGAGTTCACGTCGCGTTTTTATGTAAATAAATAATTACTTAGTTTGTAGGCATCTGCATTTCCTCCCATCTGGTCATTTCCGACACATGTTTTATATTCTGAACTTTCTCTTTCACGCTATTCTGAAATTTCTCTTTCACGCTGTTCACCATGTATACCCTTTTTTGTGGTGCACTATTACTCTTTCGCCACTAGATACAGATATTTGTTCGAAAACTATGCTTTTAAAGGGGTAAATATTGTGAGTTCACTATGTGTTTCCTCATGTTTCGTTTGTTTACATGTATGTATGTTGCGAACCTAACGAAGCATATGTTGAAAAGTAACGTCTATTCATGCTGTTTGTATCTGTGTGTGTGTGTGTGTGTGTGTGTGTGTGAGAGAGAGAGAGAGAGAGAGAGAGAGAGAGAGAGAGAGATTTGGCGGGGAGGGAGAGGAGCTGAAGAGAGGCCGTGTGTGTGTGTGTGTGTGTGTGTGTGTTGTTCATCCGAACTTAAGCTGAACAAGTCACATATTCAGAAGAGTGTTCAGTTGTACAACTACCCACAGCGTAACTGTTGCTCTGAATATTCAACGTGTATGTCGATGGAAACGTCGCACGTTACGAAAAACACTTGCCAATTAACTCTGTCGTAGCCAGCTGCCGTTACGCTAGCTGCGTCGTTTTCTCGCGGGTCAGGTAAGTCGTAGTTTTCACTTGCATTGCCTCGGAGTTAACATATTCGTGCGACCTCGCATCTGTGCCTCATCATTCAGTACAGCGCCTCTTATGCATGGCGCGACACACGACCAATGGCCTCAACATGCATAATATTCTCACGGGGGAGACGCTACGTCTCCGCTGACACGTTTACGTAGCGCTAGCTGTCACGTTGCACAAAGACAAAGTGCGGAATTATGCAGAATGCGGAACAAATTGAAAAGATGTGGTGATCAGTCGAGGTAGGATGTCACATGCAGGAGGCTATGAATTTCGATAACGTTTCGTCTGTCTTATATGAGTGTTAACTCTCAAGAATAATTGGGCAGGTGTCAGTAGTAACATCCATCCTTGAAAATCACCCAAAGTACCTTTTTACGTACTTCACGAAATAATACGCCTTTTATTTTGTTTAGTGTGATTCACTGATTGACTTACTCCTATTCTTCTATGACTTTTATATGAAAATTAGCTTTCTCCACGAAAACGTTAAAAAAGGAGCCCATAAAACCAATAGGCCGTTTTGCGTCCAGAATATCTCCCTGAACACAGCGGTTGAATCTAGTAATTAAAATTTTTAAAAAAATGAGGATACTGTGAAAAGAAATATTCCTCAGTTGCTCATAATGATTAGAATGAGTGTGTATACTAATAAGAAGAAAGAATTTGGCAACTTTCACACGACAGATTAACTACGAGAACAGGATAAGAGCTATACTATCTGATCAAAAGTATACGGACACCCCTTTGTAATGTGGAATTGACCACTAGATGTCACAAGTATAAAAGGAGGCGGAAGTGTTGTGTTGTCAGCAGAGAAGCAGTAATAGCACAACGAGTGGGGAAACACAGCTCAATGATTTCAAAAGTGGACTATTCACTGGATGTCACCTCAGTAACCCTTCTAAATCTGCTCAAGTCGACTGTTAGTCATGAATTTGTGAAGTACGAACGCGAAGGAACAGTCACAGCTAAACCAAGATCAGGAAGGCCTCATGTACTGACGGACAGACACCGTCGATCATTGCGAAGGGTGGTTGTAAAAACTCGCATGAGTCACCGCAAAGAATCACCTGTGAGTTCCAACTTGCTACCAGCAGGTCGATGACTGTGCGCAGGCAATTAAAAAGAATGGGATATAATGGTCGAGCAGCTCTTTATAACCTGCACATTTCTGTAGTCGATGCTAAGCGACACTTCAGGTGGTGGAAAGAGGCCACTGCACAGTGAGTGACTGCAGACGAGTATTTGGACTGATGTATCACACTATACCTGTGGCAATCCGATCGAAGGGTTTGGGTTTGCCGAACATCTGGAGAAAGACAGTTGCCATTCTGTTCAAATGGCTCTGAGCACTATGGGACTCAACTGCTGAGGTCATTAGTCCCCTAGAACTTAGAACTAGTTAAACCTAACTAACCTAAGGACATCACAAACATCCATGCTCGAGGCAGGATTCGAACCTGCGACCGTAGCGGTGTTGCGGTTTCAGACTGCGGCGCCATTCTGTGTAGTGCCAACAGTGAATTGCAGCGAAAGTAATGTTAAGGTACTGCAGGAGGGTGGGGGTTTCATGGTTGGGGTGAGGTCCGCTTCTTGCGCTTAAGAAAGCTCTGAATGAGGAAGGATATTATCACAATTTATGGCATTCTGTGCTGCGTACTGCACAGGAACAGGGCATGATAATCGTTGTATATTCATGACAATGCACCCTGTCATAAAGCATCATCTGTGAGGCAATAATTTTTTGGACAATAGCAGCCCTGAAGTGGTCTGGCTTGTCCCGAGTCCCGACCAGAACCGAATGGGACAGTGTTGGGATGAGGTACAACATCGCCTCCATTCCAGATCTCAGTGTCCAACAGCACTACGTTCTCTGGCTTCGGCTCTTGTGGAAGAGTGGACTGCTGTTCCCCCACAGACATTCAGATACATCACTGAAAGTGTCCCCAGCAGAGTTCAGGCGAAGAGTGTGCGCTACGCATCCCATATTACTGTCCATTAACAAGTTAACAGATACTTCTGATCGTATAGTGTACATATAGGTTCCTTGACGATGTTATTGTGGATGAGCCGTCTGTTTGCATCTGTAAATCTGGTTAATGTTTGGCACAGCCATGATCCGAAGTGTCAGTTCTCCCTCGCATATAAGAAGTCAGACACATGAAGACAAACATAGTTACTGTGCGACACATAGACAAATGTAGCTGGTGAACTGGCTGATATCGCCACTATCGGCAAAAAAAAAAAAAAAAAAAAAAAAAAAAAAAAAAACAAACAGAAATTGTGTAGGCTAGCTTTTTACTCCTGCGCAGTGGTGTGGAAATGTGTCGAACGCATCCGGATATCCGGATGTTAAGGACATCAGCATCATATTGTGCGCCATAATCTTCTGTCTCCTTGAGCTCATGGACAATCAAAACGTGCTGACTATGACAAGAACGCTGATTCGTGGAATCCGCGGCAGCTATGTAGTCACATAATTATGTCTACCTGTCCGACGATACTTTCAGAAAACGGGAATAACCTGCGCCTTTTCCCAATAGCTTGGAACGTATTATTACTTCACAGGTTTAGGATGAATAGCTATTAGAAGGAGAGAAAGTTCTTTCGCATATATGCAGGGTGATCTTGCTAAATGTGTACAAACTGCAAAGAAACCTAAGAAGAGGAGAAAGAAAGGTCATACGGACATATAGCCGAAAACGAATCCCAAGGAAGGTACACCCAATTGAACGTTGGCATAAAACATGTTTGGTGGTGACCCCCGTATCAGCAGCAGGCAGGCGGCCAGCCAGCATGGCGTAAGCCAGAGAACTGTATAGGGCATTCTCCAGGATAATTGCCACTATCCACGTCACTTACAACCTTTCTTTCTTTCAGTCTCTCTCTCTCTCTCTCTCTCTCTCTCTCTCTCTCTCTCTCTCTGCGCGGGATTAGCCGAGCGGTCTGAGGCGCTGCAGTCATGGACTGTGCGGCTGGTCCCGGCGGAGGTTCGATTCCTCCCTCGGGCATGGGTGTGTGTGTTTGTCCTTGGGATAATTTAGGTTAAGTAGTGTGTAAGCGTAGGGACTGATGACCTTAGCAGTTAAGTCCCATAACGTTTCACACAGATTTTCTCTCTCTCTCTCTCTCTCTCTCTCTGCCCCAGTACTCATCTCACACACGCAAACCCACATAAACCACACACCACTAACACCAAATACAATTCAAACTCGCGCGCCTCACCCAGCAGAACACGCTACGAAACAAATGAACGACACACAGCCACAACAACACGTAATGGCAGCGAAAACTCCGCCTATGTTTTGAGTAATCGAAAAACCGCATTGCCACGCGAACACAGGCAAAGAAGTAAGCCTGTTTACTTTACCAACAATACAGGAAAACGTACCACAACTTCAAAACTGTAAGTTACAGAAAGAAAACCTCATACAGTCTTATTTCCGTTCGTAAATGCATAACAAACAAAATAAATTACGTTTTGCTGTTTGCAGATGACACGTTGCATATTGTGTAGCAGAACAGCTACCAAAACAAGAGGACAATAATATCATGTAAGGTATGTTACTTATGATTACACCCACTTTTCGCCAATTAAGTTATAAATGCAACTTTTACGTAATGTTGTAAACGACGCAAATGTCAATATGTTAACAACAAATATACAGTTAAAAATAAAATTGAACCCACTGACGATAGCACAAAAGTGCTGGAACATGTATGGGTGAAACAAAAAGAAAAAAAGGTGTCTTGCATAAGGCGGAACTTCTCATCTCACGTTCACGCATTGTTACCCAAGGAATTGCCTCCGCGGCGACAGTATTGTTGCTGGTTCGTCGCACGGATCACACGGCCATGGGATTTCTGTCACCCATCCTATTCACAGGCGCGGCTAACATTACAAGGGGCGGTATCTCCATCCTTCACAACTTTCACCTGTGAGCTACAGAGAATCTGCGTGATGTGGTAGCCTACCGTCAGCTCCTTATGCTCTTAGTGATCGTTCCCTGTAGGTTTGTCAAATGGTTCTAAGCACTATGGGACCTAACATCTGTATCAGTCCCCTAGACTTAGAACTACTTAAACCTAACTAACCTAAGGGCATCACACACATCCATGCCCGAGGCAGGATTCGAACCTGCGACCGTAGCAGCAGCGCGGTTCCGGAGTGAAGGGCCTAGAACTGCTCGACCACAGCGGCCGCCTGCAGGTTTGTCCACATTTAGCAAAATCACACTGTACACGAAATCGTGCTGGTCCGTATGCCTCTCCTGTACTCAGTAAAAAAAATGGTTCAAATGGCTCTGAGCACTATGGGACTAACTTCTGAGGTCATCAGTCCCCTGGAACTTAGAACTACTTAAACCTAACTAACCTAAGGACATCACACACATCCATGCCCCAGGCAGGATTTGAACCTGCGACTGAAGCGCCTAGAACCGCTCGGCCACTCCGGCCGGCCCTGTACTCAGTAATTTTAGTATATTTTACATTCCGTGATCGCTCATATAAATATCTTTCATTTCGCCGTTCGTTCGATGACTGAAAGAAGAAACGCGTTCTACATTCTTCCGCAGTGAGTTTCCAAAGATAGGAGCACATACCCTTCCATTAGTGGTATCGAAAGGCGTCATAAGCACATGATGTACTAGCTGTCTACAGTAAGCAAGGCATGCCCTCACCAGTCTCATCTCAGAATATGGTTTTCTGATTTTTGAAAAAGTTTTTATCTCGTTTCAGGCGATCTGACAAATATAATTTTTACATGAGACAACACTTAAGATTTTGTTAGTAATTTTTGTTTCCCTGTTGGTAGTTTTTTCAAATCAAATTATTCACGTCAGAAACAGATTCATTTGTTGCAGAAAGAAAACAGGTAAGTTTATTTACAGAGTGCAAATTACATGGAGTCCAATTTTCATCTTCTGAAGATGAAGAGGGTGATACTGATGTTTGAAACATCGAATCGCGAAGAACTCCTTGACCAATAAACACGAAGCATGATGCTTTGAAGAATATACAAGCTTACATGGGTATCCATGTACCATCTATGACAGCTTGTGTTTTCTAGTGAATGCACTGTGCCTCCGCTTACCTTAGTTTAAAAATATATCCTTCGTTCCCGTGGCTACACGCATTTATATCGCGTCAATTATGATTGACAGCAACTTGCTTCAAGTTAGCGTGTAAAATTATTGACCACTGAAGATCACAGACACAATGCCGAGCATACAACATTCGACTTTCTCGAATTAAACTGTTGTAATTGATTAACATAAGTAAATCTGGTTGCCTACTAGTTTATATGAGGCTACCGACGAAGCATGAGACTCTGGTAAACCACACCAGCACGCGAATGTGGAAGATAACACCTTAAAATCGAGGCTACTGATCTCAGCTTTCAATGGGGCCTTTGTTACCACGTAGATCGTTTACGAGAAAGGAAGGGATCAAAAGAAGTTTACGCCGTATCGATGTTAGCGGGAGGATAAATTTCACGACTGGCGGTCGACGAGACACGAAACTGTGGACCTTGCATGTACGACGTTCAATTTACATGCGCTTCAGTTAACCGCTGGCGATCATTATGCAAGCGTTTGACTTCCTGCGGCTATCGAAAGTCAAGCTACGAACGCTGCCGCATACACCGAAGCGTCGAGCGAGGGGCAACAATATAACTCAAATGGTGAAGATGTGAAGACATGCATACTATCACAGTTTGGCAACAGTCAAGGAAAGCAACTCAAACCGTAACGAGGAGGAAGCAGAACTGGTGCCAGACATGTTAGTTCCAATTTCAAGGATATTCATATTGTGTGTAAATTCTACTGTACTACGAGTATTTCCTATGCATTGTAGCTAGGACTGTTGATATTTATAGAAATATCGGGAGCCCGAGATATCGATATTTAGAAAGACGTATAAATCTGCTATCAATACATCGACAAAAAGATTCGATGTATCGACGATGTCCACGTACCTGCCTATAAAAATATCGGCTGCACGTTGTAAATACACTGACGGTTTCAGAGCTGTATATAAGTTTTGACTGATAATTAGATATTCTGTACATCAACAAGCTAGCAGCCTGCCTATCCCCATTGGGCAAAAATTGAAATGAAAACGACACCCTTTCACGCTTGGCGACAACTTTGTTAACAATGGTAGCTGTATGTAACTGGCACAATAAAAGGTGTCCGATCGGTCCATAGTTCGGTTTTCGGTAGAGGTGGGGGTCAACATGGAAGGTCTAACATCTCTTCTGCTCTGCACGACCGGCTTTTTGTGCTATTAGCATAGGAATGTGTTCCTGGTGGTATGTGAGCAAATGGGTAACGCTGAGCGGGGAAAGGGGGAAGAGGAGATGGATATCGCTCTCCTGTTTGGTACAAATTTGGGGATTGATTGTAAACTAACTTTCTTATGAGCTGGAGAACAGAAAATTGACACATAGCTTAGAACTCTACGTCAATGCGATATTATCTTGATTTTTTTGTCTAGTGTGTGTCAAAGGGAACTTTGTTGATCATAGTCATTTCCTGATGAGCTGTAGACTTGAAACTGAAAAAAGCTCAGAATTGGATGACAATGCCATAGTAACTTGCTTTCTTGTTTGGTCTGTGACGGAAGGTACTTTGTGTACCACTGGCATTTCATCCTTTTCCTGTTTCAGTTGCGAATGGTTCATAGAAAGAACGATTCCTGGAAAGCCTCCACATGAGCTCGACTCGCTCTAGCTTTCTTACTCAAATTTATCCTTGTTATAAGGATGTTATTTGAGGTCTGCGACTATACTGTAAGATTATGAAATACACTGACAAAAAAAAATAGCAACACCAAGACGGAGTCGTAGGAAATGCACGAAAGTTGATAGGCGTGTTTCAACATCCGAAAGATGATGTCCATTCATATTTCGCGCCAGTCGCATAAGAGTGGGGGTGGGGCTAGTACATGCAAATCAGGTTTGCTTTAAATGCACGCTGTGACGGTAATGGACGTTAGTTACCTTTGAGATTAGACGTTGTGAGTTGAGGTTAGTCACGAATGCCCTTAAGGCTAATACATATCATTATCAGCATCTCACTGAGATTGAACGTGGTCGTGTAATACGGCTACGAGAAGCTGGGTGTTCCTTCTGCAATACTACAAAAAAGCTTGGCAGGAATGTAGCCACTGTACATGATTGTTGGCAGTGGTGATAACGAGAAAGTACGGTCGAAAAAAGACCTGTCTGCGGACAACCACCAGGCACTGTCGTATTCGACGTATAGCTCTTGCGGATCGTACTGCATCTGCAGCAGCAATCCGAGCAGCAGCTGGCACGAAAGTCACACAACGAACTGTTACGAAGGACATCTCCGAGCGAGACGCGCTGTAGCGTGCGTTCCACTGACCCTGCCATTCCGAAAACAGTAGTATACAATGAAGATGAAGCATTTGTATCTGGAAGTATTTGAGAAGGGGAAAAAACTGGTGGTTTTTTTTTAGATTTATGAGCAGCATACAAACGATAAACCACAAAATCCTCCTGGCAAATATTTTCAAAATGACGGGAAACTACCATCTTACTGAAGTGGTGAGATCACTGATCTCCAACAGAAGATACTATGTGGAATTTCAAAGAAGTCTCTAGAGGAACCAGAAGAATGTTTTGTCTCCTCTACTTTCCAATCTGTATACAAATGACCAACCAGTTGGACCAACGGCAAGAAGTTTTATCTATGCTGATGATGTAGCCATTGCCTGCCAATCCAGATCACTTAAATAGATTGAGAGAAACGTAACAGATGCCTAGGAAGTTCTAACTGAATATTACAACGGTAATCAGCTTCGTGTGAATCCAACAAAGACACAGACTTGTTTATTTCATGTGAATAATAAGGAAGCAAACAGGGAATTACAATTGGAATGGAACTAAGTTAAACACTGTTTATCTTGGAGTCACGTTAGATCGAAAATTGTCTTACAAGAAACATGTAGAGAAAACTAGAGCGAAAGTCAACACACGGAACGGTATAATCCACCAACTCACAGTGGGGAGCAAATCCTGAAATTCCAAATTAGCACAGCACGGGTTCCGGCGCTGGCAATTTTATGATCACAGCGACCACAAACGGAAACTATTCGTCATCCAAAGAATGCTGCTCTGGTGGTGACTTCAGTATTCGGATGAAAAAGGTAACACAGAAAAGGTGAACGCGTATTTCGGCATGCGGCTACCGGCAGTGTGCGCACGGGTGGCGTGGAGACAGCAGACAGTAGGAACGACAACCTTTGCGCTTGCGCTGAATGCCTTGCTTCATCCGCTAACAGGTGGCGTCGCTGTCCTTCCCGCTACCGATCGGAAAATTTTCGCTACTGGCCACCGCATTTGGCGCTTTCGTGCCTGCACGTTTCCCACTTAGACTGGCATAAATAAGCGGCTTTATTCATACCAAAGCAGTATTTTTGTCCCATCTGAAGACGTCAGTCAGATGCACCGATGTTATATTGTGGGGATATCACGAAGACATCCCGCGTTTCGCCCGAGAACCGTTTCCACAACTAGCCCGTCGGATAAGCCTCAAGCCAGAAAAGTGGTTGTGATTTTGGATGGAGTTTGGTGTCTTCAGCTGTTCCGGGCGCAGACGACGGGGACCTGGAGGGCAGAGGTGGGCCCTCCAGCATTCCTGTCGGGCAGTTAACGCCCGAATTTGGCCGAGGAATGCGCCGCGCCAGTCGGCGGCACAATGCGGCCGCCACCCACCCGACCCCACCCTTCCACTTCCACCTGCAGCCCGGCTCGGCTCGGCGACGCTGACAGCGTTACGACTGTCCGCAGAAAGCACGCTAATCTTCCCGTCACCTCAGCACGCTTTACGACCGGCTCGGCGGGTTGTGTATCACTCAAACAAAACCGCCCGATTGTATCTAGAGACTGCGGCCGCGCCTCAAACTTGCCGTCACCCCTCCAGCAGCATCATTACTTGTATTTATGTAACTAGCCAAATGTTGGCACTTGCCCTGCAGGGGCAGCTTAACGCGCAGCATGATAGCTTTAGGGATTGGGAAGGGTGTCAGATCCGAATCGCATCCGGGTGGCGTATTAACTACGTTAGCGCTGGTCAACCTGAGGGTGGACTTATGTCGTTTTCCACGCCAGTAAGGCGAACGCCATATTGGTTTCCAATCTCCGCCTCAGAAAATACACTGGCGGAAAAAACAGCAACATAACTAATGTAGAATAATGAAGCTTCGGGAACATATTTGTCTTGGTAATATATTTCAGTAGTTAACATTGCACGCCCCCCTCCCTCCCCGCCCATGAACCATGGACCTTGCCGTTGGTGGGGAGGCTTGCGTGCCTCAGCGATACAGATGGCCGTACCGTAGGTGCAACCACAACGGAGGGGTATCTGTTGAGTGGCCAGACAAACATGTGGTTCCTGAAGAGGGGCAGCAGCCTTTTCAGTAGTTGTAGGGGCAACAGTCTGGATGATTGACTGATCTGGCCTTGTAACACTAACCAAAAAAGCCTTGCTGTGCTGGTACTGCGAGCGGCTGAAAGCAAGGGGAAACTACAGCAGTAATTTTTCCCGAGGGCATGTAGCTTTACTGTATGATTAAATGATGATGGCATCCTCTCGGGTAAAATATTCCGGAGGTAAAATAGTCCCCCATTCGGATCTCCGGGCGGTGACTACTCAGGAGGACGTCGTTATCAGAAGAAAGAAAACTGGCGTTCGACGGATCGCAGCGTGGGATGTCAGATCACTTAATCGGGCAGGTAGGTTAGAAAATTTAAAAAGGGAAATGGATATGTTAAAGTTAGATATAGTGGGAATTAGTGAAGTTCGGTGGCAGGAGGAACAAGACTTTTGGTCAGGTGATTACAGGGTTATAAATACAAAATCAAACAGGGGTAATGCAGAAGTAGGTTTAATAATGAATAAAAGAGTAGGAGTGCGGCTAAGCTACTACAAACAGCATAGTGAACGCATTATTGTGGCCAATATGGACACGAAGCCCACGCCTACTACAGTAGTACAACTTTATATGCCAACTAGCTCTGCAGATGATGCAGAAATAGATGTAATGTATGATGAGATAAAAGAAATTATTCAGGTAGTGAAGGGAGACGAATATTTAATAGTCATGTGTGACTGGAATTCGATAGTAGGAAAAGGGAGAGAAGGAAACGTAGTAGGTGAATATGGATTGGGGGTAAGAAATGAAAGAGGAAGCCGTCTGGTAGAATTTTACATAGAGCATAACTTAATCATAGCTAACAATTGGTTCAAGAATCATAAAAGAAGGTTGTATAAATGGAAGAAGTCTGGAGATACTAGAAGGTATCAGATAGATTATATAATGGTAAGACAGAGATTTTGGGACCAGGTTTTAAATTGTAAGACATTTCCAGGGGCAGATCTGGACTCTGACCACAATCTATTGGTTATGAACTGTAGATTAAAACTGAAGAAACTGCAAAAAGGTGGGAATTTAAGGAGATGGGATCTGGATAAACTGAAAGAACCAGAGGTTGTAGAGAGTTTCAGGGAGAGCATAAGGGAACAATTGACAGGAATGGGGGAAGGAAATACAGTAGAAGAAGAATGGGTAGCTTTGAGGGACGAAGTAGTGAAGGCAGCAGGAATTGATGAAAGGAGAAAATACAAAAATGCAGTAAGTGAAGGAGGCAAAAAGGAATACAAACGTCTCAAAAATTATATCGACAGGAAGTGCAAAATGGCTAAGCAGGGATGGCTAGAGGACAAATGTAAGGATGTAGAGGCGCATATCACTAGGGGTAAGATAGATACTGCCTACAGGAAAATTAAAGAGACCTTTGGAGAAAAGAGAACCACTTGTATGAATATAAAGAGCTCAGGTGGAAACCCAGTTCTAAGCAAAGAAGGGAAAGCAGAAAGGTGGAAGGAGTACATAGAGGGCCTATACAAGGGGGTTGTACTTGAGGACTGCGTGAAGAGTTTGACAGAGCACTGTAAGACCTGAGTCGAAACAAGGCTCCGGGAGTAGACAACATTCCATTACAACTACTGATGGCCTTGGGAGAGCCAGTCATGACAAAACTCTACCATCTTTTGAGCAAGATGTATGAGGCAGGCGTAATACCCTCAGACTTCAAGAAGAATATAATAATTCCAATCCCAAAGAAAGCAGGTGTTGACAGATGTGAAAATTACCGAACTATCAGTTAAAAAATCACGGCTGCAAAATAATAACGCGAATTCTTTACAGACGAATGGAAAAACTGGTAGAAGCCGACCTCGGGGATAATCAATTTGGATTCCGTACAAATATTGGAACACGTGAGGCAATACTGACCCCACGACTTATCTTAGAAGATAGATTAAGGAAAGGCAAACCTACATCTCTAGCATTTGTAGACTTAGAGAAAGCTTTTGACAATGTTGACTGGAATATTCTCTTTCAAATTCTAAAGGTGGCAGAGGTAAAATGCAGAGAGCGAAAGGCTATTTACAATTTGTACAGAAACCAGATGGCAATTATAAGAGTCGAGGGGCATGAAAGGGAAGCAGTGGTTGGGAAGGGAGTGAGACTGGGTTGTAGTCTCTCCCCGATGTTATTCAATCTGTATACTGAGCAAGCAGTAAAGGAAACAAAGAAAAATTCTGAGTAGGTATTGAAATACATGGAGAAGAAATAAAAACTGAGGTATGCCGATGACATTGTAATTCTGTCAGAAACAGCAAAGGACTTGGAAGAGCAGTTGAACGTAAGGGACAGTGTCTTGAAAGGAGGATATAAGATGAACATCAACAAAAGCAAAACGAGGATAATGGAATGTAGTCGAATTAATTCGGGTGAAGCTGAGGGCATTAGATTAGGAAATGAGACACTTAAAGTAGTAAAGGAGTTTAGCTATTTTGGGAGCAAAATAACTGATGATGGTAGAAGTAGAAGAGGATATAAAATGTAGACTGGCAATGGCAAGGAAAGCGTTTCTGAAGTAGAGAAATTTGTTAACATCGAGTTTAGATTTAAGTGTCAGGTAGTCGTTTCTGAAAGTATTTGTATGGAGTGTACCCATGTATGGAAGTGAAACATGGAAGATAAATAGTTTAGACAAGAACAGAATAGAAGCTTTCGAAATGTGGTGCTACAAAAGAATGCTGAAGATTAGATGGGTAGATCACATAACTAATGGGGAGGTACTGAATAGAACTGGGGAGAAGAGGAGTTTGTGGCACAACTTGACAAGAAGAAGGGATCGGTTGGTAGGACATGTTCTGAGGCATCAAGGGATTACTAGTTTAGCATTGGAGGGCAGCATGGAGGGTAAAAATCGTAGAGGGAGACCAAGAGATGAATACACTAAGCAGATTCAGAAGGACGTAGGTTGCAGTAGGTACTGGGAGGTGAAGAAGCTTGCACAGGATAGAGTAGCATGGAGAGCTGCATCAGACCAGGCTGAGAACTGGAGACCACAACAACAGCCGCGCGGGTTTAGCCGAGCGGTCTAGGGCGCTGCAGTCATGGATTGTGCGGCTGGTCCCGACGGAGGTTCCAGTCCTCCCTGGGGCATGGCTGTGTGTGTTTGTCCTTAGGATAATTTACGTTATTTAGTGTGTAAGCTTAGGGACTGATGACCTTGGCAGTCAAGTCCCGTAAGATTTCACACACATTTGAACAACAACAACAACATTGCACGATCACGTTGTACATTTCCAAAAAATCTGTCTTCCATTCGCCTCCTCTAATATAGATTTTCCGTGTTCGTCCAACTACATAGCGCGTCATAGTATTAATCGTCCAACTTCATAAGGTGTCTCAGTACTATCCACAAACACTTATATGACCTCACGTGCTGCAGACACCACAAATCTTGTGATGCGATACTATTCGATTATTTCTCTTTGTTATGGAAACTGACTATCAATTATCCGTATTTAAAGAGAGCTTACATTCATCAGACCAAGCAGAAAACTGTCGGAAGTCTTCGTCCAAAGAAGATACTTCCCCGTCGACAATAGCATCGTCACCGAATAAACAGCATCGTCACCGAATAATCTACTGATGGCTCTAATCCTGTCTTAGAAATCATTTATGTATGTCGAAAACATAAGAGGTTTTATTATTCTGTCTTCGGACATGCCTGATGCTAATTTCGCTTCTGTTCAACATCCGTCGTAGTGTGTGTCGTACTGGGTTCTATTAGGCAAAAGCAAACCAGAGGACATGCATATCTCCGTATTCTGTCATTTTTGCTTCACACGCACTTAAATACTGAAGCGCAATTTCAAAATATTATGGATCCAGATACATACACAAAAATAACCAGGACGGAGGAATAGACCATCGTGTCCATTACAGTCATGATGAACACGCGCGAACACGTAGAAACACAATTACTCTTTCTGATGTGCTGTGCATAATTATTAACTTTATACAGTTAAATAACGTAACGGTGCAGAGCTGTACTACAACCGAAGTCGTAGAACAGTAGGAAATCGTCGGAGGAGGAATAGGGAGAGACAGAATCAATCCAAAAGCAAGTCTGTCAAGACAGCACTGAAAGCAAATGTAGTGATCTAGAAGACACACTAGCGAAGTAGTGACGCATACTAAGAGAATTGTATTGCGTGGTTGGAATTACTGGAATAAATTTCCGAAGACAGAAGAGCTGTCGTAGGGCAGCGTCTACAGAATACGCTATTCGAGTTACAGGACCAGCGCACTATACTGTTAAAGCAAATACGACGTATAAATAATTCATGCAAGTGGGTGGCAACGATCACTAAACACTTGTTCGCAATCCAGACGTTCCAGCCATCACAGTCATGGGCTACTAACTGCTCGAATGACAGTTTCATGTTGATGAGCGCCTGGAGGAACCATTGTTGCAGCTACTGCAGGGTTGCTGTGGCGTATACTATGCAGGGAAGGTTTCCACAGCCACGCACCTGGGTACCGCTGAACGCTCGAGACGACCTCCACCAAGTCTACTCGACTGCAGGTCAGTGAAGGACCCTCCTCTTTATGCGTGAAGCCTGATTTACCTTGCAAAGTGACTGCAGACGTGCGCCGACTTGGCGAGAAGTCGGAAGCCGTTGTCACTCATCGAACGACTATGGAGCAGACGACTTCGGACAACGGACATTCTGCACCTTGTTGTAATAAATGAATGAACAGCGGTTAATGCGACTTAACGACACCCCACCCGAAAACGAGAGAGAGAGAGATAGAGAGAGAACTGATGGCAAATAGCACACTTCCACACGGTTCTCACAAAGGCAGCAAAGAAGAATCATTGTAAAGGTAAGTCTAACAACTAAAAGACAAATAAAAATTAACATCTTAAGTTTTATCTGGATTGATAACGCATTCTACGACATTATACAGCGATCCTATATTCACGAGTGTTAGTCATCAAGTTTTGATTATTATCTCGAGAAAACGAAGTTGCATAATAATTTTTTTGTTTCTTCGCAGGTACATATCTGCAGCCCTGGTACACACTGGAATCCCTGAGGCAACCCACTAGAGGATATAAAACTACATTCACAGCCCACTGATTAAGTGGAGACGGGAAGTACAATTTTGTCTTGGGGCCTGTATCGGTGTTCTGCGTACTGTGGCGGAGGATTCGTGTACCACAGCTGCAGGCATGTAACTGCGAACAAACAAAACAAAAAATATTACGCAACTTTATTTTTTCGAGGTGATAATTACAACTTTGCCTACCCTAGTGCATAACAAATCGTCAAGGCATTAAACTTATGACTGAAGAAGCAAAGTACAACGAAAAGTACAATAGGGAACAACGCACCAGTCTAAGACTGTCACAATGATATTGTGAAATGTAGTAGAATCGAGTTCTCCAAGGACATAGGCTTCTACATTGTATCTACCACTAAATTCAATTTCCAGACATGGAAATCGGATGGATCACGTCTTTTTCACCCTTCATTTGCCAATATGAAGTAGACAATATTCACTGAATCATATCTTCATTCGGAGCGATGGGTACACCTATGAACTTTTAACACTGTTGCACCTGATAATGAGGCTTTAGGCCGTGAAACCGGTTGTGTATCAATAAAACAAGAAGTTTACTAGCAGTCAGTGGAACTCTTCTTAACATCAGATCAGATCTTGTCACACCAGATGCTCTCTTGCAGGTAATTTAACATTTAGATTGCAATATATGCGGACTCGGGTCCCGAGATAGAAACTGTGCTAACTTTAACTTATGCCACAGCTCTAAGTTTGGACAGCGAGGTGTGGAACCGCCGTAGCCGCCTTCAATGACAACTTGTTTTTGTGTCAGCTTGATGTGCTTAATGTGAATGCAACGTATGACAAGCGGCCCTCTTCTGGAAAGGCAATGGAATGACTTGTCGTATTTATAAGTATACTTTATTAGCCTGAGATTGTTAGAAAGTGTGCTACTTTGCCCACTGTGCAATAAACAGCCGATAACGAGGTGTGGAACCGCCGTAGTCACCTCCAGCGAAACCTTGTTTTCGTATCAGCTTGATGTGCCCAATGCGAATGCGACGTATAACCTGCGGGCTCTTCTGTAAGGGCAATGGAATAACTTGAAGAGCAATGGAATAACTTGAAGGGCAATGGAATAACTTGTCGTATTTAGAAGTATCCTTTATTACCCCGAGATTGTCAAAAAGTGTGTTAATTTGCCCACTGTGCATAAACTACGCTTAAAACGGTTTCCCCGATCGGGAGCGACAAAGTTTCATTCTCAAGGGGAACCAATTAGCTCATCCGCCGGCCGGGGTGGCCGAGCGGTTCTAGGCGCTACAGTTTGGAACCATACGACCGCCACGGTCGCAGGTTCGAATCCTGCCTCGGGCATAGGTGTATATGATGTCCTTAGGTTAGTTAGGTTTAAGTAGTTCTAAGTTCAAGGGAACCGATGACCTCAGAAGTTAAGTCCCATAGTGCTCAGAGCCAATTAGCTCATCCACGCAGTCATTTCTTAGACTGTCAACGTGCCTCAGTAACCAAAAGGAAGCCAGAAGTAGTTCTTGTTTTGTAAATGTCGTATGAGCCCTATGATGTTTTGGAAAGTGTCCTACTAGTCCCTGGAGACTGCTGACACAGTCAGTGTACAGACACGTTCCTCTCTGATCCAATGTTTTTTGATAGAGATGAGGGCTTCAAGTAAATCTACCAATTTCGCTGCATAAATGCAACATTAATTTGGCAGAAAACGATCTTGGAAGAAATTAAGATGGACGTATGCATAGTTAATTCTTCTCCATATTTGGAGCCATGTGTGCACACCCGGCTAAACTGAGTAGAACTGACAGAAGTGCCTGGGATTCTGTAGACTTTAATGCGACGCTTGAGGTTCATTCGCACTGCAGGGCAAGGAATGGTCAACATGGGAATTGTGATGGTGGTAATGGAATGCGGACGTTGAGGCCACAAGACAGCTCTTGACAAACATTGGTGAAAAGTACCGCAGTCGGGCGCCATTTTAAGAAACAAATACTAGCAAGGCTGATCTCGGGGTTATGGAAGGAGATGGAATAAGGATGTTCTGAAAGTCTGCTTATTTTGAACACGTAATTAATTCGAAGAAAAAAGGAGACATACACCTTCGTGGAAAAGGAGGACAAAAGCTGTGCTGGACACGAAGGTAGTTTTGAACAGCACATTATTTTACTGTGCATGGTCCTACTGGAGGTGTTGTGTCACTGCTTTCCACCAATTTTTGAACCGACTTACACAGTCAGTTACAGCGGGACCTACAGCTTAACATCGACACCGAACCACGGTGCAATATGGCGTTACTGACAAGTATTTCCAGAGGTAAAAGTAGTGCAGACAGATAAAAATTCTGCGGTGTTTGCTCCCGTAATTACTTTAGGCGCGACGTGGAGACTAATGCATCGATAAGGAAGTTGCACCCAGAACAAAGTGCAGCATGTGAATTTTAAGCTGCTTGTGGTAAATTTCTGTAGTATGAGCAAGGCGAGCGTTAAACAAGGTAATATGTCACACAACGAAATTTTCACTCTGAAGCGGAGTGTGCGCTGATATGAAACTTCCTGGCAGATTAAAACTGTGTGCCGGACCGAGACTCGAACTCGGAACCTTTGCCTTTCGCGGGCAAGTGCTCTACCAACTCAACTACCCAAGCACGACTCACGACGCGTCCTCACAGCTTTAATTTCGCCAGCACTTGCCCGCGAAAGGCAAAGGTCCCGAGTTCGAGTCTCGGTCCGGCACACCGTTTTAATCTGCCAAGGAGTTTCATGGTAGTATGTCCGCCTCCAAGAGCTGTACTAGGTAGACACCTCCAATGCCGGCCGTGGTGGCTGAGCGGTTCTAGGCACTACAGTATGGAAACGCGCGACCGCTACGGTAGCAAGTCCGAATCCTGCCTCGGGCATGGATGTGTGTGATGTCCTTAGGTTGGTTAGGTTTAAGTAGTTCTAAGTTCTAGGGGACTGATGACCTTAGAAGTTAAGTCCCATAGTGCTCAGAGCCATTTTGAACACCTCAAACAGTGTAAGGTCGCCTCGGTAGACGGGATAGCTGCGTGAAACGCAAAATCCGAGAGCAGTTTCGCCAAAAATGAGGTGGTCACTCACTGCGACGCATTTCAGTTGCTCTAAAATTTTGTAATTTTTTTTCCACCCTCTATATTAACTAGGGCAATACTTTGGATGAATAAACATACAACGCTGGCGTAATATTCTACCAAGAACCGACGGAAGTAATACAATGTTTAATAGAGAAGTCAGTGGCGGTTCTTAACGACACGTTTGCAAATATGTCGCAAACGACTCGATTGCAGTCCCACGTTTTCTTCTAATAGCATACACTTCAAACCGAGTCAGTCTTCGCTACTAATTGTAACGTGCCCTGTGTATAAATTTTGCACTTCGACGCTCCTGACCTCCTTCTCTTGGTGTCCCCTATAGCACTTGCGCCTTAAACCGGCCCTGGTTATATCTACCGACGTGCTATATTTCAACGCACGCAGGGTGTTCTGAGCGCCTGTCGTATGACATGTCTCCAAAGGTGGACTTTGAGAGAACACACAGTGTTTCATTATTACACACTGACCTACAGTGAACAAATTCTTTGGGACAAATAAACTCCGATACACAAATACAGGATACATAGAAGTAATACATTTGCACAGTGATATTTTTTAAAGAGAGTTACGTTCTCCCAAAGGTTCGAATTGAAATTTGTTACTCACTGACGATCTGGCCCTGAGCGCTATGGGACTTAACTTCTGAGGTCATCAGTCCCCTAGAACTTAGAACTACTTAAACCAACTACCCTAAGAACATCACACACGTCCATGCCCGAGGCAGGGTTCGAACCTGCGACCGTAGAAGCAGCGCGATTCCGGGCTGAAGCGCCTAGAACCGCTCGGCCATAGCGGCCGGCTGACTTGCGATAAAGCAATGAAAATTTGCGTTGAGGAGGTAGACCCAAGTTGATTGACAGTATTTCTCACCCTAAAAATGGTTATAAATCGATGAAAATGTGATCTCTTATCCGTAGTCCTTTCTGTTGCTTTAGAATAGGGGAAATTGCCATGATATCACTTCACAGACCGTGTTCGACAGGACTGTGGGTTGTCCATTTACCAGGTAGCCACTATTTCTGCTTTCAACCTAAGTATTTGGTTTGCTGCGTTGTTGTTGTTGTCGTCGTCGCGTTGTTGATTTGGGCGGCCGGAGTGGCCGAGCGGTTCTAGGCGCTACAGTCTGGAGCCGCGCGATCGCTACGGTCGCGGGTTGGAATTCTCCCTCGAGCATGGATGTCCTGAGGTTAGTTAGGTTTAAGTAGTTCTAAGTTCTAGGGGGCTAATGACCTCAGCAGTTACGTCCCATTGTGCTCAGAGCCATTATACCGTTGTTGTTTTGTTGCTGCTGCTGCAGTCGTGGTCTTCATTACGAATATTCGTTTGATGCAGCTTTCCACGTTACTCAACCCTGGTTTACCCTTCATTCCTGCATAACTACTGCAACCTACATCCATCTGAACACGCTTACTGTATTCTAGTGTTGGTCATCACCTACAATTTTCATCCCTCACATTTCCCTTCATCACCGTCTCGACGACTCCTTGATGTTCAAAAATGTTCAAATGTGTGTGAAATCTTATGGGACTTAACTGCTAAGGTCATCAGTCCCTAAGCTTACACACTACTTAACCTAAATTATCCTAAGGACAAACACACACACCCATGCCCGAGGGAGGACTCGAACCTCCGTCGGGATCAGCCGCACGACTCCTTGATGTCTCAAGACGTGTACTGTCCACCAAATCCTTCTACTAGCCGAATCTAACTCGTCTAATACTTTCAGTGTATCATTTTCTAACCCAATACCCTGAGCATCGCTTGACATAATTCGGCTACACTGCATTACCCTTGTTTTACTCTTACCGCTATTTATCTTATAACGTCTTTTTCACACAACATCAAATCCGTTCCGACAAAGCAAGGAATACCGAGCGATGTGGCGCAGTGGTTAGCACACTGGACTCGCATTCGAGAGGACGACGGTTCAATCCCGTCTCCAGCCGTCCTGATTTAGGTTTTCCGTGATTTCCCTAAATCGTTTCAGGCAAATGCCGGGATGGTTCCTTTGAAAGGGCACGGCCGATTTCCTTCCCCATCCTTCCCTAACCCGAGCTTGCGCTCCGTCTCTAATGACCTCGTTGTCGACGGGACGTTAAACACCACTAACCTAACCTAACAAAGCAAGGAAAAAACTATTCGTGGTCACTATGTCACAAGCTAAAGATTATACCAACATGATTTCTACTTTTTTTCATGGCTGGGATAAACCAATATAGTGGTGCCAGAATCGAATTCCTGAATGAAGGAGCGCCCGCGATATCCTATACGCGACAATAATAACAACAGAGTGATTTAAAAATAAGCGAACATAAACATTTCGTCACCTATTCTGCCGCGAAAGCTTGTTTTCATTGCGCAGACCCGTTTCCTACTCCCGCACAGAAACGCAAGTCAGCCTGGCATAAAGCACGAGCAATCAACAACTGCATAGCAGCCGTTGTGAAAGCGGACAGGCGGCCTTAACGAGGAGGTGCTTCCCTCCTCAGGAGCCGCGCCTCACCTCTCGGGGTCCTGGAATAATATTTACTGTGTATTCAGGAATTTACTGCGCCCAGTTTCTGTTTTACTTTTTCTGCTTTGCGCGCTCACCTCGGAAGCAGATGAAATACGATAACGCCTCGGAGCGTGCGGACTAAAAGCGATTACTGCTCCACTTCAAACAGGGGGTTCCCTCCAGGTGGAGATGGGGCCAGAAAAAAAGGTGACCTTGTGTTCGATGCTACGTCGAGGACTCCGGATAGTGGGCCCACAAAGTCTCTAATTCTGTACGGGGACCGTCAGTAGGACGCAAGAACAAGAATGATGCGATGAGATGGTTCCCTAGGTTACTTATACAGGGGGTGATTCTTATTAACTTTTAAAAACCCCCGAGGCCGCGTGTATGATGCTGAGACAAGCAGTTTAGCACAACAAGCAACAGGGCTGCAAATGTCGGGAAATGCCCCACAAGTGGATTACATATGTTGAATATGTGACGTCTCCAGATGACGTACCTCGACGCGCTTGCAGTGGAGATGCAAAATGCGGAGGGATTTTCGAGAACATGTGTGAAGGGACGATCGTGCAGTGGAATATTTGAGACGGCCGGGGTGGCCAAGCGGTTCTAGGCGCTACAGTCTGGAACCGCGCGACCTCTGTCTCGGGCATGGATGTGTGTGACGCCCTTAGGTTAGTTAGGTTTAAGTAGTTCTAAGTTCTAGGGGACTGATGACCTCAGAAGTTAAGTCCCATAGTGCTCAGATCCATTTGAACGATATTTTGGAATATTTGTATTCAAGCAAACGGTGCAAATTTCGAACACAGTTTATGTGATTTGATGTAAACACAGGAGTTACAAAATTATTGTACACAAGTAAAAGCTATAAAAATGGATGTGGGTGTACCGACTTCAACCACACTTGATAGACATACCCCTTACTCTCAGGGGGACAGTCACTGGCGGGGTAAGAACCACCTATCCTATCATAATTCAGGAGACATGACGTCATAAACAATGAGGGGCGTGAAAAACTCCTACATCGTGCATGACAAATAAATTTATTACTTCTGTGCTACTAACTTTACTCGCAATAAATTTCGCAGTCAGTATTCACATATGCCGTTTAATGCGTCTACAAAATTATGTCATGGCACTATATATGTTTCAGGAGATATGACGTCATAAACACTGACAGGCGTGAAAAAAATGCAGCATCATGCATGAAGTTTTAATACGTTTATTCTTCACTACGGGCGAGTCGGCTTAAGAAAATCCCTGACGCCTATTAGCGCTTTTGAGAGCTTTCAACTTCCGCTGCAGGCGGACACAATGCGCGTCTGTGGAGCTATGAAGCGGCGTTGCCGGAGACGTTTACAAAATCGCTTTGAGGAATTCAAATTCAAATGTGTGTGAAATCTTATGGGACTTAACTGCTGAGGTCATCAGTCCCTAAGCTTACACACTACTTTGCCTAAATAATCCTAAGGATAAACACACATACCCATGCCCAAGGAACGACTCGAACCTCCGCCGGGACCGCTTCGAGGACACGTGAAGCAGTTGTACTTATACCTTTGTACATTATGTACATTTCTTAGTACAACTTCTTCGTAATTTCAAAGGTATTTTTACGAATACATGAAAATGCAATATTTTCGATTTTACATTATAGAAACAGTTCATTTTCTGTTCCGTTTCTAATAGAAAATTGGTAAAACGAAAACACAGGCAATGCTGGGTTTGTCAGCTAGTAAAATAATGAATATTACCTCAATGTAAACACGTAATTGCCTAACGTACTGCAAAAAAAATACTGCGTGCCAGACGCAAGACTCGAACCCTGAGTCCCACGAGCTGATGTCGCGCACTTAGACCCAGAGCAACACTCACGTGAGTACTTCACTTGGGTTGAGATAATCAGTACCGTCAGACCGGTAGGCTCAACCAACTGCACTTGCGCCGGGGTACGTCATCTCGTGACGTCACATGTTCTACATGCGTCATCCACTTTTGGGGGTATTTTCCGACTTTTCTGCACCATGTGTCTCATAATAAATTACTTCTATTAGCGTGATCCACGTCTCTTCGAGGTTTTTTAAATGTTAATATGTATCATCTTGTATTAGTAAATAAGCTTCCTGCTGGAATGTACCGTAAAGTTTTTTAAAGAAAGGGAATCCACTTCAAAGGTGGGGATAAAAAGGAAGCATAATTATTTTCATTTTTCTGCTGAATTAATAATAATAATAATAATTTCTTTACATTTAATAAAGTCGGACTCAGTGTTTTGTGCCTCCAAAGTACGGAAGTTAAATTCAGGCCAAAATTGTCATTCTTAGTGGACGGCCTAACTGGTGACGAATGACCATCTACGTCGTGTGACTGGGGCTTCCCGTCGGGTAAACCGATCGCCTGGTGCAAGTCTTTCGGTTTGACGCCACTTCGGTGACTTGCGTGTCGATGGAGATGAGATGATGATGCTTAGGACAACACAACACCCAGTCTCCGAGCGGAGAAAATCTCAGACCCAGCTGGGAATCGAGCCCGGGCCCTTAGGATTGACATTCTGTCACGCTGACCACCTTTTTTTTTCATTCTGTTCGGTATTGTTCGTTTCGTTTGGTCTGGGCGGACGTCACAAGACATCCGTTCAATTTGATCGTTGATTCCTTTACTCAGTTTTTTATTACAGAGGACAGCTAGCCCTCTGACCGAACACGCTGAGCTACTGTGCCGTCTACCACTCAGCTACCGGGGACGGACTCCATCTACGTAATTAGTATGTATATAAAAGAAATTACTTTGTGTAAAGTTAGTCGGACTTCGGGAAAAAATGAAGGCTCGACCTTCAAATTGTAACGTATTTACGATAGAGCACTTATGCCACTTGATCACCGTGTCACCAACAAGTCGCCTCTAACTGGAATTAAATTGCCAAAGTCGTTTACTTCATATAAATAAAACAGGTGGGCTGAAAAGTAGATTATATCAAAAATTAAAATAATTTTGAAACAAATTGCTAAATTCTTACTCGTAAAAAGATGACATGCGAGACACATCTGTTTCGTGTTGCTGCCAAGATAGGAAGATAGAGAACGTTTTTTTTACATAGATCAGGTAATTTTGCATCCATAGAGCACAGAGTCACACAATGTCAACAATTTATGAAGATGAGTTTCAAAAAATAATTTTACTTTTTCAACGAGTGTGGGTTTTTACTGTCATTTATCAAAGTTCATGTTCACAAAGACTTTCTTCAGGCAGATATCATTTAATTCTTCCTTTTCATAAAAAGATATGTTATAGCGGTCGTTATGTGTTGGGTCGGATTCTTTTTCGATACCCTCGGCTTGTTTGAGCCACTTAACGTTAGGCACGTCCTACCCGACATTTTACAAATGGATACTGCAGCGCGCGATCATCGCCTTGTTTTATTTATTTATTTAGCATTTCATTGCAATATTTTACGTGTGTAGGTTAACTTAAAATGACATTTGTAAATGTGGCCTTGCGGAGTTTACAGCGTCGAGCATTCGCCGTCGGGGTGCATGTAAAAAATAACGACCTTCCCATCACAATTCTGCGACTCGTTTCTCCACCATGTCGAGTTCAAACGACGTGATAAAGGTCATCAGACGATTCTACGGTGGGTGCAACACTTCAGGACTACTGTATCTTGTGCAAAGAAGATACGCTTCCCAACTGTTCTCCGCCTTGCTCTCCCTGGAACTTTTAGCAACCGGCCCGCAGATGTTAAATAACATACTGCTATTGGATGACGCTCATTTTCATCTAGGAGACCGTGTAAATAAAAGGAATTATAGCTACTGAGCGCCTACTTAACCGCAGGACAATCCTTGTCACCTGCTTGGAGAACCCCTGCACTCTGAACGCCTGTCTGTCAGGTGAGGCGTGACTTCTTTTGGTCCATACTTTTTGTGGGTCGTTATGGCCATGTAGTAACGGTTACTAGTGATCGCCATGTCCGCTGGCCGAAGTGGCCGAGTGGTTCTAGGCGTTACAGTCTGGAACCGCGCGACCGCTATGGTCGCACGTTCGAATCCTGCCTCGGGCATGGATGTGTGTGATGTTCTTAGGTTAGTTAGGTTTAAGTAGTTCTAAGTTCTAGGGAACTGATGACCTCAGATTTTAAGTCCCATAGTGCTCAGAGCCATTTTGATCGCTATGTCCAAATGCTAAATGAATTTCTCACTTCAACAATGACATATAGTACCAACAGAATGGGACAACAGCCCGTACGGCCCGCCAAGTCACGAATGTGTTGCGGCACTATTTTCCTGGTCGACTGGTTTTCAGATTTGGAGACATTCACTGGGCAGCATGGTACCTCGATTTAACTGACCCTGACTTTTGAATAATCAAATGGACGCTTCACATCTTACGCCGCATCTGAACTGGAGGAAATGATACGTGCGGCTGTAGAGGAGATCCCACTGAACATGCTGAATCGGGTGATGGAAGCTTTTGTTCGCCACTTGGAGGAATATACGGAACGTAATGGCGACCGTCTGTATGGTGTTATGTTCAAAAGCAAGTAAACGGCGTATATCATATATAATGCCATGTACTTTTCTTTGTTTCCGAAGTGTGTTTCAATAAATTGCTCAATTTGTTTCGATGTCCTGTCCTTTTTATATCCCACTATTCCATTATGCCGGACCCTGTACATGTACAAATCTTTATCTTGACTTATGATTACAAATCTCTCAGCCTCCTAACAAACATTCAGGTTTTTCAGTGTATGTGTGAAACAAAAGGGTTGTAGTACAGTTGAGAATCTTACTGAATTACAAAAGTTGTGAAAATCTGTTGTGAACTTACGAATTAAAACTGATTTATTGATGGTCCATCGTCCTCCATTTCAGTTATTTGCTCCCTGAGAATGTCCTTTTCTTTCGTTAAACAGCTGCATTCTAAAAGCAGGTGGTCAATAACTTGGTTTCCTCTATTACGTGTGCACGCTGCGTCATCAGTTATTCTGAACCGTTTACAATAAGCTTTCAGTTCTCCATGGATTGTTAACATGGATGTAAAGTTGCGTTAATCGTTAAACGTTTGAGAATGGTAGGTAGATACGGTTTTGCGTTGTTGCCATTTCGCTCTCTCTGTATCTCACATTTCTTTCTAATTTTCTTCTCTCACTTTATTCTTTATTGAGTTTATAGATAACAGACGATATTTTGTTATAGCTTACTGTTTTTTGTGATCAGACTGCTCTCTTCTTACCTAGCTAGATTATCAGGTAGTTCATTATCCCATATTCCATATCTGAAATCCACCTGCCAGTTGTCCATCTGCAGACTTCTATTTTGCTTCGTATTCCTTCAATCAAGATAATTCTTCGGGTTTCGTAACCAATCTAATCCGCCTGTCACTGTGTATTACTGTAACTGTCACTACTAAGCCTCTTGTTGATAAACATTGCTGTCCCTGAACCCGCTCCGTCGTCCGGTTTGCTTCCATCTGTGTATACTTGAAGAGAGTCGTACTTATTTTCTCTCTTCTCAGATATTCTTGCAAGAACTGCTATTTATGGCGTCTTTAGATTTGATTATGTTATAGCACTTGGCCATTTGTTATATCGTTACAGGCGAGGGCTCTACTACTACACGCGGCGCTTCACTGAAAGTCGCCTTTCAGCCTTCACATCACCTGTGAATTGCTTCCGCAAGCACCCAAAAACCTTGATAGTTTTGTTCAAAAAATGGTTCAAATGGCTCTCAGCACTATGGGACTTAACATCTGAGGTCATCAGTCCCCTAGAACTTAGAACTACTTAAACCTAACTACCCTAAGGACATCACACACATCCATGCCCGAGGCAGGATTCGAACCTGCGACTGTAGCGGTCGCGCGGTTCCAGACTGAAGCGCCTAGAACCGCTCGGGCACACCGGCCGGCTAGCTTTGTTCGTTCATGAGATCCACAAAGCAGTGGAACGGTCTTCCAGAAAGTCTTGGGTACGCTTCCATACCGCTGCTTGGTGAACAAAATAGGTGAGTTATGTAAATTGAAACGCCTCTTTCTTGCTACAATCTATATTTATTCAGAACGAAATTTTCACTCTGCAGAGGAGTGTGCGCTGATATGAAACTTCCTGGCAGATTAAAACTGTGTGCCGGACCGAGACTTTTTTTTTCGATACTGTTCGTTGCAAATGTCCCATGGCACCCGTTTAAGTTCAGTGTTGAGCCGTCGACTCAGTTTTTTTACTACAGAGGGCAGATAACCCTCTGAACGAACACTCAGAGCTAGCGTGCTGGCGGACTCGAACTCGGGACCTTTGCCTTTCACGGGCAAGTGCTCTACCAACTGAACTACCCAAGCACGACTCACGACCCGTCCTCACAGCTTTAATTCCGCCAGTACCTCGTCTCCTATCTTCCAAACTTCGCAGTAGCCCTCCTGCATACGCTGCAGAACTAGAAAGGTAAGAGACGAGGTACTGGCGGAATTAAAGCACTGAGGATGGGTCATAAGTCGTGCTTGGGTAGCTCAGTTGGTAGAGCATTTGCCCGCGGAAGGCAAAGGTCCCGAATTCAACTCTTGGTCCGGCACACAGTTTTCATCTGCCCGGAAGTTTTATATTTATTCATGTTCCAGACCCGTTTCGCCTTTTTCAATAATATATCTTCAGTTTATTGAATCAGGAATAATATCGATTTACTTTTATATGTGATACAGTTTAGAAACATTTCACGTCATAATTTTAGATAAATAAATTACTATTTACGGGTATACGGAATGTCTCGGACCTTTTGGGTCAGATTGAAATAGGTGATAGTGGGTTCACAAACAATTGTATTGCGACAGAGAACGAATGGTCGGAATGTATATTTATTGTGTTATGGACGTACACATCGTACACCGCATAACAATGTAGCTCACAGTAATTGTTCAAAGTGACGACCGCCAGTCTCAATGAACTTCTGTCATGAACTTCTGTCGCACTCTCTCAAATATCCCTGGTGTCTGCTGTGGCACGAGACAGGGAGTTTGGACTCTAGCAAGTAGGTCTTCATCCGTTTGTACGGGGATTCCATACACCAACGTCTTGATGAAACCGCAGAGGAAAACGTCGAGAGGTGCGAAATTCGGCAATCGCCCTGGCCATGGGACAGGATCTCCCCTTTCAATCTAACGACGAGGATACGTGTTGTTCAGATGCTTGCCGACATGCTACCATCGAAGAGGGCTCACCGTTGTGCTGAAACCACATCCTTTCACGAACAACAGTGGGGTATACAGTCTCCAAGAACTGTGGCACCCCATCTCGCAGGAACACCAGGTGACGTGGATCAAATGAGGAGTCTGCAAATAAGATCCTAATACGTAATCTGTTTGGTATTCATATGTACGCTGTTTATCACGGGGGTTCTTTCTGGGAGTGCGACAGACTGCAGGCACCGTTGCAATAAATGCACTGAGACTGACGGTCATCGCTTTGAACAATTACTGCGAGCTACGCTGTTATGCGGTGTAACCTGTGTATGGGGGTGCGTAGTGGACTAGCCTCCATGTGGTGCACCTCGGGCAACGTGATTATATCACGGCTAGATAGTCTACAAACTTGGCTACCAGACTATCCTTTGGGATCTCCTGGTAATTCAAACATGCAACGAAGTGACCAAACGAACGATTCCTTTGGGAACCATCCGACTAGAAGATTGGGACCATCAGTCCGGATCTGCCAGCTAAATATTGAGGGAATTAGTCGATCCAAATCTGAATATCTTTCAAAGTTTCTATTGGACAATAGCATCGATGTGGTACTCCTTCAGGAAACACATACCGACTCGCAGGAAGACTTACAAAGAAGAGGACGTATTCAAGGCTTCCAACAAATAGGCGCAACATATCATCATGCCTATGGCACCGCCACATATGCCCGATCCGATATTGAACATGCACACCTGCTGTCCACAAGCACAGAAAACAACATCCATGTTGTTGATATAAAAGTAGGCAACATAAGACTTATAAATGTCTACAAACCACCAAACCAAATCTGGCCAAGTATTGTACTACCCGTACATGAACACCCAACGATATATGCTGGTGATTTTAATAGCCATCATGAAATGTGGCGATACACCCAAAATAATGAACATGGAGAAGCGCTGGTGGAATGGGCCGACGAGAACAATCTACATCTTATATTCGGTGCCAAGGAGAGGGGCACATTCCACTCGGCCGCCTGGCGCAGGGACTACAATCCGGACCTCTGCTTTGTAACTACCGATAACGAGGGAAAACCAGCGCCTATACATAGAAGGGTTGCCACAGATTTCCCACACAGCCAGCATAGGCCTGTTATTTTAGACATCGGTGTCACTATACCCCTGATACGGTCCTTCCCTCGACCCAGATGGAATTTCCAAAAAGCTGACTGGGAGAAGTATTCAGCGGACCTTGATAAATGCATCCGGTTTATACCGTCACTATCTAAATGCTACGATCGTTTCAGGAAAGCTATGATTATCACAGCTAAAAAACACATCCCTAGGGGGTTTCTAAAAGAATACATCCCAGGATGGGATGCAAAATGCCATCAGCTATATGAGGATTTTACTAGTAGTGGTGACCAAGAAATAGCTGATGACCTCCTCCACAATCTAGATTCCGCAAGAAGACAACGATGGACTGAAGCAACTGAAAGAATGAATTTCACTCAATCAAGTAGGAAGGCATGGAGTTTGTTACGTAAACTCGGAGGTACGACAAGACCAGCCCAGAAAAATCCAACCATAACACCAGAGAAAATTGCAAATAACATTGTCGAAATGTCAAGAGCTCCGAGAGACAAACCACATACCAGGATGATTAAGCGCGAACTCAGAACACTAAAAAAGAATACTCCAAATATATCAGAGCTTTCCAGACCATTCACTGAGGATGATGTCATTACTGCCCTCAAGGATATGAAACCGGGCAAAGCCCCAGGTTTTGACAACATACATCCAGAATTTCTAACCTACGCTGGAAAGAACGTAGTCAAATGGCTGGCAAATTTCTTTTCGAACATTTTGACTACAAACCATCTCCCTAGAGAATTCAAAAAGGCAAGAATAATAGCTTTGCTGAAACCAGGGAAACCAGCAGACCAACCGCTAAGCTACAGACCAATAGCACTCCTTAGCTGTACATACAAACTTCTCGAACGACTTGACCATAATCGAATTAGCGGCATTATTATGGAGAACTTACCTATATAACAGGCAGGCTTCAGACCTGGCCGTAGTTGCTGTGACCAAGTTCTGGCAATAACACCCTACATAGAGGCTGGCTTTCAACAGAAATTGAAAACAAGTGCTGTATTTCTAGACTTAACATCTGCATATGATACTGTTTGGAGAGATGGAATAATTTACAAACTCTTAAGAGTGATTCCTTGCCAGATTCTAACATCCTTAATACATAATATGCTGAGTAAGAGAACCTTCCAGGTCACCCTAAACGGAAAGAGAAGCAAAACAAAACTTATTAACAACGGGCTTCCGCAAGGCTCCGTATTGGCCCCTCTTCTGTTTAACATCTGTATAGCAGATCTCCCAAACACAAAGTCAAGAAAATTTTGCTATGCGGATGACATAGCACTGGCTACCAGAGACAAGTATCTCTTCAATACACACCGAGCGAGGTGGCGCAGTGGTTAGACACTGGACTCGCATTCGGAAGGACGGCGGTTCAATCCCGCGTCCGGCCATCCTGATTTAGGTTTTCCGTGATTTCCCTAAATCACTCCAGGCAAATGCCGGGATGGTTCCTCTGAAAGGGCACGGCCGACTTCCTTCCCCATCCTTCCCCAATCCGATGAGACCGATGACCACGCTGTCTGGTCTCCTTCCCCAAACCAACCAACCAATCTTCAATACACAGGAAGTCCTTAATAATGACGTTGAAATACTATACAATTATTTCAAGAAATGGAGACTCAAGCCAAACCCTAACAAAACTGAAGTATCTACATTCCATCTTAATAACAAAATGGCAAATGAAATTATTAACATAAAACTCGGAAACACCAACCTCAAACATAATAAGTTTCCAAAGTACTTGGATATAACATTGGATCGCACTCTTTCTTACCGAAAACATCTGGAGAACACCACTGCAAAAATTGGAACACGGAATAACATCATCCAAAAACTTAGCGGTACTACTTGGGGAGCTAACGCAAAAACATTACGCACCTCAGCTATCGCCTTAGTGTTCTCTGTGGCTGAGTACTGCGCTCCAGTCTGGATTAATAGCTGTCACACCAAACTTATTGACAGGCAATTAAATAACACAATGAGGTTGATTTCTGGAACTGTTAAATCAACGCCCACGTACTGGTTACAGGTGCTATGTAATATCCTGCCCCCGGACCTGCGTAGAAAAGCGGCCCTACTGCACGAATTCAGAAAGATTGAGACAAAACCAGAACTACCAATTAAAGAAGAATTCTCACAACTGCGACAGACTCGATTGAAATCAAGAAAGCACAGCTGAGCAGCTTCAAAATAATAACTATGACCACATGAAACAAGGGAGACTAGATTGGAACCAAAAGACAAATGACGAACTACAGACCTGGTTTGAGAGCTATAACTGCAACATCTCTGGAATGGAACTAACACGGAAAACATGGTCCGCATTAAATCGAATACGTACTGGACATGGCAGGTGTGCGGATTCACTACACAAATGGGGAAGAGCGATGTCACCAGAATGCGACTGCGGTGCCCCTAGACAGACGATCCAACACATACATGGTGAATGCTCCTTGTGAGCATATGCAGGGAACTGGTCCGACTTCCTGGAGGCATCCCCATCGGCGCTAGAATGGATCTCAAACCTCGATATATCCTTTTAACAGACCAATATAAACATAAATTATATTTATGATTGTTATAAGATTTTAATGTCTAACACTTGATGTATTAATGTTGCATGTATAGCCATACGCTAAATAAATAAATAACCTGTGTATGTCCGTTACACAATAAATATACATTTCCGACCATTGGTTATTTACCTTAACATAATCGGTCGTGGACGCAGTATTACTTGTTTCAGCTTGACCGATAAGGTTTGAGACACCCTATATACAACGGATTTTGTGATCCGTAATTACTTGTTCAGTTACAGTTTCTGTTGTTCATAGTAAAACTCACTATTTAAGAAAATTCTAAATTATTTCTGCGTTAAATCAGTCAATTAAATACTTCTATTAACTATGATTGGGGAAGAAAGAAGGAGAAACGGTGGTGGAGAGGACTGGAGGAAAATGGCATATTGTTAATATTGAGGGTGAGTGTTACCGACCTGAAAACTACAATATATAAGAGGTAGGGAGACAAATATCGTCCTTCGATAAGCAGCAAACGGAAATATTATGAACAAATACAGTCAAACGTTCCCTCGAGGGTCTGGTTCCATACAATTAAGACAGATAAAATGTTTGTAGTTTTCATAATTCGCATGAGATTTAATAATGTATTAATCCCCCTACCTATCTTTTTTTTTCGAATGTAAACTGTATGTAAACTAGCAAAATTGATTTCGTAGAACATTTAATCAGATATAATCAAACATTACCAAATAATATAGCAATTCCCTTTCACGAAAATAATATATTAATTTTGAAACTAATTATGACATTTTAAGTAAACACAAACTTACCTTGTAAAATCTTACAAAGTTCATGAAACACTGGAGATGGCGGTATGATCTTCAGGCAAAAGAGACATAACTAAAAGAAGTGGTATCTGCTGCCCAGCCTACTATACATTTCCATAAACATATGAATTCATTTACGTTAAACTCTTTCGAAAAATTATACAATTTTGAACATAAAGTCAGCATAAACTGCTATGAACAATATTAAATGAATTGACTGAATTACATGCTCAGTGTAATGAAATGAGTCTAGATCAGCTAGGCCAAAGAGAAATAAATTCACTACATAAAACCAAAAGGCTTAATCCTCTGCTAAGTGGGCAGATAAACTTTGCTCGCTACAGTAGTTTAGTAACTTTATGCCCTTGAGATAGCTTCACAGCACATTAACAGTACAAATAAAACGAAACACGACGACGATAAAAATGTGACTACGTCACACTAGTTGCGCATTCCATCAGTAGTTTCAGCATCGCTTAAATCTTTGCAGACTATAACAGTTAACTCATGTGGTTCATATGGCTCTAAGCACTAACATCTGAGGTCATAAGTCCCCTAGACTTAGAGCTACTTAAAACTAACTAACCTAAGGACATCACACACATCCACGACCGAGACAGGATTCGAACCTGCGACCGTAGCAGCAGCGCGGTTCCGGACTGAAGCGCCTAGGACCGCTCGGCGACAGTGGCCAGTGAACAGTTAACTGTTTTGGTTTGTATATCAACATGTACACCTTAGAAGGAGCAATGTGCCATACTGATATGCAGTATTATGCTTTATCTAATAGTGAATAAATGTTCTATCTTTTCTCTTAAGTTTTACTCATTCTTTGCTCAATATACACTACTTTTTATTTGTTTTCTTGTGATTCGTGTTTTAAAACTTCAAACAATAAGCTTTTCAGCCCAAGAATGCGTATCAGCTGGCCCGAGAGAGAGAGAGAGAGAGAGAGAGAGAGAGAGAGAACCGTAGTAACTGCACCAACAATGCCCTGCATGGTTTGAAATTCATAGTGTCAGTAGTTACTGCACCAACAATGCCCCGCATGGTTTGAAATTCATAGTGTCAGTACTATATGACACTCAAGACCGTTGTTATACTGACGTGTTTGACACAAATTCAAACGGTTCAAATGGCTCTGAGCACTATGGGACTTAACTTCTGAGGTCATCAGTCCCCTAGAACTTAAAACTACTTAAACCTAACTAACCTAAGGACATCACACACATCCATGCCCGATGTAGGATTCGAACCTGCGACCATAGCGGTCGCGCGGTTCCAGACTGTAGCGCCTAGAACCGCTCTGCCACCCCGGTCGGCTGTTTGACACAGGGTACACTGGACGACTTCTTATTATTCTTTACCGAGATGAAACATCCTGCCGTATTAAAACTGTGTGTGTCGGACCGGAACTGTAAACAGGGACCTCTGCGTTTCACGTGAAAGTGATCTACCGATTTGAACTATCCAAGCACGACTCACTGACTCGACCTCACATCTTCACTTCCGTCAATACCTCTCCTGTGGAATTAGCACTCGTGAAGGAAAGAATACTGCAGGGAAATGCGACAGGCACAGCTAATGGGATTGTTTTGGGAATAAATTTTCACTCTGTAGTGGAGTGCGCACTGACTTAAAACTTCCTGGCTGATTAAAAGTGAGCCGGCCGGGGTGGCCGAGCGGTTCTAGGCGCTACAGTCTGGAACCGCGCGACCGCTACGGTCGCAGGTTCAAATCCTGCCTCGGGCCTGGATGTATGAGATGTCCTTAGGTTAGTTAGGTTTAGGTAGTTCTAAGTTCTAGGGGACTGATGACCTCAGATGTTAAGTCCCATAGTGCTCAGAGCCATTTGAACCATTTGATTAAAAGTGTGTATAGGAAGTTTGAAACCTGTGCTTAGTCCACTACAGAGGGAAAATTCATCGCGGCACGTCAGTGCTATCTAGTATGGTATACTTTCTTCATCTTCCAAGCGTTCTGTCAAGAAAACGCAAGTCTTCGATTCGCCTTCCCGGCAACATTTCCTAAACTAAAAAAATCTCCGTCCGAACATACCTCGGAAGGCACAAACCAACCGACGTGTCGTCCTCAGCTGTTAGGCGTCGCTAGATGAATATATGGAGGGGTATGTGGTCAGCACACCGCTCTCCCGGCCGTTATCAGTTTTCTTAGTCAAGTAGGTCATTAACTACGGCTGAGTGCAACCCTCTTGCCAAAAGCTCTCGGTAACCGGGACGTCCATCCCTCCAATTGCTAGCCAGGCCGACAGCGCTTAACTTCGATGATCTGATTGGAACCTGTGTTGCCGCTGTGACAATGCCATTGGCATTAATCTTTAAATTTGTGTGACTTATTATTTAACCCAAAAATAGCGGTTTTTTAAATTCTGATGTGCAGGGCCAACACTTTTTATTCTTCATCGTCAACTGCCACGTTCTGCATCATGCAGATAGTTTGTCGTAATAACTTTGTTCTTCGTTTTTATCTTCTATTATACGTGGAACATTGGCTGGAAGTTTAGTAACGGGCGCTAAGGGATTGTGCACGACTTAGAGCAGATGTTGGCAGTGCAAAATCACAGCATTTACTTCATACTCACTTTATACTGCTTACTACGATGAAATACTTATTATCTCATATGTCTACGGCGCAAAATAATTGCTATGACGGACTGATCTTTAGTTACGTTGGGTTGGAAAATGACAGTTTGACGTTTGGCGAAGCCGAAGACAATGAACGCGAAAACCAGGTTGCGATGACACAGTGATCTGTGACGTAGCCCCTATCATGTCTTACGTTGGAGGTGATAGTTATATTTGCCATGAAGGAAGCGAGTAGTTTAAACAAGCCAAATTTAGAATTTTTTCGCGTTCGAAAGGAAATTATCTCATCTGTACGTCAATGGATACTGAAAATCAGATGCTACTCTTACATCTAATTTCCCACAATCGCTGGCGTTAGACGTTATCAACATGTAATTGAATCCTAATACGTGGACACCCCATCGTAAACTTCTTGTGGAATACTAATTCGTGAGTCAATGTTGCAGAAGCTGGCAGAAACTCTCCTTGGAAATGTAACGAGCGCGCAGAATGTTGGAAAGTAGATCTATGCTAATCCAGAGGAGTGACATGTATATACCAGTCGTTGTAGATAATAACGGATAATGAGCAGTTTCAGACATGCAACTTGTCACTCGTCCTTGGGAGAAACTGCACCGACAAGGCGAAAGCAGCAGCCGTGGCCCACGCGGCCCAAAGTGATTAATCAACACTGGCACTTCTCGAGGCGTGCTCGGTAATTTAATTTTACGCACGATCTCTCAGAGTTAAGAGTTTAAATGCCGTTTCGTCAGCGTCAGACGCCTTGATTAACCGCTGCTGTTCGTGAGTTGACGACATACGCTCGTTGCGCAATGGCACGAGGGAATGGCAAACCAAATACTTTGTTGTTGTACTGGACTTGGGCCTGGGTGCAAAGTCTATCTCTTGAGGCGTCTTGTCTAGATAAACGAGATATGTTATTGTTTCTCGGATCAGAATATTGCATCATAAGTGGCGAAATATTTTCCGTTGTCCAGATAATTTCATATCTGATCCAGTACACATTCTGAAAAAGATTACACAGATATAAATTAAATTTTGGGAGTAAATATAGCATCTTCAGAAAACAGACGCAATCACACCGCATGGGGCACTTACAGAACATTTGTGTCTTACAACTGTCATATGAAGTTTCGTCTCGTCGTCAGTTTTAATAAGACAACTCACGCATGGAAGTAGCGGTATCAATGATCCGTTTCGATGGTAGTGATCTGCACTTACGACTATCTCAGCAGTTACTACTATCTCAAAGAGAATATCGCACTCATCTCAGTGTTGCAGTCGATGACGAAGAAAATAGTGACAATACATGAATACCCATAGTATGCACTAACATGCGTGAATGTTAATGACGACTTTGCACACATTAGACAATGCCATCTGCTCTAGTCACGTTTAGTTAATTTTGATAATCGTATGATACTGGTCCAATAAAGTTTCAGTAACTTCTTGAATTTTACTGGGAACAAAATAATCACTGCCCAGTCCCTTAGTCCAGATATTCGATAGATAACATACAACGTCATTATTTCAAACCATCATCTCCGTCAGCTGACAGGGTGAGGAGGTTGGTGAGCGAACGAATGGGTGACAGGTGTGTTCGAAATTTGTGGTAAGGACTATGGGACCGAACTGCTGAGGTCATCGTTCCCTAGGCTTACGCACTACTTAATCTAACTTATGCTAAGGACAACACACACACCCATGCCCTTATGGAGCAGATGTTTTTTTTTTAATTTTTTTTTTACTTCAGAGTTTTCAGTCAACGTTTAGTGTATGATAATTTAATTACTCCTTGCACTGCAGATGGTTACAACGGACAATGTGTGAAAGAAAGTAAAATATCATGCCATAAGGTTGTTTTAATGTACCAAAATTTGTACAAAAATTTTGCTATGATATATTTCCGAATCAAGGTATTAAATTATTTGCTGAAGCTAAGGAGCGAAGTCGTTAACGAGCAAATGCAAACGATCGAGAACACGTATTAGTATATAAATATTACTAATTTATTGATAAAGATCATTACATACGGATTCCACAAACCAACAAATGGAAAATTATTAAATATTAATTACACAATTTATTTTGTGTATGATACGAATTTAGTAACTTCCTCTTATGTGATTACAATACTGATTACAGTCTTCTCACTGACGAGTTACGTAGGACTTGTGGGAGAATTGCCTAGGTAGGGAAACATTTTTAAGGAAAACGAACATGCAAAGCTGTCGTGTAAACATTTTTCTTCTGAAAGTTTTGACATTGGTGCCGGAAGGAAATTAACGCAAGATGATGTGGCAAAAATTTTTGTAATTTTACCCCTCATTAACACCTAAGGAGAAAAATTTGAAAAATGTGCGAAAATTCAACAATGAAAATGGAAGACGCATTTTATCTGAAAATTTATAGACATGACTGTAAAGAAAACTATTTTTTGCGCGTTCTTTCGCTTAAACGTACAGCTTCCGTTCACCTGGAACTACTGTATCTTGTAGATGATTGTAGAAAAATCCTGTTACTTTGCATTAACGATCAGTGCATAGACATCAACTTTATGTTAATCCTCCTTTACAAAATTTTGTGAATGACAAAGGTATTAAAGTCACAAAATATTAAATTACGCGACTCGCTTCAAAAGTTTTCTTAGCAAACGATGTTGTGGGATATATTCTAGTTTGTGTCAGTATCTGTAATGGACTTAGTGACACCCATAAAACTAAGATGAATTGGATAAGAGCAATTGTTATTTCTGTTAGTAGCATTAAAATATTTTACACATATTTTCGAGCAGTCTTCGGAATGCTAAATACTTGCTCTCAAATTCATACGTTATTCTGCACTTCTTGCATCAACAGTGAACCAAATGATGCAGTGTAGCGAAACAGGGGAATTACTGATGAAAATGAAGTTCTGGCGCTTGCAATAAGTGTGGTGTCACCGCCAGACACCATACTTGCCAGGTGGTAGCCTTTAAATCGGCCGCGGTCCGTTAGTATACGTCGGACCCGCGTGTCGCCACTGTCAGTGATAGCAGACCGAGCGCCACCACACGGCAGGTCTAGAGAGACGTACTAGCACTCGCCCCAGTTGTACAGCAGAGTTTGCCAGAGATGGATCACTGACAATTACGCTCTCATTTGCCGAGACGATAGTTAGCATAGCCTTCAGCTACGTCATTTGCTACGACCTAGCAAGGCGCCATAGCATTTGATATTTATCATGTGATGCCTGTACCGTCAGACCGATGTTCTACAATTATGGATTAAAGTATTACAACAACTGCGTCCGTTTTTCTAAGTTCTCATTTCCTTGTAATGTTCCAGACCTCACGCCAGTCTGCGTGAGCTTAAAAGCGTGCATTTCGGCCTCCTCTAGCAACACGGTGTTGGCTCTTCTGCCAACACTTCAGTAAGGACGTACAGAAATAACGGTAAAGTCAATGTTGCAAACTTTGTTTGCTACTGTAGTGGTACATACTGTATGTAATGCTAATATAGTAGGTCGTTAAACTATTAAAATGAGTGTAGATTTCAGCTATAAAAGAGAAAAATTGACTCACATTTACACTTGCCCAAGGCGTAACTGTAGGGAGGGACACCGCTTTATTCCACCCAAATGTGGGTTTCAAAGTTCATAACGGCAGAGGTAGAGGTGTCAGTCTTCTATATGTATATGTGGTCGTAGGTTCGATTCGAAACTTAATTTTTTGTGAGTGGCGCAGTACATTTTGGTGAGAGGTGTTTTCAGAAGAAAACGTTTTACGAGATATTGGAGTTAATCATTAATATATTGGTTAGTTTCACTCAGAAAAAACATGTTGAATAGAAATGTCGAAGTATAAAGGCCAAGTAAAAATGAGAAACGTGATTTACGGAAGCTTTGTGCCAACGCTTGATCCCTGTCTGGACACCAATAGTTACCGCATTGATACCCACGATAATGTTAGGTAAGTTACAGTGGAAGTATTCGTAAGCGCTCTCCGAGAGACATCAAGAAACGTGGGTAGTTGTGGAAAATGTCGCTGTTCCATCTTCCTTGCCTATGACATGTCGGCATTGACAATCCGTACAGAGTTTATTAACGTCTGAGCCTTTCACTTACCTGTGTGATGAGTGGTGTTCAAATTCCTGTCCTTGATAATAACCACAGACAAATTCGAAGTGGCTGCAAAAGACGGCAGTTGAATGCACACAGAAATTCTGTTCACGAACTATTACGAGGGTGAGTCAAATGAAAGCCTTAAATATTTTTTAAATATTATTTACTGTGCAGAAGTGGTACAAAGCTATATCAATTTTCAACATAATCTCCCCCACGCTCAATGCAAGTCCTCCAGCGCTTACAAAGTCCCATAAATTCCTTTAGAAAAAAATTCTTTTGGTAGTCCGCGCACAACCACTCATGCACCGCGTGGCGTACCACTTCATCAGAACGGAACTTCTTTCCTCCCATTGCGTCTTTGAGTGGTCCAGACGTATGGAAATCACTTGGGGCTAGGTCTGGTGAGTATGGTGCATGAGGAAGACACTCAAAATGCAGGTCTGTGATTGTTTAAACTGTTGTACGGGCAGTGTGGGGCTTTGCACTGTCATGCTGCAAAAGGACACCTGCCGACAGCTATCTACGTCGCTTTGATTTGATTGCAGGCCACAGACGATATTTTAGGAGATCTGTGAATCATGCACTGGTGACAGTGGTCCCTCTAGGCATGTAATGCTCCAAAATGACGCCTTTTTCGTCCCAAAAGAGAGACAGCATAACCTTCCCTGCTGGTGATTCTGTTCGAAACTTTTTTGGTTTTCGTGATGAGGAATGGCGCCATTCCTTGCTCGCTCTCTTCGTTTCCGGTTGGTGGAAGTGAACCTAGGTTTCGTCCCCAGTAACCATTCTTGCAAGGAAGCCATCACCTTCTCGTTCAAAGCGCCGAAGAAGTTCTTCACAAGCATCAACACGTCGTTCTTTCATTTCAGGAGTCAGCTGCTGTGGCACCTATCTTGAGGACATTTAGTGAAACTGGAGCACATCATGCACAATGTGATGTGCTGACCCATGACTAATCTGTAAACATGCCGCAATGACATTCAGTACCACTCGGCGGTTTTCCTTCACTATGACATTCAACTGCTGCAATGTTCTGTGGAGTCACAACTCGTTGTGCCTGACTTGGACGAGGAGCATCTTCCACTGAAGTCACACCGATTGCGAACTTCCTACTCCAAAAAAATGGCTCTGAGCACTATGGGACTTAATATCTGAGGTCATCAGTCCCCTAGAACTTAGAACTACTTAAAGCTAACTAACCTAAGGACATCACACACATCCATGCCCGAGGCAGGATTCGAACATGCGACCCTAGCGATCGCGCGGTTCCAGACTGTAGCGCCTAGAACCGCTCGGCCACACCGGCCGGCGTTCCTACTCCATTCGTAGACTTGCTGCTGTGACAAACATGCATTACCGTACTGAACCTTCATTCGTCGATAAATTTCAATAGGTTTCACACCTTCACTACGCAAAAACCGAATAACAGAATGCTGTTTTTCCTTTGTGCAAGTCGTAAGTGGGGCGGCCATCTTTATACTGATACTACGGCGGTATGTGTGCATCTGCACTATGCTGCCACCTACAGGCCATTCAGCATGCTGTTTGTAGACAGCTTATCAACTTACAGGATGACGGCGCGAAATTTCGATTTATTATTACAAATTTAAGGTTTTCATTTTACTCACCCTCGTATTTCCACTTCTTCAGAATTATGTGAACTGGGAGAACTAGGCACGACAAATTGTACTACTCAGGATATGGGGATATAATACAAACGGAATACCCTCAGGCTGTAAGACGAACGCAATAATGCTGATGTGACATAAGACAGATATGAGGTTCCACAGAGTTTTGGTAACATTAGAAGGAAAAGCGGCCCTACGACTTCTCTCACAAGATAAGACGACGAAAGAAAAACCCATATTTATGTCATTTCTAGAGTTAGAAGTGTTGTATTCGGTATTGATGCGTGGTTTCTTAACGCAGACAGCAGAAAAAGAGGAATATAACCAGAGTTAAGTAAAAGTGGTCCAGAGCGTCGTAATCCATAGCTAAGTCTGTAATACACTTCATGAACACTGAAGAGAGGGGCTGAGTACTAGCAGGCGAATACCACAGTAGTGAAGGGGCTTGCCGTGGTCTGTTATCCAATCCGATGGCGCCATCGCCTGTGCAGGCCGAGGAAGACGTGTCTGGCGGCCGCGGTTGCTGCGAGTCTCCATCTGGCGGCGGTACTCCCAAGATCTGGTGCCAAGCTATGAATTACGAAGTAGTGTCCGCGCAGGATAAGCTGACCGATGCACAGTGGCCGATTTTCCACCGAAAGTGCTGGGCGAGCTGATTCGTTTGCTTGGAGGGGGAGGCCGACAGTGTCTGACACCTTTGGGCCGATCGGCGATCGCAAAATCGAAGGCGCACGCCCTACAATCATTCTCAAACGATTTCACAGAAACTATTCGGTAAAAGAGAGCTCATTTCTGTTTTACCTTTGATGATTCCCTCTTCCCTGATGTCATGGACCGTACGAATACCTCTGTTCCTCCCCTTGCTCCCAGCTTCCAGTACTTGGGCCACACCCCACCATCTGAACTTAACACTCCCATCACTACACAGGACATCAGCCTCACACTCCGCACTAAACGCAACCCTGGTCCCGGCCACGACTGCGTTACCTACCGCCACCTCAAACACTGCCCTCCCTCCTTCCTTTCACTCCTTGCCACCCTCTACAATGTCATCCTTGCCACTGGCTTCTATCCCGACCTGTGGAAAACCTCCCGTATCCTGATGTTCTCCAAACCCAACAAGCCTCCATCTGATGCCTCTTCCTATCGTCCTATCTGTCTCACATCGGTGTTCAGCAAGCTCTTGGAATCCATCCTCTCCCGGCGCATCCATCACCACCTCCGCCAACACCACCTCCTCCCAAACACCCAATGTGGCTTTCGACCTTCCTTCTCTGCTGATGACCAACTCCTCCGTCTCACTCATCTCCTCTCCCTCCAGCTTAACTCCCGTCGTTCCGCCATTTTTGTCTCCCTTGACCTCGAAAAGGCCTACGACCGTGTCTGGCATCCCGGTCTCCTGTTTAAACTCCAAACCTATGCCCTTCCTATCAAATACATCCGTCTGGTGGCCTCCTTCCTCTTCCACCGCCCCTCCTATGTTACTATCCATAATGCCAATTCCCCCACCTTCTACCCCTCTGCAGGTGTGCCCCAGGGCTCTGTCCCCTCCCCTCTCCTCTACCTCCTGTACACGGCGGATATGCCCCAACCCCCCACTCCAGTACACCTCTTACAATATGCTGATGACACCGCATTCCTCGCCCTCGCTCCAACCCTCCAACGGTCCCAACGCCTTCTCCAGACTCACCTTGACCTTTTTGCTGCATGGTGTAACCAGTGGCTCCTGAAACTCAATCCTTCCAAGACCCAGGCAATCATCGTAGGTCGTACCACTCGCTCCTTCCGGCTCCTGGATTTCTCCCTTACTGTTTGCACACGTCCTGTCCGCCTCACCCCCACCCTCACCTACCTTGCCCTCATCACTGACCGTCACCTCACCTGGATCCCTCATCTCCGCTCCATCCAATCCAAAGCCCACAACCGCCTCCGACTCCTCAAACTCCTCTCTGGCCGGCTGTGGGGGTTGCACCCCTCTACCATCCTCCACACCTATAAATCCTTAATCAGTCCCATCCTCTGTTATGCCAGTCCTGCCTGGATATCTGCCCCCCCAAATTCTATAAGTCCCTCCAGATCCTTGAGCGTCATGCACTTCGCCTCGCCTTTCGAATACGCCTCCCGTCCCCCACACGGATCCTCTATGATCTCATTCCTTTCCCCCATCTGCTCCTATTCCTCGAACATATCTGCATCCTTTACACCTCCCACCGTCTTGCACCCCCTCACCCCCTGGTTGCTCCTCTCCTCTCCCATCCCTGCCCCCTGCCATGTCTTCCCCATTGTGTCCCCCCTATCCTCCATCTCTACACCCTACATCTCCTTTCCCAAGGTGTCTTCCGTCAACTCCCCCTCCCGGATGATGCCCTCTCTCCCTTCATTTATCCCTCCTATCGACTCTGATCCTCACTCCCCCTCCTTTCCTCTGTCCTTTCCCTGGGCTCCCTCTTCCCCCCCCCTTCCGTCCTGTTTTCTCCCCACTAAACCTCTCCCAACCTCCCTTCTCCCCCCCCCCAAGTCCTTTTGTATTTCCCTCCTCTGCCTACCCCACTCCCTGTCGCGTCTGCCCCCCACCCCTCTTATGGATCCTCCTCCTCCATCAGCTCCTATCCTGGTTCTCCTCTTCGATTTTTCTCTCCTTTCCCCCCCTTTTTTTGTTTTCCCATCATCTGTCCCGTTTCCCCCCACCTGCTCTCGGCTGTGGTGTGTCACATTTGCCAACTTTTTCGTGCAGTGTTCCAGTGACTATTCAGTGTTGTTCGTCTTTCTCGTGTTGCGAACGGACACCATGCTGTCACTAGGTGTGCATTTTATGTCTTTTGCGAACAGAATCCAGATTGTCGCCGTGTTTTTTAATTGTCTGTCTATTGTTTTACCTGTCTGCTTTGTATGTATTTTATTAGCTACATCGTCCCTCTGTTCTTTGTTTTAAGTTCCACGATTTCTTTTCGCCATGTTACTCTTTAAGTCTCCGATTTTATCGCCTGTTTTTATTATTTATTCTCTTCATATTTCTCATAAAGTCTGTAGGCTGAAGAGCAGCATGCTAAGCTGCTGCCAGCCTGCCCCCCTTCGGGGGGGAATTGAAATTCAATAAAGAAAAAAAAAATGTTTTACTTGTAACTTTACGTAGCAGGTACATGATGATGTGCCCATCCATCATTTCGTTAATCGTCATAGTTATTGTGATATTTACATAGAAGCAAAACACTGCGAGAAATTTGAAGAAATTTTCCATGAAAAATAGGCGTGACTATGATTTTGCGTTTGGCGCATATTACATGTGCGTTGTTGTGTATTAAATATAGCTAACATATTGAATTTTTATTTAGACTTTAGTGGAGGTCTCTATCTGTCATCAGTTTCGAGAAAAATGATCTGACGTAGCACACTCATTTGTGATCGCATTGCCCCAGAGATAGAGCCAGAGTAAAATATCCACAACATCTGTCGCCGGCCGGAGTGGCCGAGCGGTTCTAGGCGCTACAGTCTGGAACCGCGCGAATGCTGCGGTCGCAGGTTCGAATCCTGCCTCGGGCATGGAAGTGTGACGTCCTTAGGTTCATTAGGTTTAAGTAGTTCCAAGTTCTAGGGGACTGATGACCTCACAAGTTATGTCCTATAGTGCTCAGAGCCATTTGAACCACAGCATCTGTCATATTTCATTAATGGTTTCCAAATGATAGAACACAAAGAGGAAGTAATTTGCCATACGGCTATTATGCAAAACATCATTATCTACCTACAAATTTTAAGGGCCATCGATAGCTGGTGAAACGACAAATCCTATGGATTTTGGAACAACAAATGTGACGAGACTACACTTTTATTTTGTATTCATGATGTGCATTTTCATAAATACTAACCTTGCATTTCGTCAGTTGCTCACTAAAACTTAAAACTTAATAAACTACTCTTCCATAATTATCTCGCAGTTGCGTTTGTATATGTTAGGTGACACTGCAGATATATATATATATATATATATATATATATATATATATATATATATATATTTTACAACAAAGTACAGTTCTTATACTAAAAGCGATTGCGAAAATATGAAAATGACCGGTTTCGTTTCCTTTTTCAGTTTAAACTACGATAGTAGAGCATTTCAACCGTTAGGCAAATTGTTTCTCCGATATACATTCTTTCTCCTTATACATAATTTCAAACAAAAACTGCATATACACCAAATGCTTTTTTGTTTTCCTTCTTGCAGTCGGTTGTAACAGAAAACAGGAAAGTTGTATTTATGGCTTACTGGCTTATGATTAGTATTCTACTACAGAATCAGAATCATCCGAAACGTTTTAATCCTACGCGTTCTCGAACTAAAACTATGAAATACTGTCATTGAAGCCACTGTCCTCACAGATTCAACAGCTGGAAATGTCTCTTAATCCCCCATGCCTGTGATCCCAACTGATTTACTCGTTCATTATAAGCGACTTCGATTCCCAATGCAAGTTTCGTCGGTAGTCACAATAAACAAGGCTCTAAGATCAGAGAGAGGGGGGAAGTTATCGACAGAGATTTGGGGGAGGAAGGGGGGGTAGGAGAGGAAAAGGACGCAGAGAGGGAAGCAGGAGATGATGGACAGAGAGACGCGAAAGGAAGGAGTAGGGGAGGACGAGAAGGAGGAGATAGACACAGAGGACAGGGAGAAGGAGATAGAGATTACGACGAATATCGAATTCCCAGGCAAATTTAGGAATTGAGCATTGTCGGGTTCGGAAGTGTGAATGAATTTTTTTGCATCACACGTATTATACATATAAGATGTAGTTCGTACACACATATAGCGAGCAGCTGCATGAAATCTGTTGTGGGAAGCATGGATTCAATATTGCCTTTCTTTAACTCCTATTAAACACCTATTAATTTTCCGTTGCGCTATGAAAAAGTTCTTGTTACTATGAAATTTAAAAACAAATTTAGTCAGATTGCGTTCGCGGCCCCTCCCTCCGGAGGTTCGAGTCCTCCCTTGGGCATGGGTGTGTATGTGTTGTACTTAGCATTAAGTTGAAGTAGTGTGTAGGTCTAGGGACCGATGACCTAAGCAGTTTGGTCCCTTAGAAATTCACACACATTTCAACATCAGATTGCGTTTCATCATCACGTTTGGATCACATTTCATACAAAGGGGGTAATGTTTCAGAGCAATAAAAACTAGAGTCATTGTCTCTTATAAACTCGAAGGTTTAAAGTATAAAGTAGTGCAAGGTTTCCAAATAAAGTTAGGATAATGCAATGTAGAGATTTGAGTATGTAGATTTTGCAGCAATTAGATTAGGAAATGAAAAGCTGGAAGTAGTAGAAGTGTTATGTTACTTGTGCTGCAAATTAACTGAACTCTCGAAATAAAGAGAACAAAAGGCTGGCAAATAAGAAGAAAAACAATTTTTTTTAAAAAAAAAGATAGTCGAATATAGATTTTAAGTGTTTTCAAATCTTTTCTGGAAGTATTTTCTGCGCTATAGCCTTCTAAGAAAGTCAAGCGTTCGCCATGAACAATACGGACAAAAAGAGCATACAAATGGAGGTTTTACAAAAGAATGCTTACTAACATATGAATGGAAGTGGTAACTAATGAAGAGGTCGAATTGGGAAGAAAAGAGGTACAACTTGACTATATGAAGAAATAGGTTGATAGGAAAGATTCTTGCGCACCAGGGAATCATGAAGGGGCGAGGGACGTAAAAATTGTAGAGAGAGTCGTATGCTGATGTAGAGAAAGAAGGGTCAAAGGCATGCAGCTTGCATTAGTTATGCAGAGGTGAAGCCTCTCGCACATGTTAGAGAAGCGTGGAAAGAGAACCAAACCAGTTTTCTGACTGAAAGCAATAACAATTCCCAGAGTAACAGATTTTTCACTGTTATTCAGATAAACGGACAGGCGAGAAGCATATCAGTCAAATAATTATAAAAACAAAATGAAAATCAATTCGCTCTTATAATGTAATGTAGTTAGTGAAGTCAAGTACAACCAGAACCGGTTCCAAAGCAAAGCGTGTAGCTGTGATTTAATACGCTATAAAGAGTCAAATGAGCGGCAGAAATTGTAGTACGCACACAAGAATGCGGAAAGCAGGACTCCGCTCCAGCGTTGTATGTTGTGGCTGACAAGGCACATTATTCGTACGAAGGTTACATTACATAAAATATCCAAGAACCACATCAGTGCTGGTTGACTGCGCGTAGCGGGGATACCGAATGACAGGAATCGCTGGCCGCGGTGAACGACTACTGGAACACGGACGCAGCACCACTCTTGCCACATGTCTCAAAGCTCACGTTCTACAAACTATACGATCGTGTAAGGATAAACCAGTCAGGACGTGTCTTAATACAGGCGAATGTCCGCTAAAAAATGAGTCGTAAAGGAAGCTTAGCTAGTTCTCCGAATGACAGGTTTTATTGTCTGAACGTCTAACGTCAATTTTCACGACCGACAGCTGGCTTGTGTGGTCTGCTGAACAATCCCAAGAATTATATGAATATTGCAGTGATTTATTAATGGTGGTTCTATTGTAGGTGGTCAACTGTTCCTTCCTCACCCCACTGAACTGATTTATCACACCAAGTACAGTGAAACGCCAAATAAACTGGTGCACGCTTGCGTAATCAAATACAGAGTTATGTAAACAAGCAGAATACGGCGCTGCGGTCGACAACGCCTTTATAAGACAACAAGTGTCTCGCGCAGTTCTTAGGTCGGTTTACTGCTGCTACAATGGCAGGTTATCAAGATTTAAGTGAGTCTGAACGTGGTGTTATCGTCGGAGCACGAACGATGGGACACAGCACCTCCGAGATAGCGATGAAGTAGGGATTTTCCTGTACGACTATTTCACGAGTGTACCATGAATATCAGGAATCCGCTAAACATCAATCTCCGACATCTCTGCGGCCGGAAGAAAATCCTGCAAGAACAGGACCAACGACGACTGAAGAGAATCGTTCAACGCGATTGAAGTGCAACCCTTCCGCAAATTGCTGCAGATTTCAATGTTGGGCCATCAACAAGTGTCAGTATGCGAACCATTCAATAAAATATCATCGATATGAGCTTTCGGAGGCGAAAGCCGACTCGTTTACCCTTAATGACTGCACGACACTAAGATTTACGCCTCGCTTGGGTCCGTCAACACCGACACTGGACTGTTGATGACTGGAAACATGTTGCTTGGTCGCACGAGTCTAGTTTCCAACTGTATCTAGCGGATGGACGTGTACGAGTATGGAGACATCCTAATGAATCCATGGATCCTGCATGTCAGCAAGGGGCTGTTCAAGCTGGTGGAGGCTCTGTAATGGTGGGGGGTGTGTGCAGTTGGAATAATATGGGACCCCTAATACGTCCAGATACGACTCTGACAGGTGACAACTACGTAAGCATCCTGTCTGACCACCTGCATCCATTCACGTCCATTGTGAATTCCGATGGACTTGGGCAATTCCATCAGGACAATGCGACACTTCACACGTCCATAATTGCTACAGAGTGGCTCCAGGAACACTCTTCTGAGTTTAAACACTGCCGCTGGCCACCAAACTCCTCAGACATGAACTTTATTGAGCATATCTCGGATGCGTTGCAACGCGCTATTCAGAAGAGATCTCCAGCCCCTCGTACTCTTACATATTTATAGGCAGTCCAGCAGGATTCATGGTGTCAGTTCCTTCCGGCACTGCTTCACACATTAGTCGAGTCCATGCCACGTCGTGTTACGACACTTCTGCGTTCTCGCGGGGCCCCTACACAATATTAGGCACGTGTAACAGTTTTTTTGGCTCTGCAGTGCATATAGAGCTAAAAAGTGAAATATGTACTATCAACCAATGTGCCATTTGTTTTTCACATTGAATACTCATTGAGAAAGGTGAAAAAAGTGATGGAGCACAGAAAACATTCTGAACAGAACTTTAGGGGTTAGTAGCACAATGTTTAACAGGATGGGCAGGGAAACAGAATTAGATGATTTTTTCGACCCATCCATCTGCAGGTTCTCCGTAGGTCCCCTAGGTAAGTGCCAGGATCCACAATGAATTTTCTCTCTGCAGCGGAGTGTGTAGTGTTTTAAAACTTATTGGCAGATTAGAACTGTGTGCAGAGCCGGGGCTTGAAAATGGAAACTTTGTCTTTCGCCGGCAAGTTCTTTACCATCTGAGCTAGCCCAGCACGACACGCTCTCACAGCCTTACTTCCCCTCTCCTACTCTTAAAACTTCACAGCTGCCCTTAAAACTTCACAGAAGTTCTCCAGAACACCTTGCGGGACTAGCATTCCTGGACGAAAGGATATACTGCGAAGAAACAAATTAGTCACAGCATTTAGGATATTTTCCGGAATAAATTTTCACTTTGCAGAGGAGTTTGCGTCGATCTGAAGCAGAATTCATTGAATTTAGTCTAGCAACAATCCCGTGGGCTGTGGCTAAACCCACGTCTCCGTAATACCCTTTCAGCCAGGAATACTAGTACCGCAAGCTATGCAGGATAACTTGCGTGAAGTTTGGGAAGTTGGAGATGAGGCAGTAGCGGAAGTACAGCTGTGAGGGCAAGTCTCGAGTAGGACTGCTGATATAATATCGATATATTGAGATTTATTCCGAAAAATGCCGATATATATCGGGTATACTTTTCCTCCGGTGCATCTATATCAAAATAGTAATATCGAATGCCGAAATTTTTATTTTATAGTATTTTTTTACAATTTTCGGTAAATATTTGAAGTTGTTCATTTGAAATTGTTGTGACTTGGCAAGACAGCCAAGCCACTAGGAGGTAGCCGAAAGGCACGCGTTTAAGCTCACGCAGGCTGGCGTGAGGTCTGGAACAGGTAAAGTAATTATACTAGCAGAAAAGGTACGTAGCTTCTGGAATACTTAACTTTAATCCATAATTGGTGAACATCGGTCTGACGGTACATGCATCACAAGATAAATAGCAAATGATAATGGCGCCTTGCTAGGTCGTAGCAAATGACGTAGCTGAAGGCTATGCTAACTATCGTCTCGGCAAATGAGAGCGTAATTTGTCAGCGAACCATCGCTAGCAAAGTCGGCTGTACAACTGGGGTGAGTGCTAGGAAGTCTCTCTAGACCTGCCGTGTGGCGGCGCTCGGTCTGCAATCACTAATAGTGGCGACACGCGGGTCCGACGTATACTAACGGACCGCGGCCGATTTAAAGGTTACCACCTAGCAAGTGTGGTGTCTGGCGGTGACACCACAGAAATTATAGTAGAACATAATTTTACTTTAACTGTGTGAGGGAATCATACTGCTTATTGAGTTTTCATCACGTCCAATTTTCTCTTTCACTGTGTGAAGCAAGTATAGGTGGCGTTGTGAATGGAATAACAAGATTTGCAGTATATAGAAATAGCAAACCAATTGCTTTTTTAATTCAACCAGTGTGCTATTTCTTCACGGCTCTTTCTTCACGTCGGCATTCTTCAAAACCAGTTGTTGAAAATGATGAACAAAAATCTAAATAACAAAACTGATCTTTGCAGTGGTTGGAGGCGTGTGATGGGAGTTGCTGATGTAAGGACGCTCGGCGCTACCAACAGAAACTGCAACGTTTAGCTTCAGAACGCAATTTTCACTCTACAGCTGCTACGTCCCTGACATTGGCAGAAATGAAGAAACAGAGAAGTCGACATGAAATGTTCTGGACAAACCAGATATGTGACAAAACCGAAATACGGACCCATCGGACGCCTTTTATTGTGTCACTCACATGCAGTCATAAATGTTAGCAAAGTGGTTATCGCCAAGCGTGAATGTGCATCGTTTTCCTTTCAGTTCTTAACGCTAACAGGGATAGGCAGGATGCTAGCTGGTTAATGTACAGAATATCTAATAATAAATCAGTACTTAAATATACAGCTCTGAAACCGTCAGCATATTTACAATTTATAGTCTGTTTTTATAGGCAGGTACATCGGTATTTCATTCCATCGATTTATCGATATGGCTTTCGATATATCGAGAGACTATAATGATATCTTTTAAATATCAATTTATCGAAACTTCCTGGCAGATTAAAACTGTGTGCCGGACCGAGACTCGAACTCGGGACCTTTGCCTTACGCGGGCAAGTGCTTTACCAACTTTTTTTATGTTTTTTCTTTTTTACTTTTGTTTATTTACGCCACTTCGACGACCTGTAGTCGATGAGGATGAAAGGACGATGGTGAAGGCAACACAACACCCAGTCTCTGGGCGGGGAAAATTCTCCAACCCAGCCGGGAGTCGAACCCGGGCCCAGAGGATTAACAGTCCGTCACGCTGACCATTTTTAAAAAAAATTTTTATTCTATTTATTTATTAATTTTTGCCGGGCCGTGACCCGAACTCGGATCACCCGCTCAATGAAAGCAGCCGTTTATTTATTTATTTATTTTCAATAAAGATCACTCTGTTAAAAGGAACATATAGACCATTTCATCGTATAGTATGTGCATTACACAGTGAGTGGTGAGAGAAGCGTGAGGTTCATCATCAGCTGTCAAATGTGCACACCGACTGCACCCGGCACATCCCAACTGCGTGGGGGGTCAAGGAAGACTGCCTGAAGATAATTGGCAAAGGTTTTCCGATAGTGTGACCATCTATGAACCTCATTGTGTGCTTGCTGCAAGAAATACCAAAAGTCAAGTCGCGACGTGGCAGTATCCCCATAGAGGTACGCGATCGTCCAACCTTTGATCCAGATGATCGACTGTGATTTAGTCGCCGGAAAGTAGTCACTCTCCGGATGTAACAAGGAAGCAGGTGTAATATGTTGCGGGGTCACACGGAGGTAGCAAGCCACCATATGTCTTCCTAGGAGCCAGACGTCCTCCACCGCGATACAAGTTAAGCGGTGATGGTCGTCATCCACTTGGTGACATTTCGGGCATAGTGGAGTGTCCACTAGTCCAATTGCATGGAGTCGTTGGTTGGTGTTGAACTTGCCACAGGCGACAGAGAACCACAGTGCCCGAACGAAGGTAGGAAAGAATTTTTGGTGCACATGTCTCCAAATCTTCGGCCAATGCAACCTGGGGTATTTCAGTTCAATGACATTACAACTTATCCGCCGTAGCAGCCAAACATAAAAATCCTTCGCGCATGGCGGTCTCGTGCGCGGAAGCTCGTCTCTGATATAACTAAGTTCCACGATAAATGTTGATACATGCGCAAAATGTGGCGTAATGTTGCCCACCGCCACCGGAGGTGTGAGGGACGCTGGAACCAGGAGATCCAGTAGGTGGGATGTAAGGGAATCACGTCCGCTACGCCATTGCTTATACATTGTGGCTAGAAGGAGCGCCGTCGCACGGCAGTGAACATTCGTAAGTCCGAGTCCCCCCTTGTCCGTAGGGAGAGTGAGCGTTTCGTATCGCACCTTGAGGGGCGATCCAATCATCACGAAATAGCCTAGTGCTGATTGAAGTCGACGTCCGAGCGTGAGTGGTAGGGGCAGGATCTGCGAAATATGCACCATCCGAGAAACCACATAAGTGTTCAGGTACTCGACTCGCTGCAAAGGATCAAGGCGCCGTAGGAGATGTTGTCTGACCATGGTACATGTTGTCTGTAAAATACGTCGGTAGTTAACTGCTGCAGTATGTTTTACAGATGAGGTAATGTCTATGCCGAGATAGCGGAATCGTTGCACATAAGGAAACGGACTGATTTCTTCCGGCGTAAGGCCCCTTCCCACCGGCATTGCCGCCGATTTGTTCATGTTCACTGCACTACCCGCCGTCACACTGTGGTCCAACAACAGTTCAAGGACCGTCTTCACCTCTTCCTCAGAACGAACGAGCAGCAGGAGGTCGTCCGCATAGGCACGACATTTGAAGGTGTAGCCCCGTAGTTCCATCCCAGAAAGAGAATTGGTGAGCCTCCCAATTAATGGTTCCAACGCTATCGCGAACAGCAGCATCGAAAGAGGGCAGCCCTGGCGAATGGATCGTCTAATTTGAATGGGCCCTGCTATACGCCCATTAACCTGTACCAAGGATTGTGCACCCCCGTAAATCCTTCTAATGAGGTCAGTAAAACCGTCTGGAAAACCCATTTGTTCCAGTACAGCATACAGATAGTTGTGGCGCACCGTATCAAAAGCACTGTCAAAATCAACCGCCACCATCGCTGCTTTAAGCCGGCACTCCTCTGCCAGCGCTATCACATCACGGCATTCGCCAGTAGCTGTTTGCACATTCACCGATCCAACCGATGTCGTCTGTTCCGGAGAGAGAACGCTACGAATTAACATACAACATCGGGACGCTAGCAACCATGCAAAGATCTTATAGTCGGCATTAAGCAGGGTCATGGGGCGATAATGTGTGACCGTAATTCCTGGCTTCGGTTTATGTACTGGCACCAGGAGGCCTTCCATAAAAGCCGGTGGAATAGGCGCATCGGAAGTTAACATCTCGTTGTACATTTCCGTCCATCGCGGTGCCATTTCGTTGCGAAATTCGCGATAGAATTCAGCAGGAAGCCCATCAATGCCTGGGGACGGATTCAACGCACCTTGTGCGAGCGCATCATGTACTTCCTCACAGCTAATGGCTTCCAGTAAGGTTCCCGCGGCTTCCACCGTCAGTGTACGGGAGACGGACATGGCTATACGGTCGTGGTCATCGAAAGAGGCTGCTTCTTCCCGATAGATGTGTTGGTAATGATCGACGAATGCAGAGACAATGTCCGCTTGACGCGTCACTCTTCGGTCTTCGCGGGTGATTAACTCCCGTACCAAAACGCGTCGTCGGTGCTTTCGTTCATTCACGACGTGGTGCATGGAAGGACTCTCGTGCCTCATCGTATCGTGACATTTGGCGCGCCCCATGGTTCCCTGAAGATGTTTCCGAGCTAAAGCCACTAGTTTAGCTTTTATCCTTTTGCGTTCGATCCAGATGTCCTGTCCCGGCGGGCCATCATCCAGGTCGCGCAGTGCTGCAAAATAAAAGTCGGTGGTACGGTGGCACCATTCTGCCATTTCCCTGCTATATGAGATGAACGTACGGCGAAGCGCCGGTTTAGCACAAGTCAGCCACCAATCAAGCATAGTCGCATACCTTCCAACCCTTCGTTCGCACACCGTCCATGTCTCAAGGATCCGTTGACGGCATTCAGGATCATGTAGATGTTGAATGTTTAGTTTCCACGGGGCCTTACTGTTCCACACCTCTCTACGGGGAAGAAGCACCGTACAGATGTAAGCGCTGTGATCGGAAAATGCCAATGGCCAGCGTTCCGCGTCCTGGACATCATTTGCATGAGCCCGTGAGATATAAATGCGATCTAATCTGCTCGCCGAATGACTTGTCACATAGGTGTATCCCGGTGCAGCTCCATGTCGTAATTCCCACGTGTCACTAAGTACGAGGTCGTTGACAACGATTCGCAACTCCTGGCTGATGTTTGCTTGCGGCCATTGGTCTTTCTGGCTGAGAACACAGTTGAAATCTCCACCAATTATTACACATTCAGAACGTCCATGGAATAGTGGAGCAATGTCTTCTGCATAAAATCGCGCCCTTTCCCGCCGCCGATTGTTTCCCGACGGTGCATAAAGATTGATGATGCGTGTCCCAAACGTCGTGAAAGCCATTCCCCTGGCCGACGGAAGATAACACACGTTTTCCACTGGGAAGCCATCTCGCACGTAAACTGCCACCCCACTCCCATTGTGATCTCCATGTGACGAATAGGATTGGTAGCCTGCGATGTATGGGAGTGCAGCTACGTGGACTTCCTGCAGCAAAGCAATATCCACATCAGATGCCCAAACCGTTTCCTTCAATAGGTGTATTTTGGCCGGTGAACGCACGTCATTGATATTTAATGTCGCAATACGGTTCGCATGGCGTTGAATCCCACTCTGTCGAGGCGCAACTACATCTCCCTGCACCGGCGCCGGGGGCTGAGTTAGAAGACGTTCTCTCGCCCCTCTCCCTTCACCTTCAGCAATTATTAGGCCGTCTTCGTGAGTGCCGGCTGCCTCTGTATGACGTCCGGCGCCTCCTCAATATCCTCATACCACATCTTTTCAGGCTGTGAGATATTCGTGTCCATAGCCACAACATCTGCGTCTGGAGAGCCAACTGGCTGTGATTTCTCTTCAGCATCACCACGTCCCGGTACCGTCAATGTGACAGACCGCTGTGAGTCGGATCGAACAGTTCCCAGTGCCTCATCCTGTTTCGTAGAGGCTGTTGTGTCGTCTTGGTCCACAGGCACGTCGTCGTCGGGGCATGGGGAGTCATCCCGAGGAGATGTCGTGCGACGCCGCCGTTTCCTCCTTGTCGGGGAACGTTGCTTGCGTGATCTTCCTTCCGTGTCCTCAGATTGTAGGGAATCACGGCTGCCCGACAGAAAAGCATCCGTAGGAACTGGAAGTATTTCGAGTCCCATCGTTGTACTTGGCGGGAGTTCGGTCGAAATTGACGTTGCTGTCACAGAGTGCGTTCCAGACGGAACAGCATCCGTAATGGCCGGAACTGCTTCGTGTACTATCGGTGTGCTTGGTGGGAATTCGGTCTCATCTGATGTTGTCGCTGTAGATTGTATGCTCGACGGAGCAGCATGCTCTGTCATCCCGACGTCTGCTACAAGGTTTCGGAGAGTGCGATCTTGATCTTCCACCGGGGCTGTGTCCTTTCGGTCATCAGCGGACGCAGTGAGGGCTTTGGCATAGGTGATCGGTAGTACTGTCATCGCCGGCGACGGCTCCCGCACATCTGAAGGCAGTTGCGTAATCCGCCGTTGCATACAATTCGACCTGAGGTGTCCCTCCTGGCCACATCCAGAACATGTACGTGGTTGACCATCGTAAATCACGACCGCCCGACAACCACAAATTGTCAGATAGGACGGTACATGCTTCTGAAGATCAATAGTGATCTGCCGCACTCCGTCAAGAACGGGGTATGTGGCGAATTGTGTCCAGCGTTCTGCCGTGTGACCATGTACTGTGCCGTATGGCTTAAAAGCCTCGATAACTTCGTCAGCCGGGAGCTCAAATGGCAGCTCAAAAACACGTATTGTCCGTACACCCAGACCAGCATGTTCTACAGTTACCGTGCCGACATTCCCGTCACTATGGCAAAATCGGAGACCTGCTTTTGTCGCCTGTAGAATTCTCTCACACGCCGCGTCATTTACCATCTTAACATACACCGTGGGACTAACGATGGATAGGTGAATTCCGATAATATCGTTTGGCGGTATCTTGACGTCCTCTCGAATGAATCGTTCCACTGCTAAAGCCTTTGGTCGTTCGTAGTCTTTGCAGAAATTGAATCGTAATGCAGTTTTCCTGTACTTGTTCGCCATGATCGTTGTTACTAACCCGCGTGCAGACTAAGTCCACAAGTAAACAAACACTCGCACACGCCGCACAGGCGGAAGTATCGGACTTAAACTGAGCTACCCAAGCACGACTCACGCCCCGTCCTCGCAGCTTTAAATCCGCCAGTACGTCGTCTCCTATCTTCCAAACTTCACAGAAGCTCTCCTGCGAACCTTGAAGGCTAAGCCATGTCTCCGCAATATCCTTTCTTCCAGGAGTGCAGCGTTTAATATTTTTTTTTTGTGGGATCTAAAATTTAAAAAACCCCTCTCACACCAGCCTGATTTAGCTTCACTGATCAGGATAGTAAAAACATGCGTATATAAAGGGAATTTTCATTCACAAAACATGCTTATCACATTCACACAGTTCAATACTGTTCTATCCTGATTAAATTGAGCTTAACTGAAATTCCATAAGGCAGTGAAGCAATTTCGAAGTCTCGGTGCGACGAAAATTGTCAGTCGATCTCCTGAAAACATTTGTAATAATTATTAACTTTCGGTGATCACGTGGGGAAGACCGTGTTAGCCTATTTATTTGAAGTAACTGGATATCTTGAGCATACAAAACGGCAGGTTCGTCCAGTGTAAATCAGACGTTCCCCACAGATCCCGTGCAACACAAACGTAGTAAGCAGAAACTGTCAATAATAATCGGTTAAATAATACGCGAACACACTTACTTTAGTTTAGTTCATGTATTAAATTCCTTCTCATACAGAATCTCATCAAGATGGCGACTAGCTTAACAATACACACACATACATCCTCCCCCTTTCACGGTTAATCGGCAAGATCGCCCTCATTCTTTTCATAAGAGAAAACATAGATAGTAGAGAAGCTATTCCATGGAGTAAATGGACGCTCCAAGGAATAATAGGGCTTGTAACTACTTTGCATTGATAATCATAGTATATTAAAGTTTAGGAATCGGTAAGATAAGAAGAGATATTTCGAGATACGTACTGAGTTATATAATTTATAAAATTTCTGAAAATATCGCGGAGAGACCGCTGCAAGAGACATTACAGGCGTTGACACATGCAGCACGTGGTAAGTTACAACAGTGCTACCTGCAGGCTTGGATAGCTTTTGCATTGACAGGGTGACAATTAACGAAACATATGAAAGAAAAAAAACCTAAATTAGTTACAAACTGTGCACACACTTTATTCAACATGTAAACATCACTACAGATATTCGATTTTAGGTTATGACATGTTCGATATGTCCGCCATGATTGGCGATGATGTTGAGCAGACGAATAGCAAAATTCTGCATAACCCACTGAAGCGTCGGAACATCGATGCTGTCGATGACCTCCTAAATGGCTGTTTTCAGCTCAGCGATGGTTTTGAGGTTATTGCTGTATACCTTGTCTTTAATATAGCCCCACAAAAAGGAGTCGCAAGCGTTCGGATCCGGAGAATATGGCGGCCAATCGAGGCCCATGGTAGGGCCTCTCGGTACCCAGAGCCAGAATGCCGTCCCCACAGTGCCCCTCAAGGATATGAAACACTCTTCTGCTTCAGTGGGGTTGAGCTCGTCTTGCATGAACCACATCTTATCGAAATCAGGGTCACTTTGGATAATGGGGATCATCTTCTAAAACCTTCACGTACCGTTACGAAGTCACCGTGCCATCACCACTTATTCTGTGACTGGACATTGCACACCACACAGTCACTCGTTGAGGATGAAAAAAGAGTTCTCGATTGCGAAATGCTGATTCAAATGGCTTCAAATGGCTCTGAGCACTACAGGACTTAACATCTGAGGTCATCAGGCCCCTATAACTTAGAACTACTTAAACTAACCTAAGGACATCACACACATCCATGCCCGAGGCAAGATTCGAACCTGCGACGGTAGCTGTCGCGCGGTTCCAGACTGAAGCGCCTAGAACCGCTCGGCCACAACGGCCGGCTATGCTGATTCTCAGTCCCCAAAATGCGCCAGTTCTGCTTATTGAAGGACCCACCCAAATGAAAGTGGGCTTCGTCGCTAAACCAAAGCATACTAATTCCCATCATGCCCCGCGACCAACCATGCAGTTTGAACGTTCTAGCGCATACCGTTCAGAAGTTACGACGATTTTATTTCATACAGTTCAATAACTGTCACCCTATATGTTCAAGCAAGCATTTCTCGCCGTATTTCGATATTTTTATCCAACCCATGTATATACTTACGTAGATGCGTCCACACCCAATTGTGCGCTTGAAAATGAGCACACGCACGACACTGGTCAGTAGTGCGTTTTCAAAATGATGTCGTTGCTTGTGAGTACATCATAAAACAATTTATTTCATCCTACAAATATCAGACTCGAGGATCTGCTCGTATAGCTTATCGCGTAGTGCACCAGTTTGTGAGACATGGAAATGAGTCAGGACCGGATCGAATCGAATCAACGCGTCGGTTTAGCAACCGTTTGTCTGGTTTCACCGCCCAGTTTCAGTGTGGTCTTTAAATGATTTTCCTCGGTCATTAAGGAAAGAGCTGCGCTGTTCCTCGATCTCCGCATCAGAAAATACGAGATACTAACAGTCAAAAGTGCGATAACATAGACAGCCAAGTTTACACGATTCACAGACAGCCAAGTTTACACGATTCACAGACAGATGGCGCGTACTAAGGCACGACAAGCGCGTGTCCGATCCACGTTTTGTTCACTTGGCTGCGGTGAGCGAGAGAAAGTGCGAATAAAATTCGCACAGCATGGTGCAAGTGCCAAAGATTACCGACGCTACCCAGCCCAATGACGCAGCCGCTTGCGTGGCACGCATAGTCACTTGCAAATCACGAAGATGCATGTGCAGCGTGGGCTGCCTCGATTGTCTTCGTAGACCTTGCTTTGTGACGTAGTTAATCGTGATGTTTCCTTAGCCGCGTGGCATGGGCTAAACGCCTGCCATTACTGTAACGTCAGCGACAACACGTAAAACGGAGATGTTAGCAGCCGACCGCACATTCCTCTGTTTCTGTGCACATGCTGACTGCAGCATAATCAGGATTTTACAACTTCACACTCCGCACTGTCTGATGATCACTGACATATAGCGGCCTCTATTCGGTCAGTATTGTTGCCGACTGTTTCCGCATCTGCGATAATATTAACCGTGTGTGGCTTATAGGCTGAGATATGGTGCAATGATGTTGAGCGAATCAGAAGCTTTTGAAATATACTACACTTCTTGAGAAATATTGTGCTGTCTGTGCACAGTATTGACACTATCCTTGGCCAGTTGGTCACGTTGTTAGGCTTCGCTGTGGTCGCTGTTGTGTTTACGTACTAAAATGAGTTCAAAATGAGAAGAAAAATCACGTCAGAACGGGAATATTGAGAATGATTCTTATGAGTTGGTACTCACTAAACACAAAGAGGCACGTTACAAGTATGACAGATCATCTTTATAAATAAATAATTTATTTACGAATAAAATTTAGGAATATTTGACGCTCAGTTTTTATCTACCTTTTTTGTCTACTGTGCAGAACAATGTAGAGCATTTACCACCACAGCAACGTTTTGATCGTTTAGAATTTCGAACCCGACGAAATACTACACTTTGTTATTGAGCAGTTCGGGGAGAGGATAAAAAAATATAGCACAACTGGAGAGAAATTCTGTCTTTCGCAAAATACCGTTTTATAGTTTTGTTTTCGCGCAGACATATTTAAGTTCAAATGGTTCAAATGGCTCTGAGCACTATGGGACTCAACTGCTGAGGTCATTAGTCCCCTAGAACTTAGAACTAGTTAAACCTAACTAACCTAAGGACATCACAAACATCCACGCCCGAGGCAGGATTCGAACCCGCGACCGTAGCGGTCTTGCGGTTCCAGACTGCAGCGCCTTTAACCGCACGGCCACTTCGGCCGGCTGTATTTAAGTACTTTATGTGCTATCTTCAGCGGGAGTTTTGTTTATTTTGTTTCTCAAAAATTATTGTTACATGTCAACCTCTTGTGTAAGCTATATGAAGTTTTGGCACGAGAGCTCTTACATTTACAAAAGGAGCGATTATTAGGGGTCAAAAATTTTACATATAGTTTGCATACAATACCAAGTGAAGACATATGTCATTGAGTTTGTGCATTACATGTTGTTCATTTACGATATGTTTTGTTCTAAATTTGGAAATTATGTGGATATATCCATTTCTTTGTATACCTTAACTGACGCTATTGAGTATGTATGGCGGCAGCTTTAAAAATACCATAATTCCACACTTCTCATCTCCTAATAACGCAACGTTATTTATGTTTCTGTTTATTGTTCTTTTACGACATGGAATCGCTATGTATTGCGTTATTTAGCGTGCTACTTAGGGTTTTTGATGTTGTTGTGTTTTTCCTCTTGCTCGTGTCGTGTCAACACGCTTATTTCTTTTGCTGTTATCGTTACACACGTAGTTTGTGTAATTTTTCGGCCAAGCACAGAGTGTCTGACGTCAATTCATGTGTTGTTTGCGTGGCGTTGATTTGGTTTTTTGTGTTTGTCTGGGGTGTGTCGTGCGAATTTAAATAATGTTCCGTTGCTGATCAGATGAAAAGCCGTAGGATGTGTGCTATATCTACAGCTACCACCATACATGTGTAATAGGGTCATGTAAGGTATGTTAACAGATGTATACGAGTTGTGTGAGACTGACAACACTGTGAGCGTTCTGGCAACAGTGTATTGTTCTGCTTGCGTAGGCTGCTGTCTTAGTTCCTTTGGGATGCTCAATCCGAGTTTCAGCTTTGTACAGCCATTACGCGATATCTGGGAGCGCCATCAGTGAATTCGTATATTTGCTGTGTGTTACGAAAATGGAACATCGGACTCCAGAGAAAAGTTATGCTATCGAATTTTGCGTTATGCTTGGAGAATCCAAGAGTGAGACCTTCGAAGAGCTGAAACCAGTCCATGGGGAATATTCCTTATCAAGAGCACAAGTTTTTTGCTGGCACATACCATTTTTGGATGGTGGAGAACCTCTCTCAGAGACACCTTCAACTTCAAAAACCGGCGAAAATGTCGAATGTGTGCGTGCTCTTGTTAGAGCAGACCGACGTGATCTGTTAACTTTTGACTGAAGTTTTGCACATGCGAATGGTTTGTGCCAAAAAGGTGCATCACAACCGAGCAGGAGGGCAATCGAAGAACTGTGTGCATTCTCTTCTTGAGAGCATTGTCAATGACCACGAATAGTCCAGTCGTGGAGCAAAGGTTATGAATTCTGGGTTTCCAAGTACAATCCTGAGTGAAAGTGGCAAAGTGAGGAGCGGCACACAGTCAGTTTCTAGATGGGAAAAAGCTCCATGAGTAAATCAAAGATCAAAACAACGCTGATTTGCTCTTTTGATAGTTGGAGTACCGTGCATAAAGAACTTGTTTATCCAAGACAAACTGTAAACGAAGAGTTTTACAAAGATGTCCCCGAAAGGCCCAGTGAAAGAATGAATCGAGTGTGACCGGGCATTGCAGACAAGTGGATGCTGCATCAACACAACGTCCCATGTCACACTGCCACCTCTGTCACGAAACTGTTTGCCATAGAAGGCATTCCTGTTGTTCCACAGCTCCCGTATTCGTCTGGTATGAGTTCTTGTGACTTTTTGCTTCTCGCGTAATTGAAAATATATTACAAGGACGTCATTCTGGGACTCTGCAGCACATTCAAAGTATTGAGACAGACAAGTTAAAGGCCCTACCAGATGAAGACTTTCAACGCTGCTACCAACACTGGGAACAACAACTCCGCCAGTGCAAAGCTGCCGAAGGGAACTGCTTTGAACGAGATAGTATTGTTGTTTTGAAAAAATAAGCACTTTAGTAGATAAAAATCTATCTCATTACTTTTTCACACGCCTCATACATCCAAATTTTTTTCCAAATTTATTACAAAACCAAAATCTTTAAATATATCGTAAATGAAAACATATAGTACATATTCTCAGTGACACATGTCTTAACTTTGTACTGTGTGCAAACGATATGAAAAATATTTGACACATAATAATCGCTCCTTTTGTAAATGTAAATACTTTTGTGCCAAAAGTTCATATAGTCTACACAAAAGGTTAATATGTAACAATGATTTTTCAGAAAGAAAGTAGCGAAAAATTACATTGGATATGAAACATAAAGTGCTGAAACATGTCTGGCTAAAAAAAAAGAAACTATAAAATGGTGTCTTGTATAATGTGGAACTGCTCTCCATTTTTCTTAGCAAGCACGGAAATAAGAACAGCCACATGATCCAAAAGACGATCAGTAACGCACAATATTACTGAATAATTATACTGAGCGTCTCGAGCCTAATCCCTTGTCTCCTGATCAGTGCTGTTGGGTTAACATTGTAATGGTACAGAGACAAATTTAAAAATGCAGCATTTATATGGTGTGCTCCATGCTGTGGAAATGAATTTTTTTTTTCATGTTTCTACGACACTTATCACTCTGGTTCATGTGAGACTACATCTGTGGTATAAAACAATAATGAGTTTTTTGTTTTACATTTTTGCCCTAAAAATTAAACTGTAATGTTTTCTTAATTTAAAGAACCTTTATTAACAATATTTCATAAAATATCGATAATTAAGGATCTATATTTGAAATGGAAACAGGAATTTCGCATGCACTATTTAATTAGAAAAAAGATGTGAATTACTCATAAAAAATGATGATGAATTTTACAGTTACGAGATGCAGATATTTCAGAATGAACGAAAAAAAAGGTGACTGACGTGTGACTTGATCCCGCGATCCATCAAATCGCACTATGGCATCAATCTACAACGCAACCGATTCCGCTATTCATCCAACATGTTTTTGACTTGAACCCGCGATCCATCAAATCACACTATCGCATCAATGTACAACGCTACCGATTCTGCTATTCATCCAACATGTGTTTGAGTCATAACCATATTAAATAAAGTCCCTTGAAAAACTTCAAAGCCGACTTTTTTTCTGTAGATTTATGAAAAATATTAAGAACGACCTGTTTCTCGGCACTTTTTAGCCTATTCCGCACACATGTTTCACTAAGGAACAGGAAGCAGCATCAGCATTTTTCATACTGCGTGTTAACAGCGCGACAATAAGAGCACAACATTACAAAGTGTGACTGTACACCGTTTTTTAAATATAAACTTCATAGCTAAAGAGTGACTAAGAAAAATGTTGATGGCTGTTGATACATCAGAATATCTCAGTTCCATTTAACGTAACTTTTTAACAATATATCTAATACATAAAAGCCGACTGCTGTGACCGAGCGGTTCTAGGCGCTTCAGTCCGGAACCGCGCTGCTGCTACGGTCGCAGGTTCGAAACCTGCCTCGGGCATGGATGTGTGTGATGTCCTTAGGTTAGTTGGGTTTAAGGGGCTCCGGAACGCCCTATACTTGCAATGTTAAAATAACGCTTATAAATTACATCTTTCCTCACAAAGTATTTGAGGTAGGAAGTTGAACTTTTTACAGATTATTTATTGGAATATGGGCTACAACTTAACACAGGGATTTTACAAAATTTTAGTTCAGTTATTAAAGATGATTTTTTTTCAATTGTAATGAAAATTCACAAAATTTTTTTGCAATTTTTTATTTATATATTCAAAAATATACAGTTTTTTGGAAAAAGGCTGTGTTAAATTATGCAGAAGGTACTGTGTAACATTTACTGAAAGTTTGAAACAAATATGTTTGGAAGATCCATAGAAAACATGTAATTAGTATGAGAAAATAAAAGTTTTGGGAATCGAGCGACAAAGATTGGATTAACTTTTTAGTGCATTCCAGGTCCATAGGATGGATTATCTTCATCCTCTGCAAACTCCTCCTCCAGCTTCCTCTTGTTCCTCCTCCTGTTTACTCTTGCTTGTATTTCTAGACTCTTTACAGCCCTGTCTGCAGCCCGAAGGCGTTCCTTGTCTAAAGCAAGCATCGCTCGTACCGTGTTAGAACCTATCTTCATTCCCATATTTCTAAATACCTTGCACCTTACAATGTTGCCATCATTGAAAGTCGCAACAGCATCATACACACCAAAGTGAAGTGTTTCTATTCCAACAAATACAGTCTTGGGGATTCTCGACCATATAACACTATTTACACTTTCATTGGGGTTTTGAGTTTTTCCGTGAATACACTTTTTCAAGAGTTCAGGTGCTGCTAAGTCTCTGAAAATAGGTTTTATCACCTCCATCATTGCATGAGGCAGACTACACTTCACCAGTTAGCAATCCTTTGTTATATTTACACCAACTGTCTTCTTTGGGACACAAGCTATGTTGGGGATCTTCATCGGTTAAAGAAGTATGAAAAAAAAAAGAGCCCAAACAGCCTTCTTCATTTCGTCAACACTTTGTGTATATTGCCTAACAGCCATTTCATAATAGTTCTGTATTTTGTCAATTACACTGTCAGTTAACATCCCCTTCCCATCCAACTCTTTACCATCACTGAGTTTTTGTTTTTTGTACGAAGCTTTCAGTCGCCGAAGTCTTGTTCCCATTCGCTTCTGTACGTGTCCAATACACTCAAATTTCTGCACTACAACATCATCACCATAGGGCTTCAGTCCTTGAACATGTTTGAAACTTTTAGAATCACCGTCACCAAGGTAATTAACATATCGCACTTTATCACACGCCTCAGAACGCTGGAATATACTGGCAACACCAGCCACTTCCATTCCCCCACTACTGCCACTATAGTTAGCTTTGCAATTATTTTCATGTGTACCTTTATATTTTTGTGGACATCTACAATACTTTGATATTACTGCTACATCTAAAGCTTTCCCTGTATACATACTGGTGGCAGATACTACAGCATGAAGAAGTGTGTGTCCCCGTTTATGCCAGGTACCATCGAACGCTGCAGTCAAATCTCTGTTACCATTATTTTCCATTACTGCCTCTTCCACAGCGTTCTTCATAGATTCTATACAGACATCTCCTACTTTAGACCCTATTAATTTATTATAGGTTGTAAACTTGGTTGGGGGATTTGGAAGATTCATGATGCCACAGAAAATTGCACCTGCAGTAGCACCCTTACCAACTGAACGCAAGGAATAAACAAATCTAATGTTGTGTTCGTAGATTTTGCTACCATTTTCTTCAGTTGCAGTTACTGCAACACTGTTCCAAAAGGTGGTCATGTATGAACACTTATCACATTTCAGTTGTATTTCACTAGCAAGTCCTACGTGCTTTATTATGGAGAGTTCCAGACCAACTTCACTACAATGAATACATCTTACACAGTTTGAAAAAATTCCTTTGAGAACCGACATATCAAATATTTCATTCACATCCGATTCGCCCATAAAACATTCATAGTTTTCACTCATTGAACCAATCTTCTTCTGTGAAGTATTTTCTTTCCCACTTTGACTGCTATGGGCAGGTGTACTTGAGAGGTTAGGTTCACTCACTTGGTTATCGTCTTTATTGTTTACAGTAATAACACATACCTTTGGCTTTCCAACATTTCTCCTTTTCTTAAAAGCCTTCAGAGGATTTCTAATAACTTTACTTTTACTCATTATTATACTTCAACAAAACAGAGACTCAAGAAACAGAATTAATTACGAATATTTTCGAGATAACGACAGAGTAAATAAACATGAAACAATCGACAATCACACCAGCGATATATATTGAACCATCACAGGTTAGCCACAACACATACTTTATCTCACATCACTAAAATGTACCTGATGAACGGACGTTAATAATAACACCATTTGACAGCAGTTTAACAGCGCCACAGTGGGTCACGCCCATGTAGAACACATTTCAAAAAAAATTTAAAAATAGTTGTAGTCTTCGGAATTGAGTAAATTACATATCTATTAAAAGGTAATAGTCTGCAGATTCAGAAAACGCAAAAAAGTAAAAATTGAACTTTTCATGATTTTGAGCCTTTCCGGAGCCCCTTAAGTAGTTCTAAGTCTAGGGACTGATGACCTCAGATGTTAAGTCCCATTGTGCTTATAGCCATTTGAACGATAATACATAAAAAGAACCTACTTCCAAGAGCGTAACAACACCAGCGTACGTGTGCTACGGTTTCTGGCCAATCATCGCATTCGCATTTGTTGACATCAATTTTCTTATAATGGACAGAGTATAGTTTATCGGCTGATATACACTCAGGCAGGTGACGGTCAACCACTACGAGCATTCGATTTTGACCGGAAAAGTCGCTTGTGTACAACGGGCACTAAGCGCTACGCTTGCTGCCCGGTTTCTTACGGAACAAGTTGATTCCCGGGCAGTATCGGGCGTCAAACCCAGCTCCCCCTGTGCGGTAGCCAGAAAGCTGACGGCTCGACCACGGCGGCTTTAAAACCTGTCGGCGAGCGGGCAGGGAGACCTGTGCGCGTTGATGGCCGCTCCCCGCCACAGCGGCTGGCTTCTAATTAACCCGTTCCACGGCGGCTCGCCCCCCGTGTAATTACTCTCCTTGCAGCGGCCACTTCAGGCGTAGTTAACGCTGCCCGACGCCAGATATTTTATTCCGAGATAATGCACCTGTTTACTCTGAGTTTAATCGCTCCTGCTCGATCGCCTTAGTACCGCGGAGGTGCTTAGTGCCTTAGCAATTACCCGTCTCTTTTTCTTCCGCTAAGTAAAGGCCAAAATCTACTTCCTTTCACCTGTGGCGATTATAACTGGACGTTTAATATTTGCTAGATGAATTGTCATGACTTATCAGGACTTCGGAATGAAACAGACAAAATCGAAACTGTAAAGTGTGATTTAAAAATATACGAAAAAATCAAGACAGCTAAGATGTATATGCCGTCTCCTTTTCCACTCTTTCCTCAAATTCTCCCAATAAACCGAGGTCGACCATTTGCCTTCCCTACCACAATTCTCATATGCTCGTTCCATCTCACATCGCTTTGCAACTTTACGCCCAGCTATCAAACGAATTGACTGTGTCAAGCAGGATACTAGTAATACTATAGCCGAACATTACAGGTTTGTTCTTTCTACTCATCCGTATTAACTTACATTTTTCCAAATTTAGGGCTAGCTGCCATTCATCAAACCAACTGGAAATTTTTTCCTACTGCCACTCAACTTCGACACCTTGCCGTACAGATTGCTGCCCACCCTGTCCGCCAAATCATTTATGTATGCTGAGAACGATAGCGGTCCTATCACACTTCCCTGGTGCCGTCTCTGATGAACACTCACCGTCAACAACAACATACCAGTTCTATTATTTAAGAAGTCTTCGAACCACTCACATATCTGTGAACTTATTCCATATTCTCGTACCTTCCTTAACGGCTTGCAATGAGGCACCGTGTCGTATGCTTTCCGGAAGTCTAGAAATATGGAATCTTTTCTATGTTTTATCGTATTTTAACTGTGTTCTGACGCGACAATTGGGGACCAACCCAGCATTTGCCTAAACGAGCGTACCAAACCGACTAAAGTCACAGTCATGGGCGTTAATGGTCGCGCGGTTTCGGTCCCGCTATGGCTCAACTTCCGATCTTGGGAGGGTGGCGCGGTGCGCGCTACGCGTTACGCTGCAGTTGCATGTCACTTAATAACTTAAAACATAATTAACGTGGGACAACAATAAACTCAGACTGGGGTTATAATCATCTCATTCACAAAACTATTTCAACAATAACATAAAACGCAAGAGAAAATTTGGTTGTTTATGTTGCAGACTGTCTTGTCCATGCAGCAGTTATTTTTTTTATACAGTCTGTCTTGTGCAACTAATAACGACTTTCTACTATCCCGCACTATCGATGGAACGACAACTGGAAATAATTGTCTTTGATTGGTTTTCCCGATTTGTTATGACTATTTAACCTTGGTAGAAGTAGTAACAAGTACATAGTAGTAGTTAGTTAAATAATGTTATGAGAATGCCGAAACTAGAAGATTCATTGACGATACGAACGGGCAAAGCTGTATATCTTCTTTCAAACTGTGGTGTCACCGCCAGACACCACACTTGCTAGGTGGTAGCCTTTAAATCGGCCGCGGTCCATTAGTATACGTCGGACCCGCGTGTCGCCACTGTCAGTAATTGCCGACCGAGCGCCGCCACACGGCAGGTCTAGAGAGACGTCCAGGCACTCGCCCCAATTGTACAGCCGACGTTCATAGCAATGGTTCACTGACAAATACGCTCTCATTTGCCGCACTGACAAATACGCTCTCATTTGCCGAGACGATAGTTAGCATAGCCTTCAGCTACATTTGCTACGACCTAGCAAGGCGCCGTATTCAATTGATAATTAATATTATGAAGCATGTACCGTAACGAGAGATGTTCTACAATTGTGGATTTAAGTGAAGTATTACATCATCTACGTACTTTATTTGCAATTCTCAAGATATTGTACTGTTCCAGACCTCACGCCAGTCAGTGTGTAATTAAACGCGTGCATTTCGGCCTCCTCTAGAAACACAGTGTTGGCTCTTCTGCCAACACTACACAAACATTTGAAAATAACATGTTATTTCCACTTTGTTCAGTAAATGTTAGGTAGGGCATTAATTCTAAACAACTGCCAAGAAATGTGAGTGAGAACGCAAGCTAGCCACAAATACTTTTAACAATCTGTATCTTATTGCCATCACTAATTTTCGGCCGTTAAGCCCATCTCCAGATGGCTACATCTGTGCTTCACACGACCAGAATCACCAGCAGCATGTCCTCTGCTCTATTACTGCGCAACGAAAATGTTACTGTGCAGTACAGGAGCAGACAAATATGCCGCTGACTACTGACAGGGCGTTAAAGCAGATGTAGCCGTCAACAGGCGTAATGGTCCGCAACCACAAAAGGAAATAAAATGCAATTTTTTACAAGGGGACCACACGGTTATCGTAATTTTTTAATATTTATGGTAGCAGATGTTCAGAACTCAAATCTCATCAGTCCGCCTAATTAGTTCGGTGCAACTCTAAAAAATACTCGAAAAAAGCGACTTTTAAGTTTTCTGGCCGTTTTCAGAACACTAAAGGAAGGGCAACTTCTCTCAACGGACTGTGTGATAGAATCCTCGCCTGTCACTTGCGGTTGTAGGTTCGATTCTCTGCTGATGTAAATTTTTAAATAGAGGTGCATGTACTACTAGCAAAACCGTGAAGTTTAAAAGACTTAAAAACGGAAAAACATCACTAGCGCTCGAGAATGGTAATCGCCGGTTCGAATCTCGTTCTGGGCATTATTTTTTCGTTTTTTGTTCAGTTCGAATGCCTATGTCATTTAATTATAAATTTCATCAGATATATGCTAATTAAAAGGTATCTAATTGCTAATCTTATGAAAAAAGGCACGTCTTCTTATTTATAATTACATAACGCACACAAAAAAGTTTGCGTCACAGATATGAATTTTTCACTACTGGTTTTTTATAACAAATTTGTTAAACTAAATAAAAATATTAAAATTAATTTTTTTCAGCCTTATTTAGTTTATGTGTCATGAAAATGTTCATGGAGCATGCACCTTTGCTTAAAATTTTGCCAAGGCTGGGTAACGAACCAGTACCACACACGTGGCAGGGTACATTGTATCACACAGCCACACGACCTCTCGAGAAAACTTCGCCTTCCTTAAGCATATTGAAAAAGGATGGAAAACTGGAAAAATCGATTTTCTCAAGAAGTGGAGCTGCATCGACATGCTTCCGCTGTTTGGTACTTAAATTCTAACTTCGCGTACCATAAATCCAAAAAATACAAAAATACAATTTCTATGTGCTTCCTTTGGAAATATTTGTGGCTAGGCTGCGTTCTCACTCAACAATTCTTAACTGAAAAACAGCCATGGAGTTCAGTAAGATATAGCATGGATAGCGTAACATTCTAAGCAGTCATACTCGATCTTTACAAGCCTCTCAGTGGTCATGACACGGGCAAATGGGCGTGTCTCCCAGTGGGAATGACAGGCGCGCATTTCTAATCCATAAATCACGAAGCTCGCTAAGAGCGAATCAGAGAACAATGCGACATTAACTTTTACGGTACAGTCCGTAATTTGATTCTTTACGCTGCTATAACAACACGATCTAAACTGAGCTCTATTATCTAAGCGCTGGGAAATGAATATCTGTCGTTCGATATTCGAATACCGGGCCTTTTCGTCCCACACCCAATACCCCATCAGGTTGTGACGGGTTTAAAAAACCGTAACGCCTCCCATATTTCTTCCTATAGCGCCCAGCTGTCTGACGGACCGGGGCTTTTCTCTTGGGTACTAAGGCGTAGCAACTGGGTAGTTCACGTAGACTTCGCAGCGCGATAAAGCCTCAATCAACCTTTTACTTCACTCTGCGGCCTTGATCAGAAAATTTTCAAATCTGAGCGACGTATTAGATTAGATTAGTTTTTCGTTCCATAGATCCGTGTTGAGGAGATCCTCGTGGATGTGGAACATATCAATTTTTTTTCTTTTTTAAATGAAATAACAATACTAATAGTATGAATATATACAATACATCATTTGTTTCTATTAAAAAATTCGTCAGTGGAATAGAAGGAGTTGGCCACTAGTACGTCTTTCAGGCTCCTTTTAAACTGAGTAAGTAAGTGCTTTTAAAGTCCTTGTGCAGATCATTTTTGTTCCTGGCATTGTATGTATGAACTGAGCTGTTTGTTGGAAAAAGAGATGTATTATTTAGGACAAATTTCATTAAGGAGTAAGTATACTGAGAGGCAGTAGTTATTATACCCAGTTCTTTGAAGAGGTTTCTACAGGACGTCCGTGAATTTACTCCACAAGTAATACGTATTAAACGCTTTTGGACTCTGAAAACTTTTGTTTGACTTGAAGAGTTACCCCAAAATATTATACCATATGACGTTATGGAATGAAAGTAGGCAAAGTATGCAAGCTTTTTCATTTTTATGTCGCCTATGTCTGCTAACACTCGACTTGCAAATACAGATTTGTTAAGGCGTTTCGTAGCCAATTATCTCTCTTCTTGCATCCGCATACAACGTCCACAGCAATGTGCGATTCTGTAATTTTATGATGTTCGCTTCATTAAGCCGTAATTCGCTAAAAGAAATGTACGTCTCGTCCGTATGTAAGCTTTCTTTTGTAATTTTTATGTTCTGCATGAATCACTTACCCGTCGTTTCGTGGGGAATATTTACAGAACGATCTGTATGGATCACTTGCCAGCTGTTTCGTGGCGTATATTTACAGAACGCTTCCATTCTTGTTAGATTCATGAATGCTTAAATTCTCTGTACGTCGTTGAACAGAGATGGGAATGTCTTGACACCTGTTCCTAAGTTTCCTCAACTGCAAATACACTACTGGCCATTAAAATTGCTACACTACGAAGATGACGTGCTACAGACGCGAAATTTAACCGACAGGAAGAAGACGCTGTAATATGCAAATGATTAGCTTTTCAGAGCATTCACACAAGGCTGGCGCCGGTGGCCGACACCTACAACGTGCTGATATGAGGAAAGTTTCCAACCGATTTCTCATACAGAAACAGTAGTTGACCGGCGCTGCCTGGTGAAACGTTGTTGTGATGCCTCGTGTAAGGAGGAGAAATGCGTACCATCACATATCCGACTTTGATAACGGTCGGATAGTAGCCTATCGCGATTGCGGTTTATCGTATCGCGACATTGCTGCTCGCGTTAGTCGAGATACAATTACTGTTAGCAGAATATGGAAGCAGTGGGTTCAGGAGAGTAATACGGAACGCCGTGCTGGATCCCAACGGCCTCGTATCACTAGCAGTCGAGATGACAGGCATCTTATCCGCATGGCTGTAACGGATCGTGCAGCCACGTCTCGATCCCTGAGTCAACAGATGGGGACGTTTGCAAGAAAACAACCACCTGCACGAACAGTTCGACGACGTTTCCAGCAGCTTCGACTATGAGCTCGGAGACCATGGCTGCGGTTACCCTTGACGCTGCATCACAGACAGAAGCGCTTGCGATTGTGTACTCAACGACGAACCTGGGTGCACGAATGGCAAAACGTCATTTTTTCGGATGAATCCAGGTTCTGTTCACAGCATCATGATGGTCGCATCCGTGTTTGGCAACATCGCGGTGAACGCACATTGGAAGCGTGTATTCGTCATCGCCATACTGGCGTATCACCTGGCGTCATGGTATGGCGTGCCATTGGTTACACGTCTCGGTCACCTCTTGTCCGCATTGACGGAACTTTGAACAGTGGACGGTACATTTCAGATGTGTTACGACCCGTGGCTCTACCCTTCATTCGATCCCTGCGAAACCCTACATTTCAGCAGGATAATGCACGACCGCATGTTGCAGGACCTATACGGGCCTTTCTGGATACAGAAAATGTTCGACTGCTGCCCTGGCCAGCACATTCTCCAGATCTCTCACCAATTGAAAACGTCTGGTCAACGGTGGCCGAGCGACTGGCTCGTCACAATACGCCAGTCACTACTCTTGATGAACTGTGGTATCGTGTAGAAGCTGCATGGGCAGCTGTACCTGTACACGCCATCCAAGCTGTGTTTGACTCAATGCCCAGGTCTATCAAGGCCGTTATCGTGTGGTATCGTGTTGAAGCTGCATGGGCAGCTGTACCTGTACACGCCATCCAAGCTGTGTTTGACTCAATGCCCAGGCCTATCAAGGCCGTTATCATGGCCAGAGGTGGTTGTTCTGGGTACTGATTTCTCAGTATCTATGCACCCAAGTCACATGTCAGTTTTAGTATATTTGTCCAATGAATACCCGTTTTTCATCTGCATTTCTTCTTGGTGTAGCATTTTTAATGGCCAGTAGTGTATAATTTAAAGGAAAAAGGTTTGTTAAGCTGGTAACTTTCTGGTCGACTGGAAATCTGCTATCCAGTCAAACATGATGATTCAAATAGTCTTTCGCTTGGAAGTATTCAGAAATTGGACTCATTGTAGGATGGCTACATACCTGTATACAAATTCGCTAAGTTTCCATTTCAATTCGCCTGTATAGCCGTTAGTCACATTACTATTTACATATGAAAATAAGAGAAATTCGTATGGCCGAGACTTTTTCATTCGCAATCCAATTTTCATCCTCTATTACGGTCCAGAATTCATTCAGCAGTATGGAACTGTATATTTAAAAAAAAAGGAAAGAAAAAAAGGAAAAAAAAACTCTGATTGACATAGGTTAACCTTCATATGCACTACATGAACATTTTGTTTACGTGGTGATCGTAAAAATGAGTGACGCATTCTCTTACGACACCTTCATTCTGAGAGCGGCATCGTCTGTTTTCTTATCTTTCAAAGATCAGTTTCAAAACAGAAACAGATACTGCAGGTGCGTTGTTCCATCAGTGGTTGAGACTGCCATTTAATTCGTTTCTGCGAAGATGTAGCAGTGTTACAAGCCCAAAGTGTGACTGTCATCAAACATGTCACACAATGAAGTTACATAGTTAACGAATGCATGAGTGCCGCACCTCTTTCGATGTCCAGTCCAAGTGTGATACAGACAGCGGCGCACTGCGACCATAAACATCAGATCTCATCCCTCGTGATGCAGCTTTGCAGGAAGCACTGATATCTCCAACAGTTTCTGCTCAATGAGTCACAAATATCGAACATATCTTACACTCATCCAGACGTTTTTAATGTTATCGCTAACTCTGGACTAATTCCCAACATCAGTCACAGAGAGACGCAGAAAGCAACCTGCTTCAAAGTAGGTGCAGAATTCGGTTCATTTGTAAGCTACTGGAAAAATGGAGACAGTCTCCATTCTCCAATGGACAAAACACTTGAGTGATCCACATAAGCGTTGCTCAACTGTGTCGGGCCCACATACAGAAAAGGGCAGCACGATTGCTCATAGCCTAGTGTGGCTCACAGGTGATCGTGATGGGAGTACTGAGGTACAACTGGCAGACGCTTGAAAACAGACGTGAATTATTCCGCGAAAGCCTACTTACAAATTTTCAAGCACCAGTATTAAGTGAAGGGTCTACCAGTATTGCTCCAATAGAGTCCGGGAACATTTGATGAGGCCAATCAAACGCGCCCAAACACATTTGAGCAATATTCTTCTCGCAGTCCATTCGCGGGTGGAATGAGAAGATATACTAACACGTGGTACAATGGCAAGTACTTCCTGCCACGCACTTCTCAGCGATAGGTACAATATACACAAAGCCCTGTCACTGTGTCTTGTGCAGGCAGACCAAAACGACGCACAATCAACAGTTCCCGTTCAGACTCTAACGTGTTTGAATCACGGCTTCTATTCTGAACCCCTGTAATAGTGTGACTTTATCCTCCGTCGCCGTTTTTCGCTGTTTCTAATAAAAATCACGACTGTTATGCATACCTCCATTCCACTGGATTCGTTTGGCCGCAGCAGGCAAATCTGATGCATCTTACAAGGAGAGATCTACAGAGGTGGGATCGTAGTACAATTTTGAAATATACGACCACATCCCGAGGTCGTGAAAGACGTAACTGGTTGTAAATGGTACTCACAACATTCGTATGTGGCTGATGTCAATGGCTGATGTCGACTTACGTATGTAAAGTGTGCGACACTCAGCAGTAAACAAACATTGTAAACAAGCATGTAAAGAAACGTAGGTCCGATTCGGGCTTATGAGGAATTGTTCTGACAGTCGCTGGAAGAAATACAAAGGATACTAGCATTCAGGGTGACTGCAGTGTCAAAGTAAAGGTAAAAAAATTAAGCTAATACTACGTCGTAAAACTAGGACAGGTGGAGATAGATGACTCAGCAATACTGACTTGGCTTCATTCCAAAGCTCTTGCAAGAAAGAAGTGATCGCAAGTGCAAGGTCGTTAACTAGACCACGGCGTAGATATGAGGCCCCCAAAGAAATATTCTGTGAATTTCACAGCTACGTCCTCCTTTTGATTTTGAAAGTTGCTGTAGGGTTGTTGTGAACGTAGCCGGGAATGCTGTGGCTTTACCATCAAGGTCATTTCAAGACCTATGATGCGCCACACTTTCCTTCCGATAACATTTCGAAACGGAGTTAGTTGTGCATTTTCTGCTGCTCGACGGTTAATTCTATTAAGTTCAGCCCACTTGCGTTTGAAATTTATCTGCTTTTCCCGTCTGTCCTCTTGGGAGAAGAATGTTGCCAGACTATCAGTTTTGTAGGTGAACTTCCGTGTACATGAATTTATCGATACTATAGTTGAACGCTATCTGATGCTTTTACCCAATCAAGCATATTACACGGCGTTACGTAAGAAAACTATTTCGAGTAAAAGCATAATCTGCTAAAAAAGGAACGCAATTTCTGGTGCACAGTTTCAAGCGAGTAAACGATTCTGAACCGTAAGATACCAAGCCTAAACAAAGGTAGTCACTAGAGTGTCTGTCTACCATGACGCGTGGACTTTTGCCTCAGTATCGTAGCTGTACATCCTCTGCGTCAATGGTTCGTAGTCGTCAGCCTGTTCCATGAGCTCCCTCAATGTTACTTGTTCTGTTCGATCATGAAACGAGATACCAACTATGGTCCAAATCGCTGAATGTTGATTTTTCCAGCTAAGATCTAATGATACGATCCAACTGAGGTTACATCCTCTAGTGAAAGTTTTCAGACAGCTAGGCGACGCATGCCGCGTTTCGGATCCTTACTCTTTTGAATTTCAGCGCCAACAGCAGCCGAAGACCGCCCTGGTCCAAACCACATCTTTAACTGGTGCAACAACACTTTTGGATCGGGAGAGTCATCCCATCGCTTTGACGCAAATTTCACGTTGCCACTTTGATCCTGTAAATCAGACGTTTTAACAATAGCTGTAAACACACTAATAAAAATTATAAACAAAGAGACTTATGACTTTGTCTAGGAGATGCCGAGATTTTGTTCAGAAGCCTAAGTGTTTCCTTCCGCTTTCCAAAATGGCCCCTTTCCTGGTGGTGTGTGAGACTTGAGTCTTGAAGTATTTCAGCTGCGTGTTGGTGATTGTAATGGATAGATTTAACCTGTGATGCCATAGATTTGTTATTGGAGAAGGTTCGCCTTCAGCAAAACACAATGTTTATTTTTCCTTTTGTTTGCGGGCATGTTTCGCTGCGTGATGTTTTTGTTGAATGATGATGAGGGGATGGTGCGAGTGAAACATGGAGAATAGAGAGAGTAAATCCTGGGTCCACTACACAATCTTAGCGTTTAGCAACAAGTGGGACACAGAGCTTAATATTCTCTTCCGATGGATAGATCACCATCTACAGTGTCATACATACACTCACTTTATGAGACAATGCGGAGAGGTTTGGTATTTAATCGTGAATATTGACGCAAATTCTAGTGGTCGAGAAGTCTCCGTACACTTCTTCCCTCTTGGCGACCGAACACCGGCAGTGAAAATTTCTTTTACCACCAGGATTCGAACCAGCTATGCGCCAGTCGAGCGCTGTTGAACTTGAGTGCATTAGCGACATGGTCATTGACTCGTTTGACATTCTAACAGCTCTCAGTCAATCAACAGTAGCTACGAAACTAAACGAGATATTAACAATCTAAAATAATGTGGTAACTAGGAAGGTATCTTTCGTCTTGCTCGCCTCTTTGCCCGTGTTTGCGAAAGTGACAGCACTTCAGTTCCTGGACATCTTTCTATTTCGTTCGTTTTAATGACAGCTAACATTTACGTACATCAGGGCCCCTGTATTAGGACGATGATAAATTGGACGATGTGTATCTTCATTATCATCATGACCATCATAATTAGTTGAGACCGGATGATATGAGTCACAAAAATCTTAAAATATGCGTGCAAATATGCATAAAAATGCTTGAAAAGTGTAGAAATATGCATGATAAAAAAACAACATTGTAGTTACTAGGTGCATTATATCTTAGAGTCGAACCTGTGCATATCAATAACGAGGAAGAGCGCCGGCCACGAGAAAAATCGGTACATTCAGATCGCTTATATCATTTTCGGTTAGCAAGGGGGCCTTTCTGGGATTATTTTCTAAAAATTTGCAAAATGGGAACGCATACCGTGTTTCAAGAATTGTTCCTTGTTTGCTATTGTTGACGGTAACAAAAGGATGCGATGGGAGTGAGTCGCAGCCAAACAATCAATATGTACAGGACCAACTTCGAGATATATCGCACGCACGGAGTTACGCTCAAAAAATTCGTAATATTTTATTTAAAAAACAACATACAATCATGAATTTTTCTGAACATCATCAACTTTTAATTAATAATATTGCGTCAAAGCATCATTTAAAATTTATTTTATATTTTTCTACTATTGTAAACATAAGCGATCAAGTACTGTTCCAAATGTTTGGTAGTAAGATTGTGTCTTCAATAATTCTAAACATTATTATAAGCAGAAAAGGACCGTTCTACATCAACTAAGGTAACTGGCAGTATTTTAATTTGGGTGCCATGTTGGCACTTATTATTTCTGGTAAAAGTCCACCCGTCCCTGTAATAAATCTATTAATTTGGCAGAAGGGTTCAAAGCCTGGGTCATTGTTTAAAATGTTTTTAGCCTTTTCTTTAAGTTTTGTTAGGAATACCTCCAGCAATGGGGAGCTCACTAGAATAATTTTATTCATTAACTGAATAGATTCATTCAACGTCAAACCTCGAGTTTCAAGCTTCTTAACACTTGCAGGTGTATGGGAAAAATGAGTGCTAATCACAGCAATGTCTTTGTTAATACGGGAACCATTAAAAGCTGCCAAAGCCTCTGCACTATCGAAGTCGTTTATTATCCCCTTAATGGCCTCGAAATGTTCATTGTGAAACAACACAGCTTCAACCCACGTACACCAGAATAAATGGTTCGAGAGGTAAAGGCACATTTGATAGTTTTTCTTTGTAGGTCTTGATGCGAGCAGGAGCCTTTAGAAACACTTTCTTTGTGGCTGTAATCAGTTCATTTACATTCACAAACGAGGAACGTATTTCTTCAGCAAGGCGATGTACTCCACGAGCAAAACACGCCACGTGCATGAAATTGGGATAAAATACTCGGAGGGCTTTTCCTGCTTTGGCCATGTAGGGAGCAGCATTTGAAATAAACACAAACACCCTTTCATTTGCAGAAGATTCTGGAAGTATTTTTCTAATACCCTTATTCACAAATCTGGAGATCGTAGAATGATTTACTGTTCAAGTTCCTTACAGGCCGCTAAATAGGAAGCAGAAAGCTCTTCTTTTCAAGTGCCAGCAATTAAATTTGCAATGTAACGGCCACAAGTGTCTGTAGTTTCATCAACTGAAATCCAGATAATGCTGTCCTTGAGTTCATAGCGTATTTCTTCCAGAACATTTACGTAAATTGTCGGTATGTAATTTTTACGCAATGTTGATTCATCTGGTATATTTTGATTTAAGCAATATTTGCGCAGGAAGCCTTTGGGGTAGGGTTTTTAAGTTTGTGAAGAGGAATATTGCTTGCAATGAACCATTCACACAGATCCATGTTAAACCGACTTTTTTGGTTAACTCTGGACAAACATCAACTTGCTGTTGTCAGAAGTTGCTGTCGCGGTCCTTCCATCTGCATTCCTGCATTATGAAAACCTGTCTTGACATCCTGGTCTATTTGAAACTTTTTTTTTTTTTTTTTTGCACGAAACGTTTTTCTCGCAAACTCGACAATACAAAACAATTCCATCATATGTAAATATTCCAGGATGGCCAGATATCCATGAAACAGCGTTTCCTTTTTCGAGTGGCATGGCGCACAACACGTTACACACTACACGTCGTAAATATGTTCAACTGTGTACAAGTAAATAGAAAGCTAAACTGAAACAATGGACGTGCGACTAAAAGCTTTCGTAGTTTAATGTAACTGTGGCCGGCGCGTAGGGTGTGACAGCGGAGGGGATTAACTGGGTTCGCGGGCGCAGAGCACCGACTCTGCCTGTTACTGTTCTTCTTCTGTAATGATTTCACTAGGCAGTGACCTCTCAGATAGCGATTGCACGCAGTTCTATGTCGCGGTCAATTTGTGAGACATGATAACCAGATCGCGCGAGAGTCCGCTCGTCTAAATTTTTAAAATATTGTAAACACAGAGCGAAAATATGCATCGTCACTAGTTTTTAGTTACAATATGCGTTAACCGGTGAAAAGGAGCCAAACATGCAAATGGATATAATCCGGTCTCTAATAATTAGTAGAGCCATGCAAATATTTACAAATTACCAACACACATGCAGAGGAATGTAACGCAAATACAAACTAGAATGGCTAAACTACTTCATTTTATTACGAATATTCATCGACCCGGAACAAGACCCTTCCTTCTCTTTCTCTCTATTGCCAGCATCCCCACCTGCAGTCTGCCACCATTCCCTCACCACCATCATGCACCATCCCGCTGCGTGTTCTTCTCCTCTCTCTCACAACACACACACACACACACACACACACACACACACACACTTATGGAACAGGGAGTGGCTGGTGCCTTCGTTTATCATACTCGTTAACTACCTTCTGCTAAACTGTAATTAACACAGGTGTTCCGCCCTAATTCCGATCACCATCAACGTAACACGGGGCCAGGCGTGATAGTTGCTCATACGCGTTTCCTCGTTAAGCATCTGGTTGCTGTTGTACGAGAAGATATTTGGATTGCGCATAACCAGGCTATTAAGTGTTCTGACTATAACAGAAGAGTCGTGTGGTAGCGACGTTTGATCGATGTTCGAGGTACGGCGAAATAATTTATGTTAATGAATATACGGCTGTTCTTAAGATTCTTCAGTCGAGTTTTCTCTGGTGTTACGATATATATTTGCAATCACGCTTACGCAGTATGGCAGTACGTAGATGTAGTCAGTCCCAAAGAGATATTGCCCATGCAGTATTTTATGCGATGTCTAGCGTCGACGAAAAATGTCGGTTTGTTTCTCGTTGTAACGGCAATCCATTAATGGGGATAAGTGATTGGCGTAATATTACACTAATTTTTATTTTAGACACAATCATAGAACGCGATTACAGTAATGGTTTCGGTCCTACATTCGCTATCTTCAGAGTAAATATGCTGCATACGACGTACGGATACTGAGAATGGTCAGCGTAGGGTCGAAATGAGCAAAGGTTGTAATCATATTCTTTGACTGTGTCTACAAGAAGAGAGACAAGTATGTGAACACTTTTCCGCCACGCCTTCCTTATCCGACTCACCCCTTTCCGTCTTGTGTATTTTCACATGCTGCGCTTTTTCTGTGCTATATACAGGGCGTAAAGGGTATTACCGCAGATATTTCTATCGATGACTGAGGACGGTGTACTGAACAACATAATATCAGTATTTACGTCATTTGCAGAGTAATAATTAAAGTTATTACAAGTCGTATGTTTTTACGTTGGTTAGCACCTCCAAGTATTTGTGGCAAGAGCAATTCATTAATGCTTATTTACCCCTGGAGAGCAGGTCAGGTATTGAAATGTGGAGCTGTGATCTGTGGACGAAAACTATTATCTATACCGACAGTCCATTTTGTAGTACAGTTACAACCATGCAGAAACATAAGGTCGTAAAGTTTGTGACGTGCTGCTGGAGTACTGGCTTTTCGACGCTTTTAGATGCCCCTGTTAATTATTATCAATAGACCTAAAATCGCACTAGACCAGTCTGAGACGCTCGATCGAATGGGCACACAAAATTGCACTAAACACTTTTTTTTACAAACGGGTGCATTCCATCGACGCTGGGCTTCGCATGAACCACCGCGAAACTGCAAAATGCGCCTGATGACTCTCAGATGAGACATCCGGTACGCATAAAAGCGAAACCAATTACCTCTGAAACTCGTATTCTTTTAGTCTTTTCATTTACTCGTATCAGCAGGCAATTTCGTTGTTGAAGCTGAAAACGAGCTTCTTGAAGGCAATTGAGATAATTACAGTCACCACAAATCGAAGAAGCACAAAAGTTGTGTTTGAATCAAATATCTTGAAAACTGGATAATATGTTACGAAGGACTCCCTTGAGTCCCCACAGAAGAATGGTCGATATGTATCCACTCAGCCCATTCCGCTGTGGAGTCACACAGAGCAACACAAAGTTGTGTATATTTTTTTTACATTTTACATTTTTGACGGGATAAACATGTTAAATAGGTTAAATATTTTCAACATTTCGCTGCCCTGTCAGCAACTGTATAAATATTAATTTTAATTTTAATAAGCGACAGCCTCAGTTGGACCGTTTACCTAGAACTTACCTAGGTTTCAGTCGGGATAACCCAACCTTCTTCAGAATAACAGTAACTACCGTTTGTCCATAGTGGACATCGTCAAGCTAAAACTATAAACCCATAAATAATCGTCAGACTGTTTAGTTCCAGTACAGCACTCGTGTCTGCCGCATCGCGGTCGCAAAGTGGGGCCGAGGCAGTTACAGTAAGTTTTTACAGTCTGACGATAATTTATGGATTTGTAGTTCTAGCTCGACGATGTCCACTATGGACAAAAGGTAGTTACTGTTATTCTGAAGAAGGTTGGGTTATCCCGACAGAAACCTAGGTAAACGGTGCAATTGAGGCTGTTGATTATTAAAATTAAAAAAGAATTAAATAAGCTCGGATGTATCCTTACTGACGAAACGATTACGGTACTGCTCAGAGATTGTGTATTGAAAACCACTGGCGGGACGACCAGATGGACATTAGAATAGCAACGGAGTACTTGGTGTTTTGTATTAACAGCTATGCCACGCGGCAGATGTTTGCCGTTGGTTAATCTTTTGTTTTTGCAAAGTGTAGACGCAGTGAGCACAAACAAATTCTGCTCATCATGTGTTTCATACGACACTGTTAACGGAGGATGGTGGTTTGTGCGAAAATAAGTTTATTCTCGTCTACTCACGCTTGCAACAACTTCTTTCGTCGCCATCTGTAGTATTAACAGGCGGTATGGTACTTTCGTGCGTCACTGACAAAATTCTGTCATGGAGACTTCACGACGTTATGGAAATTCCATACGCTATCAAAGATCACGTCCGTGTCTGATGGAGAACATTAGTAGCGATGTTAGATGATAAATACCTCAAACTTGTTCCTCCGTGCCCTTTCAGCACTGAGCGCTTGTTTCCATGCAGCACTAACATTATGCCAATTAAAGTTGTTTCACGTGTTAATCTCAACGGATTGATTTAAGACAAATCCCATTCAGTCACATAGTTCCGTGTCCTCGTGCGGTCTCCGTGACATAATTTGGCCAACTAAGTACGGAAGTTCTTCGAGGTCTACTGGTAAGACAGAGAATGTCACTGAAAGCCTGAGTATAACAGACAAGGAAATAGAGAAACATTAAACAAAGTTGATTTGTTCTCGGAAGATACGAAATGATTTTTTTCCTTTTTAAGTGGCATTTTATGTGCACATTCGGTAGAATGGATCAAGATTATTTTTGTACGGTATTCAGTTTGACAACATGTTCTCTTAGCACTTGTGATATCGACAAACATTTGTTCACCACACCTTCCTAACCCGTCTCCCCCGGCCGCGCCATGCCGTCTGGCTGCTATACCTATAGCCACACAGTGCTGGACCACTTGGCATTTCGTTGTCTAGTTAATTCAAAACATTATAATGAATATCGCGCTTGATTCATTTGGGTTCACCCCATCGAATAAACAACCACTTCAAAACATTTTTCTGGTAGTAACAAGAACTGAACAATGGTTTCTCTCGAAACAAGACAGCACACGAAACATGTGATGAGCCGTATTTGTCTGATCTGATTACATCATCACATTGCAAATTCTAAAGTACAAATATGTACCGAAACACTAGAAAAGTGTGGCTGACGTCTCTTAGAAGAGACACCAGTATAAAATTGTGACACTAATTACAGCAAGACAGTTGCTTCAAACAAATCATTTGTTGAAGAACTGGTGCAGCACTGAATGTTCCGACTATTTTGACTCCTATTTGAAACTTCCTTTTTTACGGAAGAAATTATGCTTCTAAAATATTACAAATCTCCATTCTGGCTACGGTCTCGTGCGTGGAAGTTACTTCGTCTTCCTGGTTGAATTGAGCGGGCAGTACCATTTTCTCGTCGACTCTTGTGTCAAATGTCCACGTTCCTTTGATAAAGTTTAAGCTCATTCCAAAACAAGCAGTATTTAGTGTTCTTAATTGATTTATACGCTCGGCATTCCACACTACTTGCTGCTCGTATAGAACGATTTGGCGCCGTGTGACCTCTTTTATCGTCGCGCCATTTTCATCGTTTTCTGTGTAACAAGGCAAGTATTTCCTTTTTCGATTGCAGCTGCCACTTAGTATGAACAGTTACGCCGTTAGTATGAAAGCATCACACGTACCTCAACCAGCCACAGTCCACCCGGCAACGTCGTACACTGCCGTTAATGGTTCACAATCTCGTACTCATAATAACATTACTACAAGCATTAACTATAGACCATCGCCGTTCGGATTCCGAAGTCGTTAAGACATTTAAACGATCGGCTAAATGTACTATTAAAGAGAAAATAACGCTGGTAAGGTGCTTAGCAACACTTAACACCAGCAAGAAACCTCATTTACGGTGTAATAACACTTTACAGCAAGAGAAGATCCTAACGTATCGGTGTACATCCATGAATTCCTTTTAAAACAAAATGTACTGGGCGTAGCAAACAGAATGACCTGACATTAGAACATAATAACTGCGAAACAGGGGCCGCACCGGGCAGGAAATGTGTGCTGGCTGAATGAGCATTGCTTAAAGATTCAGAGAATCACCGCTAAATGCCTGTTCATGAGTCAGTTTGAAGCAAGATGGCATCCGCTCCGCTGAACAGGATGTGTTTTCTGTACCAGAGTTTAGCAACAGTCAGTGCTTGTAGTCCAGTGTGAGTTCCGTTGACTTTTTGAGACTGATCCTTCTTTGCCCAAAAACAACCATCGTTGGCATCGTCAATTCGAAGAGAAAGGATGGTCGTGCAATAGTATAAGTCCATGCCACCCCACACTTCCCATGAAATGGTGGAAAGAATTTAGTAAATTTTTGTGTGGAGTTTAAGAATGTCTTTTTGCCACACAAGCAGCAAGCATGTAATTCTTCGAATTACTGTCTGAAATGTGGTAAAGGGGCGTTTGGTTTAAAAACCATACTGATTGCAATGACAGGTAGTGTAACCTCCTCAGATTGGAGATGAAAGGAAACGTGTTGACTTTAGAAATGCTCTGCTGGAAGACCAGGACGACGGTAGGATATTTATCATGGCTTATTTTCAGTAGTGAAGCTATATTTTATGTTTCACAATAGAAAGTGCACATATGGAGACTTCAGAATCCTCATGCAATTGTTGAGCATGAATCAGTGTCGCCTTCAGTGAGTGAGTTTTAAGCCTTTCTTATAAATAAGGTTATGGTCCTTTCTTTTTTTAGTAAAACACAGTGACTGGTATAAGCTATCTTCGAATGCTGCAGACTTGGCTTTTCCTGCAACTTGTGGAGGACTCCAGTGACTTCATATTCCAACAGGCTGGAGCTCCAACACACTTGCATAGCCATGCACGACAGTTCCTTAAAGACTCATGGTGTGGGCTGTCTTTACATAGAACGGGTTGGGCCCTTCGGTCCAACTGGAGACCATTTGCAGCCATTCATGAACTTCATGCTCCCAAATAATGAAGGAATTTTACGGATGACAATGCGTCATTTCACTGGGCCACAATTGTTCCGATTGCTTTTAAGTACATACCGGACAGTTCGCGCGAATGATTTGACTACCCAGATCGCTCGAGATGAATCCCATCGAACATTTATGGGACATAATCGAGAGGTCATTTCGTGCACAGAATCCTACACTACTGGCCATTAAAACTGCTACATCACAGAGATGACGTGCTACAGACGCGAAATTTAACCGACAGGATGAGGCCAAATGGCTCTGAGCACTATGGGACTGAACATCTGAGTTCATCAGTCCTCAAGAACTTAGAACTACTTAAACCTAACTTACCTAAGGACATCACACACATCCATGCCCGAAGCAGGATTGGAACCTGTGACCGTAACGGTCGCGCGGTTCCAGACTGAAGCGCCTAGAACCGTACGGTCACAGCGGCCGGCATTAACAGGAAGAAGATGCTGTGATATGCATATGATTAGCTTTTCAGAACATTCACACAAGATTGGCGCCGGTGGCGACACCTACAACGTACTGACATGAGGAAAGTTTCCAACCGATTTCTCATACACAAACAGCAGTTGACCAGCGTTGCCTGGTGAAACGTTGTTGTGATGCCTCGTGTAACGAGGAGAAATGCGTACCATCACGTTTCGACTTTGATAAAGGCCGGATTGTAGCCTATCGCGATTGAGGTATATCGTATCGCGTTGGTCTACATCCAATGACTGTTAGCAGAATATGGAATAGGTGGGTTCAGGAGGGTAATACGGAACGCCGTGCTGGATCCCAACGGCCTCGTTTCATTAGCAGTCGAGATGGCAGGCATCTTATTCGCATGACTGTAACGGATCGTGCAGCCATGTCTCGATCCCTGGGTCAACAGATGGGGACGTTTGCAAGATAACAACCATCTGCACGAACAGTTCGACGACGTTTGCAGCAGCATGGACTATCAGCTCGGAGACCATGGCTGAGGTTACCCTTGATGCTGCATCACAGACAGGATCGCCTGCGATGGTGAACTCAACGACGAACCTGGGTGCATGAATTGCAAAATGTCATTTTTTCGGATGAATCCAGGTTCTGTTTACAGCATCATGATCGTCGCATCTGTGTTTGGCGACATCGCGGTGAACGCACATTGGAAGCGTGTATTCGTCATCGTCATACTGGCGTATCACTCGGCGTGATGGTATGAGGTGCCATTGGTTACACGTCTCGGTCACCTCTTCTTCGCACTGACGGCACTTTGAACAGTGGACGTTACATTTCAGATATGTTACGACCTGTGGCTCTACCCCTCATTCGATCCCTGCGAAACCCTACATTTCAGCATGTTGCAGGTCCTGTATGCGCCTTTCTGGATACAGAAAATGTTCGACTGCTGCCCTGGCCAGCACATTCTCCAGATCTCTCACCAATTGAAAACGTCTGGTCAATGGTGACCGAGCAACTGGCTCGGCACAATACGCCAGTCACTACTCTTGATGAACTGTGGTATCGTGTTGAAGCTGCATGCGCAGCTGTACCTGTACACGCCATCCAAGCTCTGTTTCACTCAATGCCCAGGCCTATCAAGGCCGTTATCATGGCCAGAGGTGGTTGTTCTGGGTACTGATTTCTCAGTATCTATGCACCCAAACTGCGTGAAAATGTAATCATATGTCAGGTCTAGATAATATATTTGTCCAATGAATACCCGTTTATCATCTGCATTTCTTCTTGGTGTAGCAATTTTAAAGGCCAGTAGTGTACGTTGGCAACACTATCGCAGTTATGGACGGCTATAAAGGCAACGTGACTAAATATTTCTACAGGGGACCTCCAACCACTTGTTGATTCCCTCCCACGTCGAGTTGCTGGACTATGCTGGGCTAAAGGATCTCCGAGACGATATTAGGAGGCATCCCACGACTCTCGTCACCTCGGTGTATGTGAATAAAACTTCACATATGTGCGACCAATGCTGCTGAATATGACTACGAAGTCTTTCGCTACAAATTTCTGCATTAAATTCAGATGATATCGCGTTTTAAATGACGACGCTGCAAGTACCGCTGGACAGAAAGTGCAATGGCGCCACATAAGCTTTCGCCGTGTCCGTGATACCATCAAGATATATGCCAGTCAGTCAGATGCATCTTCTTGGCACAAAAGTTATACCCGACGGGTGGCCCTCGTCACACGACGGCACAAAAGTGGCACCATATCTAGTTTTACGACAGTCGTATCTGGTCCCCGATGAGAATGGAAGCGGTCATAGAAAGACTGAAATTTCATCAAGTTAACTGAGAAATTTATATTCGTTGTTTCTGAATGTTTATTGTCTCCACCAGTCGTGTAAATTTTCTCTTGGGAGAGTAGCGAAGTAAGTGAATCCCTGAGAAGAGTTCCATGCTTTTAGCTAGAACATAAGACAGCAGGTAAATGCCAGTAAACCACTGACGGCAGCAGTGAAATGTCCCGCTCTATGCAGCTGGGAGAAGCCGGAACTGGTCGCGGCCTGCGCTCCTCCGGCGCGCACAATGCGGCTGGGCTTAACTACGTAGCAATGCGAGTGGCAGCTGAAGGCTGCCTGCCGTCCCCTGAGGCCGGTGGCTCGCTGCCACACCTGTCACGGCACACACTATTAAGTCGTTGCTTACAAGGTTCACTTGTCGTGCTCCGGACTTTACGTCTTCGTCCTACCGGCGAACAAAAGAAGTTGTCACGTGTGTTTCTCGCTGCGTGCGATAGGTAGGCGGTTGTAATCACTTGGGCGTGAGTCTGCACCACGGGTGACGAATGAAGAGCAGTTTCTCCGTTGTAAGGACGCCAGCCGTAACCTAGTTTTACTGCATATCTACACTGAGGGGACGAAAGTCATGACATATCACCTAATATCGTGTCGGATGTCTTGCCAGCGTAGTGCAGCCACTCGACGTGGCATGGACTCAACACATCGTTGGCAGTCGCCTACAGAAGTAACTGAGAATTTTGCCTCTTCAATCGTCAGTAACTGCGAAAGTATTGCCGGTGCAGGATTTTGTGCACAAACTTACATCTCGATTATGTCCCATAAATGTTCGATGGGATTCATGTCGGGCGATTGGGTGGCCACATCATTCGCTCGAACTGTCCAGAACGTTCTCCAAACCAAACGCGTGCAACTGTGGTCCAGTGACATGGCGCTTTTTCAACCATAGAAATTTCATCGTTGTTAGTGAACATGAAGTCCACGAATGGCGAAAATGGTTTCCAAGTAGCTGAATATAACCATCATTGACTAATGATCGCCTCATTTGGATCAGTGGTCCCAGTCCATTCCATACAAACACAGCCCACACCACTATGGAGGTAACACCAGCTTGCACAGTGCCTTGTTGACAACTTGGGGCCATGCCTTCGTGACGCCACTCCCGCCGGAGGTTCGAGTCCTCCCTCGGGCGCCGGCCAGTGTGGCCGAGCGGTTCTAGGCACTTCAGTCTGGAACCGCGCGACCGCTACGGTCGCAGGTTCGAATCCTGCCTCGTGCATGGATGTATGTGATGTCCTTAGGTTAGTTAGGTTTAAGTAGTTCTAAGTTCTAGGGGACTGATGACCTCAGATGTTAAGTCCCATAGTGCTCAGAGCCATTTGAACCTCCCTCGGGCATGGGTGTCTGTGTTGTTCTTTGCATAAGTTACTTTAAGTTAGTGTAAGCAGTGTGTAAGTCTAGGGACCGATGACCTAAGCAGATTGGTCCATTAGGAATTCACACACATTTGAACATTTTTGTGCTTCGTGACGTCTGCGCCATACTTGAATCCTATCATTAGCTCTTACCAACTGAAATAGGGACTTATCTGACCAGGCCACAGTTTTCCAGTCGTCCAACCGATACGGTCATGAGCCCAGAAGAATCGCTGCAGGCGATGTCGTGTTGTTAGCGAAGGTACTCGCTTCGGCCGTCTCCTGCAACAGCCCATTAATCCCAAATTTCGCCACACGGTCGCTGTGGTGTCACCGCCAGACACCACACTTGCTAGGTGGTAGCCTTTAAATCGGCAGCGGTCCTTTAGTATACGTCGGACCCGCGTGTCGCCACTATCAGTGATTGCAGACCGAGCGTCGCCACACAGCAGGTCTAGTCTACAGAGACTCCCTAGCACTCGCCCCAGTTGTACAGCCGACTTTGCTAGCGATGGTTCACTGTCTACATACGCTCTCATTTGCCGAGACGACAGTTTAGCATAGCCTTCAGCTACGTCATTTGCTACGACCTAGCAAGGCGCCATATTCAGTTACTATAATCTGAACAGATAATATTGTGACTCGTGTACCGTCAAGAGCGACGTTCATCATTAATGGATTAAAGTTAAGTATGAAACTAATTACGTCCGCTTTCTGAATTCTAATTCCTTGTCATGTTCCAGACCTCACGTCAGTATAGTTCTTCCCTCCTCACGCCAGCCTGCATGAGCTAAAACGCGTGCATTTCGGCCTCCACTCGTAACACGGTGTTGGCTCTCCTGCTAACACAAAAGTCGCAACGGATCCGTTCCCAGTACGTCCCACATTGACTTCTGCGGTTATTTCACGTAGTGTTGTTTGTCTGTTAGCTCTGGTAATTCTACGCAAATGCAGCTGCACTCGGTCGTTAAGTGAAGACTATCGGGCACTGCGTTGTCCTCAGTGAGAGATAATGCTTGAAATTTAGTATCCTTGGCACACTCTTGATACTGTGGATTTCGGTATATTAAATTCCCTAACGATTTTGGAAATGGAATCTCCCATGAGTCTAGCTCCAACTACTATTCCGCGTTCAATGTCTTAATTCTCGTCGGGCGGCCGTAATCACATGGGAAACCTTTCACATGAATCACCTGAGTACAGACAACAGGTCTACCAGTACACTGCCCTTTCATACCTTGTTTACGTGATGCTACTACCACTGTATGTTGCTATATGGCTATCCCATGACTTCTGTCACATCAGTTTCCCCTGTAGCTCTGCTAAATGAAATCGACAAATGTTGGTAAAAAATATTTCTGTAGTACTCAGATAAGATACGATACCAAGTCACCAATTAAAAAAACGTTAAACGTCAGTAAAATCGTTTTTTTGTATATTATTACTAACAGAAATGCAAAGTGCTGCACTATGAACATCTTGACACCAAACGTAACCAAAGAGAGACTATAGTATTTTCAGTAATGCGTGATATTTTGATTAACAGTTGCCCGTTGTGACATTACTGCCACATATATCGCAGCACGATACTGATTCATTTTTGCCACCACTTCGTGGTTAATTTTATTTAGAGTGCACCGGGAACATTAGCTACGAGGAAAACAGCGTTTTTTCGCTCTCTCTGAGAATTTATTCTCCAGGTGTGCTCTCTGGATCTTCTTTGACAACAGGAGGTGGTCAACGGAATCTCATTAGGAAGCCTGAGCAGTTTGGTGCTGATGGGAGTACGGTTAGCTGATTTTTGGCGAAATGTAAATGTCGTCAGCGCGATAGCATGATCCACGTTCTGAGCAGCTCGTTACTTCATTACTTTGCCACGCAATTTGGTTAAAGTTTATGTGCATCTTGTGTCGCAAACGTTGATTTTTCAAGCTGCGCAGGTGGGTAGATCTTGCTGCGCTCCTGCATACAGTCTTCCACACTTTTTGGTATCTCCCCATAGTGTTAGTGTCATTTTGAAATTTGATTTGAGTTTTATGGAACTTGGTTCTCTGTTAATTTTTGTTGTCATTTTTCGCAGTTGGTAGAGAAAATAAATATCTGTTAATCTCAGGATTGACTTAGATCCTCATCTCCTTTACACTGTCCTCTACGTTTTCCATGGTTAGGCGATCCACTAGAAATAAATATAACCTGGTACAAACCTAAGATTGTTGCTCTCCCCGAGACGGCTTTATCGTTGTGCTGAGAGGCCAAACTCAAAGATCAGCTATATTAAGAAATATGACAAAAGTACGAGCACTCACTTGCTCTCCTCGCCTGTGATCCAGAACTGGGATCCAACTGTCACTGCACACGAGTTTATTTTCAACACAGATAAAAGCCATCTTTGTTGTGAAAAATGATGTTATAACGCGATGGCCATTGGATGAGTCTAACGTTACTGGTAGATATCGTAATAGATCATATCCATAGGTTTATCATCATCTTCGGAGCCTGAGAAAGGTTTGTTCATTGGCATGTGGGACATGGGAGCATCATACCGACATACTGCGAAGGCAGTTGTTTGTAGTCCAATAACTGCAGCGTGAGTGGTGACGAGATGGACTCAGGACAATATTGTGGCAAGATGTGCTTCTAGGAGGAAAACACCGCGAGAAGATCATGGGCTTGTTCGACTGGCTCTGATGAATAGAGAGATGACAACACTTGAAGCGTGGTAAGAAGTTACAGTACGAGGGTCAGCACGAAGCCTCAGATACAGATTACTGGAACACTAGAAGTTCGGTTCAAATCTCGAGCTGCTATGTGTCGTTTACTTTGACAGCAAGCAACAAACAATAGAGATTTGAATGCAGTTGAACTGCAGTCATTTGGTTACCATGTGGTATTCTGTTGCAATAAGCGGTCGCTTCTCTTTGTCGCGGTCAGGGCGTCTACAGACGAGCTGGCAGGACGAGGAGGCAGCGAGTCATCAGATTAAAATCTCTCTCCAAATCCTGTAGGTCTAGTCATGCTGCAGTGAGTTACTGATTATGACAACGGGGCTTTTGGTAATTAGGGAGACTGAATACTAGAGGCTACCAAATGGAATATTCCAGCAGGATATTGCAAGATCTTACACCGCAGTTCTCAGCACAAACACACTGAGGAGTGTGCGGATCCTTGACTGGCCTGTCTGATATGCTGACTGGTCAGCCATACAGCATATCTGAGATGGTATATGAAGGCACCAGAACTGATATGTGCTTCGGGTACGGCAAGAAATTCCTCAAAATAACACCTGGAGGTTGTCTGCTTTCATTCCACGACGAACAAAAAATGGTTCAAATGGCTCTGAGCACTATGGGACTTAACATCTATGGTCATCAGTCCCCTAGAACTTAGAACTACTTAAACCTAACTAACCTAAGGACATCACACAATACCCAGTCATCACGACGAACACAAGAGTTTATTCGTGCCTGTCGGCGTCACACCTCCAATTGATGTTGATGACTGGTACTTGTAGGACTGGCACGTCATAGTCTAACACTTCCTATTTTCCGTCAGTGTATTTGCCCAGTAGTCAAGAATTCTCAGGCTCCCACGCAGAGAAGGTGCCCTTCTTAAGGGGTCGTTTGTCAAGCAACCTCTCAAAAAATGTTCAAATGTGTGTGAAATCTTATGGGACTTAACTGCTAAGGAAATCAGTCCCTAAGCAACCTCTTCCTGAGCATATACCTCTCTTCCGAAGAAAAGGAAGGTCTCCGATTTTTTTAAAAAACATATTATTAATACGCCAATCTCAAGCATAAAAAGCAGTTCATATACTACAGATTTTCCAAATTGTCGTAGAACGCTGTTTATAACACAGGCCAGATAATTACTACAATACGCTCACGAGTGTTTCCTCTGCCGTCACGGGAAACATTGACGCTTGGGACAACTTGGCAGCTGCTGAAAACCGAATCAGGCTACTCCGAATAATCAGCCACATATATGCTATGTCGAGTTACGAAAAATTCATGTTCTGATAATACAGACATGGGAAGTATCCCTTCCCACAAATGGACCAGGACAGCAAATGTGCTGCTATACACTGCTAAGAAATGACGTACCTGTTTTAGCGCAGCCCCATGCACCGCACTTAATATATACGCTTCCTATTTTTTAATAGCCGTTATCCGCTGCTTCGCTCGCATATCATTAATTTAATTATGATGAGTGATGGTGAGTGAGTAAGCAAGTAATTTTACGAGATGTCTGTGTATATACTGGTGTAGCGATGTATGTATAAAAATGTACACAGTGCCGATATGTAGGTACATAATGGATATGTTTATATTATTTTGCAGTGTTCGAATCTGAAAGTCTGCACTTTCTAATTGTATTTAAAAATGCCTAGGTTCATTACAATCGTGCAGAACTAGAGTTTTCAGGGATTACTGTGGCTCACCTAATACTGGATGTGAGATTTTGCCACCAGAGCAACACATACCAACATTTCTCCCTTCCATTTTAATGCGTTATGGTGCCTGCACTTTTGATCCATCTCTCCGTGACGACTGATTTATGGTCAATATAGTCAGTTAATAGATCGTAATCAAGTCAGCCTCACCAAAAGCCTGCCATTCAGCACTTGTAAAGATACGACTTTCTCTTTGTCGTACAGTCTTCAAATGACGCAGTCGTCGTGAGACTTGAAGCGTCTCGGAAGCGTACCGCGTAACGTTTAGCGTCTAAAACGCGAAGGGCTTGTGACTTTTCTAATGTCTCTGTAGCTCTTAGCCCTGCCTGACATTCTGCACCCGTGTTCCGGAGGACATGAGATTGTTGTGAGGTTTACTGTATTCGAATACCTTTCCCAACGTGAGCTCTCTTAGGACTACATGCTAAAATAAGTTCTCTGCCTCGTGATGACTGGGTGCTGTGTGATGTCCTTAGGTTAGTTAGGTTTAAGTAGTTCTAAGTTCTAGGGGACTGATGACCATAGATGTTAAGTCCCATAGTGCTCAGAGCCATTCGAACCATTTTTGAGCTAAATTAAGACTAACGAAGGCGAAGCTTATAGTAATAGTTTTGAACATGGTTCTCGGGCTTACCGTCCGAATTTGTTGTTGTGTCTCCATCAAAACCCTGCAGCTACGACATGTGATGCAGAAACTCCATTTCACTGGCAAGGAACTATCTATAGACACTAAAACTTGCCGACCATCGTGCCGGCGTCGTCTGCGAGCCACTTATGTATACCATATTTAAAACTGTTAATAACACTCAAAAAGATACAACTTTCTAAAATATCCTATGGTCTTCCTCAGGTTTCAACCCATCTCCATACCAAATACTATGGCTATACTTTCAGCGGTAGAATCGTAAAAATGTAAGAGTAAGCTACTTTCGCGATTAATAATACTGATATTGATAGGGAAGTATGGATTAAACACGTTGATATTTCAATGAGCTTGGTACTCATTACTTTGAACCGTATTACGTAGAACGTATCAACCAGTAAAGGCATTTTCACAAACATGGTAAAGTTCAAAAAAAAGAGAGTAAATAGCTTTTTCAAAGAGTAATTACTGTACCATATTTCGCGTTATATTCTTCAAATCTATAAATATGTTGTACTACACAATTTCTAAAGTAGCCTATCTCTTTCCTCAGCGTTCAAGCTATATCCATACCAAATTTTTTAAAATCGGTTCAACGGTTTAACCGTGAAAGCGTAACAGGCACAGTAACTTTCGCATTTATAATATTAGTATGCAAGTATAGATTGAAATCTAGATCACAATTTCATTATGGAAATTCACGCAATCCTCGAAATGATGCATTGCATATAGGTGGAAAGGAAAAATATAAAGCTTAAAAGAAGTCAATCTGAGAACAGGAAGCCGGCCGCGGTGGCCGTGCGGTTCTAGGCGCTCCAGTCCGGAGCCGCGCTGTTGCTACGGTCGCAGGTTCGAATCCTGCCTCGGGCATGGGTGTATGTGATGTCCTTAGGTTAGTTAGGTTTAAGTAGTTCTAAGATCTAGGGGACTGATGACCACAGCAGTTGAGTCCCATAGTGCTCAGAGACATTTGAACCATTTTTTGAGAACAGGAATCTGTAAACTCTGTTTTCTCCTCACAGATGACTGTATCAACATATTGTTGTGGTGGTCTTAGGTCGAAAGACTGGTTTTATGAAGCACTTCACGTTAGTCTATGCTGTGCAAGGATCTTCTCTCCGTAACTGCTGCAACCTGCATCCCTTTTGACATGCTTACTGTACTGATGGTTCCGTCTCCTGCTACATTTTTTTTTATCTCCCCTCCTTCTTCCTTCCCATTACCAAATTAACGATTCCTGGAAGTCTCAGAAAGTGTCCTACAACCGATCCGCTCTTACTGTCGAGTCGTACCATGAATTACTTTCTTCCTCAATTCGATTCACTACCTCCTCATATAATCTTCAGAACTCTTCTGTAGCATCACATTGAAGATGTTTTGTTCTCTTATTTGCTGTACTGTTTATTGTCCGTGTTTCAGTGCCAGAGAAGGCTTCAGACAAATACCTCCAGAAAAGGTCTCCCAGCACTTATATTTATATTCGATGTTAACGAATTTCACTTTTTGAGATATATACACGGTGTTCCTGGAGAAATGGTCAATATTCAGACATACGACAGAAATGATCATTTAAATAAAAAAAATCTACAAAACATTAGCTCTAAAATACGTTCCTTAAGAGCTATGAGCACTTGTTCGTTTTCGCTAATGCATTTTAGAGCCCATGTTTATTAGACTTGTTTGCTTCTAATGACCGTTCCCGTCATATCGCTGAATTGGAAATGAAAACATGGTCCAAGTAGGCTCTATTCTTTTTATTATCGATACAATTTTCCAGTGTCAACAGTGGATCATTTTCAAGCATATATCTTAAGCTTCCAGCTTCAATTACACATTATAACAGATCGGTGGTACATGTGGAGAGGTATACATCGTGTTTCTGTGCATTGGTACATGCTGTTATTGTTGTTGTTGTGGTGGTCTTCAGTCCTGAGACTGGTTTGATGCAGCTCTCCATGCAACTCTATCCTGTGCAAGCTTCTTCATCTCCCAGTACCTACTGCAGCCTACATCCTTCTGAATCTGCTTAGTGTATTCATCTCTTGGTCTCCCTCTACGATTTTGACCCTCCACGCTGCCCTCCAATACTAAATTGGTGATCCCTTGATGCCTCAGAACATGTCCTACCAACCGATCCCTTCTTCTAGTCTAGTTGTGCTACAAACTCCTCTTCTCCCCAATCCTATTCAATACCTCCTCATTAGTTATGTGATCTACTCGTCCAATCTTCAGCATTCTTCTGTAGCACCACATTTCGAAAGCTTCTATTCTCTTCTTGTCCGAACTATTTATCGTCTACGTTTCACTTCCATACGTGGCTACACTCCATACAAATACTTTCCGAAACGACTTCCTGACACTTAAATCTATACTCGATGTTAATAAATTTCTCTCCTTCAGAAACGCTTTCCTCGCCATTGCCAGCCTACATTTTATATCCTCTCTACTTCGACAATCATCAATTATTTTTCTCCGCAAATAGCAAAACTCCTTTACTACTTTAAGTGTCTCATTTCCTAATCTAATTCCCTCAGCATCACCCGACTTAATTCGACTACATTACATTATCCTCGTTTTGCTTTTCTTGATGTTCGTCTTATATCCTCCTTGGTACATGGGGTCAGATATATACCGTGTTTCTGTGCGTATGACAGAGGCACAGAAAGACGATGAATACCTATCCACATGCACCAGCGATGTGTTACAATGTGAAATGAAGCTGGAAACTTAAAATATGTGCTTGAAAATGGTCCACTATTCAAATTGACAAATTGCACGGATAGTAAAAAGAATACAATTTACTTGGACCATGTTTTAACTGTCAAAAAGCGCTAAGGCTGTGGAGCTCCAAAAAATAAAAATTTTAATAAATCTCTGATTACTGACCATTCCTTCTGGGACACTCTTTATACGCCTAAGTGAAATATCTAAAAAACTAACAACACAGTCAAATTACTATTGCAATATTCTGCTGTGGAGTTCAGCTAATCTGCCTAATTTTATGAATGTCACAACAAAGTAGTATCCAAAACTGTGAAAAGGGGTGTACTGCGTATCACTCTATGACAGAGCAATATTGCTAGGCCGCAAACACAACTGCTTATGATCTCGTTCCTGTTCGGAGTGGCTCGGCCTTCACGTATTTAGCTGTCACAGTAGAAAGTAAGATATTCAAGCGCAGTTGCGTGACTGCGCCTAGCGCAGACTCCAGTCGCTGCCGCCAGGTAAGCGCCTATCGCCACATCGTAAACTGGCGGTCGTCTTCGCCAGTCCTTTGTTCGCCAGAGGCCAGCTGCGCGTGGGCTTCTTGCGGGGGACGAAAGTGCTCACAAATTAGCGGAACGGGTGAATGGTTTGCAAATGAAGTGGCCTATACAATCGTAGGCGATAAACGACCTGTCAGCGAGGGAAATTGTCCGGAAGCACAACGCGCCGCCCAAAGCTAACTACATCTTACAGGACCGCTGATGGGGCTAATGCGATAGTGCCTTTCAACCTGTCACCGCCCGCTCGTTTCATATGCTGATGTCGAATAAAGAAGTACTTGTAACTGCGCTGTACTTGTCAAACGCGGATCGTATCTTATACCGTACACAGTGAGCATTTTATATAATGTCTATAGTGATGATAATTTCAGTGGGCGCCACATTTCAAACCTGTTAATAGTTTGCCACAGCGTTTTAACACAACATACCAACCGCAGCTACTTGTAGTGTGAGCATTACATGTCCCCTTCGTTTTCCCTGCAACTGGAAGTCCAACTTCCTAGTTTGTTCCGAACGTCTGAATACGCAACTATAGACAGCTTACTGCTCCTTTTCTCCTCAAACGTGATATCCTGTGACCACGATTTGGGAACGGAAGATGTAGGTGAAATGAAAGGAGGTGAGTATCGATAGTCTGCTTACACAAAATAGAATTAACGATCACATGAGCTCATAAACAAATTCACAAAAGTAATTTCGTGTCAAAAGCATTAGACAAAAAATTAAACTACGCAAAACTAAGTGGAAGTTACGGGAACAGAACTACACTACACTAATGGCAGTTATAAGACAAATTACATTTTAAAAATTATATCTTAAAAAACATAGTGCATAAATCAGACAAGTTTTTGTTTTTCACCTCTCTCTTTCTCTCTCCCTCCCTTTCTCTCTCTCTCTCTCTCTCTCTCTCTCTCTCTCTCTCTCTCTCTCTCTCTCTCCATGTGAAGCATGCATCAAGCGTTATTGGACCTACAGTTTTACACCTGCTCCTGACAGCTGGGTGAACAGTATAATGCAACCTTCTTCCAGAAAATTAACAACTAACTAAGAAAATGGATCAAATGGCTCTGAGCACTATGGGACTTAACATCTGAGGTCATAAGTCCCCTAGAACTTAGAACTACTTAAACCTAACTAACCTAAGGACATCACGCACATCCATGCCCACGGTAGGATTCGAACCTGCCACCGTAGCGGTCGCGCGGTTCCAGACCGAAGCGCCTAGAACCCCTCAACTAACTAGGAGACCTAGGGTTATTTCATTTAGGACAAAGCAGAAGCACAATCCTCCAATGCGTCTTTTGAGCATTACAACCCGTTTTTGATGAGGAGAATTCTACTAGCCCCCCTACACACACACACACACACACACACACACACACACACACAGAGAGAGAGAGAGAGAGAGAGAGAGAGAGAGAGAGAGAGAGAAAGAGAGAGAGAAAATAGCCTGAATGTTAATAACATTTTGAAATTCGTGCGCTACCCAACAAAAAACACACGAGGAAACAAATTAACATCACACTGCCGCAGTAACCCGCTAGACAGCCACTGCAACCTTGTGTTCTTCTGACAAAATTAACAAAACTGTGTGTGCAACCATTAAAATTTCCTTCAGCCAAGAAAATAAGTATCTTAACACATTGAAAAAAAACGGGAAACAAGTCTACAGAATCAAAAATCGTATGGATGAGAAACAGGTATTTGTTTTCCAACCCTATATTGTAGGCCTAATTGTCACCGCACCATTAACATATAATAATTCGTGACTCACTTATCTAAAATGTCATTAATTGACATTCTGTGATAATGTTACAGACTTTCGGGGATGTTGGATTAGGTTGGTTTGGGGGAGGAGACCAAACAGCGAGGTCATCGGTCCCATTGGACTGGGGAAGGATAAGGAAGCAAATCGGCCGTGCACTTTCAAAGAAATCCTCCCGGCATTTGGCTGAAGCGATTTAGGTCAATCAAGGAAAACCTATGCCACGATGGCCGGCTGCGCCACCTCGCTCGGTGTTCATGGTGATGGGGAATAAAGCCACCCAATTTGAGGAACTGATCCTCGTCCGGAAACGACGAATCAAAAGCTATACGCTAAAATCAACTATGTTCCGTCTTAATCTCACCCATTGCTCAAGTTAAGTTCCGCAAGTTAAAAACCCTGATCATGACGTACAGAATTCCCGGTAGATACCTCCAAAAACCCTCAGATCATTTCCTCCGTTGGCGTATTAGTAATGGCGCATGTAACTTTATGTCAGAGAGAATAAAAAATCCTTAGTCTATGGTGCAGTAATAATGAATTCCGTTTACCTGTACAAGTTTCACAAGCTGCTACATTTACAACAGCTGTTAAAAATGGCGTGCCCCACCGTCAATGCAGACATGGCATCATCCCACCAAGTACACACACACACACACACACACACACACACACACACACAGAGAGAGAGAGAGAGAGAGAGAGAGAGAGAGAGAGAGAGAAAGAGAGAGAGAAAATAGCCTGAATGTTAATAACATTTTGAAATTCGTGCGCTACCCAACAAAAAAAACACGAGGAAACAAATTAACATCACACTGCCGCAGTAACCCGCTAGACAGCCACTGCAACCTTGTGTTCTTCTGACAAAATTAACAAAACTGTGTGTGCAACCATTAAAATTTCCTTCAGCCAAGAAAATAAGTATCTTAACACATTGAAAAAAAAACGGGAAACAAGTCTACAGAATCAAAAATCGTATGGATGAGAAACAGGTATTTGTTTTCCAACCCTATATTGTAGGCCTAATTGTCACCGCACCATTAACATATAATAATTCGTGACTCACTTATCTAAAATGTCATTAATTGACATTCCGTGATAATGTTACAGACTTTCGGGGATGTTGGATTAGGTTGGTTTGGGGGAGGAGACCAAACAGCGAGGTCATCGGTCCCATTGGACTGGGGAAGGATAAGGAAGCAAATCGGCCGTGCACTTTCAAAGAAATCCTCCCGGCATTTGGCTGAAGCGATTTAGGTCAATCAAGGAAAACCTATGCCACGATGGCCGGCTGCGCCACCTCGCTCGGTGTTCATGGTGATGGGGAATAAAGCCACCCAATTTGAGGAACTGATCCTCGTCCGGAAACGACGAATCAAAAGCTATACGCTAAAATCAACTATGTTCCGTCTTAATCTCACCCATTGCTCAAGTTAAGTTCCGCAAGTTAAAAACCCTGATCATGACGTACAGAATTCCCGGTAGATACCTCCAAAAACCCTCAGATCATTTCCTCCGTTGGCGTATTAGTAATGGCGCATGTAACTTTATGTCAGAGAGAATAAAAAATCCTTAGTCTATGGTGCAGTAATAATGAATTCCGTTTACCTGTACAAGTTTCACAAGCTGCTACATTTACAACAGCTGTTAAAAATGGCGTGCCCCACCGTCAATGCAGACATGGCATCATCCCACCAAGTACACACACACACACACACACACACACACACACACACACAGAGAGAGAGAGAGAGAGAGAGAGAGAGAGAGAGAGAGAGAAAGAGAGAGAGAAAATAGCCTGAATGTTAATAACATTTTGAAATTCGTGCGCTACCCAACAAAAAAAACACGAGGAAACAAATTAACATCACACTGCCGCAGTAACCCGCTAGACAGCCACTGCAACCTTGTGTTCTTCTGACAAAATTAACAAAACTGTGTGTGCAACCATTAAAATTTCCTTCAGCCAAGAAAATAAGTATCTTAACACATTGAAAAAAAAACGGGAAACAAGTCTACAGAATCAAAAATCGTATGGATGAGAAACAGGTATTTGTTTTCCAACCCTATATTGTAGGCCTAATTGTCACCGCACCATTAACATATAATAATTCGTGACTCACTTATCTAAAATGTCATTAATTGACATTCCGTGATAATGTTACAGACTTTCGGGGATGTTGGATTAGGTTGGTTTGGGGGAGGAGACCAAACAGCGAGGTCATCGGTCCCATTGGACTGGGGAAGGATAAGGAAGCAAATCGGCCGTGCACTTTCAAAGAAATCCTCCCGGCATTTGGCTGAAGCGATTTAGGTCAATCAAGGAAAACCTATGCCACGATGGCCGGCTGCGCCACCTCGCTCGGTGTTCATGGTGATGGGGAATAAAGCCACCCAATTTGAGGAACTGATCCTCGTCCGGAAACGACGAATCAAAAGCTATACGCTAAAATCAACTATGTTCCGTCTTAATCTCACCCATTGCTCAAGTTAAGTTCCGCAAGTTAAAAACCCTGATCATGACGTACAGAATTCCCGGTAGATACCTCCAAAAACCCTCAGATCATTTCCTCCGTTGGCGTATTAGTAATGGCGCATGTAACTTTATGTCAGAGAGAATAAAAAATCCTTAGTCTATGGTGGAGTAATAATGAATTCCGTATACCTGTACAAGTTTCACAAGCTGCTACATTTGCAACAGCTGTTAAAAATGGCGTGCCCCACCGTCAATGCAGACATGGCATCATCCCACCAAGTTCCGTCGTGCCCGTTCTAATATCCCTCGAGTCGTATGAACAGTGTCACATGCAGCGAGAATTCTTGTCAGATCGTCTTCAATCTCGAAACCCGTACGGAGTGAGATCAGTTGAAAGTGCTGGCCATGAAACAGGACCTCTTCTGCCCATTCACTGTTCAAGGAATGCCTGATCCAGGTGTTCACGAACCTTCAGTCCAAAGTAAGATGGGGATCCATCATATGGGAACCACACCCATTCGCAAATAAGACAACAACAGTACCGGTACATGTGTTCCACTTTCAGACGTAGCAGAACGATTACACTTATAACTTTTCACTCGGTCGTTTTCGGGACAAGCATCGCTAACGCCAAATTGACAAATTAGCGTCTAATCACCGTTCTTTTAGACACACAGATACACACAAAAACACATACAGGGTGAAGAAAAAATGCCACACTTGGAGGTGGTAATGCGACTCCTCATTCAGATTCAAGGCAAAAGTTCATGCAACAAAACCAGATCGGGTGCAGTTCGAAAAAATATGTATGAAAACGAAGAGCTGCCAACACTGACAAATCATTGCATAGCATCGGAATGTTCAGAGGAAGGTGTATCACCCCTCAATATCGCATCAGCCGTCGTAGCTGACTGAACAGACTACTGGAACCTCAAACGCACGTGTATCTTGGGGCTATAGTTCGAATACTTCTCAGTTTTTTTCTTTCCAAGTCCGTTCCCTATTCCTCGCCGTTTATCATTTGGTCACATGATAATAGCCTATCACATGACGGGGGGTTGGTGGGATCCATTAAACTACATACATGTGCCTACCAAGCGACCATAGCTGGTCCTGTCCAGTTGATGTAGGGCGGCTTCCCCATGGAGTACACAAACGATGAATCCGTCGATATGCTTTTGGTGGTGGGTGCATCCGATATCTGAGCTGCTGCTACTACTACACTTGCTTATGTTGCACGGTGCCGTCCCGCCATCCATATAAGAATGTTTTTCGTCGTCTGGAGCAACGAACCCGGTAATGACATTTAGGCAATGGTGGATGCATGTGTGTCGCGTAGAGTATGATACTACGAGTGGCGAAGTGTTGGCAGATGCACGGTGATCGCTTTGAACGTCTACTCTAAAGGGAACGTTGCCCGTACATGTACGCACCGGCTCTGTGAAGAAACAAACGGACGTCAAACGTACAGAATGGAATAATTGTGCGTAACGTCACACGCGGTCTGTATAATCTTCCTTTTGTTTTTTGTACCTCATTGAATACAGACGATGTTACTGTATCCACCTATTATTTTCTATTGGTTCTATTTGTGTAATGGAGGAAACAACGTGGTCATTTACGTCTGTAAGATGCTCGTGTCACGTATTAATGCGTAAGTATAAGTAATAGTAACAGAAAAAAATACACGAGATACAGCATTGTGGAGGTGTAAATTGGATTGAGTTTGATGTTTTAACAAAAAGGGTCTAGTACGAACGCAACTCGAACGTCAGTAAATCCGTTCCCCTCGACATTGCCTCGTTTCACTGGAGTAACGGGGCAGCCCCGACAGAGTGGAGAGTTCATGTTACCTGTTCGGCCACGCTGCAAGAAGTTACGTGTCAGAGCCTCGTCTTTTAAATAGTATTTCTATTAAACTAGGTTTTGCTAGCTACACTTTTGTCTTGAATCAGGATGAGAAATCGCATGCCGACCACTAAGTGCGGCATATTTTCTTCACTCTGTATATACAAGCTCTCTCAGAACTGTTGCGAGAAACTTCGAGGGGTTGTAGAGGGTGTCTTGAGGAACGCTAGGAACCCGTAGCTAGAAATATCATCCAACGACGCTACAGAGCGTAGAAGTTATGGGCACTGTCGCCTCCCAATAAGCGACATCTGGAGAGGGGTCGGTCAGCGCGCAGTTGGCTGACATCTTCTTCAAAGCCCTCTCTGCTCTCTCGTTCCCGAGTAGCGTGACGGCGCTAGACTTAACACCCCTCTTTCCAATTACGGACACAGAATTAACTTCTGGTGCTTGCATAGTTGACTATATTTATAATACGCATTTAGCGTCCTATAATTTTGATCTTAATTTAAGTAGATATTTATATTTATTGTAATAGCTAAGTCTTAATAGTAGAGCATGTTGCTGTGTGTAACAGTCACTTAACTGTGTTGCCTTTAAAAATTATCCAAACACAATAAGTAGCGACTGTCTCTTGCCAGATAAAGAAAACATGTGAACAATTTAAATGAATACATGTGTAGATAGCATCTACATGTTGGCACATCACTGAGCGTCATATCAGTTTTGTTAAAAGAGGTAATTAATTTCAAATTATGATAATTAGTGACAGCTTCCATCGCTAAACGTACATTCGAATAAACAAGTGGATCTATCTGTTGATAGCTCTCACCGAGCTTTGTCTGTTGACATGTTGATGCGTCTTTTATGAGTATTATAAACAGAGTTAACTAATTTCAAAGTGTGATAGTGAAATATGTTTCTGGGTTAGCTGTAGCTCTGATAGTCAGTAATTATGTCTTCAGTTTATCTTTAATTTGTCGTTTTTTAGTGCTGAATATCTTTTATTCCTTCGTGAAATAACACGACTAATGTGAACATCAAAAACGCTGCTACGCCTTTTTTTTTTTTTACAGTCTCACCGAGAGCTTACATCTCATTACGTTTGTACAGCTGCATGATTCACAACGGTCTGGTTTTTCCCACCTTAGACACTGCCAGCCTATTTTCTGGGGCGACATACGGCAGTCCTCCAAGAACGTGTACTTGTTGGCAACCTGTTCCCCATTCGGTTCGACTTACCCCTCGTAAATAAGCAAACAACTGGGCGATCACAAGCTGTAATTCTGCAACAAACTGCTGATGCACCTCGATACGTCGGCTGACGAGGAAGTTACCTCTTTAATTTCGTGCCGCAACTACAAAATAATGACATCGCCGACTTAATCTCATCCAGGACAGCTACCTTGGGGACAAATGAATAACTAAGTTCTATTTAAAATAAAATAATCTTCGGAATACAAGGATACAGCAGCAAAAGCTGCACTCCCTATCTGCTTAACGGTAATGGATTTTGTAACATCAAGTTAGTACCCAGGGTGCGAGAGATAGAAGGGGAAATCAAACGCAAGGAGAATTTTAAATACCTTGAAGAGTGCATAGATTACAATGCCACCGAGAAAGTAGTCTCTGCCTCAAGAATTAGGAAAATGGGAATGGCGTATTAACTAACCAAAGACTCCACAAGAAGAAATCAATATTTGCAAAGGATAAGATCTGATCGCGTAATAGAAAAGTATCTACAACCGGTTAGTAGTGGAAAGGTATCAGTATCAGCTGAGATACATGAAAAATTCCACGAATATTGTGTGAAAGAACTTGCTTCCCTTTCAGCAGCAGCTTATCGTAGGTCACTGAAGCAAGAGAGGGTACCTAGCGACTGGTAAAAAGCGCAGGTCATTGCCGTCTTCAAGAAAGGCCGTAGGACAGTTGAACATAATTATAGGTCTATTAAGTTGACGTAAATCTGTTGTAGAATTAAGGATCATATTTTATGCTAAAAATTATTATGTTTTAGAGAATGAAAATCTCCATTATAAAAATCAGTATGCGTTCTGCCAATGGAGATCTTGCGAAACTCAGCTCGCTATTTTCATCCATGATATCCAGAGCGCTGTGGTCAAATCCGTTCAAGTTGATGCCGTGTTCCTTTACTTCAGGAAGGCATCTGTCACTCTACCATACAGCCATTTAGTGAAGGAAATACGAACTGAATTGACAAAGATTTCCTTGTAGATAGAACTCAACACGTCACTTTTAACGGAACAAAATCAGTAGATGTAAAGGTAATTTCCAGAGTACCCCAAGGAACTGTGATAGGAACATTACTGTTTGGAGTGCATGCATATAATGTAGTAGAAAGCATCGGAAGGTCTTTAAGACTGTTTGCAAATGGTGCGGTTGTCTGTTAGAAACTAACAACGCCAGAAGAAGGTATCGATTTGCAGAAAATTGAAGAAATTAGAGCTAATACAGAGACTTACCGACAATCAGTCTTCCCACGTGCCACTCGCAAGTGGAACCGGTTAGGGGCCAGAAGTACCCTCCGCCATACACCGTTAAATGGCTTACGGAGTATTGTGTAGATGTAGATTAGTTAGTGCACAGTGGAACATCGTTTATGCCACATAACATGATACTATGAAAAGGAAGGATGTGTTCAAGAGGTTAGAGAGCGTTCTTGAGGAAAAGCTGGACCCTTTTAAAGAAAGTGGTGAGTTCTGGAGATGAATTCTACACAAGTGTGAATTTCACTGACACGCTGAGTCCTACAAGGTGCAGCAGTCGGATCTTGTTCTACTTTCTCAACAAGAAAACCGCGGAGACGTAATTCAAGGAGATAGAACTGGGAGAGGTGGGAATAACACAGAAGGGAACCCAGAAACCCTTTTCGCTCAAGAAGAAACTCCAAGAGCGCCTTGGTTTCGAGGACAAGGTAAAACTGAAACTGTCGAAACGTGCTCGGAAGCGAGCACTGAACAGCATAGGAAACGAATGTAGGAATACTGGGCTAAAGTTTACGTCCAAATGCGAAGGAAAGGAAAAGCGGAGTTAAAGCAGCAGGATCCGTAGATGATCGAAATAACAAGAAGAATAGGGATATCTCCATAATGACAGCAGTTATTCAAAGTAAAAAACGTACATAAGTCACACTGTGTAATTAAGCGAGGCAGAGAGTAATCTTCTTGTTCTATTTCTTTCTGTTGACTGATGTTCTCGCAGGAAGAAAGTGGTCATTTGTCAATGTGTTTTAGTGCCAATTGTGACGTAATGGTAATGGCTCACGGCTGCAGTATCAAGTATCAAAATGCTTCATAACAGACCTTTCGCTCCGCAGTGTAGTGTAAGCGAGAACCTTAATGAGAGATTGAAGGTTAGAGGCCCGATTCTGCCTTTCGCTGAGAATGTCTCTCCTTCCGCGGCAAATATCTGGACTAGGCTCCGGTTTGAAACCCACTTTTAATCTCCCAGGAAGAACCGTTAACGGTACGAAGAGCTAGGCACAGCGAAAGGTTCGTAATGGTGCCACTTGTAATCCGTTCCTTTCTCTCAGGGGTGCTGAGCCCAGAGATCTACAGAGTGCAGTGACCACCGGAGACTGGCACACTGAAGCCCACAATTTGTCTGTGGAAATGCTACGTTCGTATTAGCAGTAACGTCTCTTTTTCGATTTAAATAAATTCGTGACTGACTGTGCGCTGCTAGGGGTCATGGGAAAAATGTTATCCAGTCACCGGCCGTTTTTCGGTTTCAAGTGTCGTCCGATTTGCCTATACTGGAGACGATGACGCTAAGTGTGGCATAGGCTAATCATCTTTCGGTTCTGTAATTGCAGGACACCGTTTGTTTGCTTTTTATTACTCAAATTTATTTCGGCAGTGGGATTTTTTTATTGTTCAATGTGGAAATTATAGTGATATGGTTTCAGATGTAGGTTAACACTGATTAGCCAGAACGTTACGACCACCTACCCAGTAGCCGCTATGTAGAGCTATGGGACCGATAAGCGACGACCCGTGGTGGCATGGAAGCAGCATGGCCTTCGTAGGTCGCTTGAGGGAAATGGAACCACATCTGCACACGCAAGTTACCTGATTCCCGGAAATTCCGGGGAGTTGGGCGATAAACTCTGACGCCACTTTCAGTCACATCCCGTATGTGTTCGGTCGGGTTAAGAGCTAGCGATAGAGGATCAGCACATCAACAGGAATTCGCCACTGTATCTACATCTACGTCTACATCCGTACTCCGCAAGCCACCTGACGGTGTGTGGCGGAGGGTACCCTGAGTACCTCTATCGGTTCTCCCTTCTATTCCAGTCTCGTATTGTCCGTGGAAAGAAGGATTGTCGGTATGCTTCTGTGTGGGCTCTAATCTCTCTCATTTTATCCTCATGGTCTCTTCGCGAAATGTACGTAGGAGGGAGCAATATACTGCTTGACTCTTCGGTGAAGGTATGTTCTCGAAACTTTAACAAAAGCCCGTACCGAGCTACTGAGCGTCTCTCCTGCAGTCTCTCCCACTGGAGTTTATCTATCATCTCCGTAGCGCTTTCGCGATTACTAAATGATCCTGTATCGAAGCGCGCTGCTCTCCGTTGGATCTTCTCTATCTCTTCTATCAACCCTATCTGGTAAGGATCCCACACTGCTGAGCAGTATTCAAGCAGTGGGCGAACAAGCGTACTGTAACCTACTTCCTTTGTTTTCGGATTGCGTTTCCTTCGGATTCTTCCATTGAATCTCAGTCTGGCATCTGCTTTACCGACGATCAACTTTATATGATCATTCCATTTTAAATCACTCCTAATGTGAACTCCCAGATAATTTATGGAATTAACTGCTTCCAGTTACTGACCTGCTATTTTGTAGCTAAATGATAAAGGATTATCTTTCTATGTATTCGCAGCACATTACACTTGTCTACATTGAGATTCAATTGCCATTCCCTGCACCATTCGTCAATTCGCTGCAGATCCTCCTGCATTTCAGTACAATTTTCCATTGTTACAACCTCTCGATACATCACAGCATCATCTGCGAAAAGCCTCAGTGAACTTCCGATGTCATCCACAAGGTCATTTATGTATATTGTGAATAGCAACGGTCCCATGACACTCCCCTGCGGCACACCTGAAATCACTCTTACTTCGGAAGACTTCTCTCCATTGAGAATGAGATGCTGCGTTCTGTTATCTAGGAACTCCTCAATCCAATCACACAATTGGTCTGATAGTCCATATGCTCTTACTTTGTTCATTAAACGACTGTGGGGAACTGTATCGAGCTCCTTGCGGAAGTCAAGAAACACGGCATCTACCTGTGAACCCGTGTCTATGGCCCTCTGAGTCTCAAAAAATGGTTCAAATGGCTCTGAGCACTACGGGACTTAACATCTTTGGTCATCAGTCCCCTAGAACTTAGAACTACTTAAACCTAACTAACCTAAGGACATCACACACATCCATGCCCGAGGCAGGATTCGAACCTGCGACCGTTGCGGTCGCGCGGCTCCGGACTGAGCGCCTAGAACCGCGAGACCACCGCGGCCGGCCCTCTGAGTCTCGTGGACGAATAGCGCGAGCTGGGTTTCACACGACCGTCTTTTTCGAAACCCGTGCTGATTCCTACAGAGTAGATTTCTAGTCTCCAGAAAAGTCATTATACTCGAACATAATACGTGTTCCAAAATTCTACAACTGATCGACGTTAGAGATATAGGTCTATAGTTCTGCACATCTGTCCGACGTCCCTTCTTGAAAACGGGGATGACCTGTGCCCTTTTCCAATCCTTTGGAACGCTACGCTCTTCTAGAGACCTACGGTACACCGCTGCAAGAAGAGGGGCAAGTTCCTTCGCGTACTCTGTGTAAAATCGAACTGGTATCCCATCAGGTCCAGCGGCCTTTCCTCTTTTGAGCGATTTTAATTGTTTCTCTAGCCCTCTGTCGTCCATTTCGATATCTACCATTTTGTCATCTGTGCGACAATCTAGAGAATGAACTACAGTGCAGTATTCCTCGAATCACTCCATCACACTCCTGGCCTTGTGATATGGCGCATTATCTTGTTGATAATTGTTACTGCCGTCGGGGAACATAATCGTCATGAAGGGTTTGCAGCCAATGTGCGATACTACTTGGTCGTCATGGTGCCATGCACGAGAACCACTGGACCCATGGATGCCCACGTGTCTCCGTCCCACAGTACGTGTGACAAGGAGATGTTCACCTTGAAAACGACGGACTCGTGCCCTTCCATGATCATGATGAATAAGGTGTCGGGATTCGTCAGACCATACAGTGCTCTCTGTTACTGCGCCAACGTCCAGTACCGATGGTCACGTGTCAATTTCACTCTTATTTCCCTATACCATGATGTTGACATTGGCATGTGCATGGGCTCCGGCTGTGGAGGCCCATCGATAGAAGTGTTCGATGCGCAGTGTATTCAGATACACTTGTAATCTGCCCAGTATTAATGTCTGATGTTAGTTCCGCAGAGTTCGCCTCCTATCGTGTTTTACCAATGTGCCCAGCCTACGACGTCCGACATCTGTAATAAGGGGTTCCGCCCAACCCTACGAGGACTGGACATGGTTTCACCGAGGTTTCGCCACAAGTTGAAGACACCTCAACACTTCTCGAACACCTGAAAAATCTGGTATCTTAATATCTAAACATATCAGTGCGTCAGTTGTTTGTTCTCTGCGTCGAACAGTCTTCCCACAAACACGTCACAGGCCTGTCGGTGTGGCCGTGCGGTTCTAGGCGCTTCAGTCTGGAACCGCGTGACCGCTACGGTCGCAGGTTCGAGTCCTGCCTCGGGCATAGATGTGTGTGATGTCCTTAGGTTACTTAGGTTTAACTAGTTCTAAGTTCTAGGGGACTGATGACCACAGATGTTAAGTCCCATAAAAAAAAAATAAAAAAAAACACGTCGCAAACTTTTACTGCCTGATATTTTCTGAACAGTTGTGACTACACCACTACGTGGCCTGGACCTATCAGTACAGACTAATCATTTTATGTCCACGTGTCAATACCTGAAGTGCTACCGACGGGAAAATAAGCATTATTGGCTTGCTCTTGCCACATGTATTTGGCGGTAGTACCCAACCTAAAACATACGACATGTAACAACTATAATTATTAGCCTGCAAATGACGTAAATACTGATGTAATGTTGTACAGTACATCGTTCGCAGTCACTATCAGAAATATCTGCGAAGGGAACTGAAGCGCCGCGCCCGACGGGCTGCGGTCCAGTTCTACGAGAAGCTTCAAGACCAGCGACCTGAATAGAAGTGTCAAAGCTCTTTACTTTGCTCGTACATTCTGTGTAGCTCAAGCTTCGAATTGTTATATTGAAGAGATTGATAGATGACCTTCAAAAGTGCCGTGATACATTATAGACGTGTTTTATAGACATCTTAAGTATGATACTGTGAACTTAAATTAGCTTAAAGATGTTAGGAGCAAGAGTTTCGTGCTTTTTCGCCATAGTATCATAGCTCAGATTCCACTTTATTTACGTTTCTTCCGGTTACTGGAAGTTGTGACTCCAACAAAGTTTTTTTACGTTCCTGTTGCACTTTTTCATATTGTAGAATTTTTCTAATTGATTACGTTATAATGACACTGTATTGGGCGCCGAAGTATCACAAAAAATAACGCATTTAGAACTGTGAAACTTACAGTAAATAAGCGATTCACACCACTATTTGCACCGTTATTCGCAATTTTACTTTTTACTCTTCTGTTTCTTATAGAAAAGTAAAGTATCTAGAAAAGTTTTCACCCAAACTATACACTATGCACAAAAAAGAAAAAAAAATACATCAAAGATCGAATCTTGACAGCGAACAATATTTCTTTACGTAATATCTACCTGTATTTCTTTTTATTGGCGATTATCTGAACCGGAACCGCGCTACTGCTACGGTCGCAGGTTCGAATCCTGCCTCGGGCATGGATGTGTGTGATGTCCTTAGGTTAGTTAGGTTTAAGTAGTTCTAAGTTCTAGGGGACTGATGACCTCAGATGTTAAGTCCCATAGTGCTCAGAGCCATTTGAACCATTTTTGATTATCTCAAAGTCGTTCGATAATAGGTGCTGTAGAAAACAAAATTTGTTGGCACATCTCCAGACTTCAACTACACATTTCCAAACCTAGCCCTATCCGAACACTGTTACGCGAAGTCTTTGGAGCACACTCTTGAACATTTTGTAGAGACGAAATTCTTCCTTTTTATTTTGTGGAGCCATATTTTCAGTCTTTGCTCATCTTTCAGGAAACTAGAATACAAAAATCACATAATGTAAGAAGCTATCTCATATCAAAGTACTAAGATACACGCAACGGTTTGGGAACAGGAATAAACTGGAGGAAATTAATTAGACTGTCCTGTACAAATTTTATCTGTATATGAACCTAGCCCCTACGTGCATAGACTGACTGGTAGTTTACTCAAACATAATTGCAAATTTATCTAGCACTTGTCTCGTAAGCACTTGACCAATAAATCGCAGAAGTCAACTCTACAGAGGAAGATTTTATAATACCGTCTCTCCATATTTTTCCAACATATAAAGAGCACATTTTCAATTATACATTTGTTGTATGAAAAATAACTGGTCCACGATTCACATAGTCCTCTTTAAATACATAGCAACAAAAATACTGCACCACAGCTGCTACTAATACTCAAACTTGCAGAAATCTATATAAAACAAGGCAAATGCGTGTAATATTCAAGTTTCACTTTTACTGCAAAATGCAGGCAAACAGAGTCGTCCCAAAGTCACGTGACTACCCCGTTCGATGTTGAGAACATGCGCAGTAGGTTATGCTCACTTCATAGATATGTAAATACTCTATGCTTGTGACGGAGTCTTTTAAACCTACGGTGTCCAGAGAGACTGTCCATCGATACGTTCCCATCCATCGATGGCAAAGATACAACAGTTTAGAACGGCAGGACATAAGGATGGCGTGATCTATGACGTCCATTATCTTCGAGAGACCGTCTGCTGGACAGGAACAGCCTATTTTTCTTGGAATAGCAAAGCTCGGCAACAGCAGCTGTCGAAGTAGCAGTTAGATTTGGTGCGCGCAAGAATGTAGAGCGAGCGGCCGGAGGAAGGCTGTGGACAGAGGCAAGTAGGAGGGGGGTAGGACATGTTGCACATGGGAACCCCAAACAAAGGTTGTGGGCCGGCACGAGCCGCTGCTACCAGCAGGCGCCACAATTTATGTCGCAGCGTTGGCTGCTGGCTGCTCCGGAGGAATTTACGGGGCAACGCCTGGCCTGCCGGCCGCTGAGGGCAGCGCCTCTACCGGACAAAGGAGGCACTCGCGAAACGTCAGTCCGGCCGCGCGCCTTCTCTAAACCCGCCGGCTAAACGGCGGAATACATTAAAAAAACACGCGGCTGCGACAGCTGCTACACGGCAAATTATTTGTCTTCCGTACACCGCGAGGGTGGACAAGATATACGACCCGTTGCAGATTTGCCACGTTTACTCATTTTTTGTTTGTTTTGTTTTTTGAATATACCTTTAAACGCATTTTGCGTGATTTATAGCCCTTGGCAGTAAATTTTAAAACGTATGAAATTCACAGTATCAACTAATACGCACATTTAACTGTCAATTACACGATCCACAAAAGTGATTTATTAGACAGAGACAGCGGCATCGTCAGAAAGTCTGCTTACGATGCTACCTTTTAAAATGCCATCGTTAAATGACTGCAAGGAACTAAGAACGCTTTACGCAGCACTTCCCTTTTTTTACTTTATTTACTGTTGTGCCCATTAGGCAGGTACTTACAAAACACTGGCTGTACATTTTTCTCGACTCCTGCCATTATTTTCGTCGTTAAATGGCTGATACGCACTTGAACCTGATATATTAACTGTTATCTTTTTTCGCTCTTCTGCTTTTTGCTTTCTCCAGACCTTTTAAAGCGTCTGTCAGAAATTGCTGGCTTTTTAAATAGTGTCGTAAGCGCTTCTCTTCCCTCTTTAAAATCCTCTGCAACATTTGTCTCTTTTTCCTCCTGTCTTTCATAACACTTCTTCATTCTGAATTCTTGCTGTCCAACTTACCTTTTCCATTCCAAAATAGCCTCAAATTTTTTTTTTCAGCTGCCTTCCTCATCTCTCACATTTCTGTATCATACAAATGGTTCAAATGGCTCTGAGCACTATGGGACTTAACTTCTGAGGTCATCAGTCCCCTAGAACTTAGAACTACTTAAACCTAACTAACCTAATGACATCACACACATCCATGCCCGAGGAACGATTCGAACCTGCGACGTAGCGGTCGCGCGGTTCCAGACTGTAGCGCCTAGAACCGCTCGGCCACTCCGGCCGGCACTGTGTCATACAGAATCACTTTCTACAAATAAAGATTTAACCAGTCTTTTTTACACATGTCTGTTGAATCTTCCACATAGTAGCTGCTTCTTCCTACTTAACTCCTGCTTAGGCCGTTATAATTTGGTTTTTTTTAGTTTTGGATGCCATCATATCTTCCATTATTAAGGCGTCCAAGTGCTCGTTCAGTTGTGTCTTTTCCTGATCTTGTGACTGTGTTCCTTCCGTTTGTATCAATGATCAACTCTCGTTTTTCTTACTGTTTATTCTCGCCACATATTTTTGGCACGCTGCCCTCAGCTCTTTTACGGTTCTGTTCCTTGCCACTTCATCTTCAGCCCAGAGATTCCATATCTCGTAAAAGTGTATAAAATGAAAAACAATGCATACTGGTAAGCTCCTGGAGGCTACTCCATGGCTTAAATTCTAAGCGTAACTTATAAAATGAAATAAACACGTGGGGGACTGGAGAGGGAGAGAAGGACGAAGAGGAGGCGGAGGAGGAGGAGGAGGATCACTTGAAGAGCTAGGAATCTGAGAAAGGGGATTGCATATGTTTAGAAAAGCGCATGTGTGAATCTAGTCCGCCGACATACAGTGTGTTTAGAATTCTTGTAAAGCAGGGCTGACGGAAGGCATCGAATGAATTTAGGATGGTGCTTCTAGGATCGCAGAATAGGGAATAATGATTGGAACCAGGTAAAATACCGTTTAATCTTTTGGGTAGTATACGTGAATGGAAATGGACAGGGAGTAGTTGACGGTAGTTCTAGGTTTTCTGTCTCGCACACTATACACACGTTTTAGGAGTAGATATGAAGATATTACACTTATTATTGTGTTTACTACGGGGTTTGTCAGTAATGCAAAAGCGATGAATTAAGGAGAAATGGTTGGGACCTATATATCTAGATACCTACTCTGCATGCCACTACAGGACAAAGACAATTTTGTGTTACGTTTTTAATAATGTCATGTTTACGTGAATGGTATACTGTCATACGTCTTTCAACAGACACTGTGGAGAGCAACTGAGTTACGGAATAAAACATATATTTTACTATTTAAAAAAGACGTACTGCTGTTCATATATTCGCGACGAAAAAGTTACAGGATATGCAAATACACTCTTAAATCTAACCCTGTTAGGTGAATAAACTCGCCGTGTCATCCTCAGCCCACAGACGTCACTGGACGCCGACATGGAGGGGCATGTGATAAGGACACCGCTCTCCCAGTCGGTGTTTTCAATGAAGTAGCTCCTCAGTTTGCCTCCCAAGGGCTCAGTGCACGCCCTTTCCAACAGTGCTCGGCAGACTGGAGGGTCACTCATCCAAGTGCTTTAACTACCGTGATCTGATGGGAACCTGTGTTACCACTGCGGCAAGGCCCTTGGCACACGGAACACGAAGACAAGTGAATTTCAAAAATTAATATCTATACACCGTGTTTCATAAATATACAGACATTGAGTATTGTATCATTCAAACTTGAGCCCTTCCATAAACTAATGAGATTTAAGAACCACACAGGAACAAACTTAAATTATCATCACAGATCACTTTTATAAAATCTTATGAATAACACTCTAACAAAAATCTGGGTAACAGAAAAGTATCCCGAACATTGACCCACAGTCATAATCCACCCACTCCACAAAAAAGGAGATAAAAACAACCCAGATAATTACAGAGTTATCTCTCTCTTAGACTGCACATACAAAATTTCCTCCAGAATCCTATACAAGAGGATCAAAGAGCAACTAGAGGAGGAATATGGTGAATAACAAGGAGGCTTCAGACCTTCGAGAAGCTGTGCAGAACAGCTCATCACTTTAAAATTAGCCATAGCATATTACAAGAAACGAAATAAAACTCTTGTAATAATCTTTTGGACTTCAAAAAAGCATATGACTGTATCCATAGATCTTCAATGTCAAAAATCTTAAGAAATTACGTTCTCCATACAAAATTAATGAAATTGATAGAACTCACCTTAACCAACACTGTACCAAAAGTCAAGTTCAGCGGGGAACTCTCTCAGACATTTATCATAAAAACAAGTTTAAAACAAGGAGATTGCTTGGCACCCCTGCTGCTCAGCTGTGCTTTAGAATACATAATGAGCGAATGGTACAATGCTAACCCAAAGAACATCCAGATTGGAAGACCCAAAGGCAACGTAAGTTTCAATTGTCTAGGATTTGCTGATGACCTTGCTCTCTTATCCAACAGTATTCAGGAAACCAAACAACAAGTTATCTCATTACAGGAAATAACACAGAAAATTGGTCTTGGAAGATCCTTTGGAAAAACATTCATCATGTTAACTGACCCACCATTCATAAACAAAATTGCCATAGGACACCAAGAAATCAAAATTGTAGATAAATTTAAATATCTGGGAGAAATCATAACATATAGCCTCAATGAAAAGCCAATATGGCATAACAGAATAAACAAATTGACTAGAGCACAATATATCACCAAGAACACCTACAACAAAAAGAGCCTGTCAATAGCAACAAACTTAAAACATTACAAAACAGTCACTCAACCAGAAATATCATACGCAAGTGAAACCATCTTCAGAAAACTTAACACTGCACAAATAGACAAAATACTCAAAATAGAGAAGAATCATCTGAACGTGCATCAACAAATCGTACCAGAAAGATGGACACTGGAGAATAGCTACAAATGAAACAGTCTACAAGGCAATAGAACCGTTAATGAGTACTATCAGGAAGAAACGCATTTCATTTTTCGGACATCTAATCATAACACCAGAGAACAGGATCATCAGGAGAAAATTGTGGAATAGTAAGTTCAACATTAAGTGGATTACAGAAATCAAGGAAGATATGGATGAGCTACAGATTACATTGGAAGACCTAAGAAAAAACTGACAAGATCAGGAAACTCACAGACAAACAAACCAGACTGCAAACGAGAATCAACAAACAGACAATAGAGAAGGATGAGATCCGGGAGAATGAAGAAGTACTAGGCTGACAGGAAACTGAAAAATTCTCTGTATAAAGGTGGCTAGAGTGGTCCAATGAAGGCCATAAAATGTAAATAATAATAATAAAAAAATAAATAATTCCATTTCCCATGTATGTCAATTATCTACAAATGCTCAGCCTTCCGCAACACGTTTCTGGAGATGCCACCTTCTTGTGCACAGTGTGCTTTAGCGAACAGTCTGTAAGAGCTATTGATGTTACCGACGTCCGCAGCTCGTGGTCGTGCGGTAGCGCTCTCGCTTCCCACGCCCGGGTTCCCGGGTTCGATTCCCGGCAGGGTCGGGGATTTTCTCTGCCTCGTGATGACTGGGTGTTGTGTGCTGTCCTTAGGTTAGTTAGGTTTAAGTAGTTCTAAGTTCTAGGGGACTGATGACCTAAGATGTTAAGTCCCATAGTGCTCAGAGCCATTTGAACCATTTGATGTTACCGACTGCGCGGTATCACACTAGCCCGAGGCAGGCCGGACACCAGCGTCGCTTCCAACGACAGCACATCATTACCCCCCCGTTGCTCGCGCGGGTGACAATCATCAACTACATGATTTTCCGTTCTATTCTGTCTGGTTATGAAATATTATTGCAGCTTGGAGGATACTGGACATTCGCGCGAGCACTAATGTTACAATGTGAAACAAAGTTAGTGTACGTTACTTTACTGCTTTCTGAGATTCATTCCCATTTTAGGCGTATTGAAACTGATTACTAAAGACCGGATTATATGCATGTTGCATATTCATTTGCATATTTGACTGCTTTTCACCGGTTATTGCACATTTTAACTAAAAACTAGTGACCATGCATATTTTCGCTCTATGTTTACAATATTTTAAAAATTTAGACGGGCTGTCTCTAGCTCGATCTGGTTCTCATGTCTCACAGATTGATCGCGACCTAGAACTGCGAGCAATCGCTAACCGAGAGGCCACTGCCTACCGAAATCATTACAGAAGAGGAACCTCCGCTGTCATATCGTACGCGTCGACAACAATTAAATTAAACGACCCAACCTTTTAGTCGCACGTCCATTGTTACAGTTTACTTTCTATTTACTTGTACATAGGTGAACGTGTTTACGACGTGTAGTGTATAACGTGTTATGCGCCATGCCGCTCGACAAAAGAAACGTCGTTTCGTGGATAGCTGACCATCCTGGAACATTTACATTTGACGGAATTGTTTTATATTGTCGAGTTTACGAGAAAAACGTTTCGTGCAAAAAAAAAAAAAAAAAAAAAAAAAGTTTCGAATAGAACAACATGTCAAGTCTCCATATCGCAAGAATGTAGAAGAAAAGACCACGACAAACACTTCTGACAACAGCAAGTTGCGGTAGCAGGGATTTGTCCAAGGTTACCAATAAAGTCGGTTTAACATGGATCCATGTGAAGCATTCATTGCAAGCAATATTCCTCTTCACAAACTTATAAACCCTTTCCTCAAAGGCTTCCTGCGTAAATATTGCTTAAATCGAAATATACCAGATGAACCAACATTGCGTAAAAATTACATACCGACAATTTACGTAAATGTTCAGGAAGAAATACGCAAAGAACTCAAGGACAGCGTTTTCTGGATTTCAGTTGCTTTTTTGCGTGGCCGGCGCTCTTCCTCGCAATTGATATGCAGAGGTTCGACTTTGAGATATAATGCACACAGTAACTAACATGTTTTTTTATTATTTGATTTTGCATATTTCGAGACTTTTTATGAAGCATTTTTCATGCATATTTTAAATTTTTATATTTCATGTAATCCGGTCTCTAATAATTACAATTAATCCGGTCTTTATCTAGAATACTTTGTGATGAGAAGTATACTTTCTCTATACTTTTAGTTTTTGGTATAAAAGTCAAAGGTAAAAAGATCTAGGTCAGAGATTAGCAGAGATCCTGATGTACGGCTGGAATGCTTCTATGAGCAAAGTGATGGAGATACTGACAGTGATATAGCTGACTCAGGGATCGAGGATTGTGCACATAAAAGTGGTCATGATTCAGGAACGAACAAGAAGTGCCAGAAAATGAACATGAATCACAGGAAGACATAATACAAGAGGACATATTTCTTTTAGGAAAAGTTGAATAGGTAAATTCAGGAAAAGTAAATATCCTACCAATGTTAGAACAAGATCCTGTAACATTATTACGTATTTACCTGGCCCCAAATATGAAGCTCATATAACAAAGAGAGAAACAGATATTACGAAGCTACTTTTGGATGAAAATATAATACCCATTATTGCAACATGTACTGATATTTACATCAGTGAAGTTCGTGGTAACGTTTTTAGGGAAAAGAGTGGTAAATAAACAGATCTTATTGAGATCAGAGCTTTCATTGGTTTATAGTACCAGTGCGAATCTCTAACATATCCTAGAAAGAGTTTATCATAGTTGAGGGATAAATCAAAGGGCAACTGACTTGCATCTTGCTGCTGGTGCATGAGTGAAAAGCAATACAGGTTGCACTTGAAAAGCCAGTGGTTTCATAGTGTACTTGATAGAGGTGTTCGCAGGGAAAACGACAAGTGGGTGCTATCAGGGACGTACTGGAGCTATTTACGAACAACTGTCAAAAATATTTATCACCTCTTGTGTACCTTTCTGTATTTGTATATTGACCGGGCCAAATATCTCACGAAATAAACATCAAACGAAAAAACTACAAAGAACGAAACTCGGCTAGCTTGAAAGGGGAAACCAGATGGCGCTATGGTTGGCCCGCTAGATGGCACTGCCATAGGTCAAACGGATATCAACTGCGTTTTATAAAATAGGAGCCCCCATTTTTATTACATATTCGTGTGGTACGTAAAGGAATATGAATGTTTTAGTTGGACCACTTTTTTCGCTTTGTGACAGATGGCGCTGTAAATAGTCACAAACGTATAAGTACGTGGTATCACGTAAGATTCCGCCAGTGCGGACGGTATTTGTTTCGTGATACATTACCCGTGTTAAAATGGACCGTTTACCAATTGCGGAAAAGGTCGATATCGTGTTGATGTATGGCTATTGTGATCAAAATGCCCAACGGGCGTGTGCTATGTATGCTGCCCGGTATCCTGGGCGACATCATCCAAGTGTCCGGACCGTTCGCCGATAGTTACGTTATTTAAGGAAACAGGAAGTGTTAAGCCACATGTGAAACGTCAACCACGACCTGAAACAATGACAGGGTCATTGGTCGTCGAAGCACCATAGCATGGCCCGCACGTTCACCGGATCTGACGTCCTCGGATTTCATTCTGTGGGGCAAGTTGAAGGAAATTTGCTATCGTGATCCACTGACAACGCCTGACAACATGCGTCAGCGCATTGCCAATGCAGGTGCGAACATTACGGAAGGCTTACTATTCGCTGTTGATAGGAATGTCGTTACAAGTATTGCCAAATGCATTGAGGTTGACGGACATCATTTTGAGCATTTATTGTATTAATGTGGTATTTACAGGTAATCGCGCTGTTAACAGCATGCATTCTCAGAACTGATAAGCTCACATAGGTACATGTATCATATTGGAACAACCGAAATAAAATGTTCAAACGTAGCTGCGTTCTGTATTTTAATTTAAAAAACCTACCTGTTACAAACTGTTCGTCTAAAATTGTGATCCATATGTTTGTAACTATTACAGCGCCATCTATCACAAAGCGAAGAAAGTGGTCCAACTAGATCATTCATATTTCTTTACGTACTACACGAATATGTAATAAAAAATGGGTGTTCCTCACGAGTAACGGAGGGTAAAGAGAGACTAATGTCTGTAGGGAGGTCTTCGATCCAATCGCACACGTACTCGGATATTCGCGCAGTAACGCTCGTACGGTAAAAAATATCTTGAAAACTGACATATAATACCCATGCGACAAATACAGTCGTTCTAATTGTTCGCTGCTGTCGCAGAAAGAAGGGAATTTATGCAGCTCATAAAACTCAATTGCCAATCGGGACGTCAAACGGCAGTGGCACAACGGTGCCTGTCTGGAGCTTGTGGCACAGTTCACCTCCCTTGGTCCCACCAGAAACTCATTTTGCAGCAACAGCTACCACCGGCGCTTCACGATTCAATCGGGACTGGTCTCTGTTTCGGATATTCACAAGATTAAAGCAGATACTGGTTATACGGCGTCCAGAACCACAAGTTACTGTACGTTCGTTCCGTTACTTTTCTTTCCATTTTTCTTTTGTCTCTTCTGTAATGATGTGGTTCCTCTTTGATTCAGTAATAAAGAAAGATAACTTCTGATATAGTTGTAGTTGCAACATACAGACGCGCAAGAGGCGTGCGACTATTTTGTAATTTCTGGGTTGGTCTTGCACCACTGCTTTATTATGTCGATAAAATTAACACATCAACTGTTGTTAACAACGTAATATTTGACAACGAGTGATCTGTTAATCTTAGTGACCTAATAAAACAATGCTCAGACTTCTGATGTATCTGTGTGACAAGCTTGTTCACGTCGGTAACTTCATTGGCACGCAGTCTAACAGTGTTGTAAGTGTGACCTAAAAGTGCATTGCCGTCAACGGATGCGTTCTCACCTGCATCAGCTGATCCAGTAACACCACGAACTACTTACTGTCACCACTAGGACGCAGCGTCACCTTTCGTTTTGGCGGCTCAGCAGAATATTATTATCTGTTGCTCAGCTCACAAGTGAATTTTCTGGCTGCAATAAGTAAGGATCGTCCACAAGTCGATATGCTGGCTGCAGTAAGGATCGCGAGACTGTTCTTGAATCGATCGGTAACTAACCAAACGTAAATTTACCTAAACTGTTGGGATTTTTTTCTACTGAAGCGTTTATGGACAGAAACGTACTGATTCGACCTGTAGCGCTTGGCTTTCATGATTTGAAAACAAAGAAGAAAGGTTAATGAATGAAATTAGTAATCTACGCTTAGATGTCAATTGGGTGAATTTCAAGATGGGTTTAGGAAGGGAAGATCCTGCTCAGAAGCGATTTTCAACCTGAAATGCTTATTTCGCCACAGATTAAAAAACTTGAAAGACAGTTGCAACGTTCTCGGATTTTAGAAAAGATATGGCCCATTTGGTAGGGGAAACCCAAGATAAAGTAATCGGTGAATATGGAATGAAAACTAAGTCGGCAAACCTAATCTAAAAGGCTCTGAAGACACTATCTCAAAAGAAAAATTCATGGGAAGATATCTCGACCTTTCAAGGTAAACACGGGTGTCAGGAAAAGTGATGGTTTATATCCACTTGTTTTCAACTGTGTAATGGAGAAAATTATAAGAATTCGGAATGAAATAATGCATAATATCTCTACTCGTGCTAGGGAGAAAGAACAAAGGTGTTCCAATATACTGTGTAATATTTCCGGATGATTTTGTCATGCTTCCTAAAAACTTACACATACAGCTGTGCGAGTCAATGTTCTGGAAGAGGGAGTTAACATGGCGTGCTTAATAATCTCTGCAGAGAAAACAAAATTTATGACAAATATAAAACTTGCTCAAATTATATAATAGAACTGGCGAAATAGAAAAGGTAAAACAATTAAAATTTTTGGAGAGACTCTTCACGAAAACGGTTTTAAAAATTTGCTTTAGAAGAAATATACACAAGATGGGAAAAGCGTATGCTCTAACCAAGAATACCTAAATAAAAAAGTGCTTATCTAAGAATCTTAAAATAAGCACTCCATCATAGTAATGAAACTAGAATGTCTGTACCCTAGCAAATGTCTAGCATTAAATAATAGGTTTCATTAATTAGAAACATTAGAAAGAAGAATGGTATTGAAAATATTAGCCGGCAGGAGTGGCCGTGCGGTTCTAGGCGCTATAGTCTGGAGCCGAGCGACCGCTACGGTCGCAGGTTCGAATCCTGCCTCGGGCATGGATGTGTGTGCTGTCTTTAGGTTAGTTAGGTTTAATTCGTTCTAAGCTCTAGGCGACTGATGACCTCAGAAGTTAAGTCGCATAGTGCTCCGAGCCATTTTTTTGAAAATATTAGCGTCTTTGAAACAAACAAGTAACGATGAAATTTATCAGAACTTAGAAAACATATAATAAAACATAAGGAAGAGGAGGTTACTACTTTCTAGACATGTTTACAGATGGGATAACAAAAAACTCACCAAGCAGAACTTTAAATCTGTTAGAGAAAAGAAATAACAGCCAGGTGGATACAAGAGGGTTACGAACCACTAGGAAAGGAATAACATAAGAGAAGGAGTACAGGAGAGAGACATTTTTAGGGGAAAAGTTTTAAACTGCAACGATTCTAAGGTAAGTGGAGAAAGAAAAGTACAACAGAGCGGTCGGAAGGCGGGAAAAAGAAACGTAGTGAAACAAGGAAGGGATGCTGGTAGAAAAGGAACGAACAACAAACGACTAAGGACTGAAATTGGAACGTGGTCCCTGGAAGACCTCAAAGGAAGAAGATGTTGGTAAGCACTGTTGACATACTGAAATTAAATTTCATATTTAACAAAGACGACAATTATAAAATAATAATAAAAACAGTTTCTGATCGCGCCTTTTGAATACTGTGGTCGCCAGGGGCAGTTTTTAGTAGCCAGGGGAGGCAGGTTTCTGTTCTGCCTGGAGATGTTGGGCTTCTCTTCTCATAATCTTTCTAAATGGGTTGTGGTCGAAGTTGACTAGGCTGGCTTAAGTGCTTGTGTTTTGCCATGATTGCCGGTGTTACTCAACATCCATAAGACAGGACTGACAATACCTACATTCTACTCTTGATTCTGTTTGGCCAAAAGTGGGTAATCGTTAAAAAAATTTTGTGGAGTGGCGTGGAGCTCGCGAAACACGTGATCAACTTCTCATTAAGGTATCTAGTCGTGGGCGCTTTACGCCGGAATTGGTGACTGAAAGTGTTTAACTGAGGTGAATTTTTAGCGATCATTCGAGATCAACAAAGTTGCTTTTGAAATACGTAAAAACTCGCCGGCAATGCGTTCCAATCTGCGGGAGTAGATTTCCGTTTCGTCACCTTCAAGTATTTCTTGGCGACTGCGGAGCGTGGAACCATTAGCGAGCTGGAGGTAATATTTACTGTATGTGTGGTGTCACCGCCAGACACCACACTTGCTAGGTGGTAGCCTTTAAATCGGCCGCGGTCCATTAGTATACGCCGGACCCGCTTGTCGCCACTGTCAGTAATTGCAGACCGAGCGCCAGGTCTAGAGAGACGTCCTGGCACTCGCCCCAGTTGTACAGCCGACTTCGCTAGCGAAACTACACTGACCGATACGCTCTCATTTGCCGAGACGATAGTTAGCATAGCCTTCAGCTACGTCATTTGCTACGACCTAGCAAGGCGCCGTATTCAATTGATATTTATTATGTGAAGCATGTATCATCAAGAGAGATGTTCTACAATTGTGGATTAAAGTTAAGTATTACATCATCTACGTACTTTATTTGCAATTCTCAAGATATTGTCCTGTTCCAGACCTCACGCCAGTCAGCGTGTAATTAAACGCGTGCATTTCGGCCTCCTCTAGAAACACAGTGTTGGCTCTTCTGCCAACACTACAGTATGAAATAGACTTTGCGGGGTTTAGCTAAATCAAACTAAAATGTTTCCGAGGAAATTAGACTAAGGTATTTTTTGTGTCTTCGTTGATGTGGAGATTATTGGCAAAATTATTGCTATGAGCCAGCTGGAGGCTGTACAGTGGTCGAACATCGGGATCTTACTCATAGTAGTTGGATAGTTATTGAATTTGGAGTAGTGGGCAGCTACCCTATGTCACCGGTCGAAGCGCGGACGGTGACCCTAATTTAGACTGGTGTTCAAAGTGTAGCAGTACAGGGAATTAATCCATATCAGCCACATTTGTAAATCTGCAGAGCAATACGTTGTGTAACTGTCACGCATTCCGCACGAAAAGAACGTTCCAATTTCTTTATCTGTGCAAAATTCTCCGCTTAAAATTATACCAAATGCACAAGCAACAAATAATTGTTAAGTAATTCCCGCCAAATGACCGCGCAACATTTTGGAATTAAGAGAATGCCTCACCTCACAGAAATGCGAGAAGTAAAAATTTATTTTCTGTTCCTGAAAGAAGCTTGTCACTGGGAACATAGAGATCGTCGTTTTGCAACTACTGTAAAAAGTGTAACCTCTCGGGCATGGTACTCGAAGATAGTCTTCCATAACAGCCAACATCAAGGTGCTAAAATCCTTAGTTTACAGCAAACTACGGAAAAACTGCTTAACGCCTCTTGGATCTAGCTTGCCAGCACACGAAGTTATTGGAGGCTCATACAAAAATAGTTTTAAAAATTGCGTAAGTATCTGCGGATCTGTTGAATATTGCCAAGAATTTACATCTAAGAAACTTTTTGGGTAACGCTGGATGCTCCCATTCCTCCTTTTTCGACGTATCTTTTGTCGGACTTTATGTTAACTAAACAGAAATAATACTTTACCCTCGTGAGTAAGTCCGTAATGTATGCTCACTCTGTCGACGCTGTGGCTATGATCGTACCACACTTGGATGCCTCATTGTGAGCTGTAGTAATAGAATTGTTCTAATTTAACCTGACAAAATAGCGGTTTTTTTAAGTTAAAAGAAAACGATAAAACCCAACCATAATTAATTATGTGCATTTAATTAATATAGAAATTGTTACAAATTAAAAAGAGGCATCATATTTATCGAAGACAACTATTTACTGTCACAAGAATTTATTTTATTAACATTGTGTTTTCACTTTTTCTGCAATATAAGAAGCACAGTTCAATAGCATTTACACTTACGGGTAAAAAAAAAACGGTAAACTGATGTGGAATCGTAATGACTAAGCACAATTTAGGCCTTTTTTGAAGCATGCAGAAATTTATACATCTTCACTGATTTCTCGGTTCTTTTCGCTTCAGTACTATTCCATAATTTTGAACAAACAAGCCCATACGTGTAGAAGGTTCTCTCAATGAATGCAGTGCTAGCAGGAAGAAAAAGGCACTAATAAAGTAGTTGTAAGAATTGTCAGTGCTTTGAATAAATTAATCATAGGAATTTAAATTGTACTATTTAACCTCCAATACGAAGAAAACAATGAAACCCATAAAACCCAATCCCCCCCCCCCTCAATGTTTCTTTTTTTTGTTAAAGAAAGTCTGGGTTTTTCTCAAACCTGCGTGGGGTAGAGGGACGCAGTGTCTTGCATCACTAAATAACGAAACGCACTTGCCTTTGATGGTCGCGAGACGTTTCAGCAGGATAACGCATGGCCCCTCGCGACAGTATAACCACACGGAGGAACGTGCAGATCCGTAACTGCACACAACGATTCATCATCTCCAGAGCATGTCTGGGATGCGATTGGAAGACGTACACTTTATAGCAGCCTCCAGCAAAAATCTTTATGGAGTGGCACATTATTTATTTCACGCACGGCAAGAAATTCCACAAGATGGCACTCAGAGGTTGTAGGGTTCCATGCCACAACAAACACAGTGAGCCTGGTCACTTGGAGGCTGTCTGAACTATGCCACAACGAACAGAAGAGTGTGATCGTATCCGCTGAGTCACAGCTGATCAGTTCCGAATGGAATGGAAGTTTAATAACTTAACGCCCGTTATGCTATGAAAGATCCGCTTGGAGCTTGATAAATATCGGACACTTTCCATTTCCGCGTGCTCCGTCACCGCGCAGCTGCTCGGCCGACACAGAGCCTCAGAATTTATTACACGCAAACCCGCCGAGCGGACGGTTCTCATCAGCGGACCCGTGCTCACCGGTGGGACTACGGGAGCGTTAACGAGCTGTTAGCCACATACTTGTTGCTGCGGCGTAGCGTGCTGTGACGTGATGTTCCGCCGGTGAACGCGAGGCAATTAACATCCAGCCCTTTGCCCACCGGGCGCCGCCACTTACCGCGACAAATCGCTTGGCCACCAGCGCAGTGTGGCCGCACGCAACGGTGTTTATCCTCCAAGGCAGGAGAGAGAAAGTTTGCATCTAGCAGAAGCCTAGTGCCCTCCGCTTTTACAAACGAATGGCAGCGTATTAATTTTCTAAGACTACCGCTATGGCCACAGTATTTAATACTCCTAACTAGACAAACGAATAGATGTACGACGAACTGACAATATCGGACAACAGGTTAATGGAAGATACCAGAACGTAGGGCGCTTTTTCCTGCTTTTGGAGAACGTAACAACGCGACCCATGCAATACTCTTAGTAGCTGCAGAGATGGAGATCTTATACCAGTATTTACACTCAGTGAATCAAAACAAAGGCCAGAAAAAATGAACCATTGTGGATCTACGGCCATTAAATGGCGCCAAATCGGTAATTGGAAGCTTGCGGGAAGGTCTTATGGGCCCAAACTGCCTAAGTCATCGGTCCCTAAACACTCGCACTACCTAATCTAACTTAAACTAACTTACGCTAAGGACAACACACATAAACCCATGCCCGAGGGAGGTTCAAATGGCTCTGAGCACTACGGGTCATCAGTCCCCTAGAACTTACAACTACTTAAACCTAACTAACCTAAGGACATCACACACACCCATGACCGAGGCAGGATTCGAACCTGGGACCGTAGGCGTCGCCCGGTTCCGGACTGAAGCGCCTAGAACCGCTCGGCCATAACGACCGGCCCCGAGGGAGGACTCGAACCTCCAACGGGGTGAGCCGCGCGGACCGTGACAAGACGCCCAAGAGCGCGCGGCTACCCGGCGACGTAATCGGTAATTACTGATGTGGGTGCACGAGTGCATTTATCGTATCCCGCTCCAACTATTACCCGCGACTCTAGAGAGCCCAGATACTGGTTGAAACATCTAGCGTTAATTAGTTAATCTGAACTGTCATATTTAGGCAAAGTTTATATTCGAATACAAGGCTGATTAGGTGAGAGTCACTGGATTAAGCCTATTAAATAGCTTCCGAAAGTACAGCTGTCTTTCAGCTGAAAGCTGGTTTTGAACACTACAGTGCCATACTAAACATGGTCCCATTGGAGTTGGTCTGTCCTTACGTTCATTTGAAATTTATATTGTTTTGCCCTACGCTGAAGTTTCCGAAACACGGTGCAGATAATCATTTCTTTGGCCTTAAAAAATCATTAGTATAGATCAAAGAAGCGGTAAGTGATAAGAAACCTGTCACCCAATCGCACAAGTGTATGTAAGTAATGCATCTGTACACTTTCTTTGTCTTCTAGCGTTTGACACATGGCCCCACTGAAGACTGTTAACGAAAGTCAGAGCAAACGGAGTAAGCTGAGTTTCTCGAAGAAAGGAAGATTGTCATTAACGTAGCGTCCACAATGAGGTCATTAGAGACGGAGAAAATACTCGGCTGGTGTCAGGGATGGGGAAGGAAATCGGCCGAGCTCATTCAAAGGAACCACTCCAGCATTTGCTGGGGCGATTTAGGGAAGTCAGGGAAGACCTAAATGTGGATGGCCGACGCGGGTTTGAACCGTGGTCCTCCCTAATGTTGAGTGACTAGGAGACTTCTTAAGTCGTAGACGGTGAGTGTTCATCAGAGCGAGAGTATCGTCAGTAGTGCCCCAGGGAAGTGTGACAGGACCGCTAATCTGTAATATACGAATACTGGATTAGTGATGTGATGCCTGACGCAGTCACGTCGATTAGATACGAGGGCTATCCAGAAAAAACAGACGCTATGAAATAAAAAATTAACAAAATGGAAAAATCAAATTTTTTATATGCACATTTCAAAGGCACACTCTTAAGCTATTTTCCCACATAATCAAAACGAGGCACTGATCATACTATGCCACAAGTTTTTCACTTCCGTCGCTGTAGAAATCTGCCACCAGCAACTGCAGTTTGCGAACCCACCTAGCACAAAATTTGTGGTAACCAAGCTTCTCCGCCGCACTAAACTCCCTTAAATTTGAGGAAAATGCTGTAAAAGTTCCGTAACCGATAAACGACGATTTTCACGAATTTTGATTTTCATCACCAGTTCGTCATCCACAATGCTAGATCTAGCACTGCGGTCCTCATCGTAATCATTGGTATGGCAACTTTTAAAATCAATTGATCATTGCCTCTCTTGGCTTTAATTCATTATTCCTTTTCTGCACACATCACAAAGTTCGCGATAAATTTCAGTTGGTTTGCAGCTTTTTGCCATCAAAAACCTAGTCACACAACGCACGTCTCAAGTGGCCGGATTTTTTATTGCAGAGCACATTTTAAGACGTCACAGAAAGCAAAGTAGCGGAGAGACAGACCACACGCTATCACCGCCGGATGCGTACTGAATGTAGGCGTGTTATGGCACGAAGATGGCGGCTGTAGCCCAGCCCACCACCGTGAGAGAGCAAAACGTCGGATACTTACTGGATAGCTCTCGTATCTAGGCGTAACGATGCAAAGCAGTATGAAATGGAGCGAGCACCTTAAGATCAGCAGTGGGGAAAACGAACGGTGGACTTCGATTTATTGGGAGAATTGTAGGAAAGTGTTGCTCATCTATAAAAAGGGACCACATATAGATCACTTGTGCGATCTGTTCTCGAATACTGTCCGAGTGTTTGGAATTCTCACCAGATAGAATTATAGGAAGAAGGTATCGCGAAGCAGTGCAGAGACCTTCTTGTTTGATCAACACGCGAGTATTACGGAGATACTTCGTGCACTCAAATGGTAATCCCTGGAGGGATGATGATACCGTTTTCGAGAAACACTATTGAGAATATTTAGTCCAGGTACGAGTAGTACAGGAAAGGGAGTGACTAGTTGTGGTACAAGGTACCCGCCTCCATGCACCGTGCGGTGACTTGCGGTTTACGTATGTAGATGCAGATACATTGGACACGCATCTGGGGGAGTGGGGGGGGAGAGGGGGTGTTTCAAGTGATTCTCCGACAATGCAGATATAGGATTTCCGTGGTTTCGTTAAATCTCTCAAAATTTTGGCAGGATGGCTTCTTTGAAAATGACACAGCCAATTTCCTCCCTCGTACTTTTCCAATCAGAGCTTTTGTTCCATCAATAATGACCTCATCGCCGATGGGATGTTAAATCCTGATCTTTCTTCCGTCCTACCTTTAATTGAATCTCTTTAAGGGCGGAAACTGGATGACCTTGGACAGAGGCGAGGTTCGAAACGGCGATCTCCCATTTACTAGGCAGAAACGCTGTATCGAGGCTACGTACACTGGCCAACTTGTTCACTCATGGTCAAGCGTTCCCAATCGCCTCGTCTTAGGCTAATATCGCACTAGGCGATTTTCTCCGTTCCATAATATTCGCGGTTGAAATAGTCACCTGAGGGAGTCACATTTGAAATGATTATAATCGCGACACTGTGGCGAATGAAGTCGCATCAAAATAGCTGCGACAAAAATTCGTGATTTTTGCAGTCACACTGCAAAGAGCCTATGAAACACCTTGTAAGATTAGCTGTCATCCTAACCTTAAATTTCAGCTACATTAGAATTGTACAGGGTGTAACGAGTATAAGTGCTGATATTTTTATGTGTGCTGATATTTTATGTGGCAACGGCCTTGTCGCAGTGGAAACACCGGTTGCCGTGAGATCACCGAAGTTAAGCACTGTCGGCCGTGGTCGGCATTTGGATGGGTGACCATCCAGGGCGCCATGCGCTGTTGCCATTTTTCGGAGTGCACTTAGCCTCGTGATGCCAATTGAGGAGCTACTCGACCGAATAGTAGCGGCTTCGGTCAAGAATAGCGGCCGGGAGAGCAGTGTGCTGACCCCACGCCCCTCCTATCCACATCACCCTCTGAGGATGACACGGCGGTCGGATGGTCCCGGTAGGCCACTCGTGGCCTGAATACGGAGTGATATTTTATATATGTACACACATCAGCGTATTGGTTGTATTTTTTGTCTGCATCAAAACTGCACCTCTAACTGGACCACACCTGTCAGTAAAATTTGGCCTAACCGTTTGGCGTGAACGCATCCACACTTCAATAGCTGACGTGCTGCACAGGGAAAAATAAGCATTAATGGCTTGCTCTTGCCACATGGAGATACCAACCGACCTGAAAATATACGACTTGTAATAGCTACAATTATTAGTCTGCAAACGACGGAAACACTGATGTAATGTTGTTCAGTTCATCGTACTTAGACATCAGCAGAAATATCTTCAATTACATACACTGCACCCTGTGTATTGTTCGTTGATGCAGAATATGCTACTGCCTACACAAAAAGTGGGTTCATCCAGTTATTATGAATCGTCCAAATGAAGTCAAGAACGTGTTGTTACACAAGAAACTTTAGATATTTCCGTTAAAAAGTTTTGTGATTATTACTGCATATATGTAACATCTTTCGACTCATTGTTGCATATTGTTTAACTTACAAAACAAAGAAACTAATTTATGGTATTGTGTTTGCCCACATGAAAAACATGCAGTAACACTGAGATACGTTTTTATTGTTAAAGGGAGTAAATAATTCGTTGATGTAACTTAACGTAATGCATACATAAACTGTGTTGTAATAAACAAGTTTATGCTGACAAGATCATATTAATTTCTTAATCACTTCTAAAATTCTTCAAATGTGAAAATCAATTCTTCAACCTCACCTCAAGTAACTAATGAAAATTATGGGGGTGAATTCTCAGCAGTTATGCTTTGCGAAGACGTCTAACGTGACGTAGCTGACGGGGTAGTATTTAAGAAGCAGGGAGTAGTATTGTAGCTATATTATAGTCTTTCAGCTTTACGGTTTTATTAATTTTAATGTTTTTATTTGGAAGTCTAGTTTATCACTGCTAGTTTCTTTTAGGTAAGGGAAAAAAATATGTCAAAAGCATCTCATCAGAGTACTTCTGTGGAACAGTGAGAGTTGGACTACTATGTGCCAAATCCTTATTAAGGCTCTTGCCACATCTTCTTATATAGTTCCATAGCTCTGCCTTCAACATACCATCTTTATGAACTGGACATTTTATGTCACAGAGATATGTATCCCTACCTACATAGTTCCATAGCTCTGCCTTCAACATACCATCTTTATAAACTGGACATTTTATGTTACAGTTTTCGGACATAACGACACAAATAGAGTGCAGCTAACCTCGTGGCTGCTGCGCGACTGGCGATAAAAACAACCCACTGTGATAGGGATGTCAGTGAAAATAACAGCGGAAAAAAATAGACTCTGGCCCATTCCACAGCGACAACCGCAGGCGAAAACTTCATACAGTGACAGTTTTAGCCCACTGAGAAATCTTTCGTTTGGATCCATTAGTTCAGTTTCTGAAACAACAAAAATCGTTAACTTCATCTTAGAATATCGCCCTTGCGAGGCATTTTTAGCCTTTGTCAGTCCACGACGTTCGCGGAGGCGGAATCCTTGCCAGGTGAAACTTTCTCTTAGAGCTTGCACCAGATCCAGCCAGATGCAGGACGCGCCCTGCCAAGTGGCCATAAATCAGGTCCACATCGTTCGTGTACCATTCCACCACACCGTGAAATTCGACGTCCTGGCAGTCTAGTTTATCCGCACCACCTCTTTCTGATGAACGTTTCATTAATGCACAGTTGACTGTCCAGGGAGGACATCTCTCTAACACGTATTACAGCACCGCCCCTCGGCAGTGAACAGGTGCATAATTCCGGGTTCATTTGTGTTCCAAAGACTCCAGTTTTCTTTCTGGGGGTTGGGAGCAGATAGAAACATGCAGTTCGACTTAAAATACGCGATCGCTTTTCCTTATGTACAACATACACTCACGCTCATAAATTAAGGATAATGCTGATACATGGTGAAACAACGCTCTGGTGGGCGGTTTGCGGGTTTAAGTAACCTCGTGGTATGACCATGCGGTGCATTTGACCTGCGGCCGTCGTACGTGGCGCTAGCAGCAGTCCACATAAGCAGACGTGTGTTGGTGCATGTCAGAGTACGGTGCAGCGAGTTTAAGTGTGCAGACGTTTTCAGACGTGCTAATGGTACAGTGTGTTGAAAATGGCTCAAAGAACACATATTGATGACGCTATGAGGGGTAGAAAACTAGGGCGACTGGAGGCTGGTCAAACACAGCAGGTCGCAGAACGGGCCCTCCGTGTACCACCGTGATCTCAAGATTATGGCAACGATTCCAGCAGACAGAAAACGTGTCCAGGCGCTACAATACGCGATGTCCACAGTGTACAACACCACAAGAAGACCGATATCTCACCATCAGTGCCCGCAGACGGCCACAGAGTACTGCAGTAGCCTTGCTCGGGACCTTACCGCAGCCACTGGAACAGTTGTCTCCAGACACACTCTACAGACGACTGAACAGACATGGTTCACTCGCCCGGATACCTGCAAGGTGTATTCCACTGACCCCTGGTCACAGAAGAGCCCATAAAGACTGGTGTCAAGAACACAGTACATGCTCATTGGAACAGTGGTTCCAGGTTATGTTCACGGGCGAGTCCAGGTATAGTCTGAACAGTGATTCTCGCCGAATTTTCATCTGGCGTGAACCAGCTACCAACCCCTTAATGTCCTTGAAAGCCGTGATTTGATGGTGTGAGGTGGGATTATGATTGGTGCACGTAAACCCCTGCATGTCTTTGACAGAGGAACTGTAACAGATCAGGTCTATCGAGACGTCATTTTGCACCAGTACGTCCGCCTTTTCAGGAGTGCAGTGGGTCCCACCTTCCTCCTGATGGATGATAACGCACGACCCCACCGAGCTGCCATCGTGGAGGAGTAACTTAAAACAGAAGATGCCAGGCGAATGGAGTGGCCTGTTCTCCAGACCTAAACCCCATCGAGCACGTCTGGGATGCTCTCGGTCGACGTATCGCTGGACGTCTTCTCACCCCTAGGACACTTCAGGAGCTCCGACAGGCACTGGGGCAAGAATGGGAGGCTACACCCCAGTAGCTGCTGGACCACCTGATCCAGAGTATGCCAACCCGTTGTACGGCCTGTGCATGAGTGCATGGTGATCATATCCCATATTGATGTAGGGGTACATGCGCAGGAAACAGTGGCGTTTTGTAGCACATGTGTTTTGGGACGGTTTTCTCAACTTATCACAAATACTATGGACTTACAGATATGTGTAGTGTGTGTTCCCTATGTGCCTACGCTATTAGCGCCAGTTTTGTGTAGTGCCACGTTGTGTGGCACCACATTCTGCAACTATTATTAATTTATGAGCATGAATGTAGATGGCAGTGCTGTACGGCACTCTGGAACTCTTGTGGCTGCGACAAGAGTGAGGCGTACCGAGGGCGGTGGCGCTGTGGTTAGCACGCTAGACTCGAATTCGGGAGGACGACGGTTCTTATCCGGGTCTGGTCATCCAGATTTGGGTTTTCCGTGATTTCCGTAAATCGCGTAAGTCAAATGCCAGGACGGTTCCTTAGGAAGGGCACGGCCGCTTTCCATCTCCATCCTTTCCTAACCCGAGCTTGTGCTCCCTGATTTCCAGACAAATTTTAGCATTTTTCCATGACAAATTTTGAGATCTCAAAGGTAAGTAAAGACATAAGTTGACAAAAAAATGTAAGGACTGCTATATCGCTCTCCCGTCTGAGCAAAAATCTTAAGTACTAATATCAACATCTTTTGTACGAACTGTTTTTAGATGGAGAAAGCAAGCGAAATGGTATATGTGTTTCATCAAGACCACTGTTGTTATTTTATTTAAATAAAATAAAACACATTTGGTGACAAAAATATGCATTTCCGTGGAGTCGCAAGACAGATTTAAAATACCACCACTAATTCCAGAAATAACCACAGAAAATGTAGGCATCTTGAAAGAAATGTATAACGTGGGAAGAGTTGTGTAAACCAGCACTATATGTGACCGCCAATAAAATGTTGGTTCTACTATGTTCGTTATTGTCAGTTATTACCCACTGCGTTATGTCTGTTATTTAACAGGTATTGTGTGATTTTTCTTTCAAGAAATATATGAGTACATAGTACAAATCATTAGCGACTACCACAATTTTTTTCCTCTTATCGTCCATACTTTCTAATATATAAACTATTTTCGAAGTGTCAATATGTACTAGAATAAATAAAATGTCGATAAAATGCCGCACTGTACAATGTACGTGCAATGAGACAGTCGCAGTTCCTGAAATCCATCGCCTGTGGCCTCTGACCTGCCGAGGAGCATTGCAGACCCAGGTCCATGGATTACCCGAGAAAATTTGCCACATTATGCCACACACAAATAGAACTGGAATGCGGGTAGATCGGTGAGACTAGATCCAACAGGCAGGGCCCACACATTAGTGGGGAACGATGGGCTTCAGATCGGTAGTCCAGACTCGATAGAGAGACCCGCAGAAATGGCCTGCGGTTTTCTCCGTCAAGGAAGTCGACTCGCGTGGACAGCTATTCACTTGCGACAGACACCATTTTGATGAAATTAGACCACATTGACCAATCCGTACAACAGATAACTTGCGCAAATACTCTGAGAATCATTACTAATGAGGATCGTAGCACCTCACCGTAAAGATGATCGTTGGGCCAAGAACACGCACATAGAAAGGAAACCACACTCTCAGAACTATATTTTCGCCCATAGCCTTTGTCAGATAACGAGAGTACACACACATTCACACAATCACTCGGACACAACTCTTGCACACATGACCACCCCCTCCGGCCGCTCAGAATCAGATCCAAACAAACCACTCCTCACGCCTCCCTGCCTCTCACCAGCAGATGCTACGCTAGCGGCAAGAAGTGGTGGCAGCACTGACTGCAAGCTGAGGGGAGTGGTAGGATGGGAAGGAGCTGTAAGAATAAGGGAGTAGGGAAGCGGCGCCCAGCCAGCGACGATGCATGGTATCTCAGTAAACAAACCATTACATCTACTGAGAAAAAAAAACCCGAGATTTTTGCGTTTTTTTTTCATATTTCCCTGACACATTTGGAATTCCCTGATATTCCCTCATTTCCAGAACTTGGGGCAATCCTGATCATATACCCATTCTGTTAACCTAGTGTTTTCATTGCTTCCATGAATCAGCTAAACTGGAGGTCAGAGTGGTTCCATAACTACGTCTGCGTCATATTCTGTCTCCGTATTTATGCAATCGAAGCTCTAGCGTTATCTCATTCACGCCGACGAGCCCTTAAACAATAATAATCTTTCCATTTTTTCCTTCGTATTGGATAAGGACGAGGCTTCGCTGCTCTATTTCAAATATTAGAACTCTCCTGATATGCGGCTCCAATCTTCGGTCAGGCCCTAACCTTCTCATTCTCGCTGTAGTGGGGTTAAGCTTTTCGAACGCACGATATCACTTATTCACAAGCTTCTAGTATAGTACAGGACGTCGAAGTGCAAATGTTATCCCACTGGTAAAACTGTGTTTCGTATGCTGCATCAAAAATGTATCAAAAGTAGTCACAGATCGTCGCTGATCATACTGAGATATTGTCGTTTCTCATTCAAGTAACTGACAATGTGAATTCGTGGTGTCAGTCTCTCTTACCGATATAATCATTAGCACTGACATCCTAATAATATTTATAGCATAAAAGTGCACTGCTGTCTTGAACTTAAATGTGAAGTTTACTGTATTAGTGAGCATATCTAACCGCGCGGTCTTTGGGGGCCTTGACACGGTTCGCACGGCTCCGCCCGTGGGAGGTTCGAGTCCTCCCTCGAGCATGGGTTTATGTATTGGCCTTAGCGTGAGTTAGTTTAAGTTAGATTAAGTAGTGTTTAAGCTTAGGGACCGATAACCTCAGCAGTTTGGTCCCAGAGAACTTACCACAAATTTCCAAGCATATGTAAACATAGCCCCAGTCAAAGATAAACGGGCAGAGAATACTTTATTTTTAATCTATTATACGGAAATCTTTTATTTTATTTATTTCTTGCGCCTGTTACCTTCAATTTGAAAACCAACTGATTTTATCTTCGCTAAAATTACTAGCATCAACTGTATGTATTATGTTCTAGACAATGGCAAGTAATGGAACTACATGTCCTGTGACAGCTCTATTTCATTACTACTTGCCAGCACTCTCGCTAATTTTATTTAGAACCACACTCACTAAAACAATTAACCTTATTCACTACTGCTGCCACATTACGGTAAATTCCACCGCTGTGTTTAACTGTTGTGCACTGTGCATAACTGAAGTGAAATGAAATGTCGTGTGGCTAGGGTCTCCCGTCGGGTGGACCAGTCGCCCAGTGCAAGTATTTTGAGCTGACGCCACTTCGGCTACTTGTGCGTCGATGGGGATGAGATGATAATGATGAAAACAACACAACACCCCATGCCTGACTGGAGAAAATGTCCGACCCAGCGGGGAATCGAACCCAGGCCCTTCCGCACAGCATTCAGCCGCGCTTCATGGTTGCATTTGTTCGGGGCAGACGTCCCCTGACACCCGTTGAAGTTCATCGTTGATCCATTCACTCAGTTTTTTATTACAGAGAGCAGCTAACCATCTCACCAAACACGCTGAACTGCCGTGCCGGCGACCACTCAGCTATCGAGGCGAAGTCAAGTAAGCTCACCACATTAAATGTTAGCAACTCTCTTAAAAGCACACCCGAAGCTCTGATGCATTGTAGATGATGTAGAATTGACACCAGTCCATCAAGTGATCCTCCACTCCCAACATAGCTCATGGCAGTGAAATGTTCTGTATGTGCCAGTAGGTTGTACAGAATGAGAGCAGTAAGATGAGCTGGGGAGGAGAAGTAACAGAGAGGCAGATAGGAGCTATAGTGTTTGGACAGGCCCACGACTTTACTCCACGCAGAATGCTGTGGCCAGTAGATGCACAGACGGCAGGACATGTGTAGTGGTGGGGGTTATGGGCAGACGTTGTAGGGGAAATACCAAGCGCTGAAGGGGAAGTGTGGTTCTAAACTGAAGCCTGTGCTCACATTTTTTGTAAATGTTAAGAGGTGCCCCTTGTACACCCACACTCACATGGTCGCCAGTCAAAAACATATACTGTCACCTCTGCTTTCGATAGTATCTAACGTGACATCAAATTTGTACACTTTTACAGGTGGGTATTTTTGTTGGAAATTGTCTGCAAACAGACTCTTGTATTTATCTTGCAGGCAACACGCATTCGAAATAATTATCCGATGAGATTTTGAGGAAACAATGAGTTTCAGAAGATCATATTCTGCTATGCCAACCCTGAAAATGTTTGAAAACGCATGGTCTGGAGCCACATCAAAATTCCAATAAGGAATTCTGCGTGGAAGGTCAATACAGACTTCGATCACGTCTATGTTTCGCGAATTCTCAATTCTGTTCGAGATACTTTGAGAGACCAACACTCTAGAGAGGATTATAGAAAATCTCCAGTATTAACAGATATTTCCTAGCGAAAGCGAATCTCATGGAGTACTTATCTGTGCTCCTGGGACCAACCATCTTGCAAGCTGGATGAGGAAGGCTATACGTTCCTTGGTGAGTATAAATAATCACCATAAGAAGAGAAAGACATTTGTGGTAATCGTATTTTTCTAGTAGGTATGTATGTCAAAGAGTGTTCTGTGCCTCGTGTGCAACCAAAGCACTGCATTTGGATTTCAGTATTCTTTCAAAACTTTACAAATATAGCGTTGTCGAACGCGATAACTTTCCTCGTGGCTTTACGAAAACAGAAACTCATTTGTGATGCCTGCTACCTGCTTCTATCGCCTTGCATACTTGCAAGAATTAAAAATAAATATTGTCTACACATTGACTCGTGAGACAGAAACATGAGAAGGACATATTAAAGGAATTCAAGAAGGAATCTATCAAACCCCAGAAATGATCAATAAGGGGACAGAACAGTTGATATATAATAAAACAACACTACTATTTACCAGACTTGGTTCAGAAAGATAAATCCTTTGCAATGACATGAAAATAAATACTTCGTCTACGCACTAAACCTGGATAATAAACTGAAAAGCGTAAATAATCCGGTTAAGATAGGCGACAATCAAGTAAGAATTACATTAAATTATAAACAAAAAACAGGAAACAGACGCAAGATGTGCTTCAGGTTGAATCTGAGTATCGTCATAAGTTTCCAGAGCATAAAAAACGGTACTCCATCAAAGGATACGGATTTTTAAAACGAGATACGACTTTCATTTCATATTTGCCTCACAAACGTTGTGCAAAAAAGTACATTAGACTTCCTGCAATTCATTTAAATGTAGATGTCGGAGGGCACGCCTTACGCTTTTCCTAGTGAACCCAAATTACACACAACTCATGTTTTCGCGTAATCGAACCAGGCGGGAAGGTATAAGGTAAAAAAGTAGAACTTGTAAAATAATAAACCACCTCTCTCCGGGGCTATCTTGCTCTCTGTACCACAATCCACGACCAGTTCATACAGTCTCAAAATTTTTAGCAGATCATCACTGGTCCTGCAAAATGACTGCCATGTTATTCTCCCTGATCCTCTCCAAGAGTTATCACAACCCTCTCTCGGCGTCGATACTGCGAATGTACAACTGATTACGACAGGGTTCGGTTTCAATAAGCGATCTTCCCGTCTAATGACTTAATTACAGCAACAGAAATCACGGGAAACCTAAATCTGATGGCTGGACAAGAGTTTGAACCGTCGTCCTCCCGAATGCGAGTCCAGTGTCTTCCAGCGACTGCGCTTCCTCTCTCGGTTCACTTCTGAAACCGAGGGCTTGTATGTAGAGGGATTGAAGAAGCTACTATGGCATTGCAAAGTACTTAGAAGTGAACAGCAATTACGTGGAAAAACGCACTAGACTTGCAGCCAACTAAAACCGCCAATAACAACTCTTTTTAGTGAATATACCCAGTGCGTTCGGAAGGCCCCTGTATTCGAAGTTCACAACAGTATACTTTATATTTGTCTGCTTACATACAAAAACTATGTACTCAGCGGCGCTGTATGTGCACCATCATCCCTTAAACAGAGGTCTGTTCGTGTCCATGTCCTCCTTAACATCTTGCAAAGCATCTCAAGCATTATGTTTCCCTAAGCCTCCTCAGTACTTTTACGGAGTTGATCTTCAGCTTTCTGCCGGTGTTAGCGACATGGGACTTGATTATTACCCATGATGAGATGGCTGGCGCAGTAAGATTCGGACTTCGCTATGGCCATTTCAACAAGGTTCTAGATGACACTGAACCACGTCCAACCCAGAGGCATCGAAAGTGTTCATCAAGTAACTCTCACACCTCAATAGCAAAGCAAATTGAAGCTCCATCCTGCTGTAATCACGTATGATCCATCTTCCTCCTTTTATCGAGCTGGAGTATTGATCCCATTTGCAACACTTCCAAATAGCAATTTTCATTCACGTTCCCTTAAAAATAATGTGGTTAGAAAAAGTATCATGATGACATCCCGGCCCTTATCATAAGGCGGGCTCTTTTTTCAACTTTTGCGCGTGATCCGGATATTTAATAGATTAGAAAACCACAGTCCTCCTGTTGAACTACTATTATCTGGCAGAGTCATCAGAAAGTGAAAAACGGTCTTGATCGAGATTCAGCAGTTAGAAAATGCACCAACAAAGCACTACGCGCTGCAACTCGATGTATCGTGTCGTTGTCAGATAATTCATTCAGATACATCGGACTTAATCCTTTCATTTTCAAACATGAATTTTGTCTTCATTGTTGACAGCGGTCATTGTATTTCAAGAAAACTTTCTATATTCACTGTCCAGTCACATTAACGTGACCACAATAAAAAATCTGAATAACCACCTTTTGTAGCATCACATCTCTGCAGCCATCGAGCATCCATGTCGTGTATGACCGATGGTGAACCACAGTTGCCTGAGCGCCAGTTTTGGTTAGCGCCATTTTGCCAAGCACGACGTATATTAACCAAGGCGGCACTGGAACCGTTTAAAAACTTAGTCGTTTTGGAAATGCCACGCTTCGCGCGGCTCCCTCCGTCGGAGGTTCGAGTCCTCCCTTGGACAGGAGTGTGTGTGTTGTCCTTAGCGTAAGTTAGTTTAAGTTAGAGTAAGTAGTGTATAAGGCTAGGGACCGATGACCTCATCAGCAGTTTGGTCCCAGAGAACTTTCCACAAATTTCCAATTTCAATTGCTTCCATTGTTGGCCCGAAAGCCAATGATCATGCCCTTTTGGACAGCAGATAAATCGCTCCGTTTCCGCATTACAATAAAGACCGCTATGTTTTCGGTGTTCCCCGACACGCTTTGACGCTCCATTGTTATTGCTACCACTGACTGGTTATTCCACGCTGACGTCGAACATAGGCGGTGGTCACATTAATGCGACTGGGCCGTGTATTTTGATGACTTTGCGGTCGTTACTTTTGGAATACGCCTCGTACATTGCGGCTCTGGAAAGATGTCCTCTACTGGTGACAATGAGGCCATGATATGAACACGCATTGGGGGAAGGGGAAGAGCAACAGGCCGGAGCGGCGCGGCTGGTGGCTGTTTGAGTTGTTCTCGCGGGAAGCGAGTTGCCTCACCTCACAGAGACAAAACGTAAACAAAGCGGCGGCCAGCAGGTCAACAAACCAGGGCGGTGGGCGGCCTTTCTTCCGCAGACCGGGCGCTCCGGCCACCGACTGCATCCAGCATCCCGCGCCGTAGTCGCAATATGAAGCCGCGTAAAGCCCGTATTACGCCAACGACTTTTGAGTCAAAATCGAATACTCGAAGTGAGTGCGCCTTTAGTGCCTGCACGTGAATCAGCAGCCAATTACGTCGCGAGTGTATCTATGACGTCAGTGATTTAATGATACACGTGTTCGTGTTTCACGCGCGCTCTTCGAGATTGGAATAATAGAGAATTATTGTGAAGATGATACCATGAACCCTCTGTCAGGCACTTTAAGTGTGATTTGCGGAGAATCCACGTAGGTGTAGCTCGTGCAGAGTGTGGAGTTTTAAATTTGTATGTATGCTGCACACTTCACACGCGCAGAAACAGGGAACTGTGGTGACGTCTGCTAACAATGAAGGCTAATCTATTCTGACCTAGCTCACTGCTGTTACAGAAGTGGATTTTGTGCTTTCGTCTCTTCTTAATCTTTATTGTGTTGTTTGCCTTGGTTTTGCGACGCACTGAAAACGTTGCACGATGTCTTGGTATTTTTCCCACTATTGTTCTCCTACAAGAGAGACGAAATATCTGAGAGCTAAAAGGTATTTGCGTTTTCCAGAAAAAAAGTCTATATTATGTTTAAGTAAGAAAGTAAACAGAAGAATATATTTAACGAAAATTCTTTCGTCACTGAAAAAGTTAGAAGTTTTTGCGAGAAAAATATATTATTTGACACTTTATCCCGAAACATTGTAACATAACGTTAAGTTCTCTGAATAACTTTGTCCATTGTTTGCAAAGAGGTTTAGGCCCATCTACATTTTAGGGAACAATCCCTTCACGGGTTAAGTTCATGAAGGTCACAACGGATAACGCAATGAATTATTATGGGGCAGTCAGAGAAAACTACGTCCCGTTAGCTACACTTGTGCCAAGAACTACGTATTTTAGTAGCATAATCATCAATGAAACAAATGTGACTATTTTCAGACGTATTGAAAAGGAATAAGTTAAACGAGCACGGAAGTAGTTTCAAATGATGAAATATTTATTTTGGCTAAGATTTCGCATGATAACAGTAGTCTTTTGTATTTAATATATAGGCAAAACATTCTTAATACTTTTATATAAACGAACCTATGGCCTCACGTTCTCCTTGATCTGGCGAGTCCTGTGGGGTGGGGAAATCTGGAGAGCACGTGGTCACTGATCAGTTTCGAAACACAAACACTCACGTGCACTAAATCCACATGCCGAACAAAATGTGATAGCATTTTTGTGAGAAGTGTTGTATGCACCTCGTGGTTAGCATCGAGCAGGGTTTTGATGGCTGCATACCTTTGTGTGAAGCGCTTCGAATCAAATCGATTCATTCTTTGCCAAATGTACGCTCGATACAATTTTACTGGTAATTTAAAAGTCCACCACAAATAACCAAAATTGTAACCAGAACATAAATGGTAATTCAAAATAGCTAGGAGAAGCAACTGTTGAGATTAAAAATTACTAACGCATTCAAATACCTTTTTGTCCTTCGTTCGATGCAGACGTTCTGAAGGAACGTCTGGTCGCTTACCTGTAACCGTCGCGCAGAGCCCTATCCAAACCGCCCGAGGTGGTGGGGGAGGCCCATGACCAACCTCTGCCACGAAAAACGTTTTTGCTTTACTCACCTTTGGCCAAGCCCTCCTGTTCCTGTTCTCTGCCTTCCACCGACACCGTTTTAAGTTGGTAGAAGATTAGGAAACCCATCACTTCTTTGGTACGTCTGCTACTTCATTTAATTCATTCACACTTTTACCACACACTTTCAGGAAGGGTGAAAAATGGAAATCAGGCCACAGGACGTGCTCATAAGACTGAAAAGAAATGTGTGGACACACATTGTTTTTACAGGCATGCAGTTGACGGAGCAGAGATTAATTACTTGCATAAAGATTGGTTCAATTTTACACTATTATATGTCATGTAGTATGGAGGTTTGCTTTTGCACTCATTTTAGTCATGTAACGACAGCTATTGCGGTTTTACAACATGATACAAAGGATAAAGTAAAAAGGCGCAATTTTTTACTTTCTATCTTTTATTTGATGTATTTTCAAGTACACATTTTCTCGAGCAAACACTGTATATGTTCTAAAATCTTTGGACTTTACCTATTATTTCATTCTCAGCAGAGTAGAGAATTTACCACACGAATTTACCGCACCGGTATGAATTCTGCTTCGGTTATTAATAAACTATTTTCATTGCTTGTTCCTACATTTTGTTATTATATTCCCACTTTTTCATAAAAAGCATAGTCCCTCAAAACTTCACTTTCACCGTTCAGGAGCCGAACTGTACAGCAGACAGCTCTCTCAACATACGCAGTTAAGGCGCTGAGGTAACGTAAACGACCACTCGCGACAGACGAGACTCAGTACAGGAGTAAAACGCTAGGGGAGTTGTGGTAGATTCACTTGTGTCGAGGAGTCAGTTGATACCAGACACTCGATCGTGTACAAGGTGCTTAAGGAAAAGAGAACTGCTGGCTACCGGCTGGAGACATGCACATATTCAAATGGTTCAAATGGCTCTGAGCACTATGGGACTCAACTGCTGAGGTCATTAGTCCCCTAGAACTTAGAACTAGTTAAACCTAACTAACCTAAGGACATCACAAACATCCATGCCCAAGGCAGGATTCGAACCTGCGACCGTAGCGGTCTTGCGGTTCCAGACTGCAGCGCCTTTAACCGCACGGCCACTTCGGCCGGCCATGCACATATTATACACCACTGATTTAATGAATTAAACGTCTATTTTATACGATATGTATGCAGAACTCATATAATTATAGTCGATACAATCCGGAAACTTATAAAACAAAACGTATGTTTAATATAGGGCGATTCATAAAAATTCATTCGATTGAGCAAGACCGTATCTTCTACATGATCGAAGAGAAGAAACTGGGCCAAATTTTAGCTTCTGCATCGAAACGAAAACACTACCCTGGCGTCAGTTGTAAGTTGTTGGTTGAAGTAGTAGCCACCACAGGTTTCCCTGAAATAATTCGTTTGCTCGTTCGTTCATTACTCTACGAACGTCGAGTCAAGATGGCGGTAACACAGCAACAGAAGGCGTTATGCGCTCTCCGTTGCACAGATTACTACTCAGACACAAGTGTGCCGCGTGATTTTCGCCACGTGTGTGACCTCAGCAATGGCTGGGTAGTAAGAGTGGAAGAGTGGTACCGATCTTCCTTTCTACAAGTGGCGTACAAGGTCGCCTGATTTCACGGTACGTGATTATTTTTGTGGTTGTCTGTGAAACACGCGTTCCGACAACGGTGGATGAACTGCGACGATGTATAGCAACAGCAGCAGACACCGAAGCTATATAAAAACATACGCCTTGACAGCCATTAAGATCATTTCCGTGCGGATGTGCTTTCTCTTCCGAACTCTTGTGCGAATCGGCGTTATCATTGAGTATGGTGGAAAGGGGGGGCTACATAAATAATGTGAGACAAGTTAAGAATTTGGGCTGGACCGAAAGCGCACTCGGATGACCGAAGCGATTGTGTTTCACATTTGTGAACTCTCGCGAAAATGTCCCTCCCCCCCTTCTCTCAGCTAACGCCTCCCCCCCCCCCCCCCTCAGCTAAAAGTAGGACGAAAATATTTATTATTAAAATTATTATTATTATTATTATTATTTATTATTAAAATATTTATTATTCCCTACTTTGGTCCAAATGAAAGGGTACTCTCCTGAATTCAGCTTCTTCTTTCTTCTTGTAGACAAATTAATGGGCTTGTCTGGAACCAAGCCACCATAGGGAACGTTCGCTAGTTGTTCTGTACTCTCCGCTATACTCCAAGTCTTCCAAGCCAAAATGTTTGCATCCGGGAAAGCTTCAAGGCCACCATAGTCTGCATGGTTCCCCCATACAACTGCCAAGGTCAACCATGTACTGCCTCCAAAGACTGCAGAAACATCACATGCGGCCTGAATTCTCAGTATAACTACATAATTAAGTTTTTGAACGGTACGTGAAACGAACTGCAACAGCCCACATGGAGTTGTCTGTCTTGTAACTAATCTTTTGAGCACTGGAATATCTTTCTATGAAAATCTGCGCTCGTCTTATTATTGCATTAAAAAGTGTCCGTTGTTTGAACATACAACCATGTGGAATTTATATATGCGCACTATTACGTGGTTTTCTCAAAGTACAAATTTCAACAGAATTAAAATTTTCTTGCTACGGTGCTTAGTTTCCGGTTACACGGATAGCAAGTATATTATCTAGCACGAGTTTCGTCGACAATATGAGGATCATTATATGTCTATTCACGAATGCAGCAGCATTCCTGGTTAAAATTTATTGATACGATTCCCTCAGAAAGTTTAAAATGAAATTCCCGTGGCGCGACGTGAAAGCCCTACTGTTGTCGTTAAAACTTAGAGCAGTCAGGGTGCGTTAGCAGGGAATCAGGCCTCAAATTTGGCTAAATATTAGGCTAAAACTTGTTTCAAATTCCAATTAATATTGATTTTGGCTTTTCAAGGCGGCGGTAGGTTTTCATAATGACGATGGAAGAGGTAGCAGAACGTGCATCAAAATGTTAAATGTGAGTGTGTGCATATTACGGGAGGAGGGACACTATGCCGATAGGAGTGAAATTCAATTATCTGCCCAAAGAAAAAGAAAAAATTAAAGATAATCAATACCGCTTTGACCATGATGATAGCTGTGGTGCAAAGCACCGACTTTCTGCAGTATTATGAAGAACACAAGGAAATAAAAATATTGGAAATCTTCATAGCTTTTGTCACACAGAACTTGAGTTAAAGGATAGCATGGCACCTTTTAGAAAAACTGTACCGTCTACGGAAATTCATTTTAAATGGCACCAGAATACACTAGCTGTCATGTCTGCAAACGAGATGTCATGGTTTCTTAAAAGGTATCTCACGCTTAATTTTTACGAAAAAATAAAAATTTTCAACAACCAGTCATTTCTTCATACGACAGATGGGGCTACACACATTACACTGTGAATTAATTGCTCTCACAGTGACGTGGTGTGAGAGGAGTGTTGTCAAAAGTGGCGGTCAGCGTTTACGCGTTCTGCTATGCAGGGCACTGACGTACAGACGTGTAGCGTATGACAGCTCTCCACCTGTGAGATTACTGGAGTGTACGCAGCTACAGCCTCCAGTCCCCTCCCTCCATCTCGGGGGTAAACACGACGGTGCAGCCAGCGTCGACAGGTCTTCAGTTCGCTTTGGCGCGTAATAGTATAAAATACGGCGACATTTCGAGCACCACCCCGCAAACGGAGACGTGTGCAGCAAAATAAACAGTCCGACAGCACCAACGGCGTTTGAATTTTCCCATCTGGGTTAACTCTGACACGCTGACGAAAACACGTTGAGAACGCGTGCTCTGGTACGCTTCCAGATGAAAAACGGCCAGCGGATCCACTTAGCAGATTCTAAACAAACTGTCCGGCAAAGTTTTTCGCCAAGAGCGCAGCGCCCCCGGGACCATGAAGGGGGCGCATAGTTAACCGTCCGTCGTTCCGCGCCAGAAAAAATAATGATCGGCGCCTTCTCAGTTGACAAGGCCGCAAGGTGATTTCCGGAGTTCTGATAAGCTCCTCACTGTGTTAGGGAGAATTATAAACCGCCTGTCCGCATGCACATGTCAAAGCAAACACGAGCAGCCACCATGCCGAACTGGAATCACCCCATTTATTCAGTGAAGGAGCCACAGCTACGGCTGATATTCTGCTGAAAATATGGATTCGCTACTAATGCGATTCCAATTTCTAGTATTTTCTTACAAATTCCAAACCTGTAACGAAACAAGCAGAATGAACTAGGTAACGGAAGAAGTACTTTTCGCAGGTTAAAGCTTTCGCATCAGTTTGTTTCGGGCGGAGCAGGAAACTTACCAAACTGTGCCTCTCTTAATTTGCACTCTATTGTCAGAGTCCTTTGCGGACCTGCCTCGCATTTCTTCTGGTTCTCCAGTTCTCACCCAGGAGAAATGGAGGAATACAGGAGTATTTCGATGCAAAAGAGCCACGAATTTGACTCCCAGTCTTTGCTCTTTCCTTATTAGTGAATAATTGTGACCTTTCCCTGCTACACAGGTTGAGTTACAAACCCACCAAGTACACTTACAGAACTTGATTGGACTTGTTTCCTCGGTGGACTGACATAAAGAACTTTTGGACTTCAGTGGCTTATTATCAAACAGTTCATTCGGTTTGTACTTTAGTAACTATTATGCGTGTACTGCGATGAGAATAATTACATACCATCGTAAATGCGTTTAATACGTATGTATGTCTAAATTGCGAAGAAAGAGCTCCCACTGGCGCAAGGTACTCGCTGTTGAGGACGGAACGAAATGCTGTCTTGTCTTTTCATCTTCAGACTGTAGATCTGACAACAGTAGGACAGTACTGTTTATACCAACATATGGCTTGGTTCAAATGGCTCTGAGCACTATGGGACTCAACTGCTGTGGTCATCAGTCCCCTAGAACTTAGAACTACTTAAACCTAACTAACCTAAGGACATCACACACATCCATGCCCGAGGCAGGATTCGAACCTGCGACCGTAGCAGTCGCACGGTTCCGGACTGCGCGCCTAGAACCGCGAGACCACCGCGGCCGGCTATACCAACATATATAGAGAGCATACCAAAGTATGAGTAACGCAGCAAACCTGTTACTGTACGCTACTAGACAACGATACGGAACTGTTTGTTCACAGGAGTCGTTGAAAATGTTATCAGGACGGGTTGTACTGCAGTAACTACCTTACGCGGTCTAGTATCTCAAGATGTTGATGCACAGCTTTAGCGGCTGCAACAGTTTTCACACAAAACTGGGTACTGGAGTCTCATTTATCGTGCTCATCATGAGACCTAATTTATTGTCACCAAAACTGTACATCTATGTGGTTTCTTGAATCAGCGTCAACCAAGATTTATTTTGAAATCACATAAGTCATAAAGTCTGAGTGGAAATCTTCTAGAGCTTTGAGAGAACATTTTTATGGTACGTCGGTGTGTATGTAACGTCTCAGTAAAAAACGTTTTCGCACTAGTAGGTCATGCATTTGCAGCAATAACTCAATGATTGATTTAACACGTGTTTATTCCTTCAGCTCATGCTCTGCTAAATTTTCAAACGCTATTTGTAATGCTAAATTTGCAGACGCTACTTGTAGTCTGCTCACTGCACTCCCTACATCTTTTGTGAACGACATGGATGCAACTGATGTTTACGCTGATTTCTCAAAACAGTTGTTCAGCTTAAGTTGAACAGCAACAGTTACGATTGTCAATGGCTGTTGTTCTTCAAAACTGGACGTTGCGACACACATCGCGTTGCCAGTATCCTTCATTCTAAAGTAAAAGGATTTAACAGTTAATAAGAGTACATATACGGAAGGGTGATGAGTTTTCTGTAGTTGCAGGAACAACTCACATCTCGTAGTTCCGAAGCGATGTTCAAATCTATGAAGTCTACATGCATTACCGATCCATATAGTATCGTTGTCGAAATCAAAAGCGGAGCTAGATCTGCGCACAACAGCTAGAACGATGATTCCAGTAGGGTTCAAATGGCTCTGACAAGGGAACCTCCCCATCGCACCCCTCTCAGATTTAGTTATAAGTTGGCACAGTGGATAGGCCCTGAAAAACTGAACACAGATCAATCGAGAAAACAGGAAGAAGTTGCGTGAAACTATGAAAAAAAAGCAAAATATAAAAACTGGGTAGTCCATGTGAAGTGTTGGCAGAACAGCCAACACCGTGTTGCTTGAGGAGGCCGAAATGCACGCTTTTAAGCTCACGTAGATTGGCGTGAGGTCTGGAACAAGGTAAAGTAATTATCCTATAAAGAAAAGAACGTAGTTCTTGGAATACTTAACTTTAATCCACAATTGGAGAACATCGCTCTTGTTTAGACATTAATATAATCTCAATATAACTGGTAATGGCGCCTTGCTAGGTCGTAGCAAATGACGTAGCTGAAGGCTATGCTAACTATCGTCTCGGCAAATGAGAGCGTATTTGTCAGTGTTGCATCGCTAGCAAAGTCGGCCGTACAACTGGGGCGAGTGCTAGGAAGTCTCTCTAGACCTGCCGTGTGGTGGCGCTCGGTCTGCAATCACTGACAGTGGCGACACGCGGGTCCGACGTATACTACCGGACCGCGGCCGATTTAAAGGCTACCACCTAGCATGTGTGATGTCTGGCGGTGACACCACACCATGTATGATAAGCAACATAAAGGAGAATGTGAGCTTAGCAGCGCCGTGGTCCCGTGGTTAGCGTGAGCAGTTGCGGAACGAGAGGTCCTTGGTTCAAGTCTTCCCTCCAGTGAAAAATTTACGTTCTTCGTTTTCGCAAAGTTATGATCTCTCTATTCGTTCATTGACCTCTCTATTCACTGTAACAAGTTTAGTGTCTGTGTTTTGCGACCGCACCGCAATTAGTGCGATTAGTAGACGAAAGGACGTGCCTCTCCAATGGGAACCGAAAACATTTGATCGCAAGGTCATAGGTCAACCGACTCCTCCACAGGAAAACACGTCTGATATATTCTATACGACACTGGTGACGGCATGTGCGTCACATGAGAGGAATATGTTGTTGACCCACCTAACTTGTACACTTGGCGAATGGGTAAAAAGATTCTTCTACCTTGTGGATGTGATAATCACTCCCAAAAAAGTGATGAAAACATAAGAGTTTGTCACATAAACTGAAAATAAAAAATTAAACTTTTCACTCGAGGGAAGATTTCAACCTAGGACCACTCATTCCGCAGCTGCTCACGGTAACCACGGGACCACGGCGCTCCTGACCTCACACTGTCCTTGATGTTGCCTATATTGTGCATGGATTACTCAGTTTGTATATTTTGCTTATTTTTTCATAGTTCCACACAACTTCTTCCTGTTTTCTCGACTGATTTGTGTTCAGTTTTTCAAGGCCTATCCACTGTCAACCTATAACTAAATCTGAGGGGGGTGCGATGGGAAGGTTCCCTTGTAAGTATTATGGGACTTTACATCTGAGGTCATCCGTCCCATAGACTTAGAACTTCTTAAACCTAACTAACCTAAGGACATCACACACATCCATCCCCGAGGCAAGATTCCAACCTCCGACCGTAGCAGCAGCGCGGTGCCGGACTGAAGTGCCTAGAACCGCTCGGTCACAACGGCCGGCACAGTAGGGTACGGATGTCGAATTCCGTGATATTTTTAAGGTAATGCTGCGCAATGTTCATAAATAAAGAAAGGTTGCTGGAAGTTTTAGAATATTTTATTTTATTTGAATGAGTATTGTTAAGTTTTACAAATATAGGGCAAAAGGGTAAAAATGGATTCGGTGACAATGGCTCCTAAATGCGTGATAAGACTCCTAAATCTGTGACAGTCGTAACCTAATTGCGTGAATTAAAGCAACACATATTTTACATATGAAAAAAGGGAAAAAGTTGTACAAAAGTAAAAAAATTAAAATAAATATATCATTTACTATACCTAATACAGAATGAGAAACCAGATGTCTTTTTCTCCAAACAAGAACGCTAATGTACACATACTGGACACACATAAATGTCTTCGTAATGATTATCACATAGACTCTCACATTTGTTGTGGTACCACTAAAGACAGAAACAATACTGTAGCTACTCGGATCCAATGGGATTCTGTATATCATATTCATAATCCAAATTGCACACGAAGCAATTAATGTTGACATAGTATTTGACATTTCTTCCCTCCCCCATATTCGCTGTGGTTTTTCAGAAGACGGGACAGGTTCAGGATTAGCATTTCGTGTAATGTGTGTCCACAATAACTTACGATTACAATGGTGCTGCCAGAAGCTGAGAAATCGGCATTGGTTGAAAGATATCCATTTGTCTCCAACCGCTGCCAGCGTTAGGCTGTCCCCATACATTGTTAAGGGACGCTTATGGTATTCCACTTCCACCGATCATGCCGCTCTCCTTCTTGTAGTCCTCTGGCATCCATCGCGCCCCGGACATCTCGATCCTAGTTCCTCCTAGGTCGTCCACAACTTCTCCTTTTTTTTTTTCGCTGGCATCCGTTGCCACACTGTGTGGCCATCGGCTATCGTCCATTCTTTCTAGATTTCCATACCATTTTAGACGTTTCGTCTGTATGTTGTTAATTATTGATTTATCGACAGCGGTAGCCTCTTATGTTGGTATTTGGCACACAGTACAGCTTGGAGATGCCACATCTTCGCTTCCAAATGTCCATCACTAGTGCAAGCAACTATTTTCTCTGACGCACTTTACTATACATGTTTTTTGACTAATTGAACCATATATCACCTATTTGGTCGTTTATGCTTTCCAAACGATTGACTTCAGTTGTCGTATGGCCCTCGCGCTCTGTCCTATTTTACTATTTATGTCATTTTCACTTCTTCCGTTTGATATCATATCCCTCTTATACTTACAATCCCTACCTGACTGGCTCCAACCTCCAGATGTCCTCAGTATTGTTGCCAACTTTCAAATATTCGGAAATGTATTTTGTATACGGGCAACGGCCTTGCCGCGGTGGATCCACAGGTTCCCGTGAGATCACCGACGTTTAGCGCTGTTGGGCGTGGTCGGCACTTGGATGGGTGACCATCCAGCCGCCATGCGCTGTTGCCATTTTTTGGCGTGCACTCAGCCTCGTGATGCCAATTGAGGAGCTGCTCGACCGAATAGTAGCGGCTTCGGTCAAGAATACCATCATAACGACCGGGAGAGCGGTGTGCTGACCCCACGCCCCTCCTATCCACGTCCTCCTCTGAGGATGACACAGCGGTCGGATGGTCCCGGTAGGCCACTCGTGGCCTGAAGACGGAGTGCTTTTTTTTAATTTTGTATACGAGGGACCTTCAATAAGTACGTAACACACTTTTCTCTCGGCCAGTTTCGGTTTAAAAAATGCGGAATTTGTTGTGGCACTTCGTGGAATATTCCCACATCAGCCCCTAAAGTTTCATAAAGTTCCGATGGGTGGCAGCACTATACGTAGCCTTTGAAACGGCATCTGTAACGTAGGTCGTTCCAAGCAGAGCTGTCACTCAGTGTTTTTCGTACAAAGCCAGAGCATCGCAGATATTCATAAGCGTTTGCAGAATCTTGCGGAGGCCTGGCAGTGAACAAAAGCACGGTGAGTTGTTGGGCGAGGCGTCTTGTCATCATCGCACAAGGCCGCGAAAACCCGTCCGATTTCCTGCGGTCCAGCCAGCCGCACACAGCTGTGACTTCTGCAGTGTTGAAAGATACTGACATTCTCATTCAAGTTGATTGACAGATCACAATCGCAGTAATATCACAAATTGAGTCCGCCTTGATGCAAAACACCGTGTTATTTGTGATATTACTGTTTTTCTATGCAAACACGGACCAAATGGAAGAGTTCCAAGATAACATTATTGAGATCAAACACCTCGCTGTTGAACTGTACGTCTCTGTTGGTACTGCTGACACATTCGTACACTATTTGGGGTAGTCAAAGGTGCGTGACCACTGGGTTCCTTACCACCTAACAGAATACCAGAAGAAGCAACGAAGGATCATCAGTTTGACCCAAGGAAGGACGCACTCCGCAGGAAGCAGTACGTGGATGATGGGGAGGTTATTGATGCTGCAAGATGCTGGCTTCGACGTCGACCAGTGGAGTAGTACCATTTGGGGATCTACATCTACATCTACATCTACATCCATACTCCGCAAGCCACCTGACGGTGTGTGGCGGAGGGTACCTCGAGTACCTCTATCGGTTCTCCCTTCTATTCCATTCTCGTATTGTCCGTGGAAAGAAGGATTGTCGGTATGCCTCTGTGTGGGCTCTAATCTCTCTGAATTTATCCTCATGGTCTCTTCGCGAGATATACGAAGGAGGGAGCAATATACTGCTTGACTCCTCGGTGAAGGTATGTTCTCGAAACGTCAACAAAAGCCCGTACCGAGCTACTGAGCGTCTCTCCTGCAGAGTATTCCACTGGAGTTTATCTATCATCTCCGTAACGCTTTCGCGATTACTAAATGATCCTGTAACGAAGCGCGCTGCTCTCTGTTGGATCTTCTCTTTCTATCAACCCTATCTGGTACGGATCCCACACTGATCAGCAGTATTCAAGCAGCGGGCGAACAAGCGTACTATAACCCACTTCCTTTGTTTTCGGATTGCATTTCCTTAGGATTCTTCCAATCAATCTCAGTCTGGCATCTGCTTTACCGACGATCAACTTTATATGATCATTCCATTTTAAATCACTCTTAATGCGTACTCCCAGATAATTTATGGAATTAACTGCTTCCAGTTGTTGACCTGCTATATTGTAGCTAAATGATAAGGGTTCTTTCTTTCTATGTATTCGCAGCACATTACACTTGTCTACATTGAGATTCAACTGCCATTCCCTGCACCATGTGTCAATTCGCTGCAGATCCTCCTGCATTTCAGTACAATTTTCCATTGTTACAAACTCTCGATATACCACAGCATTATCCACAAAAAGCCTCAGTGAACTTCCGATGTCATCCACAAGGTCATTTATGTATATTGTGAACAGCAACGGTCCCATGACACTCCCCTGCGGCACACCTGAAATCACTCTTACTTCGGAAGACTTCTCTCCATTGAGAATGAGATGCTGCGTTCTGTTATCTAGGAACTCCTCAATCCAATCACACAATTGGTCTGATAGTCCATATGCTCTTACTTTGTTCATTAAACGACTGTGGGGAACTGTATCGAACTCCTTGCGGAAGTCAAGAAACACGGCATCTACCTGTGAACCCGTGTCTATGGCCCTCTGAGTCTCAAAAAATGGTTCAAATGGCTCTGAGCACTACGGGACTTAACATCTTTGGTCATCAGTCCCCTAGAACTTAGAACTACTTAAACCTAACTAACCTAAGGACATCACACACATCCATGCCCGAGGCAGGATTCGAACCTGCGACCGTTGCGGTCGCGCGGCTCCGGACTGAGCGCCTAGAACCGCGAGACCACCGCGGCCGGCCCTCTGAGTCTCGTGGACGAATAGCGCGAGCTGGGTTTCACACGACCGTCTTTTTCGAAACCCGTGCTGATTCCTACAGAGTAGATTTCTAGTCTCCAGAAAAGTCATTATACTCGAACATAATACGTGTTCCAAAATTCTACAACTGATCGACGTTAGAGATATAGGTCTATAGTTCTGCACATCTGTCCGACGTCCCTTCTTGAAAACGGGGATGACCTGTGCCCTTTTCCAATCCTTTGGAACGCTACGCTCTTCTAGAGACCTACGGTACACCGCTGCAAGGAGGGGGGCAATTTCCTTAGCGTACTCTGTGTAAAATCGAACTGGTATCCCATCAGGTCCAGCGGCCTTTCCTCTTTTGAGCGATTTTAATTGTTTCTCTATCCCTCTGTCGTCTATTTCGATATCTTTCATTTTGTCATTTGTGCGACAATCTAGAGAAGGAACTACAGTGCAGTCTTCCTCTGTGAAACAGCTTTGGAAAAATACATTTAGTATTTCGGCCTTTAGTCTGTCATCCTCTGTTTCAGTACCATTATGGTCACAGAGTGTCTGAACAATTTGTTTTGATCCACCTACCGCTTTGACATAAGACCAAAATTTCTTAGGATTTTCTGCCAAGTCAGTACATAGAACTTTACTTTCGAATTCATTGTACGCCTCTCGCATGGCCCTCCTCACATTACATTTCGCTTCGCGTAATTTTTGTTTGTCTGCAAGGCGTTGGCTATGTTATATGTTTGCTGTGAAGTTCCCTTTGCTTCCGCAGCAGTTTTCTAACTCGGTTTCCGGCCGCGGTGACCGCGCGGTTATAGGCGCTGCAGTCCGGAACCGCGGGGCCGCTACGGTCGCAGGTTCGAATCCAGCCTCGGGCATGGATGTGTGTGATGTCCTTAGATTGGTTAGGTTTAAGTAGTTCTAAGTTCTAGGGGACTGATGACCTCAGAAGTTAAGTCCCATAGTGCTCAGAGCCATTTGAACCATCTAACTCGGTTGTTGTACCACGGTGGCTCTTTTCGATCTCTTACGATCTTGCTTGGCACATACTCATCTAACGCATATTGTACGATGGTTTTGAACTTTGTCCCCTGATCCTCAACACTATCTGTACTTAAAACAAAACTTCTGTGTTGAGCCGTCAGGCACTCTGAAATCTGCTTTTTGTTACTTTTGCTCAACAGAAAGATCTTTCTACCTTTTTTTAATATTTTTATTTAAGGCTGAAATCATCGATGCACTAACCGCTTTATGATCGCTGATTCCCTGTTCTGTGTTAACTGTTTCAAATAGTTCGGGTCTGTTTGTCACCAGAAGGTCTAATATGTTATCGCCACGAGTCGGTTCTCTGTTTAACTGCTCAAGGTAGTTTTTAGATAAAGCACTTAAAAAAATTTCACTGGATTCTTTGTCCCTGCCACCCGTTATGAACGTTTGAGTCTCCCAGCCTATATCCGGCAAATTAAAATCTACACCCAGAACTATAAGACTGAACGGAGATGATGTTTGAAAAACAGTGTTTAGTAGTCAGAGAGTGGGAGTAAAGTGGTGTACTGTAATCCTGAACAAAACAAACCTCCTTTCGGAAAAAATGTGTTGCTCAAATGGTTTAAATGGCTCTGGGCACTATGGGACTCAATATCTGAGGTCATCAGTCACCTAGAACTTAGAACTACCTAAACCTAACTAACCTAAGGACATCACACACATCCATGCCCGAGGCAGGATTCGAACCTGCGATCGTAGCAGTCGTGCGGTTGCGGGCTTAAGCGCCTAGAACCGCTCGGCCACTGCGGCCGGCAAACTGTATTGCATTACTTATTCCACGCCCCTCGTATTATCTGGCACATCAGACTCGATCTATTTGCTGTATGGGCCTCGCTTAAGTAACAGTGGACACGAGAGGGGTTCCCAGTGACACCTGTGTACGCCGTGTCCGCGCCCAGCTGTGTGAACTCAGCCAGCGCGCGGTTGCATGCAGCCGTTAATTCCGAGCACGCGCCGCCGGTGATTCCTGGGCAAACAGCTATTCACTCGGACGGACGCGCGCGCCCGTGAGAGTTTTGGCACTTAGCGCGCGATGTTTGGCCTGCCGCCGCTCAGAATACACCCGCCCCGCCGGTAGGGCCCCAAAGTGGCAGCATCCGTACGAGGGTGGGGAGAGTCTCTCCAGTCCTCCCTCCCATGCCATCTACATCAGCACATACAGAGCGGAGAACAACAAGTTGATACTGAGGTCAGAGCAGCGTAGGGGACGCCGTAACGAACATTTTCCTGATAACAAAAGGTCGGAAATTTACCATTCTACAGCTACAGCCATAAAACGAAGTCATTTCTGGGGAGCACGTGTGTCGAACTAAGTCAGCTCAGCTAAGTAAGGTGCGAATCCATGTCTCCTCAATAATGTAGATGTATGTTCGGCAGTGTTCCGTCGAAGGTTTCGTATTGCTTGGTTTCTCACCAGCGAGGCTGAGCAGTGATTAAAACACTTTTCAGGCATTCTGGGGGAGAGGGCTTAAATCTCGCCCCTCCCACGCTTTCCATTCAATGTTACGTTTCTGTTGATTTTCCTAATCCGCTCGAGATGGAGGGCCAATATGGAAACTGGTCGCCAGGCAACCGCTCCTTCAGGCAGACGACCACATATGTCATACCCGAACCATCAGGTGGAACTGACGGATGGCATCGAAAAAGTACAAAGAAGGGCAGCTCGTTTTGTACTATTGCGAAATAGGGGAGATAGTGTCAAAGACATGATACGTGAATTGGAGTGGCAATCATTAAAACAAAGGCGTTTTTCGCTCCGACGGGAGCTTCTCATGAAATTTCAATCACCAGTTTTCTCCTCCGATTGCGAAAACATTCTGTTGGCACCCACCTACATAGGGAGAAATGATTATCATGATAAAATAAGAGAAATCAGGGCTCGCACAGAAAAATTTAAGTGCTCGTTTTTCCCGCGTGCCGTTCGAGAGTGGAACGGTAGAGAGACAGCTTGAAAGTGGTTCTTTGAACCCTCTGTCAAGCACTTTATTGTGAGTAGCAGAGTAATCACGTAGATGTAGATGTAGATCACCCATGATCGCGAGTGTTCGAGGTTCTATGGTACAGATAGAAAATAAACGCTATCCTTGATGTAACCCTACAAGAAAAGTTGTAAGGCGTTAAGTCTTGTGACCGTAGGGGCCACTCGAATAGCGTCGGGGCAGCGATCGCAACACGGCCTATCCACCTACGTGGCAACGTCTTGTTCAGGCAATCTCGTTCACACATGTGGAATTGTGGAGAGGCGACATCTTGTTGAAAGACGAAATCCTTGCTGTCTATACTGAGGAGCCAAAGAAACTCGTACACCTACCTAATGTCGTGTGAGGCCCCCGCGAGCACGCAGAAATGTCGCAACACGACGTGGCATGGATTCGACTAATACCTGAAGTAGCGCTGGAGGGAATTGACACCATGACTACTGCAGGGCTGTCCATAAATCCGTAAGAGTACGAGGGGTTGTAGATCTCTTCTGTACAGCACGTTGCGAGGCACCCCAGATATTCTCAATAATGTTCCTGTCTGAGGAGTTTCGTGGCCAGCGGAAGTGTTTAAACTCAGAAGAGTTGGCTGGTTCAAATGGCTCTGAGCACTATGGGACTTAACTTCTATGGTCATCAGTCCCCTTGAACTTAGAACTACTTAAACCTAACTAACCTAAGGACATCACATAACACCCAGCCATCACGAGGTAGAGAAAATCCCTGACCCCGCCGGGAATCGAACCCGGGAACCCGGCCGTGGGAAGCGAGAACGCTACCGCTCGACTCAGAAGAGTGTTCCTGGAGCCGTTCTGTAGCAATTCTGGACGTGGGGGTGTCGCACTATCCCGCTGGAATTGCCCAAGTCGGTCGGGACTCACAATGAACATGAATGGAGGCAGGTGATCTGACAGGATGCTTACGTACGAGTCACCTGTCAGAAGTATCTAGACGTATCAGGGGTCCCGTATCACTCCAACCGCTCACGCCCCACACCATTACAAAGCCTCTATCAGCTTGAACAGTCCCCTGCTCACATGCAGGGTCCACGGATTCATGAGGTTGTCTCCATACCCGTATATGTCCATCCGCTCAATACAATTTGAAACGAGACTTGTCCGACCAGGCAACATATTTACAGTCATCAACAGTCCAATGTCTGTGATGGCGGGCCCACGGGAGGCGTAAAGCTTTCTGTCGTGCCGTCACCAAGGGTACACGAGTGGGTCTTCGGCTCCATATCGATGTTGTTTCGTTGAATGGTTCGCACGCTGACGTTGTTCATGGTCCAGCACTGAAACCTGCACCAATCTCCGGAAGGTTTGCACTTCTGTCACGTAGAACGCTTCTCTTCAGTCTTCGTTGGTCCCGTTCTTGCAGGATCTTTTACCGGCAGCAGCGATGTCAGAGATTTGGTGTTTCACTGGATTCCTGATGTTCACGGTACGCTCGTGAAAATGGCCGTACGGAAAAATCCCCACTTTATCGTTACCTCAGAGAAGCTGTCCCCCACCGCTCGTGCACCGACCATAACACCACGTTCGAACTCACTTAAATCTTGATAACCTGCCATTAGCAGCAGTAACCGATCTAACAACTGCGTCAGACACTTGTCGTATATGGGCGTTGCCGAGCGCAACGCCACATTCTGCCTGTTACGTATCTCTGTATTTGAATACGCATGCCTACACCAGTTTCTTTGGCGCTTCAGTGTATTTCAGGTTGTGGCGTTAACCACAACTGCAGCATGTCGAGATAGGAGATTTCTTAATGAAGAAGAAAGGTCCATAGAACATTTTGTTGGACGTTGCATAGAACACGTTAAATATCGCGAAATTTCTGATGTGTTCGATAGTTCCATACGAATCTTCACTCATGCTCATGCATGTGATGTGTCGGTGGGCCTTTCGCAAATCATGAAAAGGGGGTTTGTCACCAAAGATTAATTTACTGGGTGATCAAAAAGTCAGTATAAATTTGAAAACTGAATAAATCACGGAATAATGTAGATAGAGAGGTGCAAACTTACACACATGCTTGGAATGACATGGGGTTCTATGAGAACAAAAAAAAAAAAAAAAAAAAATAAATAAAATAAAATAAAAAATAAATAAATAAATAAATAAAAAATACATAAGTTTATTGAAAATGTCCGACAGATGGCGCTTCATCTGATCAGAATAGCAATAATTAGCATAACAAAGTAAGACAAAGCACAGATGATGTTCTTTACAGGAAATGCTCAATATGTCCACCATCATTCCTAAACAATAGCTGTAGTCGAGGAATGATGTTGTGAACAGCACTGTAAAGCATGTCCGGAGTTATGGTGAGGCATTGCGACTTGAGGTAACCCCAAACCCAATAATCGCACGAACTGAGGTCTGGGGACCTGGGAGGCCAAGCATGACGTAAGTGGCGGCTGAGCACACGATCATCACCAAACGACGCGCGTAAGAGATCTGTCATGCGTCTAGCAATATGGGGTGGAGCGCCATCCTGCATCAACATCGTACGTTCCAGCAGGTGTTTATCAGCCAGGCTGGGGATGATGCGATTCTGTAACATATCGGCATACCTCTCACCCGTCACGGTAGCAGTTACAAAACCAGAATCACGCATTTCCTCGAAGAAAAAAGCCAGATAACGTTAGATGTGGTAAATCCAACCCATACCGGGACTTTCTCGTCGCGCAATGGAGTTTCTACGACAGTTCTAGGATTTTCGGTAGCCCAAATTCTGCATTTGTGGGCGTTGACAGACCCTCGGAGCGTGAAATGAGCTTGGTCAGTCCACAACACGTTACTCAACCAATCGTCATCTTCCGCCATCTTTTGAAACGCCCACACCGCAAATTCCCTCCGCTTCACTAAATCGCCAGTTAACAGTTCATGATGCCGATGGATTTTGTACGGATAGCATCGGAGAGTGCGCCTCAGTGCCAACCAAACAGTAGTGTATGGAATGCCGGTGCGACGTGCGACTGCACGACCGCTGACTTCCCCGTGCATAGACGAACCCGCTACAGTCTCCATTTCTTCCTGAACTGTCTCAGCAGCATTACGCCTTGTGCTCGGTCGGCCACTACGGGGTCTATCGAACTTCGAAATCATTCTCGCCACAGCTTCTTTTGTCAACGGACCTTTACCCGTTCGAATCCCTTTCCTATGGCGACAGGATCGTAATGCTGAACTAGCGCATTCCCCATTCTGATAATACAGCTTCACTAAAAGCGCCTTTTCAGGTAACGTCAAATGCTGCAACTGCTGGCGCATCTGATTCTCTCTCACATAACAGGTCGTTTTATACACGATTGTCATGCGCAATCACTGACGTTTTGCTGTCCAGTGGCATCTATCGGACATTTTGTGAACTTTTTTTTTGTTCTAATAAAACCCCATGTCATTCCAAGCATGTGTGTCAATTTTTACTTCTCTATGTACATTATTCCGTAGTTTATTAAGTATTCAAATTTATACTGAATTTTTGATCACCCGGTATTTCTGAAGACATCGTTTTCAAGATGGTTCTATCACGTAGAACGTGGTTTCCATGAGTTGCAATTTCTACGTTTCAATGAAAATTACTTACGAAAGATTTTCCACACTGCTGCCTAAGGGATGTTGAGTTCTGTTCTATCTCTAAGGTAGTCTTTATGGGACTAGGAACATCACGTTTCTCACACGGTCCACTGCCTGTCCTGACACGCCCGATGGGCTCGAACGTTTTACATTCTGGTACCATTTCATTCTGCTGCCGTAAAGTGGTGGCGACTTGTGGAATTTTTCACGGAAAGCTTTGCATTCTCGCCGGCCGGAGTGGCCGAGCGGTTCTAGGCGCTACAGTCTGGAACCGCGTGACCACTACGGTCGCAGGTTCGTATCCTGCCTCGGGCATGGATGTGTGTGATGTCCTTAGGTTAGTCACGATTAAGTAGTTCTAAGTTCTAGGGGACTGAAGACCTCAGCAGTTAAGTCCCATAGTGCTCAGAACCATTTTTTTTTTTTTTTTTTTTTTTTTTTGCATACTCAATCCCGACTGGCAAAGGGCAAATTCTAGGAAACAAGACGCTTTCTCTGCCTGTTTCGTCGACTTTTTCACCAACTATGGTCGGTGACGCATCCGTCAGCCGTTTTCCAACCTAACTTCCTGGCATCATGTTGAAACGAAGTTTGACAGTTTGTCTTTAACGTACTATATCGGTTGTTACATTATGTTCTGCCCTTTACCTATACAGATTTATTAAAATGTTTCATGGACTTCATAATCACCCTGTATTTTGGCATAGAATAGGAGCAGCATAGAATGACGTACCCAGAGCTGTCATCCAAGATTAGTTCGACTCAATACCCAGCCGGGTTAGAGCTACAGTTGCAACCAAAGGGGACATGTCAGTGTACTACATTTCACAGCCTCGAATCACCTACATACATGAATTTTTCCTACCATACTACACTCCTGGAAATGGAAAAAAGAACACATTGACACCGGTGTGTCAGACCCACCATACTTGCTCTGGACACTGCGAGAGGGCTGTACAAGCAATGATCACACGCACGGCACAGCGGACACACCAGGAACCGCGGTGTTGGCCGTCGAATGGCGCTAGCTGCGCAGCATTTGTGCACCGCCGCCGTCAGTGTCAGCCAGTTTGCCGTGGCATACGGAGCTCCATCGCAGTCTTTAACACTGGTAGCATGCCGCGACAGCGTGGACGTGAACCGTATGTGCAGTTGACGGACTTTGAGCGAGGGCGTATAGTGCGCATGCGGGAGGCCGGGTGGACGTACCGCCGAATTGCTCAACACGTGGGGCGTGAGGTCTCCACAGTACATCGATGTTGTCGCCAGTGGTCGGCAGAAGGTGCACGTGCCCGTCGACCTGGGACCGGACCGCAGCGACGCACGGATACACGCCAAGACCGTAGGATCCTACGCAGTGCCGTAGGGGACCGCACCGCCACTTCCCAGCAAATTAGGGACACTGTTGCTCCTGGGGTATCGGCGAGGACCATTCGCAACCGTCTCCATGAAGCTGGGCTACGGTCCCGCACACCGTTAGGCCGTCTTCCGCTCAAGCCCCAACATCGTGCAGCCCGCCTCCAGTGGTGTCGCGACAGGTGTGAACGGAGGGACGAATGGAGACGTGTCGTCTTCAGCGATGAGAGTCGCTTCTGCCTTGGTGCCAATGATGGTCATATGCGTGTTTGGCGCCGTGCAAGTGAGCGCCACAATCAGGACTGCATACGACCGAGGCACACAGGGCCAACACCCGGCATCATGGTGTGGGGAGCGATCTCCTACACTGGCCGTACACCACTGGTGATCGTCGAGGGGACACTGAATAGTGCACGGTACATCCAAACCGTCATCGAACCCATCGTTCTACCATTCCTAGACCGGCAAGGGAACTTGCTGTTCCAACAGGACAATGCACGTCCGCATGTATCCCGTGCCACCCAACGTGCTCTAGAAGGTGTAAGTCAACTACCCTGGCCAGCAAGATCTCCGGATCTGTCCCCCATTGAGCATGTTTGGGACTGGATGAAGCGTCGTCTCACGCGGTCTGCACTTCCAGCACGAACGCTGGTCCAACTGAGGCGCCAGGTGGAAATGGCATGGCAAGCCGTTCCACAGGACTACATCCAGCATCTCTACGATCGTCTCCATGGGAGAATAGCAGCCTGCATTGCTGCGAAAGGTGGATATACACTGTACTAGTGCCGACATTGTGCATGCTCTGTTGCCTGTGTCTATGTGCCTGTGGTTCTGTCAGTGTGATCATGTGATGTATCTGACCCCAGGAATGTGTCAATAAAGTTTCCCCTTCCTAGGACAATGAATTCACGGTGTTCTTATTTCAATTTCCAGGAGTGTATATACGCACAATAAGTACAATTACGTTATCTGGCAAGCTGCTGTTTTAATGGCCAGCAGAGCAGAGCAGACTGTAGAGCAGAAGACTTAAGTTAATGAACTTCGTTACAAACAACGTTGTTGTTTTCGTACAGTTGATCAGTTTATGGCGCAACTAGAATGAATTTCATTTACTGAATACACGCCAAATACTGAGTCCGAACTTAACCAACTGCACTACTATTTAAACTTTCCTCGATTTCAATGTTTGTAATATGACTGATAGGCACTGAGTGAATTATAGACTGTGTACATACAAATGGAAACAGTAAGTGCATATACACTGTCGGAAAGAAATACCCCCAATAATAGTGTTCGGTGGCACCACGGTATACTATATGGATACTGACGGGCTGTAGTGTTAAGTGATTCATTTGTCACGGATATTGGCGATGAGATGGTGCTCCAGCCTGTGTGTACCCCCTCTGTTTTGACTTGTCATGCAGCAACTGTGCTGAGCTTAGAGGTGAACAGTGTTTGCAATATTCATTCTAGAGTGCGACGATGCTCCACCAACGAATGCGTACTACTACTGAATAGCTTCAACCATTTGAACAGGGTCACACAGTGGGCTTGCGGGAAGCTAGATGTTGCAAGTGTTGGTCACAATGTATCGGTGGTGTGTCGCTGCTTTCAACAGTGATCTGTGGAATATTCCCACACCTGTAGAACAGGTTCTGGACGTCCGCGTAGTACAGAGGCACGCCAGGATCGAAGCTTTGTGCGAAAACGGTGCCCGACCAGACATCAACGAGGGACGACATCCGGGGAGATGTTGCACCTTGTAATGGTTCTTTATTTGCGAAACCATTACCACCCGCCAACCATATGTTTCGATACCGTAGATTAATGAATATTTTTCCACGTTATGGCTCATATTTTTCACTCTATTCAAAATTGGTTTCATTTTTATATGTATGTACGTCGATATTTTGAGATATTGAAATCGATATAATATCTAGTGTGAATATCTTTGTACTTATTGTTATCTTTGATGCTGGCTTGTGACTTTTGGCGCGTAAGCGTACAGAGTAGTCAAGTTTTTGTGTTGAATATGGACGGTCTTGACTTTGTGTTGGAAATGAATGCGTCTGAGTTGTGGACAATGAAAAATGTTGTCAGTTTTATTAAGAGCAGCAACGGCTGCAAAATTGTATGATGAAGTAATGTTTTGAAAATGCGACAGTATAAAAAGTTTAATAAATGTGAATTTTTGTGAAAAGTGAGTGTCAAGAATTATTTTCAAGTGACCATTGTTTAAAAAAGTACGAAGCACATTGCAATGAAAAACATAAATCACAAAATTTAATCCTGAAAGATTCTCTTCGTAAGTTCTTCAAGTCGGCGTAATTAACATCCGCGTGCCTTTCGCACTAACAGCGATAGTCATGCTAGCTAGACAACATTTTTAATTACAAGCCAAAGCCAGAGCGAGATCGTCGTTGGATTGCAAATCAAAGATAAGTGATATTATTGTTAATTTTCTTCAGTGACTGAAATCAATTGATGTAGCAATACCTGCCACATTAAAGATCTTTTAGTTGCGCAATAAAAAGATCATACTTTGAGTGCGAAACGTGATAATTTTTGAACTAATTAACTGTTAATGGAGGTATTGTTATAATCTGCTGTGGCTTCAGGGACCAATGGGAACGATTAAGATCACGCTTGCCTACGGGCAGGCTATCACTGACACCACGAAACTGCCAAGCACGGCTATTCTGATGTCGTAAACGAGGTGGCTGGAGAGGAAAATGGCAGCCTATTGTCTTCAGTGATGAGAGTAGGTTCTGTCTATTTGAATGATGGACAACACGTGTATGGCGATAACCTGCTGAGCTACCTGTTCCAAAGTGCATTATCTCGCGACTCACAGATCCCATCCCAGGCTTCACTGTGTGGGGAGCCATCAGGTACATGGTGTTTCTGCAGTATTAAATATCAAATGTTTCTTACATTACACAGGCTGTTATCAGCGTGCTACTGCAATTTCTTCAGCAAGAAGGTGATGTGCTTCTTCAGCAGGACAATGCACGTCCACATACAACTGATGTGACGAAACTGCTTTCCGTGGTGTACAAACAACTGCCCTGGCCAAAAAGATCATCAGATCTCTCACCTGTTGAACACGTATAGAATATGATAAAGCGAGGACTTACTCGTTCTCCATGGCCTGCAAGAACGATTGCCGAATTGCAACAAAAGGCGTAACATGCTTGGGATAATTTGTGCAGGCTGCCATTTGGCATCTTTATGATATTTTGCATGGGAAAATACACGCCTGCGTTGCACCAGAGAAGGTGGACTTTTTACTGATGGAACTGTTTGGACACTCATGGTCTGAATTTATCATCAGGCACTTCTACAATGACGAACTACCTGTCACTTCACTTGTCAATAAAATGATCTGGTCCTTGAAAGGTGTTGCATTTTTTTCCGGAAGTATAAGTCGTTACATTATATTAAGTTTTCAGAAGTTAGAAACTAAAAATTACATTATTCTCTGACATTTGTCGTCTTTCCACCCACTTTTTTATCATGGTGCGCGAAGAGTGTGAATAGCATAATTTCTATTACAAAGGAAATAGAAAAAAATGAGACCAATGGAATCTATAATAAATGACGTAGAAGAAATTGGGCAAAGTGAATCGTTAAGATTAAAGGCAGCCATAGTACTTAACCCAGAGGTTACTGTCATGTAACAGGTTATGCAAAAATTTACTGATTTATGTACGATTGATTACGATTAATTGTAATATGATAAAAATTATGAAGTAGCTGAATTTTAACGGAAGATTTAATAATCTTTTAGATTTGGATTGTATATTACTGAGTTATCTATTTGGAGCAAATAGCAGATAATGTGACAATTATAATACTTGGAAACTGGGCTAAATTACGATAATTTTCTCCTCAGTATCTCATGAATAGATGACGTAATGAAAATTATCATAAAAGGTGTCGATAGTGAAAGCCAACGGTCGCGTAATCCCCGTTTAAAATTTAGGAGCCGCGTCCTTTACGGGGACAGGCCCTACCTGTCACCAAGACCCTGTTTTGCAGAAAAGCTGGCTGGGTTGGTATTTTCCACCATAGAGGCAAGAAATGCTGGCGAGATCAGAAGTATCTCCCGCTGCCGTAAAACTGGGAAGGAGGGAACAGTGTCAAAGAAATCTGACTATAATTTGCAAATGGCTTTGCTGCACTGTTTGAAAATCTGACAGACGCAAGAGCACAAGTCCATCTGTTAGAAAAGATATGTAATAGCATAGATTTCAGAATCTCTGGGTAGAAACTAAATTTTTTACTAACATAAAAATCCTCCAACATGTTTAGTAACAGTAACTAGAAAAATCAGCATGACTGAGAAGATACATAAAATGGAAAGAGCGTGTACAACAGTTGGCAATACTTACTATAAAAACGGCATGTCAAGGGCTACAAAAACAACACACTACAGAACGGTAGTGAAAACAGATTACCTCTATAGAATCAAATTCCTATTATATCACACAATTATTAGACAAAAGAAAGAGAAATTAACAGAAACAATGTAGGTCGAATAAGAAGCCGTTATTCGGCGTTCACGTTAAACAATCTCACTATGGCTGGATGAGTTAATTTTTTCAAAGGCCAGAGGAGGGCAAAGATATGTCACCTGCATTAGGTTGATGCCAGTTTTTTAGGAAGCACACGAAGAAGCCTGTAATTTAATAAGTAATGGTGAAATCTATCAAAACACATACAAATTACAGAATCAATAAGGAGAGAAAGAATGCTAATATTTGAAATTTCATCATAATGAGTGACAACAGGTCGAGAAAACAAATCTAAAAATTTCTTCGGGAAAAGAAACTAATAACAAGCGGATTCGAGGAGAAATACATAATTTAAACGAAAAAAACACCACTAAAATATGTTTCGGAAGGATAGTTGTAAAATTCTAAGGCTGTTGAAGTAGAAGTGGCAGGAATGAAGTTGACTGAAAAATAAAAGTGAGGCAAGGTGAACAGTCATAAGAATATTGCAGAAAAAAAAAACAGTTAAGAAGTTGGCGCCTATAAGGGAAAAAAAACAAAGAGAAAAAAAAAAAAAAACGTTGTTTCACAAAGAGCCGCTCTGCAGACTGTCAAGAGACTGTAAGCCTGCTACCATACAGCAAAATTTATCTTGGGCTCGGAGCGATTTGCATAATTATCGTGCATAAACGTGGTAATTATAATTATATAAGGCGGATAATGAGGGATAATACGACAGAATGGCGTCGATGTCGGTCTAAACTACGGGACTGGCAAGAGCGGTTCTGCAGTGGCCTCCCTGAAAGTATCTTACGCCTTTGCTTAACTCAAAAATCACTGAGGGCGGCTACTTCGGCACACAACTAGAGAATTGTGCTACTGCACATTATTATTTGGTGAAATAGTAGGCACGCAAAGGTGACTGAAGTTTATGATTAACGTGGTGTATGAGCAGACTGCGATAGTAATGGGCACACGGCGGCGATATAGTACTGATTTCACTGTCGGTAGAGTAGGCTACTGCGATAGACCTCTGTTGCCGTGTTTGCAAAAATCGGTGTGGGTTACTTATAAAATCATTGCACTGGATGCAGTTAAATGTAACACTCTCTAATACACAATGTCACTTTAGCTTACACGACTAGCCGAGTGCAAAAGAGGAAGGAGTACATAGACCTGTGGAATGTTCGAACTCTCTGATTCGCAGTCTTTGGAGTCGGGCACATCGTTTAATTCTGTTGCATGAACACAACACGTTAAGCACTAGGTAGAAGGTCGAAACGTTCTTTATGGAAGCAAACCTTCGGTTACAGTAGAGTACGGCTAAATCCAGAATGATGGAATGGAGCCTATCTCCAGTTTTCAGTCTGTTCGCTGAAGTTTATTCAGACATATGACATGACCAGTCGCTGTTCTCCAGTGAGTAATTAGCGATGCCCCACAGTACGCATCACGAACTAATAAACGTAAACAGAGAGATGAAAAACAAAACAACAAAATGTAGAAGACATACATTTTCTTTTGGCTGGATATTAGGCTCACTTTCTCAGAAACAAGTTATGAAACACTTGGATAGTGACATCTGAGCATGTCTCCATTTCTTTCAATACTAGCAACTGTCTGTACAGGCTGTTTCTATCACCATATATTTAAAAAGATAAACAAGTGAACACTTTACGTACAAAATGGCTCAAGTGGCTCTGAGCACCATGGGACTTAACTGCTAAGGTCATCAGTCCCCTAGAACTTAGAACTACTTAGACCTAACTAACCTAAGGACATCACACACATCCATGCCCGAGGCAGGATTCGAACCTGCGACCGTAGCGGTCGGGCGGTTCCAGACTGTAGCGCCTAGAACCGCTCGGCCACTCCGGCCGGCCTTTACATACGGTCACTAAATTATAGTACTTATTAATTACGGTGTGTTATGAAGATTTACTTCATCATCACTCAGCTTTTGACCGACCAATTCTTCCTAACGCGTCGTAATTAAACGTTACAGCGCAGAAGTACTGTAACAAATATGTACGAAAACACCACGAACAGAATCGCGGTTTGGGTAAGTCTTGGTCGGTTCCTATCTGAGATAAAAACACGGGGCAAAATTTTTTTGGTACAGCACGGACCAACGGCAATTTGTGTAGCCGTTCGAACATCTATGTTACTGCAGATTAATTAAAGCATATTAAGCACGGTTTGAACGACAAACTGGAACAGGCACCCAAGCAAATTGTGCGAATCGAGTAATTATTTTTGCAAAAGGTTCTAACTGAGATGAAATTAATGTTCAGCTAATAGCACCTTTTGTATGTGCACCGCTCGGATTTTACGTGCAAAAATAGTCAGCCTTAAATAATTCAGGACTGGCGCGAGACGCATGCTTCAAATTTGATCTAACGGTGTATCAGACTTTTAATTTTAACCCTACGAAAAAATCTTGCTTTGTTTGGATTTTACGGGCAAACAACACGTTCTCAGGGAATTTTTTTGAAGTGCACCGTTTCTGTACTTTAAACGTGTACGAATCGGTCCAAACTTTGCAGGAAGGTAGGTAAATTGATACAAAAAGAATTTTTTTATCCACTAATCTTTATCCTTTGTCGAGATACGATGTTTTAAAGCCGAGCTAAATGTAGCACGTAAAATTCCATCTTAAGCGAATTGAACGCGCGGAAACGTTAGTGCATCAAATAAATAAATAATGCATTCTTATGATAAAACTGAAAACTCGCTTACAAAAATCTAGCTTCATTGGGATTTCACCTGCAAAAAACACGTTTTTTGTAAGTTCTTTTTAGGCTCGCCGCTATGTTTCAAATTTGCGTCACGCGCTTCAAGTTTTGCAAGAAGGTAGACAAATACATGTAATTAATGCTCGACCTGTTATTTTGTGAAAGTTGCCGCGATATGAGCAACGTTGTTGGGACGACAATTAAAAAAAACTATACCAGATCAGTCGTCGCCCGACTCTACAAAAACCTACAAGCTATGTCGTCTAATGTCGAAATTTTAATGGAATAAAAATTGAAAACCAGAATGAGAAATGCAAACAAACATGATAGGACAATAAAGACGAATACGTACTGGGCAGATTCTGAGATGTAAAAGAAAGGAACTAGATTTTTGGCTTGTCTGGCAGCTTCAAAGACATTTTAATCAAAACATTTTCACATATTCGCGCTTTGTACGAGTTCATCTCACTTCCCAGAGCAATGAGCTCTGTTAGTTTCATTTTTTTTAATGGGTATCCAAGAGTGAGAATGCATACATACTATGCTTTAATGACATGCTGTGTCATATTACATGACATGACAATTGCCATGTTGGATGAAATAATGGCATGTGTCATGTTGTTCAAAATGGCTCTGAGCACTATGGGACTTAACATCTCAGGTCATCAGTCCCCTAGAACCTAGAACTACTTAAACCTAACTAACCAAAAAATATCACACACATCCATGCCCGAAACAGGATTTGAGCTTGCGACCGTCGCGCGGTTCCCGACTGAAGCGCCTAGAACCGTTCGGCCACGATATGACATCATGTGTGTGCGTAAATTCCCAAGGGACCAAACTGCTGAGGTCATCGGTCCCTAGACTTACACACTACTTAAACTAACTTAACGCTACGGACAACACTCACACCCATGGCCGAGGAAGGACTCGAACCTCCGGCAGGAGGGGCCGCACGATTAGTGACATGGGGCTTCTAACCGCGCGGCAAGACATCATGTAACATGTTACTTTACTTGACACGGTACATTATGTTACATGACATGGGTACCAATACTAACAAGTAAAAAAGCGCGAGTATGTCAAAATGTGTTGATTTAAATGTCTTTGAAGCTGCTAGATAAGTGTAAAAGCTAGTCCATTCTTTTACATACCTAACTCTGCCAAGGAGATAAACGACCTTTTTGTGCTATGAGAGGAGCATTTTTTTTCTGGTAAGTATGAATGTTTATCGACTTGAGAAAAGCATCTGACTCAGTACCACAGAATGTTTATTAACGATCATACGAGGAATGACGCTTAGCAGTAACTCCAGCCGTGCCCTACGGAAATGTTTTGGAACCCTTGCTGTTCACGTCATATGCAAACTCATTTTGATGATGACGCAGTTATCTGTAGCGAAGTATTAAAGGAGAAAACGACACAAATATCTAGTCAGGCCTTCATAAGATTTCAAAATGACACAAAGATTAGCAATGTTATCTAACAGTTCAGAAGTGTAAAATTACGCATTCCACAAAACGCTGAAAATAGTGTCCTGTGACTGCAATACTGTTGAGTTACAATTTGAGTAAGTCAACGCATACAAGTACTTAGCTGTGGCAATTTGTGGAAAGATGAAACAGAATCATAAAATACACTCGATCATATAAAAACGACTGGTAGAGTTCGGTTCACTGGTAGGATGCTGGGAAAATGCAATCAGTCTATAAAGAAGACTGTTTACAAGAAACTCGTACGAGGCGTTCTAGAATTGCTCAGAGAGACCGGGACCCCGCATTAAATAAGACTGACGGATGGGGTACTGATCGCATACATGGAAGGCAGGACGAATAGCTCCCTTTGCCATCAACAAAGGAGGTGGCTTAGAAAACACTCGTTCGACCTATACTTGTGTATGGCTCATCGGTGTGGGATCCGTATCAAATCGGGTTGACGGAGGAGATAGAGAAGGTCCAAAGAAGAGCGGCGCGTTTCGTTACAGGGTTATTTGGTAAGCGTGATAGCGTTACGGAGATGTTTAGCAAACTCAAGTGGCAGACTCTGCAAGAGAGGTGCTCTGCATCGCGGTGTAGCTTGCTGTCCAGGTTTCGAGAGGGGGCGTTTCTGGATGAGGTATCGAATATATTGCTTCCCCCTACTTATACCTCCAGAGGAGATCACGAATGTAAAATTAGAGAGATTCGAGCGCGCACGGAGGCTTTCCGGCAGTCGTTCTTCTCGCGAACCATACGCAACAGGAACAGGAAAGGGAGGTAATGACAGTGGCACGTAAAGTGCCCTCCGCCACACACCGTTGGGTGGCTTGCGGAGGATAAATTTAGATGTAGATGTAGGTTCTTGTGAATCACTTTGGTGTGTCACGGATATGCAGAAAACTTCAACTTGAGCGCTGTTGAACGAGATAATTAACCCTCAAATGTCTATTTATAATTTTTTTCGATAACCAATATTGTGTAAAGAAACTAGTTCCGTATTACAGACCCCTATGCATCGCTTCCATAGGGAGCGCGAGGCCAAGTTTAGACTAATTACAGGATGCGCAGAACCATTCAACCAGTCATTCTTCCCGCGATCCATACCGGAAGTAACCTTAATGACTGTGCGAAGCAACGTAAAATACCATTTGCTATACACTTCACAATGGCTTTACAAGGATGGATTTGTATACATTTATCACGAAACGTTCAGATTAGAGATAAAATCTGGAAAAATACTTCATGTGTCTAACTGTACAGACTTGACTAATAATATAAATGTTGAGGAGACTAGCTCCAGAGTGTTCAAACGCACCAGCCGCGTTCGCCTACATTTTGACCGCTGTGATTTACTGTTTTGCACTGCCGCCGTGACATTTCAATCTACACATAATGCGGGCCTTTAGTGGCGTAAGGCTTTACGCCGTGGACCGCATATCGCTTGCAGATGGAGATGGCGCGGGTAGTCGTTGCAAGAATTCTGGGACTTCCTGTAAACTGTAAACAGCAACTGCGCTCCTAAAGCGCCTTCTGTATGGTGTGAATGCAAACAAGTCCCCCTGTTTACAACTGCTTCGGCCGGTACCTTATCATGCCCTGGAACTTAAATGTCTGAAGTCGGGTGAATCAGCGAACGCGATGTTAACACAGCTTGGACTGGAAGCAGATTCTGCCACCCAGTATAGAAACGCGTAAAATATAAGATGCATAAAAATTTTCGGGCCCAGAGAGAAATACCTGTAACAACAAACAGTTAAATTTACACCTCGCTCCTCCACACACATAAGACTCACATCACGTGCCGGATGAGAGCCGGACGGAAGAAAAACCCATTGCGGCAGGATCGAGGATTCATCCTGGAACTCGCGAGTAATTTGGCGGTAGTATGACCATCCGACTTGAGCCGGGAGTACTACTGAAATGTCCCTTTATTGCCTACCTCGTGCAGCTAAAAATGAACCGCCGCTTTAAATGAATAAAATAATTATATCGGTGTGTCCTTTGACTAGTCAAACCATCAAATTTCTGAAACAACTGCATAGGCTTTTTTGTTGTCAGACCAAATAAGAGACAAACATTTACTGGTAGGATACCGGAAAATTACAGTTCGTCTCTGGCACAGAGTACGTCTCGTTCGCAATCGGGAACCGAGCAGGGTAGAGTAGTGGTTACCACACTGGGCTCGCATGCGAGAGGACGACAGTTCAAACCCGCGTCTGGCCGTCCTGATTTAGGTTTTCCGTGATCCCCCTGAACCGTTTAAGGCAAATGCCGGGATGGTTCCTTCGAAAGGCCACGGCTGCTTTCCTTCTCCATTCTCCTCTAATTCGAGCTTGTGCTCCGTCCTCCTCTCGTCGTAAGTGGAAGAATCCTTCTGACAAAAAAGTACTTTCGGGTGCACTCCAAAGGCGTGTTACAGTACCATTACTGTTCACAGTATACATAAACAACGCAGTGGGTAGCGTCGGGAAGCTCACCGCCAAAAGCCGGCCGAAGTGGCCGTGCGGTTAAAGGCGCTGCAGTCTCGAACCGCAAGACCGCTACGGTCGCAGGTTCGAATCCTGCCTCGGGCATGGATGTGTGTGATGTCCTTAGTTTAGTTAGGTTTAACTAGTTCTAAGTTCTAGGTGACTAATGACCTCAGCAGTTGAGTCCCATAGTGCTCAGAGCCTCACCGCCAAAACATAGGTGTAAGCTCGCCGGATGAAATATTAGTCATCTACTTAAAAGGGCACATTGTTCGCTTTGGTGCGTTGCAGATGGTGCAGGATTGGTACCATGCGATCATTAGACCCTCGGCTGCCGACGAATGTGATAGCAGCAGACTTGTAAAACTACCATAGGCTACAGTAGACTATCATAAGTAAGCGTACATTACGGTAGCTATCGTAGTAGCATTGGTCAAATTCAAATGGCTCTGAGCACTATGGGACTTAACATATACGGTCATCAGTCCCCTAGAACTTAGAACTACTTAAACCTAACTAACCTAAGGACATCACACAACACCCAGCCATCACGAGGCAGAGAAAATCCCTGACCCCGCTGGGAATCGAACCCGGGAACCCGGGCGTGGGAAGCGAGAACGCTACCGCACGACCACGAGATGCGGGCAGTAGTAGCATTGGTCGCTTGAGACCGTAACCGAGGTAACTGTTGGGCGTTATTGCAGTTTGATCGCTTTGTTTGCATATGCGACCAACGTCTTACTACACTCACGCTCATAAATTAAGGATAGTTGCAGAATGTGGTGCCACAGAACGTGGCCTTACACAAAACTAATAGCATAGGCACATAGGGAACACACACGACACAGATCTGTAAGTCCACGGTATTGGTGATAAGTTGAGAAAACCGTCCCGAAACACATGTGCTACAAAACGCCACTGTTCCCTGCGCATGTACCCCGACATCAATATGGGATATGACCACCATGAACACGTACACAGGCCGCACAACGGGTTGGCATACTCTGGTGTCGTAGGGGTTTGACGACGTGCAGAGATACGTCGATCGAGAGCGTCCCAGAAGTGCTCGATGGGGTTTAGGTCTGGAGCATAGCCAGGCCACTCCATTCGCCTGATATCTTCTGTTTCAAGGTACTCCTCCACGATGGCATGTGTTATCACCCCGAAAAGGCGGACGTACTGGTGCAAAATGACGTCCTGATACACTTGACCTGTTACAATTCCTGTGTCAAAGACATGCAGGGGTGTACGCGATCCAATCATAATCCCACCCCACACCATCAAACCACGACCTCCATACAGGTCCATTTCAAGGACATTAAGGGGTTGGTTACCTGGTTCCTGGTTCACGCCAGATGAAAACACGGCGAGAATCACTGTTCAGACTATACCTGGACTCGTCTGTGAACATAACCTGGGACCACTGTTACAATGACCATGAACTGTGTTCTTGACACCAGGCTTTACGGGCTCTCCTGTGACCAGGGGTCAGTGGAACGCACCTTGCAGGTCTCCGGGCGAATAAACCATGTCTGTTCAGTCGACTGTAGACTGTGTGTCTAGAGACAACTGTTCCAGTGGCTGCGGTAAGGTCCCGAGCAAAGCTACCTGCAGTACTCCGTGGCCGTCTGCGGGCATTGATGGTGAGATATCGGTCTTCTTGTGGTGTTGTACACTGTGGACGTCCCATACTGTAGCGTCTGGACACGTTTCCTGTCTGCTGGAATCGTTGCCATAATCTTGAGATCACACTTTGTGGCACACGGAGGGCCAGTGCTACGACCTGCTATGTTTGAGCAGCCTCCAGTCGCCCTAGTATTCCAACCCTCATAATGTCATCAATATGTGTTCTTTGAGCCAGTCACCACTAGCACGTCTGAAAACGTCTGCACACTTACTCGCTGCCCCGTACTCTGACATGCACCAACACACCTCTGCGTATGTGGACTGCAGTCAGCACCACCGTGCGGCGACCGCAGGTCAAATGCACCGCATGGTCATACCCCGAGGTGATTTAAACCGGCAAATCGCCCACCAGAGCGTTGTTTCACCATGTATCAGCATTATCCTTAATTTATGAGAATGAGTGTAGATTCCCCTACAAACCGGAAGGAGTGAAACATCAAGAAACCGAATAAACAAATGTCATGTGGCACGGCAACCTGGTGCAAGGTTTTCAACTGGACGCTACTACGGTCACTTGTGTGTCCTGAAAACTAATGGGATCCGGTGTTCCCTGAACGATCACTCACCCATCCAGGTACCAGTCGGGCTCAACATTGCTTAACCTTGGTCACAGGGAGGGAACCGGTGATATCAACGTGGCAATGCCGTTGGTATAGAAACTGAGTGAGGGTGTATGAAGAGTTGTGAAATCCTACAGAAATTTTTTGTTCTACGTAGTTATGTTCCTCTATGTTACTTAAAAATAAACACTGTATATAGAAAAATTGAATGTTTAATTCAGGTTTTATTCGAAAATTGTTGATCCGTAACGCGAAACAGAGGGACGTTGTAGTAAAAATAAAAAATGCAGATTTATCATATAACGCCAGAAAAGGCATTCCTGAAAACGAAAACCGCGTCAACCATCGCTTTCATAATGCGTCGAGCTTGCATAAAACATATTTCTGTTGCTTGTAAACAGCTTACATACTTATCAAAAATAACACGAAACTCTTACCTAACATTATGAAGAATGTTCTACTGAATACAAAATAACAACAATAATTGTTTAGATTTATTTGTATTTGTGCATATAAACCGTGCTTGTATCAAAAATAATTGCTTCACTTACAAAAAGCACAGAAGCTACGCGATCAACTAATTTTCATTACTTATAAAATGCAATGTATGTTTTGTAAGGGTATAAAATACACAACAGACTAATACTGAACGATATTCGGTTCTGAATATGTGCAAAACATACATACAAAAAACAAAGAGATGTCGTCCTTTCTCAGTTTCTCTCTCACAGATTGGTTCTGAGCACTATGCGACTTAACTTCTGAGGTCATCAGTCGCCTAGAACTTAGAACTAATTAAACCTATCTAACCTAAGGACATCACACACATCCATGCCCGAGGCAGGATTCGAACCTGCGACCGTAGCGGTCGCGCGGTTCCAGACTGTAGCGCCCAGAACCGCTCGGCCACTCCGGCCGGCTCTCTCTCACAGATTCAATTGTGCTTCTTCCCCTGCCAGTGCTACCAATACTACTTTACTAAGACATTTATGTATTGTACGAAAACTACAGAACCGTAGTTTTGGTACAACGCAACTCCACATGACAGTGATTCGGTGTGCATGTGCCTGTCAGTTGCATGGAAGAAGGTTCCAACTTGATTCAATGCATAGACGTAACAGGACTTCGGAAAGAACGTGTCGTCTTTGGACAATGGACGTTCCCAACTTCAATGAAGTTACGCGATTTGTTGGTGTATCAAAGTGGATTGTACAACATTCTACAAGGAACGCTGTATCACTCATGGCCCTTTAACTCTGATTTACTCCTGCTGCTTATACCGTACATCGCTGACATTCACTCACAGTGTGCATCCATCATGGCAGCAGTGTTGAACTGTCCCGACAACCCGGCACGTATATAGTGCGAATCGTTGCAGTGCTGTTGTGGCGCGGTGGGCGGCCCGCTGGTCATTCCTTAATATTGTCCTGTCAACGTGGGATCGAATCTCATTAGTGGCAGTTTTTTCGTTTGTTGTTTCTATGTTATAAGTGTACGATGTTTTATATGTTTAAGTGTATATAACTTTCTAAATAGGCTAAATGCGCCTGCTATTCCTTTAGAATGTAAAATGGGCGATTTCTTTTCTCAGGAGCATGCGACGGCCACATATTATGGCTCACAACATGCAGTTTCCTGGGTGCTTTTATTTAATGTATGTATCAGTACGGCAAAATATTACCAACATGCAGTAGTGTACAAACTGTGAAATACGGCACAAATCTGTGACGCAATATAGCTGCTCAGCACTCTGCGGGTACTCTCAGCTCTCCCGACAATGCCGGGATAGTTTTTCTTGTCCGAGAGCTACGGCGAGCAGCTATCGAGAGATAGAGATTCTGCCGTCTATATGAGAGGTCCAAACTCGCAGAGCCCCACTCTGGGACACTACCGGCGAGCTGACTCGCAGCGCTTCTCACTCGACACGCATTACTCCCAAAGCTCTCTCAGAGTGAAAAATTCTCACGTGTATACATAGCTGTCACGTGTATTCATAGCTTAAGAACTGTTGCCGTAAAAAGATCTTAACCGACAGGGACCGGAGAAGAGTGTCGCGCCTCGCCAATGACATTCGGTTTCTAACAAGACAGGAATTGCTGCTGCCAGCGAATGCACATCAGTTTAACTGAGCTAAGACGCAAAGACTGCGAAGGGAACCGGATGCAATGGGCACTTGGTGTAGGGTGCCTCCAGAAAGGCTGTATAGAGACGTGAAGGTGCACAACTTTAATGGGCCAAACAACACAGAAACTGGACGCTTGATGAGTCGAGGAGTATAGTTTGGTCCGATGAATAACTATTTCCACTTCTTTCAAGTGACGCAAAGCGTCGACTGCGCCCACGGTCCAAAGAGGCGCTCAACACGCAATGTGTGGAGCGTACGGCTCAGACCGAAATTGGTTCTGCATGTTTTGGGAACGTTTTTCGTACAATAATTGTGGAGGCGCTCATTCACGTTAGCGTGAACAGGAAAATATCTGTTTCAAAGTTATCGGTAACTAAATGCTGCCCTTTCTTCTACATCTTTATTATGAGTATGCTGTGGGCAGTGCCGGCTTCCAAGACGACGACAACTGTGTCTAAAACGGTTGTACGAATACGTTCCTGGTTTGACAAACACTAACATACGCCATTGCACCTCGACTGGTCCGTTAAATCACTCCCTCTACCCCACATTGGAAATGTGTGGGACTATTTGGAATAGCGGGTGAGAGGTAGCGATCAATAACCCAGTAATGTGGCACCTCAGCGGGGTCCAGCCATCAATGAATGGCTTCAGTCGCACATAACTTTACGAGTAAACTTCTGTATTTTCTTTCCGACGCCTTGAGGCAGTTATCAAGCCTAGAGGCGGTGTCAGATGGCATTGGCGTGATGTATTCTGGGGGTGGCTCATTTTATGTAGTCTATGCTTATACAGATATGTTGGAATGCTAGAAAATGTTGGCGGAAAGAGGGAAAGTTTTGCAGAGGGTCGAAACTTGCGGCCGGGAGTGACAATTGACTCTAACTTAAACAAAAGTAACGTAGGGTAGATTGGGTACAGTTGAAACAAAGTAAATATCGCTGGAACGGCTACAAAGGGAGTGGGGGAAAAGGGACGGGGGAATGGGGGCGGGGGGTGTAATGCAACAACGAACCAGGCGACAGGTCTAAACATGAATCTCAGTATTGCGCCACTCCCTTCACTTTGTCTTCACGTATAGGAGCCCTACTGTGTTTTAATAGCCAAAAGTAAGTATTTTTCTTCTGACATTTATGCTCAAAATATTTAGTGTCTGTTTGTGACTTTTCGGTAGCTTGTAGAGTTCGGAATAAGGACTAATTTTAATGTTTTATTATTACCACTGGTACTATAAACCGTCTTTTACCAATGGTAAGGGGCTGGGAACAGTTTAAACAATTTTTGCGGGTACGGTTGAAACATCAATATGTTATTTTTGTTTTGTTGACGCCTAGAGTTCGGGCGAGAAAAGACATCCAGAGGGGAGATTGATTTGTCGAGGTATAAAGATGCATATGAAGAGGTAAAAGCTGGAAATTCACTACGAAAAGCAGCGGACATGTATGGAATAAACCACTGTTCTATATTGAGATATATACAAAAGCCAGATACGACTGGTGAGGACGATGAAGATATGGGATATAGAGCACACAACAGAGTTTTTACTAAAGAAAAAGAGCAAGAATTATCAAAATATTTGATTCGATGTGCAGTTATATATTTTGGACTATCTAAGAAAGAAGGTGAGAAAATTGGCGTACGAACTTACCATTAAGTATAATTTACCACGACCTCGAACTTGGGACGACAACGAAATGGCTGGTGAGGAATGGTTTCGAATGCTTATGAGACGAAGCCCTGAACTGTCTGTACGCGCCGCGCAAGCTACAAGCCTGTCCAGGGTGACTAGCTGTAATAAAACTAACGTCGATGCTTTTAATAGCAATTTGGTCATTGTCATGGACCGTCATAACTTTGAACCCCCGCCAAGACATGCATAACACCGTTGAAACAGGCATTACAACCATTCAAAAAACAGGTAGGGTTGTAGCTAAACGTGGTGCTCGTCACGTAGGTCCAGGAACTTCAGCTGAAAGGGGTACTTTAGTAACTAGCTTTTGCAGAAAACGCCAATGGCAATATTATTCCTCGATTCTTTATTTTTCCACGATTGCGTTTCCAAGACCATTTTGTTAGGGACGGGCCAGTAGGGTCCGCTGGAACTGCAAATCTCTTTGATTGGACGCAGGATGAATCATACATCAATTTTCTGTAATACTTCAAGAAGCATGCAAATGTATCTCCGTCTCATAAACTGTTACACTTACTTGATAACCACTACTCACATGTTCATATTAAGGCACTGGACTTCTGCAAGAACAATGCAATGTCTTACTGTCCTTCCTTTCCCATTGCTCTCATATCCAGCCACTAGATCGATCTGCGTAAGGCCCTTTGAAGAAGGCTGCAAACTCGACCTGTGGTGCATGCGAACAATCCACGAAAAACAATGCCGATTAACGACATTCCCGGGTTTGTAGCGTCTGTTATGCCCCTCGCTCTGATATTCAAGCCGACTTCGCAAAACGGGAATTTACCTATATAGCCGACAGATGTTTATTGAGCTCGATTTTGCTCCTGCATTTGTAATGGACAGACCTAATTCCGAAAATGCAGCTGAGTCTGGAGTAGCAGAGACAATGGTTCAACAACTGGCTATCAGTAAGTCACGTGTTCCTACAACCCAGTAAGGAAATGAACATAAAGAAACTTTGAATAGGGCTACACCACCTAGACTTTACAGCAGCATTATCATTCAGGAAACTTCACTGAGGCCGCCTACAAGTAATTTCTAATGAGACTACTGTATTTATACCGCACTACAGGAACAAAAGTGGTACAGGCGTTTCGCAACCAGAAACGCGCTCTATCATCATCATTGTCGATTACTTTTAAACAACAATAACTGAACGATAAAAGCCAAATCGTTTCAACCGTACCCAGTCGGTCTTACAGAGCATAAACAGACGGAAAGATCCGATGTTAATTGATTAGACTATTATCGAATAATACTTCGAAACAGTCACATCCATTAAATGCGTGACACTATGCGTAAGGAACAATTTAACAATGCATGACACCGAAAAATTGAACGTACTAAAGGTAGAAGCCAGACTGAGATTCACTGGAAAAATCCTCAGGAAGTATAACCCATACCTAACGAAGGTAGTTTATACCTGAAGAAGGTAGTTTACGGTACCCTCATTCGATCGACATTTGAGTACTGTTACTTATCAAGTATGTTTTATAGAGGATACAAGGAAGAGCAACGGGAAAACGCCACGGGGACTGTCATCCAGTCCAGTGGCAGACACTATAAGAGAGGTGTGGAAGTGTATAGAATAGGATCTTTTGTGACTAGTCAACAGAACTGCAGTTCATTACCTCCTCAAACAGTAATACTATTAGTTACTTGATAAATTATTCTGTAATTTTCTGTTTAGGAATTTCCTACTGGGATTAGGTCATTATGAAGTTCGTTAGTGATTTAAAAAAGTTATAAAGTAAAGTCCAAAACGAAAGAAAGATGTAAATGAAGAAATAAAATAAAGAGTGGAGAAGTTATACAGAAGCAGAAAGGTCCCTTTATTTGTGATGGAAGAGCTTTTAACATGTTCTGGTGTTGTAAGTGACTTTTATCTTTACGACGAATACAGTTTGCCTAATATATAACAATATGTAAGTGTGAAAAATACTTCTGTACACACAGCAGAAGTAGCATAACGATGACAGTTTAAAAAAGGAGGTGCGTTCGGGATTTCATCAAACATTTAATTTAGAAACATAATTATTTACGAGACGAAGTCTTTCGTTGTATAAAATGTACTCGATAGTCTGATTAAAATTACTTGATAGTCGACGATTCACGCGTTGGAGTTGATTTCCTCCCTCAGAGCGCTCAACGTCGCGCCCGAACCGTTCGCCGGTGTCAAACTGTCACAACGATTGGTCAGTTCACTTCCGATTCCTTGTCTAGCATTCTTTCTTGATATGTTTTGATTCCGAATCACGGGTCTGGCGCTTTTATTTCGTATTTCATCATGCATAATAACCACACCACAAACAACAAACATACATAACGATGCTTATGAAATACACACTTTACAAATACAGTGGATACTTCTGCACTAGACGCGATTCAGCGTCACATATGCGATTACCATAATCAAAGAAATTGCCTTATATTACTTGAGTTTGCAGGATATTGCATGAAACCGAGTTTTAACGGCTGCAATTCATCACTGTCACTGGATGATAACAGTAAAAAATATAACACCTAAATTCAGTCTAGCATTTCAGCGCGATGGTTGGAATATTAACCTACCAAGAAGAAGGTTGTAGGTTCAAATTTTATCATGTGTCGTCAATTTTTTAAAAATTCTAATCTAATGAAAAGAGCTTGATTATTATTATTGTTATTCTGTTAATTTCTAATTCTTTGCCACGTCATTTTCATCATCGTATTGGCTTTTTTATTTGCTGTTATATTTCTGCCTTTCACTTTTTATGGTCGGGAATCTGTGTCGTCTATAATCTGCAACCAAGAGCCAACGAGGACTGCTCGTTCGCTGGTAACGCGGCAGTTCCTGTAACCAGTGAAAGCGTAATTTCAAATAACCAATGATAGTGGGAAATTACAGATTGCTTTCAGCGCTAAAACTGAACTGAACGTTAGCCAGCGGCCGATGTGGTAACTCGTAGCTGCAAGTAACAGTAGTCAACTACAATTTCATAGTGTATTAACGCGATAAGTGCACCGATAACATTTTATATAAGAATTATTTAATGTTCAAAATTTCCATCATCATACAAACCTAAGATTTCTAAAATAACAGCAATAATTAAGGAACAACCATCCTGCAGGAACTTGCTCTCACTGTGCCCCTGGCTTTACTCCTTACACCGGCTCGATTGCAGTAAATTTTTCTCGTAGTAAAACAAAAGCTCTTTTTTTTTTTTTTTTTTTTTTTTTTTTTCTTCCCGAAGTCTGGCACAAGACACTCCAAGCGAGGTGGCGTTGTGGTTAAGGTATAGAATCGCATTCCCGAGGGGCAGGTTCAAATTCCCAACTGGGTGTCCAAATTTAGGTTTTCCATGCCTTTCCAAACGAGGTAGGGCAAATGCTATGATGGTTCCAGTGAAAACAGACGGCCTATTTCGTCCCCTTTAACCTTTCCAATCCAAGCCTGTGAGTCACGTTTACTGACCTCGCTGTCGCCTTTTAAAACCTTCTTTAGGCATATTCTCTTTTAAAACCTTCTTTGGGCATTTTCTGACAGAGTAACTCTGAGACGTATTGTAACACTTCCATGTAATATTCGCTGAGAGCGCTACTACAAACATTTTAAGGACTTCAAGAATCATGTTCAATCTTTAAAAAAGTATAAAACAGCGAATTGAAGTCTGCGAGTACAAGTCTAGTCATTTATCAATTAAGGCAGTATGATAGCCGTGAAGGATATCTTGTATGCCAGAATCAACTCGTACATGGACCGTTGTCACAGTTTAGTAAATAAATTTATTAAATTCTATTAAGTGTGCCTTCTACAAGAGCCGTAGTGTTGCCCTGTGTCTGGCGGTGTAAGAGTCCGGATGTACCTCAGACAAGGATAGACAAGGATATGTGCCCAACCAGTTTTTTGGTAGGTAGAACGTAGCATGCTTCATGCGATGGGGAATCATGAAGTGACGTATAAGTCATGTGGGGCGTGTCCCAGAGAGTATGCTGAGTTTCAGTATCGTTAATGTTTTAATAAGAGAACTGGCAAATAACATGAACGGATATTCAAACTTTTTGGGTATTTGCAGTGATCTGTAATGAACTAGTACCTGATAAAAAAACTGCATAAATATCAAGTCCCATCTTGACAACATTTCGAAGTTATGCAAAGCTTGACAACAAAGTTTTACATACACTCCTGGAAATGGAAAAAAGAACACATTGACACCGGTGTGTCAGACCCACCATACTTGCTCCGGACACTGCGAGAGGGCTGTACAAGCAACGATCACACGCACGGCACAGCGGACACACCAGGAACCGCGGTGTTGGCCGTCGAATGGCGCTAGCTGCGCAGCATTTGTGCACCGCCGCCGTCAGTGTCAACCAGTTTGCCGTGGCATACGGAACTCCATCGCAGTCTTTAACACTGGTAGCATGCCGCGACAGCGTGGACGTGAACCGTATGTGCAGTTGACGGACTTTGAGCGAGGGCGTATAGTGGGCATGCGGGAGGCCGGGTGGACGTTCCGCCGAATTGCTCAACACGTGGGGCGTGAGGTCTCCACAGTACATCGATGTTGTCGCCAGTGGTCGGCGGAAGGTGCACGTGCCCGTCGACCTGGGACCGGACCGCAGCGACGCACGGATGCACGCTAAGACCGTAGGATCCTACGCAGTGCCGTAGGGGACCGCACCGCCACTTCCCAGCAAATTAGGGACACTGTTGCTCCTGGGGTATCGGCGAGGACCATTCGCAACCGTCTCCATGAAGCTGGGCTACGGTCCCGCACACCGTTAGGCCGTCTTCCGCTCACGCCCCAACATCGTGCAGCCCGCCTCCAGTGGTGTCGCGACAGGCGTGAATGGAGGGACGAATGGAGACGTGTCGTCTTCAGCGATGAGATTCGCTTCTGCCTTGGTGCCAATGATGGTCGTATGCGTGTTTGGCGCCGTGCAGGTGAGCGCCACAATCAGGACTGCATACGACCGAGGCACACAGGGCCAACACCCGGCATCATGGTGTGGGGAGCGATCTCCTACACTGGCCGTACACCACTAGTGATCGTCGAGGGGACACTGAATAGTGCACGGTACATCCAAACCGTCATCGAACCCATCGTTCTACCATTCCTAGACCGGCAAGGGAACTTGCTGTTCCAACAGGACAATGCACGTCCGCATGTATCCCGTGCCACCCAACGTGCTCTAGAAGGTGTAAGTCAACTACCCTGGCCAGCAAGATCTCCGGATCTGTCCCCCATTGAGCATGTTTGGGACTGGATGAAGCGTCGTCTCACGCGGTCTGCACGTCCAGCACGAACGCTGGTCCAACTGAGGCGCCAGGTGAAAATGGCATGGCAAGCCGTTCCACAGGACTACATCCAGCATCTCTACGATCGTCTCCATGGGAGAATAGCAGCCTGCATTGCTGCGAAAGGTGGATATACACTGTACTAGTGCCGACATTGTGCATGCTCTGTTGCCTGTGTCTATGTGCCTGTGGTTCTGTCAGTGTGATCATGTGATGTATCTGACCCCAGGAATGTGTCAATAAAGTTTCCCCTTCCTGGGACAATGAATTCACGGTGTTCTTATTTCAATTTCCAGGAATGTATTAATAAATGTAAAACAGGGAACTCCACACAACACAAAAACGCGATATCCTATAAATACAACATCAGTTTCTCAGAATATAAATACTTTGAGGGATGGTGGAGGAATACGTAATTGAATGATCAAAGAGGGTCATTTGTAGCTAAGGAAGGTGGCAGACTTCGGTTCTTGGTAGAATACTTGAAAAATTCAGACTAATATGTGGTACAGTGGGAAGTACCTTCTGTCATCCGCTTCAGAGTGGTTCGTACAGCAAGAATTCAAATGTAGATATGGACGGTGTCCGTTGGATAGATATAGACTACTGTGCAGCAATAAGGTGAATGAAACCCAGCAGATAGACAAAACTACTAGAGGCCAAGTTCTCACTGCAGTAACTGTAATCTCTGTAGGTTCTGATGCGTTCTTGCCCTAGTAATATCCACTAGGCGAAAGTACGGAAGCATGCGTATTGAAACACGGCAGCACTGTTGCCGGGCGCTTTCAACTGCTAAGCGCAGACGGCAAGATGAAAACAGTAATCGTCCATAGCGCTACTGCAACACCGTGGCGCCGCCAATAGAGACGTATACAAAATCGCGTTACGTAATTAGCTGAGGAGGACTCGCGAAGCAGCAGCACCAACCTCACTGCAACTGTTTTCCGCTACTGTACTATACGTAGTCATTCGTATGGTGAGAAATTCTGAAAAGCGACCCTCAAGTTTTCATCATGTGTCCAATTAAATTAGTTGTATTAGCTACATTCATCATAGATGAAATCCAATAGAGAAACTAGAACTGATAACCACAGATAAAATGTTAGAAAAACTTGTGAATCTACCTGTGGCTCTGGAAGTAGTGAGTACACAGTTGTAATAGCAATATTATGGACGTAAATGAAGACGAGATAGGAGAAACGAAACTACGTGAAGAATGTGACAGAGCACTGAAAGACCTAAGTCAAAAAATGGCCCTGGGAGTAGATAACATTCGTTAGAACTACTGCTAGCCTTGGGAGACAGGGGAAATACCCTCAGACTTCAAGAAGAACATAATTCCAATCCCAAAGACAGCAGGTGCTAACAGATTACCGAACTATTAGTTTAATAAGACATGGTTGCAAAATACTAACACGAATTCTTTACAGCAGTATGGAGAAACTGGTAGAAGCCGCCTGGGAGAATATCAGTTTGGGATCCGGAAAAATGTAGGAGCGCGCGAGGCTATCCCGACTTAACGACTTCTCGTAGAAGATAGTATGGCAAACCTGCGTTTGTAGCATTTGTAGATTTAGAGGGCGCTTTTGACAATGTTGACTGGAATACTGTCTTTGAAATTCTCAGGGTAGCAGGAGTGAAACACAGGGAGCGGAAGGCTATTTACAACTTGTACAGAAACCAGATGGCAGATGTAATGAGTCAAGGGGCATGAAAGGGAAGTAGTGGTTGAGAAGGGGGTGAGAAATGGTTGTAGCCTAACCTCGATGTAATTGAGTCTGTATACTGAGCAAGCAGTAAAGGAAACAAAAGAAAAATTTTGAGTAGCAATTAAAGACCAGGGAGAAGAAATAAATACTTGGAGGTTTGCCGATGACATTGAAATTCTGTCAGGGACAGCAAAGGACTTGAACGGAATGGACAGAGTCTTCGAAGGAAAATAGGAGATCAACAGCAATAAAAGAAAAACGAGGATAATGGAATGTATTCGACTTAAATCAGGTGATGCTGAGGCAATTAGCTTAGGAAATGAGACACTGAAAGTAATAGACGATTTTTGCCATTTTGGCACAAAAATAACCAGTAATGTCAGAAGTAGAGAGGATATTGAATGTAGCCTGGCAATGGCAAGAACAGCTTTTCTGAATAAGAGAAATTTGTTGACATCGAGTGTAGATTTAAGTGTCAGGAAGACTTTTCTGAAAGTATTTATTTGAGGTGTAATCGTGCATCAAGGTGAAACATGGACAATAAATAGTATAGACAAGAAGAGAATAGAAGCTTTCGAAATGTGGTGCTTCAGAAGAACGTTGAAGATTAGACGGGTAGACCACGTAACTAATTAGGAGCCACTAAACAGAATTCGGGAGAAAACAAATTTGTAACACAACCTGACTGGGGGAAGCGATTGGTTCGTAGCGCACGTTCTGAGACATCAAGGGATTACCAATTTAGTACTGGAGGGAGGCGTGGGGTGGGGGTGGGGGGTAAAAATCGTAGAGGGAGATCGAGAGAGACTACAGTAAGCAGATTCAGCATCATGTAGGTTGGAGTAGTTACTCGGAGATGAAGAGGCTTGAGCTGCAACAAACCAGTCTTCAGACCGAAAATCGCCGGCCGGTGTGGCCGTGCGGTTCTAGGCGCTTCAGTCTGGAACCGCGTGACCGCTACGGTCGCAGGTTCGAATCTTGCCTCGGGCATGGATGTGTGTGATGTCCTTAGGTTAGTTAGGTTTAAGTAGTTCTAAGTTCTAGGGGACTGATGACCACAGATGTTACGTCCCATAGTGCTCAGAGCCATTTGAACCATTTTGCACTGAAAATCACAACAACAGTAAAAGTCTCGTACCAACTACGGACACAAAATAAACAATGCTGGTTACAGGCAGCAGCAGTGCTTTCAAATGCAGATGACAGTTGTTTCACGCTCATAACTAGTTCTTTGCTATAAGTGCATTCTTAACAGAAATAAATCGTTTAATAAACATTTGTGCATGTCCAGTATATGTCTCTATAAACGTATTTTTAATAAGTGCGTGAAACTGTCGTTCAAATAAAACGATCCACATCATAATGTTTATGGTTAACGTATCTACTTGAGTCGCGCGGGATTAGCCGAGCGGATGCCGGCACGGTAGCTCAGCGTGCTCGGTCAGAGGGTTAGCCGCCTTCTTTAATAAAACAACTGAGTTAATAGATCAACAACGAACTTAAACGGATGTCTTACGACGTCCGCCCCGATCAGATACAACGAACGAAAGGAAAAAAAAGAAAAAAAAGCGGATTAAGGCGCTGCAGTCATGGACTGTGCGGCTGGTCCCGGCGGAGGTTCGAGTCCTCCCTCGGGCATGGGTGTGTGTGTTTATCCTTAGGATAATTTAGGTTAAGTAGTGTGTAAGCTTAGGGACTGATGACCTTAGCAGTTAAGTCCCATAAGATTTCACACACATTTTAAACATTTTTTTGTATCTATTTGAAACGCAAGCAAATAAGTAGAATCGACATAAAAATCTTCATAAAACTGACGGAAACCTGACGTGCGAAAATATCATTTTACGCAATGACTACACAAAAACACAACTGGCCCGTCTTTTTTGTTGAATCTACTTCCCTGGCCTTTGTAAGAATATTACTTCTCAGACAGCAATAATAAGCTTGAAGGAGGTTGGAGCAGAGCCAGCTAAAGGAAATCATAAAGGTAAACTTGTCTGATGAAATTAGATCATCAAGTGCTGGAGGTATGAAAGAGGGCAGGGAAGTTGCACACTGAGTCCAATAAGTTGAGTTTGGATGTACTGCACGACACATCGGAATGACTGCTTATCACTCAACTACTTTCCAGTGTAGTGTTAAACGTCTGTCTTTTGACAAAATTTCAAACCACGTAACAAAACACTCAGAAAAGCTCCCTCAGTCTCCGAAATTTTGTTAGTGGAATTCGGGATCGCCCTGTACTGTGCACAGTAGGATTCTCGCTAGTTACATATTCTTAATAATGAGTTAACGAGCGTCTACACCTTTCTCGCTGTAAATAACCAGTAGTTTTCAGTGCAGCTCTTTCACATCAGTTCCTCGATCTTGACTGAGATAATATAACGACATGTGCAAGTTCTTCAGTTTAGAGGAAAGCAGGAATCATTAGCGTCACTGTTAGATAAATAATACTGCCATAACTTTGTAGATTTGAAATCGAAGCAATAGCAATGGCTGTCACTTAGGACCGGCGTTGGGGTGAGGGGGGACGGTAAACGGGGTAAAAGCACGCCGGGTTCGCCCCGACTCCCCCCCCCCCCCCCCCCCCTCCGGGTGCCTGACTAAATAGAAATCAAACACAAGTTTTAAAGTCTGCACTTGTGATTTTGAATACAAGGCCTGAGCGCTGCCCTAACTGAACCCGCGGAACAGAAAAAAACACCTCCCGTGCATATATAATTAGTGTTTAAATTAATGCAAAGTACTATGGTTCAGCATGTAAGGCAAGACCAAACTGTGGAGTTAAAAATATAATTATTACATACGTGCAAGTGTTGGAAAATAAAATACTTTCATAAATATTACATCAGTTCATACCAGATTGTAATAGAAGTATTGCTTCAGCCCCAAAGATGGAAAGCTGTGCAAGTTAATATTGGCCCCCACACGCGCTAACGGAAACGAGATTGTGGGCATGAATAGATGCCGTCCGTTCGTTTGCTAAGCATTTGCCAGCATTACGAAGTGCGACTGAATTTGCTATTATTTTTAATTTGACTGCGGAAGCACATACTAAACTAAAGGCCATTCAGAAGTATCTGAAATCATTTCAGTGTGTCTCGATGTATTCATTGTGGTTCAAAATATCAACTGCAACAAACATCGGTAATTTTCTTCTTCAAGCAAGGGAAGCCACAGTAGATGTTGAAAGTCCCGATGTTAAGAGTCTAGTGGAAGAATTAAATTAAGAAACATATGGAATTCTATTTATGCAAGAAGATGCAAGATAGTAGAAAATACTGGAATATCACCTAATTTAAATGTAAGCAGAAAATACTGGGATATCACCTGACTTAAATGTAACCATTTGCGACACCGAGAAACGGAAAGGCAAAAGAAAATGGTTTGTAGATGAATCAACGCAAGGAGATTGAAACCTGAGCACAGAGGGCAGTTTCAACATAAATATTTTCAATGTTATTGTAGACACAGTTGTAGGAAACTCAACTATGCTTCCATAGACAACATGATGGACACTTTTGGGTTGTTAAAGAACAATTCAAGCCTAGACGAGTCTACTCTATCAGAGTGCGTAGAAAACATTGCATCTTTGTGCAGCACAGAAGTTAACATAAGCAGGACGTGAAGGAAGAAATTTTGCCGTTAAAAAAGCTAAATTTGAGTCCGAGCCACTTCACCTTCTGCTCCTTCTCAATGCTACAACATACGCAATTTTCAGATTTAACGGTAATCTTCCGGATTTTATTAATTTTGTTTGTTACTATTGGCCAAACTGAGCGATCATTCAGCTTTTTTCAATTGTTAAGAAAAAACTGAATATAAAATGTAGACTGGCAATGGCAAGGAAAGCGTTTCTGATGAAGAGAAATTTTTTAACATCGAGTATAGATTTAAGTGTCAGGAAGTCGTTTATGAGAGTATTTGTATGGAGTGTAGCCATATATGGAAGTGAAACATGGACGATAAACAGTTCGGACAAGAAGAGAATAGAAGCTTTCGAAATGTGGTGCTATAGAAGAATGCTGAAGATTAGATGGGTAGATCACATAACTAATGAGAAGGTATTGAACAGAATTGGGGAGAAGAGGAGTTTATGGCACAACTTAACAAGAAGAATGAACCGGTTGGTAGGACGTATTCTGAGGCATCAAGGGGTCATAAATTTAGCACTGGAGGGCAGCGTGGAGGGTAAAAATCGTAGAGGGAGACCAAGAGATGAATACACTAAGCAGATTCAGAAGGATGTAGGCTGCAGTACGTACTGGGAGATGAAGCAGCTTGCACAGGATAGGGTAGCATGGAGAACTGCAGCAAACCAGTCTCAGGACTGAAGACCACAACAACAACAACAACAACATGAACAAATTATTTGAGAAGTGCAGTGGGGCAAGAGCGGCTTGTTGCGTTAGCTCTTATCGCAATAGAATCAGATTTAGCCTACTCATTATATTATACCGGGAATATAAAAGAATTCACATCTAGAAAAACTAGAAAGAATGTATAATTTAGTAAACTACCGACTTTATGTAAACAGCGCGCACTTTAAATGTTTCTTAAAAGTGTGTTGACTGAATTTTTTTGCTTTAAAATTTAATAAAAAACCAAAGTGTAGTATATAATTGGAGGGGGGCGGGGGTTAAGAACGCATGCTCGGAGCCCGAAAATCCTAGAGCCGGCCTTAATGTCATATAAATATATGTGAAATATGTAGTTTAGAAGCTCTACATGTGCTATTTGGGGGAGCCTTCCTCCTTCCCACGTAAATGCATATTTTTCTTGTTTTTCCTACATCATTTCCTTCAAGAGCTCACTGTCGATTTTTTTCTTTTTTTGTAGGAAAGGCGCCGCCCAATGACGCTGAAAGAAAAGCTTTCTGAGCGATTGGTAATATTTTGCACCCGCATCTCCAGTTATCGAAGGTAATAAAGCCCGGTGATTGAGCTATGGAAGGTAATAAAGCCCAGTGTCGGAGCTTTGGAGCACAGCACATTAAGCACGGAATGGACAGGGATTTGTCGGATGCCACAGTGAGAGACTGAAACGTCAGCTGCTGCGAGAACAAAGGGGGAGCAAAAGCGACGGGCCCTGATCGCGGCAAGGTGAGCCGCGGCGGGGCGTCATTAAGATTGACCGCAAGAGTTATAACGCGTGGAGACGGCCGGCTCCAAATTACCTTCCGCCGCGAATTAGCTGGCCCCAGGGGCGGCAGGTGTTGTAACATGGGCCGAGACGCACGGCCTGAAGACAGCGCCTCACCAGCATCTTCGTCTGTCGTATTTGGCTGGTCTCACCGGACCTCATCTGAGAGGCAAACGAGGTATTTGAGTACTGTATACTCAGATTCGACCGCCATGATATTGAGCCAAGACGGCAAGACCTGCATCCAAAGTAAATCAAGGGTTTGCTGTTGTAATATGACAAAGAAAGTTTTAAGACTTCGATTTCTTTGGATATAAGGTATTTCGGTTTCACAACTGCAATGCTGGCTGCCTAGTGTGCTAAGCTACAATTGGTGGATAGCAGATAAATATAGACTACTGGCCATTAAAAATGCTACACCAAGAAGAAATGCAGATGATAAACGGGTATTCATTGGACAAATATATTATACTACAACTGACATGTGATTACATTTTCACGCAATTTGGGTGCGTAGATCCTGAGAAATCAGTACCCAGAACAACCACCTCTGGCCGTAATAACGGCCGTGATACGCCTGGCCATTGAGTCAAACAGGTGGCGTGTACAGGTACAGCTGCCCATGCAGCTTCAACACGATACCACAGTTCATCAAGAGTAGTGACTGGCGTATTGTGACGAGCCAGTTGCTCGGCCACCATTGACCAGACGTTTTCAGTTGGTGAGAGATCTGGAGAATGTGCTGGCCAGGGCAGCAGTCGAACATTTTCTGTATCCAGAAAGGCCCGTACACGACCTGTAACATGCGGTCGTGCATTATCCTGATGAAATGTACGGTTTCGCAGGGATCGAATGAAGGGTAGATCCATGGGTCGTAACACATCTGAAATGTAACGTCCACTGTTCAAAGTGCCGTCAATGCGAACAAGAGGTGACCGAGACGTGTAACCAATGGCACCCCATACCATCACGCAGGGTGATACGCCAGTACAGCGATGACGAATACACACTTCCAATGTGCGTTCACCGCGATGTCGCCAAACACGGATGCGACCATCATGATACTGTAAACAGAACCTGGATTCATCCGAAAAATGACGTTTTGCCATTCGTGCACCCAGGTTTGTCGTTGAGTACACCATCGCAGGCGCTCCTGTCTGTGATGCACCGTCAAGGGTAACCGCAGCCATAGTCTGCGAGCTGATAGTCCCTGCTGCTGCAAACGTCGTCGAACTGTTCGTGCAGATGGTTGTTGTCTTGCAAACGTCCCCCCCCCCCCCCCCCCGAGCTGTTGATTCACGGATCGAGATGTGGCTGCACGATCCGTTACAGCCATGCCGATAAGATGCCTGTCATCTGAACTGCTAGTGATACGAGGCCGTTGGGATCCAGCACGGCGTTCCGTATTACCCTCCTGAACCCACCGATTCCATATTCTGCTAACAGTCATTGGATCTCGACCAACGCGAGCAGCAATATCGCGATACGGTAAACCGCAATCGCGATAGGCTACAATCCGACCTTTATCAAAGTCGGAAACGTGATGGTACGCATTTCTCCTCCTTACTCGGGGCATCACAACAATGTTTCACGAGGCAACGCCGGTCAACTGCTGTTTGTGTATGAGAAATCGGTTGGAAGCTTTCCTCATGTCAGCACGTTGTAGGTGTCGCCATCGGCGCCAACCATGTGTGAATGCTCTGAAAAGCTAATCATTTGCATATCGCACCATCTTCTTCCTGTCGGTTAAATTTCGCGTCTGTAGCACGTCATCTTCGTGGTGTGGCAATTTTAATGACCAGTAGTGTATATTTCCCAGTTCTTTGGGACAACCTTGTTCCAGGCGGCTACTCAACCTCAGAGAAAGAAGTTCGCTGAGAATTCCAGGTGTGGGGAACACGATGGTGTCAAGAAGTTCCTGATAAACTAATGGTGAGCGTGGCAAGGGTGGAGGGAGGGGGTAGCATACCACAATAATGACTTTTCTTGCCTCTCAACTGACCTATGTATCTGCCATAAGCGGTGGTTTAACCACAGTTTTTAAACATCGATAATTTATACGGAATAGTATTCAGTAACCAACATTTGAAGTACGGTACTTTAAAATCTGTGATTTATAAAATTCAATTGTTGTGATAGGCTGAAAATGGATAATTCCCTGAGATTTTATGAAATCCTTGAAATTCCCTGAGATTTTTCCAGGTAAAATGTAATTCGCCGAGACCTCCAGGTTTTCCAGAAGAATCGTCATCCAATTGTTGCACTTACAGTGTTATCCGCTGGACGCTTAGATTTACTACCTGTATACGGAAGACTGAGTGAACAGGTCTAATTACAATTACCCAGCTAATACACTCTCTCGGTGCTGTATTCATACAGATAAAACGCTACGCCAACTGCTACAATGTGAATTACTGTAGCGTCATGGCTTTTTAGTTTACCTACTCGATGAATAGATATCTTTCTGCACATTTTTCTGAAAATAAAGTTACAATCGGTCCTGCCTCAGTGCAACGGGGTCCCGATTCACACTACCTTATTTACGACGGCAGCAAAACTCTCTTGTACTGATTTTTGTTTAAAACTAAAAGGTCGTAATTGAAGTTATACAAGAAATGAAGCCGTCTGCAATCTGATTAATCAAAGAAAATTAAGTTTACTTACATTCTGTTTCATCATTCCAATTATGTAGCATACATCCCTCATTTACATTTTCTAACAAGTTGTTCAATGCTCTTTCAATCTTAAAACTTTAAAACAAAGCCTTTTTTGTGTCCCTAATCTCACAGGAGACAGCACATGTCATTTCTCCATCCAAGAAAATGAGAGAATTCTTATAAATAATAAATTAATACATCGCTATATCACACCATAACAAACAATAATAATATTATAATTTTTTATAGTTACATCTGCGCCGTTCGTGTTAAAAGCCAGCTATTGCGGTTGGCGCTATTCAGCTTTCCCACCAGCTCACATGTCACTACCGTCGAGCGCAGATGTCCTGCCTATCGAGCCCTCCTTAATCACAACAGATGGCAATTCTCTTATCTGTCACAAATCGTCTCTCTCTTTATCTTCATCGTTTGCGGCATGAAAAACCAAATAAAATCAGTTGTAGCTGTTACTTCCATTTTACCTAAATAATTTAAAACTTTAGTTTAAATTATATTGCACTTGACTGCTGCGAGAAATTATCTGCATTTCATGTGGTACAAAAAACACGCGGCTTGTGAACGACATTCGCGTGAAAGTACGTAAGCGAAGAAGTGTTACCCTACAGGCACATACACTAAAGCGCCAAAGAAACTGGTATAGGCATGCGTATTCAGTACAGAAATACATAAACAGGCATAATACGGCGCTGCGGTCGGCAACGCCTATATAACCAGTGGTTAGATCGGTTTACTGCTGCTACAATGGCAAGTTATCAAGATTTAAGTGAGTTTGAAAGAGGTGTTATCGTCGGCGCACGAGCGATGGTACACAGCATCTCCGAGGTAGCGATGAAGTGGGGATTTTCCCGTACGACCATATATGAGTATACGGTGAATATCAGGAATCCGGTGAAACATCAAATCTCTGACATCACTGCGGCCGGAAACAGATCCTGCAAGAACGGGACCAACGGCGACTGAAGAGAATCGTTCAACGTGACAGAGGTACAACCCTTCCGCGAACTGCTGCAGATTTCAATGCTGGGGCATCAACAAGTGTTAGTGTGCGAACCATTCAACGGAACATCAACGACATGAGCTTTCTGAGCTGGAGGCCCACTCGTGTACCCTTGATGACTGCACGGCACAAAGCTTTACGCCTCCCCTGGGACCGTCAACACCAACATTTGACAGTTGATGACAGGAAACATGTTGCCTGGTCGGACGAGTCTCGTTTCAAATTGTATCGAGCGAATGGACGGGTATGTGAATGGAGACAACCTCATGAATCCATGGACCCTGCATGTTAGCAGGGGACTGTCCAACCTGGTAGAGCTCTGTATTTGCGTGCGGCGTGTGCAGTTGGAGTGATATGGGACCCCTGGTACGTTTACATACGAGTGTGACAGTTGACACGTACGTAAGCATCCTCTCTGATCACCTGTACCCTTTCATGTCCATTGTGCATTCCGGCGGACTTGGGAAATTCCAGAAGGTCCATGCGACACCCCACACGTCTATAAAGTTTACAGAGTGGCTCCAGGAACACTCCTCCAATTCTAAACACATCAAGCTCCCCAGACATGAACATTATTGAGCACATGTGGGATGCCTTCCAACGTGTTGATCAGAAGAGATCTCCACCCCTTGTACTCTTACGGATTTATGGAGAGCCCTGCAGGATTCATGGTGTCAGTTCCCTCCAGCACTACTTCAGACGTTAGTAGAGCCCATGCGACGTCATTTTGCAGCACTTCTGCGTGTTCGCGGGGGCCCTACACGATATTAGGCAAGTGTACCAGTTTTCATTGGCTCTTCAGTGTAGAACCACTTTCAGAATATCTCAACTCCTATTCCCCTCTACGACGCTGGTAGTCAACCAAAATGATCTGCCTTTCTGAGGAGAAGGTTGGTGGTTGTAATTTCCTGAAAAGATCTCGCCGCAATGCAAAACTCCTTTGTTTCGTTAATCATCTCACCGGCTTGGTTATCGTATCCGTGACACACTCAAGTATTTTTAAAATGTCATCTCTATTGTCATTATTTCGTTAGACCGCAATGTTTATCATCTAAGCATCGCTATTCATTTGATTTTCACTGCTGGACGTTGGCACCCTCCAGGTATTTTCTTATAGATCCAATACATTGTAGTTGTGCTCCTCAGTTCATAGACTGCTGTGCAAGCCCTTTCATCTCTCCGTAACTACTGCAACCTAAATACATTTGAACTTTCTTGCTACTGTCAAGCCGTCGCCTCCCGTTTGAACTATGTGCCGCCCCCCCCCCCCCCCCCACTTCCCTCCACTATCAAATTAACTATTAACTATGCATTTTGTAGGATGTTTCCTATCAAACGGTCCCCGCTTTTAGTCAAGTTGTGACAATTTCTCTCCTTCCACAAATGCCATTCCGCACCTCTTCATCATTAATCAGATCTACTCGTTAGATCTCCAACATTTGTAGCACCATAGAATCATATTTGCGAAGCTTCTGTTCTGTTTTTGTCTGAACGTCTGAACTGTTTATCGTCCACGTTTTACATCCGTATACAAAAACCTTCATAAATGATCACCTAACACTTAAAATTTAAACCTTCATAAAGGACTACCTAACACTTAAAATTTATTTACAACTGTCTGTATATCCAACAAAAATCCAATTCATTTTCCCCACAGCCATAACTACATCTTTGAATGCAGCCTATTCCCTGAACCTCTCTCTGTCTTCCAGTAATTTCCACAATGTACCACACCAATTCTAGATGAGCAGCTCTTAGTACGTGGTTCCTGCACCTAAGTCCATGTCTAACAGCCGTTAAGTAAAGCTGATAATATATCGAACTTTCTTTTTCAGACACACTGGAAGCTTCGTCTTGAAAACAAATATTAGTGTACCAAAAGCAGTGTAGGTCATTTTAATCTACTGTTTATTTCTTTGCCTTTCCATTTAGGTGTAGCAGCGAATACATGTCATCACTCATCAGTAACGAACTTTATTAGCAACTACATTCCTTGAAAAATCTACGGGTAACAGAGTTGAAGACCTTTTTCAGTGACTGAAAGGTTTATTTTCAGATTGTTAAATTCAAACAGAAGTGCAATGTAATTCTATGACGATAACACACGAAAACAGATTTCGAAAAAACATTTTGACGAGACTTTTTATTGCGAGTGCTTTAATAAAAGAAAGTTACAAAAACGCGTTAATATCTTTTTGTTAAATGTTAAGTAAACATCATTTAACTTTCGCCACTTGTTAAATGACGTAGTTAATTTTTTCCCCACACTTAGGTGCTAGACTTTCGTTGGTGTATCGGCTGATATATGATCCTGCTCATGGGTACATGGTCTGGGAAAGCACAGAACGAGATGGCGCCCTGGGAAGGTACGACACCCATATTCCGGAGGAGGGCGGTTCAAATCCACGATTAGCCATGCACATTCATGTTTTCTGTACTTCCCTTGAATCCTTTAAGGTGAATGCCGGGATGCTTCTTTTGAATGGGCACGGGCGATTGCCTTCACCATCCATCCGTACTCCGACGTTGTGATCCATCTCTAATGACACGGTCGTCATAGGGGCGTTAAACCCCAAGACTCCTGCTTTCTGACAAAGGTTTGGAACCATTTGCCTAGTGTTGTGTCTAGACAAGACAGCCGAGACACAATGACAGGAAGCGCTTAAACTCACGCAGGCTGGCGTGAGGTCTGAAACAGGATACGTAATGAATGCTATAAAGAAAAGTACGTAGCTTCTGGACTACTTAACTTTAATCCACATTTGTAGAACATCGCTCTTGATGATACATTAATAGAATTTCAATATCAGTTGAATACGGCGCCTTGCTAGGTCGTAGCAAATGTAGCTGAAGGCTATGCTATCGTCTCGGCAAATGAGAGCGTATTTGTCAGTGTAGCGTCGCTAGCAAAGTGGGCTAGTGCTAGGAAGTCTCTCTAGACCTGCCGTGTGGTGGCGCTCGGTCTGCGATCACTGACAGTGGCGACACGCGGGTCCTACGTATACTAGCGGACCGCGGCCGATTTAAAAGCTACCACCTAGCAAGTGTGGTGTCTGGCGGTGACACCCCACCTAGTACATCAGTCAACGTGAGATTGCTCTTTACACTGTTTCCCATAACCTGACTGGATAAATGACCAGCTCCTTTCTCACCTTTACCTAAAAAATACGGCAAACAAGTAATTTAAGTTTAAAAACACAGCATACCGTCGTGTAATAAACAGCGTATGTCAACACGCCTCTACGAAATCGGCAAACGCATGTTTAACAGATGTCCATGGGACTAAGAAAACTACTGCACACAACAGGAGCCGAGAGTCTCTGTTGGGCAGAGTTGATTGCAGAAGACTAGCAGCTTGGCAGGGATACCAATGAAGTCATCTGCCACTGTCAGCAAGAAAGAGGAAAGATTTTTATGGCATTGTTGACCGAAAGATCCTGAGTAACAGTTTCGGCCGCCTAATCGAGAAGGATTTTCTTCCTGTCTGCAAGGTGAATCCGTAAGTCTGTTGAGCGTAAGAGATTGTAAAGAGCGTGCGTATAGTGTAGTGTCTTTTCTCTGTCGTGTCGTGATCAGAACCATCATCAACAATGTCATATTCGCTAACTTCAAAAGACAGTGAGGAGTGGTTTGGTGGACGCATTGTCTGGCACTGAAGAGGTTTACGCCCCCCCCTCTCCGGCCGCTTGCCGTCCGAACACTGAAGCTGATAATTTGTTTGGCCACAGGATTCGAATCAGCACTTCAGAGTCGAGCGCCACCGAACAGGTTATGTGTAAAGGACCCGTCTGGGAAGGAGGGAAAGTGGTCAGCAACGTCAACAGACATACGGACGCACCGTTACAGTTTCTGTGGTCTCCAGCAGAAGCATTGGAGCAACTGCTTAGTAATCCTGACGTGCGCATTCATTAAATATGACTTCAATGGTGGTACTCTCTCGATCCACAGGCACACAGTTTTAACTTGTACTCGTACAAACATGTTTAGACAGTGTGAAAGCTAAGGCTGTGCGAAGGCTGTGCATGGTTCAGTCAGCAGCACACACTGAACAGAATGAAGCCTGTAAACTTAGACTAGCTTAAGGAACTGTGCCTTTTATGAGTATAATTTCACCACAGTACGGTACGATGGTAACAAATTAGAGTATGTCAACGATATGATGACATATCTGCGTTTCTTATAACAACAGGAACAAATGTGATGATCAGTAGATTCGATCGTCCAATTTTCTTAATTGACACCAAAGTATTATTTTTGTCAATTCTGTAATGATATTTTATGTTGTCATGGCTAGATGTTGAGTGAAACTTGTAGCAACTATTTTTGATTTAGTACCTTCCTGTGGTTTACTATGACGATCGTCGAACAGTTGCGTCTGTGCTGTCTCTCTCTCTCTCTCTCTCTCTCTTCGTAATGACACGTGACGTATTTGGTTACTTGCCATAGTGAAAAGCACGGCTTCAAGAGTACCTAGATATTCTTTTAATTTTAGTGCGTATTCATTTTTTCTCGACTTGATGCCTTGTTTCTACATTTGCGTATTACGACCAGAACGTAGCACAGATGCACATGTGCGGTAATTTCCACATTGTGAACATGTTTCTGGGGGCGATGAGTAATTGTGTACGTGCGAGTTTGAGAGTCGAGGAGCTATTACTTGCGGTCTGTGGCCCCAGGTAGCAAGAGCACGAACATAGCGGACACAAGAAGAGAAGAACGACGTGCAGAAACGCCCAACCACAGGTCTACGTGAGTAGCTGAAGCAGCAGAAAATAAAACGGAAAGACACTAACAGTCAAAGTACGAGCGCCGAGTGCACAGGCAGTGAAGTCCCGGCCACAGCTGGTCACTGGGGACGCCGCCACATATTAGGGCAGCTGCTGTCAGCACCACGACGACTTCCGCCACCTGAGTGTACACATGTGACGTCACGAGTTTCGTCCGGTACCTCCGAGCGAGGGAGCCAGTGTGTAGCGTGGACTCAAGGCTCCATTTGCCTTATTCAACCTTTATGGAACTTGTTGATTACCTACACAAATTAAGAAAAATACGGTGATTCAGCTTTAAATATGTATTTGGTTGCTCTGCGCACCTAACTTTTCTTGTGAGTTGATGTAGGCTCGACGTACGCACAGAAAGTTGGGTATGAATCACAGCATTAGAACAAGTATGGCCGACATCTCGACACCCGCCTAGAGAGGCGTACATGGCGAAGTCTCTGGTTGACACAACAGGGAGGTACAGGATACTGTACGAGCTTCTAGTCTCGAAGATTCTAGAACACTGCGCATGCAAGGTTTCTTTATTTTAGGAGCTATGTGTTAAAAGTGGGAGGAATGGGGAGGTACCTGAATGAATTTTATGAACTTGTGGACAAACACTTATTCACAACCGTGGCTGATCACTCACCAGAGGCTGTAAATGGAGGTGCTATCTGTTTTAAGGCGTCTCTTTGTCGGAGTGCTTTGCAAGAGAACGATGTGGTTCTTAGTGAAGCAATTCTAAGGCTTATGGTACGAAGATCTTCAGAGAGGATGTGCCATTACCGTGTTCTTTCGTCGTAGTTTATTACGGTGAGAAAAGATCAGGCATCGCCGAATATGTTTAGCAGTTGATCTCAGTTTAGCTCTTCCTGTCTTGGTACCAGGCACAATTGTATTTTGAGAGATGGCTCTATAGTTATCTATAGTTTTACAAAGACGCTACGTTCCCAAGTAAATTCAATCTCTATTGGTGCTGAAGAAGGCTGTGCATTACAACTACCTGTCACATTTTCTCAAGTAAGTTTCCAGCGCCCTAGCGTTTCGTATCGATGTTGTCTCTACTATAGTACACTCCTATAAACCTCTGGTGACCCTGCAGGTGCTCAGATAATTGGTGAGATTTTACGAGTCGTGACTAACAATGGGTTGCAGGCAAGGAAAGCTTGTTTTGGTGTGTATTAATGTGTAAAACCCTCATGGCAGAATACAGGTTAACGTTGTTAAATGAAAGTGCAGTATCCTACGCCGCTTCAGTAGTGGTAATACAAGCATGTGTATAAGGTACATGCTTCGAATTATTTATGTCGGTTTGGCTCTCTCTCCTTTGGTGCCAGGCACTAATGTATTTGTGGAAGTTCTTTTTCGGTTATGTATAGACTTACGAAATCATTACGCTTCCAAGTAAATTCAGTTTCTTTTTAGATAGTAGTTCTGCTGTAACAGGCATACCGCTATAAATCCTTTCCCAATTAAAGACCTTGGTATCTCGTAACGTGTGTAATGGAGTGAGCGCGTCGCATGTGCACTGAATAGGATTCACAAGCAGGTAGGTATTGTAGTGATGCAAGCTTCTCCTCGGTGGTGAGAAATGCTGTGCTAAGCGATCATCAAGGGCTTTCAATTGGACGTATTTCCAACTCAGGCATGGACAAGAAAAACAAGAATAAAAACTGAAACAGTAAAAAGACGTGCTGAAGTCATACTTCAAAAAATGTGCAGTCGACATCCGTAACTGGGAAAACACTGCCTCGGATCGTCCGACATGGTGTAGGACTGTTACGAAGGTTTATAAAAAAGAAATGACACAGTATGTGAAAGACATTTTCTCAGAGTTTTTTTTCAATGTTTATATAAATGTCCTGCGCGTCCACCCTTCGTCACATGGTACACACCTAATCTGTAGTCTCATTATGCCCATACCCGACTCAGCAACACAGAAGTGACAGTAAGAACAGCTGCTGCGATGCGGTGTCGCAAGTTTTGGAGGTTGTGTGGTAGAGGTGGAACAACAGACTGTCCTTGATGTAATTCCAAAACAAAAAAATCGCAAGGCATCAAGTCTGGTGGCCGTAGTGGCCATTGGAGCAGCGGCCACAACACGATCCATCCAGCGACGTGGCAACGTCTCGTTCAGATGACCTCCCACACAATTGTGGAAATTTGGAGGTATGCTGATCTCCCACGCAATTGTGGAAATTTGGAGGTATGATCAATTATGCAATAGCTCGATTGGTGGACTCTGTGGGACTTCGCATCGTCACGTTCCTTACACAGTCCACCGTCATTTGTAACAAATCCAGTCAGCCCGAAAGTTTTGCATCGCACAAACAACCGTCCTCTTCGAATTTCTTGCACCAGTACATTAAAACGGCCGAATTCTGGTACACAAAATGCTTCCTACACCTCGTTCGCTGCTATTTTCAGTAACTATGACCGCCGGCACCTTGCTGGCGATTTTCCAAAATAACTTTCCGCAATCTCGTTAGAAACCTCCCTCTCAGAGCTTGTCTTTCACTTAGTGTGTCATTTGTTACGATATCCTTAGCCGTTAAGCTAGACCAGTTTTTTTAAATGTGTCATGGGCTGCAATACTTCGAACAACAATGGCGAATACCTTGTTCAGACAAGCGGAAAGTTGGAAAAAGAGGGAAACCGTCATGAAGAACAATCAACGTAACCATACTGGCTCTTCTTCACAAAACGATACAGTGAAATAAACAAAACTTAATAATAACACCTGTTTATTGTCTTTTATAGCGTTTTACTAGGACAATGTACACTACTGGCCATTAAAACTGCTACACCACGAAGATGACGTGCTACAGACGCGAAATTTAACCGACAGGAAGAAGATGCTGTGATATGCAAATGATTAGCTTTTCCGAGCATTCACACAAGTTTGGCGCCGGTGGCGACACCTACAACGTGCTGACATGAGGAAAGTTTCCAACCGATTTCTCATACACAAACAGCAGCTGACCGGCGTTGCCTGGTGAAACATTGTTGTGACACCTCGTGTAAGAAGAAGAAATGCGTACCATCACGTTTCCGACTTTGATAAAGGTCGGATTGTAGCCTATCGCGAGTGTGGTTTATCGTATCGCGACATTGCTGCTCGCGCTGGTCGAGATCCAATGACTGTTAGCAGAATATGGAATCAGTGGGATCAAGAGGGTAATACGGAATGCTGGATCCCAACGGCCTCGTATCACTAGCAGTCGAGATGACAGGCATCTTACCCGCATGGCTGTAACGGATCGTGCAGCCACGTCTCGATCCGTGAGTCAACAGATGGGGACGTTTGCAAGACAACAACCATCTGCATGAACAGTTCGACGACATTTGCAGCAGCAGGGACTATCAGCTCGGAGACCATGGCTGCAGTTACCCTTGATGCTGCATCACAGACAGGAGCGCCTGCGATGGTGTACTCAACGACGAACCTGGGTGCACGAATGGCAAAACGTCATTCTTTCGGATGAATCCAGGTTCTGTTTACAGCATCATTATGGTCGCATCCATGTTTGGAGACATCGCGGTGAACGCACATTGGAAGCGTGTATTCGTCATCGCCATACTGGCGTATCACCCGGCGTGATGGCATTGGGTGCCATTGGTTACACGTCTCGGTCACCTCTTGTTCGCACTGACAGCACTTTGAACAGTGGACGTTACATTTCAGGTGCGTTACGACCCGTGGCTCTATCCTTCATTCTGTCCCTGCGAAACCCTACACTTCAGCAGGATAATGCACGACCGCATGTTGCAGGTCCTGCATGGGCCTTTCTGGATACGTAAAATGTTCGACTACTGCCCTGGCCAGCACATTCTCCAGATCTCTCACCAATTGAAAACGACTGGTCAATGGTGGCCGAGCAACTGGTTTGTCGCAATATGCCAGTCACTACTCTTGATGAACTGTGGTATCGTGTTGAAGCAACTTGGGCAGCTGTACCTATACACGCGATCCAAGCTCTGTTTGACTCGATGCCCAGGCGTATCAAGCCCGTTATTACGGCCAGAGGTGGTTGTTCTGGACACTGATTTCTCAGGATCTATGTACCCAAATTGGGTGAAAATGTTATCACATGTCAGTTCTAGTATAATATATTTGTTCAATGAATACCCTTTTATCATCTGCATTTCGTCTTGGTGTTGCAATTTTAATGGCCAGTAGTGTAGTTTCATCAGGGTCTCAGTAGTTATGCAAGGACATTCACTGGGATGTCAACACGCCAGAATTTTGTCTATTTCTTTTAAGTATGAAGTCAGGATCAAATAACACCTACATGTTCCATTTGAACAGTTTTCAGAGATAACACCATACTTGAGCGACCAAACCGTTCTTTGAAACTTATGTACTTTGATTATGTCAGAGTTGCTTCACTGTGATGTCAGATAGACAACGAATCGACAAAATTGCCAGACGCATGTCTCTAGAGAGTTGGCATCGCAAATAAAGGTCTCATAATGGAACAGTGACGTGAAATCGTAAGTTAGCATAGCAAAGATGCTATTAATGAAACCGTAGAAGGACTTCTATTTAATATACATCTGTCTTTTATAACAGTTTGTCTTTTATAACAGTTTGTCTTTTATTTACATTTGAAGAGCTAATCTAAAACTAGAAATTATGCGCAATTAACTATGGCACATTTTGAAGTAAATACCTTTCAACAGTGCCGAACAAACAACAGCCGATATCAGTCAACGATGACATCATACTGGCATCTATGTGAGCCCGTGACGCTGGCGAATGGCGCGTATGAAGAGGATTAGATTAGTTTTTCGTTCCATAGATCCGTGCTAAGGAGATCCTCGTGGATGTGGAACATGTCAATTTTTTTTAAAGCTGAAATAACAATACTTACAGTATGAATGTATACAATACATTATTTGTTTCTATCAAAAAATTCGTCAATGGAGTAGAAGGAGTTGGCCACTAGTAAGTCTTTCAGGCTCCTTTTAAACTGATCTTTATTTGTAACTAAATTTTTTATGTTTGCTGGCAAATTATTGAAGATAAGTGTTCCTGAGTAGTGGACCCCTTTTTGAACTAAAATAACTTGTAAGTCCTTGTGCAGATCATTTTTGTTCCTGGTATTGTATGTATAAACTGAGCTGCTTGTTGGAAAAAGAGATATACTATTTAGGACAAATTTCATTAAGGAGTAAATATACTGAGAGGCAGTAGTTAGTATACCCAGTTCTTTGAAGAGGTTTCTACAGGACGTCCGTGAATTTACTCGCCAAATAATACGTATTACACGCTTTTGGACTCTGAAAACTTTTGTATGACTTGAAGAGTTACCCCAAAATATTATACCATATGACATTATGGAATGAAAGTAGGCAAAGTATGCAAGCTTTTTCATTTGTATGTCGCCTATGTCTGTTAACACTCGAATTGCAAATACAGAGTTGTTAATGCGTTTCTGCAGTTCTATGGTGTGCTCCTCCCAACTTAATTCATTATCAAGTTGTAATCCCAGGAATTTAAGACTGTCAACCTCTTCTATCTGCTCTGGTCGGGGTAATCGGCAGTCACCATGTTAAGAAATTGGATTCCCCGGAGAGGGGTTCAGATACCCGTTCAGTGTCGTGTGGTTCCCCTGAAAATGATAAGGATGATGCCAGGACCATTCATTCCCTGGAAAAGAACACGACCAGTTTCCTTCTGCATCCTTGTTGTATGCGAGCTTATTCTCTTTGCTACTATCGTCCTGTACCAGCAGAATGAGTGTGACTTCGGACCTGTTATCAATCGCAGGACTTCAGTTTCTGCTTCCACTCGACGTATGTTCTGTATGGTTAGTTATGCAAAGAGAAGACATTTATACAGGCTAGAATAGCGCCAAGAGTTTCATCAAACCAGTCTTGGACTGAAGACATAACAACATTTTTATTTACGTAGATTAGAGGAAGTTTACAGGAGAGAGGAGAGTACTAGAAATGAAATTTTAAAATGCATCGTGACAACTGCTGCCCTCGTAATGGCACGTAGACGTAAACTAAGATTAGCAGGGCTTTATGTCTGTCTAAGATTACAATAGCGAGTGGAGTAACGGCGGACTTATTCACTATGAACTGTTTAAAATTGATATCGTAAGCAGCAAATTTATTGTTAACTGCCGAAAATGTATTTGAACTGTTGTTATTTTGTTGTGTTCTGCTAAAATGGGTTTATTTGATGCATAAATAAATTATAATAAGTAATACACAAAAATAAATTACAGAGTAAAATTATTAAAAAAATTGTAAAAAAAATTATAATCTCGAGAGATATCCGAAAGAGAGTTTGTATCTAGATGAATTTGTTATTTCAAATAATAATTTCAGTCATCTCCAGTAATGCTGACATTTTCTCCCAGGACACACTGTGTATCTGAAAGGAAGTAATGCTCTTGGAATTTTAAGAGTGAGTCTTACTGTAATGCATAAAGAGTTTTTTTTTTTTTTTAAATTCCTTCCACTGGTGTTCGCTGAACATTTTCGTGCTGTTTAAATAAACCGAGTGACGAATTAAGCAGTTCATTGAAATTTCTTTTGGTGAATGTCTAAAGACCAATGTAAATCACCCAAAAATTGCGTTAAGGACTTTTTTAAGCAAAGTCCTTCGCGAATGGACTACATTTCCTCAGGATGTTCTCACCGAATCCCCAGCAGGCAGTGTCCAGGTTTCGTCTAGCATCTAGCATCGCTCACTAAGAAGACTGCATCATTTGTACACGAAGGGCAGGGCTAAGATTTTTTAAAGTATTTTTCTCCTTTCCCAAAATAGCGGACAATCAGTTGTGGGACGGGATACTGATTCCGGAAATAACCTGTAGGTTGTAGCTAAGCCATCTCTCTGCGCTTCTCAAAAATATAAAATATTAATCGCCAGAAATATTATTCAAAACCTATGATAAGAGCACTTCAAACAGTTGCACACTCCATCACAACAGAATGTCGAATGCACTACATTTGTAAAAACATGCAGCAAATCTGTAAAAATAAACCCAAAAGATACAGCAAGCTTAATAAAAAATATAAAAGAGTAATTTCGCCTCCTAAAAAATCAAAGCCGTCCGAATGATACTTGCATGACTAGTCGTACGGAATGCTCCGTGTCAGTCCCATGGGACTGGGCCTGTTGCTTTCTTGAGCAATGTTCTGTGTACTGAGTCAACCGATCACTGCCCGCGACGCACACTTGGGTTCGCGTGGTGTGCATACACATTATTAATCGGCCAGTAAGACTAAGTTCGTCAGACACTGAGCTATTGAGTACACTTGAAAACTACAGTGTATGCGCACCAGGGGTACTCGAACACAGTTTGGGGACAGCTGCTCGTCGCTGGCGCTACTGGTTGCTCTACTACATGTAACTAATGGAGATAGGTCTACTGATCGTAAAACTTGGTTGTCGCCGTTTTTGTAGGAGCGACAGAGCTCATGCTGATCGAATACACAAGCAGGACTGACTACTTTTTGGGTCTCTTCCACAACAGTCAATCTGAATGTCATTTTATGAGGTTTCTCACGATTGTTGAGGCAATCGTGAGAACGGTTAGATGTCGTAAATTCACCGAATAAAATTTACACAGTTTGTTCACATGGAATAAACGTCTTTGTCTTCCATAGTAGGCTACGTGACGGTGATGTGGCTGGTAAGCATGAGACCATATGGCTATCATCTGCGGTCTTCGAAAACAAAAATAGCGCCAAGAAGAGAGAGGGGGGCGGGGGGAGGGAGAATTTGGAAAGGAAATAATACGTGTGCGTTAAGTCCTGCAGACGATGATGTCTTTCGGAACGGAGAGAAACTGCCTGTGACGGCACATCGCATGGACCATTAGTTATAATTATTGATGGCGTAATTTATTAAATTGTACAAGAATCACATCGATTACATGTCGATTTTCCAGATTAAAAAAATTATTCGTTACCTGAAAATCGGATTTTTATCGTGAGGATGTCATGAACATCGAAGTCATTAGGGACAGAGCTACATTTCACCTGTTTAACGATGGGACAGGGAATATACTGATTCTGCATGCCCCCGAAATACTTCACGAAAGCCACAATAAATTTCAATAATAGTCCGAAGGGGATTTCGACGTTGTTTGTCTCGAAAACAAGTGGTAGTAGTGTCTCGAAACACGGGGACCCGTCGCCTGTTGTACCGGCTCCCACTGGCAAGAAGTAAACAAATAGCAAGGCTTTAAGGTGGATTATACAGCATGTTGAAATGTCGCCTCCCATTAAGTTTCCTTTTTCTTTCATTTACGATCGTCTGTCATTGTCGTAGCCGCTGGAAGATCACAGACCTGTCGACTTAGAAAGGGACACGTGCTTACGATAGGGACATAAAAAGGTGTGCATCCGAAAAGTTCTGGGTTTTACATATACAGTATTTAGATGCTTGTAACTCAACAATTTTTTTTAACACGATGCAGCATACGAGAATGATGCAGCAAGATAAATTCTCTCACTAAAATATCGACAACAAGCAGCATGAGGAGTACAACACACGTCACTGCGATTAAGGAACCATACAACCTAGGCCTTTTGCAGTTCTTACCGTATTCCATCTATGAAAGAAGGAGATAAATTACTTGTTAATAAGGGGCATTAAAACCTTGTCTGTATTCCACGACGCCAAAGAATAAACAACAATAAATAAAAGCTTATAAAAATTCGATTGAGACTCCACTCTGAATCTACACAACGACAATTACAGTCACATAAGAGGTCCATTAATCCTTCTACTTTCTTCCTCTTCTTTTTGTATGACGAATTCATTCATTTTTGTTTCTTTCTCTTACAGTTTGGAAAATTACCATATTTACTGTGTACGGCTTTAAATGAGCCAATAAAAGAATTGTAGACAGGTCGAACAACGTGTATTAGTATTTGCGTAAGATACGCATTTATTTAATAATTCCTCATTAGATTTTTACAGTACACAGTTCTGACTGCGTTCGGTGCAACAGTTTCTTTGGCTTTTATTTATATTTGTCATGAATTTCATTTGTGACAGTTTTAAATGCTTGACAAAACGCCGGTCAACAGTTCGACACGTGATGCTTTTTTTTTAGGTTTTACAAATAAAACTCAGTTGACTGCCTGCATTTCGTTTTTTTTAGGTTTCATTTCCGACAGGTATTTCGGAGCGAAAGCTCCATAATCATAATTCTGTTGAGGGCTTTTCGCCGTAATTTAGCGAAGCAGTCGCACATACATACTGCGAAAATCTGCTCTACTGTCGGTCAGTGGAGCAATTCCTGTAGGATTTTTGGTTTCCACAGCACATATATCGTCAACAAACTGAAGAGTGGAAACACTGAAAATACAAATCAAGCCTTAAGGAGAAGTCTGGTTGACAGGCAAGAAAAATGGGCGAAGTTCAAATTTTTTCCATACAGGATTGTTTTTATCGAAACTGCGGTGTTGCCACTATATTACACGTATATTCCTGTACGGAAAAAAGTTTTTTTTCATAACAAATTAAAAAGGGCGGTTGCGCATCCAGGTTTGTGCGAAGAGTTGTACTGACTCTTGGCTGTTACTGAAACCCATAAAAATAGAAAATTCTTAAATTAGAATTAATTTGCGGGGTATTCACGATGGAATTCTGAAAAACGCCTAAAAAAGCAGCTATTTGAAGAGCATGTCATTTTCTTGACATGTTTTTCTAAATTCAAATGTTTAAAAAATATTTAAAATATGAATACAAAAGCAAGCTCCATTACCGGCCTCTAAATTTCACTGTCTTTCATTTCAGAAAACAATCAAATGAACAGGTTAATCTATCGAGGCTCTAGAGCGCATTGCGCGCTGAAAAATATTTCGAAAGAAAAGCGTTTAACGTTTGGAGTAGCGAAAAAAGAAAAAAAAAACGGTCTCAAAACTTACAGTTAATTTGCGATTTCAGGACCACAGAGGCGCCCTTTCTCTTCCTCAAACGTGCTCTGGTTCTCAATCTGGTACTGCATTTTTCCTATCCGGGCTCCTTTAACAAACAGACATTCCTTTCTCCGCGGCGGCCACGTGTTTCCTGTCACATAACTTCGCAAAGTTTTTCTATTAGACCCTGTGACGATTCCTAACACATACATGGTCCTCATAATAGATGAATAACGTCCAATGAATATACCTGCAGCTGTATATACTTCATCTTCACCGGTCTCTGCCCCACAATGAAGATGTTTTGGTACCTGTTTCCGAAAGAGCGCATTGAAGCTCTAGTTCTCATTTTGCCTGTTGGCATTGGTGCATCTTTAAGCAAATTTCCATAGGACTAAATTAGTATACTGGTCAAATCGTTTCCTGAAAAAATTCGTCGAGCACCTACCGCTGGCTACCTGTATTTCGGTCGGTGCACGGTTCCATTTGACACACTGTAACTTCTAAAATACTGTCACAGACAAAAAATCCTTTTTCAGGCATAACAAAATACTTGAGGATTGCAAACATCACCTTAAGTGGATGTAGGAAATACTGATCATGATGCATCTGGATTCGTTATGATAACTTTTGAGGGTTACTTGAGAGAGGAATATCAATGTCCGTACACCTATTTTACACTGAAGAGCGAAACAAACTGGTACATTTGCCTAATATCGTGTAGGCCTCGCGCGCGCACGCAGAAGTGCTACAACACGACGTGGCATGGGCTCGACTAACGTCTGAAGTAGTGCTAGAGGGACCTGACACCATGAGACCTGCAGGGACGTCCATAATTACGCTCAATAATGTTCATGTTTGGGGGGGGGGGGGGGTTCGGTAGCCAGCGGACGTCTTTAAGCTCAGAAGGGTATTCCTGGAGCCACTCTGTAGCAGTTCTGGACGAGTGGGGTATCGCATTGTTCTGCTGGCATTGCCCAAGTCCATCGGAATGCACAATGGAGATGAATGGATGCAGGTGACCAAACAGAATGCATACGTACGCTCACCTATCAGAGTCGTATCTAGACGTATCAGGGGTTCCATATCACTCCACCTGCACACGTTCCACACCATAACAGTCTCCACCTGCTTGAAGTCCCCTGCTGACTTGCAGGGTCCATGGATCCATGAGGTTGTCTCCATGTACACATTCACCCACTCAATACAATTTGAAAAGAGACTCGTCCGACTAGGCACCAACAATGTCTGTGTCTGTGTTGACGGTCTTAGGCGAGGCGTAAATCTTTGTGTCGTGCAGTCATTGAGGGTACACGAGTGAGCCTTCGGCCTCAAAAGCCCATATCGATGATGTTCCGCTGAATGGTTCGCACGCTGACACTTGTTGACGGCCCAGCATTGAAATCTGCAGCAATTTGCTGAAGAGTTACGCTTCTGTCACGCTGAATGATTCTCTTTTTGCAGGATATTTTTCTGGCCGCAGCGATGTCGGTGATTTGATGTTTCACCGTATTTCTGATATCCACGGTACACTCGTGAAAAGGTCGTATGAGAAAATCTCCACTTCATCGCTACCTCGGAGATGCTGTGTCTCATCGCTCGTGTGGCGACTATAACACCACGTTCAAACCCACGTTATCTTGATAACCTGCCACTGTAGCAGCAGTAACCGATCTAACAACTGCGCCAGACACTTGTTATCTTGCGTTGCCGACCGCAGCGCTGTATTCTGCCCGTTTACTAAAACACATACGTGATGCCTTACGTTTAACTGTTGTTATTGAAAATAACTAAGAACAATGTATGTGAGGAACCTATAACAAATACACAAAATGTTGTATGTGTGTGTCTACGTATGTATGTTTCACATCTCCTGTTGTGCGAATAATTGGGGTTGGGTTGTTTAGGGGAAGGAGACCAGACAGCGAGGTCCTCGGTCTCATCGGATTAGGGAAGGGCGGGGAAGGAAGTCGGCCGTGCCCTTTTAAAGGAACCATCCCGGCATTTTCCTGGAGCGATTTAGGTAAATCACGAAAACCTAAATGAGGATGACCGGACGCGGGATTGAACCGTTGTCCTCCCGAATGCGAGTCCTGTGTCTAACCACTGCGCCACCTCGCTCGGTACTGCACGAATAGCATCGGAATGCTTTCGAAGAGGTATACTTGGTGAGAGAGGGGGGGGGGGGGGGAAGGGTGAAGAAGGAGAAGTTAGTGGAGGTAGGATGTATGTAGAAGGTGGTGAGGGGCAGTGCGCAGATGGAACAGGGTCTGTGGAGATAGGTGGGAGGGGAGTGTGGGGGATTTAAAAAGAGACAGGCAGTGAGGAGGCAGCGAGAGTGGGAAGGCGGAGCTGGACAGACAGAATGGTGAGGAGGGAAAGGTGTTAGAGGCAGATGTAAGATGGAGAAAGGAAGAGAGACATATGCCGATGATGATGCAGGGTAAAAGATAGTATACTATCAAAATGGATGGGGACTTAACGGAGGATGTGTAAGGACTTCGCCTGCCGGTGTGGCTGAGCGGTTCTAGGCGCTTCAGTCTGGAACCGCGCGACCACTCCTTCGCAGGTTCGAATCTTGCCTCGGGCATGGATGTGTGTGATGTCCTTAGGTTAGTTAGGTTTAAGTAGTTCTAAGTTCTAGGGGACTGATGACCTCAGATGTTAAGTCCCATAGTGCTCAGAGCCATTTGAACCATTTTTTTAAGGACTTCCCAGCTAAACTTCCGCAACGTGTTTGAGACATTTTGGCAACACCTTCCGAATGCGCTACAGAAGTTTCTCTAGGAAGCCCTTACTCATCCTCCACACTGCTCTGATCTCTCCCCGTGTGGTTTCCAATGTTTGCGGCCCTGAAGTAAGACATTCGTGGCAGTCTCTTTTTGAACGAAGTGGTGCACGCCTGGGTACAATCATGTTTCCTTAGGCAACCACAAACATTTCTACAAGACATTCACCGTCTCGTCTCACAGTAGGATAAATGTATTAACACCTATGGCGACTACTTTTGAAATAATAAACAGTGTACTTAATTTTCTACATCTATCTCGTTTTCATTTGACTGCCTCTTATACATACCTGCTAGTAGCGTGTACATGTACAAAGTTATACTGAAATCCCACCATGTCTTCTGGGCGCTTCACTTCGTTTGTCATGCAGTGCATCTCGTCCTATAAGATTTATGGTATTACTTCTGGTCACTTCTTATATAGGCAAGATGTTATAAATTAGTTGTGCAAAGGCAACCTTCAACTGTGAAGAAGAAGTTTTATTTACAAATGCTCAATGTGGCTACCTTTTGCAAACACGACAAATGTCCCATCTGTAACCAGTTTCCTGCCAAATCCTATGAAGCAAGTCTTAATGTATTGTGGAAACTTCTTGTGTTATCCGTTGTCGCTGCTCGTCGACGTTTCCCGGAAGCGGCGGAACACACACTATCCTGTGCACAGTAGTCAACTGGTAATAAATCAGCTGATCGTGGTGGCCAGGATATTGTTCCATAGCCGGCCGAAGTGGCCGTGCGGTTAAAGGCGCTGCAGTCTGGAACCGCAAGGCCGCTACGGTCGCAGGTTCGAATCCTGCCTCGGGCATGGATGTTTGTGATGTGCTTAGGTTAGTTAGGTTTAACTAGTTCTAAGTTCTAGGGGACTAATGACCTCAGCAGTTGAGTCCCATAGTGCTCAGAGCCATTTTTTTTTTTATTGTTCCATAACGTCTAGTCCAAGATAGCACATTCATACGAAGATACGCAACAACATAACGATGTGATACAGCCAGTTTCGGTGAAGCGATTGCACCAATCAATAAAAGTTTGCGTTCGAGGTGGTGGCTTCCGATATTTGGTCCTGAATTCTCTCTGAACCATATTAGCCGATTCGTATTCATGAAACCATAAACAACACTGCACACGCTCTGCACCGTTATACGATACCATGACGACAGTTGAAATGATTCATTTGCGCATGCCACCTAGCGCAAGCCGGCCGTTGTGGCCGAGCGGTTCTAGGCGCTTCAGTCCGGAACCGCGCTGCTGCTACGGTCCCAGGTTCGAATCCTGCCTCGGGCATGGATGTGTGTGATGTCTTTAGGTTAGTTAGGTTTAAGTAGTTCAAAGTCTAGGGGACTGATGGCCTCAGAAGTTAAGTCCCATAGTGCTCAGAGCCATTTGAGCAATTTCTGAACGTAGCGCGAACATCGTGAACTATTAGTGTCACGCGGGAATAAAACTTGAATATGTACTGCATTCAGCGCTGTCTCAAACATTTCTTTAAGTTATTTACTCTTTTTATAATCAAAGGTTACTTTTGTAAATCTAATTTATAAACACCCTTTACCTCAAACGTAATTAGCGATGTCACTTATTTTGCTGTCGTGATCTTTAAGTGCTCCTTTCTTTATTGCTTAGCAGCGTTAATATTCGAGACTATATACGAGATTTTCATAACCCTGACGCAGTCACCTTAAACTTGCAGATTAATCTCCAAATGTTTGTTTAACAGGAGTGTCTGGAGGCCGTGAAATGTCTGAAGTGTGTACTAAACATTCAGCTGTAAGTCTGACTGGAAGACTTTTTTTTTTTTTTTAAGCAGAAAATAAAAGATATCCTCAACACCAGATTTTGTTGAACACTACTGTGCTTTGCGAGGCATGGTTATGTTGAACTGGTACGCCTTTGTCTTTCTGGGACCTTTGAAATGATTTCCCAGTCAATTGCAGGGAAACCCACAGTTTAATAACAAACTTGGCGTTTTCATAAACACAAAGCACTTCCAAAAGCGCTGTGACTAGCACAATATGTCCTAGTACTGACGGCAGAGGACGGTGGTCCAAGTAGTTTCGACATTGCGTGGTTTCTCGCGGTCGCTTAAGAAAAATCGAGTTTCTGGTCCGCCTCTAATGACCTCGTAATCGACTGGTTGTTGAACCCTACGCTTTGTTCCAACCTTCTTCCTTCCGACTGGAGATTGAAAATGGGTCGTTTGAGTCTGCAGTTTACTAAGATCAGCCATCTAGTCGATTCCACCACTGAATTCCTACCTTGTTAAAATTACTAGTCTTCAAAGAGAAGATTGTTCCTTGCTAAAGGGTTTGAAGGATAGTGAAAGATACACCTCGACCACTGGTGTGCTGTATCCACACAGTTTCTACGCATGCGCCGCTAGCAAGCGCAGAGACTGTTCAGAAGCCTGCAAATGGCTGCGAGAGTTTGCGCTCCAACTCTCGCTGCAATATCATGTCTGGCTGGATTAACAAAATCGGAACTAGGGATGTGCAACGTTCGCAAATCATCCAGATAGAAATGAGTATCGATTGCCGATAGTAGTCGAATCCATAACTTCGACGTTATTTAGTGACGAGCTTAAATGACGGATGATAAAGAACTAAAGTGTTAAACGCCACATCCTTACTAACAAGGGAAACTACCCGTCGCACCCGTTTCAGATTTAGTGGTAAAATGGCCTAGTGCATAGCCCGTCAAAAACTGCATCCCAGTCAAGCATGAAAACAGGAAAAAGGTGTACTGAACTGTGAAAAAAGAAGCAAAATATAAACAGTGAATGGTCCAAGTTTAAGTTGTGCAACACTATTAACTCGCCGACATATGGTATTGCTAAGCATTTATCACAGATGCTAAAACCCTTGGTCGGTTACGGTCCACACCATGCGAAAAACTTGGCTAAGTTTGTGAAAGTACTACAGGGAATGCGGCTGAGAAATGAAGACCTACTAGTCAGCTTCGATGTGACATCCTTGTTCACACGAGTACCAATAGAAGACTCCCTGGCTTTACTCAAAGAACACTTCGAGGAGGATATCATCAAGCTCTTTCGCCATGTGCTAACCATCACCTATTTCAAATGTGGTGGTAAGTTCTACGAACAGACAGAGTATGTAACTATGGGCTCCTCCCTAGCACCAGGCATAGCCGACCTATACATGGAGCTCTCCGAAAAGCCAGCACTGGACATTGATAAACACAAGCCAAAAAGCCTTCTACAGGTACGTTGATGATACTTTTGTAGTTTGACCACATGGCAGGGACAAACTGCTAGAGTTCCATCAACACCTCAATGGTATACATGGAAATATCAAATTTACCATGGAGATAAAACAGAAGCTTACCCTTTTTGGATATCCTGATCACAAGAAACATGGGACAAATGCCAACAGCTGCCACCAGCCTGCGCAACGCAATTCTGTACTCAACACCTTAGTGCACAGGGCCAGGTCCATCTGCGATAAGGCAAGTTTGCCAGGAGAATTTCAACACCTCAAGAGCACCTTCAAGAAAAATGGATAAAGTGGGACACAAATAAGGAGAGCTCTGAAGACCGACCACAAGAAGAGAGACCGGATGAAGATGAAGCAATGGGCTGTGCGTTCTTGCCATGCGTGGGTCCTCCAACGGCCAAGATCGCGAGAATTTTCAAGAAACATAAAGTGAAGACCGTTTCCTGCTTAGCGGGATAAATCAAAGACCTTCTCGGTTCAACCAAGGATCCAGTAGGTCTGGCGGCACCTGGTGTGTACAAGATCGGATGCGATTGTGGGATGCAATATACAGGGTGTTACAAAAAGGTACGGCCAAACTTTCAGGAAACATTTCTCACACACAAATAAAGAAAAGAAGTTACGTGGACATGTGTCCGGAAACGCTTAAATTCCAATTTAGAGCTCATTTTAGTTTCGTCATATGTACTGTACTTCCTCGATTCACCGCCAGTTGGCCCAATTGAAGGAAGGCAATGTTGACTTCGGTGCTTGTGTTGTTGCTCTACAGTACTAGCAAGCACATCAGTACGTAGCATCAACAGGTTAGTGTTTTCATCACGAACGTGGTTTTGCAGCCAGTGCAATGTTTACAAATGCGGAGTTGGCAGATGCCCATTTGATGTATGGATTAGCAGGGGGCAATAGCCGTGGCGCGGTACGTTTGTATCGAGACAGATTTCCAGAACGTAGGTGTCCCGACAGGAAGACGTTCGAAGCAATTGATCGGCGCGTTAGGGAGCACGGAACATTCCATCCTATGACTCGCGACTGGGAAAGACCTATAACGACGGGGACACCTGCAATGGACGAGGCAATTCTTCGTGCAGTTGACGATAACCCTAATGTCAGCGTCAGAGAAGTTGCTGCTGTACAAGGTAACGTTGACCACGTCACTGTATGGAGAGTGCTACGGGAGAACCAGTTGTTTCCGTACCATGTACAGCGCGTGCAGGCACTATCAGCAGCTGATTGGCCTCCACAGGTACACTTCTGCGAATGGTTCCTCCAACAATGTGTCAATCCTCATTTCAGTGCAAATGTTCTCTTTACGGAGGAGGCCTCATTCCAACGTGATCAAATTGTAAATTTTCACAATCAACATGTGTGGGCTGACGAGAATCCGCACGCAATTGTGCAATCACGTCATCAACACAGATTTTCTGTGAACGTTTGGGCAGGCATTGTTGGTGATGTCTTGATTGGGCCCCATGTTCTTCCACCTACGCTCAATGGAGCACGTTATCATGATTTAATACGGGATACTCTACCTGTGCTGCTAGAACATGTGCCTTTACAAGTACGACACAACATGTGGTTCATGCACGATGGAGCTCCTGCACATTTCAGTCGAAGTGTTCGTACGCTTCTCAACAAGAGATTCGGTGACAGATGGAATGGTAGAGGCGGACCAATTCCATGGCCCCCACGCTCTCCTGACCTCAACCCTCTTGACTTTCATTTATGGGGGCATTTTAAAGCTCTTGTCTACGCAACCCCGGTACCAAATGTAGAGACTCTTCGTGCTCGTATTGTGGACGGCTGTGATACAATACGCCATTCTCCAGGGCTGCATCAGTGCATCAGGGATTCCATGCGACGGAGGGTGGATGCACGTATCCTCGCTAACGGAGGACATTTTGAACATTTCCTGTAACAAAGTGATTGAAGTCACGCTGGTACGTTCTGTTGCTGAGTGTTTCCATTCCATGATTAATGTGATTTGAAGAGAAGTAATAAAATGAGCTCTAACATGGAAAGTAAGCGTTTCCGGACATACGTCCACATAACATATATTCTTTCTTTGTGTGTGAGGAATGTTTCCTGAAAGTTTGGCCGTACCTTTTTGTAACACCCTGTATAGGGCAGACGCAGCGTTGCATCTCACAGCGCCGCAGTAAACACATTAGGCATGTACGCTTGGGTCAGACCAACAAATCTGCTGTGGCGGAACACAGTATTGACGAGAAGCACACCTTCGATTTCGAGGACACAAATTGCAGTACAAACGGATTTTGGGACTCAGTAATCAAAGAGTCCATAGAAATACGGTTACACGACAACCTATTCAACCGCGACAGTGACTACCATCTCAGCACAGCCTGAGAGCCTGCAATCAGGAAAATCAGAGAAGAACGTTCCGTTCCACGAAGGGCCACGGACGGAGCAGACAGAGACAGACGCCGGGACACGAACCCCGCACACGCGTCCCCACCACCACCGGCCGCTCCAGTTGCATCGGGCGATTCCTCAGGCGAGTGATTGGCCCGCGGCGGGAAGCGGAGAGCGCTCCAGCAGAGATATCAGCCCGCGACCGATGATATCCCGACACTTCGCCTAAGGATGATGGAGACACATTCCATCGAAACGTTGCTAAGAGAGACGACGCTACTAGGCTGACAACCCGTGAAGACTTCATATATGAAATTCGCCGAGAAAGCCTGCACTCACATATCTGCCGAAAGACCTGAGAAAACGCGCCTGACGACTTAAAACACCCTGTATAAAAAGGTTCAAAGAACCGCCTGAAGAGTTGCGGACCAATATCTTTAACGTCCATTTACTACGGAATTTTTGAGTATATTCTAAGTTTAAATATAATAAATTTCCTTGGAGTATAAAAGATTTTGTCTACAATTCAGGACAGTTTTAGAAAGCATCGCTCGTGCTTGCACTCATCCCACACTATATCCCGTGAACCATGGACGAAGGGCACAAGCAGATTCCATATTTCCAGAATGAAATTTTCACTCTGCAGCGGAGTATGCACTGATATGAAACTTACTGGCAGATTAAAACTGTGTGCCAGACCAAGACTCGAACTCGGCAAAAGTCAAATGTTCAAATGTGTGTGAAATCTTATGGGACTTAACTGCTAAGGTCATCAGTCCCTAAGCTTACACACTACTTAACCTAAATTATCCTAAAGACAAACACACACACCCATGCCCGAGGGAGGACTCGAACTTCCGCTGGGACCAGCCGCACAGTCCATGAGTGCAGCGCCCAAGACCGCTCGGCTAATCCCGCGCATCGGCAAAAGTTCCGAGTTCGAGTCTCGGTGCGGCACACAGTTTTAATCTGCCAGGAAGTTTCAGATTTCATATTCCTAGATATCTGGAAAGCCTTTGATATAGTTTCCAGTTGGAACCTGTTGACGAAGATACGAGCATGTGGAGCAGATTCCCAGATACGTGAATGGTTCGGAGATTTCTTAACTAATAAAACCCAGAACGCCGTCCTCGACGGCGAGTGTTCAGTAGAGACAAGTGTCCCAGGGCACTGTGATAGGACCGCTCTTATTTATATAAACAAACGATCTGCCGGTTAGGGTGACCAGCAGTCCGCTACTGTTCGCTGATGGTGGTGGAGTGTACGGGAAATTTACGTCGTTGAGTGACTGCTTGTGGATACAAAATGGCTTTGACAGAGCCTATATATTTAGTATCAGGTATGACAGCTTGCTCTAAAATATAGAAATACACTATGTGATCAAAAGTATCCGGACACCTGGCTGAAAATGACTTATAAGTTCGCGGTGAGCTCCATAGGTAATGCCGAAATTCAGTGTGGTGGTGGCCCACTCTTAGCCTTGATGACAGCTTCCACTCTCGCAGGCATATGATCAATTATGTGCTGGAAGGTTTTTTGGGGAATGGCAGCCCATTCTTCATAGAGTGTTGCACTGAGAAGAGGTATCGTTGTCGGTCGGTGAGGCCCGGCACGGAGTCGGCGTTCCAAAACGTCACAAAGGTGTTCTATAGGATCCAGGTCAGGACTCTGCGCAGGCCAGTCCATTACAGGGATGTTATTGTCGTGTAACCACTCCGACACAGGCCGTGCATTATGAACAGGTTCTCGATCGTGTTGAAAGAAGCAATCGCCATCACTCTACAACAGTGGGAAGCAAGAAGGTTCTTAAAAACATCAATATAGGCCTCTGCTGTTATAGTGCCACGCAAAACAACAACGGCTTAAGTCCCCTCCATGAAAAACACGACCACACCATAACACCACCGCCTCCGAATTTTACTGTTGGCACTACACACGCTGGCAGATGACGTTCATCTTATCCACACCCTGCCATTGGATCGCTACATTGTTTACCGTGATTCGTCACTCCACACAACGTTTTTCCACTGTTCGATCGTCCAATGTTTACGCTCATTACACCAAGCGAAGCGTATTTGGCATTTACCGGCGTGATGTGTGGCTTATGAGCAGCCGCTCGAACATGAAATCCAAGTGTTCTCACCTCCCGCCTAACTGTCATAGTACTTGCAGTGGATCCTGAGGCAGTTCGGAATTCCTGTGGGATGATCTGAATAGATGTCTGCCTATTACAAATTACGGCCCTCTTCAACTGTTGGCGGTCTCTGTCAGTCAACAGACGAGTCGGCCTCTACGCTTTTGTACTGTACGTGTCCCTTCAGGCTTCCACTTCACTATCACATCGGAAACATTGGACCTAGGGATGTTTAGGAGTGTGGAAATCTCGCGTACAGACGTATGACACAAGTGACACCCAATCACCAGACAACGATCGAAGTCCGCGGAGCGCCCCATTCTGCTCTCTCACAATGTCTAATGACTACTGAGGTCGCTGATATGGATTACCTGGCTGTAGGTGGCAGCACATTGCACCTAATATGAAAAACGTATGTTTTTGGGAGTGTCCGGATACTTCTGATCACATAGTGTATGTAACTTTACGCAGATGAGTAGGAAAAACAATTCAGCAGTATTTAAATACAGTATTACTGACGTGATGATTGGCACATTCACTTCTATTAAATATCTAGGCATAACGTTCCAAAGTGATATGAAATGGAACGATCAGATAAGGGCAGTAGCAGGGAAGGCGGATGATCGACTTTGGTTTATTCGGGGAATTCTAGCAAGTATAGCTTATCTATAAGGACGACCGCACTTAGAACACAAGCGGGACCCATTCTCGAGTACTATTCGAGTGTTTGGAATCACTACCGTGACGGGTTAAAGGAAGATACCGAAGCAGTTCAGAGACGTATTGGTAGATTTGTTACTGGCGGTATGTTCGATCAACACGCGGTATTTCGGATATGTTTCGTGAACTCAAATGACAATATTCGAGGGAAGACGGTGTTCCTTTCACGAAACACTAATGCGAAAATTTAAAGACTTTCTGGCTAACTGCTGAAACATTCTTCTGCCGTCACTGTGCATTTCGTATTAGGACCGCGAAGACAAGATAAGAGAAATCAGGGTTTGTAAGAAGGCATATTAACACTAGGTTTTCCCTCGCTTCATCTGCAAGTGGAACAGAAAATCGATTGATATGTTACATATTATTGTTGAAATAATGAAATAAAATAGCACATTTAATAATGCTAACAGCCAAATTCATCTTGAAATTTACTGGTCTTTGAAAAATACTACGCTTGTGGGAAGTATTCACATTCAACAATTCCTCCAGCATGAGTTAGACACTTGTTGTGTACGCGTTTTTTGTGTGATCCCCACTAATACTCAATTCTAAACATCTGGACTGCGACGAATACATTGCCTCCAACAAATACGATAAGCACTACGTAGCCATTGGGAATTTGCAGGCTGTCGTCTCTTAAATTAAGGTATGGTAAGGCTCTGCGTTCGGGCTGCAACCGGGCCAATCAGGTCTAATCGATCGCCGTGTCATCACCTGCGAACGGCGACAATGGATACGGTATGGAGGGGCATGTGGTCAACGCACCGCTGTCCCGAATCTTTGTTGTGTTTCTTGACCTACGAACCGCTAAAAGTCGATCGAGAAGCTCCTCAGTTGGCCTCATAAGACCGAGTATAATTTGTATCACTCCTCTGACTAAGGAAAAATCCCTGGCGGTACCGGGAATCGAATGCAGATCTTCCGCGTGACAACAGCCGTGCCGACCACACAGCTACGGAGACGAATCAGTCGTTTTGTAAACTGCAGAAGCAAATACGGTTCTTCCAGAAGCTCTTCTGTAGGTGCCGAAATCAGTGTACCGAAATTCGTAGTTTGAATCATCTGTCGCAGACAATGCTACAGAAAAGTTAACAGTTAGCATTTCTACTAGAGGATAGTCTTATCACAGTGTCTCTGCTCTTTACGGCATCATTGATCATCAATGGCAGCCCGTCAACTGCTCTGTCGCTCATACTGAACTTATTTTAAAAAAACTGTGTCGTCTTCCCTCAGCTTGGTGAAATCTGTCGGTAACAATTGTAATGCCACTGAAGTTAAAATCTTCTGGGTTATTAGGCCGCGTCATGTTTCTTCTACAATGTTCGACGTTTCGACCCCTCTGCTGGGATCTTCCTCAGGATCTTTCTGGTGTTTACTACTGCTATAACATTTTTTTTTTCTTTATTGATTTTCAATTCCCCCCGAAGGGGGCTGGCTGGCAGCAGCTTAGTACGCTGCTCTACAGCCTAAAGACTTTTTTTTAAAAACGGAAGAAGAAAAGAAACAAGAAGAACAGGCGATAAAACGGTGACTTAAAGTATAAAATGGCGGAAAAATGCGGAAAGTTAAAACAGAAAGCAAAAGGGGTTGGCAATGTTAATAAAAGACACAGGAATCAGACAAGTAACGTAGTACACACACAATTAAAAAACATGGTGACAGTCTGGTTTCTGTTTGCAAGAGATAAAAAGCACACCCAGCGACAGTATGATGGCCGTTCGCAACACTTCCCAAAGAAACACAACACGGAACACTCACTGTAAAACACTGTACGAAAATGGCGGCACAAAGATGACACTCCCGAGCCAAAGGCAGTGGGGGGGTGGGGGGGGGGGATCTGGAGGAGGGAGAAGGAGGGAGGAAGGAAAAAACGAAAAAGGGGGGGGGAACCAAGGAGGGAGAGGACTCATAAAGGGGGAGAGGGGCAGGGCAGACGCGAGAGGGAATGAGAAGAGGCAGAGGAGGGAAATGCAAAAGTACTCGGGGGAGAGAAGGGGGCAGAGAGAGGGGAGGTGGGGAAAAAAGGGGATGGAAGAGGGGGAGAGGGAACCCGGGGAAAGGGCAGAGGAAAGGAGGGGGAGTGAGGATCAAGAGTTGATAGGAGGGATAAATGGAGGGTGAGAGGGCATTATCCGGGAGGGGGAGTTGATGGAAGCCACCTTGGGAAAGGAGATGAAGGGTGTAGAGATGGATGGTAGTGGGGACACAACAGTGAAGACGTGGCAGGGGGCGGGGATGGGAGAGGAGAGGAGCAACCAGGGGGTGAGGGGGATCAAGGCGGCGGGAGGTGTAGAGGATGTGGATATCTTCGAGGAATAGGAGCAGATGGAGGAAAGGAATGAGATCATAGAGGATCCGCGTGGGGGAAGGGAGGCGTATACGGAAGGCGAGGCGGAGTGTGTCAGAGAGGAGTGTCGCGTCCACTTATAAAGGGGGAATTTTCTGGCGTTCGTGCTGGAGAAGTGATAGTATTGGTTAAAATTCATATGGCTACCATTGGTGGGCCATAGTCATAGGCTAATACAGAAGAAGGCGCGTTGGTAGCTCATCTCCTGTGGATACCATTGGCGGTCATCGCTATTGGATAGAAAGGCACTATTCCACACTATGCTGGAGAAGGGTTATTGGTTGAAATGCCTGCTACCGCTATTGGTTGGTCGTCATCAGTGGCTAGATTCGAAACGGACCGAGTAAGACAGGGGGAATGTTTACCCAAAATATTATTGTCCGCCGAGGTGACTTGCAGCGTGTTGTTTATGCCGCTACCACATTGCGGCCGCGTATTTACTTCCTTGATGGCGGGGAGCCACGATGCCGGAAGCCTATAGCCGTCCTCTCTATTGAAATTAGATGAATTCTTAGAAATTTCAACCGCTTCTAGGACCTTTCTTCTATAAATGTTTGTTTCTTTAGCCGGTACACATGCGTCGTTAAAATCAATGTCAGAGCCACAGTCTCGTGATGTTCCGCTACTGCCGATTTTGCACTTTGATTTAGCCGCATGTGCCACTCGTGTTCCTTAACGCGTTCTTTAACAGTTCTTCCCGTTTCGCCTATATACACTTTGCCGCAGCCAGATGGCACTTGATAGACGCCGGCATTGTGGAGGTAATCAGGTGCATCCATTTTCCGTCGGAAAAAGTTTTTTATTTTGTTTTAACTAAAGAAAGATGTCTGAATACCAATTTTCTTTAAAATTCTGCTTATGCGGTCGGTGACCCCAGAAACGAACGGTAATCTAACGGAGTGAGAAGGCGGTTCCTCGTCATTCTTATTCTATCTATATCCGAATCCCGCTCCAGCTACTGCCGGGTCTGGGTGCTGACGAGTCCTCTCCATTTGGCTCGATCCTCCCACCACTTTTCTTCCTCCACTTGCTGCCAGGTCACACCTCTCCTTTCAACAGATATTCTCACTCCCATTTTCCACCGTGTTCTTGGGCGCCCTCTAGGTCTTTTCCCATCCACCTTTAGTTCTTCCATAATTTTGTGGAATCTGCCCATGCATCCTCTTAACATGCCCATACCATCTTAATCTCTTTCTTTCAATTTCTTCTCTCATACTTTTTTGTTTGAGGTCCTTTCTAATCTCTACATTCCTTACTCTGTCCATTCTTGTTTTTCCCTTAACTGCTCTGAGAAATTTCATTTCCCCTGCTTGCAGTCTGCTCCAGTCCCTTTCTGTCATTGTCCATGTTTCTCCACCATAGGTGACAATAGGGATGTAATAATTCTTATACATAAGGAGTTTTGCTCTTTCTGAAACTTCATTATTCCAAATCAGATGTTTTATTGTTTGGTAGAAATTGCCTCCCTTCTGTAACCTCCTATTAATTTCGTTAGTTATTCTTCCATCCCTAGATATTTCACTCCCTAAATAAGTGAAACTTTCTACCACTTTGAGGGGTTCTCCATTCAAGGTAATATTTCCGTTGATTCCTTTCTCCCTTCCAAATACCATTACTTCTCTCTTATCTTTATTTATTTTTAATCCATACCTTTTCATTATTTCCATCCACGCATCAAGCTGTAACTGTACATCTACCTCTTTATCACCCCATATTACCATATCATCTGCAAAAATCATCTTTTTGTCTTTTTCTTTTACTATATCTTTAACTGCCCTATTCATTCCCTCCATCACAACATTAAAAAGCGCAGGAGATAGAATACTTCCTTGCTTAAGTCCTTGTCTTATTTCGAAGTATTCAGAGTTCCCCAATGGTGTTCTAATTCTACAATTGTGGCCTCTGTACATTGTCTTTATAACATTAATGTATCCATCTTCTATATCTATCTTCTTCAGTTCGTCCCAGAGTCTTTCCCTGTTAACTGAGTCATATGCCTTTTCTATGTCTATAAAAACCATTATCACCCTCTTGTTATACTCGCCTATATAGTCGGCTTTCTGTACACATGACGCGGCCTAATAACCTAGAGGATTTTAACTTCAGTGACAACGGCCACGAAAGCCTGCAGACTTACATAATTGTAATGCCAACTCGTCGTTTCGGCTTTAAGCTTACACCCAGTATTGCTCGGTTCTTCTTTTTGTTTTTGGGATTTTATTCTATACACTTCTACGATGTATGCTCGCTCGATCAGCAGTGAGATGGAAATTTTGTGTAATTCGGTAGCCAGGTGTGAACTGTGCTACGGAAGGGCGTGCCGGCCTGAGACAATAAACAAAGAACGAGCTGGTCGTAATGTCATGTGTTGGTGAATGAAAGTAACCTAGCAGTGTGGCACTTGTGGAAGCTCTCCATCCCGAATCCCGGCGGCTGCGACGACCACTGGCCAGCGCTCCGTTAAGCGTCCACACAGCTACAACGTGGGCGAGGAGGTCACGAGGGACGAACAGCACTGGAGGAGCGGCCGCGGCTGCGTGACAGTCGACGTCGAGCCATCTGTCTTAAGTGTCTGCAAGAACGGACAGAGGATAGATGTCTGCCGTACACTGAGGCGACAAAAGTCATGGGATACATCCTAATATCGTGTCGGACCGCATTTGCTCAGCGCAGTGCAGTAATTCGTCGTGGCACGGACGCAACAAGTCGTTGTAAATCCCCTGCAAAAAAATTGAGCCATGCCATGCTGGCTCTATAGCCGCCCATAATTGCGAATGTGTTGCTGTTCCAGGGTTTTGCGCACAAACTTGACCTCTCGGTTATGTCGTATAAATGTTCAGTGGGAATCTTGTCGGACGATCTGGATGGCCAAACCATTCGTTCGAATCATCCAGAATGTTTTTTCAAACCAATAGCGAACAATTGTCACCCGGAAACATGGCGCATTGTCATCCATATCCATCGTTATTTGCGAACATGAAGTCCATGAACAGCCGAAAATTGTCTCCATTTCCAATCAATGATCGGTGCAGCTGGACCAGAGGGCCCAGTCCCATATAAACACAGCCCACACCATTATGGATCCACCACAAACTTGCACAGAGCCTTGTTGACAAATTGGTTTCATGGCTTCGTGGGGTCTGCTCCACACTCGAACCTATCATCAGCTGTTACCAGCCGAAATCGGGACTCATTTGACCACGCCAAGGTGTTACACTCGGGTCCAACCGATATGTCGCATTCGGGAGGACGACGGTTCAATCCCGCGTCCGGCCATCCTGATTTAGGTTTTCCATGATTTCCCTAAACCGCTTCTAACAACCCTACCACAACAAAGGTCAGAATTTAATAACGATTGTGGTGTTTCTCACGCTGCTAAATACTGCATTTTCGGGCAACAACAGTCACATTATGTGGCAGGTGTCATTAGAGCACAGTTAATAAAGTCATTTCATGTAATAATGAAAAAACTAGGCACTCATCTTTTTGTGTTTCCCACGCAGGACTCGTCGTAAAATCATGGCTCAATCGTTGAAAATCTAGGTGGTTATGATTCCAAGCTCGGATGCAAAGAGGCCTAGGTTTTATTCTGCTATATTCAAAAGTTTTGTAGATGCGCTTCTCGAACCATTCTTGTAGATTACACTTTCGCTGGACAATGATGATGTAAAAAAATAATCAGCACTCCGAAATTAAGTTACACTTCCTTTTAATTGCTTTTATCGCAATATCACGTAAACACAAAACATCATTTCACAATACAAAACATACTTGAAAACACCTTCCTGACAGTCACCGTTAAAGTTCAAATTTTATAAGCGGACTACAATACGCGTCTTTCCAACATGACGTCCAAGACTTCACCGTCTCAAGGTCAGACTCTCTAACAAGTTAACAACTAACTAATTATCGCTTACGCGCCCAAAAATCAGAGTTAGAAGAACGTCAAAGATCATAGTGACAAAAGAAAGAATACACATAAGAATAATATCATTAAGTAGTTAACAGAAATACAGTAGAATATTACTGGTATCGAGAGGTTCAGGTGAGGTACCGTAATGGTTGCGTAATTCAAGTACCATTACACGCTCCAGGCAAATGTCGGGATGGTTCCTTTGATAGGGCACGGCCGACTTCCTTCCCTAATCCGATGAGACCGATGACCTCGCTGTCTGGTCTCCTCCCCCAGACAACCCAACCGATATGTTCACGACGCCCAGAAGAGGCGCTGGAGACGATGTCGTCCTGCTAGCAACGGCATTCGCGTCAGTCGTCTGCTGCCATCGCCCATTAAGCCAAATTTCGCCCCACTGGCCTAACGGATAGGTTCGTCGTTCGCCCCACAGTGATTTCTGCGGTCATTTCGTGGAATGTTGCTTGTCTGTCAGCACTGACAAATCCGCACAAACGCCGCTGCTCTCAGTCGTCAAGCGAATGCCGTCGGCCACAGCGTTGTCCGCGGTGAGAGGTAATACCTGAAATGTGGTTCCCCGGAAAACTGGACACTGTAATCTCGGAATATTGAATTCCCTAACGATTTCCGAAATTGAACGTTCCATGCGTCTAGCTCCAGCTACCATTCCAGGTTCAGAGTCTGTTAATTGCCGTCGTGCGGCCATAATCACATCGTAAAGGTTTTCACCTGAATCCCTTGAGTACGAATGATAGCACCGCCAATGCACTGTCCTTTTATACCTTGTGCACGGGATACAACTGCTATCTGCATGCGTGCATGTCGCTACTTTATGACTTTTACCACCTCGGTGTAAAGATAAGTACTATATTGCCCTCCAAACAGGTATTAGAAGCTCCCTCCGGTTTCAGACAAGTAGGAAGGTGGTTCCAATGCGTACCAACCACGGTTCAAGCCTTTCCCGTTTGCATCGGATACACATCAACGATAGACTTTTCTGCAAGTGTGAAAGAAAGAAGGCGATTTAAAACATTCCCTGTTTTCCCACAGTTTCTTCATAGCACAGCAGAACCGCTTATTGCAAATCCTTGTGACATTGAAGGTACCCCTTGCAACAAGTGCACCATTATATTATGTCACGAGAGTGTTAAAATACGCAAAGCGTTTTCCATTTCATAAGATACAGTAACGCCATGTTTATGAAATTTTGTGTTGTATCAGTGTTGACATGAACATTTTTAACAAGACACTCATCGATTACTGATGACTCCTTTTTTATGTTCTGTTTGGTCTACAGTTGATAAATGTTACCTAACACGTGTAAAATTAACGATTGGAGCAGCGTATAGTACTTAATTTGGTACATAACACAGTTGGAAATGTAATAAATGTAATTAACTAATGCATAACCTATTTATATGATTTCTTTTCACTGAATTGTCGACTAGTACACTTTACGATGATTTAGTAGCAATGTGATATTTTTCACCTTTAATGTTCTAGGGCTAAAACTGTTCATGTCACCTGCTATAAAGTAATCTTAAATCAATGCTGAAACTGTTGATATTGTGATTTCTCTGTGCCACATTATTATGTCTGAAACGAGCTGTTGGTAGCATGATCAAATAAACTCAAGCCAAAAAAAATTGTCTTAGAATTATATTAATACCGTCAGCTGCTCACGGGCGTTGCTATATATCAACGGGGACAGGTGAAAATGTGTACCCCGACCGCGACTCGAAACCGGGATCTCCTGCTTACATGGTAGACGCTCTATCCATCTGAGCCACCTTGGGCACAGAGAACAGTGCGACTGCAGGGAGTATCTCGCGCACGCCTCCCGCGAGACTCACACTCACATTTTCACCTTGTATATCCACACACTACACTCGTAGTGTCCCACGCCAACACTCTCATTACTTGTGGAAGACATTCTTACCGAGTCCCGTAAGAGTTCGGAGAATATGTGTGCATCCGCACAGAAGAAGAAGGTGGCTCAGATGGATAAAGCGTCTGCCATGTAAGCAGGAAATCCCGGGTTCGAGTCCCAGTCGGGGTACACATTTTCACCTGTCCCCGTTGATATATATCAACGCCCGTGAGCAGGTGACGATATTAATATAATCCTAATTTCGTTCTAGACGGCTGCAGGTCATCAATGGTGTCAACACCATATTCATATAAGTAAAAAACAATGTGTTGTGTTCCGAAGCGCTGACCTTCCAGTCGAAGGTTAGCGCAGCGGTACTGGTCATTATAGTCTGCCATAACTTTCCACTCAGGCATGATTCTCTTACTTCCTCTTACATTCATAAATCTACAAAATATATCCTTACCGCCAATATCAATAACAGCTATACAGAACGCAGCATTCATTGGACAAATACCTTAACGACAAAGAATTCTTTGTACTTTATATGTAAATTCTCTGTAAAATAATACACTTTTCCTACATTCGGCGATAGTTAAATGTAATCTCAAGACTGAAGAATATATACAGGGTGAAACCGAATTCTACGGACAACATTTTGGATGTTGTTCAGTGTTAGTTCTTGTGTATTTTGGTACAAGAGACCCAAGGTCTACTGCGACTCGTTACAAAACTATTACATTTCATTTGCTTCCATTCGTCTTTGTATCTGCATTAGGGCGATGGCGCACAGCGCGACAACCGCCACGGCCAGACTAGCGCCTACTCGGATGCGGCGCAGGCATGCAAGCCGACTGCGGCCTCCGCCCCATTGACCAGTATTCTGTTACGCGACCGCCTCCCGCCACCGCTGCGACCAGATGAGTGCAGCTCCAATAGGAAGGTCTGCACGCTCGGTCGCAATTGTGCGGCCAGCCTTCGACGCGATTACTGCTGTGTGAACTTTTTGCATCTGATTATTTGTGTTGCTAGAAGCTTTCCCACCGGACTACTGCAAATGGTTCTTGGGCGAGACCTCTGATGTTCTTGTGAAATACTCAAATCATTTCATCGGCGCAAGAGACCGACATCTTCAGGTGCGACAAACACAGTTCAGAGGTGTGACAGAAGTTTCTTATTCATGTCAGTGTAAGTAGTTAACAGCGAAGATATCTTGGGAAGCACTGCTACGCCACTTGTTGGACGATGAACCGAGGACTTCGGTGCACGCATATAGGCCGTCTATGCCGTGTCGCTGGCCGACCCAGCGTTCTCTGTTACAAGCCACATGCCGAAATACGCGTCCACGATGGCTGTGACCATCCTCGCCCTCATCATCCGTATATTTAAAGGGCCACAGAAGCGTCATCCCTTGTATGACCTTTGTGGTCACTGTGACTTCAATATTGCCAGTGCTTTGCGATGACTGTAAACGTAATTTCCTAGAAGTGCACCAGCCTATGTACTCTAGACAACCATACATAAACCGCTCGGTCCCTATAGGGGGTTGTGGCCGAGTGGTTCTAGGCGCTACAGTCTGGAACCGCGCTACCGGTACGGTCGCAGGTTCGAATCCCGCCTCGGGCATGGATGTGTGTGATGTTCTTAGGTTAGTTAGGTTTAAGTAGTTCTAAGATCTAGTGCTCAGCGCCATTTGAACCCTATAGGGGCACTCGGTGCAACATTACACAAAAACAGTTACATTCCATACCTGAAAGAACCGACACTTCTGACGATTCAAAAAATGGAAGCAAAATTTCCGTGAAAAAATACGTATTGTCACAAATAAAGCACAAAAAATACTACACAAACTGGCAAGACTAAACTCAGAACAGTTTAAACTCTTCTTGTCAGTTACACGGACAAACCATTTGTGGTCTTTTCAAGTCGGTAGTTACAGTAGCTTCGCCGCCAGCACATGGGCTCACAGGTTGAGCTTATCTACAAATGTTCAAATGTGTGTGAAGTCTTATGGGACTTAACTGCTAAGGTCATCAGTCCCTAAGCTTACACACTACTTAACCTAAATTATCCGAAGGACAAACACACACACCCATGCCCGAGGGAGGACTCGAACCTCCGCCGGGACCAGCCGCACAGTCCATGACTGCAGCGCCTTAGACCGCTCGGCTAATCCTACGCGGCGAGCTTATCTACAAACCCGAACCTCGTCAGACGAGGACAAAGGGGTGGCTTACTTAGACTATCGGGAGGTATCGGCACCACCTCAGTGTGGTGCTCGGAATCTACCCAGTAGACATTACGATAAAATACGGAACGGCTATATACTGGCTTAAGTTGGGAATTCACGACCAGGTTCGAAGGAACACTGGAGTACCAATTGAAACAAAACGCCAATTTAAAAATTGGAGGGCAGATACCTGGCAAGATGAGTGGGGCACAATTGATCAGGGTCGCTGGCTACACCAGTTCTTTCCCGATGTAAGGCAGAAACTAGAACTCAAATATATCGATCCCGGCCGCGGCACGGTCCACCTCTTAATATTGCGCGTCCCTTATCTCACGTACTTAAGCCGCGTGAGTCTGAAGCAGACACCAACGTGTACATGTGAGAAAGAAGGCCCGCCAGAACCCATCTTCTTTTTCCGTGGACAGTATACCAACATCAAACACACATTACACTTAAACTTCACCAATGTTCAAGACACCATACACGCAATGCTCGGAGAAGAAGACCAAACACAGTCACTGACAAAATATCCAAAGCGAACTATAGAGGGCATGTCCGAGCCAGACCATAAGCCTATACGCAAGCTGCAAAGACAGGAAGGAATCCACATGGTGGACAACAGCATTGATATCTCGACACGGCCGTAAATGAGACTGAAGAAATACCCTACATAAACAACATAATACCCTAAAAAAACCTTAACAACTCTGTATCCAAGCAGAAAAAGAACATATTGATGACAAATTGTACAGACAATTGTTAGAGGATAACAGTAGATGTTAGATTTACATGAAGCCCGTGATTGGCGGTCGGCTGCTTGATGGACAATTTCAAGACATTCAATATTGTACACACTTGATAAAGGAAAATTCTTCCATTATCATCTACAATATCCTCAGTTATTAGTCTTCCTAAAAATATGGTTATGGTTCATACTTCGATTTTCCAAAATTTTATAAATTTCATATATGTTTATTGACTTTCATTTATGCATCTTAAATACAAGAATCTTGTTTATTTTAGAAAAAATTTTCCGAATTTATAACATGTCTTAAAGTTATAACATGTCAAAACCTGGCCTTTGTCTTCCTAAATTGCTAACTTTTATTAATAAATCATTAATTTTAAGATTTTCGTTTTTTAATTACTTTTAAGTCTATGAGTATTTAAAGTTGCAATATTATTAATACTTATTAAAAAAAGAAATAACAAATAAGTTTCACATTCTGTACGTATAAGGGCAATGGCCTTGCCGCAGTGGATACACCGGTTCCCGTGAGATCACCGAAGTTAAGCGCTATCGGGCGTTGTCGGCACTTGGATGGGTGACCATCCAGGCCACCATGCGCTGTTGCCATTTTTCGGGGTGCATTCAGCCTCGTGATGCCAATTGAGGAGCTACTCGACCGATTAGTAGCGGTTTCGGTCAAGAATATCATCATAACGACCGGGAGAGCGGTGCGCTGGGTCCCACGCCCCTCCTATCCGCATCCTCCACCGAGGGTGACACGGCGCTCGAATGGTCCCGGTAGGCCACTCGTGGCCTGAAGACGGAGTCCTTATTCTGTACGTATAAAATTTCGTACTGTGAAAGTACAGCGTCTCAAATGGCTCTGAGCACTATGGGACTTAACAGCTGAGGTCATCAGTCCCCTAGAACTTAGAACTACTTAAACCTAAGGGCATCACACACATACATGCCCGAGGCAGGATTCGAACCTGCGACCGTAGTGGTCGCGCGGTTCCAGACTGAAGCGCCTAGTACCGGTCGGCCACAGCGGCCGGCTACAGCGTCTCTTAGAGCAAAGTGGCAGGTCATTTGTAAATGGCAGAAAATAAGGAAAAAAACACATAACGTACGAAATACTTCGAAAGTAATTCGCTGGCTGCCTGTTCCTTGATATCAGCTATATTAGGTATAGATCGGCTACACAACAGTGACATGAGGAATTTGTGTCGGTAACACGTATTTTCCCCTTACTGGAAGCGACACCATAAGACACCATACCACTTCTGTTGCCGTGCACGCTCTACGAACTGGCCTAAACGTAAATATGTGGCGTTGTCTGAAGCCCTATAGACTATGTTCCAAAACTCTACAGCAAAGCTTCAAAAATGGATTCCTCATACACACTACTGGCCATTAAAATTGCTACACCAAGAAGAATGTAGATGATAGACGGGTATTCATTGGACATGTATATTATACTAGAACTGACATGGGATTACATATTCACGCAATTTGGGTGCATAGATCCTCAGAAATCAGTACCCAGAACAACCACATCTGGCCGTAATAACGGCCTTGATACGCCTGGGCTTTTGAGTCACACAGAGCTCGGATGGCGTGTACAGGTACAGCTGCCCATGCAGTTTCAACACGATACCACAGTTCATCAAGAGTAGTGACTGGCGTATTGTGACGAGCCACTTGCTCGGCCACCATTGACCAGATGTTTCCAATTGGTGAATGATCTGGAGAATGTGCTGGCCAGGGCAGCAGACAAATATTTTCTGTATCCAGAAAGGTCCGTACAGGACCTGCAACATGCGGTCGTGTATTATCCTACTGAAATGTAGGGTTTCGCAGGGATCGAATGAATGGTAGAGCCACGGGTCGTAACACATCTGAAATGTAACGTCAACTGTTCAAAGTGCCGTCAATGCGAACAAGAGGTAACCAAGACGTGTAACCAATGGCACCCCATACAATCACGCCGGGTGATACGCCAGTATGGCGACGACGAATACACGCTTCCAATGTGCGTTCACCGCGATATCGCCAAACACGGATGCGACCATCATGATACTGTAAACAGAACCTGGATTCATACGAAAAAATGACGGATAGTCCATGCTGCTGCAGACGTCGTCGAACTGTTCGTGCAGATGGTTGCTGTCTTGCAAACGTCCCCATCAGTTGACTCAGGGATCGAGACGTGGCTGCACGATCCGTTACAGCCATGCGGATAAGATGCCTGTCATCTCGTGTGCTAGCGATACGAGGCCGTTGGGATCCAGCACGGCGTTCCGTATTACCCTCCTGAACCCACCGATTCCATATTCTGCTAACAGTCATTGGATGTCGACCAACGCGAGCAGCAATGTCGCGATACGATTAACCGCAATCACGATAGGCTACAATCCTACCTTTATCAAAGTCGAAAACGTGATAGCACGCATCCGCATTTCTCCTCCTCACACGATGCATCACAACAACGTTTCACCAGGCAACGCCGGTCAACTGCTGTTTGTGTATGAGAAATCGGTCGGAAACTTCCCTCATGTCAGCACGTTGTAGGTGTCGCCACCGGCGCCAACCTCGTGCGAGTGCTCTGAAAAGATAATCATTTGCATATCACAGCATCTTCTTCCTGTCGGTTAAATTTCGCGTCTGTAGCACGTCATCTTCGTGGTGTAGCAATTTTAATGGCCAGTAGTGTAACAAGAAGAAAGTGTTCAGCAAACATGGACTCTAAAATGCATAACTTAAAGGCTATATATTATGAAACAAATCTCTTCTACCGCAAGCTCATTGCTTTCCATATTTTCAGAAGATGTATAATATGGACCAAAACAAGTTCAATGAACATCGGCTCTAAAATGCATACGTTAAGAACGATAAGCACCTGTTCAGTAGCAGAGATGTGTTTCACAGTAGCGAGAATAAAAAGTGCTCATATCTCCGAAGACTTGCATTTAAAGCCCACGATTAGCAGACCTTTTTTCCTTCTTGATGTATGAGGGATTCATTCCTGAAGGCCGGTTCTAGGCGCTTCAGTCAGGAACTGCGCGACCGCTACGGTCGCAGGTTCGAATCCTGGCTCGGACATGGATGTGTGTGATGTCCTTAGGTTAGTTAGGTTTAAGTAGTTCTCAGTTCTAGGGGACTGATGACCTCAGATGTTAATCCCATAGTGCTCAAAGCCATTTCAACCATTCCTAAAGTTTTTCCGCCGAGTTTTGAAACACCCTGTATATTGTTGTCCACTAAATTCATCACCTAATGCTCACATTTCTTCGATTACGCGACGTTAACCAGAATGGTGTCGATTCTTCGTTGCGGGAATCGAAGTAAAGTTGCAAGCATTGTGTGTTGAATTTAGTAGGCTACTATATAATTATTAGACTGTAGGGAGCGAGGTCAGTCCGCGAAGCGTCAACGGATTGCCGGTGTGGTTAACTTGACCACTCGCGATAAGCGGGAAATGTGGGTTCAAGTTCCGGTCCGGCACAAATTTTCATGTCACCATGGAGTAGTAGATCTACAACACAGCTGAAGTCAAAGATTTCGCTGTCAGCGAATTAATTTCTAAATAACAAAAATAGAAGTGATGAACATATGTAGACCTTCAGTTTCGAATTCCCGTTCATTATAGTTGCCTGCTATTTGAATGTCTAAAATGGTTCAAATGGCTCTGAGCACCATGGGACTTAACTGCGGAGGTCATCAGTCCCCTAGAACTAAGAGCTACTTAAACCTAACTAACCTAAGGACATCACACACATCCATGCCCGAGGCAGGATTCGAAACTGCGACCGTAGCGGTCGCACGGTTCCAGACTGCAGCGCCTGGAACCGCTCGGCCACTTCGGCCGGCTGAATGTTTCATTTCACTACTAAAAGCACATTGTGTTTTTGCCTTTATAAAAACCCAGTGGTTTGTGGAATTGTGCAGCACGTCAATAGGATATAAAGTCGGCAAAAAGAAGTCACATTAATATTGGCCAAATAGCACAGCGGCAGTCAAGGCAGCGAATAGGCCTACTAATTGACTAACATAGGGCAGCTTCAGGAATGCCATGTCATCCAAACGTATCGCATGCAGACTTCATTCGACAACTTAAAAAGGACGACCGGAATGAGATCGGAGGAAGATTGGAAAACAACTAGCGACAACGGGAAACGTTATAGAGCGATACACCATTTTATCCCGACAAGTCATTGTTGTATGAACCACTTATTGCGCGAATGTGTATGAACCACTTATTGCGCGAATGAAATTCAATCACGGTCTTTTTAAAAAAACACTTATATCGCCTGAGACTGGTCGGCAACCCCGTCTGCACATGTGAAGAAGACGAATACATGCAACATATGATATTCAGGATGGATGCTCAAACTTAAAAAATATATATACATCAACAAATTAAATGGACTAATATTCATGTAATTAACACACTTTGAAATATTCAGTATTTTAAAATCTGCGTTTCATAAAACTCAATGAAATTAAATTCCAATCTTTGTTTAGCACAGAGAATTCCCTGAAATTTTAAAAGAAGTCCTGAAATTCCTTGAGAAGGGTGTTGTGTATAAGTTTTTTCGCATAATGATACATTCAAATTTCATGAAATTTTCCTATGAACAGATTTAAATGTTGTTCATAGATACAGTCAAAACTAATGTGTCTAATTTATGGTTGATTGTATGGTCATGAAACCAGAAATCTGTAAATATAAACAGGTAAAATAGTAATTATTTTTACCAGTTTGATGTAGAATACAGCCAAAGTTGTGAAATTCAGTTCTTTTTTACTTAAATGTTGACCGGTTTCGTGTATCAGAACCCAGTCTCAAATCATTCAGACAGAAAAGATAATGTATTCCGTGATGGTATGCAAACCATGTTAATATTGTACATATTTGTGCCTAAGTCAAACTTTTCAGTGTCCATTGGCATGACAAACTTTCTGTACGTTTGCGTGATATCACGGAATAAACCATTTCTGTTTGGAAGATTTGCGGATGGGTTCTGATACCCGAAACAGGTCATCAATGAAATAAAAGGAACTAAATTTTGGAAGATTTGAGAATAGGTTCTGATACCCAAGCCGGTCATCAATTAAATTAAAAGAACTAAATTTCACGACTCTGGTTGTTTCCTGTACCACACTGGTTTACACAAGTTGCTATCCTTTATTAATTCAGCATGGCCGAAATCCAATTATTTTTACGTTTAGGGAAGTAAGCATACAATTTAGGATTTCTCTACAGTTGACACCGATTTCCAGTTTTTCGAATATACTGGAACTTTGTCATTATACGATTGGACCTTTGTATATCTTTTATCGGATACTTACTCATACCGATCGAGCTGACATGAACCCGAGATCGGGATGACGGTTGTTGAAATCCCTATCCTGTCATCCAGATTTTGGATTTCCGCGATTTCCTTAAATCGCTTAAGGCCAATGCTGGTACTGTTTCTTTGAAACGGCACTGGCGATTTTCTTCCCCACCGTTTCTCAATTCGAGCTTCTGCCCCGTCTCTGACGATAAACCCTAATCTTTCGTATTTCCTCAGAAGTCATAGCTCCTCTTACGAGGAACATTGTTTCTATTTTTATACGAGAAATAGTCGGCTTTGCTTATCCTCCAGTCACACAACCTCGAGCAAAACCGAAATAAAAAATACGATTGCTATCAGCACCATTAAAACGAGGATGCACTATTGACAAAGAGAGAATTAATTGTCATTTTGCCTCTGCAGGATAGGACAGGAGATCGGTCCTGCTTTGATGTAGCTCTTACAGAATATTCCGAACTAGAACATTGTTTTCGTCCGTTACAAGCGTGGGTTACAGCGGGCTCCATCCATATGACGTTCCTTAAAAACTTAGGATTATTAAGTGTAGGGTACATTTATAACCAGTCCATTTCCTTAACTTCATTAATAATGATGAGCGACAGTAAAATTTACTACTTCTATTAGCTAAGCTATAGGAGGATCCAACGCTAAAAGTTATTTGTCTATCCGTCTGTGACATTAAATTATGTTCCTGCAACTGCCTGAAAATGTCGGATGAAACATAAAAACGGCACCCGTAATTGCAATTATTGGCTGCAGCTTTACAGAAATTTCGTTTTTTGATTTAATGTGTGTATCGATGCAGAAAAGATTATGATTATTAACTCTGCCGAGAAGGCTTTCTTTTATTAAGGCTTCACCTTCTGAGCCTTCGTGTCGTTCAGCAAAGGAAATGTATGAGTTTCTACCTGCAGCCAAAACTTTTCTGAAATAATATCTAAGCATAATGATTTATATTTAGCCCAACTTAAAATTTTTCGTTTATTCTACGGTACTTAACGTATGAATATCTTGAAATTTGAAAGTTTTTCCCAATTAATCAAAATACCTCGTTTGCGTATTTCGTCAAATTATTGATTTGCCTAGGCCTCTTATTTGTTTACCAAAAGCGTTTCATGAGATTACCAGTAATCACTTCCTTTCTCTTCCTTAAGTCTTCAGTATTTACACCACAAAATTGATTTTTCAGAATACATACCTTGCTAGGTTCAAGAATCGATGTTGGTATGAAGACTAAATAAAGGACTCAACCATCCATTGATCTCCTCTTATCCATCGCAATTGCGGTTGCAGTCCAGGTAATTGCTCTATTGCATGTGATGTGTGAATTACATCGCTGCTGAGCTATATAACACAGCGACCAACAACACTCCCGATCTCTATTCGCGTCAAAATACCATTTTGACTTAACAATGACTATTTTCAGTTCAATTGTATCTTAAGAATGTTGACACGTTATGCTGCTCCCGTACAAATGTAGAGTGACAATGATGAGTCATTACTTCGTTCTAGACAAGACAATGAATTTTTGTCGATTATTAGCATCACTCTTGACAGATGTGATGAATAAAATAGTGATGTATAAATGATTTTACCCATGATGTCTCTTAATCGCTGTTTAATGGCATTGGATCTCGACCGCCGTTTCGGCTGTTTTCTCCCAACTCAGAATAGAAACTGTCCTTCACTACTAGACTAGAATAAAGGCGCTCAGAAAACAATGGACTTGACAGACTTCCGCTAGTTCTTCATTTCACAAAGGAATTTGCTGTTCTTCTTCCGAAACCGAGACACGCACTTTCAAAGTTGGAATTGAGGGCATATTTATGAAGGCGAAAAATTCTTGCAATATATCAGCATGACGCAATGTCCCTCAAACTTTAGTAAAACATGGGTAATAACGAAATAACATTTAACTCCTTAAAAAAAAGAAAAATAAAAGAAAAACAGCCGACAATCGGTTGAGCTTTTCCAGAAACCAATCAGCGATACGAAAGCTGAACTTGGTACACACATACAAAAGCGTAATACATCTCAAGCAAAATTTCAAAGTTGAAGGATGTACGTAATTTAACAACGGCAGAGAATAAAGAAAGTTAAATAATAGAATCAGAAAATTTCAAGCTATGAATACAATAGCATGACTATATCAGTCAATTACAGCTAGAAGCGAAATGATTGTTTCGTCACTAGTAACACTCACACATGTATGAAAACTCATTGAATTGCTGCTATACCTTCTTCCTGCATTAAGGCGTAGGAAACACAGTATTCGTTAAAAAGAGTGATACACGCAGAAATAAACATCAGCGACTATTATTTTATTGCCTTGATATTTTTTTCTTGTATCCTTAGGGCCTGGCTTTTAAACTAGTCAAGGCTCTTCATTGTATTAAAGACATTTAAGAAAACTATTTTGTGAACTAACTGCTGATCATCGCTAGATTAGAATATTGGCACTGAGAAAACAACTGAATTTAGAGTAGCAAAAATAGGTTACCACTAAATAACAATTTCCTATTATTTTACTTACACGTCCTAGGCTTGGAGGCTCTGTCAAAAGCAGTTTCCCATTAACTGCGTATAAATATAAGTGTTTTAAGTTATCAATGAGCATCTTCACATGATCCTGATTTGGTTTAGTACTAAGAGTAACAATATTTGAGACATGACACTTGTCCAAGTTAAATTTTCTTTGACGTAATGCCAGAGATCGACATAATCACACAGAGACGATTAAAAAAGTAGTTACAATAATTGTATGTGTAATAAAACGCATATCATTCTATAATTTTTGGCTGAAAGGCAATACCACAGTCTAACATCACATTTGCTTTTATAGCAAAAATAATTACAGTTACAAAAATATTTTGTATCAGAAACTCGAGTGAAGTGTAAGTCTCTACGATACATTAGGGGTAGTAGTAGTAGTAGTAGTAGTAGTAGAGGGGTTTTTTGGGCGCACGACAGCATGGTCTTCAGCGCCCGTTCAGTAACATAGGGAGACGGGTGTCAAGAAAAATCCCAGAACAGGAATATAAAATGGAACATAAAACACGGGTAACAATCGTTGAAAAATATGTGCTCATCCACACCGAAGCGTGGGATGAAGCAGGGTGTCAACAGTAAAACATGGACAACACAGGAAGAAAATGATAGAGGGAGCTAAAACAATGTAGCAGATGATGGTGGCTGGCTGACCACAAAGAAAAAAGGGGAGGAGCAGCCACTCTGCAATACACTAAAACCTCCAGCCTAAAAGTTGAAGCAACAGTCCAGACACGTCACAAAACTTAAAAACCCTAGACACACACGACTCATCATTAGCTAAAACAGAAGGCAGATCCCCATCAACTTGTGCTTCTGCCCCCAGGGGCTCAGCATTCATTTGCTGGGTACGGGCTTGGCGACCCCGGGGTTCCTGAGCTGGGGACTGGTAAGCGCCGCCAGTCCCCTGTCACCGTAACCTCTGAGCATACTTCAGCGACCACCGTGCGGCGAGGCGGTGGAACGTTGTGTGTCTCAGGGAATGGTAATCTTGGCTTGACCGCCCGGATCGCGAGGATGGAAGAAACCTCTATAAAAAAAACCCTCAATCTCAAGGTGTGCTGCGCGCTGATGAGATGCATGGCTGTTGAGGTGGAACAGTCGATAGCGGGCAACCTCTGGGGAACCTGCCGCACCTCAGTTGTATAAGGCTTACCTAGGCACGCGGGGCTCTGTCTAGGTGGACTTCTAGTTCCCTAGCTGCTCGTGGGACCGAGATGGATCCTTCGAAATCCTCTTTTCTTCCTCCCAGCGGAAAGGGTGGGCCGCTGGAAGGTTCTAACACCCAGAGGGCCCGTGCAGTCAGTCCCCCTGACTCCGGCGCTTCTTTAAAAAGTCCAGTCTTAGGTAACAGAATGCATTCTGGTAATCCGAATGTGTTTCTCATTGTGAAACGGAAGGAGGGTAGTTTTGAGAAGGTTTCGCCCTTCTATATACAAAAGGGATTGGAGGGAATCTGTGGCTCCTTAAAATCGGTGAAGCGCTTACGTAATGGGACCTTGCTAGTGGAAACTTCCACTTCCCAGCAAGCGACTAACCTCCAATCTGCTAAATGCCTTGGAGAGTATGCCATAGACACTGAACTGCACAGCACCTTGATACATTAGGCTCCCTGCAGAGTAGTTAAGTGTCAAGGGAAGTGCCTGTCATAATAAGAACAGATAACAAAAGGAATATATGTTTCTCATCCATCAAAAATGTGTTCGTATTGTCTTGTTTTCAGTGGATAGGCGGCAGTTACACACATATTCGAAAGTATTTTTTCATTATTAAGTTGTAGCTCATGTCACTGAATCAGGTAGATCGGCTGCATTGCATGACCATTCATGTCTCTTGATAATTTACTACTGTTTGGAATTCAGAAATGTATCAACTACTTCTCTAATTAAGTAGAACAGTAATTAGAAACTAACTTTAATTTTACGGCTACTTTTGCGCCGCTTGAGGCGCTAGTGTCGCACCAACTGTCAGACGGTAACAATTTTCACGGCAGTGAGTGTCGCGACTGTATTGTTAGACTGAGACCTTACTAAGCAACACATCATAATTTCTGCGCAGAGTAAAGCAAACGGATCCTACATCTACATCAAAGTCTATATCCGGCAAGCAACCTTAGAGCGTTTGACAGAGGTTACTTATTATGCCATTATCCTTCGTTGGATCTTCTCTATCTCTTCTTTTAACCCACCCAACGTAGCAAGGGTCTCAGGCTGGTGAACAACAGTCAGCAGTCGGTCGAACAAGTGTTATCTGAGCCACTGCTTTCGTGGATAAATTACATCTCCTTAAAGTTGTTCCAAGCACATCATCCCGTTTGCCTACAATTAGCTTTTTGTGGCCAATTCACTTCAGGTCGCTCCAAATGGTCACTCCTCGTTATTTTATCGTTTCCATTGTTTGCACCATTAGTGTAATCGTACACCGCGTTACATTTTTTCCCAGGATTAGCTGGCACTTCCTGCATTAATCATCGACCCACCGCAAGTCATCCTTGATTTCTTCAAGTCTGCTAGCGTTGCAACCTTCGTATAAACAACAGCTCGTCTGAGAACAGTCTCACCCAGCCTCCGACGTTAACCATTAGATTAATTATTTGTATGCATTGTAAACAGTAACTCTTCTAGAACTTCACAGATTACCTTACGAAAAACGTGTTGGATTATCTGGACTAGGAAGTCGTGAATCCAGTCACAAATATGGTCCCATACTCGGTGAGCGCATTTTTTTTTCACTAAACGACAGTGCGGTACTCTGTCAAATGGCTACTGGAAGTAAAGGAACATCTACTTGATCTATTCGTCAAGGTTCGGGATTCTAAACATGAATGAGAAAAACAGAAAGAGAACGAAGCCAATACCAAGAGGCATCATCATAGCGTGAGTTGGATGATTTGTTACCGCAAGTCACGCTTATACGTAACTCTTGTAACAAATATTTTGCTGTCGATTATGTATTGATAACTAGTTTAATGTCACACTACAGTGTGTGTCAAGTAGTCATCACGAGAAAATTACAAGTAGGAATTATACTTTAAACCTAGTAATAAAAAAAACCACTAGATTTAAATGAATCATAGTTTCTGGAAATCTGATACTCTATAACGTATCACGAAAAAGGAGCAGACAAATTAAACCAGGCGTGTCCAACCTTTTAGCTTACTTGGACCAAATTATTGGAGGAAGACGAGTATTTTTGGTCCGCACGTAATATACATAAATCTAACAATAACAACAAAAAAATGAAAAAAGGGAAAAAGAAGGAAAGGGGCGAGGTGGCCAATGAGGGACTGGCAACGGAATTTTAGGGATTCATTTTTTTCTTTTTTTTTTTTTACCGATCGTGTGGTAAGCTGCCTCTCCTTGGGCTGCTTTGATACTAGCTTTGGGATGCATGCGGTCCGCGAGCCGCGGGCTGGGCACCTCTGATGCAAACTGTTTGCAAAAGTCCAAGTAACACTTTTTACTGTAATATATCAAGAAAGTGGTTTAAAACCTTTTCTAGATGTTCGTTTCATTTTTATCGAAGCTGTAGACTACAAAGAAAGTCCACAAGTATTATGTGAATAATTATTCTTCCTTCATATTTTGAACATAAATAAACTGTGAACTGTTAATGTGCCGGTAAGTTTTAAAAACAAAAAAAAGGGTGATGCGCAAATCTCGCAATACTCCTGGTGTCTTATGCGTTACCTGATAGCACTAATATAACGCTTGAATCACGATAATAACTATGGGTTGTATTATGTTTCTATTGTGCAACGAAGTCACCACACGCTTCATCGTGCAGTTAATTACCTGTATACTGAACTATCACATACAGTTTTGAATAAATTAGAGCAAATATATTTTCGAAATTTTTTCTAGTAAGATTTTCCTATTTTTGTGAACGGTTTACTGCACGCTTCTTTAACCAAATCGAAATAAGTTTACGAGGCGGGATTATACAAAAGCTGAACATCATCTCTGTCAAGAAGAAAGTATAGTCTCTGAGGATACACCACATGGTCCCAAAATGTACTGAAAACATGAAATGAAGCTCCAACAGTCATTAATTTATAGAATTTTTTTCTTTCTGAAGCCACGACTGGTTTCCGGAAAACGTGCTCATTTTTCGATGAGTACACTCACCTGTTGCACAACAGATGGCACATTTAGCCACATATCCATTGCTGCTGTGATGCACTCCGATTTTCGATTCCTCGTTCTGGTCGTCCTTTTCTTCCATCACAGAGTTTGTGCATTACCTGTTAGTCATTAATGTAAAGTAAATGTATCACACTGCAGTAGTGAGCCTAAATAATATATAATACGTTTCGGTTCCATGGCAATGCGCACGGAAAGAATACAAGAACGCTACATTTTGCATAGCCTAGTTTTGATGGCAAAAATTTTATTTCATTTTTTTAATTTTAGTGTTCTGCCCGCTAGGCAGGTTTTTTCATAATATTGGCTCCCCATTTTTCTCTGCCTTCTGCAATTTCTTTGAATACTCTTCTTGATACCTCTTCATTGTTAACCCTTCCTGTCCACCTTCTCTCTTCCATATCCACATCTCAGTAACCTCCAGTCTGTGTACATCTTCTTTTAATATCGTCCATGAATCTGCGCTGCACTAAACCACACGACAAACAAAGCACTTAACCAGTCTTCTTCCCAGCTGTTTCTTCAGTTTTTGCGCACTGTTGCTTTTTTCTCCTGTTGAATGTTATCATAGTCATTACACTTTTGGCTTTTATTTATTAGACGCATGTCACATCCTCATTTATTTATGTGCTTAAATATTTTTTTTTGTCCTGTTGCGTCTTGTCTCAATTTTTTGTTTGTTTTCTTTCCTTTGTAGCAGTGACCGTACCCTTGGTTATTAATTCTCACCTTCACTCCTGGTAGCTGTGCTAATATCTCCAACAACTTTATTCCCTGTCAATTCATCCTCAGCCAAAAGCACCTATCATTGGCGAATTTTATAAATTACATCCTTTTCGCAACAACAGATACATTCCTGAAACTTCTTGGCAGCTTAAAGCTATGTGCCAGACCGGGATTAGGACCTGCGACCTTTGCCTGTCGCGAGCAAATGCTGGATGCAGGGCTGGATCGCCCTTGGATAGGGCGGTTGGTCCAGCACTTGCTAGCGAAAGAAAAAGATCTCAGTTTCACGTCTAGGTCCGACAAACAGTTTTATTGTGCTAGCGAGTTTCAAATCGGCGCACACTCCGCTGCAGAGTGAAAATCCATTCAACACACACACACACACACACACACACACACACACACTCGTTCTTTTCAGAATATTTCTTTACAGTTTCATCCAAATGTATACATTAAAGAACAAGGTTTAGAGGGATAGCATCCGTGTCTGACACTTATGCCTACTGGGCTTCCATTTGTTTCATTTGTCCGATCTATACTTCATGCAGTAAAGGAAATGCAGAGTCGAAAACTGCAGCCATAAAAGACACATCGCTAACGCCACGTACTGTTCGGGCACATACGCAGAGAGCCAGTTTTTCGGTCTCTCAGTGAAAGGTTGTCTTTGACGAAGGACGTCTAATATGTTTCATGCTTCCCTCTTTTTAGACTAATGCGGTTTGTCTAATCTTTCTTCTTTTTTTTCTAGTAAGCAGATTCATTTCGTGAAATGCGGAAAATTTCCAAACTATCCACTAATGCTACCATCTCCTCACTGAACTCCACCCGTTTTCAGCTGTTAAGTTCTCTAGGCATGGGGATATGTGGTGGTCAAAGGGTACCAAATCTAGCGAACAGATTGGATGTTCCGACAATTCTTACGACAAATCATACAGTGTTCCGACTGCCAAAACACCGCTGTGGAGAAAGGCACTGTACTAATGGGAGGTCGAAAACATTGTCGGTCATCCGGCAACACATTGTTGCGACATTGGATGCATAGTAGGGAAGACGGCAGTTCAATTTCCCGTCCCGCCATCCGGATTTGGCTTTCCCGTGATTTTCCAACAGCTTAAGGTTCCTTTGAAACGGCACAGCCAGTTTTCCTCCTCAGTCGCAGCTAATCCTCTGACTCCAATGAGCTCGTCGTCGACTGGGTGTTATAACCTAATCTTCACCCGCCTCCGTCCGCCCCCGGCAGCTGAGTGGTCAGCGAGACAGAATGTCAATCCTAAGGGCTCGGGTTCGATTCCCGGCTGGGTCGGAGATTTTATCCGCTCAAGGGTATTCCGTTGTCCTAATCATCAGCATTTCATCCCCATCGACGCGCAAGTCGCCTAAGTGGCGTCAAATCGAAAGACTTCCACCGGGCGAACGGTCTATCCCACGGTAGGCCCTAGAGGTAAGCCGATTCGAATGGCGTTGGTAGATGAAATCTTCACTGCCACTATTTCGTCGGCAAGTGTAGGAAAAGTAGTGGCGTGAAGTACCTGATCACCAATCCAATGTCATGGATTAAATTCCAAACTTGTGCCGCATGGACTGAGGGCACGGGACAGTGTTGACGGTGATCCATTCGTTGAATGGGGACGTTAAGCTCGGCAGCCCTTGGTGCTATTCGCCAGGAGTAGGCTATGTGTCGGCAGCGTGTTTCACCTTCTCCCATCTATGGTCGTCATCACTCAAACGTAATGTAACACTACATAGGCATCTGTTACACTCAGCAATTACATTTACGACACAACTGTTACATATCAGCAAGAAGAGAGGCTAATGACCGCTGAGCAGGAACACCGTTCCCAACAGGAGGCTGTACACAGACCGTGGGATATTCCATAAGCTGTTTACATTTACGAGGGCGTTCCGAAAAGTGATGCCTCCGATTTTTTAAACGAGAACAACCGTTATTAACATTCTACGTCTTTATTCTTCATGTCTACAGTTTTTTTCCTCATCATAGTCATTCTGGGCCGGCCATTATGGACGAGCGGTTCTAGGCGCTTGAGCCCGGAACCGCGCTGCTGCTACAGTCGCAGGTTCGAATCCTGCCTCGGGCATGGATGTGTGTGATGTCCTTAGGTTCGTTAGGTTTAAGTAGTTCTAAGTCTAGGGGACTGATGACCTCAGATGTGAAGGCCCATAGTGCTCAGAGCTACTTTTTATGTCATTCTGGCCACGAACGTATTTGTCCCAAATGGTTCAAATGGCTCTAAGCACTATGGGACTTAATTTCTGAGGTCATCAGTCCCCTAGAACTTAGAACTACTTAAACCTAACTAACCTAAGGACATCACACACATCCATGCCCGAGGCAGGATTTGAACCTGCGACCGCAGCGGTCGCGCGGTTCCAGACTGGAGCGCCTAGAACCGCTTGGCCACCCCGGCACGCCGAAAATATCCAGGGCCGGTATTTTTATTTTATATTGTATTTTTTTCGCAATTTTCAGTAAATATTTGAAACTGTTCTTTTGAAATTGTAGTAGAACACCATTTTTTTCACTTTGTGAAGGAGTCGAACTACTTTTTGAGCTTTCATCACGTTCAGTCTTTCTCTTTATCTGTGCGAAGCAACTATAGGTGGCACAAGGAAGAAGTACCATTGCATTGGGGGTGGCGGTGTGAAACGAATAACACAATTTACGATGAGAGGAAACACCACACCAGTTGAGTTGAAAAACAATTTTTAACGCGACTAGTGAGCTATTTCTTCACAATGGCATTCTTCAAAAACGGTTGCTGAAAATGACGAACAAAAATGTAAATGACAAGATTTGTATCTGGCGTGGGCGGAGACGTGTGAGAAGAAATGCTGACGTAATCGGAGCTATCAACAGAAACTACAACGCGACTTATGAAAATTTTCCTGGCGCAATTCTTCTGCTAATAATTTCCGGGTATGTAGCCGGATCGCGTCGACATTCTGCCACGATATTTCGGCCCAGAGACGTCCGGCCATCATCTGGTGAGTACACAAGTACTGAAGAGCCCGCAGACGCAGACGCACATGACCGAGGACTGAATCCTCAGCTGGGGGCGAAGTTCTAGCGCTTTGTGCGCTTCACCTTCTTAGATGATGGGGTGAAAATGTGGGATGTCATGGTGGGTGTTTTTGTTACTTGATTGACTTTTGTGCTGGGATTTTTTTTTTTTAAATAATAAAAGAAAGATTAAAGGATAGTCAGAGGAACAGTAAGAGACGCTGAAAACGAACGGCCTAAATGGCTGGCCGGTAGGGTCGGATGACTCACGCTGAGTTGTGATGTTACTCTCTCCATGCTTTGCTACGTAGGTTCCAAATGTAGGAAGGTACCTGGCCCGTCACGTGTGTTTCTGCTAGCCCTGCGAATAACTGCCAGTCGTCTGGCGTAAAGATGGGGTATTTGTCAATTAGGGTTAATTCCTCCTTGGTCATGAAATTTAGCCACTTGAGCTCATATTTGCTAAAGCGGTGGGGGCGATGGGGGAGGGGGGGCGGGCTAGCACCTGCTGGGGAGAGGGGATACGGTTGCTCGAATGGGTATGACCCGTCCTGTATCGACGCCGCAATGTTCTTAAGGAACGGCTGCAGCTCGTGCGCATCAGTAGTTGCAGTACTGAAGAGCCCAAGTGCAGTCGCGGTATTTATGCCGAATCTCGCGCATGTGAAGTATACTGGCATAGCCGAGTTGTACGTGCTGCCCTCGGTGGTGAAAGTACAAGATCATCTAGTCATTGAGTATCGAATGACGCCGTCGATTCCGCTGTGATTGTATAATTTTAATAACAGGTTCCGATTTTTATCCAGCTGAAAGTCCTTTCACGATTTATAAGATTATCGCCAAGACGTATTTCCACTGATTCTTTGATCACAGAATCCCAAAATCCAGAATCCAGAGCTAAAATTTTTGATCCATTGTATTTCATTGAATGGCCCAAAGAAATAGTGCTCTGCTACTGCCGATTTTGACGGTTGCCGCAGACGGGTGTATCTTTCATGTTCTGTACATCGTTCATGGACAGTTCTTGTCGTCTGGCCAATATATGCAGAGCCACATTCACAGGGAATTTTGTAGACGCCTGCTTTCTTCAGTGGAAGAATGTCGACGGGATCCGTCTGCATACCCGGAAGTTATTAGAAGAAACTACAACGCTTAACTTCATTGCGCAATTTAGACACAACTGCTAGGTGGCTGGTGCGGTGTCAGAAATGAGAAAGAACAGGTAGATCGATATGAAGTGTTCCGGGAAAAACCGATTTGTAACGAAACCGAACGACGGACCCATTGGACACCTTTTGCTGTGTACTTAAATGCAGTTACCATGGTTAGCAAAACGATTATCGCCAAGAGTGAACGTGCACCGTTTTCCTTTCAGTTCTTACTCAGAGGGGGATAGGCAGGCTGCTAGCTTGTTGATGTAAAGAATATTTGTCTGCTAGCTTGTTGATGTAAAGAATATTTAATAATTAATCAATACTCAAATACACAGCTCAAAAACCGGCAGTAAATGTACAATGTGCAACCGACATTTTTATAGGCCAGCTTGTCGATACTTTTTCCGTCGATTTGTCGAAGGCCGATAATGGTATCTTTTTAAATATCGACATATCGGATTACCAATAATTTTAAAAAATATCAGCAATCCTAGTGCGAACAGTTTGACCGAGGCCTAACAGGCGTGCGTGATGCTGATCGGGAGGGAACGCCATCAACATCAACCACAGAGAACAATTTCCAGGTGATCGGGGAAGAACATCTGTGGCGAGAGATATTCCAACGATGATGACTTATCACCATAGAGCAAATATCTCTAGAGTGAGCATTGCGTTCTGCGCATGTTGTCAACATAAAACCAGGATTGTCACGTGTTTTAGGGACTTCGCTGTGCGTGTGTGTGCTTTCTGCAGCTTTTGAAGTTTATAACATCAAGAGTTTTGTTGTGTTTCACCGTTTGTTTATAGTGTAATAGCGATGGTGAATTACTGTTGTTGCTACGGATGCAAAGAAAAATATGTGAAAGGAGGGATAGTAACTTTCCATGGGTACATACCATGTAATTCTAATTATAGTTATCATATTAGTAAGAGACACTGTATATGTTTAAAAATTTCGAGACACATTATAATTAAGGCTTGATTCTATAGACCTATTTTTCCTACGATTTTATGACTATATAATAGACATTACGGCTCGTACAAAAGCTTACAAACAATCGCTTCCTCTCGTAAAAATGCTAGTGGGACAGGAAATGGAATGGCTAGTTGTTTCAGCAAATACTATCCTCCATGCATTTATCAGTGACTTGTCGATAATGTATATGGATTACTCAGTCTACTATTTATTTAATAAACTGGGAGCAAGTACGTAAAATGCGTTAAATAAATATACTTCAAAGTGTCACAAGTAAGAAAAATTGTTTTTTAGGTCGCAAAAACGAGAAAATAAATACGCAGAAATAGCTGAAAAAGAGGGCGAATTAGCAGGGATATAATCGCTAATGTGTGGCAAAATTCGCTGTTTTTCGGACACTTGCAAAAGTACTAGCGTAGTGTCAAGTCGTGCCGGCCGCGGTGGTCTTGCGGTTCTAGGCGCTGCAGTCCGGAACCGAGGGGCTGCTACGGTCGCAGGTTCGAATCCTGCCTCGGGCATGGATGTGTGTGATGTCCTTAGGTTAGTTAGGTTTAAGTAGTTCTAAGTTCTAGGGGACTGATGACCTAAGATGTTAAGTCCCATAGTGCTCAGAGCCATTTGAACCATTTTGTCAAGTCGTTTTGCAAGACTATCACAGCACAAATGTACGTCAGGCTCTGTAATACTATAAAGTGGCGTATCATACCGAAAACTACCAAAAATCGAGTACATGTGAATTGTGACACCTATCGCAAAGAAGCAGGATGTAATACCACTTGCCCTTAAAAGTTATGTAGCTGGTTTTTTCCCGATATCAAATGGATACTGTTAAAATGTCGTCGGAACATATATAAATAATCCACGACACGTACGAAAAGAATCCGTCTGTACTAGGGATGTAGTGACATTCTAAATATACAGGGCGCTATACGGACAAACACACGACGTCCCGAGAACACGTGACCAGGCCGGCAATGTATGTTGACAACACAAAATCTGTTCTGCGGATGTGAACGCTCACTCCAGAGGTATTTACGCTATGCTTATCACAGTGGTTCTTGAATGGCTCCGCGACCAAGGAGCAGATACCCATCGTCGAGGAACTGGATGACTGGTAGAACACTCCGAGTGTTGTTTACAGAGACTCAGGAAGTGTGCTGGAAAGAATGTCATGCATTTGCCTCACTTTGATATGTAGAGCAGCATTCAATGAAAGTCGCATGGCCTGCCGAAATAACGTGTTCACGAACGAAATCGTTTTAATAAAAAGAAGTTTCTATTGGCGCTTCATTTCATTACGATAGAGAACGAAATTACGTTGATTCACTGTTTGGTGTGGACTCCTACGCCGCGAGAGATTGGTCGCGGGTCTGGCGCTGAATGGAGGCGGCGTTCTTTGGGCGCGCGGAGCGCTGGCGTCGCCTTCTGCTATCGCGCCGTTATCTCCGGCCGGCGGCAGAGGCGATATAGTAGAGAGCTTCCTGGCCAAGTCGGCGGCGTTAAGACGATCGCCAGGGCGCCCCCGCAAGTCAAAGGAGCTTCAAAGCCACCGCCGCCGCGGGGAAGGTTTACGCGACAAATCAGCACGGGTAATTTTTTCACTTCGTGGAAGAGTTTGTATACGCTGCTGCACGGCGCAGGTGCCTGGTCGCTGTGTACGTGTTACTACGCAGCGCCGTTAAAGCGCCTGCATCATTGTGGGTAGGTCGTCCTTCTCCGCTACTGACCCCTTTCCCCATCACGTTCTCACTGTAGTCGCCACCGAGCCATCCCATTCCTATCAACCTCGACTCGTAAATACAAGTTCTGCGATATGGACTTCTGACGTGACTAATTACACGACGTGCCAACGACTACCGAGATAAAATTTCACCTCTGTTGTCGCTCAATGTATGCGTACTATGCAATCTTCATACGAAAATCTCTAGTTTTAAATGATATTCCACAACTTACGGAACTATTCCGCTGATCTTAGGACACTGAAGTAATAGCATATGTTCACAGGTTACGATAGCAGTTGATGACTTTTCGTGAGCGACCATTGTCATATAAAACTTTCTGAAAGAAATGTCCGCCATTTGACTGCAGATTTGCATTCGTGGTGTTACCGCCAGACACCACACTTGCTAGGTGGTAGCCCTTAAATCGGCCGCAGTCCGTTAGTATACGTCGGACCCGCGTGTCGCCACTATCAGTGATTGCAGACCGAGCGCCGCCACACGGCAGGTCTGTTCTAGACTCCCTAGCACTCGCCCCAGTTGTACAGCCGACTTTGCTAGCGATGTCCCTAGCACTCGCCCCAGTTGTACAGCCGACTTTGCTAGCGATGGTTCACTGACTACATACGCTCTCATTTGCAGAAACGACAGTTTAGCATAGCTTTCAGCTACGTCATTTGCTACGACCTAGCAAGGCACCATATTCAGTTACTATATGTCTTCTGAACAGATAATATTGTGAATCATGTACCTTCAAGAGCGACGTTCCTCATTAATGGATTAAAGTTAAGTATCAAACTAATTATGTCCGCTTTCTGAATTCTAATTGCTTGTCATGTTCTAGACATCACGTCAGTAGAATCCTTCCCTCCTCACGCCAGCCTGCGTGAGCTAAAACGTGTGCATTTCGGCCTCCTCTCGTAACACGGTGTTGGCTCTTCAGCCAACACAACAGTATTTATTTATTTCATACCATTAAGCCTCAATGATGTGTAAATGCGTGGTGTAATGACTGGCAGTTAGCTCTCAATATTAGTAAGTGTAACCTACTGCGTATGAGAAGGCGAAAATCCCCATTAATGTATGAGTACAAAATAAATGATCAGTCTTTGGAACTGGTAACATCAGTCAAGTATCTGGGTGTGACTATTCGAAATGATCTCAAATGGAATGAGCAGATTATAAAAGTAACGGGTAAGGCGAACTCTAGATTGCGGTTTACTGGTAGAATCCTGAAGCGATGCAGTGCTTCAACAAATGAAATAGCTTACAATACGTTAGTTCGTCCAGTCTTGGAGCATTGTTCGTCTGTATGGGACCCTTACCAGTTGGGTCTCATTCAAGAGATTGAGAAGGTCCAAAGAAGAGCGGCAAGATTCGTGACTGGTACATTCAGCCATCGCGAGAGCGTTGCAAATCTCATAGAAAGTTTGAAGTTGGACACACTTGCAGATAGACGACGCGCTAAACAGAAGGGACTGCTCACTAAATTCCGGAATCCAACCTTCACCGAGGATGTAGAGCATATGTTATTACCACCAACATAAGGGAAATATGAGCTCGTACTGAGGCGTTCAGACAGTCGTTTTTCCCTCACGCGATCCGTGAGTGAAACAGAGAGGGGGGGGGAAATATGACTTTGGCGCGAACTGTGCCCTCCGCCACACACCGCTTGGTGGCTAGCGGAGTATGTCTGTAGATGTAGATCGTCGAAGCAGCGTATGTCATTCAGGTAAATCGGAGATTATTTGAGATTTCAAATTACATACACGAATTCAAATCTGCGATCAAATGGTGAAAATTTCCTTCGAAAAACGCGATAGGAGTAATCTCTCACTGGAAACAAAAACAATGATTAGTCACAGCAACTTCCTGATATTCACACACAGTTCGTAACGGTTTCGAATCTCCAGTTTCATCTTCAGATACCAAATTTATTTATTAAATTATTTTTATTTATTTTTCAGTCTTAACAATGAAATATTGGCAGCTATCTGCTGCACTCTACGCTTCTTGTAGCAAGGGCTTGTAGCTTACAAAATTCTCGTTTGCCCTGGAACAGAGATCTCGTTCATAAGGAAATAGACAACATTCAAAGAAGAGCAGTACATTTCGTTACAGATTCATTTAGCAAGCGCTGGAACGTCATGCAAATGTCTAGCCAACTCCAGTGTCACACGCCGCAAGAGAGGCGTTCTGCATCACGCTGTGTGTGGTCTGCTGTTGAAGTTCCTAGATTCTGCTTTCCTAGTAGCGTCAACCAATATATCGCTTCCTCCTACGTATATCTTCCGAAAAGAAAAAGAAAATCTAGGAATTCTAGCCCACACAGTCTTACCAGTAGCCGTTCTTCCCGCGAACAATACGCGACTCGAACAGGAAAGAGGGGAAATGACACTGGTAGACAAAGTAGCCCCCGCCACACACTGGAAGAAGCTACATAGAGTGTGTAAACGTAGACTTAACGGGCAGATATTAGAAAAAAATTATACTACGCTTGAAAAAATATCGGAAACAATACAGTATCCTTTTTAAGAGAACAAGAGAATCTTTTTATTCGTATTGATTACGCCGAGAAACATTTTTTGTTTGTAAGTGCCTTATAGCGTAGATATGATTCATATCGCCACAATAATGTACTTGAGCTGAGAAGTTAATATTCGGATTGCATTCAGCAAACTACATTTTCTTTCTTGGAGGTGCGTGTTTCCTAGTATCCATTTTCAGGGCTCTATTATTTTTCTAACTAGGAGTAACACAATTCTCTGCCTTGGTTAAATTTTAAGACATTTCAACAAGTAATCACTGAGTAAATATTGTACCCGTTTTACGTGAAACATATGAACATGTGACAATGACATTGACATAATAACATAAATGGCAGTAATAATTGCCAACCAATGCTGTAAAATCGCAATAAAGTCATGAGATATTCATTGAGTCTTTTATTTCTGTAAAAGAGTCAATTGAACACCTCGTGACTTAACTGCGATTGTACAGCGCCGGCCGAAGTGGCCGCGCGGTTCTAGCGCTGCAGTCTGGAACCGCGAGACCGCTACGGTCGCGGGTTCGAATCCTGCCTCGGGCATGGATGTGTGTGATGTCCATAGGTTAGTTAGGTTTAACTACTTCTAAGTTCTAGGGGACTAATGACCTCAGCAGTTGAGTCCCATAGTGCTCAGAGCCATTTGAACATTTTTGATTGTATAGCACTGGTTGCCAATTATTAACATAAAAATGATCGCAGGCCTCAGACGGGATTTTATGTCCTGTATATCATAAATGACAGTGAAATAAGCAATTTAAAAGCATTTGTGGTTGGCTGCGTTATTCACCAACAGTGAATCGCGGAGTTCACAAGATCCGACATGGTTAAATAACATTTAAATGGAATTAATTTTGTAAAGTACAGAAATATATTGCCAATCACAGCAACTACGATTCATTCACAGGAATATCTGAACTTCGACGCACTTTTCTCTCGTCATCGTTACGCCACACTAATCTCGTCTTCGTTGCGTCGTCCGAAATCATACCAACCCGAACAACCCCGCTGAACCGTCAACAGCAGCAAACACTCTTACAACACATATCCACGTACACCTACTGTCTGTCAGCAACAGTTTAGTATCTCTGGAAGAAAAAAGTCAGCAGTGACTATTTTCTTAACCTGTTTGTTAAATCTGCCAGTACTGAGAAATTCTTTAGTCACGCATCACGGGTTTTTCCATGATCACTCAGTCCTAGCTGATAAACAAATTTAACTTCCGGTATGGAAACTCAGTTCCCATAATTTAGTCTGAAAACAAGGCTGATGGTATAAGTTTAAACCAACCAATTTTAATAATTTGATGAGTTCATGTGTTATTTTGTATTAGCCACCCTCTCGTGATTTTTCGCTTAGTTAACAGGATATATGATTTTTCATCTATCAATACAAAAGTTGAATAATAAATTTGTATTTTTCTTGTGATTTGTCAGTATTAACGTTTACCTTTTACAATAATCATCTCCCATGACATTTATTCCGGCATTTCTTCGAGGCAATAACTGTATGGTAAATGTATCAGTATATACTAGTAACACATTTCTGTACTTCTTATATTCTTATCTCTTCTTATGCACGTACAGTCGACCCAGCGCCGCCGTATTCAAGTTTCTCAAGTAATTCAAAATGAATTACTAGCATTGTCAAGAACATAAATGGCAATTACGTGCAGCACATAGATATCTTTATGTCCTAATATCGTCATTACTTTTCTGCAGATGTCGTATGAACTCCAAAACAGGCTGACATGGCGAGTACAAATATATCTAATAACTTACGATTTTCGTTCGCACATCGTAAATTTTGAATATTTTTCAAATGAAGCAAACAATAGGTTGTTTTAAAGATTTCTCAAAAACTTTTAATTTTCACTCGAAGTAATAGTTTCGTTTTGCTTCATGGTTAAGCGTAATACTGATTGTTGGCAACGGAATACCTTCCCTTTGTTCGTGAGAAACAATACATTTTCGAAACGACCATTGTTCACTTCAACGAATGCTTGAAATCCTTCGATATTGTAGTCTGAAAAAAAAAATGAGCTCTTTTATTTCAGCAACACTATCGAATAGCTATTATTCGCTTCTCAATTACGGATGTTAAATCGTTGTTTCTGGCTAACAGCTAATAGGAAAAACTTCCGTCTCTGATTTGACATACTGCTTTATAGTTTCACAAGCTGCGACACTGTCGCGAATAAAACAGTGGCCCGCATATACGATAAGTTTCCTTTAATTTACGTCTATGGTCACAAACTTTTTGTTAACAGATTACCGGTTTCGGTCTATAATGACCATCATCAGATCTGTTTTATAAAAATAAAGTCCTAATGAACTGCAGCCATAGTGGCAAAGACAGATCTGATGGTCATTATAGACTGAAATCAGTAATTTGTTAACAAAAAGTTTTTGTGACCATAGACGTAAATTAAAGGAAACTTACTGCTTTATAGTTGTCGACCCGTCAGACCCTAAGAGAGAAATGGCAAATAACGTTTTTCTTAACAGTGGTTTCAGCATATGAAAAAGTGTGCAGGCTTCACAGTTCGTTGGCTCGGCTAATCTTTGGTATTGTATACGTTCACTCGTAATGCGCGTAAACGCATCCTCAGATTTCTACAGGGCGATAAAACGGAAAGGGAATGTTACGTATACCCTTTTACTCCTTTTTGCCCGATCCGCATCTTCATTTGTAGCTACTTAGAAGTCATTACCATAATAATGCCCAGCGCTGACCTGGAAAACCTGTTACGGTTAGAGAAGCTAGCAACTCGTCCTTTCTGCCTCTCTCCCTCCAGGCCCCCAGCCGCAACTCGAAATTCTCCGGACTCACCCACAACGACACCGTAATCAGCAAACATTGGCCTCTCAGAAAAACTCTCTTTTTTCCTGACCTCAGATCTGGTAGTAACCGGGCACATTGTAAATGCTTGTTTGTGGTACATTTGATGCTTCTTTTGTAAACTGTGCAGACTAGCTTGTGAACGACATAGTTCGGATGTTTCAAAACGTGCGTGAGGAGTGTTAAGCTAAATTTTCTTCTGCTGTATTTTTTTGCTGTGCTTTGGAATTACAACTGCATTCCTTTGAAATGCAGGTAGTCCTAGAGAAAAGGAATGGTATACACCATGAGTTTCATTCGTAGCACTACTGACATTTTCCGGTAACAGACAACAGGATCCATGAACTAAAATGAAACTAAAGATCTAAATCACAGTGCGAATTGGTAAGGAATCGAAATTTTTTTTTACGATAGTCACTTGCGTAAAGCATGAAGACTGACAGCCGTATGATAGTACAGCTGAATCTAATTTCTGCCACAATAATTATGTAGATCTTTCATGGAAACTCCACTACTACAAGAAATTAAAATTGACGTCTTACAAGCATGGCCACAAGAACATGGAAGAGGTTCAAATATTGTATTTGAAAATGTGGTCCTAGAATAATTAAATTGTTGTATTTTGAGACAATAGTCATCGCTGTCCACTGTTATCTGCTTCTAAATCTGCAACAAAGACTGTCATTGTCTTCCTAAATGATTGAACCAATCGAATTCTGATAATTTGATAAAATTTTAGTGTAGTTAGTTTGACATATATACAGACCGCATTGTTCGGTAACTTATAACAAATTATGAATTCAGGCTTGCAAACACAACCGATTGTAGAAGAGAACCTTGCGACTACGTGATTTTCCTAATGATGCAACGACTTTGTCTATCTTCAAAGCGAATCTCAAAGAGTTCTGAAGGTTATTAAAAAAATTGATTCCCTTTTAGACAGTCAAGCCAACGATATCACTTGCAGGTATGTAAGACTTGAACTGCATCCATCACAGACGTTTAGTAATCCTAGACAAGTATAAAATAGTAACAGTAAAAGTTTCGGCCTAGTAACTTTTAATGAACACACTACAGAATTAATTAAGGCTGTGGTACACTAAAACCTGAGCCACATGAAGTGCGAAAAAGGGATCTTTTCGTATCATATTTTCATTCGGTTTTAAATATCAAGACTAAGATCTAAGACGCAATAGTGTAGAGCCCGAACAGACAGTAAAACACGTGTATGATTTTAACTGTTTCAACATCTGTCGACAAAATAACCTAAGCTACCAAAACTCAGTGAAGGCGCAGCGTTGAGTTGCTATGTGTGCTGAAGATGTGATTACAGCTGAGAAAATATAAGCAAGATGAAAATCACTATTCCAGAATCTAACAGCAAGCTTTCTCTACCGTTAAAATCCAGATCGCGCAAGATGTTGAAACAGAACGCTCCTCCATGAAAAAGAACAGAAATATAATGCAATGAATATAAAGAAACATGTCGATCTCAATTAGTTTCCTTGATTATTGCAAGTCGTTATTAGATTATTTGAAATGAATCGGTCGTTGTGACTGTCAGAAGCTGATGTGAGGTAATAATAGATACTGTAGAGACACTGAATCATGTACTTCGGTAACGTGGCAGCTAGATAAAAAAGCATCTGTCAGTGGTTTATCAATCAGTAGGTTGTACCAACAGATGTCCCATTTGTTCAATACAATTTTCTTTTCCGACGTTTAAATAGCGTTTTTGTCGTTTGCGCTAGTAGGTTAAAAATGTTTCGTCGCAGGAATGTGCGTAATATTACTTTGACCGAAAAACACGAGATTTGAAGTCGAAGAGAAGTGGAAGGTACCGCAAGTTTTGTCAGTGATGGAATGTACAACAATTAAGTCATGCGTGGACGCTTGTGCAGTTATTCTACATTTTTGCTTTACGTTACGATACGGTAAGTGATCAACAAACTTCCAGTGCGTGTTTACAACGCAAAATATTACGAAACACAATTTCACGTAGCCTATTGGGGAAATTAATGCAATGAATATAGGGAGAAAATGGCTTTGTTATTTGTATCCAGGATTATTGGAAGACAAAACTTTAGACCGTCAGGAAGTTAGATCCATGCGTAAATCAGTAAATGTGCTGATCAGAAAAAAGTACGGTGTGGATTTCCTGACAACGGGGACAGTGTAAACGACACACTCCAGGGCTAATTTGTTTATTAGTGGAAAGCTTTTAGTGTTTTTCTTGTCAACTTCATATCGCTTACATTTGCGTTCAATATATAATTAATCTTGAAAAGCAATGATAGGCCTATCATGCTTTTCAGAGCACAAACACAAGAAATTTATTGTTGACGGCTAAGGAACTACTAATAGTTTTCTTGCTAAACGAATGGCGAACTTTCTTGAGCGTTACTTAATCAGTTATTGTTTTGGTCACAGAAGTACTGGTAAATTACAAATAAAATGTTGTGGCGCCTAGGCTGCGTGATATCTAAGTGTCTTGGCCATTCATCGTTGTAACGCAGAGCACATGAAAACATTACATTGTTTACACAAACTGAACAACGTAACCAACCATTGTAGAATTTTACACGTTCACAATGCCATCTCGGAGAGAACTCTTCATTTAATACCATTCATGTTTGCCCCTCCGACACATGTTTCTTGTAAATCCTGAAGATGTAAGTTTTTCTAATAAATGATTTTACACGATACTGGGAAATATTAGTGGCGTTTGGTTACATATTCACGCAGTTTCCGGTGAGCTACACTTACGAATATCACACCTCTTGTATCAACACTCACCTCCTTTTGGCTTATAGAACCACAAATAAAGCGTATTGTTTTTGAGGCAGTAAAGAACACCAACCTGTCGTTGATAATGGTATGGAAAATGTGTGTCGCAACATTCTACACATCCCAGCTGTCGCAGAATGTAAAAGAAAGCGCAAGCGCAAAATATCGTGACAGAACTATTTGCAAGTGACACTTAATGTCTCACACGCTGCAGCTGCCATTTAATCAAACTGTGACAGCGTTTAAAATAATTAATAAAGGCACTAAATTAGGCCAGACTGCTGAAACATGACTGGGTAACAGGATGTTAAAAACAAAATACGGTAGAAGTTATGCAGTTGCCACCAGACTAAAATATTCTTGGGAAACTTGTCTGTTAGATAATGAATGTTGTCGCAGTTTCGCTTTCTACATCATATAACGCGTTAAATATGGTCAGATGCGTTAAATATGATGCGATTCTCCGCTCCGAGAACTTTTGTTTTACTTTCACATTCGCTGGCTTCGTCAAAACACAACCAATTATCTATCATATCCCACAGTAACCTACAACTCGGGCTACGCTGCACGTGGGTCTGTCTCCACAACCCTTATTTCAGGGGGGCTTGGGGGGAGGGGTATGGAGGGGGCAGAACGATATTCTAGCTCGAAAATACTTGAATTCCGTACGTAGTACCCGCATCAAATGATGTGATGCAAAATAACTAAGTTTAGTAGCTGTTCTTTGGGAAATTTTGAGGAATCGCAACTGGTGCGTCGCGGCACCTCGCACAGCGTTTAGAGACCGGAGACATTGTTGGTGTGCAGAGTCTGGACGGCGGGGGAGGAGCGGCGGTCGGTCGGTACTCACCACCAGTGCGCGCGGGCCGGAGCGGCGACCAGCAGGAGCGAGAGCAGCAGCAGCAGCGGAGGATGCGGGAGCGGGCGGGAGACGCGCGACATGCCGGCAGCGCCCTTGCCCTTGGCTCGCGTCGCGGTCCGGAGCGGCTCACGGCTCACCACCGCCAGCTCATGACGCTGTCTGGCGGCAGACTGGCCGCTGCGCGCCACCGGTGGCTGCAGACGCGAGGCGGCGGCGGCGGCGGCGCGCGCGATACGCGGCAGTAGTGGCGCGTGGTGAGGGGCGGCGGAGGCGGAAGGCGGAAAGCCGAGGGCCGCGCCGCTGGAGGCGGAGGGCGGAGGGCCGCTCTGCCGCCACCAATCTGCGTGGCCGGCAGCACTTTGCAGTGTACCACTTATGCGAGCTACATCTACAGGGTGGTCCATTGATAGTGACTGGGCCAAATATGAGCGTCAAACAAAAATCTACAAAGAATGAAAATCGTCTAGCTCGAAGGGGGAAACCAGATGGCGCTACGGTTGGCCCGCTGTAGGACCCCCTCCCCTGTTTATTACATATTCGTGTAGTACGTAAAGAAATATGAATGTTTTAGTTGGTCCACTTTTTCCGCTTTGTGACAGATGGCGATGTAGTAGTCACAAACGTATAAGTACGTGGTATCACGTAACATTCCGCTAGTGCGGACGGTATTTGCTTCGTGATACATTACCCGTGTTAAAATGGACCGTTTACCAATTGCGGAAAAGGTCGGTATCGTGTTGATGTATGGCTATTGTGATCAAAATGACCAACGGGCGTGTGCTATTTATGCTGCTCGGTATCCTGGACGATATCATCCAAGTGTCCGGACCGTTCGCCGGATGGTTAACGTTATTTCAGGAAACAGGAAGCGTTCAGCCACATGTGAAACGTCAACCACGACCTGCAACAAATGATGATGCCCAAGTAGGTGTTTTAGCTGCTGTCACGGCTAATCCGCACCTCACTAGCAGACAAATTGCGCGAGAATCGGGAATCTCAAAAACGTCGGTGTTGAGAATGCTACGTCAACATCGATTGCACCCGTACCATATTTCTGTGCACCAGGAATTGCATGGCGACGACTTTGAACGTCGTGTACAGTTCTGCCACTGGGCACAAGAGAAATTACGGGACGATGACAGATTTTTTGCACGCGTTCTATTTAGCGGCGATGCGTCATTTACCAACAGCGTTAACGTAAACCGGCATAATATGCAATATTGGGCAACGGATAATCCACGATGGCTGCGACAAGTGGAACATCACCGACCTTGGCGGGTTAATGTATGGTGCGGCACTGCGGGAGGAAGGATAATTGACCTCCATTTTATCGATGGCAATCTAAATGGTGCAATGTATGCTGATTTCCTACGTAATGTTCTACCGATGTTACTACAAGATGTTTCACTGCATGACAGAATGGCGATGTACTTCCAACATGATGGATGTCCGGCACATAGCTCGCGTGCGGTTGTAGCGGTACTGAATAGCATATTTCATGACAGGTGGATTGGTCGTCGAAGCATGGCCAGCACGTTCACCGGATCTGACGTCCCCGGATTTCTTTCTTTGGGGAAATTTGAAGGACAGGACCGTGATCCACCGACAACGCCTGACAACATGCGCCAGCGCATTGTCTGTGCATGTGCGAACATTACGGAAGGCGAACTACTCGCTGTTGAGAGGAATGTCGTTACACGTATTGCCAAATTCATTGAGGTTGACGGACATCATTTTGAGCATTTATTGCATTAATGTGGTATTTACAGGTAATTACGCTGTAATAGCATGCGTTCTCAGAAATGATAAGTTCACAAATGTACATGTATCACATTGGAACAACCGAAATAAAATTTTCAAACGTACCTACGTTCTGTACTTTAATTTAAGAAACCTACCTGTTACCAAGTGTTCGTCTAAAATGGTGACCAATATGTTTGTGACTATTACAGCATCATCTATCACAAAGCGACAAAAGTTGTCCAACTAAATCATTCATATTTCCTTACGTACAACACGAATATGTAATAAAAAATGGGGGGGTCCTATTTAAAAAAAACTCAGTTCGTATCCGTTTGACCTATGGCAGTGCCATCTAGCGGGCCAACCATAGCGCCATCTGGTTTCCCCCTTCAAGCTAGACACGTTTCGTTCTTTGCAGTTTTTTCGTTTGACGCTTATTTCGTGAGATATTTGGCCCGATCACGATCAATGGACTACCCTGTATATCTACATCCACAACTACATGGATACTCTGGAAACCACACTTAAATGCCTAGCAGAAAGTTCATCGAACCACCTTCACAATAGTTCTCTATTATTCGTATCTCGAACAGCGCGCGGAAAAAACGAACACCTACTCTGAAGAGCCAAAGAAACTGGTACACCTGCCCAATATCGTGCAGGGCCCCCACGAGCACGTAGAAGTGCCGCAACATGACGTAGCTTGGACTCGGCTAATGTCTGAAGTAGTTCTGGACAGAATTGACCCCGTGAATCCCGCAGGGCTATCCAATAACTCCTAAGTGTACGAGGGGATGGCGATCTCTTCTGCACAGCAGGTTGCAAGGCGTCACAGAATGCTCCATAATGCTTTGGTTTGGGGAGTTTAAACTCAGAAGAGTATTCCTGGAGCTACTCTGTAGCAATTCTGGACGTGTGAGTTGTCGCATTGTCTTGCTGGAATTGCTAAGTCCAACATTGAAATCTGCAGCAATTTGCAGAAGTGTTGCACTTCTTCAGCCATCGTTGGTCCCGTTCTTGGAGGATCTTTGTCCAGCCACACCGATGTCGGAGAGTTTTGCCGTATTTCTGATATTCACGGTACACTCGTGAAATGGTCGTACAGAAATGCCGGCCGGAGTGGCCGAGCGGTTCTAGGCGCTACAGTCTGGAGCCGCGTGACCGCTACAGTCGCAGTTTCGAATCCTGCCTCGGTCATGGATGTGTGTGATGTCCTTAGGTTAGTTAGGTTTAAATAGTTCTAAGTTCTAGGGGACTTATGTCCTAAGATGTTAAGTCCCATAGTGTTCAGAGCCATTTGAACCATTTTCGTACAGGAAAATCCCCACTACATCGCTGCCTCGGAGATGCTGTGTCCCATCGCTCGTGCGCCGACTGTAACAGCACGTTCACACTCACTTAAATCTTGATAACCTGCCATTGTAGCAGCAGTAACCGATGTAACAAGTGCGCCAGGAACTTGTTGTCTTACATAGGCGTTGCCGACCGCAGCGCCATATTCTGCCTGTTTACGTGTCTCTTTATTTGAAAACGCATGCCTATACCAGTTTCTTTGGCGCTTCAGTGTATATCTTTTCCTTATTATGGTGATCATTTCTCCCTACGTAGATCGGCGTCATCAAAATATTTTCGCATTCGGAGGAGAATGTTGGTGATCGAAATTTCGAGAGAAGATTCTGCCTCTGTTTTGATGATTTCCACCCCAAAGCCTGTATCATGTCAGTGATAATTTCTCCCCTCTTTCCCGATAATGGAAAACGTGCTGCTCTTCTTTGAACTTTTTCTATGTACTCCGTTAATCCTATCCTGTGAGGATCCCTGACCGTGCAGCAGAACTGCAAAAGAGGACTGGCTACTTACTTGTAGGGATGCGCGCGATTACGAATGATTGGCTGTCACTTTCTGAGTAATTTGTCTTCTTCAAATCTCAGTTTCTATGGGATCTTAAAAGTGACTGTAGAGGCCAATCATGGAGTTCCAGATTTTTCCACATTGTTGACGCACGTTTGTTCTAATGGGGACTGGCTGCATAGCGTTGCTTATTTTCAAGAGTTGCCGTTGTTTCCTACCACTGCGCTTGTCGGTTTCTGTTTTCCGCCTCAGTTGCTCGAAGCGCTGCATTACTTTCCAAACACTGCAACGCCATACTGGAGTATAAGTACAGTATTTTCCAAATTACCAATTTCAGTGTGACATCTTTTCTTGTTGTGCTTTAATTAATGTTTGTACCGTTTCCGTCCTCTTCCTAAATTACTTGGCCATCCTTTAGTTGAGAATACATAAATTGCTTTGGTAGACGAGATTTACGCATAAGAACGATGCAGCCCATCCTACGGAGTTAATGCTTGATAATCATTGCTTCAGTGCTAGTAGAGTTTCCTTCGCCTAGAACACCGATGTTAGTGCGCCGATCTTGTCATTTCACCCTCAGGATCCTTCTCAGGCAGCGCTGTTGGTACTTTTCAAGGTATCGTTTATGCCTTCTGCAAGTAGTCCATGCTTCGCACCCATATGTGGGAGATGCAATAACAGTAGCCTGCTATACATAGAGCTTGGTCTTAATGCTGATGTTATGCTTATCAAAGACCCTTACCCAAAGACGACCGAAAGCCGTACTGCTACATTTGAGCCGGTACTTTATTTCACCATTAAAGCCTTAACATACAGAAGACCCAAGAATCACTGTTGAAGGCAAAGTCCTGCAGAACATAACTCTTCCCATAACTTGGCAGCCATGTGTCAGCAAATGCAAGTATTGATTATGTGTAAGAGTCGGTAACTGGCCTTTTTGATTATTTAAATTAATCGCTTCTACATCAGTTACTTGTATATTAAGATAGTAACGCTGTCATCAATCCGAAGATTTAGTGAGCGTGGTCCTGTTGAAGGCGCTATATCGGTGCATTCCTCCAATATCTGAAATGACTTACCGAGGCAGTTGTAGAGGGATGTACATTTTAACGTGGATTCCGAACCACGGTGCAACTCGGAATTTCCCACATCAACAAACATTGCCAGTGGTGAAAGTAGTGATGAGTACGAGATGTGTAAGAAGTAGTAGAAGTAGTAGTAGTAGTAGTAGTAGTAGTAGTAGTAGCTTTATTCATCTGTAGATCTCTTTCTGCAAAGATACAGGACGTGACAAAGTATTTACAAGTTTAGATCAATTTAAAATAAGCTAATTCGTATACACATATATTTACAGACTTCTAGTTAGACATAATCATTAGATTTACTCCTGGTATACAATACCTTTTTTACAAATAACTTATTAAAATAATGTAATGCCACACCGTTCACTCATATCTCACTATCAGTTACTGCATACACTACGCACACATTGTTTCATAACGCTTCATCCACTACACACACACACACACACACACACACACACACATACACACCCTGGTGATCTCTGGGCCATTTTCAGTACCGCAACTTCCCATTTGCTATCCTGAAAAACTGAGTCAGCATCCCTACATAATCAGCGAGATGTTGAGCTCAGAAAGAGAAAGAAGTGTTGGTATTGTGCTATGCATTGTTTGGGGGTAAGTATTTCTAGAAAGGAAAAAAGAAGGAAACAAACATAAAGTGAAGGTGCTAAGTGGAATGTTGGATGTTTTATAATCATTATTATTATTATTATTATTATTTATTTGCACAACATTTTTTTATCAAACCCCTCCTCTGTTTTATCTAAGTAATCTTTCAATGTATAAAATGTATTGCATAACAGGTTGTTTTAAGCTGCCTTTTTAAATAAATGTATTTTTTGCAATTTCTTTAATCTCTTTTGGTAATTTACTGTACAGTTTTATTCCTTGGTAGAAAATGCTGTTTTGAGTTTTATGTTTATTTTTTCGTGGTAAATGTAAGTTGAGTGTCTCTTGTTCCATGGTCATGGACAAAGCTGTTTGTCAAGTAATTACCAATGTTATATTTTATGTGTATAACTGACTGGTAAAGGTATTCACATGGAGCAGTTAAAATCCCCAGTGATTTGAACAGATCTTTACAATGAGCTCGACTAGTATTTTTAGTTATTATTCTTATGATTCTTTTCTGGGGTTTGAAAATTGTATTCATGTTTTGTGTATTTGTTCCCCAAAAAAGAATGTCATAGCTAAGAACTGAGTGTAAATATGAATTATATGTAACTAAAAGACACTGCATGTTACACACTGATTCTAAGGTCATAACATGCTGATGACATTCTGTTTGCAAGTACCTTTGTGTGTTCACACCACTTCAACTGAGAATCAGTATTCATTCCTAGAAATTTTGCATTTGTTACACAGTCTATAGAGGTGCCATATACATTTAATTTAACACTGACATTTTTCGTCTTCAAACTGAAAGTCATGGCATTAGTTTCTTTATGTTCAATGTTACTTTATTACTTATTGACTAATCTTAAACTTCCTTGAGAGTTTCATTTGCTTTCTCGGCAAGGAGTTCGCTTATTTTCTCAGTGACTATAATACTGCTGTCAGAGAATTTTTTCACTGTGAGTAACACTAGTGGGAAAGTCATTGATGTACACTCCTGGAAATGGAAAAAAGAACACATTGACACCGGTGTGTCAGACCCACCATACTTGCTCCGGACACTGCGAGAGGGCTGTACAAGCAATGATCACACGCACGGCACAGCGGACACACCAGGAACCGCGGTGTTGGCCGTCGAATGGCGCTAGCTGCGCAGCATTTGTGCACCGCCGCCGTCAGTGTCAGCCAGTTTGCCGTGGCATACGGAGCTCCATCGCAGTCTTTAACACTGGTAGCATGCCGCGACAGCGTGGACGTGAACCGTATGTGCAGTTGACGGACTTTGAGCGAGGGCGTATAGTGGGCATGCGGGAGGCCGGGTGGACGTACCGCCGAATTGCTCAACACGTGGGGCGTGAGGTCTCCACAGTACATCGATGTTGTCGCCAGTGGTCGGCGGAAGGTGCACGTGCCCGTCGACCTGGGACCGGACCGCAGCGACGCACGGATGCACGCCAAGACCGTAGGATCCTACGCAGTGCCGTAGGGGACCGCACCGCCACTTCCCATCAAATTAGGGACACTGTTGCTCCTGGGGTATCGGCGAGGACCATTCGCAACCGTCTCCATGAAGCTGGGCTACGGTCCCGCACACCGTTAGGCCATCTTCCGCTCACGCCCCAACATCGTGCAGCCCGCCTCCAGTGGTGTCGCGACAGGCGTGAATGGAGGGACGAATGGAGACGTGTCGTCTTCAGCGATGAGAGTCGCTTCTGCCTTGGTGCCAATGATGGTCGTATGCGTGTTTGGCGCCGTGCAGGTGAGCGCCACAATCAGGACTGCATACGACCGAGGCACACAGGGCCAATACCCGGCATCATGGTGTGGGGAGCGATCTCCTACACTGGCCGTACACCACTGGTGATCGTCGAGGGGACACTGAATGGTGCACGGTACATCCAAACCGTCATCGAACCCATCGTTCTACCATTCCTAGACCGGCAAGGGAACTTGCTGTTCCAACAGGACAATGCACGTCCGCATGTATCCTGTGCCACCCAACGTGCTCTAGAAGGTGTAAGTCAACTACCCTGGCCAGCAAGATCTGCGGATCTGTCCCCCATTGAGCATGTTTGGGACTGGATGAAGCGTCGTCTCACGCGGTCTGCACGTCCAGCACGAACGCTGGTCCAACTGAGGCGCCAGGTGGAAATGGCATGGCAAGCCGTTCCACAGGACTACATCCAGCATCTCTACGATCGTCTCCATGGGAGAATAGCAGCCTGCATTGCTGCGAAAGGTGGATATACACTGTACTAATGCCGACATTGTGCATGCTCTGTTGCCTGTGTCTATGTGCCTGTGGTTCTGTCAGTGTGATCATGTGATGTATCTGACCCCAGGAATGTGTCAATAAAGTTTCCCCTTCCTGGGACAATGAATTCACGGTGTTCTTATTTCAATTTCCAGGAGTGTATATCAGGAATAGTACTGGTCCTAATATGCTACCTTGCGGAACTCCTATATTAATGTATTTTGGTTCTGATATGTGTTTTGCTAAGCGTTTAGATCTATCTGAAGTATGTGTTATCTCTACTCTTTGTACCCTATCTGCTAGGTATGATCGAAACCTGTCATTAGCTACCCCTCTTATTCCTAATGCTTCTAATTTATTTTATAGAATCTTGTGGTCGACTGTATCAAATGCCTTAGAAAGATCCAAAAATATGCCTGTGACACACTCATCTTTATCAAGAGCACCAAGTACAACTTTTGTGAATTCTACTATGGCTGACTCCGTATTTTTGCCACTTCGGAAACCAAACTGTGATTCGCTTAAAAGATTGTATTTATTCAGGTAATTCATTAACCTGTCTCTCATAATTGCTTCTATTATTTTTGAGAATGCTGACAGCAGGGAAATGGGCCAGTAATTTTCTGTGTCTTCTGTATTACCTTTCTTAAGCAAAAGTACAACTCTTGCCTGTTTTAACTGCTCTGGAAATGTTCCTGATGTAAAGGATTCATTTATTATATTTGTTAAGGGGCCTTGTACAATCCTTATGAATTGTTTCAATACACACATTGGTACCTCATCTAAGCCTACTGACTTTTTATGTTTTAGTTTTTGAACAGTTTTATTGACTTCATTCTTTGTGGTTGGAAGTAACATCATTGTATTTAGTGCAACATTATTTACAGGTGTTATATTTGTTTTGGGGAATTTTTGCTGTAACTTCTCTGCAATACTTGAAAAATGCTCGTTTACATAGTTTGCTAAGTGTTGTGGATCATTTATTACCTTATTCCCCTCTCTTAGCATTATGTTATTCTGCAACTGTTTGCCTCTCCCCGTTTCCTTTTTTATAACATCCCAGACTCGTTTGCTTTTATTCCCTGCATTATATATTATTTGTTGCAGCAATCAGCACCTTCCTATAGATCTTTTTGTATCTGTGATAGAACTTTAAGAATTCTGAGTCACTGAAAAGTAATGAGACTGGTTTTTATCTACAATAGTTTTTATTTATTTTATTCAAAGGACAGTATTGTCCCGTTCACACTAGTTCCCTTCCGTAGTTATTCACTGACAGAGACATTGTCCCCACTCTTGGTAGCAGTGCTGAAAGGCTTCAAGTGGTGGGACCTTTAACATATCGGTCACATTCATCTGAATGTCTTTCAAAGACCCAAAACGATGTCTTCCAAAACATTTTTAAATTTTGGGGAAAGAAAAAAGTCACACGGACTCACATCAGATGAACAACGGGTCTGTGGAGCAATTGGAATGTCATTTGTCATCAAAAATTCCGTGATGAATGTGGTTTTCTGGCATGGGGCGTTGTTATGATGCAGCACCCACTTGTCTGCAATGTCCAGTATCATTCCATTAACTCTTTTCTTGAGCCTTTTAAGGACATCTTTGTAAAATACTTGGCTGACAGTTTGTCCTGGTGAAACAAATTCTTCATGCACGATATTGTTACTGTCAAAACAGCAAATCAGCATTGCTTTGATTTTTGATTTGCTCATTGGGCCTTTTTTCGGTTGAGGGGATATCTCAGCGTGCCACTCCTCACTTTGCCGCCTTGTCTCAGGATCCTGCTCAAAAATCCAGGATTCATCACCTGTGATCACGCGACTGAACCATTTGCAGTCATCTCAAGAAGATCAACTCGTACGTTTCTTCGATTGTCCTTCAGTGTCATTTTGGCACAAACCTTTCACATGTGGATATCTTCGGTCAAAATTTGATGCATGGTGAAAGTGTTTAACAGGTCACCCACCATTTTTATTGATAATCATCGGTCTGATCGCATAAGAGCAAACGTTCGACGTTTTCGTTGGTTTTTGAAGTTGAAAGTCTCCCTGAGCGACGTTCAACTTCAGCGTGTCCTCGGCCTTCCAAATATGATTTGTGCCAGCGAAAAGCTTGTACTCTCAATAACAAACGTTCCCCATAGGCCTGTTTCAATTTCTCAAAGGTCGCACTCGCGGGTTCCCTAAGTTTAACACGAAATTTCATGGCATAACGTTGCTGTAAATTCCGCTGTTCCATTATCATAACACACAACAAAACACATCTACACTGAAGCAGCTCTCAAAGACAACGAGATGGCCGTATGGAGCTGAAACTCGGACTGAGCATCAGGAAGGTATGAACACACCGGTCTACACAAGCAGAGGAACAGAACGTTGCCAGATCGCTGGCACTGTTGTCATATTCACTACTTTTCTCACACACGTCGTAGATAAAGTTCCCGACCAGGGTTCGAACCAGAGGACTTTCGATTCGTCGTATGGATTTTTTGTTAGTGTGTTTGCTTCTTTGTCATTTTGTCTTCAACAGTTCTGTGAAAATGTCGCATCACAGCTTTCAAATTTCGTCGATTATAATTTCACTATTTTTTACTATATTTATTTATGCATTTATTTTACCTGGCAAGATTAGGGCCTTCAGGCCCTCTCTTACACCTAACCAGGCATACTCAGATTGAACAAATTTCAGTTTCTACAGAACATTAAGGACATATAACATGTTATACAGTATTAATGTTAAAGAAAAAAATAGAGATTATAACAGTAGTACAATGATAATTATAACAATCAATAAATAATAATAACAATCAAAAATAATAATAATAATAATAATAATAATAATGACTATGTATATGAAAGTAAACATATTTTTCTTTTATGAATGTCAGTCCTATTGCTAGTTGGAAATTTTCTCGTTATATTCTTGCAGCTTGTGAGTTATTCTCATCGAGCAGAGAAATAAGACGATGGAATGGGGTGAAAGAGATATAGAAGAGGTAGATAGGTTAGAGGAAGGGAAATAGAATGGTAAAATTCGAAGCTATGATGGAGGGGAGAAAGAAAGAGATGAGAGGGGCACAACAATGGTGGCTATACCGTCCCTAATATGTAAGTTTTGAGTTCCCTCTTGAATGTTGAGTGGTTCTGGATAAGACGCAGATCACAGGGGAGCGCGTTCCATAGTCGTATGGCTGGGATGGAGAATGACACAGAGAAAGATTTTGTGTTATGTAAAGGTACAGCCAAGATGCTAGACGTATCCGATCTGGTATTGCGGTTGTGGAATGATGATAGGTGTTTAATGTGAGAAGATAATTATTGGGGGCACCAGTGGCTAAGAAATCGATGAAGTAAGCACATCGTGTGGAGATCACGTGCCTTATGTGGGCGTATCCAACCTAGCTCGGAGTATGAAGGACTGATATGATCATACAACCGTATATTGCACACGTATCTAACGCAAGCATTCATCACTAGCTCGAGGCATCTCGAATTTTCACCATTTGTGCCATGTTGAACTACATCACAGTAGTAAAGATTAGGCAAGACTAGTGTTTGGACTAATTTTTGTTTAACATGGGTTGGAAATATTTTTCTAAATTTTTGAGTTGCATGTAGGGAGGAGAGCGATTTCCGACAAGCTGTGACTGTTTGTTCTTCCCAGTTTAGGTGTTCATCCAAGATTATTCCAAGGTCTTTTACTGTTTTTTGGTATGGTAGTTGGGTACCATTGAGGAGTATTTGAGGGACTGTTTCGCGAAAGTACCGGCTGATTAACTTTGGATGAGATATAAGTATGACCTGGGATTTCTTGGGGTTTAGTTTCAGACCTAGGTTCTGTGCCCATCGAGAAACAGAGCAAAGATCTGCGTTCATACTCGCTACTGCGTCAGCAATGTTCTTGGGTCTTGCACTTATGTACAGTTGGATGTCGTCGGCATATAGATGGTAGTTGCAGGAGTGAATCACTGAAGAAACATCATTAATGTACAGTGATTGGACCAGGGACGGAGCCTTGGGGAACTCCAGAGCGCACGTTTTTCCATGATGACTTTTCCGACCCACAAATGAATTGTGGACTTCTGTTTTTGAGGTAGCTGTCGAACCAGTGTATTGCGCTGTTTGAGAAATTCGGCTGTTTCGTTTTAATTAGTAATATATCAAAGTCAACTGTATCAAAAGTCTTGCTAAAGTCAAGCAGTGTTCGGATTGCAGCTTCACGTCTGTCCATAGCATGTTTAATGTCATCAGTTACTTTGATTAATGCAGTTGCTGTACTATGGTGCTTTCGAAAGCCTGACTGATATTTGTCGTGGATATTATGAGTTTTGAGGTAACCCGTCAGCTGTTCATGGACGATGTATTCTAGGGTTTTAGATATTGCAGGTAGTATGCTGATCGGCCTGTAGTCACCTGGCGACTTAGGGTTGTCAGTCTTGGGTATAGGTTGAATTAAACTTTGCTTCCACTCAGTAGGATATGTACTACTGACAAGAGACAGGTTGAAGACGTCTGTGATAACTGGAGTTATAGTGTCTACGACGTGCTTAATCATGCCAGTGCTCACTTCATCATTTCCTACTGCCTCGGAAGAGATTCTCGTAATTGCCATGTGTACTGTGCCGGTAGTGACATGTTTTAGGAAAAACTTGTCACTCGAGAGATTGATATCTTGGGGCTGGTAATTTGTCGATGCGTGGCAGTTTACAGCTGTTGAGAAGAAATCGTTTAATTCTTCTGCAGACGCTTGATAAACAGCGTCAGATCTTCGCTTCCCTATACCGAAACTGCGCAGCTTTTTCCACAGTGCAGCAGGTTTTGATATACCGCATACGACAGAGCGGGCATGTCTGATTTTGGCATTCCTCACGCTTTGCTTGGTTCTGTTTCGGAGTTTCCTATAAGCTTCGTACGCCTCAGGAGTTGGGTTACGCTTGAAGGCCCTATGTGCAGCATCACGTTTATTCATTAACTGGCGTAATGCAGTGGTGAGCCACGGAGCGGGAGCTCTCTTTACCTTGACAGTGCGTTGAGGAGCATGCTTATCATACAGTGCAAAAATTTTGCTACATAATTCCCGAATTTTTCCGTCAAAAGTCGGTTCATTGCTTATATCGTGCCAAGGGATGTCTGAGCAATCCTTTTGAAGAGCGTCATGGTTAACGTTTTTTAGGTTTCTGTAGGTTACCAGGTGAGATTTTTCTTTGGTAGTATGCACTGAGTAACTTAAGAATATCACGTCATGAGCAGAGAGTCCCGGAGCGGATGTCTGATTGGCGCGAATTATTTTATCTGGTCGCTTTGTTGCTATTATATCTATGAGTGTATGGCTGTGTGGCGTGTGATGAGTTGGGTCCAGCGGTGTGAAACTCACATCATTGGAGTGGAACAGTCTCCTCAGTTTATACACAGTGGCCGTAACATTACCGAACTCGCTGAGCTGCTGTGCCAATGAGCCACGCAGTTGTAACTTAATTAACCGATTAAAAGGTTCGTTCTTCAAAAACATAAAGCTATGCTCTTGCCCTACCGATCTACAATGAATGCTTTTTGTTACTAACAACAGTTACTCAGTTTTATGAAATAAGTTACAAGATTAAACTTTTTTTTCTTTTTTTTTTTGTGCAGAAATACATACATGTTTAACATTCATTAGTTAAGGTAACTAATATTATTCTTTTTAACACCCATACTGTAGTGAATATTCTTACAAGCACCAAAATTTTTCAGGTAGTTAACCGACGAATACTTCTAATTTCTATAATGCTTTTCCGCTGTCTCTCCAACGGTAGGCTGTCGCTGTGTCCCCTGTCTTAGGAAACAGTCTGTTAGAAAGGAAAGAGGAAACCACTATTTTCAGATATTTATGCTATGCAGAACAGGATACACTTCCTCATAGTCTTTCCAGGACTGCAGAGGAGATGATTTTCGGGTTGATTAAAGGTTGTTGTAAATAGAATGGAACTTAAGACAATAAATCCAGGCTATTTCCTGCTACTGTTTCATGAATTTTAACCGGTAATATTTGCGGTAGCAGGTAACTATACTAGTGATTCTACGATGTGGGGTACTTTCTGTTTCTGCTTCTTTTGAACTGCATGTAACGTGCTAACGGCAGTAGTTACTGCCAGGGGATCTTGAAAATGATGCTGCTTGAGACGAAGATGTACAGTCGTACCGATCAGAAGCTATGATATAAATTACGACAGAAGTATGAAGGTTTGGTGTAAGCACGTCATAGAGACATTCATGTTCAAACACACTTGTTACGCTATTTATTTGTGTATTGTCACACGTAACACAAGACTTCGCCACGCTACTTAAGAGCCACTACTTCCACATCGTGTATGTTAGCCGCAATCGCAACAGAATGCAGTCCGACTTGTGCCGACGTTACACGGTTATTATTAGACGGCAGTCCAACTTCTTTCCGTAATCAGGCTACAGACACCCCTCCTTCGTAAAGGTACCATTACATCCATAATCGATTATTAGAATACTCACCATTAATCGATTATAATTAATCGAACATAACCTAATTTCTTGTCTTAATAGACTACTCGTGGTAACTAAGTCTACTGCAGAGCAGTACTGAGTCTCGTCTCTCACGATTGTTCATCATATAGAGAAGAAATATCTCTGGAGTGAGCGTTGGATTCTGCACATGTTGTCAAGATTAACCTGTGAATGTCACATGATCTCGGGGTGGTGTTGATTGTTTAAGGCCAGTTCACGCTGTCCGCCTAGTCGCGTCAATTCACGTCAAGTCAAAGTATCTTACAATTCATTTCAAATTGTGGCATTCACACAGGCTGCAACGCAACGTCGCGTCACATCACAGCATGTCAAGATTCATCGGTAAGAAAGTTTTGAGGGTATCGTCGTGTGCTAAAGCTTTAAGTTAACCTACTTCCGGCGTGCTTACTCATGTTATAATAGTGGACTTCGTGCATTTTTGTCTTCTTTGTATTAATTATATTATTGCGGTTTGTTTTCGTCGCAAATTGTATGTATACCATGACTCCTTTGACTTTTTCCGTATGATGTTCTTACACAGAAGATTAGATATCTGACATCGAAAAATTATCTAGTTCTTATAAGAAGAGAACGGCTGGCTTCCATATTGTATGTAAATAATAACATAATTGAACGATGCAATTTCGATTAAATAACATGAAAGGTCAGATTTAATGAAGGAGAAAAATACGGTCGTTTATGACATTATTAGTTACGTAGAAAAACAGTGGTTAAGGTAAACAAGCTTTATTTATTCCTTTATAGTTATTGTTTGAGGTGTTTGTATGTATATCATTTCCCCCTGCAAATAGATGTCGGAGTTTTGAAACGTTGTTTTGCTTCTCAGCACTTTAACTAACGAAACTGATCAAGAACAGACATTATAAAGTTTGCTTTGGCCACTAATAAACATTGTCGTTATTAGTTCCTCAATTCTGATATATACTTTTCGTATCACGGGTGGTGATTCATAGCCTTACATTCGCCGTTCAGTGCTTGGCTAAGCGGATTATGGTGGCTTGACGTGATGTACAGTTAAATGCACGCTGATGTGATGGTGCCGTTCCAGGACGCCTGTTCATTTTGCTCTTCAAAGTTACAGAGTTCACTATATTCCAGCAAAACGTCTATGCCAAATCCACAGCACTTACGAAAGGAAACTGTCTGTACTAGCGATATAACGACATTCAAAGTTTATGGGAGGCGTTACCGATAAACCTACACCGTCGAAAGACCACGTGATCACGGTGGCAATATATGTTGACAATAAAATTAGTTCTAAGCGTATGAATGCTCACTCCAGAGATATAGCTACAGTATGGTGGTCGTTTTCGTTTACATGGCTGCGACTAAATAGCGTGTGTTGTCAAAGCTGTCCGTTGCACCGAATGGCAACTGGACGGTGAAAGTGAGCTTACGAGGGACGATTCTTTTTACTAAAAATTCGAAATGTAGGGACCAGAATGATGACAGAGTTTACTAATGACAAAGCAAAGCTCTTGGCAAAGATTGAACGGTAAATTTTCCACGCTACCGAGAATTGAAAGAACGGGAAAAGTGTCGTTCAAATGTTTCGAAATATCTAAATTAATTTCTTCGAAAGAATGTATAATTACAAACACATCAAACAATATTCAGAAAGCAGGGAACGGTGCCTTTTATTCTTTATAAATTGTTTTCTTTGTAAGTGACAAATAACATCGAGAATTATTCTCTTCATTAAATAGGTCCAACATTTTGAATGTTGAAAGAGGCTTCATTAAAATACGTATCCATATACGTTCTTTGTTCAGGTATTGTAAAACGTAAAAATGTTTTTTCTTTCAGACATATTTTCCGTTTTGCGGGAGGACAGTACTAGAAAAATACGAGCCCCTTGTGCAGCCTTTCCAGTAACTTACGCTGTTACCAGACGCTGCTACAGTCGCCTGTGTCCGCGCATGGGTACTGAGCAGCATATTCAGGATTCCAGAATTCCACACTCGGCACAGACAGTTGATCGCTGACGTCACTGTCCCATTCGACGTGATTGGCTGCTGATTTCCGCTCAAGCACGTGACACGCACTCGTGAAGGCGGCCACGCTCGTAACCGCAATATTGACAAGAATGCATAACTAAGCACTCTGCAGTGCAATTTTTCACACGCATTAGGGCTCTTCAAGCTGCTTTACGCTCGATCGACTTTTAGTCATGCAAATTTGTGCAAGCATACCAAAGTTCTCATGCGTGTACCGGCAACGTGCAGGCTTGGGCGAGCAGACGTCAGTTGTGACGCAATTTTCGTAACGGTTGTATGTCGAACGATATGAGCCAAATAAGTAGCAAACTGCTGGACAAGCGTATTGCAGGATACGAAAGGCAGTCTCTTGATTCAACACCATTAAATGGATAAGCTTATCACGGTAAGGCAAAAATAGATATTATGTACGCAATTCATCTAACAAAACAAAGCAATTGACCCTTTCAGAAACAAACACCTTCCTCCTCCATAGAGTCCAGGCATGCTTGTACAGGTATCAATTTTTCTAACCTCTGGCAAAACAACTTTGCTCATTTCGACCAGCACTGCTTTGCAATGCGGAAGAAAAGACGAAAATAAAAAGAAAGAGCAGTCTTGATATCTGGATTAAAGACGTGTTAATCAGCTTAAACGAATAACGTGGTTTCACGTTAAGTTGTCCTGATATCCAGATTAAGAATAAACAGAGAAACATATTTGAACATCTTAAATGATGAACCTTCCTGGCAGATTGAAACTGTGCCCCGGACCGAGAGTTGATGTCGGGACCACTGCATTTTACAGGCAAGTGTTCTACCGACTGAGCTCCCCCAGCACGACTCGCGACCCGTCCTCGCAGCTTTACTTACTGCCAGTACCTCGTCTCCTACCTTCCGAACTTCTCAGAAGCTCTTCTGCGAACCTTGCAAGAATAGCACTCCTGGAAGAAAGGATATTGCAGATGCCACAGCCACACCCCCTCAGCCCGTAGAGCCCAATGAACTGAGCCATTCTGACATCAGTTACTACCCTGCTACTCGTCATAACGCTACGGTGTCGATTAAAGATATGGAACTGTCATACTTTTCTAGCGTGGGCGTTGCAGATTTGTTAGATTTTTAGCCCTATTTAAAGAGCAAGTGCACTGTTCTAAGGCACAAGGTGTCGTATAGTTCACTCTTCGCGAATTACTTGGGGTCTTTTTTACGCACCATGCAGAAATTGGGGTGTACCGGGTGTGAGAAGGGATTGAAGATACAGCACAGAATCGACTAAAGAGAGACATAGTTACCTCGCTGAACGAGATGATGACCAGGACACCGCACCGTCTGGCTGCTATGGACACCTCCGGAAGAAGATTTAAAAAAATTAAACGAATAAAATAAAATAAAAGCAGTGTACCCTTTCTTTCATCGCCAGTTTTTTTACAAACCGATCAGAGATATATTTCATTTTTGCTCGTGGGCGGAGCCTGAAGTGGTGGCAAACATGCATCCTAGTTAGCTTTTAGGGTGAAAGTGGCCGTTGCACTAGATATTGTCTTTGTTTGTAGATCAGATAGATTTTTGGAGGCAGAGTGAGTGTAAGGGGCCAATGCCTGAAGTGGAAGAAGTCTAGGAAAAAAACAATAAAGGAATAAATAGTCGGTAGGGCACTTTCCCGCGAAAGGCAAAGATCCCGAGTTCGAGTCTCTGTCCGGCACACAATTTTAATCTGCCAGGAAGTTTCATATCCGCTGCCGAGTGAAAATTTCATTCCATTGAATGATACCGGTTTTCAGCACTCGCTGTTAATTTTAGGATCGTAACATACTTTTATTTTATATTTCTTCTCTACTACACGAAGGGCTTTTTTCGACAGTTGTACAAGTCCATTTTTGTTCATTCTGAGATACAGAGTCCTAAAGTTAAATGAGCGCTGAAAAATCTGCAGTTGAGATACCAGAAATATTCAAGCATATGGCTTCTTGCTAGAGATGAACCTTTCATTCTGTTTGTTTGGACCATTGATTTCAGAAGCATTATAGACAGCAAAGTGGAGGTAATGGACTTGTACCACTATTGGAATGAGTCCTTCACATAATCTCGGCTGTGCCTTCAAGTGTATATCGCGGCCAAACTCCAGTGATTGATAATCAAGATGGGAGAAGGCGATGTTGTGGAGCCACGTTTGTTTGAGCACTCGGTATGTCTGCGACAGCAATTGCTGGTCGTTTCTCCTCTGGACACATTTACTTGTTACCTGTCAACGTGCAGTACTGAGTATACTTAGCAGTGTGATAAAAGTCCTGTCACTTTTTTCACATGTTCGCTGCTAGTTTGGACCATACTGTTATGTAAAGTAAGTAAGCCGCACAGAGAAACAATGCAAACAACGGAAACGAATCACAATTGTTACATTATGCACCGCAACAGTCATCTGCAGCCGGCAGAGCGATGTGACAACGCTGACTGGTTATTGTCGAGGCAGCTGCCTTGTGAACCAGTAACTGTTAATTACTTTATTAATCTGCTTCAAGTGTGTAATGTAACCCGTTAAATGCACATACTTGTTTTACGGTCAGAGTACTCGTCTACTTCACAGAATTTTAGGAGAGCGGACTTTAAGAGTTACATGCATGGAAACAATGGTTACAATACACATTCACAAGTATAATTATTAAATGCTGGGTATCTGAACGTCCTGTCATTCGCAACGTCACACAGATTACGTTAATTCTTCGACAGTTCGCTCTGTTCCTGAAAAATACAATGATGGCTATTGTCGAAAGCACGGGTTTTCATAGACAATTAATGCCGCAGGTACACCGAGAACAATTTGTACACAAAATACTTTGCGAAAGACTTCGAGACTAATTGCATCTAGAGAACATGAACTAAACCAGCTTCATAAAGAAACTGGATAGCGAAAAATCTTATATTGATAAAGCTTCAGCACTGTTAAGAGCACAAAATTTGGGCCACCGCCTAGTAGAAGTTTGTTATGTGGTCGAAACAGTACGCGCGTGAAAATCACCAAGGGAGGAGTACAGGATTTTTAATAGTTTTGTTAGTTATTTCATGGTTCCCACTACATAGTCTTCTCACAACATCAGAAAAGATATCATAAAGTTGTTTAGAGTATTCCAGAAAAACTTGCAACTATTATCGACCCTGAACGAACCGATGGCCCGATGACGACACTCTGAGACATCAGTGCAGTATGTACTCAGAATTCTAAGAGCGATACACCGATGGAAGATTCACAGTACCATCAGAATCTTCGCTCTGAATTACTAGAGCAGAATGAAAATACACTCCTGGAAATGGAAAAAAGAACACATTGACACCGGTGTGTCAGACCCACCATACTTGCTCCGGACACTGCGAGAGGGCTGTACAAGCAATGATCACACGCACGGCACAGCGGACACACTAGGAACCGCGGTGTTGGCCGTCGAATGGCGCTAGCTGCGCAGCATTTGTGCACCGCCGCCGTCAGTGTCAGCCAGTTTGCCGTGGCATACGGAGCTCCATCGCAGTCTTTAACACTGGTAGCATGCCGCGACAGCGTGGACGTGAACCGTATGTGCAGTTGACGGACTTTGAGCGAGGGCGTATAGTGGGCATGCGGGAGGCCGGGTGGACGTACCGCCGAATTGCTCAACACGTGGGGCGTGAGGTCTCCACAGTACATCGATGTTGTCGCCAGTGGTCGGCGGAAGGTGCACGTGCCCGTCGACCTGGGACTGGACCGCAGCGACGCACGGATGCACGCCAAGACCGTAGGATCCTACGCAGTGCCGTAGGGGACCGCACCGCCACTTCCCAGCAAATTAGGGACACTGTTGCTCCTGGGGTATCGGCGAGGACCATTCGCAACCGTCTCCATGAAGCTGGGCTACGGTCCCGCACACCGTTAGGCCGTCTTCCGCTCACGCCCCAACATCGTGCAGCCCGCCTCCAGTGGTGTCGCGACAGGCGTGAATGGAGGGACGAATCGAGACGTGTCGTCTTCAGCGATGAGAGTCGCTTCTGCCTTGGTGCCAATGATGGTCGTATGCGTGTTTGGCGCCGTGCAGGTGAGCGCCACAATCAGGACTGCATACGACCGAGGCACACAGGGCCAACACCCAGCATCATGGTGTGGGGAGCGATCTCCTACACTGGCCGTACACCACTGGTGATCGTCGAGGGGACACTGAATAGTGCACGGTACTCCAAACCGTCATCGAACCCATCGTTCTACCATTCCTAGACCGGCAAGGGAACTTGCTGTTCCAACAGGACTATGCACGTCCACATGTATCCCGTGCCACCCAACGTGCTCTACAAGGTGTAAGTCAACTACCCTGGCCAGCAAGATCTCCGGATCTGTCCCCCATTGAGCGTGTTTGGGACTGGATGAAGCGTCGTCTCACGCGGTCTGCACGTCCAGCACGAACGCTGGTCCAACTGAGGCGCCAGGAGGAAATGGCAAGCCGTTCCACAGGACTACATCCAGCATCTCTACGATCGTCTCCATGGGAGAATAGCAGCCTGCATTGCTGCGAAAGGTGGATATACACTGTACTAGTGCCGACATTGTGCATGCTCTGTTGCCTGTGTCTATGTGCCTGTGGTTCTGTCAGTGTGATCATGTGATGTATCTGACCCCAGGAATGTGTCAATAAAGTTTCCCCTTCCTGGGACAATGAATTCACGGTGTTCTTATTTCAATTTCCAGGAGTGTAGTAGTGTTGTGATTCCATTTACTCAGGAGGAAGTGAGACGGGCAATAATGATATTAAAGAAGATGAAAGCACCAGGCACTGATAGAATTATGACGGAAGTGTTGCATCAGCCAGTAAAACGAATTGTGCCAAATATATGAGTGATGGATTTTTGCAGTGCCGGGTGCTTCGAATCTGGAAAATCTCGGACATCATTATGTTAAAAGAAAGGGGAAAATAAATACAACATAATCCGAAACCTTACAGACCGAAATCTTATAGGCTGATTTCATTGCTTAACGCTTTAGCCAATTCATGTAAAACATATGGTCTGTTCTTGTATCTAGATAACAGACTCAAAGAAAATAGCAAATAAATGAATTAATTAATCCAAAATGGTTCAAATAGCTCTGAGCACTATGGGACTAAACATCTGAGATGGTCAGTCCCCAACTTAAACCTAACCCATGCCCGAGGCAGAATTCGAACCTGCGACCGTAGCAGCAGTGCTGTTCCGGGCTGAAGCGCCTAGAACCGTACGGCCACAGCGACAGGTTAATTAATTGTGATCAACCTTATAGCCTATATTTAATTACAAAATTGTATTGTAACTATTATAGATAAATAAATGTCAGATATGTGGCTCACAGCTCGATGCGAACGTTTTCGTGTAACACCATTTCAGCAGCGGCCGTCTCGGTTGTAATCGGTGCTGTCACCAGTAATTGAGCCGATGGCAACAGTGTGGAAAGCGTGAGCGCTTTCAGCTACGGAGGGGTGGGGTAGAGGGTGGGGGGGAAGTGCCAAATAATGTTATCGAACCGAACTAGATACAAGGGAACACAAGCAATTAAATAGCTAGATCAAAAACACCCCGAGAGAAAAAACAAATGTGTTTTTTTTAGAGCTGAAGCAACTGTGAGAGTGGGATGTCAGGTATAAACAATTTTCAGACGTCGGGTGTAGTTCAGCCAGCAGTTGAGAAAATGTGAGATGTTGTTGCAGTCTGCCCTGGATGCTTGCACTAACTCGGTTGGAAAATCGTTGTATTCTCTCCTGAAGCAACATGGCCCACAACTGTTTTAGCTGGACCTTCGTATCGTGCATACTGCCGATGGGACAGAGTTGATGTCCAAGCTGGTTCCACACATCTTCTATTAGAGACAGATCTCGGGATCTTGGTGGGTGTGGGAGTACTTCAACATCACATGGACAACTCGTAGTGACAAGTGGCACGTGTGGATGGGCACTGCCCTTTTAATGAATGAGGCCACGATACTGTCGCATCACAGGAAACACATGAATAAGCAAGATGTCCATGTCGTACCATTGTGTCACCTGAGTTCTCTCAATCACTAACAACAGGGGCCTGAAGTAATACGCCAGGAGTAACACCACTGTGCCTCATCAAACCACTGGGAGAGTGTGTGCTCTTCCAGGTCGTCGGCATACTAAACGGTGGTGGTCATCTGTGGTTAGTACAGAACCGTGATTCTCCACAGAACAACACAATCAGTTCAGCAGCAAACCATGCTCCCCGGTAATGACACCACTCTAAACGTAGTCGTATGTGCGATAATGATGGAAACTTACGAAATGAATTGAAATGTGTGCCACAGCTGGGACTTGCACCCGGGTGTCTTTGCATACTAGGCAGGTGTGCTAGCCATTTCACCACCAGAGCAATAGAGGTAACACAGCTGCACGGACTAACCCACTCCAGTGCTCTCTAAACACAAGCTTCAATTCACGTCTTCAGTGCTGCCCTGTAACCTAGTCTGGTCTGGTGGTGTAATGGCCAGCGCATGCATGGAGACCTGGGTTCAACTCCCAGACGTGGCACAAATTATGATTCATTTCTTCAGCTTCCATTATTATCGTAGATATAGCTGAGACTCGTGTGTCTCAAGGAGAATTTAAGTGTGTCAGCTCTGTAGCTGTATGTGTTGTAGTGTTAATGAGCAGTCCGCGAGTGAGAATGTAATTCCGTAGCCCAGATGCAGCTAGTGATTAATTCTTGGTGCAGGATGACACAAATATTGCAGGGAGTCCAATACTTGTTCTCGGATGGTAGGCCCAGATGTGAAAGAGCTACGATGTGCTTTATGCACAATATGGCAATCCTTCCTTGTGGTGGTCAGACCTGGTTAACTGGAACGTTGATGAGGAGTACGCCTGTCCTCATGTTCCCATGCAGTCCAACACTGGGACACTGTCACATCCAAATGGCACATACATCTTGTTACTACACGATTCAAAAAGCCGGCCAGATGGAGACACTAGGAGACTCCTTTCAATCTCTGTTAGATGCTATAACGCTGCCTCACATGGGTACACAGTATCTCCATGTCCTTCACCATGATCACACAATCTCTGGCTCTGTTCACGCTCATTCTACACAGTACGGAACCTGGTAACAACACTAAACACGAAAAATATTAATGCACTCTAATGTCTGTTCTGCCTGTCATAGAGAACTGTAACTCTGATCATTTACATATGCACTGATGGTGGTGTGTTCGTGTACGAAGTTCACTGACATCGGACCATGTCTTCTGGGTGCTGCACTTATCTTGTCAGGAGATTTGTACAGGGTATTAACCAATAAGTGCCAACGGTCTTTCCGCGGTGCTAACACCAGTTCTTGCCAGCTCTCCGAAGTTAAGTGCTGTCAGACTTGGCTAGCACTTGGATGGATGACTGTCCAGTCTGCCGAGCGCTGTTGTTAAGCAGGATGCACTCAGCCCTTGTGCGGCAAATTAAGGCGCTACCTGACTGACAAGCAGCGATTTAGGTAACGAAAACTGACATTGGGTGGGAGAGCAAGGTTCTGACCTCGCGCCCCTCCATATCCGCATCAGTGACGTCTGTAAGCTGAGGACCACACGCTTGTCCGTCAGCACTGCTGGGCCTTCCAAGACCTGTTCTAACAGAGTTTTTGTTAACTAATATATGGGAAACATCTGACAAATGAATGGCGGACTTAGGAGGAAAAAAAAAAAGAAATCAAACATACATGTCATCATTGTCTTATTTTCTTAGTTACAGACACTCCTTTGTTGTAACATATGTGCTTCGTTTCTGCCTTTTTGGTTTCAGTTTTTTTCTTTTGAGGTATCGTCTTAGGATGGCTAAATGAAATGCTCATAATGTCTACCATTAGCTCTAATACAAGCTTCTAAACGCCACAACATTGATTGTCTCACTCGCTAGCATATTCCAGGGGTATACTTTATATGGTGAATACCTTCTTGAACACGTTCGCGAAGAATATCAGTATTTGCAATAGGTCTTGAATACACTATGTCCTTTAAATGCTCCCAAAAATAAAAAGCCAATGGGGTGCGATCATGAGATCGCGCAGGTCAAGACGCTGATGCCCTGCGACCTGTACTTTTATTTGGGAAACTCTTATTTAGAGTTGTCACTTGAGGGCAAAATGAGGTTATACCCCATCATGCACGAACTACATGCTCTGACGCAAGCGTAGTGGAACATCTCGCAACAAAACATTTAAATATTCGATTAAAAATTCATAGTGTGCCGTGCAAAATGAAAGGTCGAATAAATTTGTCTAGTTGTTGCAGCACATACATTATTGCTTAATTATTGTTGCTGACATGATTTCAAAGCTCCAAAAGAAATCTCATCCTCCCATCGATGAGTGTTGTGAAAATTTGCACTCCATTCCTGGTAAACTATGCTATATCAGTGAATAGTATGGGAGACATTATGTTTTGGTACTGAGCACGTATCCCCTGGAACTAATTGTAAGTACGAAAACTTTTCTGGATTGAAAATCTATTTCAGTGAGGCTTTGCGCTCTCTAAGGATGGTATGTATAAAGAAGTTTCCCCTGTATCACTTTCCCCATTGTCACATAATTCCCATTCTCTGTTTCTGCTATTTCTTATTGCTTCCAATATTGTCCTCAATGTTGTGGTCAGGCGAAACAATTTTCCTCTGCACATCTAATTAGAACACATGAAATATTAGTTCACTTTATTACATAAATGGATAAAAGATTTACTTAACTTCTTTGTCACAGGAGTTCTGGATAATTTATATGGGCTACCAAAGCATCGCTTGATGCACTAATTAACAAAATGTTCTCTTGAGGTACAGTGTTCAACATTAGCAGCAGTACTAGTTCATTGTCCTATTCCATGATGTTGACGGCTGTAGCTGAGGTCTCCAACTGGGGTGAGCTCTTGCATGCTCGACATTATACTGACCTCAGCGCGAGGGAGGTGCAGTAGCTGAGAGGGAGGCATGATCTTCTGAAGCAAGTCCCATATGTCGTTGCAGGTTTCAGTGAGGTATCGCAAATGTCTGTTGCATCTATTCGCTTTACCGATTTGATGTGGCATTGCGATCTGTGGATGATACTACACTCAACACGATTAAGTACTCGATCTTCTAAATCAGCTGTTCTAATACTATTCAGTCGTCCACAGTGAAATGACGTTTCCTCAAAAAAAAAAAAAAAAAAAAAAAAAAAAAAAAAACAAACTTTTTCACAAGGATTAAGTAGGATTACGTTCAGTTTTCGTTCCATAAACCCAAAAATGAGATGGTTCTCGTGGCCGTGGAATGAATCAGAGTATCACATGGAAAACATAAAACATTTGAATATAATATTCTCTTCCTTGACCATTTGTCAGGAGTCTGTCGAAGTATGTAAATAAATTACAGTAAACTCGATCTGCTAATATTTAGAGAATACACTGTCAGAATGGAATATAGCTACGGGTTTTTTTAATAAGTTTATCATACACAAAGTACCTAATCACGATTGCTGTGACCAAGTGCTGTCAATCCTGAAATCTAACAGACTTTTTACTTAAGCTGGTCTTACAGTCTCTATTAAGATATTCATCTATAGAGTAGTAGCAGGTACCTATCAAAAAATCTTTCAGACTCTGTTTAAACTGAGCTTTATTTGAAACCAAGTTTTTAATGATTTCTGACAATTTATTGAAAATATGTGTCCCTGAATATTAGACTCCTTTTTGGATCAAGGTAAGCGATTTTAGGTCTTCATGATGATCGTTCTTATTCCTAGTATTGACACTACGTATTAAGTTATTGTTTGATAATAAATATTACTTGCAACAAATTACATTAAGGAATAAATATAGCGAGAAGAAGTGGTTAGAATACCCAGTTCTGTGAACATGTTTCTATATGTTACCTTGAATTTACACCACAAATAAGTCATACTACATGCTTTTTCACTCTAAAAACTTTTGCCCAGTTTGACGAATAACCCGAGAATGTGATCACATATGGCATAATAGAATGAAAGTAAACAAATTATAAAGTTCTTTTTATGTTTATATATCTTACATCTCACATCATTCGCACAAAATATACAATTTGTTTAGGCGCTTCAGAAATTCTGTGTTATGCTCTTCCCAACCGAATTTATTATCGAGTTGTAATGCCAGAAATTTAACACCTTCAACCTCTTCGATCTGCACGTGTTCATACGTTATACACGTGCAGAAAGGAAATCTCTTACAGTACTGAACTGCTTACAGTGGGTCTATCCAAAGTTCAATGACAGTGAATTAGTTTTTAACCACTTATTAAAGTCAGTGAAAGTTTGATTAACAGCTATTTATAAATCTGTACTTGACTTGCTATTTATTGCAATGTTTGTATCATCTGCAAACAAAACAAGTTCAGCATCTGGCACTGTTCCATGTGAGAGGTCGTTAATGTGCACAAGAAAAAGCAACGGGCCTAAGATGGAACCTCAAGGAACACCACACGTAATTGATTCACAATCAGATGAAGACCAATTTGCTTACTCCACAGGTATTTCCCAATGACACCCAAAGTTTCCTGTTAGTTTTGTAAGATTCAAACGATTTTGCAGCACTGCCAGTGATACCATAATATTCTAATTTACTTGAGAGAATGCTGTGATTCACACAGTCAAAGGCTTTTCACAGCTTACAGAAAATGCCAGTAACCTCTAATTTGTTGTCTAATGAATTAAGTACATTGTCATTATACGTGTAAATAGTCTTCTCTATATTGGAACCCCTAAGGAATCCAAACTTTGCCTTCGACCATATATTATTTGCAGTCAGATGCTTAAGAAGAGCTTGAACACAACCTTTTCAAATATTTCTGGAAAAGCTGGAGAAAGTGGAAATGGGTGTTAGTTTGATGGTATCTCTTTATCCTCTTTCTTGTAAAGACGGTTAACTGCAGCATATTTTATCCAATTTGGAAATGTTCCACTGATAAGAGACTGGTCACACAAATAACTTAATATAGAGCTCAACTCACATGAGCACTCTGTGATTAACTTCTTTGATACGTTATCATAATCACTTGCATACTTTGCGGCTCCGGACTGAAGCGCCTAGAACCACTCAGCCACAGCGGCCATGATTCTCGTTACGCGACTAGGTATAGCCACTTTCCGATGAAAGTTGTGCACTTTGTTACGTCGCACTGCAAGCATGGAAGTTGAGCGCGCAAAAAGTCTCCGCGGCCAGGCGCGACGAAAGTCAGGTTTCCACAGCAAAGGAGAAGCGTGGTGCTCACAATAAGTATTCAATTGTCGATATGGATTAATGTATTATCAGGCAGCATTTTCTCCTCTATTACGAAAATTATAAAGAAATACCAACTTTGCAAAAACTACACAGCTTGTGACACACAGAACTGAGCTTCAAGGCTAGCAAGGAGACTCTAAAAAATTGTTATGTCCATGGGATTTATTTTTGAAAGGTGCCAAAAAACGTGTTATGTGCGAACAAGAAGGCATAGTTGCAAAAAAAGCGTACTATATTAGGTTTTTACTCATGAATGAGGCATCAGAATCAAAGTGGCCAATGGTTTACTTAAATGAAACATGGATTCACACACATCACACGGTAAATAAATATTGGCAATGTGACAACGTGCGAAAAGTATTGTCGAAAAAAGTGCCGGTCAGCATTTAATTGTTGTGCATGGAGGTGGTGACATGGGATCCATTCTGGGCGCACTTTTCGTACAGGACTCGAAAACCAAAACAGTTGACTTTCATTCAGAAATGGACAATAAAAAGTTTCAAAAATATGCACATTCCCAACTTATGCCAAGCCTACATGCAACGACTATTGTCATTTTTGACAATACCTCGTACCACCATAAACAGGAGGATAAACCAACATCCGCTACTTCTCCAAAAAGTGAAATTACGATCCTGGCTGACCAATAATTACATATATGAGCCATATCTATGGAAAGCCGAACTGTTCATTAGTTAAGGAGCACCAATCTTCTTCTGTCTACTGCATAGACAAAATATTGGAAGGGAATGGATTTGACTTCCGCCATACCATCCACATGTAAACCTTACAGAAGTGGTTTGGAATATTGCAAAAAATCGGAATATTTTCTCGGAGCTGAAAATAATAACGGCTGATGCTTTCGCTGACCGAGACGTTAGCGGACTGCAGAAAGGCGGTATGTCACGTAAAAAAGTGGGTGATGAATACTGGAGGAGAGATGCTTTGATGGACGAAGAAATTGAAACTATAATTATATCAGCTGAGATGGATTCAAGCGAAGAACCATTATCGTCAGCGACGAGGGCGGCAGACGGCGAATCGACGGTGACAATTGAGGAAGACGAGGTAAGTGTGGAAGGCAAATGCACTGATACTGCCAGCGAAGCTCCGTGAGCAGCTAAGATGAAGATATTTTTCATCCAGTTTATTTTAAAAATGCACTTAGTTGAGTGGGACGTACAGCAGTGTCACACACACACTGTGCCAGCCTATTGCCGTCTTAGTTGTGCAACATGTAGAATTTCTACCTCGGCTCAAATTAAGAAGCTCATTAGAGGCAACCTGTCGTGGGAGGGGTGTAGACACATGTTCGTGCTTTTCAATACAGTCACCTGCGAGGAGAGCGGCTGCCATCATGACGGAAATTCACCTACGCGTGGGTGCCCACCGACTGTTCGCGAATGTATAACAGCCAGTTCCGAGGCTTCTGTTTGCCTTTTAAACGTTGATTATTTGGATGAAGTAGTTCTGTGTGGAACTAAGGAAAAGGAAAGTAGTAAGGAAATAGTTATGTAGTCCATCATCCCTCAGCTAAATGGAACAGGTAATTTTGTGCCGAGCAGTATAATATCTCGCTAACTACCATTTAGGACAGAAATGTTCATGTCCTTTGGTATTCAGACTATTTTGATTATCAAATGTAATTTTTCAGTCTGTTTGGTTCAATCCTACAGTTACAGTCTCCTAATGATATTCTAAGCTTAATATGAATACTGTTATGATGAAGTCGAATTTTTCCGTTTAACTTATCGTCCAATGTTAGTCTCTCACCAGATTTTTCCTCTGTGATTTGGGCTGTGAACTAAATATATATTATTCAGCAAATCCAGATTCTGGTATTTTACTTTAAAATATTTTTGATAATCGATGTAAGATATATAAAGAATCACATACCATTTGCAATACTTCTCTACTAATTTATTCACAATTTATCTTAACTACTAGGCGGCTGGTTCTGTTGGAATACCTATTCTGTTCTGCTTGCACTTTGCGAAAGAGCCTTCTCCTAGTAGCTAATTATCATAGGTCACTGGGTTAAAGAAATGTTTCAGACCTTGAAAGAAAGAGAATGTAATTTTAGTGTACATGAAATGTCGTTGGTAGATGCACGTAATTGCTGATTATAATCAGCAATAATTATTGCTGACGTCAACATTTTGTAAGACGAGGCAGCTTACTAAACAATCATTCAATAGAAATTAGATTATTAGAAATTATCTGCAAGCCTCACTAAGTTGGATAATAGCGAAGATACAGAAACTCTAAAATAGAGCAGTGCCTTTCGTCATGGGTTCAATTAGTGATCGTGAGATCGTCATGGACCACTCATAGCCCACTGGTAGAAGATTCTGGAGAAGAGGCTTTGAACAACATTTAGATATTTTGTGTCTAAATTCCAAAAGCGTTATTCCAAGAATAGGAAAGTGACATTTTATTTCTCTCCAAATTATTAAATTTCAAGAAATTATCTGATTGTAAGCGAAAATAAGAGGGAACCCACGCCGTGCGGAAGCTCACCGATGGTCCAAGATGATAGTGATTCAGAACACGTCCCACCGCTCACCGCAAAAGACATCTCAACTATGCGAATGTATTACGTAAATATTCTTCATGTATATCGTTTACAAATATTTTCTTTCTGTAGGTAGATGGGCGAGGCACCTTGAACAATACGTTTCGTAAAAAGATCGTTGTGTAATTTAGCGAAATACGTTCAGAAATAAGAGATTTGTTAATGTAACTCAGGAAGACCAAGTAGTGTTCACTGAAATACTTCAGAAACTTAAAGCACCAAGCTTTCGAAAACGAACTTCTACATTTTATTACTGATGAAGTATTAGAGAAACCGAGGAAAGTTTGCTTCTTTCGATGTAGTATTTAATTCACTTCGATACGAGTCAGTTGAATCTGTTTCACAAATGTTGGAGCACTTCTCGTCTCAACACGCAAGCAGTGTCTGATTCTCTGTCATTTTCGCCCTGTCGCAACCACACAGAGGCTCTTGAGAAATAATGTCTGTCTGTTTATTTACGCGTACACAGCCCACTTTGTATCTGTTTTCCTTCTATTAGCCTGTGCATGAATGCATGTGTGCGAGTGTATGCTTTGAAGTTGCCCCCACATTCTCTGAATCGTTAGCACTGAGAGCTTGTGTGTGTTGCCAGGGTCCAGCAGTTAGTCGAAGAATAAAAATGTTGAGAGCTAGGCCAAGGTACTGCCAGAAGTAGTTGGCACTCTACCCCGGCCGGAGCTTTCGCGAAGGCCCACTCCTCCCCCCCCCCCCGCCCCCTCCTCCCAATGATCACTGGATCACTGGATCACTGGATGGTCTGAGGCTGCCTGCCAAAAGTAGCTATGTCGAGAACGTTCGGTTTGTAGGTATGGGTATGACTTTTTCAGGCCACTAGTAGAGAGGAAATTAGGTATTGATATTACTTAGCTTGATCCTACAGGATCGCTTATCTTTTCTTTCGCAAATGTGTTAGGGCGCATATTCTCTGGTCTTACGTCTATTTCGCAATAATTTCGCTTGTCGCTGTAATTTGAGATGGATCGCTTTGTTTTGGTAGCACCTTCACCAGATGTTGTTGTATCCACAGTATATCTATCGATAATGCATTGCCTTTCCCTTAAACTTCGGTTATTAATCTGAAAACCGTGAATTTCCGGGTATTTCTGATGCGTCATCTTTGTGCTCCATTGCAGTGCCACTTGACCATTAGATTAACACGTATTCATAGGTTGTTGGAATAATATACATGTTCTGTCGGCAAGACAGATCACAGTGTGGAGATTCAGATTGCCTACATGAGGTAGAAATTCCCGCTAATTTTCACAGTGTTAGTGTAAATTTAGTCTTGTGCCTATTACACGTCCCCCAGTGAGTTTAACAATAGATGCGTTGTTCAGAAGATAGGGCACAGTGTGTGGACGCAGATGAATATCTACACAATCCACAAATTCCTGTAACTGGCTTTTTTGGATTTTTCCAGAATTAGAGTGAATTTGAACTTCAGCCCACTACATGCCCCCTTCATCCGACGCTGGAGCCAAACCAATATGGATAGTGTGTAGATTGCGACCTGCTGAATTCACTGACTACATACATGCATGTTGAATTTTAAGTGGTTTTCATGTTTTCAAATTTTTTGTTCCAGTGCATTTTTGTCCACTAGCGCCAACCCCCCACCCCTCTCCATATGCCCCGACTCCCAACATTCTGGATGTACGCACTGAACCAGATTAATAGGCATTTTATTGTGAGTGAAATGATTATATGTATATTTGGAAAAATCTTAGCTGTCGCCGAGTAAAAAAGTTTTGTTTCAGAACTGGTAATGCTCTACCGCTGACTGACAAGCAGTACGTACTTCCCTGGCACTCTAGACTGTTCTCTGACCTGTGGAATGACAATACGTTTTTGAGTAGTTATTGTATTTTTTTGTTGTTGCATGAAACGATATGCCATTGATCTAAGTGCTTTCTACCTCTTCCTTATGTAGCTTCTTGAAATCTAAAAAGCTGGGCTGTGCTAATATATGTAATTGTAATTACGCTTTGAATTTTTTAGTATGAGTGTTCGTGAACGGAATTAACTGCGAGAAGTTTGATTACAGAGTACTGATACTTATAAATACGATGTACTCCCTGGACCCCACGAATGTTTTATGGCGATATGTGTAACAGTAACTGATCTTTGTCAAGGAATAAATCTATAGGGGATTTTTGAATGTATTGGTATTCTAAAGCACCCTCAAGCTGCATATCCTCAACCTCCCTTCAACTCATACCCTCCTATGTGCAATGCACAGTAAATTTGCCAGTGCTGAGAGAGATGTCAAAATCATTATAAACAAGTTAATATATTCCACAGTCACGTGCCAATTCTTCACATGCCCGTCGAGAAGTTATCTTTATCTGTTGCGTGGAATAAATATTGATTGAAGGTTGCTTCTTGTATACGATTCCATATTAATGGAACACAGGCATGCTGGTTGGTTCAGTTGATGAACATTGTGACATTAGATGAACCAGAAAGTCTGGATACTATCCTCCCATAACCGTGCCCCGGATGAGTTTACTATTAGCCGAAGTGTAGGTAACTTCTGTTATACCGCCCTTTCACGTGTTTAACCCTGTCCAGGATAATTTTTCTGTGAGCTCTTCTGGAAAATCAGATGGTAGTAGGAGGTATAACAAAGTTTTTCGCATTTTCAGGAGTTATTTTTCTTCTTATTGTTTAGTATTTCTCTATGGCGTTTTTGTCCTTTTTTGAAATTTTTGTGTAATGTCTTACGCGCTGTTTGAAAATTATATCATATTATCTTGTGAGACATACGGAAACAATTAGAACTAATGGGTGGGTGAAGTCTGTATAGGGATTTGTTGGTCCCCAGGTGATGGTGTAGTGGTTAGCGTTACTGCCTCTGGGTCACAGGGTCCCGGGTTCAATTCCAGCCCGGGTCGGTGATTTTTCCCCGCCCAGGGACTGGGTGTTTGTGTTGTCCTCATAATTTCATCATCATTCGGGAAAATGGCGAGACTGAACCGTGAAAAGATTGGGAATTTGTACGAGCGGTGATAACCACTCCGTTAAGCGCCCCACAAACAAAAACATCATCATCGTCAGTAATTTGTTAGATAAACTTAGTCTAACTGTAGATGGTTGCGTTATTCTGGATGCAATCAGTCAAAAAGGAAGTGTCTTATCTGAAAAGAAAGGAATGACTCTTATGACGGAATCTAAATTCAGAGTTTGAAAAAATACACTAAAAAGGGTTAGACTTCGGGGTGTCATCCAGGACAAAGTTGTGTTGCGTGAGGAGAGGACGAGAGTTAGCCCGACAAAGAGAGCCAGTTGAACAATTTAGACGAGCGGAAGGTAGAATCAGATGTGTGGAAAGCTGTTCCTTTGCCGAGTTCTGAACACATGGACGTGAATCCAGAGCGTGTGGTGGATGTTGTTGAGGGAGCACCGCGTAACTATCGAACTGAGACCTGTTGCTTCAACTCTCAATCTAAATGTGCTTCAGACGATGATACTGGAGAGGTTTCAAGAATTAATAAGAAATTCCAGGAACAGAAGGAAGAACTTAGTAAAAGATTCGAGGAATAGGAAGAAAGTCTTGATAGGAAATTTGAGAAACAGAGAGAAAAAATTCAAGGGATCCACAGAAAATTTGAGGAATATGGTGCTGAGTTGGACTCCATAATTATGGAAATTCGAGGTGCTACATGGTCGCTTGGCCAAGAGATTGCGGAGATAAGATCAGGACTAGAAACAATAAATCAATGGAGGGAAGAAACTGCACGCAAAGAAGAAAAAGGGAAAGAGAACAGAAAAGAGATAAGCGACACCTTCGAAGCTAGGATGAGGTGCATCGACAGCGACATAATTCGCCGACCCGATGGATCATTTGCGAAAGTTGTAGTGAACAGGCAGATTTTCGGATAACTTCATTTGGAAGCTAGGATACATTATGATGAGGAAGATAAAGATGATAGCAGGCGTCGCTTTATCTCATTTCGAAAATATTCAGTCTTTCAGTTACAAACAATGAGCAACATCCAAGTATGTGGATCAGCAATTTGAAAAGGGTCTCCTGCTCTCTTGGGGAGCTTGGGGAGCCCTATTAAACATGCAATTTGTATGTGGGCATTCGATTGATGAAGATGTCGTTTGAATGAGGACTGTGATATACGAGTATAGCTCATATGAAAAATTCAGGCACGTGTTTGTGACAGAATGCTTGGCCAAAAGAGGCACAGAACTGTATCAAATTTAGCACTTTGATGAGGACTAAAAAAAAAAAAACAAAATCGCGTATAGTTGTCCATCATGCTTTTTAAGGAAACGATTAAGAGAAACCTATATCGAGACGCTCCATATGACTTCCGGAACTGATTAAGTTCACCAACAGACTACGTCATGAAATCATCATTCCAGGGCGTCGTTCTTGAATCTGCTGCAGGCGTCATGGACTGTGCGGCTGGTCCTGGCGGAGGTTCGAGTCCTCCCTCGGGCATGGGTGTGTGTGTTTGTACTTAGGATAATTCAGGTTACTTAGTGTGTAAGCTTAGGGACTGATGACCTTAGCAGTTAAGTCCCATAAGATTTCACACACATTTGAACATTTTTATTGCAGGTACCAGGAAATGACGGAAGTGTGGGTGACGGTGTCCATGGAGAACTGGCTAGATTGGAAGCTCCCCAAAATGAACAAAAGTATGAGAGGGAAGACAAGCGACCATTCTATCAGAATCGGTGTGATCATAGGTGGGAAAGGAAGTTTCGTGGTACACGAAACAGGCGGCTGAATTTTAAAGATGAGAAGCATTTTAACGGGAAGTCCTGAATTCTGAATAAACCTATGCGCCTGTGCTTGGTTGAGGTTCGTTCCCCAGACCTGCGTAATATTAGCACAGTTCTGAAAGAAATCATGATTAGGTTGAGTGACTAGATGATGGAACATGGAAGCTCAAAGGCAGTACTGAGATATATACATGAGAGAGGGTGGGCTTCAATATAGACTTAGAAGAAATTAGAGAATTTTTATTAGATGAAGATGAAGAGGTAACTGTTATTCGATTCCCCACTGTCAATGTAAATTTTGGCGATATGGTGGTGCAATGTACAGCCTAAGACAAAATAAACCCATCCAGATTATACGAATTATCCGAATGGGACAGAAATGGGTAGATGTGATTTAAATCTGAGACAATTTCAGAAAAATTGGATGATTTATTCAAGAGGAAGAATTTCACAAGTTGACCAAGCCAGTACTGCATTGCCCCACTTCTGGCCCTTATGCAAGCAGTTATCCGGCTTCTAATTGATTGATGAAGTTGTTTAATATGCTCCTGAGGGACAGTACGTCCAACTGGCGCTTTATATCGTATAAATCTCGAGCTGGTTGGGAGGAGGGAGAGGGGCTGCCCATAATACTCCAAACGGGAGAGATCTGGTAACCTTGTTCGCTATGGTAGGGTTTGGCAAACACAAAGTCAAGCAGTAGAAACTCTCACTGTGTGCAGGCGGCCATTATCTTACTGAAATGTAAGACCAGGGTGGCTTGCCATGAAGGGCAACAAACAGGGTACAGAATAGCGTCGACATTTGGCTGTGCGCCTCAGACCATCACTCCTGGTTGTCGGGCCGTGTTGTGGGTGACAATCAGGTTTTCATCTCACTGCTGTTTTGGGCGTCTCCAGACTCGTCTTCAGCCTGGAATCTCATTCACTGGAGTAAAATTGAACCCCAGTGACCAGCAAAGACATGTCTGTAGATGCTCCAGACAACGCTGGGATATACCAACCTTACTGTCACGTGCCACATGACCTGACAGCCACGAGTGATTGTTTGGGGTGCCATTGCTTTCCATAGCAGGCCCCCTTTGGTTTTCGCAGTAACCTTACAGCATAGAAGTACGTCGACAGTGTTCTACGCCTCGTTTTGTTGCCCTTCATGGCAAGCCACCCAGGGCTAACATTTCAGCAAGATAATATCCGCCCATACGCACGAGAAATTCTGCTGCCTGTGTTTATGCTTTCTAAACCCTACCTTGGCCAGAAAGGTCGCCGCAACTCTCCCCAAGTGAGAACATTTGGAGCACTATGAGTAGGGCCTCTTAACCAGTTCGGGATTTTGACGATCTAATTGTCCAGCTGGACTTAATTTGGCTTGATATCTCTCAGTAGGACATACAACAACTTTATCCACCAATACCGAGCCGAATAACTGCTCGCATAAGGGCACAGGCGGACCAACGCTTTATTGAGTTTCTCAGTTTTTGAAACTCTTTGTCCTGAATAAATCTTCCAATTTTTCTGAAATTGTACTAATTTACTTGTCTGTAAATGTACATCACATATACCGATTTCCATCCCATTCAGATAATTCCTTCGTGTTGCGCCATCATATCGTCTTCGAGTGTATATTCGACACTGGGTGTTAGGTGTCAGTAATCAGAGAAAGTGTTTTCCTTGTTTGGCATCAGAGAGATTGGCCAGTATTGCCATGATAAAAGACGGAAAACAAGTGGTGTGACCAACAAGGAAGAGAATAAGAGGCTTTGATGAGAGTGTACCGATGGTCTAAGAAGCAGAAATTTCTGTGTAATAAATTTTTAACGTCTGTTTTGGACCTGTCCAAGAGGCAGTTGTTTACATCCAATGATAAAGTCACGATTATTTGGTTCACTATAACAGTAAATGGTCATGTTGGTTAATAGACCTTGGACGTGTGGTTGATAGTGATGGCACTTGCAGATTACGGGGATTGCAGATGCTATGTAAAGCGCTGTGCTCGAAGAAGAGCGAAAAATGATGGATCTTACGAGTGGAATTTTAGGCATCTGTTAAGAGTTATGTGCACTTCTATGAGCTGTAGTGTTTTATGGAACGTTTTGGAGTTCGTGGTCACTGCAGCAAACATTGTTAAAAGCAAATAGGAATATAAGGAGACCATACAGTGCCCACATAAAGGGACGTTGTGGATGAGGTGAGACAAAACTGTCAGTCGGAGGGAGCACCATGCCAGTGATTTTATATTAAGGAATAGGGAGAGATTTTGTCGTTTTTGCCAGCCACGAGGGAGTGTTTTATGGTAATTTATTATGTCTCTTGGTTTCTTTTGCTATGGGTATTATAATTCATGTGCTTATTTCTTTAATGTTTTAAGGTATTTTTTGTCCATTTCTTTATTAATATTTGTCATTATCTCATGTACTTGTGTGTCTCCTGTCAGAAATGAAAGGAATTTTTCCAGAAGTAGTGGGTGATGGGAAGTACTGTATATTAAGTTGATGCAAAGTTTCCTTCTGATAAGTTTAATTGGTATATATATTACTTGAGCTGAACTCGTTTTGGACGTTCTAGACCATAAAAAAATACACTATTAATCCGCATATAACTCTGATGTAGTAACATCATTCTCATCTGATGATTTAATTGCATAGTATTATCTTTACATTCTTAATGTAACTTGGTGAACTGTATTAATTCCATGAGGTATGAAACGTTTTACCATGTTGATGATCACTAGCATATGGCGACGGACTTTGATGATTATAATGTGTGTATGATATGATGGCATTGAAACTTAAAACAGATTTATTACTGTAGCTTGTAATCTTCCTTCTTCTTGGTTTTATGTAAATTTGAAGATGCTTCTTGATCTTCAAGTTAGGTATGGACCTAAATGTTATACAGCGTGAGTCACCTAACATTACCACTGGAAACACCTCCCAAACTCGTAAATATCGTAGTCTTCGTAAACATACCCCTACAGATCTTGTTTCTTACAACATGCGACTGAATTTCTGTGGTTTCAAGCGTCAACTTTACGTTACAAATTACTCAAATGGTTCAAATGGCTCTGAACACTATGCGACTTAACTTCTGAGGTCATGTCGCCTTGAACTTAGAACTAATCAAACCTAACTAACCTAAGGACATCACACACATCCATGCCCGAGGCAGGATTCGAAGCTGCGACCGTAGCGGTCGCTCGGCTCCAGACTGTAACGCCTAGAACCGCACGGTCACTCTGGCCGGCTACAAATTACTCCGAATGTACTTAACATTTTACAGTGTAACAAACGGCATTGATTAAGTTTTTTTCTATTTTCGTTTGTACTAGAAATAATAGCAGGTTTCCATTAAAAAACATAAATATGTGTTGAAAATCATACTTCCATGCATTTCTCAGTAGTTTGTATTAACCAATTACACCAGGCCCTCTCCTCTCTTTCGGTCTGTGGAATTTGTTATTCAGTGTTTGTTGTGGTTTGGAAGGTGTTTCCAGTGGTAATTCAGGGTGTATACGCAGAAAAGAAAAAAAAAATTCCCGGATTTTTCCCGGATTTCCCGGTTAGAATTATACTTCCTCCCGGGTGAAAATACACTTTCTCCCTGTCAAGTGACAGTATACTTTTCCTCAGAACTGTAAAACGTATCAATCCTTTAAATGGTTATAGTAAAAAACACGTTTTGGAAAGATCTTTGATGTGCAGCAACATGTACGCTGCATGTGTTCGTATTACGAAAGTGTAAATTTAAATTCCACCAAACGTCGCATTTTACTTTCCAAAGCATTGGAATCAAGATTGTAATGCGCATTTGTAGCTAGTCATAGCTCGTCACGTGATCTCGCCAGCCGATGACAGCGGATTTTCTAGCGTAGGATACGTGATGTAGTCAGCCAATAGCAATATCACTGTTAAGTAACGCGTACACACAAATAGCAAAAGTTAGTGGTTTAAATTAACATACGCAGCGTAACTACAAGAAAAGAAAAGCTTTCACATACAATATTGGTCTCGGAGATTAATAAGCTGCAAGAGAAGCTAAGCTTTCACATATAATGTTTATATTTTTGCGCGTGTTACACTTTAAGGTACAACATACAAATCCGTCAGTAAAATTTTGAATAAAGACAAAAATGTCTGATCTTCTGAGCTCTTAATTTTTCTAAATGTACGTCCTCAATGACTTGATTTTTAAATGAGAGTCAATCACTCTGTGATTTAAGAAATTCATCGTACATTCTCGCACATAATTCATCTTGCATAAAAGGAAATTTACTTTGAAAGTAACGCTTTTCAAAAAACCATTCGAAATATTTTCCCGCGACCGGTTAGAAGTAGGTTCGTTTCAGTAGTTGCCAGAGAGCGCCAGAAACAGGCGTCTCCGCGCTTGCGCAGCTACGATGATGCAGAAAGCCCACATGTTCGTAGGTGTAAAACATTAAAAGATCTTACACCGTGTCATAAAAGAAACAAGACATCAGAGGATACTCCAAGAACATCGGAATTTCGTGAACCATACTACAATGCGTAATTCGGCTTAAAGTGCATATTCGTATGTCCAGATTCGGATGTAAATTTTCTTGAGTGCCGGTACTGTATTATCTCATGTTTGGTTCTTTATTATGGCATAATGCCATTACATGCTAGAAGATGAAAACACCCACTTTTGAAATGCAGCGAACAGTTGAAGCTAGCCCATAGTATGGAATTAAACACTTCGTTTCAAATAAATTGACTGCCCCAGCGGAAAAGATTAATAAAAGCCAAATTTCTTTAGCAAACCGACAAAAATAACTTCATTGTTCTGCAAGGCGGTTAATGCCTGACTGTCAAAAAGGTGGAGATAAAACCGGAAACTAATAACATATTTTAACCTTCTGTAATTATGCGAACATATTTTAATTCATTTGATAGCTCACGGCCATAGATATCCGTTTTGTTTTCGTTTAATGTGAGAGTAATAAATGGAGAGGAAACAGAAAAATCACTAAACGTAAACACGGGTCACGTGGAGACTCCCCACTAGAACTCAGACTGCTCTGTGAATCAGTCGCGGATCTACCATATTTCCGAATCGGGGCGGTATTAGATAGCGGCGCCCAACCACACGTCTGTGGCGAGAAGCGAATAAACGTACTTCTCATACACGACTCAACTGCACACGCACAAGGGCCGGAACGCAACTGCTCAAACGAATCTAAAGTAAACAGTTGTGACGTCATGCAGATCGGAGACAATTTGTTGTTAGGAAGCATTGCATAGTCTTCCCAAAGCCTTTGACACACTTTGCAGTTGGCAAACGCTTGTATGAGCACTGTGTTTTATCGTTGTATATGGCGTATTTTCTTTGCGACTTAAGTTTTATTTTCGTTTTTTTTTCTCCCGATCATGTTTTGTTGCTGCAGTGTTATACTGCAGAAGCGTGATACAGTAATATCCTTTGTTAGAGTATTGGTTCTTACCCGTCAAAATAACAAAAATTTAACTGAAAAGTAAAACAGTGAAAAATTCCCGGAATTCCGAAAAATTCCCGGGTTTATCCCGATTTTCTCCTGGATGGAAAAATTACCGAGTTTTTCCCGGATCTCCCGGTTGTCCCGGGTCGTATACACCCTGTAATTTTAGGTGACTCGCCCTGTATATGTTTAAGTACAATAATTGTTTTTCCTGTTTGTTTTAACTGTCATTGGGCTGATAGTCAGTGATCATATGACTCGTTTGTACTGTCGCTGTTATGGTGAAGTGAATGAGTAACTAGATTTCACTTCTCCACAAAAAGAAATGATGCGCACATTTATATGTTAAGGAATGCTTGAGGCTGCCCTCCCATTAGAATAAACTCTTTTCCTCTACTGGGGTTGAGTGTGATGGAACCAGTCCGTCTACCCCTTTTCATAAATGTTGAGAGCACTTTCGTCTTAACCTGTGAGCTGTGTCTGGCTCTGTGTCATTTTCGCCCTGCTACAACCACAGAGAGGCTCGGGAGAAGGGAAGACCAATCTTTGTTTGTTTATTTACCTGTACACAGCCTGCTTGGTACTTATCTTCCTTGTATGTGTGTGAATTCAAGTGTATGAGAATATGCTTTGAAGTTGCCTTCACAAGTTCATAGCCTTTAACATTGAAAGCTTGTGCTGCCAAACTAATGGAAAAACATAGGATCCAGAGAGTTTTTCGAACAGTAAAAGGGTGAGAGCTAGGCCACGGAACTCTCAGAAGTTGCTGGTACTCCACCCCTGGGCTTACAAAAAGTCCCATCCCGCTCCCTCCTCTCCCGCTGGCCACTGAGCGGATGGTCTGTGGCAGCCCGCCAAAAGGCACTTTGTCGATGGCGTTCGGATTGTAAGTATGGGTAGCTGGTTTTTGCAGACCACTAATAGAAAGGAACAAAGGTACTGAATTTACTTAAGTTAATCCTTGAGGATCACTAATCGTTTTCTTTTCAGTATATCCATTGTGGATGACGAATTGCGACTGTGATTTAAACTGGCGATTTATCTGGTAATGAATATGCAACCAGTCGCTTTTTTGAGTTTTTTGATACGATTTATTCCATCATAAACATGTTTTCGAGCCACTGCAGGCTCATCATCAGCTGGAGGTATTATAAGAACATTATGCTGTGGACCAAGTGTAGGTAGATGCTGTGCTGATGCTGCTGGCAAAAATGACGGAAATTTGGTAATCGGTGACGAAACGTTATGTTTTAAGTACTTTCAGTGCACTGTCTTGTGGTGTCCATATCAAATCTGTTTCTATAATGTAGATTACGAATCTATGTACACAAATGTACACAGCATTTAGCTGCACTTGGTTTTACACTGATTCACAGGAAATAAACACTGGATATTTTTGGAAGGAATATGGATGTTATAGATGTTACACTTTACTACATCATAGTCTTTGGCATGAGACACATTGTATTACAGTGTAAATATTACTAGTAATGATATTATATTTAAGTAAATTTTGCTAGGTACAGGAACGTTTCTATACTGGCAATATAAATGTAATATGGGTTAAAAGTTATACGATGGGTAAAGAAATAGATTGGAATATTTACTATGAATTCAAAATTCTTTTGTAACTTACAGAATGCTGTAGTTGTTACATGATAAGGAGAGCAAAATTTATGCAGGAACATGAATATGTTATTATTGTCATTTTTGGTGCCTGGATGTCTTGGAAATTCTGGAAGAAAAAGTTCTGAGTTTTGTTCATTAAGGAGTTTTTGAGGTGATTTTAGTTTGTGGATATAAGTCTGAAGTTGTTCAGTGAGATCCATGTGTTCTCCATTCCCAGCAATTTATAGCACAGAAAGATTGTCACTGAGATCACCAACAGAATGTTCATGAAGAGCAATATGTGATGCATGGCTGGATTTACTTAAGTTTTTGACTCGAAGGGCATTGCAAAATTTCTCCCTGTTTGATGTACATAGAAGCAGGAACAGGACATGTGAGTTGCTATATTCCAGAATTTTTATGCCAGTCTACAGTGGATTTATTATTGTGAACGATTTTATTTTGTAGTTAATTGCGTGGAAGTATATTTTTAAGTTGAGTGATCTGAAAAGTTTTACAAGTTTATATGACACTTTGCTAAGCAATGGAAGAGGGACAAATTTTGTCGTTCCTTTTTTAGCTTGTAATGGGAATGGTGGCTTCTAAAGTTTACTTTGGATTTCTTCAACCAGGGTGTCTATCAAAGAGGCGTTATAGCCATTATTTTGGGCTATAGATTTAAGTATGTTCATTTCCTTACATGCATCTTCCTCACTGACAGCGGTGCGGAGCATAGAGTTTACAGACGACCTGAAGAAAGTGGTTTTATGTTGGTTCAGGTGGCATGAGGTATTGTTAATGGCAACATCATTGGCAGTGCATCCTTGCTATTGTGAGTGGAACTAGTCATGTCAAGGAAATTAATTCCTTCAGTGGTCTGACGTTCAACTATGGACTTGATATTTGCGTGCATTTTATTAATTTCATCTGCTAGGTTATTTTTTTCTTCTTTCGGACCGCTGAAGGGTCAAGAAGATTAAAGTTTTTAATATGATATGCAATGGTTATTGAGAAAAAAAACTATGCACGCTGGTAAAGTTGTTTTATCAAAATGGGAGCAATAGCAGCGCTGCATTGCGGGGATATCGCCGACAGAAACAGCCGTGAATAGGCCCCATGTCAGTAAATGGGCTAAAGAATATGATCACGAAATTTGAAGAAACGGGTGAATTAGGTGGCGTAGCACGGAAGGGAGGTGGCCCATTCCCATGACAATTGTTGATAAGGTTGCTGCAGCAACAGTCGACCGTGCAGCACAAGGCTCAAATTCTGCACCCAGTGCTCGAGCTGTGTCATGGGAATTCTCTCTCCTCTGGTGAATAGTACAAAATGCTTTGCAGTGCATTTTACTTTGGTATCCTTACAAGATAGGGCCCAATCTGCTCAGTTACGTTTTGGTTTTTTTTGGAATGCTTAGAAATGTATGATATGTGGCCAGGGAATATTCTTTGGATGGTATAGACGAGGGGTATTTCACTGTGCACGGTGCAGTGAGTGCACAGAACTGTCGCACTGCAAGGTGTGAGGTTCTTCACAGCCACACATTGTAAAGGAACATCCACTGCACCCAGTTCATTTGACAGTGTGGTGAAGTTTCACAAGCTCCTTCATTCTCGACCTGTTTTCTTTCGAGGACATGACATCTCACGGACAGGTGTAGAGTGACATATGTACATTTGTTATTGCAGCTTTGCAAAAACGTAAATGTGTCCACAGCAATACTTTTATGCAAAATGGGGCGACACCACCTGTCGATTGCCAGCTAAAATATTTGCGTCGAGAAACCTTCGATGATGACCGCATAATCTCTAGGCAACTGTCAGATATGTGGCCTTTCAGATTCCACGACCCAAATCCGTGGGACTTCTTGTTGTGCTGATATCTTAAAGATCGTGTCTATCAGGGATATATCCCGAGTCCTTCTGATACAAAAGATAGCATACGAACACGTATCGCTTTGATTACACAGGATAATCTGCGATATTCTGTGGACCATACCGTGTTGCTGATGCTGCATATTGATTAGCCGGGAGACCATACTGAACACATTTTGTAACTTCTGAGCATATCCTAATAAACATAATAAACATGTCAGAACCACCATTATCATGTGTGTGATCGTTCCTCTCTTTTTCCTACACCCACCTCACATTCTGACTGCTTACAGCGTCACCTAGTAGCAGAAAGTGGAACTATTATTTTTTTCAGCGCACTCCCCGAACAAACCGATTAGTGAACATATCTAGAGTGTCTCAGCGTCCTGCAACGTGTACAGACCGCACTGCAGCACTCGGAACACCGTCAGTTTAATTACGACCGCCTGGTACATGTTAAATTGGGAGCGATCAGAGCCACATAGTGCAAGATATGAAGGATTCCATACACAGTGTCGTCTGCAGGGTCTAAGGACCCTTTTCTTCAAGCTGCATAATTAATGTCGAAGAAATATTGTCCTTTCATGCCACTTTCGTACATTTATTTTAATCCTTAAGACTGAAGGACCATGTGGCTTGGGCTCTGGGTTTCAGACCGAGAGCAGGCCAGTTGCTATTTTGCAAGATTTGGCACATTTCTAATACTACGTAACACATCAGTAGGACATGCAGTATTCGTGGGTCAGGTCTCGTTGCTCTGGCCACATAGGTCTCATGTTTGGTTTACATACACTAAAAACGCTTCAAGGCTATTGGCCAAGTCTGATTTCCACCCATTTAATATTGTAAGTAGGATGTTTAGGTTTTTTTTTTGTTGGTAACACCACGTAGCGCTCTGTATGAAAATCACTGGCTGTGCTGTGTGCAGTCTGTGGCTGGTTTGCATTGTTGTTTGCTATTGTAGTGTTGGGCAGCTGGATGTGAACAGCGCGTAGCGTTGTGCAGTTGGAGGTGAGCCGCCAGCAGTGGTGGATGTGGGGAGACAGATGGAGGTTTGAGAGCGGATGATCTGGACGTGTGTCCATCAGAGACCGTAAATTTGTGAGACTGGATGTCATGAACTGATATATATATATATATATATATATATATATATATATATATATAATGACTTTTGAACACTATTAAGGTAAATACATTGTTTGTTCTTTATCAAAATCTTTCATTTGCTAACTATGCCTATCAGTAGTTAGTGCCTTCAGTAGTTATAATCTTTTATTTAGTTGGCAGTAGTGGCGCTCGCTGTATTGCAGTAGTTCGAGTAACGAATATTTTTGTGAGGTAAGTGATTCATGAAAGGTATAGGTTATTGTTAGTCAGGGCCATTCTTTTGTAGGGATTTTTGAAAGTCAGATTGCGTTGCGCTAAAAATATTGTGTGTCAGTTTAAGCACAGTCATTTATAATTTTTCTAAGGGGACGTTTCAATATGCTTCGCATGCACTCTCTGATCAGAAGTATCTGGACAGTACCATGTGGTACGGAATTATCAGTAGACGTCAAGTGGGGTGGACTCGCCAATATAAAAACAGTAGGGAGCATTGTGCTGTCAGTAGAGTAGCAGTGAGAGCAGAATGGGTTGGTCAGGAGAGTTTAGTAATTCTGATGTGGACTAGTCACTGGATGTCACCTGCATAACAAATCCAACGGGGACAATTGAAACCTTGTAAGGTACCCAAGCCCACTGTTGGTTATGTGACTGCAAATGAAAATGCGAAGGAACAACCACATCTGAACCAAGACCAGGCAGACTCCACGTTGTGACGGACAGAGACCGTCGGACATCGCGGAGGGTGGTTGTGAAAGATCGCATGGTATCAAAATCAGGAATTACTGGCGAATTTCAAAGTGCTATCAGAAGTTCGCCTAACAAGACCACTGTGCGTAGGATGTTTAAAGAAAAACGGTACAATGGTTGAGCGGCTCCTCGTAAGCCGCACATTTCTGTGGTCAGTGCTAAGTGGTGCTTGAGGTCTACGTCTACATCTACGTGATTACTCTGATATTCACAATAAAGTGTCTGACAGAGGGTTCAATGAACCACCTTCAAGCTGTCTCTCTACCGTTCCACTCTCGAACGGCACGCGGGAAAAATGAGCAATCCGATGGAAGAATTAGGATTTGGTTAATGCCCGGGGGACCTTGCCTACCATCATGTGAAGAGCTAACAATGAAGTACGGCGAGGTGGTGTTACGGTTTGTGTGGTCTCCCTATTGCGATTAAGAAAACGCTAAATGCGAAAGGATATGAACACATTTTACATCATTGTGCAGTGCGTACAGTAGTTGAACAGTTCTGAGACGATGACTGTTTCAGCGTGACAGTTCACCCTGTCCTACAGTAACATCTTTGAGGCAATGATTTGTGAACAATAAGATTCCTGAAATGGACTTACCTGTCCAGAATTCCATCTTATATCCAATGTAACAGCTTTGGGATGAATTAGAACGTCGACTGCCCAGCGCCTAACATCAGTACCTTCTCTGGTTTCGGCTCTTGAGGAAGAAGGGGTTTCCACTTCTCCACAGAGATTCAGGCATCTCATTCAAAATGTGCCAATAGAGTTCAAGCAGTAATGAAGGCGAATGGTGCGCACATTCCATATCTATGTCCAGTAATAGATACTAGGATATCTTTTCTTAGATAGTTTAGTTCTGTTTATCCTGTGTTGGGTATTTACATTGTACGTAGGCTGTTTAGGTTTTTATATTGGTAACGCCACGTAGCACTCTGTATGAAAATCACTGACTGTGCTGTGTGCAGTCTGTGGCTGGTTTGCATTGTTGGAATATTCGCTTGTGTAGTGTTGGGCAATTGGATGTGAACAGCGCGTAGCGTTGCGCAGTTGGAGGTGAGCCGCCAGCAGTGGTGGATATGGAGAGAAACATGGCAGAGTTTTGAGAACGGACGATCAGGACGCGTATCCGCCATAAAAAATAAAATTGTAAAGATGGATGTCATGAATTAATAGATGTATATATGTGATGACTTTTGAACACTATTATGGTAAATACATTGTTTGTTCTCTATCGAAATCTTTCATTTGCTAACTATGCCTATCAGTAGTTAGTGCCCTCAGTAGTTAGAATCTTTTATTTAGCTGGCAGTAGTGGCGCTCGCTCTATTGCAATAGTTCGAGTAACGAAGATTTTTGTGAGGTAAGTGATTCATGAAAGGTATAGGTTATTGTTAGTCAGGGCCATTCTTTTGTGGAGATTATTGAAGTCAGATTGCGTTGCGCTAAAAATATTGTGTGTCAGTTTAGTGTTGATCAGAATAAGTAAAGAGAGTAATGTCTGAATAAGTTGAGTTTTGCTCAGCTGTTTGCAAATCAAATAACGTAGAAGTTTACCAGCAGAATCATTCATAATTTTTCAAGGGGATGTTTCATCATCCTCACCCAACCTCACATATCGTCTATGCGGACTAAGACTTGAACAACGCTTGCAGGGACATAGCATAGATCAGTAATGGTCATGACTACATAATACTACAATATGAAATGCCTAAAGTCGCTGCAGGTATAAAGAACATGCTACCTTTAACTGCAGGTGAAGGTATCAGACTGGTTTCATTGTCATAGTATCAGCAAAAATTATAACTGTTTTGGGATGACTCGTATGCAGTACCCGAGACTAACGAAACAGATGTTTCAATAACGAAAAAAGGTGTACAAAGTAAAACTTTGTACACTGGCAAGACAGCCAATCCACTAGGACGGGAGGCCGAAGGGCACGCGTTTTAACTCGCGCAGGCTGGCGTGAGGTCTGGAAAATGACAAGGAATTGAGACTAGCAAAAAAGGTACGTAGCTTCTGGAAACTTAACTTTAATCCATAATTGGTGAATATCGGTCTGACGATACATGCATCACAAGGTAAATAGCAAATGATAATGGCGCCTTGCTGGGTCGTAGCGAATGACGTAGCTGACGGCTATGCTAACTATCGTCTCGGCAAATGAGAGTGTAATTTGTCAGTGAACCATCGCTAGCAAAGTCGGCTGTACAACTGGAGCGAGTGCTAGGAAGTCTCTCTAGACCTGCCGTGTGGCGGCGCTCGGTCTGCAATCACTGACAGTGGCGACACGCGGGTCCGACGTAAACTAACGGACCGTGGCCGATTTAAAGGCTACCACCTAGCAAGTATGGTGTCTGGCGGTGACACCACACAAAGTACCGTAAGCTCACTTTTATTGCATAAAAACTGTTCTTGAATAGGAGACACAAAATGCAAAATGGTATTAATGGATAGAGAAACATCAGTATTCCAAAAAGAAAAAGGCATAAGATAACACGCAGCCTTTCTTCGTGACATAACGGATTCAACAACTGAATACAAAAAAGAGGTTTACAACGGCTTGTAAGAGGTCCGAGCAGATGTAATTTCGATGTATTGCTCACGCGCTGCCTGAGATCTGTAAGGTGTAAGAGAATCTCAGGCCAGAAAGCAGTGTTGATTCCAGTAGGAACTGTGTAGCTGTAGCAGTAAGTTGTTGCTAGCGAGCAGTCTGGTCTGGTGTATCGTGTTGGCTGGGCCGGTCGTGGTGTAGCGATGCCGGAGCCTGAGTATTATTGTATAAGGTAAAAAGCAGCCTCGCGCATATGTAGTATTGTTATCTCAAGTCCCATGTAATGTTTTAAAAACCTCCTAATAATAATCTTTCTCATAAAAAATAACTTTTAACAACCATTCATTTCAATTTAAAGATTTTACTAATTTCTCCAATCCATGATCATCCCGATTATTGCAAACGAAAAATCAGTTGTTTCCTTTCATAAATGACAAATCTATCGGCCAGCATTGTACACGGCTGTGCCAAAAAAATTTATTGTAAGAACAGATATATATATATGCGTTATCCGGCGACTTCATTGACGTAAGAATTTTCTTTTTTTTTATTCAGAATGATCTTTCAGGGTCATGACGCAGCACTGCTGACGTCCAAAATTTACCAGGTTAAATTCACAATCAATTATTGAAAAGTTATAAGTGAGCGACAATTTAATTGAGAGGTTAGTTACATTGTATTATTACCAGGATACTGAATTTATTTTTTGTTGGGACGTTACACTGAATGTGAACGACATAATTATATTTTTACTGTTGAGAGGTTTAGCAATTTTTCTGTTTTGAGGTTACACTAAAATGAGAATGAATTTTGTGGGGAGGTTACACTTGTCGACAACCTGCCAGGATCGTATTTTTGTGAATTTCTGAGAAGTAGTTAGTTATATATCTGCTCTTATTTACTTAATATTAAATGTAGTTTGTATCTGGCGCAACGTATTTACTAATTTGTCACTCTTTCCTTCACAGATCATCAGCAATTTATTGCTCTTTGTTGTAATTGTATTTGTTCCATTTTTGCTTTGTCTTTGTTTCATTTTGTGCTTAATTTTGATTTGTGAAAAATGCCGCGAAAAACTGCTAACAGTACATCGCAATGTGAAGTGAGTGAAAAAGCTGACTCGAATAATTCGACCGATCATACTAGCGACAGTCAGTGTAATAGTGATAACCCTCTAATTACAGATAATCAGTGCGTGCCGATCACTAGTAATGATTTTAATGCTAATGATGAACAAACACATTCAGTTATGTCCACTCTTAATTTAATGACAATTGATGACGCGGCACGTTCTGTTACAATGAACGCTGCCCATTTCGAAACACCTGATTTGCAAAGTTTACACAGTGAACAGACAAATGTTTCTAACGAAGGTGAACAATATTCACAAAACACGTCAAGTTTATTTGATTCTGATGTAGTGACCAACAGTGAACGTCCGGTTGGCAAACCTTTTCTAGAATCAGAGGATGGCCAAATGGTTATACAAAACGTGACACATACAGATACATCATCACACAGCACAGAGAATACGGCAGCTAATATTGGCATGGATCAAGTTATGGCAGTATTGCTACAACTTAATGAAAATCTCAAACAGTGGAAGAAAGAACAAGACGACAATTTCAAACGACTTAATGAATCGTACAAACAACTTAATGAAAAACAGGACAAACTTCATGAATCGTACAAACAACGTAATGAAAACCTCAAACAATGGAATGAAAAACTAAACAACAGTGTCAAACAACTTAATGAAAAACAACACAACAGTGGTAAACAAATTAATGAATCGAACAAACAACTTAACCAAAGTTTGAAACAGTCGAATGAAAAACACGACAACTTTAATGAACAGAACAAACTACTTAGTGAACAGACTACAGCTGTTGGCGTGCAACGTCATGATACTAAAGAACAATTACGTGAGGAAAGTAAGGCTTGTGCTAGGAACAGTAGGAGAAGAAATTAGAGCTGGTGCACAAGAATTAAGTAATACACATGTAGCCACAACGAAATTACTTAGAGATGAAATTAGTGCAGTCGCTAAACAATGTCCTGAAAATGCAACACAGTTACGCGACGAGTTTAAATTAATGTCAGCAGAACTTTCACACACGCTGGATGCGAAAGTAGATACGAAATTTGAACAACAGAACAGCCAAATTGACGAAGGTTCTAAAGTGACAGAGATGAAAAATGTTGCAGTCTCTAACACGTCACAGCATACGCCACTTTCCGAACGTTTGTCACACTCACACAGCCAGTGTAACTTAGGCAATTTACAGAGAGTACGTGACTTGGATTCCGGGCAGACACAGACAAACGGATTATCATACAATCCTGAACCTGTTCAGATATTCGGATACGATAGTTTTGATAACAAGCGCTTTCTATCCGTAAGAAAATTTAAGGTATTTAAGAATTACAGAACACAGATACACTCTTTGGACTGGATCAACAATTTGTTTTTGAATTTTCACCGGCATTGCCTGTAACGCAGAAACTAAAATTTATTTGCAGCGCGTAAGAGACCTCAGGGGATTCATTACACTTCGATGAATATGTGCCGTAGCGTGCACAGGGCCCCGAGCCGTAGTAGTGCTATTTCATCTTTAGTCTTTTGCACTGCTGCCTTCTCTTTTACTACCCTTTATATCTATCAAAACATCTCTCCAACTATCGATCTATATAGGATTAGAAACGTGTAAAGAAAACCAGATATGACAAGTTATACCGAAAGTGACAATTTTCATTAGACACTCCAGAACTACCAGTGTAATTTTAATGAAAGACAAAAGTTTAATTATCAGTATCCTCATGGTCATCAGCAACAGCAAAGACAATTTGGCAACAATAGAGGGTTTTCACCGCAACAGCATCAAAACCAGCCGGTTAGCATACCTAACCAACAATATAGTCTGCAAGGTCAACCAAGCTTTAATGTTTCGCCGCCTACACGTATATCGTCCGCTCCACCAAACAGTAACGCACAGCAACAAGGAAATCAGTACGTACAGAAAACACACCATTTCAACTCATATCGCGATGCACCGTATAGAAGTGACTATCATGACAGACGTAAAAGTAATGAGTACAGTTTTCAGCGTAACAGTCGGTGTTAGCAGCAGCATAATCAACCACAACAACAGATAATCATGAATGAACCGGACAGTAGATATCATCTCGAACGTAATACGTCAGGACGAAATAACAGAACAGTACAAATAGTCGAGATGCCATAGCATCCTCCCGCAAATAACAGCACGTCAGAAAAATTTGACTAGATACAGTACAGGTTGCATCTTCCAGCAACGCAAGCAATACTTTTGACACAGAGAATCTTGTTCACGGAAATGTTATTACTTTTGACGACATCCGAGACACTCTTTTGCAAGAAAAACCAGTTATTCAAAAAACCATTTCCCACCCTATCATTGAAGTAAAGATTGCATCATCCAGATTTTCAGCAGTAATCAATTCTGGATCACCTATGTCAGTTATAAATGAGGAAACTTTCAACGAATGTAACAAAGAGAATACCTATTCTACGTTACCATTAGGCAAAACTAAAGTAAAAGGAGAAGTATCTGGTAAAGGAGTAGATGTAAAGTTACAGACACACTTATCATTTTGTATTGCAGGTAATACGTTTCACTCAAATTTTTGGATTGTTCCCTTATTGACAACAGACCTTATTTTAGGTACGAATTTTCTGGTACAACATGACGCAATTATTGACTTTCAAAATTCCTATTTAATGTTAAAGGATGAAAATGTACAACTGGCATTAGAATTTCAGCACTCTTTATTTGTAGAACAACAAACAATTAATCGAACAGAGGTCATTTCTACATCGCGTTACATAGACTGTCATTTGACATTGTTCACAGATACGTACGTACACAACTATAATACTCCAGACGAAGCCGACTATGACGTTATGCAAATGATTTCTGATAAAGTTAAACAGAGCAGTGCAAATACAGACGACGAACGTACTCAACTACGCAATATTCTTTTACAGCAAGCTCCAGTTTTTGACAACGTCCCTGGTACTATGTCCGGTTTTATGTATGAATTTCAAGTTAAACAGCACGACACATTTAAAGCTAAACATTATCCCATTCCTTATATCCACAGAGAACAAGTTAAGAAAGAATTGCAAGCTATGCTTGACCAAGGAATTATTGAACCGGCAGTTAGTCCGTACATAAACCCACTCCATATTGTTAAGAGAAAGGATGGTTCACTTCGACTCGTACTTGATTCACGTCACATCAATGACATTATTATTAATGAAACAGATCGCCCACAGACACTAGAAGAACTTCTACAGAAATTTCATGGTACTGCTATTTATTCCACATTAGATTTGAAATCGGGATTTTGGCAAATTCAGCTCCATCCGAACAGCAGAAAGTACACAACTTTTCTCTGTTTTGGTGACTGTTATCAATTTTGCAAATTACCGTTCGGTTTAACAATTTCTTCAGCAGCATTTATTCGCGGTTTGAATACTATACTTCCGACAGAACTGAAAGACAGAATCACAACGTATGTAGACGACATTCTTATTGCAGAAGCTAACTGGTCTGAACACAATCTGATTCTTGAACAACTGTTGCAAACTTTTCGTGCACAAGGACTGACAGTTAATCTTAACAAATCGGACTTTGGCAAAGCTTCTATAAAATTTCTTGAACATGTAATTTCAGCAGAAGGCATTGCGCCTGACCCGGAAAAACTTCAAGCTTTATGTGACAAAACTGTTCCTACGACGAAGAAACAACTACGCAGCTTTTTGGGTTTAATTAACTTTTTCCGTAAATTTATTCATTACTCTGCTTTAGACACCCCTAGATTATGCCAGTTGACTGGTAAAAACACTATTTGGTCCTCGGATAGCCAAGAACATTCTGAATTTGTCTACCTGAAACAAGCATTGTTGAATGCACCTCTTTCATCACACCCAGATCTTACTACACATTTTTCCATTGCCACCGACAGTTCTAACACCGCTTTAGGCGCACACATTTTTCAGGAAATTGAAGATGGTACTACAGTAATTAAAAACATCGCCTTTGCGAGTCGCATTCTGTCACCTGCTGAACGCAATTATTCTGTTACAGAACTTGGAACATTATGTGTTGTATGGGCATTTACGAGATTTAGGCATTTTCTTTACGGAGGACATACGACCGTTTACACAGATCATAGAGCTATCCAGTTTTTGCTTTCAGCTAAATTTACACATGACAGGTTAAGCAGATGGAAACTTTACTTACAGGAATTTAATTTTACAATTGTTCACATTCCCGGTACACAAAATGTTGTAGCAGACGCACTATCCCGTTCTCTCACCAACAATCAGCAAGACATCGCAACCAACTTCTGCCACGCAAATTCTAGCGTCATGTATATTCAGCAAGTCGCATTCGGAAATTTTATTTCGGCATCATTACGAGACATAGCACAAGAGCAGAGCAAAGACAACGTATGGAAAGAAATTAAACGCCTTTGGCAAGATAGGAATAATGTTACCATCAGAAACCATTACACTGTACGCAATAACATTCTGTTTCGCAACTCTCACCCTGACAGCAACAATTGGTTATTATGTATTCCTGACGAGCTTGTTAACAAATTAATTTGGTATACTCATTTAAGTTACGCACATTATGGAGCCAGAAAATATTTTCTTATACTGAGACAGAACTGTTACTTTGCCAACATGGAAAAACGTATTCGACGAGTTTTAGCGTCATGTAAAATCTGCCAGAAAGCTAAATCAGACACGACTTAGCATATTCCTCCGTTACATTCCATTGTTGCGATTAAATTGAGACATATGGCCGCTGTAGACATTTTTGGTCCGAGTCCCAGAACTAATAGAGGTTTTTGCTACATCTTTGTCGCTGTTGAACTCACTTCGAAATTCGTTACCTTCACTCCGTTGCGCAAAGCTACTGCTAAATCAATTTCGAATGCATTTGTAAAACATTTTTTTATTTCATGTAGGGCATGTATTGAAAGTAATTTCCGACAATGGACCACAATTTCGATCTGCTATATGGACACGTATGTTACGAGCTAGAAACATTTCTCCGATCTATATATCTAGGTATCACGCTTCTTCGAACCCTTCTGAACGACTGATGAAAGAAATTGGTAAACTGTGTAGAATATACTGCTATAAAAAACTTATTGATTTGGGCGCACACATACTCTCATTCCAGGATGTAATTAACTCCATACCAAATGAATCTACTATGCTATCTCCGACTGTTATACTGAAAAATGTTGAACCACCCAACAAACTTAAAGAACTAGTATCTTTTTCTACATCCCGTCGACTACGTCACCATGAAATAATTGACATTGCACTCAACAACATCAAACGTGCCGCAGAGCGCCGGAGACGACAGCAGAAACAAGTTTGTACACGCCGTGACTTTCACATTGGATGGAAGATATTAGTACGCACGTATTATTTATCCAACAGAGGAAAGAGTAGATGCAGTAAATTTGAGCTTCTATACGCGAGTCCATATCGAATTCGCAGCATTCCTCACCCCAATGTAGTACACATCGAAACTTTGAGAACTAGGAAAAGCAAAGGCAATCATCATGTCTCCAATATTAAACCCTTTATTGAATGAATATACTTTATGATTTATTTTCTGAATTTTATATGACCACTTATGCAATTATATTTATATGAACACTTAAACTAGCAAAAGAAAAAATTATTACCAGTCCCAACTATTACCAGTATACAACCAAATAATGCTACCAGTTTAAGATATATTTCTAGTTCTAAATATAATGCAAATTACTCAGATGTATTGAATCCATTATATCTATGTATTATTGGACCACAGACCTTGAGTAATAGTTACAGTGTGTTACATTTTAAATATGTGCTATGTCACTTGAATGATGAGTTCTGAATAATACTGAATAATGTTTTGTAAAACTATATGAATACTTTGTAACTGGCCAATGAGTGCCAATAATTACCGCAATCAGATGAGTTATGAATAGTGTTTTGTAATATTCAACACTTGCTACATGTTTAGTAACTGGCCAATGAATGCCAATGATTACTATAATTAGATGAATTATGTATAAATGCTATGCCAATAATTAACTCATTTTGAATGATGACTTCTGAATAATGCATAAATCAATGCTTTGTAATCGGCCAATGAGTGCCAATAATTACTATATTGAGATGACTTACGAATAATGTTCTGTAATACTCCATACATACTACTTAAATGCTCTGTAAATAGCCAATGAATGCCAGTAATTGTTCAGATCGGTTGATAGACTTGTGTAATTCTCAATGATGACTAGCATAAGACTTAATGTCCTTCACCTTCTGATCTAATTACCAGAAATTACTTCAATATCCGTTTATCCTGTCCATCCTCATGATCATGGAGCACTATATTTGGTTTTGCACTAATTCTACGTTGGTGAAAGAGTATGGATTCTACAAGAATGTGGTGCTGACACATCATGCTGTCCACCACCTTGAACGATGTAGATGTTATTATGGTCCTACTGTTTGGTGTACCTAATGTACTACCAAAATGATAACATTGAATATTAATACAACATTTCAGTGTCTTGGCTACACTGATAAATACTTCAGGGAAGAGAACTTCGGATTGTCGCACTTGGTGTTGTGCTTCTGTAGAAAGATATGGACTTTCGGTGCAACTACGTGCAACCTACTGTGCTACAACCATGATGCAATTCTTCCCTTTCCTTTCCTAGTTCTTGTAAAATGATAAAGAGTTCTACAGTGTGTGTGCACTTTATTTCACTCCATGATATGTTGTAAATATGCTAAAGACTTCTACAGTGTGTGTGCACTTTATTTCATTTTTAGGGTAATCAGTTCTTGTAAAATGCTAAAGATTTTTACAGTGCGTGTGCACTTTATTTCATTTGTTAATATCATCAGTTGTCCTAAAAATACTAAAGACTTATACAGTGCGTGTGCACTTTATGTCATTTGTTAATATATTTTGTATTCAGTGCGTGTGCAGTTTGTTTCACTTCATGATATGTTATGTAAAAATGCTAAAGATTTATACAATGCGTGTGCACTTTGTTATTTGTTAATATCTTTTGTACTCATTGCGTATACCTTTTGTCATTTTTTGATATATTCTGTAGTCAGTGCGTGTGCACTCTATTTCATTACTTAATATGTTCTGCACTTATCAATAATGTATATACTCTGTGACTGTAGACTTAGTAACTAAATAGATTTTAGAAAAATTTGTTGCTCATGGCAAGTCCAATTGACTCACCATCGATGCCACATTTTTGCCCCCCCCCCCCAGTGGAGGGTTATGTAAGAGGTCCGAGCAGATGTAATTTCGATGTATTGCTCACGCGCTGCCTGAGATCTGTAAGGTGTAAGAGAGTCTCAGGCCAGAGAGCAGTGTTGACTCCAGTAGGAACTGTGTAGCTGTAGCAGTAAGCTGTTGCTAGCGAGCAGTCTGGTCTGGTGTATCGTGTTGGCTGGGCCGGTTGTGGTGTAGCGATGCCAGAGCCTGAGTATTATTGTATAAGGTAAAAAGCAGCCTCACGCATGTGTAGTATAGTTATCTCAAGTCCCATGTAAATGTTTTAAAAACCTCCTAATAATAATCTTCCTCATAAAAAATAACTTTTAACAACCATTCATTTCAATTTAAAGATTTTACTAATTTCTCCAATCCATGATCATCCCGATTATTGCAAACGAAAAATCAGTTGTTTCCTTTCATAAATGACAAATCTATCGGCCAGCATTGTACACGGCTGTGCCAGAAAAATTTATTGTAAGAACAGATATATATATATATATATGCGTTATCCGGCGACTTCATTGACGTAAGAATTTTCTTTTTTTTTATTCAGAATGATCTTTCAGGGTCATGACGCAGCACTGCTGACGTCCAAAATTTACCAGGTTAAATTCACAATCAATTATTGAAAAGTTATAAGTGAGCGACAATTTAATTGAGAGGTTAGTTACATTGTATTATTACCAGGATACTGAATTTATTTTTTGTTGGGACGTTACACTGAATGTGAACGACATAATTATATTTTTACTGTTGAGAGGTTTAGCAATTTTTCTGTTTTGAGGTTACACTAAAATGAGAATGAATTTTGTGGGGAGGTTACACTTGTCGACAACCTGCCAGGATCGTATTTTTGTGAATTTCTGAGAAGTAGTTAGTTATATATCTGCTCTTATTTACTTAATATTAAATGTAGTTTGTATCTGGCGCAACGTATTTACTAATTTGTCACTCTTTCCTTCACAGATCATCAGCAATTTATTGCTCTTTGTTGTAATTGTATTTGTTCCATTTTTGCTTTGTCTTTGTTTCATTTTGTGCTTAATTTTGATTTGTGAAAAATGCCGTGAAAAACTGCTAACAGTACATCGCGATGTGAAGTGAGTGAAAAAGCTGACTCGAATAATTCGACCGATCATACTAGCGACAGTCAGTGTAATAGTGATAACCCTCTAATTACAGATAATCAGTGCGTGCCGATCACTAGTAATGATTTTAATGCTAATGATGAACAAACACATTCAGTTATGTCCACTCTTAATTTAACGACAATTGATGACGCGGCACGTTCTGTTACAATGAACGCTGCCCATTTTGAAACACCTGATTTGCAAAGTTTACACAGTGAACAGACAAATGTTACTAACGAAGGTGAACAATATTCACAAAACACGTCAAGTTTATTTGATTCCGATGTAGCGACCAACAGTGAACGTCCGGTTGGCAAACCTTTTCTAGAATCAGAGGATGGCCAAATGGTTGTACAAAACGTGACACATACAGATACATCATCACACAGCACAGAGAATACGACAGCTAATATTGGCATGGATCAAGTTATGGCAGTATTGCTACAACTTAATGAAAATCTCAGACAGTGGAAGAAAGAACAAGACGACAATTTCAAACGACTTAATGAATCGTACAAACAACTTAATGAAAGACAGGACAAACTTAATGAATCGTACAAACAACGTAATGAAAACCTCAAACAATGGAATGAAAAACTAAACAACAGTGTCAAACAACTTAATGAAAAACAAGACAACAGTGATAAACAATTTAATGATCTTTCAGGGCCATGACGCAGCACTGCTGACGGCCTAAATTTACCAGGTTAAATTAACAGTCAATTATTGAAAAGTTATAAGTGAGCGACAATTTAATTGAGAGGTTAGTTTCATTGTATTATTAGCAGGTTACTGAATTTATTTTTTGTTGGGACGCTGCACTGAATGTGAACGACATAGTTATAATTTTTACTGTTGAGAGGTTTAGCAATTTTTCTGTTCTGAGGTTACACTAAAATGAGAATGAATTTTGTGGGGAGGTTACAGGCTGTGTTATCTTTTTCCATGTCGAAGGTTGCCAATGTCTTCTTATGCGGTAGAGCTCGACTCGGAAGTAGCAGATTTAAATCCTAGTGGTGGAAAAATTGCTGCCATGGTTGTTTAGCCGGCAAGCAGGAGCTGTGAGAGCAGGAAGTTGATAACCATGAGAATGTCCCGGGTTAATTTGTTAACCTCTCTGCAGTGCTTCACAATGGAAGAGCGTGTGATACGATTGATGGTGATCGGTTCATCGGTTGCATGTGTTAAACTCCTCATCCCAGTTTACTTTATTCTGGACGAGTACACTGTGTGCCCCTGGCTTCAAACTATCTTCCATATCATCATCAACAACAACAACAATACACAACTTGAGTAAATTCCAGTCATGTCCTTTTTTGTCACTTTGACCTGTACTTTCAGTAAACATACGTGTAGTGTAAGCTACTGGAGTTGTCGTCGTCTGAAAATATTTCATGCAGGCTGTGAAACGTATGAAATAATGGTCATAATCGCTCTGCTGATAAAACCGTATCCTAGTTTTGTCTTCGCTTGTGAGTGCTGTGTGCGAGCAACAGTTTGATAGTCATTCTTTCCGATTTTCAACATTGTTATGAAGCAGATAATCAGGAAAATAAAATCATCATAACTTAGAACAAAACTGGAGTACAGTTTTAGTACACTGGAGTATGCTGAAGACATCGTAAGATTAGGAGAAAATGAGCAAGAAATTAGTTCACTCGCCTGAGTTCGTACGACAGCTGTCTTGGAATAGAAATAGAAATTACGAGGGTGAGTGAAATGAAAACCTTAAATTTGTAATAACAAATCGAAATTACGCGCCGTTATCCTGTAAGTTGGTAAGCGTGCTACAAACAGAATGCAGAGTGGCCTGTATGTGGCAGCATAGTGCAGATGAACACATACCCTCGCAGTAGCAGTATAAAGATGGCCGCCCCACTTGCGACTTGCGCCAGGGAAGAACAGCTTTCTGTAATTCGGTTTTTGCGTAGTGAAGGTGTGAAACCTATTGAAATTCATCGACGAATGAAGGTTCAGTACGGTGATGCATGTTTGTCACAGCAGCATGTCTACGAATGAAGTAGGAAGTTCGCAAGTGGTGTGACGTCAGTCACTCCTCGTCCGGGAGAGGCACAACGTGTTGTGACTCCACAGAACATTGCAGCAGTTAAAGCCATAGTGAAGGAAAACCGCCGAGTAACACTGAATGACATTGCAGCATGTTTACGGATTAGTCATGGGTCAGCACACCACATTGTGCATGATGTGCTCCAGTTTCACAAAGTGTCTGCAAGATGGGTGCCACGGCAGCTGACTCCTGAAATGAGAGAACGACGTGTTGATGCTTGTGAAGAACTTCTTCGGCGCTTTGAACGAGAAGGTGATGGCTTCCTTGCAAGAATCGTTACTGGGGACGAAACCTGGGTTCACTTCCACCAACCGGAAACGAAGAGAGCGAGCAAGGAATGGCGCCATTCCTCATCACCAAATCCCAAGCAGTTTCGAACAGAACCATCAGCTGGGAAAATTGAGCGGACTCTCTTTTGGGACGAAAAAGGCGTCATTTTGGAGCATTACATGCCTAGAGCGGCCACTCTCACCAGTGCATCATACACATACCTCCTAAAATATCATTTGCGGCCTGCAATCAAATAAAAGCGAAGTGGACTGCTGTCAGCAGGTGTCCTTTTGCAAACATGACAATGCAAGACCCCACACTGCACGTACAACAGTTGCAACAATCACAGACCTGCATTTTGAGTGTCTTCCTCATGCACCATACTCACCAGACTTTGCCCTAAGTGATTTCCATATGTTTGGACCACTCAAAGACGCAATGGGAGGAAAGAAGTTCCGTTCTGATACAGAGGTATGCCACGTGGTGCATGAGTGGTTGCGCAGACTTCCAAAAGAATTTTTTTCTAAAGGAATTTATGCACTTTGTAAGCGCTGAAGGATTTGCATTGAGCTTGGGGGAGATTATGTAGAAAGGCGATACAGCTTTGTACCACTTCTGCACAATAAATAATATTTAAAAAAATATTTAAGGTTCTCATTTGACTCACCCTCGTAATACCAGTAAATACAAATATATCATTGTCTCACGGCAAACTACACTGAGGTGACAAAAGTCATCGGATAGCGATACGCACATATACAGGCAGCGGTAGTATCGCGTAAACAAGGTATAAACGGGCAGTGCAGTGACGGAGCTGTCGTTTGTACTCAGGTTATTAATTTGAAAACGTTTCCACGTGACTAGGGCCGCGCGACGGAAAATAACAGACTTCGAACGTGGAATAACAGTTGAAGCTAGACAAATGGATATTCCATTTTTGAAATCATTAGAGAATTCAATATTCCAAGATCCGCACTGTCAAGAGCGTGCCGAGAATACCAAATTTCAGACATTACCTCTCACCACATAAAACGCAGTGGTTCACTGCCTTCACTTAACGGTCGAGAGCAGCGGCGTTTACATAGAGTTGTCAGCCCTAACAGACAACTAACACTGCTTGAAATAATGGCAGAAGTAAATGTGGGACGTATGATTAACGGATCTGATATCACAGTGCAGCGAAATTCGGCGTTAATGGGCTACGACAGCAGACGACCAACGCGAATGCCTTTGGTAACAGCACGACATCGCCTGTAGCGCGCCTCCTGGGCTCGTGACCATATTGGTAGCGTCTACATCTACATCTACATACATACTGCGCAATCCTCCATACAGTGCGTGGCGGAGGGTACCTCGTACCACAACTAGCATCTTCTCTCCCTGTTCCACTCCCAAATAGAACGAGGGAAAAAGGACTGCCTATATGCCTCTGTACGAGCCCTAATCTCTCTTATCTTATCTATGGTATCGTCCTAGACGACTGGGAAACAGTGGCCCCGTTTCAGTTTCTAAGAGCTGATGGTCGGGGTCGAGTGTTGTGCAGGCTGTACGATGCCATGGATCCATGTTGGGACAAGATACTGTGCAAGATTGCGGTTGCTCCATAATGGTGTGGGCTGTGTTTGTATGGAATGCACTGGTTCCTCTGGCCCAGCTGAACCGACCGTTGACTGGAAATTATGTTTGGCTACTTAGTGACCATTTGCAGCCATTCATGGACTTAATGTTCCAAAACAACGATGGAATTTTTACCGATGACAATTCGCCGTGTCACTGGGCCATAATTGTTCGTGACTGGTTTGAATAACAATCTGGACAATTTGAGCGAATGATCTGGCCACTGACATGGCCCAACATGGATCCCATCGAACCTTTATGTAACATAATCTTGAGGTCAGTTCGTGCACAGAATCCTGCACCGGCAACACTTTCGCAATTATGGACGGCTATAGAGGCAGCATGGCTCGGCATTTCTGTAGGGGACTTCAGACAACTTTTTGTGTCTATGCCCTGTCGACTTGCTGCCCCACGCCTGGCAAAAGGAGATCAGACACGCTTTTAGGAGGTATCCCATGACTTTTGTTACCTCGGTGTGCGGCAGGTCATACCTTTAAAACTGGAGTGGGAGAAAATCGAAAGAATAAGTCACTTCACTTACCTAGAAACCATATTAACTACGAACGACGTTGTCAAAGAAAAAATGAATAATAGAATACAAAAAGCCAATACATGTTATTTTGCAGTAACGGAAGTCTGAAAAATAAACTTATTTCAGAAAATTCGAAGATTCTCATACATAAAAGTGTTATCATACCTGTTCTGGCATAAACTTGTGAGACATGAACGTTAACAGTATTGGGAGAACCAAAACTAAGAATCTTTGACGGAAAAATTTTGAGGAAGATATTTGGCCGGATTCAAGATAAGAACACAACGGAAAGGTGAATATTAATAAACAAAGTAGCATGTTACAAATAAAAGCACGCCCGGTTCGCGTGCGGTCTAACTCAAGGCTTTCCGGGCGGGAAACAGCACCTGGTCCCCGGCATGAATCCGTCCGGCGGATTTGTGTCGAGGTCCGGTGAACCGGCCAGTCTGTGGATGGTTTTTAGGCGGTTTTCTATGTGCCTCGGCGAATGCGGGCTGGTTCCCCTTATTCCGCCTCAGTTACACTATGTCAGCGATTGCTGCGCAAACGAGTTCTCCACGTACATGTACACCACCATTACTCAGCCACGCAAACGTAGGGGTTACACTCGTCTGGTGTGAGACGTTCCCTGGGGGGTCCACCGGGGGCCGAACCGCACAATAATCCTGGGTTCGGTGTGGACCGCGTTAGTCGTCGTGGGGTTGTGGACCACTGGGCTGCGGCGGGGACGGAGCCTCTCTGTCGTTTCTAGGGCCCCGGTTAACATACAATGCAATACAATACAATGTTACAAACAAGCCTGTACTCAGACCATCGCAGGTGTGGTAATATATCTCGCGAAAAGAACACCATGTACAGCCGTATGATAATCTACAATGAGACACAAACGGTTTCGTGGCCTATAGCCACATCCTCAGGTATACACCTAGACAGAAAAAATCCGAATGTCTATCCATATGGTTCAGCAGACGCACACCGTGACATTACAGTAAAAAAAACCTGATAATGATGATAATGACAAACATTAAACATACTCGCAATATTTCAAGCAATTATAGACATCGATGTAGGGAAAGAGGGTGACACAACTTTCACTGATAAAACGGAATTGCCCGCCAAATGCAGTCAGTCTGTTATAAAAGGGCCGAAACGATGCGTACATCATCGTCCATACAACCGAGGAAGAATCTGCAACCAATAACAAAAAATATGGAATAGAGGGCCCTCGTACAATACCCCGTACCAAACCAACAGTTTGAACACTTAAAAATTATCTTCAAGGAAGAAGACCTCTTGGAAGTCAGAGTTCGCTACTTCACCAACATCAGAAACGATATGAAATCCTACATGAGATGGATTGGAAGAATAAGTGCCAAAATAAAACAACCTAGCAAAGCATTATGACAACAACAGCATTCAGGTTTCATAACTTGTGAAGCTTGGTAATAATAATAATTTTACCCGAATGACAGATTTGTGTATATATTAAAAGGTGCGTTTACACTGCGATTTGTATCGGCACATGTATGAGATAGATGTATATGCAACTTTGCGACATGTATCGCGACTTGTATGAGTTGACAAGTATCAACCTCATACATGTATGAGCGTGCGTTTACACTGGTTGATATGTATCACTGTGCGATAGCTTCCGACGACGATTTGGAAGTTTTCACATTTTTATGTGCTGATACACTTGCTCTTTTGGAAGATGATAGGAAGAAAAGGCGGAGGAAGCGTAGATGGTGGCACAGAGAGTTTCTCGCGAATTAATGCTAGAGGATGGCGCATATTTTAGAAATTATGTTAGGATGAGTATGGAGGATTTCCGCGGTTTGTTATCACTTGTGTCCAAAACCAACACAAACTTTCGGGAAGCGATTCCACCAGAGGATCAGTTGGCAGTAACACTCCGTTTTTTAGTCACTGGGGATTCCTCGTAAAACGAAGATTTCATGACAAAACATTTGCATTGTCGCGCGATTGCTAATGCCAACGTCTCACACACGATTGTCGGCATCCGTTGTCAACATTATCACGCGAGGCAGCCGGAATAACAGCAAAACATTGATATACGTGCCAGATGCATGAAAAAATTATATAATGTATTACATACTCTGATATATATAAAACTTTTACCTTCACTTCTTGGGATAAAACTTGCACAATGGCCTCACAAACACGAAGAATAATGTTGCATATGGCACTTTTTGATATTCTATGCAGATACATTAACGTCGAAACGACAGTCGGCACCTTCCAAACTCAAACGGCCGCCAAAGAGCCTGGTACTACGCATGCGCTAATCGTCGAAATAAGCGGCAGTCGACAAGACGACAGGAAATGATAGTACTGCGCATTCGCGAGTTCTTCGAATGTCGCTCATACATGTCGCGTATATGGCCAAAAAGCGATATACAAAATGTATACGCGACATGTATGAGCTCGAGGGTCCGCATACAAGTTCCGTGAATTTTTGTATGAGGCGATGTATCGCGACATGTCAAATTGACATGTCGCTCATACATGTCGCGATACATGTATCCCAGTGTAAACGTACCTGTAACATAAAGCAAGGTTATTTTTAAAACATTGCTGGAGAAAGTCAGCGAACAAAATAGATTATTTGAAATTAATTATAAAACAGTTTAGGTCACCGGCCGGTGTGGCCGAGCGGTTCTAGGCGCTTCAGTCCGGAACCACGCGACTGCTACGGTCGCAGGTTCGAATCCTGCCTCGGGCATGGGTGTGTGTGATGTCCTTAGGTTAGTTAAGTTTAAGTAGTTCTAAGTTCTAGGGGACTGATGACCTCAGATGTTAAGTCCCATAGTGCTCAGAGCCATTTGAACCAGTTTAGGTCACAAATGCACGCTTATTACTAGGTGGCCGGTAACGATCACCACATGATCATCTTCGGACCTTCAAAAGTGTAATAGGAGACAGTATATAAATCAGAGGTATACACAGAAAGAACTTAAAATTAGTTATAAAATAACAAAACATGGATATACTTATACTAGTGGACAATGACTGTATACGGAGAATGAACCGCTGAAATATGATAGTCTACTGCTGGAGAGAGCAGCACAGCTATTTCTTAAATATGAATTTCAAATAAAGCAGGAATCAGTTAGGATCAACGGATTGGTGCAATGAAAGCATGCAGTCTGTAACCGGCTGCTGGGTGCAACAGTCACCTATTTCTTTCGACAAAATTTACATGGGCAAGTCACTGTCGACAGGAATTAACACAGTGCTACAAACGATTGGAAATGAAGCGAATTCCGCCACTTCACCACCAACGTACAACACAGATGTTGTTACGTCAGTCCAACATGCTTCCCTGAAGCGCCCAAACAGGTACGCGGATAAAAAAAATGGTTCAAATGGCTCTGAGCACTATGGGACTTAACTTCTGAGGTCATCAGTCCCCTAGAACTTAGAACTACTTAAACCTAACTAACCTAAGGACATCACACACATCCATGCCCGAGGCAGGATTCGAACCTGCGACCGTAGCGCCCGCATCTCGTGGTCGTGCGGTAGCGTTCTCGCTTCCCACGCCCGGGTTCCCGGGTTCGATTCCCGGCGGGGTCAGGGATTTTCTCTGCCTCGTGATGGCTGGGTGTTGTGTGCTGTCCTTAGGTTAGTTAGGTTTAAGTAGTTCTACGTTCTAGGGGACTGACGACCATAGATGTTAAGTCCCATAGTGCTCAGAGCCATTTGAACCATTTTGCGACCGTAGCGGTCACGCGGTTCCAGACTGAAGCGCCTAGAACCGCTCGGCCACTCCGGCCGGCGTACGCGGATAACATGGTAAATTCAAGAAATGGCAAACACAAAAACTGATTTGTCTGACACCAATAGAATGAGTGATTCGTCGAATAATTTACAACCTTCATAGAATGTTAAGTATAGTGGCACAGCACAATACGCAAAGTACAACTGCGTTCTGTGACTGTTGGTAAGTCATTACAGATCTTACTTTACAGAACAACAAAAATAACATGCATTAGAGTTACCGAAATTAACGAATAAAACGGTCGTATTATACGTTTTGGTCAGCTTACTGCAAAATAAACTATAGATTCTGAAGAGAAATTACTCCAGGTAACATGCTGTAATTACAGATTTATCGGAAACTTGACGCAGTGGGAAGAAATCTTTTTAGACATCTACATAATCTCTGTATCATGAATACTACTGGCCAGAAAAGCCTCGTTTTCAGCTGCTGAAAAGCGTAAGCGAGGACTACCGTCAGTGTCTACAAACAGAGGGAGCCGGAGTTGGAGAATTATACGTGGCCATAATACGCGCCAGTAAAAGCTGTGACCTGGAACAGAAACAAAAAGCCAGTCAGAAATGATAGTATTGTCCGTTAAAAAGTGGATGTGGACTTTTTCGTAGTGGGACATGGTTCACATACCTTAATATAATACGAATTTTTAAAACGTAAAATTCAGTTCGGCATTGTTTCAATCACTCTCTGTTTTGGTATTTGTCAGAAGCGAAATAACAGAAGCGAGAGGTAACATAATTATGAAAATACAAATAAAAGTTTCTGTATAATGCAAAAGTTTTCATCGATATGACGACTTGTAAAGACGATGTAAAAAACAAAAAATTGAAGCTGTGAGAGCTGAAGGAAGACAAGTTGTTTCCACTTGAGAGCTATGGGGTTACAGATGCTGATGTGAAGTAGTTGCTTCATACCAGACTTTTCACTGGGTTTTCGTTCTGCCTAAGTATTTCATTTAATATCGCGTGCTTTAAGTACGCTTTGTGTCGACAGGAAAATCCTTTCTTGAACTTTGTGTTATCACTGAATTTTTAACGGCCGTTATCGGATCTGGCTGTATAGGTGATGGATTGTGAAATCATTTCGAATAGGTCCGCTTCTGCGAAAGAACAATTATGATATTAACGTTGAAGATTCACCAGCTGACGATAGACGTGAACTGTGAACACCAATGAAATAAAGTAGCACTGATCGTGTTTGTTTTCATTTCTTGTCAATTAAGCGAATCTTCTGTAGACACGCTGCAGAAGAAAAAATAGTCATTTAAATAGAAATTAGTTTTCAATAGACTAGCGGAAAAAAATCGCAAAACAAAAAATAACTAATGGAGTACTGAAATTTCGTGAAAACATTTGTCTAGGTAACATTTTAAAGTGATTAGCATTTTTTTTCACTTGCCGCCCTGATTTTACGACCCACCACCTAATTGCTGAAAGTGGGTCTTTATTGACCACTTAGCCGCTGCGATCGGTATATGGGCACTGATATGGCTGAACCTCCACACCAGTTCCCACATCCGATCGCACCGTTGCCCGTGTCCCGCCACGTGGAGGCGGGTCATAGTTGCTCGTGTTTTGTTTTTGTCTCTTTTATTTTGTTTTCTTTTACTTGGTTATCTTTGGTTGCTATTTATCTTTCTTTTCTTTTCTTTATGGCACCTTTCCCAGTGATTAGCATTACAAGATCACAGTTTAATGTAAGGGCAAGATAAAAAAAACTAAACTCCACTCGAACAGGACATGAAGGCCCAACGGTATCGACCAGCCACCGTGTCTTCCACAGCCCACAGGCGTCAACGCGTGCAGATATGGAGGGACATGTGATCAGCACATCGCTCTCCCGGCCGTATGTCAGTTTACGAGACCAGAGTCGCTACTTCTCAATCAAGCAGCTCCTTAGTTTGCCTCATAAGGGCTGAGTGCACCCCACTTGTCAATAGCGCCCGATAGACTGGACGGTCACCCATCCAAGTTCTAGCCCAGCCCGAATGCGCTTAACTACGGTGATCTGACAGGAACCGGTGTTACCACTGCGGCAAGGCCATTGGCAAGGGTGAGATAGGTCATTGCAAATGTGAAATGCTGGTACATTAATAACCGGTGTAGCCTCCAGAATGTTGGATGCAAGCATGTGTTGTACAGGTGCCGGATGTCAGTTTGTGCGATGGGCTTCCATGCCTATTGCACTTGGTCAGTCGATGCAGGGATTGTTAATGCCGTTCGTGGAAGACGCTCTAGTTGTCGTCAGATGATGTTTCATATCAACTCAGCTGGAGACAGATCTGGTGACTGAGGACGCCAAGGGAACATGTCGACACTCTGTAGAGCGTGTTGACTTACAACAGCGGTATGGACGAGCGTTATCCTCTTGGAAAACACCCCCTCGAATGCTGTCCGTTACTGGCAACGCAACACGTCGAGTCAGCAAATTGACGTCCGAATATGCAGTCAAGGTGCGTGTGATAACCACGAGAGTTATCCTGTTGATATTCGAAATCGCACTACAGACCATAACTACACGTATAGGTACGGTGTGTCTAGCTCTCAGACACGTTGGGTGTAGGTTCTCAACAGGCCTCCTTCCAACCAACACATGGCCATTACTGGCATCGAGCCAGAACGAGCTTCCATCAGAAAACACAAGAGACCACCGCCCTGCCCTCCAATGAACTCTCGCTTCGCATCACTAAAACCGCAAGCGGCGGTGGTTTGGGCTCGGTGGAATACACGCTACGTCTGGCTCGGATCTGCTGTTGAAGTAACCAGTTTGCAACAGCTCGTTGTGTCACTGTGGTGCCAACTGCTGCTCAGATTGCTGCTGCAGATGCAGTACGATGCGCCAGAGCCGTACTCTGAACACGATGGTCTTCCCTCACGGGAGTGCCACGTGGCCTTCCGGTCTTCTTGCGACCGTGCATTCTCCTGACCACAGCTGCCAGTGGCTACCTTTCTGCTAAATCATTCTGCAAATATTGTGTGATTGGATTGAAGAGTTCCTAGATAACAGAACGCAGCATCTCATTCTCAATGGAGAGAAGTCTTCCGAAGTAAGAGTGATTTCAGGTGTGCCGCAGGGGAGTGTCGTAGGACCGTTGCTATTAAAAATATACATAAATGACCTTGTGGATAACATACGAAGTTCACTGAGGCTTTTTGCAGATGATGCTGTGGTGTATCGAGAGGTAGTAACAATGGAAAATTGTACTGAAATGGGCCGGCCGCAGTGGCCGTGCGGTTAACGGCGCTGCAGTCTGGAACCGCAAGACCGCTACGGTCGCAGGTTCGAATCCTGCCTCGGGCATGGATGTTTGTGATGTCCTTAGGTTAGTTAGGTTTAACTAGTTCTAAGTTCTAGGGGACTAATGACCTCAGCAGTTGAGTCCCATAGTGCTCAGAACCATTTTTTTTTTTTTTTTTTGTACTGAAATGCAGGAGGATCTGCAGCGAATTGACGCATGATGCAGAGAATGGCAATCGAACCTCAATGTAGTGAAGTGTAATGTGCTGCGAGTGCATAGAAAGATAGATCCCTTATCATTTAGCTACAAAATAGCAGGTCAGCTACTGGAAGCAGTTAATTCCATAAATTATCTGGGAGTAGGCATTAGGAGTGATTTAAAATGGAATGATCATATAAAGTTGATCGTCGGTAAAGCAGATGCCAGACTGAGACTCATTGGAAGAATCCTAAGGAAATGCAATCCGAAAACAAAGGAAATGGGTTGCAGTACACTTGTTCGCCCACTTCTTGAATACTGCTCACCAGTGTGGGATCCGTACCAAATAGGGTTGATAGAAGAGATAGAGAAGATGCAGTGGAGAGTAGCGCGCTTCGTTACAGGATCATTTAATAATCGCGAAAGCGTTACGAAGATGATAGATAAACTCCAGTGAAACACTCTGCAGGAGAGACGCTCGGTAGGTCGGTACGGGCTTTTGTTGAAGTTTCGAGAACATACCTTCACCGAGGAGTCAAGCAGTATATTGCTCCCTCCTACGTATATCTCGCGAAGAGACCATGAGGATAAAATCAGAGAGATTAGAGCCCACACAGAGGCATACCGATAATCTTTCTTTCCGCGAACAATACGAGACTGGAAAAGAAAGGGAGAACCGATAGAGATACTCAAAGTACCCTCCGCCATACACCGTCAGGTGGCTTGCGGAGTATGGATGTAGATGTAGATGTAGAATACCACAAAAGGAACATCCAGCTTCTCGTAGCTCTTTTACCGTTGTTGAAAATCAGTGATGTGTTGATAATGGCAATTTTGCCGCTGAAAGGCATTCTTGACTAACATGAATTCACCACGTCCAATCTTAAAGGTAAGTAGTGCTCACTCCCGCTTCAGCGGGTATTTAAAGTAACCAGATTTGCATCCTCATAGCGGCGGTACAAGCGCCAACCTAATAGGAAAGGAGCGAAATTTGAATAAACATCACCTTTCAGATGTTGCAACTCGCCTACAAACTTTCGTTTATGTTCACAACTCCTTCTCCGTATTGCGATTTTTTCCGTCAGTGTAGATCCAGTGATTCATACTGTGTAGGATGTAGATGAATATTAATGTAGTGGGACAACCTTAAGTCATGGGATCGTGAAATAAGCTTCATAACATGTTGATGAAAACTGACAAGCCGGCCGCGGTGGCCGAGCGGTTCTAGGCGGTTCAGCCTGGAACCACGCGGCTGCTACGGTCGCAGGTTCGAATCCTGGCTCGGACATGGATGTGTGTGATGTCCTTAGGTTCGTTAGGTTTAAGTAGTTCTAAGTCTAGGGAACTGATGACCTCAGATGTTAAGTCCCATAGTGCTTAGAGCCATTGAACCATTTTTGAACACTGACAAGGGAAGACATTCATAACTAATGTTACTATTCACAGGGGAGGACGTACTGATAAAGCCAAATTTCACTGAATGTAAATTAAATTAAAAAATTAAAATAATGTAAGTAATGTTTATTGTGACGATACAAGAAAAATATACGTCTATGTGGAGCCATGTTGTCAGTGGCAAGGAACTCTGAAACGGCGCAATTTTATGTTAATGCTGTAGAATGAAAGCACAACTGAAGTCACGCTGAATACTTGCTATTTGAAATCTTACCATTATCTAGTCAAAAGCATGAAATTTTTTTCGCTATAGAGAGACTGATTGTACTGTAAAGTATGAGATCAATACTTAGCAAAACGAAACTGGAATTATCTACAGACACAACTGATGGAATCGTCGTATTTGGACCGATGAGGATACAGACATGCAGCTCCTGGCTATTGTCGGAATGGCTTTCGAAGTTGCTGTTATTAAGTACTGGGCTCCCAGAATAGTATAAAGTGGTTCCAAATGAGCGCCCCTTTTGAAACGCCTGGTAAATTTTTGTTTGTCGGTTGGTGACTTTTTTTTTATTTGTTTCTGTCTCCAGTAACATTCGAATTGTTGACTCAGTTTGAATTTCTCGTATTCGGTGTCTAACCATGGGGCAGTTCACTTGTGCACAACGCGTGCTCATCGTGAACACCGTTTGTTAGAATGGAGAAAGTTATGCAGCAACTGTCAGGCGACTTCCTACGATTCTGGTGCGTTATGGGGCACAGTTGCAATGAAAAAGTTCTTTGAGACGTGTTCAACAGTAGACCTTGAAAGATCTTGGCGTCATCGTTCTAGCCGAACCGAGCAGAACGTAGCGGTGGTTTGTGACAGAGTTGCTGTTAGCCCAATGAGATCAATTCGTCACCACTCCCAGCAATTGGGCTTGAACTGTTCTTCAGTACGGATCATTCTCAGGCATGATCTCCATTACGACCCTTATAAAATTCAGCTGACGCAACGTTGAAAATGACAGATCACCAGAAGAGGTGACACTTTGTTGACTGGATTCTGAGAGGACGACAGGACAACAGCTTCGCAAACAAAATCATCTTCAGTGATGAAGCACATTTCTACTTAAATGGGTTTGTGAAGAAGCAGAACTGTCGTATGTAGGGGTCAGAAAATCCTAGAATGATCCAAGAAAGGGAAATACACTGGTGTCTAGAATTAAAGCAACAAACTACTATTTCCCCATCCTGTGTCTACCTTACGAAAGAATTATACAAACTGTTAACAGATGTCCGTACGATGGTGTTCTGCACGCAAGGTGGCATCCCGGTCCACAGGACAACCACGCCAAGGCAGACATCAGGGCTTCTATCAAACGGGGTAGTGTTTGCCGGCTAGTCTCACATCCAGAATCGCTGTGTACCCAGTCACAGACGATGCAGTATGGCACAGAGAAGACGCCTACCAGACTCTCTGTAGTGGAGGGCCGTAGGAAGAATGGAAGCTGGACGTTCGGGAACTGATGTGGTCAGATGTCTTAGTGTGAATCGTTCTGTAATTTCTCGGATGTGGTGATAGTTTATAGACACTGAAACTGTATCCCGAAGACCAGGGCACGGCCGACCATGTGTGGCATCAGAAAGAGAAGACAGTTATTTGGTTGTAAGGGCACGACGGTGCCGCCTTAATACTGTACGGCAATTGGCCTCTGATCTCGCAGCATCCACTGGACGTGTTGCTTCGAGGCAAAGGGTGTATAGAAGGCTTCTGCAGAGTGGCCTTTATTGTCGGAGACCTGCTGTATGTGTACCTCTGACACGTCTTCATATAGAAGCAAATGTCTAGAATGGGGTCGTCAACAAGCCACCTGGACTGTCGAACAATGGGCCAATGTTCTTTTCACAGATGAGTCCTGATTTGGTCTGGAGAGTGGTTCTCGACAGATTCGCGTCTCGAGGCAACGTGGAATACAGTTTCGGAACTCAGACATTTTGGAAAGAGATCGGTATAGACGATGAGCCCTAATGGTGTGTGCAGGTATTATGTTGACCACTCGAGCACCTATTCATGAAATTGTACAGGTGAATCTTCAAGGTTTAACTGTTATTTATATCGTGACGAGATCTTGGGACCTCATGTGCTATTGTTGCGAGGTGTCGAGCACCCAGACTTCGTATTGATGGACGATAATGCTCGACCTCATAGAGCACGGATTGTCGATAATTTCTTGGAAACGGAAGATACTGCACACATCCACCAATCAATCCCGAAGACTCGCGAGCAGCTCTTAAGGAAGAAGGAGTGTTGTTGCCTCAACAAGAGACTGATGACATTAGTCACAGCAAGCCCCGCCATTGTCAGAGGTGGTCACACCCCATTCTGAGCACATTAACCAGTTGTCTGAATGTGTGTGCAAAATCGTTAAGTTGGATGTTAAGTTGGAAGTTATGCATGTTGCAGTTGTGTACGTTCTGTACGCTTTACAATGTTTCTCCTTTACTATCACCCGGTTATAATGTTTTATGGAAAAATAAACGCAACCTTGCAAAATTTCGGGTTGTTGCTTTACTTTTGGACACCATTGTACGTCCACAACGCGTGACACTTTGGAGCGGCTATTCGTAGGGCTACGTTATCGTCCCATGTTCTAAAGATGAGGCGGGACAAGCTGTGACAGCCAATGGAGACCCATACCGTACGATGATAAGGCAGTTTTTATGGCCTTTCTTGGATGAATTGGACACTGAAGAGATATGGGTTCAGCAGGATAGTGCAATCTGCCATACTTCCCGCAAAACAGTTCATTTGCTCCATGAACGGTTGCCGGACCGCCTCATTTCGCGCTGTGGCCACCAAGGTCATGTGACTTAACTCCTTGTGACTTTTTTCTTTGGGGTCATTTTAAGTCAACGGTGTATGCCAATAAACCCTGAAACATCCATGACTTGAAGGAGGAAATTCGACGAATTATAAGCGAAATGAATGTGGAAACTTGTCGTGTAGTCATAGTGAATTTCATGCACAGAGTTCTTGCAACGCAGTAGAGATGGTAATACGTCTCAAGTTTTTCATACACGAAATGGGAAGGTTAGATGAAGATGTTTATGTATTTTGTTTTTCTTCTTGTAAAAAAAGCGTCTTACTTTGGTATATCAAGACCGGCATCCTTTTTTGAACCACCCTGTACATATTAATATGTAGATCCAGTGTCTGATTGATATTTTCGCACTCTTGCTCAACGTGGGATATCAGATTCGTTCTCCGAATGAGGTTATGGGATTTGCTTAGAGCTGAAAATGCCTCCGCAAGTGATGGTTTTGATTTATGGGTTCGGTATTGGTTAGTGTAGCATCTCACTATAAGGTCGCAAATTTTATTCGTAAGCTCATCCTGGAGGTATTGTTGATATTTCAAAACAAATTTCCTGTGGAAGTATTTTTTACCTGTTGATAAGACTGCTTCCATTGTTTCGACTAATAGTGCATTACTCGAGGTGAAACCTGGAGCTTCTTCGCACAGTAACAATGCTTGTTATCGATACAGGGTGTTACAAAAAGGTACGGCCAAACTTTCAGGAAACATTCCTCAAACACAAAGAAAGAAAATATGTTACGTGGACATGTATCCGGAAACGCTTACATTCCATGTTAGAGCTCATTTTATTACTTCTCTTCAAATCACATTAATCATGGAATGAAAACACACAGCAACAGGACGTACCAGCGTGACTTGAAACACTTTGTTACAGGAAATGTTCAAAATGTCCTCCGTTAGCGAGGATACATGCATCCACCCTCCGTCGCATGGAATCCCTGATGCGCTGATGCAGCCCTTGATAATGGCGTATTGTATCACAGCCGTCCACAATACGAGCACGAAGAGTCACTACATTTGGTACCGGGGTTGCGAAGACAAGAGCTTTCAAATGCCCCCATAAATGAAAGTCAAGAGGGTTGAGGTCAGGGGAGCGTGGAGGCCATGGAATTGATCCGCCTCTACCAATCCATCGGTCACCGAATCTGTTGTTGAGAAGCGTACGAACACTTCGACTGAAATGTGCAGGAGCTCCATCGTGCATGAACCACATGTTGTGTCGTACTTGTAAAGACACATGTTCTAGCAGCACAGGTAGAGTATCCCGTATGAAATCATGATAACGTGCTCCATTGAGCGTAGGTGGAAGAACATGGGGCCCAATCAAGACATACCAACAATGTTTGCCCAAACGTTCACAGAAAATCTGTGTTGATGACGTGATTGCACAATTGCGCGCAGATTCTCGTCAGCCCACAGATATTGATTGTGAAAATTTACAATTTGATCACGTTGGAATGAAGCCTCATCCGTAAAGAGAACATTTCCACTGAAATGAGGATTGACACATTGTTGGATGAACCATTCGCAGAAGTGTACCCGTGGAGGCCAATCAGCTGCTGATAGTGCCTGCACACGCTGTACATGGTACGGAAACAACTGGTTCTCCAGTAGCACTCTCCATACAGTGACGTGGTCAACGTTACCTTGTACAGCAGCAACTTCTCTGACGCTGACATTAGGGTTATCGTCAACTGCATGAAGAATTGCCTCGTCCATTGCAGGTGTCCGCGTCGTTCTATGTCTTCCCCAGTTGCGAGTCATAGGCTGGAATGTTCCGTGCTCCCTAAGATGCCGATCAATTGCTTCGAACGTCTTCCTGTCGGGACACCTTCGTTCTGGAAATCTGTCTCGATACAAACGTTCCGCGCCACGGGTATTGCCCCGTGCTAATCCATACATCAAATGGGCATCTGCCAACTCCGCATTTGTAAACATTGCACTGACTGCAAAACCACGTTCGTGATGAACACTAACCTGTTGATGCTACGTACTGATGTGCTTGATGCTAGTACTGTAGAGCAATGAGTCGCATGTCAACGCAAGCACCGAAGTCAACATTACCTTCCCTCAATTGGGCCAATTGGCGGTGAATCGAGGAAGTACAGTACATACCGACGAAACTAAAATAGGCTCTAACATGGAAAGTAAGCGTTTCCGGACACATGTCCACATAACATCTTTTCTTTATTTGTGTGTGAGGAATGTTTCCTGAAAGTTTGGCCATAGCTTTTTGTAACACGCTGTATACGTCAGTGCCTGCAGCAGCTATTTGGAGGCTGTGTACAATATGTAGGCTTAACCCAGGTGAGGTCACAGCAGCGTCCATATGTAAAATTATTATGGGATCCATCTCCTGTGTTTCCTTCTTCAAGAAATGGTTAATGTCAAGAATTTTCATTTCTATATCCAGTTCCTCCGCAAGTTCTTCGTCGATGACGCCGAATTTCGTATCAGTCCCTCCTCGACGACAAGGAACAAGGAATATGGAATTTCTCCGACTTGTGGCTTGGAGTAACTGCAACACTGTCCTCCCAGCGCACCGATTTGAAGCCACTCTGCAAACGATTTTTATCTTCTGTGAATATATTAACCAGAGACCCTTCCCGTATTTGCACAGCTGGCACTGACAGTAGGTACCTTTGGCCGGACGACTTGTGTGGCGTAGCGGTAACAAATTATACACACAAACCTTCCTCGTGAGTTTGTCTATTAGTGAAAACTGTATCAAAATCCCACAGTAGTTCCTCAGATTAGTCGGCGCATGCACACAGAAAAATTGTTTAAACAGAAATAAATTTTTCGTATAATATGTTTCTAAATAGGAATAAAAAGTATAAAATAATTTATCCTAGCCCCACACAGATTCCCCACACAGATTCCTAAACCGTTACAGATCTGAAAATTTGTGGTTGTGAATTTTTTATAGTTTGAAAATATCTGTAAGATTTATAACGAGAAGACATGGGACATACGCAATACGTAATTGGTGCATGAATAAGTCACCTTTTAACCGATATCTGTCGCGTGCGCCACACATTTTTCGTTACAAATCTTACAAGCATTTTCATAGCTATTAGAAATTCACACACACAAATTTTCAGAACTATCTGTATGGGGTTAGCAATTTGTGTTGCCCTAGGAGAAATCATTTTATACTTTCTAGTCTGATTGGAAACCGTGTCATATCAAAGATTTATTTTTATTTAAATAATTATTTTCTGCTTTTTATCCTGACACTTCCGCAATACGTAATTGATGCATGAATAATTCACCTCCTAACTGACATTTATAATGTACGCCACACATTTTTCGCTAGAAATCTTACAAGCATTTTCATAGCTTTTAAAAATCCACACTCACAAATTTTCAGAAATTTTCAGTTAGTAATCTGTATTTCCTAGGAGATTTTTTTAATCTGATTCGAAACCGTGTTATATAAAGCTTTATTTTTATTTAAATAATTATTTTCTGCTTTTTGGCCTTGTATGTGTGTGAATTTTATACATTTTGGTGATATCATATTATTGAAGTTAACTATTGTTACCAGACTTTGACAAGGTTCAGGAAAGACAGAAAGATCCAGCAGAAACTGGGAGACTGGCCAGGCGCCATGAACAGCGGTTAACCAACTGTAAACAGAAGTATAGCAACGAGAGGCAAATGGAGAACGGGAGATGGCGCGGTAGAATAACGAAGTTCAAATGAGCAATAATAGAACGAAAACCTAATGTGTAGCGAAATCTGAGACCAAACCAGTAACGTGTAATTAGATCGATTTGAGAGCAATGCGAATACACAGGTAAAGGCAGAATAATGGTGCAGCAAGCGTTATAGTGTGGCTCGGAAGATGGGCGTGGCCCTGCAGCGCCGCCAGCCCAGCCCTCCAAAGGCGATACTAGTGCTCACAAACGTAGCAGCGCCCTCTATGCCAGTCATCGAATTCAACGCATACTGCCTGGAACGCATTCTGGTACGACTTGTACACGATGTTGGTCCTGCAGGGCAGCCGAGATGCCAGGCGTTACAAACCACTATTACACCAGCCCCACCTCTACAAGAACTGGACGCATTAGACAACAAGAAAACAAATTAATGTGCGTTGTCATTCGGTTGTGAGCTTAGTTTAAAGGTCATCGGGAAGTTAATTTAAAAACTACTGCAAAATTTGAGGCAAACAGACAGACAAACAAGAAAGAAACCTAATAAAAACATGTTAAAAGCGCAGCGTGGGACTTTCCTTCTAGTTTGCACGAAAAATTTATTAATTATATCCACAAACCTTCTTTATGAATCAGTCCTATCTTGCAGCCACTGCCACACTGCAAGTTAATAGGTCAGACCATAGCGAACCTTACGCTTGTTTTTTCTTTTTCAGACAATGTCTGCGCACTTCTGTTCCTGCCCCTTTTTTGAGGCCTATCTCTCCAACCCCTCCGTAGGGTCTTCATTGCTGTTGCACATCACTACCTTTATGCAAAAATTGACGAATAGGAGCGCTGCCCTTTATTATCGCGGCGTGGCCGTTCCTTACATCTACATCTACATTTATACTCCGCAAGCCACCCAACGGTTTGTGGCGGAGGGCACTTTACGTGCCACTGTCATTACCTCCCTTTTCTGTTCCAGTCGCGTATGGTTCGCGGGAAGAACGACTGCCTGAAAGCTTCCGTGCACGCTCGAATCTCTCTAATTTTACACTGGTGATCTCCTCGGGAGGTATAAGTACGGGGAAGCAATATATTCCATACCTCATCCAGAAACGCACCCTCTTGAAACCTGGCGAGCAAGCTACACCGCGATGCAGAGCGCCTCTCTTGCAGAGTCTGCCACTTGAGTTTGTTAAACATCTCCGTAACGCTATCACGGTTACCAAATAACCCTGTGACGAAAAGCGCCGCTCTTCTTTGGATCTTCTCTATCTCCTCTGTCAACCCAATCTGGTACGGATGCCTCACTGAATGGCTCTGAGCACCATGGGACTTAACATCACATCTATGGTCATCAGTCCCCTAGAACTTAGAACTACTTAAACCTAACTAACCTAAGGACACCACACACATCAATGCCCGAGGCAGGATTCGAACCTGCGACCGTAGCGGTCACGCGGTTCCAGACTGAAGCGCCTAGAACCGCACGGCCACACCGGCCGGCGATGCCACACTGATGAGCAATACTCAAGTATACGTCGAACGAGTGTTTTGTAAGTCACCTCCTTTGTTGATGGACTACATTTTCTAAGGACTCTCCCAATGAATCTCAACCTAGTACCCGCCTTACCAACAATTAATTTTATATGATCATTCCACTTCAAATCGTTTCGTACGCATACTCCTAGATATTTTACAGAAGTAACTGCTACCAGTGTTTGTTCCGCTATCATATAATCATACAATAAAGGATCCTTCTTTCTATGTATTCGCAATACATTACATTTGTCTATGTTAAGGGACAGTTGCCACTCCCTGCACCAAGTGCCTATCCGCTGCAGATCTTCCTGCATTTCGCTACGATTTTCTAATGCTGCAACTTCTCTGTATACTACAGCATCATCCGCGAAAAGCCGCATGGAACTTCCGACACTATCTACTAGGTCATTTCAATATATTGTGAAAAGCAATGGTCCCATAACACTCCCGTGTGGCACGCCAGAGGTTACTTTAACGTCTGTAGACGTCTCTCCATTGATAACAACATGCTGTGTTCTGTTTGCTAAAAACTCTTCAATCCAGCCACACATCTGTTCTGATATTCCGTAGGCTCTCACTTTGTTTATCAGGCGACAGTGCGGAACTGTATCGAACGCCTTCCGGAAGTCAAGGAAAGTAGCATCTACCTGGGAGCCTGTATCTAATATTTTCTGGGTCCCACGAACAAATAAAGCGAGTTGGGTCTCACACGATCGCCGTTTCCGGAATCCATGTTGATTCCTACAGAGTAGATTCTGGGTTTCCAAAAACGACATGATACGCGAGCAAAAAACATGTTCTAAAATTCTACAACAGATCGACGTCAGAGATATAGGTCTATAGTTTTGCGCATCTGCTGGACGACCCTTCTTGAAGACTGGGACTACCTGTGCTCTTTTCCAATCATTTGGAACCTTCCGTTCCTCTAGAGACTTGCGGTACACGGCTGTTAGAAGGGTGGCAAGTTCTTTCGCGTACTCTGTGTATTGGTACCCCGTCAGGTCCAGTGGGCTTTCCTCTGTTGAGTGATTTCAGTTGCTTTTCTATTCCTTGGACACTTATTTCGATGTCAGCCATTTTTTCGTTTGTGCGAGGATTTAGAGAAGGAACTGCAGTGCGGTCTTCCTCTGTGAAACAGCTCTGGAAAAAGGTGTTTAGTATTTCAACTTTACGCGTGTCATCCTCTGTTCCAATGCCGTCATCATCCCGGAGTGTCTGGATATGCTGTTTCGAGCCACTTACTGATTTAACGTAAGACCAGAACTTCCTAGGATTTTCTGTCAAGTTGGTACATAGAATTTTACTTTCGAATTCACTGGACGCATAGTCCTCCTTACGCAAACTTTGACATCGTTTAGCTTCTGTTTGTCTGAGAGGTTTTGCCTGCGTTTAAACTTGGAGTGAAGCTCTCTTTGCTTTCGCAGTAGTTTCCTAACTTTGTTGTTGTACCACGGTGGGTTTTTCCCGTCTCTCACAGTTTTACTCGGCACGTACCTGTCTAAAACGCATTTTACGATTGCCTTGAACTTTTTCCATAAGCACTCAACATTGTCAGTGTCGGAACAGAAATTTTCGTTTTGATCTGTTAGGTAGTCTGAAATCTGCCTTCTATTACTCTTGCTAAACAGATAAACCTTCCTCCCTTTTTTTAATATTCCTATTAACTTCCATATTCAGGGATGCTGCAACGGCCTTATGATCACTGATTCCCTGTTCTGCACATACAGAGTCGAAAAGTTGGGGTCTGTTTGTTATCAGTAGGTCCAACATGTTATCTCCACGAGTCGGTTCTCTGTTTAATTGCTCGAGGTAGTTTTCGGATACTGCACTCAGTATAACGTCACTCGATGCTCTGTCCCTACCACCCGTCCTAAACATCTGAGTGTCCCAGTCTATATCTGGTAAATTGAAATCTCCACCTAAGACTATAACATGCTGAGAAAATTTATGTGAAATGTATTCCAAATTCTCTCTCAGTTGTTCTGCCACTAATGCTGCTGAGTCGAGAGGTTGGTAAAAGGAGCCAATTATTAACCTAGCTCGGTTGTTGAGTGTAACCTCCACCCATAATAATTCACAGGAACTATCCACTTCTACTTCACTACAGGATAAACTACTACTAACAGCGACAAACACGGCACCACCGGTTGCATGCAATCTATCCTTTCTAAACACCGTCTGTGCCTTTGTAAAACATTCGGTTGAATTTATCTCTGGCTTCAGTCAGAGATAAATTCTTTGTGGAATTTTTTGTGGAATTTAGCGGCATCTGTCGAATAGTGCTTCATCTGAAGCGCGCAGGCGTATGTGTAATGATGGTACTGCATGTACGCCCCCTGTCGAATTGCAGTCCCACAAAGTGAAAATGTGGTCTTCAAAATAATTAAACTGACTGTTGCTAGACATTAGGCATAAAATGTTGTTTTTGTGATATTGTTTTTCCATTCCTAGTAAAGTTGGAAGCCACCTCACAATTAATTAAATCACCTGGAAATAATTAAATCCAATAAGCATCTCGCTGTCGCCAATGGGCTGTAAAAGGCCAGTGTGGTGAGCATGTTCCATGAACTTCCCATGTATTGTGCGAAATGTATCGTAGCAATGTATCGATGTCATCTGATGGCAATCCCGAAACCTCATGGACTACTCGTTACAATGTGTATCCTGTGTTTAATAGTGTTGTTTTCAGCCATTTTCTACACACACAGCCGGCCGCGGTGGCCGTGCGGTTCTAGGCACTTCAGTCCGGAACCGCGTGACGGCTACGGTCGCAGGTTCGAATCCTGCCTCGGGCATGGATGTGTGTGATGTCCTTAGGTTAGTTAGGTTTAAGTAATTCTAGTTCTAGGGGACTGATGACCTCAGATGTTGAGTCCCATAGTGCTCAGAGCCATTTGAACCATCTACACGTACAGTGCTTTCAGCTTTATATTGAGAGATTGCAGGGCACTCTCACTTCTGATTCGGTGTTATGCTGCTTCATGTTCTTAAGGAAGATGATCTTTATTATGATTTGAAATTTTAGAAATTTGTCGTAAGATCTTACGGGACCAAACTGCTAAGGTCATCGGTCCCTAAGCTTACAAACGACTTAATCTAACTTAAACTAACTTACACTAAGGACGAGACACACACCCATGGCCGAGGGAGGACTCGAACCTCCAAAGGATGGAGCCGCGCGAACCGTGACAAGGCGCCCTAGATCGTGCGGCTACCCTGCACGGCTACCCTGTGCGGCTATTACGATTTGACTTCATACACCATGATGCAATGGTGGGTAGTAGTTAATGCTCTTGCTTGCTTGCTCTATGGAAGGAATAACGGTATGCTTTACCTGCATTCAAAGGAATAGGGTGCCGATTTAAATGGCTGCAGTTGAAGCACGGCGACTGTGGGACGAGGGAAGTGCGTTTTTTCTGCGAAACCTGGGTGGAAACATGTCCGGACGACCGAGTTCCAAGGTCTCATTGTGCAGACACGTTGATTGGCGCCGGTCGGTCGGCATACCCGTCCAGGTATACTGACTAGCGCTGAAAAGTCGCCGCTGCAATGGCCAACGCATTATAGACAGGCAAAAAGCAGAGGATAGGCCCTTGTTAGGCAGGAAGCCAATGAGACAATTGTGAGCATTCTGTGAATTTCCGTGGGACAGGTCACTGTCGCCCGGACGTACAGATTCTGTTGCAAAACATATTTGTGAAATCACAAGGCTTTCAGCGAGTTTATGGCCATTCTTTGGAAACTTCGAAATGGACGCAACAGGGGAGATAACAAGCTTTTTATGGAGGGGTGTGGTTCCATCCTGGTCATGTTGTTAGCAAGACACTGCGTAAACGCGTGGGAAAGAGGCTGCAAAGCTGAATATTTTTTCCTTTTCTCCCAATTAACTTTAAAGTCTCTGATTGGTCAAATCAGTGTATGCGAACTTCGAATGCCATGCTCCAGCTCGTGACTGCCTTGTGCTACAGTGGGGGAAGTCTAAGATGTAAATGGGCTTTGTAACCTCCCCACAAAAATTTTAAATGACAATATTATATAGAAATGGAGCCAAGAAGCAATATCGTCCCCACAGAAATATTTAAATGAAAAATATAATAATAAATGGGACCCAAGAATAACCTCCCTGCAATGAAATGTACTGACAAAGGCAACAAAAATGTGAAATTCGCAATCTGACTCTGGTGTAAGCTCCCACAAAAATAATGAAAAACAATTCAGTGCTAATGAAACTTCAGTGACAATGAAAATTCAATTAAACCGAAATATCGGTCTTTGGCCCTGTGCAAAAATCAGAATTAAATTCTTACCTCATTGTAACTGCTAGTCAAATTTCTGCTCTTATTCTTGCGCACGGCTTGGAGGAACTGCATTGCAAATAATAATATTCTTTTTTTTTGTAATTTAACTGAAACTTTTCTTTAAGGGAAGTGGAACGAAATCGTTAGTTCAATTAAATAATTTTTTTTTTGTAAAATTGCTTTGAAATAAAAATTAGTATTGGGGCACTTGTTCAAAATTAATTACAATAAATAAACTTTACATTATCTGATGGTTACCTACATTAACAATATACCTCATTCAGCATCTTGACCAGTGTTGCCGACAGACTACATCACACAACCGCACTGGGCTGCTACTACTGACCGACTGCTCTGCATGACGACTACTAGCGTACTGCTCTACATGACGACTACTAGCGAACTCCACGACGACTACTACTGTACTGCTCGCAACACTCGCGCGGTCAAGCGCAGACTAACTACGATTATAGGCTCTCTGGTCAAAGATTTTAACGTGCCTCACCATCGCTGCTATGTTACATACGTGTTTCAGCTTTTGCTACCGAGCTGAGGAGGAAAGCGGATGGAAAGAGGAGATCAGTCTTGTACTGGCGCTTCGCTAGTAAAGAACTGCAGGTCTCTACCTAAACAATGAGACTTGTGTCCTTTGCTAGTGTGCCACCTAGAGCCTGTGCCAGTCACCTTCTGAACCGTCAGAGGGACTTCTTATAGCACCACGCACACAACGAGTGAAGCGTGAGTGTACTTATCCAAACATTTGACATATTCCGTCACGCATAGTCGTGGCACGGAGTCAGATTGGTTTGGCAGACCAGCAAACGCGTCCACCTGTACACTGGAATCCACCGGGATTTCAGAGGCTCATAGGGAAGTACCTGCGTTCCGAATTAACCGAACGCGAGACCGCGTACTTGCATTTTTCGGGCGCGCGCCATTAATAACAGATTGCGGCCGTCCATAACTTCAGTTGCCGAACGCATCGTGGTGTGCCGCCCTGGCCATCAGAAGAGTAAGGTATTCGCTGTTACGGCGTAGCGCTCCAATATATGTTTCTCAGCACCCTGTTCTTTCGAACCCACATTTTTCTTTTTTGGAATAGTATAGATGCCGCGCGGGATTAGCCAAGCGGTAGGAGGCGCTCCAGTCATGGACTGTGCGGCTGGTCCCGGAGGAGGTTCGAGTCCTCCCTCGGGCATGGGTGTGTGTGTGTGTGTGTGTGTGTGTTTGTCCTTAGGATAATTTAGGTTAAGTAGTGTGTAAGCTTAGGGACTGATCACCTTAGCAGTTAAGTCCCATAAGATTTCACACACTTTTTTTTATACATGCTTGATTGTGGGGCACTTTTTGTGCCATATTCCGGATTCACGTGTATGAAGTCAGATAGAGCAATTAATGTTCTGGTTAGTGTCGTGTGTCGATCCCCAGCTGATCGCTTTGTCCACCATAGACCCCATATTAGTGAAAGCGTTTGTGGAATGAAAATGTTTCTGTGACATTTCTTTAGTCATTTTTTTGTCTTGTGATGTTAAAAAGTAATAAATCTATGGTCATTTAGATCACAACTTCTTCATGTGTTCTGATTAACATTACCTTGCCATTTTTATCAATGTCCAGATTGTAAAAGAGTTTAGCAAGTTTGCAATATACAGGGTGACAATTACTGAACTATATGAAATAAAATCGTCAACACTTCTGAACGGCAAGACGTTCAAACAACACTGTTTGCCGCAGGGCAATGTATAGTTTGGTTTAGCGACGAGGCCCACTTTCATTTGGATTGGCAATGACAGCACTCATCTCGCACACAGCTTCTTCACAGCCATTTTCCCGTGCAGGATATTATGCACTTGCTCATTTGAGATGCCTAGAGTCTCAGCAATCTCAATAATTTATATTCGGCCATCTTGCATTACGGTATCATGGATTTTATCAATGGTTTCCTTTGTGGTGGCATCAATTGGACGGCTGGAGCGCGCTTCTTCTTCAATTCTTGTCCGACCACATTTTGGAAGATGATTTCATCCCTATTATCCAAAGTGACCCTGACTTTAACAAGATGTGATTCATCCAAGACGGACTCGACCCCATCGAAGCAGGAGAGTGTTTGATGTCGTGGAGGAGTACTTTAGGGACCGCATTCTGGTTCTGGGGTGCCCAGAGACCGCCAGCATGGTCCTGGATTGGCCGGCATATTCTCCGCATCTGGAAACATCCGACTCCTTTCAGTGGGGCTATATTAAAGACAAGGTGTACAGTAATAACCCAAGAACCATTGCTGAGTTGAAAACAGCCATTTTGGTGGTCATCGACAGCATCGATGTTTCGAAACTACAGCGGGTCATGCAGAAATTCGCTATTCGTCTGGGCCACATCATCGCCAATGATGGCAGGCATATCGAACATGTCATAACCTAAATCTGAAAATCTGTAGTGCGGTTTACATGTTGAATAAAGTGTTTACAAGCCGTAAGTTGTAACTACTTTACGTTTTTTTCATATAGTTCAATGACTGTCAACCTGTAAGATAAGCGGCTTTTCATAATTCATCACTTTGTGCAAGTGATGCTAATGAAATACAACAGAAGTAAGAAACTCTGGTCAGAACAACAAAAGCACATGCAGTAAGGACACAGAGTAACATTGAATGCGATGTAACTGGAATAATCAGAAATCTGGTTAAAGCAACATTTGTTAAAGTTAATTGGGGAGAAAAAGTACGCAGTGCAGGTTTATTCAGAAAAAGAGCAAATAATGCCAGACAAAGTCGCAGAATAGGGGAAGAATCAGTATGAGACAAGAGAACGCTAGGAAGAAAGCTGAGTGAACGCAGAGATTGTGATACAGAACACACTTAATCGGCTATAGCAGAGACTACGTGAAACAGATCGAAAGACTGATAGTATCTATTAAAAGGTTAGGTTTAGACAAAAAGCCGTGCCGATCTTCCAGAGAGCTGCGGCACCGCCATGTATGGGGCCGCGCGGCTGACAAACAAACGCCGAGACGCACCGTTTGGAATGAGGCCTCGGACTGTTGTTTTTACTGATTCGATTCCGACACTGTGGGGACATGATTTATGGACGCCGTACACATAATGAAAGGAATGACGGCGTTTGGGGACGCCGTGCACGAGTAGGAAGGAGAGAGCAGACATTCCGATAACAGCTGCGTCCCAGGAGCTTCCAATGTACCTTGTATCATCACTAGGGGACTGTATGTTGCGTGATAAAGAGCTTCAGTATCTAACACACTGAGCATGTAACCTAAGTTTGTCTGTGTGGCATCATGTGTTGACGATTCAAAAACTACATCAGAAGGATAAAAGGAATAGGGTTTCAAAAGTTTTAATTAAGAAGATGAGAAAGCAACTTCTGTTGACAGTTGTTGCACAACAGATGAAACGTACAGGAGGTTGCCTTTACACCGAACAGAAACGTGGCAAGAAGAGGAGGTTTGTCGTCACTGTAAAATGACTTGTCACGGTAAATTAGTCAGAGGAATATCACTTGCCTTACCTCAGTATGAATTTCAATCCTTCAGCCTCAAATTCCATGAAATTCACGGCATACACAAAGCTTCCATAGGCTTGTTTCGCCAAATTGTACATATATCTGAAGCAAATAACTACCCATTCACTATTACGTATAGCAATGTCGCACAGAAATGCAAAACTGAAGCTCCCTTCCTGTCTATCTGTCTGTCTGTCTCCCTCTCTCTCTCTCTCTCTCTCTCTCTCTCTCTCTCTCTCTCTTAGAAACTCGCACGGCATGCGGTTTAGGAATTCCAAACACTTGATTAACAATCATCAAAGACGGCTGAATATGTGAAAGAGACCTGCAGACATCGCTCGATTTAAGGCAGAGCATATAATGGTAAGACAGAAATTAAGAAACTAAATTTAGAACTGCGAAACGTTTCTAACCCGAGATGTGGACTCTGGCCATAATTAATTAGTTACGAAATGTGTATCAAAGCTGAAGAAGTTGCAGGAATATGGGGATTTAAGAGGATAGGATCTTTATAAGTTGAAACGGCCAAGGAAGATTTCAAAGAAAGTGTTAGGCAATGACTGAGGGGAACAGGTGAGAGAAGTACAACGTAAGATGTTTGGGCGACGTTGAGAAATGTATGAATGGAAGAAGAAGGAATGAGTTATATAAAAAGACAAAGCCTAATAAAATTATTGGGCAACAGAAAGACAAGTTACCTGTCATTGCTGAAAGAAGGAAGTGTAAAAAGCCGTAATAAGTAGGCAAAACGGATTAAAGGTATCTAAAAAATGCGACTGACAGAAGGTGCAAAAAGGCAAATCAGGAATGGATACAGAAAAAATACGCTTTTATAGAAGCGTGCATAACTAAAGAAAGCTACATATCGTGTACATGAAATTTAATTAAAACTGCAGACAAAAAGGAAGTAACTGTATTAGTATTAAGAACTCGGTCGACAAGTCAGCAGTAGACAAAGAAGGGAAAGCAGAAAGATGTATAGAATGCTGTATAAAACTTAAACATGTTATGCAAAAAAGGAGGAAATAGATGAAGATGAAATGAGAGACATGATAATTGCAAGAAGAATTTGGCAATGTTGTGACAGACCTTTGTTGGCACAAGATCTCTGAAATAGAAGACATAGTCTGAGAATTATTGGGATCCTTGGGAGAACTTACAAAATTGTTTCACCTGACAGCAATGTATGTGTGTGACAGGTGAGATACCCTCAGATTTCAGAAAGAACGTGACAAACCCTATACCGAAAAAGGCAGGTGGTCAGAGTGGTGAATATTAGCGCAGCATCAGTTTAATAAGCAGTGGTTACGACGCAGTGACATGAATTATATACGGAAGAAGGGAAAGACGTGTACAAGCCGACCTGGGGTAGACCAGTTTCGATTTTGTAGAATTATAGGAATACGCAGGGCAATAATGACCCTACAACGTCTTTTAAAAGACTGGGTGAAAAGACGCAAACCCACATTTATAGCAAAAGCTATTGACAATAACACTGTAATTCAGCAGCCAGCAAGTCAATCCAAGAATCAGTTTAACGGAATGTAATAAATGAAAAAGAAACTATTGTGTATGTTCTACAGGATTGGTTTCTTCACTTAACTGGTTTTCTGCTTGCAAGACTATCATCGGTCTTTAAATCATTATCGCCATCAAAGAAGTTACAATATTCGTGAACGAAATTGGCAAATATCTTGCTCATATAGAGTGAGGCACGATACAAAATGTGGTCTTTGAAGTGCAGTGGTAATGCAATTAAAAATTAGAGTCGCTGGAAATCAACAAATATCTGGACACAGCGTTGATTAAATGATTAAACACAGCTTAATACTTTCCCTCTTCTAAACTTCAGTTAATAGTTTTCCAATGCTTCCCACACATCTATTCCTTCTATTCCTCCATTTGATTGTATTTATTTATTTTATACTGGTTGTGTAATCCATATATTCTGTTTGCAACAACTGTAAATTTTGTCTTTTACTATGTTTCTGTACTGCTTTTCCTATATAATACTTCTTTAAGCTGTTCTCTGGTACTTTTATCAAGTACTAATTTTTCTTTCATTGGGATTTTTAATTTTTGTTTAAATTGTTGTATAGGCACTGTTTTTCGTGTTAAGCGTTAAAGGTTTTCCTGTTTTGCACAGGAGAATCAGTTAATCGAATGTCTAAGGCACAGGTATGAAATCGATATCAATGAAAGTAAAATACAGATTGTGGAGGTTCCCTTTCTTAAAAGGAGGATTTTATTTAAAATTATTTGATAACCTCCAATCCCAAATGCTAATGATCAGCAAAAATCAGATATACTTTTCCAGTGCATGCCACACATCTTTTTCTTCCTTTTCCTCCATTTCCTTGTTCTTATTTATTTTATGGTGATTGTGTAGTGCATATATTCTGTTTGCTACAACTGTCAATTTTGTCTTTTACTCTGTTTCTGTATTGCTTTTTTATATAATACCTCTTTAAGCTATTTTCTGGTGCTTTTATCAAGTACTAATTTCTTTTCATTGGGATCTTTAATTTAAATTGTTGTATAGGCATTGTTTTTCGTGTTAAGAGTTAAAGGTTTTCCTGTTTTGCACACTATGTTTTTATTTATTGTTCAACGTTTAACTCTTTAGTTGTTGCTGCTTGTTATAATTTTGCTCGGGTAAACCACTACATTAAGGGACCTAAATAAAAATGAATAAATGGTGGTAGCTCAAAGTATGATTAAAAAATTACAATGCAGCCAAATTAATAGAAAACAGATCGCGCACATGTTCACTTCAGTTCATTCTGTAAAGGAACCGACTGACCAGTATGTTCTTCCAGTAATATAGGGATACTGCGCCTCATAGAATTAATCTCTTTCTAATCTTGTGAATCAGAAATAACCGCAATAGCCCTAATCTGTCGCAGATTTCCAACACGTCAGTCTAAGATCAATACAAAAGAAAGACACACTATATTAAAATCAATTCTTGACTGATAATTCTGTGAAAAGTCATCTGGTGATAGGGTACGTAGCGTGTGTCTTTTTTTCCATGGTAATTGTACCGCACCTCCACAGTGAAATCGTTTAACGATGCAGGGATGCGGGAGTGGTAAGCGAATGAACCACTCTCCGTAGACAAATTTCACAAATTTATTTAACACAATCAATTTGCATAAGGTCCGCCCCCGGTAGCTGAGTGCTCAGCGCGACAGACTGTCAATCTTAAGGGGCCGGGTTCAGTTCCCGGCTGGGTCGGAGATTTTCTCCTCTCAGGTATTGGGTGTTGTGTTGTCCTAATCATCATCGTTTCATCCCCATGGACGTGCAAGTCGCCGAAGTGGCGTCAAATCGAAAGACTTGCACCCGGCGAACGGCCTACCCGACGGAAGGCCCTAGTCACACGAAATTATATTTACATAAGGCACACACTGTTAGCTTGAGCAGATTTAATTAATAAGTTAAGCACTTATAAAACAGTTATTAACTGTGTGAAAGCACCGGTAAATAATGTTTAAAATAGCAAACACCAAGGTAATCTAAAGGTGCGAATAAAGTAACTTCAACAAGATTATTAAAAAGCGCCAGTGGCTGGACAGCAAACATCAAGATGGTTTAAGGCAACCATAAAATACAACACTATTTTAGTTAATAACTGAATTAAAAATGAAAACAGTTAAAGACGCGACGAGCAATGACTAAAGTTAACAATTGACATAGTTCGAACAGGAAGATTCCGATCATAATACAGAATTTCTTTACAACACCAAAGGTAGCCTGGTAACAGACGAAGAATGCCAAGACCTCATCCTGAAAAATTTTGTTCCTAATCTGGTACGAACATATCCACATTCGGCACAGGTGCCAACAACCCACCTGAGAGAGGTACAGTAAAAAAAATTAGGTTTTAGAGCTATGCCAGTGGTTGTGCCACAGTGGTGACACCGATTCTCGTCAGATTACCCTAGTGAAGCGTAGTCATGTTTGGCCAGCACTTGGATGGGTAGCCGTCCGGATGTCCCGAGCACTGTTGAGAGCCGGCCGGAGTGGTCGAGCGGTTCTAGGCGCTACAGTCTGGAACCGCGCGACCACTACGGTCGCAGGTTCGAATCCTGCCTCGGACATGGATGTGTGTGATGTCCTTAGGTTAGTTAGGTTTAAGTAGTTCTAAGTTCTAGGGGACTTACGACCTCAGCAGTTAAGTCCCATAGTCCTCAGAGCCATTTGAACCATTTGAACAACTGTTGGGAAGCGGGGTGCACTCAGCCTTCGCGAGACCAGTCCCGAAAAATGACAAGGGCCGAGAGCGGAGTCCTGATCACAGGCCCCGCTTATCCAGTGACGCCTGTGGGCTGAGGAAGACACGGTGGTCGGTCGGTCCTGTTGGGCCTTCCGAGGCCCGTTCGAACGGAGAGAGTTAGAACTCTGAAACAGAAATTGCCATAATATTACCACACCACCACACATACTATAAAACATTAAAACAATGGCACACACAAGTACTCAATTAAGTACACGGCTCCTATGGCCGAGTCGTACACACAGAAACCGGGTGCCAACTCAGGCGGTTCAACATCAAGTAGTTTACGGCAGGATACAATCCGGGACGTACAATATTTATAGATAGATTCAAATGAGAGGGACACAAACACGTTACTTCTGGCACTGAAATCCTTAGTAAAAGGAACACTAAATCTGTCACCGAGTACCGCAATGGTAGATACTTAATTATTTTCTCAGTAACCAACATAGTAACCGACGTGTCGCAGATAGGGTAGCCAAGCGCACATGTTCACTATCATGACTGATGCATGAGAGTAGAAAGTCACTCACCTTCGGCACAACTAAGCCCCGTCAAAATGTACACCACTGGTCATTAAAATTGCTACACCACGAAGATGACGTGCTACAGATGCGAAATTTAACCTACAGGACGAAGATGCTTCGATATGCAAATGATTAGCTTTTCAGAGCATTCACACAAGGTTGATGCCGGTGGGCACACCTACAACGTGCTGCCATGAGGAAACTCTCCAACCGATTTCTCATACACAAACAGCAGTTGACCGGCGTTGCCTGGTGAAACGTTGTTGTAATGCCTCGTGTAAGGAGAAGAAATGCGTACCGTCACGATTCCGATTTTGATAAAGGTCGGATTGTAGCCTATCGCGATTGCGGTTTATAGTATCTCGATATTGCTGCTCGCGTTGGTCGAGATCCAATGACTGATAGCAGAATATGGAATCGGTGGGTTCAGGAGGGTAATACGGAACGCCGTGCTGGATCCCAACGGCCTCGTATCACTAGCAGTCGCGATGACAGGCATCTTATCCGCATGGCTGTAACGGATCGTGCAGCCACGTCTCGATGCCTGAGTCAACAGATGGGGACGTTTGCAAGACAACAACCATCTGCAGAACACTTCGACGACGTTTGCAGCAGCATGGACTATCAGCTCGGAGCCCATGGCTGCGGTTGCCCTTGACGCTGCAAAGCCAGGAGCGCCTGCGATGGTGTACTCAACGACGAACATGGGTGCACGAATGGCAAAACGTCACTTTTTTGGATGAATCCAGGTTCTGTTTACTGCATCAGGATGGTCGCATCCGTGTTTGGCGACATCGCGGTGAACGCACATTGGTTGGTTCAAATGGCTCTGAGCACTATGGGACTTAACTTCTGAGTTCATCAGTCCCCTAGAACTTAGAACTAATTAAACCTAACTAACCTAAGGAATCACACACATCCATGCCCGAAGCAGGATTCGAACCTGCGACCGTGGCGGTTGCGTGGTTCCAGGCTGAAGCGCCTAGAGCCGCTCGGCCACTCCGGCCGGCGAACGCACATTGGAAGCGCGTATTCGTCATCACCATACTGGCGTATCACTCAGCGTTATGGTATGGGGTGTCATTGGTTACACGTCTTGGTCACCTCTTGTTCGCATTGACGGCACTTTCAACAGTGGACGTTAGATTTCAGATGTGTTACGACCCGTGGGTCTACCCTTCATTCGATCCCTGCGAAACCCTACATTTCAGCAGGATAATGCACGACCGCATGTTGCAGGTCCTGTATGGGCCTTTCTGGATACAGAAAATGGTCGACTGCTGCCCTGTCCAGCACATTATCCAGATCTCTCACCAATTGAAAACGTCTGGTCAATGGTGGCAGAGCAACTGGCTCGTCACAATACGCCAGTCACTACTCTTGATGAACTGTGGTATCGTGTTGAAGCTGCATGGTCAGCTGTACCTGTACACGCCATCCAAGTTCTATTTGACTCAATGCCCAGGGGTATCAAGGCCGTTATTAGGGCCAGAGGTGGTTGTTCAGGGTACTGATTTCTCGGGATCTATGCACCCAAATTGCGTGAAAATGTAATCACATGTCAGTTCTAGTATAGTATTTTTGTACAATGAATAGCCGTTTATCACCTGCATTTCTTCTTGGTGTAGCAATTTTAGTGGCCAGTAGTGTACTAGCGCACGGGAGCTCGCCACTAACTTCCGTTGTATGGTGATAGTGACTGCCACAACGGCGTCGCGGCAGGTCCACCTTCCTGAAGTAACTTCGGGGCAGGTTGAAACTCTAGGTTCTCCAAATGTAAGTGCTCCAAACCAGCAGAGGAAATGCCACGAAGGGACCAACGACTTAACACTGAGGTGACAAAATGTCATGCAATAGCGATATTCACTAATAAAGGTGGCGGTAGTACCGCGTACACAACGTATAAAAGGGCATTGCATTGGCGGAGCTGTCATTTGTACTCAGGTGTTGCATGTGAAAAGGTTTCCGACGTGATTATAGCCGCACGACAGTGATCAACAGACTCTCGACGCGGAACGCTGGTTGGAGCCGGACACATGAAACATCCCATTTCGAAAATCGTTAGGGAATTCGGTATTCCGAGATCGGCAGTGTCAAGAGTGTGCCTAGAATGCCAAATTTCCGATATTACCTCTCGCGTTTGTGTAGAGTTGCCAGTGCTAATAGACAAGAAATACTGCATGAAATAACAGCAGAAATCAATGTGGGACGTAAGAGGAACGAATCTGTTACGTCAGTGTACGAAACCTTGTTTTGATGGGCCATGGCAGCAGACGACCGACGCGAGTGCCTTTACTAATAACACGACATCGCCTGCAGTGTCTCTAGTGGGCTCGTGACCATATCGGTTGCACCCCAGACGACTGTAAACCCGTGGTGTGGTCAAATGAGTCCCGATTCCTGTTGGAAAGAGCTGACGGTAGTTTTATAGTGTGGCGCAGACACCACGAAGCCATGGACCCGTGTTGGAACAAGGCACTGTGAAACGTAGCTGCATAATGGAGTGTATGAAATGGATCCTCTGGTCCAATTGAACCAATCATTGGCTGGAAACGGTTATGTTCGACTATGTGGAGACCATTTGCACCATTCATGGACTTCATGTTACCATACGACGATGAAATTTTTGTGGATGACAAAGCGCCATGTCACGAGGCCAGAATTGCTCACGGTTGGTTTGAAGAACATTCTGGACAAATCGAGCAAATGATCTGGCCATCCACGTCGCCGGACATGAATCCCATCAAACGTTAATGGAACGTAGTTGAGAGGTCAGTTGGTCCACAAAATCCTGCACCGGCAACAGTTTCGCAATTACGGATTGCTATAGAGGTAGTATTACTCAATATTTCTCCAGGGAGATTCCAATTACTTGTTGTGTCCAGGTCACGTCGAGTTGCTGCACCACGCCGAGCGGGAGGTGGTCCAACTCGACATTGGCTCAAATACTAAACACCTTTTTCCAAAGCAGTTTCACAGAGGAAGACCGCACTGCAGTTCCTTCTCTAAATCCTTGCACGAACGAAAAAATGGCTGACGACGAAATAAGTGTCCAAGGAATAGAAAAGAAACTGAAATCACTCAACAGAGGAAAGTCCACTGGACCTGACGGGATACCAATTAGATTCTACACAGAGTACGCGAAAGAACTTGCCTCCCTTCTAACAGCCGTGTACCGCAAGTCTCTAGAGGAACGGAAGGTTCTAAATGACTGGAAAAGAGCACAGGTAGTTCCAGTTTTCAAGAAGGGTCGACGAGCAGATGCGCAAAACTATAAGCCTATATCTCTGACATCGATCTGTTCTAGAATTTTAGAACATGTTTTTTGCTCGCGTAACATGTCATTTCTGAAAACACAGAATCTACTCTGTAGGAATCAACATGGATTCCGGAAACAGCGATCGTGTGAGACCCAACTCGCTTTATTTGTTCATGAGACCCAGAAAATATTAGATACAGGCTCCCAGGTAGATGCCATTTTCCTTGACGTCCGGAATGCGTTCGATACAGTTCCGCACTATCGCCTGATAAACAAAGTAAGAGCCTACGGAATATCAGACCAGCCGTGTGGCTGGATTGAAGAGTTTTTAGAAAACAAAACACAGCATGTTGTTCTCAATGGAGAGACGTATACAGACGTTAAAGTAACCTCTAGCGTGCCACAGGGGAGTGTTATGGGACCGTTGCTTTTCACAATATATATGAATGACCTAGTAGATAGTGTCGGAAGTTCCATGCGGCTTTTCGCGGATGATGCTGTAGTATACAGAGAAGTTGCTGCATTAGAAAATTTCAGCGAAATGTAGGAAGATCTGCAGCGGATAGGCACTTGATGCAGGGAGTGGCAACTGACCCTTAACATAGACAAATGTAATGTATTGCGAGTACATAGAAAGAAGGATCCTTTATTGTATGATTATATGATAGCGGAACAAACACTGGTAGCAGTTACTTCTGTAAAATATCTGTGAGTATGCGTACGGAACGATTTGAAGTGGAATGATCATATAAAATTAATAGTTGGTAACGCGGGTGCCAGGTTGAGATTCATTGGGAGAGTCCTTAGAAAATGTAGTCCATCAAGAAAGGAGGTGGCTTACAAAACACTCGTTCGACCTATACTTGAGTATGGCTCATCAGTGTGGGATCCGTACCAGGACGGGTTGACAGAGGAGATAGAGACGATCCAAAGAAGAGCGGCGCGTTTCGTCACAGGGTTATTTGGTAAGCGTGATAGCGTTACTGAGATGTTTAGCAAACTCAAGTGACAGACTCTGCAAGAGAGGCGCTCTGCATCGCGGTGTAACTTGCTGTCCGGGTTTCGAGAGGGTGCGTTTCTGGATGAGGTATCGAATATATTGCTTCCCCCTACTTATACCTCCCGAGGAGATCACGAATGTAAAATTAGAGAGATTCGATCGCGCAAGGAGGCTTTCAGACAGTCGTTCTTCCCGCGAACCATACGCGACTGGAACAGGAAAGGGAGGTAATGACAGTGGCACGTAAAGTGCCCTCCGCCACACACCGTTGGGTGGCTTGCGGAGTATAAATGTAGATGTAGATTATGTGTATGTGGCTCCCTGTCACATAGCCACCTCCGAACAGGAAAATCTGCTACTTTTCCAAGTCGGCACTCGCCACTGCCCTCGGCAGTCTTGACGTGCCCGCCGCTGCTACCAGATTCCTGCCCAGTGCACAGCTCGCCTCCCTGTCTCCGTACCGTGCCTGTGCGTGGTGTGAATACCAGAGCATGCGGAAGTCGCGCCCCGTCACGGTGTGCCAAAGAAACTCCCGACACCCGAAGTCAAGGCACCATTGCTAGCTTACCAAAATATCGATGCAAACGTATCATACAGCATACGCATTAATCTCCTGGAATCCACACGCGATGCTGTGTGGCGGCTCGGACGTTCTTTGCAGTTGATGTGCAACAGATTTTTAGACAACTACCAGTCATCTCCCAACATATTTGTCACACATACTGCATACATCTCCTCCTTCCCCCTCTCTATGTCTACATTCTCCTCCTCCCTCTCTCTGACTTGTGGTGTCACCGCCAGACACCACACTTGCTAGGTGGTAGCCTTTAAATCGGCCGCGGTCCGCTAGTATACGTCGGACCCGCGTGTCGCCACTATCAGAGATTGCAGACCGAGCGCCGCCACACGGCAGGTCTAGAGAGACTCCCTAGCACTCGCCCCAGTTGTACAGCCGACTTTGCTAGCGAAGCTTCACTGACAAAATACGCTCTCATTTGCCGAGACGATAGTTAGCATAGCCTTCAGCTACGTCATTTGCTACGACCTAGCAAGGCGCCATGTTCAGTTACTATCGATATTGTGAATAATGTACAGACAAGAGCTACGTTCAACATTAATGGATTAAAGGTAAGTATTCCACCATCTGCGTCCGTTTTTCTAAGTTGTAATTTCCTTGTCCTGTTCCAGACCTCACGCCAGCCTGCGTGAGCTAAAACGCGTGTCTTTCGGCTTCCTCTAAAATTCGTGGGTTGGCTCTCCTGCCAATCCACAACATGACTCTCTCCTGTTCCCTCCCTCTCTCAACATCCCCTGCTTCCCCCTCTCTTTATCTGTCTCCCCCTCCCAATTCTATCTGCCAATCACCTCCTCCCAACTCCCTCAGTATAATTCCCTACTCTCTTTGCCCTTGCTCTTCTCACCTTCTCTCTGACTGTTTCCTCCTCCCCCTCTTCCTGTCCAGCTCCTCCTTCCCCTCTTCCTTTTCTACCTGCTCCCTACCCCTCTGCACTTTCCAACTAGCTCCTGCATTTCCCGTCCCTCTTCTTTCTGTCCATTGCCTCTTCTTCCTCTCTCTGATCACTGACCATCTTTTCCTCTCCCCTCTCTCTGTACATTTCTTCTCCTCTCTGTACATGCCCTCCTGGTTACTGCCACTGTCCATCACCTCCAGCCACTCTCTATGTCTTATGTAAGAGGTTATGGCTATATCCCTACAAGGTGCAGCTGCTTCAGGCATTAAAGCCTGAGGACAAAACACAGATCCGAGAATTAGCTTTTGATATGCCAGGCCTTACAGAAGCAAGCAATGACTTTTTGGAAAAGATTTATTTCTCCGATGAGGCATCATTTCACGTATCTGGGAAACTGAATCGTCATAACGTTCGTCTATGGAGTTCAATGCATTCTCTTGTTTGAGGTGAAATGGAAGAGACGATCCCAAGTCCAAGGTGCGGACTGATCCACTATTGCATCATTGATCCACTGTTTTTCATCGATTCTGCCGTGAATGGTATGTTTACCTGGACATGTTTCAAGAGTTTGCTGTGTCACAACTGGAACACCTGCGGCTTGATATCATATTCCAGCAGGATGGGGCATCACCCCACTGGTTCCTAAATATCCGTCAACTTGAAAAGTTTCAGAGTAGATGGAGCGGACGAGGTGGTCCAATTCGATGGCCGCCAAGATCCCCTGAACTCACACCTTTAGTCTTTTTCCTGTGGGGTTTGTAAAGGATCTGGTGTACTGAACCAAGGTTAAAGACCTACAGGACTTGAAGGCATGCATTCGCAATGCATTTGAACAAGTAAATGAAGAGACCTTGAATCGTACGTGGAGAGAAATGGGATTCCAACTAGACAGTATCCGTACCTCTAGGGGTACATACATTGATTTGTCTGAAAGAGGAAACAAAACTTTGTAAGTTATCTTATCAAATGTTGAAAACCATTTGTTAGTATCTAGTATACTATTAAAGATATTGAAGTCTTAAGTTATAAAGATAATTTATGGGCTCCCCGTATAACACTAAGCATTTGGGTGCAAATGTTCAAATGTGAATTTCTAAGGGAGCAAACGGGTGAGGTCATCAGTCCCTAGACTTACACACTACTTAAACTAACTTAAACTAATTTATGCGAAGAACAACATACGAGGGCAATTCAATAAGTAATGCAACACATTTTTTTCTGAAACAGGGGTTGTTTTATTCAGCATTGAAATACACCAGGTTATTCCCCAATCTTTTAGCTACACAACACTATTTTTCAACGTAATCTCCATTCAATGCTATGGCCTTACGCCACCTTGAAATGAGGGCCTGTATGCCTGCACGGTACCATTCCACTGGTCGATGTCGGAGCCAACGTCGTACTGCATCAATAACTTCTTCATCATCCGCGTAGTGCCTCGCACGGATTGCGTCCTTCATTGGGCCAAACATATGGAAATCCGACGGTGCGAGATCGAGGCTGTAGGGTGCATGAGGAAGAACAGTCCACTGAAGTTTTGTGAGCTCCTCTCGGGTGCGAAGACTTGTGTGAGGTCTTGCGTTGTCATGAAGAAGGAGAAGTTCGTTCAGATTTTTGTGCCTACGAACACGCTGAAGTCGTTTCTTCAATTTCTGAAGAGTAGCACAATACACTTCAGAGTTGATCGTTTGACCATGGGGAAGGACATCGAACAGAATAACCCCTTCAGCGTCCCAGAAGACTGTAACCATGACTTTACCGGCTGAGGGTATGGCTTTAAACTTTTTCTTGGTAGGGGAGTGGGTGTGGCGCCACTCCATTGATTGCCGTTTTGTTTCAGGTTCGAAGTGATGAACCCATGTTTCATCGCCTGTAACAATCTTTGACAAGAAATTGTCATCCTCAGCCACATGACGAGCAAGCAATTCCGCACAGATGGTTCTCCTTTGCTCTTTATGGTGTTCGGTTAGACAACGAGGGACCCAGCGGGAACAAACCTTTGAATATCCCAACTGGTGAACAATTGTGACAGCACTACCAACAGAGATGTCAAGTTGAGAACTGAGTTGTTTGATGGTGATCCGTCGATCATCTCGAACGAGTGTGTTCGCACGCTCCGCCATTGCAGGAGTCACAGCTTTGCACGGCCGGCCCGCACGCGGGAGATCAGACAGTCTTGCTTGACCTTGCGGCGATGATGACACACGCTTTGCCCAACGACGCACCGTGCTTTTGTCCATTGCCAGATCACCGTAGACATTCTGCAAGCGCCTATGAATATCTGAGATGCCCTGGTTTTCCGCCAAAAGAAACTCGATCACTGCCCGTTGTTTGCAACGCACATCCGTTACAGACGCCATTTTAACAGCTCCGTACAGCGCTGCCACCTGTCGGAAGTCAATGAAACTATACGAAACGAAGCGGGAATGTTTGAAAATATTCCACAAGAAATTTCCGGTTTTTTCAACCAAAATTGGCCGAGAAAAAAAATGTGTTGCATTACTTATTGAACTGCCCTCGTAGACACCTATGCCCGAGGGAGGACTCGAACCTCCGTCGGTTCTGGACGCTCATAACATCTGCGAGCGCTGCTGTCAGCGCCTCATCTCTTGGCGCGGACCACGCGCCATGCGCCAACCTGTCGGCGCCCGCGGCCTCGCTATAGAACTCGCAGTGCAGGGGCCCGGACCTCGGTCGTGTTTCGACCGCGCTCTCAGTGGTGACTGGTATTACTACGTCTCGGTTCACTCTCAGGGCTTGTCATTCTGTCGTGTTGCCTTCGTTGTACGTGCGTCACTGCTATTGTCTTTCCATTGCTCCCGGTGAATCATGGTCGATGTCCTCGGCCAGGCGGCCTGTGTTTTCTAGTCCTGTCTGACCCCAGTTAGTAGTAGCTACCATCGTGACTTACAAAGATTGTGTTTCTCAACGTTTTACGGTTAAAATGGTTCTGAGCACTATGGTACTTAACATCTGTGGTCATGAGTCCCCTAGAACTTAGAACTACTTAAGCCTAACCAACCTAAGGACATCACACACATCCATATCCGAGGCAGGATTCGAACCTGCGACCGTAGGGGTCGCGCGGTTCCAGACTGAAGCGCCTAGAACCGCTCGGCCACGCTGGCCGGCTTCAACTCTCTATTTTTCTTCTTTCTTCTTTTCTTGGCATTTACCCTGTATCTTCACATGGTCGGCATTTTAATTACTGGGTCTCGTAATGTTAGTTGTAGCGGTTAGTCGGATGCCCTTCTCTGAAAGGGCGCGGCCGACTTCCTTCCCCACCCTTCCCTAATCCGATGGCAACGGTGACCTCGCTGTTTGGTCCCCTCCCCCAAATTAACCAACCAAACAACCGGATGCCCTTCCTGTTGCCACCCCAGCACACACGCAAGTGGGTATACGGACGGTTTTTTTTTTTTTTCAAGACGATTTTGACCACAGGAAATCAGTGCGTACAGTTTGCTCTGTAATGGGAACAAAAGTAAACTTCCATTCTTTGTTCATTTCAGTAGAGAACGCTGAATCTCTATTCGTCAACAGAATAATGCAGCCTTTGTACGTACGCTATTCAGGCTGTCAACATGCTTCGTAGGGTCACGTTAAGCTTAGACCGTGGCCGCGTTGTCACTTTACAGCAACACGAGATACCAGCGCTGGAAATGCCCGCCGAACTGGCGTACGTCATAGTCACATCAGACGAACACTCAGCCGCTTCAACAGCTCCAGCAGATGCCTGTTTCTAGCAAATATGCATCACTAAACGACTAAAGCCGGTGCCCAGTGCCAGTTGTAGGTTGCCCATCTAGCGGCTTCGAGGGGAAACAAAAAAGTGATTTTCAGCATTACATGTAATTACTGAGAGAATTTCAAAATTTAAAATAAGCTACTCATTACAAGGTTTACTCTTACATTAAAGGTTTAACGCAGTAAGTGAAGTATAAAAATTTGAAACTGTGCAGACTGTATGGATTGAGGCAGATTACTCAGACTATGTTCATCTAGCATTTAATAATTACAGCACTTATCGACTTCCAATAAACAAATAGAAACCAACATAATTAGGTTTTTGAGTCTTTAACGATAAGGTTTTTAAACGAGTAGCGTAAAATACACTAAAAAAGAAGAAAACACACCATAAAGGATCTATCCGAATGGGAAGGAAATTGGTACACTACTGGCCATTAAAATTGCTACACCACGAAGATGTGCTACACACGCGAAATTCAACCGACAGGAGGAAGATGCTGTGATATGCAAATGATTAGCATTTCAGAGCATTCACACAAGGTTGACGCCGGTGGCCACACCTACAACGTGCTGACATGAGGAAAGTTTCCAACCGATTTCTCATACACTAACAGCGATTGACCGGCCTTGCCTCGTGACACGATGTTGTGATGCCTCGTGTAAGGAGGAGAAATGCGTACCATCACGCTTCCGACTTTGATAAAGGTCTGATTGTAGCCTATCGCGATTGCGGTTTATCGTATCGCGACATTGCTCCTCGCATTGGTCGATATCAAATGACTAGCAGAATATGGAATCGGTGGGTTCAGGAGGGTAATACGGAACGCCGTGCTGGATCCCAACAGCCTCGTATCACTAGCAGTCGAGATGACAGGCATCTTATCCGCATCGCTGTAACGGATCGTGTAGCCACGTCTCGATCCCTGAGTCAACTGATGGGGACGTTTGCAAGGCAACAACCATCTGCACGAACAGTTCGACGACGTTTGCAGCAGCATGGACTATCAGCTCGGAGACCGTGGCTGCGGTGACCCTTGACGCTGCATCACAGACAGAAGCTCCTGCGATGGTGTACTCAACGACGAACCCGGGTGCACGAATGGCAAAACGTCATTTTTTCGGATGAATCCAGGTTCTGTTTACAGCATCATGATGGTCGCATCCGTTTTTGACGACATCGCGGTGAACGCACATTGGAAGCGTGTATTCGTCATCGCCTTACTGTCGTATCACCCGGCGTGATGGTATGGGGTGCCATTGGTTACACGTCTCGGTCACCTCTTGTTCGCACTGACGGCACTTCGAACAGTGGACGTTACATTTCAGATGTGTTACGACCCGTGGCTCTACTCTTCATTAGAATCCTGTGAAACCGTACATTTCAGCAGGATAATGTACGACCGCATGTGCAGGTCCTGTACGGACCTTTCTGGACACAGAAAATGTTCGACTGCTGCCCTGGCCAGCACATTCTCCAGATCTCTCACCAATTGAAGACGTCTGGTCAATGGTGGCCGAGCAACTGGCTCGTCACAATACGCCATCACTACCCTTGATGAACTGAGGTGTTTGTTCTGGGTACTGATTTCTCAGGATCTATTTACCCAAATTACATGAAAATGTAATCACATGTCAGTTCTAGTATAATATATTTGTCCAATGAATACCCGTTTATCATCTGTATTTCTTCTTGGTGTAGCAATTTTAATGGCCAGTAGTGTACATGTGATGTACATGTACAAGCAAAAAAATTACTCTCATTTCTGAAACATGGCATGAGAAATTCAAAAGAAAGAGCTTCAGAAAATGACGAAATAAGTAGCACTTCAGTACACCTCTGATCCTTATGTAAGCAGTTATTTAGCTTGATGCTGATTGTCAGAGACGATGAATGTCGCCCTGAGGTATATTGTGAAAAATTCTGTCCAGTTCACCCGTTAGATCAGCATCCCGAGCTGGTGGGACGACTCTGCCCGTAATGCTCCAAACGTTTTAAGTTGCAGAGAGATCCGACGACCTTGGTGCCTAACGTAGAGTTTGGCAAGTACGAAGACAAGCAGTAGAAACACTCACCGTGTGCAGGCGGGCATTATGTTCCTAAAATGTAAGCCCAATACGGGACGCTGAATATCACCAACGTACTGCTGCACCGTAAGGGCGCCTCGGAAGACAACTGCAAGGGTCCTACTATGAAAGGATGTGGCACGCCTGACCATTACTCCTGATCACCGGGCTGTATGGCGGACGGAAGTCAAGTTGGTAATCCACCGAGGTCCAGGGCATCTCCAGACACGCCTTCGCTGGTCACTGGGGTTCAGTTCGAAGTGGGACTCATAAATGAAGACAATTCTGCTCCAGTCAATGAGATTCCAGGCCGAAGACGCGTCTGGAGATGCCCCGGACCGTAGTGGGATTCCAACGTGACTGTTGCCCTTGATACGGCCCGACGACCAGGAGTGGTGGTCCGGGGTGTCACTTCTTTTCATAGCAGGACCGCTTCGGTTGTCAAACGCGGCTCCCTTACAGCACAGCGGTACGTAGACGACATACTAAGCCCAGTTTTGTTACCCTTCACGACAATCCATCCTGGGCTTACATTTCTGCTCGCCCGCTCACAACGAGTGTTTCTACTGCTTCTCTTCGTACTTGCCAAACCCTACCTTTGACATCAAGGTCCCCGTATCTCTCCACAATTGAGATCGTTAGGAGAATCATGGGCAGGGCCGTCCAACCATCTCAGGATGTTGACTTCTCAGAAAGTAAAATGAGATGACACAAAAATTTACGCAATACACAAAAAGAACTAAGGAGCTTTTCTGTACTTGACACAAAGAAATACTTTTCTGAGAAGCATATAATTCATTTCTTCCTCTCATATCATAGGATTTGTTTTAATATGCAGTGAGAAAATAAACATTTTAGGATTCTGATGCGTAATATAATACTATATCTTTATTATAATCCCAATCGGAAGTGTCACAAAAATCAACAGCGTCTTTTCTTTCATGCATTACAGCCGCTTTCAGATTCTTATAGACAGACTTGTGGACACGGAGTTTTGCAGCAGAACCCGCCTTATGTTATTTATTAATTACCGTATGGGGAACGTGTAGGAAAGGAGAGTAGCCAATACAGCAGCGAAGATCTTTGTGTGTGCCTGCATTCAGCACTGACTGACAGCTGCCACAACCCGTCACAGAATTGACACAGCACGGAAGACCGTTATCAGAGTATTCCAGACATATTTAAGTAAGTTGTCAGGAGATGGACTGACAGCCATTTTGACGCTCCTTTCCGACTCATATTCAACCCATAATGGAGTATTATAATGGAGTATTACTGAATGTAGTCGCATGATTCACCAGTTACACTTTGAATACGAATATTCCGATGGCCGAAAGGACCGTTTAGTGTGTGAAACTATAATCTGAGCGATTCGTGCGTAATACGTAACATGGGTTGGAAACTTTAAGTTTTGGACGGGAAAATTATTATGTCTCTTGTCAATTGCTTTGTGGGAAACCTGCTTCTTTCTTCATTAATGCACTACTGGCCATTAAAATTGCTACACCACGGAGATGACGTGCTACAGACGCGAAATTTAACCGACAGGAAGAAGATGCTGTGATATGCAAATGATTAGCTTTTCAGAGCATTCACACAAGGTTGACGCCGGTGGCGACACCTACAACGTGATGACATGAGGAAAGTTTCCAACCGATTTCTCATACACAAACAGCAGTTGACCGGCGTTGCCTGGTGAAACGTTGTGATGCCTCGTGTATGGAGGAGAAATGCGTACCACCACGTTTCCGACTTTGATAAAGGTCGGATTGTAGCCTATCGCGATTGCGGTTTATCGTATCGCGACATTGCTGCTCGCGTTGGTCGAGATCCAATGACTGATAGCAGAATATGGAATCGGTGGGTTCATGAGGGTAATACGGAACACCGTGCTAGATCTCTACGGCCTCGTATCACTAGCAGTCGAGATGACAGGCATGTTATCCGCATGGCTGTAACGGATCGTGCAGCCACGTCTCGATCCCGGAGTCAACAGATGGGGACGTTTGGAAGACAACAAACATCTCTACGAACAGTTCGACGACATTTGCAGCAGTATGGACTATCAGCTCGGAGACCATGGCTGCGGTTACCCTTGACGCTGCATCACAGACAGGATCGCCTGCGATGGTGTACTCAACGATGAACCTGGGTGCACGAATGGCAAAACGTCATTTTTTCGGATGAATCCAGGTTCTGTTTACCGCATCATGATGGTCGCATCCGCTTTTGGCGACATCGCGGTGAACGCACATTGGAATCGTGTATTCGTCATCGTGATGGTATGGGGTGCCATTGGTTGCACGTCTCGGTCACCTCTTGTTCGCATTGACGGCACTTTCAACAGTGGACGTTACATTTCAGATGTGTTACGACCAGTGGCTCTACGCTTCTTTCGATCCCTGTGAAACCCTACATTTCAGCAGGATAATGCATGACCGAATGTTGCAAGTCCTGTATGTGCCTTTCTGGATACAGCAAATGTTCGACTGCTGCCCTGGCCAGCACATTATCCAGATCTCTCACCAATTGAAAACATCTGGTCAATGGTGGCCGAGCAACTGGCTCGTCACAATACGCCAGTCACTACTCTTGATGAACTGTGGTATCGTGCTGAAGCTGCATGGCAGCTGTAGCTGTACACGCCATGTTTGACTCAATGCCCAGGCGTATCAAGGCCGTTATTACGGCTGATTTCTCAGGATCTATACACCCAAATTGCGTGAAAATGTAATTACATGTCAGTTCTAGGATAATATATCTGTCCAATGAATACCCGTTTATCATCTGCATTTCTTCTTTGGTGTAGCAATTTCAATGGCCAGTAGTGTAGTTGCCCCGCTTGCTAAGGTTAAGAACCAGGATTCTGTCTAATAATTACGTCCAAATCAATGTCAGATTAAGCAGTGCAACAGTAAAATGTTACAATGCATCTCTTCCAGAATACGAAAAAGTCAAATGTAGTTTGGGAAACCTAAGTCGTAAGTGAACAACTGACAAATAAAAAGTGTATCACATGATACCGCATTACAAAAAATGCTGCAAAGCTATTTGTTTCCCACACAGACTAAGGTGTAAGTCACAACGAGATACAACTCCCCACTAACACCCCGTACCCCAAATACTCCAATAGTCACTCCAGCAGCGAACAGTGAACAAAAGAGTTCACGTTAAATTACAGTAAGATAACTTATCATTATGTAACAGTTTTCTGTGCGCATAAGCTGCTGATGATGAGCAAAACATGTTTGAAGTGAACTGCAATATGTTAAATTAAATATGAAATAAATAATTAAGCTGCTTTCCTCTGCCTTAGTGTGCACTACATCAATGAGAGAATGTTCACATTCTTGATTCCTCAGTAGCTGACTGCTGCTAAAACTATAGCCATAGGCTCAAATCCCTCTGGAATAGCACATTTAACTCAGACTTTTACCTCCTTTCCTATATTATTTGATAAAGACGGCAATGAATTTAAGCAAAAGATTCATACAAAACTCCTAAGTTCGTACTGCAGCGCTGTGTAGGTCGAAAAGTAGTTTTGCATAATTGTCATTTGACTGATAGAGTATGTCAAAGTTCACAGATTATTATTTATTAATTCATAGGTGTTTCTCTGTCTCTTATTTTCAGGGTTTTTCGAATAATGGACGTATAAGAATGGAAACATTGGATGATCGCCATACAGAATATTCGTATTTACCTTAAGTATATTTGTTCACAATAATGACAGAATTCCCAGTTAGGAAAGCTGATAAGAAGGTGGTTAATTTATGTATAAATCTACGTTCGGTGTCATAATTTATGAGACATCAACAGTGGGTGGGAAAGGGAGTGGGTGTGAACGACGGTGTTGTAGACCATAACACTTGTTTATCGCGTCGATACTGGAGTGAAAGTCCTGCGATAGAAATTAAGTCCCTGGCAGAAAGATACGAGGATAGAGCATTTTGCAATGATTACCTGGCGTATGCTGGGAATGTTTTGTGCGTAGGCTAAGCGGTTAGTGGTGTGGGTGCTACTCACCCACTGTTGAACAGTTGTTGTCATGAGTACTAATTAAGTAGTTTATAGTTGGTGTGATGAATGGCAGCTGGCTCTTAATTAAGAAAAAAATGTAGATTAATGCGGATGAGTAGGAAAACAAGTTAGAAATGTTCGGATACAGTATTAGTAGTGTTCTGCTTGACACAGTCACGTCGTTTAAATATGTGGCCGTAACATCTACAACTACATTTACATCCATAATCCGCAAGCCACCTGACGGTGTGTGGCGGAGGGTACATTGAGTACCTCTGTCGGTTCTCCCTTCTGTTCCAGTCTCGTAAGCGATCTGAAATGGAACGTTCATGTAAGCACTGTGGTAGGGAAAGAGAAGGCTTGACTTCTGTTTATTGGGAGAATTTTAGGAAAGAGTAGATCATCTGTAACGGAGACCACATAAAGGACGCAAGTGCGACCTGTTCTTGAGTAATGCTCGAGTGTTTGGGATCCGCAGCAGGTCAGATTGAAACAAGACATAAAATACACTCATGCTCATAAATTAAGGATAACTGTAGATTGTGGTGCCACACAACGTGGTACTACACAAAACTGACGCTAAAAGCACAGGCACATAGGGAACACACACGACACAGATCTGTAAGTTCATGGTATTGGTAATAAGTTGAGAAAACCGTCCCGAAACACATGTGCTATAAAACGCCACTGTTTCCTGCGCATGTACCCCGACATCAATATGGGATATGATCACTATGCACACGTACACAGGCCGCACAATGTGTTGGCATACTCTGGATCAGGTAGTCGTGCAGCTGCTGGGGTATAGCCTCCCATTATTGCACCAGTGCCTGTCGGAGCTCCTGAAGCGTCCTAGGGGTTTGAAGACGTGCAGCGGTACGACGACCGAGAGCATCCCAGATGTGCTCGATGGGGTTTAGGTCTGGGGAACAGGCAGGCCACTCCATTCGCGTGATATCTTCTGTTTCAAGGTATTCCTCCACGATGGCAGCTCGGTGGGGCCGTGCATTATCATCCATCAGGAAGAAGGTGGGACCCACTGCATCCCTGGAAAGTCGGACATACTGGTGCAAAATGACATCCCGATACACCTAACCTGTTACAGTTCCTCTGTCAAAGACATACAGGGGTGTACGTGCACCAATCATAATTCACCCCACACTATCAAACCACAACAGCTATACAGGTCCCTTTCAAGGACAATAACGGATTGGTATCTGGTTCCTGATTCACGCCAGATGAAAACCCGGCGAGAATCACTTTTCAGACTATACCTGGTATCCTCCGTGAACATAACCTGGGACCACTGTTCCAATGACCATGTACTGTGTTCTTGACAGCTTGCTTTACGGGCTCTCCTGTGACCAGGGGTCAGTGGAATGCACTTTGTAGGTATCCAGGCCAATACACCATGTCTGTTCTGTCGTCTGTAGACAGTGTGTCTAGAGACAACTGTTCTAGTGGCTGCGGTAAAGTCTCGAGCAAGGCTACCTGCAGTACTCCGTGGCCGTCTGCGGGCATTGATGGTGAGATATCGGTCTTCAAAAAATGATTCAAATGGCTCTGAGCACTATGGGACTTAACAGCTATGGTCATCAGTCCCCTAGAACTTAGAACTACTTAAACCGAACTAACCTAAGGACACCACACAACACCCAGTCATCACGAGGCAGAGAAAATCCCTGACCCCGCCGGCAATCGAACGCGGGAACCCGGGCGTGGGAAGCGAGAACGCTACCGCACGACCACGAGCTGCGGATAGACGTCGGTCTTCCCGATACTTCCCATAGTGTAGCGTCTGGACACATTTCCTGTCTGCTGGAATCGTTGCCATAATGTTGAGATCACACTTTGTGGCACACGAAGGGCCCGTGCTACGACCTGCTGTGTTTGACCAGCCTCCAGTCGCCCTGGCATTCTACCCCTCATAACGTCATCAATATGTGTTCTTTGAGCCATTTTCAACACACAGTCGCCATTAGTACGTCTGAAAACGTCTGCATACTTACTCGCTCGCAACCGTGCGACGACCACAAGTCAAATGCAGCGCATGGTCATACCCCGAGGTGATTTAAACCCGCAAAACGCCGACCAGAGCGTTGTTTCACCATGTATCAGCATTATCTTTAATTTATGAGCATGAGTGTAATTTAGAGGCGAGTTGCGAGATTTGATACCAGTAGTTTCGATCAGCATGCAAGTGCTACGGATATACTTCGGGAACTCAAGTGGGAATCCCTGGAGGGAAGAAGACATTCATTTCGAAGAACACTACTGAGAAATTTTATAGTACCGGCATTTGAAGCTGATTGCAGAACAGTCCTACTGCCACCAACATACATTTCTTGTAAGGACCACGAAGTTAAGATACGAGAAATCAGGGACCATTTGGAGGCATATAACTGTCATTTTTCCCTCGCTCCGTCGTCGAGTGGAATGGGAGTGGAAACGACTAGTTGTGGTACAGGGTACCCGACGCCAAGCGCCGTACGGTGGCTTGTGGAGTATGTACGTAGATACAGAAATATGCCTATCATCTTACGGTAGTTTGCTGTTATAATTCAGCAACATATGGATAGTCTCTGCAAATCCTAGAACAGTCTGCCCATCTGTGCCGCCGCAATAGAACTCGATAATCTCATACGATTCTTGTCGTAATGTAGAGGCGACTTTAATATTTAAAGGTTAGCGGCTAAATTAATAACACTCCGCGCAAAGGACGCATAGAATGTCAGCACTGTGCTCAGCCTAGTGAACCTGTTGTTATTTCGGGTTCTCTCTGTTTTAAGCAAATCCACGTTGAAAACATATGCGTTTTTCGCATTTATTGATAAAGTATCAACAGCCAATACATTTTAATCATAAAGAATGGATGACAGGTATCTATCTTTTAGTGTTTATGAACTGAAAACAGCTTTACTGAAGGATGACTTATTCTACACATTACTGTCAGCGTTTTGTGTTCCTTGTTCCTCTTTCTGATAACAACTGCTTCTCCTTTCGCGTTAGCCTGCATGTGTTCGCTAGTTATTTTGGGCCTGTATTTTCTGTCAGTTATTGTGCTTTCCTGCATAGCAGCCATTCCTAATTTGGAACTTCATGTTATTCATAGCTTATGAAGTCTCCCTGTGAAAGTTACATATTGCAAATCGATTCTGTGTTATTGTCTCTTCATTTGTGGTCCTGTCTTTTACGGATAGCGCTACTGAAATTGATCCCAAGAAAAATATTTTCCAAGTCTATTATTATTATAATAAAAGATGTATTGCATGTTCATAACGTTTACAGTATAACTACTGAAGATGTTCTAAAAACGTGAAACATGTCTGTTGATGAACGTTTTAGTTTCGGTACACTTAATACAGAAAAACACAAATAATTGTGACAGTTAATGATTTGTGTTGTTTAGTTTAGAGATGGCGCAACTGAATATTATTATGATGACTTTCTAGTCACTATATCAAGTTACAGAAACACAAGTAAGATACACTGACATATAGTTAGGGTATTTCGACTCTCGGCTGCCATGTCTTTGAGACGTGACCTGTAGTCACTTCCTTCACCACTCAAGGCTGGTGTTCTTCCTGTTAGAAATATAACTGAAGCTTGGCAACAATGCAGGATATTTTTGGCAACCTTGTGACTGATGAGTTACTTGCTGCATGACACAGAATTAACCTTTAAAATCCACTTGATATATTCTTATCATTCCCATTAAATATCCTGAATGTATTTTACATAAGGTGTGAAATAAAGTTATCAGTTTATGGTTTTGAATACAGGATAGTCATTCGATGTGGAAATTGCACTTAATCTCGACTTTTACGTTGCGAGCTTATGTGTCTTAGCCAGCAATGGAACGCTAAGGGAGAGCACAATGCTGCAGTATTCCGGGAGCAAGGAGGCAAGGTGTTCAGTTGTACAGTGGGGACTGCTTTGTTCCCCGGTTCCAGGATCGCTGAAGGATACATTTTTAGACAGTTTGTGCAGAGTTACAAGCAGTCACATCGAAAATCAATAACGAAATTTTAGTTATTTCATTTATCAAATGTCTCTCTTCCATACTACTTCACTGTGACACAGGACAAGTAAACACAGGCCATTTCGAGGTCCAGAATGAGTACTATCTTACTAATTTTTGCTGATATAAACATGCTCCTGTAACAGATATTTTGAGTTTTATTAAAATAGAGTTTTGTCTTAAGGAGATCATGGTAATCTAAATTTTATTTGAATTGGTACAGTGCATACTTTAAAACCATTGTCCATTATTTTATTGAAAACAACAGTGAACATAAAAGAGAACTTAATCAAAACAGTATACACTCCTGGAAATGGAAAAAAGAACACATTGACACCGGTGTGTCAGACCCACCATACTTGCTCCGGACACTGCGAGAGGGCTGTACAAGCAATGATCACACGCACGGCACAGCGGACACACCAGGAACCGCGGTGTTGGCCGTCGAATGGCGCTAGCTGCGCAGCATTTGTGCACCGCCGCCGTCAGTGTCAGCCAGTTTGCCGTGGCATACGGAGCTCCATCGCAGTCTTTAACACTGGTAGCATGCCGCGACAGCGTGGACGTGAACCGTATGTGCAGTTGACGGACTTTGAGCGAGGGCGTATAGTGGGCATGCGGGAGGCCGGGTGGACGTACCGCCGAATTGCTCAACACGTGGGGCGTGAGGTCTCCACACTACATCGATGTTGTCGCCAGTGGTCGGCGGAAGGTGCACGTGCCCGGCGACCTGGGACCGGACCGCAGCGACGCACGGATGCACGCCAAGACCGTAGGATCCTACGCAGTGCCGTAGGGGACCGCACCGCCACTTCCCAGCAAATTAGGGACACTGTTGCTCCTGGGGTATCGGCGAGGACCATTCGCAACCGTCTCCATGAAGCTGGGCTACGGTCCCGCACACCGTTAGGCCGTCTTCCGCTCACGCCCCAACATCGTGCAGCCCGCCTCCAGTGGTGTCGCGACAGGCGTGAATGGAGGGACGAATGGAGACGTGTCGTCTTCAGCGACGAGAGTCGCTTCTGCCTTGGTGCCAATGATGGTCGTATGCGTGTTTGGCGCCGTGCAGGTGAGCGCCACAATCAGGACTGCATACGACCGAGGCACACAGGGCCAACACCCGGCATCATGGTGTGGGGAGCGATCTCCTACACTGGCCGTACACCACTGGTGATCGTCGAGGGGACACTGAATAGTGCACGGTACATCCAAACCGTCATCGAACCCATCGTTCTACCATTCCTAGACCGGCAAGGGAACTTGCTGTTCCAACAGGACAATGCACGTCCGCATGTATCCCGTGCCACCCAACGTGCTCTAGAAGGTGTACGTCAACTACCCTGGCCAGCAAGATCTCCGGATCTGTCCCCCATTGAGCATGTTTGGGACTGGATGAAGCGTCGTCTCATGCGGTCTGCACGTCCAGCACGAACGCTGGTCCAACTGAGGCGCCAGGTGGAAATGGCATGGCAAGCCGTTCCACAGGACTACATCCAGCATCTCTACGATCATCTCCATGGGAGAATAGCAGCCTGCATTGCTGCGAAAGGTGGATATACACTGTACTAGTGCCGACATTGTGCATGCTCTGTTGCCTGTGTCTATGTGCCTGTGGTTCTGTCAGTGTGATCATGTGATGTATCTGACCCCAGGAATGTGTCAATAAAGTTTCCCCTTCCTGGGACAATGAATTCACGGTGTTCTTATTTCAATTTCCAGGAGTGTATTTTATCGCATTATCTAAAACAGTCTCACAACGCTCAGGTAGTTTACTGATTCCACGGCTTTTGGAACCTACTGGATCTGAGTTAAAGATATCTTAAACCTAGTTCGAAGCTTATTTTTGTCCAGAGAGAGATTTTCTTGATTGTTTTTCGATAAGGAGCTTGAAAGGGCTTAAGGTCAGAAGAATAAGTGCATGAGGGATGACTTTTGAAACTCCTGGATAATTTTGTAAGTGAAATCGGCAGTAGTGTTATCGTGTAATATCAACCGTGATGACATTTTGTATGTCGTTTTTGTTACATTGCGACCAATACGTGTCTCAGTTGTTCGCAAAAAATGCTACCTGTGGTATTCTTCCCTGGTTATGTTTTCGTAGTGCATAACAAACGTTTTGAGCTACCTGAGACAAAATATTGTGTTCCCACTGCCCTTTGCATGAGTATATGTCTTCTGTTAGGGATCAGCCATTAATTCTTCTCAATTCTTCTTAATTCTTCTAGCCACCAATAGAAATGGGGTATTGGAATTATCAGTGAGCCAGCTGATGATGATAAAGCAGAATGCATTAACAGTCACCCTTTCCATTTTCGTTGTCTTAAATCAGAGCATGCAGTAATACTGCTCCCTACTTCTGAACCTTGCATATTGAATGAAAATGTCGCACGACGCTTAAATGGTCGCACTTAATCACATATGTTTGGCCGGCCGGGGTTGCCGAGCGGTTCTAGGCGCTTCAGTCTGGAACCACGCGACCGCTACGGTCGCGGGTTCGAATCCTGCCTCGGGCATGGATGTATGTGATATCCTTAGGTTAGTTAGGTTTAAGTAGTTCTAAGTCTAGGGGACTGATGACCTCAGATGTTAAGTCTCATAGTGCTCAGAGCCATTTGAACCATTTGAACATATGTTTGTCTCCAGGCTCCCTGAATGTGCGATGTCATTCATGACAGAACTATCTTTCTTGAAGCAGAAAAATCTAATCCTGGCGTGTTTTGCTCAAAACCACTTGACCCACAACAATATAAAAGATCAGAGCTGCCTTTCCAGTCTTCACAAACCAAAGCGAACAATGTGTGGCTAATGTTAGACCTTTTACCACTTGCGATTATATTTTATCAGATTCGAACTACTTTCATAAATTTCAGGTATGCAAAATCCAAATTGTAACTACGAGATAAATACGAGAATTTTAAGTAAGAAAATGACTATCGATAAATACACTGAAGCCCCAAAGAAACTGGTATAGGCATGCGTATTCAAATATAGAGATATGTAAAAAGGCAGAATATAGCGCTGTGGTCGGCAACGCCTATTTAAGACAACACGTGTCTGGCGCAGTTGTTAGATCTGTTACTGCTGCTGCAATGACGGGTTATCAATATTTAAGTGAGTTTCAACATGGTGTTATAGTGGCGCACGAGCGATGGGACACACCATCTCCGAGCGTTGATTTTTCAGTACGATCATTTCACGAATGTACCGTGAATATCTGGATCCCGTAAAACACCATATCTGCGATGTCTCTGCGGCCGGAAAAAGATCCTGCAAGAACGGGACCAACGACGATTGAAGAGAATCGATCAACACGTCAGAAATGCAACCTTTTCGCAAACTGCTGCAGATTTCAATGCTAGCCCATCAAAAAGTGTCAGCTTGCGAACCGTTCAACGAAACATCGTCGATATCGGCTTTCGGAGCCAAAGACCCACTCGTGTACCCTTGATGACTGCACGGCACAAAACTTTACGCCTTGCCTGCGCCCGTCGAGACCGACATTGGACTGTTGTTGACTGGAAACAAATTGCCTGGTCGAACGAGTGACGTTTCAAGTTGTACCGAGGAGATGGACGTTTCCGGGTATGGAGACAACCTCATGTATCCATGTACCCCGCGTCAGCAGAGTTCAAACTGGTGGAGGGCCTGTAATGATGTGGGGCGTGTGCAGTTGGAGTGATATGGGATCCCTGATACTTCTAGACACAACTCTGACAAGTGACACGTACGTAAGCATCCTGTCTGATCACCTGCATCCATTTATGTCCATTGAGCATTACGATGGACTTGGGCAATTCCAGCATGACAATGCGACACTCCACACGTCCAGAACTGCTACAGAGTGGCTCCAGGAACACTCTTCTGTGTTTAAAAACTTCCACTGTCCAGCCAACTCCCTAGACGTGAATGTTATTGAGCATATCTGGAATGCCTTGCAACGTGCTGTTCAGAAGGGATCTCCAACCCCTCGTACTCTTACGGATTAATGGACAGCCCTGTAACATTCATGGTGTGAGTTCCCTCTAGCAGTACGTCAGACATTAGTCGAGAGCATAGCACGTCGTACTGCGGCACTTCTGCGTGTTCGCGGGGCCCTACACGGTATTAGGCAGGTGTACCAGTTTGTTTTTCTCTTCAGTATGTAGCACCCTGCCATGGTAATCTGATCGGAGGAGTCTGACATTGGCTGAATTAGGCATCTAGCCGGCAGCCTGTAGCTGCTCTGGGGAGAGAAAATCCTCGAACATAAACTGTTCTATTCTTGACTCGTCCACTAGCTGTTTGGCGGAAATGTTTCTGGAACTTTTGGCTATTGTAGGTGGATTATAAAATGAAGAGAATTATATTTGCGATTCCAGCAGACTGATAACTTAAGCAGATATCTGATATGGGATTTAAGAAACTAGAAACAGAGTGTACGTGAACTTGCGAGTTTATATTTATAGAGCACAAAGCTTACCACTTGACCACGAGCAGATACGTTTTTACAACAGCTCGAGAAGACTGAGAGATCTGCCTACATACACTTCCTCATTATACAGTGCTGCCAGACCGTCCATAGGACTTGACTTGCTGAAGTGCAGCTGGGAATACTGGCCGCCTTAAGCGAACGACTCGGGCTTCGTTTCTACGGCGGCCGGCCAGCAGCCAGATTTTACATTTAATACTATACTCTCTTGTCATTTCGATGAATATTCTGAATCGCTTCCTTTTAAGATGAGACACTGAGCAAGTAAAATTCATTGTTTGAACCCATATCTGACGTTTCGCACCGAAGCAACGATTGCTCTCATATGTTCATATGTGTGTGAAATCTTATGGGACTGAACTGCTAAGGACATCAGTGCCTAACTTACACACTACTTAACCTAAATTATCCTAAGGACAAACACACGCACCCATGCTCGAGGGAGGACTCGAACCTCCGCCGTGACCAGCCGCACAACGATTGCTCTCTAAAGTAACATTCTGAGTAACCTACATTAAGAAAAATGCATGTAATCAACAAAGATATGCCACAGCAGTGTCATGTTGGTTTAGCGCTAACACGCTAGATTTGTAAAGAAAATGGTTCAGATGGCTCTAAGCACTATGGGAGTTAACATCTGAGGTCATCAGTCCCCTAGACTTAGAACTACTTAAACCTAACTAACCTAAGGACACCACACACATCCATGCCCGAGGCAGGATTCGAACTTACTGCCGTAGCAGCAGTGTGGTTCCCGACTGAAGCGCCTAGAGCCGCTCAGTCACAGCGGCCGGCGATTTGTAAAGAGCTGGTTGATACGTAAATCTGATCGGATCGCGATGGAGGAACGATGTGGTTTGCAAGTCTTTCTCTTGTTTTCTTAATTCGATCTGTAAACGGTCAGATCGAAATTCAGTGACTAAATCATAAGACAAGCGGTACATCGAAAGCAATCTCACGACCTCCATTCAGTACGTTGTAGGAGTGAGCAGAAGTGTCTGTTTTGGAAATAGTGAGTTACTTCACAAGAAACTCTCAGAAAAGGCTCAAAGGGACCATTAGTGACAGTAATTTGTGTGTTTCTTGTCACTTAGGGAATCATCACTCGAGACAAACGTTACGGGAGCAATGAACATACTGAGGTAAATATGGAGGTGAAAAACATATTGAATATCAGACTTGCACATTTTTTTCATATCTGTGTTCTGTATCTGCATCAGACGAAATACATTTTCCTTGTAAATATACATTTTGACTATCGTTGTGATATACCTGAATTATTTCACAACTGTGATCGAAACAAACAGTATTCTTTCACCACGAAAGAGTCTCGTCGTAAGACAGGAATGATAACTGTGTAATTTAACTGCATTTTTATACGTTTCAATCACAGCGATAGAATATGTGCTTCAAAGAGTCTCAAACCACTTTCTGCACGAGCAATTGCCACATGAATAACTTTTCCATCCCTGTGCCGAAATTTTATAACACCTGCGTTAGCAGCTGTTAACTTCTCACACTCTCCCATGCATGGCATCACCAAAACAAGGAGATCTCACAAAACTTCGCCGAATACCTACTGTATCACTTTAATTAGCCGATGTTTTTCATAGCTCCGTTCATAGAATTCAAAGTCAGATGGACTGTCTGCATTTCCGTCGAAGACGCTCAGCGCCTCCTTCATTCCGTATATCACTTCTTTTACGTGGAAAAGTTATGACATTACAGACCATGTCATAGCATTTTGCAAATACAGGGCAGGCGATTGGTAGAACAGCACAGTGATAATGGCGGTGAGTTTGTAATCCACATGTAGAGGGTTCAGCTCCTACCAGTTCCATGAATTTTAATTCGTGGTAAGATTTATTAGTTCAGGAGGACAAGGAGAATTATAAAGCATTCATAATTTTAAAGAAATCATAAGTAAATAAGTGAGGATGCAATGGTCTTAAACGTTTGTCTACGTCTACATCGCTGGCCTTCCACCACTTTTTCTCTTTATATATGATGAGTTCTGCTTGTAATTGAAAGAAAATCATGTCTGCTTTGTACTTTCGTCGGTATTGGCGCCCTATCTTCATGTAAATAAAGAGTACTCAAATTAATGATATGCTTTTTCTCGACGTAAAAAAACTAAATATTTTATATTTGATGCCTTCATCGGCATTGACGTCATGCGTCATGTCGAAAAGAAATTAGTTTCATGTTTGTCTCAGTCATTTTGATCAACGGTCGTAAAATAATTTAAAATCAAGAATCCAATTAATGACTGAAAAGAGTGAAATAGACAGCATAGATTTTATGTATAATCTGTACCTCTTTTTTTCTTTATTTTTTAAAAAAGAAAGAGTTAAACGATTTTTCCTTTTCTTCGAGGGGAAACAAAACGTTCATTTCTTAAAAACAAAATTTTCTCACTGAGAGCACAATAATTCAGTAACGTATCCAGTTGCCCTCCTGCTCTACATATGTAGCCGCCGAGAAAAAGAGGCAAGACGTTTCAGGATGAATCAGTTTTTCCGTGACAACTCTCCCCATGCTTCATGAACTGCTTCCTAGAGTGCTGGCTTGGATGTCGGTACTGGTCTTCTACCATGGGCGTACCCAGCGAGGGGCAGGGGGGGAGGGCAGCTGACCCCCCCCCCCCCCCCCCCAGAAGATATTCGCAGTTTTTCACTAATTTTACTGTTTTATTTAATAAGAAATGCTGCATGTTTTCTCGGATTGTACAAGTGGATTCTTGTATTTAAAATGTTTATTAAAAGCAGTTTTTCACTGGTTTACTGTTTTATTTAATAAGAAGTGCTGTATGTTGTCTCGAGTCCTTGTTTGCTGAGACTAGTTTGACCTGACCTGCCACCCCCCCCCCCCCCCCTCCTCCCCACTAGTTCAGATCCTGGGTACGCCCTTGTCTTCTACACCTAATAATTTTCTCCATGTCTGCCCTTATGCCCTTACGTGCTCTGTGGGACTGAGATCGGCACCTTCGAGAGGCCAGTCCAGCAGCTAAACGTCTCCGTTCCTTTGAAACCAGTGTTTTACACAGTTCGCTGTGTGGGCATGAGAACGCTCTTGTGGGAAGATTATTCTGCCTCCCAAAATCTCAAACGAGCAGAAGGAAGCATTACGTTCTACAGTATTTCGCAGTAGTAATGACTAGAAAACGGACGGTCGAGTTGCTACAGACCGCCGCAGCCACTTACTGATCCCCGACTTGTGACAGCAGCTCGGCCATACCTTTGCCTCTGATGGACATATTTACTGTCGGATCTCACTTAACTTGATCGATGTACATGGACCAAAGTTTTTGGTGCACTAGAAAACACCTTCTCGACCGTGAATATAACTTGTTCCCGTACGAAAGCAGTTTCCTTCAGTACGAAACTGCGAAGTTTAATCTGGAAACGTTACGTTGCCCTTCAAAATTTCCTTAACCATTGATTTTCGTCCATACCTTCCTTTCTCGTCGAGGCGACGACGGATATCGACCTGCTCGCACTTATCTGGAGAATACTCCTAATTTCTGTGCTAGTCCTGAAAGGTTCTTCATCACTACAGTGGAGTATACGACTGCCTTGATCCTCCGTGGAATCCGTTGTCGTCCAGGGCGACAGTTAACGTGGCCTTCCTGCGCCACCCTCTTCACCTAGAGATGTATCGTAGATTTTCTGTATTCTAGGGAACAGGAAATGGCGCTGGTACAGTATCCACTTTCATAAAGCGCAAGAATATGACCTTTATCAAATTCCTTGAGCTGTGGCATTTCTCAAGTAAGAATCTACTGCTAAGGTAGGGGAAGACGAAGTGCAGTACAAGGTGGAGAGCACTTCCTTCGCCTCAGAAGTCAAATTAATTCCCGACTGCATGCTCTGAAAAAAGATTTAATCAATTAGTTCCTTACGAGTATTGTTTGGAGTATCGTGTAAATGTATTTTCTCTCTAAACATCACACATAGTAAGAATAATGACACCGTTTTCAGAGGTTAAAGGTAAAAGCAGGTCATGTTGCTCCGGCTATCATATTTTAGTCACCTGTAGAGATTGAAAATACCGCTTCAGTTGTAAATTATTTTCACACGACCGCTTTCGGACTGTTATAAGCCCATCCTCAGGTGTCGTAGCTGTGCTGTGGCCCCCGAGCGCCGTGTGTACCAGGCGCGGTGTGCTGCTTATGAGCGCAGAACAGGGAGTTCTGCGCGGTTTACTACACATTGTCAATGAGGTAGAAAAGGTAAAGAAGACTTCCTTATGTATTTAACGATACAGCAAAAGACTCTAGAGAACAAGAAACTATAAAGATAATTTTGCAATTTTTTAAGTAGGAAAGGACGAACGAGACAAAATTGAGTAATTTTAATGTTGTCCGTTACAAATTTGTGGGTTTCATTCGGAAAAACAAAGTGAAGTCAACGTCAAACAGGACAAGAATAATTGGCCGACTATTTAACGAAGATAATCCTTTATGTTATCTGATTACTGCCTCTCTGTGTACCAAGACACTTTAAGCTACCTTCGCAGGCCCAGGAGGCCACGCCGAGGAAGGCTATTTTAAGTTTCATTGATTTTTATAGAAGATAGACACGTTCTCGTTCTTTTTAATAGCAGAGGAAAGCAAATTACGTTTTTGAATCTAATAAATTTAGAAGATTTTTCTTTTATGTGCTTCGGAACAAAAAAACTTTGAGTTACTAAGGAGCAGTACATTAACAGCTCTCATTTTTAATACATGAAGAAGGAATTTTGTTTTATTTTATACTGAAAATGATTTTAAACGACTATTGTAAGAAGACATGTTATGTTATTGTATTAAATTAATACAAAACAAAAGAATTAAACAAAACAAAGTTAATAAAGTAAAAAAAGCGCTGTCTTAAAGAAAAGGTCATAGAGCATTGATCTCATAAGCCACGGATCGTGAGTTCGACGAAATATCCATATAAAAGTGTTCTCGTGGATTTATTCTGCTTTCTTAATTGCGACGTATGGTTTCGATTCCGACTTCCGTCACGTATTTCAAGCAAACACGATTAGATCTCCTTCTCGCTAGTGATGCAGTGTGAACAAAGTCAGCTTGCACCGTAGTTCAAAATCCGCATTATAAACATCATATACATTCTCTACCAACTGGGGCAGAGCCGTTTTAGGTTGGGCCATAGCAGAGGCGGAAGTCGCGACAAACATAAACTCTGTCGCCAGTGAGCTTCCTCACCCTAGAAACTTCATTTTGTTTAGTGAGCCAGTGGTCAGTTCAGGTCACAAGGCTCTTATTTTATGTGAACTTGTGGCGCTGAAAAATTTGGTATTGGTCCGAGATTCGAATTCAGATTTCTCCTTTGGTCGTATCTGGCCCCAGGGAACGATACAGTTTGATCATTTCGTGGTTTTCCCCAAGATTGCAAACTCCTCTAGGCCTTCATGAAAGGAACATATGTGGTTTCGAATCCTGTTAGAGCACAAAAATATTCATGGTTTCATTTCAAGTCCTAGAATATGCACACTGAACTATTAGCTATAAATAATTTTAGTTTTTAATGTCAACAAGAACGTTAGGTGCCGTTATTCCTTGTCAGACATACACACATCTCACTACTGGTGAGCAAATAGTTCGAGGATGGAAAACAATCGTAGAGGCCGGATTCCATTCCCGGTCAGGCAGAAAAATTTTATCCATATTTCAAACTCAGGCATCTCACTGCTGATGAAAAAATTCGATAGCTAACATCTGATTTAATTTAGTTAACAATCTGATTAAGTGCTGGGTTCCAGTTCCCGTTTCAAAACTTTACATCACGGCACTTCGTTTTTAACACATGCAAATCTTGTTACTTGAAATTATATTAAACGTTTTTCGTGGTTAGTTAACAAGGTGATAGCCGCGCGGGATTAGCCGAGCGGTCTGGGCGCTACAGTCATGGACTGTGCGGCTGGTCCCGGCGAAGGTTCGAGTCCTCACTCGGGCATGGGTGTATGTGTTTGTCTTTAGGATAATTTAGTTTAAGTAGAGTGTAAGCTTAGGGACTGATGACCTTAGCAGTTAAGTCCCATAAGATTTCACACACATTTGAACATTTGAACATAATAAGGTGATAAGGGTCTTGACAGGATTCCAGGCAGAGCCCAAAAATTTTCAAGTTCAGATTTGATAGCTGATACTGGTGAAAACTTCGGTATTTCACGACTCTTTACGCCTGGTCACCAATGACGAACTTTGCTGTGACCGAGTCGCGGTCAGACACGAAAGCTTTTCTTAGTTACAGTGGCTACAGGGCATGTGCACAAATGATTGCTCAATGGTGAGTACAGAGAACTGGTAACACAATTTTAATTTTAAGGTATCCATCGAGCACTCTCCACTGTTAATTGCGTTTGTTTTAACTGATTAGTTCAACATCCAGTTTATTGACAAACCTCTGATATCAGAAACGACGTTTCATAGGCGTGGGAAAAATTTGTTAAGGGGCAAAAATACATCGAATTTTTAGACAACTTGAGGAGCCCAGATATTGTCTCAAAATATATTATTCATAAAAATATTTAAATTAGCCTATAGATTGCTGGAATGACGTATGTGAGTCACTGAACTCAAATTCTAATGATTGTGGTAGTGATTTTGAAATGTCATTTGCTTTAACGAAGTTGAGTTTACAAGCGTTAAGAGCCGTCTCATCTCTAATGACGCGTTTCCTAGTATTTGCGTAATCATGGTTTTGATTTACATCTGAAATGGTAACCTTCAAGAACAGTTTTCTCTAGTGATCTGTTGTCGTATCCATTTAGTGTGGTCAAACGACTGTACTGCAAAGAGATAAGAGAACCTGCAAGATAGCAATGTTGTGTGGGCTGCAAGCAAATCAGGTGAAGCGCAATTCAGGTCGTTTGGATGATTTTGCGTTGGATAGTACCGATTTTCGTCCCATTCGGATAGTTTCTTCGTGCTGCATCGTTTATGGTTCTTAGAGTGTATGTAATGTTTTATGGTAATTGTAAAGTAATCAGGCGTTTGACGCTGTTTTATATGTGGACACTCGATTTTTTAAGAACTGGAGGGGGGGGGGGGGGTTTGGGAGAAGGGGAGGGACTGGTTATGAACTAGTAGACACGCCTGGGATAGTGCAACAGCACAACGCATGGGATTTTAGGAGGGAACTGGGAGGTCTCTGTCGATCCGGATAATGCATAGCCGTCTTCACACTATGAGTTTGTCTGTAGGTGCCAATTATAAACAACTGTCTCTTCACCTACGTGGAAGGTTGTGCCTGACTCTTGATGGTTCAAATGGCTCTGAGCACTATGGGACTTAACATCTATGGTCATCAGTCCCCTAGAACTTAGAACTACTTAAACCTAACTAACCTAAGGACAGCACACAACGCCCAGTCATCACGAGGCAGAGAAAATCCCTGACCCCGCCGGGAATCGAACCCGGAAACCCGGGCGTGGGAAGCGAGAACGCTACCGCACGACCACGAGCTGCAGACCTTGACGCTTGATGATCATTGTATAATATTATGGATGCAGTCGTGTACCAATGCACATATGAAGCGTTGAGTCCCATGGGTTGAACAGGGAGATAGGCCCGTTACGTTTCGGCGAGCTATCACGTATGGATGTCGGACGCCTCTCAACTATCTACAGTGCTTTTAGAGCTGTGCAATATCAAAATGAAATATTCCAACCTATTGATGATAAGATATTTTGAGTCGTTAGACCGTGACATACCGCTCTTCAATCTTCTACACCGCTCGGTGTTTCGACTCCTCAACTGGAATCATCGTCAGGATTCCACTGGTGTTGCTCGGTGGCTGACATCCAGTCTTTAGCCATGTGACACGGCCTAGCGACTCAGAAGATTTTGCCATCAATAACAAGGACTACGAAATCCTGCAGACTCGTATTACAACCTGTTGTCCAAATCTACAGTCAATGTTTGGCCATGGCTTCGTCTTTCAGGAAGAGAACGTCCGAGTACTTCACACCCACCACGTAAACACTTGCCTCTGGTGGACAGGAATCAACCAAAAGGGACGGCTTACGGTACCTGCTGCGATGAACCCGACTGATCGTGCTTGGAACCAACAAACTAGCAGCAATGTATCGCCACACATATCCTCCTCACACGCTGGGCGATCACAGCAGACCTGCCACCGAACACTTGCGACAAACCTTAACAGCAAAGTGTCGATCACTTTGTGAACAGCATGCCAAAGAGTTTTCAAGAGTGTTACAATGCATAGGGCATATTGAATGTTGATCAACAGCAAATTTAGACTGCAGAGATCTTGTAACATACTGATTTTATTTTGGTGCTTATTTTTTTTCACAGTAAAGTTATTTCTTCATTCCTCACATAGTCCTCAGATATGTAGGTTGTGCAAAACATTATTTTGGGAAATTTGGATGCTCTTCTGTGAACGATTTTTGTGAACAGCCTTATGAGCAGGAAGAATGATCAAGATAGTTATAGTAAATTCCAAGATTTACAGTTAGGTGGGTGTTGCATTGTGTAGCAACATAATTAGCGTTAAATGAGCTTTACTTTTTCTACAGTGCATTGCAAATATAGTGTGCGGTTGTGTTATAATAAAAGGAGAAAACGAATATAAGAGATAACGTTCCGTCGGTCATCACATCATTAGTGACGTAATAGAACTAGAAATGCCGCAGGATAGGGAAATAAATCGGCGTTGTCATTCTCCAAGGAATCATCATGCAAGTTGCCTTCAGCGATCTTGGGAAACCACCCAACGTCTTAGTGTTCAAGAGCGGATGTGGATTCGATACACCTCCCGCGAAGTCTTAAGCATTGGGCCATCTGGTCGGTTCTTGCTCGACCTAGCCTCCATCTGACGACAAAGAAATAATTCTTCGAAATATGTGGTGAAACATAAATAAGGCTGAATTTACAGATATCTGTGTGTTTGAACTGACGCTTATAATAATCACAGTTAGGCCAAACTTAAAATAATTCCTTTCAGACCGTATGTCGACATAAATATATGCCAATAACCATTTTATGCCTAATTGCTGTAGTGAGTTGTTGGTGTCTTAATGAGACACACGTATAGGGTTATACTCAACGTAGCAACCGTTCTACGTTTGAAGTATATAGTCTACTATCGGCGAAACCCGGCATAGTCCGGTATTTATTTAGCATAGCTTCGCGTCCTCACCTGTACCACGCAGCGCCTGGCCTTGTATTTAATGTTTATGACGTCATATTTCCTGAGCTGTACATTGTACAGTGACATAATTTTGCATGTACACTCAGCAGTATACGTGGACACTGTCTGCGTAATACATTTCGAATGGAGTTAGTAGCAAAGAAGTAATAAATTTAAACGTCATGCACGATGTGGCCGTTTTTCACTCATTACACTGTTTATTACGTCATATCTCCTGAGCTATGGGCCGTACAAAGGTATAATTTTGCAATTACGTTCAGTGATATGTGTACATAATGTCAAAAAACTGTGTCGGGAATGTGTTTAGTAGTAAAGAAGTCATAAATTATGTCTTGCCTCGTGGGACGCTTCTACTGCCTGAACGACGGAAAAGTAGTAACCGATAAACATTTTTCCTTTCATCATTTTGTAGGGGTTATGAGCAAGAAAAACTTTCGTAAAGTTTTGAAATTACGTGTAAAGTTTGGTGCAAGTCGCTAAGTGCTCCCATTCACTAATACTGGATGAATAAAGTCCGGGAATTCACGCGTTACGGGTCACGTTTCTTTTCCACCCCAAATCCTACCCCTTTGATAGATAGGTGGTTCTTACCGCCACAGCGACTGTGGTCTGACAGTAACGGACAGGAGTACCAAGTTTGATTGAAATCGGTCAAGTGGTTTAGGAGGAAATGGGGAATTCACTCACTCACACACACACACACACACACACACACAAACGAGCTCGCGCACACCCAGCCACATACATATATCCCTTTTATAACATATAACACATGATACATAAAAATTGAGAGCCTTACAATACATTACCATAGGGATAGTTAGATTATGAACAATGGTACCTCTTTATAAATTTGACACTGGATGGAAGAAAATATATTTTTTATAGACAGTGTTCATTGTTTCCAGGTGTTCATGGTCCGCATAGTGCCACAGGACGTAATCGCAATGCGAAACATCTCTACTGATGATCAGGCGCTCTGAGTTGACCACGTAGGATGTTATGACGAAAAGCACGTAATGCCAGGGATGCACCAAATTTATCGTAAAAGAATGAATCATTGGTGCAATTTCTGAATCTTAAAACAGTGAGCTCACTGCACTGAACCGTTACAAGGAGGAAGAGTTCGAAGTGACGCGATTTCTTGTTCTGCGACAGTCCAAGGATTCACGGGGGACAGCATAAAGTCTACGCGTATATCATTCAGTCACTTTGAAGCTTTCGAAACGGGCGTTCGAAGGACCCATTGTGCATGTATCGTCTGTGGAAATAATAACGCGCCAAAAGTGGCTTCATCATCTGTGAGCAGCAACGTATCATCACAGGCAAACATTTGTGATATGTGCGAGTATAAACATAATATTACGCATTACAAAGACTTCGTATTTCAGTGCCTTCATTGATAAAAAGAATTTTTTATGTTGTAATCAAGTGCTACTAAAATTCGAATGTTCCTCACTCCCGGTGAATTTCTTGTGGTCTGGATTCGATCTCAGTGCCTCTCACTGGCGTGATATATGGCTTCTCTGTGGCTAAAATGTTCTAGAATTCCTAAGTTGCGTGTTGAACATCACTTTCATTTCACTCGCAGTTATGTTTCCTTTAAAAAGAGAAATCGTCTTTGCAAACATTTTGCTGAGGTATCCAGTAATCGGTGTCAATAGCTCATTCAAGCCCTTTGGGCTGTCTCTTTGTGAAACACTGCTTTAACTAAGTTTTTCACCTCTGGCGAGTCCCACCTTGTTCGGCCAATCAGAAACGAGAGCATTTACGTGGGCTTCAGACCGACAAAGCTCTGGACACTGTGGCCGTAATTGTAATCTGATGGGAGGTGATGTTATCAGTTGGAGACTTGGTGATATAAATACAAATTAACAGTTTACAGATTTTCTCTTTTGGTTTTATTCTTGCGAAATTTCATTTGTTTACAGTGATTGTTAATACTCAATGTTTAAGACATTTCAGTAGGGAGGTACTAGTATTTGCATACTTAAATTACCATCATTTCGAGTGCAAGTATGGTGACGAATTGCGACCTGTAGTCAGTCGCGTGGTGTGACGAAGACTCAGAGATCGATTACTTTTCGTACGACGGATGCGGATTACAGGACGCATCGTAGATATTCAATGAAATGCTTTGTAATCTCAGTTTAGTCATCTTCTCCTGTCCGTCAGGTTATTCAATGCACTGCTGGAATATGTTTAAAGAAAAATTGCAAATCTGAAATTGGTGAAAATTCGATGCACTTTCTTGTGTAATAAGGCCCTCGTGCCTTATATCTATTACTCGATTCTTTTGAGGACAGAACAGAGTGCTAATTCAGTATTATAGTTACCGGTTAATGTACTCCTCTGTCATTTAATACATTTTCATACATATTATTGATAGACATGTTGCTGACGCCACCTAGGCGATAACTATTGCCAATATTACCTTTCAAATTACCATCTATTAAACAGAAATCAAAATAGTTTAGTCAGATATAGTGTCGCCCACGAATTAGTAACAAATATCCCGCTCTCCGAACTTATAATTTCTAGGCTTTGAAGGGTTAGTTTCATCGACGATGCTAATATGGATGTCCGTTGTGGGAGATTTTTGTAATATGTGCATTGAAGATCTCATGCAGTACTTTGTGCAGAAATATATGGTGAGATTTTCAGCTTTTGCAGCGGTATCGGTAGATTTTGTTCTTGGACGACATCACTATTCAGTCATTTCTGTGAAGTATTTTGTGTGCTGGAGCGTTTTCAGATTAAAGTATTGTGAGTACAGTCGAGGGAAATCACACTGTCGCCCCGAGTTTATCTAGAAGCTGACCGCATTACACTCTGTAATTTTGAGAGGCTTTTAGAAATGTTTACAAAGCTGATAATGTTCAGGTGTACAAACTAGACGTATCAATTTTCTTTTGCACATTATTTCTGTAAGCATGTTCACTTCGTTTAGTTGATTCGCAGTCAGATAGTTATTACTGGGCCATGAATATTCGTATAAGAGAGCGTAGCTTGAATCAGTCAGGATTTACTTTAGCTATTCATGGATAGCAGATCAATCACAGCACAATACACAAATCACAAATTGTCTAAGCCCAAGGTACTGTAGGAAAATGCACCAGTCAGGCAACAACATTGTTGTTCTACAACGAGCCAAAAATAGTGCCGGACAAGAGGGCGTTCAGAAAAATACAGAAATTTTAATCAACAGTTCAAGCACTTGTGTCACGCTAACAGCAGTCTGTTACATTCGCACATCACTTTTGCGTCCTTTTAGAAACAAACGGACGCAAGTAAAAGCAAGGTTTTCCAGTCTCTTAAAAAAAAACGACGATTTATTTCGTGTAATCCGGCAACATATAAATTGTCCGTTTAATCTTACGGCGTTTATGAAACCTCAGATTTATCCTGCAGTGCTGCAGTGCACAAAAAGCTGAGGTGATGACGGAAAAATAAAAATTGCAACTCTGTAAATGACCGACATTCATTTGATACGTCTCATTTTCTGCAGGCAGGGCTTAATTTTACTGGCGGGGCGAAGCTCTCTGGGTAGAAAAATGTAAGCTCCATTTCATATCCACTCTTATCTGAATGGACGCCGTTGACTGAGGAGGATGTCGGCTCAGCACTTCTTGTAAAGCAGAACAAGTCAAAATGGATGTTTCCTTCTCTCTTTACGAATGATGCCAAGGCTAATGGTAAGGATTTTTCATGTCTTACAACAGTTTGTTGCCTTTGTTTTAGGATCTAGATGAACGTAAATTTAAGTAAAGCTTCTGTAGAAAACCTAGTTATAAAACAGAACTCAGAGTATATTACTTTAAAATAGTAGTGCGTGGTTATGAGGGATACGCATCGTGTCTGTGGAAAAACAATTTATATTTGACCACAAGTTACGAATGCACAGCCTTGTACCGTTACGGCTCGATAAAATCAACTGCAGTTGAAAGTCTGAAAAGGTTTCAGTGGAGCCTTTGGGTAATTTGTAGCGTATACGGACTACATAAACCAAAGTAATGCATAAAAGGAATTGTTTTGCTTGTATAGAATAATATTTGATGCCGGCAGTCAAGATTTCTCATATTTGATGCCGGCAGCCAAGATTTCTCCTTATTTCTTTTACATGCAACTCAGCTTGGAAAATAATTCCAATTATCAGGTGCGTTTCTCGTGTACTAGGACTTTTTTTGGGCGTGATGTCTGAACTGCTGCATTGTTCTTGTGAGTCTATTGCAGTGGTGTCTAACCATTCTGAAACCGTTATCCCTAGCTGCTCAAAATGGCTCTAAGCGCTATGGGACTTAACATCTGACGTCATCAGTCCCCTAGACTTAGAACTACGTAAACCTAACTAACCTAAGGACATCACACACATCATGCCCGAGGCAGGATTCGAACCTGCGACCGTAGCACACGCTTGATTCCGGACTGAACTGCCTAGAACCGCTCGGCCACCGCGGCCGGAGTTATCCCTAACTGCAATCAGATACCAGCTGAACCCTCATCTCTTTTCCACCACCAACTGTATTACCCAGCTAAACTTTAGATTAAAAAAGGATTTCCTTCGAATATTTTCCTTTTCAAAATGACGATAGATAAATGATATTTAGTCTCTGTAAGTGTTTTGTTAAACCACGAACTAATTAGTCTATGAGACAATTCGTACTGCTTGTTTATAACAAACTTTTTTTTATAGGTTGATGAAGCAGTTTTCATTGCATCGCGAGTGCTACCTGCTACTGCTCAGTAGGGATAACGAACTATCGACATTAAGGAGAGACACTTACAACAAAACATGCTTCTTCTCCGCCATTCATCTCCCTAGCGGCAATGGCTTTACCCACACACTACAGAATCTATTAAAAGCAACCAAATTAATATGTACGCACTGTACTTAGGCCTGCTGTTTGTATATCACTTGATTGCTGAATTCCTTACTTCTAAAGTGGAAGTCAGGTTGGCAATGCTTTGCGGCTTACCGCTGCCGTTAGTAATAATAATAATAGTACAGTGTAGGCCGACAGCAGTGAACTAGCCTTTACGTTATTAGTGTTGTGTTGTGCTGTCAATTAGTTCGTGTATTGTTGCGAAATGAATAATGAAACAATTTCTAGTCCATTGCGGGATCTACCTACAACTGGGAGAAGATATTTTCATGAGATATTTATGCATATATGATGTATATGCCTCTATTTTACTGTCGTAGATGCGTCGTATAAAGTGCGCAGTATGTGAGTAGTGGGCGCACTATGTGAGGAAAATGTTCGTCCATTCGTTAATGCGAATATTCGTTCATGCAAGTACAGGGTGAGGCACTGAAACAACACGGTTTTGAAAAATCACCAATAATATATTTACAAAAGAGTATAATTATTTCAACATGAATCTTAAGTGCACGAGTGGAAATTAATGTTTTACCTTAAAAACAATCATTTTTTGGATATGGTGTCAGTAAGGTGGCGCCCCTGGTTTCCCACACATTGTCGGAGTCTAAAATGAAATCCGCCCATGACGTTCTGCGCCATCTGCAACGGAATGTTGTTAATTTCCTGCCGGATTCGCTCCTTCAGATCTACTTTTGTTCTTGGTGGATTTTCCTCGAAGACGTAGCATTTAAGACAGCCCCAAAGAAAGACGTCTGAGGCGGTCAAATCTGGCGAACGGGCAGGCCAAGAGATATTACCATTCTTGCTGATTTGCCGTCCTGGAAATGCGAGTTTAAGCAAATCCATTGAGCCATTAGCGGTATGGCTTGTTGCACCATCTTGATGGAAGAGTGTTTCTTCATCTGCATCATACTGATCGATTTCAGGCAGACGAAAAGTTGCCAGCATGTCAGCATAGCGTTCACAGTTCACCGTTACTGTGTTACCATGTTCATCTTCAAAAAAGATAGGGTCCCACGATTCCACGACAAGATATTGCACACCAAACTGTTACTTTTTCAGAATGGAGAGGTTTTTCATGAAGATAACATGGGTCATTTGCGGACCAATACAGGAAGTTCTGCTTTATGACGTAACTCCTAAGGTGAAAATGGACTTCATCACTCATCCATATTTTATGCACTCTTTCTCCATTTCTTCCGATAATATTAAGCATCGCTTGGCAAAAGCGTATGCGATGATTGTAATCGTTAGGTTTTGGGACTTGTGCTATCTGTATGTTGTATGGTTGATACTGTAGGTCATTCTTCAGAATCCGCCTCACTGATTGATTGCTGAGACCAAGTTCAGCACTGTGCCGCCCTGCTGATTTTTGCAGACTTCGTGCTAATGCATCGCGCACACGATCAATGTTCTTTGGGGCCCAGATTGTTTTTTCACTACCACCTGTTTTCTTCGTCGTGCTTGAAGTGGGTTCAAACTTTTTCACCCACAGGAGGATAGCTTTCCTTGATGGCACGGGTGCCCGTGGCGGTAGATCAAACTCATGACGGAAAGCGCGTTGGGCACCAACCACACTATCCGTGTTTTTATAATGTGCTTTTACAGCAAACGCACGTTGCGCGCTTGACCAACGCTCCGCGGATAATGAAATTTCCACCTATCTAGACGCTCAAGGTCGTTTCCCCCACTCCCATAATCCCCACCAAGCCCGTCAGCCGGAGCCGAAATCGTGCTGTTTCACTACTTCGCCCTGCATTTGAAAAATGTAATTATTTGTAACTTACGTAACCAATGTTACTGCCTTACGAAATAGTGATAACCAACATGATCTTTTAAAAATAATTTATTTTTGTGGCCAAAAAACAATTGAACCCTTTTCACCCCTCACATTCTACCCCTCAGGGGGACTTACTGTCTGGTTAGGAACCACTGCTTTTCTGTAGCGTAAACATGTGCAGTTTTGTAATTACCAATCTGTCTTTCCCTTTACATAGTCACAGACTATTCACGATGACGTAGTTTACGATGGGTAGGGTGCAACTTGGAATGACTTGGTAAAAGACAACTACGTTGAATAACAATATCCATGGTGTTAATCTTTCTCTACACATGCAGCTTTCGATGCGACAAATTTTTACCAACGATAGATGACTTGGCGGAGATCTTCGTTATAAAAATCTGTACTTTTGGTATTCAGAAAACGTTCCAGCTCCAAAATCACGTTGTCGTCGTTGTGGAAATGTCTGCTGTGCAGTGGTTTCTTCTTCTCACGAGAGGTCTCTGGCTGCCATGTCATGAGAATACGGGGGTGGGCGTGAGGTAAAGTCCGACAGCCCAACGGAGAAGTGTGTATGACGGAGTCCTTTGCAATATGAGCTGGGATGTTGTCGTGGAGCAAAACCACCCATCTGTACAAAGCAAAATCTGTTACAACACCACGGCAGTCCCTAAGAACTCGGCATCACGTTGCTCTATGATGACTGGGTCTTCGCATTTTCGTCAGTGGTGAATCAACAAGTTTCCACTGTTTCCTTCGCTCCTTATCTCGTGGCCGCAGTGACACACAGCTCTCGTCCTTAGCGCTTAGGCGACTGAAGAAGTCATCTGGACTGGCCTGACTCACTTGCAACACTGCCGGCCCGCGTGGCCGTGCGGTTCTAGGCGCTTCAGTCTGGAACCGCGTGACCGCTACGGTCGCAGGTTCGAATCCTGCCTCGGGCATGGATGTGTGTGATGTCTTTAGGTTAGTTAGGTTTAAGTAGTTCTAAGTTCTAGGGGACTGATGACCACAGATGTTAAGTCCCATAGTGCTCAGAGCCATTTGAACCATTTGAACTTGCAACACTTTGGCTGCCTCCTCGATTCGGGGTGCTTTTTTCATGGATGTGAGCAGTCGCAGAATTCAACAGACAGCAACCTTCCTCGTGTTCAAAATGTGGTGCAAGACGCTGAAAACCGGTCCATGATTGATTTTCACGCTTTTCACTGTCGGGTTTATTGTGGGACGCCTGTCTTTGACGACTTGGACTCACACTTTCCGTGGGATTCTCGGTTCTTTACAGAGGGATAGCCTGCCATTCGTCCTTCGTCATTCAGACCAGTCTGACCGCGCTGGAAGCGTCTGGACCACCAGCCAGTATGTCATATAATGCTGCATTGCTGCTGCATACTGCAACCAACTCGACATGGACTGCTGCAGCGTTGTCCTCCTGCAAATGCAGAAAGCGGATTACTGCACGATGCGCCACTTTATCAATAGTTGGCGCCATTTTTTTTGTCACCTGTTGTAGGGTGCAACGGAACTGATGTGGGCATTTCCACGTGTTCCAAGACTGACGATTTGCACTTGCAAACTAATAAATAATTAATTACGGCCGGCCGGTGTGGCCGAGCGGTTCTAGGCGCTTCAGTCTGGAACCGAGCGACCGCTACGGTCGCAGGTTCGAATCCTGCCTCGGGCATGGATGTGTGTGCTGTTCTTACGTTAGTTAGGTTTAAGTAGTTCTAAGTTCTAGGGGACTGATGACCTCAGATGTTAAGTCCCATAGTGCTCAGAGCCATTTGAACCATTTTTTGGATTAATTACGTAACCTTATACTGTTGAGGTCACTATTAAGACTTTATGACTACCCTCATAAAAGGTGTTTTACGGGAAAGACAGACATTCATTTCATGAGCGTAAGTAATCCTGGTCTGTAATTCCGAAGAGCTCTGCTTAGAGAAAAAATGAGGCCATCGACCCATAATGGTCGTTAATCAATAAGTTGAGAAGGGGTAGGCTAGTAATTGCTCCCTGAGCAAGAACTATGATTTTTAAAGAGAGGAGGAGGAGGAGATTAGTGTTTAACGTCCCGTCGACAACGAGGTAATTAGAGACGGAGCACAAGCTCGGATTAGGGAAGGATGGGGAAGGAAATCGGCCGTACCCTTTGAAAGGAACCATCCCGGCATTTGCCTGAAATGATCTAGGGAAATCACGGAAAACCTAAATCAGGATGGCCGGACGCGGGATTGAACCGTCGTCCTCCCGAATTTTTTCAAGAGAATTTGGAGATTATCAGGTTCAGTCGTGCTGTAGACTGTAGACTATCGCTAAGTCATTAGTAACCAAATCTCAGTTTTCGACAACACATAGTCATAGGAACTTTAAAATGTGCGAAGACTGCCATAGTTGTCTGTCTTCTGCCCAACACATCCTTACCTGTTGTGCGAATTTTAAAATCTGTTGATTCGTGTAGTGATGTTTGTTTCTTAAATAAAATTCTTTTTTACTTGATAAAACAACCTACTTTGTTTTTCGCCATTTTTCCACTGTTTTCCTTGGAATGCTGTTGGGTTCTCTATTCATTGTTTTTAAATTTATTTTATTTATTAGTGCTCGACATAAAGGCAATACGCCAAGGAGACTAAGCTTTGTGGATTGGCTAGGTAAGTGAATATTAGTCAAAAGTTAAATATCTCTGTCATTGTAAAGATTTCTGTGATACATTAGAGGAATACTTCAGGGAACCTAAATACTGCTTATTATTAAAGATTTCTGGGTTGTTCTTCTCTTTACTCGTTAATGTAGATGTATCACGTAATTTTATCCGTATCGCACTCACTAGCGATGCTATTCCATGGAGCGGCAAGAATATTCCAATTCGTTGCGCTCTTGTTATTAAAATACACCATCGATCCTTATCTGAGTTTATATTTCTGCACGTAACAATCTTTTAAAGTAAACCAGCTTAGTCTGGAAACCCATCCGACTGATTTTTTATGGAAGTTAATTCTGATAAATATTAAAAGTGATTCCGCTGTTAGAAAGTGACATACGGTGGAAGGTTCTTTACCACAGATTAAATTTTACGGATTGCTGTCTTGGATTGACTTAACAAATATTTTAATAAACAAAAACGCGTACTTGGATACGCAAGCATTTTCTTTTCGTTCAAATCAAACGAACTAATAGTGGGCAAATTTCATTTAATTCTTTAATATTTAGTTCAACAGTGGCTCATTAATTTGAGAGCAAACTACCAGATAGCGAAAAGAGTAGCTATCAGCCCAACGTGCTAAATAAATCAGAGATGAAAGTATTTATGATCGCTCTCTGTTTATTAAAAATAAGCTTTAATACTTAAAAAAACACATTTTCTACTTTATTCACTTACAGCTTGTATGTAACGCTCTCAGCGATAAAACAGTTCCATTCGTTATTCTTCCTATAGCCTGTGCCTCGTAGATGCCCTGCAAAATAATGCAAAAAAAATGATCCCTAATTGAAGGCGCCACTTTTCCACTGCAGGAACCATGTGTGTACTCATCTCAGCCCAAAAATCATTACGCAAAGTAATTAGCTCAGATTCTACCCAAACATTATAGTCTGCCACACATTACCGCAAAATCGTACGTATGTGCGACTCTTCCCTAAATACACACCTCCTCTATACATCAGACAATAGGCAATTTTCTCAACTTTTAATTAGGAAAAAGTGAACAACATTTCATAAACCTTGCAACAATACACTTAATTATTATGTTCACTGAATTATGTAACAATTATGGCCAAGTTATGTTATGACTTAACGAATATTCTGGCCCAGCTTAGCTACTCTCTAGACTGTTGTTTGCTCTTTATTTTCCGCTCTGATTTTTTCTCTAGAGACTGTCCCGTTTGTAGCAGCTTTCACCAGCAATCATTGGCACGAGATGTCACTCTAAGCGTCAGTTAAACATGGAAAAGATGACAATAAGTCATGCGGAAAATATGACTGCCGTAAAAAAGGAACAGTTTGAAGGATGAGGCCACTTCATTGACAAGAGTAGCAACAGGTAGTTCGTCATTGTAGGAGAATATGATAAATACAGACAAACTGAAGCACGTACCACAATGAAAGCAGGGGGGCGGGGGGGGGGGGGGGGGGGTGGTCAGTGCAGTTACGGGAGCAGTGGACCCATTGTTCTCTTTAGTAAAGAATTACGACACGATGACCATGTATAAACAAACCACTCACATAGGTATGAAACGGTGATCGCTAAGCTTTCAACTAACTTTCATACAAGAACGAAGTTAGGTCACAACACTTCTACCGCCCTAATTCCAACTACTTTTCGCGGTCACTCATCTGTTCATTTCCTCATCCAAAAGAGACATATGCATATCATCATAAATAGGAGACCCTTTAGTATTTTTGGAAAGGCAGAGAACAATAAAGCAAATGTTCTCACACAAAAACTTGTATTATACTGCATATTCATTTACATACATTCATTTGTTTGGTGTAGTTTTAATTGTGACTGTAAAGTGGAATGTAATTGTGTAGTTTCTTGTGTTTTGCCAATAGAAAGCCAGTGGCATCCCGTATAAACAAACTAATAGGAAATTTAATTATTTCTAAAATAACCCTCGCAAAGAGTTTCTTACAGCCTCAAGATTACGGATTCACGACCTACATGCTCTTTTATGCTCAGGGGACAACAACTATAGAAGACTGCAGGTTGGTGAACATTTATTATAACTTCTGCATTCCACTCAGGGCGGTGGAAGCAGAAAAGCACCTCGCGTGTACTGCAATCTTAGTACAAATGAGATCACTGACACGTCATCTGTGGTAACGCAGAGGACGTATGAAGGAGAGAAATATTTTTGAGGCAAGAGGTTTGTCATACGCACGTATATATCACTTCTCTTTAACTCTTTTCTTTTTCAATTTGTCGTAATATCTGCTACGAAAACAATTAAGAGCGTACAACTGAAAGTGGAACCCGTTGCTGTATGCTCTGGCAAAACTATCCGTTTCTTATGAATGAAATGGATATCGTATTTTGGAAACACCGAGAAGGAAGCTAATAACGTACAGTAACACGGGAGAACACATTCTCAAAGTAGATCTCTAAATGTTTGCACATACAAGGAAGAATTGTTCGTGTTGCAAAAGTAGCGGGAAACTTTCATTCGAAATTCGATAGTTTTAGGATCCTGTGTTTATGGTGAAACCCAATTACTGTTGTTGCCGTACCTCTAATTGGCAAGTCCAGAACACGTCAGTCGTATTACAGTGAATATGAAAGTCTGTGGAACCGTGACTCTGCTAAAAATTACTGAAGCTGCCCGTGTAGCCTCTCTGAGTCAGTGACCTCGTTTGCGTCCACGTCATCCGCAGCACTTGTGAAGCGTTCCGGCTGCTGTTTCAGGAACTTCATATCGCTAAACCCTGCCGCATACGGCAGAACAAGGTGCTCGGTGAAAATTAATTTACGCCGTACCAGCAAAAATAACCGCTGTGGCGAGCAGAAACAAGGAGAGTCAGATAAAACTTTTCTGTATGTTTTAGCACAACAAAGCTGCTGCTCATTGTTCCACTGCAACGAACGTACAAGCTGTTGCGAAACGTTTATGAGATAATTACCTGCACGTCTACGATAAACTGCAGAAAGTGTACTTCAGCACAGGAGACTATAATGACTCCCCATCCCCGCGAGTCGTATTACCTTTACCTGGTTTCCTTAGCTGCAGTACTCATTTTAACTTTTAATTAATTTAAAACTGAAACTGTGACTAAAGCCTAGGTATTGTACACTGAAGATATTACCAACGAATAAATTACTTCTGAAGCTAGTTTCGTGTAAAATTCTCCACCTTGAAGTGCATATACCGGCTTTGGTCATAAAATCGTCTGTAAGAGCGATCTGTTAGATATGCTCGAGCAGAAGGTAGCTGATTCAAATCCTTATGAGGGAAGAAATTTTCATCTCCAGTATTCGACAAGCAACGCGAGGTAATTTAAATAATGAAAAATTGCAGCAGTTACTTCTATTACGATGAACGAAAATTAATAAAGGGAGGTGAAATTGCCGTGCAAAGGTACTGTTCGGCATTTGAGACTGGCGTCGTGACGTAAACTTACTACTGTTGTTTCATGGTGTCACAAAATGTGATACTGTTGGTTTAACATTCTGCGTGGTGTCTGTTTGTTATATATCGTGTCTCCCTACTACTTACGCGCAGCGACGTTCTGAGCGTGTTTTTTAGGGAATTGACTACTTTGAACCTGGGACCTGTTGCTGGTAAGGAGACGCCAGACCACACATGATATGTAGAATTCGGAAGAGTTCAGTGAGACTAGCGATGATATAACCAAATACTTAATGATTTCAGAGTCACCTCCACTGCACTCCCAGTAAAATAATCTTAATACTAACTAAATTTAGTGGAAGGGGTTCAAGGCTTTCCTATTTTTAGTTAACTGGTAAAATAACGTCGAAAAAGCAGTTAAGTTACCATTGGAAATGTTATTCTACTCACAAAACATTGTTTATAAATTGCACTATTGATAAAAGGAAATGTTTTAATACAGGACGATAAAAACCAACTGCGTTCAACAAAAATGTGAACGAATATTCCCTGAATGGGTTTCCAATTTCTACAATGGATCGAAGGATGACCTATGCCATATCACAGCTATAATCTAGGTTTAAATTAAGTTTCACAAAAGAGAAAACTATCAAAATGGTCTACAGTGATCCTCAATTATCTTTAATTACTTATCTAACTTGTCGTAAATTACAGTGGCTGATGTGGCTTCTCAATAACTATCTAACAGAAAAATCATCACGTTTCAGATTTTTACTTCAAGTGGCAAATGTGAACACCATGAGCTTTAATTGACGATCGACACTAGTATTACGTAAAAGGGGATGTAACAGATGAGACTTCTGCAGTTCTGAGTGAAGCTTTATGCGCTGTTATGCGTCATCGCGTGCGTTCATTACCTTGTCGGTGTTCGTCAGGGGGCGGCGGCCAGCACAGCTCCGCTCACCTCGCCGTCTCTGAAGCAACTCTGTCCTAACTTCTCCTTATTACAATTTACCGAAGTTGGTTTAAAAAAAACTATCTGGCTGTGTTTTCATCTGACCAGTCAGGGTCTCAATGTTAACCTTAAGCTCCGCCTACAAAAATTCTGTCTATCCAATGAGAAACGTTATACTTTTCGTGGTGGGGCAATGTTTTTAAAATTTCCAACGTAACAGAGACGCGAAAAAGTCTCCTGCTAAAACTTGCAGCTGGTGTGGTCCTTTAGTGTTCTCGTAAGATCTATACTGTTCTTTTGGAGGGCTCTATCTTTTAACATGGGCTGGGGGGGGGGGGGGGGTGGTCCTAACGTAACAGAGACGCGAAAAAGTCTCACGCTAAAACTTGCGGGTGGTGTAGCCCTTTTTGTGTTATCGTAAGTTCTATACTGTTCTTCTGGAGGGCTCTAGCTTTTAACATTGGCTGGGGGGTGGTCTTGACGTAACAGAGACGCGAGAAAGTCTCACACTAAAACTTGCGGGTGGTGTGGTCCTAGCGGTTAGCTGGCGACGTGAGTGTCCGTCCGCCCCTTATCGTAGGGCCTTCCAGCTTAACACAGTTCTGCTCTCGGCTTCTGTTCTCGTTTCTCCCCCTCGGAACTGCGTCTGTCTCGCGGTGGGAAGGTATGACATGCATTTAGGCATTCTTGTGTTATTCTGTGGTATTCCATTTGCTCACTCGTCACTCGTATTACTTTGGTTAATTTAATGTCACGATTTATTCGGAGCTATGTGACATACTACTGGATTTGCTTATCATGTCAGGGTTTTCATGGAAGGTGTTGGATTTGCCTGACACCTTATATGGTGAATAGTCGCTGTTGTTGTTCAAGGGGAGTAGACCGTTTACCTGAAGAGGAATTCGCTCTTCCTGCCTTTCAATTCCACAATAAAGAATGAAAACAACACCCGAGTCACTCTGCGTTCATCTGTCATCCACGTGACACGCTCAGATCCTTGACTCGGCGCACTACCTAAAGGAGAGAGAAGTTGCAGCCTTTGTTTATTACGTAGCAACAAAAACAACAGAAGATTTGCACTTGTTTATGTATTTATTACTACATCAGACACCTGTCCCTCCCCTCATTTAATAGCAGAGATTATTTCTTTAGTTTTCCCTGTTTCCAGTTTCTGTATTTCACTGTGCACTGTGGATCATTTAAATGTCAAAGGTGCACACACACACACACACACACACACACAGAGAGAGAGAGAGAGAGAGAGAGAGAGAGAGAGAGAGAGAGAGAGATACAGGGTGGAGAAATATTGTCAAGAAATTTTAATGCTGGACAGCTGACGCCAGCATGAACCAAAATTACTAATGTTGTGTAGGTCGACAACGCACCATTTTTGAGCTACTGAAACTTGGTGCCACACGCTCCGATTAGGTGCGGGATTGCCCTGTTGCCGGATGCTCTGGACAGCGCATGACCGCGAATGCTTTGCCTGCCGGAGATCGGGATGTATCCAAGGCGGACCGCACGCTCGGTGATAGCGCGCCGGCCTTCCACTCTGGGGGCCTAGGGAAGAATCCGCCGTGATCCCGGCACATCCATTGTAGTTTCATGATAAGACGTACCGCGAACAAACCCAACAGCTGTTAGTTCGCGTACAGAAAATCTTTTGCAAATTGTGTCAGCCCTGAAAAGGGCCTTTTTGTAGCTAGGACATTGTTTACTTAAAGCAGGTGATCGAACTGGCGACCTTCTGACCCGACACAAGCTTGGTAACGTCGAACGGTGCTTTGCCGAACTCTTTCAAAGATTCCTGACATTACCCTGATGTGACTGGCGGCATGTTGAATGCCATCCATTAATTCCTCTTCGTTTCTAGGTGGTTCGTATCTGGGGGGGGGGGGGGGAGGTGAACTAGAACCTTGAAGATTCCCCATTGGAAAAATCCGGTGGCGTGAGGTCTGGTGACTGCGGGGTCACGTCCTAAGAGCACCTCTGCCAATTACCCGGCCGTCGAAGAGTTCCTTTAAATATCCGCAAACAGCACGGCTGTCATGTGCGGGCGCTCCATCATGCTGCAACAGATGCGTAGCCGTATGTCCAGGGGAACATCTTCCAGCAAGCCGGGTAGAGTTTCTTGCAAAAAGTGAAGGTTATTTGTCCCAGTAGGTCGAGGAGGTAGATGGATCGGCCCATCAGATGGTCACCCACAATGCCTGCCCAAATGTTGCCCAGTAATGAACGTTCCGAGTGTTGTAAAGGCCATCACGGTGGAAGTTGTCCTCGTCGGTAAATAACACAGTGGCGGAGAAGTCGGGATCTCGTGCAACACTTGGCAGAAACCATCTTCAAAACCCTAGCCTGTGTTCATAGTCCGCAATACTATTTAGGTCTTGGACAGGGTGGAAACTTAATGCATGCTGGCCGTCATCCCTCAAAACCTCCCACACTAACCGATTAGTGACCACCATGTCATGTCCAACCGCTCGATTACTAGGTGCTTCCTCGAAGCGCTCGAGAACAGTCTCTTCAAATGCAGCATCCTTTCGTGTTCGAGATCTTCCAGCATCACCATGATATCCCGCTAACGCGCCTGTTTCGGCAAGTCGCCGGTAAATTGCAGTAAACGTTTGGGGTGTGGATGGCGTCTTGCTGGGTACCGTTCCTCATACAACCGTCGAGCTTTACGCTCAATACCATAGGCTAGTCAATAAACAGAAACCATGTCAAGTTGTTCTTCAAACGAATACTGTGCCGCCATACTTACTGAATCACTAAATCGCAGGTGACGTGTGTGCCCCAAAGCGAAGCTTACGTGTGAATGCCTCTGACGTGAGGTGGAGACGAACAGCAAGACTTATACGACACAAGTGTGTATCACGTTGGGGCAGTGACGGGTGTGGGACGTTTGTATGTGTGAACCGACAACCATAGCGCTGCCCGTCAACCGACGAACGGCAACAGGGCAATCCCACGGCCAATCGGAGCGCGTGGTGCCAATTTTCCGTAGTTTAAAATGGTGCGTTGTCGACCTACACAACATTAGTAGTTTTGGTTCGTACTGCCATGAACTATCCAGGGTTAAAATTTCGTGACATAATTTTTCTCTACCCTGTGTACATACATGTGTGTGTGCAACATAGTCATCCACATTGTGAAAATAAGTTTCTATGAGTCAGCATTCTTGTGTCAGCAGACGAAAATGTGGTTGTATGAGCTGCTGTTTTTGCCCCTTTCTCCGAAGCTGTCTCTAGCAGTAATTTTAATTTAAATAGTTCTCTCAATTCAACAGGTAACATCATTGACTTAGAGCGAAGTCACTTCGGCAGTGTCGATAGTGATGTCTCTGACTGGCAGAATTGATTGACCATTCATAGAGTATAACAGGTGTTTACATACAGATGTTAAAACAATTCCCGTCAGAGGTTCGAATCCTCCCTCAGGCATGGGTGTGTGTGTCGTCCTTAGTGTAAGTTAGTTTAAGTTAGATTAAATAGTGTGTAAGCTTAGGGACCGATGACCTTAGAGTTTGGTCCCATAAGACCTTACCACAAATTTCCAAATTTGTTAAAACAATTAAAATATAAAACTGAATGAAAAGTCCAACAGTCCGCAAAAGTTGTATTTATTGAAGCCGATTAGAGATTCACATAACCTGTTTCGCAAATTTAAGTTCTTCTGTACAGAAATTTCCATAAATTTACACTTTGGTAATGGGGAAATAATGTTTTATGAAATATTTTACAGTACTGAGTGAACAGATTTATGCAAGGAAGAAATCTACGGATCTATGGGGGATATTCGAAAAATAAGGTCCGATTGGTAGCGAAATGGAAAGCGCTGTGAAAACCAAAAAGGTTTTATTTGCAACATTTAGCTACACCTCCCAACAACGTCTCTATATAGTAACCGCTCCGACAACTTTCCAGTACCCTCTTTATAGAAGGCAGCCCCTGTGCTTTCCGAAAATTCTCTACGTTGGTCTACAGCTCGTTGTCTGTGACGGAATGTTGTCTCAGTAGCCAGTGGTTCATGTGACCGGAGATGAAACTCAGGGGGATCCAATTACGGGCTTTATTGTGAGTGATCAAACACGTCCCATCGAAAACGCTGCTGGAGCATCTTCATCAGAAATGAAAAAACGATGTGATGGGATCTACGGTCATACTAGAGACACTGCCCAACACATCTGTGCGAAGCTTCATCAGATTTTCGTTGTGGTTTTCACATCGCGCACGATCGGACTTTACTTTTCGAATAGCCCTCGTGGTTAAGAAACTAGGTGTACCACATATGTCCCACATAGAACTGGTCTATTCGAATATAATAAATAAGATATGTAATTTCATATCAGAAATGTTCAAATGCGTGTGAGAACTTATGGGACTTAGCTGCGAAGGTCATTAGTCCCAAAGGTTACACACTACTTAACCTAATTTATCCTAAGGACAAACACCCACACACCCATGCCCGAGGGAGGACTCGAACCTCCGCCGGGACCAGCTGGACAGTCCATGACTGCAGCGCCTCAGACCGCTCGACTAATACCGCGCGGCTCATATCAAAAGATGGTTACTTAAAGCACTACGTCGTAGGGCAGGTGTGAGCTAATATCGGTCCGCTAATGGTTTATGTGCGGCCCGCCAAGACAGTAAGAATTTTTGTTTCACGATGTATACCTTTTCTGAAGGTTCATGCAATGATTTTAAAAGATGCGGCCCTTCCTTAACCTCATCTTCCACAGAGAGTCCCCCGAGTCAAAACCATCGCCACACTTGTCATACGGTATATGGAGTTATTACAGAATGCCGTAGAGTGACAGTTGGCGTGGCTACATAAAGATCTCAGCCTTCTTCAGTTGGTATAACGAACGTCAGTGATGAATTTCCAGTCTATAAATGCGAAGGAATGTAATTAAGAATCGGAAACTGATCCCTGAGTAAAAAACAATGAAGCAGTAACTAGTATGTAAAAGAGATGGGGCCAGCCCATGTATTACGGAACAATTGACACAAATGGGACTGAGCTGTATTAAAACAACGATGAACTGTCGTCACTAAAATATCTCTCTGTAGGGATATCTCAAGTAACGGTCAATGTCCCTCGTAAAATGTATCCAGGAAAGTATTGCGTACTGGATTGACTGGAAAATAAAAATAAAGTTAATTGTTTGCTGTGGTTGACCTAGTTTTAAATCAGCTGTAAGTCTCTGACTGTCGTAGTAAGCAATTTTGGAAATTTATGGTAGGTTCCTATGGGACCAAACTGCTGAGGTCATCGGTCCCTAGGCTTACACACACTTAATCTAACTTAAACCAACTGGCGCTAAGGACAACACACACACCGATGCCCCAGGGAGAACTCGAACCTACGGTAGGGAAAGCCGCGCGAACCGTGGCAAGACGCCGAAGATCGCGCGGGTACCACGCGCGGCGTCGTAGCAAGGCACTGGACTCGTATTCAATGGGAGATCAGTTAAAACCCCGACCTGCCGATCTAAATGTCCGTTTCTCCCGATTTAATTAAATCGCTTAAGGCAACTGCCAGGGTGGTTCGTTTCTAGGGTCACGACTAATTTCATTCCATATCCTTGCCCTGCCGAGGTTGTGCTCTGTCTCCAACGACACCCTCGTCAACAAGAAAATGAAGCTTAATCTTACTTTCTGACTGACGCCTATGGGGTGCGCTTTGCACAAACTACTCTATTTGTCTTGTTTATCATGTGATGAGACGCCACAATTCCCTATCGTGTCTGATGGTCCCACACTCTCGTAAGCGAGGACGTAGCAAGGAGATGCGTACCAGATGAACGGTTAACATAAGGATATGTTAGCCCTGTATCCGTCTACACCCTTGCTGTATGTGGATGAGGATGTGAAGGCTGCATGTTCCGTTAATATGGACGTATTTGTTCTCCGTTCCATTTTCCTGGCTCAATTTAGGCGCTTTTCTTGAATTAGATTGTTTTAAATCGTATTTTGCGTGTTTTGCCTAGGCGCCTTTATTTTCTATTGAATACTTAAGGACGCAGGAGAATATTTTGTGGTAGCATTTGATTTTAGAAAATAATTTCTCATGTAAATTTCTAGCACACACATTGCATTCAGTGGAGGTGTGTTACGATATGGCCCATGTGGTTGCTGAAATTGTTTGTCGTGCATACTTGCAGCACGTGTCAGTCGCAAATGTATACGATTTGTTTGGAGCTGTAGTTCACATTCTCTTATCTGAGTTCCTGTACTGAATTACTCCTTTTATCTGACTATATCATGGCGATAGGCCGAGTTCCAGCCACGTATTTTATAAACAATATTACTCCCCTGTCCCTCCTTCGTCACCAACGCCCTACTGAAAACTCTGTGAACAGAGGGAGTGTAGATTTATAATTCGCATTTTTCGGTGGTTACGTAATTTGCTTTGTCTATTTGGAGCTACTCGTAGAGCCAGTTCGCGACGGTTCTTTTTTTTTTCAAAATCATGGTGATGATTCTGTCTTATACACTCCTGGAAATGGAAAAAAGAACACATTGACACCGGTGTGTCAGACCCACCATACTTGCTCCGGACACTGCGAGAGGGCTGTACAAGCAATGATCACACGCACGGCACAGCGGACACACCAGGAACCGCGGTGTTGGCCGTCGAATGGCGCTAGCTGCGCAGCATTTGTGCACAGCCGCCGTCAGTGTCAGCCAGTTTGCCGTGGCATACGGAGCTCCATCGCAGTCTTTAACACTGGTAGCATGCCGCGACAGCGTGGACGTGAACCGTATGTGCAGTTGACGGACTTTGAGCGAGAGCATATAGTGGGCATGCGGGAGGCCGGGTGGATGTACCGCCGAATTGCTCAACACGTGGGGCGTGAGGTCTCCACGGTACATCGATGTTGTCGCCAGTGGTCGGCGGAAGGTGCACGTGCCCGTCGTCCTGGGACCGGACCGCAGCGACGCACGGATGCACGCCAAGACCGTAGGATCCTACGCAGTGCCGTAGGGGACCGCACCGCCACTTCCCAGCAAATTAGGGACACTGTTGCTCCTGGGGTATCGGCGAGGACCATTCGCAACCGTCTCCATGAAGCTGGGCTACGGTCCCGCACACCGTTAGGCCGTCTTCCGCTCACGCCCCAACATCGTGCAGCCCGCCTCCAGTGGTGTCGCGACAGGCGTGAATGGAGGGACGAATGGAGACGTGTCGTCTTCAGCGATGAGAGTCGCTTCTGCCTTGGTGCCAATGATGGTCGTATGCGTGTTTGGCGCCGTGCAGGTGAGCGCCACAATCAGGACTGCATACGACCGAGGCACACAGGGCCAACACCCGGCATCATGGTGTGGGGAGCGATCTCCTACACTGGCCGTACACCACTGGTGATCGTCGAGGGGACACTGAATAGTGCACGGTACATCCAAACCGTCATCGAACCCATCGATCTACCATTCCTAGACCGGCAAGGGAACTTGCTGTTCCAACAGGACAATGCACGTCCGCATGTATCCCGTGCCACCCAACGTGCTCTAGAAGGTGTAAGTCAACTACCCTGGCCAGCAAGATCTCCGGATCTGTCCCCCATTGAGCATGTTTGGGACTGGATGAAGCGTCGTCTCACGCGGTCTGCACGTCCAGCACGAACGCTGGTCCAACTGAGGCGCCAGGTGAAAATGGCATGGCAAGCCGTTCCACAGGACTACATCCAGCATCTCTACGATCGTCTCCATGGGAGAATAGCAGCCTGCATTGCTGCGAAAGGTGGATATACACTGTACTAGTGCCGACATTGTGCATGCTCTGTTGCCTGTGTCTATGTGCCTGTGGTTCTGTCAGTGTGATCATGTGATGTATCTGACCCCAGGAATGTGTCAATAAAGTTTCCCCTTCCTGGGACAATGAATTCACGGTGTTCTTATTTCAATTTCCAGGAGTGTAGTTTGGTGTAATTTGCCACGATGCTCTCTCTCTTTATCCTGTGATAGGATTAGGAGTGACTGTACGATACATACATCTACTAGGTCATATTGGGCGACGGGTCCTTTTCCTACCCCAGACTATTCTTAACTGACTTTTTGAAGTGATATTCTCCATGTTATTAGTTAGCATGAGGCTTCATCTCCTTTTACGCCAGTCCTAGATTGTGAAGTAGGCTATGTACCTGTACGTTTGTATCAGTGGCCAAACTGACTTGTAACCTCATGTTCGACGTTCTTATGAAATAATTAAAAGAACTGTAAACTCAGAATGCCATAGTTGCTGCATTACTTCGCATCCCCTGAAACCATCTCTCAATTTTGATCTTAATCGTTTTACACACGTTGCTTAAAGTGGCGGTAAGAGATTTGACAGTGTAGTAGCGTCGCTATGGCCATGCGAGCAATAAAGGAGAGTAAGACCTCTTCTCTAGTAAGCGTTTTGCTCTGTTATGCAGATGATTCTTACACTGCCAAGAAGAATGTTGTCATAACTTACATAATGGTGAGAAATTGTTCAGTGACTTCAATGAGGTAGAACCAACGAGAAGTGTTAGTTAAAATCAAAGATGAATTAACTAGTACTTGATCGATAAATACCGGTTTCCGTCAGATCACCGAAGTTAAGCGCTGTCGGGTGTGGCTGGCACTTGGATGGGTGACCATCCGGGCCACCATGCGCTGTTGCCATTTTTCGGGGTGCACTCAGCCTCGTGATGCCAATTGAGGAGCTACTCGACCGAATCGTACAGGTTCCGGTCAAAGAAAACCATCGTAACGACTGGGAGAGCGGTGTGCTGACCACACGCCCCTCCTATCCGCATCCTCAGCTGAGGATGACACGGCGGTCGGATCGTCCCGATGGGCCACTTGTGGCCTGAACGTGGAGTGCTTTGTGATCGATAAATGGAGTAGGACAAGCTGCAGTTTTACGTAAACAATAAAATTTTACAGTAGTGACAATGAGCATAGTCAGAACGACAACATTAATAATAATAATAATAAAAATAAGGGAAAAAGACAAGCATTTATCAGCAGAACAACAAAATATAACTTCAATACTTTTAATATGCGGTTACGGTTAACACCTTCTTCTCTCTTCTTGTGCAAAGTGTTCTCCGTCGTCATTTAACTTCCATACAAGGCTACCTCCCCCCCCCCCCCCCCCAAGGAAAATATCATCAGAAAAAACTTCCTAATATCTGAATTTATATTATGTGTTAATAAATTCCTCTTTTTCAGAAATATGTGTATTATTATAGCACGTCAACGTTTTATATCTTCTCTACATCGGCTATCATCTCTCATTATATGCCCTAGCAGAAAAACTCCTCTACTTCTTTTAGTGTCTCTTGTCGTAATCTAATTTCCTCAGTATCGCCTGACTGAATTCGACTGCATTTAATTACCATTCTTTTATTTTTGTTCATATTTATCTTGTAACCTCTTTTCGAAAGACTACTCGTTCCATTAAATTGCTCTTCGAAGTCCTTTGCCATGTCTGTCAGAGTTACGTTTCAACGGCTAACCTAGAAGATTTTCTTTCGCCCTCTTGAGGTTTGTGTTTTTCCAATATTCTTCTTGGTTTTCTTTACCGATTGCTCGTCATCAGTCTTCTGGTTTAATGCAATCCGCCACGAATTCCTCTACTGTGCCAACCTCTTCATCTCAGAGTAGCACTTGCACCCTACGTCCTCAGTTATTTGCAGGATGTATTCAAGTTTCCGTTTTCCTCCACAGTTTTTACCGTCTACAGCTCCCTCTAGTACCATGGAAGCTACTACCTGATGCCTTAATAAATGTTCTGTCATCCTGACCCTTCTTCTTGTCAGTGTTTTCCATATGTTCCTTTCTTCGCTGATCGAGCGGAGAATCTCCTCATTTCTTATCTTGTCAGTCCACCTAATCTTCAACCCGCTTCTGTAACATCACATGGGCCGATTATCTTGTTTTTCTCTTTTCGCACAATCCACGATTTACTACGATACTGTGCTATGCTGCAAACGTACATTCTCAAAAATTTCTTCTTCTTGTTAAGCCCATTGTTTGATACTAGCATATTTTACTTGGGCAGGAACTCCCTCTTTGCCGGTGATGATCTGCTTTTTGTATCCTCTTTACTTCATTTGTTGATAATCAGGTTTTTATCTCCTCTTTACTTCATTTGGCGTGTGTTATTTTGCTTCCAAGGTAGCAGAATTTTTAACTTAGTCTAATTCGTGGTCCCCATATTTGATGTTACATTTAAATCTCATTTCTGCTACGTATCATCAATTTCTTCTTGCTTCGACTTAATCTCACTGTATAGTGTGCTGTTATCGAAGTGTTCACTCCACTCAAAACGTCCTGCACTTCTTCCTCACTTTTAGTGAGAACAACGTCATCAGCGCATCTTATCACTCATATCCTTTTACCCTGACGTTTAATCCCACTCTACAACCATTCTTGTCTTTCCATAATTGCTTCTTCAATGTGAAAATTGAGCAGCAGCGATGAAATACTGCACCCCTTTAATCTGAACCTTCATTCTTGGTCTTCCATTCAAATTGTTTGCTCTTGGTTCTTGTACATATTGTAGCAGATGATTGTAATTGAAGTGAGATGTTCTCAGTGCTGCAGTGCCGTCTGTATACATCGTAGGACGCTGAAACAATGTAGAAATGCTCTTTAATCGCTGCAAAAAACAATAGTTTCAGCTTTTGCCACCAGGTGAAAATAGGGCGCTGTAAGCAGTCAGAAAGGGAAATGTTACCTGTTTTGACGTCAGTATGCTGTTTGTCAGTTGGCAAAGCATGTTGATTTCTTTTTTGAAGTGACTGTTGGTGAAAGAGTTAAGAAGTTTAAGGTTTTCCGTACAAAACGCAATGGCTGTTGAGAAGAGAGACCGTGCACTGCTGGTAATCTTTTTTAATCAGAACGGCAGCAATACGAGCGCCGCATTGCCAGAATATGACTGACGGAAACAACTGTGAATAAATGGGATAAAGAACGTGATCAAGAAATTTGAAGGAACAGTTGAATTAGATGCTGCAGCAGGGAGAGGCAGGCGGCCCATTCCCATGGCAGTTGATAATGAATTTGCTGTAGCTATAGACGACCTTGCAGCACAAGCCTCAAATTTTGCAGCCAGTGCTAGAGCTGTGTTACGGGAACTGTCTTTCCCCTGGTCAAAGTTCAAAAGATTTTTCAGCATATTTTACACTGATATCCTTAAAAGTTTCAGAATGTGCCCAAAATGAAGCCCCAAGATAGGCTATAACGCCGTGACTTTGCCCTTCGTTTTCTGACAGTCATATAAATGGATGACATGTAGCTGGGGAATATTCTTTGAGCTGACGCGGCACATTTTACTCTGCACGATGCCGTGAATGCACAGAATTGTGGCATATGAGGGTCTACTCCGCTCCGTGTTGTGCAGGAGCATTCCCTGGACTCAGCTTAGGCGATCTTGGGGTATAGTTCCACAAGCTGCTTCATTCTCGGTCCGTTTTTCTTCGAGGAAATGACACATCGCGGGTCTGTAAGGTGTACAGCGACATCTGCACGTTATAAGGATTGCCTTCTGCAACACATGATCCCAGCTTTGCAAGAACGCAACTGTTTCAACACCACCGTTTTTATGCAAGATTTGGCGACACCAGATGTTGCTTGCTAGGGGAAATATTTGTATCGAGAAACATTCAATAACGACCTCATCATCTCTAGCCAATTTCCAGATTTGTGGTCTTCCAGACCCCTCGACCTAAATCTTTGTGACTCCCGCTTGTGGGAATATCCGAAAGATCGTGTCTATCAGGGATGTTTCTGGCTTTTTCCCATCCGCAGAATGTTGTGAGACGACGTATCACTCTGATTACACCAAATATTCTGCTAGCAATTGTCCACCATGCAGTTATATGGAAGCAACATGTTGCTGAGTAGGGAGGCCATACTGTTGTAACTTGTGACCACATACCAATAAACACGCCAGAACCACCACTATCGTGTGTTTGATCGTTCTTCCCCTTTTCCTACACACACACACACACACACACACACACACACACACACACACACACACACACACACACCACTGCTTACAGCACCATATTTTCTCCTTGTGGCAGAAAGTGGAACTATCTTTCATCAGCATACTCTGCGAGCGCACCGATTAATGAACATATGTACGATGTTCCACAGTTCTGCTATGTATACAGCCTGCACTGCACCACTCGCAACACCTTCAGTATAACTATCACCATCCAGTATATTACCCGCCTTTTCCTACATCTTAAATCTATTTTTCTTTGAATTTCGAATATCTAGTACAATTTTACTTTTTCAAACACTTTATATAGGTCCTTAAATCTTTTGAATGTATCTTTGTTTTTCTTCAGTCTTACTTCCCTCACCAAGCACATCAGAATTGCTTCTTTGGTACCTTTCCCAAAGGCAGACTGGTCAGTATCTAAAAGATTCGCAGCTTTATTTTCCATTCTTTTGGATAACATTCTTGTAGCGATTTGGACGCAACACCTGTTAGGCTGTTTGTGCACTAGTTCTCGCACTTACCTCCACTTGCTAGCTTCAGGATTGTGTGGATGATAGTTTTCCGAAAGTCTCATGGTATCTCTCGAGTCTCATAGGTTCTACACACCAACTTGTACAGTCGTTGGGTGCCACTTTCGCCAATACTTTTGGAAATTCAGAAGGGGTGTTATGTGTTATCCATACCTTCTACCTTATTTGATTGCAAGCTGTGTTGATCTGTGACTTAAACTCTGCTCTAATGCTGGATCGCCTTCGTCTTTCATATTGACTCCCATTCCTTCTTCTATCACTTCATCAGATACTTCTCCCCCTCCCCTCTACCCCCAGCTCCGAATCTCCCTCACATCCCACTCAATGGTCCTCATTATACCCTGCTCTGCGTTTGTCAATGAAATTTCTCTTGCACTTTTAATGTTGACGGCTTTACTTCTAATTTCACGGAAGACAGCTTTGGCTTTTCTATACGGTGAATCAGTCCTTCCAATGACCATTTATTTTGCGATTTCTTCACTTTTTCCACAATCATCTAGCTGTAGTTACCCTGCACTTACTATTTCTTCCTTTCCTAAGCATCTTATACTACTGTATTCTCTCATTACCTGCACCTTTTCGTGCTTCTTTCTTTCGCTGATCAGCTGAAGTATTCCTTGTTACCTACGGTTTATTCGCAGCTGTCTTCCTTGTACCTACTGCTGTCTGTCCAAGTTTTGTGACTGCTGTTTTTGGACATCTCCGTTCCTCTTCAACTGATCTATCTACCGTGGTATTGATTAAAGCAGTATCGACAGCCACAGAAAAACTCAAACGCCTCTCATCAAACCTCAACACATCAGTATCTCACTTGGTTCCACGTTGATTCTTCCGGACGATTCTCTTACGATTGAGTTTATTCTTTATAGCTACTAAATTGTCACCCGAGTCTATGTCTGCTGTGGGTGCACCTTACAACCCATTATCTGATTTAGGAACCTCTGCCTTACCATAATGTAATCCACCTGGAATTTTCCAATCTATCTTGGCCTTTTCCACCTATACGTCCTCCACTTGTGGTTTTTGAAAAATGTGTTCACTATTACTGATTGAAATTTATTGCAAGACTCTCTCCTCTGGAACAAAAAGTTTAAAGAATTGAAGTTGACTGTAAGCACATCCAAGACAGTGGCAATGGAGATGAGTAGGACACACACACACACCTTGTAAGATCACACGGGAAGGGGCGAAGGTTGAATATGTGGAAAGTTTCATATCAAGTGATGGAAATGCCAAACTAGAAGTTTTAAACAGAGCAGCAAAAGAATCCAGCTTCTTCCACCAAGTACAGAACCCAGTCTGGGACAAGAGAGCTAAACAGGCCATGTACTCATATATAATCTATCTCTCGTCAGTCATGACGTGCAGTCTGGAGACCTGTGCCATAAATCAGAAACAAGAGAGTGAGATGACGTTAGTTAGGTCAGTTCTAGAAGAAACCGGGAGAGACAGACTCAGGAACTAATATGTAAGGAGAGACCTGCATGTGACCTTGACACAATGAGGAAACAATGAGAGCTGCGAGACTGAAGTTGTTAGGTCACGAGAAGCGAATGTACCCGAACTTCACATCAGCTTTTGAAGATGACAAAGTGAGTCACGTGCCACAGGTAGGCAGCTGTTCTGCTCTTCATCCGGACAGAAGTGCCAACCTGGTAGTAATACTTGCTGTAGTAGTGTTGCTGAAGGTGCCGTGCGGGTAATATGGGCCAGTCTTTCACGAACCCAAGACTACATTTTGTTTTGATAGGCGCACAAGAAACGGTCTTCTAGGGCGTCTTACAGTGCACACGTCTTGAAATACAGCTCGGATGACCTTGACAACGTTATACTATTGCCACTTGATGGTGATGGGTAGAAAAAATTGGCGTATATCAATCCACATAGGCACCAGTTCGTTCTAAAATGAACGATTTGCCTTGGAAGTGTAGGTGGTGATTCGAAGACTCTTCTGTTTAATATTGGCGTGGACAGTCCTACGTTGTCCACACCAAAATAACTGGCATCAATGTAGTACTGCTTGACTTATGGGATGGGGGACTCTTAAGCAGACATGTGTATTTGGGGTGACATTTCTGCGGGTCTGTATTGGAGCGTCAAAATTTTTATGACATAATTTGTTTCCGCTCGAAGGATACGTGTCGTTTACTACAACGATGCGAAAATGAATACACGGATTTGTAGATCAGTTTCTCGGACTGTGGCTGCAGTAGCTGGTCTGGAAGGAGAATACTTTGTCGACCACACGGTACACACCCTGAGTGGTAAGATCTGTGTTGCTGTTTTAGGTCCTATAGGATATACGGACACTATCTATCGCGCCTTGGGGAACATGCACGTACTTAGAAAGTGCGCTGTTTGTAAGCGATCTATGAGCCGCTGTTGTTCTTTCCCGGTTCTCTGTTAGACTACGGTCGCAAACACTAATTCCAATGACTCTATGACATCATAAATAGGCTACAACGCTGTCTCACTCCTTGTTAACCATTGGTTTCGTTTTATGTTCTTTGACTCTATTAACAGCAGTATGGTTTCTGTAAATCACCTTTCGCTCCCAGTATTGAACACCTGGTGCTTCTAGAACGTCAAACAGTGTATTCCAATCAACATTGCCAATGTCCTCAAAAATGCTTCAGAATCTCGTACAGTGCCATGTCACTATAGACACCACATTTTCGATTAATTTTGTATATTGTGGAAGTTTGTGTTGTTACTCTGTCTTCCTATTAAACAGGCATAAATCGTAAGACTTGTACAGTACACATTGTTTGCGAAAGGAGAATCGAAAGACGCGCTTTCATTCAGAATTTTATACATAGCACTTCTTAGTCGCAGATTACTTCCATGCTCCTACTCTGTCAAATTATCGGTTATGCAGCTGCAGTGATCAGCGACTTAATGTTAATGGGATTCTGTGGCTATTAACATGAGGCGGTAATTGCACGTAAATCGCGCGAAATTGGGGTCTCTTGATTAGCAGTCTGAATTTTGCGGGCTGCGGACTTCCAGTGTGTGTGGGCTGGAATGTGAGTTGTTGTCCTGGCCTTGGGCGGACCACCCTGGCACAACCAGAGGCTCTAATTATATGGCGTGAGCGACCGTGTAACAGTCCCGCTTATTTCGGCCAGCGCAAAACGAACGAGCAGAGCGGCGATGCTCAATGGGCATAAATTCTGAGAGCGCGCGTATTTGCATTTCATGCACAATACCTCCTGGCGCTCGCTCGTGGGCTGACCTGGCTTCCAAGCTGTCTCTTGTCCATCTGTCGCCAATAGCGGGGCTTTTCCTTTTGGACTAATGTTTGTCTCTTACTTTGCGGAAACAGACTGTGTTGCATCATGAAGACATTGACCGAACATCACCGAACTGATACTCCAGTATTTCCGTTCCTGGGGGATCTTTTGAGTGAAATATCATCCTTATACGAGCTTATTTTCAGTATTGAAATAGCCGTTCCTACGGACGAAGAGCGGAGCGAGTCCATGGTGGCTGTCGAGTGTGAGTAATATCACTGCAATTTTTCAGTTGGAGATCGCAGCAAAGCATTCCCAGAAAATATGAAAGCGCAGCTTACCAACATCTTTCGGACTTTGAGAAAGAGCTAATCACTGGCATGACGGATATGGGTGCACTATTTCGAACACATTTGGCTGTAATTCAATGACTCCAGAACCAGTGATGACGATACTGACTAAGGATATCAGCGTGGCAAAAAACGTATAACGTAATCCTTCCAGAACGACTTCATCGCCAGATTGTTCGACTGATTCAGTTGAATTAACGGACAGAGGTTGCAGAAATCACAACGAACCGTCGAGAGCAGAGACATGAAAACTGGGATTAGGTAAGAGTTGTCGTGCGTCGTTTACCGCTGACACCATATCACAGACATGCTATAAGATCAGACTGTGCTGGGGCATTGATTGGCATGAAGTAAAGTATCTCACCTCTGTTTGTGGCGGTCAGATTGACACCAACGTTTCTGTTGCTCACCTTGTCAAACATCTTAAGAAGAACTGATTCTAGAGATCCATACTTTTCAGACTCCTGAAATCATGTCGTGGGATGGAGCTATTGGGAATGAAAATAGGATTGATTTGGTGACTGTTGAAGGGACGCTGATTGCTCGCCAGTATGTGGCACGTGTGGTAAACCTTGTTATAATACCCTTCATGACCGAAGTACCAAATGGCATATTCTAGCAGGATAATTTAAGACCCCACACTACAGTTCACGCCACCAACACCTTGTCGAATAAATGGATCCATGACTGGTCTGCCTGGCCCCCTAATTTGTCACCCACAGAGAGTATATGGGGGGCGATGGCAAGGCATATATGCTTCCAGATGGCAATCTCCATCAACTAACATATCTTTCCCTTCAAGCGTAGTAACAAATTCTTCAAGATGACTTTCAGGGACAATTTGTCTCTACACCACAACCAATAAAACAGTGAAACTTCCTGGCAGATTAAAACTGTGTGCCCGACCGAGACTCGAACTCGGGACCCGCGAAAGGCGAAGGTCCCGAGTTCGAGTCTCGGTCGGGCACACAGTTTTAATCTGCCACGAAGTTTCATATCAGCGCACACTCCGCTGCAGAGTGAAAATCTCATTCTCAATAAAACAGTGTTTTGTGGGTGTGAGAATAACACTGTCTGTTGCGCCTTGGGTAACACGTATGTACTTATAAAGTGCGCTGTTTGTAAGCGATCTATGAGCCGTTGTTATTGTTTTCCGGTTCTCTGTTAGACCATGGTCGCTCCCCATATACTCTCTGTGGGTGACAAATTAGGGGGCCAGGCAGACCAGTCATGGATCCATTTATTAGACAAGGCGTTGGTGATGGACGAAACTAAAGTTGAATTGTATACACTCTAAGACAAACAAAAGATGCGCCACGAAGCAGTTATCGGAATGGGAAAGAAATAGGTGAATTGCTATACATGTACGTACAACCAAATGGTTACAATTTCAGAGAAATTAGATAATTTATTCAGAAGAAAGAGCTTCACAAATTGAGCAAGTCAATAACGCGTTGGTCCACCTTTGGCCCTTATTCGGCTTGGCATTGATTGATGGAGTTACTGGATGTCTCCGTGAGGGACATCGTGTCAAATTCTGTCCAAGTGATGCATTATATCCTCAAAATCCTGAGCTAGTCGGAGTTCTCTGCTCATAATGTTCCAAGCGTTACCAACTGGGGATAGATCCGGCGACCTTGCTGGTCAAGGTACGGTTTGGGAAGCACGAGGACAAAAGTAGAAACTCTTACCGAGTGCGGGTGGGGTATTATCTTGCATTGCTTGCCATAAAAGGCAAAAAATGGGCCTTGAATATCGTCGAAGTACCGCTTTGCTGTAAAGGTGCCGCGAATGACATCCAGACGAGTGCAGCAATGACAAGAAATGGCCATCACTCGTGGTTGTCGGACCGTATGGCCGGCGGCAATCAGGTTGGCATCCCATCTCAGTCCGTGGCGTCTCCAGACACTTCTTCGCTGATCATCGGGGCTCAGTCCGAAGCGGGACCCCACACTGAAGATAGAACTCCATTTGGTCATCATCTGTCGTAATCTTACAGCACAGCCCTACATCGGCTATATTCTACGCACCGTTTTGCTGCGCTTCATGGCCAGCCGTCCTAGGCTTACAATTCATCAATGCAATGCCCGCCCGCACACGGAGAGAGTTTCTGCTGCTCGCCTTCGTGCTTACAAAATCCTCTCTTGGCCAGCAAGGTCACCGTATCTCTCTCAAATTGAGAACGTTCGGAGTATTATGGGCTGGGACCTTGAACCAGCTCGAGATTTTGACGATCTGACGCGCTAATTGGACAAAATTTGACACAAAATCCAAGATCTCTGTCGATCAATGACAAGCCGAATAGTTGCTTGCATAAGAGGCAGAGGGCTACTGACGTGCTCAATTTGTGAAAATCTCTTGAGTAAATTTTTCTGAAATTGTAATCCATTGTTTGTCCGTACACGTACATCAGATCTATCGATTTCCGTCCGATTGGGATGATTGGTTCGTGGTGCGTCGTTATTTTTTATTTATTTATTTTTAATTTTTATTTTTTAGTGTGTAATACCTGCTATGCGATGACCATCTCCACGAAATTCGACAAACATCTTCTGTTAGTCTTTCTTCACGGTGTGACAATGTGTTTTTGCGTCAGTACGTTTCTTTCTAAGTGGCAACGGTCGACGTCTGGGCTGTGGGATCGATTTTCTTGTATGATTACTGAAGAAAATTAAATTCAGAGTGAATTGTACATTTTTGAATCTTTGAAATATTTTCTTTCAGGCCTTTGACAATAGGCACAAGTGACAGAACTAATATCTTGAGACTCAGAGTTCAGTTTCTCTGTCGTCTAGAACCGTGGCGGTTGGCTTGCAAAACCCCAAAAAAGTTGCACGGTAGCGTTTGTCTTGTTCGAAACGTATAGCGAATTCGCTCTTGACACATTGTCGACTTGAAACAGATAAGCGCAAACATTTCTGTCACAACCTGCACGAGGAAATCTGATTTTAAAAGGGGATCGTTGAAGATATCTCAAATTAGATTGGAAAATCTGTTTCGTTTCACAGAATTCTTTCCTCCTTCTACTACCTGCTTGGTTCGGAAGATCAGTTCCTAGATTTTTCAAAGTTTCTACGCACAGAGCCGAAATTTCAAGTCGCGTAGTAGAGTTGAATCAGGAGAACGAGGTAGAGATTATTAACTGCCAAGTGGCGGATTGTTACTGTCGGGATCTGAGAACACTCAATCAGTAATTTAAAACTTTCACTGCCTTAAGACAACGCTGGCTCCTTCTGTTAGCTCTTCTCTTTGAGTATCGAAGAGAACATTTAGGTTCCCAAAGACATATTTCTGCACGTCACATATCTGTTCTTCGTTGCTAGCTGAAGGAGAAGAGCTACGTACATATTTCTGTATTGATATGCTCCTCTTGGCGTAGGTGGTTTACTACTACAAAAAAATTTCTTAGTGTTTACTTCCGCCTGCACAGAAACAGACTATGGCCTCTCTTGTCCTATACGGTCCCACCCTGTCAGCGGTTTCTTTGTTTTCAGCTGCAGTAATTGCGTGTGGCAGCACGTTGCAGTGCATTTGCCGTCAGCCAAATATACCGCTATTTAGTGCTATAGGAATCAGTTCCCTTCCAAATGTGACTCACTGACGTTTCAAATGATCGAAATTTCTGTAGACAATTGAACACTTCAGTTTGAAGCATTCCTTCACTGTTGGATGACTGAGGCAGGGAACGTTTGTGCCTCTCACAGCACAAATTGAGAGGTGCATCAGTTCAGAGACAATCGCCCTCCAGACAATACAGGGGTGTTTCCTCTTCTATTTAAAAATGTGTCGATGTTTGAGAATTAAGATGAAACATCTCTGAGCTATGAAGATTGAAACAAAATCGTTCGTTACATAAGGTACATCAACTCCACTAATAACGACGTCCTTCCGCATAGCCTATGATCGCGAGTCGCTGCAAATACGAACAGTTGTCCGCGTGCTGCGGAAAGCATTTAACTGGGCACCATAGCAAAGATTGTTAACAACAGTACCATTATAAGGGGTCTTGAACAAAATTTGAGCGTTAGAGGACGCAGCAAGTTATCTTGGTTGAGAGTCATCGATAGAACGTGTGCTCCAGAGAAGTGTTTTGGATTCTTTGTTGTTCATAATGTATGTTAATGGAACAGTGGACAGTATTAATAGTAAACTCAGATTTTTTACAGATGATTCAGTTATGTATAATGAAGTACACTCTGAAAAAAGCTGCACGAAAATTTCAGATAAGATTTCAAAGAGGTGCAAATACTGGCAACTTGTTTTAAATGTTCAGAAATGTACAACTGTGCTCTTAAAAAAAGGCAGAAAAGAAGTATCCCAAGCTACAACATCAATGAGTCACAGTTGGAAACAGATGACTGGTGACACATTAGTGATTTTAACAGTTTCTAAGAATGGGAAATGGAATGATAATACAGGTCTAGCCGTAGGTAAGGCAACTGGTGGACTTCGGCTAGTTGATAGGACATGAGAAAATGCAGCCAGTCTGCAAAGGAGACTGCTTACAAATCTCTTGTTTGTCCCACTTAGCCGGCCGCTTTGACCGAGCGGTTCTAGGCGCTTCAGTCCGGAACCGCGCTGCTGCTACGGTCGCAGGTTCGAATCCTGCCTCGGGCATGGATGTGTATGATGTCTTTAGGTTAGTTAAGTTTAAGTAGTTCTTAGTCTAGGGGACTGATGACCTCAGATATTAAGTCCTATAGTGCTTAGAGCCATTTTGAACCATTTTGTCCCACTTAGAATATTGCTCAAGTGTGTTGGACCCGTAAAGATGTGATTTGTTTTAAAACACGCGTGCGCTCGTTCTGAATGCGTGACACAGGTGTCAGCACTGTGCGGCACATAGAAGTCTAGCGGCAGCGGCGAGAATAAGAACCGTTTTTGATACCTAAATGACGCAAAGTGTCCTCCAGGTGGGTGCCACGAATGCAGAAGGCTGCGCGAATGATATGTTGCCAGGCAGTATTGACGTATGATGATGGCATGAATAGGACTTTTTTTTCATAGAGTGTGCCAATGGATGGTACATGGATGAGATTTTACAGTTGTCAAATCTGGATCTTAAAAGAGGGTTCGCTGGGGCCATTTAATCATGGTGTCTGTTTTGTGAAAATTGTGTACACTTGCAGGGAGATTACGTCGAGATATCATACAAGTTTCACATTTTTCGTGAGATTAGTTCGTGAGAAAAAAATAGGAGCAGTTATAACTTGAATGCACTTCGTATTTGTCTACAGGTTGAAACTTCCCCTTTTTAACAATTATACATGACTGTCCTTAAACTGACACACAATATTTTGTTAGCGCGACGCAATCTGACTTTCAAAATTCCCTACAAAAGAATGGCCCTGACTAACATTAAACTATACCTTTCACAAATCACTTACCTCACAAAAATCTTCGCTGCTCAAGCTACTGCAATACAGCGAGCGCCACTACTGCCAGCTAAATAAAAGATTCAAACTACTGAAGGCACTAACTACTGATAGGGATGGTTAGCAAATGAAAGATATTAATAGAGAACAAACAATGTATTTACCTTGATATCATCATATATAAATATAGCAGTTCATGACAAATTACAAAACTCCGCCATCTCTCTCCCCACATCCACCACTGCTGGCGGCTCACCTCCAACTGCCCAACGCTACACGCTGTTAACAGCCAGCTGCCCAACACTACAATGGCGAGTATTACAACAATGCAAAGAGGCCACAGACTGCACACAGCACAGCCAGTGATTTTCATATTGAGCGCTACATAACGTTGCCAATAAGAAAACATAAACAGCCTACTTACATAGCCCCCATGCTCCACACAAAAAATTTTTACAAATGGTGTTGGGCACTGGCCAATACAGATTTGACAAAAATTTTTCACAATTACAGTAACAAAGATATAAAATGCACACACTTATTGATACAATGTTGGTCAAAAGCTAAAATTTTCTCACAGTCCATAAAGACAGTCCAGATTGTTCATCACAGTAAAAATGCAGAGTTTTTCTCAAAGTCTGAGCAGTAAAAGAAAATGCACACAGAAGTAGTGGATTTCCATGCAGTCTTGAAGAAGTAGTGTTGTCCTTCCAACGGAAAGACAGTGCTGACTCTTGACATGCATACAGGTAATGGGCCACAACAGAGCAAACCCACAGCCGAGTCAGTCGAAATTTTGAAGAGTATTGGTAGGTAGGTCATCACAGAGCAGACCCACTGTAGTCCTTGTAGAGAGATAATGGTATTGATGGATCATCAAAGATGTAGACCCACTGTAGTCCTTATAGAGATAATGGTACTGGTGAGTCATCAAAGATGCAGACCCACTGTAGTCCTTGTAGAGATAGCCAGCAGCCATCTGTTGTGACTGTGCAGGTGCACAATCACCATTGAAGAGTCTTGTGGATAATATAGCAAGTCCATAAACCACCACTTGTGCACTCACAAAGTTTTTTGAATTGTCCTTAGAACCAGCAATGCTGTTATCCAGTCCCTTGCAGAATTATTAACACACGTGCAAACACTAACAGTCCCTACTTCTCACATATTGTCCATATACGATGACCAACAGAACCGTGTGCAGTGAAATGTAACTAACAAGTTAATAATATCATGAACTGGTGACAATTACAATTTTATAACATAAGAATACAATAACAAAGATACAAAATACATCATTAAAAACATAACAGTACAGATAACATTTGTAGTAAAACAGGCTTTACAAAAGAATCGAAATAACATATCCATCAGAGTTACAGGAATTATGACATAAGTAAATATATAAAATAATGAGAATAGTTATCGAAACATTAATTTCACACATGAACATTGAAACAGAACAGAATTGTAAACAACTTTACAAAGAAAATAACATATTATTAATGCAACTTATATTTGAGGATAACAGTATTCCTCATCATAGTGAATGTAGCTTAATATTAAAAGAAGAAAAAATTCTATGAAACTACACAGAGACAGGAAGAAAACAACTACACAAGGGTATACAAACACATAGTGGGACAACACAAAAGGAAAGGACAGGGTTTGTTTTACTGCAGTATTTTGCATGGAGATCTCCCTTCGTTCATCATTATTCCCAAAAAGTCCTATCTAAGCCTGCTTTCTGTATTCTGTTCACATCCTCTGTCAAAAATAGTTTTTCTCCACTGTACAGTATCCTTTTTTTTTTTTTTTTTTTTTTTGCCAGACCATTTTCTGATAGCTTCTCAATGCATTTCTTATAAATTCATCATAGTTAGTTTCTTATATAGTCTACCCCCTCTTAAGCTAACTTAAATCTACTGAGCTCAGATGCTAAACTAAGGGACGAGGCAATGCAGCATCACATAACAAATTATCACAAACAGCAATGACAAAAAAAATGCCAATTTGCAAAGCAAGCAGCAGCAAATCTAAATTAACAGATAAAATGCAAAATTACAACTAATATGAGCCAATGTGCAGCAACAATAAAAATAAATCAATAGTAAAACTAGCTTAACAGAGTAATACAAAGTGAAATTTAGTAGCACTATGCCCGGCAAATAGCAGCAGAAAAATCTTATATCTAAACATGACATAGCTCAAGCAGAAAAAATAGTACACTAAAGATAACAATGCAGATAAGGGAAATGTATATTCACATCTTAATGTCTATGTAAATTAAAGTGGTGCACCACAACAACTTATTGTAAAAAAAATATTACCATGTACTTGAAAAGAATATTATGTATGCAGTTACTGTTACTAGTCCCTTCTTATTGTTCTTTCCTTTCCAAGTGCTCCTTTTTTGAAGAACGTGGATCACAAAATTATTATTTAACAGATCTGTTTACAGAAAGTGTTCACATTAGCAAATGCATTTAATTTTATTTTATGAAACCAATGCTGCAACACAGCTGGAAAACAGATGTCAAATGAAATAAGCAATTACGCAAACCAAAGCATAAAAATATCATTCAATAGTCATGTGGCATTTCGTAAGTCAGTAGCTCTCAACTCTCGTAGAAAGACACTTGTCATAATCAGGTGTGCAGATGTACGAATATTTCCCATCAATTCATAAGCATTTCAGTAATTAGCACAAAGTACGAGTAACCATATGTTTTCAGGTAGTGAGTGTGTAATATTTGCCATGCTTTCTACAAAGGAACGTCAATAGCCAGGATAATGGCCTCCCTTTTTTTTTTACCTGTGCCGCTGAAAGGCTAATGGCTTTTTTTTTTCGGGCGGCTGTCGCCCAGGTGGGTGCCCGCGACGCATTACGTGCAGGTGGTCACTTAACTTTCTTACGGAAATATTTACGACAGCAGTTTCCGCTACAGTGACAGTCTCACATAAAAATATTTCACAGGTCAAGAATTAACGTTGCAAATCTGTAGAAACAAAACCCTATAAATATAACAGTGTCCAAAAAAATTTTCATTGGCATTGTGATACATTCACACATTTACGCACATTTCATAACTCTTAAAGTACGATTCTTGGTTTCCAACATCCTGTTTCACAAGTCAAGAGTCCCTACCCACTATTCATTACTCCTTACCTTATTACACATATACGTATCCATCGACACTCGTCAATATTTCGTCATTATAAATATGAAGCATAATCAAATAACTCATATAGCCTCAGCCTATTAATCATAAACATACCTCAGCAGCATAATACACATCGTCGTCGTAAAAATAACATCATAACACCTCAGTCAAATCTCAAAATCGACGTAGCTTCCTCCAATAATTAAAAAAATTCTCTGCTCATGTCAAAAGTGTCATCTGCCTCAACGTACTTTAAAAATCATGAATCCATACCAAATACATCATTCAAAGCTCTCATAGTATCACAATGGTTCCAAAAACATATGAACAATTTACAAAGTACAGACAAAATACAATTTCATAAGTGTGAAGTTATCCAACTGTGTAATTGCGTAAACATCTGTCACTGATATAATAAAAAAAGTTTATCTCTCAGTTACATGATCAGATAGCTGTGTAATTTGTGTGTTAGAGAAATATGGTACCGATGTGTAAAGTTGTATAAGCAAATACCATATTAGCTAGGGTTCCTTGTGGTTGCCACACACATGGTACACAAAGTAAGTGTGTACCCCCCTGAGGATTAATGTAATTATACCCTCAGGTGTTACAGATTACAGCAATGGAATGAAATGTATCACGGAAAACTTTCTTTGTAATTCAAATATCTTTAAAAATAAATGTTTTAAGTACAAAATTAATCACCGAAATGCGTGTCCTGTAGCGCTAAATGTGCATCTTGTTGGAAGATAATCTCTGTGGAAGTGTCGTAGTTATTTTCCTCCGAAAGCTAAGTTCTGCAGAAGCCAATGTACTTACCTCATGATGAACAAAAGTGAAATGCTTTGCGTAGAGATATCTTAGTTATTATGCTTATTGTTGTGATGATGAAAGTACTGTGCTGTAACGCATTGTTGTGCTATGGAAAAGGCTGTCTCCTTGTAGCTATACCACAAAAGTTACTAATAAAACATGTTTTGATTTCCAGAAGAATTCAGAAAAACTGTGCAGATATAAAACAGATACACCACAAAAGCAACATTGTAAATTGTCACTCATTAGTAGCGTCGTGATAACACCGTGTAGTTGTCACTTAAACTAACCACTGTGTCGTCTGTTCACTATAACAATGCATTCGTAATTTCTGTTTAAAAATGTTCCCTAGGTTCTAGACTGGATATTTAACTTCAAACATTGTTGCATGTTAACAGTTTCTTAAGTCTGACAAAGCATACTAGAAATGTGAAGTGAAAAGTTTTATGGCAAAGACAAAGTTAAAAAGCAGATTATCTTTCAATAAATGGTTTTACATGTGAAATGTGGTGTAAACCTTTACTCTTCCTAGTACGCAGAGTTTCAACTTCAACGCAATTATCATGTGGTATACGTCGGATTCTGTATGGTCCATTGTAAACTAGAAAGAATTTGTGACTCAAGTGTTTCTTCTTATGTGACAATGAATGAGCTTTAATGAGAACTTTCTGACCAATATACAATTTCTTTGCATTTGCTTTACCGTGTAGTTTTCTCCTTTTGTCTGCTGCAGATTTTATATTTTTAAGAGCCAAATCAATTATGTCTTTGTGTCGAAGTTTACGTGTATTCGGGAAAGGTACAAGCTCTCTGATTCTGTTCGGCGGATCTTCATTCTTCAGTACAAGAGTAGGTGGTAAAGCAGTGGAATCATGAGGCATTTCATTCAGCACGTTTTGAAATAAGTGTAAATATCTGTCCCAATGCTGATGCTTTCTGTGACAATAAAGCCTGCAAAGCTTATTGATTTCTTTCATAATCCGTTCGGAGGGGTTACAATGTGGTGAGTACAATGAAATAAAAACAGGTTTGATTTTATGGTTGCGAAGCATGCGTGACCAAACAGCACATCTAAATTGCGGTCCGTTATCTGAAATGACTTTAGCGACGTGGCCAACTTAACGTAAGAAATTTTTAACAAAGGCGTTGGATACAGACCGTCCAGTGGCTTTACGTAACGGTGTGAAAGAAACAAATTTTGAAGTAAGTTCAACAGCGACTAGAACGTACGAAAATCCATTAGATGTTCTGACAAGCGGTCCCAAGAGATCAACAGCAGCAAATTCTTTTAATTTAGAAGGAATGATAGGAAACAACGGAGCACGATGTGAGACAGTAGATGGTTTCGCCTTTTGACAAAGTTTACAAATAGACAAGACTCTTCGAATTCTCTTTTCCATATTGTTAAAATAACAAGTCGTTCGAAGAATATGATAACATTTTCGTGGACCAAAATGTGCGTAGCTGAAATGAATGTACCAAATGAGCTTATTAACAAAATCGTCAGGAATGCAAAGTACCCATAGCTTGTCATCAACAGTGCAGCGTTTGAACAGTATGTTGTTTCTAACCAGATAATAATGCCGAATCTGTGTGTGTGTCTTTTCATGTCATTTGCTCTTGATGTCTTTCCAAATCGGATCTTTATCTTGTTCATGAGCAATGTCCTTTAAAGATGTGGTGATGAAGTTTTCAAAGGCGACTTTCTGAATGTAAAGAATACTGAAATTTTTCTCGAGGTTGCCTTCTGTGGTATTTTTCTCAAGCCCAGCCGGTGCGCGTGACAGTGCGTCCGCAACAATGTTCTCCTTGCCGGGAATGTAGACTATTGTGAAGTGGAATTCTTGCAGAAACAATGCCCAACGTTTTAACCTGTCATGATTTAATTTTGAAGACATAATAAATTGTAATGCACGATGATCACTGTATACTTTTACGTGCTTACCAGAAAGAAAGAAACGGAATTTGTTAAATGCCCAAACGATAGCTAAAGCTTCTAATTCAGTAACGGAATAATTTTTTTCAGATTTTGTTAGCACTCGGCTAGCAAAAGCAATGGTTTTCTGAATGGTAGTGCCATTTTCTATGGCTTCTTGAAATAAATGGGCACCAAGACCGACTTTAGAAGAATCCGTGCTAAGGCGGAAATCTTGTGACAGATCTGGATGATCTAAGATTGGCGCGTGAAGTAACGCTTCTTTCAAAGAATTGAATTCCAACTGTGCTTGTTCCTCCCAGTTCCAAATAGTATTTTTTCCAGTGAGAGAACAAAGTTTTGGTGTAACAAGAATTTGCATATTCAGAAAACGACAGTAAAAATTTACGAGACCTAGAAAACTGCGGACTTGTCTTTTTGTGGATGGCACTGGAATGGCTCTGATTGCTTCTAACTTTTCAGGATCCGGCTGAATCCCTTCAGAAGAAATAATATGTCCCAAAAACTTCACCTTTGTCCTACCGAATTCAGACTTTTCCAAGTTAACTGTAATTCCAGATTCTGCAAAAATACGTAACAAACTGTTGAGGATGCGATTATGTTGTTCCCATGAAGCTTCTGCTATCAGAATATCGTCCACATATAAGGTGATGTGACGTTTTAAGAACTCAGGTAATATGGAATTTAACCCACGAATGAATGCTGCCGAAGAAATGTTCAAACCAAAAGGAAGTTTCCGAAACTGATAACAAACGCCGAAACAAAGGAAAGCTGTGTATTTTCTACATTCTGGATGAAGTTCGATCTGATAAAAGCTGGATCTGAGATCAATGGAAGACAACACTTTTACACCATTAAAATTTTGAAGAAGTTCTTCTAACGTTTGCGGCCTGTCTGTTTCAGGAATAATGATCGTACTGATTTGTCTCGAATCTAAGACAAGCCTGATCGATCCATTTTTTTCTCAACAACATGTAATGGATTGTTGTATGAGCTTACTGCAGGCTCAATAATGCCCTCATTAAGCATAGATTGTATTTCTGTTCTAACACGGTCCCTATAATGCGCCGGAATTACGTATGGTCTAACACAAAATTTAGTATGCTCACGAACACGAAATTGGTATTGAAATCCCTTGATTGTTCCTGTTTTATGAGTAAAAACTGTGGAATGTGCTTGTAAAATCTCAAAAAGGTCCTGCCTATCAGTCTCATCACAATTCTCAATTGTTTGAATTTTATTCTGAATTAACTTGTTAGTGTCAAATACGCCGTCGATATCATCCCTGTCAGTACTTGCAGAGTGATTGTTAGTGTCTAGTTCCGTAGAAAAGTCCGAACTGTTGTCTAAAGCGATTAATTTCCTCGTCATGGTTTGAGAGCCAATCTTCAAATTTCAAAGCTGTTGACTTACCTTCTTTCTCTAAACTTATTTCAGCATCGTGAAAGTTTAAGATTGCTTTGTATTCATTCAAAAAGTCTACTCCCAATATAATTTCCGTCGACAATAATGGAACAATGAGAAAGTTCATAGAGAAGCTGTGGCTTTGACAAAAGAATTCTAAATTGGTTTGTTGGCGTACATTTACACTTTTTCCAAAGCTTGCACCTTGTAATTTAATCTTACGTAACGGAAGTGTGGGGCAATCGTTCGATTTGTTGCATTTGCTAAAGGCTGTTTCACTGATTACTGAAATGGGACTGCCAGAGTCAAGTACTGCCGTAAATTTTACGTCATTTACAGTAATGTGAATCACAGGATATGCAATGTTGTTATGTTTTACGTCGTGTTCCTGGAGTAAGATGTCCCTAATGTCTTCCATTTTTACGTAATTACTAGCTACGGCCGCTGCGTCATCAGTTTCATAAGTACGTTTTGTTGCTGCCAGCGGTGTGAGTCATTGCCTATTGTCTCTTTGTTGGCGCGCGTCGTTATTGGGATTTGGAGACCTAACTTCTACAAATTCACCGTGACGAGAGGGCCCTGCTCTGTTTGAATCCCGCCAGTTCTGATGCAATTCAGGTCTGTCGTTACGATCATATCGTCTGTCGTCATGTCGGTAGATTCCATAGTTTCTTTCTTGTCGGTCACATGGTGGAGAATTTCTCCCTGAATCGTAACTGCGCGCTGGTCCGTTGCGTCTAAAGTTATTCTGTCTCCCTTGATAGTATTTATTTTGGTTCCCATATTGTCTGTTTATCTTATTGTCTCTGTGATAGTCATTACCACGGAGAGGTGATCTTTCCCTGTAGTTATTACTACTCTGCCAACGGTTGTCATACGGGTGGTGTCTGTTTTGGTCACGATTTGTGTTGTGAGAATAGCCTTGTCGTGTCAAGTTATTACTTCTTTCATCGCGGAATTGCGACGGATGTGACCTGTAATTGTTGTGTTCCTGGTTTCGCATTCCGCGATTGTCAGTGTCAATTTCTAATTCTTGTAAGAGTCCCTGAAATGCTTCAATGTCGTCTTTGCGACGTCCTGCCAAAATAATATGCCGTAAATGTTCAGGTAATTTGATTAAGCAAATGCGGATGAGTTCTGAGGGGCTGTATGGGTTTGACAGGTACTGATTCTTGTGCAACATGTCTTCAAAATATTTCACAAGACTGGAGAATTCAGATTGTTCGAAATGTTTCATCATTATGATACCATGTTTTACTCGGTCTTGTGTGGCTTGAGACCAATATGCTGAGAGGAAGGCATGGTAAAATTCTCCTTCACTGTGGCAATCGTGAATGACCGATCGCATTCTTACAGCTGGTTCATTCTCTAAGTAGCCACACATAAATTCTAATCTGTGTTCCAACGACCAGTTGGTAGGAAAACAATGCGAGAATTGATGGAGCCATGCTTGTGGATGAATGTCGTTGCCAGAATTCTTAAATGTTTTGAATTTACGTGTAGTAATGAACAGCTTATAGTCAAAATCGTCATGTCGCCGAGTCGCATATCGGTCATTGTTAGGTCGTGTCGGCCGCTCCATCTCAAAATTCGGTGCACATTGCCAATTTCTTTCATAACTTCCGAAATGCCCTGTGTTATTATTTTGCGGCTTTTCCGTGTTTCTAAGTCCCTCTTCCCGTGTTGGAGCGCGAGTGTCCTCTGAAATACGTAATTCTTGTATTACCTGTGTCAGCTGATCTTGTACTTCCCGGATTTCTCTTTGGTGTTGTGTATTAGTTTGATTCTGATTTTGTTTGAATTTTCTTATTTGTTCATACTCTTCTGTGTCAGTGAAGGCTACGGGTCTTGTGTCATTCAGATCATCATCTACCTTTGTAGATAAGTTAGTGACCTGATCCGAAAGTTCGGCTACCTTCTCCGATAGTGTACTTATTTCTTCAGTGTGTTTTTTCTGAACCAAGTTTCAGAGTATCTACTGTGTCCTTAAAGTTTTCCTGAGTTTTTGCAAGTTGCGTAACCGAATCGGTAGATGCAACTGAGTCAAATTTAGCTTGCAAGGTCTCATGATTTTCATGAACAATAATTTGCAGTTCTTTTATGGCTGCTTCGTGATTCTGTAATGCATTTTCATGCCGCGAAAAAATAGGTTGAAAATGCTCACAAATTTGTGTTTTTACGTCATTACAGACTTTTTGACATTTCGATTCAATGTTATGTAACTCAGTAGTTAAATCTTCACGTGTTTGTTCAAGTGTTTGTTCCAATGAGTCTAACTTTTTAAGATTTTGTTCCACTGTGTCTAGCTTTTGAAGCTTTTGCTGTGTTTGTCTCTGATTTTGTTCCATTGTGTCTAACTTTTGAAGCTTTTGCTGTGTTTGTCTCTGATTTTGTGCCATTGTGTCTAACTGTTGCTGTGTTTGTCTCTGATTTTGTTCCATTTGTTGCATTAATTGCAATAATAATGTATTAGTGTCTGGAATCTGTTTCTCTACGCTTTTCGGCAGTGCATTTGCACCGGCAACATTCACATTTTGACAAGCAGAAAATGTGTCTTGACTTATTTGAGAAAACGGTGATGACCCAAAACCTGAATCTACAGTATTTGCGAAATTGTGTCCTGTCATTTCGGATTCCTGAGGCGAGCTGTTGCCGACCGATTGATCGATAATGCTTCCCTGTTCACTACCTGTTTCACTGTCTACACCATTGTTTGCAGCCCGCTCCATTTCCCTATGCGCAATTACCAAATTACTACTTTGAACATCAGTTAATTCATTACTCGGTGGCGCTAACACACTGCTTTCATTTTCACTGTCATTTCTCAGTTTACTTTGGAGCCTAGTATTACGTTTTTCACACGCCATTATTGTCACAGTATTTCACACGACAACACAGAAAAACACAATTTGAAGATCAAAAATAAGAGAACACATTAACATAGCACTGAAAATAATATCTAGTTAATTGCAGCTGCGAAATACTTGGTGCAAATCTACATGCATGCCACAACTGTTTTACTGTACAACAATGAAAGACTGCAACTACAAAGGAGATTTTCTTTACAATTACGCGCTAGCAATAAACAAAATCTACACTAATTACACAAACTACAACAAAAAATCAGAAGATTCCAGTGAGGTATCCTCGGCTAAGGGTCGACATATGAAACTTCCCCTTTTTAACAATTATACATGACTGTCCTTAAACTGACACACAATATTTTGTTAGCGCAACGCAATCTGACTTTCGAAATTCCCTACAAAAGAATGGCCCTGACTAACATTAAACTATACCTTTCACAAATCACTTACCTCACAAAAATCTTCGCTGCTCAAGCTACTGCAATACAGCGAGCGCCACTACTGCCAGCTAAATAAAAGATTCAAACTACTGAAGGCACTAACTACTGATAGGGATAGTTAGCAAATGAAAGATATTAATAGAGAACAAACAATGTATTTACCTTGATATCATCATATATAAATATAGCAGTTCATGACAAATTACAAAACTCCGCCATCTCTCTCCCCACATCCACCACTGCTGGCGGCTCACCTCCAACTGCCCAACGCTACGCACTGTTAACAGCCAGCTGCCCAACACTACAATGGCGAGTATTACAACAATGCAAAGAGGCCACAGACTGCACACACCACAGCCAGTGATTTTCATATTGAGCGCTACGTAACGTTGCCAATAAGAAAACATAAACAGCCTACTTACAAGGTTTTGAAAAGACAACTCTGCTGCTGACTGTAGAGAATACGGTAGGCTACAAGCTGACCACAGACTGCCAGGTTTAAGAGCGTTTGCTCGTGTTTTCACGAAACCGAATGATAATGGTATGGTTCCTAGAACTATATTTGATCTGAATGTGCAATTGAACAAGTGTGGATGAGGTACGATATTATTCGGTTGGTAGTACGTGATCCTTGAACAACCACATTCCAGAAATCGATGCTCTCATCATTATCAGCGGGTTCAACACCATCGAGAAAGGAGGTAAAGGTAAACGAATGCTATTGGATACTTAAAAACTGCCAAGTAATTCCGTTAACAGTGTATACTGATGGAACCCCTTGGGAATGTATCAGTAACACACGTAATTCATATCGGTGGTCCAGTGAAAAAAAATGGTTGAAATGGCTCTGGGCACCATCAGACTTAACATTTGAGGTCATCAGTCCCCTAACTAATACACACACATCCATGCCCGAGGCAGGATTCGAACCTGCGACCGTAGCAGCAGCGCGGTTCCGGACTGAAGCGCCTAGAACCGGTATGTCACAACGGCCGGCGGTCCACTGAAAATTCACATCCTTTTGTGAAAATACATTTTGAAGAACGTGTGTGTGTGTATGTGTCTGTGTAGTGTGCTACAACAGACAATCAACTGACTGGGCCTTTTGTGTTACATCATCTTATAGAGACCAGTTATCTGGAGTTTATTGAATAGGAGCTTCCGGCCTTGCTACAAGAGGTTCGTTTGACTACAAGGTTGTGTGTGTTCTTCCACACTGTCGCGGCCCTTGCACATTACAGCCACAAGGTGACACATCGGCTAAACCTTCCATGTTTCTTGGCCACCAATCACCCCGGATCTTACCCTTCTAGATTTTTGGCTGTCGGGATGACTGAAAGGCAAATTCTACAAAGAAAACCCAAATACGAGAGACGGGTCGATTGTTCGCATTATGAAACGTGCTACACTCATGACAAAATGTCAAGGTGATCTCAGCTACACATGGTGTTCTCAAAAGGATTCAAAGGCGTACTTAAGTCGCAAGTGCATTTAATGAAAATCGACTTTAATTTAATCATTTGCCTGTGCCTAACATTTTCTAGAGTATTTGTTTTGATTACATTCTAACAACAGTATATCTGTAAGCAATAAAAAAATGGAGCATGTATGTGGAATGTTTTATTCCGATTAGTCTATTCTATACTAGCACCTCTTATAACATTTACCACTACTCATGAAGCTCTCTGTGTGGGACTAACATTGCATACTGAACGTACACAGAAAAAGATGGCACGAATCATTACAGGCTTGCCTAACTCAGGGGTGAGAGTGACTGAAATACCGATAAACGTCAAATGGCATAAACACAGTCGTGAATTACCCCATGAATACCTCTACACAAAGTTTCAAGGACCATATTAAGTGATGGATCTTGCAAAATACTACGCTCTACGTATCTCTCCCATGTAGCCCATGGAGACAAGACTGCAGCAGTTCCCACCCACATAGTCATTTAAGCAGTGATCCTTCCCATGCTTCATATCCGATTGGAATGGGAAGACACTTCTCAGTGGTTTGAAAAATACGTAAGTATGTAGATACATTAGAGATGCCGTTCCACACTAAGGTCATTGTGCAACAATAGTGCGCATTGTTAGAAGAGAGTATGTGTTCTGTGTTTTCTGCAGACGCAGTGCTGCTGCGGTACGGAAGATAGGTGGATCACAGTGTGGAAGGGGAACTGCGCAGCAACTGAAAGGCTACTCCAAAGTTGAAGTACGTAGACAGCACGATTTTTGTGAGAAAAGCGTCTAAAGTGCACAGAGAATCTTCTGGTAAATCGACCAAACGCAATGTTGCGGCCAGCGGTAGTTGAGTGCTACCAATAACTTGACCAAGGCAGCACAGACACAGAGGATGATGATCAGGAAGAAAGGCCATCGACACTGATCAGACGACAATGTCTAGGCAATCGAGAGTACGTAGGGACGTTTGTCGGACAAATATCAATTGCCCTACGTATAAAAAGGCGGGAAATTCAAATTTTGGCGGGAAATTAAAAAATGCCGAGAAATTCGAATTTTGGTGTGGTTTTTCCTTACTACTGTTGAGGTAGGGTTGTTGTCCTAAGTGCAAAATGACGGGGAATAAAAAAAAAATGCAAGATTGTCTACTGGCTGACTGGAACACTAGGACAGGCTCAACGGTGTCGGAATCCAAGGCTTGGAATACTGGCCCTGGCTCTGTGACATCAGGGACAAAGGATATTTGTGCAAGTCCAGGTATTTCTGCTGAACAGGGGATGTCCTGCTTGACATGTTCTCACCAAGCTACTATTCACTCAGACGTATACTGTCACTGTTTCTCCTAAAGCATCCCTCCACTACCCTCGTAGAAAACTTTCCCACGATAAGTATCTGCAGGATTTTTGATGGCTGCAATTCGAATTGTAAATAAGTATTAATGTGTTTCATTGTCAAATATTACTGCTACATGCCTACTGCATATAATTTCAGGTGTTTGATGCCTCTGTGATGGTTGGTTCTGTTACTTGTGCTATCGGTAAATAGGCACCATCCATCCCTCACACAATTTTTTGTGCTGAATTTTACCTCAACCCATTTTTTTCCCCTTCAGAGCCACCCACTATTGTCCACCACCAGGAAGAGGAATGTTCATCTCAAAGTTTTTCAATTTCCATGCAGAACGTATGTGGTGATTACAGGTTATTGTCGTGCTCCTTGCAATTTTTTTTTATGTTTGCAGTCATTTTATCTCGTGTGCTGCTGGCTGTAGCTGTGGCTACAGTGCTGTCACAGAAGCATACTAACATTGGGAATCAGAGCTTTTATATTCCATTTCACGTTGGGTTGTCGAATCGGTAGTATTCGACTCCATTTCACATTGGGTTGTCGAATCGGTAGTACTCGAGTGTTGTTTACCTGATCATAGCTGTCACCGACAGATGGTGGGCTGACTACTTTACATGTCATGCGACACAGCTACCCCGGCGGCTGACAGCTCTGCCCAAACTTCTGGCAGTGGCAGTGACGCACGGTTGGCTGATATTTCGACCACAGGAAGGCATTCTTCCTGAAAAGGATTTTTGTTTAAATAAAGATGCACGTGTTCCTACTGTATAGCACACAGTTTGGACTTTAACTTGGGGGAAAATTGTGGTGGCAGCAGGGAAAGTTTACCCAAAAGGCCCTTTGTCTCCCCTTATTTGTTTAGCTGAAGACTGCAATGTAGAAGCATTGACCATACACATCTGCGTGAATAGTAGGTTGGGGAAACATGTCAAGTAAGACATTGTTTGCCCAGCCAACAATCCTACTTCCACAGGAGAGTACTAGGTCAGCAGACAGGCCTGGACCTGGACAAATATCCTTTGATTCTGACGTCCCAGTGCCAGTATTCCAGAACTTGGATTGTGATGTCACAGAACATTCCCGAGTGTCTCAATTCTGGACTATAAGCCAGCTTTCTACACAGTTATAAATAGCCCGACACTTCGGAGCTGGACTGTGATTTCGTAGAGCTAGTGCCATTTCTTCAAGTCTGGGGTTCTGGCGCCACAGAATCTGTGCCAGTATTCCACATCACCCAGAATAAGAATGCGTCATCTTGGATGTCACGCCATATTACATTTATGACAACATCGTGCTTACACAGAAGTGAGAGAAAACCCTGACAAAATTAGAATTTCCCGCCATTTTATACACAGGACAATTGACCTGTGTCAGATTGGAGGTGGGGGGTGGGTAATCCCATTACTAATCAGTGACATCATATGTGACATACTCTGTCCGGGAAACGGCCCTGCATACCTAATGTTGAGGAACTGAATTGCAGCGTGACTATCGCGGACATTGCTAAACAGATGCGTGTCTCAGTAGGCAATGCTCATTCCATCGTCTGAGATTGTCTGCAGTAACGGAAAGTGCGCTTGCCCTGGGTTTCGTGATCACTGCCACTCGTACATACAGGCACGTACGGCGTCTCTGGACGTCCTTGAACGGTAGTCGGTGGAAGGTAATTATTTTCCTCAGTCTCTTCATTGCGGGCCATTATTTAACACCTGCAACAAGAGAGCGCCCATGGAATGGTGACGACCTCCTCGTCTCCGTGGAAGAAATACGAAGTTGTGCCACTAGCAGAGGAGATCATAGGCACCGCTTTCTTCGACTGTGAAGGAATTGTATACAGAGAGTTTACGGCCAAGAGTATTGCCATTAACGTGAACTCGTACTGTGCAACAGCAACATCGCCGTGCAACGTCATGAAAAACAAGAGACGAGGAAAATTTAGCAGAGGAATTGTTCTCCTGCACAACAATGCAGCACCCCGCACGACGCGGACAACACTGGCTTTGCTTTAACGTTTTCGATGGGAGGCTTGGAAGCACCATTCATACAGTCCGCCTTGCATGATGCGATTCCCATTGCGAATAAACATTCCCGAAAGAGAATAAACATCTGAGGGAAAAGAGACTTTCCAACAATGAGCACGTTCACACAGTGGTTCTCGGGTGGATTTCTATCGTCGGCGAACTGAACGATTCGGTGAGGTTTCGACCGTAATTTACGGAGCCCCTGCCAAAATTTGAATTTCCCTCCGTTTTATACTCAGAGCAATTGACCTTTGTCTCACTTTTAAGTTAGTGCAGCAGGTAATTAAAGTTACGTGGCCTGCCGTAGTACTCGTAATATGTAACTCACGTTTCGTAGTCTCTTCGTAGATATACATGGCGTTTCAAAAATAATTTTACAGACCTTAGGGACAGCTTCCTTACACCAAAAGAAGAAAAAAATCTGTGATAAATGTGCATACTTAACAGCTATGAGCATTTGTTCATCTTCAGTAATGTGACACTCATCTCTTCTCCTGCAACCTCTTTGTTTTCCATATTTTGAGAGGAGGCAGCATGGACCAAAACAAGAAAAAGACATCCAGTAAACATGGGCTCTAAAATGCATACTTTAAGAGCTGTGAGCAGTTGTTCAATAGAAGAGTTGTGTTTCACAGTAGCGAAGATGGACAAGTGCTCATAGCTCTGATGGTATACATTATAGAGCCGATGTTTATAAGATAATTTTTCTTGTTTTTGTGCGAAGAAGGTGTCACCAATAATTTGTAAAAGTAATTTGGAAACGCCTTGTGTAAGGAGAAAACCACACTGTCGAGTTCGGCTGTGTTGTCTCTCGCGTCAATATCTTTTCGTTCCAACGCGTTAGACAGAATGAAACGCTTGACATCTTTGATGATTGGCGCATACTTCGTCGCAATATCTTGTCAGCTGCTTTTCCATGTCAGTTCTTTTCCTCTTACCCTGCACTTCAGCCGCTTGTAAGACGATTGCGGGTGGGTGACGGGGAGCAAAATCTATGAAGGATGCAAAATGGTGCAACATGAACGAAGAGTCCGGTACTCATTACCCGTAACCTTTCTTGTGAGGGCTGAGTGTCACAAAACACTTTGTAGTGTTATCGTCAACGTGCTGACCTACGTATGCTTAGGTATTTTGATGACCAAGTGAAACAGCAATTTACCAGCTGAAGAAAACAAACTAAAAAAAAATCTAGTCTACTATTGTGCACGAAAAATGCTTGACAAGGCTTCAAGTCCCTCCAAGTCGAAAATTACAGGGTGACAATTATTGAACTACATGAAAAAAAGCGTACATTGGTTACAAAATACGGCCTCCACACACTTTACTCAACATATAAACGTCACTACAGATATTCGGATTCAGGTTATGACATGTTCGGGATGCCTGTCATCATTGGGGATGATGTGGCGAGGACGAACAGCGAAATTCGGCATGACCCGCTAAAGTACCGGAATATCTATGCTGTAGACGCCCTCCTGAATGGCTGTTTTCAGCTCAGCAATGGTTTCGGCGTTATTGCTGTACGCCTTGTCTTTAATATAGCCCCATAAAAAGGAGTCGCACATGTTCAGACGGGAGAATATGGCGGTCAATCGAGACCCATGCCAGTGGCCTCCGGGTACCCCAGAGATAGAATGCGGTCCCCAAAGTGCTGCTCCAGGGCATCAAACACTTCTCTCCTTCGATGGAATCGAGCTACGTCTTATATGAACCACAGCGTTTCGAAATCGGGGTCACTTTGGATAATGTGGATGAAATCATCCTCCAAAACCTTCACGTAGCGTTCGGTAGTCACTGTGCACCGATTATTCCTTGATTGGACATTGCACACCACATACTCACCCGTTGAGGGTGAAGAGACTTCTGGATCGCGAAATTCGGATTCTCAGTCCCCAAATGAGCCAATTTTTCTTATTAGCGAATCCGTCCAAAAGAAAATTGGCTTCGTCGCTAAACCAAACCACACAGCGCATACTAATTCCCATCATGCCCCACTGCCAATAGTGCAGTTTTAGCGTTCTAACCAAACCGTTCAGAAGTTATGACGATTTTATTTCATATAGTTCAATAATTGTCACCCTGTACATAGCCTACATAGAACCAGAAAGCACGTAATTTCTGAATAAACGGTTAGAGATACAAAATCGAACTAAGGACAGCGAAAGTAGTAAACGATAGCAATAGCGCTTCTAGCTCATTTGTGGGAAAGGCTAGAGAGGGCGGAATGTGCTTTTGTTAGAGGCACTAGTGGACACGATCGCGCCTCTTCAAACACACCCCCACCCTTCGCTGTCACGCACCTCACACGATTTTACAACCATAGCTCCAACTTTTCTTACTTCCGCTCGCTGCGGGAATCGGTTAGATACGCCAGTCGTTCTCGACTTTTATGGCAGAGACATGTTAAAACTTCTATTAATTGCGGAACACATCCTGCGAAACTCACAACGCTACATCGGGATAACGCAATTACAAGCGAAAACTGGCATGGTTGACAGTATGCGACAACACAGGTAAAAACATTCGCGTTAAAACGGTCCGCCAACGAGACATTTGCGAGATAACTGCGATCGTATGGTTACGAGCTGTCACTTACTTCAGTATGGAGTGCTGTAACACACGGACTTAACGCTAGACCGTTTTAGGCAAATCCGGAGTTTGGCGATCGTCTGTTTGAGAGTCGCGCACAACTACTCCGCCACTCCTCCCACAGAGTGTTCGACTTACAACAGGTTCGGACTTATTTCGTACAGGATTGTTTTACCCACGGAGCTGGGTTGATTGATATATTCTAACTGTCATCCAAACCCAGCGGAAGTAATTCATTTGCGTCATACAAGCAAACAAAATCATTATCTTTTGAAAGTAAACTTAATATTATCAAACACTTCGATGCAAAAATTAAATTTTTTGAACCGGCAAAGAAATTGGATCTATTGGAATCCACAGTCAGAACAGTTATAGAAGGTAAGGAAAAAATTGTCGAAGCCGTGCAAAATGCTCCGCCACTGAGATGAAGTGTCATTGGTAGACGTCATGCCATTGTGGCACAGGTGGAAACAATGTTAAATTTATAGTGTGATAATCAATTAAGAGGGAAAAATTGTCCTGTTGATCAGAACACAGTGTGCTCTAAGGGTGAGCTGATTTATGAGACTGAAATAAGAAGCTGGGGATGTGACCAAAGATGAAATGTTAAAAGCTAGCAACTGTTGGTTTAATCGATTCAAAAGTCGTTTTAATTGGCGTAACTGCGCAGAAGTTGGGGAGGCAGCTAGCGCTGAAAAAAGGCTGCGTCACTCTATCACGAGAAACTCGGGGCGTTGGTAGAAGAAGGTGGATATACGAGCCATACCACATTCAACGTAGAATAAACTGGTCTGTTCTGGAAGAAGATCCAAAAAGAACTTTTACCGGGCGTGGTTTTCCAGATTTTAAAGCCAGCAAAGATAGACTGACAATCAATATTGGGGCGAATGCAAGTGGAGATTGTAAATGAAAACTTCTCTTAATTAATCACTCAGAAAATCCAAGAGTTTTAAAATATAGATCTATATCTGGGTTTTCCTTGATTCGGAAGTCGAGTGCTAAAACTTGGGTAACAGCTTCCCTCTTGGAGCACTGGTTTGGTCATCACTTCATACCTGAAGGCGAACGTTATTGACTGTTCAAACAAATCTCATTTAAAGTAACGCTGTAAATTGACAATACACCAGGTCATTTTCCCGTTTAATTAATTTCGATCCACGTGTGGAAGCTACACTACTGGCCATTAAAATTGCTACATCACGAAGTTGACGTGCTACAGACGCGAAATTTAACCGACAGGAAGAAGATGCTGTGATATGCAAATGATTAGCTTTTCAGAGCATTCACACAAGGTTGGCGCCGGAGGCGACACCTACAACGTGCTGACATGACGAAAATTTTCAACCGATTTCTGATACACAAACAGCAGTTGACCGGCGTTGCCTGGTGAAACGTTGCTGTGATGCCTCGTGTAAGGAGGGGAAATGCGTACCATCACGTTTCCGGCTTTGATAAAGGTCGGATTGTAGCCTGTCGTACCGGCCGGAGTGGCCGTGCGGTTCTAGGCGCTACAGTCTGGAGCCGAGCGACCGCTACGGTCGCAGGTTCGAATCCTGCCTCGGGCATGGATGTGTGTGATGTTCTTAGGTTAGTTAGGTTTAATTAGTTCTAAGTTCTAGGTGACTGATGACCTCAGAAGTTAAGTCGCATAGTGCTCAGAGCCATTTTTTTGTAGCCTATAGCGATTGCGGTTTATCGTATCGCATCGTTGGTCGAGATCCAATGACTGTTAGCAGAATATGGAACAAGTGGGTTCAGGAGGGTAATACGGAACGCCGTGCTGGATCCCAACGGCCTCGTATCACTAGCAGACGAGATGACAGGCATCTTATCCGCATGACTGTAATGGTCGTGCAGCCACGTCTCGATCCCTGACTCAACAGATGGGGACGTCTGCAAGACAACAACCGTCTGCATGAACAGTTCGACGACGTTTGCAGCTGCATGGACTATAGCTCGGAGACCTTAGCTGCGGTTACCCTTGACGCTGCATCACAGACAGGAGCGCCTGCGATGGTGTACTCAACGACGAACCTGGGTGCACGAATGGCAAAACGTCATTTTTTCGGATGAATCCAGGTTCTGTTTACAGCATCACGATGGTCGCATTCGTGTTTGGCGACATCGCAGTGAACGCACATTGGAAGCGTGTATTCGTCATCGCCATACTGGCGTATCACCCGGTGTGATGTTATGGGGTGCCATTGGTTACACGTCTGGGTCACCTCTTGTTCGTATTGTCGGTACTTTGAACAGTGGACGTTACATTTCAGATGTGTTACGACCCGTGGCTCTACCCTTCATTCGATCCCTGCGAAACCCTACATTTCTGCAGAATAATGCACGACCGCATGTTGCAGGTCCTGTACGGACCTTTCTGGATGCAGAAAATGTTCGACTGTTGCCCTGGCCATCGCATTCTCCAGATCTCTCACCAATTGAAAACGTCTGGTCAATGGTGGCCGAGCAACTGGCTCGTCACAATACGCCAGTTACTACTCTTCATGAACTGTGGTATCGTGTTGAAGCTGCATGGGCAGCTGTACCTGTACACGCCATCCAAGCTCTGTTTGACTCAATGCCCAGGCGTATCAAGGCCATTATTACGGCCAGAGGTGGTAGTTATGGGTACTAATTTCTCAGGTTCTGTGCACCCAAATTGCATGAAAATGTAATCACATGTCAGTTCTAGTATATTTGTGCAATGAATACCCGTTTATTATCTGCATTTCGTCTTGGTGTAGCAATTTTAATGGGCAGTAGTGTATATTTTTGCCTGGTGAAACGTTGCTGTGATGCCTCGTGTAAGGAGGGGAAATGCGTACCATCACGTTTCCGGCTTTGATAAAGGTCGGATTGTAGCCTATCGTGCCGGCCGGAGTGGCCGTGCGGTTCTAGGCGCTACAGTCTGGAGCCGAGCGACCGCTACGGTCGCAGGTTCGAATCCTGCCTCGGGCATGGATGTGTGTGATGCTCTTAGGAAGCTGCTTGCCCCAACCAATGGACCAGTGGTTTATTAAAATATATGAATCTTACTACACGAGACGATCTACTCGATCTATTCGCGCATGAAGCTATGAGACAAAACAACGGACACTCTGTTCAATACTTTTGGAAACAAAAGATACCGTGAGAATTATTAGACAATATTTGAATGGAGTTTTACAAAAAAATTCATATGGCGTCTGGAAAAAACTGTGTCCATTTTCTTTAACATTCGAAACCCAGGGCGAACAAGCACCAGATCCTAATCAAATTGATAATGTGATTGAAGAAATGGCCAATCTTGCTAGACAGCTAAATTTAGAGATGGACGGTTACGCCGTTCAAGAATTACTTGATTCACATAATCAGAAGGTGACAGTTGATGAGGACATAGAAATTCGTGAACAAGAGAAAAAGATTGAGCAACCTGGTTCTTTAGGCCCAGTTCAATAGATCAGTTGTTGGTTACAAACTTGACAGAAGGCCTCAGTTCAACTGAAAAAGGGTTATAAATTTTAGAAAACATAGACTCCAACGAAATTTACATTCCTGCTAGAAAAAGAGGAGTAAAAAATTAGTGTTCTACGAGGAGATTCTGCGTGAGAAGGAAAAATTTGACTCTTCAGACGACATTGTTAGATTTTATGCAGTCTTCTATGTTGCAATAATTTTGGTTTACATTGCTTCAACACATAATATTGCACTTAATATAGTTTTTTCATATTTCTGAACATTTTATTAAAATATTTCTTCTAAATTACAATCTTTTCTGTGGTCCCAACTGAACATTGTTTGTAGGTATTTATAACAAAAACTGGATCCAGACTTACGCGAATTCGACTTACGTAATTGTCGCTCTCTCGCACCTGTTGCTTAAGTCCGGGATATTACTATATTGTCCTAGTTAGATCAAATGTGCTTGAGAGGTAAATTTTCCTATTAAGCCCTCATCTATTCTTACTTAGCTGGAAGCGCTCTCTTTCCACCGCGCGGGGCAGCCGTGCGGTCTGGGGCGCCTTGTCAAGGTCCACGCGGCTCCCTCCGTGGGTGGTTCGTGTCCTCCCTCGGGCATGGGTGTGTGTTGTCCTTAGCGTAAATTAGTTTAAGTTAGATTAAGTAGTGTGTAAGCCTAATGACCGATGACCTCAGCAGACTGAAACCTTCCCGTCTCCTCTATACCTCTTTTGTTATTGATAACCTTCCCTTTTACAATAACCTATGTAACCTTCCCTTACGATTTCTATCTCTTGCTTAATAATAACAAATGAATTCTTCCCTTTGAAATTTATTCTCTTTCTCAATCTTCGCATACAAATTTAATAGCTGCTTATTAAAAGTGGTTTTCTGATTATTTCGACGAAACATAGAATGTGTCGTCGTCGTGGCCCTCAGTTGTTATCTGCAATAACCCAGAACTGTTCCTTACCTTTTTTACTGTTACTGGATCGCCATCTGACTGCTACATCGAACTGCGACATGAATATACTTACTCTGGTTTACTATACTCTATTAATTGCTGGTGGGCTGTCATTATAAGTGGCTGTATTTATTACCAAAGCTGACGTTATTCTTTAATAGCAAATCTGACGTTATTCTTTAATTAATTTGACTGAAGTTACGTAATTCATAGTTACACTTCTCCTTGAAAACAATAAAATTTTTGCAAAGTTTTATGTTGATGGTTTTTTGGGATGGATTATAATCAGTAATGCAACATTGCTGGCAAAAATTAATTATACTCTGAAAACGCTTAAAATATTTGCTGTTGGTAATGCAATGATTTTACAAATGTTCAAATGGGACTTACTTTTTACAATAATGTTACAAGTAGCATTGCGCAAACATACCTTCAGTAGTCTTTGAGTTTCGCAAAGAAAATAATTCAATAATATTAGTTCCTCTTATGATAATAGTTAGTTGATGTCTCTATACATCCGTTTATAATGTCTTGTAAATCATAGCTGGTGGCTGGCAGGCACACTACTCCTCTCAACCTCTCTCTTCAGACCTGCTACCAACTCGCTTCCTGGATTAGCCGAGCGGTCTAAGGCGCTGCAGTCATGGACTGTGCGGCTGGTCCCGGCGGAGGTTCGAGTCCTCCCTCGGGCATGGGTGTGTGTGTCTGTCCTTAGGATAATTTAGGTTAAGTAGTGTGTAAGCTTAGGGACTGATGACCTTAGCAGTTAAGTCCCATAAGATTTCACACACATCTGAACTCGCTTCACATCTCACTTACTACGGACTTCCTACGAACGCCAAAGTGCGGTCTCTCCCGCCAACAATTCTTTCTGGTGCAGACAATCCCTGCTACCATTACAAAATGTCTCAACGCGCGGTCTTTCGCGCTCTTCTGTTAAAATGTGTCCATACGCGGTCTCTCCCGCCCTTTTTAAAATTATATCAATTTGCGGTCTCTCTTGTCAACAATACTTTGGTGCAGACATTCCCTGTTACCACAATAATTTCCAACATGACAAATATTAATTATTCCTATTTAATTCTATTAATAAAATATAAACAGCTTTCATAAATTGTGGTTTGACAATAGACAATAGAAATATACACGTCTTACAAGACCTTACTGCAAACCTACAAAGAACTGGAAGCGCTCTGGAAGGTAAATGGAGTAAAGCTGTGTTAGGTATGAAAGAGTACTCTGAGTGGGTGTCAGTGACGGTGTTGGCTAGTGTCTCGTAAGCTAGGAAACCGTCTTAGCTGTCGTGGTGTACCAGGCAGAGGCATGCAGGACCAACTCCAACAGTCAGGTACTGTGGGTCGTACCCTGCAGAGACTGCACAGATATACTTGTAGTAGCATTTGTTCAGGGAACAATGACTAGCGTAAGATAAAAAATTTCCTTGAGAAAGAAAACTTCGTCCAGAATTCAGCACGGGCTTAGAAACCGTCGCTCATGCGGAACGCAGTTTGCCATCTTCTCGCACGATATTCCGCGACTGATATATGAAGGGGATTCCGCATTCCTAAATTTCCGGAATGTGTGTCATATACTGCCCCTCGGCAGTCTGCTCATGACAATCCGAGCATACTGAATAGGTTCCCATATACACTGATCAACCAGAACATAATGACTACCGACCTGCTATCTATATAATCTCGTCCAGGCGATAGCAGCGTCACGTGGCGAGGAATGACTGCTAGTCAGACACACGCATGGTGTATGCAGTATCTGTGAGCATGCTGTTCGTTTGTAGAATGGGGAAGGCGCGCGATCTGAGTTTGACCGAGGGCAGATTGTGATGACCTTGAAGCTCGGCACGAGTATTTCGGAAGCTGCACGACTTGTCGGGTGTCCGAGGAGTGCTTTGGCGAGTGTCTTCAACACGTGGCGCAACCAAGGTGAAACCACGTCCAGACGTCGTGAGGTTGTGCAAACACCCCTCACTAACGATGTCGAACGTCGTAGGCTGGGCAGACTAGTAAAGCAAGACAGAAGGCGAACTGTGGTGGAACGAACATCAGACTTTGATTCCGGGCAGAGTACGAGGATGTCACACTGGACTCGCATTCGGGAGGACGACGGTTCAATCCCGCGTCCGGCCATCCTGATTTAGGTTTTCCGTGATTTCCCTAAATCGCTCTAGGCGAATGCCGGGATGGTTCCTTTCAAAGGGCACGGCCGAGTTCCTTCCCCGTCCTTCCCTAATCCGATGAGACAGATGACCTCGCTGTCTGGTCTCCTTCCCCAAAAGCAACAACTACGAGGGTGTCTGAACACACAGTGCACCAAACACTCCTAACGATGGGCCTTCGCAGCTGACGATCCATGCGTATGCCGATGTTAACAGCATGACATCGGTAACTATGCCGGCCGGAGTGGTCGAGCGGTTCTAGGCGCTACAGTCTGGAACCGCGCGACAGCTACGGTCGCAGGTTCGAATTCTGCCTCGGGCATGCATATGTGTTGTGTCCTTAGGTTAGGTAGGTTTAAGTAGTTCTTAGTTCTAGGGGACTGATGACCTCAGAAGTCAAGTCCCATGCTCAGAGCCATTTGAACCATCGGTAACTATGACCATCGGCACAGGTCGTTGGCGCAGTGGCAGAGAATTGCATGGTCTGAGGAATCCCGATATATTCTTCATCATGCCGCTGTGAGGGCGCGAATCCGTCTTCTTCCAGGGGAACAACTCCTTAACACCTATACTGCGGGACAGAGATAAGCTGGCGGCGGCTCCATTGTGCTATGTCGAACATACACATAGACAACCACTGGTCCAGTTGAGCTCGTGCAAGGTACCATGACGGCCAAGGAGTATCGTACATTCGTTGCAGACCACGTGGTGCACCCCTTCATGACGATCGTGTTTCCTGATGGCAGTGGCATTTTTCAACAAGATAATGCATCACGTCACACGGCAAGGAGTGTGATGGAGCGGTTCAAGGAACCCAGTGGTGAGTTCCAATTGATGAACTGGCGCCCTGTCTGGCCAGATCTGAACCAAATCGAACACAACTTCTGCGATTGATTGAACGTGGCGTTAGAGCCCATCGCCGCCCCCCTCCCCCCCCCCCCCCAGTCCCCCACTCTCCCAAATTTACGGGAATTATTAGACTTCTGTGGACAGATGTGGTGCCAACAACCTCCAGCAACCTACCAAGGTCTCGTTGCTTCCATGTCATGACGTATCGCCGCTGTAACCCGTGCTAAAGGTGACATACCTGGTATTCTATTAGGTAGGTTCTGGCTGATCAGTGTATGTGAATGGCTCGAAGACTTCTGAACTAATAGAAACCAATACGTTGTCGATGGATGGTGGGTGTTTGTCAGAGATAAGGATATCGTCAGGAGCGCCCCAGGAATGTGTGATACGTCGACTCGTTGAGTGACTGTATTAGGGAGCGTACAGGGTAACTTTAACAAAATATATAGCAGGTGTGATGAATGACGGCTTGCTCCAAATGTAGAAATATTGTAACCTCCCCACTCTCTATGCACAAACGACCTGACGGACAGGTTGGGCAGCATTCTGCGGCTGTCTGCTGACGATGATGTAATGTACGGGCAACTGTCATCGTTGAGTGACTGTAGAAGGGAGGGTACCGGATGACTTGGACAAAATTTATAGCTGGTGTGATTTATGACAGCTTGCTCCAAATGTAGAAATATTGTAACCTCCCCACTATTGTGTACATATCTGTAATTTAGCCCAACATTATCTCCCACTCTATAAAATTCTAAGTATTACCAAAACCATGTACTCACAGCTTTCATCCAACTCAGACTCGTATGCTTACCATTGACTAAACATAACCTAATTTGAATTGTACTGTAACTGGTCTGAATACAATTTTGTTGGTCCATCTGTATCGCGCTGCATGGTGTTGTGGTTGTAAAGATGGACCTCGCCATGAACGTCGGGAGTGAAGTTGCGCATCATGCAGTTTTAGTCGGAACACCACGTCCTGTGGCGGCACGAAAAGCATTATTCAACATGGTGGCGTTGCTGTCAGGATTCCTCCGAGCCATAATCCATTGGTAGCTGTCATCCATTGCAGTAGTTGCCCTTGGGCGGCCTGAGCGAAGCATGACATCGACAGTTCCTGTCTCTCTGTGGCTCCTCCCTGTCTGAAAAACATAGCTTTGATTCACTCCGAGACGCCTGGACACTTCCCTTGCTCAGAGCCCTTCCTGACACAAAGTAACAATGTTGACGCGATCGAACTGTGTAGGCATGGTTGAACTACAGACAACACGAGCCGTGTACCTCCTTCCTGGTGGAATGACTGGAACTGATCGGCTGTTGGACCCCCTCCGTCTAATAGGAGCTCCTCATGAATGATTGTTTACATCTTTGGGCGGGTTTCTGAATAGTCAAAGGGACTGTGTCTGTGGTACAATATCCGAAGTCAACGTCTGTCTTCAGGAGTTCTGGGAACTGGGGTTATGGAAAACTTTTTTGATGTGTGTACATATTAGAAATGTTGCATTTTGTAACACATAATGACAAACAGTGGGATGGGGAGAGTAACTATTCCTATGAAACGATATGTCAAGACAACGATCTTAGAATGAAGTATACAGGGTGTTTGAAAAAGAGCTCCCTAGCCTTAAGTATAAATTTAATGGGGAAATTAATGAATAATTACATCGATGACTACATATGATGAAAGAGAATTCCTTCAAATTACATTGATGACTACATTTGATGAAAGAGAATTCCTTTAAGTTTTGTTTGATGTTAGTAGATGGCAACGTGGGATCCATTTGATGTCTTGCACACGTCGAGATGGTATTCCACTTCTCGACACGTATTCACCATCATTTCAGGTGTAACTGCCCCAACTACCACGTCTATTCTTTCCCGTAAATGATTGATGTCTCTGATCTTTTCACTGTGCAAAACATTTTTTACGTGACTCCAAAAGAAAAAGTCCAGTGGAGTTAAGTTTGGGCTTCGTGGTGGCCAAGGTATTGGACCAGCCATGCCTATCCACCTTTTTGGAAATCGTGTCAAGAGCCCCACGCACATGGTGATTGTAATGAGGTGGGGCGCCATCTTGTTGGAAAAACGTGGCCGAGCGGTTATAGGCGCTACAGTCTGGAACCGCGCGACCGCTTCGGTCGCAGGTTCGAATCCTGCCTCGGGCATGGATGTGTGTGATGTCCTTAGGTTAGTTAGCTTTAAGTAGTTCTAAGTTCTAGGGGACTGATGATCCCAGAAGTAAAGTCCTATAGTGCTCAGAGCCATTTGAACCATTCCTCTGTGATTCGTTTCCGCCAGTCCATATTCACCTACCACTTTTTCTTCTCTTCCTTTTACTACTATCGAATTCCAATCCCCCATGACTATTAAATTTCCGGCTCCCTTAACTGTCTGAATAAACTCATCATACATTTCCTCAATCTCCTCCTCATCTGCGGAGCTAGTTGGCATATAAACTTGCACTACTTTGGTTGGTGTGGGCTTCGTGTCAATCTTGGCTACAATAATGCTTTCACTATGATGTTCATAGTAACTTATCCGCGTTCCTATTTTTTTACTCATTATTAAAACTGCTCCTGTATTATCCCTATCTGCTTTTGTATTTATAATCCTGTATTCACCTGACGAGAACTCCTGTTCCTCCTGCCACCGAACTTCACTAATTCTCACTATATCTAACCCATCCATTTCATCTTTTAAATTTTCTAACCTACCTGTCCGATTAAGGGATCCACGCTCCGACCCGTAGAATGCCAGTTTTGTTTCTGCTGACGACGAGGTCCTCCTGAGTAGCCCCCGCCCGGAGATCCGAATGGGGGACTATTTTACCTCTGGGGTATTTTACCCAAGAGGGCGCCATCGTCATTTAACCATACAGTAGAGCTGCATGCCCTCCGGAAAAACTACGGCTGTACAGCCGTTCGCAGTACCAGCACAGCAAGACTGTTTTGGCTTATGTCACAAGGGCAGATCAGTCAATTATCCAGACTGTTGCCCCTGTAACTACTGAAAAGGGCTGCTGCCCCTCTTCAGGAACCACACGTTTGTCTGGCCTCTCAGCAGACACCGTCTGTTGTGGTTGTACCCACGGTACGGCCATCTGTATCGCTGAGGCACACAAGCCTCCCCATCATCGGCAAGGTCCATGGTTCATGGGGGGAATGGATAACATACCAAAACCAAAATGACATGACCACCTTACAATATATAAGATAATGTCGATAAGTACGAAAAACATTCATATATGTTTGAGTACGGTGCTTAATACAGTCATATCATGAAATTTCTAGGCATAACGTTGCAAAGCGATATCAAATAGAACGAGAACTTAAGGTCGGTAGCAGGGAAGGTGACTGACCTACTTCGGTTTATTGGGAGAATTCTAGGAATGTAGCTCATTTACAAAGAATATCGAGTGTTTGGGATCCCCACCAGGTCGGATTAAAGGGAGACGTCAAGGAATTCAGAGCTTTCCTGCTAGATTTGTTACTGAAAGGTTCGATTAACACGCGAGTATTACGTAGATGCATTAGAAACTGAAATAGAAATCCCTGGGGGCAAGACGACGTCCTTTTCGAGAAACACTGTTAAGAAAATTTAGACGATCGACATTTGCAGCCGACTGCAGGACGATCCTACTGCCGCCAACGCACATCTCCCCTAAGAACCCCGAAGACAAGATAAAAGAAACCAGGGTTCGTACGTAACCACAGAGCATTTTTCGGTCACTCAATTTTCGAGTAGAACATGAAAGGGAGTGAGCAGTGGTAGTATAAGGTACCTCCGCCACGGACGGTATGGTGGCTTAAGGAGTAGGTATGTAGGTCTAGATGTACAAGGTGCGTTCAAAAACTATTGCAAAACACTCTTTTATCCGTCAGTTTCGCTTCAAAAAATGCGGAATATGTTGTGAGATATTGCGGAATATTCCAGCTTCAGCCCCTATAGCTCGTCATGTCTCTGAATATAACGGTTGATCAAAAGTGTAGATAGAGAGGAATAATGTAGGTAGAGAGGTAAAAATTGACGCACTTGCTTGGAATGACATGGGGTTTTATTAGAACCAACAAAAAACAAAGTCCACAAAATGTCCCACAGATGGCGGTGGACAGCAAAATGTCAGTGACTGCGCATGACAATCGTGTATAAAAGGAGCTGTAATGAGAGAGAGAATCAGATGCGCCTGAAAAGGCGTTTTTAATGAAGCTGTATTATCAGAATAGGGAATGTGCTACTTCAGCGTTACGATCCTATCGCCATAGGAAGGGGATTCGAACGGGTAAAGAACCGCTGACAAACGCAGCTGTGGCGAGAATGATTTCGAAGATCGAAGCCACGGGTTGTTTAGACGATAGACCCCATAGTGGCCGACCGAGCACAAGGCGTAATGCTGCTGAGACAGTTCAGGAAGAAATGGAGACTGTAGCGGCTTCGTCTATGCACGGGGAAGTCAGCGCTCGTGCAGTCGCACGTCGCACCGGCATTCCATACACTACTGTTTGGTTGGAACTGAGGCGTACCCTCCGATGCTATCCGTACAAAATCCATCGGCATCATGAACTGTTACCTGGCTATTTAGTGAAGCGGAGGGCATTTGCGGTGTGGGCGTTTCAAAAGATGGCGGAAGATGACGATTGGTTGAGTAACGTGTTGTGGACTGACCAAGCTCATTTCACGCTCCAAGGGTCTGTCAACGCCCACAACTGCAGAATTTGGGCTACTGAAAATCCTAGAACTGTCGTGGAAACTCCATTGCTCGACGAGAAAGTCACGGTATGGGTTGGATTTACCACATCTACCGTTATCGGGCCTTTTTTCTTCGAGGAAATGCGTGATTCTGGTTTTGTAACTGCTTGCGTGACGGTTGGTGAGAGGTACGCCGATGTGTTACAGAATCGCATCATCCCCAGCCTGGCTGATAAACACCTGCTGGAACGTATGATGTTTGTGCAGGATGGCGCTCCACCCCATATTGCTAGACGCATGACAGATCTCTTGCGTGCGTCGTTTGGTGATGATCGTGTGCTCAGCCGCCACTTTCGTCATGCTTGGCCTCCCAGGTCCCCAGACATCTGTCCGTGCGATATTGGCTTTGGGGTTACCTGAAGTCGCAAGTGTATCGTGATCGACTGACATCTCTAGGGATGCTGAAAGACAACATCTGACGCCAATGCGTCACCACAACTGCGGACATGCTTTACAGTGATGTTCACAACATTATTGCTCGACTACAGCTATCGTTGAGGAATGATGGTGGACATATTGAGCATTTCCTGTAAAGAACACCATTTTTGCTTTGTTATGCTAATTATTGCTGTTCTGATCAGATGAAGCGCTATCTGTCGGACATTTTTTGAACGTTTGTATTTTTTTGGTTCTATTAAAACCCCATGTCATTCCAAGGAAGTGTGTCAATTTGTACCTCTCTATCTACATTATTCTGTGATTTATTCAGTTTTGAAATTTATACTGACTTTTTGATCACCCGGCGCCTTCAAAATGGCGTCTACAATGGAGGCCCGTTCCAAGCAGGGAGCTGTCATTGAATTTCTTTTGGCGGAGAACCAGAGCATCGCAGATACTCATAGGCGTTTGCAGAATGTCTATGGCGACCTGGCAGTGAACAAAAGCACGGGGTGTCGTTGGGCGAGGTGTCTATCATCATCGCAACAAGGTCGCGCAAACATGTCCGGTCTCCGACGTGCCTGCCGAGCACAAACAACTGTGACACCTGCAGCGTTCCAGTGTGCGGACACTCTCATTCCAGGTGATCGACGGATCACCTCGTTGCTCATCTACACGCCTTTGTTGGCAGTGCTGGCACACTCCTCCACTAGTTGGAGTACTCAGTGGTGTGTGTCCGCTGGGTTCCTCACTGCCTAACAGAAGAACATAGAGACCAATTAAGGAGGCGCTCAGTGGGAAGCAGTACGTACATGGTGGAAAGGTTGTTGATGTAGCAAGAGGTTGGCTCCGACGTCGACCAGTAGAGTGGTGCTATGTGGGCATACAGACCTCGCCAGTGAAGTGGCTCAAAGCCGTCGCATTGAACGGAGATTGTGTTGAAATATTAGAGTTTTCTAGTCAAAAGTGTGGAGAAAGATGTGGCGTGTTGGAATTCTGAATAAAACCATCATGCTCTCAGAAAAGAATTGTTGCATTACTTATTGGACACGCTTCGTACAATTCATACTACCATTTAATCCCTTCTGTTCCCACTTGGACGCTAGGGAGACTTCTGGGATAAACCTACACACCTCCGAGACTTTCTTCGAGTCCCTCGTACAGCGCTGCCTGTGATCATGTTGCCACCGAGCATATATTCGACTTTACAGTACGGTATCTGCTTTGAGTTGAGTTATTTACCACATACAGGGTGTTACAAAAAGGTACGGCCAAACTTTCAGGAAACATTCCTCACACACAAATAAAGAAAAGATGTTATGTGGACATGTGTCCGGAAACGCTTAATTTCCATGTTAGAGCTCATTTTAGTTTCGTCAGTATGTACTGTACTTCCTCGATTCACCGCCAGTTGACCCAGTTGAAGGAAGGTAATGTTGACTTCGGTGCTTGTGTTGGCATGCGACTCATTGCTCTACAGTACTAGCATCAAGCACATCAGTACGTAGCATCAACAGGTTAATGTTCATCACGAACGTGGTTTTGCAGTCAGTGCAATGTTTACAAATGCGGAGTTGGCAGATGCCCATTTGATGTATGGATCAGCACGGGGCAATAGCCGTGGTGCGGTACGTTTGTATCGAGACAGATTTCCAGAACGTAGGTGTCCCGACAGAAAGACGTTCGAACCAATTGATCAGCGTCTTAGGGAGCACGGAACATTCCAGCCTATGACCCGCGACTGGGGAATACCTAGAACGACGAGGACACCTGCAATGGACGAGGCAATTCTTCGTGCAGTTGACGATAACCCTAATGTCAGCGTCAGAGACGTTGCTGCTGTACAAGGTAACGTTGACCACGTCACTGTATGGAGAGTGCTACGGGAGAACCAGTTGTTTCCGTACCATGTACAGCGCGTGCAGGCACTATCAGCAGCTGATTGGCCTCCACAGGTACACTTCTGCGAATGGTTCCTCCAACAATGTGTCAATCCTCATTTCAGTGCAAATGTTCTCTTTACGGAGGAGGCCTCATTCCAACGTGATCAAATTGTAAATTTTCACAATCAACATGTGTGGGCTGACGAGAATCCGCACGCAATTGTGCAATCACGCCATCAACACAGATTTTCTGTGAACGTTTGGGCAAGCATTGTTGGTGATGTCTTGATTGTGCCCCACGTTCTTCCACCTACGCTCAATGGAGCACGTTATCATGATTTCATACGGGATACTCTACCTGTGCTGCTAGAACATGTGCCTTTACAAGTACGACACAACATGTGGTTCATGCACGATGGAGCTCCTGCACATTTCAGTCGAAGTGTTCGTACGCTTCTCAACAAAAGATTCGGTGACCGATGGTTTGGTAGAGGCGGACCAATTCCATGGCCTCCACGCTCTCCTGACCTCAACCCTCTTGACTTTCATTTATGGGGGCATTTGAAAGCTCTTGTCTACGCAACCACGGTACCAAATGTAGAGACTCTTCGTGCTCTTATTGTGGACGGCTGTGATAAAATACGCCATTCTCCAGGGCTGCATCAGCGCATCAGGGATTCCATGCGACGGAGGGTGGATGCATGTATCATCGCTAACGGAGGACATTTTGAATATTTCCTGTAACAAAGTGTTTGAAGTCACGCTGGCACGTCCTGTTGCTCTGTGTTTACATTCCATTATTAATGTGATTTGTAGAGAAGTAATAAAATGGGCTCTAACATAGAAAGTAAGCGTTTCCGGACACATGTCCACATAACATATTTTCTTTCTTTGTGTGTGAGGAATGTTTCCTGAAAGTTTGGCCGTACCTTTTTGTAACACCCTGTATATTGATCGTCTTCGAGCACAGTAGAATGGAACACTATCTGCCAAGGTGCCTCCCAAAACCTCTACAGTCGTCTCGTGAAGTTATCCTGCGGTGGTGACTATTCATTTGGCACAAGTTTTTTTGTTTATGGAAATTCTGACCGTGTGATCTTGTAATATTTTTAGTGTCCGACAGTGATTCGGATTTCCCACCCGGCTCGAGTATCGATATGGAGGAAAGATCAGTGGTGTTCACGCTTCATATCGCGGTCGCAGCTTGCTCCCTGGGAGGGCTCACACCCACAGCCGCGTGCCTGTCAAGTGAGACCTATCCATTGACGTGAAAGTGGCAGTAAATACCGCGACCCCGCACACATCAGGCATTTCTTACTGATCTCCGAAGCCTTTGGTAAGTGCTATTGACAGCAGAGTGACTCATATTGCCTGTGTTTACAATTTTCGTTTGCTCCTTGGATTTTTCGCGCACACTTACGTCAACTTTTTCTACGCTCTTGATTTTGCTTCTGGCTTCGCTAACACCGCCGTCATCGCCCACAGTAATCTGTCTCTGCATCACCACCAGTACGAGTGCTCATAAATTATATTTTACCTGATGTAAGTCTGCCTGCAGTAGAGAAATTAATGAGGACCATCGATCTCTAATAATAAGGCATCCGAAGACATCTACTGGCAGGTATGATTAATTCAGGTACATATTTTGACACTCTCTGGCAGTAAGAACCATCGACGTCTGAAATAAAAGAGACAAAGGAAAAATCGTTATTAGATTCATAAAAACCGATGTATTCGTTAGATCGTCTAGTTGTTGTTGCAGTTCTAGACTTCAGTTCGAAGTCTTGTTTTATGCAGCTTTCCGTTGTATCCTATCCTCTGTGAGCTCTACATCTCTTCATAACTTCTCCTGCTCCATACGTCATTTTGAATCTGTTTACTGTAGTCATTCCATATCAACCTACTTTCTGTTGTTAAGCTTTGGTCTCCCTCTACACTTTAGTCTCCCGGCACACTTCCTTTCCACAGCTGAACTATTTGTCGATTACTACCCCGCTGAAAGAACCGTTGTTACTCGTAATCCAGTAGAAGATGTCTGGGAGTAATTAACACAGCCGATGAAGCCTAACAATCAATTCCCTGCCGTTTTGGTAGCTGTACGAGATCTAATCGTCTCTTAGTGGCTTCCACTGAATGTGCCATATCTGAAAAAATTTGTGAACTCTCTCCGTGTTGTAATTGAGGTCGTTGTAAAAAACGTTTGGAATTATGTGAGTAGTATGGGGAATTGTATGAGACGGGTAATTATCAGTACGTACAAGGGCTAAGACGGAACAATTAGACTAAAATATCAAGAACTAAGTGCTTGGATTTAAAAGACTGTTACACAGACATACAGTCTTTCGCACCCAGTGCTCAGTCCATCCTGGAAGAAGCAATGACGGGAATAAAGTAAAAAAGATTCAAGAGTGGTATTAAAATTCAGGCTGTAAGGATATCAATAAGTTTCTCTGATGACATTTCTATCCTCAGTGAAGGCGGAAAGAATTACAGGATTTACAGAACGGAATGAACAGTCTGATGTGTATAGAATGTGGATTGAGAGTAAACTGAAGAAAGACGAAAGTAATGAGGCGTATTGGAAATGAAAATAAGGAGAAACTTAATACAGAAATTGGCGAAGTAGACGAAGTTAAGGAAGTAAAGTAGCTCATGACGGATGAAACAAGAAGGACATAAGAATGAGATTAGCATAGAGAAAAAAGGCATTCCCAGTCAAGAGAAGCCTACTAGAATCAACCACAGTTCTTGATATGAGTATGAAATTTCTGAGAATGTACATTTTGAGCACAGCATTGTATGATAGTGGACCATGGACTGTGGGAAAACCGAGACAGAAGAGAATCGAAGCATTTGAGATGTGGAGCTGCAGAAGAATGTTGGAAAGTACGTGGACTAATAAGATAAGGAAATGGCTGGTTTCTCTTCAGAATCGGTGAAAAAAAGAATATATGGAAAACACTGGCAAGAAGAAGGGACAGGACGATTGGACATGTGTTAATGCATCAGGGAATAAATTCCATTGTACTAGAGGGAGCTTTAGAGGTAAAAACTTCAGAGAAAGACGAAGATTGGAATATATACAACAAATTATTCAGGACTTAGATTGCAGTTACCATTCTGAGATGAAGAAGTTGGCACAGTGGAGGAATTCGTGGCGGCCGGATCAAACCAGAAGACACGATATTAGCTGATGTCTCCTGGGGGCTGAATAATTTTTTGGCCTGTGCGTTTAGTCTATAATTGGTGAATTTAAAGTTAGAGAACTACTTGTCCTAGACGGGCCTGGTGCCCTGCCAGCAGCTACTGGCGCAGACCTCACACGCAGCACGGGCGTGACGTGCTTAGGAGGCGCCAGGGGGAGCCGCGCTGAGTGACACTGCGGTCGCAGCCGCCAAAGAGACGTCTTCAGTCAACACCGGCTCTGTTTACTGCGCGGCCGCGACTCAAAACAAGTGCCGAGCGCGGGCCCACCCTCACAAACAAACAGTTGATGCACGCGCCTGAACCGCAGCCGCTGCCGCCGCCAGTGCCTTCTCGTCAGAGGCGCGCCCCTGTCTTGTTACGGGGCGCGTGGACTCCGTCCAGTGTTATTCAGTCCCACTGTGTACACATTTTCAGAACAACAAAGACTCGTAGCAACCACCTGCAGAGTTTCACTCGGTAGAGTGGAACATGCTTTTTACACGAGCAGAGTCGGTTTACGTAGCTCAACTAATGTGAAGTCAGACGAAGACAAAAATACTGACCCACAAGGTTTCTACATCTACATAGGTGCTCCGCAAGCCAACGTAAGGTGCGTGGCGGAGGGTACCTTGTACCACCGCTTGTCATTTCCCTTCCTCTTTCACTCGCAAATACAGCGAGGGAGAAACGACTGTCTTTACACCTACGTATGAGCCATAATTTCTCGCATCTTATCTTCGTGGTCCTTACACACGATGTACTGGAGGCATCAGAATCGTTCGGCAGTCAGCTTCGAATGCCGGTTCTCTAAATTTTCTCAGTACTGTTGAAACCTTCCCGTCTCCTCTATATCTCTTTTGACAAACTGCCTATTGGCTTCTGTCTCGGGTTCTTTCGGGGTCAATGTCCTCCATTGGGAGTGTGAAGCTTTGACAATGCCAGCCACTCATGCTGGCGAAACGTCAGAAAAATCATTAGATGAACGTCGGTCGAAGAACCCGAGACAGAAGCCAATAGGCAGTTTGTCAACAAGTGGACACGAAAGCCTTAACAATTTTGTATATCTCTTTTGTTACGCAACCTTCCATTCTACAATAACCTATGAAACCTTCCCTTAGGATTTCTATCTCTTGCTAAATAATAACAAATGAAATCTTCCCTTTGAAATTTATTCTCTTTCTCAGTCTTCGCGTACAAATTTAATTGCTGCTTATTAAAAGTGATTTTCCGATTATTTCGACGAAACATAGAATATGTCGTCGTCGTGGCCCTCAGTCGTTATCTGCAGTAACCCAAAACTGTTACTTACCTTTATACTGTTACTGGATCGCCATCTGACTGCTACATCGAACTGCGACATGAATATACTTACTCTGTTTTACTATACTTTATTAGCTGCTGGTGGGCTGTCATAGTAAGTGGCTGTATTTATTACAAAAGCTGACGTCATTCTTTAATAGCAAAGCTGACGTTGTTGTTGTTGTTGTTGTTGTTGTTGTTATGGTCCTCAGCTGGCCGAAGTGGTCGTGCGGTTAAAGGCGCTGCAGTCTGGAACCGCGAGACCGCTACGGTCGCAGGTTCGAATCCTGCCTCGGGCATGGATGTTTGTGATGTCCTTAGGTTAGTTAGGTTTAACTAGTTCTAAGTTCTAGGGGACTAATGACCTCAGCAGTTGAGTCCCATAGTGCTCAGAGCCATTTGAACCATTTTTTTGTGGTCTTCAGTTCTGAGACTGGTTTGATGCAGCTCTCCATGCTACTCTATCCTGTACAAGCCTCTTCATCTCCCAGTACCTACCACAACCTACATCCTTCTGAATCTGCTTCGTGTATTCATCTCTTGGCCTCCCTCTACGATTTTTACCCTCCACGCTGCCCTCCAACACTAAATTGGTGATCCCTTGATGCCTCAGAACATGTCCTACCAACCGATCCCTTCTTCTAGTCAAGTTGTGCCACAAACTTCTCTTCTCCCCAATCCTATTCAATACTTCCTCATTAGTTATGTGATCTACCCATCTAATCTTCAGCATTATTCTGTAGCACCACATTTCAAAAGCTTCTATTCTCTTCTTGTCCAAACTATTTACCGTCCATGTTTCACTTCCATACATGGCTACACTCCATACAAATACTTTCAGAAATGACTTCCTGACACTTAAATCTATACTCGATGTTAACAAATTTCTCTTCTTCAGAAACGCTTCCCTTGCCATTGTAAGTCTACATTTTATATCCTCTCTACTTCGACCATTCATCAGTTATTTTGCTCCCCAAATAACAAAACTCCTTTACTACTTTAAGTGTCTCATTTCCTAATCTAATTCCCTCAGCATCACCCGACTTAATTCGACTACATTCCATTATCTTCGTTTTGCTTTTGTTGACATTCATATTATATCCTCCTTTCAAGACATTATCCATTCCGTTCAACCGCTCTTCCAAGTCCTTTGCTGTCTCTGATACAATTACAATGTCATCGGCGAACCTCAAAGTTTTTATTTCTTCTCCATGGATTTTAATACCTACTCCGAATTTTTCTTTTGTTTCCTTCTCTGCTTGCTCAATATACAGATTGAATAACATCGGGGACAGGCTACAGCCCTATCTCACTTCCTTCCCAACCACTGCTTCCCTTTCATGCCCCTCGACTCTTATAACTGACATCTGGTTTCTGTACAAATTGTAAATAGCCTTTCGCTCCCTGTATTTTATCCCTGCCACCTTCAGAATTTGAAAGAGAGTATTCCAGTCAACATTGTCAAAAGCTTTCTCTAAGTCTACAAATGCTAGAAACGTAGGTTTGCCCTTCCTTAATCCAGCTTCTAAGATGAGTCGTAGGGTCAGTATTGCCTCACGTGTTCCAGTATTTCTACGGAATCCAAACTGATCTTCCCCAAGGTCGGCTTCTACTAGTTTTTCCATTCTTCTGTAAAGAATTCGCGTTAGTATTTTGCAGCTGTGACTTATTAAACTGATAGTTCGGTAATTTTCACATGTTAACACCTGCTTTCTTTGGGATTGGAATTATTATACTCTTCTTGAAGTCTGAGGGTATTTCGCCTGTTTCATACATCTTGCTCACCAGATCGTAGAGTTTTGTCAGGACTGGCTCTTCCAAGGCCGTCAGTAGTTCCAATGGAATGTTGTCTACTCCGGAGGCCTTGTTTCGACTCAGGTCTTTCAGTGCTCTGTCAAACTCTTCACGCAGCATCGTGTCTCCCATTTCATCTTCATCTATATCCTCTTCCATTTCCATAATATTGTCCTCAAGTACATCGCCCTTGTATAGACCTTCTATATACTCCTTCCACCTTTCTGCCTTCCCTTCTTTGCTTAGAACTGGGTTTCCATCTGAGCTCTTGATGTTCATGAAAATGGTTCTCTTATCTCCAAAGGTCTCTTTAATTTTCCTGTAGGCAGCTGACGTTATTCTTTAATTAATTTGACTGACGATACGTAATTCATAGTTAAACTTTTTCGTGAAAATAATAAAATTTTGCAAAGTTTTACTTTGATGGTTTTTTGGATGGATTTTAATCAGTAATGCAATATTGCTGGCAAAAATTAATTATATTCTGAACGAATGATTTTACAAACGTTCAAATGGGACTTACTTTTTACAATAATCTTACAACTAGCATTGCGCAAACATACCTTCAGTAGTCTTGAGTTGCTAAAAAAAAAATTCAATAATATTAGTTCCTCTTATGGTAATAGTTAGCTGATGTCTCTGTACATCCGTTTATAATCTCTTGTAAATCATGTCTGGTGGCTGGCAGGCACACCGCTCCTCTCAACCTCTCGCTTCAGACCTGCTACCGGCTCGCTTCACTTCTCGCTTACTACTGACTTCCTACGAACGCTAAAGTGCGGTCTGTCCCGCCAACAATGCTTTCTGGTGCAGACAATCCCTACTGCCATTACAAAATGTATCAATGCGCGGTCTTTCCCGCTCTTCTCTTAAAATGTATCCATACGCGGTCCCTCCCGCCCTTTTTAAAATTATATCAATGTGCGGTCTCTCCTGCCAACAATACTTTGGTGCAGACGTTCCCTGCTACCACAATTATTTCCAACATGACGAATATTAATTATTCCTACTTAATCCAATTAATAAAATATAAACATCTTTCATAAATTGTGGTTTGACAACAGACAATAGAAATATACACGTCTTACAGTGTTTCCCAAAATGAACGCCGCCTTCTCTCCAGGGATCCCCAATTTAGTTCCCCAAGGCATCTTCATAACACTTACATGTTGTTCGAACCTACCGGTAACAAATCCAGCAGCCCACCTCTGAATTGCCTCGATGCCTTCCTTCAATCCGACCTGGTACGGATACCGAACACTCGAGCAGTACTCAAGAGTAGGCCGCACCAGCGTCCTATATGCAGTCTCCTTTGCAGGTGAACCACTCCTTCCTAAAGTTCTCCCAATAAACCGAAGTCGACCATTTGCCTTCCCTACCACTGTTTTCACATGCTCGTTCCATCTCATATCGCTTTGCAACGTTAAGCCCAGATATTTAAAACGACATGACTGTGTCAAACTGTCCACTAGTAATACATCACAAGTTTGTTCTTCCTACTCATCCTCATTAACTTACATTTTTCCACATTTACGGCTAGCTGCCGATCATCTCACCAACTGGAAATTTTTTCTATCTTCCTGTAGTCATTCAACTTCGACACCTTACCGTACACTGCAGCATCGTCAGGAAACAGCCGCGGGTTGCTGCCCAACCTTGTCCGCCAAATCATTTATGTATACTGAGAACAACAGCGGTCCTATCAAACGTTCCTGGTGCACTCTTGACCATATCTTTATCTCTGACGAACACTCGCCGTCGAGGACACCTTACTGGGTTATATTACTTAAGAAGCCTTCGAGCCACTCACATATCCGTGAACTTATTCCATATGCTCGTATCTTCGTTAATAGCCTGCAATGGGGCACCGTGTCAAATGCTTTCCGAAAAACTAGAAACATGGAGTCTGCCTGTTGCCCTTCATCCATTGTTCTCAGTGTACCATGTGAGAAAAGGGTTAGCTGAGTTTCGCACGAGTGATGCTTTCTAAAAACCATGCTGATTCGTGTACATAAACTTCTCGGTCTCGAGAAAGTTTATTATATTCGAACTGAGAATACGTTAAAGGATTCTGCAGCAAACAGGAGTTAGGGATATTGGTCTGTAATTTTGCGGGTGCGTTCATTTACCCTCCTTATATACTGGAGTCACGTGCGCTTTTTCCAGTCGCTTGGGACTTGGACCTAGACAAGAGATTCACGATAAATGCAGGATAGGTAAGGGGACAATACCGTAGAGTGCTCTTTGTAAAATCGAACTGGGATTTCATCCGGATCTGGTGATTTACTTGTTTTCAAAATTTTAAGCTGTTTCTCTAAGCCAGGTATGCTTATTTCTATGTCCTTCAGACAGGAGTCTGTCCGATGGTCGAATGACGGTATTTTTGTACAGTTCTCCTGCGAGAACGATTTCTTGGACGTGAAATTTCATCATATACAGAAAGAGACCTAACCTCTACACCTTCTCCCCCACCCCTCCAGTACCAAAAGTATATACATTGATCATTAGATGACACGAGAGGCAGACCCGCTAGTATAAAAAGAGGCTGGGAGTATTGTGTTGTCAGAAGAGAAGACGTGATACATAAATGGGTCGGTCATGAGAGCTCAGTGACTTCGAACGTAGACTAGTCAACGGATGACTGAGTAACAAATCCATCAGGGAATTTCATCCCTTCTAAAGCTGCCCAAGTCGACTGTTGATGATGTGATTGTGAACTGTAAATACGAAGGAATAACCCAAACTGAAGCCAGACCAGGAAGACATGTACTGGGACTCGTGACAAGGACCGTATGGTATTGTTGTGTGTGGTTGTAAAAAAATCGCGTGAAATCGCTGCAGAGAATAACTCATTAGTTTCAAACCGCTACCATCAGTCGAGCAGGCACAGAAACTGGGCGTTGCTAGTGAAAGAGGTTGGAGTACAGCGGTCCAACAACTCCTGATAACCCACACGTTTCTGTAGTCGGTGCTAGGTCATGTCTGAGGTGGGATAAAGAGCGACGCGACTGGACAGTGGAGTTACGAATTACGTCATACCCTGCGGCAGTCACGTGGATGGGTTTGGGTTTGACGAATGGCTCGAGAACGCTAGCTGCCGTCATGTGTTGTACCTACAGTAAAGTGTGCAGAAGGTGGTGTTTTCGGGATTAGGGTGTAGCCCCCATATTCTCCTTAAGTAACTGCTAAATGCGGAAGGGTATGAACATTTCTTACAATACTGTACTCTGCTTACAGATGTCCAGCTAACGTTAACAGATGCGCTACTGTGTGTTTTATTGTATACTGTTTTTTTATGATATCACAACCATCTGTGAGTGCTACGTATGTGGAGCTGGCCATGTGCACAACGTGTTCTTGATTTTAAATGTTTTATTTATGACAGATCTTTGCGTTATGTGCCACAAATTATCTACATGACAACTTGGGTGAAGTGAAACTTAAAATGAACACGTTTTAAAACATAAATTTTCTAAGGTATGTGTATGTGCAGTTCCATTCTTGTAATGCCTAACTAAAATTTTTATTTTGAATATTACATGATAACTCATAATGTGGGATGCATTTCATGTATATTCACTGTCTTACAGACCTGAAGATGAGAGCAAAGTCTGTCGAAATCGATTGTTTTTAAATAAAGAAATATTTATGCGATCTTGGCTTTAGAAATTTTTACCAAGTAAAATAGATAGTTCCATCAAATTTCCCAGCATGAGAAAAGGGAAACCAATGTATTCAGAAAATTTGAAAACAAATTAAGAAGGCGTACGTCGCCCAGTTCATGTATTACACAATGCAATCCAAAGTGTAACAAACATACTTTCATAAGATATTCACAGTGTAACTATTAAATTGCACAACTACTTTTCAATTTGTAAAAGCGGTAAACGACTTCTTCATCTCCCGTATATGCGAGACAAAGACCTACTCAGGTATGTAAAAAACACGTGGGCGACCTTATTCCCTGCAGCTCAAAGGTTCATATACATGTTTCAGGTTCTTATATCATACTTCCTGTCTTTTGATACGTGTCCCACATTTCTCAATCTTTTTTCTGATTTCTGTATAGAAATTTACTTACACTTCCCATATGCTCAGATGAGTCCATTAAAAAAAAAAACAGTTGTCAGCTTTGAGAGAGAGAATATGTCTCTGAATGAGGTTATGTTAGAGCTCAACAATACTGTGCGTGTTTTAGAGGAAAGAAAAAATGTATCTTCATGACTAATTAATGAATTAATGTCAGATCCTACACAGCATCAGCATTCAAAATTTCAAGAGGAGGTCTTAGCATGCAATCAGACAGCTATAGTAATTAACGAATTACTGTCAGATCCTACACAGCATCAGCATTCAAAATTTCAAGAGGAGGTCTTGGCATGTAATCAGACAGCTATAGTTTACCTGATGAAAAGGAGCAAGTCTTTATCCATGTGATATCGTCCAGAGATCGCGGTGCCAGACTAAAGTTGGCAACGCTAATCGATACCACAGACGTCAGCGAGGGCTCGCTACATGCCACAACAACCAATGAGAGGCGCTCCAGAATTTCACGCCTTCATCTCACTACAACAAGGCCCCCGGTTTTAAGTCAATATAGTATCGAGCACGCAAGAGCTCGGCACAGTTCGAGAACTCAGTTTCAGCAGGCAATGTCATCTAGTAGGAAAGCGTTAGTCGAAGCCTCAGTGGAACACGTTGTGTAAATCTCGAATGTTGCGCATCAAGAGAACAGTTTGTGATTGTACGCATCAATTGAGGCTTTCATAGTGAATGACAGCTTAAATATTCTACGCTATTCTGTGCCAAAGAACTGTGCCAAATTGAGTAAATCTTTTCTTCGTTCATGTAATAAAGTGAACTAATATTTCGAACCCACAGTTGTAGCTACACGATGGTAGTTTAGTGTGGTCACAACAATCCCAACTTGAACATTTTGACTGGATACTATTGAAGGCTATTCCTGATTCGGAAAATGTAGACTATTTATTGCAATGGATGCAAGAAACTACAAACTTTCAAAATGGGCAAGAATTCGCTGTTTGACCAGATAGCAAAATTGAAATATTTTATAGAAGAGGTAAAGAATCAGAATTTGGAAATTATGCCACATAAAAAGAGGGTAACATTTTTGGAAGATTGGGGTTTCTGAAGGGCATTATTCAGAACTGCTTGCAGTTGTGAAATACTATTTCTCCATTCGAGGGCAGAATGGTAATGTGGAGGCATTATTTTTTTTTAGTGAATGGACAATGGACAAAAGAAAGGAACGGGCTGGCATTAGCTTGAGTCAATGCAATGCCCTAAATCCAGTGTAATACGACAAATACGAGAGGCACTGGTTTTCACATACTCATTCCGAATCAGAGCAAGTTACTTGCTTTCTGTTCAACGCTTAGAGAAATGTGTCTGGTACAAAGCTTAGTGTAAAATAGATCTCAACCGCAGGAACACAGTTATGCGTATTTTAGTAATTTGTGTTTGATGTTTTAATTAAAAAGTTACTTTTCGCAAACCAAAATTAACCTTCTTAGTTAATGACATCTCTTTTAGCGACGGCGTTAACGCTTGGACTGTGTCCTTGATTACATATGATGAATTATGGCAATCCTATATCCAGGACCCAGTCGTATGCAGTTGCTTGAATATGTTATGTGTTTGGCTCCTTGAGTAGCCACATCGTGGATGTCACCGCTATGCTAGGACGAAGTGCTCGGATTAAAAACGGTGTAAGACAGGGATGTAGTCGTTCACACCTACTGTTCAATCTGTACATCGAAGAAGCAATGATGGACATGAAAGAAAGGTTGAAGAGTGGAATTAAAATCAAAGGTGAAAGGATACCAATGATACGATTCGCTGATGACGTTGCTATCCCGAGTGAAAGTGAAGAAGAATTACATATTCTGCTGAATCAAAAATGGTTCAAATGGCTCTGAACACTATGGGACTTAACATCTGAGGTCATCGGTCCTCTAGAACTTAGAACTACTTAAACCTAACTAACCTAAGGACATCACACACGTTCATGCCCGAGGCAGGATTCGAACCTGCGACCGTAGCGGTCACGCGGTTCCAGACTGAAGCGCCTAGAACCGCTCGGCTACACCGGCTGGCTCTGCTGAATCGAATGAACAGTATAATGAGTACAGAATATGTATTGAGAGTAAATCGAAGAAAGACGAAAGTAATTAGAAGCAGCAGGCATGATAACAGAGGGAAACTTAACATCAGGACTGATGGTCACGAAGTAGATGAAGTTAAGGAGTTCTAGTACCAAGGCAGCAAAATGACCAATGACGGACGGAGCAAGAAGGACATCAAAAGCAGACTAACACTGGCAAAAAGGGCATTCCTGACCAACAGAAGTGTACCAGTATCAAACATAGGCCTCCATTTGAGGAAGAAATTTTTGATTATGTACGTTTGGGGCACGGTACTGTGTGTTAGTGAAACATGGACTGTGGGAAAACCGGAACAGAAGGGAATCGAAGCATTTGAGGTGTGGTGCTACAGACGAATGTTGAAAATTAAGTATACTGATAAGGTAAGAAATGAGGAGGTTCTGCGCATAGGAAAGGAATACGTGGAGAACACTGACAAGGAGAAGGGTCAGGATGATTGAGCATCGGTTAAGGTATCAGGGAGTAACTTCCATAGTGCTGGAGGGAGCTGTATAGGGCAAAAGCTGTAGTGGAGGGCAGACATTGGAATACATCCAGCAAATAAACTGAGAACATAGGTTGCAAGTGCTACTTCGAGATGAAGAGGCTGGCGCAGGAGAAGAAATCGTGGCTGGCCGCATCAAACCAGTGAGAAGACTGATTACTCAAAAAAGTAAATAAAACAAAAATAAAGACACCGCTGACTCCCTTGGAAGCAGCATCGTGCACAGATCAGACAGCTGAAGAATGACTTGCGATCAGCAACTTGCAGCAACTATGGTAGCTGCCCTCGTGCAGTGACACTACATGCTTCGCTCAGGTTCAGCACCAGGAGCCGGTCAACAGCAAGGTAAAAAACTTCAACCTGCCGCTCCTGTTATGCTGACGCATGTCGAATCCTGTGGCTTGCAGTTCCCACTTTTCAGGTTCAACGCCTGCAGTAAGCTTTCACTCTCTCTGCAGGAATTGGTTTTCGATTTCGTTGTCTTTATTGAACTTCCTGACGGGTTTGTCACATGTATAACCTGGCCTACAGCAGAAAGGCAGCTCACTCGATCGCCCGTGAGGGAGCAAATGTAGTTGTGTGATATGGCTACCTCAGTTTACATTCCTTTCCGTGTTTAACTCTTCTGTAGGCCTTTCACTTACAGCTTTCCCCTGTCCCTCTTATTAATTATTTCATAGACTCGGCAACAAGTCCTTGAAACCTGATGAAGATGGATGCGGCGCGGTCCAGGAACGGGAGATCAGCAGGTGAGTGACTCTCTCGCTTTCTGGTAGGGAAAGGTGTTAGAACATTCATCATTCCTTTAATCTCAATCGCCATTGCCTTACGACAGCCACTGTAAGTATGACAACCCGTTAGGACCAAGCAGTAAAAGCTTCCAGTCGTTACACTCTCTTTTAGCCAAGACTATCGGCAAACAATCGATATGACCTGCATTAAGCCGTCGGCACACGGACCGTGCATCCGAACGTTGAGCGTTGAGCGTGCCCAGTTTCTGACGCCATAGCGTGGAATAGCACGTTCTGGAGTCTTTCCGAACGTGCAGAGCAATATCTCGCATGTCAGATATTCTGAGCGTGCGTCTGAGCGTTGACCAATGAGATGGCACAACGCCACCTACGTCACACGCACGCCGTCTCCCTTCAGGACAGAGTTGTGAGGCGCCATATTGGCATTCATTTCAAGCCTATATGTATATATGCCGTTTCTGAGCACCAGCAAATTGAGAATCACTGGAAAACCCGTTGGTAGTTGTGTGATTCGTTCCAATAAAATAATGAGAAACATCTTATTCATGGCAAAAGAATTGTTGTAACGAGCGTATTATGAGAGTAGGCTATTTGAAGGCAGCGACACACTGAAGATCCACCCAAAACACATTGTTCTTCGTACAATTTATTATAATTAAATTTCAGTTAATAACATAGTTATCTACAATTAACGTTTTTAACAAGGGGTAACACAATATTTTTAAGAAAAAGGAGCGTGTTGTTGGTTTAGCGTAATGAGTAGCGTCTCTGTCCAATAATGAACCTTTGTTGGGGCGGTGGTTCGCGTCTTAATACACCCCAATTTGTTTACCTAACATTGGCGTTTTTATTTAGTTCTGATACTTTATTATTAGTTTACTATAAGTATATGCTATTTGATGTTATGTAAATATAAGTTCACTTTTTTTAGGGGTGATTTTGTTCGATTGGCTTAATTGGAGGACAGCTTGCGCTATTTGTATAAAGATATTTTGCTTCTTTTTCTTTTACGCTTCGTAATTCACATGTTGCAAACATTCTGTTACTGGGTAGGAACAGTGATCAAGTAAGACTGACCTTGGGGTTTTACTAAAATGTGGGAATGATGAAATAATGTTTATCTTACGAGGAGAAGTATTCCAAATTTGTACCGCACTGTTTGTAATGGAACTTTTATAAGCCTGTGTCCTTATTGACTGGACATGGTACTTCCCTTTTCGTGGACGATGGAGAAAATGTGCGTTTTAATAGAGCTAACGTGGGAATTAATTTTACGCGCGCCCGTTGAGTAAAACAGTGTGATTTGCGAACTAGAAACATCCCTCAAACTGCCGTTGGAGTGCGTTGTGATCGCGTATACCACGTTGGGGCCCACGTACCGTATGCACAAGTCGCATCGTTCCTGGGCGTTCAGCAGCACGTTGAACTTGGCACGCTCAACGTTAACGTTCGACAGCACGGTCCGTGTGCCGACGGCTTTACTATCAGCTGTAACTGGCGGTCCCAGCTTTGCAAAGGAAAAGGCTGTATAAACCTTCCTCTGGTTCACCAGTTTCCACATAGATTCTAATTTAGTTAGGCTTAACTAAGGCTCAGAAAGCAGTATTGCTAGTGGTAAAGTGTACGTTGCGAATCCGTGTAGCAAATGGAATACGCAACTGAACCGCACATGCGAAAATTATTCATTTAGCTCATATCTTAGCATGATTCTAGGCGACTTGTGACGTCTAATTTACAAATCCACACATGAACTCATAAATAAATCCAAAATTATCATTCACAACATCTTATCCTACACAAATATGAACAAAACTCACATACAGAAATCTTTTAACTACAATTATAATTTTCTCAGTAAAACAAGACATAGAGAAACAGTTATTTCTCGCGTGATTCGACTCTAAAGCAACAATCGCACACTCTGGTTGCAGTACAACACATCTATTAGCTGATTTTCAGCGTTCGACAGTTCTTGGTCTACGTATAACTATTGCTACACATAAAAAATTTCTCAAAACTCAACCTGATGCCACATATTCACCAATACGGCTTTCCATTGAATAAACGCTCATCAATAAACACAAATGAATATCCCGTGCCAAAAAATAAACAAAACATTAAACAACACAACCCCTAACATAGCTTCACACAATGTGGCCTAAAACAAATAATCTCTCCTCCAGAAGAAATATAAAATACAGGAATACAAACAAATAAAAATGAATATCTACAAACGAGAAATGATTGCTTATATCAGGGCTACAATTATACATGACAATTGTGGTGTCACCGCCAGACACCACACTTGCTAGGTGGTAGCCTTTAAATCGGCCGCGGTCCGGTAGTATACGTAGGACCCGCGTGTCGCCACTGTCAGTGATTGCAGACCGAGCGCCGCCACACGGCAGGTCTAGAGAGACTTCCTAGCACTCGCCCCAGTTGTACAGCCGACTTTGCTAGCGATGGTTCACTGACAAATTACGTTCTCATTTGCCGAGACGATAGTTAGCATAGCCTTCAGCTACATCATTTGCTACGACCTAGCAAGGCGCCATTATGAATTGCTGTTTATCTTGTGATGCATGTACCGTCAGACCGGTGTTCACCAATTATGGATCAAAGTTAAGTATTCCAGCAGTTGCGTACTTTTCTTGCTAGTATAATTACTTTACCTGTTCCAGACCTCACGCCAGCCTGCGTGAGCTTAAACGCGTGCCTTTCGGCTTCCTGTCCTAGTGGCTTGGCTGTCTTGCCAAGTCACAACAACAATTGTACAGCAATTAGAAAAACAAGACATCTTAACAGCAATATAAACGCTCCTATATATTTGCTTATTGTTGTGGCGTAACAAGCTAGCTACGCCACACTGAGAAGGTAGCCGAAAGGCACGCGTACACACACGCCGACTGGCGTCAAGTCTGGAACAGGATAAATAGTGAATTCTCATAAGAAAAGTATGCAGCTCCTCGAATACTTATCTTTTATTCTTTGATGTGAATTACAGCATTCTTGATGAGACATTTCATACGATAACTATCAAACTATGTAAGGCTAATGGCGCCTTGCTAGGTCGTAGCCATGGACTTAGCTGAAGGCTATTCTAACTGTCTCTCGGCGAATGAGAGAAGGCTTCGTCAGTGTAGTCGCTAGCAAAGTCGTACAACTGGGGCGAGTGCTCGTCCGTATCTCGAGACCTGCCTTGTGGTGGCGCTCGGTCTGCGACCACACAGTGGCGACACGCGGGTCCGACATGTACTAAATGGACCGCGGCCGATTTAAGCTACCACCTAGCAAGTGTGGTGTCTGGCGGTGACACCACACTTATTGTTCCACATACACTTACATGTCATTGTCATGAATGCAGGTTGAATCCATTTCCGTTAACAGAGGTACCACCATGACCCTACTTTGAAGCAGTCTCTTAAATTTAACACATTTTTTTCTCCTCCGTATCAAATTCTTTGCTACAGTTATTACAATATTTGTTACATGAATGTATGAGTAAATCCAATCCAGAATTACGTTTACGAATAACCTATTAATAACCAAAGAGCTGGTTTTGTTATTGGTACAGAAAACTTTCAACTTAAACGTCACCAGCCGGTCCCGCCGGAGGTTTGACTCCTCCCTCGGGCATGGGTGTGTGTGTTTGTCCTTAGGATAATTTAGGTTAAGTAGTCTGTAAGCTTAGGGACTGATGACTTAGCAGTTAAGTCCCATAAGATTTCACACACATTTGAACACTTTTTAAACATCACTCCTTCTTTACTTGTTTACTGCGACCTTGTACGTGATACACAAAACTCCACCAGTTTGATCGCTTCGTTAACAAATGAGTCTGCCATCCAGTAACACTACTACCTGTGTCCACTAAAGCTTCATATTTCTTATCCCCAATGATTATTCTATGACTGGCTACACATTCTCTAGCGACGGTTTATTTAAAGGCGTTCCTTATAACACATCCCTCTCCATATTACGACACACATCCCTTGGTGCCAAGATTACTGTTACGATGCGAGTCGCTAACCATTGTGTTCCCAGTAGCCAAAAATTACGTCCACGCTGCTAATGATGAATGCGTGGAAGGTGTCCGAAGGATCTATCGCCGCAGGAATATGGACACGTACGCAAAAGAGTGGTTGACGGTAGTGCACTTTAAATAAATATTGTTAAATCCTGCCTAGTCGTCGAAATATGGGGTGTCTAGGAGACCTGCTTTCTCGGATCGCAAAACAACATGCAAACAAATTGTATTAATGATTTTTATTACAAAAAAGTAAATGGCAATACTTAACTTTGAATATCACACAGATGTGTCACAACACTTCTATGTAAGTCGCTAGCATTGAGGCTGCTGGCGCTGTGACCATCGTCTCTCTCTCTTTTTTTTTTTTTTTTTTTTTTTTTTTTTTTTTTTTTTTTTTTTTTTTGACTGAATCAGTTTCACCGGGGGCTCACGGTCTTATTGTCTTGGTAGCAGGCATGAGGTAACATAACCCGCGGCCAGTCAGGTGCGGCGCTTATGTCCTTTTCACATAGAGGCCACTACTGTCGCGTTGTCGTCCTGGAGGGAGGTCCGGTCGGTGTGCGACTGGCTGACTTCTTCTCACAGCCGTCTCTGCTCTGTCGTTCCTGACTGGCGTGCCGGTGGTTGACTTTGCGCCGTAAGAAATATAATTTACTCAACTTGTGGGTGAAGAAATGCTACACTGTAGACAACTTTTTGGAGCCGTGGCTAGCTACAAGTAGAGGCCTGACACGGCCATGCGTCTATGTACACAAGAGTGTTTGCTGGTAGAGCCATCTATCAACAACTCGGTGAAACGTTAGGGCAATGACGGCAATGGAGGGGGTGGGCGGCAGAGGGGGAGGGGTGAGTTATGGCTGCAAGAAACCATGAGGAGACGGAACCCGTAGTTGTGGCTGGTGCCGAGCTCCTGCCCGCACCCCTGTGGACGTCTCCTTGGTGATGGTTGAGGAGTGAGGTGCAGGTTCATCGGTTCAGGACCAGGTGCTCATGATGCAGGACACCTGGTAGCCAAGGGGTGCAGGCTGCATCATCCGGGCAGGCAATTAATGTGTGGACAAAGAGTCAGCCGCAGGATCACGCAATTTGCGGGGGTGAAGCTGAGTCAAGTGCTGTCGCCGCAATCTACCTGGACCCACTATCAAAAACATGCAGTTGCAAAGTAACTTTACAACGACGCCGTGTTCCCAGCGCTTCCGACCGCTGTCTGATCTGAAAAAAAACTAGATCATTAATGTGACACATTGCTTGAGTGGACGGAATAGGCACCGGCTGCTCTGGTGGGTTCAGGAACTGGGGCAAGGTGCGGAGGCCCCGTCCATGAAGCAACTCTGCCGGCGATGCGCTGTTGCGAGCCTGGTAGCGATAGAACGACAAGAAGAGCATCAAAGATTATTCTCGTGTGTGGTGGGTGTGTAGCTTAGCCATCTGCTGCTAAAAAGTGTGGACGAGACGTTTCGATTCTCCATTGGACTGTGAACTGGTGATATGAAAAATCCCGTTGGGTGTACAGAAGTCCTCGAATTCTGCAGACAAAAATCGAGATTCCTTGTATGCCACAAGCAGTTCTTGCAAACCCCAAAGGCAAAGTATGTATTCCAAGGCTAAAGGATGCAAAATGCCGTCGCAGAGCGCATGGGAACCACAAAAGGAAACTTCCTATGTGCGTCGACGACAATCGGCCAAAGATTGTTCCAGTAGGGTCCAGCAAAATCCAAGTTTGCAAATTCGTATCCTTTTCCCTAACGTCTTTTCGCGCTGATTCTACCATTTCAATTACTTTGTTTTCAATAACGGGAACAACAGTCTATTGCTGTTTCTGTTCAATCCTGTGTACTTCCGTCTCTAAACGAATACCGTATTTATACCTTATATTTTTGATTGTACCTCTGTCATGTCCTGCTTAAGGTTACCGACTTCGGTATACATTACAATTATTTCTTTTTTGATTTCATCTACTTTTGTGTTAACGACTCCAATGTTATTGTTCACAATCTCAATTGATTCGGAGGGAGCATTAATTTTAGAAGTAAATAACTCAGCCTCAGCATTAATTTTAGCTGTAATTGATTCAGACTGAGCATTAATTGATTCGGAATGAGCATTAATTGTACCGATCAACATCTCAACAAATCATATGTTTCCAGATATTGCTGGTTTTGACTCTAACTGTGGTTCTTTCTTAATGGTTTCCTCGTATCCACCGTCACTGGATTCGGTTTTGATTTTTATTCCGAATTCCGTAGCATTCGCCAACGCAGGAATTCCATTTCCCTCTGCTCCTGTGTTTCAGTGGTAGCTTTTGCGATGCTAGGCGGCGGTTCCTTAACAATGGGTTCCGCTGCCAGCGTTCCCCTTTGTTCTATAGATTGTTCCCGTTAAGTACAATCAAATTATCAGTTTGATTTTTGTCCATCATGTTGCCTGTTTTACTGATTAACGCAAATTTAGAACTCTTGTGGCTTATTTCCATCACTTACTACTACCATGCGTGAGCGACCTCGTAGCAGAAAGGTTTAATTCGCTATGCGTCCGCACAGTGCAAAATTCGTCCAAGAACGATACCAAATTGATACTGTCATGTCACCAGCTTCGCCACATTTAAACCTCCTCCTTCCAAATCGGCCTAATGGAGTGCAATATAACTGACCGTGATCGCATATGCCTAATGAAATTTTACAGTGAATAAGGCTATCGTTACCGAAGGAAAATAACACTGGTTAGTTGGAGGAAAGTGTACGACAGACTCTCCTGAAGCAAGGATCCATTTTAAGTTTAAGCTAAATTTATATGATAATTTTGAAATGGGTGGAATATAGTGCAATCGCTCACGAGCCGCACAGGGGGAAAGGGTATCACGTAATATTTACTACAAAAATCACTGCTAACACAAAGAAAATGCTGATTAGCTAAAAAAGGGATAATTATACGCTCGCTATGGCTACGAATCTCCAGAACCTTGAGAAAGGTAATGGTTTAGAAATTTAAGCAAATAATCACTGGCGTGGCAACAGAAGATTGTTATGCTTTTCCACCTCACAGCAGTTCACGCGAAAATAAATTAACGAGAAAGCACTTAAATTGCAGTTACTTATACTGAAATACTAAATTTTGAAAGCAACGTTAACTGAAATTACTGGTTATATAAATGACTGGCTTAGCTTGAACTTCGTTATGTAAAAAAATAACTTTCAGTAAGCTCAGTATAACGTAATGCAAAATTTAGAAAAGGGCAAGCAATTTACTTTTGGTTATTGAAAGATTTAACCAATTTACTTTAAGCAAAGGAGCAACTGATTTTACTTTTAAAATAACAATAAAATACATACCAAGCCAGCAGAAGTCACTCGCTAAGCTAAAAACAGAATAAATGAATTTGAGTGCTCCTAATTTGTGCTGTATCTTTAGTTATTAGTTTTGCAAGTGAAATTTTACTTTGCTTTAAGTAGCCTCTGTTATGCAATACAAGAAAGAAGAGTTACTGAGGCAGAAAATTGAGACTGTAACTGGCTGTAAATATTTAATCAATTTTCATATTGCTACGACACTCGGTGATTGGATGGAAAGGAAAGGGGTCCAGTTTGGTAATAATGTTTGAGGACAATGATAACACAGGTGCTCTAGTAGTTTTAACTATTCCAAGTTGTTATTCACGCTATTCATACTTTGTGAAAGAACTGTTGCTCTGCAAAGCCTCTACATCACGATGTTTGTCAGTTAACAGTCTTACGATGTTGTAGCTATGCGGACGACGAAGAACGTTGCCGACGGCAGTTCCTAGCTGACGTTGCTGCTGCTGTTCGATGAGAAGAACCCCGAGTCGCCTCCAGAGCCACGGATAACTATGGGACAGGCAATAGTTGGAATTGCAGCTCCCGTCAGCTCCTACCATGCTCTCTATACTTGCAGGTTAACGAATCGGGCGTGTCTGCACTGGCGCGAGCATAGCTGCACACCGCGTCGACGCGATCGCTCATCCAACACTTCCGCGCTGTTTCATAACTCACGCTGCTCTGCCGCCTGTCTGCTCGCAACGAGAAAGACTCTCTCCACAGTCTTAAGATAGACAACGGCACAGGTACTACCATTTCGTCGTTGCTATTGATACATTCCAATAAAGTTCCATTGGCTATTACCCAGCAATTTACAATATTTCCACTATGCTTACTGTTGTGTCTAGGCAAGACAGCCTAGACACAATGAGAGGAAGCCGAAAGGCACGCGCTTAAACTCACGCAGGCTGGCGTGAGGTCTGAAACAGGATACGTAATGAATGCTATAAAGAAAAGTACGTAGCTTCTGGAATATTTAACTTTAATCCACATTTGTAGAACATCGCTCTTGATGATACATGAATAGAATCTCAATATCAATTGAATACAGCGCCTTGCTAGGTCGTAGCAAATGTAGCTGAAGGCTATGCTAACTATCGTCTCGGCAAATGAGAGCGTATTTGTCAGTGAACCGTTCCTTGCAAAGTCGGCTGTACAACTGGGGCGAGTGCTAGTACGTCTCTCTAGACCTGCCGTGTGGTGGCGCTTGGTCTGCTATCACTGACAGTGGCGACACGCGGGTCCGACGTATACTAACGGACCGCGGCCGATTTAAAGGCTACCACCTAGCAAGTGTGGTGTCTGGCGGTGACACCACACTTACAATTAGTTATATACTGTCAAAAATACATACAGTATTACATCGATTACGTATTAAATGTAAGTTCCGTAATACCACTTACATCTTCAGAATCAAAGTTAGGCGTAGCGCCGTATACAGATCCTGCCTTTAAGGTGGGTAAGTGGGAGATATGTCTCAGAGCTGGATAGTGACAGATGGTGACGCGAGACTGGATTCGCACGTAGATTATGTATCAGCCAATAGAGGACAGTATTGAATAGGGGACTGGGATTTAGTTTCGATTGTGCCCACTAGAGTGCACTAAAATAATAGAATGTTTTTCATAAACTATTCTAGTACTTTCATGAAGTGTAATTATGTCTTTTTGCGTATGTAAAATGTTATAAATGTGTTTTAGCAGTATGAATGACGGGTTAGTGTGGTTTCAGGTTAATATGTAGATAATTGTTTAACGAGTTATGTAGTGGAATTTAGTGTGGGAACATTTCGAAGAAGTATGGACGTGGACAAAGGGGATTTTTGTAGAATAGATTTGTAAAGTAAGTTTATGGTAAAGGGAAAGTTAATTCGGGTACAAATAACAATAGTAAAGAACTTTATGCACAAACAAAACTTCAGCATATTAGATAATTACGTCGGTAAAAAGTGCAGTCGTTAGGTTTACTATTTTGCGATTGGTTATTGATGAAAAGCGTGGACTGACGCTGCACAATGTTGTTTTACTATTGGCTGTTGAGTAAACTGACCAATGGTAAAGTAATATTCTTTTCGCGCCATTCTCTGCTGGTAGAGAAGACTTAGAGTATTCTAGAGAGGAGTCGGAGCCTAGCCACGAAAAAAGTTCGGACGTGTGTAGTAGTAGTTCCGATGAAAATGATGTTGCCGGATCTAGCAGGTTCTGTACTTCAAAAGTGTTGTAAATTGACGGCATAATTATTCCGATGGGTGTGTAGAAATTTCGGAATTTTTAAGTGAATGTTGTGACGAGAAAAGACATAAATTCCGCGTGGCGTATTGAGCAGGTTGGTGGCTAAAAACTGTGACTGCATTAGGTACCGACAGACTTAATATATGACGTTTTCGGGAAATGCAACACCATAAACTTGCTAACGTGAGTGAAATGGATTGTGAGTGACTGTATTAAGACTAGCACTGGCTTGGCAGTGATACTTTTTCACCTAAGTTTCAGAATATATTAATTAAGGACAAAATTCTCAACCTTTCATTTCGTGTGAAAACTTTCTCCCGAAACGTAGATTAGTGACTTTAATTGCAGCCTGGCTCATGTCGAAGTACAGTAGGTTTCGCTCGGCTTCCTACTGATAATCTGCGGAGACAATGTTCACAGGTAGGTGCAGGTTCTTCGTAAAAAGGGACGGAAGGAACCGCGTCGCCGCAAAAGGTACAGTGCAAGTTATCAACGAATAGTAAACGGCGAAAATTTTGGATGGTGCAGAAGTTATTTTTATCGGAAATTTCGGTGTTACACGGTCCACGTCCAAATGACCCTGATGAAGCAAATTAAGAACACGACTCTGGAGAACCTCTGGAATCACACACGTGGTTTTGCAGATCCCGCGCGTAGCAGTAGGACACCTTGTTATACAGACAAGTCAGGTCGACGTGCAAAGTATCGGCGGACTACCGGGGTAACCGTTTGTTTCACAGTCCGAGGCCAACTAGTGCGGACGTGGCGCAACAGAATCTGTAAGTCCAGATCCGCTACCGCGGCCTGGGCGATCTTCAAGAGATCTAATAGGAACAGGTCTAACTTACCTGGGTCCTGTGCATCGATGTGACAAGAAGATGATTCTTATGCGGCAAAGTCAACATCTTGTCCTAAGGGAACACGCGAAAGCGTGTCTAAATGGGTCAAATGTCCCTGAGCGCTATGGGACTTAACATCTGAGGTCGTCAAATGGCTCTGAGCACTATGGGACTTAACTACTGTTGTCATCAGTCCCCTAGAACTTGTTGTTGTTGTGGTCTTCAGTCCTGAGACTGGCTTGATGCAGCTCTCCATGCTACTCTATCCTGTGCAAGCTTCTTCATCTCCCAGTACCTACTGCAACCTACATCCTTCTGAATCTGCTTAGTGTATTCATCTCTTGGTCTCCCTCTACGATTTTTACCCTCCACGCTGCCCTCCAATGCTAAATTTGTGATCCCTTGATGCCTCAAAACATGTCCTACCAGCCGATCCCTTCTTCTAGTCAAGTTGCGCCACAAACTTCTCTTCTCCCCAATCCTATTCAATACCTCCTCATTAGTTACGTGATCTACCCACCTTATCTTCAGCATTCTTCTGTAGCACATTTCGAAAGCTTCTATTCTCTTCTTGTCCAAACTGGTTATCGTCCATGTTTCACTTCCACACATGACTACACTCCACACAAATACTTTCAGAAACGACTTCCTGACACTTAAATCTATACTCGATGTTAACAAATTTCTCTTCTTGAGAAACGCTTTCCTTGCCATTGCCAGTCTACATTTTATATCCTCTCTACTTCGACCATCATCAGTTATTTTACTCCCTAAATAGCAAAACTCCTTTACTACTTTAAGTGTCTCATTTCCTAATCTAATCGCCTCAGCATCACCCGATTTAATTTGACTACATTCCATTATCCTCGTTTTGCTTTTGTTGATGTTCATCTTATATCCTCCTTTCAAGACATTCATTACTGTCCATTCCGTTCTACTGCTCTTCCAAGTCCTTTGCTGTCTCTGACAGAATTACAATGTCATCGGCGAACCTCAAAGTTTTTACTTCTTCTCCATGGATTTTAATTCCTACTCCGAATTTTTCTTTTGTTTCCTTTACTGCTTGCTCAATATACAGATTGAATAACATCGGGGAGAGGCTACAACCCTGTCTCACTCCTTTCCCAACCACTGCTTCCCTTTCATGCCCCTCGACTCATAACTGCCATCTGGTTTCTGTACAAATTGTAAATAGCCTTTCGCTCCCTGTATTTTACCCCTGCCACCTTCAGAATTTGAAAGAGAGTATTCCAGTTAACGTTGTCAAAAGCTTTCTCTAAGTCTACAAATGCTAGAAACGTAGGTTTGCCTTTTCTTAATCTTTCTTCTAAGGTAAGTCGTAAGGTCAGTATTGCCTCACGTGTTCCAACATTTCTACGGAACTTAGAACTAGTTAAACCTAACTAACCTAAGGACATCACACACATCCATGCCCGAGGCAGGATTCGAACCTGCGGCCGTAGGAAAGCGTGTCTACGCTTGCATGTTTTCACGTGGGCCTGTGCATAATCTCGTGCTGGTAATGCGATAAAATGAGACCACAACGTTGTAGTATATGCGCAGTTTGATTCGGAATGGGCTTGGCTGGGTTGAAAAGTGACTGCAAAGGCTTATGGTTGGTGACCAAATAGAACTTTCTTCTGTACAGATACTGATGAAATTAAGTCAATCCATAGATGATGACAAGAGCATCCTTCTCTATTTGCGAACAGAGAGCTTTGCTAAGCAATTTGGAGGCGAAGGCTATTTTTCTGCCAGCAGAACAGGTCCTACGCTATAGTACAGCACCAGTGCCGTACTAAAAGTCATCCACGGCAAAGACTACAGATTTGGAATGATCAAAATGTACTAGGCAACGATCACTGAGCAAAGCGTCTGAGTCGTCGAAAAGAATGTCACATTCCGGGGACCACACAAAACGTACATTATTGCAGAGAGGACGGTGCAACGGTGCTGCAATCTGAGCTGCATTCGTAAAGAAGCGGCTGTAATACGTCTGCTTCCCTAGGACTGTCTGTAATTCAGTAACATTCCTTGAGAGTGTGAGTTCACGAATGGCCTGCAAGTGCGACTGCGTCCGATGAACACAATGAGAATTAATTGCTTGATCCAAATACTCAATCTCAGTTTGTAAGAAGACACACTTATCTCTGTTGTAATTAAGGTCTGCCGCTGATAAGACTTGGAAGAAGTTCGCAAATTACTAAGGAGTTCGTCTGCTGTGCCACCTCATACCACAACATCACTTAAACAATTTGTACATAAAGGCACAGATTCAGTTAATTGTTCTAAATGGCGCTGGAAAATTGTGTTGCGGTTGCACTACCGGAAGTCAAACGAAGAAATTTGAAGGGCTCTTGTGTGTATTAACGACAAACACTTGCTGTCACTGTTCATCTAAATGGATCTGGAGGTAGGCATCGCCTAAATCAATCTTAGAGAAGTAACGACCAGCTCTCAAACGTCCCGTAAGTCCTTCAGTTCGAGGCAAAGGAAACGAATCAATAACTGTTTAGAGGTTCACTGTTGCCTTAAAGACTATACAGATGCGCATATTGTCTGAAGGCTCCTTGACGAGTGCTAACGGATATGCCGACTGGCTGGCCGTCATGGGTGCACTGTAAAAGTTCTTGAGCGACCAGTTCAGGGAGCGAGTGCGCCACATCGCGAGCTCTGTAGAAGCGAGAATATACATTATCTTTCATAATCACGTGTGCAACAAAATTAGAAGTCCTCGAATTCAGCACGTAACTGAGCAATACTGTCCTTCGAATCAGAAAGAGTAACTGACAACACATTGTCTACCACACGCAACCCAAGCAAATAAAAAAAAAAAACAAGGACAAATATATTTGCACTGTTCCATGAACCCAAAACCTGAAATGTTACAAACGTTTGCAGATTCTGGTATACTGGAGGAAGGCTGCAAGAACCTAGGACTGCTATGTGTCTTGTGTGTCATAATCTGTAGGAGCAAAGTGTGATTTCTGCGGCTTGGGCTTGCCAAGAAGATCATACAGGGTGAACCGTAAAATTACTACTGGTTCACCAAAGGTTATTAATCTCAATCAATACACAAAATGTAAAGTGGAAGTAGGTGCCAAGGAATAACTGGTGAAATTACACACGATTTTCAATATCACTCTTTATTTAAATTTGGTGCAAGACTTTACGATACTTAAAAAAAAACCAACAATCATTTAACAAATAAGTCACAGTTCACGATAGGAAAGGACTTTTAAATTATTATAAAAAATTTCACGGTAGTACAGGCAAGCACTTTAACGTATACAACGCGACGCAGTATAATATTTCAAGCTCAGCTAAATTACAGGTGAATTTCACTCCATTCATTAAATGGCGCAGAATCTAACTTGTCTGCAACATATAAAGACAATCCTGTTTACAAAAGTTCTCAAAATAGAAAAACCAAAACGCATGAGTCATGCACACGGTGAGGGGGGGAAGGGCACACTCACAGTTAATAACATTAACATTTCCAAAATATATAAGAAAACAAATTTTACAAATTTCTGCCAGTTAACTTACGGCAAACACACACGCTCGCCAGGTAGGACTGGCAAACAACATTCTCCTTTCAAGGCAACAATTTCTACCCGTAATGAAATGGCAAACTTTTGCATGGCAAGAAAACACACTAATAACCAACTACCTGTATAAAACACGTAAGCCCGTTGAGTAAAAGCCTTAAAAGGTACTGAATTGGAGAAACACACAACAGTTTTTGCTGACTAGAAACAATATAAAAATTCACTACGGCGTACATTAATAACCTTGCTTATTACAGCCAAATATACTTAAACACAAATTTACGTAAGTTGCAGCTTCCAGATGAGCAAGAATTCGTTGTGCAATTGACTAGTTCTCACCACGAGGCAAAAGGAACTTTTCTTCTTTCTTAGAGTAGCTTTTACAAGTGAGTCTAGTAATACTAGTTATGGAAGGCGAGAGGATAGATCAGGTCTTAGTGCCTTGCAGTTTAAACAGGTGCCTTAGACTTTCACAGACATGGCAGAGGCTAAGCTGGGAGGGGAAAGAAGCAATCCGAACCACAGATTTACTCCGACTCCCCCCCCCCCCAAACCAAACATCATCATCACCCCCCCCCCCCCACATACACACACACTTTCGTCCTCTAAAGGGCACCTCTCCATGCGACAATAGAGGAACTAGTTCTTTCTCCTCGGTGTCTGTACCATGAAAACTGTTTTTCTGGTGCCAGAAGATTCTTACTTTTTATCCGAGACCCCTGTAATTCGGCAGATTCCTTAGGCAAATTCAGATCTCGTACTAGTTCGTTAAATTCACTCTGGGAGTACTGTTGTGGCGTTACTTCGTGTGGAGGTTTGTAGAAATCATCACTGCTAACAGTATCACCTTGGACAGCATCACTTTCAGAACCATCTGGTCCCGTGTTCACAAAATCAACTGGACGGAGAGCGGCAGGCAGGTCCTCTCCAGATGGAATATCTGGATACACGATGTGTTTCTTATTTTTCGCACTGCGTCCCTGAATGTTGACTAAACAGAAGTAGTAGTCATTAAGCACGTCTTTCGGCTCCCTCCAAACCAAATGAATTGCAAATGACATCCATGATTTCTTTTCATTAGTCTATAACCTCGAACTCTCAACAACGGCAAACTTTCTTTGGTGCCCATCCCTTGTCCTGGTCTCCAAGGTTAACTTTCAAATAACAGTAATAAGCTTTCTTCACAAAGTCTGTTACGTCCGTTCGTTGCTTAAGCACTGTGAACTTTCCACAAATGTACAAGAAAATATGAAGACTGTTCATGCATTATCACACACAGAAGAGGTACTTCACTGAAGCGAAGTACAATTAAGAACACCTCTCGAAGAAAAGTTATACATAAAACGGCATTCCCACGATAAAAACACACCAATCACTGCTCTGCAATTAATACTGGTGCATTCACTAACTTGCAAGCAAACAATCGGCTGGTCCAATTGTGCCAACACAACGGCTTGCAAGTCTGTAGACTGAAATTTCCCTATCCAAATCCCTAAAATGCAACCGCTTACACAGCGAAAAAACTACACCTGTTAGACAAAAATTAAGAACAGTTCTGGAATCAGGATAAGAAATGGAGTTAAAAACACGCATTAAATTTGAATCATCTGATACCATGCAGACTTGTATAATAGGACACAGCAAATAGGTCTGGGAAAAAATTATTGTTACCCATTGTATGTGATGGATGTCGACTACCACTGCATTTTAAATGTTGCTCACGCGGCCTTTTTGTTCTTGACATTGAATGGTGCGCATTTTTCAGTGCAGCTTTATCACAGACCTGTTCTTACGAAATATTAGCGAAAGAAAACAAAGGAGGAAATTATAGAGGCAGAGTAAAAAAACAGTTGTATATTCGTATGTCGCTGTGTGTTGACAACGAGGAATAGAAGCGCAAATCAGTGGACTGTTTTGCTAGTGACAACGCCTCGAAACGTGTACGCAGTGGATGATATCATACGTGATCACGAAGCGGTGTTTGTGCCTTTTGCTTGTTGCTCCGGACAAGAATTGCAGGTGACGAACGTGTTGACGCCGCCATTGTTCCGCTGACAGAGAGGCGGCCGTAATGCCAGATAATTGCAGTGGCCGCATACCGCGTGTGTCAGCCGGCGCGGCGCCGGTGTGGGTAAATAACGCCACGGAACCGCGCTATTGTATACTTTAGTCGGGAGGTCGCGCAGAGGTCCGCACCTGCGGAAGGCAAATGTCATTGTAGACCTCCGGCACCCACCCACACGTCACGTTTTCTGCACCTGTCCTCTGATCCGCAGTCCCACAGCACAATTTCTTGTCAATATAGTGAAACATGGACTCTGGGAAAACCGGAACAGAAGAGAATCGAAGCATTTGAGATGTGGCGCTACAGACGAATGTTGCAAATTAGGTGAACTGATAAGGTAAGGAATGAGGAGGTCATTTTATTTACTCGTCACGCTCCGTAGAACCAAACTGAGATGCACATATCCAAAGTCATGGAACATTTCAGTACATGTAATTACAACATAAAAGTAATAAAAGATAAAAATAAAATGTTTAGGAACCCGAAAAAAGTCAATCCATAAGTTTAAGTAAAGGCAATCAACAATACAACAAGAATCAGCTTAATTTTTCAAGGAACTCCTGGACAGAATAGAAGGAGTGACACATGAGGAAACTCTTCAGTTTCGATTTTAAAGCGCGTGGATTGAAACGTCCCCTTTTTAAAAATTATACATGACTGTGTTTAACCTGACACACAATATTTTTAGCGCAACGCAGTCTGACTTTCAAAAATCACTACAAAAGGATGGCCCTGACTAACATTAACCTACACGTTTCACAAATCACTTACCTCACAAAAATCTTGGTTACTCGAACTACTGCAATACAGCAAGCGCCACTACTGCCAGCTAAATAAAATATTCAAACTATGGAAGGCACTAACTACTGATAGGGATAGTTAGCAAATGAAAGATATTAATAGATAACAAACACTGTATTTACCTTAATAGTCATAATATATATAGCAGTTCATGACAAATTACAAAACTCCGCCATCTCTATCCCCACATCCACCACTGCTGGCGGCTCACCTCCAACTGCCCAACGCTACGCGCTGTTCACATCCAGCTGCCGCTGCCCAACACTACAATGGCAGACAACAATGCAAACTAGACACAGACTGCACACAGCACAGCCAGTGATTTTCACACAGAGGTGGCGTTACCAATAAAAAAACCTAAACAGCCTAGTTACATAGCCCCCATGCTCCCCACAAAAAATTTTACAAATTGGTTTGGGCAGTGGCCAATACAGATTTGAAAAAATTTTTCATAATTACAATAACAAAGATATCAAATGCACACACTTATTGATAAAATGTTGGTCAAAAGCTAAAATTTTCTCAAAGTCTGAGCAGTAAAAGAAAATGCACACAGAAGTAGTGGATTTCCATGCTGTCTTGAAGAAGTAGTGTTGTCCTTCCAATGGAAAGACAGTGCTGACTCTTGACATGCAAACAAGTAATGGGCCACAACAGAGCAAACCCACAGCAGAGTCAATCGAAGTTTTGAAGAGTATTGGTAGGTCATCACTTAGCAGACCCACTGTAGTCCTGGTAGAGATTACGATATTGGTGGGTCATCAAGGGTGCAGACCCACTGCAGTCCTTGTAGAAATAATGGTATTGGTGAGTCAACAAAGACGCAGACCCACTGTAGCTCTTGTAGAGACGGCCAGCAGCCATCTGTTGCAAATGTCCAGGTGCACAATCACCATTGAAGAGTCTTGCGGACAATATAGCAAGTCCATAACCACCACTTGTGCACTCACGAAATTTTTGGAATTGTCCTTAGAACCAGCAATGCTGTTATCCAGTCCCTTGCTGAATCATTAACACACGTGCAAACACTATCAGTCCTTACTTCTCACATATTGTCCATATACTATGACCAACAGAAATGTGTGCAGTGAAATGTAACTTACAAGTTACTTAATTTGATGAACTGGTGTCAATTACAATTATAAATTTACAACATGAAAATACAATTACAAAGGTACAAAATACATCATTAAAGAACATAACAATACAGATCACATTAGTAGTACAGGCTTTAAAAAAGAATAGAAATAACATATACATCAGTGTTACAGGAATTATGACATAAGTTCATATATAAAAGATCAGAATAACTTTTGAAACATCAACTTCACACATGAGCATTAAAACAAAACAGAATAAATAATGTCTAAACATCTTTACAAGATAAATAACATAGTATTTGAAAAATTCTACAACATAAATCTTATTAGCTAAACACATAAAGACAGGAAAAAGACAAATACACAAGGGTACACAAACATATAGCGGAATAATACGAAAGGAAAGGACAGGGTTTGTTGTACTGCAGTATTTTGCAAACAAAACTTTCTTTACTTCTTGGAGATCTCCCTTCATTCATCATTATTCCCAAAAAGTCCTATCTATACCTCTTTTCTGTATTCTAACCATATTTCTTTCAAAATAATTATGGCTCGTTGTACAATACTCATTTTGGCCCAAATCGTTTTCATATAACTTCTCAATGTATTCTTTCCCTATTCTCCATAGTTAGGTTCTTATATAGTCTACCCCCTCTTAAGCTAACTTAAATCTACTGAGCTCAGATGCTAAACTAAGGAACGAGGCAATGCAGCAGCACAAAACAATTAACACAAACATCAATGATCAAAAATACAAATGGCGAAGCAAGCAGCATAAATTACAACTAATATAAGGCAATGAGCAGCAAACTAGAAAAATAAATCAGTAGTAAACTGGCTTAGCAGAGTAACACAAATTAAAATTCAGTAGCAATATGCCTGGCAAACAGCAGCAGCAAATGATATAACTAGTACCTAAACATGACAAAGCTCAAGCAGAAAAAATTTTACACTAAAGACAACAATGCAGACAAGGGAAATGTATATTCACATCTTAATGTCTATGTAATTAAAGTGGTGCACCATAAGAAGTTATTCTAACAAAAAGTTACCAAGTACTTGAAAAGAAAATTATGAATGCAGTTCCTGTGAAGGTAAATGTCTTTTTGTGCTCCCTCATTTTTTTTTGAAAAAATTATTATTTACTCGATCTGTAGACAGAAAATATTTATATTAGTACATCTATAAAATTTTATTTTAACCAATGCTGCAGTGCAGCTAGAAACTAGATATTAAACGAAATGAGTAAATAAATATATAAAGCAACATATGAAACATCATTCACTAGGCAAATGTCGTCTCCAAAGGTAAAAAAAAACTCTCAACTAGAAAGACAATAGATGTAAAATGTTTCTCATCGTGTCATTAGGCATTTTAGTAAATATCATAAATTAAGAGCTCCACAGTGTTATCATATGTTTTCAAGTTCGAGCGGGTCGTTTTTGCGATGCTATCTAGAAAGGAATGTCAATAGCGAGGTTAATGGTCTCTTTTTTTATTTCTCCATCTAATGGCTTTTTCTTCAGGCAGGTGGCACACCTAGGCGCTCACGACGCATTTCGTGAAGGTCACTTAACTTTCTTACCGAAATATTTACGACAGCAGTGACAGTCTCATATACAAAATTTCACGGGTCGAGAATTTGCGTTGCAAATGTGTAGAAACAAAGTCTTATCAATATAACAGTGTCCAAAAAATTTTCGCCGGCATTGTGATACATTCACGCATTTACACACATTTCATAACTCTTAAAGTACGGTTCTTGGTTTCCAACAACCTTTTCCACAAATCAGAGTCCCTAATCACTACTCATTATTCCTTACCTTATTCGTCGATACTTCTTCAGTATTTCATCATAAGAAATACATAGCATAATCAAACTCCTCATATATGGTATCATCATCTTATTGATCATAAACATACCTCAACAGCATAATACACATCGTTGTCGTAATAATATCATAACATCTCAGTCAACTCTCAAAATCGTCGTAGCTTCCTCCAATAATTTCAAAACCGAAAAAAAATTCTCTGCTCATGTCAAAAGTGTCAGCTGCCTCAAACGTACTTTAAAAATCATGATCTCATACCAAATACATCATTCAAAGCTCTCATAGTATCACAATGGTTCCGAAAAAATATGAACAGTTCACAAAGTACAGACAAAATACAATTTCATAAGTGTGAAGTTACCCAACTGTGTAATTGCGTAAACATGTGTCGCTGATGTAGTAAAAAAATGTTTATCTCTCAGTTAAATGATCAGATAGCTGTGTAATTTGTGTGTTAGAGAAATATGGTACCGATGTGTAAAGTTGTATAAGCAAATACCATATTAGCTAGGGCTCCTTGTGCTTGCCGTACACATGGTACACAAAGTGAGCGTGTACCCCCCTGAGGATTAATGTAATTATACCCTCAGGTGTTACAGATTACAGCAATGGAATGAAATATATTACGGAAAACCTTTGTATCATTGTCCTTCAAATATCTTTAAAAATAAATGTTTTATGTACAAAATTAATCACTCAAATGCGTGTCCTGTAGCGCTAAATGTGCGTCTTGCTGTAAGATAATTCTGTGGAAGTGTCGTAATTATCGTCCTCCGAAAGCTAAGTTCTGCAAAAGCCAATGTACTTACCTCATGATAAACAAAAGTGAAATGCTTTGCGTATAGATATCTTAGTTATTACGCTTATTGCCGTGATGAAGAAAGTACTGTGCTGTAACGTATTGTTGTGCTAATAAAAAAAAGGCTGTCTTATTGTAGCTATACCACAAAGTCACTATTAAACATGTTTTACTTTCCAGAAGAATCCAGAAAAACTGTGCAGATATAAAGCAGAAACACCGCAAAAGCAACGTTGTAAATTGTCACTCATTAGTAGCGTCGTGATAAAATCGTGTAGCTGTCACATAACCTAACCACTGTGTCATCTGGTATCTCACTGAAAGTACTTTAAATCCAGAATGTATTTTCAAGTAAACCAAAATGTTGCATTAAAATCTCAGTAGCAGTACTGGTAAATGTTCTAAGTATGAGAGCCTTATAGTAGTTACGTAACTCTGCAACTAACAAGCAAGAATGTACACACACAATAACACTGTGTCTGTTCACTATAACAATGCATTTGTAATTACTGTTTAAATAAGTTCTCTTGGTTCTTGATTGGATATTTAACTTCAAACATTGTTGCATGGTAACAGTTTCTAAGTCTGACAATGCATACTAGAAATGTGAAAAGTTTTATGGCAAAGACAAAGTTAAAAAGCAGATTATCTCTCAATAAGCGGTTTTATATGTGAAGTGTGGTGAAATCCTTTACTCTTCCTAGTACGCAGAGTTTCAACTGAAAAGCAATTGTCATGTTTTATATGTCGGTAAGTGTCTGTGTTACTTTTCTCTGAGCCAGCCGGCGCAGGTGGCTGCCTGCGGTGCGAGTCATTGTCTGTTCCTTTGTTAGCGCGCGTCGTTATTGGGATTAGGAGACCTAGCTTCTACAAATTCACGTTGTCGAAAGTGCCCTGCTCTGTTTGAATCCCGCCAGTTCTGATGAAATTCAGGTCTGTCGTTATGATTATCTCGTCTGTCGTCATGTCGGTAGATTTCATAATTTCTTTCTTGTCGGTCATGTGGTGGAGAATTTCTTCCTGAATCGTAACTGCGCGCTGAACTGTTGCGTCTGAAAGTATTCTGTCTCCCTTGATAAAAATAGTTCTGGTTACCATACTGTCTGTTTCTGTGATTGTCTCTGTCATATTCATTGCTACGGAAATGCGATCTTTCTCTGTAACTATTATTACTCTGCCAACGGTTGTCATACGGGTGGTGTCTGTTTTGGTCACGATTTGCGTTGTAAGAATAGACTTGTCGTGTCCAGTTATTGTTTCTGTCGTCACGGAATTGTGACGGATGTGACCTGTAGTGATTGTTTTCCTGTTTTCGCATCCCGCGACTGTCTGTGTCAATTTCCAGTTCTTGTAGCAGTCCCTGAAAAGCTTCAATGTCGTCTTTGAAACGTCCTGCTAAAATAATATGTCGTAAATGTTCAGGCAATTTGAGTAAGCAAATGCGGATGAGTTCTGAGGGGCTGTATGGGTTTGACAGGTACTGATTCTTATGCAACATGTCTTCAAAATATTTGACAAGACTGGAAAATTCAGATTGTTCAAAGTGTTTCATCATCATGATGCTATGATTTACTCGGTCTTGTGTAGCTTGAGACCAATATGCTGAGAGGAAAGCATGATAAAATTCTCCTTCACTGTGACAATCGTGAATGACCGATCGCATTCTTACAGCTGGTTCATTCTCTAAATAGCCACACATAAATTCTAATCTGTACTCTAATGACCAGTTGGGAGGAAAACAATGAGAGAATTGATGGAGCCATGCTTGTGGATGAATGTCGTTGCCAGAATTCTTAAATGTTTTAAATTTACGTGTAGTAATGAACAGCTTATAGTCAAAATCATCATGTCGGCGAGTCGCACATCGCTCATTGTTACTTCGCTTCGGCGGTTCCATCTCAAAATCCAATGCGCCTTGCCAATTTCTTTCATAATTTCCGAAGTGTCCAGTGTTATTATTTTGTGGCTGTTCCATATTTCTGTGTCCCTCATCTCGTACTGGGGCGCGAGTGTCCTCTGAAATACGTAATTCTTGTATACAATAACTGGACATGACAAGTCTATTCTTGTATTGCCTGTGTCAGCTGATCTTGTACTTCCCGGATTTCTCTTTGGTGTTGCGTATTAATTTGATTCAGATTTTGTTTCAGTTTCCTAATTTGTTCGCACTCTTCTGACTCATTAAAGACTACCGGTTTCGTGTCATTCAGATTATCATCTACCTTCGTAGATAAATTAGTGAGTTGATCCGAAAGTTCGGCTACTTTCTCCGATAGTGTACTTATTTCCTCAGTATGTTTTTCTGAACCAAGTTTCAGAGTGTCCATTCGTGTTGAAATCGTATCTACTGTGTCCTTTAAGTTTTCTTGAGTTTTTGCAAGTTGCGTAACCGAATCGGTAGATGCAACTGAGTCAAATTTAGCTTGCAAGGTCTCATGATTTTCATGAACAATAGTTTGCAGTTCTTTTATGGCTGCTTCGTGATTCTGTAATGCATTTTCATGCCGCGAAAAAATAGGTTGAAAATGCTCACAAATTTGAGTTTTTATGTCATTACAGACTTTTTGACATTTCGATTCAGTGTTATGTAACTCAGTAGTTTAATCTTCACGTGTTTGTTCAAGAGTTTGTTCCAATGAGTCTAACTTTTGAAGCTGTTGCTGTGTTTGTCTCTGATTTTGTTCCATCGTGTCTAACTTTTGAAGATTTTGTTCCATTGTGTCTAACTGTTGCTGTGTTTGTCTCTGATTTTGTTTCATTTTCTGCATTAATTGCAGTAATAATGTGTTAGTGTCTGGAATCGGTTGCTCTATGCTTTTCGGCACTGCATTTGCACCGGCAACATTTACATTTTGACAAGCAGAAAATGTGTCTTGACTCATTTGAGAAAACGGTGAGGACGCAAAACCTGAAACTACAGTATTTGCAAAATTGTGTCCTGTCATTTCGGATTCCTGAGGCGAGCTGTTGCCGAGCGATCGATCGATAATGCTTCCCTGTTCACTACCTGTTTCACTGTCTACGCCATTGTTTGCAGCCCGCTCCATTTCCCTATGCACAGTTACCAAATTACTACTTTGAACGTCTGTTAATTCATTACACAGTGGTGCTGGCAAGCTACGCTCGTCGTCACTATTATTTCTCAGTTTACTTTGGAGCCTAGTGTTACGTTTTTCACACGCCATTATTGTCTCAATATTTCACACGATAACACAGAAAAGCACAATTTGAAGAGCAAAAATAAGAGAACACATTAACATAGCGCTGAAAATAATATGTAGTTAATTGGTGCAAATCTACATGCATGCCACAACTGTTTTACTGTACAACAATGAAAGACTGCAACTACAAAGGAGATTCTCTCTACAATTACACGCTAGCAATAAACAAAAGCTACACTAATTACACAAACTACAAGAAAAAAATCAAAAGATTCCAGTGAGGTATCCTCGGCTAAGGGTCGACATATGAAACGTCCCCTTTTTAAAAATTATACATGACTGTGTTTAACCTGACACACAATATTTTTAGTGCAACGCAATCTGACTTTCAAAAATCACTACAAAAGGATGGCCCTGACTAACATTAACCTATACGTTTCACAAATCACTTACCTCACAAAAATCTTGGTTACTCGAACTACTGCAATACAGCAAGCGCCACTACTGCCAGCTAAATAAAAGATTCAAACTATGGAAGGCACTAACTACTGATAGGGATAGTTAGCAAATGAAAGATATTAATAGAGAACAAACACTGTATTTACCTTAATAGTCATAATACACGCCTGGAAATTGAAATAAGAACACCGTGAATTCATTGTCCCAGGAAGGGGAAACTTTATTGACACATTCCTGGGGTCAGATACATCACATGATCACACTGACAGAACCACAGGCACATAGACACAGGCAACAGAGCATGCACAATGTCGGCACTAGTACAGTGTATATCCACCTTTCGCAGCAATGCAGGCTGCTATTCTCCCATGGAGACGATCGTAGAGATGCTGGATGTAGTCCTGTGGAAAGGCTTGCCATGCCATTTCCACCTGGCGCCTCAGTTGGACCAGCGTTCGTGCTGGACGTGCAGACCGCGTGAGACGACGCTTCATCCAGTCCCAAACATGCTCAATGGGGGACAGATCCGGAGATCTTGCTGGCCAGGGTAGTTGACTTACACCTTCTAGAGCACGTTGGGTGGCACGGGATACATGCGGACATGCATTGTCCTGTTGGAACAGCAAGTTCCCTTGCCGGTCTAGGAATGGTAGAACGATGGGTTCGATGACGGTTTGGATGTACCGTGCACTATTCAGTGTCCCCTCGACGATCACCAGTGGTGTACGGCCAGTGTAGGAGATCGCTCCCCACACCATGATGCCGGGTGTTGGCCCTGTGTGCCTCGGTCGTGTGCAGTCCTGATTGTGGCGCTCACCTGCACGGCGCCAAACACGCATACGACCATCATTGGCACCAAGGCAGAAGCGACTCTCATCGCTGAAGACGACACGTCTCCATTCGTCCCTCCATTCACGCCTGTCGCGACACCACTGGAGGCGGGCTGCACGATGTTGGGGCGTGAGCGGAAGACGGCCTAACGGTGTGCGGGACCGTAGCCCAGCTTCATGGAGACGGTTGCGAATGGTCCTCGCCGATACCCCAGGAGCAACAGTGTCCCTAATTTGCTGGGAAGTGGCGGTGCGGTCCCCTACGGCACTGCGTAGGATCCTACGGTCTTGGCGTGCATCCGTGCGTCGCTGCGGTCCGGTCCCAGGTCGACGGGCACGTGCACCTTCCGCCGACCACTGGCGACAACATCGATGTACTGTGGAGACCGCACGCCCCACGTGTTGAGCAATTCGGCGGTACGTCCACCCGGCCTCCCGCATGCCCACTATACGCCCTCGCTCAAAGTCCGTCAACTGCACATACGGTTCACGTCCACGCTGTCGCGGCATGCTACCAGTGTTAAAGACTGCGATGGAGCTCCGTATGCCACGGCAAACTGGCTGACACTGACGGCGGCGGTGCACAAATGCTGCGCAGCTAGCGCCATTCGACGGCCAACACCGCGGTTCCTGGTGTGTCCGCTGTGCCGTGCGTGTGATCATTGCTTGTACAGCCCTCTCGCAGTGTCCGGAGCAAGTATGGTGGGTCTGACACACCGGTGTCAATGTGTTCTTTTTTCCATTTCCAGGAGTGTATATATAGCAGTTCATGACAAATTACAAAACTCCGCCATCTCTCTCCCCACATCCACCACTGCTGGCGGCTCACCTCCAACTGCCCAACGCTACGCGCTGTTCACATCCAGCTGCCGCTGCCCAACACTACAATGGCAGACAACAATGCAAACTAGACACAGACTGCACACAGCACAGCCAGTGATTTTCACACAGAGGTGGCGTTACCAATAAAAAAACCTAAACAGCCTACTTACAGGATTAGTGCTACGATTTTTGAATTTGAGCGATAGCTTATTGAAAATCGATGCAGCAGTAAATTGCACACCATTCTGCACAAGAGTCAAGGAAGTGCGATACAGATTCAGATTGGTTTTCTGCCTAGTATTAACTGAGTGAAAGCTTCTAATTCTTGGGAACAAGCTGATGTTGTTAACAAGAAACGACAGCAAAGAATATATATATATATATATATATATATATATATATATATATATATTGAGAGGCAATGTCAGAATATTCAGACTACTGAGGGGGGTTCGGTAAGAGGTTGACGAACTTACACCACTTATTGTCCAAACTGCCAGTTTCTGAGCCAAAAACATCGTTTGAGAATGGGAAGAGTTACCCCAAAATGTAAGACCATACGATATAAGCGAATGAAAATAAGCAAAGTAGAATAATTGTCGTGTCGAACGATCACTTGTTTCAGATACCATTCAAATAGTAAAAATGGCAGCATTAAGTCTTTGAACAAGACCCTGAACGTGGGCTTTCCAAGTCAGTTTACTACCGATCTAAACACCTAGAAATTTGAACTGTTCAGTTTCGCTAATCATATGCCGATTCTGTGAAATTAAAACGTCAGGTTTTGTTGAATTGTGTATTAGAAATTGTAAAAACTGAGTCTTACTGTGATTTAGAGTTAGTTTATTTTCTGCTAGCCATTAACTCAGGTCATGAACTGCACTATGTGAAACTGGGCCAATGTTGCACACGACATCCTTTACTACCGAGCTAGTGTCGTCAGCAAACAGAAATATTTTTGAGTTACCAGTAATACTAGAGGGTATATCATTTATATAAATAAGGAATAGGAGTGCCTCTGGGGCACCTCTCACTTGACAGTACCCCACTTAGACCCCACATCACAGCCATTCTCAACATTGTGAATAATGACCTTTAGCTGTCTGTTTCTAAACTAAGAGGTGCACCAATTGTAAGTTACTTCCCGTATTCCGTAATGGCCCAACTTCTGGAGCAATATTTTGTGATTAACACAACCAAATGCCTTAGTTAAATTAAAAAATATGCCTAGCGTTCGAAACCTATTGTTTAACCCATCAAGTACCTCGCAGAGAAAAGAGAATATAGCATTTTCAGTTGTTAATCGACTTCTAAAGCCGAACTGTACATTTGATAATAAATCGTGTGATATAAAATGATCAATTATCCTTACATACACAGCCTTTTCAATAACCTTAGCAAACACTGTTGGCATAGAAATAGGTCTAAAATTGTCTCAATTATCCTTTTCTCCCTTTTTATAAAGCGACTTTACTACTGAGTACTTTAACCGTTCACGAAACTGACCGTTCCTAAAGGAAAAATTACAAATATGGCTAAATACAGGGCTAAAATGTGCAGCACAGTAGTATTCTGCAAGGCACTCCATCATATTCATGAGAGTCCTTAGTCTTCAGTGATTTAATTTTTGACTCAATCTCCCCCTTGTCTGTCTCACAGTGGGGTATTTCAGACATCAGTCTCGGAAAGACTTTTGCCAAGAAAGTTGTATAATTCCCGGTAGAAACTAAACTTTTATTTTATTCACCAACAATGATCAGAAATTGATTGTTAAATATTGTAGAGATATCTGACTTGGCAGTAACAGAAATATTTTTACTACGAACTGACTTTACATCGTCGACCTTGTGCTGCTGACCAGACACTTCCATCACAACTGACCATATGGTTTTAATTCTATCCTGTGAATTAGCTATTCTATTTGCATGCCACATACTCTTTGCCCCCCTAACAACATTTTTAAGCGCCTTGCAATAGTGTTTGTAATGGGCTACTGTAGCTTGATTGTGACTGCTTCTGGCATTTTGATATAATTTCTGCTTTGTTCTACATGATATCCTTGTCCCACTAGTCAGCGCAGAATAGGGGAGGAAAGGAATATGTGGTCAGCACTGACAAGTATAAGGGACAGGGTGACATGACATCCGTTAAGACATCATGAAATGACTTCCATGGTGCTTGAGTGAGCTGTATAGGGCAAAACTGTAGGGGAAGACGGAGATTGGAATAGAGCCAGCAAATAATTGTGGGCATAGGTTGCAAGTGCTATTCTGAGATGAAGACGTTGGCACAGGAGAGGAATTCGTGATGGGCCGCATCAAACAGTCAGGAGACTGACGACTAAAAAGAAAAAAGGTTGGTTAATTGTTTACACACAAAATCGTTTATCTATCACGAAAATCATTCTTGCAATCGTATCTCCTCCGCTATCAGGGACCTCCGCTGTGAAAGTGATTTTAAGAAGACATGGTAACGGATAAGAGTCAGGAACGGCTGCCTATTCAGGTCACAATCATAATCAAGACATCGGCTGTACATAAGTCCTGTACTCTTCCTTCTACGTGTCTCAACTAATGCCTTCTTCTATGTTCACAAAAAAACGAATGTGCAGCAACTTTTGTGAAACTTAAGATATCAACACGTTTCACTGATGATGTCATGGTCTCAGATAGTAAGTATTTGTACCAATATTTTTGTTTATCGACATTGGTAATTTGTGACGTTTGAAAGTTTGGAGGAAATATACTGCTAGAAGTGAAGCTGTGAACGCAGGTCGTGAATTGTGCTGGGAAAACTCTGTCGGTAGAACACGTCACCTCAGAAGTAGAAGGTCCCAAGTTTGAATTCCGGTCGGACACGCACATTTAATCTGCCAAGAGGTGCGGTATCTTCATTAGTCATTATGTTTCCCAGAAATATGAATTCAACACAACCGAAATGTGGCTTCTGCAACTTAATTGTATTTCACCTTTCACTAAGCACTTCTAAAACTCTCTATTGTGTTTTTTATATTCTCCTCCCATGTCTTGATGGTGATCAAAATATCATCCACATAGAGTATAATACCACTTTTCGAAGTACTTCCTAACTTATAGCTCTGTCAAGTACTCTGAGAAACTCACGTACAGTAATGATGAGCGCGAATGGTAGAACTTTAAATTTACAGCTTTTACCATCAAGCAGGATATGACATATGTCAGTGTCTCCCGGACAAGTGAATCCTTCCAGCAGCCAAGCCCATAACAGTAACACAGTTCATACATCAAAAATCGCTAATAATTACTTAATGATGAAATATATCGGAAACTAAACAAATTTCGTCAGTGGGCTCTCTTATCGAAATAGTTCGGTTATTGACTAAACTTTTGACTTTTAAGTAACTTTGTACAAAAGAATCTTTCTACTAAATAAGGCTTATAAAATTTCGCTCCTTCTTCCATGTTCAGTTTACATATGTGGTCATTAGCAAAATTTGGTACTTGTGAAGGTATTGCTAATTGTTAGTGGTACTTTTTCTTATATTTTCTCTTCTTGCATCACTGCAGTGCAGGAACATTTTATATATCTTTCCCAGATTACGTGTTAGTTCAGTGCACTCCGTCTTCAGGCCACGAGTGGCCTACCGGGGCCGTCCGACCGCCGTGTCATCCTCTGTGGAGGATCCGGTTAGGAGGGGCGTGGGGTCAGCACACCGCTCTCCCGGTCGTTATGATGGTATTCTTGGCCGAAGCCGCTACTATTCGGTCGAGTAGCTCCTCAATTGGCATCACGAGGCTGAGTGCACCCCGAAAAATGGCAACAGCGCATGGCGGCCTGGATGGTCACCCATCCAAGTGCCGACCAGGCCCGACAGCGCTTAACTTCGGTGGTCTCACGGGAACCGGTGTAGCCACTGAGGCAAGGCCGTTGCCGTTAATTCAGTGTGTAAAGTACAATTAGGCAGTACTTCTATTATGGTAATATTACGTATTTATTATTAACATGTTTATTTTTGAATGTGAAATACTTGAATTTCGTGTAAATTTTCGTAATAATTACGCTAAATGGAAGTATTTTACGAGCTGGAAGGGCGAGTGATACATCGATAATCGAATAGTGTGAGTGCGAGTGAGAGTTCGTCTAGACACAGAGATAATAGCGGATCGCTGTAGTGTCGGACGGAATTGGTTTCTGAGTATTGCCAAGCACATCGATTTAGAATTATATATCAACTTAATATTACCATGAACATATGCGGACGAGTCATGGTTGTTGCTTGATTGAATTGAATTCGCTGCTGTCACGTTAGTTGCAAAACCTGATGAGCTCCATATTTTTTCATTTGCAAGCTAATACAGCCTCGCGCACGTTAATGTGCTTATAAAAACAGTCAAGCAACGAACGTTAACCGTCAGACTGTGAGTTGGCGGGAGTGACACGTGAGGTGAAAACGTATGAATTGCGTTTTCATATTTTAAGTGTTGACGTGATACGTCAATTTAAAAAACTTTCAACGTGATAAAAACACGTAAAAGAAATATTGGAAGACAGAGTTAGGGGAGAACATAGATTTGTTGCAGAAGTGAGATAGGAAAATGAACCACTGAGTTCTACAATAAATTTCGAATAGTAATAGTGACTACACCGTTCAGAAATGACTGAGGAGGAAGAATACTTGGAAAAGACCTGTAGACATGGGATGATTCCACCTGGCTTATACCATAGAGATTCTGAAGTCATATATTAGATTGCCAGGTGTACACAGAAGCTGATATAGATTCAGATGACTATCTAGTAATGATGAAGAGTAGAACGCAGCTTAAGAACATTATCTGGAAGAATCAGTGTGGGCAGAAATGGGATTTTGAAATACTGTGGAATAATAAGGCACGTTTGATGTTCTCTAGCACTGTAGATACTATGATAATGGATACCACAGTAGGTAGTTCAGATTAAGATGGATGGACATCTCTAAAAAGGACAGTCATGAAATTTGGACAGCCAAAAAGTATGGCTAAAAGGAAGGTAACTGCGAAGAAATCTTGGGGAACAAAAGAAACACTTCAACTGACCGACGAAAGGAGAATGTACAAAAATGCTGAAGAAAACGCAGGAAAAGAGCAATATATCCGTAAGTCACTTAGGAACGAAATAAACCGGAAATATAGGGAAGTCAAGGAGAAATGGATGCAGGAAAAATGCGAATAAATCGAAAATGAAATAGTAGTCGAAAGGAATGATTCAGCATATAGAAAAGTCAAAACCACTTTGGGTGAAATGAAAAACAAAGGCGTCAACATTAAACATGCAAAATGAATGCAGCTGAAAAACAGAGTAGCCGATAGGGGGAAAAAATATACTGACGACTTCTACGGGGGATGGGGGGGGGGGGGGGGGAGGATGGGGGAGAGAGACAGTTATTCGTGATGACGTGATAGAATATGAAATGGGAATCGATATAGAAGACGCTGAGAATCCAGGTATTAGAGTAGGAGTTTAATTGAGCTTTGAAAGACTTCAGTCAAACAAGTCGGAAGGAAAAGATAACATTTGTTTGCAATATATAAAATCATTAGGGGAAATGGCAACCAAGTGACTGTATATGTTAGTGTTTTTTTTTTGTGGTTTTAGGGCGCAACACTTCTATGGTCATTAGCGCCCAGCCCGTGACGTAGGAAACAGGAAAAAAAAACGAAATTTAAAATCAGCAGCAATGGGAACAAAGTCATAAAATTTGAGAAACTAAAGGCAGAAGGAATGCTTAAAAATCCACTATAAAAAGGGGTTGGTTGTCCCCAAAAAAAGCTTCAAATGACTGACGTCATTTCACTGTCACTAATAAACTGTAGAACGCGGTCAGCTGAGCGCGTGTCATCTGCTAAAATCGACGATAGATCAGGCGATAGCTGTAGACGGGATTAAAATAGGGGCATTCAATTAAAAGGTGTCTGACCGTCCACAGCTGAGAGCAGTGGGGACAGAGTGGGGGAGGATCAACGCTTAAAAGATGTCGATGGCTAAAAAGACAGTGCCCTATCCGGAGTCTAGCTAAAATTACCTCCTCCCGACGACGCGTTCGGGAGGAAGAGGTCCAAGTGCAAGGAAAGGCTTTCACTACCCGCAATTTATTATGGGGAAGTGTTGACCAATGCGCATGCCATAAATGAGCAACTTGGCGACATAAACCGCTCCGTAGATCGGTAAACGGAAGAGACTGAATAGCTGGCCGAGGAAGAGAGACTGCAGCCTTGGCCGCTATATCGGCCGCCTCATTCCCACAGATACCAGCGTGTCCCGGGAGCCAGAGGAACGCCACCGAGACGCCCCCCAGGTGGAGCAAGCGCAGACAGTCCTGAATCCGGTGGACCAGAGGGTGCACAGGGTAAAGAGCTTGGAGACTGAGGAGAGAGCTGAGAGAATCTGAGCAGATTACGTACTGTATCCGCTGATGGCGGCGGATGTAGTGGACAGCCTGGAGAACAGCGTAAAGCTCCGCAGTATAAACCGAACACTGGTCGGGAAGCCGAAAGTGATTTGGGGTGTCGCCAACAATATAGGCACTCCCTACACCTAACGATGTTTTCGAGCCATCGGTGTAAATAAATGTGGCTTCCGTCATTTGTGCACATAGAGCAGCAAATGCCCGACGGTAAACAAGTGTAGGGGTACCATCCTTGGGAAATTGACATAGGTCTCTGAGCAAGTCGATCCGGGGACGGAGCCAAGGCGGTGCTGTACCCCAAGTTGTCAAGAAGGTTTTAGGAAAGCGGAAGGAAAGAGAACGGAGCAGTTGACGGAAGCGGACTCCCGGGGGTAGTAGGGAGGAGGAGCGGCCTGCATACCCGACATCAAAGGAGGCGTCGAAAAAAAGGTCATGGGCTGGATTAGCAGGCATGGAAGACAGATGGCTAGCATAACGACTCAGAAGGACTGCTCGCCGATTGGACAGCGGAGGTTCAGCAGTCTCAGCATAAAGGCTTTCCACAGGGCTGGTGTAAAAAGCTCCAGACACTAAACGTAATCCACGGTGGTGGATAGAGTCGAGACGCCGAAGAATAGACGGCCGAGCAGAGGAGTAGACTATGCTTCCATAATCCAATTTCGAGCGCACTAAGGCGCGATAGAGGCGGAGAAGGACCACTCGGTCCGCTCCCCACGAGGTACCATTCAGGACACGGAGGGTGTTAAGGGAACGCAGACAGCGAGCCGAAAGATAGGAAACGTGGGAGGACCAGCACAGTTTTCTGTCAAACATAAGACCCAAGAATTTAGCGACGTCGGAAAACGGAAGGTTGACAGGACCTAGATGTAAGGAGGGCGGAAGAAACTCCTTACGTCGCCAAAAATTAACACAAACGGTCTTACTGGGTGAGAAACGGAAGCCGGTTTCGATGCTCCACGAGTGGAGGCGATCGAGACATCCTTGAAGACGTCTTTCAAGAAGGCTGGTCCGTTGAGAGCTGTAGTAGATCGCAAAATCGTCCACAAAGAGGGAGCCCGAGACATCAGGAAGGAGACAATCCATAATTGGATTAATGGCGATGGCAAACAGTACAACACTCAGCACGGAGCCCTGGGGTACCCCGTTTTCTTGGGAGAAAGTACGGGAGAGAGTAGTGTTCACCCGCACCCTAAATGTGCGCTCTGCCATAAATTCGCGAAGAAAAAGGGGCAGCCGGCCTCGAAAGCCCCAAGAGAACAGTGTGCGGAGGATGCCTGTCCTCCAACAGGTATCGTATGCTCTCTCCAGATCAAAAAATATTGCTACCGTTTGGCGTTTCCGGAGAAAATTGTTCATGATATAAGTGGAGAGAGCAACAAGATGGTCAACGGCAGAACGATGCTTTCGGAATCCGCATTGGGCTGGTGTTAAAAGAGTGCGGGATTCCAGCCACCAAGCTAAACGGTAATTCACCATACGCTCCAAAACCTTACAGACACTACTCGTGAGAGAAATGGGGCGATAGCTAGAGGGGAGATGTTTGTCCTTTCCAGGTTTCGGAACGGGAACGACAATAGCTTCCCGCCATCGCCTGGGAAAGGTACTGTCGGTCCAAATTCGATTATAAAGGCGAAGGAGGTAACGCAGGCTATGGGTTGATAAATGCAGCAACATTTGGACATGGATACCATCCGGTCCTGGGGCGGAGGAGCGAGAAGAAGAGAGGGCATGTTGGAGTTCCCGCATGGAGAAAACAGTATTGTAGCTTTCATGATTTTTAGAGGAGAAAGCAAGATGTCGCACTTCCGCTGCACGTTTCTTCGGGAGAAACGCTGGCGGGTAATTTGAAGAGCTCGAAATCGCAGCAAAGTGCTGACCCAATGAGCTAGAAATTGCGATGGGGTCCACTAAGGTATCATGCGCGACAGTGAGCCCAGAGACCGGGGAGAAACTAGGCGCGCCTGAGAACCGTCGAAGCCGACTCCAAACTTCCGAGGAGGGAGTGAAGGTGTTACATGAGCTAATAAAGAATTTCCAGCTTGCCTTCTTGCTATCGCGGATGACGCGACGGCATCGCGCACGGAGCTGCTTATATCGGATACAGTTGGCCAAAGTTGGATGGTGACGGAAAATGCGAAGAGCACGTCGCCGCTCACGTATTGCGTCACGGCATGCCTCGTTCCACCAAGGAACTGGGGGGCGCCGGGGCAATTCGGAGGTACGTGGTATTGAACGTTCCGCAGCTGTGAGAATAACGTCGGTAACATGTGTGACCTCATCGTCGACGCTGGGAAAGCGACGGTCATCGAATGTCGCTAGAGACGAAAAAAGTGTCCAATCGGCTTGGGCAAACATCCAGCGTCGCGAGCGCATATATGGCAGTTGAGGCTGCAGTCTAAGAACACATGGAAAGTGGTCACTCGAGTGTGTATCATCAAGGGCGAACCATTCGAAGCGCCGAGCTAGCGGAACAGTACCGACCGCAAGGTCCAAATGAGATAAATTTGCCGTGGAGGCAGACAAAAATGTGGGGACCCCAGTGTTGAGGCAGACTAGATCCGCTTGGTGGAAGACGTCTAGCAATAGTGAGCCACGTGGACAAGGATGTGGAGATCCCCAAAGTGGGTGGTGGGCATTGAAGTCCCCAACCAGCAAATAGGGGGGTGGAAGCTGATCAAGAAGATGAAGGAGATCAGCTCATGCCATTGGTGTGGACGATGGCATGTATACCGTACAAAGAGAGAACGTGTATCCAGAAAGGGAAAGACGGACGGCGACAGCTTGGAAGGAACTGTTTAAGGGGATTGGGTGATAATGGAGAGTATCATGGACAGAATCATGAGTCCTCCATGGGCTGGGGTGCCTTCAACAGAGGGAGGTCATATCGGACGGACTGAAAATGAGGGAGAACAAAGCGGTCATGGGGACGCAGCTTTGTTTCCTGAAGACAGAAGATGACCGGCGAGTAGGATCATAAGAGGATCGACAATTCATCCCGATTGGCTCGAATGCCGCGGATATTCCAGTGGATAATGGACATAGGGTGAACAGAAAATGGAGGAACGTGACCAAGGGTGCTGTCAACTCAACGACTGCTCAGAGCTTGCGACCGACAGCATGGAATGGCATTCAGTCGAAGGCAGAAGATCCTGATCCATAGGGTGGTCAGGAGCAGCTCCTGCCACCAACGATCGGCCAGTGGACCGGCCACCAGCAGTGCGCCTCGTCGACACAGAAGACGGCCGAGGGCGATTTCCGCCAGGTGGTGTTGTAGATGGGACGCGCCTTGGCGGAGAAGGAGAGGAACTGTGTTTCTTCGTAGCCTTCTTGGAAGTATGATGTTTAGATGAAGGAGGAACCGATGGTTGTGAAGTTGCGGTACGTAAAAACTCTTCACGAGAATGCTCTTTTTTCGAAGACTTGACGTCTGACTTTTGGGCTCGAGATTTAGCAGAACCCGACGAAGGGTGAGCCATAGAGTGGGCAGGCGAAAGAGGTGAGGTTGAACGGGCGATCTTTGCGCTGGCCAATCTGACGACCGTGGTACTAAAGTTGAGGTCGCAAGTCTGCGTGGCCGCCTCCTTTGTTGGCCGAGGAGAAGCAAGGACAGTGCTGTATTTTCCTTTTTGAGGCACGGTGGGCTGTCGACTGGCGAGTAACTTTCGAGCAGCAAAGGTCGACACCTTTTCCTTCACTCTTATTTCCTGGATGAGCTTTTCGTCCTTAAAAACGGGGCAATCTCGAGAGGAAGCAGCGTGGTCACCTATACAGTTGATGCAGCGAGGGGATGGAGGTGGACAAGCACCCTCATGGGCATCCTTGCCACACGTAACACATTTGGCCGGATTGGAACAGGACTGGCTGGTGTGATTGAACCGCTGACATCGATAGCAACGCGTAGGGTTTGGGACATAAGGGCGAACGGAAATTATCTCATAGCCTGCTTTGATTTTTGATGGGAGTCGAACTTTGTCAAATGTCAAGAAGACAGTGCGGGTTGGAATGATGTTCGAGTCAACCCTTTTCATAACCCGATGAACAGCCGTGACGCCCTGGTCAGACAGGTAGTGCTGAATTTCTTCGTCAAACAATCCATCGAGGGAGCGGGTATAAACGACTCCACGCGAGGAATTTAAGGTACAGTGCGGTTCCACCCGGACAGGGAATGTGTGGAGCAGAGAAGTACGCAGCAATTTTTGAGCCTGGACGGCACTGTGTGTTTCTAACAACAGGGTGCCATTCCGTAATCTGGAACAAGACTTTACAGGACCCGCAATTGCGTCGACACCTTTCTGAATAATGAAAGGGTTGACCGTGGAAAAGTCGTGACCTTCGTCAGACCGAGAAACAACAAGGAACTGTGGCAACGATGGAAGAACCGTCTGTGGCTGAGACTCAGTGAACTTACGTTTGTGAGCAGACATAGTGGAAGGTGAGGAAACCATTGCGGAAGAATCCCCCATGATTACCGGCGTCTCCGATGGCGCGCTCCTCCCTTGTGGGGGCCCTCACCGAGGGCACACCCGCCTTAGGTGATTGTTCACACCTCAGGTCACACCTCCCGACAAACGGACGGAGGGACCAATCGGCACTTTCGGAAGGTATCAGCTCGGGTAATCACCCCTCCCTGGGCCTGGCCGTTACCAGGGGGTACGTACGTGTCCTACCTGTCTACCCGGGGCGGGGAATTACGCGTTACCCCGTCACCGGCTACGCATGGAAGTGCGTGGGTCGGCCTTCAGACACGCACAGGGAGGAAAAAAGAGAAAGGGAAAGGAAAGAAGAGGGGGTCTCAAACGCCGCAGCGGAGAAAAGGGCAAGGAGAAGAGGGAAGGAAAAGAGAAGGACAGAGGAAGGATGAGGACCTGCAAGTGTAGAAGCAAGGAATTTGGAACAGTTTCGAGCGTCCGTCTCCGGACGTAGGCACAAACCATACTCCCAGAGGGGGAGAAAAGGAAGGAAAGAGCCAGAGGTGAGGGGGGGGGCGAAGATGGGGGACGGGGAGGGATGCGGAAAGGGAAGGGAAGGTATGCAGCCCGGAAAGGAAGGAGGGCCACATTAGCTCGGGGTCCCGTGCTCGCTACGCACGTGTCCACGAAAGAGTTGTGGACCCCCTGGGGGGATATGTTAGTGTGTACAATCCATTAGTCTGCAGACATACCATATGACTTTCGCACAGTCTGCTCAAAACGTCATGCATACAAACTGCTGAGAAGAATAACATATAAAACAGTAGAAAAGAAAGTTGAGTATTTGTTAGATGACGTCCAGTTTGACCACATTGAAGGTAAGCCCACTAGACAGGTAATTCTGACTGTGTGATTAATAATGGCTGCCTGACTTAAGAAACATCAAGGCACCTTCAGAGGATCTGTTGACTTAGAAAAAGCATTCAAAAATGTAAAATGGTTGAAATATGTGTACGAAAAAAATTGGAGTAAGCTCAGGTAGGCTTTCACATACCAACCCTGAAAGGAATGACAAGTAGCCTGCAACGGCACATTCGCGTTCTCGTTAATACTGTACCAGAACGTGTAAGTTCTGCCACTGTAAAGAAGGAAGATCCGCGATTCGGAATGTCAGAACTGTGTAGTAAGTAGCGGCAGGAACACCACCATAAAATCACGCAGCACTAACACTCCAAACCATCGACTCTCGGAGAGAGATTTTAACCGTGTGCAGCCCAATGGTAAAGTATCGAACTATTTTTCTCCGAATCATACAGTTTGGGAGAAAAGCAGTGAGAATAACTACTTTTCGAAACCTTTCATCTGACTGTTTCTCTTAATAAAACGGCCACCAGCCTAAATCGGGCACAGTGTCTACACAAAAGGATGTAGTCAATTTTCGACACTGAATAAATAACTACTTTCACTTACTATGGTCACTTGGCAGTAAGTACTATTAACCCCACTTTCTGTTACTAATGGAATTTATCACTATACTTCAGTGATTATTTAAAGAAGACACACATATGTTTCAACAAGGATACAAAAAAAAAGTCAAACTTATAGCTATCATTCATATGACCAAAACTATTATTTAACACGACTAAATTTCATTTCTTTACGGCTTATTTGTTAACGTTTTACTAACACCAATATTTGTCTGACTTTCTTTGACATGGAGAAGCAACACGAACAATTACTGTTCAGATTGTTGCAATTAAACAATTATGTTGCTTTACTTTCAGAAATGCCATTGAAAACTTATTCTCATGGCCACGCAAAGCGGTGGCCCTTAAACTGATACGTGCAAACTTTAGTATTTAATAATGATTTTCAGAATTTACTACCAAAACAGTACTATTGCCGGTAATTTACTATTATTTCAGCTTCAATAAACATCAGGATACTCTGAATAAATTCGTTTAGGTAAGGACCCTACTGAGGTAAATGAAATAGGAGAATTACGGTTAAAAACAAAGGTACATTTAACATTTATATTCCACTGATTGAAGATGGACGGTTCATACTGTGATGCACTTCTAAATAAAGTACTTTGCCTGTTACTGATGTCGAAGGTGGCATGAGGCGGTGCTGCGTAGTAACGTTGTGCAGGTACGGCTCTTGATGTACATAGCTCTGTCTTCCTCTTGGTGGCGACGATAAAATCGCGAATTTCTGAGCTATTAATTTATTGCCGTACTGCGCCAATCATGTAGAACACATCCGAGGCCAAAACCCAGTCTTGCAGGTAAATTCGGGGCCCCTAGTGCTTGACCAACGTATTGCGTGTTCACTACTTGTAGGGCAGCAACCGACTGTGTGCTACTCGCGCGCCAATTCTCACTCGCGCGCCACACCACTTTTTCCATTCCACTACAGAACGGAGTTCCGTTCTACCTATGATCCCTACACCTTTCCAATTTATACTTCCGCTTACAAAAACCCTAAGTATGAACCATCTACAGTTGCATGACAGCATATACATAAAAAATTGGCATAATAAATTACAGTTGTACTTGAAATATTACATAATTATTTACAAAATATGTTTTCATACATTTATTCCACCTACGTCAAAGAGGTTCTTTTAAACAGATAAACTACACTTAACAAAAGCTTACTCTCGTTATAGTATTTGCTTAATTTTTCAAAATTATTATGGAACAAAAAAAGTTAAATATATAGATTAATGGCAGTATTATACAGGGTGATTCAAAAAGAATACCACAACTTTAGAAATTTAAAACTCTGCAACGACAAAAGGCAGAGCTAAGCACTATCTGTCGGCGAATTAAGGGAGCTATAAAGTTTCATTTAGTTGTACATTTGTTCGCTTGAGGCGCTGTTGACTAGGCGTCAGCGTCAGTTGATGCTAAGATGGCGACCGCTCAACAGAAAGCTTTTTGTGTTATTGAGTACGGCAGAAGTGAATCGACGACAGTTGTTCAGCGTGCATTTCGAACGAAGTATGGTGTTAAACCTCCTGATAGCTGGTGTATTAAACGTTGGTATAAACAGTTTACAGAGAATGGGTGTTTGTGCAAAGGGAAAAGTTCTGGACGGCCGAGAACGAGTGATGAAAATGTAGCACGTATCCAGCAAACATTTGTTCGCAGCCCAGGAAAATCGACTCGCAGAGCTAGCAGAGAGCTGCAAATTCGACAATCAACTGTATGGAGAGTCCTACGAAAAAGGTTAGTCCCCTGAACGTCAACTAACCGAGGCGATGGATCGGCCGCCAGGCAGCCCGTGACAGAGCACTTCATCACTGGCCTCCAAGAAGCCCTGATCTTACCACCTGCGATTTTTTCTTATGGGGGTATGTTAAGGATATGGTATTTCGGGCACCTCTCCCAGCCACCATTGATGATTTGAAACGAGAAATAACAGCAGCTATCCAAACTGTTACATCTACATCTATACTCCGCGAGCCACCTTACGGTGTGTGGCGGAGGGTACTTATTGTACCACTATCTGATCCCCCCTTCCCTGTTCCATTCACGAATTGTGCGTGGGAAGAACGACTGCTTGTAAGTCTCCGTATTTGCTCTAATTTCTCGGATCTTTTCGTTGTGATCATTACGCGAGATATATGTGGGCGGTAGTAATATGTTGCCCATCTCTTCCCGGAATGTGCTCTCTCGTAATTTCGATAATAAACCTCTCCGTATTGCGTAACGCCTTTCTTGAAGTGTCCGCCACTGGAGCTTGTTCAGTATCTCCGTAACGCTCTCGCGCTGACTAAATGTCCCCATGACGAATCGCGCTGCTTTTCGCTGGATCATGTCTATCTCTTCTATTAATCCAACCTGGTAAGGGTCCCATACTGATGAGCAATACTCAAGAATCGGACGAACAAGCGTTTTGTAAGCTACTTCTTTCGTCGATGAGTCACATTTTCTTAGAATTCTTCCTATGAATCTCAACCTGGCGCCTGCTTTTCCCACTATTTGTTTTATGTGATCATTCCACTTCAGATCGCTCCGGATAGTAACTCCTAAGTATTTTACGGTCGTTACCGCTTCCAATGATTTACCACCTATGGCATAATCGTACTGGAATGGATTTCTGCCCCTATGTATGCGCATTATATTACATTTATCTACGTTTAGGGAAAGCTGCCAGCTGTCGCACCATGCATTAATCCTCTGCAGGTCCTCCTGGAGTACGTACGATATGCTACAGAGAGTGTGGAACGAGTTGGAGTATCGGGTTGATATTGCTCGAGTGTCTGGAGGGGGCCATATTGAACATCTCTGAACTTGTTTTTGAGTGAAAGAAAACCTTTTTAAATACTCTTTGTAATGATGTATAACAGAAGGTTATGTTATGTTTCTTTCATTAAATACACATTTTTAAAGTTGTGGTATTCTTTTTGAATGACCCTGTATTTAGAATAGCATTACAAGCCTTAATGCAAGTCACAATATAAATCACCCATTCCCATTCATCTCACTCTAGGCAGCTGCGTATAGTTGCAAGTATCAGTATGTAACCGTATGGTAAGTGTTTACGTCATTAGCACTGAACTCAAACTGCGCCTCACAGTTGTGCGACAATAATCCGCTGAAGAGGCACTTGGGAGCGGCAGCACTTTGTACCAGTGGTTGAGCTCTCGTCAGGTGAAGCACCGCACGCGACCAGTGGCGAGCTGCCACACAGACGCCGCCACAGGCACGAATACTACTGCTGCACCAGCCTGGCACCTCTCAGACAGCTCTCAGACTGTCTGAGCCGGTCTGCGAGGCCAGACACGCCACGGCCGGGGCTGCATTGCCGACGACCCTTCAGACGCCCCAGTCACTCTCAAGTGAATTCAGGAATTCATTTCGTAATACAATTGCCGCTAACGAGTATTGGGATGTAGTGTAGCAGTTATATCTTTATTATACAGGGTAATATTCTTGTACCCCTTTTATTTAGTGAACTATTCAATATATCGAATTTTCGACGAATGGTAAAGCGGAGAGGGGCACGTAATTCTGTTGCATGTTTGATCCACTTAACTCTTGCATCAAACGAGATAGTCAAACAAATTCGGTTTTTGTATGTGGAGGAGGAGCAGGAGGAGGAGGAGATTAACGTCCTGTCGACAACGAGGCCATTAAAGATGCAGCTTGTAATAAGCACGATATTTTTATATCATTGAATTTAGCATATTTCGTGACAGTACTCACTTTTCCGTGGATGTTTATAAGATGATATTTGACTTTTTGTGTTGGCTTCAGTCGTCTAGTGAAAGTATGATTCCATAATGCTGTTCCGTCGGCTGCGGAAATGTCCTGGTTCAATGCGTTTGCCTCATTTTTGGTGCTTCAAATAACATTTCTCCGAATGTGCTTCCTTCTTGATGTTTATACAAAAAAAAAAGTAGTAGAATAACTCATTTTTGCTGGTCACTTGCAAATTATTATAATGGGGACCTGTACATTGTTCCACCGTCACGCACGAGTGTTCACTCCCGACTGACTAAGGTCAAAGACGACTCCAGCGTCAAAGACATTTCACACAACACACAAGCTTCCACTTGTAACCAGTCTCTTTGATATTATTCGTCACATCTACTAATATTAATCAATATGCTGTCACTCTAGAACATATGAGCAAATTAGCACAAAATAAGGCAAATTACAATTCACAAAAAATATTCTGACAAAAATATAAGAAAACATTTACAACCTCCCTCATTAGACTTGGTATCGACAAATCCGGTAGAAAATAACACATCTTCCAGATCCATTAGAAGTGCAAGCTCAGATTAGGGAAGGAAGGGGAAGGAAGTCGGCCGTGCCCATCAAAGGAATCATTCCGCATTTGTCTGAAGCGATTTAGGGAAATCGCGGAAAAACTCAATGAGGATGGCCGGACGGGGGTTTGAACTGTGGTCCTCCCGAATGCGAGTCCAGTGTACTAACCACTGCGCTATCTCTCTCGGTCCATTTTTTATATGGAACGATATACATGTTCTTAATGGCAAAGAAGTAGTAGTCCGAGATGCTACTCCACGCGGGTGTAAAATGCATGTGCACAACGGAAAAATATTGGACACTAAAATGATGATTTGACCCTGTCTGACTGCTCCCTGAATCAGATCGTAGGATCTCTTAATGCTCTTTACCATATAAATTGCTACCTCAACTTAAATGCATGATTAAGGCAACTAATAAAACGATAAACGTTGTTTTTTATTATACGCTTATTGTATATTAAAAACAACTCTTTAATACAAATGTCTATATTCCCTAACTAAAATTTCTCATCAATTGCCCAGTTCTGCCCCTTTTTATGGCCACGCGATCTAACATAAATAAGGCGAAATGACTAACATCATCTACGTACCGAACACTAGAAGACACTGCTTTCAAAGATGGTCTACGGTGGTGTGGAACCTTAGTGGAAATAAACTAGCGTGATCACAGCTGTTTAGCTTCATAGCCCTAATAAGCCAGAGCAATTAGCAATACCACCGTATGTACTGCGTCCGGTGCATCGGCGTGCTCGTTCTCGTACACGTCTGCGACGTTCGAAGAACTCCGGCCACAAAACAAAGCTCTTTCAAACAACTAGGACGGCCTAAGACGGTCCTCTGACTAATACACTCTAATACAGTATTCTCCTCTCTGTGTTCTTCAGACAAGAAACGCGAACTCCCAGCCACAAGGACGGAGTTCAAATAACGTCTCAATGTAAGTATAGGCAGAGGAAGCGCTCTCAATTACTGAACGCTGCGTACTCAACGACGACTTCCAACCCGGAGATGAAGTCCAGAATCGTATAGGTTCGCAACAGTACAGTGCTTAACTGTTCTAACTATAAACTCTCCTGAGAGCAAAGACAGTTCTGAGCGCGTGGGGTTGATCTGTTATTCTGTTGTTCTGTGCAACGGATTAATCTGAGAAGTACCCTTTACCCTGTAGCTCCTACAAGATGCGATTTCCACACCCAACCACTACAGAAGTCAGACAGACGCTCCTAACGTTCTAAAGAGAAACGTCTGAAAAACTTTCAGAAATAAATATCTTCTGGAGTCATCCGCTGTAAGGAAATGACACAAAAATTCACAAAATTTCTTACATAACTAGTGGGATACTTGGGTACTGGAGTAGTGCTAGTTCTTGTAAGACAAACATGAAACTAATGAAAGTTATTATTTATTTTGCAAAAATTCTGAGAAATCACAATGACACTTTTAGTTATGAATTGAACAAGTTATATCCTGTTTTTTTTCGGAATGTGAAGTTACCTTTCATGAATAGGATTCGCTAATGAAATTTCTACACAAAGTTTAAGATGCTTGTTGCCTTGGCAGAATGGCTGAGAGGCGCGCCTACTCAACTTGAATAATTATTCTTTAGAATGTTGCTAGGTACGGTCGAGGCTGTCGCGTGTGAAATGCAGTGAAGTGTACTGTTGTGGAGGAAATATGGGGCTCGCAATAGCTGTAGCGCACAATACCGTAAGCTGCGATGACTGCTGTCTGCGCCGCTCGCTGCTGACAAATAAGATAACTCTCGTTCTATCTGGATTGACCTTTGCCAATCAAACTCTCCCTACGCCTTGATGAAGTCAAGGACTCCTATTCGCCCCTAGTCTAACTATTGGCATGGTACACTGATCAGATAACTGGTCCACCTTGCTGCCGCTCAAAAATTCGCTCGCAGGCGTTTAACTATAACTCTGTCTGTTCACACCGCACAATAAGTGTGGCAGCCAACACAGTGAACAACGCTTAATTGCAAGGACTCAATATAGAGTCGCATTCCGATTCGCTCTTGACAGAGGTGCACTCCCAGTGAAGTACTGAGGAGAGACTTGTTCCTTGCTCCAAGAGCGACAATGGAACGGTCCCTCTCCACACCAGACGTGAAGTGGTATATCTTTCGGTCTCTTCCATTACTCCTTCAGCTCAAGGCGTCAGGAATATCATCTGCCAATCAGCATTGTTTTTCTAAAGCGGGAGAATGACATTTCGTTTAAGGCGACCAATCTGGAAGCTTGTAGCTTTGGCGTTTGGCGTTTGCTGTCTCCCTGTGAAAATCTCTGAAACTGCGTGCTATGTGTAAAGAATGCGTAGACTGGCCACTCCCACACAATGTAGCGGAATTTGCTTTTAAGCCGAACACGGGGTTGTTCCCCCCTTTCCACTCGGGCCCACGCTGTCCGCTACGGGCGGTCACCGGCCGACATGGGCTGGGTCGTCCTCTGAAGGGCCTGGCGTCCCGTTGTGCGGCCTCTCTCCTGCACTAAAAGCTTTTGTGACCGTCGTGTCTGGAACGTACGTGTGCACGCCAGCCTCGAGTATTTCAACCACGATGCGCCCACTTGTCAATTGCATATCGTTTACATGAATTTACACAACATTGACTTTATCTTATCGAGTTTGGGTTCGAATGTAGCGTCTTGATGTGCGGAACATGATTGTGAGGGCGGAATATGTGAGCACTGAAGGTCAGGAGACTGCGACGTCTTACACAGTTAAGTCTGTATGTACCTACAAAAGCTGATATCGTGCGACCATCACACACAGGCACTCACAACCGAAGACCTCTCCACCGCTGGCTTCCCAGCAAGGCTCAGCTCCCCACCATCGTAATTCCGAAAACGAATCATATTCCCGAAACCACGGAATATTCTCCCTCTATACAGATTCTTCTGACGCCGACCACCCATATTCTAGTCTTTTGTCGTCCAGCGCCGAAAGTTTGGGAGGGGATACCTATACTCGTACAATTGAACGCTTCTGAGTAAAAATACTTGGAAATAACCCAGCCTGCGTGATTTCCGAGGTGACACTCCCTCGTTCCTCTCAGCTGCGTCCAAGATTTGCAGTGTTCCCGGTTATCCTTTTGGTCTGGCTACAACACCGGCCCTTCTGCGACTCTATTGTGCTCCAGCGCTCAGGTGATACTTCCCGTGTTTAAGCAGGACCAACACACCTGTGTGGGCCTTCCACTCAGGGCTTGAGCTCCGCCTGCCATTTCATCTCCACTGTTGTTCCAACCTCTACTGGTATAGGCAATCATTCATTACGCCGTTTTGCTAATAAAGACACTCCGTCACCTTTCATGCAAAAGCGTTAACAATTATTTGCAAGGCGTAGGTGACAATGTCAGTCTTCTGTAAATATTCATACGTACGATGTACACCCTATCAAATGATAGGTACTTGTGGTTGTAGATCACGGCAAAGCATGTAGATCAGAGCTTGTAAGGTCCGAAATTATAGCCACCTTATAGAAACTATGTTTTTCAGGACTATATTACTTTGTATTTTAAAGTTTTTGATCATTTTTAACTATGAATGTTTTAAAAAATAACAACTCCTAATGACCGTATAACACGTGATAGTGTGTAAGTTAGACGCAATGTAAAGCCAAGTCCCAACTTTCTAGTCATGGAAGGCATCAGTTCGGTCCTAGACTCGCTCTAATGCCTCCTCGAACACCGGTTTCGTAATACCGACCCAGCAGCAGAGTTTCCACTGGCACCGTGTACATTTCTGTGCTGTATACGGCGTGGAAGACATTCAAGGCCCTGTTCTATCAATCTGTCGAAATTAACACGTGTTAATGTGGTGTTCTCAGTCATTTCCCATAATTATACGGGAGTCAGATATTTAAACATGCTTATCTGGTTTCCTATCACTTATAGGTGCTCTGCGGTCCTAGTCAGTTTAATAATGGACAACCGCTTTCAGCGTGCTATCTGTTTCTATCTTGACGATAAGAGATGGGAATTGGCTCTAAGTAGTCACTTTGCCGCGCCATGACTGTTTAAGACACCTGTGAGCAGACAGCTCTCACTGACATATAGCGCCTTACAGTAATATACGTCTGTTTTCAAATTATTATAATTCTGCAATGTTTTCATTCTTTGTACAGATCATCTGAAGATGCATCTCTACTGATGCGAAACCAGTAGTGACTTTCTAATAAAAGTATTTTTACAGTCAGTGCAGAAATTTTATTCGCCATGTGGAATTTTGGCTGCGGCTGCTCGACCTCTGAAATAATAGTAGTAAATGACTACAGCCTCTTTTCCGGCAGTTCTCAGTGGGCACACATCTTACTATAATTTCTGTGTTGATCCATAGTGGATACGGGACACCGGCTGGTCAAATATTTACAACAGAAAAGGCGCCAAACAGTGGTATGATCTCAGAACTTATTTTATTTATACGGTCACATCTCATTAACGCTACCTTCAGACCCCTGTATGTTCAAAACGAGTATAAATGTAGTAAACATCAAGGTATATCACAGTTGACATTACAGAGAATGAAGCGTAATAATTCAGCGTTAAGACACCTATCTGTGCACATACAGCACAACAACAAAAAAATGGTTCAAATGGCTCTGAGCACTATGGGACTCGACTTCTAAGGTCATCAGTCTCCTAGAACTTAGAACTACTTAAACCTAACTAACCTAAGGACAGCACACACATCCATGCCCGAGGCAGGGTTCGAACCTGCGACCGTAGCGGTCACGCGGTTCCAGACTGTAGCGCCTAGAACCGCTCGGCCACCCCGGCCGGCCAGCACAACAAAGCAGAATATGTACACATACTGGTTGGCATCGAACCTAAATATTTTGACATTACGGAGTTGCAACAGGTAATGCCAAACATTGCAAAAAAGCAAAAATAGCCAAAATAGAAAATCAGAAGCACAAACGACTAAAGGTTGTCTAGTTTTTTTTCTGTCCTCTTTTTTATTATTTTCATGCATATTTTATATTTTTATTTATATTTTTTAATCCATAAAAAGCCTACAAAATTCTTATGGATGAGAAACACCCTAGTTCTTGGAAAAACCGATTCCCATTCAAAGCAAAAAGTCGTGAAATAACCTAAGAAGTGTGAAGACCAGTGGCAAAAGAGATTTCGGGAAGGGCGCACATCACCGCAAGACGATCGGCACCTAGGACAAACCCATTATCCCTAATGCGATGAGGTGGGTTGACGGTCTTATCAGGGGGTGACCGACGAATCACGAATTTCTTGTTCAGGTCGGAATTAGCCATGGCTTCGTGCGTGCCGTCATCAAAGACCACTTGCAGTACCGCAAAATTTGCGTGCGGTAGGCGCCACATCATCTCACGGAGGGATGAAAATGTCGCCAGAGTGGCGTCAAGTCTGAGACATCTGCTGCGGTACCACGAGGAAGGGCACGCGTTTCTGTCCCGTACCGTCGCAGGGGGAGAAACGATGTACCAGCATTTCGAGACAGGCCAGACGGCGAAGCCAACAGTGATAACATCCCACATCTACTCCGGCAAAGATATCCAAGGCTGTTCACACAAATTCCGGTAAGGTCATGGTGACCTTCCTTCTTCGACTGGGGGGGGGGGGGGGGTTCTGCTCGTCGAGATCCTCGAGCGTAGAACCACAGTCAGTGCGCAGCGCTATGAAGACACTTTGCAGAAGCTGCGACGCACCATAAAGTCAAAACGCCCAGGAAAGTCGGACGGAACTATCCTCTTGCACAATAGCTGCCAATCATACGCAGGCTAAGCTTCAGCGATTTGGTTGGGAAACACTGCAACATGCTCCACACAGCTAGGATCTTTCATTTTGTGATTTTCACACCTTTAGCGACCTAAAGAAAGACATGCGTGGACGTCGGTTGCAGTCGGAAGAGGAAGTGCAGGAGTGGGTGCGGTTGTGGATCCCTCAGCGGCCGACAGCTTTCTACGAAACAGAACTCGATCGACTCCATTCCCAGTGGGGTAAATGTCTTAACGCATGCGGTGGTTACTTTTGAATGGAACCATGGCGTTCGGTTTTCATTTGACTGCCCCTCATACTTTGCTTTTCATCATACTGTTGCTTTAAACGTGCCCTCAATCAGGTGGCATATTCGTGATTAATTGTGTGGTTTATAACAAGAAGGAACAGAATCGTTGTACTTCTAGACTGATGCGGTTCAAAGCAGTGAGATTAGTTAATTAAACAGTCAATAGTGCAAGTTACCTACCAAGCACTCTTTGCTCTGTCCCACCTACAATACGATCCTATGACGAAATATGCCATCTCTGTTGGATTTTCTTCTCTGTTGACAGAACCCTGGGATAACCCCATAATGACATGCAAGACTCAACAATAACCTGTTTCATAAATGAATTACGTTTCCTTAAGATTCTTCCAATGAATTTCAACCTGGCCTCTACTTTTCATACAACTGCTTTTAGATAGCTACGAAGGGTTGTTCTCAGATATTTTGCGGTGATTACTGTTTCCAGTGATTACTTGCCACTGGTGTACTACATCGGTCCTTGTACTCATTTTCGATCCCCTGCGAGGCTCCCTGCATTTCGTTAAAAGTTTTTCTGCGTTGCGACCAACCTACAAACATTATTGTGCCCGCCTGGCTACCCGTGCAGTCTAACGCGCTGCTTCCCGAGCGGGAAGGCCTGCCGGTGCACGGCACAAATCCGCCCGGCGGATTAGTGTCGAGATCCGGTGAACCGGCCAGTCTGTGGATGGTTTTTAAGGCGGTTTTCCATCTACCTTGGCGAATGCGGGGTGGTTCCCCTTATTCAGCCTCAATTACACTATGTCGGAGATTGCTGCACGAACAATGTCTCCAAGTAAGCGTCCACTATTATTACCCTACCACGCAAACATTTGGGATTACACTCGTCTGCTATGAGACGTTCCCGGGTGGGGGGGGGGGGGGGGGGGCAGTGGGGGCCGAACCGCACAGTAACCCTGGGTTCGGTGTGGGGTTCGATGAGGTGGGTGGACTGCTGTGGCGTGTTGTGGGGTTGTGAACCACTGGGAGCTAGGGCGGGACGAAGCCTCTCCGTCGTTTCTAGGTCCCCAATTTAATACTCAATGCACAACATCATTGTGCGTCAACAGCGCTACAGAGTTCCCGGAGGTATCAGCTACATTCTTTATATTCTGAACAGAAACAGTCCTGAAACGCTCCCCTGTTCCGTTAATAACGACTTCGTGTCTTCCTGCTATAAGCGAATCCCGAATTCAGTCACAAATCTGGTCCCATACTTTGTAAGCTTGGATTTTGGTCACTAAGTGGCAGTGCGGAACTGTAAATCACCGACGTGGTGTAATTGCTTCTCAAGATCCTTGTACTTCTATTTTCCTTAGGTGTCTGGAGCGCGTACCTTTCCTTATTTCCTGCATGAATTAACTGTTGTTTTACGTTCGAATTTTTCCACGAAAATACTAGTGTGGGGTACTGAATTCCCATACATTAAATTTGACACTATAGTTTTCCAATGTTTCACTTCTTATCACCACACTTCAGAAGACAGTCATCGAAAAATCGTGCCAAGAAAATTATTTGATCTGTTTGCTTATGTCTGAAACAGCATCAGAGCAATGATACCTTAAATCTTGCTGTTTCTTTATATCATTGTTTTAACACCCCGTCTCCATCCCCCTCCCCCTCCGATTTCTTCAATCTGGCAGATTACCCATGAAGAACTGTGCTATAATATAATGGGAATGGATTGCACTCGTAGATTGGCGTGGTTCAATACAAATGATGTTTGTTAATCAATTAAATAAGTAAAACGATAGCAGCCATCCAAAATGGCTCCTCCTCGCCAGGATTTCTTTTCTTTATGATCAAACGGACAGCAGCCTTCCAAGGTCTAGTTTGACAAGGGCGAAGAGGTTTTTGATCGTGGGCTTTCAATAGGAATCATCCCAAGACCGTGGAAAACAGTTTGGAAGATGGAAACTTGAGCCTCCATGTTCCCGAATACAAGGACATCCTGCCAACAAGAGAGGATAGCCTCATCAGGTTTATCGTAGTGTACCTTTGCGTTTTCTTTACATTTTTTTGGAAAGAAGGTACTACAAAATGTAGAAAGTTATCGTCCGGTTGTAAAATTCAATGAAATGTTCTCTGATTTCTGGCCACTACTTTTCGACCAAGTACTCTCGGCCACTCTAGAGTGTCCTAAAGGTCGGAGTCAGTACTTCTCACTGGTAGGAAGTACTTTTTGTGGCTCGTAGTTTGGTAACCGTGTTTATCTGCATACTCTCCAGGTAGTGGTGTTACAAGGCAGTATAGTCTTGCTCACTGTTCTTTTACACTATCAATACCCCATATCCAACTGTAAATGTGTAAGTTTTTGTTTGTGAAATTATCTTATATTTCTGTATTGCTATGATTGTATTAAGTTAAGGGAAATGGACAAACAATAACAATCTTGTCATGAGACGCGCAGTGAGATGAATTTCAATTGTCTCATGTAGTGCACAGTGTTTGTAAGTGATTTTTATACCCTTCTTTATTTGTGTCTGTAGATGGTTTACAGTTACTAAAAATGTTTGAATTTTTTATTTCACCTACTAGAATAAAAATGTTTTCTTTTACAATACACATTTCGTACTATTCATTTAAAAAACCGTCAGTGGCAACATTTTTGGCTGATTTCTGCGTATATCTGAAAGTCTCGTCTGTTTGCACATTTTCCAAGCACTCTTGCCTTTGGTACAGATGTTTTTTGCCTAACTTCACGTTGGCCTCCAGCACAACATATTTTTTGACGTAAAAACGACAGAACACCGGTTATTTCAAAATGAATATCTGGGTTTTAAGGCTTTCTGGCATTTACTGTGTTCAGGTTACAACCATAAATAATGCACCAAATGAAAGTGCAAGTAAAATAGTTTGTTTGTATACCTGGGCAATTCTTCATGCATTGTTTCCTATGTTTTGCATTTGAAAGCGCTAGTGGCGAAAATGGCGACAAGTGAACAGAAAGCTTTTTCTGTTGCAAGGACTGAATCAGTTTTTACACTACAACGTAATCCCACAATTAATAATAGCATCCGCAGATGGTATCATTAGTTTGAAAACATCAGCTGTCTTTGCAAAAGGGGAAGTACGCGATTATTAAGAGTGACTGAAGAACGTGTTGAACGAATGGGAGTCTTTCATGCACAGCCCCAAGAAGTCAATTCAGAAGGCTAGTCGTGGATTAACATTTTCATTGAAGTCTGATTCGGGACTGTTAAAGAGACGTTTGCGGTTGGTACAAGCTCTAAGGCCTATACACTACGGTCTACGTCTCAACTTTGCTGCAAGACGGTGTTCCATATCGCGACAGAAAGTTTTCGGGCCTTTCTTTTTGAGCGAAACAACTGTAACTGGTGTTTATTATCTTGATGCGGTAGCAGTATGGCTCTTTCCTTAATCGGAAGAAACTGAACCACAGTCCTCATTTAGCTGCAAGACGGTGCGCCGCATCATTGTCGTAACGCGGTAGGTTAACACTTTAGCTGCGGCTGACGCTTATAAGCGTCACAACAAGCCACGAGCCAGTTGTCGCTGACGCTTATAAGCGTCCGCGCTCGCTGTCGGATTACTCAGTCTAGTTGCAACGTCTAAGCTGGCATCAAAGCGTGTAAAAAACTTTTGTCTTACGTGGTCAGTTATCGAACGTATATTGTTCGTAATGGCGACTAATGAACCGACACCTGGACCTTCCATTGTGAAAAGGAGCAGGAAAAGTGTTAAATTAACAGAGGAACAGTTACTTAGTGTACTAGACGACAGTGATTTTCTGTGTAGTGAGGACGAAGCATACCACGGAGATTGTCATTTAGAGGCTGCAGAAGAACTGCAGAGTCATGATAGCGTGGAAGCACAGTTTTCGAATCTGTTTCCTGACAGTTTCGAATCTGACGATACTGATTGAAGTGTTGGCAGAAGAGCCAACACCGTGTTGCTAGAGGAGGCCGAAATGCACGCTTTTAAGCTCACGCAGACTGGCGTGAGGTCTGGAACATTACAAGGAAATGAGAACTTAGAAAAACGGACGCAGTTGCTGTAATACTTAACTTTAATCCAGAAGTGGTGTACATCGGTCTGACGGTACAGGCATCACAAGTTATATATCTATTGATAATGGCGCCTTGCTAGGTCGTAGCAAATGACGTAGCTGAAGGCTATGCTAACTATCGTCTCGGCAAATGAGAGCGTATTTGTCAGTGTAGCATCGCTAGCAAAGTCGGCTGTACAACTGGGGCGAGTGCTAGGAAGCCTCTAGACCTGCCGTGTGGCGGCGCTCGGTCTGCAATCACTGACTGGCGACACGCGGGTCCGGCGTATACTAATGGACCGCGGCCGATTTAAAGGCTACCACCTAGCAAGTGTGGTGTCTGGCGGTGACACCACACGGATCACGACGATTTTGTGGAAATCGACGACGAAAAAGTGCCCGACCTGTCACACGGAGATAATCCAGGTGAATCCTGGCATAAAGAACCGCATAATATGCAGTATCGACCATTTACGAAGGAAGAAGTTTTTCAAATTCATCCTGCTGGCAATTCTCCTATGGATTTCTTCAGATAATTGGTAACAGATGAAGTGTTGCAACTTGTAGTTGACGAAACGAACGATAAGGCAGTCAACATATTGCTGAGCGAAAATACAAAAGACGGATCTAGGATCTGTAAGTGGAAACCTCTAAGTATAGGCGAATTACTAGTTTTCCTGGATGTTTCGTTACATATGGGTAACGGTAAATATCCGCGATTACAAGATTACTGGAAGAAAGAACCGCTGTTTGCGAATAGAGGAATAGCTATTACTATAAGCAGAGACCGGTATTTGATAATATTACGCTCTGTGCATTTTGCAAAAAATCCCCTTCCAGGAAACCCCGTGAAGACGTGTATTTTTCTATTGTCTATTGTCAAACCACAATCTATGAAAGATGTTTATATTTTATTAATAGGATTAAGTAGGAATAATTAATATCTGTTATTTTGGAAATAATTGTGGTAGCAGGGAATGTCTGCACCAAACTATTGTTGGCGGGAGAGACCGCGTATGGATACATTTTAAGAAAAGAGCGGGAAAGACCGCGCATTGATACATTTTTTAATGGTAGCAGGGATTGTCTGCACCAGAAAGTATTGTTGGCAGGAGAGACCGCACTTTAGTGTTCGTAGGAAGTCAGTAGTAAGCGAGAAGTGAAGCGAGTCGGTAACAGGCCTGGAGCGAGAGATTGAGAGGAGCGGTGTGCCTGCCAGCCACCAGCTATAATTTACAAGAGATTATAAACGGATGTACAGAGACATCAGCTAACTATTATCATAAGAGGAACTAGTATTATTGAATTTTTTTTTTTGAGAAACTCAAGGTATGTTTGCGCAATGCTAGTTGTAAGGTTATTGTAAAAAGTAAGTCCCATTTGAACGTTTGTAAAATCATTTCATTACCAATAGTAAATATTTGAAGAATCGTTTTCAGAATACAATTAATTTTTGCCAGCAATATTGCATTACTGATTATAATCCATCCCAAAACCATCAACGTAAAACGTTGCAAAATTTTATTGTTGTCAAGAAAAAGTTTAACTATGAATTACGTAACTTCAGTCAAATTAATTAAAGAATAACATCAGCTTTGCTATTAAAGAATAACGTCAGCTTTGGTAATAAATACAGCCCTTTATTACGACAGCCCACCAGCAGCTAATAGAGTATAGTAAAACGGAGTAAGTATATTCATGTCGCAGTTCGATGTAGCAGTCAGATGGAGATCCAGTAACAGTAAAAAAGGTAAGGAACAGTTTTGGGTTATTGCAGGTAATGACTGAGGGCCAGGACGACGACGCATTCTATGTTTCGTCAAAATAATCAGCAAATCACTTTTAATAAGCAGCATTTAAATTGGGATGCGAAGATTGCACTTATTATTATTGAGAAAGAGAATTAATTTCAAAGGGAAGATTTCATTTGTTATTATTAAGCAAGAGATAGAAATCCTAAGGGAAAGTTTCATAGGTTATTGTAAGAGGGAAGGTTGCGTAAAAAAAGAGGTACGGAGGAGACGGGGAGGTTTCACCCGAAACCAGACGATCGTTTATATAAGATACGACCCATATTGGATTATTTTAACACGAGAATGTCTCAAGTGTATTACCCGGGAAGAGATTTATCAATAGATGAATCAATGATTCTTTGGAGGGGAAGATTGTCATTTAGACAGTACATAAAAGCAAATGTAATAAATATGGCATTAAGATGTACACGCTCAATAATCCAGACGGTTTCATAAATAAGCACGCTGTGTACACGGGAAGTAGTGGAGGTATGGGGGGGAAAAGGTCACGCTGAAAAGGTCGTTTTGCATTTGATGGCAGAAAATCTGCATGTTGGTCATCACGTTTACTTGGACAGTTATTATAACAGTTTTCATTTAGCTACAACTCTGTTGAACCTAAAAACACTTTCCACAGTTACTCTGAAATTAAATAGGAAATATACCCCCGAAGACGTTGTATCAGCAAAACTTGGGAGAGGAGAGACAATTGCGCGGTATTCTAATGGAGTTATGATTGGAAAATGGAAGGATCGACGAGAGGTTTCCTACATTCCACAGAACGTGTAAATGTTATGGAGCAAGTGACGAATGCGCGCCAACAAGTAGTCACGAAACCTTTGCCTATTATTAGGTACAATGCGTGTCTGAGACTGATAAACAAGACCAGATGTTATCGTATTATTTATGTGAACGAAAGACTATCCGCTGGCCGAAAAAACTACTCTTTCTTGTCATTGACATGCTAATTTTCAGATCTCTATATCTGTACAACAAGTACTCAGGAAATAAAATGACGTTGTACGATTACAGAATGAACATTATAAAGGGCTTCCTTCCACCAATGGACGCTCCACTAAATGTCAGCAAGAAACATCACAAACAAACACACGATGTGCCAAAACGGGAAGCTACTGCAGGGAAGAAGCAAGTTATGAGGAAGTGGTGTAAGAAGTGCGCGGAACAAGGAAAGCGCACTGATACACCATACGAGTGTACAACCTGCCAAGACAAACCTGGATTCTGCTTGAGCTGCTGTATAATTTCCCATAAGTACCAGAAACGCGATAATATCGGGGAAATTCGCATTATCAAAGACAACTTCTTTTATTTCTTTTGACATTGCATGGTTTCTTTTTATGACGTGAAAGGTTAGAACTTTATTTCACGAGTACTCAGAAAATGAGGTTTTCTTTTGTGTTAAGTCGACTCATTTCTTATTGCGTTGTAAAGCGTTCAGTTCAGTTTTTTTTGCGAAAGAGTTTGTTGTGCTAAATTTGTTTTAATAGCACCGCAATTGAAGTGATGGGGGGACACGAGAGAAGCCTCCACGTAAAGTGTGTTTCGCTTACTGATTTCTACACACCCTGGCGTCCCCTGGGCGTCTATGATAAATGTAGACGGATAATTCTCTCGTACCAGGAGCAAACATGCCACTAAATTGACGACCTCTTTCAGAGTCAATCTTAAAAATGCGCATTTGAAGCAAATATAATTTCAAATGAATACAGTTTCCTTTTTCAGTTTTTTCCGTCTTAAGAATTTGCGTTTTGGAATCCAAATATTTCCTGAATGCAGTGGATTTGTTGCTTGTTTGAATTCTATTTTTTGTTACATTATCAACAGATCACGAACATTTGAATGACGCCTGTGACCACTATAGGTGTGAGACAGCAAACAGACTTTAAAACGTGACCACAATGCAGTCGAAGTAATGCATCTAAGGAGTCACCATTAAGTCAGTATAGAACATGACCCTACAGATCTTACAGGGTCTTGACGTCAGCCTGTTGCTCAGGTGTGCTTAGGAGCGTCGTCTCCGAGCGGTACCTGCCGTTTCAGAGTGTCACCGGTCCGCACTCGACCATTACGGGTCCGCACCCGAACGTCGCCGGGCCGCACCGATGCCGCAGCGAAAGTGTTAAAGGCCGTTGTATCCGACCTCTGGATTGCTCGTAGGGGACCAGATGACAGTTTCGCATGACCTCCATATTCACCTCATCTGACGCCATGCGATATTTACGTTAGAGCTTCACAAAGGATCATGCGTATGTTCCTCCGCTACCAGCTGAGCTATCCGACGTAAAGCAAGATTGAAGCTCGCATTGCGACTGTTCTTCCAGACACTCTGATCAAGGTTTGGGAAGGACTCGCCTATCGACTCGGTGTGTCGTGTGGCTAGGGCCTCCCTTCGGGTAGACCGTTTGCCGGCTGCAAGTCTTTCGATCTGAGGCCACTTCGGCGACTTGCGCGTCGATGGGGATGAAATGATGATGATTAGGACAACACAACACCCAGTCCATGAGCGGAGAAAATCTCCGACCCAGCCGGGAATCGAACTCGGGTCCTTAGGATTGACATTCTGTCGCGCTAACCACTCAGCTAACGGAGGCGGACGACTCGATGTGTGAAGTGTGACGAATGGTGCTCGCATTGAACGCTTTTAAGAAAAACTGTTTGAGTTGCTCTTTCATTGATATAAGACAGCGTCAGAGAAACACTGCTTCCGAATTTTTGTGTGAAAACACTTAAAGCTTTTTAAATAAAACGAACTTTACTAACATGCTACATCCTTACTCTTGGTGTCTGCATATTCATTCCTCAACATAGTCACCCTGGCGACGAACACATCTGTCCGAACGAGAGATCAGTTTCTTGATACCGTCACTGTAGAATGTCTGACTTTGTTGACAGGGTCACAGTCTCATCTCTCCTTGCGCCGCTTCATCACTATGAAAATGAAGTGCTCAAAGATGTTCTCAAAGTTTTGGTAACAGGTGAAAATCGGATGGGACCAGGTCGAGACTGTACGGAAGATGATCGATGAGGGTCAACCCAAGTTGTCGGATAGTTGCAGCTGTCGCACGTTAATGTGGTGGGCACAGTCACAACTGTACACGGATTTCAATTGAAGGCACGTTTTCTGCGATCAGAAACTCGATTACAGCACACTGTTTACCGAGCGAGGTGGCGCATTGGTTATCACACTGGACTCGCATTCGGGAGGACGACTGTTCAATCCCACGTCCGGCCATCCTGATTTAGGTTTTCCGTGTTATATCAAACACGAGGGGCGTTCAATAAGTAACGCAACACATGTTTTTCTCTGCCATTTACGGCTGAAAAAATGCAGAACTCGTTTTGTGGAACATCGTGCAATATTCCGGCTTCAGCCCCTGTAGTTTCAAATGAAGTTCCTATAATTGACGGCGTTATGCATAGTCTGCAAATGGTGTCTGTAATGGAGATGCGCTCCCAGCAAGAAGCTGTTATTGAGTTTCATTTGGCAGAGAACCAAACCATCGCAGATATACATAAGCGCTTGCAGAATGTCTGCGGAGACCTGACAGTGAACAAAAGCAGGGTGACTCGTTGGGCGAGGCGTCTGTCATCACTGCAAAAAGGGCCGCGAAAGCCGTCCGATCTCCAATGTTCCGGCCGACTGCACACAGCTATAACTCCTACAGTGTTGGCACGTAGGGACACTCTCATTCGAGGTGACTGACGGGTCACAATCAAAAACCTCGTTGCATATCTGGACGCCTCTCCTGGTAGTGCTGACACACTCGTCCACCAGTTGGGGTTTTCAAAGGTGTGTGCCCACAAGGTTGACGCACCTTTCGATTTCCATCTTTTTGGGCCAGTGAAGGATGCCCTCAGCAGGAAGCAGTACATGGATGATAGGGAGGTTATTGAGGCAACAAGAAGTTGGCTCCGATGTTGACCAGTGGAGTGGTACCATGTAGGCACACAAGCCCTCCCAGTAAGGCAGAGTAAGGCTGTCACATTGAATGCAGATTATACTGAGAAATAGTCTTTTGTAGCCGAAAGAGTGGGGAAGAATATTGTGTATTGGAATTTTGAATAAAATTAACTTGATTACAGAAAAAAATTGTTTTGCATTGCTTCTTGAAGGCCCCTAGTACCTTCAATGCTTTTTTGTTGATTTATTGAAGTCCAGTAAGGCAGTGCGTAAGACTTTTTTCTAGAAATGGAGAGCTTATATACAGTTCCTAGTTGAGAAAGACCATTAATAGTAACAAGTGACGAAAGTTGGTGGCGTACGTAAAGTTAACGCAGTATATGCGACTGGTTGTAAGTTTCCAGTAGTGTGGCTGTTCGATTGTTATTCATGAGGATCAGGCACAAAGTTTCAGTTATGACTTTGAAAAAATAAATTTAGGCAATTCATTTTGAATTTGTTTGCAGGTACACTATGTGATCAAAAGTATCCGGTCACCCCCAAAGACATACGTTTTTCATATTATGCGCATTGTGCTGCCACCTGCTGCCAGGTACTTCATTTCAGCGACCTCAGTAGTCATTAGACATCGTGAAAGAGCAGAATGGGGCGCTCCGCGGAACTCATGGACCTCGAACGTGGTCAGGTGTTTGGGTGCCACTTGTGTCATACGTCGGTATGCGAGATTTCCACACCCCTAAACATCCATAAGTCCACTGTTCCCGATGTGATAGCGAAGTGGAAACGTGAAGGGTCACGTACAGCACAAAAGCGTACAGGCCGACCTCGTCTATTGACTGACAGACACCGCCGACAGTTGAAGAGTCGTAATGTGTAATAGGCAGTCATCTATCCATACCATCACATAGGAATTCCAAAGTGCATCAGTATCCACTGCAAGTACTATGACAGGCGGAAGGTGAGAAAACTCGGATTTTATGATCGAGTGGTTGCTCATAAGCCACACTTCATGCCGATAGATGCCAACCGACGCCTCGCTTGCTGTAAGGAGCGTAAACATTGGACGTTTGAACAGTGGAAAAACGTTTTGTCGAGTGACGAATCACGGTACACAATGAGGCGACCCGATGGCAGGGTGTGGGTATGGCGAATGCTCGGTGAACTTCATCTGCTAGCATGTGTAGTGCCAACGGTAAAATTCGGAGGCGGTGGTGTTATGATGTGGTCGTGTTTTTCATGGAGGGGCTTGCACTCCTCCTTGTTTCGCGTGGCACTATCACAACACAGGCCTACATTGATGTTTTAAAGCACCTTGCTTCCCACTGTTGAAGAGCAATTCTGGGATGGCGATTGCATCATTCAACACGATCGAGCACCTGTTCATATTGCGCGGCCTATGGCGGAGTCGTTACACAACAATAACATCCCTGTAAAGGACTGGCCTGCACAGACTCCTCACATGAATCTTATAGAACACCATCAGGATGTTTTGAAATGCCGACTTCGTGCCAGTCCTCACCGACCTACATCGATACCTCTCCTCAGTGCAGCACTTCGTGAAGAATGGGCTGCCATTCCAGAAGAAGCCTTCTAGCACCTGATTGAACGTATACCTGCGACAGTGGAAGTTATCATGAAGGATAAGGGTGGGTCAATACCATTTTGAATTCCAGCATTACCGATGGAGGGCACCACGAACTTGGTAAATCATTTTCAGCCAGTTGTCCGGACACTTCTGATCACACACTGTATATTTCTTCACACCTGGTAGGCACTGATATACTTCCATCATAGTAGCGTAGCAAGCTACTAGAGGACCGAAAACGAAATAATGCAGTCCTATGAGAACCAGAGTATCGTTCGATGATTAGTTTTCAGCACACAAAAGGGAGCCATGCTGCAACAATCAGTGCTAAGTTAGGTGAAGTGTACAACAACACTGCACCATTTCATGAAGCAATGGTTAGTTGGCGTAGACGCTTCCAGTGGGATTGAAGCAGTGTTAAGGCGAAGAAAGAAGTGGCACACCATCTCTCTGTGAGGAACGGGGTGTAGCAAGAAAAGTGGAGGCCATGTTTTTCGAAACTGGTGTATCGTAGTCGAGGCGACAGTGGGAAAGGTGTCTATCGCAGATCAGTTTTAAGCGACTTAAACGGTATTTTGAACATGATACAGGTCGCAGTCAGCTTGATTTCGCGACTGCTCAGTCCGTGGCTCGTTGTGCTCCCTCACCCCTCCGTATTCTCTTGACATGGCACACATTGTTCTACAAAATTTCGGGAGAACTGCCGGATGTTTGTAACTTCCTGCCACAATATTTCGACGCAGAGTCTTCCCGACATCTTCAGGTGATACTGGAGAAAACGGCCTGAGCTCTGGTATTTAAGGCCCCGCCGGCACATGCGTGGTGGCTTCACTAGGCGTTACGTGTGCGCTACTTGAGAGCGTCCGATTCTGCTGAATCCAGGTGAATCCACCGCGCATGTGCCGGCGGGACCTTAAATACCAGACCTCAGGCCGTTTTCTCCAGTATCACCTGAAGATGGCCGGAAGACTCTGCGCCGAAATATTGTGGCACGAAGTTACAAACATCCGGCAGTTCTCCCGAAATTTTGTGAAACAGTATGTACGCTGGGAAAGTTTTAAATCTCACATGGCACACATTAATTTAAAGCTTATTCTTCAGATGAAGAAACCATTGCGTGGCATGAATTTCCAGACTGAAGACGAGGTGATTTTCGATGTAGAACGTTTACTGAATCGCAAAAATGCAGGCCCCTGCACCTAAAGTCTTCGCCAAGTCATTCGCCGTTGGAAACAATGTCGCGTTGAACGGTGAATATGTAGAGCAGGTCTAAGACCACCACCATCACTGTGTGTCATGAGCATTGCAGTCATATTTTGAGCACTAAGAGCCCCTTTTTTCCATGTTACCGAATGAGATATGTTTCTACTGTTAATTGTACAGGGTGATTCAAAAAGAATACCACAACTTTAGGAATTTAAAACTCTGCAACGACAAAAGGCAGAGCTAAGCACTATCTGTCGGCGAATTAAGGGAGTTATAAAGTTTCATTTAGTTGTACATTTGTTCGCTTGAGGCGCTGTTGACTAGGCGTCAGCGTCAGTTGATGCTAAGATGGCGACCGCTCAACAGAAAGCTTTTTGTGTTATTGAGTACGGCAGAAGTGAATCGACGACAGTTGTTCAGCGTGCATTTCGAACGAAGTATGGTGTTAAACCTCCTGATAGGTGGTGTATTAAACGTTGGTATAAACAGTTTACAGAGAATGGGTGTTTGTGCAAAGGGAAAAGTTCTATACGGCCGAGAACGAGTGATGAAAATGTAGCACGCATCCAGCAAGCATTTGTTCGCAGTCCAGGAAAATCGACTAGCAGAGCTAGCAGAGAGCTGCAAATTCCACAATCAACTGTATGGAGAGTCCTACGAAAAAGGTTAGTTATGAAACCTTATCGTCTGAAATTGGTTCAAGCACTGTCTTCAGCTGATAAGATTAAAAGAATCGATTTCTGTGATTTTATCCTTGCTCAAATGGAAACAGATGAATCTTTCGTTTCAAAGATTGTGTTTAGTGATGAAGCAACTTTCCACACTAATGGGAAAGTCAACCGTCACAATGTCTGTATATGGGGCACTGAGAATCCGCGGGAAACAACTCAGTATGAACGTGACTCGCCTAAGGTGAACGTTTTCTGTGCCATTTCAGCCAATAAAGTTTTTGGTCCCTTTTTCTTCGAAGGTGCTACTCTAACTGGACTTTTTTTTTTTCATTTAAACACTACAGAGTAGCCCACCACCTGAGTTACTAAGGTGGGCCGTGTGCTACTTATAACAAGTAACAAGCCAGGCAGTGTTAGGTCTCTTAGCCGAAATGGCTGCTTGCAAGTTATGTCAGCTTGACAAGTCCCCATTCCGTTACCGTCCCTGCCACGTGGAGGCGGACCATTTCTAATGTTTCTGCCCTGGCTGTTGCTCTGTGTGTTCGTACACTAATTATTACAATGTGTGACGTTTATCTGCAAGCTAATTGATAAAAAAAATATAATTATTTAAATATAAAAAGTTCTCCCTTCTATTCCAGTCTCGTATTGGTCGTGGAAAGAAGGACTGTCGGTATGCTTCTGTGTGGGCTCTCATCTCTCTGATTTTATCCTCATGGTCTCTTCGCGAGATATACGTAGCAGGGAGCAATATACTGCTTGACTCTTCGGTGAAAGTATGTTCTCGAAACTTTAACAAAAGCCCGTACCGAGCTACTGTGCGTCTCTCCTGCAGAGTCTTCCACTGGAGTTTATCTATCATCTCCGTAACGCTTTCGCCATTACTAAATGATCCTGTAACGAAGAGCGCTGCTCGCCGTTGGATCTTCTCTATCTCTTCTATCAACCCTATCTGGTACAGATCCCACACTGCTGAGCAGTATTCAAGCAGTGGGCGAACAAGCGTACTGTAACCTACTTCCTTTGTTTTCGGATTGCATTTCCTTAGGATTCTTCCAATGAATCTCAGTCTGGCATCTGCTTTACCGACGATCAACATTATATGATCATTCCATTTTAAATCACTCCTAATGCCTACTCCCAGATAATTTATGGAATTAACTGCTTCCAGTTGCTGACGTGCTATTTTGTAGCTAAATGATAAGGGATCTATCTTTCCATGTATTCGCAGCACATTACACTTGTCTACATTGAGATTCAATTGCCATTCCCTGCACCATGCGTCAATTCGCTGCAGATCCTCCTGCATTTCAGTACAATTTTCCATTGTTACAACCTCTCGATACACCACAGCATCATCTGCAAAAAGCCTCAGTGAACTTCCGATGTCATCCACAAGGTCATTTATGTATATTGTGAATAGGAACGGTCCTATGACACTCCCCTGCGGCACACCTGAAATCACTCTTACTTCGGAAGACTTCTCTCCATTGATAATGACATGCTGCGTTCTGTTATCTAGGAACTCTTCAATCCAATCACACAATTGGTCTGATAGTCCACATGCCCTTACTTTGTTCATTAAACGACTGTGGGGAACTGTATCGAACGCCTTGCGGAAGTCAAGAAACACGGCATCTACCTGGGAACCCGTGTCTATGGCCCTGTGAGTCTCGTGGACGAATAGCGCGAGCTGGGTTTCACACGATCGTCTTTTTCGAAACCCATGCTGATTCCTACAGAGTAGATTTCTAGTCTCCAGAAAAGTCATTATACTCGAACATAACACGTGTTCCAAAATTCTGCAACTGATCAACGTTAGAGATACAGGTCTATAGTTCTGCACATCTGTTCGACGTCCCTTCTTGATAACTGGGATGACCTGTGCCCTTTTACAATCCTTTGGAACGCTACGCTCTTCTAGAGACCTACGGTACACCGCTGCAAGAAGGGGGGCAAGTTCCTTCACCTACTCTGTGTAAAATCGAACTGGTATCCCATCAGGTCCAGCGGCCTTTCCTCTTTTGAGCGATTTTAATTGTTTCTCTGTCCCTCTGTCGTCTATTTCGATATCTACCATTTTGTCATCTGTGCGACAATCTAGAGAAGGAACTACAGTGCAGTCTTCCTCTGTGAAACAGCTTTGGAAAAAGACATTTAGTATGAAGGCCTTTAGTCTGTCATCCTCTGTTTGAGTACCATTTTGGTCACAGAGTGTCTGGACATTTTGTTTGGATTCACCTACCGCTTTGACATAAGACAAAAATTTCTTAGCATTTTCTGCCAAGTCAGTACATAGAACTTTACTTTCGAATTCATTGAACGCCTCTCGCATGGCCCACCTCACACTACATTTCGCTTGGCGTAAGTTTTATTTGTCTGCAAGGCTTTGGCTATGTTTATGTTTGCTGTGAAGTTCCCTTTGCTTCCGCAGCAGTTTTCTAACTCGGTTGTTGTACCACGGTGGCTCTTTTCCATCTCTTACGACCTTGCTTGGCACATACTCATCTAACGCATATTGTGCGATGGTTTTGAACTTTGTCCACTGATCCTCAACGCTATCAGTACTTGAGACAAAACTTTTGTGTTGAGCCGTCAGGTACTCTGTAATCTGCTTTTTGTCATTTTTGCTAAACAGAAAAATCTTCCTACCTTTTTTAATATTTCTATTTACGGCTGAAATCACCGATGCAGTAACCGCTTTATGATCGCTGATTCCCTGTTCTGCGTTAGCTGTTTCAAATAGTTCGGGTCTGTTTGTCACCAGAAGGTCTAATATGTTACCGCCACGAGACGGTTCTCTGTTTAACTGCTGAAGGTAGTTTTCAGATAAAGCACTAAAAAAAATTTCACTGGATTCTTTCTCCCTGCCACCCGTTATGAAGGTTTGAGTCTCCCAGTCTATATCCGGCAAATTAAAATCTCCAACCAGAACTATAACATGGTGGGGAAATCTACTCGAAATATTTTCCAAATTATCCTTCAGGTGCTCAGCCACAACAGCTGCTGAGCCAGGGGGCCTATAGAGACATCCAATTACCATGTCTGAGCCTGCTTTAACCGTGACCTCCACCCAAATTATTTCACATTTCGGATCTCCGTCAATTTCCTTCGATACTATTGCACTTCTTATCGCTATAAACACACCTCCCTCTTCACTGTCCAGCCTGTCTCTGCGGTATACATTCCAATCTGAGTTTAGGATTTCATTACTGTTTACGTTTGGTTTCAGCCAACTTTCTGTCCCTAGTACTATATGGGCGTTGTTCTCTTGTTTTGCCGGCCGAAGTGGCCGTGCGGTTCTAGGCGCTGCAGTCTGGAACCTGGAGACCGCTACGGTCGCAGGTTCGAATCCTACCTCCGGCATGGATGTGTGTCATGTCCTTCGGTTAGTTAGGTTTAACTAGTTCTAAGTTCTAGGGGACTAATGACCTCAGAAGTTAAGTCCCATAGTGCTCAGAGCCATTTTTCTCTTGTTTTGGCTTTTAGGCGAAAATGTGCTGTCATTCCTCCACAGATATTCAGACACCTCATTGGAAGTGTTCTCAGCAGAGTTAAAACTACCATAAAGGTGAAGAGAGGACACGTTTTATATTAATCTCTAGTAATAGGTGATCGGATACTTTTGATCAGATATATAATGAAATTATGCTTCGAAAAACGGTCATTCTTCTTCTTCTTTTCGTTTTGAGAGTATGAGAACCACGTTCAAGCGGGTCAGCTTCGTTTCTCCTGAGCTTTAGCCTTGTCCAGTATTATTGTAGTGTCATATATTGCAACAATTTTCAGTCTTCTGTCCATGAGGATTTTGCACTGTATCTAATTCTGTCTTGGAAACCTGTGAAAGCCCGAATTTTTTATTTGAAGATCAACCTGTTGTTAAAGTCTGGTTCCTGTATTAGCACTTCTTCCAGATCCCTTTCTACAGGGTCACGAATATTTAACTACATGAAGTAAAATCATCATAACTTCTGAACGGTTTGTGTTAAGACGTTCAAACTGGGCGGGTGGCTGCGGGGTATGATGGGAATTAGTATAGTTTGGTTTAGTGGCGAAGCCCATTTTCATTTGGATGGATTCGTCTATAAGAAAAATTGGCGCATGTGGGGGACTGAGAATCCTCATTTAGCGATCGAGAAGTCTAAAAAAATGGTTCAAATGGCTCTGAACACTTTGGGACTTAACATCTGAGGCCACCAGTCCCCTAGAACTTAGAACTACTTAAACCTAACTAACCTAAGGACATCACACACATCCATGCCCGAGGCAGGATTCGAACCTGCGACTGTAGTGGTCTCGCGGTTGTAGAGTGAAGCGCCTAGAACCGCTCGGCCACAGCGGCCGGCTCGAGAAGTCTCTTCACCCTCAAATGGTGACTGTATGGTGTCCAATGTCCATGCACTGAATAATCGGTGCGATATTCCATGATAGAACGGTGACTACCGAATGGTACGTAAAGGTTTTGGAACATGATTTCATCCCCATTATCCATAATGACTCCGATTTTTGCAAGATGTGGCTCATGAAAGACGGAGCTCCAACCCATCGAAGCAGGAGAGTGTTTGATGTCCTGGCTTAGCACTTTGGAGACAGCATTCTAACTCTTGCTACCCAGAGGCCACTGGCATGGGCCTCGATTGGCCGCCGTATTCTTCGGATGTGAACACATACGACTACTTTTTGTGGGGCTATATCAAAGACAAGGTGAAACAGCAATAAACCCAAAACCAACGCTGAGCTGAAAACACCCATTCAGGACGTCATCGACAGCTTCGATGTTCTGGCACTTCAGAGCGTCATGCAGAATTTCGTTATTCGTCTGCGCCACATCATCGCCACAGATTGCTTGTATATCGAACATGTCATACCCTAAATCCAAATACCTGTAGTGACGTTTACATGTTGCATAAAGTGTGTACACGCCGTAGTTTGTAACTAATTTATGTTTTGTTTCATATAGTTCAACAACTGTGACCCTGTACCTCTTGGATGGCGAGTACTTTGCTTCTCTTGTTCACATGTACTTGTATCACTTGTTATGTCAGCTTCTCCTGCACGTTCCTTTCGTGATGATGTCCGAAATTCTCTCTATTTGGGTATACAATTCTTGGTGTGCCCGTCTTCTATAATGTCCACCTCCTGTTCTTTGGGGTTCCTGTTCCTCCTAAGAACCCTTCTTTCCACAAATTTTGGTCTCTTCTGTACTCCTGTTCTTACTGGATTCAGAGATTCTGCTGCGCATACGGATTCAGTTATTTGTCTGGTACAGTACTCGCATCACTTTGCATTGATTGAAATATTTTTCTTGTTGTATATGTTAATACTTATTTTCTATACTAAATTCATCTTGTTTACTCTTGCTCCCATTGCTTCTTTTTATGTCATATATTCTCTATTCATTCGTTGTCGATGTTTGGCATATACTACACTCATGTAAATTGAAATAAGAACACCGTGAATTCATTGTCCCAGGAAGGGGAAACTTTATTGACACATTCCTGGGGTCAGATACATCACATGATCACACTGACAGAACCACAGGCACATAGACACAGGCAACAGAGCATGCACAATGTCGGCACTAGTACAGTGTATATCCACCTTTCGCAGCAATGCAGGCTGCTATTCTCCCATGGAGACGATCGTAGAGATGCTGGATGTAGTCCTGTGGCGCCTCAGTTGGACCAGTGTTCGTGCTGGACGTGCAGACCGCGTGAGACGACGCTTCATCCAGTCCCAAACATGCTCAATGGGGGACAGATCCGGAGATCTTGCTGGCCAGGGTAGTTGACTTACACCTTCTAGAGCACGTTGGGTGGCACGGGATACATGCGGACATGCATTGTCCTGTTGGAACAGCAAGTTCCCTTGCCGGTCTAGGAATGGTAGAACGATGGGTTCGATGACGGTTTGGATGTTCCGTGCACTATTCAGTGTCCCCTCGACGATCACCAGTGGTATACGGCCAGTGTAGGAGATCGCTCCCCACACCATGATGCCGGGTGTTGGCCCTGTGTGCCTCGGTCGTATGCAGTCCTGATTGTGGCGCTCACCTGCACGGCGCCAAACACGCATACGACCATCATTGGCACCAAGGCAGAAGCGACTCTCATCGCTGAAGACGACACGTCTCCATTCGTCCCTCCATTCACGCCTGTCGCGACACAACTGGAGGCGGGCTGCACGATGTTGGGGCGTGAGCGGAAGACGGCCTAACGGTGTGCGGGACCGTAGCCCAGCTTCATGGAGACGGTTGCGAATGGTCCTCGCCGATACCCCAGGAGCAACAGTGTCCCTAATTTGCTGGGAAGTGGCGGTACGGTCCCCTACGGCACTGCGTAGGATCCTACGGTCTTGGCGTGCATCCGTGCGTCGCTGCGGTCCGGTCCCAGGTCGACGGGCACGTGCACCTTCCGCCGACCACTGGCGACAACATCGATGTACTGTGGAGACCTCACGCCCCACGTGTTGAGCAATTCGGCGGTACGTCCACCCGGCCTCCCGCATGCCCACTATACGTCCTCGCTCAAAGTCCGTCAACTGCACATACGGTTCACGTCCACGCTGTCGCGGCATGCTACCAGTGTTAAAGACTGCGATGGAGCTCCGTATGCCACGGCAAACTGGCTGACACTGACGGCGGCGGTGCACAAATGCTACGCAGCTAGCGCCATTCGACGGTCAACACCGCGGTTCCTGGTGTGTCCGCTGTGCCGTGCGTGTGATCATTGCTTGTACAGCCCTCTCGCAGTGTCCGGAGCAAGTATGGTGGGTCTGACACACCGGTGTCAATGTGTTCTTTTTTCCATTTCCAGGAGTGTATGTCTTCTCGACAGAGATCTGTAAATCAGCTTTAGCCTTTTGTCTCTGTAGTTACTTACTTTGGTTAACTGCGTCTTTTACTGATTCGGAAAATACCACATGCCCGACCACCCGCATTCCTTTCCTCTACATCCAGTCGTATTACACCCTCACCTTTCGTTTCTCGCCGCCATTCCTTGACCACTTCATCAAATACACAGTTAAAGAATGAAGGGCAGAATCCGTCTCTGTGTTTGACTTCGGTTTTGTTCTTGAAGGCCTTGAAAGTTTTCTTCTGAACTTGATTGTGGGTGTTGTGTTCCTTAACCTTTAACTGTTAGCATGGGGTCCATAGATCTCCAGAACATTTAGGTTAGCTGAAGTTATATGAACAAAGTTGGCGACACTGCATGTCGTCTAGGAATCCTCTCTCACATCTGTTTATTTCCGGTCACCAGTTTTTCACTCTTGTGCTGCTCATCGTTATTAGCGCCTGACAGTTATTTAGTGGCTGGGAAGTTCCTAGACCTCCACATCAACATCTTTGTCACAAGATAGTGCCGAACAAGTAGGTGTAAATTCGCATACTCATGCTTAAAATGACAAGGAAGAATTTTCTTTGGGAAACTTGGTTCGGCTTGGCGCTAGACCAGCTAAAGAAGAAGGCAATACTGGGTTGCTTACGCAGAGAAATTCGCCAAATGACAGCAAAAATGAGTGGAACGTCGTCTGGTGTTAATGACAAACCAGAGAACCGCCAGCTGCGAAGGATGTAAAACAACTCAATACACTTGTCATCAGTGGGGATAACATATCTGCATGAAACATTTCCTTAAATCTATGATCAGTGTGTAAATGGTAATTGTAATGAGTCATCAGAAGAAGATTGTTGAATCACTGAATATGCACTTAATATTGCGTAAACATAACTGTAGGTATTATCTTTTATCTAATGTACACTAATGGCCATTAAAATTGCTACGCCAAGAAGAAATGCAGATGATAAACAGGTATTCATTGGACAAATATATTGTACTAGAACTGACATGTGATTACATTTTCACGCAATTTGGGTGCATAGATCCTGAGAAATCAGTACCCAGAACAACCACCTCTGGCCGTTATAACGGCCTTGGCATTGAGTCAAACACGATCCGTTACAGCCATGCGGATAAGTGCCTGTCATCTCGACTGCTAGTGATGCGAGGCCGTTGGGATCCAGCACGGCGTTCCGTGTTACCCTCCTGGACCCATCGATTCCATATTCTGCTAACAGTCATTGGATCTCGACCAACGCGAGCAGCAATGTCGCGATACGATAAACCGAAATCGCGATAGGCTACAATCCGACCTTTATCATAGTCGGAAACGTGATGGTAAGCATTTCTCCTGCTTACATGAGGCATCACAACAACGTTTCACCAAGCAACGCCGGTCAACTGCTGTTTGTGTATGAGATATCGGTTGGAAACTTTCCTCATGTCAGCACGTTGCAAGTGTCGCCACCGGCACCAACCTTGTGTGAATGCTCTGAAAAGCTAATCATTTGCATATCACAGTATCTTCTTCCTGTCGGTTAAATTACGCGTCTGTAGCACGTCATCTTCGTGGTGTAGCAATTTTAATGGCCAGTAGCGTAATAAAACGCATTATTTCTTCAAATAAGCATTACTTGATTCAATTTCAGCAGTTCATATAGTTGCCGCTACATTAATTTGTATTAAATAACCTAGTTATTGATATTATACCTATGTAGCAACATTAACATATCATGTGGATCCACTGGACCCCACGTTGCCACTTATGTAAAATAACACCACGCTAACAAAGGAAGGTTACTCATCTCCTGGAAAATGGGGAAGTGTACGTCTATCTACTGAGTCATAGTTTTCTTGAAGTCTGCGGATGTGAGTGCGAAATTCTTGCTCCTCTGTTTTTGATACGAGATTGCCATTCTACTGGAACTTTTTTTCGTTTTTCTTTTCTTTTTTTTTTTTTTTTTTACTTTTTGGCAGTAGGTATCGTGCATTTTGAAACTGAGCTTGCCGGAGTGACTCTCTGGTAAGCTTTCTTTTTCCTTTTTTTCCCTCGAACAGTAAAGTGGGGTGTTTATTTCTCTGATGAACGGAAGAAGGGTGTGTTGCTGCAGGCGCTGGGAAAAACTTGTGAGCGTCGGTGTGGCGTGGCGCGTTTATAGCGGCGGCCAGCCGGCTGTGAGGAGAATAATATTTCTGGGAAGAGGGTCGCTTTACTGCACCGCCATAAAGTGGCCGCCGTGAGGGCGATTAGTCCTGCTCCGCGCTCCGCCTTTCAGCGTCCTGCTCCTGCCCTGGACGGATCGGCCGCCTCCAGGCGCGGGCGCGCTGGAGAGGGGCTGGAGACTCCAGGGTCGGTAGCAGGACGCGTCTGAACGTCGATTCACACCGGGCGTCAACGGAACTGAGCCGCGCGGCACAGCCAAATGGCGGTGTGTTCACACTGGGAGGAGTGACAACGCCACGTGGCTCAGCCCAAACTGAACTGCGAAAGGCGGCCGTTTCATAACGAGCGCCTTCCGGTGTACCGCGGAAGAGCAACGCGCTCGGCGTAAGTCACTTGTTGATCCAGAAACAGTTAGGTGTCGCCTATGACTGCGGGAGGGATTCACTTTCGCCCCAAACAAGAAAATGTTGGTTTATCTTTTGACGAGACAAATGCTTTGAATCGAGCCAGCCAATCAGAACGCTTGGCTACAGAATTCGTTTGAGTTCCATCACGTTTTCTAAAAAAGGCGCTCTCGCCTAGTCCTCCGCCATGGCCAGCTCGCTGCAACAAGCGGTATTTTTGACGTTTGTCTTGTGTTTGATATGCACGGATTCAACCAGCGACTTGAATGTTATGGTGAGACGCAGTAAGCCACGGGCATTTAAGTAAAAATCGTGTATTTCTCTCCACTTGCAGGATACTGGGACTTTGTTCTCATTTTCCAGTTGCTTCAAAACAGATTGTTACCGTAATCAGTCCCTATGCTAGGCATGTGTACATTCAAGTGACTTCTGTGACCCGCGGCAATGTTTGTAAGCTATTTGTAACGTTATTTCTTATGCAGTTCTCCGATTCGACGTTTGTTCACAGACATCATAGAGAATCAGTATCTCTAAGTCGCTTGTAAATTATAAGCGACGACCAAAATGTTTCCTTTTCTGGGCGTTGCTGCAGCTTACATGGAGCATAGTGACGCTGTGATGCGGATGAACATTAATAAAACAGACAAACTGCAGGGACGGATTCCTGACTGGAAAAAGAGAGGGAAAAAGATTGTGTAACATGTGTCCGGGAATGCATCGTTGGCCGCCCGTGGTGGCCGAGCGGTTCTAGGCGTTACAGTCTGGAACCGCGCGATCGCTACGGTCACGGGTTCGAATCCTGCCTCGGGCATGGATGTGTGTGATGTCCTTAGGTTAGTTATGTTTAAGTAGTTGTAAGTTCTAGCGGACTGATGACCTCAGAAGTTAAGCCCCATAGTGCTCAGAGCCATTTGAACCAACGCATCGTTGCCATGGTAGATGTTCCTGACGAATGAAAGTTTCTCTGACCATGTGTTGGGTGTTCCTTGTGTGTTGCAGGCTGTGTGATTTACGCAGCGTACTATAAGCAGCAGAATGGCAACAAGCAGCAGAATGGTAGCAAGCCGAGATGGTATCTGTGTACGGTCAAGCAGTTGGAAAAGGTCGAGAGGCAGCACGGCTGTACCAAAACAAGTGCCCCCACAGACACCAACCACATCACACAACATTTCAAGCCATTTTTGGGCGTCTGTGTGATCATGGTTCCTCTCACACAGACGAACGAGCAGGGAGGCGGCAGACTACGAGTTCAGATGGTTCAGATGGCTCTAAGCACTCTCGGACTTAGCATCTGAGGTCATCATTCCCATAACTTAGAACTACTTAAACCTAACTAAGGACATCACACACATCGAAGCCCGAGGCAGCATTCGAACCTGCGACCGTAGCAGCAGCGCGGTTCCGAACTGAAGCGCCTAGAACCGCTGGCGCAAACTGTGTGTGTGTGTGTGTGTTTGTAAATTCCTAAGGAACCAAACTGCTGAGGTTATCGGTGTATAGACTTACAAACTACTTAAACTGACCTACGCTAAAAACAACACATGCACCCCGGAGGAGGATTCGTACCTCCGGCGGGAGGGATTGCGCAATCCGTGACATGGTGCCTCAAACCGCGCGGCCACTCTGTGCAGCGTGGACTGTGGATGCACCAGATTACGAGGACTGGGCTCTCCGTCTCGACCGTTTCCATATGCTTGGCCGTATATAAACAGTATCTCGGCTTGTTCCCGACGTGAACACCGGATCATTCTGCTGTTTTCAGCATGCTGTGTCAATCACACAGCCTGCCACACACAAGGAAAACACGGCACGTGGTCAGAGGAACTTCTATTCATCAGCACCATCTTCCGTATCAACGATACATTTCCGGACACATGTTAATGGGACATATTTACCTCCGTTCCCGTCAGGAATCTGTCCCTCCTGCAGTTTGTCTGTTTTATTAGTGTTCAGCCTGTATAAGCACCGACGTGTGGGCGGGGGGAGGGGAGGGGGGGTAGTGTGGCATTCGTGTCTTTCCGACGTGTGTGGGGTAAATGTGGAAACGTGAACTATGACATTATTACCAAATGCGTCTACCATCATAACATTTGTACTGACGCCGCTCAACTGCTGACGTTCATAGTCGACATGTGGGTCAAAGCCCATCTACATCAGGATAGTTAGTTGCTAGTTAGCATTCATCCACAGCAACCATGTCAGTTAGGCAGAGGTTGTCATTTATTCGTGAACATCACAAAATTTAAGTTTGTGTTTAGCAGACATTAGGTTAATATTTTGTAGGTAGTGTGTATATAGCTACCAAATGTACAGGCCATTCCCGAGTAAATTAATGTGTTTGCCTCTCACCAGAGAAAATTGTAGTATGGTACTGATTGGTGTAATTCAGAAATCCAGCTCGAATATAAAGATTCCTGCATATTACAAAGATGATGAGCAGAAAGAGACTACCGTGTGTAAATAAATGTGAAGAAATGGGGAAAATAAGTTGATGCAGTTTGGTGCGCTTTGTTAAGCATATCGTCGTCATATCCATGTGTAGCTCTGGGGTGGATCGTGATTATAATGTGCTGTGATCTGTCAAGCCCTAATACGGTTAACCACCCTCAGACATTAGACAAAGATTATTTAACTGATCCTACCTGATTAATGTTCTTAAATAACCTATTCCGGATCAGTAAGGTGAAGACTAACCCTAGGTAAATGAAAACAGTAGTATGCTGTCAAGATATTTATTACAAAAAAATCAAAGAAAATGTAAATCAGAACTTATAGAACTACACCATTCAGTTAATCTACTGGTCAGACTAAGTTTAAGATCGCGCCCCCGTTTTCACAACAGGAACACTTAAATCGTTAATACTTGCATGGGGTCTTAATTAAATATGATTGAAAATACTTTTAGTTTTTAGTAGCTGTATGTCCGATTACGCTGTGTCTCGTAAACGGTTGGCCCTGACTAGTATTATTACGCTATCTGACTGCAAAGAACAACAACAAGAATGAAATGAAATTTTTCGTTAACACAATTAATTAATTAAGTCCCCAGCAACTATAAAACCTACAAAACCCAAGCACAAATGTAATTGTTCTGTGTGTGGGAGTGTGACTCAACGTACACATCTGGCACGGTTCTTCTTCAACAAGACAAGAATTTTTAAATACCAATTTTACTGACGTGATAAAAGAAAATTACAAATACTACAATTGCGTAAGGAAAGCAGAATTAAACTCTAATACAAGAACACACGCCAGATGCTTGTTGACTGAACCTGTAATGACGCATTATTTAGGATACTGAAATAAAAAGAAACGGAGTTTATTACCTCATTTATATTGATGAAAATCACTCTAATCCTTACATTATATGTCACACCGACTCTCTACTATCACATTTCAACCAGAACTCTCCAATATCACATCTCAGCAAGCACTGCCTAATAGCACATCTCAACAAACACTCTCTGCTACAACATCTCAGCACAGACTACCCCGAGTCCTCGACAGGCACTGACTACTACGAGCTCTCTCCAAGCACTGTCTTCTACGAGCTCTCAACAAGCACTGTGGAGGCGGCTTAATAATACTCTTTGGCGCAATCTCTGGCGCAGTGGCTTAGTGTAGCCACCTTTCATATGCCCCTCCTCCACAGGCCAGAATTTGATGGTATTTTTGCCAGCATTGGTGGTGAAAATACCACCAAATTCGTCCAGAAAATACAGACAAAAATAAAAGATAATATTAATACCTAAATATCACATAATTAGTTAAAATTTTGGCTTTGCACTTACCTTTCAATAACCTAATATATAAAATACAGTAGGCAATACAAATTCTTTTCATACATGTGGCTTTACATAATAGTTTGCACAATACACAAAAAATCAGTTTATACAAATGTTCACATAAAATTCTTTTAATTATTAAAAAAAAAACAAATAGTTGATAATTCCAGCCCAGCAATGGTCAACAGGTGCAAACACCAACAAGTGACATCATTTCAGCAGAAGCAGTCCATCAGTTGCACCCAGCAATGTTGAGCAGGTGCAGACACCAACAAGTGACATCATTTCAGTAGAAGCAGTCCATCAGTTGCACCCTGCAATGTTGAGCAGGTGCAGACACCAACAAGTGACATCATTTCAGTAGAAGCAGTCCATCAGTTGCACCCAGCAATGTTGAGCAGGTGCAGACACCAACAAGTGACATCATTTCAGTAGAAGCAGTTCCATCTGTGGCACCCAGTAAAGTTGAGCAGGTGCAGACACCAACAAGTGACATCATTTCAGTGGAAGCAGTCCATCAGTTGCACCCTGCAATGTTGAGCAGGTGCAGACACCGACAAGTGACAACACCGACAAGTGACATCATTTCAGTAGAAGCAGTCCATCAGTTGCACCCAGCAATGTTGAGCATGTGCAGAAACCAACAAGTGACATCATTTCAGTAGAAGCATTTCCATCTGTGGCACCCAGTAAAGTTGAAGAGGTACACACAGCAACAAGTCACATTAGTTCAGTAGAAGCAGTCCATCAGTGGCACCCAGCAATGTTGAGTAGGTGCAGACAGCAACAAGTGACTTCATTTCCATACAAGTAGTCCATCAGTTGCACCTAGCAATGATGAGCAGGTCCAGAGAGCAGTCCATGATATTCACTATCACTGATCACACTGTTCATCAGAGTATATAAGCACAAATTAAACATGTCCCAGTGGCACCAATCATGTAGAAAAAGTACAAGTAACAGTCCATAATATTCACTATCCCTGATCACACTGTTCATCAGCAGAAATTAAACATGTCCTAGTGGCACCAATCATGTAGAAAAAGTACAAGTAACAGTCCATAATATTCACCATCACTGATCACACTGTTCATCATCACACAGTTCATCAGCAGAAATTAATCATTCCTAAGTGTCACACATTATGTTGAAAAAGTGCAGGTAACAGTTCATAATATTTACCTTCACTAATCAGACAGTTCAGGCATGAACAATAGTTTGAATGCACATACAAATGCTTTTACACTAAACATACAAATCATAACAAACACACAAATGATGTCAGATAATTTTCATATTAACTATTACAAATACTCAAATATCAGTAAACCTATAATATTTATGGGTGTCAGTGCATGCCACTACAAACAAATAAAATAATATTTACGAGATAGGTGGGTAGGATTAGGAAAGGAAAACACACAAAACACACTCATTCATCTTTCGTCCACATTAAGTACTACTGTGTAATTGAATAGTGCTAACTGTGTAAATGTAATTCTGTCAAAATCTGATGTTCATCATGTGTATCAAGTAGTAGTGGCAGCAACGTATAACAGTCAATAACAGTTAGGTCAACGTCATAGTCATCATGTCAAGACCAATGTTTGCCAAGCCAGATCAAATGTACTGTTGTTGAACAACTGTCAGTGAGCCAAGATATGCAAATACTTCCTCTCTTCAAAAAAAAGTATATACTGCTTAGTGATTTAACAAAGTGTGTTTATAAACTATCTTCCTTCTACTTTACTGTTCTAGTCTGCTATCTTCATCCTCCTTGTTCCATAAGACCAACAAAAAAAAACATGCATCTCACTTACTTTACCTCTTATCCACCAAAACTCCAATAATCATCAACTTCACACAATCTCAATAATACCTCAATAATACCTCTTCAATACGTCGATACATATAAACCTTATTGCCAATATATGCTCCTCACTTACTTTACCTCTTATCCACCAAAACTCCAATAATCATCAACTTCACACAATCTCAATAATACCTCAATAATACCTCTTCAATGCGTCGATACATATAAATCTTATTGCCAATATATGCTCCTCACTTACTTTACCTCTTATCCACCAAAACTCCAATAATCATCAACTTCACACAATCTCAATAATACCTCAATAATACCTCTTCAATGCGTCGATACATATAAACCTTATTACCAATATCATTTCACTTCCATAACAACTCTTTCCTCTAGTCAGTCTCCTCGAACAAGTACAGATAAAATCATAATGCAAACCTCATCATCCCATACAATCCGAAGACACATTGTCAACACACAACCTCTGTGTAATCCATCTGAGCCAAATCTTCTACTCATTATGAATTATAAACAAAAGAAATGCATACATGACCTCTAACAGACTTAGTTCGAATAACTCTCAGTAATTAAGTACGATTACGGAATGTGAATGATCATAATATTTCACAGTGTGTACACCACTTCAAGAATTATGGCAGAAGCAAACATGTGGAGTATTTCTTGTGTCAAGTGTCACTTCCTATTTCAATTGCTCGCGAAAAATGCAGTGTAATAACTGTCAATGGTCTAAACCTAGTTTTGGTATGTCATGTCGTTAGCTTCCTTCCTATTAGCATAAATTTATACAGCTTCCATAAAACCTCAACTCATGTGACTTCTATGAAGTTTCTTGTACTAATGTCGTACGTCGAATTATAGCAGTTCATTTTCTTATCTTAAAAATATAAGGCACTGAGCGTAAGCAAAACAAGCAATAGCGAGTAAATATACCAGTAGAGAACAGAATGTCAACAAGTGTATGCAGCAGAATTCTTACAACGAGGCTCTGCCAAGCAAACAATCTATAATTAATACAATAGTGTGACCTAAACTCTATGTTCATACACAGTATATCAGCATTTCTATACACCAAATTAAAGAGTAGTTATGACAACAAACAGAAATGTATAAATATGCAATCCATACGCATAGCAGCAAACAGGTCATTAGCATCATATCAGCATAAGCAAATAAATGTTCATATGTCATCCTAATAAGTAAACATGAAGGCGCAAGCAGATAAATCACAAAGTATAACTTACATACCTAACCACATCAGCACAATAAATCAGGTGACAATTATAATTTAAATAAATAAGCGCAGCAGGCACATAATTAAAAAAAATATGACATCAGTGAAAAAGCAGTGCAGCCAAGCGATGCATAATATACACAAGTTACAACCCAGTTCATTAATAATCATTGTCAAAATCAGTTAACGTACGCAAGCACGTCGCTTCACAAGTAATTTCATAGAACATGAAATTTAGCACAAAGTATGAATCACGTAATTGCGAGCAGCAAATTACGTCTAAAGTACGTACCTAAGTGGAAATATGTTACCTGAAAAATAAACTCAATCAACAGTTACCTTTTTTAGTTTATTAGTTTCTTCTTGGAAATTACATTCTTCCTGAAAATTTCTCGATAGCAAGTCGTCTTAACGTCGGACACGCACAGAATTTACCTGAAGTTCTTAAATATTTTATACAACCGTATCCTGAAAAATACTGAACTTTAATAACATAATTCATCAACTCACTATAGCTTTATACTGAATTTAATCGGAGAAATTAAATTGTGTATTTGTTTACGGCTGTCAGTGCATTCGCACTGAGCGCTCGATCAGCTGTAGGCGCGTGACGTAGGAAGCAATTGTTCGCGGTCAACGACTGCCTTGTGCGGCGCGCAGACTTGACTGTTGCTTTGAGTATGTGCCGCCGCCAAAACACAGCGCGTTATCCTTGTACTCTCCGCATATTTACATGTAGCTGTTAGTTTCTCACAAGTATGTCATTCTACAAAAAAAATTTTTTTTTAAAAGTATATCATTCCACAAAAATTTTTTACGTTAGATATATGATGTATTCCTTTAGAGCGTCGAGATTTAAGAGTTTCTACTTCAACAGTGTTATCATGTATAATTTTGCGAACTCTATATGGACCGTTATAAAGCAGAAAAAATTTGCGACACAAGCCTTTTCCTTTGTGCGACAAACGATGAGACTTAATTAACACTTTTTGAGCAACTGACAAGATTTTTGAACGACCAGGACGCTTAGCTGATTTCTCTCTTCTAGCAGCCGCAGATACAATATTTTGCAGAGCCAGATTGACAACTTCAGAATGCCGCAGTTTCCGTGAAGGCGGAAAAGGAACGATTTCAGATATGCGATTTGTCGGTGCTTTATTTTTTAATACCAGTAGAGGCGGTAAAGAAGTTGAATCATTAGAGAGTTCATTCAGAATGTTTTGAAAAATATGAAGATACTGATCCCACGTTCTGTGATTCTGATGACAATAAAGTCGACACAATTTATTGATTTCCTTCATCCATCTCTCTGAAGCGTTAGATTGAGGGTGAAAAAGTGAAATGAAAATTGGTTTAATTTTACGACGCTGTAGAGTACGAAGCCAAAGTTTAGAACGAAACTGTGATCCATTATCTGATATAACCTTATCAACATGACCAACTTCTTTAAGAAAATGTTTGATGAAAGCGTTAGATACTGCACGAGCTGTTGCTTTGCGTAAAGGTGTAAAACACACATATTTTGACGTCAACTCCACTGCTACGAAAATGTACGCAAAACCATTAGTAGAACGAACCACTGGACCGAACAAATCGACTGCAGCCATCTCCTTTAATTTCGCTGGAATGATAGGAAACAATGGTGCTCTGTGAGAAACTGTTGGCGGCTTAGCCTTTTGACATAATTTGCATTTGGCAAGAACAGATCTAATACGTTTTTCCATATTACTGAAGTAGCAATTTTCTCGTAATTTATGAAAGCATTTTCTGGGACCAAAGTGTGCATAACTGAAATGCGTATACCAAATCAGCTTATTAACCCACTCATCAGGAATACAAACTAACCAAACAGAGTTGTCGACCGATTTTCGTTTAAAAAGAATGTTATTGCGGACTAAATAATGCTGTCTAATCGCTACGCTTTCCTTTCTCCTCCACTTCTCCTTAATGTCCTTCCAGATTGGATCCTTATTTTGCTCCTTAGCGATGTCCTGGAGCGAAGACGAAATAAAGTTCTCAAACGCAGCACCTTGAATATACATCAAACAATAATTGTTTTCTTTGCAGTCCTCTTCAGCACTTTGTTTCAAACCCATAGGTGCACGTGATAAAGCATCAGCAACAATATTTGAAGAACCCTGTATGTAAACAATACTAAAATCAAATTCCTGTAGGTACAACGCCCATCGTGACAATCTGCCATGAGTTAATTTTGTCGACATAAGAAATTCCAGAGCTCGATGATCGGTGTAAACCTTAGTATGTCTGCCAAACAAAAATGTCCGAAATTTTGTAAAAGCCCATACAACAGCCAAAGCTTCAAGTTCCGTAATCGAATAATTCTTTTCTGATTTAGAAAGAACACGACTTCCAAATGCAATAGTTTTCTGTACTACAACGCCGTCTTCTTCTATCTCTTGAAATAAATGTGCCCCTAGGCCTTTGTATGATGAGTCCGTCGCCAAACAAAAATCTTTAGATAAATCCGGATGTGAAAGAAGTGGAGCAGCAACTAAAGCATCACGGAGTTGTTCAAATTCTGACTGAGCTCCCTCATCCCAACACCAATTAGATTTCTTTCCAGATAGTTCACATAAACGAGGTGTGGCCAAATCGTCCAATCTAACAAAGCGTCTAAGAAAATTATAGACACCAAGAAAACTACGAACATCACGTTTTGTAGTAGGAACAGCATAATTACGAATAGCATCTAATTTTTCTGGATCAGGATGAATACCTTCTGTAGAAATAATGTGACCGAGAAATTTCACCTGAGAACGACCAAATTCAGATTTTTCTAAGTTCACTGTAATGCCAACTCTTGCAAAGATACGTAATAATGAGTCCAAAATTTTGTTGTGCTCACTCCAAGAATGTTTAGCAATAAGAATATCGTCAACATATGAAGTAATATTGTCACGAAGATAAACAGGTAAAATTTCATTTAAGCTAAGAATGAATGCTGCTGAAGATACAGTAAGTCCAAACGGTAATTTCCGAAACTGGTAACAGTTACCAAAGGCTAAAAAGGCCGTGTATTTTCTACAATCAGGGTGGAGTTCTATTTGCCAAAAACTTGCGCGCATATCAATCGTGGATAAAACTTTAATTCCATGGAAATGTTGAAGAAGTTCATCTAAATTTTGTGGGCGGTCAGTTTCAGGAATGATGATATTATTTATCTGTCTGGAATCCAGAACCAATCGAATTGACCCATCCTTTTTAAGAACAACGTGTAATGGGCTGGTATAAGGACTGACTGCAGGCTCAATAATGCCCTGATCTAACATGTACTGAAGTTCATTCTTAACCTTGTCTCTGTAAGCCAAAGGAATAGCGTACGTTTTCCCGCGAAATGGTGTGTGTTCTTTTACTTTAAATAAATATTGTAAGCCTTGTATAGTTCCTGTGTGATGACTAAACACTGTAGCATGTGAAGTCAAAATTTGGTGCAGCTCTTCTCTTGCAACGTCATCTGGCACTTCAGCTTTCTTAACCTTTTCATTAATTAATTCTTCGCTATTAATTATATCATCCATCGCGTCTCTGTCTCTATTGTCATTGTCATGAATAAACACACTGTCGTCATCATGCTCAACGAAAACATCCGAAGTAAGAAACCTTAAACATTTTGTATCTGACTCAGATCTTGTTAAACACTCGAAAAATTTCAAACATTTCGGCATTCCGGCAACAGTCAAATTTACACTTCCTTCTTTAAAGTTCAAAATTGCCTTATGTGCGTTAAGAAACTCCATACCTAATATAATTTGGGTACTGAGTAATGGAACAATAATAAAATTAGCAGAAAATTCGTATCCTTGACAAATGAAATTTAAGTTGGTCTGTTGTTTGACTTCCACACTTTTTCCAGAAATCGCTCCTCGAATTGTAGTTTTAGAAATAGGTAACACAGGACAGGCAATAGTTCTTTCACATATACGAAAAACTGATTCACTAATGACATTCAATGGGCTCCCAGAATCTGAAACTGCAGTGAAGTTATTCTTACCCACATATACTTCAATAACAGGATGTAAAAATGCGTCTACATTATTTTCCTTTTCGTCTAACAAAATGTCTCTCATGTCTTCCAGGCGTACGTAGTGTAAAGTCGTAGTGTCATTACTTTCTGAACCGTCTATATTGCTGCCAGAAGCCGAAGCTACAAGTCATTGTCGATTGTTAGCGTCACGTCTTTGATTATTCGCGTCATTTCGCGGATCAATTTCAACGATTTGCACTTGTCTCTCAGAAGTTCTGTCACGTGGAGGATGCCAATTAGGTCCCTCCTGTCTGTTAGATGCAAATTCTTGGTTGTATCTGTTATTAAAATTTCTGTTTTCCTGTCTGTCTGCATAACTACTTCTTGCGTAATTTCGACTGTCACTTCTGAAATTACTGTTGTATCTACTACCCTGATTATTTCTGTAGTAAGAATTTCTATTACTGTATGAATAATTTCTGTCCTGATGATACCGATTACTGTTTCCGTATGATTGATCATTCCGGTACGAATTACCGTTATTGTAATTGTCTAAGTAATTTCCGTTAGAACGTCTGTTATTTTCATAGGGCTGGTATCTATTGTCCTGTCTGTTACGTCTGTCATTCTCAACATTACCCATATAACGCCCGTTCCGATCACTATCCCTTTTCTCTGAAAATCTATTGTAATTACTGTTACTGAAAAAATTACAGGAACTCCCATCGTCGTTGTCATACTCGAGTTCTTGCAACAAAGTCTTAAAAGTCTCAATGTCGTCTTTACATCTTCCGGCTAAAGCAATTTGTCTTATGGATTGTGGCAGCTTAATTAATCAAATGCGAATTAATTCAGTCGGGCTATAAGGGTTGGAAAGAAACTGATTCTTCCGAATCATGTCTTCAAAATATTCTGCTGGCGTGCGGAACTCAGACTGTTTGAAATTACGCTGCATAATAAGACTGTGTTTGACTCTGTCTTGCGTGTTTTTGGACCAATATGCCGATAGAAATGCATGATAGAAATCATTCAGATTATTACAATCTCTAATGAGTGCGCGCATCCGCGTCGCCGGTTCATTTTCTAAATATCCACGCATAAATTCCAGTTTGTGACTTAGTGCCCAATTTGGTGGAAGTGCGTACATAAATTGATCTAACCATGCACATGGATGTATGTCATTCTTAGAGTTGCGGAAGATCTTAAATTTCCGAACAGTCAAAAAGTGTTTATAGTCAAAGACCTACCGCGTCTGTCCCAGTCCCAATGACGATTATTGTCAAGTTCGCACGCCTGGCGCTCTCTTGTCGCATCCCGTAAATGAAACAAATTATTTTCTTCAAACCCCTCTGGTACCTGTGATTCTAAATTTCTTTTGCCGTGTTTTCCTACGATTTCGCCCTCAATCTGTTTGACTTGCTTTTTTAAAGCCTCAAATTCCCTTTTCACGCGTTCATTAAATTTTCCTTGATTTTCAACATGTTTATTTATGTTCTGATACTCTTCGGTTTCTGCAAATGGCAATGGTGCTGTATCATCCGAATCTCTGTCCCCATGTAAACTAAGATTTGTCAGTTTATCTGAAATTTCCTCAACTCTTTCCGATAAGTCACCTAATTGTTCTTTCTGTTTATTTACGTCTTCCGTAAGTGTCGCGACTCGGGTTTCAGTATTAACACATTTAGTAGTTAACTGTTCATATTGTTGTGTTAGATTATTTAATCTGTCATTTGCTACGGATTCCTCGATTCTCTCAAATATTTCTTCCTTATCTTTTGCACGTTGTAAATTTAACTCTGAAAATTTCTGTACTATCACGCGATCTCTTTCTTCCTGTTCTCTATCCTGTTCCCTTTGTCAAATCTCTACTGCAATTAATCTATTATTGTGAGCATTCAAAATCGGTTGTACTTCTTCTCTGATTTCTTCCTTTAATTCATCTTTCTTGTTTTTGAAACATGTCCCTATTCGTGAGTCTAACCGTGTTTCCATTGTTTCCATCTGTGTTTTTAATTCAGATCGAAACTGTGCTTCCATTGTTCCCATATCAGTTTTTAATTCAGATCCCAAAGTTCCCATCTCGGTTTCAATTGTTCCTATTTGTGATCCCAGTGAGTCTAACCGTGTTTCCATTGTTCCCATACCAGTTTTAATTGTTCCTATCTCTGTTTTAAATTCAGATCGTAACTGTGATCCCACATTTAATATAGCAGTCATCAACTGCTCCATATTAACTTGTTCGAAATTCCTTTCGCCCCTAACATTTCCCACAAAACCAGCTTCCTTCGTCATAGCTGTAAAGCTATCTGTGTTCGATACTATTCCAGAATCTTCTATCGTTAATCTCGTATTCTGTGAATTTTCTGATTGAGAAAAATTTTGAAATGGTTCCGGACTATTTTCCTGACTTATTACATTTTTTCCACTTCATTATACATGATACTGTTTTCCTCTGTTGGCGAGTTCGCCATGTTAACAATTTCGTCATTCTCACTATCCATCATTTTTGCCTTTTTCATCGATCGCGTAATCATTTACAAAACATAAAAAATTCGTCACTGTTCGAAAATTACACACAATGCCTCCTTATCTCCAACAAAACCATTTACATGCAATGTCTCCCTCAAACACGAACAATCGAACAATTGAAATAATTGCACTAAATTATCAAACCCGTAGACAAGACAACAAATCAAATTTTGAAAAATACCATTAGAAGAATGACAATTACCAAATCTACACATGCAATACAGACTACAATTACTAAACTCAAATTACTACAACAATACTACGGTCTACTATTTTTACAATCAGAGGAATTTCAAGGGACGATCCGAAGCAGCGGTCGCCACGTGCATGGGGTCTTAATTAAATATGATTGAAAATACTTTTAGTTTTTAGTAGCTGTATGTCCGATTACGCTGTGTCTCGTAAACGGTTGGCCCTGACTAGTATTATTACGCTATCTGACTGCAAAGAACAACAACAAGAATGAAATGAAATTTTTCGTTAACACAATTAATTAATTAAGTCCCCAGCAACTATAAAACCTACAAAACCCAAGCACAAATGTAATTGTTCTGTGTGTGGGAGTGTGACTCAACGTACACATCTGGCACGGTTCTTCTTCAACAAGACAAGAATTTTTAAATACCAATTTTACTGACGTGATAAAAGAAAATTACAAATACTACAATTGCGTAAGGAAAGCAGAATTAAACTCTAATACAAGAACACACGCCAGATGCTTGTTGACTGAACCTGTAATGACGCATTATTTAGGATACTGAAATAAAAAGAAACGGAGTTTATTACCTCATTTATATTGATGAAAATCACTCTAATCCTTACATTATATGTCACACCGACTCTCTACTATCACATTTCAACCAGAACTCTCCAATATCACATCTCAGCAAGCACTGCCTAATAGCACATCTCAACAAACACTCTCTGCTACAACATCTCAGCACAGACTACCCCGAGTCCTCGACAGGCACTGACTACTACGAGCTCTCTCCAAGCACTGTCTTCTACGAGCTCTCAACAAGCACTGTGGAGGCGGCTTAATAACACTCTTTGGCGCAATCTCTGGCGCAGTGGCTCAGTGTAGCCACCTTTCATACTGTCTAGCTTCTTTGTTCGTAAAGACCTCCACCTTGACAGGCGCTTACAACAGAGAGCTCAGAGAACAATGTATTGTAACTGAACACATTTATCGTTACGATTCCCTATTCTTCAAGCTGTGGCAGGTATATGACCAAAAATAGTCTAGTGGAGAGCATGTCTGATGTGTCGATCTGCGGAAGGCTGCGGTCAAGTTGGAGACAAAGTATGAGGTGCAGATGTGAATTTAATACTCAGGGGAAGTGTTGTTACGTCAGCAAACTCCTTCGTTCGAAGTTACTCAAGTACAGAGCCCATTCACAATTCAAGACAGTCTGGTTGCACACTTGCCAGGAGCAGTCACTCACTCAATTGCGCGGTCGTCAGTGAGCACTTCAGAATGCCTGAAGCTCCACGGAAAAGCGCCAATTTGTTCCTCTGCTCACAGAGAAACAAAGTGATACTGCTTCAAGTGTCACAGTTGGAACTTTCTCAGATTACCTTTGAGAGCGATCACTGGCCGCTTTGCCAGCAATGTCTCAAATAACTATACGCTCTCCAGCGATGAGTGTTTGTTGGACAACCACCAGAGAGTCTCCACCACAGTCTGCCTCAATATTAGCAAACCTCAGTTCTCGACTCAGCCAATGATGGTCTTCGCTACAACCTAATTTCCTACCACTCTTTCTAGACACGAAATCGCTGGCTAATCCCGAACAGGTCATACAAAATGTTCTAGAATCTTCTCCAACAATTTAAAGCAACATCCGCCCAAATGGCTTAGCCAGTCACAGTACTTCCTGGGTACAACGGCACAGAAGTCCTGTGTGGGAGGAATTCTTAACTGCTGATTTCCGCGCGGCTGTTTGGCGACAGGAGACACATTTCAAAAAAATGGTTCAAATGGCTCTGAGCACTATGGGACTTAACATCTATGGTCATCAGTCCCCTAGAACTTAGAACTACTTAAACCTAACTAACCTAAGGACATCACACAACACCCACTCATCACGAGGCAGAGAAAATCCCTGACCCCGCCGGGAATCGAACCCGGGAACCCGGGCGTGGGAAGCGAGAACGCTACCTCACGACCACGAGCTGCGGACAGACACATTTCAGTGGGCTAAAGAAACAGCAGGTGACTCTTGTTAGATGGCTATCTTTACTGCAGCGTTTCATCTTTCACCCGCATCCCTGACAATGGGAGGCGACGCTCGCTAGGCTGCCCCACAGGACAGTTTTACAGCAGACTGTGAACTTCCGAGCTTTGGCCGCTGAGAAAAAACTACCAGCTTTCCCCCTACTTGCTCGAAGTCTGTCGCTTCCTCATACTCTCTCGCTATCCTTGCCAGTACAAAAATTACTTTGTAAAGTATGCAGTACTACAGATCTTGGTGTGAAGCTGCCCAGTATCAACCAGTGGCATTTATAAACTGATGACCCCACCTAACTTTCGATCTTAAATAATATAAATATATTAACATGATCGACCAAATTAATTAGGTTAATTGATCATGGTAGGAGGGAAAATACCGCAGTCTTACACTTGTTTAATAGGAAGACAATCGACAACGTAAGACCAACGGATGGCCAATGCTTAGAACGAGTTCAGTAAAGTTACAATTTCAGTGTTCCAGCGTGTTGGTTGTCGACTGCCGCGGTGTAGCGGCATTGTACGTGACATTTGTTCAATTTACGCCTGCTGCGATTATTTCAGATTTGTACATTTGGAAGGTTCTAGGAATTACTTATCTAAGCAATACTCTGATTTTCTAAATAATTCCACTAACAGGAGCACACATTGCTGAGGTGGGGAGCTCAACTCAGTCTGTGTTTTTGTTTCCAACACGATGAATCATACAGGTCATGCTTCTAAGCGTAGACCATATCTCTATTACAGTTTATTACACATCGTCTAGTTTCGACAGCCGCTATAATGATTGATACAGGTACGCATCAACAATGTGTGGAAGTGAGCACTTGGTACCGAAAGGTCTGAATAGTAATATTTGCCATATCACACGTCTTGATGAGAAAACAGAGCTGCTAACGTACCATAGCTGGCGTCAGTGTGATCTCTGGTCACAATGTACACTTGTCATTGATCTGCGCTACAAAGTCAGTTATATCTGTGTGATTCTGTTACTTCTTCACTACCCAGCTGCTTTTCTGACGAAAGGCAATGGTGGATACAAGGGCAATTTGACATTTTTATACAGAAATTACGCGAGATCATTTAATGCAACAAATCCGGCACGGAAGTCTTCGTACTTATACAGAGCGGGCAACAGGAATCTGTCTCGGAAGAAGTTGCAAGACTCATAGTTAATTGGTCCTTGTTAATGAACAACAGAACTGCCCATCACAGACAGTGCACGAATTAAAACATCTAGGTGAACTGTCAAGTGTTGAGTTCTGCCGGTGGTTTCTCAGTGAAATGCAGTCACGACATTTGGATCCTCTGTCTTCCATTTCTTCAGACGAAGCCTGGTTCAGCCTGACAGGGCATGTGAACTCACAGAACATGCGGCTTTATGCATGAGAAAATCTCGATCAGTACTTTGAAGAGCTGTTGCATATTTCAAGATTTGTGTATGCTGCGCTAGGTCTGGTATCTGCAATGTAACACGACTCTTTCACCAAACTGTTAACGGTAACCGGAACGTCCAAAAATTGTTTCTTCTATAAATGGATCAGCTCACCGAAGAGAAACGACTGCATGGATAGTCAAGCGAATTTCGCAGGAGAACTGCTGTGAAGTTCGGAAGGTAGAAGTTGACCTACTGGCGGAAACACAGGTGCGAGGACGGGTTGCCGGTAGTACATCGTTTGTTTTGTCGGTAGAGCACTTGCCCGTGAAAAAAGTTTTCGAGTCTCTGCCGGGCACACAATTTTAACCCGCCAGGAAGTTTCGACCGTATGGGTATTTTCAACAAGACGGAGTAACAGCGCACACAGCCTTGACAACCTCGCCACGAGTGCATCAGTTAACCAGTGAGGAGAGGACCAACAGCAGACTCGGCGGAATCTCCTGGCCACCTCGATTGTCTGAGCTCTCTCCCTGTTATACTGGCGTGAGTCAAATGAAAATCTTAAATATTTTTTAAATATAATTTATTGTGCAGAAGTGGTAAAAAACTGTATCACTTTTCAACATAATCTCCACCACGCTCACTGCAAGTCCTCCAGCGCTTACAAAGTGCATAAATTCCTTTAGAAAATATTATTTTTGTAGTCTGCGCAACCACTCATACACTGCGTGGCATACCTCTTCATCAGAACGGAACTTCTTTCCTCCCATTGCGTCTGTGAGTGGTCCAAACATATGGAAATCACTTGGGGCAACGTCTGGTGAGTATGGTGGATGAGGAAGACACTCAAAATGCAGGTCTGTGGATGTTGCAACTGTTGTACGGGCAGTGTGGGGCCTTGCATTGTCATGTTGCAAAAGGACTCCTGCTGACAGCAATCCACGTCGCTTTGATGTGATTGCAGGCCGCAGATAATTTTTTAGGAGATCTGTGTATGATGCACTGGTGACAGTGGTCCATCTAGGCACGTAATGCTCCAAAATGACGCCTTTTTTGTCCCAAAAGAGAGTCAGCATAACCTTCCCTGCTAATGGTTCTGTTCGAAACTTCTTTGGTTTTAGTGATGAGGAATGGCGCCATTCCTTGCTCGGCCACTTCGTTTCCGGTTGGTGGAAGTGGACCCAGGTTTCGTCCCCAGTAACGATTCTTGCAAGGAAGCCATCACCTTCTCGTTCAAAGCGCCGAAGAAGTTCTTCACAAGCATCAAAACGTCGTTCTCTCATTTAGGAGTCAGCTGCCGTGGCACCCATCTTGCAGACACTTTGTGAAACTGGAGCACATCATGCACAGTGTGGTGTGCTGACCCATGACTAATCTGTAAACATGCTGCAGTGTCATTCAGTGTCACTCGGCGGTTTTCCTTCACTATGACTCCAACTGTTGCAATGGTCTGTGGAGTCACTACTCGTTGTGCCTGACCTGGACGAGGATCAACTTCCAATGAAGTCACACCATTTGCGAACTGCCTACTCCATTCGTAGACTTGCTGCTGTGACAAACATGCATCACCGTACTGAACCTTCATTCGTCGATGAATTTCAATAGGTCTCAGACCTTCACTACGCAAAATCCGAGTAAGAGAACGCTGCTCGTCCCTGGTGCAAGTCGCAAGTGGGGCGGCCATCTTTATACTGATACTGCGACGGTATGTGTGCATCTGCACTATGTTGCCACCTACAGGCCATTCTGCACACTGTTTGTAGCACGCTTACCAACTTGCAGGATAACGGCGCATAATTTCGATTCGTTATTACAAATTTAAGGTTTTCATTTGACTCACCCTCGTATTTACCTGCGGGGTAAAGAGAAGCGTCAGACGTGCTCAAATGATCCTCAAAGAGCCGCAACGGAACACTGAGAACACTACTGCTGCTATTCTTTAGACAGCCCTGCCATGTGTGTCTCACAGTTCGAGAAATCGAGCACAGTGTTCGTCGAGGTCAGCGGTGGCCACTTCCAGCACCCTCCGTGATGTTCACTAACAAAGGTCAATCCAGCGTCAGTTTTATTTTAAGGACGATTTTTATTTTAACCACCATGTTTCGCTGATGTAACAAACTGCGGAATATGTTTTCGAGTACTGTATCCTTGAGAGCACTTCTATATTTTCGAGACAGCTGCACGCAGAAAAGTTTCCGGATTGGTGCAAATGTCACACATTGGAACAAGTATCGAAATCCTGTTAATATGGTCCATAACATGAGGCACGTGACAAAAGATTTAGAGCGGAGCCTCTGAAACAGTTTCTCTAGAGACGGACGACTACCGCAGAATGAGATAGATGGCAGTGAAAACTAGTTGTGGTCTGCTTCTAGATCTGTCCCGCCATTCGTCTCAATAACTAATTCGCGAAAAAACTAATTCACGGTGGCTGTTCAATGGTTTGAAGCCCATCACTCTGCTGTATGGGTTTGTTGCTTTAATTTCTCCCGTTAGATGTGACACAAGTGCCTAAGTTGCTAGAGTGAAGTAAAGAAAGTCTACTCCAGTGCAGCGCCATCGGTAATGATTAAAACCTGGTAGACAAAGCATGCTCTATGTGGAAAACACAAACCGCTGCTAGACGAAACAAGAAGCGCTATCTGTGCGGTTCCCGCTTCCAGCTGGAGACCCAACATTATCTGCTTTCTGTAGAAGTTGCTTAAATGAGCAGGTTCTGCAGTTCTTACACACGGAGTGATAAAACTAATTTTATTCACCCTCACCGTCTGTTGACAAGATACTCCCTATGTTACGATGTTCATTCATTTTCTTTATTCGGGTGTGATGACAATGCTCTGTGTGTCCATTATGGAAGTTAAGAGTGGTACTATATCACAAGTCCGGCTTTCATTCATGTCCAACGTAGTTTTAATCTTTTGGCAATTAAGGAATGAGTTCAGTAGGAATAGTAGAGAAGCTAGAATGAGAGGACTACAGGAAAAATCTGAAGAAATTGAGAAAGATAGGATCGTCGGAAGGATATATTCTGTTTACAGAAAAACCAAAACAAGTAAAAAGCAAAAGTATCAGAATTAACAGTGGAAAATGAAATTTCGTCGCTTAAGGTAGAAGAGAGAGCGGATACGTAGAAAGGGTCCATTCATGGTCTGTACAAGAAGGAGAAACTGTCTGCTATCGTGATAAAAAAATAAATGGTTGCCATTGTGAATGACATAGAGGATCAGATACTACAGTCAGAGTACGACAGAACTTTGGAAGCATTTCGACAAAACAAAGCAGAAATGATTCCGTCGTAATTTCGAAAACGGCAACCAACCGAATATTCAAATAAGTGTGCGTAACATGAGAGCGGACAAATGTCACAGAGCTTTCCGAAGAATATCATTCACCCAGTATCGAACTAGCAAACTCATGTAACTGTGAGAATTATCGTACATTCAACTTAACGGCTCGTGCAAGAATTATATATAGGACATTGAAAAAGAAAATTGAGGCTCTGTTATATGACTATCTTTATGACTACAGGGAAAGGTAAAAGGAAAAAAAAATGGTTCAAATGGCTCTGAGCACTATGGGACTCAACTGCTGAGGTCATTAGTCCCCTAGAACTTAGAACTAGTTAAACCTAACTAACTTAAGGACATCACAAACAACCATGCCCGAGGCAGGATTCGAACCTGCGACCGTAGCGGTCTTGCGGTTCCAGACTGCAGCGCCTTTAACCCCACGGCCACTTCGACCGGCAAAGGTAAAAGGAGTTCGACGCTCTCACTGATAATGTAAGCAAGACTTAAGGGAAGTCAGAGAATTCCGTAGGATTTGTCAAGCTAGAAAGAGGGTAAAATGGTGAAAGACGTTTAAAATTATACAATAAAAAGTCTAAGCTAAAAGGTAAGACCAGAATCACATAATATACACAAGAATCAAGAGAGAAGAACACGTAATTTGAGGAGAAGGTCAAGAGAGAAATACTCTGATTAAAGACGACCACTGGCAAATAAAAGAAGGTTTCAGAGGTGGGATTAAAATCCAGGAATAAAAGAATCAATGATGAGATTCGCTGTGTTATTGATGCCCTTAGTGAAAGCGAGAAAGGATTACAGGACCTGTTGAATGAAATGATCACAGAAGTTGAATGAAAGGTGTGTGTAATATAGGTTGCAAGCAAACTAAACAAAGATTACTGTAGCAGAAATTAGATAAACTAACTTAAAAACTCGAAACCACGAGAAAGACAAAGTGAAGGAAATAGAGCAGGTCGGACGAAGCAAGGAGGACATAAGTGAATCAGTAGCACATGCAAAGAAGGCATCTGTCATTAAAATAAGCCTGCTAGTATGAAACAAAGGTCTTAATTTGAGCAAGGTATTTTAAAGAATGTATAAGGGGCAGTCAAATGAAAACGGGACGGTTGGAAAAAGATGAGTAAATGGTTTGTTATTTCGAATGTAATCGCCATAACTGTAAATAAATTTATCCCATTGGGAGACAAGAGGGTCACGGCCTTAATGAAAACACGATTGGGGTTGCCTACGGTACCATGATTGTGCCCAGGTGTGTACCTCTTCGTCCGAAAAAAATCGACGGCCACGAATGTCTTTCTTCAGGGCTCCAAAAATATGGAAATCGCATGACGAGAGAACGGGACGGTATGGAGGATGTGTAAAGGCTTCCCAGCGATACTTCTGTAGCGTACTCGAAACGACCTTGGCAACCATGACCCGACGAAATGGCTGAAAGGATTCGACCGAGTTGCCGAAATCAACATGTGGGATGATATGATGTGTTTGGCAAATCTGTAATTTTACCAGGACGGGACAGCCCAGCAGTGGTTCGAGAACAACGAAGAGAAACTCAATAGCTGGGAAAAATTCTAGGCCGAATTGAAGAAAACATTCGGTGATATCAGCAGTAAGTCCATGGGAGAACAATTGAAAAAGTGGCTCCACCGACAATGTTTTGCAGCTATTCCACATTGTGAATTTGACTTCTGCAAGGCGTTCGATACAGTTCCCCACAGTCGTTTAATGAACAAAGTAAGAGCATATGGACTATCAGACCAATTGTGTGATTGGATTGAAGAGTTCCTAGATAACAGAACGCAGCATGTCATTCTCAATGGAGAGAAGTCTTCCGAAGTAAGAGCGATTTCTGGTGTGCCGCAGGGGAGTGTCGGAGGACCGTTGCTATTCACAATATACATAAATGACCTTGTGGATGACATCGGAAGTTACCTGAGGCTTTTTGCGGATGATGCTGTAGTATATCGAGAGGTTGTAACAATGGAAACTTGTACTGAAATGCAGGAGGATCTGCAATGAATTGACGCATGGTGCAGGGAATGGCAATTGAATCTCAATGTAGACAAGTGTAATGTGCTGCGAATACATAGAAAGAAAGGTCCTTTATCATTTAGCTACAATATAGCAGGTCAGCAACTGGAAGCAGTTAATTCCATAAATTATCTGGGAGTAGGCATTAGGAGTGATTTAAATGGAATGATCATATAAAGTTGATCGTCGGTAAAGCAGATGCCAGACTGAGAGTCATTGGAAGAATCCTAAGGAAATGCAATCCGAAAACAAAGGAAGTAGGTTACAGTACACTTGTTCGCCCACTGCTTGAATATTGCTCAGAAGTGTGGGATCCGTACCAGATAGGATTGATGGAAGAGATAGAGAAGATCCAACGGAGAGCAGCGCGCTACGTTACAGGATCATTTAGTAATCGCGAGAGCGTTACGGAGATGATAGATAAACTCCAGTGGAAGACGCTGCAGGAGAGACGCTCAGTAGCTCGGTACGGGCTTTTGCTGAAGTTTCGAGAACATACCTTCACCGAGGGGTCAAGCAGTATATTGCTCCCTCCTACGTATATCTCGCGAAGAGACCATGAGGATAAAATCAGAGAGATTAGAGCCAACACGGAGGCATACCGACAATCTTTCTTTCCACGAACAATACGAGACTGGAATAGAAGGGAGAACCGATAGAGGTACTCGAGGTACCCTCCGCCACGCACCGTCGGGTGGCTTGCGGAGTATGGATGTAGATGTGGATGTAGAAAACGCAGGTCATTCCCGTTTTCAAAAAGGCTAAATTGAAGAATTTCTAGTAAACAGTACACGGCATACCATTCTTAGTGGCGAGGAATCTTCTGACGCAAAAATAACTTCTAGAGTGCCCCAAGTGAGTGTTATAGGACCATTACCTTTTACAGCACATATAAATAATGTCGAAAGTTCCATGAGACTTTTCGCGGATGATGCTGTTGTATACAGAAAAGTACCAACGCTAGAAAATTGTACCAAAGTACAGGAAGACGCGCAGAGGATAGTCGGTTGTTGCAGTGACTGGAAATTGACCATCTACTGCGTGAGTCACTAACTATTTCCACCTAGAATAACTCCGAAAGTATGAAAGTAGCTGAAAATTTTATGGGACAAAAGTGGCATGGGACGACGGGGGCCATAATTAGACATTGGTTTTTTGTTGCTATGTGGGGTCGCGTGAGAAATATGAAGGTCAACCCTCTTTTTTTTTTTTTTCTTGATGAGGTGCTATAGGTTGGTACTTATTTTCTGATAGCGGCTATCGCGACGAATCCAATGATGAGTAACAGTAAGGTCTTTGAAGGTCAACGAAGGTCGGAAAGGTGGGATAAACGTCCATTTACAGAAGATGTTCGAAATGATGACCATTGGTATCAATGCAGTGCTGCAATCTTCTTATCATGGATTGAGTAGACCCATTAGATTGTTTGGAGATGATGCTATAATTTACAGTCTTGTAAAGTCATCAGATGACCAAAATGAATTGCAAAATGATTTAGATAAGATATCCGTATGGTACGAAAAGTGGCAATGGACCCTGAATAAAGAAAAGTGCTAAGTTATTCACATGAGTACTAAAAGAAATCCTCTAAATTTGGATTACGCGGTAAGTCACATGAATTTGAAGGCTGTAAATTTAACTAAATACTTAGGGATTACAATTACAAATAACCTAAATTGGACCCATCACATAGACAATGTTGTGGGTAGAGCAAACCAAAGACAGCGATCCATTGGCGGAACACTTAGAAGGTGCAACTGGTCTACTAAATAGACTGCTTACACCACGCTTGTCCGCCCTATTCTTGAGTATTGCTGTGCGGTGTGGGATTCGCAACTGGTGGGACTGACGGATGACATCGAAAAAGTCAGAAGAAGGGCGGCTCGTTTTGTACTATCGCGAAATAAGGGATATAGGGTCACAGATATGATACTTGAATTGGAGTGGCAATAATTGAAACAAAGGCGATTTTCGTTGCGACAGGATCTGCTCATGAAATTTCAATCACCCGTTTTCTCCTCCGATTGCGAAAACATTCTGTTAGCAACCACCTACATAGGGAGAAATGATCATGACGATGAAATAAGAGAAATCAGGGCTCGCACACATAAGTGTAAGTGCTCGATTTTCCCGTTCACCGTTCGAGAGTGAAACGGTAGAGAGACAGCTTGAAGGTAGTTCATTGAACCCTCTCCCAGGCACTTTATTTTGAATAGTAGAGTAATCACGTAGATGTAGATGTAGATTCCTTATCACTTCGGCACCTATCGAAGTGCATGCTCTCGTATATCGTGCAAATAGTATATATTCGCCTAATACGGCGTATCCACCTAACGTGCCACTGACATGTAAACACCATTCGACGGTTTCGCAATACAATACTATTATGAACGGTAACACTAGTATAGTCGAATCAAGCGAGTGTGAATGACATATTCCTTAGAAGAACAAGTCGATATGCATCTCATTTACGGAGAATTCCAACGAAATTCAGTGAGAGCCAGAGACTTATACGCTGAAAGATATCCTCAACGTACTCACCCTACACGTCATACATTCAAATGTGTGTATGATAAATTAAGATCAACTGGGTCTTTAACGCATCGGAAACATATCCGGCAAAGGGAAGTTACTAACGAGGAAACGGAAATTGGTACTCTTGCCACTGTTGTTCGAGATCCTTGTGTTAGTTCGCGTCAAATCGCAGGGGAATCTGTTATGAGCCAGAGTAATGATGTTAGTGTTCTGCATCGAGATAAATATCATCCTTACCATATCAGTCTCCACCAAGAATTAACTGGTACGGATTGTACGCATCGAATTGAATTCTGCCGCTGGGTTCAACTTCAGATTCAGAGGGATGACACATTTATTAATTTGATTTGATTTACTGACGAGGCTACATTCACGAATCATGTAAATGTTAATTTGCATAACATTCATTATTGGGCAACTAAGAATCTATGCTGGTTGCGCCAAGTTGCACACCAAAAACCATGGTCGGCGAATGTACGGTGTGGGATTTTGAAGGACAGGATTAGGTCCCTATTTCAACGAAGGAAATCTTAATGGTAGAAAGTACACCACATTTCTGCTAGAAACATTGGGCCTGTTATTGGAAGAAATATCTTTAGGAACAAGGAACAGAATGTGGTATCAACACGACGGGTGTCCCGCACATTTTTCGCTGATGGCTAGAAAAGAGTTGCAGAGATAATTCCCAAATCGATGGATTAGACGCGAAGGAGATGTATCGTGGCCGCCGTGTTCGCCAGGATTGACGCCTCTGGAGCTTTTCTTGTGGGGATTTGTAAAAGACATTGTTTGTAAAGTCTATCCAACTACACCTGAAGATAAGCGAGAGAGAATTGTCAGAGCATGTGCTTCAAGAAGTGCCCATTTGATAAGGAATACTACTCAATCGATGATAAGAAGATTGCAGCACTGCATTGATACCAATGGTTATCACTTCGAACACCTTCTGTGAATGGATGTTCATACCACCTTTTTGACCCACGTTGACCTTCAAAGACCTTACTCTTACACAACATTGGATTCGTCTCGTTAGCCGCTGTCAGAAAATAAGTACCAAACTACAGCGTCCCATTTAAAAAAAAACGAAGTTGATCTTCATATCTCTGAAGCGAATCCACCTAGGAAAAAGAAACCAACGTCATATTATGCCCCGGTGTCCCATGCAACGTTTGTCCTAAAAACTTTTCAGCTCCTATTATACTTTCGGGGTTATTCTTGATGGCAATAGTTAGTGACTCACCCTGGATGTACACAAGTATAATGTACTGCGGATAAATAGGCAGTCGCGCCCATTACCGTACAATTACACGATTACAGAACTATCGCTATAATCAGTTACTGCCAGAAAATATAAACAAGTAAGCGTACGGAGCAGTTTAAAGTGAAACGACCACATTAAAGCAATCGCAGGTGAGGCAGATTCTAGACTGAGATTCCTTGAAAGAAAACTTAGGAAATGTAGTCCACCACAAATGAGAATGCTCGACAAGTACTTGATAGTGCTGGTAAGTATGGTATCCGTACCAGACGGGACTAGTAGAGGAAACAGGGAAGATTCAAAGAAGAGCAGTACATTTCGTTACAGGTTCATTTAGCAAGCACGAGATGCTCAGGCATCTGCAGTGTCGGGTGCTGCGAGAGACATTCTGCATAACGGTGTGGTTTACTCTTAAAGTTTCAAGAGCGTACGTTTATAGCAAAGTTAACCAATATGTTGCTTCATCCTACTTATACCTGGCGAAATGTCGGTGAAGGTAAAGATAAAGAACTTGGAGCCCACACGGAGGTTCACCAGCCAGTTGTTCACCTCGTGAACCCTTCGCGACTGAAAGAGGAAGAGGAGGATGTGGCAATGGTACACAAACTGCCCTCCGCCATGCACCGAAACGTGGCTTTCGGAGTATACATGTAAGTGTAGATGTAGATGTAAATGAAGATGTAGAATATGACTGAAACGATAAAATCTCGCTTTGATTAAAGGAGACGTAGAAGACATGTAACAATATCTTTTGGTAAAGGCTGTCACAACAACTGAGGAATCCATCAGGCGGTGCCAGGCCATCCAAAAAAATGCCAAAAAATAAAAAAAAATAAAGTCAGTCTAAAAAAGTATTACCGACTCCTGAATGTGGTCTCTAAGGTAGTTGCGCAAGACCGCCACGACCTCACCCCTCTCATACGCCAAGTAGTAAGAGAAAAACCACAGAAGTTTATGGCAGACCGAACTGTTGGATCGACTAAGGAAAAAATAGCATCTATGAATGCCGACCCCATACTTCATGAGATAACAGAGAATGTTCAAGAGTCGATATTTAACACCAATATCTGCTACCAGTCGAACGCACCAGGACGAATGTACTCGGCCAACTCGAAATTATGACGCAGCCTTCAACAGGCAACCCAGTATCCGACCAACATAAGTACAACTAACTTCTCCGCCAAGTATAACGCCGCACGGGAGAACAGATACTTGCAGGATAGAGGACAACACGCCACTAAGTTTCCGCTGTGGAGGTCACGGACACATTACTGCATAGAAAGAAGACGAATGTTGGACTGCTATCCCGCCCGATGCAACTGTTACAACAATTAGCGACTGCAGGCGATCTGTGGAACGAAGCCCTTCGCTTTACACTGGGTTAAGCGGCTCCCCAACACGCCGTAGGCGTTTTCAGTCGCCGTACAGAGGTACCAGCCGCTCACTTAGCCGCTGAATTGAAGACAACTAAGCGAGGCGACCGTCTATGGAGCTGAGGCTACCACAGATGAAATTCCTCCATGGACGACAGTTACCAGGATGTCAGGAAATCTCATCATCGCCATCATCGACGGCCAATCTCTCCGGGCATTAGTCAATTCAGACGCTTCCTTTTCCGTAATTTCAAATGCTTATCGTCGCTAGTTAAAGAAGACTATGTTCCGTGAAACGAATACGGTTATGGTGATTGATCAAAAATGGGAAATACGTCCAGCCAACCAGAAGTCGTATTGCAAGAATAACAATCAGTGATGTAAAGCAACCCTTCGAGTATGTCATTTTAACAGATTGTAGTCAGAATGTTATTCTATGATAGGACTTCTTACTGCCGTCGCAAGCAGTCATAGACTGAAAGATGAGAGCTTCAGATTGACAAAGCTATTCCAGCAGGAAGAGTGACGTACTTAAAACGTTTATATTCCAACAAGCACACATAAGAAACATTGTTCTGGGCAATCTGTTTGCCGTTGAAGACGTTGGAATCCCGCCATCATTAATGAAATGCGTTCCAGTCGTCAATCGAAATGCTCAGTTATAATGTGAAGCTTTCGTCGTCTGCAGAAGGATACCCAGGCGCACAAAACAGATATACATACCAGGGACGACTGTAAGTAGGCTGTTTATGTTTTCTTATTGGTAACGCCACGTAACGCTCTGTGTGAGAATCACTGGCTGTGCTGTGTGCAGTCTGTGGCTAGTTTGCATTGTTGTCTGCCATTGTAGTGTTGGGCAGCGGCAGTTGGATGTGAACAGCGCGTAGCGTTGCGCAGTTGGAGGTGAGCCGCCAGCAGTGGTGGATGTGGGGAGAGAGATGGCGGAGTTTTGTAATTTGTCATGAACTGCTATATATATTATGACTATTGAGGTAAATACATTGGTTGTTCTCTATCAAAATCTTTCATTTGCTAACTATGCCTATCAGTAGTTAGTGCCTTCCGTAGTTTGAATCTTTCATTTAGCTGGCAGTAGTGGCGCTCGCTGTATTGCAGTAGTTCGTGTAATGAAGATTTTTGTGAGGTAAGTGATTTCTGAATTGTATAGTTTAATGTTATTCAGGGCCATTCTTTTGCAGGGATCTTTGAAAGTCAGATTGCGTTGCGCTAAAAAAATATTGTGTATCAGTTTAAGGACAGTCGTGTATAATTCTTCAAAAAGGGGACGTTTCATATGTCGACCATTAGCCGAGGATACCTCACTGGAATCTTCTGTTTTTTTCTTATAGTCTGTGTAATTAGTGTAGCTTTTGTTTATTGCTAGCGCGAATTGTAGAGAAAATCTCCTTTGTAGTTGCAGTCTTTCATTGTTGTACAGTAAAACAGTTGTGGCATGCATGTAGATTTGCACCAAGTATTCCGCAGCTGCGCTTGCAATTAACTACATATTATTTTCAGTGCTATGTTAATGTGTTCTCTTATTTTTGCTCTTCAAATTGTGCTTTTCTGTGTTATCGTGTGAAATATTGTGACAATAATGGCGTGTGAAAAACGTAATACTAGGCTCCAAAGTAAACTGAGAAATGACAGTGAAGACGAAAGCAGTGTGTTAGCGCCGCAGAGTAATGAATTAACTAATGTTCAAAGTAGTAATTTGGTAATTGTGCATAGGGAAATGGAGCGGGCGGCAAATAATGGTGTAGACAGTGAAACAAGTAGTGAACAGGGAAGCATTATCGATCGATCGGTCGGCAACAGCTCGCCTCAGGAATACGAAATGACAGGACACAACCTTGCAAATACTGTAGATTCAGGTTTTGGGTCCTCACCGTTTTCTCAAATAAGTCAAGACACATTTTCTGCTTGTCAAAATGTGAATGTTGCCGGTGCAAATGCACTGCCGAAAAGCATAGAGGAACAGATTCCAGACACTAATACATTATCATTGCAATTAATGCAACAAATGAAACAAAATCAGAGTCAAACACAGCAAAATCTACAAAAGTTAGACAGAATGGAACAAAATCTTCAAAAGTTAGACACAATGGAACAAAATCAGAGACAAACACAGCAAAAGCTTCAAAAGTTAGACACAATGGAACAAAATCTTCAAAAGTTAGACACCACACTTGACCAAACACGTGAAGACTTAACTACTGAGTTACATAAAATCGAAGCGAAATGTCAAAAAGTCTGTAATGACGTAAAAACACAAATTTGTGAGCATTTCCAAGCTATTTTTTCGCGTCATGAAAATGCAATACAGAATCACGAAGCAGCCATAAAGGAACTGCAAACTATTGTTCATGAAAATCACGACACCTTGCAAGCTAAAATTGACTCAGTTGCATCTACCGATTCGGTTACGCAACTTGCAAAAACTCAAGAAAACTTAAAGGACACAGTAGATACGATTTCAACACAAATGGACACTCTGAAACTTGGTTCAGAAAAACACACTGAGGAAATAAGTACACTATCGGAGAAAGTAGCCGAACTTTCGGATCAGTTCACTAACTTATCTACGAAGGTAGATGATAATCTGAATGACACAAAACCGGTAGTCTTTAATGACACAGAAGAGAGCGAACAAATTAGGAAACTGAAACAAAATCTGAATCAAATTAATACGCAACACCAAAGAGAAATCCGGGAAGTACAAGATCAGCTGACACAGGTAATACAAGAATTACGTATTTCAGAGGACACTCGCGCTCCAACATGGGAAGAGGGACTTAGAAATACGGAAAAGCCGCAAAATAATAACACAGGGCATTTCGGAAATTATGAAAGAAATTGGCAAGGTGCACCGAATTTTGAGATGGAACCGCCGAAACGACGTAACAATGACCGATATGCGACTCGCCGACATGATGACTTTGACTATAAGCTGTTCATTACTACACGTAAATTCAAAACATTTAAGAATTCTGGCAGCGACATTCATCCACAAGCATGGCTCCATCAATTTTCTCATTGTTTTCCTCCCAACTGGTCATTGGAGCACAGGTTAGAATTTATGTGTGGCTACTTAGAGAATGAACCAGCTGTAAGAATGCGATCGGTCATTCACGATTGTCACAGTGAAGGAGAATTTTACCATGCCTTCCTCTCAGCATATTGGTCTCAAGCTACACAAGACCGAGTAAAACATAGCATCATGATGATGAAACACTTTGAACAATCTGAATTTTCCAGTCTTGTCAAATATTTTGAAGACATGTTGCATAAGAATCAGTATCTTTCAAACCCATACACCCCCTCAGAACTCATCCGCATTTGCTTAATCAAACTACCTGAACATTTACGACATATTAGTTTAGCAGGACGTTGCAAAGACGACATTGAAGCTTTTCAGGGACTGTTACAAGAACTGGAAATTGACACTGACAATCGCGGAACGCGGAAACAGGAGTACAACAATTACAGGTCACATCTGTCACAATTCCGCGATGACAGAAATAATAAATGGACACGACAAGGCTATTCTTACAACGTAAATCGTGACCCAAACAGACACCACCCGTATGACAACCGTTGGCAGAGTAGTAATCATTACAGGGAAAGATCACCTCTCCACGGTAATGACTATCACAGAGACAATCAGAGAAACAGACAATATGGGAACCAAAATAATTATTATCAAGGGAGACAGAATAACTTTAGATGCATTGGTCCAGCGCGCAGTTACTATTCAGGGAGAAATTCTCCACCACGTGACCGACAAGAAAGAAACTATGGCATCTACCGACATGACGACAGACGATATGATCGTAACAACAGACCTGAATTGCATCAGAACTGGCGGGATTCAAACAGAGCAGGGCCCACTCGAGGAGGTGAATTTGTTGAAGTTAGGTCTCCAAATCCCAATAACGACGCGCGCCAACAAAAAGGCAGACAATGACTCGCACCGCAGACAGCCACCTGCGCCGGCTGGCTCAGAGAAAAATAACATAGACGCTAACCTTGAGAAAAACTTTAGCACTCCTCGCCGACATATACTGCATGATAATTGCGTTCAAGCTGAAACTCTGAGTACTTTGAAGAGTAAAAGATTGTACCACATTTCAAATGTAAAACCGTTTATTGAAAAATAATCTGCTTTTTAACTTTGTCTTTGCCATATAACTTTTCACTTTACATTACTAGTATGCTTTGTCAGACTTAAGAAACTGTTAACATGCACAAAGTTTGAAGTTAAACATCCAATCAAGAACCAAGGGAACTTATTTAAACAGAAATTACGAATGCATTGTTATAGTGAACAGACGTTGTGTGTGTACATTCTTGCGTGTTAGTTGCACGATTGCGTAACGACTATAAGGCTTACATACTTAGAACATTTACCAGTACTGCTAATGAGATTTTAATGCAACATTTTGGTCGACTTGAAAATACATTCTGGATTTAAAGTACTTTCTGAGAGATACTAGATCACACAGTGGTTAGTTTATTTGACAGCTACACGATTATATCACGACGCTACTAATGAGTGACACAATTTATATTATTGCTTTTGTGGTGTACCTGTTTTATATCTGCACAGTTTTTCTGAATTCTTCTGAAAAGTAAAACATGTTTTAGTAGTAACTTTTGTGGTATAGCTACAATGAGACAGCCTTTTTCGTAGCACAACAATACATTACAGTATAGTACTTTCTTGATCACGGTACTGTACGTAATAACTACGATATCTATATGCATAGCATTTCACTTTTGTTTATTACGAGGTAAGTACATTGAGTTCTACAGAACTTTGCTTACGGACGACGATAATTAGTACACTTAGCACATTTTTACCATTAAGTAGTGACAGAGATTATCTTACAACAAGACGCACAGTTTAGCGCTACAGTACACGTATTTGAGTGCTTAATTTTGTACTTAAACCATTTATTTTTCAAGATTTTTGAATTACAAAGAAAGTTTTCCATAATACATTTCATTCCATTGTTGTAATCTGTAACACCTGAGGGTATAATTACATTAATCCTCAGGGGGTACACGCTTACTTTGTGTACCATGTGTTTGGCAAGCACAAGGAGCCCTAGCTAATATGGTATTTGCTTATACAACTTTACACATCGGTACCATATTTCTCTAACACAGAATTACACAGCTATCTGATCATCTAACAGAGAAAGAAACATTTTTTTTACTACATCAGTGACACATGTTTATGCAATTTCACAGTTGGGTAACTTCACACTTATGAAATTGTATTTTGTCTGTACTTTGTGAAATGCTCATATTTTTTGGAACCATTGTGATACTATGAGAGCTTTGAATGATGTATTTGGTATGGGATCATGATTTTTAAAGTGTGTTTGAGGCAGATGACACTTTTGACATGAGCAGAGAATTTTTTTAGGTTTTGAAATTATTTGCGGAAGCTACAACGATTTTGAGATTTGACTGAGGTTGTTATGACATTATTACGACGACAATGTGTATTATGCTTTTGAGGTATGTTCATGATCAATGAGATGATGTTATATGAGGAATCTGATTATGCTATGTATTTATTACTATGTAATATTGAAGTGTCGACGAATATGTATATGTGTAATAAGGTAAGGAATAATGAATAGTGGTTAGGGACTCTGACTTGTGACAAAGGACGTTGGAAACCAAGAATCGTACTTTAAGAATTATGAAATGTGTGTACATGCGTGAATGTATTACAATGCCAACGAAAATTTTTGGGCACTGTTATATCAATAGGATTTTGTTTCTACGGATTTGTAACGCAAATTCTTGCCCTATGAAATTTTTATATGAGACTGTCACTGCAGCAGAAACTGCTGTCATAAATATTTCGTTAAGAAAGGTAAGTGACCTTGACGTAATGCGTTTTTGGCGCCCAGCTGAGAGGTAGTTGTCTGACAAAAGAAAGCCATTAGGTAGAAAAAAAAAGAGGCCATTATCCTCGCCATTGACATTCCATTAGAGAAAGCATTGCAAAAACGACACGCTCATTACTTGGAAAGATAGTTACATCTGCACACCTGATTATGACAAGCGTCTTTCTACGAGAGTTGAGAGAATTTCTACTAACTTATGAAATGTCACATGCCTATTGAACGATGTTCTTATGCTTTGCTTTGTACATAGTTGCTTATTTCACTTGATATCTGGTTTCTAGCTGCACTGCAGTATTGGTTAAAATAAAATTTTATAGATGTAATAATATAAATATTTTCTGTCTGCAGATCAAGTAAATAATAATTTTTTTCAAAAAAATGAGGGAGCACAAAAAGACATTTACCTTCACAGGAACTGCATTCATAATTTTCTTTTCAAGTACTTGGTAATTTTTATGGTAGAATAACTTCTTGTGGTGCACCAGTTTAATTACATAGTCATTAAGATGTGAATAGACATTTCCCTTATATGCATTGTTGTCTTTAGTGTACTATTTTTTTGCTTGAGCTATGTCATGTGTAGATATAAGTTATTTCTTGCTGCTGCTGTTTGCCAGGCATAGTGTTACTGAATTTGACTTTGTGTTACTCTGCTAAGCCAGTTTACCTACTGATTTATTTTTCTTGTTTGCTGCGCATTGCCTCATATTAGTTGTAATGTTGAATTGCTTGGTAATTTAGGTTTACTGTAGCTTGCTTTGCAAATTTGAATTTTTTTGTCCTTGCTGTTTGTGTTAATTTGTTATGTGCTGCTGCATTGCCTTGTCCCTTAGTTTAGCATCTGAGCTCAGTAGATTTAAGTTAGCTTAAAATGGGATAGGCTATATAAGAGAACGAGTTGTGATGAATGGAAAGAAATGCATTGAGAAGCTATAAGAAAATGGTTGGCCAAAAAAGTATTTAAAAGAGGATATGAACAAAAAAGTAGGGTTTAGAGACAAAAGGTTTAGGTAGGATTTTCTTGGAAATAAATGATGAGGTAAGATAATGGAAAATAAATAATGAGGTAAGAAATATGTGAACATATAAATACAGAAAGCATGCTTGGATAGAATTTTTTTGGTGGAAACAAATGTTGAAATAAGAGGAAAGGTATATGGAATGAAGTTTTGGGGCAGACTGCAGTACCAAATGTCACACTGAAAACAAACCCTATCGTGTATTTTTGTGTTATTACACTATGTGAATTTGTGTTTTTCCTGTCTTAATGTGTTTAGCCAATAAGAGATATGTTGTAGAATTTTTCTAATAATATGATATTTTCTTTGTAAAGATGTTTAGACATTATTTATTCTGTTTTGTTTTAATGCTCATGTGTGAAGTTGATGTTTCGAAAATTATTCTGATCTTTTATGTAGGTACTTATAATTCCTGTAACACTGATGTATATGTTATTTCGATTCTTTTGTAAAGCCCATATTACTACAAATGTTATCTGTACTATTATGTTCTTTAATGATGTATTTTGTACCTTTGTAATTGTATTTTCATGTTGTAAATTTAAATTGTATAGACACCAGTTCTTCAAATTAAGTTACATTTCACTGCACACGTTTCTGTTGGTCATAGTATATGGACAATATGTGAGAAGTAGGGACTGTTAGTGTTTGCACGTGTGTTAATAATTCAGCAAGGGACTGGATAACAGCATTGCTGGTTCTAAGGACAATTGCAGAAACTTTGTGAGTGCACAAGTGGTGGTTTATGGACTTGCTATATTGTCCGCAAGACTCTTCGATGGTGATTGTGCACCTGCACATTTGCAACAGATGGCTGCTGGCCGTCTCTACAAGGACTACAGTGGGTCTACACCTTTGCTGACTCACCAGTACCATTATTTCTACAGGGACTGCAGTGGGTCTGCGCCTCTGGTGGCCCACCAATACCATACTCTCTACCAGGACTACAGTGGGTCTACTCTGTGATGACCTACCTACCAATATTCTTCAAAACTTCGACTGACTCTGTGGTGGGTTTGCTCTGTTGTGGACCATTACCTGTCTGCATGTCGAGAGTCAGCACTGTCTTTCCGTTGGAAGGACAACACTACTTCTTCAAGACTGCATGGAAATCCACTACTTCTGTGTGCATTTTCTTTTACTGCTCATCCTTTGAGAAAAACACTGCAATTTTACTGTGATTACGGGCATTAGTCCGAAATTCTGTCTCAGCAAACTCGTGACTATGGCTGACGAAAATGTTAGCACCTCCTTTAAGGACAAGCACAGATCTTCCTTGCAACATGTCTCATTTTACTTGCAAATAAAATGAGACATGTTGCAAGGAAGATCTGTGCTTGTCCTTAAAGGAGGTGCTAACATTTTCGTCAGCCATAGTCACGAGTTTGCTGAGACAGAATTTCGGACTAATGCCCGTTGTTTTGGGATAGGTTCAGTTCTAGTACAAATTCGGGGAAGTGCTTCCAGAGTACTCTCCAAGTTTGAATCAACTGCCCTGCAGCTGAGAAAGAGTGCCACGCAGTTGTCTGGACCATTTACATCTACATCATACTTTGCAGTCCACCTAATAGTGTGTGCGGAGGGTACTTTCGGTTCCTACCATATAGAGTTTCCAAACCATTCGCCTTTCTGACAGACCACAGTTCTATATACTGCTGACTAGCCTGAAGAATATGTCGAGTCGACCTGCTAGGTGGACAATGAGGCTTCAGGAGGATGTCACAGTGATATAAAAAAGGGCGAAAACACAAGGACACTGACTGCCTCACAAGGAATCCTTCGGCAAAAAACAGCAGTGTGGACGGAATCTCAGTCATTGGTGCATTACACGACACTGATACTGAACAAAAAAGGAGATTCAGCATTCCTGAAAACCACAGAAGCCTTGACGAAGGAGGGCCAACCACACAGAGTTAATTGTTGGTAGGTGGGTGCCAGGGTGAGATTCATTGAGAGAGTCCTTAGAAAATGTAGTCCATCAACAAAGGAGGTGGCTTACAAAACACTCGTTCGACCTATAGTTGAGTATTGCTCATCAGTGTGGGATATTTACCAGGTCGGGTTGACAGAAGAGATAGAGAAGATCCAAAGAAGAGCGGCGCGTTTCGTCACAGGGTTATTTGTGAAGCGTGATAGCGTTACAGAGATGTTTAGCAAACTCATGTGGCAAACTCTGCAAGAGAGGCGCTCTGCATCGCGGTGTAGCTTGCTGTCCAGGTTTCGAGAGGGTGCGTTTCTGGATGAGGTATCGAATATATACCTCGCGAGGAGATCACGAATGTAAAATTAGATTCGAGCGCGCACGAAGGCTTTCGGCAGTCGTTCTTCCCGCGAACCATACTCGACTGGAAGAGGAAAGGGAGGTAATCACAGTGGCACGTAAAGTGCTCTCCGCCACACACCGTTGGGTAGCTTGCGGAGTAAAAATGTAGATGTAGTTAACAAACAGATCATTGTATGCGAAGAACTGTGATCCCATGGGGCTGATTTGGTTCCTTCTCATCCGAGCTCATCTGCAGCCAGCCATCCTGAAGTTTTTCCACAATCCTCCAACACCTCGTCACCTGGAATTGATCAAGACACTGGTCACGTCTTTACCGATCTGTTAGACACCATGTGAGCCACTGTAAGGAATACCACAATGGAAGTTTATGCCTGATTACGCCCTGCTGAGTATCTGGTAGCCATTTCATCTCTAGCAACGCCATTCCACCAAAGTGGAATCAAGCTCTTGGGGAGTTCAGTGAAACTGAAGACCTAGGAGGACCGCAAAGCTTCGATGGTCGTCGTAGTGAGGAGGATCCGACAGCATGATCACAATGGGGGTATCTCCCAGCGCTGCCATACAGACGGCTATTGAGAAGATCTGGTTCCAGGGTGCTGTATTCAACTCCAGTGAGAACTTTCCAAACTGCAGATCACTGTTAGTTGAGGAGAGGGAGCGACACTGTGAGCTATGTTGCCTGGAATGTGCCGTAGTGGTTACTGTCGCTTGCTACCGTGTAGTAGGTCACCAGTTCGAACACCACGACCAATAATTATTTGTTATCTAGGATTTATCATTTCTGAGAGTTTTTCAAAATATCTTATGTTTATAATGTTTGCATATTCTGGAATTTCCGATATTTACACAGAACAGCAGCATGCTCCACCCAAGAATTGAGTTCTCTTCCATCTGTATGCTGGTGTTCGTAATAAATGTGCATTCAGGTCTACGAGTAAGTATTATACTTCACTAATGACCTAGCTTTCAGATTTGGACATGACTGTGGCTACGACGAAACAGTATGATTAGAAATAAGACAGTTCACTACAAAAAATTATTCAAATGGCTCTAAGCAGTATGGGACATAACATCTGAGGTCATCAGTCCCCTAGACTTAGAACTACTTAAACCTAACTAAGCTAAGGACATCACACACATCCATGTCCAAGGCAGCATTCCAATCTGCGACCGTAGCGGCAGCGCGGTTACGGACTGAAGCGCCTAGAACCGCTGGGCCACTGCGGTGGGCAAAGTTCACTACAGAATAGCCGAGAAAAGGAATATATGTAAACAATGACAAGGGACAGGATCACGGTGCATCTGTTACGATGTCAGAGAATAATTTCCAATGTACTAGGGAGGAAAAAGTCTATGGGAAGACAGAGATTGGAATTTGTCAAGCGAATAATTGTGAATATTTTTAGTATCAGTAGCGCCTCGTCATCTTTTTACCGTACTCGGCGTGGTTAGCAAAAATTCGATATCACTCGTTACTCAGTGACGCGATGATCAGCGGAACAAATGGTCGTTCCAAGTAATCAGTAACGAGTAAGTTAACATAGTGAACGGATGGTTAGACACAGAGTCCAAAACTCAGCAAGATCCGTTGCAAGCATACAAGATCGGCCCAGAGTTAATACTGAAACAGGGAAAACCATACTACGAACAATAGTCAAATACTGTATCAAATTGTATGAAGGCTCCAAATGATAACAGGCAAGTGGCTGCACATGACCGCGAGCGCGTGTTTAAGCGCAAATCTCTAGCTTTGTACAGGGTGGTGGTCAGTAAACTCTCGCTATTTGAATGGGCCGCCGTGAGGAAGGAGTGGGAGGAGGACAACGAAACATTCTGGAAACATTTGTAAGGACATGGGGAACAGAAATAACGAATAAACTATTTAAAGAAACACATTTTGACTTCCGCATGCGATGGTAGCATTTGTCAGTTACGCATCATGTTTACGTTCCGGGTTATAAACTTTGCTCAATGTGTCGATCTTCTACAAACACGACAGCCAAAATCCGCACTAGATATTTTCACAGTCGTTCGTAGCATTTTTCAAACTGTGGGTCATGGTACAAGGGTGAGTCAAATGAAAACCTTAATTTGTAATAACAAATCGAAATTTCGCGCCGTTATCCTGTAAGTTGGTGAGCGTGCTACAAACAGCGTGCAGAATGGCCTGTAGGTGCCAGCATAGTGCAGAGGCCCACATACTGTCGCAGTATCAGTATAAAGATGGCCGCCCCATTTGCGACTTGCACCAGGGAAGAGCAGCGTTCTGTTACTTGGTTTTTGCGCAGTGAAGATGTGAAACCTATTGAAATTCATCGACGAATGAAGGTTCAGTACGGTGATGCATGCTTGTCACAGCAGTAAGTCTACAAATGGAGCAGGAAGTTCGCAAATGGTGTGACCAGTGGAAGATGATCCTCGTCCAGTTCAGGCACAACGAGTTGTGACTCCACAGACCATTGCTGCAGTCGAAGCCGAAGTGAAGGAAAACCGCCGAGTGACACTGAATGACATTGCAGAATGTTTACAGATTAGTCATGGGTCAGCACACCACACTGTGCATGATGTGCTCCACTTTCAAAAAATGTCTGCAAGATGCATACCAAGGCAGCTGACTCCTGAAATGAGAGAGCGACGTATTGATGCTTGTGAAGAACTTCTTCGGCACTCTGAACGAGAAGGTGATGGCTTCCTTGCAAGAATCGTTACTGGGAACGAACCCTGGGTTCACTTCCACCAATCGTAAACGACGAGAGCGAGTAAGGAATGGCGCCATTCCTCATCACAAAGTGATTTCCATATGTTTGGATCACTCAAAGACGCAATGGGAGGAAAGAAGTTCCGTTCTGATGAAGAGGTATGCCACGCGGTGCATGAGTGGTTGCGCGAACTACCAAAAGAATTTTTTTCTAAAGAAATTTATGCACTTTGTAAGCGCTGGAGGACTTGCATTGAACGTGGGGGAAATTATGTTGAAAAGTGATACAGCATTGTACCACTTCTGCACAATAAATAATATTTTAAAAAATATTTAAGGTTTTCATTTGACTCACCCTCGTATATTCAACTGTCGTGACACAGCTGGTACACTGCTTGAAGATCGCACGTTGTGTCCAGCATTCTCAGTCATGGCAGTAGTAACTTCTTTAACAATTTGTTGCGCAATTGGCCGTTGGCCTCTCGGTGGAGCAATCCCCAAATCATCAGTTAATTCTGAAACTTCTCCTTTGAATGAAAAGAATGACAGTGATGGAAAAACCCTTACGTTATTTGATTTTCCGACAGCTGAGCAAAGCTCAACGTACTCAGACAGTTTTCTCTTTACTTATTCTGATCACCACTAAACTGACACACAATATTTTAGCGCAACGCAATCTGACTTTCAATGATCCCTACAAAAGAACGGCCCTGACTAACCATAACCTATACCCTTCATGAATCACAAAAATCTTTGCGACTCGAACTACTGCAATACAGCGAGCGCCAATAATGCCAGCTAAATAAAAGTTTCTAACTACTGAGGGCACTAACTACTGATAGCCATAGGTAGCAAATGAAAGATTTGAATGGAGAACAAACAATGTATTTACCTTAATAGCGTTCAAAAGTCATTATATATATATATATATATATATATATATATATATATATATATATATATATATATTCAAGGAATCCTCAGAACCTTAGGCCCCCTACAAAACCTTTCACCTGACTTTCACCTGACTCCATCAACCTCCTGACCCCACCAACACCCCGCACCCCTACCTTCTACCTTCTTCCTAAAATTCACAAACCCAATCATCCCGACCATTCCATTGTAGCTGGTTACCAAGCCCCCGCAGAACGTATCTCTGCCTACGTAGATCAACACCTTCAACCCATTACATGCCGTCTCCCAGCCTCCATCAAAGACACCAACCACTTTCTGGAACGCCTGGAATCCTTACCCAGTCTGTTACCCCAGGAAACCATCCTTGTAACCATTGATGCCACTTCCTTATACACAAATATTCCGTACGTCCAGGGCCTCGCTGCGATGGAGCACTTCCTTTCACGCCGATCACCTGCCACCCTACCTAAAACCTCTTTCCTCATTACCTTAGCCAGCTTCATCCTGACCCACAACTTCTTCACTTTCGAATCCAGACATACCAACAATTAAAGGGAACAGCCATGGGTACCAGGATGGCCCCCTCATACGCCAACCTATTCATGGGTCGCTTAGAGGAAGCCTTCTTGGTTACCCAGGCCTGCCAACCCAAAGTTTGGTACAGATTTATTGATGGCATCTTCATGATCTGGACTCACAGTGAAGAAGAACTCCAGAATTTCCTCTCCAACCTCAACTCCTTTGGTTCCATCCGGTTCACCTGGTCCTACTCCAAATCCCATGCCACTTTCCTTGACGTTGACCTCCACCTGTCCAATGGCCAGCTTCACACATCCGTCCACATCAAACCCACCAACAAGCAACAGTACCTCCATTATGACAGCTGCCACCCATTCCACATCAAACGGTCCCTTCCCTACAACCTAGATCTTCGTGGCAAACGAATCTGCTCCAGTTCGGAATCCCTCAACCATTACACCAACAACCTGAAAACAGCTTTCGCATCCCACAACTACACTCCCGACCTGGTACAGAAGCAAATAACCAGAGCCACTTCCTCATCTCCTCAAACCCAGAACCTCCCACAGAAGAACCCCAAAAGTGCCCCCCTTGTGACAGGATACTTTCCAGGACTGGATCAGACTCTGAATGTGGCTCTCCAGCAGGGATACGACTTCCTCAAATCCTGCTCTGAAATGAGATCCATCCTTCATAAAATCCTCCCCACTCCACCAAGAGTGTCTTCCCGTCGTCCACCTAACCTTCGTAACCTCTTAGTTCATCCCTATGAAATCCCCAAACCACCTTCCCTACCCTCTGGCTCCTACCCTTGTAACCACCCCCGGTGTAAAACCTGTCCCATGCACCCTCTCACCACCACCTACTCCAGTCCTGTAACACGGAAGGTGTACACGATCAAAGGCAGAGCCACGTGTGAAAGCACCCACATGATTTACCAACTGACCTGCCTACACTGTGAAGCTTTCTATGTGGGAATGACCAGCAACAAACTGTCCATTCACATGAATGGACACAGGCAGACAGTGTTTGTTGGTAATGAGGATCACCCTGTGGCTAAACATGCCTTGATGCACGGCCAGCACATCTTGGCACAGTGTTACACCGTCTGGGTTATCTGGATACTTCCCACTAACACCAACCTGTCAGAACTCCGGAGATGGGAACTTGCCCTTCAGTATATCCTCTCTTCTCGTTATCCGCCCGGCCTCAATCTCCGCTAATTTCAATTTACGCCGCTCATACCTCACCTGTCTTTCAACAACATCTTTGCCTCTGTACTTCCGCCTCGACTGACATCTCTGCCCAAACTCTTTGCCTTTACAAATGTCTGCTTGTGTCTGTGTAAGTGCGGATGGATATGTGTGTGTGTGCGAGTGTATACCTGTCCTTTTTTCCCCCTAAGGTAAGTCTTTCCGCTCCCGGGATTGGAATCACTCCTTACCCTCTCCCTTAAAACTCACATCCTTTCGTCTTTCCCTCTCCTTCCCTCTTTCCTGATGAAGCAACCGTTGGTTGCGAAAGCTTGAATTTTGTGTGTATGTTTGTGTGTCTATCGACCTGCCAGCACTTTCGTTAGGTAAGTCACATCATCTTTATTTGTGACATCCAGTTAAACAGATCTCCTTTTTCTGATGGACACACGTCCAGATCGTCCGCTCATAGTAATCTCTGAAAACTCTGGTATCTCTCTGCCCACATCCGCCACTGCTGGCGGCCTCACCTCCAACTGCCCAACGCTACGCGCTGTTCACATCCAACTGCCCAACGCTACACACTCCAACAATGAGTCCAACCAGCCACAGACTGCACACAGCACAGTCAGCGATTTTCATACAGAGCACTACGTGGCGTTACCAACATAAAAACCTAAACAGCCTACGTACAATTCGAACTCCCGAGTCGTGTTCTTCAAGACCAGTGCGGAAAGAGGACTTACCCGTATCCCTTTAGTACACCGCTACTGGTGAAGAACAGTAGCACGACTGCTGCTGTTTTCAGAAAACAGCTTTATGAATAAACCTCTGCTCACCTTGTCCAGACCCATGTCTGTCTGCAATCGTAATGCACACTAATGCTTGTGTTTCAACCTCGTGTCACCGTACCAGAACCGGCACCTAGTGGCAAATCTTGCAGCGCACAGTCTGGACGTCATTCTTGTAACGTTGGGTGCCCATACGGTAAATATTTTTCCGTTCACACTGGCTCAAATAGCGAAAGTTAATTACAACCACATTGCACTCCTGACTTATGGTGTATGAGGAGCCGACGAGGATTGTGTCTACTTGATATGCGATATGAAGTTTTCCGGGCGTATTTCCAATTAAAACAGTTCTCGGGTAACCGACCGGGTAGCGTCGTAATTTCTCCACAATATTTCGGCAGACGTACAGGCTGCCATCTTCAGGTGGTTCCTGACGAATGCTGTTCTGTTTTTTAATAGAGATGGGCCCCTCCACGCCCGCACCAACGTGGTGACCAAACCAAAAGTTCTACTGTCACCTCCGTACAACATGTCAGTTATCTAGTAAGTGGATCACAGGATGCTGGGCTGTGATGTTATCCGTGCGTCTGGGTAAGACTACGCATTAACACGGTCCATCAGGTGATAGATAGTGGGCGAAACGCGAGCGAGGGTAGCGATTTGAAGAGCAGAGGGAAAAAAGTGCCAAGGCTCGTGCCGTGGGAAAAAAGCCTCTGCGACAGTGGGATGGGTAGTAACAGCAGTAGTGGCTTACTTGCTGTGATAGTTCACGCAAGGTTAGATTTGTTAGTATGGGTATCATGCATCATTACCGTGGCAAGCGATGACGATATATCCCAGTTGCTGCAGCCGCTACATTTCTGGAACAATCAAGATCATTATACAGTAGTGGGAGATCGGCCATAGATCATCTCACTGTGTGGGGGATGTGTGGAGCTTGTCTGCATGCAGTGTACGGTACAGCTTCCCTTCGTGGTGCCAGTTATTCGGCAGTGTATTCCAGCTGGATATCCAGTAATGGCGTCTGATTAACAGGGGCTCACCTGTACCGTTGTGTTTGCGTGTGCTTAGGTCCTTGCAAATATGTCTTTTAGTCTTTTATGTTTCCATCTATGGTTGTGGTCGTAGTTCCATACATTCAGAATAAACGGGTTCTGCGAATGTCTGGAGTTTCTGTATAGTCTTGTGGTGAGTTTGTGGATTACCTCTGCTGTTCCTCTCGGAGCCCTATATATAGACCCAGGCGCCGCTTCCCCCACCACCTCCAGTAACCGCCGCGCCGGCCGCACCAAAGACACCAGGAGAGGAACGGTGGAGGGGGTAACGGCTAGTATATATAGGGCGCCGAGAGGAACAGCACAGCATTCGTCAGGAACCGCCTGAAGATGGCAGCGTGTACTTGTGCCGAAATATTGTGGAGAAATTACGACGCTACCCGCTCGGATACGCGACAACTGTTCAAATTGTGTCTACTTGCTAAACCGCATTATCTCAGACTCCATATCGGTCCTGCGGCTTGGTGGGATATCCGTATCACGGTTGAGTATAAGAAAAGGCTGAGGTAAGTAAGTTGACATAGGAGAGCAAATTGTGATGGGCCGCATCAAATCAGTCACAAGACTGATGGAGAAAAAAATAAGTCGTCAACTTTGTTCAATACATACATCACACCATCCCTCTTTGTTACTGTAGATCAGATTAGATTCCAAGGACAAAGTTTGTAGTGGCACTGGAGCAATGCCAGATGGCCCCCCACACATGCAGTGGTAGAAACTTGTCCTGTCTGTGACTAATCATCATTCAGTGATGACAGCATGAGGCAAAACTAATGTAGAACGATCTTGCAAGTTTACTAACACAATGTCTTCGGAAAAAGCAACAATTCGGCAAAATCGGAACAATCATGTAATTTTGCTCTTTAATCAGCAAGGAGACAGACGAGACTTACGAAACCGTGTACGCATCAGACGCATAGGCGCCGTTCCCACCAAATGTCGTCGCTAACAGATTAGAAGATACGTTGGATGTGAATCAGGCAAAGGAACAAGCTGATTTTAAAAGTGAACTTAGTATAGTGGACCATAGTCGGGAACGAACTAATGGAACGAAACAACGAGTATGAAATACCGATTTGGCTGGGAGACATGTATTTTAAGGTCGCTTTTCACTCAGTATCAACAAAACATTAACTGACACGACATACACTCAACATATGTCCTTCAACACAGTTCACAAAAAATTCATTTGCCTTAACACAGTGCTGGCGTCAGTGGTCTAACAGTAACGTTACGGAAGGTTCTTTTTAATTTATTTGCTGTGGAAGACAAACAAGAAATTATTGGTTTGAAACTTTCTTACTCAGTAGATTATAAATTTTGTGAAATTTTAATTGTGTCTATACTTACTTTGACTTAATTGCTTATGCAAATAGTAACACTTACATCCTTTGATTTTGGACATGCTGATACTCTTTTCCAATTGTATGGACGTCATGTTCTTACAAGATGCTTACACGTACTGTAACCTATGTACATTGTACAGTGTGTTTAATGTTCTATCACTACTGATATTTTATCTACGCATTTCGGTGAACTAATTTTTTTTGCGTTGTGCATATGTGCTATTATTTTGAGGAATCCTTGACGTAGCTACGTGTGAACATGTGTTATGTAGCTTCTCGTTCAAACTTCACGTGAAATTTGATTACCAAATGTGATTAACAGCAAGGTCAACAACATATTTCGGGCATTTAATGAAGGATAGCCAAAGGAGGATATAAGATGAATAATAACAAAAGCAAAACAAAGGTAACGGAATGTAGCAGAATTAAATCGGGCGATGCTGAGGGAACTGGATTAGGAAACGAGACACTAAAAATAGTAGATGAGTTTTGCTATTTTCGATATAAAATACCTGATGATGGCCAAAATAGATAGGATACAAAATGTAGAATGGCAATGGCATGAAAAGCATTTTCAAGAGGTGAAATCTGTGAACATGCAATATAGATTTAAGTGTTAGAAAGTATTTTATGAAGGTATTTGTCTGGAGCGTAGCCTTGTATGGAAGTGAAACGGGGACTATAAACAGTTCAGACTCGGCGGAGTAGAAGCTTTTGAAATGTGACGCTACGGAAGAACGCTGAAGATTAGCTGGGGACATCACGTAACCAGTGATGAGCCACTGAATGGAAGTGGGCAGAACAGAAATTGGTGGAACAACTGGACTAAAAGAAAGGATTTGGTTGGTGGCACATATTCTGAGACATTAAGGAATATACAATTTACTGTGGCAGGAAAGTGTGTGAGTGTGGTGTGGGAGGGGGGGGGGGAGGGGGAGGGTAAAATCGTTGAGGACCGCATAAAGATGATGAACATAGCAAGCAGGCTGAAAAGGATGTAGGTCGCAGTAGTTATTCGGAGATGAAGAGGCTTGCACAGAGTAGCTTGAAAAGCTGCATCAAACCAGTATTTCGGCAAAAATAAGCAATAATTCCTTTGTATCGGACAGTACAAATGAACGGGCTCAGTGTGTAGAATATTTTCGTGGCATAAATATTGTACTGACTCACTGAGTAAAGTCCCCATCAAGGACTCTACCACTTTACTGTCTGATTAGTATTTGACCTCCGCATGTCCTGTAACGACTGCAAGTAAAAAACTGTACTGCGTGAAATGGGTAAGAAGACTCCACCTTTATTATTCTGGACGCCGAGGTGACACTGAACTACAGTCTTTGATAACGGACAACGAGTCTGTATCAGCTGAAGTGCTTTACACCACATCCCTTCTAAAGCGATTGTTGTTACCTGTTCCGGTTTTGTTTTCCCTTCCTTTATACGTACTGTGTCATGACCACTCTCTGAGATATCGCTTACACATTTTCACTCTTAAGTCTCTCTTGTACACAACAGATTATCTTCAGACAGCGACAGGAAACATCAATCGACTCTCGTATCTGGTTTAATTACAGCTGCACACGCAGGGTTACGCTACTTTTGTAGTGCTCTCTTCTTGGCCTGTTATCAGTATTGGCATCCATAGCTTCTTGGCGTGAAATCGGAGTCGCATAGTTCTCTTCGCTCCTTTTCTCTGATCAGCTAAAGGGTACAATAGGTGCAGCATACCAGAACCACGTTCTACATTATTGCTTTACTGTGTCGATGCACACACAGATTCTTTTGCTTTCTGTAGACCGTGCCTGTGTTACAAGATATCTTCTGTTTGACTTTTAAGAGTTTCACCTATTCTCTCCGCCATATGCGAAGAAATGCCGGCCGGTGTGGTCGCTCGGTTCTAGGCGCTTCAGTCTGGAACCGCGCGACCGCTATGGTCACAGGTTCGAATCCTGTCTCGGGCATGAATGTGTGCGATGTCCTTAGGTAGGTTAGGTTTAAGTAGTTCTAAGTTCTAGGCGACTGATGACCTCAGATAGTGCTCAGAGCCATTTGATCCATTTTGAACCATATGCGAAATGCAACGATTTTGTTCCCACGAAATTCCTTTTAAATCAGTGAATTTTTTTGCCGTAGTGGAGACTTGGCAGAATAAGAATAATGAAATGGAGATCAACTGGTATTGTTTCTTGATGGGCTCTCTAAAGTCGATCAGACAGAACTTCAACGATGGCAATGATTCGAAGATTAGTTGCTCTGTCCGTCTTTTATATCCCACAATATAGTTACTGATAACAATGCAAATATGGAAGGATGTTTCTGATTCGTGATATCTACACACAATTTACAATCTGTAAATTTGGAGCAAATAAATGAAAGTTTTCCGATAAATGCGGCAGAGGAGGAATTTAATATATCTCTCAAGGAATATCTGGCTGTGGAACCTATAACACGTGTAATAAAGCGATTTCTTTTATCTGACAAGAAATTACAAATGTTGAATAAAGGATAAATTTTTCTGCTGTTAGTGCCGTGCGTGAAATGAGGCACAACGTTTAAGTCACTCTTAATGGCAAAATAATTCTCCGAAATTGTATTTGATCACCTGTTCTTCTGGATGCCTTCTTCTCCAACAGTTCTCATAAAACAATCGTTTTTAGTTCTTCCCTCTCCTTAAAAGTAGTGAAATTGAAGGGAGTGTTGGACAAAGGATTTTCTTTTATCTGACAAGAAATTACAAATGTTGAATAAAGGATAAATTTTTCTGCTGTTAGTGCCGTGCGTGAAATGAGGCACAACGTTTAAGTCACTCTTAATGGCAAAATAATTCTCCGAAATTGTATTTGATCACCTGTTCTTCTGGATGCCTTCTTCTCCAACAGTTCTCATAAAACAATCGTTTTTAGTTCTTCCCTCTCCTTAAAAGTAGTGAAATTGAAGGGAGTGTTGGACAAAGGATCATCGGCGGTATTGATGTTTGTTGCTCAGTTTTAAAGGTATTGAGGATTTAGGGTTTTGGAGTCGCGAGGCTTGTTCTGGGTATCCACGTCACGCATTCTCCGACAGCCAATGACCGTTCAGTAGTGCTTCGGCGCTTTGCCGTGAATGTCGTAACGAATGGGAGCATTAAATGTGATCTTAGCAACTTGTTTCTAGTTGTTGCGGCTGACGATTGTGGTAAACGACTATTTCTGCACAAGTAAGCGAGGGGCATTATTTGGAATATACACGCTTTCTTCAACTCCTGAGCACTTGTGTGGGCTCACCGTAACCGTCGCTTGGAACCGGCAACAATACAATCCTTGTCCGTGTCTTGAGCTGCGCGATCCGCCATAGTTCGTGGATCGGACTATAACAGAGGTCGTAATCGAAAGAAAGCTTAATTTCACTCTCACTATTCACGCTTTTTCGCTATTAAGAAGGCGCTTTTTCTTTAGCTGATTTTTTATTTTCTACACATAACATCACTTTCGTAAAATTTCATGAAAGTGTGCTCCATACAAGTTTTGTTGTGGTATAGAGGAACGTTAATGTAATGCTCTGTAAGTAGAGAACGTCTAAGATGGGGAAAAAAAACTAAACTATAAATGGTATTGATCCGTTGTGTTTGAATGAAATTCTGCTGCACTAGTATCTCTAGTCACGTGATTGTTCGAAGTTACGCCGGAGGCTATTTACTATGTATTGTAAATGAAGTTCTTTCATTGTCAATACTATGTTAAACATGAAACAATTAGATCAGCAGGTATTATTAAGGGGAGACGGAAGACAAGTGGGTTTCAAAAATTCGAATTTTAGATTTTAGCATATCTGAAATACGTGGTCTTTCCTGCGTGAAACAGTTTTTGTTTTATGTAAATCCGACAATTTTTTCGTGAGATATGATGGTTTTCCTGACGCTCTGCGCAATCTAGCATTTAAATGCCACGCATTCATTTTGCGCCATGCAGAGATAATGCACAGCATCCTTTTACTCCTTGTATATTATTTCATGTCTTCATGGGAAAACCCAAAATTTAAATGAATGTGTGAATTCTGTCACTTGGAACAAGTTACTGAAAACTGTGTTTGTTCAACTTACAACCCTCAAATTTGGTGTTTATGATGCTATTTTATGCTTCAGTGATGGTGTAATTAGAAAACTGAATGTTTTGGAACTATTGGGCATAAAATCTAGTGCAAATACTGCAAAATCCTTGGTGAAAATAGATAAAGAGAGAATCCGCAAAGCAGATATTGCTAATTTAAAATGCACAAAAGAAGCCAGGCAGAAAAGAAGAGGGACGAAGAGAAGAAAAAAAGATCAGTAAGAATCAGATGATGCTCAATATGGTGCAGGAAAATATTAGTGGTAAGTAGTTTTCATCAATAACTATACTAGAATTGCAATATTAAACTTTAAACGGATTTTTCTCAAAGCTACATTTTTTTTTTTTACTTTCAGGTACCATTATTTGTTAAAGTAATAGGGTTAGAAATATGAAATTTGGTTAATTTGTACTGCAGATGGTAATAAGTTATTACAAGTAAATTGAGAACCATCAAACAATCAGAAAATGTTTTATAATAACTAATGTACAAAAAAGTTAAATTTTACTAGTGAAAGAATAACATTTTTTTCTTCAAAACCATAAGAGGTATTACGTTCATTTTACTTGTAAATTGAGGCATATTTGTTATATACATGCATTAAAAATTTCATTGTTTTATCACTTATAGTTCTTTTGAAAAGTGTACCTATTCAAAGGGTAAAATAGCATTCGGAGAAAAGGTATAAAAATTGCCTTACGACTCCCCTCAATAATCGTAATTGGTTGACAAGATATTAATTTATGGAAAAGTCAAGAAAATAAATCGAAAGCAGTGTAAGTAAAAGCAAAGTCATCTGTGGCTGACCACAGTGAAGTTCAGTTGAAGACATGCGCTGAAAAACGTGCTAATCCTCAAAAGTAAAAACTTAGAGATAAGTGTTGCCATCTATTGCTGGGTACGGGAACTATGAAGATTGACATTGGTCTCACCCCAAGATTGAGATTGGTCTCTCCCCTAAATATAAGCAACAGATGGCAACACTTATCTCCAATCTTTTACAGTTGAGGGTTAGCCCGTTTTTCCGCGGCGCATGTCTTCAATTGAAAATACATTATTCCTTCAAATACGCGTTTCGGAGAATTACACCTAATTTCAAATGGATTTATTTCAGTTAATTAGGCTGAGACGATTTGCATGTAAACCTTTGACCTCTTGAAGACAACTAGTGGCACTGCGTTTCCATGGTCACAGACTCTACTCCATGTAAACTGTGGAGTTCGTCCTTTCGTCGACGGTATTGTCTGAAGATTTCTCCATATCTGGAGATCTGAGCAGAGGCAACTTATTTCTAGTAAGAATGCCAACTAAGGAGTAGCAGAAACAACGATTCCTACAATTGAGCAAGCTGGTGGCATAGCTGCTCCCACCAGATTCAATTTTCTGTGTCAAACATCAATCTGCAAATAAATTCCGGTATTACATCTGACCTGCCCGGTGTGTAGTCGTAGATCCCTCTATACTACAAACGTTTGGAAGGTGAAATCACAAATTATCAAGTATGTCTCACCTCAACAGACTAGTTTACAACAGAAAATTAAACTCCCGGATGGGGAACAATTCAACCCGCCGCCAAAATAACAGAAGATCACAGTTTTAGATACAGTCTAGTACGTAACTATCTTAGCACCCTCTGCTTCGCTGGCGTAAATTGTATGGTCTAGACTGTTTTTTCTGTTTCTCTTTAATCGAATTTTTATGTAGCTCACAAATTGCAACACTTTCTAAATTTTCTCCCAAAATAAGGCTCTGGAAACAAGGTCTTTTCCGAATGTACTAACCAGAAAGTGATTCTGATAGCTGGAGTCGGACAGTTTCGTTAATCCTGCCTTTTGAGTTCGTGTGGTGATATTTCCACCAATACTTTCATCCCCTAAAATACATTTCTTTGTTTCTAACCGAGAAGTGGAATACAGGTTTTCATAGACTTAGCTTTGAAATGTTTTAATGTAACCAAATATTTTCTTAGAAAATCTCACCCCCAAAAACAATGAAAAATGTATTTTTCTTTTTTATAAGAGAAAAGCCAAATACAAATTTTCGTAGTTTTACCGGCAAAAATGGTTTCGTAATGAAATATTGACATAAAAACTTTCATCCTACATTTCCACCCCATAGGGATCGAATTTCCAAAAACAATTTTAACACGGTATGTTCTACTTCTAAGCGAACATCGTTGCAGCTTTAAAATGCTTCAGTAATATTTAAATAATGATTTGTTTATACAAAAATTTCACCAGAACTTTACCTCTTAATAGTTGAATTTCCAAAAATGCTAAAATTTTTATTTTGTTACTTCTGACTGAGAAACCAAATACCAATTTTCCTAGCTACAGCTTCAAAATTGCCTAAATAGTGACATTTTCTGAAAAAGCCTTTCATACCTTCCGGAAAACTACTGCAGGTACACATCTGGGACATGTTTTATTAGATTCACGAGACCAATAATAACAAAATAAATGGAAATCGTGCTTTACTCTAACGTACAGTTTTGCGATGGCTTCATATTAACGAAGTTGCTAAAATTCAGGCAAAATCTTTTATTAGTCGTAACTCCGTAACTAAACATTTGCGGACCTATGTTAATATGAACTTTTTTCTTTAATTTTACTTGTAGAACGACATATTAAAATATTTGCATATCTTCGTGGATCACTCTGCATGTGGTGTCTGTTCTTTCGTGCATGTCCCCGCGGCTCTATTATTGACCGCCTCTTGCGAAAAAGGTTTTCGCTCCAGAAAGTTTTCAGAACTTCACTGATGTCTTGGAAGACCAACTTTAAAATAAACAGCCGATGCCTGCAACAACGAAGACAAAAGATGTTCCCTCCAGTTGCAGCGTATTTTGATCCTGGAAAGGTAATAATAAAAAGGCCTATGGGCTTCACTGAAGAGGCTAATGAGGCAGCCTAAGTTGTTCACAGTCTGTTCAAGTCTTCATCGTATTTTCATAATATAGGTGTGAAGAACCTCACTGCCTACTGTGCAGATATGCAAATGTAAATTACAGGAAGCGTAATTCTATGTCCAAACTGCTTCGGGAAGACAAGCATTCGGTGAAATAATATTCTCAAACCACATACTGCATAAAGCAAACAAACATGCATAGAGGCATTAGATGTAGATACTGAAATGCTTGCGTAGAACAAACGTGGACCTTTGTCTGTATCACCTATTCCAAGAAAACGCGATGTAACTGTGCAGCTGAAATTTATTGCTATTAAATCTCCCTTAAAATCATGATCAGATGTTGGTTATCTCCCTCAGAACCATGAACAAATGACGATCGCCTCAGCCGCGCGGGTTTAGCCGAGCGGTCTCAGGCGCTGCAGTCATGGACTGTGCGGCTAATCCCGGCGGAGGTCCGAGTCCTCCCTCGAGCGTGGGTGTGTGTGTTTGTCCTTAGGATAATTTAGGTGTGTAAGCTTACGGACTGATGACCTTAGCAGTCAAGTCCCATAAGATTCCACACACACACACATTTCAATCGCCTCACCCTCAGCAACTCTATCAATCAGTGCAAGCCGAATAACTGCCAGCAGGGAAAACAATCAACACTACACGGTATATATGCTGGAGTACCTCAAGGAAGCATCCTAGGGCCCCTACTGTTTAACCTCTACATAAACGATCTCCCAACCACACACAACACAACGATGGCATTCTACGCGGATGACACAGCCATCCTCGCCCAAGATTGGAAACCATCAAACATTACGTCACGATTACAGACCGCACTCACAGTGGCTGAGCCTTGGTTTGAGAAATGGCATGTTAGAGTAAACGTCGACAAGTGCAAACCTGTTCTGTTCACTCGAAGACAGAAGCAACTGCGCAGAAACCGAGACTGCAGACCAATAACAATACATGCACGCCCAATACGTTTCTGTGAGAAAGTCAAATACCTTGGTGACTGGCTGGACCGGAAATTACTCTGGGGGAACCACATACAACACATGACCAACGGAGTAAGAGCGAAGCTCAAACAGCTCTACCCTATGCTCAACAGGCATAGCACACTGAACAGACGGGTGTTGAGGTCCATGTACATGACACTTATTAGACCCCTGATGACGTGCGCAGCCCTTGTCTACGGATACGCTGCGCCCACACCCCTGCGTCGTCTGCAGATCATACAAAACAAAGTACTCAAAATCATAAGCAATGCTCCACGATCCACACGCATCGTGGATCTTTACCGGGAATACCGACTTGAGACTCTCACGGAGGTAATCCACAAACTCACCACAAGACTATACAGAAACTTCAGACATTCGCAGAACCCTTTCATTCTGAATCTGGGGAACTGCGACCACAACCACAGATGGAAACATAATAGACCAAAAAACATACTTGCAGGGACCTAACATCTATGGCCAAGTACACGCAAACACAACGGTACAGGTGAGCCCCTGTTTATCAGCCACCCTTACTGGATATCCAGTTGGAACACACTTGCCGTAAAACTGAAAACCGGCACCACGCAGGGAAGCCGTACCGTACACTACATGCAGACAAGCTATTACCCCCCCCCCCCTCACCGACCGGTGTGGCCGAGCTGTTCTAGGCGCTTCAGTCTGGAACCGCGCGACCGCTATGGTCGCAAGTTCGAATCCTACCTCGGGCATGGATGTGTGTGATGTCCTTAGGTTAGTTAGGTTTAAGTAATTCTAAGTTCTAGGGGACTGATGACCTCAGAAGTTAAGTCCCATAGTGCGCAGAGCCATTTGAACCCCCCCCCCCTCCCCACACACACAGTGACATGATCTATGGCCGATCTCCCACTAATATATAACGATCCTGATTGTTCCAGGAACGTAGCGGCTGCAGCAAACCGGGATACATCGCCATCGCCTGCCACGGTAATGATGCATGATACCCACACTAACAAACCCAACCTTGCAGCTAGTAAGCCACTACTGCTCTTACTACCCATCCCACTGTCGCAAAGGGTTTTTTTTCCCTTGGCACGAGCCTTGGTACTTTTTTTCTTCTGCTCTTCAAATCGCTACCCTCATTCGCGTTTCGTCGACAATCTATCACCTGATGGACCATGTTAATGCGTAGTCCTACCCAGACGCACGGATAACATCACAGCCCAGCATCCTGTGATCCACTTACTAGACAACTAACGTGTTGATGGAGGTGACAGTAGAACTTTTGGTTTGGTCACCACGTTGGTGCCGGTGTGGAGGGGCCCCATCTCTATACGCCAGCGTAAATTCCAGAGGTGGACCAATGCGATTCTCTCTTGCCCAAGTTGTGAAGCTTTGCCTTCGAGTAAATGATCTACTTTTTCTGAAATTGTGATCATTTGTTTATCTTTGGCAGTACATCATATCTACTGTTTTTCGTCCCCGTCGGATAATTCCTCAGTGCGCGTCGTTTTATTTTTATTTTGTCTTAGATTGTATTTTGTTCGATGCACTTGTAACATGATATTACGGGCTCCACACGTTTACGACAACTGATGTAACCAAATACTGTCTAGTTCTTAGGCTGGTATTTGGACATATAGAAGGAGCACAGTAACTGGGTAAGAGTCCGTAACGTTCACAGTGATGACGGTCGAAAACATCCTCTAGGTTTCCGTAATCCTGCGTCTGAGCGACAAACAAGGCCCCTCGCTTCTCCCAGTCAGCTGCCAGTCGGCTCGCATCTACACGATCCTCCGACGAGAAACATATGCGTATGAAAAACGTATTTCCACACGGAGCAGCAGCCGGATAGTTGGGGCACAATGTGGCTATTGTGCGCGGCGCAGGTTTCGTGTTTGTGGCGGGCGGCCGGTCCGTCGGGGCACAATGCTTTGATGGCGGCGAGCAGCGAGTACAATGGCGGCCGGCGAGCAGTCGACGTGGTGATGAACAGGGCCACCGACCTGGTCCGGCAGGGGCTCTCTGAATTCCGTCGCTTCCCGGCGTCGAGCAGCGCCCTGAGCTGAGATGCTGACGGAACAAAGAGGACTGGCTGCACGTAACGGACCGGGCAATCGGCTTCCCAGAATACTCATATTACGCACCAATGTCTTCTGTAAACGTAACATCCTCACGTTAGGAAGGCGTCCCACATCACTGGCCTTGGCGTCGTTAATTTATTACTCTTGTCTATTACTAGCGTCTTGTTACACTTGCATTTTGTTTGGCTGTAAAAAAATTTTATAGCTGTTTACAGTATGGGTCGCAATGCGTTTTCTTTCTAACTGGGTGCACATGTGCAAAGAAGACTCATTTACATGTACAAACTAAATGAAAGACAATGATTTTTTTGCGCATTAAATTAAACTCGAAAAAAATTATGGAAGTGCTTTCAGTCTTTTGCAAAAATAAATTAATTTTCCGACTGTCCCACTCGGGAAAGTGGAACGTGTATCCGACCACTTGAAAACTAGGGGTTTCTCAGATTTAATCCACACGCTTGCTTTACGTCCGCAGCTTTGCCCGCGTGTGCATATATCCGCTATATTCCACATATATCTAACATATTTCACAATTATGTCCTCTCATAAATCATCCATATCTTTAGCAGTTTCTCCACTGTTTCACACCATGATGCCCTAGAGAGGACGATAAATGTGTCTCTCCCTCTGAGTTGTGTGACCTGTGGTGTATCGTACGAACAAGTCACAGCCAGGGTAAAAGCACCACAGGCGCAAAGACGCGAGTCGGTGCCGGTGCCACAGAGACTCGCCACTTGCGTGAATTCCACCAGCGCCACAGACAGTTGCAAGTTGCGTTTGCTATGTACTGTGAAGTTTACCTATGATTATTTTCACATAGCCAATGAGGGCCTTTTTGTGTTATATTTACAATCAGTGTTGTAGACTATATTATTCAGCAAGTCACAAAGATAAGTAAACCTTTTTAACTCATTTTTGTGACTTTGTTACTAATTTGTTGAACTGTTGTAGAACCTTCGTCCTCCTATCCTGTTACCTGACGCTACGGCAAAGCTGTGTAATAGTGGCAGGGAGGAACTGTCTTAGCCGTGTACTGCACCAGAAGCCGTTTCATGAACTCACAAACTTCGGCCTACCATAACAACAGTGGCAACTCGGCCTACACAGTAGTAGCGACGCCGGCCGCGGTGGTCTCGCGGTTCTAGGCGCTCAGTCCGGAACCGCGCGACTGCTTCGGTCGCAGGTTCGAATCCTGCCTCGGGCATGGATGTGTGTGATGTCCTTAGGTTAGTTAGGTTTAAGTAGTTCTAAGTTCTAGGGGACTGATGACCACAGATGTTAAGTCCCATAGTGCTCAGAGCCATTTTTGAAGTAGTAGCGACGAGGCCTTTACAAAACAGGCGACGAGGTTTACAATGTTACTGATGCACTGAACAACACAAATGAGAGACAGATAGTGCTTCGTTCTTTTTAAATGCTCTAAGACAACTAATTAGAGGAAAGAAATACCAACAGGCCGTTTTCGGACGTTTTTACATGTCACCGCTCCTCATCGTCACCCTCACTCCTGTGAATAGCAGTGTTATCCTATTTCCACAGTATCATTACGGAAATACTGAGTCATGCATATACCCAATTTGTCCGAAATTGCCCCAGCCCTTCCTGAGTTGCTCTTTTACGTCACATCTTTATGTAACACCTCGGCCATAGGAATGCTATGGATATCTTACTTCCACAGTAAATTTTTTACGACCAGCAAGTGATATGTGTGACAACTTTGGTAGAAATTTCTCCAGACGCTCCGGAGATATGTTGATATGCCACTGTGTTTTCACCCCCCTCCCCTACCTGCAACTCTAGGGATGAAAGGTTATCGTGGCTGTCGCCAGTATGTCTAGCGACCCCTAGGACTATGAATTTGTTACTAGTATGGGTCTTTATCGAATATTTTTACATGTTACGTTTTCTCAACCCCCACCCGTGGATCTGGTTGGGGTGTATTATCCCCACAATATTTTTATACAAATAATGTGTCACGCATGTGATTAAAATTGTTCCATACGTTCGTGAGTTACGCTTCTGTGTCACCCTCTTTTCACCCTAACCCCCACCTCTAAGGGAAATACGTGTTTTTTTCCCACAGGAACTTTCGCGGGTGTGAGCACAAAATCTCTCCTAAGCATCATTTCAGTTGGATGAATGATATTGCGTGATGTATCCCTCAAAGAATAGATGTGTCTAATAAAATGACTGAACTTTAATCCACCGGAAGTTCATTGTTCGGAGATGGGATGTGTCACACTGACCACAGCAGGAGTATATTGGGAAACGTGGATAATCAGAATACTAACGTTAACTTCTGTTAAGGCTCCTACTTGGCCGAAGACGGCTCCATTACCTGCTACTTTGTGATTTCTCGTACAAGGGAACCTCCCCATCGCACCCCCTCAGATTTAGTTATAAGTTGTCACAGTGGATAGGCCTTGAAAAACTGAACACAGATCAGTCGAGAAAAAAGGAAGAAGTTGTGTGGAACTATGAAAAAAACAAGCAAAATATACAAACTGAGTAGTCCATGCGCAAGATAGGCGGCATCAAGGACAATGTGCTCTCAGGAGCGCTGTGGTCCTGTGGTTAGCTTGAGCAGCTGTGGAGCGATAGGTCCTTGGTTCAAGTCTTCCCTCGAGTATAAAGTTTAACTTTTTATTTTCAAACAATTCATTTGTTGCAGTTTATTTGACAAACTATTATGTTTTCATCACTTTTTTGGGAGTGATTATCACATCCACAAGAAAACCTAAATCTGGCAAGGTAGAAGAATCTTCTTGGGTTGTCGGGTGTTCTGCCGGATATCAGCGTCGTACTTGCACGGTATTTCAGTCACGTAGCTCGTCACCTTCATCAGGTGCGACCTGAGACTGCTCCTCGAGTTATATATATTTTTTATAAAGGATGGGGCCCCTCCACGCCCGCACCAACGTGGTGACCAAACCAAAAGTTCTACTGTCACCTCCGTAAACATGTTAGCTTTTGAATCAGGCGTCACAGGATGCAGGCTATGATGTTATCCATGCGTCTGGGTAAGATTACTCATTAACATGGTCCATCAGGAGATAGAAGTAGTCGAAAAACTATCGAAGGGTAGCGGTTGTAAGAGCAGAGGAAAAAAAGTGCCAAGGCCAGCGCCAAGGGAAAAAAAAACCTCTGCGACAGTAGGACGGGTAGTAAGCGCAGTAGCGGCGTGCTAGCTGCGACAGAGCATGCAAGGTGAGGGAAGGTTAGCATGAGGTATCGTGCATCGTTACCTATGTGTTGCGTGGTCGTTAGCTGGGTCAGTCCGGGTGCTGCGGCTGGGCTCGCTTGTAGTCTCCTGGGCCGGCCGCAGTGGCTTCTTCCCTGTAACATAAAGAGTCTGGCGCGGCAACGCATGCGTTGCTGTTAGGCCCTCTGCTGCGCCTTGTCGTCAGTGACTTGGTGCAGCTTCATCAGGCTGGTGCAGAACGGCGGCGATCGGCTACCGTTCAGCGTCCTCCTCTACTGCACGGCGCAGGACTTCTGCATTGCAGTTTCGAGCCGCTCCGCTTGTTCAGTGAGCTGCGCCGCTTCAGCGTCGGAGAAATGTATGCCGTTCGCTCTCGCTGTCGCGATGACGGACGCTCCCGCAGCGGTCGGCGTCGCCACCGGTTCCGCTGGGGCGGCGGTTGTCTTCTTTGCGCCTCTGACCTGCGGTGCTGCTGGGACAACCGCTGGGATAGGCGCGCGAGCGTCCTTCTGCGAGGTCGCAGGAGGAGTGTTCGCGGGTACGACTGCACTGAGGCCTTGGGCGAAGACTGCTCGCAGTTGCCTCAGGGCCTCTTCCTTCTCTGCAGCCACGGCGGCTGCGAAGGCAGCCCTCTCCGCCGCCATGACGGCTTTGAGGGCTGCTGTGGCCTCCATCACGGCGGTGCCGAGTGCGAGGTCACGGGAGAGCGAGCTGCGTCCTGGCTGCCCGTTTCCGAGCGGCCGTCCCCGCCCCTGGCAGGTGGATCTGCTGCTGCGCCGTCCCTCTGCTGCGCCGGGCTGTTCTGCGCCCTACGCCGTTTCCGGCGTCGTCTTCTCTTCTGCTGCTGCGTCGGTGCGGCCGCGGCCGCTTCGCCGCCCCCGGCACGGTTGCGGCTTGAGAAAGCTGCACAACCGCGCCAACTGGCGACGTGCGGGCCGCCACACCAGACACAAGTCGGCAGAGCGTTGCTGCCGCGGTCGCAGGCGCGGCTGTCGTGCTCGCCTGAGCACTTGACACACCGCGCCGCGTTGCGGCAATACTTCGCAACATGGCCCTCGCCCTGGCACCTGAAGAACTGGGGCTGAGGGTCCATGGCGGTCGTGAGAGCCTCCGTCGTAACCGGGAAGCCCAGCAACTTCCGCAAGTCGAAGATGTCGCTCCCGCCGTCGACCGTTTGCACGGTTGTGCACGGTTGCGCACCAGACCGAAGATGGAACACCCAGAAGTGGGACTGGTGGGCGCGGACCACAGAGGGAACATCCAGAGCCGCAGCGGACGAAAAACGGAGCGGCAACGCTCCAACAGGTCGTGGTGAGCGGGCGCGGACCGCAGGGGGAACGCTTGGTACCCCAGACCGTAGATGAAATCCCAGGAGCGGGTTTGGTGGGCGCGGACCGCAGAGGGAACACCTAGAACCGCAGCGGACGGAAAACGCTCCAGCAGGTCGCAGGGAATGGACGCGGACCACAGAGGAAGCGCCTGCAGCCGTTGGTGGAGGGGGTAGGCCATAGGCATAAATACTGGACCAGGTCCACTCGAGGAGCAGTCTCGCTACCGGACCGATCGGCTAACCGCCTTTGGCGGAACCGCCGTATATGTCCGCGCATCCCTCCGCCACCACCCGATTACTCTCCCCGCCCTTGCCACCCTTGAAGCCACCGGCGTCGTCGTGCACACTGTGCAAGGCCCTGTAACATTTGTGGCCATCTACCGTCGGCCCCGTGGCCTCCCCCATGCCCCTGACTTCGCCACAATCCTATCTTTAGGCGGCGACCTCTTCGTTGGGGGCGACTGCAACGCCAAGCATGCTGCCTGGCACAGCTGCCTCACGAACACCCATGGCCGTCGCTTCCTTCGCGTGGTCGAAGCACATGGTGCCCGCGTCATCAGCCCATTCGACCCCACCATCTTCCCTCATCGTGGCCCTCCGGATGTCCTCGACATCACCCTCGTGAAAGGCCTCCCCCTCCCTATCGCCGCCACCACTCGTGCCGCCCTAGCCTCTGACCACGTCCCCGTCATCTACTCTATGGACCTTGTCGGGTCCCTGGAGCCACCCCGTGCCTCCTTGGACTTGCGGGGCATCGACTGGGACTCCTTTCGGGGACGCGTCGAGGCGGCTCTGCCCACCATTCCCGCCGCCGCCAGGGTGGGGGCTGACCTCACCCTCGCGCACTTCACAGATGCTGCCGTAGCTGCTACTGTTGCAGCCACCCCTGCCCATCCCCCTCATCCTCCTTCCCACTTGCGTCCTCTACCCCCAGCCATCCGTGCCCTCATCACGAGTAAGAACCGGGCCATCTGCGACTGGCAACGCACCCACCACAATGCAGCCTGGGAGGTAAAGCTGTCCACTCTCGACCTCCACGACGCGTCTGCCTGGCGCCTGGTCTCCCAGTTCCTCCGGACCCGTCCCCGTATTCCCCCCCTCCTGGTTGGTGCTGAGGCTGTGTGCAATCCTGACGCTAAGGCCAACGCCTTGGCTGATGTTTTCGCACGCAGCTTCACTCCGGTCGATGACCCCATCGACCCCGCCCATGTCCAAATGGTCATGAACCGTGTCCACCGGTTCCTCGGCGCCCATGACCCTGACGATGTAATCACCCCCGTCACGGACGAAGAGGTCGCCCGGGAGCTTCGGTACCTCCATCCTCGGAAAGCTGGCGGCCCCGACACCTTGACCAACCAGCTCCTCAAACAGCTTCCCCCACCCTCTGTTCCCATCCTTACCTCCGTCTTCAATTCCATCCTCTCCACCGGGCAATTCCCTTCCACTTGGAAACATGCGGAGGTGATCGCCATCCCTAAACCTGGTAAAGATCCTCTCTCCCCTTCCAGTTATCGACCCATCAGCCTCCTCCCCACCCTCTCCAAGCTGTTTGAGCGGCTGTATCTCAAGCGTGTCCTCATCCATGTCGCCCGGGAGCGCGTGCTCCCCGACGTTCAATTTGGCTTCCGCCGTGGCCACGCCACCACACACCAGCTCCTCCGACTCGTTGAGGAGGCACTGGACGCCATCGAGGGTCGGGAGTACTTTGGGGCCATCTTCCTCGACGTCTCCCGGGCCTTCGACTCGGTCTGGCAGGAGGGTCTGCTGTACAAGCTATTTGACCACAGCTTCTCCACCTCCCATGTCCATCTCATCGCCACATACCTCGAAGGCCGCACTTTCCATGTTCGCATCCCAGGAGGTACCTCCACCAGGAGGTACATCAGGGTGGGTGTTCCGCAGGGGAGTGTGCTCGGCCCTGTCCTCTACAGCCTTTTCACGGCCGACACTCCCACCATTCCGCAGGTTCATCTCGCCCTGTATGCCGACGATACGGCGGTTTATGCTCGCTCCTGGAGCAAGGCCCTCCTCCGACAACGTCTCCAGTCTGCCATCGACACTCCCATGGAGTATGCCAAAAAATGGCGCCTCGCCTTCAACCCTGGCAAAACGCAGGCTCTCATCATGTGCCGGCGCCGGTGGCCTGTTAACTACCCTCCTGTCACTGTCCTTGGTACCCCTGCCCCATGGGCAGGGACCGCCAAATATCTGGGAGTCACCCTGGACAGGGCCGTCACCTGGCGTCCCCAAATCGAGGACATACGGCGCAAGGCCTTGGGGCGCTTCGGTCAGCTCTCACCACTCCCGCCAATCTGCCAATCCTCTTATCCTTTCCCTCGGCACTCGCCTCCACCGTCTGGCCACCACCTGATTTCCTGACCTCCTTGCCGTCTGATCACTGGTCGCCCCCTTCTCCCTACCCCTCCTCACTCCCCATGTTCCCTTCCTTCTTCCTCCCCCCTTCCCTGCCAACTGCTCCACGCCTCCGACCCCTCAATCTAAGAGTGTCTGCCTCGCCGTCAGAGTCGCCGACCGGCTCTGTTGGTATTCGTCTTCTAATCTTCTTCTCTCATTCTCTCTTCTGCTTCTTCTCTTCCATCTCATCAACAACCGGCTTGTCAATTGAGCCTTTCGTCTTCCTGCTTCTCTTACTGTCCCTTCTACTATCCTTTTCTCTTTCCTAAAAGGAAAACAAAAAAAACAAAAAAAACCAGGCCAGCCATATGAGGCCTTTTGTTTTCCTCCACTTCTACTGTCTCTCTCTCACTCTCCTGTCTTCTTTAGGTTAAAAAAAAAAAGCAACATGCACACCGCCAAGCCATTCTCAACCGCCAAGACTCCACTCGCCACACCGCCATGAGGAAGGCGAAGCGCACCAGCGCTAGAACTTCCTTCTCACGCCGAGGGTCCACCCTCCCCTGTGCAGCGTCAGCGTCGAGGAGCAGTCTCAGGTCGCACCTGATAAAGGTGACGAGCTACGTGACCGAAATATCGTGCAAGTACGACGCTGATATCTGGCAGAACACCGGACAACCCAAGATGTCATTAGATCGCCGGGAAAGCCTGAACAGTTACATTAGAAGAATCTTTTTACTCATTCGCCAAGTGTACAAGTTAGGTGGGTCGACACACATTCCTGTCATGTGACGCACATGCCGTATAGAATATATCAGACGTGTTTTCCTGTGCAGGAATCGGTTGACCTATGACCTTGCGATCAAATGTTTTCGGTTACCATTGGAGAGGCACGTCCTTTCGTCTACTAATCGCACGGTTTTGCGGTGCGGTCGCAAATCACAGACACTAAACTTATTACAGTGAACAGAGACGTCAATGAACGAACGGACAGATCATAACTCTGCAAAAATAAAGAACGTAAATTTTTCACTCGAGGGAAGATTTGAACCAAGGACCTTTCGATTCGCAGCTGCTCACCCTAACCACGAGACCACGACGCTCCTGAGCCCAGAGTGTCCTTGATGCTGCCTATCTTTCACATGGACTACTCAGTTTGTATATTTTGCTTATATTTTTCATAGTTCCACACAACTTCTTCCTGTTTTCTCGATTGATCTGTGTTCAGTTTTTTGCCGGCCGCGGTGGTCGTGCGGTTCTAGGCGCTCCAGTCCGGAGCCGCGCTGCTGCTACGGTCGCAGGTTCGAATCCTGCCTCGGGCATGGATGTGTGTGATGTCCTTAGGTTAGTTAGGTTTAATTAGTTCTAAGTTCTAGGGGACTGATGACCACAGCAGTTGAGTCCCATAGTGCTCAGAGCCATTTTTTTGTGTTCAGTTTTTCAAGGCCTATCCACTGTGACAACTTATAACTAAATCTGAGGGGGGTGCGATGGGGAGGTTCCCTTGTTAGAGTCACATGCAGAGTCCTCATTTAGGAGCAGAAAACTGGGTGACTGCGGATCCTGATAACATGAGGGACAATGCAACAAATGATTTACATTACACAGAAACAGCAATCGATATTTAGATTGGAAGGTTCGACTTCTAAAAACGCAAATGTGTATATGACATCTCGCTGATGGCGTGCAGTCGACACGTCACCAAACCAGTCGCTTCCCACCGTAGATAAACAGCTGAAAGACTAACTCTGCGTTCGCCATTAGTATAGGAATATGAACTTAGGTGACATTATTACAATCAAAACTACAGAGAATAAAGAAATACAAACATATATGAAACTAGTAGTGAGACAAATGCGTAATAAGGAGGAGACTTGACATGCCTCAATTATTTCAAATAATATGAAACGCGACATTACGGAAGCGATGATAATTATTTTCAGAGATATCGATTCTGGTTTGGTGTCTGACATAGTGAGATATTGATTTGTTACGAAAGGAACGCACAGAAGAAGAACCAAATCAAACAATCAAATATTCATTTTTGCATGTTAGATTAAATAAATGAAATCCTCTCAGACAGCAAATTCACACGTTTTTTGATAACATTTAGAGCAATTTTTGTTCGGTACTCGTAATACTTTCACTACATGAATGTGCATTTCCAATTCACCGTTTCATCTTCAAATCTTCAGTTGGTATGCACCTTCACTGCGATGTCGACATACCAAAAACACTGGTGCACATCGTAACTGAAGTACTCACGATGAAACTGTGACTTGAAAATGTATATCGATGTAGTGAAAAGGCTATTGAAAATGCGGTACACATATTTCACTAAAACGTTTCCCATTACTTTACTATCTTGGTTTCGCAAATTATAACCAATACAGGTACCACGAAACATGTAATTTTTATTCATTTTTCAAATTCTATATGTCTTTGGAGTAAATGAGGCAAGGTTACAGAACATGTCATTACATATTCAGAACTAAGTGAAAGAATTCGTAGCCACACAGCGATACTCGATAACGTGACAGCTGCTTGCCGTATGAAACGTCCCCTTTTGAACAATTATACAAGACTGTGCTTAAACTGACACACAATATTTTTAGCGCAACGCAATCTGACTTTCAATAATCCCTACAAAAGAATGGCCCTGACTAACATTAACCTATACCTTTCACAAATCACTTACCTCTCAAAAATCTTCGTTACTCGAACTACTGCAATACAGCGAGCGCCATTACTGCCAGCTAAATAAAAGATTCAAACTACGGAAGGCACTAACTACTGATAGGCATAGTTAGCAAATGAAAGATTTTAATAGAGAACAAACAATGTATTTACCTTAATAGTGTTGAAAACTCATAATATACATAGCAGGTCATGACATCCAGTCTTACAAATTTCGAAACTCCATCTCTCTCCCCACATCCACCACTGCTGGCGGCTCACCTCCATCTGCCGAACGCTACGCGCTGTTCACATCCAGCTGCCCAACACTACAATGGCAGACAACAATGCAAACTAGCCACAGACTGCCCACAGCACAGCCAGTGATTTTCATAAAGCGCTACGTGGCGTTACCAATAAGAAAACCTAAACAGCCTATTTACAGCCGTTTCTTTCTTTTTTTTCCCTTTTACTGTTACAGCTGACTCAGCGGCCACGTGAAAGCTGCATGTGTGCCTTCATGCCTGAGCACAGTCATGTGCAGGGTGCACATAGGCACTTAATGAAGATCATTCACTCGCCAATATCACAGGATTATAAGCAAATCCTTCAAATCCTTCATATTACAAAAAGCATACAACAATGACTTATCGATGAAACCTGTACCAATTTGCACTAACGAGTGAACCCACCCTAAAGATACTGTTAGAATTTGATCGGGTTGGACTGGATCACAATGAAGAGTAATGTAAGAGACATGTTCTTTTTATATGTGTCCATACGGCCGCTAAGAGTGCGAAACAACCCCTTGAAAAAAAACTGAGTTTAATATTTCTGAATGAACATCGTTGAAAGGGTAACAGATACGAAAAAAAGTGAAATAAAACTTCTGGCGTTTTAATGTACATTACAACGGTGCACCCAGATTTGCCCCCTCCCCCCCCCCCCCCAAAAAAAAAGAAAACAATTTTTCGATGTCCCCTCCTTCTTCCGACTATTTACTTTTTCATTTCGAAATGTAACTAAAACCAAAACATACAGCGTCGTTAACACCAAAACAGTTAAATATGATGAATTGGTATTCCAAAGTCATATTTGTCAGAAACAAGCTATAAATATCTCCATATCGCTATACGCGCGCTCTATATGTGCCTCCTTCAATGCCAGTTGTCATGTTGGGTTATTTAGTAACTACCTTCCCTCTCTCTCTCTCTCTCTCTCTCTCTCTCTCTCTCTCTCTCTCTCTCTGTGTGTGTGTGTGTGTGTGTGTGTGTGTGTGTGTGTGTGTGTGTGTGTGTGCGTATGTGTCATGCAGTCATCAAGGGTACACGAGGGTGCTTCGGTTCTTAAAGCCCATACTCGTGGTGTTTCGTTGAACGGTTCGCACGCTAACACTTGTCGATGGCCCAGCATTGACAGCATTGCATAGACAGCCCTGCAGGATTCATATATATATGGATCCTGCAGGGCTGTCCATAAATCCACAAGAGTAAGAGAGGGTGGAGATCTCTTCTGAACACTACGTTACAAAGCATACCAGATTTTCTCGATCATGTTCATGTCTGGGGAGTTTGGTGGCCACTCTGTAGCAATTCTGGACGTGTGGTGGGTTGTATTGTCCTGCCGCAATAGCCCAAGTCGGCCGGAATGTACAATGAATGGATGCAGGTGATCAGATAGGATGCTTGCGTTCGTGTCACCTGTCAGAGTCGTATCTAGACGTATCAGGGGTCCCATATCTCTCCAACTGCACACGTACCACATCATGACAGAGCCTCCACCAGCTTGAATATTCCCCTGCTGACATGCAGGATCCATGGATTCATGAGGTTGTCTTCATGCCCGTACACGTCCATCTGCCAGATAAAATTTGAAACGAGACTCGCCCGACCAGGCAACTTGTTTCCAGTCATCAACAGTCCAATGTCGGTGTTGACGGGCTCAGGCGAGGCATAAGGCTTAGTGTCATGCAGTCATCAAGGGTACACGAGGGGGCTGCGGTTCTGAAAACCCATATTCATGGTGTTTCGTTGAATGGTTCGCACGCTGACACTTGTTGACGGTCCAGCATTGAAATTCGCAGCGTTAAACGGTTCCCTTCAGTCGCCGTTGGTCCCGTTCATGCAGCACCTTTTTCCGACCGGAGCGATGTCGGAGATTTGATGTTTTACCGGATTACTGATATCCACGGTACACTCGTGAATTGGTCGTCCGGGAAAATCCCCACCTCATCGCCACCTCGGAGGTGATATGTCCCATCGCTCGTGCGCCGACTACAAAACCAAGTTCAAACTCACTTAAATCTTGATAACGTGCCATTGTAGCAGCAGTAGCCATCTAATAACTACACTAGACACTTGCCTTGCCTTCAGGGTCCCACAAAGTCTGCGTGTACATTTGCCATGGCGATTGGGACTTAGGCCAAACAGAGAACTTTTGTGGCGGAGCCAACTGATTTCCCGAACAAGCGTGACACTGCGACGTCATCTGTACTATTTGGGTGTCTATACCCTGCCAGGTACAGTGTCGACGCGCAAACTGTTTCGTACGAATAATCCCCCAGTGTCCTTGGTGAAGTAACTGCAACACTTCTATTTGCAAAGCTGTAGGGATCAACACATGGGACTGTCCACTGTCATTTTGTACAAGAATTACACCCTTCTGTACAGCGAGGCTATGCCGACGTGCAAAGCACCGGCGCAGTACAGAGTTCTTTACACTGTGCAAGGAACGATGCCAAGATGTGCGAATGTATTTGAGCAAAACGTTCAAATCTGGATCAGCGTCCGTGGCCTGTGGAATTTTCTTATAGTTCAGCGGAAATGACTAAAACAGTTCAGAATCCTGTTATCGATGTAACAACAAGATGCAGCAAAAGCGTGAAAGTCTGTGTCAAGGCAAATCGGAAGACGTGAAGGTGCGCCCGCATTACCATGCTGAGCTGTCGGACGATACACAATCACGTACTGGTACTGAGACAACAACAAAACCCATCTTTACAATTTTTGGGCAGTTCGCATAAGAACCTGTTTCGTCGGATGACACAAGGACTTAAAGGCTTGTGGTCCGTTACTAAGTAGAATTTTCTGCCATACAAATAACAGTGAAATTTGGTGACACCATACACAATAGCCAATGCCTCTTTCTCAATTTGTGAATAGTTACATTGAGCTTTGGACAACACTTTTGATACGAAAGCAATAGGTCTGTCTTTATCACCAATTCTGTGCGAAAGCATTGCACCAATTCTGTAAGAGATAGCGTCAACTTGGAATACAGCTGGTTTCTCAGAATCAAAGGCTCAAACAGCTCTACCCTATGCTCAACAGGGGTAGCACACCGAACAGAAGGGTGTCGAGGTCCATGTACATGACACTTATCCGACCCCTGATGACGTACGCAGCTCCTGTCTGGGGATACGCTGCGCCTACACGCCTGCGCCGTCTGCAGCTCATACAAAACAAAGTACTCAAAATGATAAGCAATGCTCCACGATACACACGCATCGTGGACCTTCACCGGGAATACCGACTTGAGACTCTCACAGAGGTAATCCACAAACTCATCACAAGACTATACAGAAACTCCAGACATTCGCAGAACCCGTTTATTCTGCATCTGGGGAACTACGACCACAACCATAGATGGAAACATAAAAGACCAAAAGACATACTTGTAAGGACCTAACATCTATGGCCAAGCATGCGCAAACATAACGGTACAGGCGAGCCCCTGTTAATCAGACGCCATTACTGGATATCCAGCTGGAATATACTGCCGAATAACTGGCACCACGAAGGGAAGCCGTACCGTACACTGCATGCAGACAAGCTTCACACATCCCCCACACAGTGAGATGATCTATGGCCGATCTCCCACTACTGTATAACGATCTTGATTGTTCCAGGAATGTAGCGGCTGAAGCAACTGGGATACATCGCCATCGCTTGCCATGGTAATGATGCATGATACCCATACTAACAAATCCAACCTTGCATGAACTATCGCAGCTAGTAAGCCACTACTGCTCTTACTACCCATCCCACTGTCGCAGAAGTTTTTACCCACGGCACGAGCCATGGCACTTTTTTCCCTCTGCTCTTCAAATCGCTACCCTCTCTCGCGATTCGTCCACTATCTATCACCTGATGGACCATGTTAATGCGTAGTGTTACCCAGACGCCCGGATAACATCACAGCCCAGCATCCTGTGATCCACTTACTAGATAACTAACATGTTGACGGAGGTGACAGTAGAACTTGTGGTTTGGTCACCACGTTGGTGCGGGTGTGGAGGGGCTCCATCTCTAATGCCACGCAAGCGATGGAATGGGGCTGTGATTTGTGCGACATTCCGTACGAACCGAATATTATAGTTCATTTTCTGACTGAAATTCTGTGATTTTGCGAGGAACTGGCAAGTGGTGTATGGCTAACAAATGCGACTGCAGGTGATGTACACCTTGACTGTTAATGACATGACCAAGATACTGCAACTCAGGTTTAAAAAAATCACACTTTCCACTCTACACTTTAGTCCTGCGTCAGATAACACACGGAACAAAGCATGTAAATTTAGAATATGTTCTTCCGATGTACGACCTGCTACTACAATGTCGTCCAAAGAGTTTGAACAGTTTGGCACTTGTGCAGTCAGCTGTTCCAAATAACGTTGGAAAATGGCGGGTGCGGAAGCACTGGCAAAAGGCAAACGCAAATATATAAACAAGCCCAAATGAGTACTTACTACACACACTTTTTGAGATTCTTCATCGAGCGGTATTTGAAGATTCACGTGGTCAGTCCTGGCTTGCGAAAGAAATTACTGGAATAATCTGCAGTGGACATCTAGACGTGGCATAGGTATTGAAATTCATGTATACGTTTGATGGTATTGAGTTCTCAGTCAAGGTCCAGGACATACGGAAATTTGAGGCTCAGAATACCGGAATTTCGGTTCATGTTTATGACATGTAGGAACGCAGGTCACATGAGCACAACAAGCATATAGTCTATTCATTGTCCCGGTACATTTCTCAAAATTTGTCTCTGAGCATACGATGCATGTACACATGCTCTTATTCTTCGATGAGAAAAATAAGGAGAAATGCAATTATCATTGTGTTTGGATCAAGGACATGTCCCGACTCCTTCCCCCCCCCCCTCCCCCAGTTCTTAACCAGTCGTTGTGTATAGCGTATTTGCCTAAGGGGTCTGAACTGTTTTTCCTTAAATAAGTTATTACCAAAGCATCTAGTAGACTGCACTTCCAAGAATTCAGTACATGTTATCATGCCTACTGAGGGAAACCAATTCATAAAGTTTAAAAATACTCAGCATTAGGAGCGATGCCTTTTTGTGGTGTACCCCGACTTTGAATGGCTCCTCGCTCCTGAGGCTTGCTGTGAAGGTGACCCCAAAGCCTCACATACTACCTTTACAGAAAAACATGTACCATATGGGGCAGCGTTCCAAACTGTATCGTCCTATGATTACAGTCTTAACAGCTTATTTTGGGGACAATCCTGCAGTTTGACAGTTCACTGAGCTCAAAGAACTTTCATGGGAAGTTGATAAGCCTTACAGCCACGAAGCTCCCATGGCCAAATCAAAGAAGAATGAAGATTTGTACTATAACGCGATTGACTGTGACATTTATGGCTGATGTTAGATAGAAAAGCGAAAACTCCTCGTAGGGACTACTGTCTTCTTGCAGGGAAGTTCCATGGTGCAGCTCACAATATGTCTAATTTTAAGTACCAACTACGAAGGCAGATACCAATTTTCTTCCATAATTTAAGGGGGTGTGACGCTCACTTCCTTATTGAGCACTAGGCTTATTTCGGTTGGAAGAAAAATCAGGTCAGTGTCCTGCCTGAGAGCGTTGAGGAATGTATTTCATTCTCCAAACGAGTGACGCCAAGAATTGCTCTCCGCTTCCTTGGGACGCTACGTTTTGTGCATGTGCCACTCCAGAAACTCGTCGAAACTCTACCTGTGGAGGATATGCAGATCACTCGAGCTGCATTCCCAGATGAGGAAAGGTTTCGGCATGTGACTAGGATGTGGATTTGTCATACGAGTATCTGGATTCTATGGCAGAACTCAACGACATCAGGCTACCCAACATAGCTGCATTCTCCAGCAACCTTACAGGCGATGCCAGAACGGATGCCGAGTATGAGCGTGCAGTAAGTGTCTGGCGGAAATTCAACATCCCCACTTTAGGATTGTACATACTTCTTTACATGGACACAGGAATGCCCTTGTTTGTAGACGTTTTCGAGAAATTCCACAGTACATGCGTAACCACATATTCTCTGGACCCCACTTTTTATTACGCAACCTTTGTCTTGTCTTGGGATGCAATGCTCAAGAAAATGATCAGCATGGAATTTTTGACCAATATTGACATGCTTCTTTTCTTAGAGCGAGGGATCTCTGGAGGACGTTGGTGATGTGCCCTTACGAATATTAAGAGAAATAACCTGTGGATGGGTGACAGGTTCGATGCATCCCTTCATTTCAGTTACATCACGTACCTGAATGTAAATAACTTATATGAGCATGCCCTGAAACAGTCACTGCCAATTGATGAGTTTTGATGGGTGCCTGAAGACGAATGTAAAGAACTAGGTGGAAAAATCAGTGGGGATATAGAGGCTGATCCTGATGTGGGTATGTGGTGGAGGCAGAAGTCACATCCTCTATTTGTTGGCCGGCTGGGGTGGCCGAGCAGTTCTAGGTGGTACGGTCCTGAACCGCGCGACAGCTACAGTCGCAAGTTCGAATCCTACCTCGGGCATGGATGTGTGTGATGTCCTTAGGTTAGTTAGGTTTAAGTAGTTCTAAGTTCTAGGGGACTGATGACCTCAGAAGTTAAGTCCCATAGTGCTCAGAGCCATATGAACCATTTCTGTTTGTTGGCATGACGCGCACACTGATTTGCCACTGTGTCCAGAGTAACTAGTTCCATGAGAAGGCTCCACCCCAAAACTGATAACAATACCGGGGAATAAGCAGAGATATATTATTCATTATCATGATCTCCAGTGGTATCTCAGCCTGGGGACTGAGCTGGTTAGCATCATCTGGACTATCTCCTTCAGGCAGTGCCCCTGGTTGAAGGAGTACATTGACTTGAATACCAGATAGAGACCTTTCGTGATGTGTGTCTTCCAGAAAGATTTTTATAAGTTAATGAATAATCCGATTTTTACCAAAACAATGGAGAATTTGAAGGAAAGATGTCAAATTCTGATTAGAATCGAATGGATGGGCGTTACGGCGCAAGAAAGTGCATCGACAGACCAAATTTTAAACAGGTCACCATATTTAATAAGAAATTTTTTGCTATGGAGATGACGAACACTTCAGTAGAGATTGTGAAGCCTATTCATGTCGGGATGTACACAATAGACCTATCGAAACTTCACATGTACCACTTTCATTATGAGTTTGCGAAAACTCATTTCACAGATCCTAAATTACTTTATACAGGCAGCTTCATCAATTGGGTCAAGAAGTGTGATCCATATGTAGCAATGAGGTATCACATAACGAATTCGACACGTTCTCATACACAGCCAATAATCCTTATAGAATTGTTCCGCAGAACACGAAGGTCATCGTCCTTATGAAAGATGAGACGAATGCATTGCCGATTGTGGAGCATGTAGGTTGATGATCGAAAATGTATGTGTATCACACATTGGAAGGAGCCACCCAGAGGCGGGTTAAGGGTAAGCATAGTGTGATATCAATAGCCATCTCTATCGCAGACTATTTGTGGTGTCTGTACAACAGTGTCTGTGGTGTTGCAGTGCAGCCCTGCATAAGGTACGGCAAACTAGAATTCGATTGAGAGGACACTTTGCTGCAGTCTGAAATTGGCCTGTCACCTTATGACAATAAAAGGCTCATTTTTGATGACGGGATTGAAATTCTTCTGTACTCACACTATTCACTTGCAGCGAGAGAAAGGGTAGGGGACTCTGAGTGTGAGGGAAAGAAAGAGCGTGTGTGTGTGTGTGTGTGTGTGTGTGTGTGTGTGTGTGTAATATTACAAAATTGTTAGTGGAGGAAAAAGTTGCAGTTTTTGATATGTATATTAATTTACCAAGAAATTCCCATTGCCTCAGGCATTTGGTGCTACTGGCATTGCCACTGCTACTTTTATCAAAGTGTAAGTAATTGTGTGTGTGTGTGTGTGTAATGTAAATATTTATTTATAATATTTATTTATTCCTGGGGGAGTTGCTAGTCTCCTACCAGGCGCCTCCCCAGGTGGCGGATAGGGGAATGCTCACCAGATATGGTGGGTACCGGGGAAATAAAATACCTGGGGTGGACCAAAACTAGCAAACTAGGGCACGACGGTTCCACATGTCAGTGGCGGTTTCCCGACAGCGTCTGTTCCACATGTTAGTGGCGGCTGATTTGTGTTTCAAGGGTCCACAACCTTGATCCTACCAACTGGCACATGTCAGACCAAAATACAATTACAAGTAAAATCATGGTTCGTGTATGTAATAACAAAAGTACCCCAGGTGGTGAAATCCACCCACCTAGCAGAAAGGTGGCAACCGGTCTATCGGATTCTGGGGAGACCGGACCTACACGACTTGTGAGTGGATCGGAGCACTCTGGAAAACTTCCCAAAAATGAAGATTACATTGGAACAGTAAACATACGGACACTAATACAAACCGGAAAATTATATACATTAACAGAAGAATTAAAGAAGCTGAAAATCCAAATCCTAGCAGTACAAGAGACCAGATTTCCTGATAATCAAATCACTGACTACAATGGCTTCAGAATTTTCAAAAGTGGAACGGACAGAAAAATTGGTAAAGGGGCAAACATGCTTGGTATGGCCTTTATGGTCGAAAAATGCTCAGTTAAATTTGTAAAATCTGTAAAAACTATTAGCAATAGACTAATGTTTCTTAGGTTCAAACACAAGAATAAATATTACACCCTAATTAATGTTCACGCACCCTGCAACGTTGACAATAGAAAGGACCTAGACAATGTGGATAAATTTTGGGAACGATTAGAACTTGAAATGTCAAAGATACCGAGGAATGATGTCAAAATACTTCTTGGAGATTTCAGTGCACAGATTGGCAGAGAAAAGAAATACAGGAAGACGGTTGGGCTATACCCAGCACACAAATTGACCAACAAAAATGGCATGCGACTAATCCAACTTTGTCAACAATTCAACATGAAAATCAGCTCAACGTCGTTCAATAAGAAACCAAGAAAACAGAAGACCTGGAGATCCCCTATAAGCCAGTTGGGAGAATTTCAAATTGACCATGTGGCCATCTCATATAAATTCCAAAAAGAGATCAGAGATTTCCAGGTTAGGAGAGGTGCAAATATTGACTCAGATCATTATCTCACAAGAGTTCGGGTCCAATTCACCCCAAGAAGGAAAACACCAAGAATTCCACTAGCAATCCCAAAATTTGACCTACAAAAACTAACAGAATCAGAAACAATTAAAAAATGGGAAAATTCTCCCGCAAACAACTGGGAAACATTCAAGGAAAAAATCACAAAAATAGCGAAGGAGCAAATACCACTGAAGAAGAAGCACAAACATCCATGGTGGAATATGGAATGCGAAAAGGCAATTCAAGTTCGTACAGAAGCCTTTGCGAAGTACAGTTCAAATAAAAATGAGAAAACTCTTCAAAACTTTTTAGAAACACGGAAACTTTCAAATAAACTTATTAGACAAGAGAAGAGAAAGTATGTAACTCAGCAACTGGAATCAATAGAAGCAGATTTTAAAAATTATAATACGCATGGATTCTACAAAACTTTTGCAAACCAAATTAAAGGGTATATCCCTCAAAATGTCTGTTTTCGGAAATCAGATGGGAATCTGGCACTAAGCGACGAAGAAAACTGTGAAGAATTAGCCAAATATTTTGAAACGCTACTAAACTGTCCAGAACCAACAGAAGCTCTTCCAATATCCAGCACTAAAGCCCCGTAACAGCAAGACTCTGTACCGCCAACTGAAGAAGAAATTATCAAACACATAAACAAACTCAAAAATAACAAAGCATCAGGAGAAGATGGAATTGTAGCCGAATTTCTCAAAAGTCTAGGGTCTAACTCAAGAAATGAGCTAGTTAAAATTATTCAAAACATATGGGTTACTGAAGAAATACCAGAAGATTGGAAATGTGCCCTAATACATCCGTTACATAAAAAAGGGGATAAATCGGATGTGAACAACTATAGAGGAATCTCCTTACTTGCCATCACATACAAGATATTATCAGCTTGTCTTCTTGAAAGGACACAAAAACTGCTAGAACCCAAAATCTCAGATTTCCAAGCTGGTTTCAGACCAAACAGATCATGTCCAGAACAAATTTTAAACTTGAAATTGATTACAAGGATGAGACAAATGCGAAGGAAGCCTACAGTATATGTCTTTGTCGACTTTAAAAAGGCATATGATTCAATTCACAGACCCACACTATTTTAAATTCTTGAGGAGCAAGGACTGTATAAGAAGACACGGAACATCATAGAGCAGACATTAACAAATACAAAATGCAAAGTGAAATTCATGGGAAAACTTTCAAAATCATTTGAGATAAAAACTGGGGTTAGACAAGGTGATGGATTATCACCTCTGTTATTTAACTTAGTTCTGGATAGAGTCATGGCAGAATGGGAAAAAGAAATCAAAAAAGAAAAGTACTGAAAACTAATATCACTGGGAACCAAAAAAGATGACCTACAAATCCCCTACTTAGCCTACGCAGACGATCTTGCAATAATGGCAGATTCTAGTGAAATGGCAGTCAAACAGATAGAAACCTTAAAAGAGTGTGCAGGAAAAGTTGGCCTACAAATATCTTTTGAGAAAACGGTGTTTACAACAACAAATCTAGAAATTTCTAAGTTACAAACCAAATATGGAGAAATTAAGAGGGTACCATACTTTAAATATTTAGGAGAGATAATTTCTGAAAAATACTCACAACAAGAAAGAATATTAAAAGCTCGTAGGGGTCTAGGGCTGGTCCAAAACATTTACAATAAAAAATGTCTATCTATAAATACAAAAATTAAACATTATAAGTCGGTAATTAAACCTATAATGCTATATGCCAGCGAAACCTTGACACTTAAAAGGAAAACAGATATGGAAAACCTGAAGAAAGAGGAAAGGAAAATCATTAGGAAAATTCTGGGACCAAGATGGACCAAAGAGGGGTATAGATTACAGAAAAATTCTAAAATTGAAGAATATTCTAACATAGAGATAGACATGAGGAAGAGGCGTCTAAAATTCTATGGCCACATAATGAGACTTCCCGATCACAGACTTACAAAAAAAATAGTAAGATACGTAGCATCCCTTGTTAATGGAGGAGAATGGATCAAAAATGTAAAGAAAGATCTGGAATTAGCCAACATTACTACTGAAGACATGAACAAAAGAAACAATTTCAAACTTAAAGTTGACAAATGGGAGGTCAAACCAGAGACAAAAGCGCCGAGAACTGGAACAAAATGGAGCGAAGAAAGAAAAGCTGAATTCTCGCAAAGAATGAAGACCTGGTGGGCAAACAAGAAGAATAAGAAGCCCCAGAAGTGAACCATCTTTACTTAGCGTCTTCCATGTTGGGAGCTTTACGACTAATAATAATAATAATATTTATTTATTTAACTGAGAAATGTGTACTGTGTACACGTGTGTATATACGCACACTGTGTGTGGAAAAAGCATGAACCAGAATATATATATGCAACGAAATTTTTGTCAGACAATAACATATTACACATATGGTACACAGTATTAGGAAGAACGAAAACATATATAGTGCTTACAGTGCTGAAGCTGCTACTGTTGCTGGCTTTCAGCAGCCAACTCATCAATTACATGTTGACCATATGCTGGAACAATAAGACGACATGTATTCAGTACTACGAAATTCTTAGTGGAACTGACCACTAAGTAACAGCAGCATATTTCATATATGAAGAAGAATATAAGTACTACTTATGATGCTGTTGCTCCACCTCTTGCTGCTGATGCATCTCAGCATTCAATTCATCCACAATTTGGTGGATGTTAGCTGAAACAATAAGACAAAATATATCTAATACTACGAAACTATTAGTGGACGAAAAAGTTGCAGCTTTAGATATGACTACTAACTTACCAAGTAATTCCCATTGCCTCAGGCATTTGTCGCCACTGGCATTGCCACTGCTGCTTGATGCCAATGATCATTTCATTTTTCCAAATAAAAACTGGTAGCATTCACACAAGCAGGAAGACCACCTGAGACAATGGCGAATGATGGTAGAATGAGACTGTGGTCGGAAGGGGTAGGGTTTATACAGACTCAGGCTCTGCCCATTAATTTGGTTGGAACCAATCAGACTGCAGTATTCAGGGACACCTTGCTTGACAGTTTTGGACAGGTTCGGTCATTCATGTACGTACAGGATGTAACCACTTGAGAAAGAGCTGAGGTGGTTTCCCAGGTATAAAATGTCAGAAGGACTCCATCTTCTGCTCTGGGGTCGCTGGACCGTTCAAGTGGCAACGCTTGAGGTACTCCCTGGTGGGTGAATCATGAGCTACTGCTCAGTATGCATTTGGCTGCCTTAGTGGCCACAAAGGTTGCAGGCAGTGTGTGGAGGAGTGTTCTTTTGTTCTCATATTTCTATGCACAAAAGACTCCCAATGAATGTCGAGTGGTCTTGAAATTTAATCATTTGATTTGCTTTTGTCTGTCTATACAGATGGGGATAGGTCACGTCACCTTTTGTGAGGCGACCTCCAGTCAGTAGTTGCCACTGACGCCGCTTGGGGGCACTGGTATCACCTGCTACTTGTCCACAAGCATTGGATCAAGGCTTCTAGACACTGTGGGAGCAGACATGTTGTCGTGATTTTCCCAGCGAACCAAGGTAAGGGATTTATTTTTATAGCACCATGCATTTACTTGGTGCCGTTAGTGGGAGTGTGTTTTATAGGGTCTATTTGCGGTATGCTTTTTATGCTAGGATTTTTTACGACATGTTATTCCCACCACCAATCTCTGACGCTGTAATCAGAGCAGGACATCACATGTGTGTTTGTGGCAGCAGGAATCTAGTGCTTCCTACCATGTCTTACTTGTTGGCACATCCGCACAGTGGGTTGCCATCACCTGATGCTATGTTCAGGGATTAGCACAACATCCGGTCTGCGTGTCACAGGAGCTGGCACTGTGTGGTTGATAACATGCAAGGCACCTGGTGCGTCTACCATGCAGTTGGTGCAAAGACGTAATCCAATGATTTTTAACGTTGTAATAACGTCCAGTGAGTTATATTGACGTCGATAACATGAGGGTATTCCTTGTGCTATTGGAAAAATGCGGTCTATGTAATTAACTTTTTTCGATGGGTTTTACAAGACTTGCATCTTCCAAAACAGCATAGGACAATGAGCAAGAGAGATCCAGCCCCTGCGAATTGAATTTTGTAAATAAACAACATATTCTTCGCTGTGTAATTGACACTGACTTCAAGTTCGTATCATGAAATCATTCCTCTCCACCACAGACTAAGTCATTTTAGTGCCAATTTCCAGATGGAGGTTTGGAGGGGAGAGCTGGAGGATTTGCCAGAGGGGGAGGGGTTAATTAATTGATCGATTTAATTAATTAATCAATTAATTTGATATCATAAGTGTGCTTGTATCAGCTAGAGGAATGGGGGGTTGGGGTTTTGTGTAGGAGTGGGGGAGGTGGAATGGGAATGTGAGCGCGGGGGGGGGGGGGGGGCTTTCTCGAAAGAATGGATTATCTGCAGGGGGTCATAAATCAATTAACAGAACAATAGGGTAAGGGCAGGCAGAGAGGGAGGGGGAGTGGTTTAATAAAAAACCACTTAGGAGAACAATTTAATTAATTTGTATATCAACTTGATATCAAAAGTGTACAACAACGGACTTTGTCCCTCTACTAACATCGACTACAGTAAAACCTTATTTTATTCCTGCTAACTTCCCTAGTACATCTTTTAAATTTACTTCATCAGCAATTTCATTCTGAGTTGCCAAAATGACCGAATCATTAAGACGATTTTGTGTAGTAGTTGAACATAAAAAGTTCCTTATTAATTTTAACATAGAGCAACGCCTTTCAGTACTTGCTAGAGTTATTGTTATCGTTCGCAATATTCTTAAACCAATAGTCAGATCTGCATGAAAATTTAGCTTTGTAATTAAGCTCAGAACATTGCTTAGGCTCCTTTTCTGCCCAAAAGTGCAGATACACCTAAAATTTGCTCAGCTAACTCTGCCCCATTTATGTCGACAGAATCACCATTGCTCAAAACACATTCTAAGTTGTTACAGTGTTTTTGTGGTATATCTTTGGACATTGTAATAAATTTTATATATTGTGTAAGATTTGCAAATAGTTACCACATTTACTAAGTTTTTCAGATCTACCATCTACAGCATTTAGTACTTGGATTATAAATTAAAAATATGTATTTTATATTGTTCTCTTGGATATTTGATGGATTCAACTCGTACTTCATATGAGAAGTTCCTTTTTATTCTTGTAATGCAGCATGTTGCTGTTCTTGATCCGAAATTAGCCTTCACATCGATTTCGGTAGTGCGTTCCTTTCTATCAATAATAATTTCATCAAATCTGATCAAAATTTTGTAAAAACTATTTTGCAGTTTTGTGAAAGATTAAGTGCAAGGGCTAGATAAGTATCTTTCATTTTCATGAACTTGCTTATTGGATAAACAATATTTAGTTTTTGATAACAAATGAATACAAAAACCTGAATTGTTCAACACAAGTTTAATAATGCAAAACGCCATCTCTTATTACATCATCAGTTTCTTGGTTTTCAAAAATTCCTAGCAAGTTGTCATATACATCTCTCAATTGGAAGCTTAAAGGCTTTAAGACTTCTATCCTACTCTCCCATCTAGCGATACTCAATGGTTTCAGAGTTAAAACTTACACATGTAGTAAAAGTATTGCCCATCAAAAAGTAAATGCTTAAAAAAATAAAAAAATAGACAGTGTTCAAGAAATTAGCGACTTATATGGATGTTTTCGCCATTCATTAACATCAAGACTGAGAAAGTGACTACTACACGGAACATAGAATGCTCGCAAATTATATTGTTTAATTCGAGATTGCACTTCAGCTTTATCGTCCCCCACACTGTTGAATCCCTTCCCTCTGATATTCTGCAAATTCCACCCCAAGCCGTTAAGTTCTCCTTCGTAAGAAGCCTAAAAGCTTTCATTAATTTTAATTTCAACATCAGTATAAAATTTATTGAGTGAAACATATCTGATTAACAAGAGTCGTCTGCTCTGCATTTGAAATCTGAGGAGTATAGTCTTAAACTATGGAAGAATATTTGTATTTTTTGTTTCATCATTATGATACTTTACACTTTGACACAGCAGATCTGTTATCTAGTTTCATATATTTTTCTTGGGACAGCAAGCCATAGTCTCTTCCTTGTTTAGCAAGGCTAGTGATGTGCTCTTCCATAATGGGATCAAGTAGCTAATGTACTATTTTTCAGAAATTTTTCTTCTTTATAACATGTAGCTTGTAATGTGGAAAGCCAGCCCACTTTTACCAAGGATTTCAGTAAGTTCTACAGTTCTTCAAAACACCTGGTTCCAACCATTTGTTCCAGCATTAATAATTCTTTGAGCAGTCACATTTATAGTTTGACAAAACTTAAATCTTTGGATTATTTTTAACAATGATTTTTGGGTCTGAATATAATTTTTGGGAATGTTATGCTTTTTAAAGTTTCAACGAGGTGCTTCCACTTTTTAATACCCTCATTTGAAAGATAACTGTGGAGCCAAAATTTTTGCCAGACAAACAATAAAAGCAGGATTATGAAAGAATGTTCACTAGCCACTCTAGTAAATCTTGGTCTCCTTTGCTTAAAATTCTTGTAGAACCATTTGCACTAAAATGTCGACTAGTGTCATAGGAAGCAGATTTGTAATTATGGCGTGGTTCATGTACTAAAAAACTTATTTCAGCGTCTGTAAAATCCCTAACAACAACGTTGGAGCTATGTTGAAAGTTCGTGGAATGCTTTTGGTGTGTGATAAATTGGTGTCAATTCTTTTTAATTGTTTCATCTGGTGATGATGCAGTCAGATTGTCAGCTCAAGCTGGTTTAGAAACTTCGTACATCTGTTTGTCACTATCACCCTTTGACAATTCTGTATTTTCTTTTATAATCGTATTTGAAGTTGAATTCTCAGAGTCTTAATTTTGTTTGGTACAAATCTGGATACAATTATTTAACACAGCAGCTTTTTTTGTACTGGTAACCATGCAGTTTTGTCTGAGCACTAGTCATTCTGGAAAAAGCAAGCTAATAACCCACGAGGTGACTTTTCTGTAACATAAATTACGAGGTGGGGTCTCTGGGACCTCTATGTTTAAACTGAGATTTAAGGCACAAATGACTAGAAATTTTTAATTTAAGTTACACAACATTCATTTTTACAAACATTTAAATGTTGTTTTAATGCTTCTTGTAGATTTCATTGCATTAAATAAATCTTGCAGAATTTTACTTTTTTTCATACAAATAAAAGAATTGTTAGAGAACTGAATTTTAGATTGTGAAAATTTATATTATCTTTGTGGCAAATTTTCACATAAAACTTAATTACACGGTTTAAAATTGCACGAAAAGCTGCCCTCAATAGGGACAAAAAAGAAAGTCTGGAAAATTGGTATCAGTGCTGGGTTCCACACTTTTCCTTTTCATTACTCGGAACATACTTGACTTTAACTAACACTTTAAGTATCTTATTAGACAGACAGAACTCCATCACAATTGTCCTGAAGATCTTCCACCGAACAACCGTCCGCTACCAGAACTGTGGTAATTAGCTACTGTGCAACCTTCATCTTTTTCATCTATTTCTTGATTTATAGCACCGACAACTTCCTCCATTTACCGACTAACAATTTCATCACACTTAGAATCGTTAACACTCATATGTTCCTGCGAACACATTTTGGATTATACTGAAGAAAACAGGCAGGTAATTCACGACATGCTATCTAGGAGACCCTGACAAGTGCCAACAACAAAGTTGGAGATAATGCAACAATGAGAAAACATTGCAGGGTTGGCGATTGAACGAGGGTGGGGATGGGATAGAAGCATTCCGCCAGAACTAACCTTGGAAAGCGAGTTCGAAAATTTTCGCGCGATATTAGACTACACCTCATGACTTCTGGATTAAACAAAATAAACTATAAAAAATAGAAAAAATAAATATTTATGCATGTTCTAAATATTCTAAAACCGAAATTAACAAAGATTTATTCTTCTTCTAAATAAGCTGAAACTGTAATTAATATAACTTCAAAATTTTATTCTGTCAATCGACATAAAAAATATTGATGCTGCACACAAAATATTTTTCGTATCCTGTGAACGTTAAGAAAGTCTAGTGGTATTATATCGTTATTATACAATAAGAAATACCTGTATTTCAGCAAATCTTAAATACCAGTTAAAAGAATTTTATACTTCTTGATTCTGAGATTTCGTTCTCTTCAGTTATTCAAATATATTACTATAAAAAAAGCATTTTATTGAAGCAATGAACTTAATAACTGTCTTACGTTATTGATTCAAGAAATTATTTTCATAGCACAAAAATATAAATATTATACTTGCAGAATACTGTAGTGTCCTTGTCGCCACTGTAGTGTCTTGTACGGAAAGGAAGCAAGGGAGAGGATGTTGTTATGGGTGACGGGTATCCTCGTTCTGCAACACAAATGCACATGTGCATTGATACGGCTCTTTATTTTCAAGAAGCTTCTACCATGGTACAAGCTCATCAGCAATAGTCCTCTTGTAGACGATGTCGGGAATCTTGCTATTACAAACTATAGTCTCACTGTTAGTCCCGATCTGGCCACTATGCACTGTCGTAACATGAGTGAGCCAGTGTATTAGTGAGGCCCTTCGGTCCGTAGTGGCGGTCTAAATACATGCTGTCGAGACAGCGTTGGCGGTATATTGCTTGTTGGTGTGTCTCTGGCCTCTCTCGTGAGTGGTGCGCTTGATCCAGCGCCTACTATCGATCTTTGCGGTACATCTTTGCCGCCCGGTAAGCTGGCGACAGCTGATGCCAGCACAAATACATTCAAATTTTATACAGTATTTTACTGATTCAATAAAGAGCATTCTTGGATACATTAATTATTTATTTTATTTAGAAACACTTTCACTGTTCCCATCCGTTTATTGATATATGATGAACTAATGGCCATAAAACTATACGGCAGCTTAATTATAAACGTGCTTATGTAAAAAAAAAAAAAGCTAGCTAACGTGAAGTGGGACTCGCGCTTTACGGATTCCGCCCGGGGGACAGCGTTTAGCTGCCTTTCGCTTTACAGGGGGCCACTTGACAATAGACCCACACAGCTTCTACAATGGTGTCTCGGAGCGAGCGGGAAACCTTCGCTACCTCAGGGAACGGCGGTCAAACGCACGCACTCGATCGTGCAACAACAGGCAGTGCAGCGAGAGACGTCATCATCGTAATGAAAGTGTAGATAACCGACGCGATGGTAACCACTCGCATGACTACAGCTTACATTTTAGGTCTATGAGCAGTAAAATTGTTATATTGTTGAGCATTTAACTCATCAATATTTTTCTCACACTTACAAGAACAATGGCGTCCCTAAATTTGGGCGCCGTGGACAAATGTCCGGTTTGCCCGCCCTTAGAACAGGTCCTGATTTTGCTCCACCACAACGACCCAGCTTATTACGCACAGTCACGCACGCTGCATCTTTGGGCTATAAAAATTTTCGTATAGATCTTACAATTACATCTTCCCCGAGACATTTAAGTCTCAACTTCATACACGATACTGTTGGAAGTTGAAGAAATGAACTAAAATTTGTGCCGCCGTGGGAACTCGAACACGGCACAAATTTTAATTCATTTCTTCATGTTCCAACATTATCGTATATAAAAAGTTTGACTCGCCGTTTCTATTCCGCTGACTTCTCCTTCCTTTCTCGAATGAAAAAATCGCTGCGAGGCTGACATTTCCAGAACGACATCAAAGGGATATCGGAAGTACATCGTTTCCTGAATAGCCAAACTGAGTCTCCTCCAAGTCATCCATCAATGCGGAAAAATGTGTTGAAGTGTGGAAGAATACTTAGCGAAGGGCTGACACATCAAGTTTCATCGTCACAGCTGTTAGTTTGCGAGCAGATAATCAAACTTTTATGACAATGGATAGTAATGTGACGAGTAGCACATTAAAATTCGTGACAAAACATTAAGTTGATAATTACTAGGATGTGCTGAAAAGTAATGCATCGGAATTTTTTAATCTGTTCTCAGTACTGATTGAGATACTGCACGTCATGTTCATTACTTGGTCGAAATTCTCGCTTTGATAACGCAAGTTGCAACCCTCTGGCACAAGAGGCCTCCGAATCGTACCGTGTAACATTGCGGTAAGTAAGGTAACTATGTCGTCACATGAGAAACAGCGTGCTGTAATCGAGTTGCTAACCGCAAAAAACGTGATTCCAATTGAAACTGATAGGGATGGGGATCTGTCAACAATTTCCTTTGCGTTTTTGAGTACGAGGGTGATGGGTTTCTTAACAAAAAACAAACAAATAGCCCAGTCATCTGAGTCGCTCTGTATTCTTTTATTTGTTTTATCTTGAACTCGAGTTAATTAGTGTTGTTGTCGAAGCTTCTGTAAACGTGAACTGGTGGCTTAGAAGCCGGCCGGTGTGGCCGAGCGGTTCTAGGCGCTTCAGTCCGGAGCCGCGCTGCTGCTACGGTCGCAGGTTCGAATCCTGCCTTGGGCATGGGTGTGTGTGATGTCCTTAGGTTAGTCAGGTTTAAGTACTTCTAAGTTGTAGGGGACTGATGACCTCAGATGTTAAGTCCCATAATGCTCAGAGCCATTTGAACCATTGTTTTGGTGACGTAGGAAACAGCTCGTAGGGCATCGTCATCCTCATCCATTTGAAGTTTAAGAGAAAAATGGGTGTAAACGTAATTTATTGTTTCTTTACTAAAGTAAAGTTAAATATGGACAAGATCAATTCCAGTCCGGCAGATATAGGGGCTCCTTCCCTTTCTTATTTCCATAAATAGTGTGAGAATACAAGCATAGAGAATCTTTTTGTAAGTACTATCCTTAAATTCCAATTATTTAACGTTAATACGTAATATTTGTCAAGAGTTTGTAAATTGTAAATGAGGATTTTCCGTAACAGAATTAGAGTATCAAAGCTCTTTTCAAAGAGGATCAAACTCCTGTAACATAACATAAACACATGTTTCAAACTGAATAAAATATAGTTAATTTTGGGTACCATTGGCTCATTTGACCATAAATCCGTTGACATGTCATTGTCTTTTGGATGGTCGTAGGACTGGAAGCAAAAGAAAGAAAACGGCGATATACGACTGCGATACTATTTCCGATTTGGATAAATTAACATTATTGTTATTGTGCTGCATTTTTCCTTGTCACTTACTCATATTACACATATATGTTTCAGGAATTGTTTTAACAAAATGTGTAAGTAGGCTGTTTACGTTTTTATGTTGGTAACGCCACGAAGTGCTCTGTATGAAAATCGCTGAACGCTATTAAGGTGAATACATCGTTTGTTCTCCATCAAAATCTTTTATTTGCTAACCATGCCTATCAGTAGTTAGTGCCTTCAGTAGTTAGAAACTTTTATTTAGCTGGCAGTATTGGCGCTCGCTGTATTGCAGTAGTTCGAGTCACGAAGATTTTTGTGAGGTAAGTGATTCATGAAAGGTATAAGTTATTGTTAGTCAGGGCCATTCTTTTGTATGGGTTATTGAAAGTGAGATTGAGTTGCGCTAAAAATATTGTGTGTAAGTTTAGTGGTGATCAGCATAAGTAAAGAGAAAACTGTGTGAGTACGTTGAGTTTTACCCAGCTGTTTGAAAATCAAATAACGTAGAAGTTTACCAGCACAACCATTCATAATTTTTCAAGGGGATGATTAACTTGCACTGTATGTGATTGAGCATTTTCCTGCAAAATGATGGCGAGGTCCTACAGAAAGTGTCATCACTTCTGTCTCTATGCTGTTCATTTGTGGAATACAACATACGACGTAATCACTGAACAACGACGCCGTAGTTTTTCTCACACTGCTCTACGTTGCACTCCTTACGTTTGGACCGTTCACTGTTTCTGTTATGCTTTCTTTTTTCACAGTTCAATACACCTTCTTCCTGTTTTCGTTTGACCTGTTTTCATTTTGTGACGCGCCGTCCACTGGGCCCTCTTACCACTAAATCTGAGGGGGATGCGATGGGGCGTTTCGCTTGTGAGATATCCAGCCATATGGGGATGGGTCGTGAGTCGTATCTGAATAGCTCGGCAGATAAGATCATTCCTTATAAACCTTGGTCGCGGGTTCGAGTCCCGTTCCGGCACACTGTTTTAATTTGCCAGGAAGTTTTGAAACAGTGCATAATCAGTCCACTTAAGAGCGAAAAATTCATTCTGCAAACAAGATAACTACTAGGAAAAACGTAGGGTAAAGTGTACACAGAGTGGTCACAGAATCTACGGTGAATAGACTAACGTGAGGTCTTCAGATCTTTCACCGGTGCCTTTATTTACTGCCACCGAGTGTGGGGCCAGCTGTGCGTCTTCGGCCAGCTGTGCGTTTGTGAATGGTTAATCCCGTAAGCAGTTTAATTGCCGACGGCCGTGCAAGTCATGCATGTGCAAAGGCACTGTATTCTCAATTAAAATTCCTGTATTTTTAGGACCGAAGTTTACGATCTCCGCCGCAGGAGAGAAAATCAACAGCTGCGGTGGGCAGCGCCGGCTGCTGCATACGACTGCCACCGTTTTACTCGTTGTTTCCTTGACTCACAAGGGGAGGCCGCCAATTGTGAAATTCAGATTCGATTCATACTGCGCATAATAAAAGCTCATGGCCAGAGGTGTAATGTGGCAAAGCACCAAGATGCACTTCTCAGCCGTTGTCGAGAAAATCGACAGTTAAAAGAAACCGTTGCGGTGAAATACTCTCTACGATTAATAGTTTTCTACAGCGTTGTGGCGCAGCGGTAAGCGCTCGGGTTCGTAATCCGAAGGTACAGATCCTGCTGCCACAGATCGGCGAGCTCCAGCCGTCCGTTATCTTCCAGCGTGATGATTCGCCCAACGTTGGGGTTTGAACATGCGGGATGTGCTGAATGACGCATTTCCTGAGAGGAGGGTGGGTCGTGATGGTCCCATCGCATTGCCTCCGCGCTCTCCTGATATCACGCCGTTAGACTCCTTTTTGTGGAGTTATGTCAAGGACAGTGTGTGCACGACACCAGTCAATGACACTTATGGTTTCGTGCACGAATTAATGAGCGAATCATAACTGTTGATGCTTCAGTGCTGACCTGTACACGGTCAGAACTCGAACATGCCTTGATATTCTACGAACGACGAGGGGCACAAACTGAAATTCTGGCATAGCAAAAAGAGCTTCGAGAGCTGCTAAACGTTTTATAACAAACCATCAAACTCTAATAGTTTCCAAAATACTATTTATCGAAATGATGGCAGGAATTTATGGACATCCAGTTTTTCTCTTTTCCGGTACTTAATTTGGTAGCTTTCACCATGGTGAACATGAAAAATGATAGGCCTATTCAGTTTCTGCTTTATACTGCAAAGCCCCTTCCTACTTCTCTCGAATCCGCTTCACGGCAATTAACTGGTCGGATAAGTTCAATCTCAAATGGTCCATGTCAGTATCAAATCGAAAACTGATTTCGTCAAAAAGTTACAGTCAAGACTAAAATTATGTGATTGATGGACCACTAGCGGTTCATATCGGAAATCTGATACCCCATCCAAGATTCTGGGGCAACTGAGTGTCAGATTTTCGAGGTCGTACTGTAACCTGATACAGTCATGTGTCAAGATAAGCCCACCCTTCAACATCACCCATCTACTGTGGCAGCTCTGGCTCCAAACTCAAGGTCGCCCTACCTGTCCCCCCCTCCCACCCATCTGCCTCTAGACCAATAGCATGACAGGAAATCAATTTCCTTCGCGTTTTATTACTATTCCACTATGACTATGGTCACACTCTAGGCCTGTAAACTGTAGTGAGAGCATCATGAAGCGTCAGCAGAGATCCGCCATCGCTCGAGACAGAATAAGTCTGTTACATTCAAAAGTAAATATTAGTCCATCCATCTCCTTCGTTATTATTCAATTACCAGCTGAGTACCCAGCATTGTCTGGATATGTATTTATTCAAATCTTCTATTAGTCTATATCCTGCTCCTCTCTCTCTAAGTCCATCGCTTCTTCCCTCTCACTCTGTTCATCTCCTCCTTGCCCTACTCTCTGTCCACCTCCTCCACTCCATGCTCCCTGTTCATATCATCTTGCCCCTTTCTCTCTCGCTCCATTGCTCCTCTCTCCTCTCTCATTCTATCTCCCCCTCCACCTCTTTCATTACATCTGATCCTCCCGTCCATCTGCTTCTTCCACCTCTGTCCTTCTCATTCTCATACTCTATCTCCTCTTCTCCCTGTATCTTCTCTTCCTCTTCTATCTCCTCCTCATCCCATCTAAGCCCATCTCCTCCCACCTCTCCCTATCCATCTTCTCCTCAATCTTTCTCTGTCCATTCCCTCCTCCTCCTCTCCCTGTACATCTTGACCTTCCCCCTCTCTCTATCGACTCCCTCTTCCCTTTGTCTGTACATTTACACTGCCCCCTCTCCTTGCCTGTCTCTTAATCCCCCTCTCTCTGTCCTCTCCCCCACCCCCTCTGTCTGTCCATCTCTTCCTCTTCCCACCTTCCCCTCCCTCTCTCCATGTCCTCCTATCCCCTTTCTCTGTCCATCTCCTCCTCACCTTCACTTCATCCATCTCCTCCTCTCCCCTCTTCTGTTCCGCCCTCGAACCCACACTATCCTCCTCTCTCCTTTCCTGTACATTCACTTCTCGCCCTCTGTCCATCTGTTCCTCTCTGTATCCATTTCCTCTTCACCCCTGTCTCTGTCCACCTCCTTTGCCAACCACTCTCTGTTCATCTAGTCCTCCCCCTCTCTCTGTCAGTGTTCTCCCCACCTCCACATTCTGAATGCTCCTTCTCCCTTTGTCCATCTGCCTCTTCACATGTCCATCTCCCCCTCACCTCTAGATTTCCTCCTCCCTATCATCTCCTCCTCACCCCCTGTAAGTCTATTTCCCCTTCCCTTTTCTCCCTGTACATCACCTCTACATTTCCTCCTCCCTATCATCTCCTCCTCACCCCCTGTAAGTCTATTTCCCCTTCCCTTTTCTCCCTGTACATCTCCTCCTTCCCCCTTTCCCTGCATCTGTCTCCTCCTCTTCCCTTTATATGTCCATTTCCTCCTAGTAGTTCCTCTGTCTCCTCTCCCCTCTCTCTATTTCCTCCACCCCCTCAATCTTCCATCTCCTTCCCTTTCATTTCTTAATCCATTTCCTCCTCCCCCTCGGCCGTTATGTTTGTCATAATGTGTAGCATTCGGTGGTGTAGCGGGAGTTGGAAGAAATGGCACAGTAAATTACGACAATACTTACATCTGGGCAGATGCGAATCCTGGAGCGATCATGGATTTGAGGCATCAGCAGTGCTTCAGTATCTGTGTATGGACGGGAATTGTCAGTGACAAACTCGTAAGACGAAACAATTTGCCAAACCCATAACAGATGCCGTGTATCACCGATTTCTACATGATGAACTACCAGCGTTTTTGGAGAATTATACCCTTACAGGAAGACAACAAGTGTGATTTATGCACTACAGGGCAGTACCCTATTTTCTACAGATCGTGCGACATTGTCTCACCACAATGTTTCGTGGGGGTGGATTGGTCAAAGAGATCTGGTAGCATGGCCTCTCCATTCGCCGAATCTGAATCCATTGGATCTCTAGAAGTGGGTATATTTACAGGCATTGGTGTATGTCCAACACATCACCAATGTGCAGATGTTAGGAGTGCCTGACCAGTGCATGTGACACAATCTGAATGGAGCCTGGTGTATCTGGAAAAGTCATTGATTCGCTACAAAGTAGGGCTGAAGGATGTGGTAGAATGCGTGGTACACCCAAAGCACTAAGTTGCCCACTTCTACGTAACAGACAAATGGGAATGAGAGCACAGAATGGCCCATATCTCAACAGGTACTGATTTTTGGACATATTGTTGCAGGTGTTTTTCTTCTGGATTTGATCAGTATTACCTGATTTGGACTGACGCCCGAACAACAGGGACTTACATGCATTGACAACAGAAAATAGTGCATTGAGAATGGCTAGCTTATAGCCGAAATCTAGATTTGCGTAATAAAATCTAAAAAGGACGACCGATTGCTGCACTCTATAATTTATGAGTCATTTGGATTATATGACACTGCTTTTAAACAATCTGTATACTCTAGTGAGTAGACACTTCACGCAGAAGGGTATTGTACCCTGCTTCGTCCTAATGACGATGCATACGCTCCTGGAATTACCTCATAATGCCCGTGGAAATAACGTGAATCATCTAAAAGTGCTAACTACACATTGGCATTAGACCCAACAAGATTTAACGATCTTGCAATCATCCGATCAGCAATCACGGTATACTAACTAAGTGTAGAGTGAGGAGACATCGTGGGTCAGCCGGATTCAGCCTGTTCTTGGTATGTCTATTCTACAGTTGAGTACTACAGAACTAGGCAGCCATTGGCCATATCTATTACCACTGCAATTGACCCTGTTGGTATCATCTTGTGCGGTTCCCGAGGAGGGTACGTCAGTTATCCTCCACAAACAGGTTCCACAAGGAGTAATGTTGGCGTACATTGCTGGCCACAAAAATTTTCAGTACAATGAGGATGGCATGTACCAAAGGACAAATTGGCATAAGGCGTAAGTGTACTACCCTACAAGATATGCAAATACTATTTCATAGCAACCGCACAAAGTGGGTATGAGTACTGCCATCTACATTCTGTCTATAACAAAATATTGTGCACTGCTGTTCTGGTGCAGGTATCGCATATGAATGATGTTGTTTATAAGAAGTTCGTGTTATACTTTGTGTGAGAAGGAGAAACATCTACCAGCGCATATCGAAATCGACAGTGACATGGTCACGGTCTACCTACACTGAAAAAATGGTTCAAATGGCTCTGAGCACTATGGGACTTAACTTCTGTGGTCATCAGTCCCCTAGAACTTAGAACTACTTAAACCTAACTAACCTAAGGACATCACATACATCCATGCCCGAGGCAGGATTCGAACCTGCGACCGTAGCGGTCGAGCTGTTCCAAACTGTAGCGCCTAGAACCGCTCGGCCACAACAGCCGGCTGATAGAGTTGATGCCACTGCTGAGCACGTGATAGAATGGAATCATGAGAGCTGAGGTCACCGCCAGTGGTCAGCAGAGTGTCATCATTATAGGGTGAGTGACACTGTTAACTATGTTTTGGTGACAATCATGGGGCCAAGGGCTAAGGGCCATGGTAACTGCTGAGATACTTCTGTGAGGCTGAAAAAACTGGCAGAAATCTCTCAGTTTAAGGTAAATTCCAGGCATCAATGGCTAGAGCCTGTCCAGTATAATTTACTCATGCATTCTGTCCCTTGTACCAAGTCTGTGGCAGCTGTTTGTTTGATGTGTCCTTGTTTTGGCCACGTGGCTACGCAGTGTAGCGAGTCTAGGGGGCTCATGTCTAGACAGAAGAAATAAATCTGGTAATGTGAGTAGGTAATGAATGTTCTATTTGTGTTATTGTTGAGTTGTTATTCCTCAGTCCATTAAAATGAGTGACAGTGATATAATGGCGAAGTCAGAGAGACAAGGTGTTACCAGTGAGGAAGCAATACAATAATTGATTAATCTGGTAGGTAGTTAATGGCTGAGAAAACGTTGATGGATGAAGAGTTGGATTAGCTGAAATCACAGAGTGTAGGGTGGATCCAGCTACTGCAAACCTTGTTACTCCGTTCTCCTGTCTTCTGAGGATGTGTTGCCATTTGTGGAGGATCTCGTGTCATCGACTAAGATACGGGTTATTAGTACTTGGATAAAGTGTGTTCTTGGCCATTTTGTTTGTGTGGGTTACATACATTCAGGGGGCAATGACAGAGTCAGGGGCAAATAATCCCCCACCTCTCAATCTATTCTTATGCTAATAGATTTATGACCCTGAGCCCACATCCCTCTCCCATCCCTCCCTCCTCCCCCACCAGTCTGGGAAGCTCATTCTGAGCATCTTTTCCCTCTCCTGATAAAATCTCGCTAGTCCTCCCCTCCCCCCCCCCCCCCCACTTTCCGCCTCCCCACCGCCATCTGGAAATTGATGGGAGAAAGGCTCAGTCTGTGCTCAGCTGCCGAACTGGGAGAATCTTATTACATGAAATTATTGCAACAGCTGCTGTGGGAGTCAGCACACACACAAATGAGGAAGGCCAGAAGTTGCAATGACTAATGAGAGGAATCCAAAATTATCTGTAATACACTTGCAGATTAATATAACTCAATATTTCTTAAAAGGAAAGAAATGTACTTTATCTTCTCATTATGAAGTGGCTTGATGTACTTCCTGCGCCTCCTATGTGGAACTACTTTACCCACTATTACTACTTGCAGAACATAGGCTAAGTATCGTCTTCCTATTACTCAGTACTGACCCTCTCGAAGTCTGTGACTGAACTGGGCCCGATCAGTTGTGGCAGCTGGTTAAGTCAGCGTTGGCTGGGGGTGCTGAACTCTGTCTTGCTGGGGGTGTGGTGCTGGCCGCTCTTCCCATTGGCGCGCAGATCAGCGCCTTCTAGATGCCGTTTCGCGGTGCTGTGCTGGTCGGTGTGCAGTCGATGCTGTGGGCGGTAAATTCGAGCAATGTATTGTTTATTTATTTAAATATTGATTAAACTATTTAAATAAATTGGTAGGAAATGCTGGGCTGTGGTTCTCTTCATTTGGATGCGAACAACAGCGTACTCTTACGATGTCACAACTGCGATATCACAAATGGCGGGAAATAGTCTTTTTGCACTATACTATCAAATTAATTGTTTAACGATTTATAGCAGACAAGGTAGGAAAACAGCTCTGGAAGGTGTAAGTCAGGTAGTGCCCTTAACACACTCACCACCCCCTTACGATGATTCTTCTTTGTTATAAAATATATTTTCAACGTTTCAGAATCAACACACGCATTTTTCAAATCAAGTAATTAAATTTTCGCCGCAAACAGATCGTAGCGCTAAATATATCCGACGTATTGTATTTGTTGACATTTGATAATACGACCACTGTCCTCCATGCACCTACGCAACGACCCCGAAGGCAGCCCAATGCATACTGAGTAGTAGTTCACAATACGGCTACCAGAGGCCAGGAGGGTGCCGAAACAGCAGGACCAAGCTAAATAATTTCTTGTGACCGCCTGCCTGTCCAGCCGGCCACTGTGTCTCTCCCGCCCCAGCCCCCCCCCCCCAGCCGCAGGAAAGTGTGATCTCTCAGTTCCCAACAATGCATTGGATGGCGGCATCTCTTTGAAATTTGATACCTGCGAAATTCATGTTTGTGTGTGGTCGTGGCATCTCTTAGAAATTTGATACCTGCGAAACTCATGTTTGTGTGTGGTCGCAGCATCTCTTTGAAATTTGATACCTGCGAAATTCATGTTTGTGTGTGGTCGCGGCATCTCTTTGAAATTTGATACCTGCGAAATTCATGTTTGTGTGGTCTCGGAACATGTGCACTATCTCAAGTCGTTACTTCCTGTCGGGCAAAGGTGAGGATGGCGACAATCCTTTGCTAAGGTCCTTTCGATTCGAACTCTCTTAAGGCAGTCAAATGTCTCGTCACCTGCGAAGTCTCTTAAGTTAATCAAATAGCTGCACAAAGGGGGTTGTAAATATGAGACTAATGCTAGGTATCACTTTATAAATTCGGTAATATAGCTGTTTTTATTACGATGGCCATATTGTGTAGGTGAGAGATTGAAATTTCATTAAAAGATCTCACAGCAACGAAAAAACGCCACATTACCGCTCCAACTCGCAAATCATATCCGTGCAAAACTCGCGCTCGCTTCCACCTGCATGGCGGCACGCCATTGATATCAAATTGATTGACTAGTTAATTAAATTGATCACGTCAGTCCCTTTGCATGGTGAGTAATTTTTTTCTACTACATCTACATGGATACTCTGCAAATCACATTTAAGTGCCTGGTAGAGGGTTCATCGAACCACCTTCACAATTATGTATTATTCCAATTTCGTATAGCGCGCGGAGAAAATGAACCCCTATATCTTTCCGTACGAGCTCTGATTTCCCTTATTTTATAGTAGTGATCGTTCCTCCCTATGTAGGTCGGTGTCAACAAAATATTTTCGCATTCGGAGGAGTAAGTTGGTGATTGGAATTTCGCGAGAAGATTCCGTCACAACGCAAAACGACTTTCTTTTAATGATGTGCAGCCCAAACCCTGTATCATTTCTGTGACGGTGTCTCCCATATTTCGCGATAATACAAAACGTGCTGCCTTTCTTTGAACTTTTTCAATCTACTCCGTCAGCCCTATCTGGTAAGGATCCCATACTGCCCAGCAGTATTCTAAAAAAGGACGGACAAGCGCAGTGTAGGCAATCTCCTTAGTAGTCTGTTACATTTTATAAGTGTCCTGCCAATAAAACGCAATCTTTGGTTACGCTTCCCCACAACACTTTCTATGTGTTCCTTCCAATTTAAGTTGTTCGTAATTATAATACCTAGGTATTTAGTTGAATTCGCGGATTTTAGATTAGACTGATTTATCGTGTAACCATAGTTTAACGAGTTCCTTTTAGCACTAATGTGGATGACCTCACACTTTTCGTTATTTAGGATCAACTGCCATTTCTCGCACCACTCAGCTATCTTTTCTAAATCGTTTTGCAATTTGTTTTCGTTTTCTGGTGACTTCATTAATCGATAAACGACAGCGTCATCTGCAAACAACTGAAGACGGCTGCTCAGATTGTCTCCCAAAACGTTTATATAGATAAGGATCAGCAAAGGACCTATAACACTACCTTGGCGAACGCCAGAAATCACTACGAACTGTGACGTCTCTGACAGGAAACCACAAATCCAGCCACATAACTGAGACGATGTTCCATAAGCGCGCCATTTCACTACGAGCCGCTTGTGTGGTACCGTGCCAAAAGCCTTCCGGAAATCCAGAAATGCGGAATCGATCTGAAATCCCTTATCAATAGCACTAAATACTTCATGTGAATAAAGAGCTAGTTGTGTTTCACAGGAACGATGTTTTCTGAACCCATGTTGACTGTGTCAGTAGACCGTTTTCTTCGAGGGAATTGATAATGCTGGAACACAATATATGTTCCAAAATACTGCTGCATATCGACGTTAACAATATGGGCCTGTAATTAAGTGGATTACTCCTACTACATTTCTTGGATATTGGTGTGACCTGTCCAATTTTCCAGCATTTGGGTACGGGTCTTTTGTCAAGGGAACGGTTGTATACGATTGTTAAGTATGGAGCTAACGCATCAGCATACTCCTGTGGGGCGGCGGGTGGAAATTTTATGGTGGTATAAAATTTTGTAGTAAATAATGGAGAAATTAGGCATTTCCCTGCCGTTTAACCATATGTGGGTAGAATTAATTGTTATATAACTGATTTTGTAGAATGTAGAAACACTTCCCGGCCGGTTAACCATATGTGCTGCAGCGGGTGGAATCATGGTTGTTAAATGTTCCTATTATTTATGCTGTCTTTTGCCGTTCTCAACACTGGCTCTCTAACTACAATATTGGCAACCAGAAAGTGATTAGCAAAACGTGAAGCCTGTAATTAGAATTTCTAGTGCCCACTTCATCTGCAAAACAAACTTATAGCTGCAGCTTATAGCTCTGAGAAATTAGGAGATTGTCTGGGATTCATAAACAAAAACCGATTTTTTAAAAATTCTCTGCATTCTGAAAGTCACAGATAAAAAAAAAAGAATAAAATCCACACAATCTAACAGAGCAGTTCAGAGTCTAGTGCGCTGATGCAACTATAACTGTCCAAATTAAATGTTTAAGTGAATGCTCGCCGTAATTTGATGATAATGTTCATCAAACGCCACGCTAAATAATGGTAGAATGTTTGTCCCGCGGCGCCAATGATTTTTACAGAAAAACGTCCAAATCTCGAAAATGGTTAAAGTTATCGAACTGATATTCAACACATATTAATTTAGTATTACTCCTGACATGCTAGAAACATTTTAGGTTATTTGCTTGATTTTAATAGTATTGCGCAACATTTATGACGTCAGAGCTAGTTACAGCGGACTAGACTGGCACACAATGGAAAGACTGCTGTGAATTTCCTATGGCGTGAGTAGGCTGCTTCCCTACATCACCCTCTACTTAAATTTTTTGTTTTTGAATGTTAATAAACGAAAATTAGTTTAATCACAAAAAGGGAAGCAAGAGTACAGCTTAACTTCCTGTGAAAAATTAAAATTGAAATGTAAACATATAGAAATATTAAAAGAAAACTGATTACCTACTTCAATTATTTAAATTGTTGGCATGTTCACTGCCTCTTAAGCAATATTATCCCTCAAAATTTAAGCAAAATCAATGAAACACGTTGGCATACATATTGCCTTAGACAAACAAACACATAAAAATATGTAAAATTATGAAAATCTGAAATCCATTAAATACATTTTTACATACACAAATTCAAAGAAAATAACACAGTTATTCAAGATACATAAACAGGTGATTATATCTTAGCAGTCTTTGCTAAACCTGAAAGAAAATTTCGCAAATCATTTTTACACATGTGGTTGTAGCTGCTTTGGCTGGCGTTCTACACTTCCATTCACAAGGGTAGAGGAGGGGAAGTTGCTATGGTGTACGTCCTTCACGTTCACTCTAAATTACATGGGGAAAGGGGAGGGGTCACTGTGAGTTGTGTCCAAGTCACTCCATGTTGTCACGCAGCTACCAGGCTGCCATTATCTGGTTTGTCCTGTAGAACAAACAAAAAGAGTGCCTCAGACTCTGTTCACTTAATATCTATGGGTGGGTCACAATGAAATGGGGATATATACATTTTACCCTTCAATATGTTACTGGAACAAAGTTAACAGAACTTTTTCAGTTTTACTCTTGTGGTTACTTAATTGTCATAAAATCGGTAAACAAATGGCTCAAAACGCTGTTAGTCACATACTAGAGAAAATTTATGGTCAAGGCATACAATCCCGAATCCTATTTAATTTCGATTTATTATTTCTGGGCCAGAACACTGAACCAATGCTCGGCACATTCCTGATACATTTGTATTTTATTCACTTAGCTGACTCATCTTCGATTACCTTATTCTTAGAGATAGCATGAGTATATTTGATTAGTAGTTGTTTTCTCAGCTTCTTTGTACATGTGAGTAACTTGTGGTAATAGTACAGTTCTGAGTGTTCAAAACACACTACGTTTAGTTGACTACTAATTCCATTTATTGGTCCTCTGCTGTTGTGTCAGTTCCACATCTGCAACTATGTACTTACTTCATCGAAGTGTAATTATGCTGAGCTATAAATAACGTTTCACGTTTGTCATTATGTTACTTAATTATGTTGCTAGTGTATGTACTTATTTAACACTCACTCTATTATAATTAACATTTAAAGCATAGGTTAGCACATTTATTTCATATCCATAGTGTATTGCAGCTGATCATTTTGCTCACAGGGCAATCCATTTCCACTCGATCAGACGCTGAAACCACAGGTAGTCTCTCTCGACCTACCACTAAAGTGCATCAAGTAATTATGGACGAGCGTAATGCTAAATTCCTTAAACCTATAGGACACCATGAGCTACTCTGTCTCATCTAACATAAGGGTACCTATGGTCGCATTCACGCCTCCAACTCATAACCTCAATACACGTAGGTGTGTCCTGTCACACACTACACCAAAATAACGGCCAGCTCCAACCTTATAAATACTTCAGGGACGTGTCCTTCACGTCTCAACCACAAACACTGCTCAATTCTATAACACTACCATTCCTTGCTGCACAAGGTGAGTTTATTTTTACTACGTATCTGCATATTTTTCATAACACTAAGCAATCTCTTTTACTATTAATTAGTTAGCTCTACAGCATGCGACAGGTTTCACTGCCACTTCAGATTCTGCTTGAACACGAATTCGTACATCTTTTTAAAATATTATTGTGGGACCATTTCCAGTAAAACAACACTTTGTACTTACTATATTACCAGGGTTCTATACATAATTGTTACTCAAATACATCTGTATCTTAATTATGTCATACTTCTTTATTGTTTATGTCACTGTTAGGTTTGTCACATTAGGTATTTTTTTCACTAATCGGTGGATAAAATGGTTACAGAACTCATAGCTTGATAGTCATGACAGAAAATTTTTGTATTGCAAAGAAGGAGTCGAAACTTTGGTGGATATGAAAGATGAAGAATGAGTGAGACCTGAAAAGGAAAGATCTCACACAGCTGGGACTGCACAGCTGCCACACTGTGTAGAGGTTACAGAACAACCTCCTCCCTACAGCATTCATTGGTTTCAGAAAATTTTCATATTGGAGAGGAGTGGTCGACATTTTTGTACATAGGAAAGATGAAGAATGAGTGAGACCTGAAAAGAAAAGATCTCACACAGCTGCGACTGCACAGCTGCCACACTGTGTAGAGGCTACAGAACAACCTCCTCCCTACAGCATTCATTAGTTTCAGAAAATTTTCGCATTGGAAAGAAGGGGTCGAAATTTTTGTGGGTAGAAAAGATGAAGAGTGAGTGAGATCTGAAAACGAAAGAAGATCTCACACAGCTGGGACTGCACAGCTGCCACACTGTGTAGAGGTTACAGAACAACCTCCTCCCTACAGCATTCATTAGCTTAATGCTGGCTTGATAGTCATACCGGAAGATTTTAGTATTTGTGAGTAAGAGCCGAAATTTTGGTGGATAGGAAAGATGAAGAATGAGTGAGACCTGAAAAGGAAAGAAGATCTCACACAGCTGGGACTGCACAGCTGCCACACTGTGTAGAGGTTACAGAACAACCTCCTCCCTACAGCATTCATTAGTTTATTATTGGCTTGATAACCCTAACGGAAAATTTAGTATATTGCAGAGAAAGAGTCGAAACTTTTGTAGATAGGAAAGATGAAGAGTGAGTGAGATCTGAAATGGGAAAGAGGATCTCACACAGCTGGGACTGCACAGCTGCCACACTGTGCGGAGGTTACAGAACAACCTCCTCCCTACAGAGTTCATTAGTTTCAGAAATTTTTCGTATTGGAAAGAAGGGGTCGAAATTTTTGGGAACAGGAGAGATGAAGAATAAGTGAGAGCTGAAATGGGAAAGAAGATCTCACACAGCTGGGACTGCACAGCTGCCACACTGTGTAGAGGTTACAGAACAACCTCCTCCCTACAGTATTCATTCGTTTTCGGAAAATTTCGTATTGGAAAGAAGGGGTCGAAATTTTGGTGGATAGTAAAGATGAAGAATGAGTGAGACCTTAAATGGGAAAGAAGATCTCACACAGCTGGGATTGCACAGCTGCCACACTGTGTAGAGGTTACAGAACAACTCCTCCCTACAGCAGTCATTCATAACCTTTGACCACGCCACGTCAATCTGAAAATACCTTATGATGCCTTTTTAAAACCTGTCTCAGTTCTTCCTTCTGATTAGCTGAAATTTTATCGATTTCCTGTAATTTAGCTTCTATTTTGTCCCAAATAATTGCTTCTTCTTCTTCTGTGTTTAGCTTACTGTTACTGAGATTAACACTTTCGTCCCAATATCTCCTATTTTTCAGAACTCGTATAGGCAGCTCCCAATTGTCATCATTAGTTACTACATGTTTATCAATAAAAGGTACCGTAATTACTCCAGTTATCGGCAAGACCATTTTTAACTGGCTTCTTTCAAAGTCAACAACACTCTGATATTTCGACAAGAAATCTATGCCAATTAAAACTTCAATACTGAGATTATTTACAATTAAGCATGGATGATCAATTAAATTACCATTAATGTTAAAGGGCAGTAAAGCTTCTTGCTTTACCGTTTTTGACACCTTGCCAGTAGCACCAATTATTCTTAGTCCTGATACCCTCATTACTGTAAGCTTGTCTTTACCAGGTAATGCATCAAAGAAGGACTGAGATATCGCACTCCCCTCACTTCCACTGTCTAAGAGACAACGTACATTGATACCCAACATATTCACTATTATTATAGGGTGGCTTATTCTAGTTTGTACAGGTGGTTCCTCAAACTCATCCAATAGTTCCTTTTGGATTTGTCTCCAACTAAAGTGATCGACATCTGTCTTCATTACATTTAGGTCAAAGTGTGTAGGGGTTTCCTGAATTACATTTTCAGCTGCCTTTTCCAGTCGGTCTATTAATTTCAAATCGAAACACCGCACGACTTCATTACATTTAGTTTGCTGAACATGACCCAAATTACTGTAGTCTGAGCGATTCTGCGCCTCCAGACCGGGCATAACACTAGTTACAGCTAAACCACTTTCACCATTATCGTCGGGTTCCTTCTCATGTGGCAACTGGTCACAACTACTGGGTTCATCGACCCCCAACAGGCTACCCTCTACATTCTCACTTACCTCCTGTCCTAAATCTATTAGTACAGTATCAACCTCCTGCACAGGCACTTTAGATAAGAGCACATCATCCTCATCGTGAATATAAGCATGAATTTATTCTGCTTCTTCACCTGACAATTCAGTATTTTGTAGCTCCTCCCTATCGTTACACTGCTGCGCCTTCTCTTTCTCTTCCCACTTAACACGGTATCTATCAAATACTGTGAGTAATCTAATATTTCTGTTGTACCCTTAGATGCTACCGACACTTCATCCACATGTTCAGTTTGAGTATTCTGATCTGTCTTACCAAGTACCGTAACAACTGGCTTAGGAAAAGTTACCGCCGGCTGAGCGCCAGTATCCTCATAGACGGGAACTAGTTTTCCTGCCTCTGCCTACTATTGTTTCCTTTATTTCCATTATAGTTAACTGGCACAGCATTGCTTTCCGCACCGTTGTTTACCTGCATAATTTTGTTTGGAACAAAATTACTATCGTTTGGATGCCATTGTTGGTTCTGATAATTATTTCTCCAATTCCTACCTCTCTTAGGATGGCGAACACCTACTGTCCTGATGTTTCCATTGCCATTCTGCTCGTTCTTCAGATTACTACTAGTGTTATTAGCATTTCTGTTATTACGTTCTTGGTCCTCATTGGCAGCAACACGTTTTACACGTTCCAAATATTCAATGAAACGATCCAGATTGTCTCTAGGGACAGATATAATTCTAGTTTGCCAATACCATGGCAGTTTGGCTCCAAGACCTAGTATTATTATTTCAGGTTTTAGCTTTTCGGTCAAATGTGACAAACGTGAAATTCATGACCTAGCAAACTCTTTAATAGATTACTTGCCTGCATTGAAGCGTTTTCCACTCCAAAATTCTCTCAACACTTCATTTTGCTTATTGCTAGACCAATACTCATTAATGAAAGCTGTTTTAAACTCCGCTAATGTTTTACACTTCAACATAACATCAGCTGACCAACGCATGGCGTCACCTGCTAAATGGCTTCTAATAAACGAAATTTTCTCTCGTTCAGACCAAGTTGGTGGAATCACATCTTCAAAATCGTTCCAGAAATCTAGCAGGTGGATATTTTTATCTGGATCGAACCGCAAGAACTGCCGACACCCAATGAAAGCGGCGTTTGCAGCTACAACTTGTTGCATAATACCATTACCAGAAGCTACTGAAGCTACTTTACTCTCAATGTTAGCAATGTTAGTACTGATATTTTCTACTCTCATTTCAAAATTATCTACTATTTGCACAATATGAATAGTATCAGTTTTGATTGCGTCTACTTCTGCTTGACATACGTTTACTTTTATACTAACATATTTAAACCTATCTGAGCACAGTTCAGATTCCGCCTCGATCTTTTCTGTTAACTTGTGCTCCAGCTTCGCATCTTCCATTTGGAAGTCTTTGCGAACCTCAGCAACTTCGGATTTTACTGTTTTATACATTTCAGAAAATTGTTGAGCAACCTTTTTCTTAATATCCTCATGGTTGTAATTAATTTTATAATTCAAACTGTTCAGATCCTCTTTCATCTTACTGCAACCAGCCTTGAAGGTATCGTCCATTACCTCCAACCGTTTATTAAAATTAGTTTGGCTGGCCACAATCTCATACTTTAATTCAGCATTATTGGATTCTAATTTATTGTCCATTGCCTCAAACCGTTTATTAAAATTTGTTTGGCTGGCCACAATCTCAGACTTTAATTCAGCATTACTGCTTTTGACCTGCTCACTTATTTCAGACTTTAATTCAGCTGTCATTCTAGCATTACTGGCAGCTATTGCTTGTAATATTACATTTAAATCCATAGCCTTAGTATCTCTGGGTTGCTCACTAGCTGGCTTTTTATCACACTCAGGTGATGAAAAACTAGCTCCAATACCAGAATCATCAAAACTAAATGAAACTTCTGATTGATCAGTCATATCTAACTTATCCTTTTTAAACTCTACCACCTCTGTTGACTGTTTCGTTTTGAACTCACCAGGTAAACTATCATCCGATAAATTAACAATTTCTGATTTCTGTTTTACTACAGGGGTCTCTATTATTGAATCATTACCCCTTCCCACACTACTATCAGGTGACAATACTTCATATTTCACTTTAACATTACTACTTTCATGCATATTTACACTTGAACCGTTGTCTGGATTTACAGTTCCTTCAACAGACATAGGTTCTGATTTAAGTTTAACCTCGGTTTCTTCTGACAGTTCCATTTCCAACAGTCTTTTAGTGCAGGTTAGTAAAATTTTTAACAGCTTTTCACTTAACTTAGTTCCTTCTGCACGACGTATGGCGTTGCCGGCGCGGTGTACCAGGGTTACTGATGCGACGCAGCGCGTTGAACTGCAGACGGCACTCCGACGGCTGTGGTGTGTTTGCGTGGCCCACAACTGAGGCGCGGCTCCGGCTGCTCCGGCGGACAACTGCTGTGAGGCGAAACTGGCCTCTCGCGATGCCGGCAGCGCCGCTAGACTCAGTGCCAGCTCCGTTAATCCAGATGCGTTGTTAATCCAATTGCGTCGTCCACATGCACACGTCACTATCACTGTTTTATTACTCAGTTGTGTGTCGCATTTCACTCGCGAATACGAATATTTAAAAATCACTTTCACTTTACTCAGTTTGTTTCTTCCCAGCCGATGCACCATATGTGGGGTGGCGGGTGGAAATTTTATGGTGGTATAAAATTTTGTAGTAAAGAATGGAGAAATTATGCATTTCCCTGCCGTTTAACCATATGTAGGTGGAATTAACTGTTATATAAGTGATTTTGTAGAATGTAGAAACACTTCCCGGTCGGTTAACCATATGTGCTGCAGCGGGTGGAATCATGGTTGTTAAATGTTCCTATTATTTATGCTGTCTTTTGCCGTTCTCAACACTGGCTCTCTAACTACAATATTGGCAACCAGAAAGTGATTAGCAAAATGTGAAGCCTGTAATTAGAATTCCTAGTGCCCACTTCATCTGAGAAACACACTTATAGCTGCAGCATATAGCTCTGAGAAATTAGGAGGTTGTCTGGGATTCATAAACAAAAACCGATTTTCTAAAAATTCTCTGCATTCTGAAAGTCACAGATAAAAAAAAAAGAATAAAATCCACACAATCTAACAGAGCAGTTCAGAGTCTAGTGCGCTGATGCAACTATAACTGTCCAAATTAAATGTTTAAGTGAATGCTCGCCGTAATTTGATGATAATGTTCATCAAACGCCACGCTAAATAATGGTAGAATGTTTGTCCCGCGGCGGCACGTGAAAATACGACATACGCAAACTGAAGATAGATAATTAAGGTCATCCCAGAATTAACACTTCTCTCGAAAATGATTGCATGGTTACGCGTATCCCGAGTAACTTAATACGGCATCCGAGGCTGTTTATAGCAATGATACCGACGCGACGCGACTCCCGACACAGATGGTGTGCTATTCAGCGTCCGGAGAGAACTGGGGCCTTGCTTCCTCGCGCAGCGTTCTTATATATAAAGCCGCGGTGCGGGCGGCTAAGGGAACGCCTGATCAAATCGGCTCTCCCGACTACCCGCTGGGCTAGTAATGCACCACTTTAAGTTATTGAATAAATCATAGCTTCTTTTGCTGATGGCCGATGAAGCTCTCCATTGAAATGTGCATTCAACACACAGGTAAGAAATCATAATAAAAGTTTGACGTGGCTAAGTTAAATATTTTGGGCGAGAGAATTAATTTAATTACATTGCACGCAGTAGACGAGCTCTGAACTTGCCCTTTGGAGATACGCTATCGCTATAGTTTCATAGTTATTCAAATGAAACTTCTCACATCTTTATGGTTATAGCGGATCTCCACTCTACGTAAATAAAAACATCCTAGCCTTATTTATTAGCCTACTTAATCTATCTTGCTTCCTTAATTTTTAAGACAAAAACTAGAAAATCATGAATTTCAACTAAAATCTTAATTTGTGAGATCCAGAAGACTGTTTCTATTAAATAATTATGCAAAAGGGATCTAGATATAAATTTTTAAGTCTCTATCTCTTTTCTGTTGTGCCAATGATTTTTACAGAAAAACATCCAAATTTCGAAAATGGTTAAAGTTATCGAACTGATATTCAACACATATTAATTTAGTATTACTCCTGACATGCTAGAAACATTTTAGGTTATTTGCTTGATTTTAATAGTATTGCGCAACATTTATGACGTCAGAGCTAGTTACAGCGGACTAGGCTGGCACACAATGGAAAGACTGCTGTGAATTTACTATGGCGTGAGTAGGCTGCTTCCCTACACTCCGAAAGGAACCTAATTGGCATATAGTCTGGACCAGAAGACTTGCTTTTATTAAGTGATTTAAGTTGCTTCACTACTCTGAGGATATTTACTTCTACGTTTTCTTCCTACTGTCAGATTACAGTCGCCATGTAAATCAACTGGGACTCCCAGGAGGGACCACGATATTCTTTTCGAGAAGCACTATTGAGAACCGACATTTGAAGCTGAGTGGAGTAGGATTGTACTCCGCCAACACACATTTCACGTAAGGACTACAGAGATGGGATACGAGAAATTAGCGCTCTTACGAAGGTACATAGACAGTCTTGTTTTCCCTCGCCCTATTTGGGAGAAGAATAGGAAAGAAAATGACTAGTAGTCGTACAGGGTACACTCCGTCACTCACCATACTACGGTTTGTGGAGTGTGCATATAATTGCAGATATAAATGTAGTGTTTTTGGACAACATGGTTGTGGAGAGAAGCAGCGATTAGTATGATAAATCAATAATTCTAGAACAATCTTAATCGCATTTATTATTGTTATAATACCGCCAGCCGGTTTCAACCCGACGTAGGAGTCATCTTCTGGGCGTTTACATCATTGGTCGACTGCTGGTGGTGTCATTCCTGTCTACATAACGGCTGTTCTTGAGTTATTGATAAATGTAGTGTACCTATGAAGATGTCAGTCCATCCATTTATAGACACACAGAACTCACAGAAGAATGATATCTCTTATTTATCGAGGAAAAAAGGTGAAACTTCGGCTGTAGTTTTTCTCTCAGTTAAATCTTCGTATTAGCCTCTAATTTCCTCACTGTAGTTACTTCGTGAGACAGATACGAGTGACTATACAAAGTAATACACTTATGTCTGCCCATAACAGAAGAAGGGGTATTGAGCTCAACTTAGTGTATCACTTACCCGCCATATTCTGACGAATCTTCCAGTCTTTGAAATATATCATCTGAATCCACATGATTTTGACAAGTAAGAGTCGTCCCCCATCAATTCAAGACTCCTGATAATTCTCTCGAAATCCCATCACGATACTACAGCACTGTTCCATTAGTCAGAGGGCTGTCTAGCCGTCTACCCGTCACTTGCTATGTAGAGAGCTACCACAACGAGAAAATATGGCACACTAGCGTTTAGGGAGAAATTTTCCGCTATGCGGATGCTTGGGTCTAGATATTTTTTTACGCTTGGTTCTGCTTTTAGTAATTGTAGTCAGTGACGTAACAAGACAGTAGCAATCTCTTCGGCTATTTTAGATTCAATAATTCCATTTATCTGCATTTATCTCCAACGCCCACCATTCCTCAATCCTCGGCATATCGCTATAGCTTACCTGTGTCGCGACCCGGCTGTAGACGGTAACCTTCATCTAAATACGTATTCCGCGAACCACTGCACGGAGTTGACTATGCCGTGCAGTATTATCGATTTCATAGTTCCTAATATGAATGTCTGTATGCCTCTGTATACATCCTAATCTCCTCTATGGTCGCCACGCCAAATACAGATTATTTAATCGCCAATGAAGCCTTAGTGCTGCACTACAAGAGGACTGCACAAATAAAATCTGATACATCTACAATTCATCGATATAGAATGATTCGTTATAAACGTATCCCTGTATGTGTCCCGATCTCCTTTGTCGTATTTCAATGATTACTTCGATAGAAATACGGAGGGATAATGATGTCGTAGTCTTTGCTAACAGCATAATGTTTCGTGAGAAATACATCACCTCTGTTTCAAATGGAGCATACCTCCAGAGTACGAATCTAACAGCAGGGCAGAGCTTCAGATGCACTATCCACTGAATCTTTTAAACTGGTGCAACAGCTTTGCATCTCCACGCATAATTTGGAGCTACTGTAAGACTTAATCACAGCACTGCTGATTTTTTAGCCACACGCGCTGTTCGGTAATGGACCAACCATGATACTTTATTTCATCTGGAGGAGAGTATATCCACACGAGCAACACGCATATGTGCAGTGGTAGTTATTTACTTGGAAGCAAACCCAGCACTTACACACTTATCCAACTATTGTACATCGAAAGCCAATTAACAAACAAGTACAATATGGACCAAATCGATGTCAATGTTTCTTCATCTTACAACCAGTTACACTTCGATCCAAATTATAGTGCCACAGTCTCTAGGTGACACACAGGGGGATCTGCGCTCACTCGCCTCCTACATCGTCACTGATCACACGCCACTTAAAAATCCATGCAAATGAATTTCAGCCTGACAGACATAAACAATCTGAATTCAGATCCTTCTTTAACAGAGCACAGAAATTCCCTCTTAACGCTGCCGATTATGAGACAGAAATGAACACTATCAAATACATTGCACGTAATAATGGCTAACATTAACATGAAATAGACACACTATCACAACGCACAACTAAAAATAACAACAAACAATGTGACACAGCTTTCTCACACAACATCCAAAAACCCAAATACATAACGTTACCATATTTAGGCGTCAAAAAAACAGACATCAGGATCACCTTTGTCACCAGCAACAACTTAAAAAAAAAGAAACTGATACATGACATCTCACATCCCACAGAGAAACTTAACAAAGCGGGAATTTATAAAGTTGCATGAAGTCATTGCTACAAATATTAAATTGGCCAAACGGGAAGAAATTTTAAAATCCGCTTTAAAGAACACATTGACTGTTTCATACTTGGAAAACCGAATAAATCAGCTATAGCAAAACATATAAATGAAACAGGACACAGTATTGCAATAGACAACTATCTCAAAATACTACATAATTTAGAAAAGAGCTGGAATATGGGCATCTTGGAAGATATGGAAATATTCATCCATGGCCACACGGGGAATAACGAGATCCTGAATGAAATGACAGACTTCAAAAATTCACATTTCTTTTCCAATTTCACTACAGTACTCCTAGATTAAAAGATACATGACATGACAGTCTTTGGACTCTAGTCCCAGCAATAGCTTAGAAATATGTAAAATAAATTGTTTATATCATGATGTGTTCAATAATATTGTAACAGGTGCTCAACTTGTAATGTATTTCGACAACCTACATCTGTAATACAATAACAAGACGTGCAGACGACATGTAAACATCTGATACCACATAGATCGTCAAATAGATAGTAAAATCGAAACCAGCTGTATTTCTACCGCCATCTTGTCCACTGCACAACAGAACTGTTTGTGATCGTATTTCCTAGTTACTAATATATTAGTGACAATTTGTGAACAGTGACCTGGAGAGCCACGGAAACGGATATACCGCAACACATCACAGCGAGACTGCCATGCCAGAAGAACAAAGTGAGTGACCGTTACACAACATTTTCGTGCAAACATCAGTCCAGATTCCAAAGTGACATCGCCTCTTACAAAGTTTTCTTTTCTTACACAGGATGACCACAGCATTTACGAAAAGGCTATGTAATATCAGTATGACCTTATTGTAAAGTTGTTTTTGTAATGCCATTTATCCTGAAGATGAGGTTTCACCCTCGAAACATGTCGCTAAATAAATAGTTGACAAAGTTTGTGACTGGTAGCGGTAATTTAAAAGAAACCTTTACATATTTATTGAAATAGTCACAGTCGAAAAATAGGCAAAATGGCTTCAACTTAAATTACTCACATGATGTATTTGTAAAGTAGCAAAGTGCCGTGAACACACATGGTCTGCAGGAAGTGGCATGGGCTGCAGTGGAGCGAGAGTATATCTGTGGTATTGTTTTGTTTAAGATACTAGGAGCATTGAGATTGAGACGTGTTGTTCGTGATTTCAGTCGGTCAATCATTCTAAGATCAACGACACTGGAAGATCGTATATCCACTCCAGAAGGTATTGTATGCAATAAATGTGGAATTCAAAGCAAACAAAAAACAATTATTTTCAGAACATTGTCTCATAGTTTCCAAACATTAGACAATTCTTCTGACGCTGTGTATGGTACTCCCTTCCACCATTTACTAATGTTCCATTAAAATTAGAGTCTTCTCTACCATATATGTGCATATAAAGTCCATCTTGATTTGAAAATGAAATGTGCTTCCGACGAAAATACAGCACATCCAGCGAAGCAGTGGAATCAGATGTCTGTAACATAGTTACCAAACGTCTGTTAGGTCTATTTAAGTGAAGTGATGATGTGTGTGGTACTCCCACCCACTACTGACAAATGTTCCATTAAAACTACAGACATCCACGCCATATACGTGCATATAAATGCCCATCATGTACTTTGTATAGGAAGAAAAAAAAACAGTAATCCGGCGGTTCAATGCAGTGAGAAGCATGTAACTTAGTCTCAAACGTCTGTCAGGGCTATTGGATTACAGTGACGCTGTGTAGGGTAGTGATGCTTTTAAACCCATAGAAGACTGCACACGTTGACAAAATGAAGATATTGTATGTAAGTTCCATGTTTTGACACTAAAAAATCACGATTCTTTAACACAAGTCAAGAGGTATTAAGATGGCTGTATAATTATCGCTGTCATATTACTAGCAGATGTAACTGTGAGAAAGCGTTTTACCGATAATGCTTTGTTATTCATAATGTCTATTAACAAAATATAAAAAATACATTATAAAATAATGGTATCTCTTACAATGTTGTTGGCTTCGTCGAAAAACGCTCTTTCTGTAGCTAGAACAGGTCTCTGACAAACAACACACGAGGGAAGGGTAGGTCCACATGTAACACAACCAGCAATATGTTTGCAGGGAAAGAACAGCACTCCCAGTGCTTCTTAGAAGGAGTTTTCACACACGTGAGCATTTTCGGAAGCTCTCACAGTGACATTGTGTTCTGATACCGTTTTCGGAAGAGCTGATGAAATTTTAATATTGACTACAATATTTTCAGTAATTTTTGCATCTCTCTTCTGACAGACATTTTCAACAAAATCCTTATCCCTCACAAGTAGCACATAAAGGAACTTGGAAAACCACACAGCATGTTCAACCCATGACTTATTTGTTTCATCCCAATATTTCAACCCTCTACCACAATGGAAACAAATGGCTTCATCTCTGTCTGGCTTCACTTAATTTGCCAGGATGATGCTTAATGGCTAAAGACCAACTATTGAAAGATCACAGCCTCACATTTTATGTTCTATATTAAGGGTGAGTTAACTTAATCTTCCTCATACCACACCTTGAAGTGTGTAATGATGCTGATTCAGGCAATGAATGTGGGAGTATCTCCCTTCTACACAGGCTACAAGTATTGCACAAAACAAGCAGTTCGACCCACTGGTATACCTCCCTACATCCCTATGCATCCACTATGCTCCAGAGCGACACTCCCTTTATATATAGCCTACTCTAAAGATCCAAGATGCCAAAACTTCTGCTCACGTGATCGGGACATCACTTCTGGTCTCTTATTTTAATTGTTCTTGTAAATGTTGTATAGCTGTAAAAACTTAGATCAATCCCGACTGTAATGCATGCTGGAACCCTATTCCAGCCAGAATGGATGATGGATCCACCTTTGAACACTATCCTGGGCCATTTCCGAAAATACCCTGTATACAGGGGCCCACCATGTGAGACCGATACACACACAAACAGAAATATAGCGCAATTAACAATAGGTTAAAGGGAGGGGGATCATTTTCCCCTGACAACATGCTTCACCCTGAATGTATGCAAGCTGCACAAACAAAATGTTCCATAATCCGCTTTGCCCCAAGACTGTTGGTTGGACAAGTAATTGTGGCAAATAACAAGACTGTGCCTGTAAGGAGAAGCGAAATCATTTGTATGATGCAGGGAAGCACTGGACAAGGTGGATACTTTTGAGCAACTCAGGCAGTGATTGGTACAGAGCTATAGCAAACAAAGTAGTGAGGGGTTTTTCCCTGAAAGTTGAGTGGAGTTTCTAGGAGGCATAATGTAGCCATAGAAGATTTTTCATGTACAATTAGAATCCTTAACGTGCATATATATGAGATGACTAGTTATGAAAAGGGAAACGTGTTGCTACAGGAAGCTGAACAAAGAGCAGTCGATGCTTTCCTGAGATGTTTGTCACCAGAAATGACTAGGTGAGTATGCACTGGTATGTCTAGGGATCACTATGCCTCGGTTAGATTGCCATTGGAATTCGTGGACAAAGATGTAGCGACAAAGATGATAGATCGTCAAGCTGTGTTTACAACAATTATAAGATGTCTTATTGTGGATGGACATGGCAAGTGCAGAGGCAATGCTGCCAGCCACTTAATAACAGGAGTGGAATGGACTATCAGAGGTTTTGTTGGGGATAACAGTAGGGATGGTATGGGTCAGCAACAGTATTTTTGGAATAATTGTTTGGGTGGTAATAAGCACAAGTTCAACTTAAGATATAACCTCACACCCACCGAAAGGAGTTAACAGTAACAGCAAATGCAGTGAATACGAATGCAGAAGCCAAATGCGTCACAGGGAGTGTAATAAGTGGTAAGGAGTATAAGTTTTTGTTGGACACAGGGGCATATATATCGGTGGCCCCGAGAGATTTAATGGGTAAGAGTCTAACGGGTGCACCATGTTATAATCTCTGTGGGGTGGAGGATCATGACATATGACCTCTGGAGTCAACAATGATGAATTTTCAATTAGAGGCAACCAAGATTAGACAGCGTGTGGAAGTGATGTCTCATGTAATTGAGGCCTACAGCATGAGCCTAGATTTAGACTTTCTGCATCATTATCATGCCATAATTGGCCTTCGATGACGTGTGGTGGAGCTCAGCGGGCGAACATTCCGCTAGAGGAAGCTGTAGTCAGTGTAGATCAGTTGTGAGGAACGCCATTTATACAAGGCAATCCAGTTAAACCACGAACAATGACTTTAAGGCTAAATTCACACGACTGTGTGTCGAATGGCACTCGGAAGTCGCTATGGGTGAATGTCGGGCCTGACATAACAGTAGGTATGATAGTGGAACCACTGCAGGGTAGTAAGGCATTAGACGCAGCATGTTGTTCAGTAAGCTGAAGTATTGCACTCATACATGGAAGGGATGGAGGAATGATGATACCCGCCAATGTGCATAACTGTGGCGCCAGTGAGGTTAGGTAGCCAAAGGGAATGTTGGTGGAAACATTAGAAATTCTGGAGGAGGGAGACTGCTTTGCAGAAAGTGTAGCTTGTGGAAGGAGACAGGATGCTGCTAAGATTGCATTGTGTGAGAAGCACTTGAAAGAAACAGAGGGGAAACAGATGGAGAACTATTAGAATTTCAGTGCTAGTTCTTTATGCTGGGACCGCTGCCTGCAACAGCCATGACACAACACAGGATTGTGACAGGGAATGAGGCGCCAGTGTACCGGAGGCTGCTCAGAATGCCACGGTTCCTACAGCCGGTTGTAGCTGAGTTAATCAATCAACTGTTGGCCAATAATAATAAAAGAGAGCATTAGACCCCGGGAGGTGAGAATTGTAAACATACCAAAGAAGTCTACTGATGGTTCGAGGAAGTATCGATTATGTTGCAACTACTGCCATTTGAACAATGAGACTCAACAAATCCCACTCTATTTCAGACATCACGGAAACAACTGACGCTCTTGGGTAATGACCTCAGAGAGCGAAGACTGCATTTTCCGTGCCTTGGGGACGTTTTCAGTATCCAAGAATGCCGTTTGGTTTAAAGAAAGCACCAGCAATATTCCTGCACTTGCTGGACGAAATGTTGAAAGGATTGATGCCTCATCAGCGTTTAGTATAGTATATATGAAGACTTCATTGTTTTTTCAAAGGATATGCAGGAGCATAGACAGAGATTGAGGGAAGTTTATGTGAATTACAAAGGATGGGGCGTTATTGATAGCAGAAGATGGGGATCGGCATGTGGAAATGACTAAGTGAGAGTTGCAGCAATGTTGCAGCAATGACCAAGTGAGAGTTGCAGGAATGACTGCTATACAAGGTGTTAAGGGTAAAAGTGCAGATATTGTGATCATTGATACATTAATATGTACACACTTCAGTGTCTCAGTTCTTTTTTCTCTGCATCTAACAATCTTCCTGCAAGCACATCACATAATCTACATCACAAGTGATGTATTTTGCATGGTCCTAAATGTACCATTGAGTGGGTCACTTAAACACTTGATCTGTTGCCCAGTGGACAATAAGCAATAACGGCTTGCTCTTGCCACATGTACTTGGAGGCACTAATCAACCTAAAAACATATTATTCCTAATAGATAAAACTGTTGGTCTGCAAATGAAGCAAACACTGATGTAATGTTGTTCATTACATCGTCCTCAACCACCAGCATAAATATCCTCTCTCTTACCCCTAACACTTTGTGTGTAGTACATGTGAGATTCAGACAGAAGCAAGTAATTGTGCCATGTAAACGTTCAGAGCCAAGTCAGAGGGTCGACCATGGAGAAAAAAGTGATAGAACCAAAGTTGTTTTCAGAAAGTAGGATTACTTTGAGTGTAGTGAACGTACAGTGACATAGTAATTGTAACTAGCTGAGCAATGAAATCTCATCGGAGCAAGACACTTGGAATTAAGGAACAGTGGGTTGTTAATTAATGGAATCAGGTATGATATTACGAGACAAGCGTTTCATTTACCAACTATAATAGCAGGAGTTACTCCACAAAATGTGACTCAACCACAGCTGTATTGTGCAGATGAACCCTTGGAGATGCTGCTTAAGAAAAACCTTATCTTCTTGAACAAAAAATGGGAACTAAGCCCGATCTATTCACTAACTCGGATGATAGCTTCACAGGATGAGCGGATCACTGCAGAGCAATTAATGCAGCACATTAAGCGTTAGACGGATGGGTCGACGAGTAACTGTGACCTTGAGTGTCGCAATTCCTAGTGCCATAGTGTCTCTGATGTTGCTGCGTGCAGCTTTTATCTATCTGAGACGACGAGCCATTCCAAAACCTGATCCGTTGGTAATCCAGGTTCCAGTGGACCCCCAAGCTAGAGATAGAGAGCTTATGTGCGAAGTTAAATAAGATGGAAAGTAGCTGTAAAATTTTAATGTAGTAAATGTATAGCGTCTGGGGTTGACAGCCTAGTATAAAATCAAAGTTGTTAGGGTGTAGAATCAGTCCTCAGCAAGACCCGGGGAGCCAGCTCATCCCAATGTAGGAGGATAATGTAGTGTCACTACTTATGTTTGGTATAAATTGGACTAATTTGGGAAGAAGCCGCGGCGAAATATTGCAGTAGCAACCGATGGTCGGCTGGTTGATAAGCACAGTGCGGCTATACGTTGGTGAGAATAACACGTACAGTGTAGGATAAAGTGCTGTGTGCCATACTCAGTGGGAAACTACACTGTGCAGGCAATATGATGTCACCAAATAAGGGTAAGTCTCTTGTTCTGAGCTAACACCCCATGGAGTTTTAGCACAACAGAAGCACCACAGAGCCATATAAATAGCTATTCATTTTGAGGCAGATTCGTTTGGAGTGCAGTGTCACCAACAGGACTCCAGGTCTATGTCAGACGATGGGGCGACTGGGCACCGCCTGCTTCATTCCTGTGTTCGAGACAGCCAACGCCTGCGCTGAGTCTCCTTGTGGGAATTGGTATCACAATATTGATGACACATATTGCTGCTGCCAGCTCCTGCCAGAGGGCAGTGGATTGTGTCCCATGGATGACTCTCTTCCCTCAGCCCTGCAGAGACTGCAAGCCGGGCCTATGTCACCCGAGTGGAGGCGTCCACCACTGTAGAATGCAGCAACACGAGACTGAGAGCGCCGATGACATCAAGTCCGAGGCTCACTGTCAGGCGGGTCATCGCCCAGCAGTGCAACGCTGGCAGCATCGAAGGGCACATAGACGAGCAGCTCATCGCCAGGACGGAAGCAGCCACATTTGAGCTTCTTCCGGCGTGGGTCAGTGGAGTGGTGCATGTCTGTCCCACATTGTTAACTATGTGATGTGTACCTGAAATTATAAAATATTTTTCTTGGCGACCAGTGTGTCGCTGGACTTCACTGGTGCATCACCACCAACACCCACCCTACTGAGTACCAGCGACCACTCTTCAGAGTGGTTATAGAGTGGGCTCTCTACAGAATTGATGAATGCAGCAGGCCCACACTCAACGCCACGTGGGATCTCAAGGACCTCAAGCAACTAGCTTTCTAATGGACAAAAATATATACGCTTGGCCATGCTGGATCGTGAGACTACATAACATACTTTGAGTCAGGATTTGGGTTTGTTTGCAGAAAGAAAAGTATCGACATGAACAGTGCGACAATGTTTGGAGCACCGTGAACTGTCAGCATACTGACTACTGTAGCTGCTTGCTTTGAAGTGACAGAAGTGCACTCAGCGATAACACTGGACACAGGAGTGGCATCATGTAACCTTTTCAGATGAGTCCCACTCGTGCATATAGTATCACTATGGACGTATTCATATGTGGCGGCACCAAGGAGAAAGAATGTTGACATATTGCATTCGTTATCATTGTATGACCCCAGCATCTTGCATTATAGCATGGGTTGCCGTCTCGCCTGGTTTGAACGAGTATACTCGGTTACTTTGTTAGCTACCATTACATACCTGACGTTATAAACCGATTGTTGTGCAGCGTCTTCCAGTCCTCAGTGAGGTTATCTTTCAACAAGATAACACGAGACCGCAAGTTGTATGTTGCCCACACTGCCCTGACTGAACTTGATACAGATGTTGTCCGACAGCGTCACACCCCAGACTTTGCAGCTCAGTGCCTACTAAATTTTGCACCCAGTATTCTCCTGAATCACCTACAAATTTAGTTGTGTACTCTTCTTATCGCATTGTACAAGTGTAATAAATAAAGTTTTGTTCTTTGATATCCTTTCTGGTGTTTCAGTTTTAATGATCAGGATGCACATAGGGTTCCACCAATCCCAGTAATTTTCACTTTCATTTATGGTAGCGCTCTTTTATGATAGCTTTTGCTCGAAAAATTCCTTTTCAGCTTCCAGAATGCCTATAGCTGTCATTACTTTGCAAATATTGTTAGGATTTTATCATCATGTACTGCAGACCAGCAGTTTTCATAATGCTTTTTTTAACTGTTCTTAGCCAGTTAAACAAATGAACTTTTACTTTAATGATGATGTTCACGTTGAATCTATTTAAAACAGATGCAATTTTTTTATGATACGCGTCTCGCCTCAGTTTATTAAGAAACATCTTCAGTGACCTAAAATGTTCACACATTTACATTTACCTACAACACGTTCCATGTACATATTCTGTTTCTTTTTTCTTTAAGTTACTAATAAGGAGTTGCTGCACTTTCTAGAGTAATGTGTAGAAAGAAAAAAAATGTAACCCATATTCTTACACTAAACAGTACTGATCACAACTAAAAATAAATAAATTTAGTTCATAAATACTTAATGAGGTGTGGGCTATTTTACTCATGTCTGGACGACCATTAGTCAGTCGTTTATATACATTACCTAGAAGGTGGTCATAATGAGTGACTCAATATCAGCACATAAACAAAGATTTATATAATCTATATGAAGACAGTAACTGTTCTCGAAAGAACAGAATACTGTTGATGACCGTACAGCTTTTCCCTGGAATAAATGATGACTAACTGAAACCCTCAGCTTCCGACAGGTGTTGCTGATATACCTCGATGTGGACAGCTGAAAATGTGTGCCCCGACCGGGACATTGAGTCATGAACCGTATAAATCTTCCAATTAATGAGCATCAACCATTGATTACTGCTCGTCTCGACGTAAGTTAGTCAGCTCACATCTCAACATGTAGCCCCGTTTCTGAAGATATGTTTGTAAGATATTTTTTAGTTGTTAACTTTTGACCTACTGAATTCGAGCTGTTATCCTGTTTTGCTTGCGTAAGTTCCCAGGAATCTGCTGGAGGAAGTGCATTGGCTGTTCACTTTCTCTCTCCGTCCGAATAGGCCTCAAAAGGCCCAATGTTACCGACCGGTCACCGTGTCATCCTGAGACGATAGGCGTCACTGTTTGCGGATACGGAGGGCCATGTGGTCAGTACACCGCTCTCCCGGCCGTTGCCAGTGTTCGTGATCGGTGCCGCTACTTCTCAATCAGGTAGTTCCCCCATTGGTCTCGCAGAGGCTGCGTGCTCCTCGGCATCTACTGTCAGCGATGTTCATTACTCAGTCCAGTGATCGCATCTCTGTCTCCAATTAGATAGGTACAGGGCATTAATCACTTGTTTCGGAGCACTGGCGGGTTTAACTCTGCCTAGTGCGTCAAACCGAGTGTGGGGACCCTAATTAAGATCATTTATAGGTATAGCAGTGCATTAAGATCATTTATAGGTATAGCAGTGCATAAAATTGATTTTACAGAGCTGCAGCACGCAGGACAAAAAACGTTATAAGGATATGCTGCTGGCCAGTGTTGGTAGTAAATTCGGTGACTGATCGGAAAATCTTAGGAGTGTAAAAAGCAGCTGTCACGCCAAGAGAAGTTTCAGTTGGGACATTTGGGAGTGAAGACTCAGCCAGTGGGAACGGGAGAAGACAGGCTACGGAGATGATAGAGAACACTTCCGTTCCATAGAGAGGAAGGGAGGAGACTTGAAATACAGGCTCTGAAGAGAAATGGAGGAACCTCCCGGGCTGCTGCTATTACTGACCAATGCCGTCCATCTCTGATTCCCGTAAGACCGCACTGCAGCAACAATATATTGGGGTTGGATAGGCGTGTTAATTCGTTAACTTTAACGGAAGTGCTATAACGCTTACCAAATAACCCTGTGACGAAACGCGCCGCTCTTCTTTGGATCTTATCTATCTCCTCTGTCAATCCGACCTGGTACGGATCCCACACTGATGAGCAATACTCAAGTATAGGTCGAACGAGTGTTTTGTAAGCCACCTCCTTCGTTGATGGACTACATTTTCTAAGGACTCTCCCAATGAATCTCAACCTGGTACCCGCCTTACCAACAATTAATTTTATATGATCATTCCACTTCAAATCGTTCCGCACGCATACTCCCAGATATTTTACAGAAGTAACTGCTACCAGTGTTTGTTCCGCTGTCATATAATCATACAATAAAGGATCCTTCTTTCTATGTGAAACTTCCCCTTTGAACAATTATACAAGACTGTGCTTAACCTGACACACAATATTTTGTTAGCGCAATGCAATCTGACTTTCAAAAATCCCTACAAAAGAATGGCCCTGACTAACATTAAACTATACCTTTCGCAAATCACTTACCTCACAAAAATCTTCGCTGCTCAAGCTACTGCAATACAGCGAGCGCCACTACTGCCAGCTAAATAAAAGATTCAAACTATGGAAGGCATTAACTACTGATAGGGATAGTTAGCAAATGAAAGATATTAGTAGAGAACAAACAATGTATTTACCTTGATATCATCATAAATAAATATAACAGTTCATGACAAATTACAAAACTCCGCCATCTCTCTCCCCACATCCACCACTGCTGGCGGCTCACCTCCAACTGCGCAACGCTATGCGCTGTTCACATCCAGCTGCCTAACACTACAATGGCGAGTATTACAACAATGCAAAGCAGCCACAGACTGCACACAGCACAGCCAGTGATTTTCGTACAGAGGTGGCGTTACCAATAAAAAAACCTAAACAGCCTACTTACATAAAGAAAACATAAACAGCCTACTTACATAATTTAGCCCCCATGTTCCCCACAAAAATTTTACAAAATATTTTTGGGCAGTGGCCAATAATGATTTGATAAAATTTTTCATAAATACAATAACAAAGAAATCAAATGCACACACTTATTGATACAATGTTGGTCAAAAGCTAAAATTCCTGATCATTCATTACGGTAAAATATAGTGTTTTTCTCAAAGTCTGAGCAGTAGAAGAAAATGCACACGGAAGTAGTGGATTTCCATGCAGTCTTGAAGAAGTAGTGTTGTCCTTCCAACGGAAAGACAGTGCTGACTCTCGACATGCAGACAAGTAATGGGTCACAACAGAGCAAACCCACAGCAGAGTCATTCGAAGTTTTGAAGAATATTGGTAGGTAGGTCATCACAGAGCAGACCCACTGTAGTCCTGGTAGAGATTGTGGTATTGGTGGGCCACCAGAGGTGCAGACCCACTGTAGTCCTTGTAGAGATGGCCAGCAGCCATCTGCTGTGATTGTGCAGGTGCACATTCACCATCGAAGAGTCTTGCGGAGAATATAGCAAGTCCATAAACCACAACTTGTGCACTCACAAAGTTTCTGAAATTGTCCTTAGAACCAGCAATGCTGTTATCCAGTCCCTTGCTGAATCATTAACACACGTGCAAACACTATCAGTCCCTACTTCTCACATATTGTCCATATACTATGACCAACGGAAATGTGTGCAGTGAAATGAATTCTTACAAGTTACTTAGTTTGATAAACTGGTGTCAATTACAATTTTATAACATGAAAATACAATTACAAAGGTACAAAATACATCATTAAAGAACATAACAATACAGATAACATTTGTAGTAACACAGGCTTTACAAAAGAATAGAAATAAACATATACATCAGTGGAATTATGACATGAGTACATACATAAAGGATCACAGTAACTTTTGAAACATCAACTTCACACATGAGCATTGAACAGAACAGAATTAATAATGTCTAACATCTTTACAAAGTAAATAACATATTATTAATGCCAATTATATACGAGGATAACAGTATTCCTCATCATAGTGAATGTAGCTTAGTATTAAAAGAAGAAAAAATTATATGAAACTACACAGAGACAGGAAGAAAACAAATACACAAGGCTACACAAACACATAGTGGGATAACACCAATAGGAAAGGACAGGGTTCGTTTTCAGTGTAACATGTGGTACTGCAGTCCAACCCAAAACTTCATATATCTTTCCTCTTATTTCATCCTTTGTTTCCACCAAAAAAATTCTATCTAAGCATGCTTTCTGTATTTATATGTTCACACATTTCTTACCTCAACATTTATTTCCAAGAAAATCCTACCTAAACCTGTTTTCTGTATTCTAACCATATTTCCCTATTCTCCATAGTTAGGTTCTTATATAGTCTACCCCCTCTTAAGCTAACTTAAATCTACTGAGCTCAGATACTAAACTAAGGAACGAGGCAATGCAGCAACACATAAAACAATTAATATAAACAGCAATAAAAAAAATGGAAAATCGCAAAGCAAGCTACAGTAAATCTAAATTACCAAGCAATTCAACATTACAACTAATATGAGGCAATGCAGCAAACAAAAAATAAATCTGGCTTAGCAGAGTAACACAAATTAAAGTTCAGTAGCACTATGCCTGGCAAACAGCAGCTTATATCTAAACATGACATAGCTCAAGCAGAAAAAATAGTACACTAAAGATAACAATGCAGATAAGGGAAATGTATATTCACATCTTAATGTCTATGTAATTAAAGTGGTGCACCACAACAACTGATTGTAAAAAGAAATATTACCATGTACTTGAAAAGAAAATTATGTGTTACTGTTACTAGTTCCTTCTTATTGTTCTTTCCTTTCCAAGTGCTCCTTTTTTAAAGAATGTGGATCATAAAATAATTATTTAATTGATCTGTTGACAGAAAGTGTTCACATTAGCAAATGCATTTCATTTTATAAAAGCAATGCTGCAACACAGCTGGAAACCAGATATCAAATGAAATAAGCAATTACGCAAACCAAAGCATAAAAACATCATTCAATAGCTATGTGGCATTTCGTAAGTCAGTAGCTCTCAATTCTCGTAGAAAGACACTTGTCCTAATCAGGTGTGCAGATGTAAAAATATTTCTTGTCATTTTATTAGGCATTTCAGTAAATATCATAAATTACGAGCTCCACAGTATGCTTTCAACAAGGAAATGTCAGTAGCGCAGACAATGGCCTCCCCTTTTTTTTTCTACCTGTGCCGCTGAAAGGCTAATGGCCTTTTTTTTTTCGGGTGGCTGTCGCCCAGGTGGGTGCCCGCGACGCATTACGTGCAGGTGGTCACTTAACTTTCTTACGGAAATATTTACGACAGCAGTTTCCGCTACAGTGACAGTCTCACATAAAAATATTTCACAGGTCAAGAATTAGCGTTGCAAATCTGTAGAAACAAAATCCTATAAATATAAGTGTCCAAAAAAATTTTCGCCGGCATTGTGATACATTCACGCATTTACACACATTTCATAATTCTTAAAGTACGATTCTTGGTTTCCAACATCCTGTTTCACAAGTCAAGAGTCCCTACCCACTATTCATTACTCCTTACCTTATTACACATATACGTATCCATCGACACTCGTCAATATTTCATCATTATAAATATGAAGCATAATCAAATAACTCATATAGCCTCAGCCTATTAATCATAAACATACCTCAGCAGCATAATACACATCGTCGTCGTAAAAATAACATCATAACACCTCAGTCAAATCTCAAAATCGTCGTAACTTCCTCCAATAATTTCTAAGCCTAAAATAATTCTCTGCTCATGTCAAAAGTGTCAGCTGCCTCAAACGTACTTTAAAAATCATGATCTCATACCAAATACATCATTCAAAGCTCTCATAGTATGACAATGGTTCCGAAAATATATGAACAGTTCACAAAGTACAAACAACATACAATTTTGTAAGTGTGAAGTTATCCAACGGTGTAATTACGTAAACGTCTGTCACTGATGTAGTAAGATAAATGTTTGTCTCTCTCAATTAAATGATCAGATAGCTGTGTAATTTGTGTGTTAGAGAAATATGGTACCGATGTGTAAAGTTGTATAAGCAATTACCATATTAGCTAGGGCTCCTTGTGCTTGCCAAACACATGATACACAAAGTAAGCGTGTACCCCCCTGAGGATTAATGTAATTATACCCTCAGGTGTTACAGATTACAGAAATGAAATGAAATGTATCACTGAAAACCTTTGTATCATTGTACTTCAAATATCTTTAAAAAATAAATGTTTTAAGTACAAAATTAATCACTCAAATGCGTGTCCTGTAGCGCTAAATGTGCGTCTTGCTGTAAGATAATTCTGTGGAAGTGTCGTACTTATCGTCCTCCGAAAGCTAAGTTCTGCAGAAGTCAATGTACTTACCTCATGATAAACAAAAGTGAAATGCTTTATGTATAGATATCTTAGTTATTACGCTTATTGTTGTGATGAAGAAAGTACTGTGCTGTAACGTATTGTTGTGCTACGGAAAAGGCAATCTCATTGTAGCTATACCACAAAGGTTACTACTAAAACATGTTTTACTTTGCAGAATAAAACAGAAAAACTGTGCAGAAATAAAACAGAAATACTACAAAAGCAACATTGTAAATTGTCACTCATTAGAAGCGTCGTGATAAAACCGTGTAGTTGTCACTTAAACTAACCACTGTGTCGTCTGGTATCTCACAGAAAGCACATTAAACCCAGAATGTATTTTCAAGTAAACCAAAATGTTGCATTAGAATCTCATTAGCAGTACCAGTATATGTCCTAAGTATGTAAGCCTCATATTCGTTACGTAATCGTGCAACTAACAAGGAGGAATGTATACACACAATAACACTGTGTCGTCTGTTCGCAATAACAATGCAGTCGTAATTTCTGTTAAAATAAGTTCTCTTGGTTCTTGAGTGGATATTGAACTTCAAAACATTGTTGCATGGTAACAGTTTCTAAAGCATACTAGTAACGTGAAGTGAAACTTTTTATGGCAAAGACAAAGTTAAAAAGCAGATTATCTTTCAATAAACGGTTTTACATGTGAAATATGGTGTAAACCTTTACTCTTCCTAGTACGCAGAATTTCAACTTGAATGCAATTATCATGCGGTATTCGTCCGTAAAGAATACTGGAATTTTGCTCAAGGTTAGCGTCAATGTTATTTTTCTCTGAGCCAGCCGGCGCACGCGGCTGCCTGCGGTGTGAGTCATTGTCTGTTTCTTTGTTGGCGCGCGTCGTTACTGGGATTAGGAGGTCTAACTTCTACAAATTCGTCTTGCCGAGAGGGCCCAGCTCTGTTAGAGTCCCGCCAGTTCTGATGAAATTCACGTCTATCGTTATGATTATATCGTCTGTCGTCATGTCGGTAGTTCCTGTAGTTTCTTTCATGTGGTGGAGAATTTCTCCCTGAATCGTAACTGCGCGCTGGACCGTTGCGTCTGAAATTATTCTGTCTCCCTTGATAATAACAGTTCTGGTTACCATATTGTCTGTTTCTATGATTGTCTCTGTCATATTCATTACTACGGAAATGTGATCTTTCTTTGTAACTATTATTACTCTGCCAGTGGTTGTCATATGGGTGGTGTCTGTTTTGGTCACGATTTGCATTGTAAGAATAGCCTTGTCGTGTCCAGTTATTGTTTCTGTCATCGCGGAATTGTGACTTATGTGACCTGTAGTGATTGTTTTCCTGTTTTCGCATCCCGCGACGGTCTGTGTCAATTTCCAGTTCTTGTAACAGTCCCTGAAATGCTTCAATGTCGTCTTTGCAACGTCCTGCTAAAATAATGTGTCGTAAATGTTCAGGCAATTTGAGTAAGCAAATGCGGATGAGTTCTGAGGGGCTGTATGGGTTTGAAAGATATTGATTCTTATGCAACATGTCTTCAAAATATTTGACAAGACTGGAAAATTCAGATTGTTCAAAGTGTTTCATCATCATGATGCTATGTTTTACACGGTCTTGTGTAGCTTGAGACCAATATGCTGAGAGGAAGGTATGGTAAAACTCTCCTTCACTGTGGCAATCGTGAATTACCGATCGCATTCTTACAGCTGGTTCATTCTCCAAGTAGCCACACATAAATTATAATCTGTGTTCTAACGACCAGTTGGGAGGAAAACAATGAGAGAATTGATGGAGCCATGCTTGTGGATGAATGTCGTTGCCAGAATTCTTAAATGTTTTGAATTTACGTGTAGTAATGAACAGCTTATAGTCAAAATCATCATGTCGGCGAGTCGCATATCGGTCATTGTTAGGTCGTGTCGGCCGTTCCATCTCAAAATTCGGTGCACATTGCCAATTTCTTTCATAACTTCCGAAATGCCCTGTGTTATTATTTTGCGGCTTTTCCGTGTTTCTAAGTCCCTCTTCCCGTGTTGGAGCGCCAGTGTCCTCTGAAATACGTAATTCTTGTATTACCTGTGTCAGCTGATCTTGTACTTCCCGGATTTCTCTTTGGTGTTGTGTATTAATTTTATTCTGATTTTGTTTGAATTTTCTTATTTGTTCATACTCTTCTGTGTCAGTGAAGGCTACGGGTCTTGTGTCATTCAGATCATCATCTACCTTTGTAGATAAGTTAGTGACCTGATCCGAAAGTTCGGCTACTTTCTCCGATAGTGTCCTTATTTCTTCAGTGTGTTTTTCTGAACCAAGTTTCAGAGAATCTACTGTGTCCTTAAAGTTTTCCTGAGTTTTTGCAAGTTGCGTAATCGAATCGGTAGATGCAACTGAGTCAAATTTAGCTTGCAAGGTCTCATGATTTTCATGAACAATAATTTGCAGTTCTTTTATGGCTGCTTCGTGATTCTGTAATGCATTTTCATGCCGCGAAAAAATAGGTTGAAAATGCTCACAAATTTGTGTTTTTACGTCATTACAGACTTTTTGACATTTTGATTCAATGTTATGTAACTCAGTAGTTAAATCTTCGCGTGTTTGTTCAAGTGTGGTGTGAAGATTTTGCTCCATTGCGTCTAACTGTTGCTGTGTTTGTCTCTGGTGTTGTTCCATTGTGTCTAACTTTTTAAGATTTTGTTCCACTGTGTCTAACTTTTTAAGATTTTCTCCCATTTGTCTCTGATTTTGTTCCATTTGTTGCATTAACTGCAATAATAATGTATTAGTGTCTGGAATCTGTTTCTCTACGCTTTTCGGCAGTGCATTTGCACCGGCAACATACACATTTTGACAAGCAGAAAATGTATCTTGACTTATTTGAGAAAACGGTGATGACCCAAAACCTGAATCTACAGTATTTGCGAAATTGTGTCCTGTCATTTCGGATTCCTGAGGCGAGCTATTGCTGACCGATCGATCGATAATGCTTCCCTCTTCACTAATTGTTTCACTGCCTACACCATTGTTTGCCGCCCGCTCCATTTCCCTATGCACAATTACCAAATTACTACTTTGAACATCAGTTAATTCATTACTCGGTGGCGCTAACACACTGCTTTCATTTTCACTGTCATTTCTCAGTTTACTTTGGAGCCTAGTATTACGTTTTTCACACGCCATTATTGTCACAGTATTTCACACGACAACACAGAAAAACACAATTTGAAGATCAAAAATAAGAGAACACATTAACATAGCACTGAAAATAATATCTAGTTAATTGCAGCTGCGAAATACTTGGTGCAAATCTACATGCATACCACAACTGTTTTACTGTACAACAATGAAAGTCTGCAACTACAAAGGAGATTTTCTCTACAATTACGCGCTAGCAATAAACAAAATCTACACTAAATACACAAACTACAAGAAAAAATCAGAAGATTCCAGTGAGGTATCCTAGGCTAAGGGTCGACATATGAAACGTCCCCTTTGAACAATTATACAATACTGTGCTTAAACTGACACACAATATTTTGTTAGCGCAACGCAATCTGACTTTCAAAATTCCCTACAAAAGAATGGCCCTGACTAACATTAAACTATACCTTTCACAAATCACTTACCTCACAAAAATCTTCGCTGCTCAAGCTACTGCAATACAGCGAGCGCCACTACTGCCAGCTAAATAAAAGATTCAAACTATGGAAGGCACTAACTACTGATAGGGAAAGTTAGCAAATGAAAGATATTAGTAGAGAACAAACAATGTATTTACCTTGATATCATCATATATAAATATAGCAATTCATGACAAATTACAAAACTCCGCCATCTCTCTCCCCACATCCACCACTGCTGGCGGCTCACCTCCAACTGCGCAACGCTACGCGCTGTTCACATCCAGCTGCCTAACACTACAATGGCGAGTATTACAACAATGCAAAGCAGCCACAGACTGCACACAGCACAGCCAGTGATTTTCATACAGAGGTGGCGTTACCAATAAAAAAACCTAAACAGCCTACTTACATAAAGAAAACATAAACAGCCTACTTACATATGTATTCGCAATACATTACATTTGTCTATGTTAAGGGACAGTTGCCACTCCCTGCACCAAGTGCCTATCCGCTGCAGATCTTCCTGCATTTCGCTACAATTTTCTAATGCTGCAACTTCTCTGTATACTACAGCATCATCCGCGAAAAGCCGCATGGAACTTCCGACACTATCTGCTAGGTCATTTATATATATTGTGAAAAGCAATGGTCCCATAACACTCCCCTGTGGCACGCCAGAGGTTACTTTAACGTCTGTAGACGTCTCTCCATTGATAACAACATGCTGTGTTCTGTTTGCTAAAAGCTCTTCAATCCAGCCACACAGCTGGTCTGATATTCCGTAGGCTCTTACTTTGTTTATCAGGCGACAGTGCGGAACTGTATCGAACGCCTTCCGGAAGTCAAGAAAAATAGCATCTACCTGGGAGCCTGTATCTAATATTTTCTGGGTCTCATGAACAAATAAAGCGAGTTGGGTCTCACACGATCGCTGTTTCCGGAATCCATGTTGATTCCTACATAGTAGATTCTGGGTTTCCAAAAACGACATGATACTCGAGCAAAAAATTCTACAACAGATCGACGTCAGAGATATAGGTCTATAGTTTTGCGCATCTGCTCGACGACCCTTCTTGAAGACTGGGACTACCTGTGCTCTTTTCCAATCATTTGGAACCTTCCGTTCCTCTAGCGACTTGCGGTACACGGCTGTTAGAAGGGGGGCAAGTTCTTTCACGTACTCTGTGTAGAATCGAATTGGTATCCCGTCAGGTCCAGTGGACTTTCCTCTGTTGAGTGATTCCAGTTGCTTTTCTATTCCAGAAATCGAGGAAAGAAACTTTTACAACTGCCGCTTCTGTATCCACATGGTAATCGTTATTCGCCGACAGTGCCGATAGCGCAGCGGCCAAGGTAACTGGCTGGGAATCGGAAAACCCGGGTTGGAATCTCGAAGAAACCTAGCGGATGTTATTCTTTTCGTTTGTATTTTTCCATATCTCAGTTGATAGGGATAGGAGGCTTAATGGTTAGGTTAGTGTTGGTTTAACGTCCCGTCGACAACGAGGTCATCAGAGACGGAGCGCAAGCTCGGGTTAGGGAAGGAAATCGGCCGTGCCCTTTCAAAGGAACCATCCCGGCATTTGCCTGAAACGATTTAGGAAAATCACGGAAAACCTAAATCAGGATGGCTGGAGACGGGATTGAACCGTCGTCCTCCCGAATGCGAGGCCAATGTGGGGAGGCTTAATAAGGTAAGTAAATCAATAAGGAATGATAATAATAAGGTAGACAAATTAATTTACCAAACGCCGCGAGTTAGTAAAGTATTAAAGTTTTAAGCCTTGTCACATGAAAACAACTCCGAGTAAGAGTGCTGCAAATTCCTCACGAGGGATCACAGATAGCCAACCGCGCGACGCTTGTTTACAGCGAGGCACGGGACAGAACGCACGCGGGGAGAGTTACGTTGTCCCGGTTGCCTCTTCGTCATATCATAGTTGTGCACCTGGAAGAGTGAAGGTGTCTAGCACGAGCCTAATAGAGGTCAATCGGAAAGAATTGTTTTCCGTCATTAGGCTGCCGCGAACCTCGCGGATACATGTAGTGATTTTTCCATCGTTAATGCGCTGAATGAAATACGTTTTATGAATGAATACTGTGTTCTTCCGTATGTAACATATGATGAATACTGTATGTAGTTTGTAGTAATTAGCTCGTCTGTTTATGCTGTAGTAACTAGTTCAAAAAAATGGTTCAAATGGCTCTGAGCACTATGGGACTTAACATCTGTGGTCATCAGTCCCCTAGAACTTAGAACTACTTAAACCTAACTAACCTAAGGACATCACACACATCCATGCCCGAGGCAGGATTCGAACCTGCGACCGTAGCAGTCGCGCAGTTCCGGACTGAGCGCCTAGAGCCGGCCGCGGTGGTCTAGCGGTTAAGGCGCTCAGTCCGGAACCGCGCGACTGCTACGGTCGCAGGTTCGAATCCTGCCTCGGGCATGGATGTGTGTGATGTCCTTAGGTTAGTTAGGTTTAAGTAGTTCTAAGTTCTAGGGGACTGATGACCACAGCAGTTAAGTCCGATAGTCCTCAGAGCCATTTGAACCATTTGAGCCTATCAATTGAGATATGGAAAAATACAAACGAAAAGAAGAACATCCGTTAGGTTTCTTCGAGATTCAAACCCGGGTTCTCCGAATCCCAGACAGTTACCTTGGCCGTTGGGCTATTTTTTTTTTTTATCGTTCTTGTTTTGTTCGATTCACTTGTTCGGTGTGGATGTCCCATGACACCCGTTCAAGTTCAGCGTTGAGCCGTTAACTCAGTTTTTTATTAGACAGGGCAGCTAACCCTCTGACTGAACACGCCGAGCTACCGTGCCGGCGACTATCGCTGCTGTCGGCGAAAAGCGTTTACCATGGGGGTACAGAAGCGGCAGTTGTAAAAGTTTCTTTCCTCGATTTCTGGAAAAGTTTGCGTTTGCGGACCCCATACCTGATGATGAAAATGCTCTATTTACAATTATCTATCGATCCCGCCAATTCTGAGTCGATTGCTCGTCGTAACCTTTAGTGGTGATTTTCTCAAAAACGTAGGGGTATTGACCCAAAATATCTTAGATTTCTTCGTTTTAGGTTGTACACAAGCGATCTGCCAAATTTGAGCCAAATCGGTTGGCCGTGTCTGAGGCCTTCCCCTTATTAGAACTACTTAAACCTGACTAAGCTAAGGACATCACACACATCCATGCCCAAGGCACGATTCGAACCTGCGACCGTAGCATTCTCGCGGTTCCGGACTGAAGCGCCTAGAACCGCTCAGCCACCGCGGCCGGCGTTACTTTACAGTGGAGACAGAAAAGTAGACATGAAAAGAACAGGTGACAGAAAAATCAGCTGAAAAATATGTTCATCTTGTGGTTGAAGTTCACTTTTTGCTCGCGTTTACTTTTAAATATAAAATTATCGAAGTTTATTGCTCATTTTAGAGAACAAAAATTTGTCATTGTTCAAGGTAAGAACTGTAATTCCATAATTATATATAAGTGAAATATGTTTGGTTAAAAAATGCATTGAGTTCCTAAACACATAACATTGGTTGTTCTGATCTACATGAAAATAAAAATTACAATATTATTGCATAATGAACTACCTGAGACCATAGATGCCTTATACCACAATATTCAGAAAATATCCCTGAATAATATTGGATATTCTGTCGGTCACTTTCGGATTCACCGAGAAGTATGCGGCAAGTGGAAGATGTATCTTAGAAGGCAACGGCAGAAGCCAGTAATAAGTTTCCGCCCCGACGGTAGTGGCCAGCATAGCTACAGCTTAACATCTCGACGTTACGTTTCAGAACAGAAGGCTTGTAGCACCGGATTCTCGGTGGAGATGCCGCTCGCAGCTCCAGTTGCCGTCAGCATCACTTGTGGACGCCCGGACGGAGAGAATTTCGGCGCTGGGCCCAGCCTCGTTATCGCTTTCTGGATCAGAACACGGCGGAGAGAGACCGGCCACCTGTTTGTGGAGACGGATGGCCGTGTACGCCTCGCGCCAGACACAGCGGCGCGCGACCGCGACCGGCGCCGGCTGCTCGTAATTCGGAGGCGGCGGAGGCGGCGCTGGGAGTGCGGGCGCCAAACCGGTCCCCGCGGTGACCGGCAGCGGTGGAAACAAACCCAGCAGGTGGCCGCTGTGCAGCGTTCGCTTTCTCTGCCATTCAGAAATACGAGCAACTCTCGCTCAGACTTACACATGACTGCGCAACAAGTCAAACAACTGTGCACTGCTTTGCTGTCTAGTTTCTCGTAACAAGCAAGTCATCTACAGACAGTGCTATTTTCGTAAAATGAAGAACAAACCGCCTTCAGTCACAAGTCGCGTTTATTTACTGCACAATTCATTTAGAGCCCTGGAGGCTCATCTTCAGGTGTTTTTTATTGATTTACATCAGGTTTTTTAGTTGCTTCCCTGTTGATGTTACATTTTTGTGTTACAACATGGTATATTGTAGATATAAGTTTAACAGCGTTAATAATATGAAACTAACTTACAGTTTAACATTGTATGATGTCAGCTACTGTTGTGCAGTTGGTATACACAATACACATCTTTAATTTTGTAGTCACACACCTTTTCGCACATTGTAGTTGTGGTGTCACCGCCAGACACCACACTTGCTAGGTGGTAGCTTTAAATCGGCCGCGGTCCACTAGTACATGTCGGACCCGCGTGTCGCCACTGTCAGTGATCGCAGACCGAGCGCCACCACAAGGCAGGTCTCGAGATACGGACTAGCACTCGCCCCAGTTGTACGGACGACTTTGCTAGCGACTACACTGACGAAGCCTTTCTCTCATTTGCCGAGAGATAGTTAGAATAGCCTTCAGCTAAGTCCATGGCTACGACCTAGCAAGGCGCCATTAGCATTATATTGCATTTATCTAGAGAGAGTCTCACTTGTATCATCAAGAACGCTGTATACAAATTATGGATTAAAGTTAAGTATTCCAGCAGCTACGTACTTTTCTTTATAGCATTCATTACGCATCCTGTTTCAGACCTAACGCCCGCCTGCGTGAGTTAGCGCGTGCATCTTGGCCGCCTCTTTCAATTAGTGTGCGTAGTGTTGGCAAGTCTGCCGACACTACAGTAGTAGCAGGCACAGTATCACAAAAAAATAGCTAACTTATTCAAAAAAACCAATATTAAAATATCTTTCTCCACAAACAGCAAACTTGGATACCACTTGCCGCACACAGTGAACGCAAACAAGCCAATAACACAACACAGAGGAATATATAAATTACAGCCGGCCGAAGTGGCCGTGCGGTTAAAGGCGCTGCAGTCTGGAACCGCAAGACCGCTACGGTCGCAGGTTCGAATCCTGCCTCGGGCATGGATGTTTGTGATGTCCTTAGGTTAGTTAGGTTTAACTAGTTCTAAGTTCTAGGGGACTAATGCCCTCAGCAGTTGAGTCCCATAGTGCTCAGAGCCATTTGAACCATTTATAAATTACACTGTAACAGTTGCCCTGCATTTTACATATGAAAAACTGGAAGAACCTTCCACACACGGTATGAAGAACACACCGACGCCTTTCGACTAAACCATTTTGAAAAATCTACAATAGCTAACCACATGTCTATTAATAAACACGGACTTGACGACATCCACAACATCCTAACTGTACTTCACACAGAATCCAACAGTAAAAAAATTAATATACTAGAACACTTAGAAATAATGCTACACAAAGAAAAATATTCCGAAAACTTGTTGAATGAACAAACAGAGTTTAACAGCCACAATTTTTTCTGCACCTTTAAAAGTTTATTTTTTCCTGAGGAATCAAATCTATAGAAATGTATAGTGCAGTAAATAAACGCAACTTGTGACTGAAGGCAGTTTGTTCTTCATTTTACGAAAGTAAAACAGTCGCGGATGAAACACTGATGAAACAATGGATAAAATTAAGTGCTCTTTTCACTCCATTCACACTGAGCGAGGGGTCGCAGTGGTCAGCACACTGGACTGCCACTCGGGCCGATGACGGTTCAAACCCGAGTCTGGCCATCTTGATTTAGATTTCTCGTGATTTCCCTAAATCGCTTCAGGCAAATGCCAGGATGTTTCCTTTGAAAGGGCACGGGCGACTTCCTTCGCCATCATTCCCCAATCCAATGGGGCTGATGCCTCCCTGTTCTGTCCCGTCCCCCGAATCAACCAACCAACCCTCGCTCAATTCAGACCACTGATTGTGGTTATCGCGGATTTTCCTGTTGTCTTTGTTTTCTTGTCTCTTTTGCTTGAATTAACATTACCTATATTAGCTGAATTATGGATATATCTATGTTCATAAGTACGAGTATTATGCAGGGTGGTTCATTGATCGTAACCGGGCCGAATATCTCACGAAATAAGCATCAAATGAAAAAACTACAAGGAACGAAACTTGTCTGGCTTGAAGGGGGAAACCAGATGGCGCTATGGTTGGCCCGCTAGATGGCGCTACCATAGGTCAAACGGATATCAACTGCGTTTTTTAAAAATAGGAATCCTCATTTTTATTACATATTCGTGTAGTACGTAAAGAAATATGAATGTTTTAGTTGGACCACTTTTTTCGCTTTGCGATAGATGACGCTGTAATAGTCACAAACGTATAAGGACGTTCTATAACGTAATATTCCGCCTGTGTGGACGGTATTTGTTTCGTGATACATTACCCGTGTTAAAATGGACCGTTTACCAAGTGCGGAAAATGTCGATATCGTGTTGATGTATGGCTATGGTGGTCAAAATGCCCAACGGGCGTGTGCTATGTATGCTGCTCGGTATCCTGGACGACATCATCCAAGTGTCCAGACCGTTCGCCGGTTAGTTACGTTATTTAAGGAAACAGGAACGGTTCAGCCACATGTGAAACGTAAATCACGACCTGCAACAACTGATGATGCCCAAGTAGGTGTTTTACCTGCTGTCACGGCTAATCCGCACACCAGTAGCAGACAAATTGCGCGACAATCGGGAATCTCCGAAACGTCGGTGTTGAGAATGCTACATCAACATCGATTGCACCCGTACCATATCTCTATGCACCAGGAATTGCATGGCGACGACTTTGAACATCGTGTACAGTTCTGCCACTGGGTACAAGAGAAATTACGCGACGATGACAGATTTTTTGCACGCGTTCTATTTAGCTACGAAGTGTCATTCACCAACAGAGGTAACGTAAACAGGCATAATATGCACTATGGGGCAACGAAAAATCCACGATGGCTGCGACAAGTGGAACATCAAACTTCAGCGACCTTGGCGTATTAATGTATGGTGCGGCATTATGCGAGGAAGGATAATTGGCCCCCATTTTATCGATGGCAATCTAAATGGTACAATGAATCCAGATTTCCTACGTAATGTTCTACCGATGTTACTACAAGATGTTTCACTGCATGACAGAATGGCGATGTACTTCCAACATGATGGATGTCCGGCACATAGCTCGCATGTGGTTGAAGCGGCATTGAATAGCATATTTCATGACAGGTGGATTGGTCGTCGAAGCACGTTCACAGGATCTGACGTCCCCGGATTTACTTCTGTGACGAAAGTTGAAGGATATTTGCCGTCGTGATCCACCGACAACGCCTGACAATGTGCGTCAGCGCATTGTCAATGCATGTGCGAACATTACGGAAGGTGAACTACTCGCTGTTGAGAGGAATGTCGTTACACGTACTGTCAAATGCATTGAGGCTGACGGACATCATTTCGAGCATGTATTGCATTAATGTGGTATTTACAGCTAATCACGCTGTAACAGCATGCGTTCTCAGAAATGATTAGTTCACGAAGGTACATGTATCACATTGGAACAACCGAAATAAAATGTTCAAACGTACCTACGTTTTGTATTTTAATTTAAGAAACCTACCTGTTACCAACTGTTCGCCATATGTTTGTATTACACTGCCATCTATCACAAAGCGAAAAAAGTGGTCCAACTAAAACATTCATATTTCTTTACGTACTACACGAATATTTAACAAAAATTGGGGGTTCCTATTTAAAAAAACGCAGTTGATATCCGTTTGAGCTATGGCAGCGCCATGTAGCGGGCCAACCATAGCGCCATCTGGTTTCCCCCTTCAAGTTAGACAAGTTTCGTCTTTGTAGTTTTTTCGTTTGACGGTTATTTCGGGAGATATTTGACGTCGTCACGATCAATGGACCACCGTCTATACAGGGTGACAATTATTGAAATGTATGAAATAAAATCCTCCCAACTTCTGAACGGTTGCGTTAGGACGATCTAACTGCACGGTTGGCCGGGGACATGATGGGAATTAGTATGCGCTGCTTAGTTTGGCTTCGTAACTAAGCCTACTTTCATTTGTTTGGATTCGTCAATAAGCAAAATTGGCACATTTGGGGAACTGAGAATCCGCATTTCGCGATCGAGAAGTCTCTTCACCCTGAACGGATGACTGTGTGGTGTGCAATGTCCGGTCACGTAATAGTCGGTGCGATATTCCTTGATGGCACGTTGACTACCGAACGGTACGTGAAGGTTTTGATCATTTCATCTCCATTATCCAAATCGACCCTGATTTCGATAGCATGTGGTTCATGCAAGACGCAGCTCGATCCCATCGAAGCAGGAGAGTGTTTGATGTCCTGCAGGAGCACTTTGGGGACTACATTTCGGATCAGCGGTACCAAGAGGTCACTGACATGGGACTCGATAGGCCGCCGTATTGTCCGAATCTGATCACACTCGACTCCTTTTTGTGGGGCTATATTAAAGACAAGGTGTACAATAATAAACTTAGAACCATTGCTGGGCTGAATACAGCCATTCAGGAGGCCATCGATACTTAAGCGGGTCGTACAAAATTTTGTTATTAGTCTGCGCCACATCATCACCAATGATGGCAGGCATATCGAATATGCCATAACCTAAATCCGAATATCTGCAGTGACGTTTACATGTTGAACAATGCGTGTGCAAGCCGTAAGTTGTAACTAATTGACTTTTTCTTTCACATAGTGCAGTAATTGTCACCCTGTATTTATTCACAGACGGAAAAAGTACATCGAAACACCAAGAAGGAGTAGTGCGACACAAACGAAAATTGCTAGTCGTGTTTCTAGAACCGTTGCAAATCGGTTACTTCAAGGGCGCCCGAGCCGGACATCCCGTCACCGGACATTTCACTGACCCCAAATCACCGCCATTTCCGACTTCAGTGGTGTCAAGCCAGAAGTCATTAGAGGGCAGGGTGTAGATCTGATGAAAGACGGTTCTGCGTCGGTGCCAGTGAGTGTTGTGTGTTGGTTAGGAGGAGGCCAGTTGAGGGCCTGCAGCCAAACTGTCTGCGCGCTACACACACTGTACCTACCCCTGGAGTTATTGTCTGGTGTGCGATATCGTATGACAGCAGGAACACTCTCGTGGTTATTCCACGCATCCTGACTGCAAATCTGTACGTCAGTCTGATGTTTCGACCTGTTGCGCTGCCATTCATGAGCAGCATTCCAGGTGCTGTGGCCGAGCGGCTCTAGGCGCTACAGTCTGGAACCGCGCGACCGCTACGGTCGCAGGTTCGAATCCTGCCTCGGGAATGAATGTGTGTGATGTCCTTAGGTTAGTTAGGTTGAAGTACTTCTAAGTTCTAGGGGACTGATTACCTCAGAAGTTAAGTCCCATAGTGTTCAGAGCCATTTGAACCATTTTGACCAGGGTCTGTTTTCCAACAAGATAACGCTCGCCCACATACGTCTGCAACGTGCTATACAGAGTGTCGATATGCTGCCTTGGCCTCCTCAGTCACCATATCTGTCTCCAATGGAGCACAATGGAGCACATCACCAGACAAGAAGTCCAGCGTCATCCACAAACAGCACTAACGGTCTCTGTATAGGCTGACCAAGTGCAGCAGGCTTGGAACTCCAGCCCACAAACTTACATGTGGTACCTCTACACAACAATGCAAGCACGTTTGCATTCTTGTTGTCAACTTTCTGGCAGTTAAATGGCTCTTAGCACTATGAGACTTAACATCTGAGGTCATCAGTCCCCTACAACTTAGAACTACTTAAACCTAGTTAACCTAAGGACATCACACACATCCATGTCCGAGGCATGATTCGAACCTGCTACCGTAGCAGCAGCGAGGTTCCAGACTGAAGCGCCTAGAACCGTTCGGCCACCTCGGCCGGCGTTCTGGCACTTAAACCGGTTATTAATATAACAGCATTTCACCTTTGCGATGGCTTATTTCGAGCTTATCATCCTGTGATCTTGGGGTGTTGAGCATTTGAATATGTTACCTAGACAAATGTATTCCCTAAAATCTATTACTCGACATCAATTACCTTTTGGTGATGCGGTTTTTTTTTCGTCAATGTATATTTACTGTTTTCAGACCAAGTGCAAGTTGTTGACGATGTCGATACAGTAAACTTTTCCAATTTTGGAGGTGGCAGGCGTAAAATACCAGGAGTAAAAGGCTATTTACAAACTGTAAAGAAACCATAAGGCAGTTATAAGGGTCGTGGGGCGTGAAAGGAAAGCACTGACTGAGAAGGGACTGGCACAGGGTTGTAGCTTACACGGCAGCTACCGTCTCTGCTGCAGCACATCAGAACACAGCGTTTCGTTAGCGAGTTGTGCGAGTTTCTAATAACTAGAAGCAACTTATTTTACTTTACTGTGTGCATTTCAGTTAAAATTCATAAGTTTCTTGAGTGTTTGTGTTTCAAGTAGCCACAGTTCCGCGTTTTAATTACTGTAATGTATAGTTCCGCTGTTTGTATCATGCCAGTCGTTTCTTTTCGTCTGAACAGCCAGTTACAGTTGTAGATTCCCCTATGTTATTGAATCTGTACATTGAGCAATCAGTAGAGCGTAAATTGGAGAAGGGTTAAAACTTATGGGGAAGAAATATAAACTTTGTCGTTTGCCGATAACGTAACTTTGTCAGAAACAACAAAGCACTTCAAAGAGCAGTTGAATGAAACGGAAAGTGTCTTGAAAGGAGGGAACAAGATGAATATCAACAAAATCGAAACAGGGTAATGTAGTCAAATTAAGCCAGATGATGCTAAGAGAATTATATGCTAACGAGAAACTTGAAGTTGTGGATGAGTTTTGCTATTTGGTGAGTAAAATAACTGATTATGACCGAAGGAAACAGGATATAAAATGTGGACTGCTATTGGCAAGAACAGCGTTTCTGAAGAAGAGAAATTTTGTATCACCTCTGTTCCGACAGTTATGGAACCTGTAAAGAAAATTGGAATAGAGATCAACATCATTTCCGCCGTTTTTACTGCTCATGAAAACCACACATTACGTGTTGTAACACCATACAGTGAGACCTTCAGAGGTGGTGGTCCAGACTGCTGTACACACCGGTGCCTCTGATACACAGTAGCACGTCCTCTTGCATTGATGTATGCCTGTATTCGTCGTGGCATACTATCCACAAGTTCATCAAGGCACTGTTGGTCCAGGTTGTCCCACTCCCCAATGGCGATTCGGCGTAGATCCCTCAGAGTGGTTGGTGGGTCACGTCATCCATGAACAACCCTTTTCAATCTATCCCAGGCATGTTCGATAGGGTTCATGTCTGGAGAACATGCTAGCCACTATAGTCGAGCGATGTCATTATCCTGAAGGAAGTCATTCACAAGATGTGCACGACGAGGGCGCGAATTGTCGCCCATGAAGACGAATGTCTCGACAATACCCTGCCGATATGGTTGCACTATCGGTCGGAGGATGGCATTCACGTATCGTACAGCCGTTTCGGCGCCTTCCATGACCACCAGCGGCATTTGTCGGCCTCACATAATGCCACCCAAAAAACAGCAGAGAACCTCCACCTTGCTGCACTCGCTGGACAGTCTGTCTAAGGCCTTCAGCCTGACCGGCTTGCCTCCCAACACGTCTCCGACGATTGTCTGGTTGAAGACATATGCGACACTTATCGGTAAAGAGAACCCGATGCCAATCCTAAGCGGTCCATTCCGCCTGTTGTTGGGCCCATCTGTACCGCGCTGCATGGTGTCGTGGCTGCAAATATGGACCTCTCCATGGACGTCGGGATTCAAATTGCGCATCATGCAGCCGATTGTGCACAGTTTGAGTCGTAACACGACGTCCTGTGGCTGCACGAAAAGCATTATTCAACATGGTGGCGTTGCTGCCGAGGTTCCTCCGAGCCACAATCCGTATGTAACGGTCATCCACTGCAGTAGGAGCCGTTGGGCGGCCTGGGCGAGGCTTGTCATCGGCATTTCCTGTCTCTCTGTATCTCCTCCATGTCCGACAATATCGCTTTGGTTCACTCCGAGACGCCTGGACACTTCCCTTGTTGAGAGCCCTTCCAGGCACATACTAATAATGCGGACGCAGTCCAACCGCGGTATTGACCGTCTAGGCACTGTTGAACTAAGACAACACGAGCCGTGTACCTCCTTCTTGGTGGAATGACTGGAACTGATCAGCTGTCGGAACCCCTCCGTCTAATAGGCGCTGCTCATGCATGGTTGCTAACATCTTTGGGCGGGTTTAGTGACATCTCTGAACAGTCAAAGGGGACTGTGTCTGTGATACAATATACACAGTCAACATCTATCTTCAGGATTTCTGGAAACCATGTTGATGCAGAATCTTTTTTGAAGTGTGCAGATTTAAGTGTCATGAAGCTTTATCTGAAGGTATTTGTCTAGAGTGTAACAATGTACAGGAGTCAAACGTGGACGATAGATAGGTCATACAAGAGAAGAACGAACTTTTGAGATGTTACGCTATAGAAGAATGCTGAAGATTAGATGGCTACATCAGACAACTAATGAGGAGACACTGAATAGAACTGGGGAGAAAAGAACTTGACTAAAAGATCGGTTGATGGTGCAGATTCTGAGAAATCAACGGATCATCCGTGTAGTGTTGGAGGGAAGTGTTGGTGGTAAAAATCATAGTGGGAGACCAATAGATGAACACAGTAAGCAGACTGAAAAGGATGTGGGTTGCGGTAGTTATTCGCAGAGAACGAGCCATGCACAGACCAGTGTAGCGTGGAGAGCTGCATCAAACCATTCTTCGGACTGAAGATCACAATAACAATGCATTTCATTTTTAGGTACTGTGCACAGAGAGCCTGAAACGCGTTGACTACTCTCGCCGACTTGTTTCATAAGAGCGCAAGTGAATAACTTGCTTGTCCGCTGTTTTTCCAAAGTGTCGTATTCGTGGCAGGCTGCAATACCTGGTTGGTTGCTACATGCCCTCTGAGCGTCGCACGTGGTGTATCTCGAAAAGGTCTAGCTAGAGCCAGTCAGAGGCCGTGCCGCGAATTTTTGGTTGGTGAGAGCTTGTCTAGTCGGAAGCAGCACTCTAGGCTAAGATTTTCTGTTCTACGGTTACTCGGACGCTGGTTGACAGTTTCATCATGCTATTTGACATATTTGGGTGAGATTGTTGCGTGCTCTCGGCTTAAGCCGCGCTTTCCAAGCGGGTTTCACTTACGTTCCTTGTTGGTATATACTCTGCCGGAGAAAAATGGAATTTGATCCGATGACGGCATATGCCACCAGGTGGGTAGAAGATCAAAGTTTTGAACATGGCTGCTTGGTTCAGTGCCGGTTATAAATTAAAATTGAAACAAATGGGCCCTCGCTCACAATTTTTTGTCTTATTTACCATGTTCCAAAACTTCTATGAATGCCTTCATCAGGAATTTAGGCATTTGAAGTGGTCTATAACATAATTACAAATCGATGGGAAGAAAAAAATTGTTTATATAGAAAAGTGTAAGTACTGACTAAAAATACAAGACAGAAAATGGTTGAAATGGCTCTCAGCACTATGGGGTTTCAGATCTGAGGTCACCAGCCCCTAGAACTTAGACCTACTTAAACCTAACTAACGTAAGGGCTTCACACACATCCATGTCCGAGGCAGGATTCGAATTTTCGGCCGTAGCAGTCACGCGGTTCTGGGCTGAAGCGCCTGGAACCGCTCAGCCACAGCGGCCGCCTACAAGACAGAGACAGTACTTGCATGTCACGTATAAAATAAATAACAGGCCGGAAAGGCTTTAGTCACAAAATATTTAAAAGGAATGTGTGAAGGCGAGCCTCTAAGGGCTGCTCAAACCTGTACATCCACAGGTTGCAACGGACTGATAATGATTTCAGTGTCGTCCGCCAACAGATAGCGTAGTGACATATCTACCAGAGCGCTACCTGTGTCTACCCCTTAATAGGGAACGCTCAGAGCCAGAAGGCTATGGCCTAGTGGAGAGGTGTATAGCAAGCGGGCAACCGTGACATAGAGACGCAATCGTGCTTTCTATTGCCAAATGAGAGAGTTTAAGGGGCTCAAAATGCGGCCTTCCTAGTGGCAGGAGGGTCCTCTCAGAGAATTGTGACACGAGCTGGACGTGCTGCGTCGATTCTGCAACGGTGCTGATAACATGGGTGCTTCAGCATGAATCGATATCTGGTACCTCAGAACCGCTGGTGCTATTGATCTGTAAATGTACTCATTTCGTGTACTCTTTATGCATTGTCGCTATTATGGCCGCGAGCAGCCGGCGAGCGGTGCACGGCAGAGAATGGAGACTCGAAGCCGGCAGGCGTGGGAGGTGCTGGCAGTATCGCTAACAACGAACAGACAGGACAGACGAACAAGTAGGGTACGACAGACACTGCGACCGACCAGGACATAACACAAGGCAGCAAGAACTGGAGTGATAAACACGGCGAGACAACAACAACGCTGGAACAGTCCAAACAACGACAGTATGTATCTCAATACACGGAACTAGAACGCAGTACGGCCGAGATGCACGCGCGAAATGCGGCGGGTACCAGACTGCCGGGGTGGCGCCGCGTGGCGGCCTAAATACATGACCGCGGAAAATGCAGTTGGCCGCGGACTTCACGTGGGACGTAGAGTGGCGCGCGCCGGAGCAGAGACCCCTAGTCGGTATCCACGTCCATACCTTGAAACACGTATGTAACATAGCAGCGATGGCGAGGCATTGTAGCATCTGTGACCAGAGAGTATGCGCTTGACCGCGCGAGTGTTGCGAGCGGTTCTCAGCAGTAGCAGTCAGTCAGTCTGTCGTTGCGAGTCTGTCAGTAGCAGTCGTTGCGAGTCTGTAGCTCTGTCTAGTTGAGAGCAGTACTCAGTCTGTAGTCGTCATGCAGAGCGGTCGGTCAGTAGTAGCAGCCCAGTGCGGTTGTGTGATGTAGGCGGTCGGCAACACTGGTCAAGATGAGGAATAAGGTATACTATTAATTAATATAATCATTAGATAATGAAAAATTTTATTTATTGTAATTATTCTCCAACAAGTCTCTCAATAATAATTTTTTTATTTCAAAAGCATTTTCTCAAAAATTTAATTTTTTATTGAACTCAAGATTTCGTTGCACTTCCCATTTCATTCCACTTCTTTTGAAGAAAAATTCCACTAAAATCACAAAAAAAGAGAATAGTATTATTTGCAATGCAGTTCCTCCAAGCGGTGCGCTACAACAAGAGCAGATATGTGACATCCATTTATTCTGAGGTAAGACTTTAATTCTGATTGTTTTACACAGGGCCAAAGACCAATATTTCGGTCTAGTTGAATTTTCTTGTCACTGAATGGACTTTAATTTTTTGAAGGATTTATATTTGAGTCAGATTGCGTATTTCACATTTTTGTTGCCATTGTCAGTACATTTCATTGTGGGCAGGTTACGCATAGAGCCATGTCCATCAGCATTTCTAATTAGTATCGTCTTTTCTTTAAAAATTTTGTGGGGAGGTTATACTTGGCTCCCATTTGTATTAAGTTTTGTCCTTTTTTTTCTTTTCCTTTTTAAATTACGGTGGGGAGGTTACACTTGGCGACACCCAGTCCAGGATCGTATTTCGTTGAGAGTCTTTTGAACAACAGTCAAATATCTGCTCTTGTTTGCTTAGATATAATTAGGATTTGGCGCAACGCTTTTATTAACTTGTAACTTTTTTTTTCTACAGGTCAACGGCAATTCGTTGCTCTATTGTATTTGTGTGTTGCTTTTGCATTTGTGCTTATTGTTTTGTGAATATTGTGACTATTGTTAAAATGCCGCGAAAGACTGTGAATAGTGTATCGCGAGGTATTTTGAATGAAATTACCGACTTAAACAGCGTGACCGATAGTAATTGTGACACGCAGTGTAATGATGACAATCCTGCGTTCACTAACAATCAGTGCATTCCAACCACTAGTGATGACTTTTACCTTGATAATGAACAAACGAACTCAATTGTCTCATCTGTTAATTTGACGACAATTGATGACGCGGAACGCTCTATTGTAGTGAGCGCTGCCCGGCTTAGCACACCCGATTTGGAAAACTCAAGTAACGAACAGACAAATTTGTCTAATGAAAATGAACAGGATACACAAAGTACGACGGGTTTATTTAATTCTGAAATAGTGAGTGACAGTGTAGGGCCGACTGATAATCCTTTTTGTAAGTTGCAAAATGACCAAATGGTCACACAAAGCGCGACAACTGCAGGTACACCATTAAACAGTACTGAGAATAGAGTAGGTAATGTCACCTTGGAGCAACTTATGACAATATTGATAGAACAGAATGAAAGGCAAAGTGAGAAAATAGACAACAGTAGTAAAGATCTCAAACAACAATTTAGTGAACAGGATAAAAAATTTAATAAAATTAATGAGAAACTTGACAATAATGAAGAAAATCTCAAACAACTTAATAAAAAATTAGACGACAATTCCAGACAGCTTAGTGAACAAATTAGAGACGTTGCCGCGCAGTGCAATGACACTAAGGAACAGTTGCGCGCGGAAATTGAGGCGTGTTCACAAAAAAATAGCGAAGAAATTAAATCTGTTGCGCAAGAATTAAGAGAAATGCAAACAGTCGCAACAGAAACACTCAGAGACGAAATTAGCGGAGTCGCTAAACAATGCTCTGAAAAAGCTGCACAATTACGGGACGAGTTTAAAGCAATGACGGTAGAACTTTCGCGCACTATGGACGCAAAGATAGACGCGAAATTCGAACAGCAGTACACTCAGATTAACGAGCGCTTTAGTCAGCACATACAGAACAGTAATACGCGTTTCCGTAGATTTATTCAAGATCAAAACAAAGTAAAACGACAAGTCATGGAAACAATCACTGCACAGAGACAAGAGGACAAACGTAAAATATTCGCGAAAGCGAAGACGTACGTAGACAATAATATTACTACAGTGTCCGACAAAATTAATACCATAGAACAATTGAACGCGGAATTACAGGATGAAATTTCTGATCTTAAAGCAAAAACAGATACACACACAGTAAATATTCAAACAGTGACAGATAGATTCGAACAACTAGATCTAACACAGGATTGCGATGTCATCAAAGCTGATGTTAAAAAACTGAGCGAAACTACGCGCAAGTTGCAAAAACAGATTAATGCGTCTGATTCTAAAACCGATGATCAGGTTAAAATACTGACTGAAAAATGTGATGAATTGGCCAGTCGTATTGATGCTATCGAAAATACTAATGACAATAAATCAGACGATACTGCACCGGTTTCATTTATCCAAACACCTGAATTTCAAAATTTACAGCAGACAATTAATGAGATCGATTCATCTAACAACACGTTACGAAGGAAGTTATCAAATTTACAACAAGAAGTAACAGAGATGAAAAACATTTCAGTTAATAACATACCACAACAGACGCCACTTTATGAACATGTGTCAGACTCACGCAGCGCGTATAACTTAAGCAATTTATGGAGACTACGCGACTTAAGATCCGAAAAACCACGCGACTTAAAATCTGAAAAGCTATACAACTGGAAATCCGAAATGACACAGACAAACAGACTTTCACACAAACCTGAACGCGTTCTCAAATTCAGTGACGACAGCGTTGATAATAAGCAATTTGTATTTGTAAGAAAATGTAAAGAATTTAATAATGACAGAACACACGTACACGCTTTGAGCTGTATACGACAATTTGTTTTTGTACTTTCACCGCTATTACCTGTAATGCAGAAGCTAGCTTTGAACCAGATGCGACAATTTATTTTTGTATTTACAACAGCATTGCCTATAATGAGGAAACTTGAATTAGCAAGAATACAGCGTTTTACTTTTGGAATTTTACCGCTATTGCCTGCAACGCAAAAGCTAAAATTTATTTGCAGTGCGTAAATGACCTCAGGGGATTCATTACGCTTTAATGAATATGTGCCGTAGCGAGCATAGGGCCCCGAGCTGTAGTAGTGCTGTTTCATCTTTAGTTTTCTGCACTGCTGCCTTTTCTTCTACTATCCTTTATATCTATCAAAACTGCTCTTTAACTATCGCTCTATCTAGAATTAAGAAACATTGTACTGAAAACCCGATATGACAAATATTTTACCGAATGTGACAATATTCAGTAGGCACTCCCGTAATGACAACTACCGCCGTAATTTTAACTACAGACAAAATCGTAATCATCAGTATGTGTAAAATTAACAGCAAACGCATTTTTTTGTAACAATAGATGTTTCTCACCACAATAGCATGAAAGTCAACCGCTTAGCATACATAACCAACAATGCAGTCTACAAGGTCAACCAGGCTTTAATGTTTCGCCGCGTGCACGTATAGTCCCAGCTCCAACAAATAGTAACGCATGGCAGCACAGAAATAACTACGTACAGACAACACACCATTTCAATTCCTATCGCAATGCGCCGTATAGAAATTACTGTCTTGACAGACGTAAAAATAACGAGCACAATTTTCAGCGTACATTTAGTAACAGTCGATCTTATGAGCAGCAAGAACATTAGCAACAACGTATTATCACGAATGAAACAGACAATAGGTGTCATCGATAGCGTAATACGTCAATAAGAGTTAACAGAACAGTTCATATAGTGGATATGCCACAGCATCCTCCCGTAAAATAAATAACGGAACGTACGATAGATTTTAACCAGATACAGCACAGATTGCATATTACAGTAACGTAAACATTACTTTTGACACGCAGAATTTTGTTCACGAGAATGTTATCTGAAACATGCTTTGTTGAATGCACCACTTTTATCGCACCCCGATCTTACTAGAAATTTTTCCATTGCTACCGACAGTTCTAACATCGCTTTAGGCGTACACATTTTCCAGGAAATTGAAGAAGATGGTTCTACAGTAATTAAAAACATCGCATTTGCAAGTCGCATTTTGTCACCCGCTGAACGAAATTATTCCGTTACAGAATTAGAAACATTATATGTTGTATGGGCTTTTACGAGATTTCGGCACTTTCTTTATGGCAGACATACCACCGTTTACACAGACCACAGAGCGATACAATTTTTACTTTCGGCTAAATTCACTCACGACAGATTGAGCAGATGGAAACTTTATTTACAGGAATTTAATTTTACAATAGTTCACATTCCCGGCACACAAAATGTTGTAGCAGACGCACTATCGCGTTCTCTCGGCAACAATCAGCAAGACGTAGCAACCAACTTCTGCAAAACAAATTTCAGTGTCATGTACATTCAGCAAGTTGCATTTGAAAATTTTATTTCATCGTCATTACAGGACATAGCACAAGAACAAAATAAAGACAATGTCTGGAAAGAAATTAAACACCTTTGGCTAGATAAGAATAATGTTACGATTAGAAACCATTACACTGTACGCAATGACATTCTGTTTCGCCGCTCTTATCCTGACAGCAACAATTGGTTATTATGCATTCCTGACGAACTGGTCAATAAATTAATCTGGTACACTCATTTAAGTTACGCACATTACGGAGCAAGAAAATGTTTTCTTATACTGAGACAGAACTGTTATTTTACTAACATGGAAAAACGTATACGACGAGTTCTAGCGTCTTGTAAAATTTGCCAGAAAGCTAAATCAGACACCACTTCACATATTCCTCCTTTATATCCCATTATACCTGTTAAATTAAGACACATGGCCGCAGTAGATATTTTTGGTCCGATTCCCAGAACTAACAGAGGTTTTTGCTACATTTTTGTCGCTGTTGAGCTCACTTCAAAATTTGTTACTTTCACTCCGTTACGCAAAGCTACTGCTAAAACTGTTTCAAATGCATTTGTAAAACATTTTCTATCTCATGTAGGGCATGTAATGAAAGTAATTTCCGACAATGGATCACAATTTCGTAGTAGTGTATGGACACGCATGTTACGAGCCAGAAACATTTCTCCGATCTATATATCCAAGTACCACGCATCTTCGAACCCTTGTGAAAGATTAATGAAAGAAATTGGTAAGCTGTGCCGAATATACTGCCACAAAAGACATATTGATTGGGATACACACATACTCTCATTCCAAGATGTAATTAATTCCATTCCAAATGAATCCACTATGCTATCTCCGACTGTTATACTGAAAAACGTTGAACCACCGAACAAAATTAAAGAATTAATAGAATTTCCCAAAAGTCGTCGCCTACGACACCACGAAATAATTGACATTGCGCTGAAGAACATCAAACGTGCCGCAGAGCGCCGGAGAAGACAGCAAAAACAGGTTTGTAAACGCCGAGACTTTCACGTTGGACAGAAAATATTAGTGCGTACACACTATTTATCCAGCAAATTAAAAGGTAAGTGCAGTAAATTTGAACTTCTATACGCAGGTCCGTATCGGATTCGCAGCATCCCTCACCCCAATGTTGTACACGTCGAAACTTTGAGAACCAGAAAATCGAAAGGCAATCACCATATCTCAAACATTAAACCGTTTATTGAGTGAAACCACTGTATGATTCAACACACTATGATGCCATTTACTAATGCAATTATTTCACGTGACTAATTACTGATGATTATCGTATTTTTTCTTGGCAAGTGCCCGGCAAGGTAAGGTTAGCAGGTCGCTCTTCTTGTCGTTACACATCAGACCGTGCATATTTTTCCAGATGAATTTACACATTTATGACTATTTTTGCAATTATATTTATGTGACTACTTATTGATGATTATCGTGTTTTTTCTTGGCAAGTGCCCGGCAAGGTAAGGTTAGCAGGTCGCTTTTCTTGTCGTTACACATCAGACCGTGCACATTTTCCATTTTTTTGTGTATATGACTGTACTCCAGTTTTGTTTGTATGCACTATGAAATAGTTAAGATATAACACACACCAGTCGACTTTGACATTTTTTTTTTTGCCTTATGACATCTCAACATCGTGACTGTTTCACATTTTTTTTTTGCTGCTGCATTGTATTATTCTGTGTATATCTTTGTTTTTGAACACTGTCAATGTTTTTGACATATTACGTTTTCTGTCATGTTATGCTGTAGGGTTAATTATGTTACCATAAACCAGTCATTATCTAGAGGGTATATGATTTAAATGCAGGACATTAATCTTTGTTCATCAATTTCAGAAAGGAATGATGATTCTAAGAAATAAATTTAACATAAATGGGAATTTCACCTACGGAATAAACGAAAGGAGATGCAATAACTTTATGAGGAAGAGTAAATGGATCAGGATTAACAAACATTAACAAGAATATACAATACTCATCACAGAATAGCAGTCTTAACTAATTTTTTCTTTCAGAATACAAGGTGATTGATGCAGGCTGTCAGAGAGAACTACACATCTTAGTTTTAGTGATGAAATATGCTAGAGATAAGGAATAGTTATGTAATGAGTAATGAAGTGATTTTTTGCAGATGATAATGAATAGTGATGAATAATGATGAAGGAAATGGTATTATGAATAATGAAGTTTTTCTTTACAGGTGATGATAATGGTGAAGTTATGATGATATGGATAATGAAGTTTTTTTTCTTTACAGATGAGGATAATGTTGAAGTAATGTATTTATGCTACGTAGTTATTTAAGTATTTGTTGCAGTTTGCTTTGACAGCAGGTGTTACATTGCATAGTAGGATGACTGAAAGTTTTGGAAAGGACAGCTATGAAACACATTTTTATACACATTTCACTACCTGTTAATTCGAAGTTCACTACTTTTCAGCATAGTGTGCGTTTCTTCTTTCAGGTCAATAATCCGTTTTTGTATTTTTTCCAGGAGAAGTTTTTCATGATACTTACTAAACCTGTTACTTATTATACCTGTTCTAGTACTTGCATTTTTATATTTTTACCCATTTGTGTCTATCGTTTATAAATGTGATCACATGTACTGCCTTGTTACATAATCTTGCTACAGCTGACTCATGACGAATGACGTTACCTATCCTCATTTGCTGCAATAGGTCAAAAGCAAATAGTGTTATGTTTCAGCAATTAATTATCGATCCCAACGCAATGCATTGCTACCAAAAAAAAAAAATGTATTACCAGTCCCACATAATGTCACTAGTTTATGATAATTCTGAATAATACTGATCAACTCTGAATAGCATGTCACTTGAGTAATGACCTCTTAATGAGACTATATTCAAAATAATGCTTTGTCACTAGCTAATAACTGCCACTGTCTATTATAATGATACTACGTATAATGCCTGTGATTATTAATGATTTGCCTGTAATTAACTGATTTTAATAATGACTTTGTAATGGTCTGAATACTACTGAAGGAGGAACACTGTTTATTGTAATGTTACCACTTATAATGCTTGTGATTACTAATGATTTGACTGTAATTAACTGATTTTAATAATGCCTTTGTAATGATCTGAATACTACTGAATGAGGAACACTGTTTATTGTAATGAGTACTTGTAATGCCCATGATTATTAATGCTATGACTGTAATTAACTGATTTTTAATAATGACTTCGTAATAATCTGAATAATACTGAATGATGATTTTATTCAATACTTGCTGGCCACTGAGTGCCAATAATTAATGTCACTCCACGAATTGTTATTAATTATGCCATTGATTAGCTCTTGTTTCCAATGTTGATACTTTGTTGTTGGAAATGAATGTGACTGTTTCATAATGCTTTGTAATTAGGAAAAGACTAATGATTCTTAATAGATTGGAATGACACATAATTAATTAACTATGGTACTGTTTAATAATGCTTTGTAATTAATTAAGGCTAATAATTCTTACTATATTGAAATGACAAATGATTAATTAATTAACTGTAATTAGACAAATGATTAATTAACGACAAATGATTAATTAACTGTAATTAGACAAATGATTAATTAACGACAAATGATTAATTAACTGTAATTATACAAATGATTAATTAACTGTAATTAGACAAATGATTAATTAATGACAGATGATTAATTAACTGTAATTAGGAAAAGGCTAATGATTCTTAATTATACTCTGTAACTGGAAAAGAATGCGATTATTTAATAATGCTTTGTAACTAGGAAAAGAAGATTACTGATTCTATGTAAAACAATTAATGAACATTTTTCTGTAATACTACATACATGGTACAGAAATGTTCAATAACTGGGCTATGAATGCCGCACACTACTACTGTAATTGACAATATTATGTGACTTAATGTCCTTCACCTTATGAGCTAACTACCCTGAATTACTGCAATGTCCATTTGTCCTGTTTATCCTAGTGATCATGGAGCACTATCTTTGGTTTTGCACTAATTCTACGTTGGTGTGCCTTGTAAGAGTGTGGTGTTGACACGACATGCTGTCCACCACCGTGAGCAATGAAGACGTTATTATGGTCCCACTGTTTGGTGTACCTAATGTACTGCCAAAATGAAAACATGGAACATTACTACGACAGTTCAGTGTCTTTGCTACACTGATAAATTCTGATGGGAAAAGATCTTCAAGTTGTGTCACTTGGTGTTGTACTTCTGTGGAAAGATATGGACTTTCAGAGCAGCTGTGTGCAATCTAAAGTGCTACAACCATGATGCAATCCTTCCCTTTCCTATCCTGATTCTTGTCACATAAAGAAAAATTTTTTTGGTAACATCATTTATGTTCATAGGTTATACATTTTTCGATTCGCTGAACTCCAATGCGAGTACACTTATGTCACTTGTCAACATAATATTTTTTGCCAGTCTGTTTATTTGTTCTGAATATGCTAAAGAATTTTTTTCAGTGCCTGTGCACTTTATTATCTGTCAAATAATTTGTATATACTTTTCTGATTTGCTACTATGTTTTGTACTCACATTTTGTCTTTGTCTGATATATTTTGTACTTAGTGCGTGTGCACAACATATACTTTATGTACTACATCTAATTATTCTTGCCAGTCTGTTTATTTGTTCTGAATATGCTAAAGAATTTTTTCAGTGCCTGTGCACTTTATCTGTCAAATAATTTGTATATACTTTTCTGATTTGCTACTATGTTTTGTACTCACATTTTGTCTTTGTCTGATATATTTTGTACTTAGTGCGTGTGCACAACATTTAAATACTCTGTAAGTTGTAGAATTTTGTTAATTAAAGAAAAATTTTGCCGCGCTTGGCAAGTCCAAATGACTCACCATCGCTGCCAAATTTTTGCCCCCCCAGTGGAGGGTTATGAAACACGTATGTAACATAGCAGCGATGGCGAGGCATTGTAGCATCTGTGACCAGAGAGTATGCGCTTGACCGCGCGAGTGTTGCGAGCGGTTCTCAGCAGTAGCAGTCAGTCAGTCTGTCGTTGCGAGTCTGTCAGTAGCAGTCGTTGCGAGTCTGTAGCTCTGTCTAGTTGAGAGCAGTACTCAGTCTGTAGTCGTCATGCAGAGCGGTCGGTCAGTAGTAGCAGCCCAGTGCGGTTGTGTGATGTAGGCGGTCGGCAACACTGGTCAAGATGAGGAATAAGGTATACTATTAATTAATATAATCATTAGATAATGAAAAATTTTATTTATTGTAATTATTCTCCAACAAGTCTCTCAATAATAATTTTTTTATTTCAAAAGCATTTTCTCAAAAATTTAATTTTTTATTGAACTCAAGATTTCGTTGCACTTCCCATTTCATTCCACTTCTTTTGAAGAAAAATTCCACTAAAATCACAAAAAAAGAGAATAGTATTATTTGCAATGCAGTTCCTCCAAGCGGTGCGCTACAACAAGAGCAGATATGTGACATCCATTTATTCTGAGGTAAGACTTTAATTCTGATTGTTTTACACAGGGCCAAAGACCAATATTTCGGTCTAGTTGAATTTTCTTGTCACTGAATGGACTTTAATTTTTTGAAGGATTTATATTTGAGTCAGATTGCGTATTTCACATTTTTGTTGCCATTGTCAGTACATTTCATTGTGGGCAGGTTACGCATCGAGCCATGTCCATCAGCATTTCTAATTAGTATCGTCTTTTCTTTAAAAATTTTGTGGGGAGGTTATACTTGGCTCCCATTTGTATTAAGTTTTGTCCTTTTTTTTCTTTTCCTTTTTAAATTACGGTGGGGAGGTTACAACCTTCTGGCGTGCATTCAACTTCCGCGCCTCCCGACACCCGAAACCTGTGCGTAGGGGCGGTAACGCTCCGGACGGTGTCATGGCGGGCGGAAGTCGGGAATAGAGGGAGATCCTGTGTCGTAGATAGCCAGCGGTGGGTTGGGAGGGCAGTAGCTAAGTGGAATTCATCAAAACGTCACTGGAGGGCAGGCATCCCACGGCGCTTCCGATTGTCGTGGTTGCAGAAAGGTGTATCAGCGTACCTGCGGGACGCCCAGAGGCGGTAGGCAGTGGGACCGATTCGAGGGCCTCGTGCACCCCAGAAGGAGGAGGGGGGTTGGAGGGCGTGAGGTGCCACGAAGGGGTACGGGGCCGGAGTTGGTTATGGTGGCGGCGCGCGAGCCCCTTCTGTGTCTAAATAGACGTCACAAGCCGACCTTGGGTCGCAACTACTGTGGCGGAAGTCCAAGCAGCCTTGCCCCCATACGAGCGGGCCCACACGGCCGTGCCCGGGGTGTAGTGCTGAGAAAGTCGGAAGCGACGGCGTGAGCAGATGGAGCAGGGTCCGTGGTTGCCACCCACGGAGGAGTTCGGCCGGACTATGACCAACAATCGGCGTGGTGCGATAAGTGCTCAGGAATAAAGGTGAGGACCGACGTGGTGACAGAGGATTCGACCGGTTTCGCCAGCTATTGTTTAAACGTCCTGGCCAGTTGTTCTACTGGGCCACTGGAGGACGGATGGAACAGAGGGGTGCACATGTCTCTGATACCAATGGCCTCACAGAATGCGTGGAAGGAGGTTACAGTGAATTGAGGACCATTATCATAGACCATGGTATGAGGCAGGCCTTCGATGGCGAGAACCTGAGCTAAGGCCGTGAGTTGGCATCAGTGGTGGTGGACGCCATGCGCACTCACTGTACACTCCACAATGAGTAACCACATCAATCCCAGGAACAGGCACGCAAAATCGAGATGGATGCGGTGCCAGGGCTGGCAAGGCATGGCCAGGGTGGAAATGATTGCCTGGCCTGGTGACGCGCACACGCCTAGCACCCACGGACCAATCATTCAATGTTGCCATCAATGCCGGGCCAATACACATGCCGGCGAGCCAATGCCTTCATACCAGACATCCCTCAGCTCAATATCCTCACTGTAGCAAGCATAGGATGCGGGGGGGGGGGGGGGAGGGGGTAAATCGGATGGGAGGATCACCCGGTAGGCGTCAGTCTCAGCGGCCAACAGAAGGACACCCGCCACAACCGAGAGCCTGTGTGAAAGGTTGTAATGTTGTCGCATTAATTTGAGGTGTAAGCGGTGCTGATATTCAAGACCATAAAAGTGGGTTGAAAGCTGTGAGCTATCTGAGGAAGTTAACCTTGCATTACTGCACAACTGTTTCACCAGGTATCCAGTCTAGCTTACCAAATTCCCAACCAGACTAACATTAATTATAATCTTTTAGTACTCATCTTACAATAACCGGTGATATATATACATAAAAAGACAATTTAAATAAAAAGAAATAAATCAGTTTATATTTGGACATTTATTTTAACATTGATCATTGTTCCGTTAAAATTTCAGCATATCAAACTTGATTCATAACTAAACTGGTGCCTTATTTAGGATTGTGTAAATGTGGGTTTGTAATCTTACGGAACACATCAAATATGGAGCCAAGATTGGGAGACTGCATACAACACTGCATTCCTAGAATAACACACGAAGAGCGTTGAAACATATGCAAGAGGAAATTAATCACAACCAACCGATTCAATTTTCACCCAAAGAAGTTACGTTCGTAGCGCAATCGTGTCCGTCATGTAATTACCACACACTGGTATACTAAATTCATACTAACTCTCTGTGAAATCTTCCCGAAAAGAATAGCTGAGGGCTACTTTGATGATTACACCACATGCTTCACGTCGTCAACTTGATTTACACAAAGAGTGTAACTCCACAATAATTTTGATAATTAAAATAAATTAGATCGAAAAGCAATTTACAAAAGAAAAACCTTGAACTGGTTACTATCATCTTACTATTAACCTGATGGGTCAAACAATTGTATAAGCACATGGTACTGGTCTCACAAAGGACACCCCACGTGGGTTGAACATAAAGAAAAGTTGCTATATTGAAAAATATTGTCAAGACGAGACGTTATAATCTCACGCTCATTCGCATTTAAGATTGATGATCTTAGTTACAGTTACTGATCAACACGTAGTTCCACTTTACTCACAAAGTAGTGACAAAGTAACTACTGGAAGATATTCTGAACTTCACACTCGAAATACACTGCATTGCAATTTAAGATAACATTAGATATTTTAGATCCAAACCTGAAATAAAGGTGATTAAATTTTCAGTTGCGCTGAACTTAAGAAATCCGTTGTCCTACGGACTTAGCAGACACCCGCTTAGCCGGAGATCTTACCACTTCAGACGCTCGCCGCGGACAGACTGACCTGGGCTCCTACCGAGTGTGCTTAACAGATACAAACGGAAGTGACCAGAGAGGCAGCTTCCTATACCAACATGACAAGGGACGGACAGGACCATACTAAGAATAGAAACCTCTCTGCTTTTAGAAAGCGTAGCTACCAGTTCCTACGTTGGTCCTACTGTTCTCTAGCAGACAGGCTTCTCTGCTACCATCCAGCATGCAACTACAAATATATTTGCTCATTCATCCTCTCACACAGAAGGGAAGGGGGATGACAGTATCTTATCATATACAGTATATAAAAGAAAGCGGATGTAGGCTTCGTATGAGACTGTCTGACATGATTACATATAAACTGTGTTTTAAAGTGTAGTAGTGTGACACATCGTTCTTGTTTATGTGTAAAAGTAACACGTTCCACTGCTCAGTCTCCTCCCAGATAGTTAGAAACACCACAGTAAATTTAGAAGAGGAATTTATGCCGTAAATGACAACACATTTAAGAAATTAACATGAAAGGAATCCAACAGAGATCTTTCAAGGTGCCGCCAGAGGCTGAATTCTGTTTTCAACCGCCGAGTCAGATAGATGGGCCAACTATGCGTCACGTAGCGGAGAACCTGCCACAGAGTGGGGACCTGACGTGTGGCAGAGGCGACCTGTGGAGCCGTGACGGGAAAGCAGTGCGGTGTATGTTGGAGGGCCGTATCTATGTAAAAGCAGAGGGCATCCTACTGGTCGATCTCGGGATCACGGCCCGAGGGGAGACGTGACAAGGCATCTGCATTGGACGATTGAGAGGTGGGCTTATATCGGATAACGCTTGGGGCGATTAGGGTAACCAAAGGCTTGTGATCAGTGAGGAGAGTGAACTTCGCCACAAGCACATAGATGTGAAACTTTTGAATGGGAAACACAATTGCCAGAGCGTCGGTCTCAATCTAAGAATAGTTCCTCTGTGCCGGGGATAGCGTCTTGGGTGCATACGCAATGGGCTGTTCTGAGTCATACTCATTCCTGTGAGCCAGAACTGCCCCAATACCACAGGCCAAAGCATCGGCCGCCACAACCGCGGGGCGGTCCGGAGAGAAGGGAGTCAGGCAAGGGGCGGACTTGAGCATAGTTTTCAAGCGGAGAAATGCTTGATCACAGGCAGGAGTCCAGTTGAAAGGCACCCCTTTTCGACACAAGCGATTGAGGGGCTGTGCAACATCAGCAGCATGGGGTAAAAACTTTAAGTAGCAGGTAACATTGCCCAAATCTTTGGGGCGGGGAAGAGAGTTGATGGCCGCGACGTTGCGATCCGACCTAATTCCGTCTTTACTGAGCTAGTGCCCCAGGTATTCGATTTCCATTTCCATCCGACAGCTTAAGCCTGCCGCCTGCAGGACGTAAAATAAAGCACCGAGGTTCTGCAAATGCTCGTGGCGTGTACGGCCTGACCAAGACGTCATCTAGATAAATGACACAAGCCGGGGTGAGCTGTGTGACCTGCTCCAGGTACTGAACAAAACAGTCACCTGTACATGACAATTATCAACGTACAGATTAAAGAGTGCCAAGAACAAAATTATTTTTGTTAATAATAGATTTCAGTTATCAGTCGTCTTTTTGAAATTGTGTTGGCGGATCTAGATTTCAGCTAGAAACTAGTCATTCTCAATGCACTATCGTTTTTGATCAATTCATGTAATGCCTGTTGGTCGGGCTTCATCCACAGTTCATTGAAATTTCAATGAACTGTAGACAGGCATTACCTGCATTGATCAAAAACGATAGTGCATTGAGAATGGCTAGTTTCTAGCTGAAATCTAGATCTGCCAGTCAATATAACAGTCGCTGGGTGCAACAGCCTTCTGAATGGAAGGTAACCAGACAAAATTATTTATTCAGAAGCAAACTAGAAAGCGATATTAATTGAACAGTTCGTATACTTATTGGTTTTGCTGTAGTACCGATGTTTAAAACCTAACAATCATAGTTTACATCGTGCGCGATACCTAGAAGCTAGCGAAACGGTTAAGGACAAAAAATATTTTCCAACCAATATTGTACTAGTTAACGGTTATCCATATTATAGTTTTAGTTAGCAGAAACTATCAAATTTTGTAAAGTATACAAGAGTCCAATATTGTGTACATGAATTATGTGAATTACATTTGCGTTTTGAATGCTATTTTGACATCGAAGTACAGTTCAACAATGAGAGAAAATTATTCAGCGAGTAAAGTAAGAAGAATGCATGGACTTAACAGGATATTTTACAGCACGAGCAGATGAAAAGAGTCTAAATGTTACTTTAACATCGCAATGAGCATTAGTTGTACTGACCACTGCGGAGTGCATGAGTGAAGCCGCAATCAGATGAGGCTAAACTGGCAACGCAACCCTCGCAGTCCAACTCACTGTCTACTGTTGATTAAGTTCTGAAACGGAATCGTCACTCTGATATGACATCACAACATCAGTGCACACGGCCAACGAAATTCATATGAAATGATGACCAAACACTAGATAGAATTACTCAGTTTCACTTCTTGTGGTTTACAGAAGATTTACAAAAGTGCCGTCGGCCGCTGGGGTCGAGCAGTTCTCGGCGCTTCAGTCCGGAACCACGCGGCTGCTACGGTCGCAGATTCGAATCCTGTGTCGGGCATGGATGTGTGTGTTGTCCTTAGGTTACTTAGGTTTAAGTAGTTCTAAGTCTAGGGAACTGATGACCTCAGATGTTAAGCCCCATAATGCTTAGAGCCATTTGAACCACCTTTTTACAAAATTGCCTCGCCTAAGAATCCACATACCACGACGTTGCACACATTGATGAAAACAGTTTTTAAAGGTGTTCGAAGTTACATCAAATAGCGATATTTTTTGTCCACGTGTTCAGTATCTCGAAAACCGTTCCCTTTTACGTCCTGTATCATTCTAGGGAATAGGAAAAACTGATCGGTGATCAAGTCCGATGAGTACAGTGGATGCAAAAGTATGTCACTTTGTTTTTAGGCACACTGTGTGACTGAGAATGTTGTCATGGAGGCCGACGTGTAATACCATGTGGAAGTCACAGAAAAGCGGACAACGGCACCACAAACGAGCAGCCACTTCACTACGTAATCCACATACGACTGTTTCAAAATTAAAATATGAGTAAAGCCAAAAGTAGCTTCGATTACAACTTCACTATTAAAAAAGTCAGGTGTTAGTAATTCACCAAATCACTACCGCCTTACTACCAGGTCATATGTTTTTCTGAAGAAATTCAGTTTTTCTTACATGTTTTCATTTATCAGCCAAAAGAAGTTCATGTATAATTCAAAGTATTACGGCCAGCATTGCACACCGCTGAGTAGTATATTTTATTCTTCTTCATGAGAGAGCAGAATATAATGCGATCCAGCGTTGCTGCTTTAGAGGTAAGGCAAATTCATTTCTTTGCTATGTTGACAGGGACCAGAGGTATCAGTTATGAACAGGGCCAGGACCAGAGGATTCAGTAACTAATGGGCGGAATGTATTTTGCAGTGACTGTATTTCTTTATTGGTATTGGGAGATGCATTGCCCAGTCAGTTCGTATAGAGTTTTGCTAACAATAACACTCTGTAAGCACACCACTTGCAGTTGAAACACGCTGCACAATAGCTCCGGTTTTGTATGCATTCCCAGTTCAGGCATTCATTTAAGTAATTCAATGAATATAAAGAAGGTTACATTGCAACGTTATAAAAACTGATTAAGTAGAATCGAATTAAGGGGATGAAGGTAAAAGAACTGTTTGCGACAGCGAAATAATCAGTCCCTATCATAATAAGAGGAAAGGCCACAACATTTTACAACTTTGGGAAGAGGACGCCCTTCTCCCCTTGCAGTTTGCTGGCCGTATCGGCACAAATATTGACGTAGGCCTGGAACAGGTACCAAAGGCGGCGGCGTGGCTGCAGGTCAGGTATTTCCGGGGCGGCGTGGGTCGCGCACAGGATCCGTCCGGTCTGATGTTTTGGATACGCCAGCGATGAGGAAAAAACGCAGTCTTTCGGAGCCGACTAGAATTCTCCCTGCAAACAAGAGGATCTCCTGACGAATTCTCCCCGAACTGTCACTGAAAACAGTTTTTTACGAAAAGCGTCTTGTCGGTAAGTTAAGAGTAATTGACTATTTTACTTCATTTATCGTACGGAAGTTGGTAAGTAAATAATATTTGTGGGAAGCACCATTTCTCTTAATTAAGCAAAGGTCTTGCATTATTAACAATTCCAATTTTATTTCTGTGTTCCCTTAGTTGCCTGCAGTCCGCAGCTCGTGGTCGTGCGGTAGCGTTCTCGCTTCCCGCGCCCGGGTTCCGGGGTTCGATTCCCGGCGGGGTCAGGGATTTTCTCTGCCTCGTGATGACTGGGTGTTGTGTGATGTCCTTAGGTTAGTTAGGTTTAAGTAGTTCTAAGTACTAGGGGACTGAATACCATAGATGTTAAGTCCCATAGTGCTCAGAGCCATTTGAACCATTTTTTTTAGTTGCCTGCATGTTTCTTTAGTCTTCGTGATGGTGCAAAAACATTTACTTAGCACACGTTCTGCAAGACTTCCCGTTTTGTACAACAGAACTCTTCCAAGATTCTAGTATGATTTACTATCATGTTACTAATTATTGTCTTCTTGGAGATTTTAGTTGTCTCGACTCACAACGAACAAATCTTCCAGCCGATACCGTTAGTTATCGCCATAACATCAACGTTAGTGTGGTAGACAGGCGGCAGTTGTCAGCATTAAATTTATTCGTAATATTTCCCTTTATTCTTTATCTTCACGCTCCATGTCTCCGATTAGAGTCAGCCTTGTTGATATTAATATGGGAAAGAAAAGAAGCATTGCTCGGTACTTTATGGCCGGACCACACTGACGGTTTCCTTCCTCATCGCAGTGAATCACAGTGTCTTACGTACACTGCTGGCCATTCAAATTGCAACACCAGGAAGGACAAAAACCAAAAAATCAAAAATGTTAATCTTGTGCGAATGCACTACTGGCCATTAAAATTGTTACACCAAGAAGAAATGCAGATGATAAAAGGGTATTGATTGGAGAAATATATTCCACTAGAACTGACATGTGATTACATTTTCACGCAATTTCGGTGCATAGATCCTGAGAAATCAATACCCAGAACAACCACCTCTGGCCGTAATAACAGCCTTGATACGCCTCGGCATTGAGTCAAACAGAGCTTGGATAGCGTGGACAGGTACAGCTGCCCATGCAGCTTCAACACGATACCACAGTTCATCAAGAGTAGTGACTGGCGTATTGTGACGAGCCAGATGCTCGGCCACCACTGACCAGACGTTTTCAATTGGTGAGAGATCTGGAGAATGTGCTGGCCAGGGCAGCATTCGAACTTTTTCTGCATCCAGAAAGGCCCGTACAGGACCTGCAACATGCGGTCGTGTATTATCCTGCTGAAATGCAGGGATTCGCAGGGATCGAATGAAGAGTAGAGCCACGGGTCGTAACACATCTGAAATGTAACGTCTTCTGTTCAAAGTGTCGTCAATGCGAACGAGAGGTGACCGAGACGTGTAACCAATGGCACCCCATACCATCACTCCGGGTGATACACCAGTATGGCGATGACGAATACACGCTTCCAACGTGCGTTCATCGCAATGTCGCCAGACACGCGTGCTACCATCATGATGCTGTAAACAGAACCTGGATTCATCCGAAAAAATGAGGTTTTGCCATTCGTGCATCCAGGTTCGTTGTTGAGTACACCATCGCAGGCGCTCCTGTCTGTGATGCAGCGTCAAAGGTAACCGCAGCCATGGTCTCCGAGCTAATAGTCCATGCTGCTGCAAACGTCGTCGAACTGTTCGTGCAGATGGTTGTTGTCTTGCAAACTTCCCCATCTGTGGACTCAGGGATCGAGACGTGGCTGCACGATCCGTTACAGCCATGCGGATAAGATGCGTGTCATCTCGACTGCTAGTGATACACGGCCATTTAGATCCAGCACGGCGTTCCGTATTACCCTCCTGAACCCACCGATTCCATATTCTGCTAACAGTCATTGGATCTCGACCAAAGCGAGCAGCAATGTTGCGATGCGATAAACCGCAATCGCGACAGGCTACAATCCGACCTTTATCAAAGTCGGAAACGTGATGGTACGCATTCCTCCTCCTTACACGAGGCATCACAACAACGTTTCACCAGGCAACGCCGGTCAACTGCTGTTTGTGTATGAGAAATCGGTTGGAAACTTTCGTCATGTCAGCACGTTGTAGGTGTCGCCACCGGCGCCAACCTTGTGTGAATGCTCTGAAAAGCAAATCATTTGCCTATAACAGCATCTTCTTCCTGTCGGTTAAATTTTGCGTCTGTAGCACATCATCTTCGCGGTGTAGAAATTTCAATGTCCAGTAGTGTACATTATAGCAGGAAGAATACATGATTAAATGTATACGTAATTTTGGAGAGACAGCATGGGAAATGTATTACTTTTGTATGTAATTAAGCAACTACAGCAAGACGTTGATAACTGGTTTTGGAACACTAATGAGTTTAACTCTGCTTAGCACGTCAAAACAAAGTGGGGACCCCTATTAAGATTATTTTATAAATATAGCAGTATATTTGATCTTGTCCTGACAGTAAATGATGACGGCAGAAGTTGGAAGGTGCCAGCATATCGACCACTACCAACAGCTTTAATTATCACCACTAAAAGGGAAGTTATGTAATTCATTTTTTGTTTGTTAACAGGAACATGTTAGCAGCTCTGGAACACATTGAAATCTCTGCGTCGCAGCACTGCGCCTCACCGGTAGAGGAGGCAAAACGGAATCTCACAGCCCGCTGACAAAGCACGGTAATTCGTGTTACGAGGGAGTACGACGCTGCAGCAGTTCGTACTGAGTTGATGGCGGTGCACAGCAGTGCGCCATCATAAGGCGCAGTGGGTAGGTGGGGCTCATGCTTCCAGTGTGGGCGAGCAAATACGAACGACGACGAACGAAGTGGCACGTTATCTCTCTGTGAACAACCGCAAACCGCTAGAGAAGAGAATACCTTGCTGGTGCAACAAAGGCGATCACAATCGAGGCGATAGTGGAAAAGGTGAGAATCAGTTACTGATCAGTTTTAAGAATCTTGCACGGCGTATTAAACACGAAAGTGGTCGTCGCCTACTGGGATTTTGCGACTGTTCACATCGACTGAAAAATCTCACGGAACCGGGGTTTGGGTAGCTGTGTCCTACAACGCTCCAACTCCTTCTGCATAGGACGCAATGCAGAGTACACGTGCGGCTTCTTTGAGCTATAAAATTTTATCTGAGCGACTATATTCTCAGATATGGCACCCAGTAACTTTTTCCTATTTCTTCGGAAGAAAAAACTGTTATGTTATTGTGTCACAGGCATTTCCATAAGATGATTTCCTTGCAGAGCGTTTCCTGTATAAGGCGGTCACGTCATTTTGGTTTTTTTATGTTGTCCATGTACACGTCTGAGAGCGAGAGAGAGAGAGAGAGAGAGAGCAAATTACGTTACTGTAAACAATATTTGGCCTCGTCGTGCCACAGTCTTTGAATCTTGGCAGTCTGATACATTCTTAGTTGTAGGTGATGGACGTATTCTGTAGCACTGTGTTGACTTATGATTGTATCTGTTAGTTGAAGAAAGATTTTTTGTAAAGGACAGCAAGGAAGAATAAGACATATACTTTGGGAAGGGAACGGATTATAAATTTTGAACAATTTTTTTTTTCTAGGAGAAGTTTGAGATAAGACTGCAACACTGTGAAGCTAGAAATGATAATTGTCAGCTAGTTTACTTGCTCAGAGTCACATCAGTGAGTCATGCATTAACATATTAATTGATTAAGCATTGTCATTTTCATAGAAATTCTCTGTTAACATTGTAACATCTTTAACTCTTTGTTCACTTTTTTAAGCATCGTATTGTTCAGAGGCATGTTATGTGTGAAGATCTGTCTTTTTGAGTATATACTTCATTCTAAAATCATTGTCTTGGAATACCATTTCATAGGAATAGTCACTCTCCCCACTCCACAGTTTATCATTACGCACTACCACAGGTGGTGTGCAACAGCTGGGAATTTTATTTAGAGAAAAAAAATTTAGCTTAGCCACGGCCTGCTTGCTGTTTTCGAGCTTTCGAGAAACCTGCCACAATATTATCAAGACGCGAGTTAGGTGGCAATTTTGATTACGGCCAGCTAATTGTTTTACTTCCGTTGCTCATTCAATATAAAGACAAGTTGCATTCAGAACAGTTATAGTTCAGTTCAAATTACGTTCTGTTTAGTCAGCGGTTAGGATAACGGTTTAAATTGGATAACAGTTTGTCGATATATAGTTCTGGTAATACGTAGAATTTGCATAGTGGGACTTAAAGTTGGGCTTGATTCCATATGGAAACAATACGTAGTATGGAGGTTACATCTGCATCTACGTGGATACCCTGCAAATCACATTTAAGTGCCTGGCAGAGGGTTCATCGAACCACCTTCACAATAATTCTCTATTATTCCAATCTCGTACAGCGCGCGGAATAAACGAATCTTTCCGTGTGAGCTCTGATTTTCCTTATTTTCTTATCATGATCGTTTCTCCCTATGTAGGTCGGCGTCAACAAAATATTTTCGCATTCGGAGGAGAAAGTAGGTGATTGGAATTTCGTGAGAAGAATCCGCCAAACGAAAAGCACCTTCGTTTCAATCGTGTCCGCCCCAAATCCAGTATCATATCAGTGACACTCTCTCCCCTATTTCGCCATAATACAAAACGTGCTGCCCTCTTTGAACTTTCTCGATGTTCTCCGTCAATCCTATCTGGTAAAGATCCCACACCGTGCAGCATTATTCTAAAAGAGGACGGACAAGCGTTGTGTACGCAGCCTCTTTAGTAGGTCTGTTAATTTTCCAAGTGTCCTGCCAATAAAACGCAGTCTTTGGTTAGCCATCCCGATAACATTTTCTATGTGTTCCTTCAATTTAAGTTGTTCGTAATTATAATTCCTAGGTATTTAGTTGAATTTTCGGTCTTTAGGTTTGACTGATGTACCGTGTAACCGAAGTTCAACGCATTCCTTTAGGCACTCATGTGGATGACCTCACACTTTTCATTACTTGGGAAATGCCAATTTTCGCACCATATAGGCATGTTATCTAAATCTTTTTACAATTGGTTTTTTTCTTCTGATGACATTACTAGACGATAAACGACAGCATCGTCTGCAAACAACTAGGACGGCTGCTCAAACTGTCTGCTAATTCCTTTAAATCAAATGGCTCTGAGCACTATGGGACTTAACATCTGAGGTCATCAGTCCCCTGGAACTTAGAACTACTTAAACCTAACTAACCTAAAGACATCGAACACATCCATGCCCGAGGTAGTATTCGTATCTGCGACCGCAGCGGTAGCGCGGTTCCAGACTGTAGCGCCCAGAACTGCTCGGCCACCCCGGCCGGCTGCTAATTCCTTTATATAGGTAAGGAACAGCAGAGGATCTATAACATTACCCTGGAGATCGCCAGAAACCACTTCTGTTTTACTCAAAGACTTTCCGTCAATTACTACGAACTGTGGCCTCTTTGACAGGAAATCACGAATCCCGTCACATAGCTGAGACGACATTCCATAAGCACGCAGTTTCACCACCAGCCGCTTGTGTGGTACAGTGTCAAAATTGTGGTACAGCCCATTTAACGCCTTTTTACAGCCACAGTCTCCTCCGAGTCATCCAACATTGGGGAATATGTGTCGCATTGTAGGGTGAGTATGCAGGGAAGAACTAACAGCATCACCAACTTTCACCATTGCAACTAGGCTTTTTCGTGGCGACAATTAAAACTTTGAGACTAACCCCCTCTTATGTCGAAGGTGTTACGTGTGAGGCAGTCCTCCCCACTTGTTCACCCTGACGCCACTGAGATCCACGTTCTCCTCGCCTCTAATAAAAGCTGTGACGTTGCGAGCGAGACTGCGCGTCACAGTTCGGAGAACGATTGCGATCGGAAATGGCCGGCGAGAGCGCGGACTGCGGAGGGGGGCGGACGTGTGGTACGCACGCCGTGTGATCCGTCGTCGGCAGAGGCAGGCGGGCGCGCGCGCACTGCGCTCCACGTCCGCGATCTCGCGCTAGCAGCCTCTAATTATGGACGCCATTAAGGTAGGCGTGCGTGGGCACGCTTCCACAATAATTACACAGACGGCAGGTCGGGCAGGGATACGCGGTGAGGCGAGGCGAGGCCAGGCGTCTGCTTTCTGCCAGCGCACGGGCGTCGCGTCGCTGGCCAACCCGTGCCGGCGTGCGTGCTATCTGCCGACGCCTCTGACCTCACCACCACCGCTGCTTTTTGCTCGTTCGTTTCAATTAGGTTCCTCCTCTCCGGCTTCCTCGCCCTGAGACACAGTCACAACACCTGTCGACGGTCAGGAACAACATTTGCGGCCACTGAGTAATGGCTCAAATGGCTCTAAGGACTCTTGAACTTAACATCTGAGGTCATCAGTCCCCTAGACTTGTTGTTGTTATTGTTGCGGTCTTCAGTCCTGAGACTGGTTTGATGCAGCTCTCCATGCTACTCTATTCTGTGCCAACTTCTTCATCTCCCAGTATCTACTGCAAGCTACATCCTTCTGAATCTGCTTAGTGTATTCATCTCTTGGTCTCCCTCTACGGTTTTTACCCTCCACGCTGCCCTCCAATACTAAATTGGTGACCCCTTGATGCCTCAGAACATGTCGTGCCAACCGATCCCTTCTTCTAGTCAAGTTGTGCCACAAACTTCTCTTCTCCTCAATTCTATTAAATACTTCCTCATTAGTTACGTGATCTACACATCTAGTCTTCAGCACTCTTCTGTAGCACCACATTTCAAAAGCTTCTATTCTCTTTCTGTCCAAACTATTTATCGTCCACGTTTCACTTCCATACATGGCTACACTCCATACAAATACTTTCAGAAACGACTTCCTGACACTTAAATCTATATTCGATGTTAACAAATTTCTCTTCTTCAGAAACGCTTTCCTTGCCATTGCCAGTCTACATTTTATATCCTCTCTAGTTCGACCATCATCAGTTATTTTGCTCCCCAAATAGGAAAACTCCTTTACTACTTTAACTGTCTCATTTCCTAATCTAATTCCCTCAGTATCACCCGACTTAATTCGACTGCATTCCATTATCCTCGTTTTGCTTTTGTTGATGTTCATCTTATATCCTCTTTTTAAGAGACTGTCCATTCCGTTCAGTTGCTGTTCCAGGTCCTTTGCTGTCTCTGACAGAATTACAATGCCATCGGCGAACCTCAAAGTTATTATTTCTTCTCCATGAATTTTAATTCCTACTCCGAATTTTTCTTTTGTTTCCTTTACTGCTTGCATACAGATTGAATATCGGAGATAGGCTACAACCCTGTCTCATTCCCTTCGCAACCACTGCTTCCCTTTCATGCCCCTCGACTCTTATAACTGCTATCTGTTTTCTGTACAAATTGTAAATAGCCTTTCACTCCCTGTACTTTACCCCTGCCCGCTTCAGAATTTGAAAGAGAGTATTCCAGTCAACCCCTAGACTTAACACTACCTAAACCTGACTAACAAGAACATCACACACATCCATGCCCGAGGCAGGATTAGAACCTGCGACCGCAGCAGCAGAGCGGTTCCGGACAGAAGGGCCTAAAACCGCTCTGCCACAGCGGCCGGCTGCGGCCATTGAGAGAGCCCTACGTTTTCTTAATCACAACTCCCTCGACAGCATTTTAATTTGTAGTGTCTCAATGAGCAGTTGCCCTAACATAACGGAGCGGCTAAGAATGGAACACATCGATCACGGCTGAGGTATGGTTTATTTCATTACTGGACCTTATCCTACGCCAAAGTCTATAGCCCTTTTTACGCAATAAACGAAACAGTTCAAGAAAGATTATAGTCTACCGAAGCGCTCCAAGCGTACTAGGCCCGAACTATAACTCATACAAGTTCTGATCGCAGCGTGTTTAAATGATAAACGTAAACACAGGGTACCGCTACTACCATAACAGTGCCAAAATCGTTATTTCACGTTAACGTATCGTTAATTATGAAATTTCCCCTTTGAAAATTAAGAGTGACAGTGCTGGAAAAACTCTTACGTTATTTGATTTTCAAAGAGCTGAGCAAAACTAAACGTACTGTTTTCTCTTTACTTATTCCGATCATTTCTAAACAGACACACAATATTTTAGCGCAACGCAATCTAACTTTCAATAATCCCTGCAAGACAATAGCTCTGACTAACATTAACCTATGCCCTTCATGAATCACTTACCTCACAAAAATCTTCGTTACTCGAACTACTGCAATACAGCGAGCGCCAATACTGCCAGCCAAATAAAACATTCTAACTACTGAAGGCACTAACTACTGACAGGCATGTAGTTAGCAAATGAAAGATTTTGATAGAGAACAAACACTGCATTTACCTTAATAGTGTTCAAAAGTCGTAATGTATATATCAGTTCATGACATCCAGTCTTACAAATTTCCTTTTTCTGACGGACACACGTCCAGATCGTCCGCTCATAGTAATCTCTCAAAACTCTGGCATCTCTCTCCCCACATCCACCACTGCTGGCGGCTCACCTCCTACTGCCCAACGCTACACGCTGTTCACATCCAACTGTCCAACACTACACAAACGAATATTCCAACAATGAGTCCAACCAGCCACAGACCTGCACACAGTGCAGTCAGCGATTTTCGTACAGAGTACTATTTGGCGTTACCAACATAAAAACCTAAACAGACTATTTAGAATTGTTATTATTATTGTGTGCGATTACACCCTGTTGGATCAGACAGAGCTTCTTGAAACTTTTTCCTTTCCTCCCACACTGCTCTCATTTTTTCTGCATGAGCTCTCTTCCTTGCCTCTGTCCATTTCGTTCCTGCTTTATTCCCTGACTTCCCATCTGTCAACTTCCTGCTTAAATACCTTTCTGCCCAAAATATATGAATAATTTATCTGAGCTTTTTGTAGGTCCTTTTTGACCTCTTCTATCCATGGTATAGTTTTAAGGCCTTCTGTGTATTTAAAAACTTTGTGCGTAAGTCTTGTTTTGGGAGGTCTAGAGATGTGCCCATAAAATTTTAATCGCATTTTTCTAATGTATGCTACAAGGTTGGACAATTCCTCTGTTGTTCCTCGAGATTGTAGTCTATATCCCTCTTCTGTTTTCTTTGGCCCTAGTGTCTTTCTGATGATTTTACGTTCTTCCTTTAATAAGTTTTCTAGGTCACCTTGTATGTGGACTGTGTTTTACTGGCACACAGGACTTCAGGTTTTAATACTGTATTATAGTGCCTAATTTTAGTATTTTTGGACAATTGATTTTTGTTGTAGATCTTGTAGGTTCTTCCATTGGCTCTCTTTAGTTTTCGGAGGCGAATGTTTTGTGCTATTTTCTCTCACCCCAAAGGCTCAAGGACTTCACCTAAGTATTTAAAATAAATTATTTATGATATTTACAAAGATTTAAAAACTTCCGTGAAAATATTTACGAAAAGTGCAATTGCTCGGAAATTTCCTTGTGATAACGAAACGACTATAAACAGAAACAAAACTCAACATATGGTAAGTGCACCAGAAAGCAATATCGCAAACCCTGCACTTAGCAAAGATGTGACCAAAGCTAGAATCTCGCGCAAGCGGAGTGAGGCCACTAGTACCGTAATTAGAACTAGCCCTATTCCTTTATCTTTAGAACTATCGCGCGTCGCTACTAACGCCATCGTAATATTGAGCCCGTTCACACGATGCACGGCCGCCATTCACGCAATTGGTTGTCAATCGATTACAAGTTCGTTCATCGTGTAAAACGGGTATAAGACGTGTGGAACACAATCCCCAGAACACACAGTGTTTTTTCTGCCGAGAATATAGAAACATCAGAGACACATTACGGCAAGACTCCAGCAACACAGACCACATATATACACAATAATTAGAAATGAAGAGGAATGGACCGAACGTAACACACACCAGACATTTCCAAAGCTGCATATGAAAACCACATACGAACACGAGGCCACGGACGACAAGCCTATATCCGACATGACGACGGATTCCATTGGGGAGATGCAGAAAGAGAAGAACAAAGCGACGATTGACCTACAGTAAAATAGCTTTGGACGATTGTCGTAACCATACCATAATCTAAGTTAGTACAGGCGAATTGCGACAATTCTGTACTCTAAACCTGTATATAAGTTAAAGCACAAGAAACTGCATGCGCATTGTAGCAAAAATGTCCCGTAAACGTGTAGATACATCTCGAATAACATTGACAAAAGATAATTAGGCTGTCATAACAGACTAATCCAGTATAATGCTGCAGTATCAGCCACACAGCCATTGCACAGTACGTCTTCTATTAGTAACAGAATCCTAATAATTGTGATTGGCGGCCAACGGCTCGAAGCAACAAGTCCGAGTTATTCTTTGTTTTTTTTACTTGTTGTATATTGAAACAAATTTATACTTCAGTTTCCTAGTTTTATGTACCATTAATGCCCTCCTCTCTGTGGTGGGACTTCAGCAACAGTATTTGCGCTAGTGGGTGCTGGAGTGGGATGTAGTTAAGTCCCTCAGACCGCTCTCAACTGGACGTAGCAGCTAAGTGGCCCATAATATTCAAGACCCACCTGGAGAAATCAGTCAGTGGGTCATTAAAAATAAAGCAGCACGAAAAAGGTCTCCTGCCTATTGATCGATGTTAGTCTCGTCATTCTTAGTCTGGTCTGACCTTAGTCATACTGCCTCTTGGCGGTCTTTCTGTAGCGTCGACGTCATGTGGGTATTCCAGGGAACGATCTGGCTGACCGTTTGGCTAGAGTGGCAGTTACTCACCCAACATTCTCTCTGAGAATCGCAGATACGAATTTGCGCGTAAAAGTAAAACCTCTTCCGACTCGGAGACGGAACAATTTCTAGTGGGCTACACCCCCTGCAATAAACTGGACACTACCTAGAAGACTATTGCAGCATAGCTGTCCTTCTTCCGTTCCTCCTGGAAGGAATCCACCGCCACATATCGTCTCCGCAGTCATACGAGAGTAACCAATTGTATTAATTCACGTAACGAAGCACCCCCACACTACTATTGCGGAGCTTTATAGACAGTTGCTCACATCCTGGTCGAATGCCGCCTCTTTCTGGCTTCCCATACTAAGCATGGCCTTTCGGAGTCTTTGCTCTGATATTGACGGACTACTCACAGACATTTGAACTGGTTCTCCGTCTTTTCGTGAAAGTAGTTTTTATGCTGATATGTAATGTTTCGAACTGTTTTGGTGTGGGAGTGGTGTGGTTGGGGGTTGGAACGCCCCCGGCATACGCTGGGTCTGCCGGACCCTCGAGCGTACCTCCTTTGCCACCTGCCTCAGACATCCATCTTTCACTCAGTTTTAATGACTTTTTAGAAGCGATTAGCCCCTTTTTTGCCGCATCCGATTTTCCATTTTAGAAGAAACTCTCCGATGAGTAGTGGGTGCTGATGCACCCTTTATTACTTAGCGGTTCGAGGGTTCACGGCTTCAGCATGGACGGGCACCGGCGCAAGCAGAGTCCTGGGAGACACTCGCCTGACACCACTTGTAACGTAGCAAATTATTACGATTATTTGCAGCCATAATGGCTATGTTTGTGAACCGTGACTGTGTGGGATAATTATTTATTTCAAGTATCTGCTACCAATCACTAAATTTTTTATTTTATGCCTAATCTAACATAATGCAATGCGTTTCGAACATGTTCTGTTGATCTTCAGGCGTTTATACATACATACATACATACATACATAGAGAAATTCTCTATGTGTGTATAAACGCCTGAAGATGAACAGAACATGTTCGAAACGCGTTGCATTATGTTAGATTAAGCATAAATAAAAAGTGACTGGTAGCAGAAACTTAAAATAAAAATTTATTACGAGTTGTCATCTTGAATTGAAAGCGTAGCTTGCCATGGAGCCTGGAGGAGAGCAGATGTTGGTTCTTACGCTGGAGCAGCTGACGCTGGCTACTGCGCCTGGCGAGCGGTGTACTAGCTTCAGAAATGGTTCAAATAGCTCTAAGCACTATGGGACTTAATATCTGAGGTCATCAGTCCTCTAGACTTGGAACTACTTAAACCTAACTAACCTAAGGACATCACACACATCCATGCCCGAGCCAGGATTCGAACCTGCGACCACAGCATCAGCGCGGTTCCGCTCTGAAGCGCTTCGAACCGCTCGGTTACAGCGGCCGGCGTACTAGCTTCGCTGCGTGCAATACGTTGTTACACTCTATGAATCTGAAGATGTACAATTAAATACTAATCGACCTTTTTCATTCTTAGTGTACCAAATTCTATAGGTAAAAGAACCATACTGCTAAAACTTCAAATAAATTACTTCGATACTTTTGGAGATATAAATTATTAACTAAAATACATAATAACCGTGTTGGTATTGTGAAACTAAGTTATGGACTGTAATGTATTCATCTACAGCATCAATTGAAAGTACAACCAAGAGGATAGGTCCATATAATCTAAGTCTCTGGAATTTTCTTTGGTTTCATTAAGACAGATTCCTGACGTTCATAAAAGTACTTTGGAAAAGTATCATTTCATCGTGTTTTGGTTGTCTGAGTATTTTGGAGAGGCATAGAGTGAATGGACGACATACACAAAGTGATGTATGAATGCAGAGTCTCGAGGCGATAACATTGAATAAAATGTTCTCGGGTTTCCAACCGCGTCAATTGCTTAAAACTACACGAGCTTTCGGCCAAGCACTCCTTGGCCATTGTCATACCACTTGACAATAGCTAAGGAGTGCTTGGCCGAAATCTCGTGTAGTTTTAAGCAATTGACGCGGTTGGAAACCCGAGAACATTTTATTCATACGCAAAGTGAGATTGTTACATGGTAATAAAACTATATGAATGTATGCATGAGAAAGTTGTAATGCAATAGGGGAATTAGCGACGTATGTCCGAGTGAGCTTGATTTTGTAAAAGGCAGCTGGGAGGGGCGTGGAGTATTATATTTATCATTAATTTATTTAGTGGAAAGGAATCGTATTTTGTTTCATCAAATTTTATTTAGTTTCGGCATTACGAGATTTCTAGACTAAATTACTTGTGGTAATCTAATTGGCTGACATTAGAAATACCACGAGTATAGAAGTGCTCGAGATGATCTGATTGGCTGCTTAACGTACTGGCTAATAGGAATTCGGCATTTTCCCACGCGTCTGAGTAGGGCTTTGTGCCTCAGCACTAGGAGACGACACAGTCACTTGGGTGCCGTCTTCTGGTTAACACGTATGTTAAATCGCGCTCATAAATTTGTACCAAAATGGAGAAGTCCACGCGTTTTGTCGGTTTTCGTGTACTTGATGAAAAGCGAGTCAATGGTTGAATATTTTGTGAAAGTTTGAGCAGTGTGAGTCGTTTATTAGGGAGAGTGAACATTTCAAGTCGTACATAAACTCCACGTGGCGTATTTCGTGCACATTACGAGACATTACGGCTAGCATTTCTGTACAAGAACACTCGCAATAGTCGTGCGTCAGTGACTGTCAGTTACTGAGGCAGTCAGTAACATTGCATAATTAATAACGGGATACGAAATGCGGACTTGATAGCCATTTTCCTTGTTTTAGAGACAAAAACTAACTAAAAGGAAATTTTAGACAATTTTTCAAACGAGCCATGCAAGAATCCCGAACACTTGTAACTTTCAACTACTGCCCATGGACTGGAGTTATGTCGCCTTTGCGTGGTAGGTATTTACTCGAATACTTATCAACGCTGCTTTTGCGGCTAAACCAGTGTCTACCATCGCAGAGTGAAGGGACAGACAACCTGAAGCCTTTCCAGGTAGATGAACTGATTGTTTAGAGGATAATGAGAGACCGGCCTGTTCCGTCGCACATTCCACCCACTGACCCGATTATTTCTCTCAACCTATTTTATTATTTCAGCACTTCGGCATTTTTTACTCTGCAATTGTCTCGCCTGTTAATCAGCTGATGGAGGCTCAGATGTAGGGGGGGAGTCTCGCTTCAGACGAGCCCTGGGAGACCCATCGAGTAATGTGGTTTACGTACCGGGCTGGCCCGTATACTTTTACTTATCTTTAAATTATTTCTCAGCTCTGGTATCATTATTACTTTCAACGCCCCGATTTTACCACTCCTACATACTTTCATAACACGGTGAAATTTCTGGATGCCCTCACTAACTTCAGATGAACTATGACTTGACCGAAGGACTGATGACTTCATGGTTCAGTCCCCTAACCTCCAACAATCCAACCAGCCAATCACAGCCACAGCACACATTAAGGAGCCGAGAAAGATAATACAGTAACTGCGAACATGTCCAAAAATTCTGAAATTTGAACTTTGTGCGCAAATGGTTACGTGTACAATGAAATCAAACTAACTAAACACCTCCCGAACAGGCCATGAAGGCCGAAGGATAGCGAGCGGCCGCCGTGTCATCCTCAGCCCGTAGGCGTCACAGGATGCGGATATGGAGGGGCATGTGGTCAGCACACCGCTCTCCCGGCCGTATGTCAGTTTCCAAAACCGGAGCCGCTACTCCTCAATCAAGTAGCTCCTCAGTTTTGCTTCACAAGGGCTGAGTGCACCCCGCTTGCCAACAGCGCTCGGCAGACCGGATGGTCACCCATCCTAGTGCTAGCCCAGCCCGACAGCGCTTAATTTCGGTGATCTGACGGGAATCGGTATTACCACTGCGGCAAGCCCGTTGGCTGTACACTGACATAGCGCTGGGTATCTCCTCTCACATCCATCTTTGTGCGGCGCATTATTGCAAGATGAGTGGTCTGGGCAGTTGTTAGTCTCATATCTCTGTTGTTTTGCGTGAGTTTGCGGTTTTGCGAGGACTGACCTAAAATAGCACCTTGCCCATATACAGATATGGGAAAGCTTCTGCACCGTACTTCGTAGCAAGCTTTGGAAGGCAATGCTTTTTGTTCAGGCTCACACGTTTGAAAAATGGACGAACGTTTACTGATGGTGACGACTTTGCACGTCAGCCGGCAACTGGCAGCAAACCAGAAAATTCTCAATGATGAGATTCTGCAAGATCATAGATACACCGTCCAAGACGTCTGCAACAACATGGGAATAAGTTATGGTGCAGGTGAACGTACTGCTGTCGTAAAAATCAAACGTGAGCAGGGTTGCGCCGAAATTTGTGGTACGAGTACTTCGACCTGGTCAGAAGTAAAATACTGTGGAAATCTGCAGGAAACTTCAGCAAGTACTTCAGTACTCGTATGATCCATACTTTCTTTCAGAAGTTATCATTGGTGTCGAATGTTCGGTTTACAGCTGGCAACCTGAAACTGTGCAGCAATAGTCGCAATGAAAGAGTCTTCCTCTATCTCAGCCAAAGAAACCTTCTCAGGTCGAGAGTATTATTAAATCCTTGTTCATGTGTTCTTACTTTATATTGTCAGGATTGTACATAAAGAGTTCGTCCCTCCTTGTCAGAGATTGATACAAAGTTATATAGCGATGCTCTAAGACGTTTGATGGAGGACATACAGAGAAGACGTCCAACATAAGTGTCCAGCGAACGGTTGACTGCTTCATCAAGAAAACGCACGAGCATATACGGCCTACATTATTCAGGAAGCTCTGACAAAAAAAAAGTTACTGCACTTCCCCACCCACTGTACTTATAACAGTTAACTCCGTGTGACTTGTCCCATGAGATTACGGGCGAACTGCCCATGTCAGTAACTTTCTCCCAAGACATTTCGGCGCAGAGCCTTCTGACCATTTTCGGATGTGTACTGGCGAAAGTACACTGAAATTTTCTCTTTAAAACATCCTCGGTGTATGAATGGTGTACCCAGTAGTCGCTGCGCAATCGAGTACACCATGCTTCCAGCGTCGGGGTTTTAAACAGGGGAGTTCAGTGGACTTTCTCCAGTACATACCCGGAAATGGCCAGAAGACTTGGCAGCAAGTTACTGACATCCGGCAGTTCGTCTGAAATTTCACGGAACAATCTATAAGCCAGGTAAGTTTTAAATTTCATAGCTGTGTGACTTTTTCTTCTCCTCAAGAAGACAAGCAGGTTGAGAGGGCGGAAGAATTAACACAACGAAGGAGATTCAAGCGGAACTGCAGAGGGTACTTAACCCCCTAACAAAGACAGGCTTCCTGCAGAAAAAAATTTAAAGGTTTAATTGACTGTGAAAGAGCAAAAAATTACACCGATCGACAGCCGGCATTGGGTTTCAGTACATCAAGAAACATTTCGTACTATATTTGCAGGCACGCAGCACGCTAAAGAAATTGGTGTTACGAACGGTAATATTTCTGAAGTCGCGTGCGTTTTTCCCCTGTCAGTCCCAACTGAACTGAACAAAGAGTGCGGAGACTTTATATACTGTATTATAGCAAAGTACCTTGGTTAAGTCACAGGGTATGCCTACAATGATTTTTGTTGCTGAATTTATGAAGGAAGACGGAGTACAAGAACAAAACTTAGAATATCAGTAATGAAGTGCAGACCTCGTATTTTAAGTGGACTCGACTGCACGTTGCCCACATTAAGGCAATGTAAAGTGAGAAACATCTTCTTCCTTACTTGATGAGGATGCATTTATAAAGAAAATCACATTGTAAAAGGGACACATTCTGACTAAGTCCGACTGTCTTAGCTCAATACAGTTAAAGGAAACGGGAGGTTTTGGGAATTCATTGTGGTCTTGAAAGAATTCAAAGGGTAGTTTCCTAACTACTTTGAGGGCACTGTCTATGTTACATCAGTTTTAGAGATCGCTTCATTTGAAAGCGGCCCTATGAATGTGTAGATGTAACTGATTGGACTGCAATATTTTGAGCGACATATTTGCTGAGAGACCCTTTCTCGGTTATGAAACTAAATACGAGTCAGTCACGATTATATACAACTTGAGTGCGAAAACCCGTTTCTGTTCTTACGCCTACAGCTTGTACCAGACAAAAATGTCTTGTCTTCAGCCTATCAAAAAGAATTAAATACTATTCAAAATTTATTTTGTTTGAGATACATGTTGTTGAGAAATATGAAATACATGAGGGTCATTCCGAAAGAAATGCCTCCTACTTCTTGTGATGAGTCTGAAAGTCCACGCCAGATGTCGTTGATACAGTGTTAATGCTTGAACCTTCCTCTTTCACTTACAAGTGGTTTAGTTGTCCTGCAATTGTTAGCACCAGCAGAGGAGTGTTCCAAAATGGAGTCTCAAGTGGACGCGGTTATAAAACAGCGACGTGTGATTGAATTCCTCACTGCTGAAGTTGCGCCGATTGAAATTAATTGACGCTTGCTAAAGGTGTATGGAGACGATACAATAGACGTGAGCAATGTGAGGTTTTGGTTACGGCATTTTACAGGTGCTGAAAGGCGTGTGCATGACAAACCACGGTCCGGTCGACTCTGCAAAGCTGTCATCTCTGGCAATGGAGAGCGTCTTGATCAACTCGTTCATGCTGATCGGCGGATAACGATCAGAGAATTGTGCGTAAAGCTGAATGCCGGCTGTAATGTCTTGGAAACGATGTTGGAACATCTTGGTTATCGCAACGTCTGTGCGAGATGTGACACGCGGATGCTTACAGAAGAACAAAAAACTCATCGAACGGATTTTGTCTGGACCTGCTGGATGCATATGAAGCTGACGGTGACAATTTTATCAATACCATCGTCACCGGAGATGTAACGTGTTGTCACCACTACGAACCGGAATTCAAAAGACAGTCCATTGAATGGTAACATGCGAATTCTCCGTCAGAGAATAAATTCAGGACACAGCCGTCTGCAGACAAAGTGCTGTGCACAGTCTTTTGGGATAGCCAGGGTGTGGTTCGTCTGGATGTCCTGGAGCCTAGAGAAACTGTCAATTCAGTACGCTACAAGACGACATTGACTAAGCTGACAGCCCGAATTTCCAGGGTAAGATGATCGACCTGCAACATGATAACGTCAGGCCCCACACCAGTTTTGCGACTTCGAACTCATTGCAAAATTCGGCTTTACTGTCTTACCATATCCACCGTACAGTACCGATTTAGCGTCTTCAGGCTTCCACCTCTTTGGGCCCCTGAAAGGTGGACTACGTGGCAAGCATTTTCAGTAATCGGATGCTGTTGTCAAAGCCGCAGGGAAGTGGTTAGCCTCAGATGGTCCCGATTTTTACAAGCGTGGCATGCAGGCTCTGATTCACTGTTGGCAAAAGTGCATAGCGAATGGTGGTGGTAAGTGAAAAAATTACATTCTGTAGCTAAAATATTGCTCTATTTAGCCGTGCTGTTGTGATTTATGCATCTCCTGTAGTTTCCATGAACAAAAAAAGGAGGCATTACTTTCCGCACGACCCTTGTAAAACCAGATCCTACGCAGTTTGACTGCGTTGCCGTGTAAACGCGACACGTTCACAGTTCCCCCCTTCCCCCTCCCATCCAAGCGCTCATAAATCATGTTCTTGCGGTGGGGGAAACGTGAAATGAAGCTGAACGCTATGACACTCCTGCCAGGGCGCGGTCCACGAGCTGAACTCTTGGCCTGCCTTGCAGTAACGAGTGCCAGCAGTCCTGCGAGGACGGTAGCAGTCATCTTGAAAGACAGGACGAAAGCGCACCATTTGACTACCGAGGATGCTGAAATAAACATACTGCTTCATGTCAACGGTCACGTGAATGAGTGTGCTCAAGTCAGAGCATGAAAAACACCCCGAGAACATCAAAACATCACAGAACCACCTCCTGCCTGAACTACACCCTCCAGATTGGGCCGTCAGTGCAATCGATGAGGAGGCGACATCACAACTCCTCAGACAACACCACAGGCGAAACTTCCTGGCAGATTAAAACTGTGTGCCGGACCGAGACTCGAACTCGCGACCTTTGTCTTTCGCGGGCAAGTGCTCTACCAACTGAGCTACCCAAGCACGACTCACGCCCCGTCCTCACAGCTTTAATTCCGCCAATACCTCGTCTCCTACCTTCCAAACTTCACAGAAGCTCTCCTGCGAACATTTTAAACTGCCAAGAAGTTTCATGTCAGTGCACACTCCGCTGTAGAGCGAAAATTTCATTCTAGAAACAACCCTCAGGCTGTGGCTAAGCCATGTCTCCGCAATATCCTTTCTTCCAGGAGTGCTAGTTTGGCAAGGTTCGCAGGAGAGCTTCTGTGAGGTTTGGAAGGTAGGAGACGAGGTACTGGCGGAATTAAAGCTGTGAGCACGGGGCGTGAGTCGTGCTTGGGTAGCTCAGTTGGTAGAGCACTTGCCCGCGAAAGGCAAAGGTCCCGAGTTCGAGTCTCGGACCGGCACACAGTTTTAATCTGCCAGGAAGTTTCATATCAGCGCACACTCCGCTGTAGAGTGAAATTTACATTGTAGTAACACCACAGGCGTCCAATCAGTAGCTGACCACTTTCTGTGTTGTTTGGCCCACTGAAGGCGTGCAGCTTTGTGTACCGCTGTGAGCTACGTCGAGGTACCAGATTTCAAATGTCTATTGCACGCAGTTCCCTTCGCATTGTTCGGTCGGAAACTGGTTGAGATGGACCTGCGTTCACTCACAGCTGCAAATTCAGCCGAGTTTAAAACCGTTCGTCATCGACAAGGCGAGACACTCTTCGCTAGGCTTTGACGGGTAAACCGTCCTCACGTGGAAGGTGTTTCCTATCGCAAAGCACGTCTGACGTGGTGTCCGTCGTGGTTGTTCCACGCTCATACGACCTGCTACATCTCACGGATCGTACTCCTCGTCGTGATTTTCGACCTCAGCGCTACTCAGCGGCAGTTCCCGACTGCATCTGCAGCGCGAATCACACAGTTTATTTACGAAAATGAACGCACTTAAATTAGCCGCTTTAAATCTGTTAGCAATTGTCGAAGAGCGGTGAAAGAAACTAAGAAGATTTTGTGTTCGTCTCTGGCTTGAACAGCAAATTTCTAGTAGGGCAACACTATATAATGCTGTACAACGGTATGAGACGTATGCTTGTAGAAGTTCGTTAACTCAACATGCCCCACTGCCATACGGCAGTCTATATTAAGACCGGCCTTAACACGGACCAACTCACTGCAGATCTCCAGAGCCATGTGGATGCAACAGTCACCTGGTGTCGCTCAAATAAGATTTCCCTCAATGATGCCACTACTAAGGCTGTCTACTTCAGCAAACGGCGCCAATCCTCCACCACAACGTGACTACTGCAGCGGTCTACGTCCCATGGTTCCAGGATACCAAATGTCTACGTGTCCGACCAGATAAAAAACTGCTCTTCCATCGACATACAGAATACGTCACCCAAAAAGGACAGAAGCTGATGAAAGCATTGTACCCGATATTCAACAACAGGGAACTGAACGAAGACACCAAGTTCCAACTGTACCGGACGTTTGTCCACCCTTCCTTCACCTATGCCTCCTTCACGTGAGCTGCAATTAGTGCCTCCCGCATGCAGACCCTCCAGCGCCTGCAGAATTGGGTGCTTCGGTGGGGGTTGCATGTCCCTCCACTCACGAGAGATGTTACCCTGCACGAGGAGACAAACATGGTCACTCTAAAGGCATCTGTTCGAGAGGGCAATGAGTCTCTATGACAAAGTGGATACCCTGCGCGACACAGTCGTTGGCTTACACCACATTCGCACCATGACTCCTCGGCGCTGGCATTGCCACCCTGTTCCTCTTATCTCCCTCGAGGAATCAGATTCGGACCACCGCTAACGATAGCCCTGTAACGGCCACTAATAATGTGTCAGTCTTGACACGGCCACTCAATATGTGATGTCCTGGATACGACCACCAGTTTCACTACGTTGCTGTGTTCCCTCTTGCCCGCAGTCTTCAACTTCGACTGTCGGAGAGTGGTATGGGACTTCAAGTCGCACACATTCAACGTGCACTCCAATGATGTCATTGTAAGGTAGAAAAATTTTAGCTTTAGGCCTACACCAAGACCTCTGAGACTGCCATCCACCAGCGAGGCTGTACCTCAACCTACCACAAAAAAAGTTAATTAAATTGAATCTTCATCCCATTTTCGGTTTTCAGTTGCACATAGTTAAATCATAGAGCCTAGTTTCCGCATGCATAATGTCAATTTTCTCGGTGCTTCAATGACTACCATCACTCTGACGTGACGTGTTTCATCACATACTGTATATTTCAATATCGTTTTGTAATTTCATTTAAATGGAAGCGGATATTATTTCCAAACGGATCACCATCATTGAAAAAGAAACAAAAATGAGACATTCCATAAAACCAAGGAATAGAAATAATATTATACACAAAGTTACAAAGTAGCAAAAACTTCCAGTGTGCATAACTTGTCTCTACTGGGAAAACCTTCGAGTTGTTGGTCTATGCAACAAGAATTGCAGCAGATACATTATTTATAATAAATAATATCGACTACTGCAGATAATACTTTTATTGAGTTAATAAGAAAACTCGTATTTTTTAAAAAAAAAGGTGTAAAAATTTGGAAGTAGCTAGACACGAACTCGCTACCTTTTACTTTAAAATTCATCACAACCCCGACATGGCAGCCACCTCTCCGTAAGCGATATGCACTGTGTAAAGACGGTACCTATACATGTTATTATCTGGTATTTTGTTGTGACAAATTGTACTAGAGCTTTTGATATATCATAGCTGAGACGAAGTAATGAAATGATATACTTTCATAGCACCCAAGTTATAACACTAAGAACGCCAAATACAGGAAGTCTCTAACTACCTATCACTTTGTTATATCGAAACGTACTTAAACGACTCTTTTTCGAGAGATCCCTCAATCTGCCGATGCTTTGAAGCAGCTTATATTCATGTCACATACTCCATAATAAAAAATATCAAGTACGAAATTTAACTGCATACAACATGGCGCCTCCTAAATTCTGCTTACACGGTGTCGCATCTCATAGGCCACGTTGCTCTCCACGAGGAAAAAATTGTCGTCCCAGATTATTCATTTCACGATTACTATTGCAGAGGAACGTGTGATTCCATACCGTTACGTCACCAACTCCTCGTTCACGAACGATTTCACGTCCTGTGAGAGGAAGGCTTTAGGATCTTTTCATTACTACTGCTCTACTCCAGCGCCGCATGAAACTGCTGCGAGTGATACAACGCTCATTGTACACGGTTTGGCCAGTCCGCGTTGATGCACCAACCAATCAGGCAATTTCATTCATGGTGTGGTCATGGGCACATCACTCTACTCCCATTACATACGTCAGCGGTGGCTGTCAGATGGCCGTCTGTTACATTCGATACCATCAACAACGCTCCAAGCAACCAGTGTGCTTTTTTCATGGGGTGATTAACGTTTGGTCTGATGAGCTTATAGGAACTTGTACTCGTACACCGAACAGGTCCGACAGTGATAGGACGTACAGTTCGTGCCAAGTGAAGTTGGAGCTGTAAACAATGAATCAATGAATAATGTTGTTTACAGCGCAGAGAGGTGAGCATTCCTACTGCTCTTTCCTCCTGTCTGATGTACGGTCAAAGGAACAATACATAAAGTCCCCTTTGCATTTCTCGATTTCATAAAATTCAGTCCATTATCAGTTATTGACATACACTGCAAGAAATGAAAATATCCAACATGTCAAGGACTGTCTTCAGTGGCTCCAGGGCATAACATGTGCTTACTTTGGGTTTATAATGTAAATAACTCATTTGTTACTGTCATCAGCATTAAAATGGTGCTGAGGAGACTTGTTTGTGTGCGATTTGTTTTGACCGTGCTGGCGGTAACTGTGCTGAGTTTAGAGGGGAACAGTGATTGTAACATTCATTCTAGGGTACAACCATACCCCCCCCCCCCCCGACTCCAACCGAACAGCTTTATCCATCTGAATGAGGTCGCGTTGTGGTCCTCCGGCAAACTGGGTGGCTGAACTCATTGGGCACAGTCTATCGGTGTGCATCGTTGCTTTCAACAGTGGCCTCTGAATCAGTCCTACTCAGGTTCTGGACGTCCACGTAGTACAGATGCACGTCAATATCGACGCATTGTGAGAGCGGTGGTGGCCGACTGACAGTCATTTAGGGACGAAATCTGGACGCGTCTTGGACCTGCTGTGTCACCAGGCACCATTCGAAACCGTATGCTTGCAGCAGAATGACGATCAAGTGTGCCTCTGACCAGGATACCTTTGACACCACGACACCTCGAAGCATGGATACTCTGGTTTCGTGAAAGAATCGATTCGAGAGTGGAATGGCGCTCTGCTGTCTGGTAGCGTGATGGACGTACGCTTGCATGAGGTAGTCCTGGTGAGTGGTCTAGTCCAAAGTGCATTCGCCTACGACACACACGTCCCAGCCCAGGCTTCTGCAGGGTAAAATAATCAGTACCCACTACATTGCACAGGCTGTTATCCAGTACTATTGTCACTTCTTTAACGGGAAGGTGATATGCTTTTCCAGCAGTACAGTGCATGTTCACATACGGCTGCTGTAGCGCGACGTGAGTTTTGTGGTGTACAACTGATCTGGCCTTCTGGTTCACTATATGTGTCGCCAACTGACCACGTGTTCATGTTGCAGTGGGAACTCATGCGCTTCCATAGAGTGCCGAATTGAAACAAAAGCGGAAAGATGCTCTGGACACTACTGCAGGATGCCGTTCGGCACCTTTATGAGTGTTTGCATCCGAGAATACCACCAGTGGGGTTCGGGGTGGGTGATGAGAGTGGATGGGTGGCATTGGGAGTGGGGGGAGTGCACTGTGTATTGATGGCACTGTTCCGGCACGCTTTACTGTGACATGTGCGTTTAATAAAGTCTGAATTTGTTATCATACACTCCCACAATGATCGACTACCTGTCACCTCATTATCAATAAGAGAAACGCACGAGAAAGTTAAATGTAATCAAATACATTGCAAAATCAATAATTACCCGTTAAAATATGTCATGAACATTTACGAGATGCTCTCCAAAAATATAGTAAAGACAGTTTAGGTCAGAATGTGATAAACGAAACAAAAAACCAAAAATTCATCACTTTACCATTTTATGGTCCTATTAGCAATAAAATAACTGGAGTGTTCAAGAAGAAGAATATTAAAGTAGGTTTCTCAACTGCAAACAGACTAGGCGGGATTTTAATGAATAACATTCATAAACGCAATTACTTGCAAGATTCAGGTGTTCACATGCTTACGCGTGCCGTGTGCCATGTAGGTTACATAGGGCAAATCGGAAGAAAATTAGAAACGAGATTCCGTGAACACGTAGCACTTAAGAGCTGCGGAAAAATCGAATTTCGCGGCCCATCTGATAGCTACTGGACACACAACCCCAGATTTGACATCTCAATCTAAGTTGTTGCATACGGGCGAAAAGGGACACTTTCTGGACCTTATGGAAGAGATGGAGATTTTTTGCCATCAAAAATCTCCTGATATCGCGTTACTTAACAAACAAACTATTTCGAGATGCATGCACTTTTGGGAATGCTTCCCTGCTTTCCTGTGTAAAAAAGCTGTCAACTAATGGCCAGTCATCACAATCGTAAATCACTTATATACAACACTTCAGTCGTAGTCGTTACGAGAACACTTCGTTAGCTTCTATTTTAGCTATTTCAGTGCCTAGACACATATGTTCTGGTTTGTACTAATAAAGTTTATTAGTTTTTTAAAAAGTATTCTCCCTTTTGTTCGTCCAATTTTGGAGGTTGAGGAAGCCTATTGAAACATAGTTTTCACTGTAGTCGACATCTCTTAGGCGCTGACACGAAGTGAATAGGAACTATTTTCACTTATATGTAATTATTTTTCATGTAACTTAGCAATTCCTTTGCCATTTGAATGAGTTTTCATTAATGTGTTGTAATAAGGGTTCTGACACAACCCGTGTGTACGTATCTCATAACTGCATTACAATATTTTTATTATGTTAATATTGTTCTCACCTGCTAGGTAATACGTGTGAATCAAATGGCTGAACCGCATTACCCACACATTTCACTAGCCAACAAATTTTAATTTACAGAAATTTTTTGAGGTTCTTTATAAAGACTGTTAATTGACTGGTACTTTTAGCACCGATTTTGTAATTAGATCTGTCAACTGGTGGTAAGGTTGCATAACTGACAGTCATAACAGGCCTTTAACAAAATTCATGCACACTACACATTAAGCGTTTGGTTATGAAAATTTACCTGTTTTCCCAATACCAACACATTTAAATCCTCATCACTTTCGTGTGATTATTTCATGTTTCTGGCTTGACACTACATTTTAATTGCTTTATTAAGTAATTGCGGAAAATGTGTATAATCTGGTTCTAATTTGTCTACAGTACGATGTATATTTTGGGAATAATTTGTACTGTTACCTTTCCTGTGTTAAGACGTTTCTTCTGGCTGTACGATGTATATTACTACTTATCCACACGTTGCATTTTAGATTAATTTTTATGGCCTACTTTGGATATATGGGTCTTTTCAAAATCAAATTTTATGTTATAAGGGGTCCCACTGCTGCTATAAGACATGTAATAAAATTATCTCCTTCATATGAGTAATCATAAACCGTTTGCTTGACAGTTTCATTTCTGTTTTATCAACTGTAAATGTGTGTATGATGGGTTCTGACCCATTGCTTGTGCCAAGGTGTATAACCAGATTGCGATGTATTTTTTGGGACAAAGCTTGTATACTTTAAAGAGAACACTGTTACATTATACCCAAGTTCTGTTTCTATCATATGAGGAAATTTTTTTTCTATAAACAATAGATGCGGTAGTGGAGGTTTCTACTAGGCTAACGTATTTCGTACTATTACTGATGAGTGCGCTAAACGATCTCTGCATCCCCAATGTGTTTTTATATCATTCTGCTTTTCATAATTATGATGATTTTTTGTAATCAAGCCTCAGAAACAGTTATAATGTGTTAACATGTCCAAACGGGACGAATGAGATGTTTGTGACACATGACGTTAAATACGATAAAAAATTGTTAGTCTGCACCCTACAAATTTTTTTATAAAGAATATTGTGTTTATGACCTTTTGATCTGTTAAATCGTGGCATATATTGTACAATCACCACTATTTATGTATTTGACTTCTTGGTTTCAACGTAATATTTTACGTAAATTAAGAACTTTGCACCTCTGACTTCCAACGCCAGATGGCGGTTACCGTGTTATTATAAATTCTGTAGAATTGGATTTCATATTATTCTATAGTTTTCTTTTTTACTAGTCCTGTAATCTGACACCTTATAATTTACCTGGTGATTTTTATTCTTGCATGTTTCTTTTTTAAGTTGTTTTGAAAATAACACGCCAGTGTATGTTGGCAAGATGTGCATTTCCCCCTTCCTTTTTGCTATGAGTTTTTAATGTACAATTTTATATTTGGGATATTCAATTAATAATTTGCAAGTGCACATTTGGTATTTGTGGTAATCTCTTGCCAAATAAAGTAATGTTCAGTCTTCTCGTGACACATGTTGCATAGAGTGCGTTCCAAGCTCCTGCCACACCGAAGTCATAGGTGAATGTAAACAGCGGTTTCAGTTATTGTAATCGTTTCATAGCTTCTGTTATTGCTAATAACTAGACACCAGTGCCTAAGAGTTTTAATTTGTACGCTAAAGGTATGTTCTTGCCAACAGTTGGTTTATACTCAGGTGTATTTGTGATCTTTTGTTTCTTATTCACTGATCGCTATGTGAAATGTTTAACTTCCAGTACTGAAGAATTTGCTGTTAATAAATCATAAAAACTGCAGCCAATGCTGACCTTCCTTCTAATTTTATTTATTATATGGTCGTTGTGCACACAGCACTGTATGGGGTCGCCAGTCAATAAAATGAACTTGTCCTTGAGGATGAGGCAATTTTTTCCGGCAGTGTAGAAACAGGGGAAGAACATTTTTGTTGCTCGTTGTGTAAAACTGTACACGAAATATTTATGATTCACCTTTTTAGGTACATCAACGGTTTTGCTTCAAATGACCATTCCTTGAACAGTGATCTTAATCTGTGGGACACCTTGCAGACATTATGTTGATAAGTACCACGAGCTGACGTCTTCTTATATCCTGTGGAAAATCTAGTTGCCTTGAGTACATGTGACATTAAAAAAAAAATCACGTAAAGGGAGGCCATTATTCTTCTTAACGCTGAGTTTCTCCCGCGCTATGGCTAAGGTCTGTCGCATATTGCTGTAGGTTAATGAGGGGCCAGTGGGTACCAATGACAAACTGCCCACGTTTCTAGAAGTATTATGAATGTTTTTATAATTTATGTTTAACATTTCAAGCGGATCATACATAAACCGCTGTGATACGCAGTGCCTAAGGGATTTTAAATGCTTTCTTCAAGGTAATTTGCACCTTCCTGACGTTTCACACGCCATTCATCACCGCCGGCGCGCCACTACATGGGCGAAACAGATTAGTCACGAAGAGCCAGTCACGATTTGCGTTGCCATTTCCACACGCTTACGTTTAACGATTAATCTAATCTGGCGGTAGTACAACACGCCACAGCGACCTACAATAATACTTACTAACAGCGTTTCCTGAAGATTCTAACCACTGAATATATTAATTTCTGTTGTATTCTTTAATACAATCACTGATCACATTATCACACTCATGTTTGGTGGCAGTTCTGTTATATAACATTTCAAGCCGTCCTTTTGGACATGATTTATGGCGGCATACTTTTCATGATTGCGCAGCAGGAAAATATTGTGAATGCCTGTTACATTCGAACCTTGCCTTTCTTGTAGGCCGACCTTTACATAACATTTGAGGCATGAAGTTCCACTGAACGAATGGAAAAGAAACAATTTTCTCTAGCTGAAGGCTAGCGAGGTATTTGTTAATTCAGAATCTTACTGGTGAACTACGAGAACTGTATTTTCATCATGTTATGGCTAGATGTAGCAAATTGTTGTTCTGGAATTCCCCTTAATGCATATTTTCCAGGTGAAGTCCAGTCGGTAATCATCATCATCATCATCATCATCAACATTTAAGACTGATATGCCTTTCAGCGTTCAGTCTGGAGCATAGCGCCCTTATAAAATTCCTCCACGATCCCCTATTCAGTGCTAGCATTGGTGCCTCTTCTGATGTTAAACCTATTACTTCAAAATAATTCTTAACCGAATCCAGGTACCTTCTCCTTGGTCTGCTCCGACTCCTCCTACCCTCTACTGCTGAACCCATGAGTCTCTTGGGTACCCTTGCTTCTCCCATGCGTGTAACATGACCACACCATCTAAGCCTGTTCGCCCTGACTGCTACATCTACAGAGTTCATTCCCAGTTTTTCTTTGAATTCCGCATTGTGGACACCCTCCTACCATTGTTCCCATCTACTAGTACCTGAAATCATCCTAGCTGCTTTCATATCCGTAACCTCAACCTTGTTGATAAGGTAACCTGAATCCACCCAGCTTTCGCTCCCATACAACAAAGTTGGTCGAAAGATTGAACGGTGCACAGATAACTTAGTCTTGGTACTGACTTCCTTCTTGCAGAAGAGAGTAGATCGTAGCTGAGCGCTCACTGCATTAGCTTTGCTACACCTCGCTTCCTGTTCTTTCACTATGCTGCCATCCTGTGAGAATATGCATCCTAAGTACTTGAAACCATCCACCTGTTATAACTTTGTTCCTCCTATTTGGCACTCAATCTGTTTATATTTCTTTCCCACTGACATTACTTTCGTTTTGGAGATGCTAATCTTCATACCATAGTCCTTACATTTTTGATCTAGCTCTGAAATATTACATTGCAAACTTTCAATCGAATCTGCCATCACAACTAAGTCATCCGCATATGCAAGACTACTTAATTTGTGTTCACATATCTTAATCTCACCCAGCCAGTCTATTGTTTTCAACATATGATCCATAAATAATATGAACAACAGTGGAGACAGGTTGCAACCTTGTCTTACTCCTGAAACCACTCTGAACCTTGAACTCAATTTACCGTCAACTCTAACTGCTGCCTGACTATCCATGTAAAGACCTTTAATTGCTTGCAAAAGTTTGCCTCCTATTCCATAATCTCGTAGAAAAGACAATAACTTCCTCCTAGGAACCCGGTCATATGCCTTTTCTAGATCTATAAAGCATAGATACAATTCCCTGTTCCACTCATAACACTTCTCCATTATTTGCCGTAAGGTAAAGATCTGGTCCTGACAACCTCTACGAGGCCTAAACCCACACTGATTTTCATCCAATTGGTCCTCAACTAATACTGGCTCTTTTCTTTCAAAAATACCTGAGAAGATTTTACCCACAACGCTGATTAAAGAGATACCTCTGTAGTTGTTACAATATTTTCTGTTTCCATCCCAGTGCATTACGTAAAACATAGACAGTAGTAGTGCACTTTCAAAATCCGACGACAATACTACGGGTCTGCAAGCGACATAAAACTACAAGAATGTCTGCACATAACAGGTAGCAAGAATTATTCCTATGCGGTGGCTCACTAAGAAAGTTCGACGGACTGCCTTAATTATCGTAAAACTCGGGTGGGAAAGTGTGGCCAGTATTAGCTCACGCCCCTTACACCACCATCTAGGGACTCACCGGCGAATCTGAGACATCTCTGGTGGTTTACTGCTAGTGGGGGACGGAGAGAGTTCCTGCCTGGTCCAGACGGGCCAGCTAGAACCGACCAGCCATTGTCGTCACTTGCGTGCTATCGTCCACAGATGGCAGTGCCACAATAAAGTCGACAGCGCGAATCGATACCACAGACATTAGCGGGGGCGTTCTGCAATACGCAACGGCATATGGGAGGCGCTACAGAAGACCAAGTCGCCAACACAGCCACTGCAGTGCCCTCGCACTGAGATCAATTTGTTTTTGACCTCGGAAGAGCTCAGCTCCAGTTCGAGACCTCAGCTACAGCAGTCAACATCATCACCTACAACCAACTAATACACTACTGGCCATTAAAATTGCTACACTAAGAAGAAATGCAGGCGATAAACTGGTATTCATTGGACAAATATATTATACTACAACTGACATGTGATTGCATTTTCACGCAATTTGGATGCATAGATCCTGAGGAATCACTACCCACAACAACCACATTTGGCCGTAATAATGAGTCTTGTCCCTTCAATCCCACAAACCAAACCAACGGTAATAACGGCCTTGATACGCCTGGGCATTGAGTCAAACAGAGCTTGGATGGCGTATACAGGTACAGCTGCCCATGCAGCTTCAACACGATACCACAGTTCATGAAGATTAGTGACTGGCGTATTGTGACGAGCCAGCTGCTCGGCCACCTTTGACCAGACGTTTTCAATTGGTGAATCTGGAGAATGTGCTGGCCAGGGCAGCATTCGAACATTTTCTGTCTCCAGAAAGGCCCGTACAGAACGTGCAACATGCGGTCGTGCATTATCCTGCTGAAATGTAGGGTTTCGCAGGGATCGAATGAAGGGTAGAGCCACGGATCGTAACACACTGTTCAAAGTGCCGTCAATGCAAACAAGAGGTGATCGAGACGTGTAACCAATGTCACCCCATACCATCACGCCGGGTGATACACCAGTATGGCGATGACGAATGTGAGTTCACCGCGATGTCGCCAAACACGGATGCGACCATCATGATGCTATAAACAGAACCTGGATTCATCCGAAAAAATGACGTTTTGCCACTCGTGCACCCAGGTTCGTCGTTGAGTACACCATCGCAGGCGCTCCTGTCTGTGATGCAGCGTCAGGGATAACCGCAGCCATGGTCTCCGAGCTGATAGTCCGTGCTGCTGCAAACGTCGTCGAACTGTCGTTCAGATGGTTGTTGTGTTGCAAACGTCCCCATTGTTGACTCAGGGATCGAGACGTGGCTGCACGATCCGTTACAGTCATGCGGATAAGATTCCTGTCATCTCGACTGCTAGTGATACGAGGCCGTTGGGATCCAGCACGGCGTTCCATATTACCCTCCTGAACCCACCGATTCCATATTCTGCTAAGAGTCATTGGATCTCTACCAACACGAGCAGCAATGTCGCGATACGATAAACCGCAATCGCGATAGGCTACAATCCGACCTTTATCAAAGTCGGAAACGTGATGTATGACAAATCGGTTGGAAACTTTGCTCATGTCAGCACGTTGTAGGTGTCGCCACCGGCGCCGACCTTGTGTGAATGCTCTGAAAAGCTAATCATTTGCATATCACAGCATCTTCTTGCCGTCGGTTAAATTTCGCGTCTGTAGCTCGTCATCTTCGTGGTGTAGCAATTTTAATGGCCAGTAGTATAGTTAAACTTTCAGATGATCTTGTAGTGTTGTTAATTCTGAACATTGTATGTCAAGAGAACAATTTATGAATTACTGCCTCAAGTCACGCTTTGCTAGTATATGTCAGTCGTAAATTACGCAGAATTCCTGTGGCAAAGAAGTGTGTCAAAGTTAAATAAATCTTTTATTTATTTACGTTATAAAGTGAACTGATATTTCACGTGCCCTAATATGACGAACTTTCTCTCAGAGCAATCAAAAAACCCACAGCTGTGGCCGGACGACAGTAGTTTCGCATGGTTCCAACAACAACGATGCCGTATGGAGGGGGATGGGGTCGTTCCACCGCTCTCTCCGCTTTATTAACGTTGGAGCCTCTATTTGTTATTCCGGTATCTCCTCAACTGGCCTCACGAGGCTATGCGCACACCGTTCCAGTTCTCCAATCAAGAAACATCTCTGGCCGTACCAGGAATCGAAACTGGACCCTCCACGTAGCAGCCAGAACCGCGAACGACTGAGCTACGAAGGTGTACACAGTAACTTAGGTTTCTCTGTATCTTCTATGATAAGTCAGTATAGTCTCGGGTGTTCCAACATTCCTCCGGAAGCCGAACCGATCTTCTCTCAGATTAGCTTCTACCACTTTTTCGATTATTCGCTAGATTATTCGTCTAAATATTTTCCCGCCACGACTAGTTCGGTGCTATTCACAGCAGTCAGCACGTGCCTTCTTTTGCAATTACCGTGATTACATCATTAAAGACGAATGACATTGAGCAGGTCGCAGTATTCGGTTAATAGGTAGTCCACAGTTACAGTGTTAGTGTGACAGCTTCGTTAAACAGCAGCCGTGCCTCGGCAGGAGGCGGCAGCAGCAGCAGCAGACACGGGGATCCCAGCTCGGCCCTCGGCGCGCCCCGTACAAATGCGCCTGTCCGCCGGGGTCCCCGCGGCAGTCCGTTGTCTGCCGGCCACTGCCGCTTAGCATGGCGCGCGCCACGCACCGACCATCCATCCGGCTGCCTGACAAATCTGTGGGTCCAGCGTGCCACACCAGCCCGCCCTGCTGGCCCTCGTCTGCAGACTGCTGCGAGGCCCACACTAGAGGAACACGGCCGACCGTTACGCTTACTAGAGCGCGCCGTGGTCGCGTGCGTTTTCTTCAAAACTTCAGTGTTCCGCCCTAGCCTGAAGAAGATACATTACTGGCCATTAAAATTGCAACACCACGAAGATGACGTGCCACAGACGCGAAATTTAACCGACAGGAAGAAGATGCTGTGATGTGCAAATGATTAGCTTTTCAGAGCATTTACACAAGGTTGGCGCCGGTGGCCACAACTACAACATGCTGACACGAGCAAAGTTTCCAGCCCATTTCTCATACACAGCAGTTGACCGACGTTGCCTGGTGAAACGTTGTTGTGATGCCTCGTGTAAGCAGGAGAAATGCGTACCATCACGTTTCCAACTTTGATATAGGACGGAGTGTAGCCTATCGCGATTGCGGTTTATCGTATCGCGACATTGTTGCTCACGTTGGTCGAGATCCAATGACTGTTGGCAGAAAATGGAATCGGTTGGTTCAGGAGGGTAATACGGAACGCCATGCTGGATCCCAACGGCGTCGTATCACTAGCAGTCGACATGTCAGGCAACTTATCCGCGTGGCTGTAATGGATCGTACAGCCTCGTCTCGATGCCTGAGTCAACAGATGGGGACGTCTGCGAGACAACAACCATCTGCACGAACGGTTGGTGACGACGTTTGCAGCAGCATGGACTATCAGCTCGGAGACCGTGGCTGCGGTTACCCTTGACGCTGCATCACAGAGAAGAGCGCCTGCGATGGTGTACTCAACGACGAACCTGGGTGCACGAATGGCAAAATGTCATTTTTTTGGATGAATCCAGGTTCTGTTTACAGGATCATGATGGTCACACCCGTGTTTCGAGACATCGCGGTGAACGCACATTAGAAGCGTGTATTCGTCTTCGCCATACTGGCGTATCACCCGGCGTGATGGTATGGGGTGCCATTGGTTACACGTCTCGGTCACCTCTTGTTCGCATTGACGGCACTTTGAACAGTGGACATTACATTTCAGATGTGTTACGACCCGTGGCTCTACCCTTCATTCGATCCCTGCGGAACCCTACACTTCAGCAGGATAATGCACGACCGCATGTTGCACGTCCTGTACGGGCCTTTCTGGAGACAGAAAATGTTCGAATGCTGCCCTGGCCAGCACATTCTCCAGATCTCTCATCAATTGAAAACGTCTGATCAATGGTGGCCGAACAACTGGCTCATCTCAATACGCCAGTCACTACTCTTGATGAGCTGTGCTATAGTGTCCAAGCTGCATGGGCAGCTGTACCTCTACACACCATCCAAGCTCTGTTTCACTCAATGCCCAGGTGTATCAAGACCGTTATTACAACCAGAGGTGGTTGTTCTGGGTACTGATTTCTCAGGATCTATGCACCCAAATTGCGTGAAAATCTAATCGCATGTCATGTATGACACAGGCGAAATTCCCTCAGACTTCAAGAAGAATATAATAATTCCAATCCCAAAGAAAACAGGTGTTGACAGATATGAAAATTACCGAACTATCAGTTTAATAAGTCACAGCTGCAAAATACTTTCGCGAATTCTTTACAGACGAATGGAAAAACTGGTAGAAACAGACCTCGGGAAAGATCAGTTTGGATTCCGTAGAAATATTGGAACACGTGACGTAATACTGACCTTACGACTTATCTTAGAAGAAATATTAAGGAAAGGCAAACCTACGTTCCAACATTTGTAGACTTAGAGAAAGCTTTTGACAATGTTGACTGGAATATTCTCTTTCAAATTCTGAAGGTGACAGGAGTAAAATACAGGGAGCGAAAGGCTATTTACAATTTGTACAGAAACCAGATAGCAGTTATACGGGTCGAAGGACATGAAAGGGAAGCAGCGGTTGGGAAGGGAGTGAGACAGGGTTGTAGACTTCTCCCGATGCTATTCAATCTGTATATTGAGCAAGCAGTAATGGAAACAAAAGAAAAATTTGGAGTAGGTATTAAAATCCAGGGAGAAGAAATAAAAACTTTGAGGTTCGCCGATGACATTGCAATTCTGTCAGAGACAGCAAAGGACTTGGAAGAGCAGTTGAACGGAATGGACAGTGTCTTGAAAGGAGGATATAAGATGAACATCAACAAAAGCAAAACGAGGATAATGGAATGTAGTCGAATTCAGTCGGGTGATGCATAGGGAATTAGATTAGGAAATGAGACACTTAAAGTAGTAAAGGAGTTCTGCTGTTTGGGGAGCAAAATAACTGATGATGGTCAAAGTAGAGAGGATATAAGATGTAGACGGGCAATGGCAAGATAAGCGTTTCTGAAGAAGAGAAATTTGTTAACATCGAGTATAGATTTAAGTGTCAGGAAGTCGTTCCTGAAAGTATTTGTATGGAGTGTAGCCCTGTATGGAAGTGAAACATGGACGATAAGTAGTTTAGACAAGAAGGGAATAGAAGGTTTCGAAATGTGGTGCGACAGAAGAATGCTGAAGATCAGATGGGTAGATCACATAACTAATGAGGAGGTATTGAGTAGAATTGGGGAGAAGAGGAGTTTGTGTCACAACTTGACTAGAAGAAGCGATCGGTTGGTAGGACATGTTCTGAGGCATCAGGGGATCACTAATTTAGTAGTGGAGGGCACCGTGGAGGGTAAAAATCGTAGAGGGAGACCAAGAGATGAAAACACTAAGCAGATTCAGAAGAATGTAGGCTGCAGTAGGTACTGGGAGATGAAGAAGGAGGATAGAGTAGCATGGGGAGTTGCACCAAACGAGTCTCTGCACTGAAGACCACCACCACAACAACAACAACAACATGTTAGTTCTGGTATAATATATTTGTCCAATGAATACCCGTTTATCATCAGCATTTCTTCTTGGTGTATCAGTTTTAATGGCCAGTAGTGTACTTTCAGTGCCAGTGGGGTGGGGATGGGGGGAGGGTTGGGGGGGGGGGGGGTTGCAGGGCCTCAGTTCACGGCGTACGGACTCAGTGAGTCGATACTTATTGAAATGAACTGTTCAGCTCACACAAATCTCAAGCACTCCAAGGTATACAAAACCGGAATCGAGATGTAAAGGGCGATCAAAAAGTTTCCGTTCGAAGGCCACGTACTCCAGAATCGGTATGCCAATCAGGCAAAATCGCCGTGTGCATTGAGGCAATCAACTCACCAACGCACCAAGTTGAAAATACCGGTTTGGTAAAACACTATGTCATGCAGCGCGAAGAAGTCACTGCCTGCCGCACACCCTCGTCCCATAGGTATCTTCGACCCGTCAGGGCCTTTTTGTAAGAGACCGAAGGCTTGATAATCACATGGGGAGAGATTAAGACTATAGGGCGGGTGCTCGAGGCTCTCCTTCTCGTGTTGACGTAACTTCTGCCTTACGACATCTGCGATAACGGGACGTGCAGTATCATGAAGCAACAGCAACCATGTCACAGTTTACCTGGACGTTCCGCCTTAATTGCACGCCGTAATTTCTGCAACATTGAGCAGTACCGTTCCCATTGGAGCAGAAACCAGATGTCTTGAATCGGTGAGTAGTGGGCCCCGGTAATCAACGATCAGGGTGAGCATCACCTCTATAGCAAATTTCCGGCTCTTGAACTGTTTGAGACGAGGGGACGATGGATGACACCATTGATCGTAGAAACGTTCTTTTCCCAGTGGAGTCACCAGCAACATCGCGCTCAAGAAAAGTGTTGCCTTCAACGCTCAAACGCATTAGGTGATTCAGGCAAACAGCTATCCAGTTTGCTTTTTATTCGGCATTTAACTCCTGGAGTATCCATGAGCTGCAGACCTTACAGCAGCCTAACTCGAAGTGGTTGTGTTGCACGCTACCGAAGCTGATGTTCCTAGCGCACGAATGGTTATGCGCCGATGCGTGTTAATCTCTTCACAACAGCCCACTTGTTGTTGTCCATAATGGATGAGGGTGGCCTTCCAGTTCGACCGGCATCTCGTTTCGAATCGCGCCCAGCACAGAACCTGGCGCAACATTCCACAACAGTGGTTTTCAAAGGATATACACATTCTTCGTTCTCTACAAGTGTTTGTCCTTCGGGAGCCAGGAAAGGAATGACAACACGTTGGTCCTCTTTGGACACATTCGGTAATACCGTCGCCATATTTCACATTTCCACATTTACTGCTCACACATCGGAAATTCACAAATGCCGCACTAAACCCTTGTCTACATGTCGGTGCGCATATACCTGTGTCGGAATCACGCTGGGTTGCATGTACACTGCAGCAACGCCCTCAAACGATAACTTTTTGATCGCCCCTATACATGCTAATTTTCAGAGGCGCGCTGTATCACATGTCACATGAAAGATCTTTAATAGCTGTACGATTCATTGTAGTACATGAGAAAGGAGGCAGTGCGTTCACAACGTACAAACACTTTCTACAAGTTAATTTAGCGAAGTGTAGAGTTGAAACACATCCTTGCTTCTCTCATAGTCGATTTCTGTAAAGCTGCGATGTCTTTGGGACCGGAGTAGAGACACATGACCCACTTTTCTTTTTTCCTTAAGGCGATGTAATGTAACTGGGAGTACTATATACTACTGGAAAACATAATACAGCCACCTAGAATAGAAACCAAAAGACATAAGTACTTCGAAGTCGTAATTTCTCTTTTGATCTTTAAATTGTCATTTAGTTTTTGTAATGATATTCCTCAGTTTGGATCCTTCTCTCCAATTTTTTTTCATTTGTGCTCTCTACTCGATAAATTGATAAACTAATAATGTCAATCAACAATAACAATTAACAAGCAATTCATTGTTAACGTCACTTAACTCATAATTTTTCTAAAAAGGTATCAATTTTGTAAAAGTCGTATTTACAGAAAATGTTAAGGAACTTATTAACGTTAGAATCTGATGCGTCCAGCCGGCCGAGGTGACCGAGCGGTTCTAGGCGCTACAGTCTGGAACCGCGGGACCGCTACGGTCGCAGGTTTGAATCCTGCCTCGGGCATCGATGTGTGTGATGTCCTTAGGTTAGTTAGGTTTAAGTAGTTCTAAGTTCTGGGGGACTGATGACCTCAGATGTTCAGTCCCATAGTGCTCAGAGCCATTTGATAACAACTTCCGGTTAAACTGAAAAAATAAGTTTCTCACTTCAAGTTTAGAACCAAAGTAAAAATTCAAGCTTCAGTCAGGAACAATGAACACTTAACAACTCTTACGGTGTACTTGGCTGAAAACTCACTCAGAGCCAACAGTAATGAAATACTTAAATCAGACAAGGATAGAAAATTCCAGTTTGACACTATCTTGTTCGCTAGTAGAACAACAGCAGGTCTACACACATACCAAGCCTCAATGAGCACACTGGTGATCAGTTAGAGAAGGCTGCGTGCTCTCCAGAAGTCAAGGGTCCAGTCTTTGTCATGGTGTAGTGGAGATCTTCATGTTGCTGGCCGCGATGGAACTGCTGTGCAGAGCTCGTGCGCCAGCCTAAATAGCCACTTCCCACACTGATATGTGCGGGCCTATTTGTGGCACATGAGATGGAAGATGCATGAAGAAGCGCCGCTTACCAACGACCTCTACTGTCGCCATGTGCGCCACCTGGTGACCTGGCCGGAGAGCTGCTGACGCCCTCTGCTGGTCTGGGATTGCAAAGTTCCATATAATCTATAGTGTAGGGGCTCAGCTTGCCGCAGCCTGCACAATCAGTAAGTTGCGTGTGGTGCTGTCACCGACTGATGTCTACGGTGCCACAACAAAACCTGTGTGGGTCAATGTTACAGCTATCAGTATTAAACTGAGAGAACAGAGACAGAAGTGTGGGAGTTTTTGCAACTGCCTCACCAACGGGAAAGGGTAGCAAAAAAATGTACTTGCAATTATGTTAGTTTAAAATGTCAAATACTTTATAATATGAATCCCATAGAGAAATTAATTGTATTTGAAAAATGTTATTTTTATGTCATAAGTTGTAACAAAGAAAAGGATTTCACATCATTGTCAAAAAATTATAAAGGAAAATTCAGGTATGATCATGTGAGGCTAGTTCAGAGCACTGTTTGGTTGGCAGTGCTGTTGACTGTTGTACTGTGTTAAAATGATGCAGACTGAACTGGAATTTATGTGTCAATCAGAAATGGTGAATAACAAAGTTGTGTAATAAATGAATGGCTGTGAGAATTCTGAGTCAGGTTATTTGTGTGGTGTCACCGCCAGACACCACACTTGCTAGGTGGTAGCATTTAAATCGGCCGCGGTCCATTAGTATACGTCGGACCCGCGTGTCGCCACTGTCAGTAATTGCAGACCGAGCGCCACCACACGGCAGGTCTAGAGAGACGTCCTGGCACTCGCCCCAGTTGTACAGCCGACGTTCACTGACAAATACGCTCTCATTTGCCGACACGATAGTTAGCATAGCCTTCAGCTACGTCATTTGCTACGACCTAGCAAGACACCATTACCAGTTTATATGGCTATTATACTTCTGTATCATCAAGAGCGATGTTCTCCAATTATGGATTAACGTTAAGTATTCCAAGATATTCGTACTTTATTGCAATTCTCAAGATATTGTCCTGTTCCAGACCTCACGCCAGTCTGCGTGTAAATAAACGCGTGCATTTCGGCCTCCTCTAGCAACACGGTGTTGGCTCTTCTGCCAACATAGCAATTTGTATGCGTTAATGATCCTCGATCTGTTTATTCAGCATGCAAGTCACGTCTGTAATTTATTATTGTTCCAATGCTATGAATTTCATCACTAGCATGTGGTGATACGTTTTGGGTTTTCATGCCAATAAAATAGCACCCCGAATTAAATTTATCACAGTAGTTTCGTAAAAATATCATCGGGCCACACCAAAGATGGCGATGCACATTGATGTCTCGCTGTAATCCATAACGATGAAAGGGAGAGGCTAAAGGAGAGCCGGTCGGTGTGGCCGAGCGGTTCTAGGCGGCTCAGTCTGGACGCGACCGCTACAGTCGCAGGTTCGAATCCTGCCTCGGGCATGGATGTGTGTGATGTCCTTAGGTTAGTTAGGTTTAAGTAGTTCTAAGTTCTAGGGGACTGATGACCTCAGCTATTAAATCCCATAGTGCTCAGAGCCATTTGCTAAAGGAGATCCGTCCTCTCTCTCAGCACAGCAGCGCCCTCACACAGAGGCCAATATAGAGGCGAGCTCAGCTGAAGCAGTCAACATCATCGCGTAGGACTGAAGAGTCATTTAAGTTTCAGATGGAAATGTTCTTTTGTAACTATTGAACGTTTTATTTCAAGAGAACAGTTTATTAACTGGCGTATCAAGTGCTGCTTTGGTAGTCAGTAACAGTTGTAAATTATCAAGCACTCCGGTGATGATGTTTGTTTTGTGGGGCACTCAACTGCACACTCATCAGCGCCCATACAATGTCCCATTTTTTACACAGCCCAATTTTTACTCAGTCCAATCTATCGACTGTCACGAATGATGATGATGATGAAATGATGACAACACAAACACCTAGTCCCCAGGCAGGAAAAATCCCCAACCCGACTGGAAATCGAACCTGGAACCCCGTGATCCACAGTACTCCTGTGGCAAAGGATTGAAGTAAATCATTTTATCATTCATGTAATAAAGTACGTAAGGTTTTCACATGTTTCTCCGATTGTAAATAATTCACCTTTACCGTACTGTGACAAATATGAATGAGTGCACAGCACGAATAGTGAATAAGATCCTTGACCTTGTAATTAAGTTTATCTGTGATTTATTTGCTTGCCTATTAGTTGTGCAGCACTGGAGCATTCTTATTTGAAGCATACCAGCAAGCAGTTGCTTTGTAGAGAAGAAAATTTGATATTTGCGAATCTGAGAGAAATTATCTGGAACACTTTATATGGAGATGAAAACTTATTTGTAAACATACGTTATTGATACAGTTGATGAAGCAGATATTTTGAGTATTTTTTCAAGGTGTGAACAAGAATGAAATGTTTATCCAGACCTATTAATTGAAGAATATCTTTGTCACTCAGGTAAGTAATAATATTCATGTTCAGCGTTAATTTGAGCTCTTTGTTTTCATTATGCCACAAGTAACGGAACATGTTGAAATGACTGTAATTTTTTGTACTCAGAGAAGTTCATAATTCTTAGGGTCTTCATATGTTTCTCAGAGAAGTTCATAATTGTTAGGGTCTTCATATGTTGTACAGTCTCTTTTATCAATAATCAGTTTAAATTTTTCAAGAACGGCTTTCCTTAGAGTAAAGCCCACCTCCATCATTCTTAGGAAAGTTCTGAATATTTTTGCACCTTACTCTGCACGAAGCAACAGATTGTTCCTGACAAGCATAAACAAATTTTGTAGTGAGTACTTTATTTTTTCTTTAGCTCTTGCACCTGCTGATTTATATTTGCTTTCGAGAGCCTCAGTACACCAGACACAAAACGGCGTTCTGAGTATGAGGTAAGGTACTTTTATTTCAGGGCAAATCTCTCTTTGCGTTCTTATGAGGAAATAGTACAAAGTCAGAATTTTCAAATGTTGTTCTAAACAGTCAGATAAATTTACTATGAAGGCTGCAGATAATCTCAAACAGTAATTTTCTTCTGAGCAGAGCAGTATTTTATGTTTATGTACATTCAAGTCAGAAATTGTACATCATGTTACGCTACTTTCATGATGTATTTAGTTTTAGTTAAATAGTTTTCAGTTAGTTTCTTTTGGCATTTAATTAGATTTATTTTCAATAACCCAAGTTCAGTGCTTCATTAAGGCTGAAGTTTGGTTTCATGACACTGTTCACGTGCGCACCGTAAGACCAACCAACGGTCGGTATTGCTCAGCAGCTGAACTCGATATCTAAACTACACGTTACACTGAGAGAACGTTTTTGAAAAAAGAATATTAAATATTGTAAGATTATCCGCAAGAGTCTTCAATGGTGATTGTGCACCCGCACAGTCACAACAGATGGCTGTTGGCCATCTTTACAAGGACTACAGTGGGTCTGCATCTTTGATGACCCACCAATACCATTATTTCTACAAGGACTACAGTGGGTCTACACCTTTGCTGACTCACCAGTACCATTATTTCTACAAGGACCGCAGTGGGTCTGCACCTCTGGTGGCCCACCAATACCATAATCTCTACCAGGACTACAGTGGGTCTGCTCTGTGATGACCTACCTACCAGTATTCTTCAAAACTTCGAATGACTCTGCTGTGGGTTTCCTCTGTTGTGGCCCATTACCTGTCTGCATGTCAAAAGTCAGCACTGTCTTTCCGTTGGAAGTACAACACTACTTCTTCATGACTGCATGGAAATCCACTACTTCCGTGTGCATTTTCTTTTACTACTCAGACTTTGAGAAAAACACTGCAATTTTACTGTGATGAATGAGCAGGACTGTCTTTATGGACTGTGAGAAAATCTTAGCTTTTGACCGACATTGTATCAATAAGTGTGTGCATTTGATTTCTTTGTTATTGTAATTATGAAAAATTTTTTCAAATCTGTATTGGCCACTGCCCAAAACAATTTGTAAAATTTTTTGTGGGGAGCATGGGGGCTATGTAAGTGGGCTGTTTAGGTTCTTATATTGGTAACGCCACCGCCACCTAGCGCTCTGTATAAAAATCGCTGGCTGTGCTGTGTGCAGTCTGTGGCTGGGTGGCATTGTTGGAACTTGCTATTGTAGTGTTGGGCAGTTGGCTGTTAACAGTGCGTAGAGTTGCGCAGTTGGAGGTGAGCCGCCAGCAGTTGTGGATGTGGGGAGAGAGATGGCGGAATTTTGATAGCGGATGATCTGGACGTGTGTCCATCAGAGACAGTACATTTGTAAGACTGGATGTCGGAGGTGAGTCGCCAGCAGTGGTGGATGTGGGGAGAGAGATGGCGGAATTTTGAGAGCGGATGGTCTCGATGTGTGTCCATCAGAGACAGTACATTTGTAAGACTGGATGTCATGAACTGCTATATACGAGGTGCGGCTAGAAAAAAACCGGACTGATGCTGGAAAAAACATTTATTTACAATTATTTACAATTTCATGTTATCTCCTTCAATGTACTCTCCTCCTCGGTCTCTACACCGCTCCATACGAATTTTCCAGTGTTCATAGCAATGCTGCAGATCATTTTCGGTAAGTCCATACATTACTTCCGTCGCTTTTTCTTTTACTGCTTCAACAGTCTCAAATCTAGTTCCTTTCAAAGCTGACTTGACTTTAGGGAAAAGAAAAAAGTAACAGGGGGCCAAATCAGGTGAGTAGGGTGGATGATCTAAGATGGGAATGTTGCGTTTTGCCAAAAACGTCTTCACTGACAACGCACTGTGAGCTGGGGCATTCTCTTGGTGAATGATCCATGAATTTTTTCTCCACTAATCGTTCCGTTTTCTCCGTACTCGCTCACGTAGGGTTGCCAGGACGCTAATGTAGTAATGCTGATTCACTGTTTGTCCCTCTGGTACCCAATCAATGTGCACAATCCCTTTGATGTCAAAAAAAAAAAAAAAAAAAAAAAAAAAAAAAAAAAAAAAAAAAAAAAAAAACAATCATCATTGCCTTGAATTTCGATTTTGACATACGTGCTTTTTTTTGTCGTGGAGAACCAGGAGTTTTCCAATGCATCGATTGGCGTTTAGTTTCGGGATCGTAAGTAAAAACCACGATTCATCGCAAGTAATAACATTTTGTAAGAAGGTGGGATCACTTTCAATGTTTTCCAGGATGTCAGAACAATTCATTCTTCGGCGTTCCTTCTGTTCAATTGTGAGACACTTTGGAACCATTTTTGAACACACTTTGTTCATGTTGAAACTTTCATGAAGAATCTGCCTAACACTTTCCTTGTCAACTCCTGTTAACTCAGACACTGCTCTGATTGTTAAACGGCGATCTTGTCGAACAAGTTTACCGATTTTTTCAATGTTTGCATCAGTTTTTGCTGACAATGGTCTGCCAGTGCGAGTGTCATCACTGGTGTCTTCGCGGCCATCTTTAAATCGTTTAAACCACTCAAACGCTTGTGTTCGCGATAAACAATCATCGCCGTACACTTGTTGTAACATTACAAACGTTTCACTTGCAGATTTTCCTAGTTTGAAACAAAATTTGATGTTAACGCGCTGTTCTTTCTGTACACTCAACATTTTCCGACGCACAGACAAAACGTCAACTACTTAAAACAGACGCCACGGGCAGACTGAGTGCAGGAGGCAGATGAAACTGGAGCAGTAGGCGGAGCGAGAGTCACGTGACAGGCCAAGCGACTTTCAGCCTTATTGCATTCGTTTTATTGTTTCACCAGTACTAGTCCGGTTTTTTTCTAGCCACACCTCGTATACTATGACTTTTGAACACTATTAAGGTAAATACATTGTTTGTTCTCTATCAAAATCTTTCATTTGCTAACTATGCCTATCAGTAGTTAGTGCCTTCAGTAGTTTGAAACTTTTATTTAGCTGGCAGTAGTGGCGCTCGCTTATTGCAGTAGTTCGAGTATCGAAGACTTTTGTGAGATAAGTGATTTGTGAAAGGTATAGGTTAATGTTAGTCAGGGCCATTCTTTTGTAGGGATTTTTGAAAGTCAGATTGCGTTGCGCTAAAAATATTGTGTGTCAGTTTAAGCAAAGTCATGTATAATTGTTCAAAGGGAACGTTTCAATATTTTCTTATACAGATAAAATTTTTATAGCAAACTTACAAGCGAAATGATATTTCATAAGTTGTAGTTCCAGTGATGCATCTCCCAGAACGACTAGAGCACACACACAGTTATAGCCGGACGACTAGTTTCTTCCGGTCATAACAGTCACGGTATTTATACTTACGATATGGCCGTGCCTGTGTTATTCTGAATTACGATGCAGAGTTCCTTTGGACACGCATGCATTTCCAGAGGAACAGGTACTGCGGCGGCGGCAGCCGTTATGAAACACATTAAATGTATTCTCAATTGCGAATTTGGACAGCCATCAGCTGTAGATGACATATGCAGGTTTGGGCGTAAGTGGTAAGGCGACCGCTGGCTATAACCGGGAAATTCGGGATCGATTCCCGGCCCGGCACAAATTTTCACTGTCGTCATTCAGTTCTACAGCGGATAGTTGTCCATATTCGCAATTATGAATAAATTTCAGTTCAGTAATGAGGAGATGATACACTGGATTTGCATTAGATCGAGAATATGTCGTCAGCTTCGGCTGGACGTTCTGCAGGTAAAAAGCTTTGTGTGGAGAAGTTCTCTAGTGGTACGAAATGTGGAGAACGGAGCTGTGAAGGATCCTACGCACTGCCAACGGCGGACTTGGCAACGAAAAGTTTTGTCAGCATTACTTGTAATTCCGGACGCCTTCAGGGTACTTCTCATATAACCGCTATAGTTTTCATTGTCTTCACGTCTTGGCGACCACAGTATTGGCTAGCGTCTGGTAACTCAACTAAAGAGATTTGCGTCTGAACACGCATGTGGGGTAGACCTCTGTATCAGACTTTGGGGGAGATCAGCAATAGCTGACGCCAGCGGTTTATCGACCAAGTTAAGCCCGCAGCTCGTGGTCTCGCGGTCACGTTCTCGCTTCCCGAGCACGGGGTCCCGGGTTCGATTCCCGGCGGGGTCAGGGATTTTCATCTGCCTCGAGATGACTGGGTGTTTGCGTTGTCCTCATCATTTCATCGTCGTTCATGAAAGTGGCGACTTTGGACTGAGCAAAGGTTGGGAATTTGTACGTCCCACAAACCAAACATCATCACATTATCGATCAAGTTAACGGGCAGGAAGACTTTGGCGGGCGCATACATAGTTGCTACGGGGACGCCGACCGAGCGAAGTGGCGCAGTGGTTAGCACACTGGCCTCGCATTCTGGAGGACGACGGTTCACATCCGTGTCCGGTTATCCTGATTTAGGTTTTCCGTGATTTCCCTAAATCGCTTCAGGCAACCGCGGGATGGTTCCTTTGACTTCCTTCCCGACCCTTCCCTAACCTAATGGGATCAATGACTTTGCTGTTTTGCCCGCTTCCCCAAATCAACCAACCTACCGGGACGCCGCTTGTACACTGGCTGCATCCGCTGTGTAGACTGGCTCTGCGTGTTGAATGTGATGGAGTGCATATGGACGCTTTTACGCCGACTGCGATCTCTGACATTCTGTGTCATATTTATGACAGAATAATAATGTTGCCACTTATTCATTTGATATAAGATTCATGATTGGAAAGTCGTTTTTTTTATAGGCGTTTCACGCTAGTCACATGGACTTAGCATTAAGGTGGATAAGTTCATTTGGGCGTGCAACTCGATTTCATACGAAAACTTATCATTATAGTTATTAAATGGAGTAAGACATTCATTCCAAGGACTCTGCCGTCTCCGGCCTATTATTCCCTGTGAATGTACTTGAAAAAAGGACTTAATATTTTTCTGTAATGTGTGAAAAACACGGACATTATTCAGGTGAACTGCGTCGAGTGAAAAGGACAAAGACAAAATGGTTCAAATGGCTCTGAGCACTATGGGACTTAATATCTGAGGATATCAGTCCCCTAGAACATAGAACTACTTAAACCTATCTAACCTACGGACATGACACACATCCATGCCCGACGCAGGATTCAAACCTGCTACCTTAGCAGTCGCGCGGTTCCGGACAAGCGCCTAGAACCGCTCGGTCACCACGGCCGGCGACAAAGACAATATGCACGATTTATTATCTGTATAGACAATGATTGAAGAAGACAATATATACTCTGTCAAATTTTATTTCTGTGATAAAAGAGAAGACATCGAGTAGTGCAGCTGACCTATCAAGACTTACTCTTCCTAGGCTCCCTATTAAGAGGTCTGTAATAAGTGTAACAATTGTTAATTTATCTACATTGTTTTCAGAATACAAAGTATTTGTTACTGTTTAAACCATCTTTCATTTATAGAAGAATTGCGTCCCTTCCCGCAGTTATTAAAAGTTTTATTAGTTACGATCTTACCCCATTGTCGTCCGCCGTTACGGTCGGTACATCTGTTTTTGGCAATTATGGCTCTTCTAATCGAAATATTAATGAGATAATTAATTTAGATTATGCATTTACGAAAAATATTAAAGTGCGTCCGTCCTTATTTTCATTTTCTGATGCAACCCTTGTCGTACTGGACCACAAATATCGATTGCGTTATTCTTAACGTAGGCGCCATTACAGAGAAAGCCATAACTACATATGCTTTACGCAGTTAAAGTTAACAAACCAGCGAGCTGCTAGTGAAACTACATACATTGTTATTGTTGTTGTTGTCTTCAGTCCTGAGACTGGTTTGATGCAGCTCTCCATGCTACTCTAGCCTGCGCAACCTCCTTCATCTCCCAGTACCTACTGCAACCTACATCCTTCTGAATCTGCTTAGTGTATTCATCTCTTGGTCTCCTTTTACGATTTTTACCCTCCACGCTGCCCTCCAATGCTAAATTTGTGATCCCTTGATGCCTCAGGACATGTCCTATCAACCGATCCCTTCTTCTAGTCAACTTGTGCCACAAATATCTCTTCTCCCCAGTCCTATTCAATACCTCCTCATTAGTTACGTGATCTACCCACCTAATCTTCAACATTCTTCTGTAGCACCACATTTCGAGAGCTTCTATTTCCTTCTTGTCCAAACTATTTATTGTCCATGTTTCACTTTCATACATGGCTACACTCAATACAAATACTTCCAGAAACGACTTCCTGACACTTAAATCTATACTCGATGTTATCAAATTTCTCTTCTTCAGAAACGCTTTCCTTGCCATTCCCAGTCTACATTTTATATCCTTTCTACTTCGACCATCATCAGTTATTTTGCTCCAAAAATAGGAAAACTCCTTTACTGCTTTAAGTGTCTCATTTCCTAATCTAATTCCCTCAGCATCACCCGACTTAATTCGACTACATTCCATTATCCTCGTTTTGCTTTTGTTGATGTTCATCTTATATCCTCCTTTCAAGACACTGTCCATTCCGTTCAACTGCTCTTCCAAGTCCTTTGCTGTCTCTGACAGAATTACAATGTCATTGTCGAACCTCAAAGTTTCTATTTCTTCTCCCTGGATTTTAATACCTACTCCAAATTTTTCTTTTGTTTCCTTTACTGCTTGCTCAATATACAAATTTAATAACATCGGGGAGAGGCTACAACCCTGTCTCACTCCCTTCCCAACCACTGCTTCCCTTTCGTGCCCCTCGACTCTTATGACTGCCATCTGCTTTCTGTACAAATTGTAAATAGCCTTTCGCTCCCTATATTTTACCCCTGCCACCTTTAGAATTTGAAAGAGATTATTCCAGTCAACATTGTCAAAAGCTTTCTCTAAGTCTACAAATGCTACAAACGTTGGTTTGCCTTTCCTTAATCTTTCTTCTAAGATAAGTCGTAAGGTCAGTATTGCCTCATGTGTTCCAACATTTCTACGGAATCCAAACTGATCATCCCCGAGGTCGGCTTCTACCAGTTTTTCCATTCGTCTGTAAATAATTCGCGTTAGTATTTTGCAGCTGTGACTTATTAAACTGATAATTTGGTAATTTTCACATCTGTCAACACCTGCTTTCTTTGGGATTGGAATTATTCTATTCTTCTTGAAGTCCGAGGGTATTTCGCCTGTCTCGTAAATCTTGCTCACCAGATGGTAGAGTTTTGTCAGGACTGGTTCTCCCAAGGCCGTCAGTAGTTCTAATGGAATGTTGTCTACTCCCGGGGCCTTGTTTCGACTCAGGTCTTTCAGTGCTCTGTCAAACTCTTCACGCAGTATCGTATTTCCCATTTCATCTTCATCTACATCCTCTTCCATTTCCATAATATTGTCCTCAAGTACATCGCCCTTGTTTAGACCCTCTATATACTCCTTCCATCTTTCTGCTTTCCCTTCCTTGCTTAGAACTGGGTTTCCATCTGAGCTCTTGACATTCATACAAGTGGCTCTTTTTTCTCCAAAAGTCTCTTTAATTTTCCTGTAGGCAGTATCTATCTTACCCTTAGTGAGATAAGACTCTAAATCCTTACATTTGTCCTCTAGCCATCCCTGCTTAGCCATTTTGCACTTCCTGTCGATCTCATTTTTGAGACATTTGTATTCCTTTTTGCCTGCTTCATTTACTGCATTTTTATTATTTTCTCCTATCATCAATTAAATTCAATATTTCTTCTGTTACCCAAGGATTTCTACTAGCCCTATGTATCTACATACATACGAACCCTAAATTTTCAGCCCCTGAGACCAAAAGAGATCATGTTCAAATGTTGGTGTGCAAAAACGTATCTGCACAATAACGTAATTTTAATAAAAGGAAATAATTATAAACAGTTATTTAGCACACCGAAGTGTTAGTTGTAATAACTCTGTGTTTACATTTAGACAATTTAATAGGTCGTAAGAAGATCTGTGATAAAAATAATTGTCCGTTATCTGTTTAAAAAACAATTTCATACACACATTATTCAATCGCATTTACACACACACACACACACACACACACACACAGACACTGTTCGCTAAGTAAATAAAGTTCATTTAAAGAAGCACATATTGAAACGCGACTGGTGGTGCCCATAGGAGATACGTGGTGCTGTGAGAAAGTAAAGTTTCATTCTTTTTGTCTGATAAAATAGGAGTAATGTAAACTAAAGGAACAAAAAATTGGTCTGGCAAAGATTTAGCGGTAAACTTTTGGGGAAAATGCACGTGCATATGTTGTATACTGTTTGGTTGTGCGTGTGATTTCAAATATAGTTAAAGCGATCTTTCATGTTTGCTAGTTTTGTGTTCTTTGTCTTCTCTTTTCGTGGCACACCAGCATTGTGTAGAACACGTCCTGTTTTGGGAGAAATTCTGGAGAATGTCTTTTGTTTCACTGATCAGAAAAAATAAATGTTTCAGACTGAATGCAGTAAAAGATTTTGAAGTCAGGGACACAAATGAGCTCAGACGAGACAATGGTCGATATGACTTCGACAATGAGGACTCAGGAAGTAGGAATATCGGATGATGGTTCAAGCGAACATAGTGAGAGCAGACGTATTAATACTTGAACACAGGACAACACAAATATCTAAAAGTAGGCGAAACGATGTTACAGTGGTCTGCTGTGTTAAAGGAAGACACAGGCCATAGAGAGGCCCAGTCAAATAAAAGGTGTGAGCACTTTTTCAGAGGTGCGAAAAGAGCTTGCAAACAATTTGAAAGGCACCCAGTAAGACCGTTTGATAACTGGAACAGATCAGCTGCGTATGAAGTGACAGATGATGCCTAATTTCACTTATGTACGAAGTACCTGTAGTAAAGGTAAGCTAGGAAAAAAAAGTGAGCTTGTCTCAGCAATCAAAAAGAAATTAGAATATAATGAGAGAAGAGTAAGATACAGTGGCAATCCGAGTCAAGTCGCTGAGGTCGGTACACAAATTGATAATAGTTGTGATGCAGGGGAAATTTCGAATGAATTTAACAGCTATCTAGCTAGTGTGTGCACGAATACTGGCCTCCCGCCAATTAAGGCGTTCCATGCCTGATATGGGGAGGTGTCATGTCTTGTTCTGGCATACTTCGACAAAACAGAAAAAAAACGCATCCTTTCCAACCTTGAGATAGGTAGATGACATGGAGGACAGATGGTGAAAGGTAACGTAATTATAAACTCAAAAAGGATGTAAGATGCGCAAATGTGCCTATCTCAGAAACCTGAGTAGTCAGTCTGAAACAGTACAGGTCAAGAGAGGTGGAATATGCGGACGTACAGAGGATCGGCTCGTCCTAAAATATGAAGTCAGACGTAGAAAGAGTCAACAATGGGACAACAAGGTGTCTCTGGATCTGAGCAAAGGCGGAAGAAATTATTGTAACAATTTTATGGATAATAGACTACAGTGTCAGAAACGTGTGTTTTCTTAGTTATACAAAGTACTAATAAATGACAAATTCAAGGAATATGATGGTAAAGATATAGCATGACGCCAGGATGTGTTTGTGGGAAAGCTGTAGAAACAACTACTGATGCAATTGAAGGTCGGTGGCAGGTACAAACTGGGTGTCTCTCCTGAGGGTCGTGAGGGTGCATTTTCGGTGGTTGTTCGGTAGAGTAACTTTTTGTAACGTTTAGACGGAGTCAGACTTAATCATCTAGTGTTGCATCCTGTGATGAGAAAATCGTCGGTTTGGTTCTCCTAAAAAAAGATTTAACCGGAATTACTCGTTATTGTTAGACACAGCAGTCCGATATCAGTCTAGCGTAGCACGCGGTTAGCCGATATGTCTACCAGTACTTGCAAATCGGAAAAAAATATCTCTTGCCAAACTTGTCCCCTTCTCGTCTGTGTGCACCTCGCTGTCTGCTACGATGAGTGGTTCGAAAGGTTGCACTCGAACTGGAGTTGACAGAGGAGTCAAAATGCAATTACTTTGGAATGGGAATTTACGGTCTTCGAGGTAATCCTGAGCCAGCGAAAGTTTTCGAATATTGGGAACAGCTAGGACCATCAATGCGTCTTAAGTTCAATAACGATAATGTGTTGTTTACTCAACAACCTTGTACGTTACAGAAGGTATTGAAGACGGTGATCAGCACATCTTATATAGAGATCGTAAGTGGTAAGCTTCTATGTGACCAAACTGCTGAGGTCAACGGTCCCTAGGCCTACACACTACTTAATCGAACTTAATCTAACTTACGCTGTAGACAACACACACACCCATGCCCGATGGAGGACTCGAACCTCCGACGGGGCGGAGCCTCGCGAGCCGTGGCAAGGCGCCTCAGACTGCGCGGCTACCCCAAGCGGCCATCTTATACAGACATAACATCTTTGTAGAAAATTCTGGCGCACTCTACCAAGTACACCAAGCATCGCACGAACCTCATCAGACACTGCAAGTATCTTGGCGGGAACTAGTTTTTCGTAGCCAACTGGAGTCACGTACACCAGACTTTCGATACACCCCACAAAATGAGGTGACAGGTAAACAGTCTGGTTCCGCGCGCCGCGGAATTTGAATCCGCGCTAGACGTCATGGACGTCGAAGACCCATAGAGGTCTCTGCACCGTAAGCTGTGGCGGCGCGCGCCTCCTGGCCCGCTTTTAGTGTGAGGGCGCCACCGTGGAACACGTGGTCCCAGCGGGCAATAGCGGCGCCCCCCATAGCGTACTTAAGCGCCTGCCACTCGCTCAGCGAGTGAAAGGATACGGATCCTGTACACCTCCTGCAAACTCGATCCTCCTCACCCGCTTGTCTCACCCATCCTCTCCCACCCCCGCCGGCTGCCGCGCCTGTATTCCCACGTCCCACCCGGTCTCCATCTCTCCACCCTCCTTACCCTCTCCCAAGGTGGCTTCCGCCAGCTCCCTCTCCCTGATGATGTCCTCCTCCCCTCCATCTACCCCTCCTATCAACTTTGATCCTCCCCCCCCCACTTCCTGTGTCCTTTCCTTTAGGCACCCTCCCTCCCTTCTCTTTCCTTTTCCCCCATCCCCTTCCTCCACCCCTCTTTCCCCAGGCTTCCCCTCCCCCTTCCTCCCTTCCCCCTATCTCTCCTGCCCATGACATCTGCTCTCCCCTCTCCCTCTCCCACCCCCCTCCTCCTCTCTTGGCAGGTCCCCGGACTCGTACACGGTTAGTGAACTTTCGCGCGCCAGAGATCAACGTCTCGTGTTTCTGCGTGTGCCGTCGTTTTTTGCAGTGGTTCAGTGTTATTCGTTTTGTGCACCTACGTTCACGTGTGACACACTTCGTCTATGTATGTCTCCAGGTGTCTGACCAAATTTTATCTTGGACTCTACGCCCGTGAACGGCTCCATGTCTTTTAAAAAGTGTTTGTCTCCGTTTCTATGACCACCATGTTTTTTTCTCTAAATGTATTCATTTGTATCTTTTGTGTTTCTCTGAGGCCAAAGAGCGGCGTAGTATGCTGCTGCTGGCCCGCCTGTGAACAGGTTTAAAAATAACAATAAAGAAAAAAAAGAGAAAGCTCAGCCAGTCAGTCTAATCTCGCTTACGTCAGTTGATACCTCGCTTCGCGCTTAGACAGCTTACTTCGTTGTTCTGTGTACGAGTGGACGTGTTTATTTCCTTGTGACTCCGTTGTTCGATCTTGTTGTATTCGTTCTGTCCTTCGTTGGTCGTGTCCGTCCTCTCCCGTTGTGTTGTTGTTCTTGGGTCTCTCCGCGGGTCCCGCCGCGCTTTCCGTCATTGCTACCCCGCGACCGTCCTGGTCGCAGTTACAACAGTGAGCGAGTTGACCATGTGATTGGACCTCCCCTTCCGATACAACGCCTGGGATATGTGGCATCGAGCACGTCACATACTTGCACAGAGTGCAGTCTAGTTTTATCCACATCTGACGACGCATGTTAGGTAGAATACGCAGTACATTATGTTTGCTGAACGTAGGGTGCGTGTGCATTTACTATCCTTTTCATTACATTTCAAAGCATTCATTGGCTGAGGATTACTTCCAATCCCATAAGTTCCTCTTACAATGTTGTATCTGTCGTGTCCTCTATCAGCTGTTCCAGTCCGTGCACAAACTTTGGAATCACCCTGTATATACCGTCATGCAGCAGCAGTACTCAGTCGCTGCCTGAGATCCGGTTATTCTCCGTATTTTTTCTTCCGGTTAACAAACATCGTTAAACTAAATACCGCACTAGGTTAGTTGGAGACCGAACGCAAACATAAAATTCTTCTTCAAAAATATTTTGATTTTAATAAGAAACGAATCGATGTTTTCCCATGACATAAGGTGGTCTGTGTAACAAGTGTTGTTTACGTTAATTGGCTGTTCAGTTTTTTCATGGTAAAATTTTATACATTATGAATGAGAAACACTGGGAACTTGGTAATATTCTATAATATTTATTATTTGACTAGCTGCTGTTAGGGCAGGAAAGTAACTGATGAAAGTTAACGTTGAGCAGATATAAAATGTAGATTGACAACGGAAAGAAAAGCATTTCAGAAGAATAGAAATTTGTTAACATCGAATAAACACTGAGGTGACAAAAGCCATGGCCGGCCGGTGTGGCCGAGCGGTTCTAGGAGCTTCAGTCTGGAACCGCGCGACCGCTACTGTCGCAGGTTTGAATCCTGCCTCGGGCGTGGATGTGTGTGATGTTCTTAGGTTAGTTAGGTTTCAGTAGTTCTAAGTTCTAGGGGACTGATGACCTCGATTGTTAAGTCCCATAGTGCTCAGAGCCATTTGAACCATTTTTGAACAAAAGTCATGGGATGCCTCCTAATATCGTGTCGGACTTCCTTTTCTCCGTTGTAGAGCAACAACTCGACGTGGCATGGACTCAAGTCGTTGGAAGTCCGCTATAGAAATATTGTGCCATGCTGCCTCAATAGCCGGTGCAGAATTTTGTGCAAGAAACTGACTTCCCGATTATGTCCCATGAATGATGGATGGGATTCACATCGTGTGATATGGGTGGCCAAATCATTCACACAAATTCTCCAGAACATTCTTCAAACCAGTCGCGAACAATTGTGCCCCAGTGACATGGCGCAATGCTATCCATAAGAATTCCATCGTTGCTTGGGGAGATGAAGGCCATGGATGGTCTACAACCCTTTCCAGTCAATGACCAGTTCAAGATGGATCGGAGGACCGTGTGTATTCCATGTAAACACAGCCTACACAACTATGGAGCCACCACAAACTCGCACAGAGTCTAGTTGACACCCCTTGACCGTGCCTGTGAAGGAACCGCGCCACACTCACACTCTACTATCAGTTCCAACGAATTGAAATCGGGACTAATCGCACCAGGCCACGGTTTTTCAGTCGTCTAGGGGCCAACCGATATGGTCATGGTCCCAGGAGACACGTTGCAGGCGATGTCGCGGTGATAGCAAAGGCACTCGCATGGGTCGTTTGCTGCAATAGTCCATTAACGCCAAATTTCGCCGCTCTGTCCTAACGGACTGTACATTCCATATTAATTTGTACGCTTATTTCATGCAGTGTTGCTTGTCTGTTAGCACTGCTCTCGGTCGTTAAGTGAAAGCCTTCGGACACCGCGTTGTCCGTGCTGAGAGGTAACGCCTGAAATTTGGTGCTCTCGGCACGCTCTCTGTGGATCTCGGAATACTGAATTCCCTAATGATTTCCGAAATTCAATGTCCCATGCGTGTAGCTCCAACTACCATTCCGTGTTCTAAGCCTGTTAATTCCCGTCGTGCGGCCATAATCACGTCGGAAACCTTTTCACATGAATCACTTATATACAAATGACAGCTCCGCCAATGAAATGCCCTTTTATACTTTGTGTAAGCGACACTACCTTCATCCATATATACAGTGTTGCTAGTCTGTTAGCACTGCTCTCGGTCGTTAAGTGAAAGCCTTCGGACACCGCGTTGTCCGTGCTGAGAGGTAACGCCTGAAATTTGGTGCTCTCGGCACGCTCTCTGTGGATCTCGGAATATTGAATCCCCTAATGATTTCCGAAATTCAATGTCCCATGCATGTAGCTCCAACTACCATTCCGTGTTCTAAGCCTGTTAATTCCCGTCGTGCGGCCATAATCACGTCGGAAACCTTTTCACATGAATCACTTATATACAAATGACAGCTCCACCAATGAAATGCCCTTTTATACTTTGTGTAAGCGACACTACCTTCATCCATATATGTGCATATCGCTATCCCATGACTTCGTCACCTCCTTGTAGATATATGTATTAGGAATCCTTCGTGAAGGTATACGTGTGGAGTGTAGCCATGTATGAAACTGAAACATGTCGATAAAGAGTACAGAAAAGAAGGAAATAGTAGCTTTTGAATTGTGGTGTTACAGAAGAATGCTGAACATTACATAAAGAGATGACCTAATTAGTGAGGAGGTACTAGTAGAATTCGGGACAAAAAAAGAAGAGATCGTTTGATACGACACATTCTGAGACGTCAAGGGATCCCCATGTAGTAATGGAGGAAAGTGTGTGTGGTAAAAATCTTAGAGGGAGACCAAAAATGAATACAGTAAGCAGATTCAGACGGCTGTAGGTTGCAGTAGTTATTCAGAGATGAAGAGGCTTGCACAGGATGGAGTAGCTTTGAGAGCTCCATCAAATCTGTCTTCGGAATGAAGACCAAAACATAAACAACTGCTGTTAGGCCATAATCAGGTCCTGTCCTGCTAGACTGATCCAGAATCACAGACTGGTTCGGACACAGCTGCTACGTCAGAGAATCCAGCCCGGCGCATGTTACCCTATCGCTACTCACTTGCATTACCTGGTCGCTACCGCTATCTATCACTAGCCCCCTGCGTGACATAGTTGATGCCTCAATTAGGCTTAGGTTTTAATACTTACTCTGATTCTTGCTTCAAATGGCTTTTGCTTTATGTACAGGGTGTCCGTCTCTGTAACTGAGTGATCATCACAGCTGACTGTCTGGCGGAGGACCCGATTTCGGTTAGTGCCCAGTTCTTTTTCCCAGGTGGGAGGTGTCGTACGGGGTGTATTCAGCTTCCTGAGGCCAGTTGAAGCCTACTCGGCCGATTAGTAGTGGTTCCAAGATCAAGAAACTCGACAGCGACCAGGAAAGCAGTGTGCTGACCACATCTCCCTACATATCACATCTGATGGCACTTTTGGCATACGCTCCTGGGAGACATAAGCACCATTAGCGCCGCTCGGGAGGGCTTGCATGCTTCAATGACGCAGAGCGCTATACCGGTGGTTGTATAGCAACTGGCAAGATCATCCAGACCGGGCAAGCCTTAGCAGAGAGGCAAGATGAAGAGTGTCCTACAATTTAGGTAAGGGAGCGCTGTGTTCTTCTCAGCGGGCTCTGCTAGCATGATTTGGGTACGGATAGAGCGACCATGAGTTTCCCGAGCTGGTGACTAGTTAGTTTCATCAGACCTCTTTTGCTATAAACTCTGGGCATACGTCAGGGAACATTGTTTGGGGCGGCAGTGGAACATTGTGTTTTGGTGAACGGGGTCCTTGGCTTCAGCACTTGGACAACAAGGAAGCCTGTAGAAAAAACCCTCAACCTCAAAGTGCGCTATGTGCTGATGAGGTGAATGGCAGTTAAGATAAAACAGCTTCTAGCGGGCAATCTCTGTGTTACCTGTTGCTCTCCAGTTGCTTGCTCAGCCATGTGGGGATCTGTCTGAGTTGACGTTTGTTTCCCTAATGGATCTTAGGACCCCTATGGAGACTCCTAAATTCACATTTTCTCCTGATGGGACTGAGTTTCGTCAGAGAGTACCTACAACGACCCAACAAAGAGAGCTGAATTGGTCGGGCCCACACGAGAAGCAGTCTCAGAATCATAGTAAAATGGCACTAGTGTGCCACAACACTTTCATCGCAATCAAGAGAGCATAGGGAACCTGAGACCTGTTAGTCAGGCAGCATTCGGTTACGATTGTGGACGGGGCCGTAATCAGTTACTATTGGTTCCCTTTTGCAATTACACACATTTATTTTTAAAACAGTAATTCCAGACTTAACAGTAAATAATCACACGTTATGAATGAAGGAATAAACAACTGTATAATTAATAGTGCTTTCAGTACGTTACAGTTTGCGAAATGAGCATGAAATACAAACACAACAAATAATGTGTTAAAAACAAGCCAATGTGATCCCAATTAGAATTTTAAGGCAAGTAACCACAGTCACAGCTGAAGGCATTGAACGCCAAGAACGGCAATTATAAAAAATTTAACAAACATACTGTAAAACAGCAATGCAATAGCAAGGTTAATTTAAAAATACTGGCAACTGATCACCAAACGGGTGAGACAAAATGATGGTAAACTTGGTAGCACAATCATTTAAACCTGCTGTAACGCCAAGAATGGCAATTATATAAAAAATTTAGAAACATACAATAAAACAGCAAATACAATAATAAAACGCAAGGGCCAGTCACAGACGGTGCACCAGGAATCGACCTCTGAGCAAGTCCAGCAAAAAAACAGTTTCGCGAGCCGTGAGGTAGGTAGCCAAGAGTTACATTCACTTCATAAGATGGTAACTCAGACTACTGGCAGTCTAACGAATGACTAATGATAATTTTGGTCAGGCTACCTGACGTCCAAGAACCCAAATGCAAAGATGTAAAAATACGCCAAAGCCGGAACCAGCGCTCTGTATTCCGCCCGCAGAATACTGTGCTTAGAGCGCCAGGAAGGAGAAAGGAATCACTGCCACCAGAGTAGAAGAACCGCCAACCAATCTACAAACAAGAAAGCTATCAAAACTACACGCCTCACCGGACAGCAGCGGCAAGGACAGGAAACGTACACTGCCGTTACATACACTGACCCCCAGGGCAGATAACTGGGGCAGGAAAGATACTGATGGTTGAGCTTAACAAATAGTAATAAACTGAACGCAATAAATAGTAATTAGAAGTCCAGGAAAGCTGATTAGATCCGCCTTCCCCAAGCACTCCACTCACTGCTCTTTGCCTCGGAAACACTACGAGCAGCAGCACGAACCCAAGTCACTGGAGAATCGCAAGACCTCACAATGTTGGAGGTCTCTCTACTTGAATCCAGATGCACTCATCTTAAAACTTGCAGTATCCGGTGTACGACGAGGTCGTGCACCCTCGTGACCGCAGGCCATCGACCCGGCAGTCCATGCGCGCCACCAACCAAACTGCACACTGACACGACCCAGAAGAAGCACGATGTCGCCGCAAAGATAGGGCCAAAGTTACTACCTATCGACAACCGCCGCTGCTGCCACTAGCGGACAGGTAACGCTTGTGAAACCAAGTGGCGTCAGTCAACACAAGAAGAAGAGAAGCAACCGCAACCATGTCAGCTAAACGATACGGTCTGGCCTCCAACAGAGGACAGAAAGCTATAAACAGCACCAACACGAGCCGCAGCACGGCTCAGAACCTTTGAGAAAGTCTCACCTTTCTTTATTCAAAAGGCACTGAACGGAACAGCGGGGTCCTTAAAGAGTGTTAAACGACTTCTTTACAGAACACTTCTAGTTGTAAGTGATACGTCAAACCAAGTATCTAAGCTTCTGGGCTACGAGGTCTTAGGTGACTAGTCTGTAGTGACTGAGTTGCATAACATACTTAACTTCTGTAAAGGGATAGTTACACAGTTACCCGCTCAGGTATAATGGAGATGGACCCTGAAAAGTTGCGTTAAAAATGGAAAATTATGGGTGTCACGGAAGTGCAGAACTATTTGAAGAGTGTCAACGGCACCTTGGAAATAACTTCTATATTTATTCTAACGTTCATCACTTGGGAATTACTTGAACATATTTTTGAGGTTCGAGCGTTCGTTCCCAGCCCACTGGGTTGGTACAAATGTAAAAGATTTGATCATACTATTATAACTTTTAATTGGAGGTCTACGTGTGGAAATTGTCTAGGCTCACCTTACGAATCAGGCGATTCTTGCACATTTACATCGAAATGTATAAACTGCTCCAGAGACCATCCTGTGTGGAGCAGGAAGTGTGGGGTTTATAACGAGGAAAGGTAAATTCAGGAGTTGAAAGTTACAAGACGTTTATCCTATGCTGGAGCTAAAAACCTTTCAGAGCTGTGCAACCTGCAGTGTTCCTTTTGCATTGCCCCTTAAGAAGCCTGTCGCCAAGTGTGGTGCCTCCGCACAGAGCTTGGGAGGGCGGGATGGGCTTTCATGCTTCAATGACGCTGAGCACGCTGGGGAAAAGCTAAGTTGCATCCGAAGTCATTCGGAAGCTATCGAGGACGGAGTTGGAACCTCCACCACATACCGCTGCACACTATAAGAAGGCCACTAAGCTGTCCTCTCGAACAAAGCAAGCATCTCGTCCTGTAAATAAGGAAAAACGTCACACGAAGAGTCGTTCAAAATTAAAGAAAGTTCCAGATAAACCTTCGGACTGACCAGCACTCTTTCTTATTTTACTGTCGAGGATATTGATATGGAGAAACCGGAGAGCCGGGCACCGTCCAGACTTCTCTTTGATTTCTCGGGCAAATCACCGCCGCCGAGGGAGGAACACAAGGGCAACGATCGCTTATAAACTGTCTGCCGCAGTGGATCTTACATGATTACTGATCACATTTGGAAGATAAAACTTTTGCCGCTCCTTCAGGCTGGCTGGTAAAGCAACCGTATAAACATTATTTTGAAGAGAAGCGGTCTTGGTAGCGAGAATTATTGTTTAATGACGCGTTTCGCCTTTTTTAGGACGTAACCAGAAGAAGGAAAGCAAAATATATGTAGCGGGAGATATGGGTCTATGAGGCACAGATCGAAATAAAAATATCAAAGAAGCGTTTACGAACCATTAGAAAGAAAACTTACGCTTGCTATTATGCTGTGAAATAAGCATACGTGAGGGCGTGTACCTATACAATAAATATGAAATAATAAGAAAACGGGAATGAAGTATTATAGCAAAGGCAAAATTGAAAAATGCAAACATTACCTTCGATACACACATAACGGCACGCGCGGCGGTGCAGCAATAGGACTACACATGCAGATTTGCAGACAAATGGCTTCATTTAAAAAGCATAGTGAAATTGTCCAACAGAGCTGAAAACGCCAAGCATGTAAACAGTTAAGCGTTCGACTAGGCATATCGTCGGATTTACTGGTGGAAACTCAAACAGATGACCTGCATGAGTAACTCTGAAATGGAAATTTTAATTAAAAGCGTATAATAGGAATTAAAAACTAGGCTACTGAACAAAACAGTCTAAATCGTAAGTATTAAGATACACCTTTCTAAATAAAAAAGACCCAGCGAGAAGGAAACATCCGAATGAGACGGAAACTGGTGCATGTGTACATGTACGGATTAACAAATAATTACAATTTCTGAAAAAATGGATGATTTATTCAACAGAGAAACCTCCACAACGTGACCAAGTCAATAACGCGTTGGTCCACCTCTGGCCCTTGTGCAACCAGTCATTCGGCTTGGCATTCATTGATAGAGTTGATGGATGTCTTATTGGGGTATCGCGCATTGACGCGTTACATCGTCAGAATCCGAGCTGGTTTGAGGACGTTGCCCATAATGCTCCAAACGTTCTCGGCTTTAGAGAGATCTGGCGATCTTGTTGGCCAAGGTAGACACGAAGACAAGCAGTAGAAACTCTCGCCGTTCGCAGACGCGCATTTCTTGCTGGCTTGCAAGCTGAGGCTGGCTTCCAATTAAGAGCAGTAAAACGGCGTAGAATATCGTCCACGCACCGGTGTGCTGTAATGGTCACGCTGTTGACAACCAAAGGGGTGCTGATATGAAATGATAGGGTACCCCAGACCATCAATCCTGGTTGTCAGGTAGTATGGTGGGCGACAGTCAGGCTGGTATCCTACCACTGACCAGGGCGTGTCCAGAAGCGTCTTTGCTGTTCATCAGGGCTCAGGTCAAAGCAGGACTCCTAACTGAACAAAATTCTACTCAGTGAGACACGAAGACATGTGTGGAGACGCCCAGGACAGTGATGGGGTTACCACCTCGACTCTCGCCAGCCATACGGCCAAACAGCCAGGAGTGATGGTCCAGGGTGCCATTTCGTTTCATAGCAGGACCCCATTGGTTGTCATCCGCGGCGCCCTTACAGGACAGCGGTACGTTGACGATATTGCATGTTCCGGTTTGCTGCCCTTCATTTCAAGCAACTCTTGAGTTTTATTTCAGCAAGATTACTCCCGTCCGCATTCGACGACAGTTTCAACTGCTTGTCTTCGTACCTTTAAGGGGCTCCGGAACGCCCTATACTTGCAATGTTAAAATAACGATTATAAATTACATCTTTCCTCACAAAGTATTTGAGTTAGGAAGTTGAACTTTTTACAGATTATTTATTGGAATATGGGCTACAACGTAACACAGGGATTTTACAAAATTTTAGTTCAGTTATTAAAGATGATTTTTTTTCAATTGTAATGAAAATTCACAACATTTTTTTGCAATTTTTTATTTATGTATTCAAAAATATACAGTTTTTTGGAAAAAAGCTGTGTTAAATTATGCAGAAGGTACTGTGTAACATTTACTGAAAGTTTGAAACAAATATGTTTGGAAGATCCTTAGAAAACATGTAATTAGTATGAGAAAATAAAAGTTTTGGGAATCGAGCGACAAAGATTGGATTAACTTTTTAGTGCATTCCAGGTCCATATGATGGATTATCTTCATCCTCTGCAAACTCCTCCTCCAGCTTCCTCTTGTTCCTCCTCCTGTTTACTCTTGCTTGTATTTCTAGACTCTTTACAGCCATGTCTGCAGCCCGAAGGCGTTCCTTGTCTAAAGCAAGCATCGCTCGTACCATGTTAGAACCTATCTTCATTCCCATATTTCTAAATACCTTGCACCTTACAATGTTGCCATCATTGAAAGTCGCAACAGCATCACACACAACAAAGTGAAGTGTTTCTATTCCAACAAATACAGTCTTGGGGATTCTCGACCATATAACACTATTTACACTTTCATTGGCGTTTTGAGTTTTTCCGTGAATACACTTTTTCAACAGTTCAGGTGCTGCTAAGTCTCTGAAAATAGGTTTTATCACCTCCATTATTGCATGAGGCAGACTATGCTTATGAGTGTACACTTCACCAGTTAGCAATCCTTTGTTATATTTACACCAACTGTCTTCTTCTTTGGGACACTCACTTGGTTATCGTCTTTATTGTTTACAGTAATAACACATACCTTTGGCCTTCCAACATTTCTCCTTTTCTTAAAAGCCTTCAGAGGATTTCTAATAACTTTACTTTTACTCATTATTATACTTCAACAAAACAGAGACTCAAGAAACAGAATTAATTACGAATATTTTCGAGATAACGACAGAGTAAATAAACATGAAACAATCGACAATCACACCAGCGATATATATTGAACCATCACAGGTTAGCCACAACACATACTTTATCTCACATCACTAAAATGTACCTGATGAACACGGACGTTAATAATAACACCATTTGACAGCAGTTTAACAGCGCCACAGTGGGTCACGCCCATGTAGAACACATTTCAAAAAAAATTTAAAAATAGTTGTAGTCTTCGGAATTGAATAAATTATATATCTATTAAAAGGTAATAGTCTGCAGATTCAGAAAACGCAAAAAAGTAAAAATTGAACTTTTCATGATTTTGAGCCTTTCCGGAGCCCCTTCACAAATCCTGTACTGACCAGCGAGGTTGCCGGATATCTCGACAATCAAGAACGGTTGGAGAATTGTGGGCAGGGTCCTCCAACAGCTCGGGACTGAATTTGACACTGTATCCCCAATAAATAATGGTTGGAGAATTGTAGGCAGGGTCCTCCAACATCTCTGGATTGAATTTGACATTGTATCCCTCATGGAGGTATCCAACAACTCTGTCAATCAATGACAAGCCGAATAACGTATAATGGTCAGAGGCGGGACGAAGGCGCTATTGACTTGCTCAGTTTAAAAAGATCTTTCTCCTGAATAAATCATCCGATTTTTCTGAAATTGTAATCATTCGTTTGTCTGTATATGTACATATCATCTACCGATTTCCGTCCAATTTGGACATATCCTAGGAGGTGCGTCGTTTTTTTAGTCGTGGAAACTACACAGATGGCGTGCATAAGTAATTTTGAAGCGAAAATTATAACTGAAAGCATATAACAGGAATTAAAAACTATGATACTAAACGAAACATTCTAAACATCGATAAATAAATAAATAAACATAAAGAGGTGTGCTAAATAAAAATGGAACAAAATTTTTATAGAGCACCAATGGGCAACACGTGTAGCACCATGTAATACCGAGGAGTGGAGGCCTAAATAAAAATGCAGTAGAATATAAAATAAAAATGCCCATGATTAAGATAATTGAAATCAGCTGTAGGCAGTTAAGCAGTGATAACCATCATAAAGTCTATAGAACACACAGAGTAATGTACGAGAGAGCAGCATTTAAAATTAAAGAAAATTATAAATAAAAAATGAATTACGTACATATTTTGAAGACTGTCATCGTGGAGTCGAAATAATTCTGGGTTTTATTAATCAGCTGATCAATAAGCAGTCGGTCACTGATCATGTATGTATGTTTAAGAATTTCCAGTTCCTCAAGAGGATTAAGCATCTTGCCTTTTTTATGTCTTTCACCTCACGATCCGTTGGTTGCAAATGCACTGACGGAAGTCTTCCAAAAGCTCCCATGTCCTCCTCGTGGAAAACTGAAATACACACAATGTGCTGTGGGGCTTGGTTACAAATTTCTCTAGTTGTCAAATTATCGAATGCCTCGTACATTCAAAGAATATCTGCTTTTTGAAATATGACCAGATGACACACTTTTCCGGAGCTACGGGAATCGTCTTCAGCCACTGATGTTTGTTTTTGGTCCCCAGCTATTGCAGTCTCTGCCCAGAGGGCAGTGACCACAGATCTGCATTACAGTAACCACTTTCAAGTTTGGAGTCATCTGTTGATTCGAAAGACGGTACACAGGAGACCAAGAAGATAGATTGCTCAAAGGGCAAGTTGTCTGCGATACAGTCAGCAGGCCATCTTCAAAGAACAGAGCTGTGCCCAGGAGATCGTGGACCATATTACCTGTGAGATCCAACGAGCTACCGCTGATTCCATTCCCCAGTCTAGCAAACAACTCAGACGACGGTCTGTCCCTTGGAATGACGGGTGTTGCTCAACAATCAGAGGCAGGTGCACAGCTTTGTGGAAATTCAAAACACCATCTAACTACAGAAAACCTTCGTGTTTTCCTCTCTACGAAAGCACATGTGAGGCGAGTGATGAAAGAACGTAAAAGCAACTCCTGGAATGAATTCGCGACTTCCATCAACCGGTTCCCTTCCAATGCGCTAGTTTGGAACTCAGCAAGGCGGATTTCAGACAAGAGGAGTGCATCTCTCCTTACGGGTTTGTTGTGAAGTGGGGTCTTGGTGAATGCGCCTACGGACATGGCTCGTTTTGTAGCTAACACTTTATCACCAGCACCATCCAGGTGTTCCGTAGGACTGTGGAGATAAGGAGGCTTTGCTTCTTCTTGTGTAACGACGAGGTCTGCGGTCTTCCATTCTCCATGTGGGAATCGGAATCAGTTCTGTTCTTGGCCAAAGACACTGCTCCAGGATCGGATTCATTATGAAATGCTCCCTCATCGGTATCCTGAAGTCGAAAGCAAGGTCCTCCAGTCAGATTTGGTTTGATAGATTGCAGCCCACGACTTGGAAGGAGGCAATATTAATTCCATTATGGAACAGGTGAGGATCGTAACGATCCTAACGGTTATTGGAGTGTAGCCCTTACCAGTCGCACGGGTGAGACTATCGAACAAATGCTCAATCGCTGCCTTGTAGGCTCCTCGAACCTCGAGGTCACCTGTACTGTCCCCAGCGCGTTTTCATGCGACAGCTTTGTGCCCCTGACAAATTTTCTGGAGATGGCAGCCGATACAGAATTCGCCATCTTCACGTGGACGTTTGCCACTTCTCATCCTTGATGACCGGAGGTATCAATAGCATGTTGGCGATGCCTACTCTAATTGCTATATTTAGCAGAATGATGGCCCCTATGGAAGTCTACTCAGTGCCACATTGTTTGTAGTCGCCATCAATGGCATCTCCTTCTGTTTTCTAACGAGAACGAGGCAACATGTCCAAAAGAACGGATACCATCTTCATATATTTAGTTAAGGCTCATCAGCCATTTGACCATCTTCTGTGCGGATGCACACACTTTGCCCGAACTCATACGGGAATCGGTAAAGCCGCGAGAAATGAGTGTAACGGGTGGGGGCACAACGAATATAGTGCGGGACAGTAAGTTGGGAATGTGGGTCTCACGGGGGCGTGCCAGAGATAAGTCCCTGCAGTCGCACTATCCTCTGTGTCCTCGGTAGCTCAGATGGATAGAGCGTCTGTCATGTAAACCAGTATATCCCGGGTTCGCGTCCCGGTTGGGGCACACATTTTCAACTGTCCCCATTGATGTATATCAACGCCTGTATGCAGATCAGGGTATTCATTTCATAGTATTGATTTAATTGTAATTTCATTCCAACGAGCTGCACGGTCACCGATGGTATCTGTTCTTTTGGGCATGTACGAAAGAACAGATACTATGTTCATATAATTGCACGCTAACGGACCCCTCTCCAGGACGACAACGCAACGGCAGCGCCCTCTAAGCGGAGAAGACATTAGCGCCGCGCCGACTGCTCATGGCCCACTTCTACACCAGCATCAAGATTAGGCACTTCAAGACCAGCGACCTAGGAATTGTATATATTGAAGAGATTTCTTATTAGTATGTCGCCCTTTCCAGAATGAGGTTTTCGCTCTGCAGCGGAGTGTGCGCTGTTCGCAGGAGAGCTTCTGTGAAATTTGGAAAAGTAAGAGACGAGGTACTGGCGGAAGTAAAGCTGTGAGGACCGGGCGTGAGTCGTGCTTGGGTAGCTCAGATGGTACATCACTTGCCCGTGAAAGGCAAAGGTTCCGAGTTCGAGTCTCAGTCCGGCACACAGTTTTAATCTGCCAGGAAGTTTCATGTCGCCCTTTGCTTGCGACACTTCTGTGTGTATGATGAAAGGATCGTTGCATACCCAATGTTCTAACGTATTTGCTGAGAAATAACTGAATTTGTCATAGTGCGTGGATGATGGAAACGTACGAGAGAAATGAGGGTAAGCTCCAAATCTAAGACTCAACTTCACATGGCTGAGTTAAAAAACACACGCCAGTTAAATCGCGTCAATTTCGCTCGCAGGTGATGGTGAATGACATTACAACCTCACTGAAACAAAGTTGAGAATAAAAGTAGCAAGCTAGGGCCCTATCAAAAAGCCACATAGCATTCAAAGGCCTACCTAGTACCACGTGTATTGGTTGACAAAGAAACATTGATGAAGACTGAGAAATTACACACACAGATTGAAGGCAATAACATTAGACCAGTATCAAGTCAGTGCAATCAGAAAGCTCTGTGGGCCCTATTTAACTCCATGAGCTACATGAAACACTGTCTAGTGCCAAGTGCAAGCGATCACACAGAAATGTTGGCTTAATTATGACAATTACATTCGCGGATTATCGAGAATGCCGTAGAAAACTACTGAAAAAAATTATTTCGATGAAGAAAAACTTGTGGCACCCGTATTACGATAGGTTTATGTGTATTCCGTATAAATTCTCTGCTGGCATTGTACACTAGTGCATCTGTGTAGTCAAGATCACTAGTTGTGCAGATATATAATAATGATGTTGATTATGTTGGTGTTTCAAGAAATTACATTGTAACGGTAACATCTGTAATAAAGCCCTGCCGCTACGGAAGTAGTTCGGCGGGACTGGGAAAGGTGGACGTCGTGCGCAAGGCGCTTGATTCCATTGTGGCGAGTGGCACTTCGAGTTATGACTGTGTTACGAGTGTTCAGCGGCAGCCTTGGTCAGCTATTGTGGTTAATTTCGATGTATATATTGAGGCAGGAAGAGCTTGCGAGCATATGGTTTAGCCTTGGATGAAATGTAAAGTGTCTTTCAACCATGGTGTCATTATTGGCCCTTTTGGTTAAATTTACGCCGGCAAGAAGCATTATATCAGAGCGTAGCTAACAACAAGAACCATGGTTGCTTTACCTCCAGTTTCATAGCCACTGTAATTTACCACAAGCACCACCACCTTCAGCAGCACTGTTATCCGAATATGTACATCCAATGGACCAGGTGTTATACTGCATAATAAACGTTTGTGGAACTTCTAACTTACGTGTCCACACCCGTGATTGTTCCCAATCACATTCCTAGACAGGACTCTTTCCAAGTGAATTAATTCCGAGTATCCTGTTTTTATTAAACTGTCAATTTTTGTAGTAAAACATTTTGCAGCTTTTAGTCATCTTTTGGACTATGAAGTTTGGCTAGTTTTCTGAACAGTATAGATGATTTACGCCACACAATTTCTCATCTTTAAGTTTACTAAAGTGTAGTCATAAGGAAAACTTTTCAGTAATTAAGAAGCTACCAATAAAATAATCAATGAAAAAATTATAAAGCCCTTACAGCTGTCTGCAAGTAAAAGTTATAAAATGACAGCAGTATTATTTCACTTTGAACAGGTCTGTAAACTTGTAATTGTTTGTTTCTTTGTATATGTTGTTTTAAAGTAGTTTTTCAAGTTGTGTAGTCATTTACAAAGCCCGTTTGACTGAGTCCAGTGAGAGTCTAATTGCTAGATCTCCTTGTTAACTGTTGAACTCATTTCGCATTATTCATTATACACTCCTGGAAATGGAAAAAAGAACACATTGACACCGGTGTGTCAGACCCACCGTACTTGCTCCGGACACTGCGAGAGGGCTGTACAAGCAATGATCACACGCACGGCACAGCGGACACACCAGGAACCGCGGTGTTGGCCGTCGAATGGCGCTAGCTGCGCAGCATTTGTGCACCGCCGCCGTCAGTGTCAGCCAGTTTGCCGTGGCATACGGAGCTCCATCGCAGTCTTTAACACTGGTAGCATGCCGCGACAGCGTGGACGTGAACCGTATGTGCAGTTGACGGACTTTGAGCGAGGGCGTATAGTGGGCATGCGGGAGGCCGGGTGGACGTACCGCCGAATTGCTCAACACGTGGGGTGTGAGGTCTCCACAGTACATCGATGTTGTCGCCAGTGGTCGGCGGGAGGTGCACGTGCCCGTCGTCCTGGGACCGGACCGCAGCGACGCACGGATGCACGCCAAGACCGTAGGATCCTACGCAGTGCCGTAGGGGACCGCACCGCCACTTCCCAGCAAATTAGGGACACTGTTGCTCCTGGGGTATCGGCGAGGACCATTCGCAACCGTCTCCATGAAGCTGGGCTACGGTCCCGCACACCGTTAGGCCGTCTTCCGCTCACGCCCCAACATCGTGCAGCCCGCCTCCAGTGGTGTCGCGACAGGCGTGAATGGAGGGACGAATGGAGACGTGTCGTCTTCAGCGATGAGAGTCGCTTCTGCCTTGGTGCCAATGACGGTCGTATGCGTGTTTGGCGCCGTGCAGGTGAGCGCCACAATCAGGACTGCATACGACCGAGGCACACAGGGCCAACACCCGGCATCATGGTGTGGGGAGCGATCTCCTACACTGGCCGTACACCACTGGTGATCGTCGAGGTGACACTGAATAGTGCACGGTACATCCAAACCGTCATCGAACCCATCGTTCTACCATTCCTAGACCGGCAAGGGAACTTGCTGTTCCAACAGGACAATGCACGTCCGCATGTATCCCGTGCCACCCAACGTGCTCTAGAAGGTGTAAGTCAACTACCCTGGCCAGCAAGATCTCCGGATCTGTCCCCCATTGAGCATGTTTGGGACTGGATGAAGCGTCGTCTCACGCGATCTGCACGTACAGCACGAACGCTGGTCCAACTGAGGCGCCAGGTGGAAATGGCATGGCAAGCCGTTCCACAGGACTACATCCAGCATCTCTACGATCGTCTCCATGGGAGAATAGCAGCCTGCATTGCTGCGAAAGGTGGACATACACTGTACTAGTGCCGACATTGTGCATGCTCTGTTGCCTGTGTCTATGTGCCTGTGGTTCTGTCAGTGTGATCATGTGATGTATCTGACCCCAGGAATGTGTCAATAAAGTTTCCCCTTCCTGGGACAATGAATTCACGGTCTTCTTATTTCAATTTCCAGGAGTGTATTTAAGGCTGTTACTAAATTTATTTGACATTTTCTTAATATTTTGTATAACTAATCATAACTCATTGTGGTTCTTCAAACAATACCAGTTTAAGGGGCACTATAAGCTACTTGTGTGAGAAATTAAAGCAAAGGCTCCTTCTGGACAAGTGTAGCAATCCGTGCAAACGTTTATTTTGCACCAAAACTTTTCTTATAAATAATAATTGTAGTGCCTATTTGTATGGAGCAACTTCACGTGCAGATTTCTGAAGCCTATGGTAATCAGCACTGTTTCAAATCATGACCTTTTTGTCATAGTCAATTAACATAATTGTAGTCCAAGCCACTGCCAGTCAGACTTTGTTAGTAGATTGATATGCCCTTCAGCATTTGGTCATCATACTGCATAGTAGTTTTTGCCAATAGTAAAGATGTTATTGTGAGACCTTGTCTAGTGCTGCATTTATTGGACATTCTATGTTTGCATAAGGATTAGCTGTTGTGTTGTTTGCTGGAGCAAGTTGCTGTATGATATTGAGAGTAACTCTGTTACAAGAAATTAGTTAGGGTATCAAGTAAGGTTGGTGTTCTTAGGTGAAGTTTATTTCCACTTTGCCATAAAACGTATACTACATTGCGAAATTAGGCTGGCGACCGGATGTGTATATACTTACAGATTACTTTCGTATTAGTAGAACGTCAGTTCAAAACCCGTTTGTTTTGCTGTTGTTACAGTTTCACTTATTCCGCGATTACCAAATTATAGTCCGATTCCTTGTCATTAGTTACAGTCACGGTCAGGATAAAACCTTCAAAGAAGGTTAATATTATCGACGATTGCCAATTTGATAAGGGCCGTTAGTGTTACAAACTGTCACGGCTTACTTAGTATCATGAGCTATATGGAACGTTCTCTGCTACTACCTGCCAACAATAACAAAGAAAAATTGCTTACTAACCAGAGGTTGTACAGAGTTACAGGGAGAGCATAAGGGAACAATTGACAGGAATGGGGGAAAGAAATACAGTAGAAGAAGAATGGGTAGCTTTGAGGGATGAAGTAGCGAAGGCAGCAGAGGATCAAGTAGGTAAAAAGACGAGGGCTAGTAGAAATCCTTAGGTAACAGAAGAAATATTGAATTTAATTGATGAAAGGAGAAAATATAAAAATGCAGTAAATGAAGCAGGCAAAAAGGAATACAAACGTCTCAAAAATGAGATCGACAGGAAGTGCAAAATGGCTAAGCAGGGATGGCTAGAGGACAAATGTAAAGATGTAGAGGCCTATCTCACTAGGGGTAAGATAGATACTGCCTACAGGAAAATTAAAGAGACCTTTGGAGATAAGAGAACGACTTGTATGAATATCAAGAGCTCAGATGGAAACCCAGTTCTAAGCAAAGAAGGGAAAACAGAAAGGTGGAAGGAGTATATAGAGGGTCTATACAAGGGCGATGTACTTGAGGACAATATTATGGAAATGGAAGAGGATGTAGATGAAGATGAAATGGGAGATACGATACTGCGTGAAGAGTTTGACAGAGCACTGAAAGACCTGAGTCGAAACAAGGCCCCCGGAGTAGACAACATTCCATTGGAACTACTGACGGCCTTGGGAGAGCCAGTCCTGACAAAACTCTACCATCTGATGAGCAAGATGTATGAAACAGGCGAAATACCCTCAGACTTCAAGAAGAATATAATAATTCCAATCCCAAAGAAAGCAGGTGTTGACAGATGTGAAAATTACCGAACTATCAGTTTAATAAGTCACAGCTGCAAAATACTAACACAAATTCTTTACAGACGAATGGAAAAACTAGTAGAAGCCAACCTCGGCGAAGATCGGTTTGGATTCCGTAGAAACACTGGAACACGTGAGGCAATACTGACCTTACGACTTATCTTAGAAGAAAGATTAAGGAAAGGCAAACCCACGTTTCTAGCATTTGTAGACTTAGAGAAAGCTTTTGACAATGTTGACTGGAATACTCTCTTTCAAATTCTAAAGGTGGCAAGGGTAAAATACAGGGAGCGAAAGGCTATTTACAATTTGTACAGAAACCAGATGGCAGTTATAAGAGTCGAGGGACATGAAAAAAAAGCAGTGGTTGGGAAGGGAGTAAGACAGAGTTGTAGCCTCTCCCCGATGTTGTTCAATCTGTATATTGAGCAAGCAGTAAAGGAAACAAAAGAAAAATTCGGAGTAGGTATTAAAATTCATGGAGAAGAAATAAAAACTTTGAGGTTCGCCGATGACATTGTAATTCTGTCAGAGACAGCAAAGGACTTGGAAGAGCAGTTGAATGGAATGGACAGTGCCTTGAAAGGAGGATATAAGATGAACACCAACAAAAGCAAAACAAGGATAATGGAATGTAGTCTAATTATGTCGGGTGATGCTGAGGGAATTAGATTAGGAAATGAGGCACTTAAAGTGGTTTTGCTATTTGGGGAGCAAAATAACTGATGATGGTCGAAGTAGAGAGGATATAAAATGTAGGCTGGCAATGGCATGGAAAGCGTTTCTGAAGAAGAGAAATTTGTTAACATCCAGTATTGATTTAAGTGTCAGGAAGTCATTTCTGAAAGTATTCGTATGGAGTGTAGCCATGTATGGAAGTGAAACATGGACGATAAATAGTTTGGACAAGAGGAGAATAGAAGCTTTCGAAATGTGGTGCTACAGAAGAATGCTGAAGATTAGATGGGTAGATCACATAACTAATGAGGAAGTATTGAATAGGATTGGGGAGAAGAGAAGTTTGTGGCACAACTTGACCAGAAGAAGGGATCGGTTGGTAGGACATGTTCTGAGGCATCAAGTGATCACCAATTTAGTATTGGAGGGCAGCGTGGAGGGTAAAAATCGTAGAGGGAGACCGAGAGATGAATACACTAAGCATATTCAGAAGGATGTAGGTTTCAGTAGGTACTGGGAGATGAAAAAGCTTGCACAGGATAGAGTAGCATGGAGAGCTGCATCAAACCAGTCTCAGGACTGAAGACCACAACAACAACAACAACGAAAATCACTCTCACGAACTGTCGGAAATGCTGGAGAAACTTCATTTAACCAAATATATGAAGAAGCACTGTAACAACCTAAGAGGTGCGTTCAATAAGTAATACAACACATTTTTTCCTCGACCAAATTCAGTTGAAAAAATGCGAAATCTGTTGTGGGACATCGTGGAATATTTCCTCTTCAGCCTCTGTAGTTTCATGAAGTTCTGATAGGTGGTAGCACTATACGTAGCCTTCAAAGTGGCATCTGTAACTGAGGTGCGTTCCAAGCAGAGTTTCATTTGGCGAGAAACCAGAGTATCGCAGATATTCATAGGCGACTTCAGATTGCCTACGAAGACCTGGCAGCTAACAAAAGCACGCTGAGTCGAGCAAGGCGTCTGTCATCATCGCAACAAGATCGCACAAACCAGTCAGTTCTCCACGAGCCGGCTGGCCGCACAAAGCTGTGACTCTTGCAATGTTGGAACGTGCAGACACTCTCGTTAGAGGTGACTTCAGTGTGTTCGTCACCACAAAAATGCAAACGAACTTTTCCTTCTTCATGACAAGGCAAGGTTCAAATGACCCTGAGCACTATGAGACTTAACATCTGAGGTCATCAGTCACCTAGAACTTAGAACTACTTGTTAACTGCGACCAGGACGGTCGCGGGCTGGCAAAGACGGAAGGCGCGGCGACACCCGCGGAGATGCCCGCGAACAACAACACAACGGAAGAGGACGGACACGACCAGCGTAGGACAGAACGAATACAACAAGACCGAACAACAGAGTCACAAGGAAACAAACCCGTACACGAACCAGGAAGCAAGCAGTCTAGCGCAAAGCGAGGTGTAACCTGACGTAAGCGAGATTAGACTGACTGGCTGAGCGAGTGGCCGGCGTTTAAGTACGCTATCGGGGGCGCCGCTATTGGCCCCTGGGACCAGGCGCGACGGTGCAGAGACCTCATGGGTCTTCTACGTCCATGACGTCTGGTGCGGATTCAAATTCCGCGGCGCGCGGTGCCAGACTACTTAAACCTAACTAACCTAAGGATATCACATACATCCATGTCCGAGGCAGGATTCGAACCTACGACCGTAGCAGTCGGGCGGTTCCGGACTGATGCGCCTAGAACCGCTCGGCCACCGCTGCCGGCGACAATGCAAGACCCCACACGAGTCTACCCACCCGAGCGGAGCTCACAGAACTCCAGTGGACTCTTCCTCCTCATCCACCCTACTGCCTGGATCTCGCATCTGTTTGCTCCAACGAAGGGAGCACTCCGCGGGAAGCAGTACGTGGTTGATGGGGAGGTTATTGGTGCAGCGAGATGCTGGCCCCGATGTCGACTAATAGGGTGTTACCATGTGGGCATACAGACCCTCCCAATAAGGTGGCGTAAGGCCGACGCATTGGACAGAGATTACGTTGGAAAAGAGGGTTTCATACCTAAAAGTGTGGGGAATAATACGACGTACTAGCACCTGAATAAAATCAACTTGCTTTCAGAATAAAAGTGTTGCATTATTTATTTAATGCTCCGCATTAAAACAACGTTGCGTAAGAAGCCCATCTAGTCACCCGTGGTCGCAATCACAACGAGATATCGCGAACAATGTAAAGGGCTATTGAAAAAAATTGAACTCAGAAAAGATTGGAAAATAATAAGTTACTCTCTAACTATGCAAAAACAGACACAATGTCTGATGGGATACCGCAATCACTGGTTATACAATGTTACTTGTAATCCGTCTTGATCACAAAAATGTTTGTTCACATGACAGGGTTCGGTTCCTTTAGAACCATCTTCAGATCTGAAACGACAATGATACTAATATACTATTTCACTAATGCAAATCTTTTTCATCCTATTGGATCAACGTCAAATGTACCAGAACGCAGCTGCAATTTCGGTTACTGGAGTAATCCGTCCACACACAGCAACCTTCACATGCTGCGTCACGTTAAATTGATTGGCAGAATGCACGTCATTTGTATTAATTATAAAACTATTACCGACAGGTGGCGTCTGCTACATTCGTTACATTACATATGCACATACTGTATTAAGTAGATTCTTCTGATTTTACTTTTATCTCTAAAAAAACTTAGTTAAAATCTGTAGTTGTCACGGTTAAAATCTGTACTTGTCACAATTAAAATACACAATAAAATTATCGTTTTTGTACGATAGAAAACAAAGGGCAATTTCTATATCCATGGCGCTGGTGTAGGATTGTTTTCCTCCATGGTCTGCTTCCGTGGTTCCCGCTATTTCGGCGCACATTGTCTGCTGTGGTTCTTGTCGTTGGGGACAGATTTCCTGATACGACCTTGCTGCCCGCCGTCCGTTGCCATTCGCCTCTCCGTAAGTTAACACCTTGTTGGCAAGCTCTCGATTCGAATACGGAACCATTGTGTATAACGTCCATTACTAAGTGAGTCAGCAAGAGAAGTGAGTCGGACACAACATTACCAATTACTATGGTAGGAGAGGGCGCTAGGGCATGACCGTGTGAGGAACAATACCACCTTTGTAGGAGAAAACCACGCATACAGTAAATGTGGCTGCATGGTACAGCGGGAATTATACCGCAATCTCCGCAACAAAGTATGATTACATAAATGGCCTCTAGCAATGAAACCATGCTTTTCAGGACATAACTTCTTTAGTTCTTTAGGCGTTTTTTGATTCTAATCTTGTCGTGAATCAATCGCTAGAGTTTGTACATGGTGGAAAAAATCACCCTGTATAATGAAAAGCGAAATGAACGACACTCCATAAAACTGCATCAGTCGTAAGAAATATCATGTTTCGCACTTACATGCATCATGTTCTTCGCTTCGTCAAATTTTAAAATAGATGTTTCATTGTCATTTCTCCTTAATGTAACAATCTTAGAAAGTAAATTTGTCACGAAACGTATTAACGAGCCACCGTGAAGCGACTAGTCTCCGTCTATCCGTCTATTGTGACATTATCGGCTGCAGAATTAACACTCGTTGCGGTGCTATGTTGTTCATGTCTCTCCATTCTTGACCTGTCTGTCCCTCGCCCCTCCTTTGCTCACCCCATGTTGCCGTGAGCCAACCGGTTGCTCACTGCCGTGGCGTGAACGTGAGCCATCTCACATGAGCAGATCACTGAACAAGCATCCTTTAGATTATAATCAGGATGATTAAAATTCAAATGGCTCTAAGCACTTTGGGACTTAACATTTGAGGTCATCAGGCCCCTAGACTTAGAACTACGTAAACCTAACTAACCTAAGGACATCACACACATCTATGCCCGAGGCAGCACTCGAACCTGCGACTGTAGCACCCGCGTGGTTCTGGACTGAAGCGCCTAGAACTGCTCGGCCACAGCGGCCGGCCAGAATGATTAGTGCACGTGTAAATGACGCGAATTGGCTTTTTTTTACCAAAACATGTATTTGAGGCAACTGATACGGCGAACGTCGGATTCAAGTTGTGTCGTCATGACAACTGCCATTACTATACCTCTATAAGTGAAAATCGCCCCTCACAAGGGAAATTTCCCATCGCAGCCCCCTTGTAACACCACAGCTCTTATGCTGTATGGATTCATTTTGCTTTATTTAATGTTACATTGTTAATCGCCTGTGAATGTGTTCAAATCGATAGCATAAAACTGTGTATTCTTTTCTTTGTCAAACCTTTGATGTCGTGATTTGATTCTATGCAAAGTAGTGTATCTGCAATTTGTATTCTTTGTCCCATTTGGAGGGAACAGAACTTTTGTATGTAATTGTAATTTTGTGTGAATAATTTTTTGTAGAAGTGTCAATATGTGAAAATGTTCTGTTTTATTTAATGTATTTGTTTGCTGTTATGTAAATTGCTGATCCTCACTTAGGGTTCTTAGTTAGTTTGTATGTAAATGGTGTAGTGGTTCCCCTCTGGAACGGAAATGCGTAGCGCGCGCAAATTGTGGTTGGCCTAGGTGGAAAAGGTGGAACTGATAGTCAGTCGGGGACGAGCCACCAGTCGGAAAGGAGCTACCAGTCTGTGCACTGTCAATGTAAAGGTGCATATCATGCTGATTCAGAGAGAGGCTTTTACTGCTTCTTTCCAATGCCTCGGATGGGTGGATAAATAGCTGGATCTATTCTGGAATTTGTATGAATCATCGCCATGAAGATACGATAAAGTCCGGCAATTCTACCTGTAATTCCACCTAGCAACATGCAGTTGCCACCACATTGCGCAATCACTGTAACGTAATACTATATTGATGTACAGTGAAGGATCAGCCTAATGGATGTGTTAGTGTGCTGAAATATAAGGTAATTCATATCGGAATTTATTTACCTACCTTGATTTTACTCCTCATCATAACACCTCTCAGGGTCATCTCCGTTTGAAGTAAAGTGATTACCGAGTGTCCTTACTGAAAGTACGTTGAAGCCTAGAGCTTTGTTAAATAATGCCTCTTGAACTTATTAGAAAGATAGTTAAAGCTAATGTGGTAACAGAGTGAGTTAAAGCAAATGTTATTTGTCCAATAACAATTTTCCTATTGAAACTGTTATTTAAAGTGCTGTTACCAACTTCAAACTTTAGGCTGAGTCTTATAAAGTAAATGATCACGTTGTTGTCTGTAGTAAATTCTAAAAAGGAGAGTCAGTTCCTTGCAATTTTGTCAACATTGTGTTTCGTTGTAGTAAAAGTGAGAAAGCTGCAGTTGTGAAACGTTACATTCTCATGTATGCCAAGTGTTTGTCTCTCTTGTGTGCATATTAACAGTATAAAGACCACTCAGTTTGTGTAAACCCTGAAAGTGATAGTGTTTTTCTGTACCTGTTATAATTTTGAAAATAGTTCCTGCTGCTCTAACTGTTAGCTTCAATCTTAAAACATATGTGTGTTAGAGTTCATTGCACTCGCGTGTTGCTAAGTCTAGGTTGTGTCTGTTGTGTTGTCCATTATAGTTACGTATACCTACTTTCATAAACGAGAATGTTAATCTTTCTCTTGCCTAATTAGGCTGGCGACCGTTTCCCTTATTCTATAAACAGTATTGCTAGGCAAAATTTTGTTTGTCACTATTCCAATATTAACGTAATTCTGACTTTCATTTCCGATAAGCCACTTCCATTGGGAACAATACGGTCAACTTAACAAAATTCCTCTCAGAGGGTAACACTGCTCTGTTGCTTTGTGCCATAGTTACTTTTACAAAATTGTTTTATGTTACAACCTGCTTCTGGCATAGAGGTTATGGTACAGTAGTATAGCGGACGGGGAGTGTTATACCCTCTCCCCCCTTTCAGATTTAGCGGTAAGATGGACTAGTGGATAACCAGTCAAACACTGAACACAGTGTAAGATGGCAAGAACTATGCCCCTTACATGAAGTCATTAAAGATCACCTAACTCACGTTGAGTGAACAGTAGGGCTGAACAAAAATGACTGACAAGGCACAATGCATCTTTTAGAGAGTATAGTATGGACGTATTGGAATAATTAATGTTAGGTGATGGTTTTAAAGTAATTCACACGACTGAGAAACATTGTGGAAACGCGTTGATTTACTGGAGGCTAGTTTATCCCAGGGAAGTATACAGAGTGACCGTAGCTGGCTGGCGGAGGAGCGGCGAAGGGTAGCGACAATAGGCAGCTTAGGGCGGCTCAAACTCTGAGAAAGCGGTAACGGGGCGTGGCCTCCAGCTGCCGTAAGATGAGTGACAGTGAGTCGGTGGTTGACCCCATGCTGGTGTACCGGGAAGCAGACGGAGAACTTGTACGCCTGCTGATAAATGTCAGTCGTCCCGTTTTCAGTGAAACATGCGAGAAAGCCACGCAAAGCTACGGTGGAGCAGTCAACAGAGGTCAAAATATGCGTGTTCGTGACTATAGCAACTTCACACTGAATTCACGGTCCGCAGAGCCTGAAGTAAATCAGGTGAAGAGTGACAGAATGAAATACGCTGGCCTCCAATGGGAACGTAGGACCAAGGAATTTGAAGTACTCTCCTGGGAGTCAGAATTCCGGAAAAATTGGTGTTTGTGCAGACGCTAACCTTGATGGGTGGCCTGGGAGGAGCTAAATAGCAGAAGTTGAGAGGAAGGGAAATTTTGTGGGAATTTGTTCACTTCCCAGAGCAGGCATTGGTCGGCACTGGGAAGTGACGCATAATTAACGTGACTTGCGCTGCAATTGGCGTAACTGATTTTGCTGGAGGGGAAACCGAGGCAAAGAGCAGACTGAGAGAAGTCTCCGTAGTGGTCTTCCGTTCCCAGCTTTCCTAGAGTGCGGACATGGCGTTCTTTACTCAGCTTGCCTGAGAAAGAGTGAGCATCTCTGCAGTTTAGGACTTAGCAAATGGAACGATTGAGCTTGGAGAGGTCGGCAGACGGCCACACATCGACGCCGCTCTGCCACGCTGTATTCGGTGATATTGCGCCTGCTCCGGCCACTGATTAATTTGTTGGATCACATGGGAAAAGCTTCCACGAGGGTTTCATGGGCTGTGTATTGTAGAATTCTTCTCGCACTTCACATTACGCCTGGGTCAGTCGATAGGAATTACTTTTGAATTATCGCGCTTTACTCCACGCAAATGCAATTTATTACCACTGCCTCATAGGAGAGTCTTGTAATGTGATGATTGAAGGTCAGGAGTTAAAATAAATTTGTGCTAATCGACTGCATCTGTTTTCAATCAATTAGTTGAAATCCCAAGTCACTTTCTTAATTAATTTTATGTTCAACATTTGCATCTGGTGTTGAATAGCTGAATATAACATCAATGTGAACCCCTTTTTAATTAAAAGTGATCAATTCTGAATAAATTAATGTCAACACTGCCATCGCAGTTCAATCAGGAGTCACAGGGCCATACAACTTTTTTGCGTTATCTGATATTGCGGCAGTTTTGCACTCTCTGTTAGTCAATTAGTTGAGGTGAACACACGCCAAAACCAGCTAAGTGATGGGTGGGGTGTTACAACAGATCAAGGATGAAAACAAGAAGGAGGCGTACTGAACTGTGAGAAGAAAAACAAAATAGAAACAGTGAACAGTCCGAGCTCAAGATGTGCAATATCGAGCAAATCGGAAGAGCCACAGTGCCGTGGTCCCGGTGTTGGACTGCAGATGGGGAGATCCGTGTTCAAAACTCCATCTTTTTTTTTACAAAATCGGAAACTATCCGTCCGGTGACTGACGTGTCCGTTCTCCTTCTGTAATTTTGGCAGTTGTCATACTATACATTGGCTATAGAATATGATTCGTGTGCTAAGAATATATTATATTTGCAAGTAAATGTGATGAACAGTGAGAGCAGGCGAGATGCCGCATACATCTCTCACAAAAATGAAAACAACAAATAAACGAATGTAAACTACGTTACAACAAAGGAATTCAAGATTAAAAACCTCCTAAACGGATCGCAAGAGTTATAACATATGGTACTCGTGTACGACCAATAGGAGGTATGCATGTCTGGAGGTCCCTGGTACAAACTCGGTGTTGTAAACGGACGTTCCACGACGACACAGATGTAAATCTGAATACAGCAAACAGACACGCCAATGACTGGACGGACAGTTTATAATTTTGTGAAAAAAAATGAGTTTTGAAAACGGATCTGCTGTTCTTAGTCCAACACTGTGAACACACAATCACGACGCCATGGCTATTAAAGTTCGCTCGATCTTGAGCTTGGACGATTCACTTTTTCTATTTAGCTTCTTTTTTCAGAATTTATTACATCTTCCTGTTTTAATGCTCGATCTGTGATCATTTTTTGACAGGCTATACACCGGGCCATATTACTACACTACTGGCCATTAAAATTGCTACACCAAGAAGAAATACAGATGATAAACGGGTATTAATTGGACAAATAGATTATACTAGAACTGACATGTGACTACATTTTCACGCAATTTGGGTGCATAGATCCTGAGAAATCAGTACCCAGAACTACTACCTCTGGCCATAATAACGACCTTGATACGCCCGGGCATTGAGTCAGAGCTTGGATGGCGTGTACAGGTACAGCTGCCCATGCAGCTTCAACACGATACCACAGTTCATCAAGAGTAGTGACTGGCGTATTCTCACGAGCCAGTTGCTCGGCCACCACTGACCAGACGTTTTCAATTGGTGAGAGAGATTGAGAATGTGCTGGCCAGGGCAGCAGTCGAACATTTTCTGTATCCAGAAAGGCCCGTAACGGACCTGCAACATGCGGTCGTGCATTATCCTGCTGAAATGCAGGGTTTCGCAGTGATCGAATGAAGGGTAGAGCCACGGGTCGTAACACATCTGAAATGTAACGTCCACTGTTCAATGTGCCATCAATGCGAACAAGAGGTGACCGACACGTGTAACCAATGGCATCCCATACCATCACGCTAGGTGATACGCCATTATGGCGATGACGAATACACGCTTCCAATGTGCGTTCACCGCGATGTCGCCAAACACGGATGTGACCATCGTGCTGCTGTAAACAGAACCTGGATTCATCCGAAAAAATGACGTTTTGCCATTTGTGCACCCAGGTTCGTCTTTGAGTACACCATCGCAGGCGCTCCTGTCTGTGATGCAGCGTCAAGGGTAACCGCAGCCATGGTCTCCGAGCTGGTAGTCCCTGCTGCTGCAAACGTCGTCGAACTGTTCATGCAGATGGTTGTTGTCTTGCAAACGTCCCCATCTGTTGACTCAGGGATCGAGACGTGGCTGCACGATCTGTGACAGCCATGCGTATAAGATGCCTGTCATCTCGACTGCTAGTGATATGAGGCCATTGGGATCCAGCACGGCGTTCCGTATTACCTTCCTGAACCCACCGATTCCATATTCTGCTAACAGTCGTTCGATCTTGACCAACGCAAGCAGCAGTGTCGCGATAGGCTACCACCCGACCCTTATCAAAGTCGGAAATGTGATGGTGCGCATTTCTCCTCCTTACACGAGGCATTACAACAACGTTTCACCAGACAACGCCGGTCAACTGCTGTTTGTGTATGAGAAATCGGTTGGAAACTTTCCTCATGTCAGCACGTTGTAGGTGTCGCCACCGGCGCCAACCTCGTGTGAATGCTCTGAAAAACTAATCATTTGCGTATCACAGCATCTTCTTTATGTCGGTTAAATTTCTCGTCTGTAGCACGTCAATTTCGTGGTGTAGCAATTATAATGGCCAGTAGTGTACTAAATGCGATGGGGATATGATGGGGCGTCTTCCTTGTCAATAGAGGAAGCATACCCCAGCGGAGCTGCGACAAGCTTGCCGCAAGTAAGCTACACTACTGAGGCGAGAAGTTGGGTGTGTTCAGCTGCCAGGAGTCGCCTGCGAGCGCTGCAGTCCTGCCCTGTGCGGCTGGCTCGTTCCGGCGGCTGAGACGAGAAGACGCGCGCTGTGGCGGCGTCGGCGGCTGCGCCCGCGGCTTCTTGATTATTTTTCCCGCGCCGCCACGTGAGGAGGGCGGCCTTTGCGAGGGGCGGCCGTAATTAATTCATAGCGCGTAGCGTGCATCATTAACGTGGCAGTGGCGGCGGCGGCGGCGGTGGACCTCAATCTGCTTACGGCCGCCGTGTTGAGCAGAGCCCTGCTCCGCGGATTACCTAATGGCGCAGCGGCGCTCCGCCGGGCTCGGCTAATGGACGAAAGGTCCGACCGGCCATTACACAGGGACGAGTGTGCGTGCGCCGCGCCGCGCCGCGCCCCGCTAAATCTGCCCCACCTGCCGCGTTTTCATCGCTCCGCGGATTAACGCCGGCGGCGGCTAAACTTTGTTCATTATTTACGGTCACCTGGCGCTGCCAATTTTTATGAGCGAAGCGCACAGGAGCATCGAGAGACTTCGCAGATTAGGAGTGTCGATGCGGAACATTACTGTTAATGCCGGCTGTCCAGAATGCTGCGGCCGAGCAAAACGCATATTGACTAATCGTATTGTATTTTACTATAGCAGCAATGGCTGCTTCCTGAGTACCAGATGGAAAGCGTTCTAGATATCGGAGCACCAGATCATTTGATGATTTCTGGTCAATTAAGACTTTTTACAATACACAAAAAAATCATTTTCTTCAAGAAACTGAGATTGAAATATATATGCAATCAAACACTTAAAATACCTTCTGTGATTTTTACCACTGTATTACATCGCCAGACGAACGTACAATGCCGGCCGGAGTGGCCGAGCGGTTCTAGGCGCTACAGTCGCAGGTTCGAATCCTGCCTCGGGCATGGATGTGTGTGATGTCCTTAGGTTTGTTAGGTTTAAGCAGTTCTAAGTTCTGATGACCTCAGAAGTTGTCCCATAGTGCTCAGAGCCATTTCAGAACGTCCAATAACTTCTATAGAATACACATCTAAGTTTCAGAAAATTTAGCTTACTGTATAGTGCTCAGTGTCGCTGAGTGTAGCAGTCGACGCGTGAAATTTTTGTGTTTGGCTACTAACCGCAAGAGGTATTTCTGGCAGCACAAGGGCATTTTTTTCCAGACTGCGAACGGTCGCGAAATGGAAATCACACAGAATATGAAAACTGAAACTCAGATGGCAGGGCACTTGCCTGCGACAGGCAAAGGTCTCGAGTTCGAGACTCGGTCCAGCACGCAGTTTTAAACTGTCAGGAAGTTTCATATCAGCGCACACGCGGCTGCAGAGTGAACAATTCATTCTGGAAACATCCCCAGGTTGTGGCAAGCCATGTTTCAGTAATATCCTTTCTTCGAGGAGTGTTAGTTCTAAAAGGTTCGCAGAAGACCTTCTGTGAAGTTTTGAAGGTAGGAGACGATGTACTGGCGGCATTAAAGCTGTGGAGAGGGATCGTCAGTCTTGCATGGGTAGCTCAGAGGGTTGAGCACTTGCCCGCCAAAGGCAGAGGTCCCGAGTTCCAGTCTTGGTCCGACGCACAGTTTTAATCTGCCAGGAAGTATCATATCAGCGCACACTCCATTGCGGAGTGAAAATTTCATTCCGGGAATATGAAAACTGTTTTATCAGCAACATTTAGCTTTACTGTTACCACTCAGACTGAAGGCGTCTGTGGTTCACACTGGGCGCTTCTACTTCCGTGTGGGGCAATCTATGGTCGCAAGGCGCACAGGTGTAAACGCACCTTTAGACGCCTGTCGTAGGATGGCATCAACTTTCCAATATCCCCGTCATTGTAGACAGCCGCCTGTGATTTCGGCTAATTCCCTACGCTTGTCTGCAGCTCGTTGTCTGCGCCAAAATTCTGTCTTCATGCTCAGCGATTCACGTGACCGAACAGATCAAAATAAGAGGCAACCAAGTCCGGTGGGTGGTCAAACAGGTCCCACTGAAAACGCTGCAGCAGCATCTCTGTTGCCCATGCACGATGCGGTCGAGAACTGTCATGAAGAGAGGAAACACATGAGAGTTATTGTTATCTGCATGAAATCAGGTGAAACCCCTCAACAGGACATCACACTTGGCACGAGGCACTATTTTGTAGACGTCTTTACGTGCTCACTATGCGCTTAGAACAGGAAACTGCAACATGAAGTGATTGATGGGATACCATAGACACTTTGTAACACATCTGCACAAAGCTTCACCGGATTTTCACTGTAGTTTTAATCTTCCAGTCGATCGGAGGTTGAAAAAAAAATACCCTAGTAGTATTTGTGGTGTTAATAGTAGTACATAACTTCTTTCTAGAGAGTAAAATTTGAGATTACTGTAGTTAGTTCATAAAATCGTTTTCATGTATTAGCGAATTCACGTAATCCAGACATGTTTTTATATATATATATATAAACAGTTGTAAAATGTTTGCTATGAGTGAGAAGTGAGGGCTTTGTTGCAAGTTTATGAGTAGAAGATAACGGTGAGACATTTGTAGAAAATATTTTCATTGGGTGGGAACGGTGTGGGGAAGGCGGTTGGTTTCTAGTGAGATCGGAGTGAGAAGTGAGGGCTTTGTTGCAAGTTTATGAGTAAAAGATAACGGTGAGACATTTGTGGAAAATATTTTCATTGGGTGGGAACGGTGTGTAGGGGAGGCGGTTGGATTCTAGTGAGATCGTCTTCTGGTTTTGTAGGATACATAGCAAAAATCAGTTAACAGAGAAACATGTGTGTAAGATCTGTGCCCTTTCAGGTGCAGTTATAAAACGCAAGCGAGGAACTAGATAGGATGAGGAGAGAGAAGGGGGCTGAGGAACGGCAGCTGGCAGTTGGTGGGACCGCTGCTATGGGAAGGAGATATTGAGAGAGTGCAATTTGAGCGTCACCAAAAGATATGGTGAACTTTCAGAGTTTAGTGGGAAGGAGCATCTTGTAGCTGTAGGTGTAGGAAACATGCAGCAGGCCCCAACAGTTAAGAAGCCTAAGTCAGTTGTAGTTACGGATAGAAAGAAGAAGGTTCTGCTCTTAGGTAGTTCTCAAGGCAGAGGTGTAGGCCAGCAGTTCGAGGAAGTGTTGGGGAGTGAGTACCAGGTCACCAGCATTGTGGAGCACAATGAGGGGTTGGCTTAAGTGGTTGATAATTTAGGGAATTTATGTAGGACTTTTGCAAAAGAGGATCATATAGTGATTGGATCAGATAGTGATTATGGGTGGATTTGGGAATAATCTTGATAGGGACAGAGGTTATGGCACAGGTAGTGACCAGGAAGAGATAGCTACTCAAACTGATGGCACAAATATGTACCTTGTGTAGATTTTTCTGACTGCGCTAAATCGATATGAATAAATTATTTCCACGAAAAAAGAAAATGAAAACACACTAGTTGCTGCATAATGCTAAACAATGTACACATATACGTAATTAAACAGCGAAATATCAGTGTATCTAGATTTTTTAAATTAGAAACACGATCAGTATAAAGTCGAAAAATTTCATATTATTCTGGCTTCTTTTGGAATATTTTAGAAAATTCCATTGCAATTTTCGAATATTCGAATTCTGTGCATGTAGATATTTCCTCCACACACGAAAAATTGTAGTAAACAAATTAATGCTTCAATCTTTCGCCTACTAGGTAGAAGACATGGAAGAGGAAACAAATGACCGTTTTTCAATTAAACTAATTACTGCTTGGCACCACAGAGAAAACTATGCCAGTGTCTTCCATCTATGAGCAAACAGAATCCTTTGGAAAGACTTAAACCTCAACTAAGGTGGAATGCACGCAGCCGAGAAATTCAGAATTTTGTAAAAACTGTATTTTCGTGTATAGTGAAGTATTTTGGAACAGTGATATTTTTAATGCAAAGATTGAGATATAATTTGATTGAGGGTATATATTTTCGTAATTAGTGGGAACAGTTGTAGAGTTTCTTTTTAAAACAAAAGTAGTAATGCGACAGAACAAGTTTCAGTATTTGTGAAGTTCGTATGTTTTTGGAACCCTAATTTTTGTTTCTTTTTTTAGCTTCCGACTTCCGAAGTACAGGGATTCTCATTTTTATTATTGGCTGTATGGGGTAGGTTTTTCTATGAATTTTTCAGTACATATGCAGTTTTGGTACAGCGGGTCCTTCATTTTTTGTCACAATTTATGATGTAGTTTAATTTGGAATTACCTTTTAGAATCTGATTTTTTTTTTCGTGGCGTTGTCACTGTGGACGAATTACATTAAAATCAATTTCTCACCCAATAAAAAACTCATAAAGCAGTTAATCAATTATATAAAACGTTTCAGCGCCCCCTACAGAAAATCGGGAGTATAAATGCCAAAAATGATTCACAGAGATAAGTGTCTTCAGATTTTATTACTTAAATCTGAATATGCGGCTCTCATTGCTAAACTCTCCGCGCAGTGGGGCGTGCTTTTTCCCTTCAGCTAAGTAATGTGGATTTATGACTGGGTACTACGGTGCTATAGTTTTATACCTGACATGGCCAAACTTTGGCATGCAATTGTTTAGTGTCAATAGCTTCTGTTTAAGGCCAAATTATTTTGGCTGAAACCTAGGTAAAGATTGGTTTCTATTTGCAACTGAGGCCGATGTGTTTTATGTTTAATTATCACAGTTGCCGACGGGGCTGCACGACGTTAAAAATTCTTAAATTCAGATAAATCTTCATATAAAAATTGCTAAAAAACAGGCATAAGAATAACTACTTACATCTAATACAGAGTCCACGACAAACATCTCGGCTGCTCCAAAGTAACTACAGTCTATCTCTGGATGATTCAACAAGTTCAAAAATTGAAATATCTTGAGAAACTTATTCAAATCAACGGACTGAATAAGGATGAATATGACAGCGGAGCTCGAAAAACTGAGACTGTAGACCAATTCTCCAGGGAAATGGATAATAGAAAACAATCAATCCCCGAAAGCGAAAATATTAGGTATATATCTCTGTAATACAACCTCAAGCACTCTAGGCAGCATAGTGAGTTGCTTTACTGAATAGGGTAAAAATGGGGAACATACGAAAGAGAGAGAAAATTCTGGAGCCAAATTCAAATGGAAATGGGAAACATACGCCGACGAGCAACAAAGACCTCAAAAGAAAATGCCAAAATCGTTTTGGGACAATTCGGAAGAAAACGTATCACTCTATTTCTAAACACAGAACACCGGAGGAAAGGACATTAACTAAACAAATAATGAACTCAAAACGAAGTAGAGAAAGTAAATATTTCTAAAGAAGATGTACACAGAATTAAGAACTTTGAGGGTTTTCAAAAGAAACAAAAAAGCACGTGCAAAGGAATCTTCACAGAGAAACAGAATAAAGAGCAGAGCGAAAGAATGAAAAGGTAATGGGAAGAGATACAAAAATGAAGCGCTATTAGAAACAAGAAGTCATATGAAATTATTCAGGAAGTGTTCTCGGATGGTACTGAATACAGGTACTACAGTTTCTACTTTTTCCGTAATGCGCCGTAAATTCGCAAACTAGAGTCATGAATGAATAAAGCTGCTTGTATTGTAAGACATGTCTAGTTACTTACCGTTACCTCCAAACTTGTACCGCTCTCTAGTCCTCACAGCAATCATGTCCACTCTTGTTTCCAAATTCTGCACGATTCCTGTTTCTACAATGAAATGAATACCCCTAGTTGCATACTGGCGTTGATACAAGTCAACGGGGACAGCTGAAAATGTGTGCCCCTACCGGGACTCGAACCCGGGATCTCCTGCTTACATGGCAGACGCTCTATCCATCTTTTTTTTCATTTTGTTCGATATTGTTCGTTGCATTTGGTCTGGGCGGACGTCACAACATCCGTTCAAGTTGATCGTTGATTCCTTTACTCAGTTTTTTATTACAGAAGGCGCACAGCCCTCTGACCGAACACGCTGAGCTCCCGTGCCGGCTCCATCTGAGCCACCGAGGACACAGAGGATACTGTGACTGCAGGAACTTATCTCTGGCACGCCTCCCGTGAGACCCACATTCTCAACTTATTGTGCCGTACTATATTCCCCTGCCCATTATACTCATTACTCGCGGCTTTTTGCCGATTCTCGTAAGAGTACGGCGTACAATTTGTGCATCCGCACAGAAGAAGATGCCCAAATGGCCGGTGAGCCTTAGCTATATATATATACAGGCTGATCAAAAAGTCAGAATAAATTTGAAAACTTAATAAACCACGGAATAATGTAGAAAGACATGTATAAATTAACAAACATGCTTGGAATGACATGGGGTTTTATTAGAATAAAACAAAAAACAAAAAAAACAAAGTTCATAAAATGTCCGACAGATGGCGCGTGAAAGATCTCTTGCGCGCGTCGTTTGGTGATGATCGTGTGCTCAGCCGCCACTTTCATCATGCTTGGCCTCCCAGGTCCCCAGACCTCAGTCCGTGCGATTATTGGCTTTGGGGTTACCTGAAGTCGCAAGTGTATCGTGATCGACCAACATCTCTAGGGATGCTGAAAGACAACATCCGACGCCAATGCCTCACCGTAGCTCCGGACATGCTTTACAGTGCTGTTCACAACAATATTCCTCGACTGCAGCTATTGTTGAGGAATGACTGTAGACATATTGAGCATTTCCTGTAAAGAACATCATCTTTGCTTTGTCTTACTTTGTTACGCTAATTGTTGCTCTTCTGATCAGATGAAGCGCCATCTGTCAGAATTTTTTGAACTTTTGTATTTTTTTTTGTTCTAATAAAACTAAATGTCATTCCAAGCATGTATGTCAATTTGTACCTCTCTATGTACATTATTCCCTGATTTATTCAGTTTTCAAATTTATACTGACTTTTTGATCACCCGGTATATATATAAGATGGTATCTGTTCTTTCGGAACTCCGAAAGAACAGATACCATCTTCATATGTATATTCCTGTTTACCCCGCATCAATAATTTGCTTGTATTTTTCGCTGGCACCCTCGTGGCTCCAACGGTACAGCAAGGACAAGAGGCGTGTTTCCATGTTCAAGTCTCTGCCAGGCACACACATTACCCTGATACAATCAGCACAACAAATCATACCTTGTCATAATGTCAGCCAGTCTTACAGAAAAGTTCAAAAAGACGTGCTGCGGCAATGTGACAACAGTTACAAAATGGGATTTCTTGGCTAACTTATTATATGGGGAAAAATATACTGGTAAGAAAAAATTGTTAGATTAATCTTTTTCCCAACTGAAGCTCCTTATGAGTTGTTGTTGTTGTGGTCTTCAGTCCTGAGACTGGTTTGATGCAGCTCTCCATGCTACTCTATCCTGTGCAAGCTCCTTCATCTCCCAGTACCTACTGCAACCTACATCCTTCTGTATCTGTTTAGTGTATTCATCTCTTGGTCTCCCCTTACGATTTTTACCCTCCACGCTGCCCTCCAATACTAAATTGGTGATCCCTTGATGCCTCAGAACATGTCCTACCAACCGATCCCTTCTACTGGTCAAGTTGTGCCACAAGCTTCTCTTCTCCCCAATCCTATTCAATACTTCCTCATTAGTTATGTGATCTACCCATCTAATCTTCAGCGTTCTTCTGTAGCACCACATTTCGAAAGCTTCTATTCTCTTCTTGTCCAAACTATTTACCGTCCATGTTTCACTTCCATACATGGCTACACTCCATACAAATACTTTCAGAAATGACTTCCTGACACTTAAATCTATACTCGAAGTTAACAAATTTCTCTTCTTCAGAAACGCTTTCCTTGCCAATGTCAGTCTACATTTTATATCCTCTCTACTTCGACCATCATCAGTTATTTTGCTCCCCAAATAGGAAAACTCCTTTACTATTTTAAGTGTCTTATTTCCTAATCTAATATTCTCAAAATCACCGACTTAATTCGACTACATTCCATTATACTCGTTTTGCTTTTGTTGATGTTCAATCTTATATCCTCCCTTCAAGACACTGTCCATTCCGTTCAACTGCTCTTCCAAGTCCTTTGCAGTCTCTGACAGAATTACAATGTCATCGGCGAACCTCAAAGTTTTTATTTCTTCTCCATGGATTTTAATACCTACTCCGAATTTTTCTTTTGTTTCCTTTACTTCTTGCTCAATATACAGATTGAATAACACCGGGGAGATGCTACAACCCTGTCTTACTCCTTTCCCAACCACTGCTTCCCTTTCATGCCCCTCGACTCTTATAACTGCCATCTGGTTTCTGTACAAATTGTAAATAGCCTTTCGCTCCCTGTATTTTACCCCTGCCACCTTTAGAATTTGAAAGAGAGTATTCCAATCGACATTGTCAAAAGCTTTCTCTAAGTCTACAAATGCTAGAAACGTAGGTTTGCCTTTCCTTAATCTTTCTTCTAAGATAAGTCGTAAGGTCAGTATTGCCTCACGCGTTCCAGCATTTCTACGGAATCCAAACTGATCTTCCCCGAGGTCGGCTTCTACTAGTTTTTCCATTCGTCTGTAAAGAATTCGTGTTAGTATTTTGCAGCTGTGGCTTATTAAACTGATAGTTCGGTAATTTTCACATCTGTCAACACCTGCTTTCTTTGGGATTGGTATTATTATATTCTTCTTGAAGTCTGAGGGTACTTCGCCTGTTTCATGCATCTTGCTCACCAGATGGTAGAGTTTTGTCAGGACTGGCTCTCCCAAGACTGTCAGTAGTTCTAATGGAATGTTGTCTACTCCCGGGGCCTTGTTTCGACGCAGGTCTTTCAGTGCTCTGTCAAACTCTTCACGCAGTATCTTATCTCCCATTTCATCTTCATCTACATCCTCTTCCATTTCCATAATATTGTCCTCAAGTGCATCGCCCTTGTATAGACGCTCTATATACTCCTTCCACCTTTCTGCCTTCCCTTCTTTGCTTAGAACTGGGTTGCCATCTGAGCTCTTGATATTCATACAAGTGGTTCTCTTCCCTCCAAAGGTCTCTTTAATTTTCCTGTAGGCAGTATCTATCTTACCCCTAGTGAGATAAGCCTCTACATCCTTACGTTTGTCCTCTAGCCATCCCTGCTTAGCCATTTTGCACTTCCTGTCGATCTCGTTTTTGAGACGTTTGTATTCCTTTTTGCCTGCTTCATTTACTGCATTTTTATATTTTCTCCTTTCATCAATTAAATTCAATATTTCTTCTGTTGCCCAAGAATTTCTACTAGCCCTCGTCTTTTTACCTACTTGATCCTCTGCTGCCTTCACTATTTCATCCCTTAAAGCTACCCATTGTTCTTCAAATGTATTTCTTTCCCCCTTTCCTGTCAATTGTTCCCTTACGCTCTCCCTGAAACTCTGTACAATCCCTGGTTCTTTCAGTTTATCCAGGTCCCATCTCCTTAAATTCCCACCTTTTTGCAGTTTCTTCAGTTTTAATCTACAGGTCATAACCAATACATTGTGGTCAGAGTCCACATCTGCCCCTGGAAATGTCTTACAATTTAAAACCTGGTTCCTAAATCTCTGTCTTACCATTATATAATCTATCTGATACCTTTTAGTATCTCCAGGGTTCTTCCATGTATACAACCTTCTATCATGATTCTTAAACCAAGTGTTAGCTATGATTATGTTGTGCTCTGTGCAAAATTCTACCAGGCGGCTTCCTCTTTCATTTCTTAGCCCCAATCCATATTCACCTACTATGTTTCCTTCTCTCCCTTTTCCTACACTCGAATTCCAGTCACCCATGACTATTAAATTTTCGTCTCCCTTCACTATCTGAATAATTTCTTTTATTTCATCATACATTTCTTCAATTTCTTCGTCATCTGCAGAGCTAGTTGGCATATAAACTTGTACTACTGTAGTAGGTGTGGGCTTCATGTCTATCTTGGCCACAATAATGCGTTCACTATGCTGTTTGTAGTAGCTTACCCGCATTCCTATTTTCCTATTCATTATTAAACCTACTCCTGCATTACCCCTATTTGACTTTGTGTTTATAACCCTGTAGTCATCTGACCAGAAGTCTTGTTCCTCCTGCCACCGAACTTCACTAATTCCCACTATATCTAACTTTAACCTATCCATTTCCCTTTTTAAATTTTCTAACCTACCTGCCCGATTAAGGGATCTGACATTCCACGCTCCGATCCGTAGAACGCCAGTTTTCTTTCTCCTGATAACGACATCCTCTTGAGTAGTCCCCGCCCGGAGATCCGAATGGGGGACTATTTTACCTCCGGAATATTTTACCCAAGAGGACGCCATCATCATTTAATCATACAGTAAAGCTGCATGCCCTCGGGAAAAATTACGGCCGTAGTTTCCCCTTGCTTTCAGCCGTTCGCAGTACCAGCACAGCAAGGCCGTTTTGGTTATTGTTACAAGGCCAAATCAGTCAATCATCCAGACTGTTGCCCTTGCAACTACTGAAAAGGCTGCTGCCCCTCTTCAGGAACCACATGTTTGTCTGGCCTCTCAACAGATACCCCTCCGTTGTGGTTGCACCTACGGTACGGCTATCTGTATCGCTGAGGCACGCAAGCCTCCCCACCAACGGCAAGGTCCATGGTTCATGGAGGGGTTCTTATGAGTATGCTTCAGTTAACCTAGCATACTTCTGTATTCGACACATGAATTGGAGAATATCTCAGTTTTTTTAGCATGTTTTCGCCCTCATACTCAAAAGAAGCTTCATTTGGGAAAGAGATTAATCTAACCATTGTTTATTTCCAGTATAACTTTCCCTAAAAAGTAATTTTTAAGAAAATACCATATTTTCTGTAGAGCAGTTGGTGATAATGGTGTGTTGTTTAGAAACTTTACTAACAACGTCTTCTTTCTCCAGTCCTGCATCTGCATGACCTTGTATGGTATATTTTCCCAATATTATTAGAAAATTCAACCAAAAACACACATAGATAAGTACTTGTTTACTGCTGGAACTTGCAGCATTCTTTTTTACTCTGTATGTGCCTCTTACGGACAATGTAAATAACTACTACTGTATCATTCGATCAGAGTACTGTTTTTTCCGATCTTCCGACCACACTACTCCAGTTTTCTTTTACGGTTTCCTCTAAAGACCACCGTTGTGTTTTATTGACACAGTATTTTTCTTATACTTTGCCTCCCTATGTTCTCCATCTTTTCTACTTCTCCCAGCTAACTTTCCAGATTAAAAGAAAAGAACATGTTTCTCATATTGGCACCAGCATTACATTGGAAACACCGTCACGTTGGGACTGCAATTCAATGAGCTAGAATCCTCCGACGATATTTATCATAATGAAAAGGGTCTCCCAGTTTTAGGAGGAAATGATGGAGCGAGAAAAAAGTTATCTTCAAAATACTAATTTGTTTGTCCTCAATCAGCACTGATGAAACTGGATTAATTTACGATTATTTTCTTCAAAAAGGTAAACAGCAATATATGACTGGAAGGTCTGGGAAACTCACAAAAGTCGCATATACTTGGTAACGCCTACTCTCTATGCATGTAAGATAGAGGTCTATGGAGAAAAAGCAGTCACAAGTTGCAAAACAGTCTCGTAAACTGTGAGCTATGGAATTCAACGACAACTCAAATGCTATACATAACACTACTCCAAAACAGCTAAAGAAGCACCAAGTTGTTGGAGCACCAAACAACGACTCTCCAACGATGAGACACGAACAGCCACAGTGCACTCGCCCTAAAAAGACCACGCAATGGCTGCCAAAGCTCACACGCTTCTCGGGACTACCGCAGGGTGGGAGGAAATTGCGAGGTTTGTCAAAACAACAACTGAGAATTTCCCTCTGTCTCCCCACATGCAGGGAGCCCCTGCAGAATTTATAGCTCTGGCGCTTGTTGTGTCCTCCGTTAACGAACTAAAGGTTGGTAATGAACTGGTTCTTGCCTTATGACTGGTGGAAAGATGCCTGGACGCGAAAATGCAGCTCGCTTCCCACTATGTTAACGGAAACATAGCGGCAGTTCTTTCATCGTATCCGTTTCTATGAAAACGTGTCGGTTTTGCGCAGTTCTCGTGGAAACTCACGTGGCTCCCACGGCTTTGAAAGATGCGTTTGAAGTACTGTGGCTTAGCGGCTTATTCGCATGCTCATAGCCCTTGGGAGTTCCGGGTGGGAAATCACCCAGATTTCCACTACTGTCTACCCAAAATCTAAAGCTTGCTGCTGGACCCATTCACCACATTCCAACAAGTGGAAAAAAAAAACAAGTTAAAACGCCAGTATTCACAAGCTCTGCTCTTTTATTCAGAAAGTTTATGAGGGTACAACATAAAATGATTGTATATCTTGTCGCTGAGCTACACGTGTGAAACCACTGTCGTAACATCACCCTTTCGTCCCCCTAATTGAATGAGAAAAGCTCTCCTGGTATGTATCCTCAACCATCAATGCTTGGTAGCTTTCCAAGGGAAGAGAATTCCTGGTCAAATTTAGTATCAAAACTAGATCCGAAAAATGAACTAACAGTCTTCCAGAAAGCAACTTAATAATAAAATATGCGGAACTCAGTCCACGTATTAAAATAAAAATAATGGAACATTGTCCATATTAAGTATTAAAAATATAGAACTCGGTCCACGCGTTACAATGTAAAAGACGTGGAACGCTATCCATGTAGTATTGTTGTTGTTGTGGTCTTCAGTCCTGAGACTGGTTTGATGCAGCTCTCCATGCTACTCTATCCTGTGCAAGCTTCTTCATCTCCCAGTACCTGCAGCCTACATCCTTCTGAATCTGCTTAGTATATTCATCTCTTGGTCTCCCTCTACGATTTTTACCCTCCACGCTGTCCTCCAGTACTAAATTGGTGACCCCTTGATGTCTCATAACGTGTCCTACCAACCTATGCCTTCTTCTAGTCAAGTTGTGCCACAAGCTCCTCTTCTCCCCAGTTCTATTCAATACCTTCTCTTTAGTTATGTGATCTACCCATCTAATCTTCAGCATTCTTCTGTAGCACCACATTTCGGAAGCTTCTATTCTCTTCTTGTCTAAACTATTTATCGTCCACGTATCACTTCCATACATGGCTACACTCCATACAAATACTTTCAGAAGCGACTTCCTGACATTTAAATCTATACTCGATGTTAACAAATTTTTCTTCTTCAGAAACGCTTTCCTTGCCATTGCCAGTCTACATTTTATATCCTCTCTACTTCGACCATCATCAGTTATTTTGCTCCCCAAACAGCAAAACTCCTTTACTACTTTAAGTGTCTCATTTCCTAATCTAATTACCTCAGCATTACCCGACTTCATTCGACTACATTCCATTATCCTCGTTTTGCATTTGCAGATGTTCATCTTATACTCTCCTTTCAAGACACAGTCCATTTCGTTTAACTGCTCTTCCAAGTACTTTGCTGTCTCTGTCCATGTAGTATTAGCGAAAACAGAAAACAGTGCCACAGCCATAGACTGGGCTTTCGTAAGTATAGATCCAAACTTATTTTAACAACAAAAAATAAAATTTCTTTAACAAATCTGATGAGTTAATGTTGCTTGGACATACTTGGTGTAACCTCCCCCCCCCCCCCCCCCCCAAAAAAAAAAGAGAAATGCGCGCTACAGGTAACATTTAATATCCCTGCTTCTACGAGCACGAATAAAAGGAGATTTTATGAGATAATAAAGAGGGTTGTGTTAGGAAATTGTGTGCATAACACAAAGGTAAAATGTTTGTCCCAAACATAATAATAATATAATAATAATGAGCAAATTAATAAAACAAAAAGAAATGTAATAACTATATCATTTAACATGAACACTGTGGGCTCTTTAGAAACAAAAGTACCCTATAATTAATTCTGTAAATAATTTGGTGTCACAGATTACAGTATTGCTAAAGACAAAAAGGGAATGCATAATTAATCAAATTGCATATATGTAAATGTGCGTTATATATATAAAAAATAGGAATCCATCTCAGCCAGCCGAGGACGAGTGACAATGTCACGTGGCCCCTCTGCACATCGCACCTTCAGACGTCAAACTCTGCTATAGTGATGGCTGGTAGACCTGAAGATGTGTAACTAAAACTTGCCCCGCACACTGCTGGTTCGGGCCGAGGATTAACTGCAGGTGTTTGGACGCCGCGCGAGCAGTCGGTGGCTCCACTTAGTCTACCTCCAACTCCAGTCTCTGAAAACTGTAAACACGAACTCGAATGAGTGAAGTACTACTTCGCTCAACTTTCTAGAACCCTGATATATTTATGGTTCTGCTGTCCAGAACGAAGCGCAAAGTAAAATTTTTGAAGTTGAAGCATAGCCATGGCAAGATACGGATTTGATTTAATAAACTAAACAATAAAAAATTAGAAATGAAATGAAAACATAGCTAGCGAAAAGGTAAAATATATAGATTGATGGCCCCTCAAAAACATATGTTTAACAGATACATTTGGTGTTCCCACTGTATGTCAGCCTTAGTGCTTGGCAATAAACGTGAGGCAGGATTGAGAGCAGGTGAGGAGAACATTAAAACCTCGCCTTGGTGCAATAAACCATGTAGGCGACGGACAGGAATTCTGCTAGCATTGACTGTGCTATACATGGTGGTCCACTGATCGTGATCGGGCCAAATATCTCACGAAATAAGCCTCAAACGAAAAAAACTACAGAGAACGAAACTTGTCTAGTTTGAAGAGGGAAACCAGATGGCGCTATGGTTGGCCCGCTAGATGGCGCTGCCGTAGGTCACACGGATATCAACTGAGTTCTTTTAAATAGGAACCCCCATTTTTTATTACATATTCACGTAGTACGTAAAGAAATACGAATGTTTTAGTTGGACCACTTTCTTCGCTTTGTGATAGATGGCGCTGTAGTAGTCACAAACACATGGCTAACAATTTTAGACGAACAGTTGGTAACAGGTAGGTTTTTTTGAATTAAAATACAGAACGTAGGTAGGTTTGAACACTTTATTTCGGTTGTTCTAATGTGATACATGTACCTTCGTGAACTTATCATTTGTGAGAACGCATGCTGTTACAGCGTGATTACCTGTAAATACCACATTAATGCAATAAATGCTCAAAATGAAGTCTCTCAACTTCAGTGCTCCCAACATCGAGTAGTTCTCCTTCCGTAATGTTAGCACATGCATTGACAATGCGCTGATGCATGTTGTCAGGCGTTGTCGGTGGATCACGACAGCAAATATCCTTCAACTTTCCCAACACAAAGAAATCTGGGGATGTCAGTTCCGGTGAACGTGCGGGCCATGGTATGCTGCTTCGACGACCAATCCACCTGCCATGAAATATGCTATTCAATACCGCTTCAACCGCACGCGAGCTATGTGCCGGACATCCATCATGTTGGAAGTACATCGCCATTCTGTCATGCAGTGGAACATCTTGTAGTAATATCGGTAGAACATTACGTAGAAAATCGGCATGCATTGCACCATTTAGATTGCCATCCATAAAATGGGGCCCAATTTTCCTTCCTCCCATAAAGCCGCACCATACATTAACCCGCCAAGGTCGCTGCTGTTCCACTTGTTGCAGCCATCGTGGATTTTCCGTTGCCCAATAGTGCATATCACGCCGATTTTCGTTACCGCTATTGGTGAATGACGCTTCGTCGCTAAGTAGAACGCGTGCAAAAAATCTGTCATAGTCCCGTAATTTCTCTTGTGCCCAGTGGCAGAACTGTACACGACGTTCAAAGTCGTCGCCATGCAATTCCTGGTGCACAGAAATATGGTACGGGTGCAATCGATGTTGATGTAGCATTCTCAAGACCGACGTTTTTGAGATTCCCGATTCTCGCGCAATTTGTCTGCTACTGATGTGCGGATTAGCCGCGACAGCAGCTAAAACACCTACTTGAGCATCATCATTTGTTGCATTGAGGTTGACGGACATCATTTTGAACATTTATTGCATTAATTTGGTATTTACAGGTAATCACGCTGTAACAGGATGCGTTCTCAGAAATGGTAAGTTCACAAAGGTACATGTATCACATTGGAACAACCTAAATATAATGTTCAAACGTACCTACGTTCTGTATTTTAATTTAAAAAACCTCCCTGTTACCATGTGTTCGTCTAAAATTGTGAGGCATATGGCTCTGAGCACTATGGGACTCAACATCTATGGTCATAAGTCCCCCAGAACTTAGAACTACTTAAACCTAACTAACCTAAGGACATCACACAACACCCAGTCATCGTGTGAGGCGTATGTTTGTGACTATTACAGTGCCATCTATCACAAAGCGAGAAAAGTGATCCAACTAAAACATTCATATTTCTTTATGTACTACACGAATATGCAATGAAAAATCGCGGTTCCTATTTAGAAAAACGCAGTTGATATCCGTTGGACCTATGGCAGCGCCATCTAGCGGGCCAACCACAGGGCCATGTGGTTTCCCCCTTCAAGCTAGACGAGTTTCGTTCTTTGTAGTTTTTATTTTCAATGCTTATTTCGTGAGATATTTGCCCCGGTCACTATCAATGGACCACTATGAATATACTGAGAGACCAACGTCAGAACAACCACAGTAATTAACAGAGGTGGACAAGAGGTTCGCAAATTTACACCACTTATTGCCCGAACCGCCAGTTTCTCAGCCAAAAATATACTTTAAGAATGGGAAGAGTCAGCCCAAAAATAATACCATACGTCATAAGCGAATGAAAATAAGCAAAGCAGATTACTTTTCATGTCGAACGATCACTTACTTGAGATACCGCTCGAATAGCAAAAATGTCACCGTTAAGTCTTTGAACAAGATGCCGAACATGGGCTTCCTACAACAGTTTACTATCTATCTGAACACCTAGAAATTTCAACTGATCAGTTTCACTAATCATATGTCCATTTCATAAAATTGAAACGTCAGATTTTGTTGAATTGTGCGTTATAAATTGTAAAAACTGAATCTTACTGTGATTTAGCGCTGGTTTATTTTCTACAAGCCGTGAACTTGCGTCTTGCATCATTAACTCAAGGTATTTTCCCAGACAGGTTAAAACATGCCATTGTTCGGTCTCTCTACAAAAAGGGGGACAGCACAGATGTCAATAATTAACGGCCAGTATCCTTGCTTACAGCATTTTCAAAAATCTTCGAGACAGTAATGTACTCAAGAGTGGTTACCCATCACAACAGTAATGGGATACTTAGTAAATCAAAGTTTGGATTTCCAAAATGCTGTTCCACTGAGACAGCAATATACAATTTCACTGTCCACATAATAGAGTATTATAGTAAAATGTCACCAAGAAGAATTTTCTGTGACTTGTCCAAAGCATTTGATTGTGTGAAACATTATGTTACAGAAATTACAATTCTATGGTGTAAATGGAATAGTATATGAGTGGTTTAAGTTGTACATAGAACAGGAAGCAAAAAGTTTCCTTATATGGGTCAAGTGATTTAAATAAATTTGCCACTTCATCTAATTGGGGTGAAATTACATCAGGTGTTACACAGGGTTCAATCATGGGTCCCCTTCTGTTCTTGATATATGTGATTGACCTCGCTTCCTATCTGGAACAGGAATCTGAACTGACACTGTTTGCTGATGATAAAAGCATCATTATTAATCCAGTAAAAGAAACTCCAATTGAAAATGATACAGATAACATCTTTGGAAAATTCATTAATTGGTTTTCTGCAAATGGGTTTGCTCTAAACTTTCAAAAACACAGTACATCCAATTTTCTGCTGCAAAAAGTACAGATCCTTCAATAAACAGTAGACAGGGTAGAGCATACTAAGTTTTTGGGTATACATATAGATGATAATCTTAATTGGGAAATTTATATTTTAGATCTCCTAATGCGACTAGGTCCAGCACTTTAGCAGTCAGAATAACTGACAATTTTGGGGATATAGAAATTAGTAAGCTAACATACTTTGCATACCTTCATTCTCTGGTGTCATACGGAATATCATTTTGGGGTAACTCAACATTCAGACAAAAAGTATTCACTGCTCAAAAGAAAGTGGTTAGAATAATGGATGGGGTTCATAGTGGCACATCTTATAGGCATCTTTTTAAAATATAAGGAATTCCTACAACAGCCTCACAGAACATTTACTCACTAATGAAATTTGTTCTCAACAACATGGACCAGTTAAGAAACAACAGTGGCATTCATGATTATAATACCAGAAAAAAGAAAGACTTACTCTATCCTTTACTCAACCCATCTTTGGCACAGAAAGGGGTAAAATATGCTGCTATGAAAATTTTGGACAAATTACCAAATAAAATAAAATGTCTGACAGACAGCAGTAATAGCTTCAAAAATAAATTGAAATCATATTTCCGTGGCAACTCCTTCTGTAGCACAGATGAATTCTTTAATAGGAATAAATAAATCTATAAATATAGTACATGCATTTTGTGACATTTAAGGGAATGGGTAAATAATAGAAATATTAATCTCTAACTCTGTAATATATATATATATATATATATATATATATATATATATATATATATATATATATATACAGGGCTATTACAAATGATTGAAGCGATTTCATAAATTCACTGTAGCTCCATTCATTGACATATGGTCACGACACACTACAGATACGTAGAAAAACTCATAAAGTTTTGTTCGGCTGAAGCCGTACCTCAGGTTTCTGCCGCCAGAGCGCTCGAGAACGCAGTGAGACAAAATGGCGACAGGAGCCGAGAAAGCGTATGTCGTGCTTGAAATGCACACACGAGTCAGTCATAACAGTGCAACGACACTTCACGACGAAGTTCAACAAAGATCCACCAACTGCTAACTCCAATCGGCGATGGTATGCGCAGTTTAAAGCTTCTGGATGCCTCTGTAAGGGGAAATCAACGGGTCGGCCTGCAGTGAGCGAAGAAACGGTTGAACGCGTGCGGGCAAGTTTCACGCGTAGCCCGCGGAAGTCGACGAATAAAGCAAGCAGGGAGCTAAACGTACCACAGCCGACGGTTTGGAAAATTTTACGGAAAAGGCTAAAGCAGAAGCCTTACCGTTTACAATTGCTACAAGCCCTGACACCCGATGACAAAGTCAAACGCTTTGAATTTTCGGCGCGGTTGCAACAGCTCCTGGAAGAGGATGCGTTCAGTGCGAAACTTGTTTTCAGTGATGAAGCAACATTTTTTCTTAATGGTGAAGTGAATAGACACAATGTGCGGACCTGGGCGGTAGAGAATCCTCACGCATTCGTGCAGCAAATTCGCAATTCACCAAAAGTTAACGTGTTTTGTGCAATCTCACGGTTTAAAGTTTACGGCCCCTTTTTCTTCTGCGAAAAAAACGTTACAGGACACGTGTATCTGGACATGCTGGAAAATTGGCGCATGCCACAACTGGAGACCGACAGCGCCGACTTCATCTTTCAACAGGATGGTGCTCCACCACACTTCCATCATGATGTTCGGCATTTCTTAAACAGGAGATTGGAAAACCGATGGATCGATCGTGGTGGAGCTTATGATCAGCAATTCATGTCATGGCCTCCACGCTCTCCCAACTTAACCCCATGCGATTTCTTTTTGTGGGGTTATGTGAAAGATTCAGTGTTTAAACCTCCTCTACCAAGAAACGTGCCAGAACTGCGAGCTCGCATCAACGATGCTTTCGAACTCATTGATGGGGACATGCTGCGCCGAGTGTGGGAGGAACTTGATTATCGGCTTGATGTCTGCCGAATCACTAAAGGGGCACATATCGAACATTTCTGAATGCCTAAAAAAACTTTTTGAGTTTTTGTATGTGTGTGCAAAGCATTGTGAAAATATCTCAAATAATAAAGTTATTGTAGAGCTGTGAAATCGCTTCAATCATTTGTAATAGCCCTATATATATATATTACAAAATCTTGTTTCATATGTGCCTTTCTTGTGCACTTGACACGTTCCACATCATAACGGCTACTGTACCGTGCGATTGATCAATGGAACACGTAACCAACTAACTAAGCAACTAACTATTGAATTGCACTATTTGAAACAGTGCCAACGTTGTCCATAACATCCTTTACTACCAAGCTAGCGTCATCAGCAAACGAAAATATTTTAGAATCACCTGTAATACTAGAGGGCATGTCATTAATATAAATAAGGAACAGAAGTGATCCCAGCATAATCCCTAGCGCACCCCCCCCCCCCCCCCCTCTCATTTGACAGTGTCCCACTCAGATCCCACATCATAGCTATTCTCAACACTGTGGATAATGACTTTTGCTGTCTGTTATTAAAATAAGAGGTGAACCAATTGTGAACTACTCTCCGTATTCCGTAAACGTCCAACTTTTTGAGCAATATTTTGCGATCAAACTTCTTAGTCAAATCAAAAAAGATCCATAGCGTTCGAAACCTTTTGTTTAATCCATCGAGTACCTCACAGAGAAAAAGGAACATAGCGTTTTCAGTTGTTAAACCATTTCTAAAACCGTACTGTACATCTGAAACTTCCTGGCAGATTAAAACTGTGTGCCCGACCGAGACTCGAACTCGGGACCCTTGCCTTTCGCGGGCAAGTGCTCTACCAATTGAGCCACCAAAGCACGACTCACGCCCGGTACCCACAGCTTTACTTCTGCCAGTATCTCGTCTCCTACCTTCCAAACTTTACAGAAGTTCTTCTGCGAACCTTGCAGAACTAGCACTCCTGAAAGAAAGGATATAGTGGAGACATGGCTTAGCCACAGCCTTTGTACTGTACATCTGATAGCAAATTATGTAAAATAAAATACCCAGTTATGCTTACATATACAGCCTTTTCACTAACTTTACCAAATACTGCTGAGATAGGTCTAAAATTCCAGAATGAGAGTTTTACTCTGCAGCGGAGTGTGCGCTGATATGAAGCTTCCTGGCAGATTAAAACTGTGTGCCGGACCGAGACTCGAACTCGGGGCCTTTGCCTTTCGCAGGCAAGTGCTCTACCAACTGAGCTACCCAAGCACGACTAACGCTCCCTCCTCACAGCTTTACTTCTGCCAGTACCTCGTCTCCTACCTTCCAACTTTACAGAAGCTCTCCTGCCAACCTTGCAGAAGTAGCACTCCTGGAAGAAAGGATATTGCGGAGACATGGCTTAGCCACAGCCTGGGGGATGTTTCCAGAATGAGATTTTCACTCTGCAGCGGAGCGTGCGCTGATGGTACCGATCCCCCACGGTACACAAAACGCTGTTGCAGAAGCATCGAAAAATGCATGCCAAATTTAAAAGAACGTAAAATCCCCAAAATTGGCAAACTTTTGCGAAGTTCGCAATATAGTGCGTACTTCAAAGTGAGATGTTTTCAATAATTTCCGCAACGAAACTCTGGTCATACATAAAGCACACCAGTGGCAAGACGCAATCAATACCTTCACTGCGCGATAGCAACGGTGGAGTCACTGATGACAGCGCCACTAAAGCAGAGTTATTAAACACGACTTTCAGAAGATCCTTCACTAAAGAAGACGAAGCAGATATTCCGGAATTCCAATCAAGAACAACTGTCAAGATGAGGAACATAGAAATAGATATCCTAGGTGTCACAACGCATCTTAAATCGCTCAATAAAAGCAACCCTTCCGGTCCAGATTGTATACCAGTCAGGTTCCTTTCAGAGTATGCTGATACAATAGTTCCATATTTAGCAATTATATATAACCTCTCGCTCACAGAAAGATCCGTACCTAAAGACTGGAAAATTGCTTAAGTCACACCAATATTCAAAAAGGGAAGTAAGAGTAATCCGTTTAATTACAGGCCCATATCATTAACGTCAATTTGCGGTAGGGTTTTGGAACATGCACTGTATTCGAACATTATGAAGTACGTCGAAGAAAACGATTTATTGACACATAGTCAGTATGGATTCAGAAAATATCGTTCTTGCGAAACACAACTAGCTCTTTATACTCATGAAGTAATGAGTGCTATCGACAGGGGATGTCAAATTGATTCCATATTTTTAGATTTCCAGAAGGCTTTCGACACCGTTCCTCACAAGCGTCTTCTAACCAAACTGCGTGCCTATGGAATATCTTCTCAGCTGTGTGACTGGGTTCGTGATTTCTTGTCAGAAAGGTCACAGTTCGTAGTAACAGACGGAAAGTCATCGAGTAAAACATAAATAAGTACCGGCGTTCCCCAACGAAGTGTTATAGGCCCTCTATTGTTCCTGATCTATATTAACGACATAGGAGACAATCTCAATAGCCGTTCAAAATGGTTCAAATGGCTCTGGGCACTATGGGACTTAACATCTGAGGTCATCAGTCCCCTAGGCTTAGAACTACTTAAACCTAGCTTACCTAAGGACAGCAAACACATCCATGCCCGAGGCAGGATTCGAACCTGCGACCGTAGCAGCAGCGCGGTTCCAGACTGAAGCGGCTAGGACCGCTCGGCCACAAAGGCCGGCTCAGTAGCCGTCTTAGATTGTTTGCATATGATTCTGTCATTTGCCGTCTTGTAAAGTCATCAGATGACCAAAACAAATTGCAAAATGATTTAGATAAGATATCTGTATGGTGCAAAAAGTGGCAGTTGACACTGAATAAAGAAAAGTGTGAAGTTATTCAAATGAGTAGTAAAAGAAATAAGCTAAATTTCGATTACGCGACAAGTCACACAAATCTGAAGGCTGTAAATTCAACAAAATATTTAGGAATTACAATTACAAAAGTCTACCAAAGAGTCTACTTACACCACGCTTGTCCGCCCTGTTCTGGAGTGTTGCTGTGCGGCGTGGGATCCGTATCATGTGGGACAGACGAATAACATCGAAAAAGTACAAAGAAGGGCAGCTCGTTTTGTATTATCACGAAGTAGGGGAGATAGTGCCACAGACATGTTACGTGAATTGCAGTGGCAATCATTAAAACAAAGGCGTTTTTCGTTGCGACGGGATCTTCTCGTAAAATCTGAATCACCAGTTTTCTCCTCCGACTGCGAAAACATTCTGTTGGCACCCACCTACATAGGGAGAAATGATCATCACGCGTTGCTCCTCTAACTCTGCCACCTCGAAATTCGCAAACTATGCGACAGAACATTCTGCTCAATACAGAATACAGCACTGAACAAGAACTAACAGACATACAACAATGAAAACTCCGGCAGTTACACATTACACACAGGCGTCTGCAGGGATGCCAACAGCATTTCACTGTAACGCACCATTGACGCGAAATTACGAATGTAATTTTTTGAACAGATCTCGTAAATCCGAGGAGATTGCGAGGGTTTCAGCGGTATTCGCATCGGAGCCTACAACCGTGGAATCATCATTATCACCACTGTGAGACATCCTAGCTTCGACATGGCAGCTTGCGGTATGAGACTTCACTTCGGTGCATTGATCGACTCACAGGACTTTGGTATATTTCGTTGCTGTGCTGATTTCCGTCACGAATATGTCTAACTTTTAGTGTGGACGCTTGGTGAAATTACATTTTTCCGTTAGTTTACCTAGCCGATCATTCACTTTTAACTGCCGACCGATTACATCTTCTTACTATATTTTCATTCCACCTAGACGAGTGTTACTGCAGAATGGAACTTTATTTCATTTAGTCAGGGTGTTAATTCACTTTGAGCGAAGTAGGAGTGATTTCATTTTGCCCTGTCATTGTCAAGAACTACTGCAAGTGTTGCCCTATAATTTTTCTTGATTTACGTAAGTAATTACGAACTCTGTGCTGTTAGCTACTATATCATTTCAGCTCTTCAGTGTATACTGGCTCATGAACCATGTTCAGTTATCAGTGCTTTATTAATAAATATATTGTACTGCTGCCTGTCTCATTACATCCGGGCCAGGATATTGCAGAATGAAAGGATATTTCCTTTGGGAGCACCTTCTACATCCTCATAAATCAGCAGTGATTTCCACCGGCCATTTCATGGAATTCAGTGAACAAGGAAGCTGTGGAGTCTAGTGGTTCTAGGCGCGCAGTCCGGATCCGCGGGACAGCTACGGTCGCAGGTTCGAATCCTGCCTCGGGCAGGGATGTGTGTGATGTCCTTAGGTTAGTTAGGTTTAAGTAGTTCTAAGTTCTAGCGGACTGATGACCACAGATGTTAAGTCCCATAGTGCTCAGAGCCATTTGAACCAGCCATTTGAGCTGTGGAGGTACGAGGGTGAGTCAAATGAAAGCCTTAAATTTGTAATGACAAATCGAAATTTCGCGCCGTTATCCTGTAAGTTGGTAAGCGTGCTAAAAACAGCGTGCAGAATGGCCTGTAGGTGGCAGGATAGTGCAGATGCACGCATACCGTCACAGTATCAGTATGAAGATGGCGGCCCCACTTGCGACTTGCATCAGGGAAGAAAAGTGTTCTGTTATTCGGCTTTTTCATAGTGAAGGTGTGAAACCTATTGAAATTCATCGACGAATGAGGGTTCACTACGGTTATGCATGTTTGTCACAGCTGCAAGTCTACGAATGGAGTAGGAAGTTCGAAAATGGTGTGACTTCGGTTTAAGATGCTCCTCGTCCAGGTCAGGCACAACGAGTTGTGACTCCATAGAACATTGCAGCAGTGGAAGCCATAGTGAAGGAAAACCGCCGAGTGACACTGAATGACACTGCAGCATGTTTACAGATTAGTCATGGGTCAGCACACCACATTGTGAATGATGTGCTCCAGTTTCACAAAGTGTCTGCAAGATGAGTGCCACAGCAGCTGACTCCTGAAATGAGAGAACGACGTGTTGGTGCTTGTGAAGAACTTCTTCGGCGCTTTGAACGAAAAGGTGATGGCTTCCTTGCAAGAAGCGTTACTGGGGACGAAACCTGGGTTCACATTCACCAATCAGAAACGAAGAGAGCAAGCAAAAAATGGCGCCATTCCTAATCACCAAAACCAAAGAAGTTTCGAACAGAACCATCAGCAGGGAAGGTTATGCTGACTGTCTTTTGGGACGAAAAAGGCGTCATTTTGGAGCTTTACATACCTAGAGGGACCACTGTCACCAGTGCATCATACAGAGATCTCCTAAAAATCATCTGCGGCCTGCAATCAAATCAAAGCGACGTGGATTGCTGCCAGCAGTTGTCCTTTTGCAACATTACAATGCAAGGACCCACACTGCACGTACAACAGTTGCAACAATCATAGGCCTGCATTTTGAGTGTCTTCCTCATCCACCATACTCACTGGACCTTGCCCCAAATGATTTCCATATGTTTGGACCACTCAAAGACGCAATGGGAGGAAAGAAGTTCCGTTCTGATGAAGAGGTACACCACGCGGTGCATGAGTGGTCGCGCGGACGACCAAAAGAATTTTTTTCTAAAGGAATTTATGCACTTTGTAAGCGCTGGAGGATTTGCATTGAGCGTGTGGGAGATTGTGTTGAAACGTGATGCAGCTTTGTACCACTTCTACACAATATATAATATTTAAAAAAATATTTAAGGTTTTCATTTGACTCACCCTCCTACAAGTAACAGACAATCTGCTGAACCGAGACGAGGGTTTCCAGCTCAAGAATTGGTGGGAACCACTCGTGATACGCCTGTGCTCTCAGAGGAACTACTCTAAGACTTCATGTCATCCATAATTGTCAATAACACACTTTGTAAGCAATGTGGATCTCACTGATCCTGCTCTTGCTCAAAAAATTTCCTCTCGGACGCATCAAGTTTAATCTATGACTCACGTTCTTATTACCAATAGTGTTATGGTTCAAATGGCTCTGAGGACTATGGGACTTAATTTCTGAGGTCAACAGTCCCCTAGAACTTAGAACTACTTAAACCTAACTAACCTAAGCACAACACACACATCCATGGCCGACGCAGGATTCGAACCTGCGACCGTAGCGATCGCGCTGTTCCAGACTGTAGCGCCTAGAACCACTCGGGCACTCCGGGCGGCCCAATAGTGTTATGTCTTACCCCACAGTGCATAAAGTGATTTGAAAACTTGCAAGTGATTCGCCTTGAGGCTGGCTGAAAGGTTGTCAGCCGAAATATCAGAACATGAACTGAAAATGCCCTGGATGCTCGTCCGAAAAGTGATGGAATGTTTTCCATTAGGTTGGTGCTATCCTCACATACGCGACAGGTAGGCACCGCAGACAGGCTGCCACGGACGCTGCACGTGTGTGCTGGTAAGGCAGCGCCCGCCGTCCACGTGCGACACCCGTCACGGTCAGCGGCGGGACACAGGAGGCGGGAGGCGGCGCTGGAGCAGCTGGAAGCGGCCGGCGGCAGCCGCTGGAAGCGGAGCCGCGGTGTCGGATGGCACGGCTGCGGCCTACCGCGGTGGGCCGGCTGCCCGGCTATCTGGCCATCGAGACGGCCGCCGGACACTGGCCGCCCACCAGCGACTGCTGTGTGCCGGGGCGGGTCCCAGGCGCCGCCGCTAATCAGTTCGCTCTGTCCAGTGCAGGCCACGTTGCGTACTGTAGCCGCCCGTGTGCTTCTCACCAGGAAAGTACTTGGGCTCGAACAAACACAAATACACCAAAATCGTGTGAGAAATAATGTAAAGGTCTCTTGTTGCACTACTGATACTTCCGCATCTGCAAAACTCTGCAGTCGTCCGTTACAGGCCTCTGCGTATGCCACGCCGCATTACACACTGACCTGCCGGTACGCCAGTCGGGACCAGTAGGGACGGTGCAGTGTGCCTCTGAAGTTGCGTTTTGTGACATTATTTGTGTATTGAAGCGTCAGATGGCTCGGCGATTGGTAATCAGTCCTGATAACGTATTGCGATTGGTTGAGATGAAGTTACGAAGAACCCTTCTTCGTGAAGATGGTATTGGTGTAGAAGACGAATCATTCGCATGTTTTCTGGTATCTATTATAGTGCAGAAATATGAGCATAAGTTAGAAACAGATACTGTTGTAACACTAACACATAATGATGATGATAGGGGTGATAATGACGATCAACTCATTGCAAACGGTAGTGCTACGGCAAGTGCGGGAAGAGGCGATGGGAGCAGTGACAGTGAATACCAACCGTCTCGCAAGAAGAAGGTTAAAGCTGTAAGTATCATCACGGCGTTTGATGACAACACTGGAGAACATGTACGATGATTGTTACGTAAGAGGTCTGGACACATACGATAAGCTTCTGAAAAGATACCCTAAACTGAAGTCTAAAAGCAATATTAAAAACATTACGTGGCAAAGAAAAGAGAAGGAAATACAATTTTCAAAGGTAATCGTACATTGCTGTTCAAGACCATTAAGGAGCGTGTAATGGCGAAATTCGATGAAGCGCGAGGATGCGGTTCCGCCGTTTATTATTGGCATTTATAACATTGGGAATTGGACGTAGCCAGAAATCTCGGGTGTAGAAACTTTACGGCTTCACTAGGATTTATTACTTATTTGAAAAAGGAGTTTAGGATACTATCACGCCGTATCACTATGCTCCAAGCACGAAAAGATAAAGGTGACGAAGAAGAGCTGATATAAAGAGCTCAAACGTTTGTTGCTGACGTCAATGAGCGTATCACGAGAGAAAACATCGATATTAGTTCTGTATGGAACTGTGATCAGAGTCAGTTCGACTATGAACTATTTTGTGACAGAACACTATCCATGAAAGGGGAGAGAAACACTGTCGCGATGTTGCAATCAGTTAACTGTGCAACACATAGTTACACGATCGATGTTGCTATATCAATGGACGGACGATTGGCAGACAAACTCTACATTTGCTTCCAAGAATCCAGTCGAAAGTTTGGACCCCGCGTGTCAAGGGAAATAGAAACGCGATGCCCTCCAAATGTCGTCGTCGATGCAAGTGTGAGTGGGAAGATGACGAAACAACATCTGAAGACGTTTTTTCTGTCAGTTTTGAATCCATATTGTCGAGAAAGTCATTAGTACACTCCTGGAAATGGAAAAAAGAACACATTGACACCGGTGTGTCAGACCCATCATACTTGCTCCGGACACTGCGAGAGGGCTGTACAAGCAATGATCACACGCACGGCACAGCGGACACACCAGGAACCGCGGTGTTGGCCGTCGAATGGCGCTAGCTGCGCAGCATTTGTGTACCGCCGCCGTCAGTGTCAGCCAGTTTGTCGTGGCATACGGAGCTCCATCGCAGTCTTTAACACTGGTAGCATGCCGCGACAGCGTGGACGTGAACCGTATGTGCAGTTGACGGACGTTGAGCGATGGCGTATAGTGGGCATGCGGGAGGCCGGGTGGACGTACCGCGGAATTGCTCAACACGTGGGGCGTGAGGTCTCCACAGTACATCGATGTTGTCGCCAGTGGTCGGCGGAAGGTGCACGTGCCCGTCGACCTGGGACCGGACCGCAGCGACGCACGGATGCACGCCAAGACCGTAGGATCCTACGCAGTGCCGTAGGGGACCGCACCGCCACTTACCAGCAAATTAGGGACACTGTTGCTCCTGGGGTATCGGCGAGGACCATTCGCAACCGTCTCCATGAAGCTGGGCTACGGTCCCGCACACCGTTAGGCCGTTTTCCGCTCACGCCCCAACATCGTGCAGCCCGCCTCCAGTGGTGTCGCGACAGGCGTGAATGGAGGGACGAATGGAGACGTGTCGTCTTCAGCGATGAGAGTCGCTTCTGCCTTGGTGCCAGTGATGGTCGTATGCGTGTTTGGCGCCGTGCAGGTGAGCGCCACAATCAGGACTGCATACGACCGAGGCACACAGGGCCAACACCCGGCATCATGGTGTGGGGAGCGATCTCCTACACTGGCCGTACACCACTGGTGATCGTCGAGGGGACACTGAATAGTGCACGGTACATCCAAACCGTCATCGAACCCATCGTTCTACCATTCCTAGACCGGCAAGGGAACTTGCTGTTCCAACAGGACAATGCACGTCCGCATGTATCCCGTGCCACCCAACGTGCTCTAGAAGGTGTAAGTCAACTACCCTGGCCAGCAAGATCTCCGGATCTGTCCCCCATTGAGCATGTTTGGGACTGGATGAAGCGTCGTCTCACGCGGTCTGCACGTCCAGCACGAACGCTGGTCCAACTGAGGCGCCAGGTGGAAATGGCATGGCAAGCCGTTCCACAGGACTACATCCAGCATCTCTACGATCGTCTCCATGGGAGAATAGCAGCCTGCATTGCTGCGAAAGGTGGATATACACTGTACTAGTGCCGACATTGTGCATGCTCTGTTGCCTGTGTCTATGTGCCTGTGGTTCTGTCAGTGTGATCATGTGATGTATCTGACCCCAGGAATGTGTCAATAAAGTTTCCCCTTCCTGGGACAATGAATTCACGGTGTTCTTATTTCAATTTCCAGGAGTGTACTTTGTGACTCCTGGTCTGGACATAAGGATGAACGAGTACTACTGGAAGCATCTGGCGGAAAACATGTAGGTTTACAAATCATTCCGCCTAAAACTACAAAATATGCACAACCACTGGATGTGTATTTTTTCAGGCAATATAAAATATATGCCAAGAGAATAACAGACTTCATTAAACTACGTTCCAGTAATATGCAGCCGAAATTGCACGACAGAGTCTGTATCATGAATATGCATTCTGTCATTTACAATCAGTCATCTGCGGGAATATACAGACCAATGCTTCGTTACGCGTGGCAGAACGCTGGCTACGATGTTGGTGAACCAGTGAACAACTTCAAAAGTGTCATTGACGTGGCGTTCAACACTGATGTTATAGAATGTGCAAATACGCCAAGCGATCAACTTTCATTTCTTCACTGTGCGTTTTGCAGTCATTGGTATTGCTCGGAGCATTTTGACATTCCGCATTTACATTTGTAGTTAAGATTGCTGCATTGCGTATGGCGTCTACAATTACGTCTACAGTGATATCTAGAGCATGACTGCAGAGTTTTGCAGGAAAACACACCCCCCAGCACATTCAGAGGTACATAATGGTCCTGTGATCAAGTACTTTCCTGGTCAGATCAGACCACTACCACGTGGAGTGAGCAACAGGTGTGTGAAAAGTCCCGACAGATGTGTCGACTAATGCAGGATGACCTTTTGATGCGCAGAGAAAGTCAAACGACATGCGGGTAATGACACATCACGATGTTTCACCTCCTCTGATCTGCATGCACGAGCTGATATGGTTGGGGATGATTCATAGGCACAATTGCCATTTGTAGACGACCACCGTCTTGTTGAAAAATGGCACCAAGATACTGTCACATGAGTGGAAATCCATGAAGACGCAGATGACCATGACGTACCGTTACGCCACCAAAGTTTCCTCAGTCCCAGCCGTGACCTGAAGTCATACCCAATGGCTCTCCACACCATGAGGCCGGGAATAACACCGCCGAACCTTCCCAAAACATAGCAAGAATGGTACAACCACCCAAATCACCGCCACATTACGCGATGATAGGTAGTGCAGAATGAGAGGATACGGAACAAAAAAGGTTCTAAAGAACTTATATCCAGAAATGCGTGGTTTCCATGCTAGAGACCATTTATTGAATCATGCTTTATTACAGAGACTGAAGGGACCGATGACCGTAGCAGTCTGGTCCCTTCAATCCCAAAAACCAACCAACAGAGACTGAGGTCTCTAGTATGAAAAAAAAAAACAAATAAGATAAAGATATTTCAATTTTTTTTCAATTTTAATCTGATAATTATATATATAGTGTTTCATACTAGAATGTCGTGTTCCCAGTTTGGCACAGCTTTGCCACAGGAAACACGAAAGCGGTCGAAGACGTCCGTCTTCTGGTCGGCTCCTGAACGTTGTCAGAAGGAGGCTAGTTTTTGATTACGCAAAGACTTCTATTATTTGGAAAAGAACAACCCGGATTTCTTTACGTAATCAGTATGAATTTTATAATTACCTAAGGGACCTTTAACAATGAACAATAAAAAAATTGCATTTGAAAATGAAATCATTAATAAATGTGGCAGCTTTGAGTTGTATAGAAGACAAGGAGCGGCCTTCTGTCTACGACCAGGATTCCGCAGTATTCTCTGCTGTAGTAAAGACTGTTTGATATTTACAAAAATAATATGACATGGAGGTAAAAAAAATAAAGGAAAAGAATAGAATAAGAAATCTGGTAAACACTAAATATATTCAAACAATTCTCACAAGCATTAAGGACTTAGTTATAAACGGTATAACTTACATAAGTAATTTTCTAACTGTATGGTGCGATCAGATTGCAGCCTGTCCTGTACTAGTTTCTTGGTTCATGTTTTTATCACAAATTACAGTCATTACTTTTCTCCTTCCTTCGAGACAATTCTTGCACCGTTCAACAGCTTCATAACAATAACTTGCCGAGTTACAGTATCGAAAATAAATTACCTGAATTTTATAAATTAATAACTGTTGTCTGCACGCTGGCAAGACCGCTCACTTTTATGGCTTGAAGTCGACCTTCTTTACGTTTTCACATTACAAGCAGAAGTACATTAAAATCTGAAGATCTACAAAAGATTTTTACTGTCATCTTTTATTTAGATCGAAGCGGAACGTCAGTTTAGCTTCTGTTAAAATGTTTCTTTGACTGCGCAATTGGTGTATTAGCGTCCGCGCTAGATGAACATCTTTACAGTTGCGTAAATTATATAAAACAAATGTCTTTCAAAGAATAGGTATCATCTCATAGGTTGATCATTTAATATACAGATAGGTGAATGCCTTTCCAAGGGTACTCACAGCTTTCATACTACGGAAATCCCAATAATATCACAGGTCTAATACTCGCTGTACCATGTAGCCACAGCTACAGTTCGCATGATTTTCTCATACATCATGCCATAGAGCCCTCTCCTGCCATAATAATTGGTAATGCTGTGTCCGATTCACTTCTCTTTCTGACTTACAGAGTAGTGGATGTGATACAGCGTTGTACACAATAGTTCCGTATTCGAATCGAGAGCTTGCCGACATGCTGTTTACTTACGGAAAGGCAAATGACAACGGGCGGCGGGCACCAAGGTTGTATCAGGAGACCTATCCCGCCGACAACAACCACAGCATTCAATGTTTGCAGCAGTGTTTCGCTGTTTGTCTGAGACAAGATCGTTTCAGAAGCAGGAAATCATGGAGGACATACCAGAAATGTTAGGATAGCAAACTTGGACGAAAATGTGATTAACACTGTGGAAGGCGACCGCCGTGTCAGTACCAGGCAGTTGGCCCGCCACGTCACGGTAAGCCAGACGACCATGTGGAACACTCTCTGTGAAGAGTGTTACTACCCTTATCACTTAGAGTGTGTCCAGGGCTTACTAGTGACAGACTCTCCACATTGGGAGAAGTTTTGTCACTGGTTTCTTCACCAGGCAACCACGATTCCGTGATTTGTGTCATCCATCCTATTCACAGATGAGGAGTGGTATCTTCAACTTTCATAACAGACATCTGTGAGATAGTATGCAGAACCCACATGGTATGGTGACAGCGAATCATTAGCATCGGTGCAGCTGGAATGTGTGGGTTGGAATAACTGGCGACCGTATTTTGGGACTAGTCTTCCGTTCACAGGCCGGAACTATCGGCGTTTCTTGCTGGTGACTTTGCCTCCCCTACTAGAAGTAGTGTCATTGATGATTCGAAGAGTTATGTGGCTTCTATATGAAGGTGCTAATGCCCACTTCGCCATTAACATCCGGACGCACTTCAATCGTGTTGCCTGGTCGACGGATTGGACGAGGGGGTCCAGTTGCATGGCCTGCTCGTTCGCCGGATCCCAACCCGCGCGAGTTGTGGTAGTGGAGCCATCTCAAAAGTACCGTGTATGCAGTGCCCATTTCAGAAGTGAAAACAACGGAGAAGCGTATTTTTTCTGCCTTTGACACGTTTCGGAGCGGTCTGGTCGATGTGAACGTGTGAGACAGAACATGCTACGGCGCGTATACGCATGGAAACTATTTTCTACACCTACTGTAACTCTGGCTGCGTGGTACAGCGCGTATTAGGTCGCAGCCTCTGTAACAATGTGTGATTGGATAAAATTGTCTCTAGCATGGAAACGATGCATTTCCGGACATAAGTTCATTAGACCTTCTTTGTTCCGTATCCCCTCATCTATCAATTCCTAGAGTTTGCACACGGTGGAAAAAATCACGCTATGTATACGCTGCAGCAAACCTTGCCAGCCGGCCGCGGTGGTCTCGCGGTTCTAGGCGCGCAGTCCGGAACCGTGCGACTGCTACGGTCGCAGGTTCGAATCTTGCCTCGGGCTGGATGTGTGTGATGTCCTTAGGTTAGTTAGGTTTAAGTAGTTCTAAGTTCTAGGGGACTGATGACCACAGCAGTTGAGTCCCATAGTGCTCAGAGCCATTTGAACCAAACCTTGCCAAACAACGCTGAGCGAGCGCGAACACTCCGCCGCGCTCCGGTCTAACGCTTGAGCGCAGCAGCGACTGGGAGTGAGGGGTGAGAAGGTGTACTATGACATATGTACATATGTACTATTACGAACTATTATCCACGGCTATATAGAGAAGCCGTCGAAATATATAAACATGGGGATAATTTTAACAGAAAAGAAGAAGCCATGAAACTCGACCACAGAACCGATGAGAACTTTTTATCTTTGACGTACTCAGATCGATAGTTTAAAATTTTTTATCTTTGACAAGATTTATCTCTGCTATCACGTGAAATCTAGACCACGCTCACTTCCCACGGTATTTGGGCCGCTCTTCCAACGTCCGACTCGTCAGTCGACAAGACTCAGCACAACCAGGAGCACCTCCGTAGATGTCCAACGTAGCTTTGGACGAAACTTCAGGGATTGAAGAGTTCCATGGACCACGGCCTTACAACCCGAAAGAATTCTCAGCAGCTGAAACATCCGGTCATGAAAGCCTTCATTGTATGACGAAGAAGTAGTTGCACTTTTTTTCTGATGAACGACGGTGAATACTGACAGAACTGAAGGCGGGCACCAGGAAGTAAAACTAATCTAATTGGAAATAGAGTGATCACATAATATTTTACTACTGATATCACAAACTATTTGAATTCTTTAAGTGTCTCAAAGCAAGTGGAGGATCATTTGGTAACAGATGTGGCGCACAATACTGATGCTACCAAAGAAAAATTAATCCTGTTGAAGAATCAGCTTCGAGTTCAGGACATGAAACATGAACAGTCATTTTTGGACTAGATATGATTGAATACGTTTCGGTAATTGAAATTTTTCATCACGTGTTCTCAAAGAAATTGGAAGACTGGATTTCGATTTATTTGTCAGACCATTTTCGCTTTTCACCTCTAATATACCTTATTACTTCCGACTCGAGGTGGCAGATGTACAGTGAAGCATCCACCTCAACGACCTGTTTGTTCAATCCAGGAAGACTTGTATACAATGATACCCACAGAGCAATATCCTCGAGTGCACAGGCAAGCCACTAAAGTTATTTCAGCGTTTGGCTCAACAGTGTGTGTGGACGTTTTCTCTTCTCTTGCGAAACTGACGAGGCCCCTCCAACATTCGTGTTTAGCAGATTGCAATCTCCTTAACTCCATATGTTTGACTGAATCACGAACTATAGTTCCATAATTATTACGGATTCTAAAATCGAAATGTGTATATAAACAACGCAACGTAATGTTAAAGCCTGTATGTAGTTCTGCTTATCGTATTAGCACTACATAGTGTATTTACTTAATCGAGTAATAAAACTAATTGCTTTGGCAGAAAAATGAAGAGTTGAAAATAGACAAACCTGCTTATAAAAACATGCTGCAGTATTCGCATCTTAAAAGTAGCTGCATTGTGTTGCAAACACGTCTTTCTAAGGTTCCCGCGTGTGCAGGAATCAGCATATAGCCGTCATACCGATTCGTATTTACAGCCGTCGAGTTATTACCCGTTGCAACCTATAAGCGTGATTAACACATTTGCACACAGAGCCTCAGATACGGATACTTTACCTAAAGAGCTAGCCCACCTATTGACGATGTTAAGGGGAAATGGATATTCTACACAGCAGATTAACAGATTGTCTAGCCGGTCCTGCCCATACGTTTTAATTATGGTAGAATTGTGCATTTTAAACTATTGCATTATATCTATAATGGTGTCCAAATTAGCGCACCAAACCGCTATTTCCCCTTCCTGTGTCTGATACACGATATAACCACACATACTGTCAACCAAATACCCGCATGATCGTGTTCTGTACAGAAGATGGCATTCCAGTCAACGGACAACCATGCCAACGATGACGTCAGGGTCCCTATGACACGAGGTAGTGTTTTCTGGGTAGCCCTACATCCGCTCTGTAGACAGTGACAGACGGTTGCAGTATGGCACCGAGAAGATGTCCTTCAAATTCTCTGCAGTAGAGGGCCACAGAAAGAAAGGAAACAGGACAGTTGCAAAGTGATTTCGTCCGATGGCTTAAAGTGAATCGCTCTGTTGTCTATGGGATGTGGCGACAGGTTATAGGGACCGAATCTGTATCCCGGAGACTAGGACACGACCGACCACGTGTGACTTCGGAAGAGAGGACCGTTATTTGGCCGTAGAGCCACGACAGTACCGCCTTAGTACTGCACGACAAGTGGCACATGAGCTCGCAGCATCCACTGGACGTGTTGTATCGGAGCAAACGGTATGCGGAAGGTTTCGGCAGTGTGGTCTTTATTGTCAGAGACATTCTGTATATCTACCTCTGATGCGTCTTCACAGGAGGGGACGTCTGCTGTGGAGTCACCAGCATGCCACGTGGACAGTCGAGCACTGGGCCAATGTTGTTTTTACTGATGAGTCCCGATTTAGTCTGGAGAGTGATTCTCGATGGATTCGCATCTGGAGCGAACGTGCAACATGATTTCGAAATCCAAACATTGTGGAAAGAGACCGATATCGAGAAGGATACCTGATGGTGTTTGCAGGTATTATGTTTAACACTCGAATCCCTCTTCATGAAATTGTACGGGTGAATCGGCAGGCCGGCCGGGGTGGCCGAGCGATTCTAGGCGCTACAGTCTGGAATCGCGCGACCGCTGCGGTCGCACTTTCGAATCCTGCCTCGGGCATGGATGTGTGTGATGTCCTTAGGTTATTCACGTTTAAGTGGTTCTAAGTTCTAGGGGACTGATGACCTCAGATGTTAAGTCCCATACTGCTCAGAGCCATTTGAACCATTTTTTTGAATCGGCAGGGCATAACTACTGTCAGGTATCGTGACGAGATCTTGGGGCCTCACCTGCGGCTGTTGCGAGATGCTGTGTGCCCATACGTCGTATTCATGGACGATAATGCTCGACTTCATAAAGCATGTTTTCTTGGAAACTGAAGATATTGTACGTATGGCTTGGTCCGCTCGCTCTCCCAATTTTAATCCCGTAGAGAATGTCTGGAATGCACTAGGGAGACGGCTTGCGTCACATCAGCATCCACCAACCACTCTCCAAAACTGCGACCTGCTCTGCAGGAAGAATGGGGGTTACTGCCTCAACATGAGACTGATGACATCATTCACAGCATACCCCGCCGTTGTCAGGCTTGTGTTGCTGCCCGATGTGGTCACACCCCATACTGAGCACATTAATCAGTTGTCGGAATGTGTATGCAAATCAGTTAACTTGAAGAAAAAAAAACGAAGAACATTTTTGTCTACCGTTATGCATGTTGCAGTCATTTGCGTTCTGCGTACTTTACATTCTTCCTACTTTACTGTCACCTGTTTACATTGTTTTGAGGCAAAATAAACGCTGCTGTTGTTGTGATCTTCAGTCCTGAGACTGGTTTGATGCAGCTCTCCATGCTACTCTATCCCGTGCAAGCTTCTTCATCTCCCTGTACCTACTGCAGCTCACATCCTTCTGAATCTGCTTAGTGTACTCATCTCTTGGTCTCCCTCTACCATTTTTACCGTCTACGCTGCCCTCCAATACTAAAATTGTTATCCCTTGATGGCTCTTCTAGTCAAGTTGTGCCACAAACTCCTCTTCTCCCCAATTCTATTTAATACTTCCTCATTAATTATGTGATCTACCCATCTAATCTTCAGCATTCTTCTGTAGCACCACATTACGAAAGCTTCTATTCTCTTTTTGTCTAAACTATTTATCGTCCATGTTTCACTTCCATACATGGCTACACTCCATACAAATACTTTCAGAAACGACTTCCTGACACTTAAATCAATACTTGATGTTAACATTCTCTTCTTCAGAAACGCTTTCCTTGCCATTGCCAGTCTACATTTTATATCCCCTCTACTTCAACCATCATCAGTTATTTTGCTCCTCAAATAGCAAAACTCCTTTACTACTTTAAGTGTCTCATTTCCTAATCTAATTATTCCCTCAGCCTCACCCGACTTAATTCGACTACATTCCATTATCCTCGCATTGCTTTTGTTGATGTTCATCTGATATCCTCCTTTCAAGACACTGTCCATTCCGTTCAATTGCTCTTCCAAGTCCTTTGCTGTCTCTGACAGAATTACAATGTCATCGGCGAACCTCAAAGTTTTTATTTCTTCTCCGTGGACTTTAATTCCTACTATGAATTTTTCTTTTGTTTCCTTTACTGCTTGCTCAATATACAGATTGAATAACATGGGGGAGAGGCTACAACCCTGTCTCACTCCCTTCCCAACCTCTGCTTCCCCTTCATGTCCTTTGACTCTTATAACTGCCTTCTGCTTTCTGTACAAGTTGTAAATAGACTTTCGCTCCCTGTATTTTACCCCTGCCACCTTCACAATTTGAAAGAGAGTATTCCACTCAACATTGTCAAAAGCTTTCTCTAAGTCTACAAATGCTAGAAACGTAGGTTTGCCTTTCCTTAATCTTTCTTCTAAGATAAGTCGTAGGGTCAGTATTGCATCACGTGTTCTAATATTTCTACGGAATCCAAACTGATCTTCCCCGAGGTCAGCTTCTACCAGTTTTTCCATTCGTCTGTAAAGAATTCGCGTTAGTATTTTGCAGCTGTGACTTATTAAACTGATAGTTCGGTAATTTTCACATATGTCAACACTTGCTTTCTTTAGGATTGGAATTATTATATTCTTCTTGAAGTCTGAGGGTATTTCGCCTGTCTCATAGATCTTGCTCACCAGATGGTAGAGTTTTGTCAGGACTGGCTCTTCCAAGGCTGTCTACTCCCGGGGCCTTGTTTCGACTCAGGTCTTTCAGTGCTCTGTCATACTCTTCACACAGTATATCTCCCATTTCATCTTCATCTACCTCCTCTTCCATTTCCATAATATCGTCCTCAAGAACGTCGCCCTTGTATAGACCCTCTATGTACTCCTTCCACCTTTCTGCTTTCCCTTCTTTGCTCAGAACTGGGTTTTCATCTGAGCTCTTGAAATTCATGCAAGTGGTTCTCTTTTGTCCAAAGGTCTCTTTGATTTTCCTGTAGGCACTATCTATCTTACCCCTCGTGAGATAAGGCTCTACATCCTTACATTTGTAGCCATCCCTGCTTAGCCATTTTGCAGTTCCTGTCGATCTCATTTTTGAGACGTTGGTATTCCTTTCTTCCTGCTTCACTTACTGCAAAATAAACGCAACCTTGCTAAATTTCCTTTTGTTGCTTTTATTTTGGACGCCAGTGCTTTTGTATGAAAGATACCCCAAGAGACATTTGATTGTAGTATCTACATGAGACCTTTCGTGCTCTTTTTAAAGTGACCCTTGGGCAACAGCTGTGGTCAGAAGTGGCTGCAAGCATGCGGCTTCCCTGCTGTGGCACTTCCCCGGTGCCCGCGCTCGCTGCCGCGCAACCGCAGTGCCGGGAAGCGCCCCGGCGCGGATCCACTTGTTGCCGGCGCGGCCACCGGATAGCCCCGCGGCGGCGCGACGGCCAGAGGCTGCGCCGCCTGTGTAATTGCTGGCGCGGCTCCAGTTACCCGCCAAACGTAACGTTACCTCTGCCGCCTCCAGTGCCCAGCCTGGCGGCTCGGGTTCTCCAGCGCAGAAGCGCGCGTTCTGTCGCCGCGTATCCGCACCAGCATAGCGCCAACCTGCTCCGCTCGGCCGACACGCGATCCCCGAGCTCCCGGTTTCGGTATGTTCGTTAATAGCGATCGAAGCTGGCGGGGCGTCAAAACTCTACAAGCAAAGTGGCAACTTAATTCCGTCGAATTATGTTTCATCGTTCTCGAGAATACTATAGAAGATAGAGACCGAAACGGGAACAAAAATTACTATCGAAATTGAAGATGTCGACCATAAATTTCTTTTTCTTTTTCTTTTTTTTTTGGGGGGGGGGGTGATCTGTATACCTCGGATTTTATGTGAAAACCTGTTTTGTTCCTCATTAACTAAAGGCTATAAAGGCTGTACATACACGAATTATGCCTATTTATGATGGAAAACACAAGTTTTATAGCACACAAAACTACATAATTTCGGGTTAGTACCTGCTTGTATCTAAATTTCAAAAATCCGATTAAATAAATTTGTTACGACTAACGTTATCTCATGTACGTAATTTTATGTTAGAACCTGACTGTACATCATTTCTAAAAATTCTAAAAATACCTCATTTCATCTTAGAACCTGACTGTATCTAATTTTTAAAAATCCAGTCAAATAAAATTTGTGTGACTAAAACTACTCTTCTAGTCTTCCCGACTACTTACAAAAAAATGATTGAATGATAACTGGTTTGTCTGCGTGCGTGATCGCCAATCCTTTGTGTCAGACGACGAGAGCATAAGCCAGGCTGTTGCAGCGCGCCCTGCTCCGCAGAGCTTTGTCGCTCGCTGTGAACCGTCAAAGGGGCCGGCAGGGCGCGGAGGAGCCTTGTGATCTGCCTCCGGCGCCTTCCTGGCCTGTTGGAACAACCTGTTTAAAACAACTGCACTGTCTTCATTCGGTCGGTCAGCGTGCTGCTTGGATGTGGTGAAATATTTCACAACGACAGTGTATCTGCGGAAAGTCAAGCATGCCGAAAGTAGTACGTTTCAAATCATCTCCGAATCGTCAGAGGTTACAAGAATTTCCTGATTTCTCTACAGGTGGAAGAGTTATTCACTGCAATGTGAGCAACAAAGACTTAAGTAAAATGTTAACATTCTATCTGCTACGCCCACTCAGAGAACAGTGACGCCAATGGTTTCCCCGAGTGAACTTGGGCCAGACACATGTGAATGCAAAAGTATTGTTTTTAAACTCTTAAAAATAGGTTAATTTTGCTAAGTAGACCCCGTACGTAAATTCTTCCACAAAGTATTTCTCATTTCATTTTGTTTTTAGGTACATTCTGAACAGAGGTCGCATTTCGGTCAGCATGTTGCAGGGATTAAACACTAGGCCAATTTAAAAAATAAATCAAACTTGAAACAAACGTTCGTAACTAAACCAAATGCAACAAACAAAAACGAATTTCATCTTGACCCGTGTCGATCCATTGTCGCAGTAAACGTACCATTCAGTGTAGTTAAAAATAGATAGTTCAAAAGTCTTTTAGAGAAATATTGTCACTGCAGCATTCCATCAGAATTCACACTGAGAAAGAAATATTTAGTTACTCTATAATTATGAAAATACATTGAACAGGATAAGGGAAAATCTAGGCGATTCATACATGTGGATCTCTGTTGGTGAGACAACTGGCAGACAAGGTCCATATGTGGCTAATTTGATTGTTGGAAAGTTAGATCCTGACACGCGGTCTGTACCTCATCTAATCTGTAGCAAGAAGCTCAAAAAGGCTAACCAGGAAACACCTGCTCACTTTGTTATTAAAGACGTCAAATTATTTTTCTGCAACTGTCTAGATGAAAATAAAGTACTTGTAATCTGCACTGATGCAGCCGCATACATGGTTGATGCTGTCAAATTATTGAAACTATTTACCCAGCCTTGATCCATATCACATGCTGTGCTCATGCCATGAATCGTGTAGCTGAGACGATACGTCTCGAATTTCCACATGTAAATAAGCTAGTTTCAACCATCAAGGAGGTTTTTATTAAAGCACCTTCAAGAATCTAGTTATTTCGAGAGGAACTTCCCAACGTACCACTTCCAGCAGAACCCATACTTACTCGCTGGGGAACGTGACTAGAGGACGTGGAACATTACAGCGAGCATTTGGAAGACATTAAGAACATTGTTCTTAAATTGCGGGAGGAGGCAGTGAGCATTACTTCAGCTAAAGATCTTCTAAAGGACCCAAAATTTGCAGCGACATTGCATACATAAAATCTCGTTATGCATTTTTGGTCCCTGTTATTAGAGGCCTAGAGTGTTCAAGGAAACCAGTCTACACGCAACTGCGATTGATAGACTGGAGACAGAAAAAAAATCAACTTGGTCCCAGGATCTATTGGTATGAAAGTTAGTGAGAAACTAAAGACAGTGCTATAAAAAAAAACAGGACCGACCCCCCTCTGCACAATGGCTGACATCTTATCAGGTAAATCAACAGAACGTGAGTGTGCTGCCGCATTGCGCCTAATACCGCCATTTAAATATCCTCCGGTGACATCTATTGACGTGTAAGATGCTATTAACAGACAAGAGATGTATTTCTCAACGGAAAATCTTGAGAAAGTGTTAGTTATTTACTGTGACAGTAATTAGGTGTGTGTGTATTACTAAGGGACCAACCTGCTGAGGTCATCGGTCCCTAGTCTTACACGCTACTTAAACTAACTTATGCTAAGAACAATACACACAACCATGCCCGAGAGAGGACTCGAACGTCCGGCGGGAGGGACCTAGCAATCCGTGAAAGGCGCCTCAAACCGCGCGGCAACTCCGCGCGTCTGTAATTATGGACATGGACAACAATATAATGTGGATTTTTGTCAATCTGCTTATCTTTGTAGACAATAAAATGTCAGATTTTGTTCACGTATTTTCTGATTTTTATAACCTATTTTTGTAAGTGATAGAACCTATTTTAGGTACCTAATTTAAGATTTTTAGAACCTAAAAGTCCGAGGTCTGTCCATCAGTCTTCTGACTGGTTTGATGCGGCCCGCCACGAATTCCTCTCCTGTGCCAACCTCTTCATCTCAGAGTAGCACTTGCAACACTGCGTCCTCAATTATTTGCTGGATGTATTCCAGTCTCTGTCTTCCTCTACAGTTTTTGCCCTCTACAGCTCCCTCTAGTGCCGTAGAAGGCATCCCTCGATGTCCTAATATAATTACGTCCTATCACCCTGCCCTGTCTCCTTGTCAGTGTTCTGCACGTATGCCTTTCCTCTCAGATTCTGCGCAGAACCCCCTCATTCCTTACCTTATCAGTCCACCTAATTTTCAGCATTCGTCTATGTCACCACATCTCAAATGCTTCAATTCTCTTCTGTTACTGTCTTCCCACAGTCCATGTTTAACTGTCATACGCACATTTTCAGCAATTTCTTCCTCAACTTAAGGCCTATGTTTGAGACTAGTAGCCATCTCTTAGCCAGTAACACTCTTTTCGCCAGTGCTAGACGTCTTTTGATGCCCTTCTTGCTCCTTCCGTCATTGGTTATTTTACTGCCTAGGTACTAGAATCCCTTAATTTCATCTACTTCGTGACCGTCAATCCTGATATTAAGTTTCTCGCTATTCCAGTATTCTCATTTCTGCTTCTTCTCATTACTTTCATCTTTCATCGATTTACTCTCAATCCACATTCTGTACTCATTAGACTTTTCCTTCCAATGAGCAGGTCATGTAATTCTTCTTCACTTTCACTCAGGAAGCAATGCCATCAGCGAATAGTATCACTGATATCCTTTCACCTTGAGCTTTAATTCCACTCCTGAAACTTTCTTTTACTTTCATCATTGTTTCTTCGATGCACAGACTGAACAACAGGGACGAAAGACTAAATCCCTGCCATACATCCTTTTTAATCCGAGCCCTGCGTTCTTGGTCATCCACTCTTATTATTCCCTCTTGGCTCTTGTACATATTGTATATTACCTTTCTCTCCCTGTAGCTTATTACAGGTGATGGAATCACTCAGAGATTCTAACTGCTATCAATCGGATACACTGCACTTCTCTATACTGTTAAGCTTTCTTCGAAGGGAAATATCCTCGTTACACCCGTTACTTGTTGATCGCAGTAGAATATGAAAAGGACCGTGCTTCAATTCTCCCATGTCCTACAATTTCTTCTTCTTTTATTTTTTATTTTGTTTTCAAAAATGTTTTTATAGATCACTTACGAAGAAAGTAGCCAAAGAAAAGTAGCCAGAAGGAGATGAGGAAACAAAATGAAGCTTCACGGGTTGAGAGAGTATGTGAAGTTATTTCTGCGATTACAAAATCGAATCAAATCTACGAAGAACGAGACAGTTTGAGAGTCCCCTTATCAATATGACCTTGCACCCTTCTGGCACGAATGCGTTCACTGATTCGTATGGGAAGAGTGTCATGAAGCCGTTCTACCCTCTCCTGAGCCAAGCTCGTCCACAACCGACTCTTCATACCCAGAATACCGCCACTGGAGCGGAGATAACGTCCGAGGTTGCCCCACGTAAATTCTGTCGGGAATAGATCTGGGGACCATATCACGCAGAAAGTTCATAGAGACACGTGGCATGAGCATCGTCCTGTTGAAAAACGGCGCAGTGAGGACGAAGGGCCTCAGTGACGCACCGTTGTGGCGTCAGAGTTCCCTCAGTCACTACCACCAATGACGTAAAATCATACCCGACGGCTCTCACACAATTATGCCAGGAGTGACATCGCTGTGTCTCTCTGAAACAATGGAAGAGTGGGACCTCTGTGCAGGTCGCTGCCACAGTAGCTGGTGATGATCATCCGGGATAGTGCAGAACCGTAATTCATCTCTGAACACGATACGACGCCAATCATCGGCAGTCCATGCTTCAGGATCACAGCACATCTCGAAAAGCAGCCACTTTTCTTGTGTTAATGGGACGGTAATTCCCTAGTACGGTTGCTGCTGGACTCTGACCAATGGTCCCGGACGACACGGAATACCAGAATGAAATTTTCACTCTGAAGCGGACTGTGCGCTGATATGAAATTTCCTGGCAGATTAAAACTGGAAAATTTGTGGTTAGGTCTTATGGGAGCAAACTGCGGAGGTCATCGGTCCCTAAGCTACTACGTGCTTGGTGCACAATACGGCGATGCTCGCTTGTGGTGGTCAGTGTCGTCGATCGAAATCTTGCTGACGGCTGAGCCTGTTCTCAAGTTCCCATGCAGTGCAACATCGGGTCTCTGGCGCATCCGAATGCCCTACAAGTCTAGGTACTGACCGATTCAGTCAGTCGACCACACTTAGACCTGAATGAACAACTCTGTATGCTTCACAACGATCACTGAACAGCTGACCCTGTTCAAGCACTTTTATACCCTACCGGGCCTCGTAGCAACACTAAACACGAACAATAGTAATGGCCCATGATGATCCTATTACCTGTCACAAAGAATTTTAACCCTAACCATTTATGTTCCAACCGAGTGGAGTACACATATACGAAGTTATGTCCACATCCGAAAATATCTTCTGGTTACATCGCTTTAGTCAGGTTGCATATTTATATTCAGGTATCACCGGGTAAGCTTTCTTGTGAAATTACACTCCAATAGAACGAAAGCGAGTGGCGCAGAGACTAAGGGGATGCCAGCCTACGTCAGATCCCAGTCTTTGGATTGTGAAGCGGAAGTGGTGATTATGCATATGTAGCATTCCAAACATCACAAACCGATGGTTTTCACAAAGGATTTAACAAACCTATTCAACATATTTTAAGATATATTTTTAGGTGTGTTTAGTTCGTTTTAGGTTATTTTTCAGTCACACCCTTCACAAAGCAATCCCATCCCTAGGGGTACCAGACCGTCTTTTCCCAGCAGTGCTTACTGTACAATGAGTGAAAAATGATGAAAGCGGATGAGAACCGTCTTTAACAGTGAACTAATGTTTAATGGGATTGAGAATACGGAAGCCTACGGAAAACAATGCTGTAGACCCAAAAAATGCACCCAAAGGATCCGCAGTGTTCTAAAACCGTATCTATTTTTTTCTAGTGACACCTATCTTAAACCCATTGATGTGTATACTTTTCATACGCTCTGCTACGCTTAAATATATTTGCCAGTAGTACAATTCGCGCACAGGTGCTTCTAAAATTAGAATGTGTGAATTATGTTATGAACTCGATGTATTGATATTTTATTTCTGAAGAATAATTATTGAAGTGTTGAATATTTAAAAGAAACGTAATCTTTATGATTATGTTCTGCACTAAATCGTAGTAGGCTAATTGGAATGCAATCAATCAGCTTATAAGCCACGTTCGTTATGGTGGCACTAGAAAAGAAGACAAGTGTTGTGTTCCCCTGTCGAATATAGGGTGCCTAGGAAACCTGCTTCTCGGCTCGCTACACAACAATTCAAGCAAATCGCATTAATGAACTTTGTTACAGTAAGGTAAATAACTAAACTTTGAGGAATATACAGTGAGATGTCGCAAGCAAAGGGCGACATGAAACATAAGCAATCTCTTCAGTACATACAATTCCTAATACAAGTAAAACAAAGTTCATAAGTCGCTGCTGTAGTGATCGTAGACCCGTCCAGTTCGAGAGAGAGAGAGAGAGAGAGAGAGAGAGAGAATTCCTGAACTGGCATGAATTAAGAAAGCGGAGATGTTAGCCATGAGTTCTGAAATACAATCACAAAGGAAAGAGCTTACGTCATTCCTATCGGTAGCGTAGTGGTTGGTTGGTTGGTTTGGGGAAGGAGACCAGACAGCGTGGTCATGGTCTCATCGAATTAGGGAAGAATGGGGAAGGAAGTCGGCCGTGCCCTTTCAGAGGAACCATCCCGGCATTTGCCTGGAGTGATTTAGGGAAATCACGGAAAACCTAAATCAGGATGGCCGGACGCGGGATTGAACCGTCGTCCTCCCGAATGCGAGGTAGCGTAGTGATGTTGGATGTTCGCAGGGGATACAGTGTGCCTGCACAGTAGCAACCAATACTCTCGTGAGACGTGCTACTGAAACCAGACTGCCACTGCACATGACTACTCCCAGCGTATTGGGAGACAGCACTCGTGTATCAAGATGACAGTAATTTCTGCACTACTACTATTCGCAGTGTGGAGACATTAAGAACCAGCAATCAAATCGGGTCAGAAAGCGTCGTCTCTCTGCTTTTATTAAATCCGGTGTCACACTGCAGTGTGCATCCGTGGGTACAGAAATGTAATCATGGCCAACATGACAGTGGATGGGATGGAGCTGCTGCTGCTGCTGCTGCTGCCTCAGATCGGAGGAGTGGCCTGAGCTCTTGGCGCGCAAGCTGGGAGATGTGTCTTGCCGCCAATTCTCCAACTTAAATTCGAACGTAATGGCCCCAAATCCTATATATTTTCGTCATATCTAAATTAGTTAAATGGTGAATGTGGACATTACTTCACACTAGCCAACTGATCGTCATCCTTAGAGATAAGCCATTGGCTGTGCCCGTTAACTGGAGAAAATTAATCTTATTGCATAAAATGGTTGATTTAATCTAATGAATGTTTAGTTAGTTAGTAGACACGTCCGCAGTTATTATCAGCAAACTCAGAATTTAGTATCTCGTGTCTGGGACGGTTGTTGTTGTTGTGGTCTTCAGTCCTGAGACTGGTTTGATGCAGCTCTCCATGCTACTCTATCCTGTGCAAGCTTCTTCATCTCCCAGTGCCTACTGCAACCTACATCCTTCTGAATATGCTTAGTGTATTCATCTCTTGGTCTCCCTCTACGATTTTTACCCTCCACGCTGCCCTCCAATGTTAAATTTGTGATCCCTTGATGCCTCAAAACATGTCCTACCAACCGATCCCTTCTTCTAGTCAAGTTGTGCCACAAACTTCTCTTCTCCCCAATCCTATTCAATACCTCCTCATTAGTTACGTGATCTACCCACCTTATCTTCAGCATTCTTCTGTAGCACCACATTTCGAAAGCTTCTATTCTCTTCTTGTCCAAACTGGTTATCGTCCATGTTTCACTTCCATACATGGCTACACTCCATACAAATACTTTCAGAAACGACTTCCTGACACTTAAATCTATACTCGATGTTAACAAATTTCTCTTCTTCAGAAACGATTTCCTTGCCATTGCCAGTCTACATTTTATATCCTCTCTACTTCGACCATCATCAGTTATTTTACTCCCTAAATAGCAAAACTCCTTTACTACTTTAAGTGTCTCATTTCCTAATCTAATCCCCTCAGCATCACCCGATTTAATTTGACTACATTCCATTATCCTCGTTTTGCTTTTGTTGATGTTCATCTTATATCCTCCTTTCAAGACACTGTCCATTCCGTTCAACTGCTCTTCCAAGTCCTTTGCTGTCTCTGACAGAATTACAATGTCATCGGCGAACCTCAAAGTTTTTGCTTCTTCTCCATGAATTTTAATACCTACTCCGAATTTTTCTTTTGTTTCCTTTACTGCTTGCTCAATATACAGTTTGAATAACATCGGGGAGAGGCTACAACCCTGTCTCACTCCTTTCCCAACCACTGCTTCCCTTTCATGCCCCTCGACTCTTATAACTGCCATCTGGTTTCTGTACAAATTGTAAATAGCCTTTCGCTCCCTGTATTTTACCCCTGCCACCTTCAGAATTTGAAGAGAGTATTCCAGTCAACATTGTCAAAAGGTTTCTCTAAGTCTACAAATGCTAGAAATGTAGGTTTGCCTTTCCTTAATCTTTCTTCTAAGATAAGTCGTAAGGTTAGTATTGCCTCACGTGTTCCAACATTTCTACGGAATCCAAACTGATCTTCCCCGAGGTCCGTTTCTACCAGTTTTTCCATTCGTCTGTAAAGAATTCTCGTTAGTATTTTGCAGCTGTGACTTATTAAACTGATAGTTCGGTAATTTTCACATCTGTCAACACCTGCTTTCTTTGGGATTGGAATTATTATATTCTTCTTGAAGTCTGTGGGTATTTCGCCTGTCTCATACATCTTGCTCACCAGATGGTAGAGTTTTGTCATGACTGGCTCATCCAAGGCCATCAGTAGTTCTAATGGAATGTTGTCTACTCCCGGGGCCTTGTTTCGACTCAGGTCTTTCAGCGCTCTGTCAAACTCTTCACGCAGTATCTTATCTCCCATTTCATCTTCATCTACATCCTCTTCCATTTCCATAATATTGTCCTCAAGTACATCGCCCTTGTATAAACCCTCTATATACTCCTTCCACCTTTCTGCCTTCCCTTCTTTGCTTAGAACTGGGTTGCCATCTGAGCTCTTGATATTCATACAAGTGGTTCTCTTTTCTCCAAAGGTCTCTTTAATTTTCCTGTAGGCAGTATCTATCTTACCCCTGGTGAGACAAGCCTCTACATCCTTACATTTGTCCTCTAGCCATCCCTGCTTAGCCATTTTGCACTTCCTGTCGATCTCATTTTTGAGACGTTTGTATTCCTTTTTGCCTGCTTCATTTACTGCATTTTTATATTTTCTCCTTTCATCAATTAAATTCAATATTTCTTCTGTTACCCAAGAATTTCTATTAGCCCTCGTCTTTTTACCTACTTGATCCTCTGCTGCCTTCACTACTTCATCCCTCAGAGCTACCCATTCTTCTTCTACTGTATTTCTTTCCCCCATTCCTGTCAATTGTTCCCTTATGCTCTCCCTGAAACTCTCTACAACCTCTGGTTCTTTCAGTTTATCCAGGTCCCATCTCCTTAAATTCCCGCCTTTTTGCAGTTTCTTCAGTTTCAATCTGCAGTTCATAACCAATAGATTGTGGTCAGAATCCACATCTGCCCCTGGAAATGTCTTACAATTTAAAACCTGGTTCCTAAATCTCTGTCTTACCATTATGTAATCTATCTGATACCTTTTAGTATCTCCAGGATTCTTCCAGGTATACAACCGTCTTTCATGATTCTTGAACCAAGTGTTAGCTATGATTAAGTTATGCTCTGTGCAAAATTCTACAAGGCGGCTTCCTCTTTCATTTCTTCCCCCCAGTCCATATTCACCTACTATGTTTCCTTCTCTCCCTTTTCCTACTGACGAATTCCAGTCACCCATGACTATTAAATTTTCCTCTCCCTTCACTACCTGAATAATTTCTTTTATCTCGTCATACATTTCATCAATTTCTTCATCATCTGCAAAGCTAGTTGGCATATAAACTTGTACTACTGTAGTAGGCATGGGCTTTGTGTCTATCTTGGCCACAATAATGCGTTCACTATGCTGTTTGTAGTAGCTAACCCGCACTCCTATTTTTTTATTCATTATTAAACCTACTCCTGCATTACCCCTATTTGATTTTGTATTTATAACCCTGTAATCACCTGACCAAAAGTCTTGTTCCTCCTGCCACCGAACTTCACTAATTCCCACTATATCTAACTTTAACCTATCCATTTCCCTTTTTAAATTTTCTAACCTACCTGCCCGATTAAGGGATCTGACATTCCATGCTTCGATCCGTAGAATGCCAGTTTTCTTTCTCCTGATAACGACGTCCTCTTGAGTAGTCCGCCCCCGGAGATCGGAATGGGGGACTATTTTACCTCCGGAATATTTTACCCAAGAGGACGCCATCATCATTTAATCATACAGTAAAGCTGCATGCCCTCGGGAAAAGTTACGGCTGTAGTTTCCCCTTGCTTTCAGCCGCTCGCAGTACCAGCACAGCAAGGCCGTTTTGGTTAATGTTACAAGGCCAGATCAGTCAATCATCCAGACTGTTGCCCCTGACACTACAGAAAAGGCTGCTGCCCCTCTTCAGGACCCACATGTTTGTCTGGCCTCTCAACAGATACCCCTCCGTTGTGGTTGCACCTACGGTACATCCATCTGTATCGCTGAGGCACGCAAGCCTCCCCACCAACGGCAAGGTCCGTGGTTCATGGGGGGAGGTCTGGAACTGAAATTACGAAATTAATTTTATACGGCTGTCTTTCTTTGCAATGGGGACTGGATTGAACAGGCATTCTGGCTTCGGCATGTGCGCTAAACGCCTACGAAAAGTCTCCACATTACAAATGATACGCTCACTCTCGCACGCACAAGCGCGCGCAACACCGCTAGTACACGCACGCAAACACAGACACAACAAAATGCATACAAGCGCACATACACATTTGCAAACTCACATGCACACACATACACATGTGCACACAACACACACACACACACACACACACACACACACACACACACACACAGAGAGAGAGAGAGAGAGAGAGAGAGAGGGAGAGAGAGAGAGAGAGACTAAAAACAAAAAATGGTTCAAATGGATCTGAGCACTATGGGACTTAACATCTATGGTCATCAGTCCCCTAGAACTTAGAACTACTTAAACCTAACTAACCTAAGGACATCACACAACACCCAGCCATCACGAGGCAGAGAAAATCCCGGGCGTGGGAAGCGAGAACGCTACCGCACGACCACGAGATGCGGGCTACTAAAAACAAATAATGAGATAGTTGGTATCACTTATAGAGACAAATGTCACACTAGGCAGTGATGATAACAGTTGGACCAATGCTATGCAACAAAATTATAATCTCTCTACACAAAATAGTGCAACTTTCAATCAGTTTTCTACATGGGGGAAAAGCTGAATGATCTTCAAGTAATTGATTGGATGTTACACTGTAGGTACTTTTTTGTTGTATTATAAAATATTTACGAGAACTGATTTGAATGTAATCTCCGTTAACTATGTGAAAACAAAAACATCATGTAATATTCTAGGACATCGATTGAGGATGCCTTGTAAAATGGGAAAACACGTATGGTTGTTTAAATAAATTTAATGTGAGCATGCAGTAAAGACGTTTTGTTGTTAACTGTTACAATTCGTATGTACCTTTTGCGTAAAATAGCGACCACAAGAAAGTTGTGCTGATGCAATTGCTTACGTGTCCATAGGTCGCAGTGGTGAAGGCTGCTGTTGCCTCTCGTTTACGTTTTGACCGGGCGATGTGGAGCAGTTGTCAGCGCACCGGACTTGCAGTCGGATGAAAGACGGCTCAAGTCAGCTCCCAGTAACCCTTGTTTAGGTTTTCCGTGATTTCCCTATATTGCTTCATTAAAGTGCCGGTATGGTTCCTTCGAAAGACACGACCGATTTTCTTCCCCATCGTTGAAATATCTCTAAAGACCTCGATATCGACGGGACGTTAAAATCTAACCATATTTCTTCTCATGCGTGGGACTAGCCTCCGTAAAAGACTGTTGTAGAGGGAACACCATGCGGTGTATGTAGAGGGAACACAATCGGGCGTATCCTGGAAACGTTGAACTAGTGTCAACAGATAATCCTTCTATCATCGGGAAACAGTAGAGAAAAATGGCGGATACTCGAAACTGAGAACATTGCTCATAATGTTACAAAAAAAGTTGAAGAACCTTTCCCCAGCACGCACGACGCCCAATACCGTGTACAGTTCCTGGATTTGTCCGAGTAGAAAGTGTGCCCTTCAAACGCCGTTTTAACTTCGAAAAAGCGAAGTGGGGGGCTTTCAGAGAACTGGATCCTGAAGTTGACAACAGATGCAGACCCAAAAAACTAGAAAGAATCTGTGGAACCTGGAAAGAAAACGTCAAGGAGGCATAATACACATTGATGCAGGATCCAATATATGTATGGCCTTGATTTATGTATGGCCTTGATTTATATATGGCCTTGATTTATATATGGCCTTGACTCGTACACTACTAAGACAATTTCTCCCTGCCATTATTACTCAGCTATGCCCCATGGTCAGGTAACAGCATAGGAGAACTGAGGTACCACAACACTCCAACAAATTAGTAACAAAGTCACAAATTAGTTAAAAAGGTTTACTTATTTTTTTGACTTGTTGAGTAATTAAATCTGCAACACTTCATGTAATATAACACAAGAAAGACCCTCTGTCACTCAGTGCAAATAATCATAGGTAAACTTCACAGTACACAGCAAATGCAACTTACAACAGCTGTCTGTTCACTTCTAAGAGTTCATAAACATTACCTGTCTAAGTTTGTAAGTAGGCTGTTTAGATTTTTATGTTGGTAACGCCGCGTAGCGCTCTGTATGAAAATCACTGGCTGTGCTGTGTGCAGTCTGTGGCTGGTTGGCATTCTTGGAATACTCGCTATTGTAGTGTTGGGCAGTTGGATGTGAACAGCGCGTAGCGTTGCGCAGTTGGAGGTGAGCCGCCAGCAGTGGTGGATGTGGGGAGAGAGATGGCAGAATTTTAAGAGCGGAACATCTGGACGTGTGTCCGCCAAATAGAGTTAATATGTAATACTGGATATATATGATGACTTTTGAAGATTTTGTCCCATTTGTTGCATTAATTGTAATAACAATGCACTGGTGTCTGAAACATGTTCCTCAGTGCTATTCGGCAGTGAATTTGAACCGGCAATATTCGCATTTCGAAAAGCAGAAAATGTGTCTTGACCTATTTGAGAAAACGGTGAGGACGCAAAACCTGAATCTACAGTATTTGCAAGATTGTATCCTGTCATTTCGGATTCCTGAGGCGAGCTGTTGCCGACCGATCGATCGATAATGCTTCCCTGTTCACTAATTGTTTCACTGTCTACACCATTATTTGCCGCCCGCTACATTTCCCTATGCACAATTACCAAGTTATTACTTTGAATATCTGTTAATTCATTACACGGTGGTGCTGATAAGCTACGCTCGTCGTCACTATCATTTCTCAGTTTACTTTGGAGCCTAGTGCTACCTTTTTCACACGCCATAATTATCACGTATTTCACACGATAACAAGAAAAGCACAATTTGAAGAGCAAAAATAAGAAAACACATTTACATACCACTGAAAATAATATTTAGTTAATTGCAAGCGCAGCTGCGAAATACTTGGTGCAAATCTACATGCATGCCACAACTGTTTTACTGTACAACAATGAAAGACTACAACTACAAAGGAAATTCTCTCTGTAATTACGCGCTAGCAATAAACAATAGCTACACTAATTACACAAACTGCAAGAAAAAATCAGAAGATTCCAGTGAGGTATCCTCAGCTAAGGGTCGACATATGAAACGTCCCCTTAGAAAACATTAATGAATTACTGTGCTGGAAAACCTCTTACATTATTTGCTTTTCAAACAGCTAAGCAAAACTAAACGTATTCAGACATTACTCTCTTTACTTATTCTGATCAACACTAAACTGACACGCAATATTTTTAGCGCAACGCAATCTGACTTTCCATAATCTCCACAAAAGAATGGCCCTGACTAACAATAACCTATACCTTTCATGAATCACTTACCTCACAAAAATGTTCGTTACTCGAACTACTCCAATACAGCGAGCGCCACTACTGCCAGCTAAATAAAAGATTCTGACTACTGAAGGCACTAACTACTGACAGGCATAGTCAGCAAATGAAAGATTTTGATAGAGAACAAACAATGTATTTACCTTAGTAATGTTCAAAAGTAATTTTATATATATATATATATGGTCGCAAGTTCGAATCCTGCCTCGGGCATGGATGTGTGTGATGTCCTTAGGTTAGTTAGGTTTAAGTAGTTCTAAGTTCTAGGGGACTGATGACCACAGATGTTAAGTCCCATAGTGCTCAGAGCCATTTGAACCATTTGAATCTCTCCCCACATCCACCACTCCTGGCGACTCACCTCTAACTGCGCAACGCTACGCGCTGTACACATCCAACTGCCCAACACTACAATAGCGAGTATTCCAACAATGCCAATCAGCCACAGACTGCACACAGCATAGCCAGTGATCATACAAAGCGCTACGTGGCGTTACCAACATAAAAATCTAAACAGCCTACTTATAAGTTAACCTTGGACGATAGTCTACTACCAAGTGGCCGTCCGCGGTGGTCACGCGGTTCTAGGCGCGCTGTCCGCGCGACTGCTACGGTCGCAGGCTCGAATCCTGCCTCGGGCATGGATGTGTAGATGTCCTTAGGTTAGTTAGGTTTAAGTAGTTCTAAGTTCTAGGGGACTGATGACCACAGCTGTTAAGTCCCATAGTGCTCAGAGTCATTTGAACCATTTTACTACCAAGTGGACGGGAGCTGCTCTTCTATCTTCCGTGTAGGCTTCTGTCCGTTGTTGTCCGGTCACTGGCGGATTGTACCCGACCGGCAATTGGCCCATGTGAAGTCGATATCTTCATCCTCTACGCCGCCCGTGGGCGCTGGTGAACTCGCGCAAGTGGCGAGTCTCTATGGCAGTGGCACCAGCTCGCATCTTTGCGCCTTTCATGCTTTTGCCCTGCCTGTGTCTTGTTAGTGCGATACAGCACTACTGAATGGCAAGACAAGACAAATGTCAACTAGGTTGAATCTCAAGCGAGACAAAGAAGGAGAGAGCGAATCTCTAGAAACTCCATTCTCACCTGAAGAACTGGGAAGTGCGGTGATGATATACAAACTCAACAAATAAAGCAGTTTGGTCAAAAAGTAATTAATGTTCAGTGGGGATGATGAACAGATGTTTGAAGACGTTTCAGATTCCCAAACTCTGCAGGAAAGTACAAGTAGTAGCATTACTAAAGCCTGGCAAAGCGCCGACTGAGCCAAAAGATTTCCGTCCTCTTTCCTTAACCTGCCACCCATTTACCTTATGTCAAAGAATGATACTATCAAGAACAGCAACCAAACTCGGTGCAGTACTTATCCCTGAACAAGTTGGATTCAAATCAGGGAAAGCACATTGTAGTGAATGTTAAATCTGACTCAACACCCTGAAGACGATTTTTAAAGGAAACTGGTAACTGCTGCTGTCTTTGTTGACCTTTTGTACTGCATATGCTACAGTAATCAAGCAACGACTCCTCACGAAAGTCTCCTAAATAACATAGGATGTTCTCCTGACATACATATTAAGAGACATGCTACAGGATCGAAGATTCTAGGTAACCCTCTAAACGAAGAAAAGTAGATGGAGATACCAAGAGAATGGACTACCACAGGAGCGTTCTTTCCCCTGTTCTATAAAATATGTACAAAAATTACAAGCTACTCCAGCCGGAAATAAAGAAATTCATTCATGCAGACGACACTGCCATTACCGCTCAAAGAAGAACATTTGAAGAGCTTGAAGGAAAACTGACAGAAGGTTTGGATATTGGTACGTTATTTCTATTTTGAACTGCCATTTCCTTAACCTCTAATATAGAGGGACTGGAAGGACTTGACTCATACAGTGACCATTTAGTTTTCAACATATTTATTTGCATCCTAGATAAATCATTAAGAGAATTACAATCATAAATCAGACAATAATTTCTTTAAGAAACGCCATTCAGGCAAACTTAACAAACTGCTTGTTATGTAAATCCACAAATGAATTAATCTCTTTGAAAACATTTAAAAACCCGCCACTCCGGTCAATTTTACAAACTGCTTGTTATATGAAACCAGAAGCGAATTACTCTCTTTGCAAACATTCAAAAAACCGCCACTCGGGCCAAGTAAATCATTTAAAATAAACTTTACATCAAATAACCTAGAAATCAATTATTATTTCCACATAGATTGAAAACCACCCCTCTCGGGCGAGATATTACCAAACAACTTTACAAGGTTATAGACAGTTTGATCAATAATAACCCAGTTATTTCCCCATCAAAATTGACATACGACACTAAAGCTGAAATGCACCGCAATTTTAGAAAACGGTTTCAAAATGGTTCAAATGGCTCTGAGCACTATGGGACTTAACATCTGAGGTCATCAGTCCCCTAAAACTTAGAACTACTTAAACCTAACTAACCTAATGACATCACACACATCCATGTCCGAGGCAGAATTCGAACCTGCGACCGTAACGGTCGCGCGGTTCCAGACTGAAGCGCCTAGAAACGCTCGGCCACACCGGCCGGCAGAAAACGGTTTCAATTAAGACACATTCTTCTAGAAATCCCTCAAATTTCTTAAGACAAATATTTAAAACATTTAACCCGGGCAACCTTGTAGAGCCACAAGTTTGAGGAAACTGCAGCTTGTGCAATAACTGAGCACCGAGATTGTCAGGCCGCGACTTGGCCACGAACAGTGGAGGCGACTGAGTATTTATCTTCGAATTAAGATGTGGACTCCGTTTGTACTTCCACCCCGTTCAGACCATCGAAATCGGAACCAAACAGCACACGCGAGCTCAGGCGAAGTCCACCGCCCGTACGTCCGCTAGTAATTTAAAAGGGGAGGCTCTGCACTTCGGTGGCCCACTGCTTTCGATCTCTGAAATATAAATCAGAAGCGACAACAGGGAACCAAACAACCCTTCCTTCGCCGGCCGAAGTGGCCGTGCGGTTAAAGGCGCTGCAGTCTGAAACCGCAAGACCGCTACGGTCGCAGGTTCGAATCCTGCCTCGGGCATGGATGTTTGTGATGTCCTTAGGTTAGTTAGGTTTAACTAGTTCTAAGTTCTAGGGGACTAATGACCTCAGCAGTTGAGTCCCATAGTGCTCATAGCCATTTGCACCATTTGAACCAACCCTTCCTTCACCTTAGTACTCAAACTTATACAGAAAACTACTTCGATAAAACTGACAATAATGGAACTGATTTCATTCCTTTAGGCAGAACCACGTACACGAATGTTGCAAACTGAACTGGCTTATTAAAATCAAAGCATCACATGGAGCACCTTATGTGGGCCTGTAAAGTACCACACTGCAATCTTTAGACGCGGAATATAGATCGTTCGATAAGGCTGCGCACACATACCAATGTTTTAGACACTTGCCAGCTGAAGTAAGAACAATACTGTTAAGGAGCGAAGCACACACTTAATAAGAGGCATGAAATACCACATCACAGTTCTTGCAACCCTTTGCTACCTCAAAAGCAATCATCCTTATATTTCACTAATCGTTAGTAGTACTTGAATTACTTAACTTGTTGCCAGCTGCTGGATCGATGCGGCGAAGACACCAGATGTTTCTTAGTCCGATAGTAACAGCGTGTTCCTTCACGGAAGCGAGCACATGCATAGCTTCACGAGGTGGCTAAGAAGCCACAGCGCCGGCCCGCTGTTACTTTTTTTTACAAAGAGATGGGGCCCCTCCACGCCCGCACCAACGTGGTGACCAAACCAAAAGTTCTACTGTCACCTCCGTAAACATGTTAGTTATCTAGTAAGTGGATCACAGGATACTGGGCTGTGGTGTTGTCCGTGCGTCTGGGTAAGGCTACGCATTAACACGGTCCATCAGGTGATAGATAGTGGAGGAGGAGGAGATTAGTGTTTAACGTCCCGTCGACAACGAGGTCATTAGAGACGGAGCGCAAGCTCGGGTGAGGGAAGGATGGGGAAGGAAATCGGCCGTGCCCTTTCAAAGGAACCATCCCGGCATTTGCCTGAAGCGATTTAGGGAAATCACGGAAAACCTAAATCAGGATGGACGGAGACGGGATTGAACCGTCGCCCTCCCAAATGCGAGTCCAGTGTGCTAACCACTGCGCCACCTCGCTCGGTGATAGATAGTGGACGAAACGCGAGTGAGGGTAGCGGTTTGAAGAGCAGAGGGAAAAAAGTGCCATGGCTCGTGCCGTGGGAAAAAAACCTCTGCGACAGTGGGATGGGTAGTAAGAGCAGTAGTGGCTTACTAGCTGCGATACACGATCAAGGGCCAACTGCCGCCCGTACTCAGGCACACTGTGCTCGCTGTCGTCTCTCCAATGTCTCGCTTGCCGTGCCCAACCTTGTCCCCTTTCCACTCCGTACTGCTCCCTATATCCTGAGCTGGTCCAGGCTCCAAAGTCAAACTTCTGCCAGAGGAAATCGATAGTGCCTAACCAAAGATAGGCCTGGCACCAGTCCCGCCACGGCTCAGATATCTTGGGGAACAACTGTGAAGAAAATCACCTGCGACGTGAATCAGAAAAAAAGGCAGGTATATGCATTCCAACTGTGTAATAAAGAAGCCTCATGACAGTTCGAAATAGAATGGAGAGCGATTAGACTACAGCACTGCACTGAACCAAAATACTTGGGGGTCGTACATTGTTATCTAAAAAATACTGGTGTGATCTAAAAGTAAAAATATGGGCAAGGGACAATATTATACGTGACCTGACTGGTTCAACATGAGGAACGCAGCCTGACATTCCCGATCATCAGCGATGGCGTTCTATTTGCAGCCAGAGAACATGCGGCACCAGTGTGGGAGACATCTTGGCGCGCCAAGCAAGTAGACGTCGCTTCAAACGAGAGTGTCAGGATTATCATAGGATGCCTGGGAGCAGTACAATGACTAATGGATATCCATAATGATGCCAAAAGTCAGGCGAGGTGCTGCTGTCCTGAGGAGCCTGCCAGTGGGCCCATGGGCGAAGCATATTGACGAGCCTAATGATGAGCGCGTATCGTTGAATCACACCCTGCATCAGTCCGCAAAATTTACCCACTTGCGGCCGTAGCACCTCCAAATATTAGACGCAAAGTAGCCAGAGACATAGAGAGGAAATAGCAGCAAACCGACCCACGGCACTTATGTATAACGAACAAACAGTTACAACACGTGCTAAGTCCAGGAACAGTTTCATCCAACGGACGGTACCGCTAGAAGTCCGACCTGGGAGCCGTAGCATACCTTTATGGTTGGATTCTCTGCAAAATACAAACGTGAACTTCAAAGACCAAATCACGCAAGGGCAGCAACTGAAGTGTTGTACGCGGAAGCACTGGTTAGATGAAGAACAGGAATCGCAAAATGAGAACTAAACACTGTTAAATCGGATTACTCTGAAGATGACCAGTGTGAATGTGGAGAATCAAAGACAATTATAAATATGCTCATGTACCCAAGGATGGAGTTTGTACAGCGGAGGATCTGTTTTTATCCAATGACGAGGCCATTAAAACTGGAGAGTTTTGGACACGGAAAGTAAGTAACCATGTTTCTTTTTCCTCACGTCTGTGTTTCGCGGCGGATATGCTCAAAATACTGTAGCAGAAAAGCTTGGCATAGTTTGTGATAGTACCTCCTCCCTCCATCCCATTAAATTTTGGTTATGGTGACAGCTTGGTCTGAAGCACAGCCCTATGTCTAGATTACGTTGGAAAGCGACTAAGTGGTTGTGAGGTGCTGAAGCCAACGAGAATGCATCTGGAAAACTGATCTATAGCATAGTCTGAAAGCTGCGTTCCTGTCATCTTTATCACTTTTGATTACAAAAACAGCAAGGTGAATTCACAAAAACTATATTAGGTAATACACAAGTCTCGCACGATTAGTTTGATGCATATTATCTACACTCCTGGAAATTGAAATAAGAACACCGTGAATTCATTGTCCCAGGAAGGGGAAACTTTATTGACACATTCCTGGGGTCAGATACATCACATGATCACACTGACAGAACCACAGGCACATAGACACAGGCAACAGAGCATGCACAATGTCGGCACTAGTACAGTGTATATCCACCTTTCGCAGCAATGCAGGCTGCTATTCTCCCATGGAGACGATCGTAGAGATGCTGGATGTAGTCCTGTGGAAAGGCTTGCCATGCCATTTCCACCTGGCGCCTCAGTTGGAACAGCGTTCGTGCTGGACGTGCAGAACGCGTGAGACGACGCTTCATCCAGTCCCAAACATGCTCAATGGCGGACAGATCCGGAGATCTTGCTGGCCAGGGTAGTTGACTTACATCTTCTAGAGCACGTTGGGTGGCACGGGATACATGCGGACGTGCATTGTCCTGTTGGAACAGCAAGTTCCCTTGCCGGTCTAGGAATGGTAGAACGATGGGTTCGATGACGGTTTGGATGTACCGTGCACTATTCAGTGTCCCCTCGACGATCACCGGTGGTGTACGGCCAGTGTAGGAGATCGCTCCCCACCCCATGATGCCGGGTGTTGGCCCTGTGTGCCTCGGTCGTATGCAGTCCTGATTGTGGCGCTCACTTGCACGGCGCCAAACACGCATACGACCATCATTGGCACCAAGGCAGAAGCGACTCTCATCGCTGAAGACGACACGTCTCCATTCGTCCCTCCATTCACGCCTGTCGCGACACCACTGGAGGCGGGCTGCACGATGTTGGGGCGTGAGCGGAAGACGGCCTAACGGTGTGCGGGACCGTAGCCCAGCTTCATGGAGACGGTTGCGAATGGTCCTCGCCGATACCCCAGGAGCAACAGTGTCCCTAATTTGCTGGGAAGTGGCGGTGCGGTCCCCTACGGTACTGCGTAGGATCCTACGGTCTTGGCGTGCATCCGTGCGTCGCTGCGGTCCGGTCCCAGGTCGACGGGCACGTGCACCTTCCGCCGACCACTGGCGACAACATCGATGTGTGGAGACCTCACGCCCCACGTGTTGAACAATTCGGCGGTACGTCCACCCGGCCTCCCGCATGCCCACTATACGCCCTCGCTCAAAGTCCGTCAACTGCACATACGGTTCACGTCCACGCTGTCGCGGCATGCTACCAGTGTTAAAGACTGCGATGGAGCTCCGTATGCCACGGCAAACTGGCTGACACTGACGGCGGCGGTGCACAAATGCTGCGCAGCTAGCGCCATTCGACGGCCAACACCGCGGTTCCTGGTGTGTCTGCTGTTCCGTGCGTGTGATCATTGCTTGTACAGCCCTCTCGCAGTGTCCGGAGCAAGTATGGTGGGTCTGACACACCGGTGTCAATGTGTTCTTTTTTCCATTTCCAGGAGTGTATATATGTCATCTGGCCTTGTACTATTAACCAAAATGGCCTCGCTGTGCAGATAACGCGAATGGCTGAAAGAAAGGGAAAACTACAGCCCTTATTATTCCCCAGGGCATGCAGCTCTACTGCAGGGTGAAATGATGATGGAATCCTCTTGGGTAAAATATTCCGGAGGTAAAATAGTCCCTCTTTCGTATCTCTGGGCGAGGACTACTCAGGTGGATGTCGTCATCAGAGAATCTACGGTCGAAGCGTGAAACGTTAAATCCCTTAATTGAGTCGGTAGGTTAGAACATTTAAAAAGGGAAATGCATAGTTTAAAGTTAGATATCGTGAGTATTAATGAAGTTTGCTGGCAGGATGAACAGCACTTCTGGTCAGGTGAACAAAGGATTACAAATACAAAATCAAATAGGGGTAATGGAAGAGTAGGCCCAATAATGAATAAGACAATAGGAATGCGGGTAAGGTACTACCATCAGCATAGTGAGCGTGGTTTCGTAAACAAAAAAGATACAATGCCGTCACCCATAGCTGTAGCACATGTTCATATGCCAACTAACTCTGCAGATGATGAAGTGGTCTTGGGTGCCATTAGGTTGTCATCCGCAGCACTGTTACAGCACAGCGATACATTGACGATATTATACGCCGCGCGGGGTAACCGCTCGGTCTCAGGCGCCTTGCCACGGTTGGCGGCTACCCCCGTCGGAGGTTCGAGTCGTTCCTCGGGCATGGGTATGTGCGTTGTCCTTAGTGTAAGTTAGTTTAAGTGACATTAAATAGTGTGTAAGCCTAGGTACCGATGATCTCAGCAGTTTGGTCCCATAGGAACTTACCACAAATTTCCAATTTTTTATTCTACATCCCTCTTTGTTGTCCTTCAGGGCGAACCATCTTGGACTTACATTTCAGCAAGACAATTCTCGGCCCCTCACGAGGAGAACTTCTACTGCTTGTCCTCGTGTCTGACAAACGGTGCTTTGACCGTCAAGGTCGCCGAATGTCTCTCCAATTGAGAACGTTAGGAGAATTATGGGCAGGACCCTCCAACCAGCTCGGGATTTTAACGAACTAACGCGCCAATTGGACAGAGTTTGGAACGATAACTCTCAGGAGGACATCTGACAGCTCTATCAAGCAGTGCCAAGCCGAATAACTGCTTGCATAAAGGTCAGAGGTGGAACAACGCGTTATTGACTTACTCGAATTGTGAAGCTCTTTCTCTTTAATAAACCATCCATATTCTTCTGAAATTGTAATCATTTGTTTATCTGTACATGTACGTCACGTGAACCAATTTCTATCCCATTTGGATAATTCCTTCATGCTGCGTCGTTTTTTTTCTTATTTTTGTCTTAGAGTGTAGTTTGCATTAATTCTTTTATAACAATAAATATTTTTCACCGATTGAAAAATGTTAGTTGGCATCAGTTTGGATTCCGTAGAAATGTTGGAACAGGTGAGGCGATACTGACCCAACGACTTATCTTAGAAAATAGATTAAGGAAAGGCAAACCTAGGTTTCTCGTATTTGTAGACTTAGAGAAAGCTTTTTACACTGTTGACTGGAACACCCCCTTCAAATTCTGAAGATGGAAGGGATAAAATACAGGGAGCTGAAGTCTATTTACAATTTGTACAGAAACCAGATGGCAGTTATAAGAGTCGATGGGCATGAAACGAAAGCTGTGGTTGGGAAGGGAGTGAGACAGGGTTGTAGCCTATCCCCGATGTTATTCAATCTGTATATTGAGCAGGCAGTAAAGGAAATAAAAGAAAAATTCGGAGTAGGAATTAAAATCCATGGAGAAGAAATTAAAACTTTGAGGTTCGTCGATGACATCGTAATTCTGACAGAGATAGCAAAGGGCCTGGAAGAGCAGCTGAACGGAATGGACAGTGTCTTGAAAGGAGGATATAAGATGAACATCAACAAAAGCAAAACGAGGATAATGGAATGTAGTCGAATTAAGTCGGGTGATGCTGAGGGTGTTAGATTAGGAAATGAGTCACTTAAAGTACTAAAGGAGTTTTGCTACTTGGGGAGCAGAATTACTGATGATGGTCGAAGTAGAGAAGATATAAAATGTAGGCTGGCAATGGCAAGGAAAGCGTTTCTGAGGAAGAGAAATTTGTTAACACCGAGTATAGATTTAAGTGTCAGGAAGTCGTTTCTGAAAGTATTTGTATGGAGTGTAGCCACGTATGGAAGCGAAACTTGGACGATAAATAGTTTAGACAAAAAGAGAATAGAAGCTTTCGAAATGTGGTGCTACAGAAGAATGCTTAAGATTAGATGGGTAGATCACATAACTAATGAGGAGATATTGAATAGAATTGGGGAGAAGAGAAATTTGAGGTACAACTTGACAAGAAGAAGGGATTGGTTGGTAGGATATGTCCTGAGGCATCAAGGGATCACCAATTTAGTATTGGAGGGCAGCGTGGAGGGTAAAAATCGTAAAGGGAGACCAAGCGATGAATACACTAAACAGATTCAGAAGGATGTAGGTTGCGGTAGGTACGGGGAGATGAAGAAGCTTGCACAGCTTGCACAGGATAGAGTAGCATGGAGAGCTGCATCAAACCAGTCTCTGGACTGAAGACAACAACAACAACATGAATAACCTTTCGTGATGAAACTTTAGATTACATTTTAACACCCTTTGTCACAAATTAGAACGGCAAAAGAGTCAGATGCCTTAACTATAAGGACGTGTTCTTATTTTTTCCTTCACGTTGGAATGCTGCGCTGCGCCAACAGCTGTAAAATCATGAGTAAGGAGAACTTATTCATCTCGTAACATCCTCTTTGTTTACTTTTGTAATAGTGCAGCTGCACAAATCATCAACGTCTTTCGAAACGTCACGAGGTGAAGTTGCGGCAGAAAAGTATTCACACGTGTCATAATGTGTAGAAATGTACCGCAACCTTTGCTCTCGCAGTATACATTTACTTTCTGAATATTATGAACTTATGACCAATTCTAATCGTGATGCAGCGAAGCGTATTGATGCTTGGTAGAGGTTACCACAACACTGTGTGATTGATTTGCAGTGGGAAGCATACGCGATTTTCCACACAAACTGTTCTTGCTATTGTATGTAGCAATTTAATAACCTCACGACCACTCCACAAGATGCTGCAAGAAATAGGCGATGGTTGCCAGAAAAACAGATATGTAAGAGCTACCTTCCACCTGATGACGTGCGTAGTCAATGAACAAAAGACTTCGTGACTAACGCAAGAGCCGGGCGAGGTGGCCGAGCGGTTCTAGGCGCTACAGTCTGGAACCGCGCGACCGCTACGGTCGCAAGTTCGAATCCTGCCTCGGACATGGATGTGTGTGATGTCCTTAGGTTAGTTAGGTTTAAGTAGTTCTAAGTTCTAGGGGACTGATGACCTCAGAAGTTAAGTCCCATAGTGCTCAGAGCCATTTGAACCATTTTGAACGCAAGACATATATTCGGCTTGGCACTGCTTGATAGAGCTGTCAGCTGTCCTCCTGAGAGTTATCGTTCCAAACTCTGTCCAGTTGGCGCATTATATCATGTTAGTTACCAGTCGCACTCCTCCGATATAGTCCACAAAGGGTGAAATTATGATTTATAGAGATGCAAATGAATATGAAAATTGATATTTCTATGCCCGTAATGATATGAAAGATAAGTACATGTAGAGCTTCCTACAAGGCAAGTGAAAGATATATATTCAGAACTGAAAAGAAATCTCTCCAAACTCCTAAAATGACGCACAGAAATTGCTAGCGGGTTAATATGTTCCTTTGGATAGCTATTTTTAGCAGTAGCTGCTATATAGCAGTTATTTATACACCAATTATTTTAGCGGGGCACTTGTCCGCGAGAGGCAAAGGTCCCGAGTTTGAGTATCGGTCCGGCACACAGTTTTAATCTGCCAGGAAGTTTCAATTATTTTAGCGTTTTGTAATTTTAGCGGTCTTTTTTTTTTTTTTTTTTTTTTTTTACACCAGACGCGTTTCGCTTTTATCCGCAAAGAACCATCAACGTTGCTATATTAAATATGAACATACGATTCCACCTTTCCATATCTCAACCACTCCACCACTCCACCCCTCGTCTTCTGCCGAGTAAACGCAGTGTACGGCGGGAAGAACGTCTCGTAGACGCCCTCTGCCGGCTGCGAGCCTCCCAGCCAATTAAGGCGGTCCATTGTTCGTTTCCCATTACGCATTCCGCGGTCACCAGAGCGGCCTCCGCTGCCACCTGTTGGTGCGATACTGCCAGGATCAAGGTCTGCTGTCTCTCTCACACACACACACACACACACACACACACACTCTCCTCTCTCTCCCTCCCCCACCTCCCCCTCCCGTTTATTCGTGTGTGGACAAACTCCTACGAAGTACGGGAGAGACACGGGGGAAAATAGACGAGTAGACAGATTCTGCGAAACGTACGGCGTCTGGTCTTTGTTGTGGGTCTATTCAGAGAGGAACTTCAATCGAGGAACCGCCAGGAGCACAAGGAGCGCAGACGTTTCTCAGGACTCGCGCGCTCTTTGAAATTCTCATCATCACACGTATACAGAGACGACTGAAAGCTATGAAACACTGCATTGAAAGCTCATTGTTCCGAAACATTTATACTTCGCCTCCTGCATCAATCATCTTGCTCCAGCAGGTAGATTGTTCCATTTATACGTTGTTTATAAGTTGTTCTTTACCTAGCCAGGATGTACGCCAGACATTTCTAGGACCTACAGGCCCAGCTCTTAGGCTGCACTGTGTGAATGGCTCAGTGGTAAGAAACTAGATTTTTATTTAGGAACCCAGCGAGGTGCCGCAGAGGTTGGCACGCTGGCCTCACATATGGGAGCGTATCGGTTCAAATCCGTGTCCGGCCGTCCAGATTTAGGTTTTCCATAATTACCCTAAATCGGTCCATGTGAACCAAGATTCATCATCGGTGGTTCTGTAAATACAGTGTACATAATACATTTCTACGTCTTACTATTCGTAGAAAGGGCACTGCTGATTTACTTCCCCATCCTTGAAATATTCCGAGCACGTGCTCCATCTCTAATGACATCGATGTCGATGGGACGTTAAACTCAGGGAGGGGAGGGGGGAGGTAGGGGAGGGGCAGTTTAATGTCACGCGCTGCGAGAACTTCGGAAATTGTCGTGCGGGAGGAGACTATACGAAAACAACTCGCCAGGCTTGGAGGAGACTACAAACACAATAGTTGTTTTGCAAACCCTTGTTTTGCAAATCAAACTGCCGTTTCGTGCTGCTAGTTACTTTATTTATCCCATACGCGTTTCGCCTTCTTCTGTTCTAAGGCATGATCAGTGGGATCTATAATGATACAGTTTTGTTAGTTATAGATTATCAGACAGATCACTTCGCGATTTTTTGTAAAAAAAAGTAATTACTTACGATTTGCTGATCTGCGTTTCCTCACATCTGGTCTGTAGGTCGCAAGCCGGCTAGTGACCGTGCGGTTCTAGGCGCTACAGTCTGGAACCGAGCGTCCGCTACGGACGCTGGTTCGAATCCTGCCTCGGGCATGGATGTGTGTGATGCCCTTAGGTTAGTTAGGTTTAATTAGTTCTACGTCCTAGGCAACTGATGACCTCAGAAGTTAAGTCTCATAGTGCTCAGAGCCACTTGAACCATTTGGAGGTCGCACTACCACTTTTGTCACTGCCATATATTCACATCAAACAAACTTGTTACTCACAATAGCCTTTGTAAAGAGATAGAGTGACGCTACACGGCGAAATGTCTCCAACAGGCTGTCGTGGTGCCACGGGGAACGGTCCTTCCTGCGATAGGGTCCCGTAAGAAATTGAATTTGAAGTAACGCAGTACCGCATTCAAACGGCGCATGTCCTGTTTACTGTAAAGTATAAACAAGAAGAGCGTTCAAGTAATCCAGAACATTTTTTTCTCGATCAATTTTGACTGAAAAATGCGGTGCTTGTCGTGGAATATCGTGGAAAATTCCCGCTTCAGTCCAGTCACACTCATAGTTTCATGAAACTCCGACCGGTGGCTCTGCTTCAAAATGGCGTCTATAGCGGAGGTATGCTCCAAGTAGACAGTTGTCACTGAGTTTCTTTTGGCTGAAAAGCAGAGGATCGCAGATGTTCATAGGCGCTTGCGGAATGGCTACAGAGACCTAACAGTGAACGAAACTACAGTGAGTCAATGAGTGAGGCGTTTGTCATCATCACAACTAGATCGCGCAAACCTGTCCAGTGTCGCGCGAGTCGGCCAGCTACACACAGGTGTGAGTCCTGCAATTCTGGAACGTGCTGACACTGTCATTCGAAGTGATCGAAGGCCATAATCATATGTTCATGTGTGTGTGAAATCTTATGGGACTTAACTGCTAAGGTCATCAGTCCCTAAGCTTACACATTGCTTAACCTAAATTATCCTAAGGACAAACACAGACACCCATGCCCGAGGGAGGACTCGAACCTCCGCTGGGACTAGGCGCAGAATCCATGACTGCAGCGCCGTAGACCGCTCGGCCAATCCCGCGCGGCCATAATCAAACATCTCACTGCTCACCTGGACGTCTCTATTGGTTGTGCTGACACACTCGTCCACCTGTTAGGATAATCATGGGAGTGCGCCCGCTGAGTTCCTCGCCGATTAACAGAAGACCTTAGAGCACAACGAAGAATCATCTGTGGGGAACTGCTTGCGCGTTACGAGACTGGTGGTGACAATTTTTTGTCGAACGTTGTAACAGGTGATGAAACATGGATTCATAACTTCGAACCGAAAACAAAACAGCAATCCACAGGGGCGCCGCACCACTTCTCCTCCGAAGAAAAGGCTCAGAGCCGTACCCTCAGGCGGTAGAGTCATGGCGACGCTCTTCTGGGACTCTGAAGGGGTTATTCTGCTTGGTGTCTTCCCTCGGGGTGCAGCTATCAGCTCTGGAATGTATAGGGCTACCTTCAGAAAACTGTAGAAACGACTTTTTCGTCTCCACAGAGAGAAAACGAACTTGTCCTCCATGACAACGCAAAGCCTCATACAAGTCTGGGGATCCGATAGGAGCTCACAAAATTTCACTGGCCCATTCTTCCTCATCCAGCCTACAGCCCGGATCTCGTACCTCCCGACTTCCGTCTGAGGGACGCAATCTGCGGGAAGCAGTACTTGGATGATCAGGAGGTCAACCAGTCAACCAGTACAGTGGCACCATGTGTCATAAAGATCCTCCCAGTAAGGTTGAAACTTCCGCTTTTAAAATTAAGAATGACATTGCTGAAAAACTCTTACGTTATTTGATTTTCAAACAGCTGAGCAAAACTAAACTTACTGAGACTGTTTTCTCTTTATTTATTCTGATCATTTCTAATCTGACACACAATATTTTAGCGCAACGCAATCTGACTTTCAATAATCCCTACAAAAGAATGGACCTGACTAACTGTGGTGTCACCGCCAGACACCACACTTCCTAGGTGGTAGCCTTTAAATCGGCCGCGGTCCGTTAGTATACGTCGGACCCTCGTGTCGCCACTATCAGTGCTTGCAGACCGAGCGGCGCCACACGGCAGGTCTAGAGAGACGTCCTAGCACTCGCCCCAGTTGTACAACCGACTTTGCTAGCGATGGTTCACTGACAAATTACGCTCTCATTTGCCGAGACGATAGTTAGCATAGCCTTCAGCTACGCCATTTGCTACGACCTAGCAAGGCGCCATTATCAACTGCTATTTATCTTGTGATGCATGTACCGTCAGACCGATGTTCACCAATTATGGATTAAAGTTAAGTATCCCAGAAGCTACGTACTATTTTTGCTACTATAAAGACCTTGTCATTTTCCAGACCTCACGCAATCCTGCGTGAGCTTAAACGCGTGCCCTTCGGCCTCCCGTCCTCGTGAATTGGCTGTCTTGCCAGTCCACAAAACTAACAATAACTTATACCTTTCATGAATCACTTACCTCACAAAAATCTTCGTGAGTCGAACTACTGCAATACAGCGAGCGCCAATACTGCCAGCTAAATAAAACATTCTAACTACTGAAGGCACTAACGACTGATAGGCATAGTTAGCAAATGAAAGATTTTGATAGAGAATAAACAATGTATTTACCTTAATAGTGTTCAAAAGTCATAATATATATATGACATCCAATTAAACAAATTTCCTCTTTCTGACGTACACACGTCCAGATCGTCCGCTCATAGTATCCTCTCAAAACTCTGGCACCTCTCTCCCGACATCCACCACTGCTGGCGGCTCACCTCCCAACTGCCCAACGCTGCGCGCTGTTTACATCCAACTGCCCAACGCTACCCAAGCGAATATTCCAACAATGAGTCCAGCCAGCCACAGACTGCACACAGCGCAGTCGGCAATTTTCATACAGAGCGCTACAAAAATGGCTCTGAGCACTATGGGACTCAACTGCTGAGGTCATTAGTCCCCTAGAACTTAGAACTAGTTTAACCTAACTAACCTAAGGACAACACACACATCCACGCCCGAGGCAGGATTCGAACCTGCGACCGTAGTGGTCTCGCAGTTCCAGACTGCAGCGCCAGAACCGAGCGCTACATGGCGTCACCAACATAAAAACTTAAGCAGCCTACTTACAAGGTGGCACAAGAATACTGAATAGAGATTATATTCAAAAATAGGATTTTGTAGCCATAAGAGTGGGCAATGATATGGTGATTTGGAATACAGAATAAAACCAACTTGTTTTCAGAAAAAAAATGTGTTGCGTTACTTACTGAACGCCCCTCGTATGAGACATATAGACAAGGATAGTCTGCTTTCCACTTAGTCATCTGTGAGAACAATAAGTTTTCCAAGTCACACTTACCACAAAATGAGATGAAAAGCTAAAGTAGCCTGGTGATACGCACTGGCTCCCAATTGGCTGACAGAAACGCTCTCAGCCTCGACCGAAATTCCCTTGAAAACTTAATTTCCATCTGGGTCCTCGAGAGCGGGTATCATGCAAGATTTCTAGATCGACACTCGTGAACTGACGAACAGATTTAAGTATAGTGATGCACAACTTTGGTGAGACGGTGGAAGTAGCGTATACACAATGTACGAAATGGCAGTACGTTGGCAGAGCTGTCATTTGTACTCAGCTGATTCGTGTGGAGAGGTAACCGACGTGACTGTCGCCGCACGATGCGAATTAACAGACTCTGAGCGCGGAATGGTAGCTGGAGCTAGACGTATGGGACATTTCATTTCAGAGATCGTTAGCAAATTCAGTATTCCGAGATCCGCAGTGCCAATAATGTGCCGAGATATCAAATTTCAGGCATGAACTCACCACGTATAACGCAGTAGCCGACGGCCTCCATTTAGCGATCAAGAGCAATAGTATCTGCGTAGAGTTGTCAGTGCTAACATGCCAGTAACACTCCATGAAGTAACCGTTGAAATCAACCTCGGACATACGACGAACGTATCCGCTAGGACAGTGCGGTGAAATCTGCCGTTAATGAACTATGGCAGCAAACGATCAAATCGAGTGCTTTGCTAAAAGCATGACGTCGCCTGCAGGGCCTTCAAATGGTTCAAATGGCTCTGAGCACTATGGGACTCAACTGCTGAGGTCATTAGTCCCCTAGAACTTAGAACTAATTAAACCTAACTAACCTAAGGACATCACAAACATCCATGCCCGAGGCAGGATTCGAACCTGCGACCGTAGCGGTCTTGCGGTTCCAGACTGCAGCGCCTTTAACCGCACGGCCACTTCGGCCGGCGCAGGGCCTTCCCTGGGCTCGTGACCATATCGGTAGACACTGGAAAACCGTGGGCTGATCAGATCAGCCCCGATTTCATTTGGTAAGAACTGATGGTAGGGTTCGAGTGTGGCGCTGACCCCACGAAACCATGGGCCTAAGTAGCCAACAAGGCACTGTGAAAGCTGGTGGTGACTCCGTTATGGTGTGGGCTGTGTTTATCAGGAATAGGCTGGGTTCTCTCGTCCAACTAAGCCCATTATTCAGTCACTGGTAATGGTTATGTTCGGCTAATTAGAGACCATTTCCGGCCATTTATGGACTGTATGTTCCTAAACAACGATCCGCCGTGTCACGGCCCACAGTTATTCGCGATTGGTTTCAAGAACATTCTGGACAATTCGAACGAATATTCTGGGCACCCAGATCGTCCGACATGAATCCTATCGAACATGTATGTTACATAATCGAGGGGGCAGCTGGTGCACGGAATCCTGCACCGGCAGCACTTTCACAATTACGAACGGCTATTGAGGCAGTATGACTCAATATTTCTGCAGGAGACTTCCAACGACTTGTGGATTCCTTACCACGTTGAGCTGCTTTACTACGCCGTGCAAAAGGCGGTCCTACAAGATGTAAGGAAGTATCCTATGACTTTTGTCAACTCAGAGTATATCAGTTACCTTGTTCCGTTGGTGTCAGTTTTCTCTATTTAGACTGAGTTGATGGCGTAGCCGTTTATGCATAATTTTCTTCTTCTTTTCGTTGTACCTTTCTCTCGCATCGGTGCAGGGTCGGTACTGTTAACAACGGATTTGGCGTGGTTAATTTAAGGGGTCGCTGAATGCCTTTCCTGTCACCATCCCGCAACCCCCCCCCCCCCCCCCCCCCCCCACAGAGACGGAACATACGTACGTACCCCAATTGTCTGCGTGTTGTGTTATTCATGTGAAGGTCAGCGAAAATTTTTAAAATGTATGTGTATCGTATAACTGAGGCGGTACGTGGGTACCAGCCCGGCATTCACCTAGTGCAGTGGTCGTCAAACATTTTTGCTCAAGGGCCAAAACTAACAATATGATGTGGCACCTCGGGCCGCAGATTTCCAGGTCTTTTTATTAACTCGCAAATCACGTAAATGAAGTGTTATGAACCTCCAATAGACTAGCTATAGCAAAGAAGCGAGAAGTTTACCACTGACTTTCTAGCACTTACCGTTATAGTCGATACCACTCGGACCACTACGTGTAGAATGTTCTCTGTTTCAGATTGTTGCCACCCTCAGTGACCCGTAAATTGTAACACTGTAATTGCCCGACGAAATATTGCTGCGTTGTCTTTGTGATCAGATGGTTAAAACAGCAAATGGACTTAAACTTAAATGTATTATGTAACATGAGAGACGATACCAACTGTTTTCTACATGTTTCGAAAGTCATTTTTCTTCAAGTCACTTGACTGAACTACAACAGCGTTAATTTTATTTCAGACTAGATGAGGTACCTGGCATTGGCTAGATATGTATTTATTCCAGTCTTATGTTATTCTGTCTCTTCCTTCCCTTACTCTTGTCGTCCATCTCGACTTTCCCCTCACTGACCATCTCTTCACCCCTTTATCTGTCCATTTCGCACTCCCCCTGTGAGTGTCCATGTCCTTTTTCCCCTTCTCCCTCCACATTAATATCCCCCGCCCCAATAAGACGTTGCCTTTGCTTACTCCACAATATTTCTTTACAGATTGAAAATAATATGTGTATCACTGTGATTGAAATCGATCCGACGTTTTAGGAGGCTAAGTGGAGAATAAACACACAAACCACACACACACACACACACACACACACACACACACACACACATACACACATTTTAAGAGCTAATGACTAATTATTCCTTTTAACCAATATGTACGGCATATGACCGTCTCCATAACGCACGTTCATGAATCCAACGCACGCACTTTCATTTAAGATTGATATAACAGAAGATAGTTGGGACGAGGCATACGCACCCATTTGTTGTCACCACTAGAAACAAACAAGAAAACATTTCCATTAGTACGTCCCCTTCCACAGCAACGACAAATCTATCTGCCGCCGGCCTTAGTGGCCGAGCGGTTCTAGGCGCTACAGTCTGGAACCGCGCGACCGCTACGGTCGCAGGTTCGAATCCTGCCTCGGGCATGGGTGTGTGTGATGTCCTTAGGTTAGTTAGGTTTAAGTAGTTACAAGTTCTAGGAGACTAATGACCTCAGCAGTTAAGTCCCATAGTGCTCAGAGCCATTTGAACCATTTTTTTCCATCTGCCCCTATACCAAGTGGCACCTGTAAAGGTGACAGAACAGCTTTACGCGCTTCTACTTACAATTCTTCCAGTATATTTTTCGTTTGACGAGGGAGACAGGTACAGCTGACAGCTGCAAACCATTTATTCTTTACCGGTTTTAAATATATATCATTTACCGTTCTTCAGAAACTGTAAACATTAAGCCTGTTAAAATGAAATAGTACTTTCGGAAACAAACAACTCGCAACTGTTGGATGTATGTGACTCCTTCGCCAAATAACATTGCTGTACAGTTGCTGACAACAATAAGCCATGTTTTTGACACTGAAATACTGCAATACAGGGAAAAAGATTTTTAAATATCCGTCCGCCGGTTTGACAACTATAGGATTATGAGGGATATATTCGTAGGAGACATACGAGTAGTTGTGTCACGTTGTCTACAATTACATTTTTAGTCTGTCTTCACAGGAGTCGAGTGTTGAGACCGACTGGAATAATCGTGTGGTAGCATGAGTCAATGATGACATGTGCCATTCCCGGACTTTCACACAATTTCACACAATGACTGTCACCATGTTTATGAGTGTTGAAAACTGCATAAAATGCCGCTGATCAAATTTCAATAAACTGGAAAAAAAGCATACAGTGCTTCTGACTATTTCATACCAGTTTAATTATCTCTGTGAAAATAAATGACTTGCATAATCTTACAATATTCGTGTAGCTAGGCGAGAGCATATAAAGGGTGAAGGGATGGAAGGGAGTCATTAGTAATTTTGGGCCACTACCACAAACAAATCTGGGATCAGTGTATCTTGTTCCTGAAATTTATTTTGAAGTAATTTCATGCAAGATGAGATAGATGTATTATTAAAATATTATATTAGATGATGCAAATGGCCACAAAAACATCATTATAATTGCATTAATCTCAAACTTTCAAAAAATGTATAAATAAATAATAAATTTAAAAAACAAGAAAAGGAGAGATGCACTGCACATGCCACAGGCTATAGAAGAAAGCTACAGGTCTCTTATTGAATACGGTTTTCATTCATTATAATTGCAAAACAAACGTATATACAAATATATAATTTTTCATTAATGTGACTTGTGATGTTGAACGTTTTTGGCTATCTCGTCTATATCTGCGTCGTTTGAGCTGCATGCAATCCTAATGCGTCTTCTAAATGACTGGACAACCGATTGCGATATTTATTTTTCAGGTACTTCATTTTTGACAATGAAGCTTCACAAAGGTAAGTTGAAGGAATTAGTGTTAAAATGAACTTTGTACAGTCTCGTAAATTTTTTAATTGTTAGCCACACATTGCCAAAATATTACATACTTGGTATGATGCTCTTGTGACAGCCTCACTATGCCCAACTGCTGCTAAAGTAACGTTTTGTTGACGACGAATGGTAGATTTTAGGTGAGCAATTTTTTCCTTTCTTTCATTTGATTTCAAAGGAAAAGATACTGTAAATGAATTGTGCTTATTTGTGTAGTGGCGAAATAAATTGTATATCTTCAGTCCCACACTCGTATTCCGGCATATTAAGCAAGCAGTAGTACTTTCTTGGCGTCCACCTATAAAGCAAAACTCTTCTTCCCATATTTCTTGGAAACTTCTTTTCTCTTCACATATTTTCCTCTTAGGCACTGTTCTCGAGGGTACATCAGACATTATTTATTCCACTAATAGTTATATTACCAAATATGAGCACAAATACACTCAATACGCGACGAACGCTCAGGGGCACCGAAACTTAGCTCACGACTGACCCACTGACACGACAAAGCTAACAATGAGGCGGCTGCAGGACAAGCCCGCCGCCGACAAACGAGCAGCCGCCGGCACGCGGCGCGTATGATGCGCGGCTCACATTGTTGGTTAGCAGGCCGCTCGCGCCTTTAGCGCTGCGGAACACCGGCAAGTGGCACGTTAAATGGAAGTCGTGGGTGGGTTTCAGTTACCTACTTACTTCCCCGACTTTAATCACAATTCTACGCAGTTTCCGTAAGCAAATACCGCTACGCCAGACAACTAGATAACTAATGCTACCCGTGCGAAGCCGAGGAGGGTCGCATGCGGCCCACGGGTCGCAATTTGACGACCATTGACCTAGTGGGACGTGGAAAACGGACAGAAGAGAACCTCCAGACTCGTCATCAATCCACCGGGTGTTTTCGGATCCTGGGGTGGCGCACCTCCTTGTGCCAGAAGCGGTGCTTTAACGCGCACGGATATCTCGTCGGCTTAGTGTAAATAATTCGAATAACATTTGAACTAAGTTTCCTAAAATCAAATCAACACTGTGTTGTAAATGGAGCGTGATTATCGTGATAAAACCCAGTCATATCCTGACTTACTTTGTTTGTTCCGAATTCGGACCTGGTGACACCTCCGCGGTTTATTAATTCCTACTGATATTGTTGTACATGGTGTGCAGTATATTGGTTGTATCCGATGTGACACAGAGGTGGATATATAATTTGGGAACAGTTGTGTTAGAACATTACACAGCTGCAGTCCGCAGCTTACAGAATATGCACGTGCTAGTACATCCAAGCAAGAACATTTCAAACCTATTAATGCAACACACAACTTATGCTAACGCATCATCCAGATTTAAGTTTTGCCTGACTTCCATTAAAGTTTTAAGGCTAATGTCGGAATTTCCCTTTGAAAGGACACTGTCATTTTCTTTCCCCATCCTTCCCAAACTGGAGCTCTTGCTCCACCTCTAATGAGCTCGTCGTCGACACTACGTTAATCCAGTTTCTGTACTTTTGTTTTCGATGACAGACTGCTGTAAAAACAGTATTTGATCCTTGTCAGGTTTCGGAATTACACCTTGATCAGTTTCATGAGATTCAGCTTTCTGTATACACCTGTATTTCTTCAGTTACTCTTCTCCAACTTCTGAATTGTTTTGGTAGAGGAGTCATTGGAAATGAATAAATCCGATGTCTTGTAACGTACTGCTAACTGTCGAGGGATGATGTACTTCGTTCACGATGACGAATACAATCCTATTCCTCTTAGAGACGCCGGGCTGGAGTGGCTGAGCGGTTCCAGGCGCTACAGTCTGGAGCCGCGCGACCGCTACGGTCGCAGGTTCGAATCCTGCCTCGGGCATGGATGTGTGTGTTGTCCTTAGGCTAGTTAGGTTTAAGTAGTTCTAAGTTGTAGGGGACTGATGACCTCAGAAATTAAGTCCCATAGTGCTCAGAGAGCGGTAGCGTTCTCGCTTCCCACGCCCGAGTTCCCGGGTTCAATTCCCGGCGGGGTCAGGGATTTTCTCTGCCTCGTGATGACTGGGTGTTGAGTGATGTCCTTAGGTTAGTTAGGTTTAAGTTGTTCTAAGTTCTAGGGGACTGATGACCATAGCTGTTAAGTCCCATAGTGCTCAGAGCCAGAGCTCAGAGACTCTTAGCGACACTTATGAGAAGTAGCGTCGCGTCAGATTAGTATGCCTCCTGATAGAACAAGTGAAGCCTGAGGAGGAGAAGATGAAACTGTAATGTAAAGCTTCGTACACAACGGCAAGGAGAGGTGGGCTACGGAGTGGCCTAGCAACTGTGGGCGTAGAAAACCTGGACAGAAGAAGAAATGTTTAATGAACAGGTAATACAGCAAAAGAAGATTCATCTGCGTCTACATCTACTACACCCACATGGATACTCCGCAAATCACACTGAAGTGTCTGGCATTCATCGAACCACCTTCACAATAATTGTCGGCAGATACCTTGATAATTGGCAAGAAATCAAAATAAGCTTGTAGCACTAGGAAATGACAGCTTAATAAATAGTCTTTGACTATAGCATCGTTTTGGGGTATTATACATACTGGGAGACAATTATTGGAATATATGACAACAACGTTAATTAGTTGCAAACTACTGTGTGCACACACTTTATTCAACATGTAAACTTCACTACCGATGTTCGGATTTAGGTTATGGCGTGTTCGATATGCCTGCCATCATTGGCGATGATTTGGCAAACGAAGAGCGAAATTCTGCATGACCCGCTGAAGTTTAAATGGTTCAAATGGCTCTGAGCACTATGGGACTTAACATCTATGGTCATCAGTCCCCTAGAACTTAGAACTACTTAAACCTAACTAACCTAAGGACAGCACACAACACCCAGCCATCACGAGGCAGAGAAAATCCCTGACCCCGCCGGGAATCGAACCCGGGAACCCGGGCGTGGGAAGCGAGAACGCAACCGCACGACCACGAGATGCGGGCACCCGCTGAAGTGTCGGAACATCAATGGTGTCGATGACCTCCTGAACGGCTGTTTTCAGTTCTGGAATGCTTTTGGGATTATTGATGTACACCATGTCTTTAATAGAGCCCCACGAAAAATAGTCGCATGTGTTCACATACTGAGAATATGGCGGCCAATCCAGGCCCATGCCAGTAGCCGCTGGGTACCCCAGAGCCAGAATGCGGTCGCCGAAGTGCTACTCCAGGACATCACACTATCCTGCTTTGATGGGGTCGAGTTTCGTTTTCCATGAACCACATTTTGTCAAAATCAAGGTCACTTTGGATATTGGGAATGAAATCATCTTCCAAATCTTTCACGCACCGTTCGGTAGTTGTCGTACCATCAAGGATTATCGCACCGATTATTCCGTGACTAGACATTGCACACAACACAGTCATCCGTCGAGGGAGAAGAGACTGCTCGATAGCGAAATGCGGATTCTTAGTCCTCCAGGTGCGCCAGTTTGGCTTATTAACGAACCCATCCAAATGAAAATGGGATTCATCGTTAAACCAAACTATATCCACATCAAAGTTCTGTTCGTCAATTCTGTGGAGAACAGTGTTGGCCCTGGGGCTTAATGGCTGATAGGTTTCAATTTTGTATGGGAGGAGATGCAGGTCTTCAACAACAATATGTCGCAGTGTCTCCTGGTTGATTCCCACCTGTTGTGCAGCTCGTCTGATCGATTTCCTGGGGCTGGCTTGAAACACAGCGCGTTCCTTCTCGATGTTTTCAGGCGTTTTCACCATTTTTGGACGACCGCCATTGCCAACACTGTCATCACGAACACTACCCGTTCTCTCAAACTTACGAATCAAATTCTTGATTGTTAGCGCTTTTGAACTGGTTGTCTTCAGCTTGAACTCGGTCGCAAACTTCCTTTGGCCGCAGTTGGGCTGTTATTGCTGGAATAACAGGCGCGCTGCTGCTACGGTCGCAGGTTTGAATCCTGCCTCGGGCATGGATGTGTGTGATGTCCTTAGGTTAGTTGGGTTTAATTAGTTCTAAGTTCTAGGGGACTGATGACCTCAGATGTTAAGTCCCATAGTGCTCAGAGCCATTTGAACCAAAATAGATACACAGCTAGATACAAACAAATGCATCGGAATTGAAGACAGAAATATAATTACGAGAATTTATCTGAGAATAGGGAAATATACCAGAATAAATTAAGCAACGAGTACAGTATTTTACAAAATACAGATTACACGAAGCTAATTAAACAATTGCGTTTTGGTCAAGTTCATGTTTCAGTACCGTAACGACGGTCTTGTCAAGGGTTAGTTCAGGCAGATACCAGTGTATTTCTGTAAATTATTTGGCTTTGTTATCTCTATTCCTACAGAAATATTAAAATCACAAATTTTCTGATATTTATTCATCTATAGAAATGACTGTGTAAAACCGAGATATTTAAACTATTTCAATCGTTATAATATCCTTATTATACACGTTTTGTTTGGTATGGATCCTCTGGTTTTGTCAGTAGACACTTCTGTACAGGATTTATCTGAATTTTTTTTTTACGGATAGATTTTTGTAGATCTTCTTCTGTACTTGCTCTAGAGCACCGAGCAGTAGAAAGTAAAAGGGACCAGGCTGCGTACGGTTACTTTGAACGATACGATCAGTGCTAACATATTTCAGTTGAGAAGACTTTGAAATGACAGACTGATGGATGGTCCAATAATAGCAGTGTAGATAAGAAGCACAACTCTGTGGCTCCGTCCCGTAAGTTCATGACGGCATCAGTGGCCGTTCTAGCGTAATAAGGTGGCCAACGACAACGAAAAACGCGTCGAGATTAACACCTGAAGAGCAGAAACAATGGGTTTTCCCGATGGTATCCCGCGTCGGAGGAAAGTGACACATTAGTCGCAGCCTGTCCGCGTCGTGATCCGTGTAGCTCGTGGTGTCTGGCGACAGCTGGCGCCAGTGTGGGGACGCCGCGCCATTATAATACAATGGCGCGCAGCCCCGCGGGAAACCTGTTGGCCACGGCGCCCCTCAGGGCTCCAGATAAGAACCGTGGTAATTAATTTTAATCGTCGCCCTGCGCCTCGCCGCACCGCGTCCTCTGCCAGACAAATTACTGGTTCAACAAAATTATCAGCGCACAAAAACGGGACCTGCAGGAAGGGCCCTCCTTGCTTCTGACGCAGGTGCTCGCCCGGTCACCGATACCGTGAGTTCGCCTTAATGCGCCGCCTCCCAGCTTCTGAAATGAGAGCGGCGCTTACTTCGGTGTAACAATATCGTACCTGGAATTAACGACAATACTTTTTACAAAAATAAGATAATAACAGTTATGTAACGACACTAATCTTTAGTTCTCAGGAATAACATTAAATTTTCGTTTTATATACTCAGACGTCTCTCTCTTTCTTCAGTCATCTTCTGTTTCGGTTTCACTATCGTTTGGCCGTTTACAGTATAGCATCTTCAGTGGGATTAATGTCGAACAATACAGGCTTCTTTTTATGTGTGATACTTGCATATCAGAAAACTGTTCACGTCATAATTGTTACAGTAATTAATTAATACTTACAGTTATTCATTTTTCCGTTTTCTCTCATCTGTTCATATCACTGCATGTATACAAACTCGACACATTTTCACGTCACTTTTGTGGTTTGTCTTCTTCGTAAGCCAACTGGAGCGGAACACCATTACTAGTCTGGCATCAGCTGAAGATTATTCACACCAGAAGTAAGAATGATTTCTGTCATAACTATGTGTTCACTTGCTTATCCCTTTTTATTTATTTACGCAAGTTTTGCCAACCTAACGAAGTATTTGCTACCAGACCAACGACCGTTCATTTCTCATTCTCTCCCTCCCTCTCTCACTCTCTATCTCTCTCTCTATGTGTGTGTGTGTGTGTGTGTGTGTGTGTGTGTGTTTGTGTGTGTGAGCATACAAGTTTATTCCGAGCTGTTAACCTCTCTAAGACAAGGAAAAAATTCATGTGCACACACACAGTTTTACTAAAAAAAAAGTGAAGTTAGCGCCAGACCAATATCGGCATTCCATAGCAGTTAGCTTATGAAAATATGAAAACTACAAACGGAAAGATCGTGATAAGGAAATATGTCGACGTTTCATATCTGAAGTCACAGAGCGACCTCTAATCTATGACCAGATGAGAGAAAACGCAAGTATCAGTAGGAAAAACGAACAGATGTAGGAAGTAATTTCTTCATGTAACAATTATGAAGTGAACTGTTTTCTAAGCTATAAGTACCGCATATAAAAACGAAACTGTATTATTCTAGATTATTCCACTGAAGATAAGTTAGTGTAGAATGTGAAACGCGTGTGGAACGTAAATAAATATAGACTGCAGCATGAAAGAGGCGTTTAAGTTTACAAAACGAATATTTATATAATTACTACGGATAATAGCCACGCAAACGAACTTGTTACGTTAAATTTTTTTAAAAGTTTACAGCCCTATTATGTCATCCTTCAATGTGAAATATGCGAACCATTAACTTAGTTCAAATCAAATGTTCAAATGTGTGTGAAATCTTATGGGACTTAACTGCTGGCCGGCCGGAGTGGCCGAGCGGTTCTAGGCGCTACAGTCTGGAACCGCGCGACCGCTACGGTCGCAGGTTCGAATCCTGCCTCTGGCATGGATGTGTGTGATGTCCTTAGGTTATTTAGGTTTAAGTAGTTCTAAGTTCTAGGGGACTGATGACCTCAGAAGTTAAGTCCCATAGTGCTCAGAGCCATTTGAACCATTTGAGCTTAACTGCTAAGGTCATCAGTCCCTAAGCTTACAGACTACTTAATCTAAATTATCCTAAGGACAAACTCACACACCCATGCCCGAGGGAGGATTCGAACCTCCGCCGGGACCAGCCGCACAGCCCATGACTGCAGCGCCCAAGACCGCTCGGCTAATCCCGCGCGGCTTAACTTAGTTGAAATGGGTTGAAATTGTTCTACGTATTGCACCAAACTCATTGAAGACAAGTCTCTTGCGAAATAGGAAGAATCGTTTCGTAACTTTTGGTACTTTCCGAGACAGCAGACAAGCATAAAATCGCATTGTGAAGGTTCCTTACAATTCCTTCTCTTACGTCTTAATGACAGCGTTCAGTTGGGACTTCTGTTACCTATTTCTCTTCTCTGAGACATCCAGTAAAGACGCCTAATGTCAATTGTAAGTTCTGCTTACATACTGACAATCATTTAAAGATACTACCGCGAACATTTGACAAAAGTGATATGGAGCTGATGTACCATTTTCAGTTAGTGAATATTCTCACGGGGTGGTACAAACTTAACCTACGAGGGGATCGTTAAAACACTAGAAGCAAATTCGGGAGAAGCGCGGTTCAAATACCTTCCTCGCCTTCATGTTTAGGATTTTTCATGATATCCCTACGCCACTTAATACTGGGACGGTTTCCTTTCCTCACTCATGCCACACAAGTGTACGCTCTCAATAACTGGGGCTCTCATTTTCTGGTAAATAACTTTTTTTTGCAATTACATATTTTCTGAAATTTCCTGTTTACCAGTCATTAGCACATAATATTCACATTTTTATCAGTGTGCTAGATCCGCCAGTTTAATTAATTTCTGTTTTTATGTTACTTAAGCGAGGAAGAAAATGTGAGCTTTTGAATATTAATACAAATACCCGCTACCCTAAATGTAGAGTGTATGTTACTATACTTCTGTATATCAGGTTGCAGTTGTGTGTTTATCGCCTTATCGGTTGCACTCACCGGAAGAACCGGGATTTCTTTGTCTACAGCCATACTGCACCACGTGACTCACCTCCCTCCCAACTCACTCACATGTGTTCAATTTCTGGTGCCGTCAATTGCCTGAAGCAAAAGTAACAACAAGCTGTAGTCTGCAGCATTTTGTTGCAGAATTTAAGGATGATTTTAGTTGAGGTGGACGTGTCACCGTTCTCCCAACCATATGGGAAAGCAATAAAGGCTGAACAGTGCTCTCAAGTCACACTACAGGTGGATGAAAAAAAAAGACATTGCTGTTGTTTCGCGCCTGACGATAAAACAACCTCTAATTAGTGATGCAGTCCCGGGTTCTTCTGCAGTATGTGATACGTTTTCAATTTATTGTGAAGATTTACGTAGTGTACTTGTGTCAGCCGACATACCTCTTTTTGAAAGGAAGTTTCTTGAAGAGTCAACATTGAGAAGAAAATGTCTTTTAAAGCGTTACCAACAAACTCTACAGCAAATTCGTCCCGTGTGTGAAACTAAGAAAATGTGGGTTACGTTACATGAACTTCAGACTCTGCTAGCAGGAAAGTTGGGAATGCCATTATAGGAGTATTAAAAATCGATGAAGTGATTCCGGAGAAATGTTTTCTGCCAACAAGCCAAGAAATAACTACTGCGTACCATGTGACAGTTGTAAGGGCATTTAATGAAGGAATGTAAATTTTGTGGACAGGTGGTGTGAAACACAACAGTGCCTCTGTCGGCTACATCATTTACAGTACACAGTAGTTGCACTTACACCCCTAATTTTTCAGCCAGTACATCGACACCCGGGACATCCTACGAAATCAACAAAGTAGGCGAACTGCTACAAGGCACCAAAGCATGTTTCGTTGAAGAACACATAAATGAAAAACATTATATTTGGCTTAACACTTTGCCATCCGCACGTCTCGTACAAATTTATTCACTTGGCGCCGGCAGCGCTAAAACGGATTACTTGGCTTGTCGCCGGCCGCTTGTCACCCTTCCGTTGATGACAAGCTTCAGACACAATGACTTTTGCGCGCTTTAATTTTTCCGGAAATCCTCTATTTTGCCATATCGTTTCACAAACTCGAATTTTCTTTTCAAGTAACGTCTCTGCAAGTCATACACTGGTATAATGGTTATCCATGTAAAGGTGATACCACTTTCCATAAGAAGGTGTCAATAGTTCCATCGCTATTTTTGCTAAAGGTTGTCCAGCGCCGGAATATATCTTGAGCATCCGAATGAGTATGCCATATTTCGTAATTTTCGACGGATTATAAACTTTAAAATTTAACTGTCCACACCGCGGTATCATTCCTTCATCAATTGAGATGTTTTGACTCAGATTAAACGTTTCTTTAAACATTTTGGAAAAATAATCAGTTACGAATTGCACTTTGAAAAGCTGGTTTATTGTTGTTATCAGAAAAATGTAAAAATGATAAAATTTTTCTGAATCGGTTGCGAGACATCGTTTTGCGAAATATCGGAGTGTCTATCAACAGATTCGTTGACCAGTAATCATGGATCCTTCCTTTTTTTACAATTCCCTTAAGGATAGCAAGCCAAAACCATTTTCTAAGTTCGGATCCCGTATCGTCGACAAATTTGGCATTTTTTAAATCCAGTTTCCTTCTATTGCAATTTTGACTGGAATACTTGTTGGTTTCGTATTCATAAAAGATACTGGAGTATATTTGAAGAAGATAGAGGCACGTCTTGTTACATACACTGCGCATGGTTTACACACAATATGTGAAGAAATTAGAACATTTTATTCGCTCAGACAGATTTGGATTTTTAGAGGAAAAATTAGTAAGAAGCTGGATTTTTGCACAGATCTTCGTTATAACCTCCTAAACAACTTACTAAAAGTTCCAACCGATCGGGCTGGAGCTTCATCGCCATGTTGGAAAATGGCGATCAAAAACTAACCTTTTCGCATTTTTATAGAAAGTGGTTGCATTTATGAGCAAAATATTTCTGGAAAAAAGTAAAGTAGACAAAACAGATCCTGTGTTTGTTTTCTTACGATGAACGGTTTAACTTCAAAACGATGTTTATAAATCATTCTGACCATATAATAGCGGGAATTTCATTTCTGATTGCAGATGCCAGTGTAATTGCTGTAGAAAGAGCATGGGGTGATGTATAATAGCACTCCGACTTCAGGCCATAAGTGGCCCATCGGGGCCATCCGACCGCCGTGTCATCCTCAGTTGAGGATGCGGATAGGAGGGGCATGTGGTCAGCACACCGCTCTCCTGGTCGTTATGATGGTTTTCTTTGACCGGAGCCGCTACTGTTCGGTCGAGTAGCTCCTCAATTGGCATCATGAGGCTGAGTGCACCCCGAAAAATGGCAGCAGCGCATGGCGGCTGGATGGTCACCCATCCAAGTGCCGGCCACGCCCAACAGCGCGTAACTTCGGTGATCTCATGGGAACCGGTGTATCCACTGCGGCAAGGCCGTTGCCGTGATGTATAATACAGATTTAATTTATATTTATCTATTAAGCATTAGTTGTTCACGTATTATTTAACATTATACACATAGTGCTTTGGCTCATAAGATTGGCATCGGCCGCTGTAGCCGAGTGGTTCTAGACGCTTCAGTCCGGAACCGCACTGCTGCTACGGTCGCAGGTTCGTATCCTGCCTCGGGCATGGATATGTGTGATGTCCTTAGGTTAGTTAGGTTTAATTAGTTCTAAGTCTAGGGGACTGATGACCTCAGATGTTAAGTCTCATAGTGCTTAGAGCTATAAGATTGGCTGGTCGTCTTTCTCTGACCCTCTATGGTACCCGTCTTGCTCGTCAATATCGTGGTCTGTTGTTACACCTTCTTCTTGCAGCGCAGGTGTAGATCATTTGTTAAGGAAAGATACACTTCGACAAAAGTTGCACATTTTGGAGCATTGAAGAACAGACTTCCTACAAGTACAGGCAGACTCAGATCCTTCTGCACACTTGCAGCTTATCAACTATAGCAGGCGGTCTGGGATAGGAGGGAGCTGAGTAGTTATGGGGACAGGTGTATTAACAGTTTTCCTTAATCCCCTCTCCTCAGGGAACTTTATAACAGCCAAACACAATCGTGCCTGATCGTACACTCTGTAGGATTGTTGTCTAGGTGCTTTCTCTGTTGGGGGAAGTGATGAAAAGTTCACTTCATTTATATTCGCTGATGTTATGAAGTGGTATAAAAGCAGCCTCTTCAGAGACACTTCGTGTCAGAAGCCCCATACAGAGCCATAAATCACTGACTGCCGGCCTCAAAGATGGCGTGATGTAGCGCACTGTGATCTTTAAACACTGTCGCTTCATGTACCAGATGTCCGTATATCTTCATTACTTCGAATATTTTCTTTTCTCCTTTCATGAAAGCTGATGATGTGGTGTCACATCCACTGAGGGCATGAAGGAACAATAAATGTTCCTGGAAGTTGTCATTTGTATGCAGTTCCTGTGATGAGCATAATGTTTGTGCCTTATTTCCTTTCTTGGTTAAGGAAGGTAATTTCTTTCTGAGGAGAAGTCAATGCTACAATCAAAACCAATAAACCTACAGTGCATTTAGAATTAGTATAGTATTGACAATTCGGAAGTAGCACAGGCGAGCGCGGAACAGAGTTGCCAAGTCCGCACGGAACTCGCGCGTAATCTCATGTTTCATTCAATTCGCTAACACACGGTATTAAGTCCCTACATGTTGCGCCGACTGTAATTCGTTGTGAAATAGTTTTACTATGTGATGGTTTCATTTTTATTTTTTTTTTAAATGTTTATGTAGACAATAAAACGACAGTTTTCGAGAAACAACTTTCCGACGATGTTATCAAATTTTCGACATGGAAGAAAGTTTTTTGTTATTGAAGTTAGGTGTACACATTATGCAAATGAAATGTCGAGAAAACATCAAATTTTCATATGTACCAAACCTTAGCTGTGTCGAAGATCTCTAACACGAGATACAGGACTGTAAATAATATGACGCGCAATCGTCTGGTCGCATACAGTAGCGATAGTCAACAGATCTCTATATTTGTAAAGACCTAATATATTTCTGATATGGATCCTTATTTCCAACACAACAAAAAATAAAATAATACTTGTTTGGTATCTTAAATTGGGCAACATCACTCTGAGAAACAAAAACAATACAAAAACGGCCACTGTATTGCAGACATTATTTTGTGTACTGTATTATGTATGCACAGATTGAATTCTAGAAATGTACTTTCTTTGGAATTAATATTTGATAATGCCGCCATATTAAAATTTCAAAACTTAGTGTGAATTAATTTTGTTATTCCAGTACTTACAAGTGCAAACTGCGCATTTCAAACATGTAGCTGAATCCGTTTGTGCTGCATCTCTATGTGAATAATGGTAAAACTCCACTCACATAACTCACGTCGCTATTACAGACACTTGAAGTTTCGCTATGACTAATGTCATTTAAAGAGATAATCATCTCTTCCACTGAGGTCTCCAAAGCACCTTCATCCTGCCACGCTCTTTCCATAACGTTGTATGTGTGTTTGACGGCTCTCTTCCAGTCTTCGGAGGTAACGGGAGTAATAGCTTCTTTAGTGCGTGCTTCTACTGCGGAGAGCGTAAATTCTTGGTTGTTCCTGGTAAAGCAACCTTTCATTTGGGCCTATATCAACTCTATAGAGTTGGAGTGGCAGTGGTACGGTGGCAGCCTGACGATTGTATGCCCATATTTTTTTGGCTGTTCGTCGATTTCATATTTTGGAAATTGCGGCTTATGGAAATTTATTTTTTCTGTAAGCTCGACCTTCTTAAGGTCATGAGATGCATTTACGTTACGACGCTCAAGCCAATTAATCATTTCCTCTTTTCGTTTTGCCATGGTAGGTGCTTTATCAACAACATATGAATAATATGGAGCATTGTATAAAACAATTGTTGACGGTTTATCTAGATTGGGTATTAGAGCTTCTACGAACCACTTTGTGAATGTAATGTGGTTCATATCTTCATGATAATCTCCTGTCTTCTTCGATTTAAAGAGAAGGAGACAGTTTGGTACGAAACCTTGCGAGCTGCTTGCATACAGTAGAATCAATCTGCACCCTTACCAGACGGCATCTGTGTTGTTCCGTTAATCGTGTTGTCTGTCCACCCCTGATTAACTTTTTTTTCACTAGCTGCTTATTTTTTATGACCACCGTCTAATTTCTTATGGTGGGTCGTATGTTGCCACTTAGCCACTGTGACTGCGTCCGGGGTCCGGTGTGACTGAAAGTAACACCACACCGGCTCCCGTCCCCACTCACACCGTTGCTCGTGTCCCGCCACGTGGAGGCAGGCTCTATTTGTTTACATCCATTTGATATCTTTTTTTTTGCATCATTAGAAAAACTTATAACTAATACAAAATCAAGTGAGATATTAATAAACAAATCGAAATTAAATATTTAGAAAGAAGGAAGGAAGAGAATTAAATAGAGAAGAGATAGGTATAATATTGCCCGTCACCTGATTAACTACGTGACCAGAATTAAGCCACGTTTCATCGAGCCCAACCACTTCATTAACATTTATGCTAAATATTACAAATCGGCATCTCCATGCAGCAATATCCTCCCTTTCCATCAACTGCTTACGGCAGCAAAATTGTCCGTACTGAAATCCTACGTTGTGCAAAGCTGTGAATAACAACGTTCGACTGCCCTGAAAAAGTCCTGATTCTTTAAGTGTCACCAATAACTCTGAGAATGTGGGATGTTCCTTTCTGCGATAATAATCGTAAACATGACGCCGAATTGCATCCTCTGTAAATGAATCTAAATTCGTAACACGTTTATCCGTAGAACGTTTGTTCCCGGGAGTACCATGTTTGTATAGTTCTCCAAGTTCCTTTTCTGTCTCAAACAGTTCCTTCCCAATTTTGACGACAGTGTTTTTGCTGATATTCAGGGCTGCTGCCGTTCTATCTACTACCTTGCTAACGGAGAGTAGTGGGCCACCATTAAGTTTTTCACTCTCAAAGAAAGCTCTTAACGAATAAACCATTTCTCTAAACTGTCCTCGTAAAGCAATCCCCTGTCCGCGAGAACGACGTCGAACTTTTCCACTTCTAACTTTCGGTGTACTTTCTTCTGACATGGTAAATAAGACACAACAAGTAATTGTCACAGGAAGAATACGGTAACTCCTAAACTACAACGAAACAAACACAGTGCGCAGCGATCACACACACTCACTCCCTGCAAGTAAATCGCGGCACAAGCGGAAGCGTTGTGGACTAAGATTTGGTAACTCAGGGTGCACATGCCCGCTGAGCTGCGGCTACAACCTTCACGGGACTGGCTGAATCCGAGCCGTGCCTCCGGCGCGGCCTTCTCCCTACCACTTCCGTCGCAGCTGTCAATACTAAAGTAATTTTGAATAAACTTTTTTTATACATCCTCTGCTACTACAACAATAACTTGACCAACGTGGTTAGAGTTCGTGATTTCAACTGTTGTCTGAACTATTAACGTATCGGCATCCTCCTTTGCTAGTCTCCCTGTGCTGCCTTGATGTTTGAGTTTTTCAGGTGGCAGTGTTATGAGATGCGTTTTGTTTGCATCATTTCCTAAGAATTTCTCTTGACAGATTGGAATTGTCATAGTCTGAGTGACAACCAGTTCTACTGAGTGCTTCCTAGTAGCTCTCCTTTGCCTTTCTGCTATGTTTGTACTACTAGTACTCTCGGAATACCCATCAAAGACAACAGTAGTGTTACGTCCATTTTCTGTAAACTTCACTGAATGTTTCCCCATGCTTCCAAATGACATGGTGCTTTAAGAGACCAGCACCAATCACATAATCACAATTTCCTAGATTAAGGTTTTCATTCTTTACAGATTCAAAAATCCTTTTCCCAATAATACTGCTGATTAGCATGTGTCAGACTTTAAAGACATGACTGCAGTTTTTTGTTTCGTCTCCCGAAACACTGCTTGTAATTGACGTCAGAAGCTTTTGATTTGGGAGTGTAGCGTGACGAGACAGCCACTGGGAAACTTTAGCTGTATCTTCATAATCTCTTTGGATACGTGATGGTCTCATATCAATGTGCTGGCTAGAGGAAACAAGGAAACCCGAACAAAAGTTTAAACAACATCACACACACTATTGCAGCAGAAGTCCCAAGAATCCATGTTGCTTTTATGTTATCAGTCATTCTTCTGGCATATGTTAGGCCTCCTACATTTTTCATAGACTTCATGATAGTTTGTTCAATTGCCATATCAGTCTATGCCCCTGGCTAATAATTCTTTGTCCATTGATCTGTAAAGAATTCTCCCTGGGTGAACTTTTTATATTCTTCTTTATGCATGACAGTAACCAGAAGAGTCATTTCCTGAACATACAGCTGGCAAGATTTCACATTGGGAAAATGACCACAAGCATGGAAGAAGGGGATCGTACCTTTGATGCATGTGAGGTGTAGGTTAAAGTTACCCATTCTTTCAGCTTTGAATAAATTCTTTGCTATAGCTGAAAGCTGGCGAGCCTTTGGATACGCCACATTTCACCCATTGATAATTATGCTAATTATGTCGTCGCTGCAGAGACACTGCGGCCATCTCAGCTACAGAGAGAGCCATCAGGAGAAGTAATTGTAGATATGAAAGGAAATGACAGATTTTGTTTGCCGCTAGCAATAAAAGTTGTGGCCCTAGATTCTTTTCTGTGTCAGTGAGAACAGCAGCGAGACATTGCCAGGGTGGCAGAAGTCATAGAAACAACCGCAAGCTCTTCCAGGAAAACATCCGGGCTTCTACAAAAGTGTAACCGCTTTGCTTGTGAATGCAGGCGATGGCGTCTCGTCATGAAGTCGGCCCACGAGGGCGGCCCGGTCTTCATCAGGACAATGAACAGCAGCCTGCTTTCCGGAGGCGTATTGTGCTCCCTGGCTGTGTGACCGACAGACAGGCGCCGGGTTTTATGATTTGCTCTGGGAAGGAGTGCACTGTCCGCTGCAGTCGTGGAATGCACAAATGTTTCTCTGGCCTCAAGTTTAGCGAGGGAGAACATAGATTTTGGAGCAACTTTCTCATTGGAGGAATACCACTACACTATGGGCTCTGAGCACTATGGGACTTAACATCTATGGTCATCAGTCCCCTAGAACTTAGAACTGCTTAAACCTAACTAACCTAAGTGTGGTGTCACCGCCAGGCACCACACTTGCTAGGTGGTAGCCTTTAAATCGGCCGCGGTCCATTAGTATACGCCGGACCCACGTGTCGCCACTGTCAGTGATAGCAGACCGAGCGCCACCACACGGCAGGTCTAGAGAGACGTACTGGCACTCGCCCCAGTTGTACAGCCGACGTTCATAGCAATGGTTCACTGACAAATACGCTCTCATTTGCCGAGACGATAGTTAGCATAGCCTTCAGCTACATTTGCTACGACCTAGCAAGGCGCCGTATTCAATTGATAATTAATATTATGAAGCATGTACCGTAACGAGAGATGTTCTACAATTGTGAATTAAAGTTAAGTATTATATCATCTACGTACTTTATTTGCAATTCTCAAGATATTGTCCTGTTCCAGACCTCACGCCAGTCAGCGTGTAATTAAACGAGTGCATTTCGGCCTCCTCTAGAAACACAATGTTGGCTCTTCTGCCAACACTACACTAAGGACATCACACAACACCCAGTCATCACGAGGCAGAGAAAATCCCTGACCCCGCCGGGAATCGAACCCGGGAACCCGGGCACTACACTCTGTCTAGATAGGAGTTATGTCATGGTGTTATAAGTATGCCACTGGCGCAATTTGTGTGGGCAGTTTGGTCATTGGAGGGGACAATAATTGGCAACTTAACGTGGACCTTATGTCGAGGAGGGAAGAGATGACAGATATTCGTGGCATTCTGTGGATGTCCACAGGAGACGATGGTCTGCGAAATTTTGGCCGACGTGCACTGTACACTCGGTGAATTGGCGCTGAGCAGCCACAGAGGACCTTCGGTTCTCTCGGCGCTCCAGCCGTGACTGTTCGCAAATCTCGACGCTAGGGTACCCCAGCCGCGGCCTCTGCAGCTTCACGCTTACGGTCAGTCTCCACATTACCTGTTGTGCAGTACAGTGGTGAGCATATTGGCAACCTAGGCCTGTTAGCAATCTTTGTCTGAGGACTTCTTCACTGCAACGAGTCCATCTGACCTGCAGCCCTGTATTTTAACCAGCCAGTGTCGTATTGACTTTCAGCTAGCGCTTCACAATCTCAGTCAGTATTTCGTATATAGTCAGAAAGTGTTGTTGCTATTACTTCGAGGGAAGCATCGTTTTAGCTTGACTCCCTTCCCCTTTAAAAGCTTTGCCAGCCTTCAACATCACCTGTCATCGTGTATTTTGTTTGGTTTTTTTTTCAGTTCCACATTCATACTGATCATTTGAATTACTCGTATAATAAATTTCTGTGAGCTAATTGTACGTAATAAGGGTTGGAAACTTCACATAATAGCCAGGTGGTGACAATGCACCCATAACTTTGCTGGACCCACTCTTTAGCAATTCTGGACGTTTGTGGTGTCGCGCTGTCCGGCTGGAATTTTCTAATTCCACGGAATGCAGAATGGACATGAATGGACGCAGGTGATCAAGCAGTGTGCTTACGTACATATCACCTGTCAGAATGGTATCTAGACGTAGCAGGGGTCCCATATTACTCCAACTGTATACCCTCCACACCATTACAGAGCCTCTACTAGTTTGAACAATCCCCTGCTGAGATGCAAGGTCCATGGATTCATGAGTTTGTCTCCATACCCGTACACATCCACCAGCTCGATACAATTTGAAACGAGACTCGTCAGACCAGGCAACATGATTCCAGTCGTCAACAGTCCAATGTCGCTGTTGACGGGACCAGACGAGGCGTGAAACTTCCTATCATGCAGTCATCAACGGTACACATAAATATTAGATAAAGTCATTTTCTACGAAAGATTTGTTGATGATACGAATATATTGTATTAAGGGCCCACAGATGAGACTGATACAATACTTAACACTTGAGTTATATTCCCTGCAACTTAATGTTTACAACTGAACGTGAAGAAAATAACAGTATAAATTTCGTAGGCCTTACGATTTCAAAATACAATGGCAAGCATCGCTTCGTGAGACACAGGAAACCAGCAACATCTCTTATAATTAATGCTGATTCTTGTCACCCATACGGGTATAAGAAAACCTCCTTCCAAGTGATGATCCACAGAATTCTTGAATTACCACCGAAGAAAACTAAAATTCAGAGAGACATTAATACACTAAGGCAAACAGCAAAATCCAATATATCAAAAACTGAAGCCGTAAATTCATTATGTACAAACCTACTGATAACGTGTGGTGATGCCAAACGTAATTAAAGAAGATTTACAAGTAGTGTATAGGGGTAACTTATCAGGCAAAACAAGTAGATTATTCAGAACCACTACCCTCACTGTGGCCTTCACTTTTGACAATGCTTTACAATTTAAACGACCCAACAATAAACAAATGTGATAACAATTTATTCAAATCTGGAGTTTATAAAGTAAGATGCGATACTTGTGAAAAATAATATTTCGAGCAAACAGGATTTAACTTCCGCATCAGATTTCGTGAACACACGGCACATACAGCTAGCAGCATTCGTTATTTGGATAGCATACAGTGCAGATGGGGCATCATCGGATCACAACCCCAGCGTCATCCACAAACAGCGTTAAGCATTCCTGTATCGACCACCAGGTGCAGCAGGCATGGAACTCCATCCCACAAGCCGACATCCAGCACCTGTACATCACAACGCATGCACGTTTGCGCACACCCATTCAACATTCTGGCGGCTACACCGGTTATTAATGTACCAGCATTTCACGTTTGCAATGGCTCATCTCACGCTTACATTAACCTGACATCTTGCATTTTGGTCACTTAAATATGTTACGCAGGCAAATGTGGTGCCGAGATTTCATTAGTCTACGTCAATTATTTTTGGGTGTTATTATTTTTTCTGTCAGTGTACATTTCAAAGAAAGGTATTTTGTCAATATGGTTGACGACCTGCTGTAAAAATATTGCCCATTCCTTTTCATTTTACTATATACCGATGTCCAAGCATTTCATGAAACATTTTTAGACATGTATATTAAGCTACCAAATATATATTTTAGCCCTAAAACAGAAAACTTTTTCAAACAGCTGTTTGTAATTAAAATAGTGACAACACAGCATTCTGTACATGTTAAGGTGTCTACGATACTGGTAATGATGGAAAAAGGTTACATTTGTTTCCTATATGTATAACAAGAGGCACAAAGGGTATAAGCATGGGCCAAGGAAAGAACAAATTTGAAGTAAAATGTTTAGCCTTTGCGGATGATATGGCATTGATAACTGAAAACCGAACAGACGCAACAGTTATGCTTGATACGTTACACGAGATTGCTGAAAAGACTGGGCTAAAAATATCCTACGAAAAAACCGAGTATATAGAACACAAACATAATACAGAAAAGTTTATGAAAACAAAGTATGGAAAAATTAAAAGAGTTGATCGATTCAAATACCTGGGGGAGTGGATCCAAGCCAATGGACTGAATAACACAACAAATAAAGAAAGAATAAAAAAGTTGGAATTTGCATATAAATTAACACAAAACTACTACAATAAGAAATCAATATCCATACAAGCAAAGATTAAACATTATAATTCAGTTATTAGGACACAAGCAACATATGGATCAGAGTGCCTAACATTGAATAAGAAAGGCGAATTAAGAGAACTAGAGAAAAGAGAGAGAAAAGTATTAAGAAAAATTCTAGGTCCTGAGAAAAACAAGGAAAATAGGTGGATTAAAAGGAGAAATGAGGACCTATACAAAAATACAGAAAAGATCACAGATACAATGAGGAACAGATGGCTAAAATTTTATGGACATTTAAAAAGAATGGAAGAAACACGGATTACAAAGAAAAATTGTAATTACGTTAGTAAGCTGAAAAAAAACTGTAGGATGGATAGAAGCAGTAAAGAAAGACGCCAACAAAATAGGTGTTACAGAAGAAATAATACGTGACAGAAATAACTTTAGGCTACTTATAGAAAACGCAAACTATGAAGAAGTTGCGCCAAAACCTCGACCCAAGAGAGTGTGGACAGATGAGCAGAGACGAGCAGTTGGCGAGAAAATGAAGAAGTACTGGGAAGAACGGAAGAAAAAGAAACACCATAAGTCTTAAGTTGTATGCGGTCCATAGCTGGCCAAATTCATAATAATAAAAAAAAAAAACATGATATGGAGTGTTGATGCCCAGTGCTGAAGGACGACTTGCAACGAACGCAAAATACGAAAATCATACAAGACCGAATTGAGTGCTGTAGGGCAGCAGTATAATATCTTCTTTGATCGCTGTCGATAAGTCGTCTACATTGCTAGGCAGCCAGAGGCGCCCTGCAGCACATTTATGGTGTTCGCAAAGTTCCGCAGGGGCCACTCCATTAAAGCGTTAGCTGCTGCCATTCGCCGCTCAGTTAAACTTTTTTATGTTATGCTCTATAAAATTCTAACTGTGTAACACACGAATTGTTATTTAGATATAACTTACGATAATACCCAGCATTGTATTAAGGTTTACACTCATGCTGTATGGCATGTATCGCATACGCTATATCCTGTTGGAAAAAGTGTGGTGTCACCGCCAGACACCACACTTGCTAGGTGGTAGCCTTTAAATCGGCCGCGGTCCGCTAGTATACGTCGGACCCGCGTGTCGCCACTGTGAGTGATTGCAGACCGAGCGTCACCACACGGCAGGTCTAGAGAGACTTACTAGTACTCGCCCCAGTTGTACAGCCGACTTAGCCAGAGATGGATCACTGACAACTACGCTCTCATTTGCCGAGACGATAGTTAGCATAGCCTTCAGCTACGTCATTTGCTACGACCTAGCAAGGCGCCATAGCATTTGATATTATTTTATATTGTGGTTATAACATGTACCGTCAAGAGAGATGTTCTACAATTGTGGATTAAAGTTAAGTATTACATCAACTACGTACTTTATTTGCTACTATTAATTCCTTTAACTGTTCCAGACCTCACGCCAATCTGCGTGAGCTTAACGCGTGCCTTTCGGCTTCCTCTCATTGTGACTTGGCTGTCTTGCCAAGTCACAACAAAAAGATTATGTAGGATAACATGCAACGGGTGGGACATCTGCTGTTTAGCTCCATGACTCCTCCATATAGTCAGCAGTCGACATCAGTGTGTAGAATCCACAGTTTCTGCTCTGTTCCATAATCTCGACACGTCATCACTGGGTGTAACATTGCATTATTTATTTTTAACTTAGGGTTTATAATATGTTTCCCTATATTCTGTTGTACCCTTAATTAGACAATATTGTCCGAAGATGATATACTTCAGTTCACAACAGGTCCGCTTATCAATGCATGTATTTTTTTACTATAAAGACTGTTCTATGTAATATACGCAAAATCCCCAAGATTGGCGATCTTTTACAGAAGCTCGAAATATAGCGCGGACTTGAATGCGAGATGCCTATAACAGTTTCCACAACGAAATCTTGTCTCGAAACCTGGCAGAAAATCCAAAGAGATTCTCGTCTCACGTGAAGTATGTTAGCGGCAAGAAACAATCAATGCCTTCTCTGCACGATAGCAATGGAGATACTATCGAAGACAGTGCTGCCAAAGCAGAGTTACTACACACAGCCTTCCGAAATGCCTTCACAAAAGAAGACGAAGTAAATATTCCAGAATTCGAATCGAGAACAGCTGCCAACGTCAGTAACGTAGAAGTAAAGATCATCGGAGTAGTGAAGCAACTTAAATCTCTTAATAAAAGCAAGTCTTCTGGTCCAGACTGTATACCAATTAGGTTCCTTTCGGAGTATGCTGATGCATTAGCTCCATACTTAACAATCATATACAACCGGTCGCTCGACGAAAGATCCATACCCAAGGACTGGAAAGTTGCACAGGTCACCCTAATATTCAAGAAAGGTAGTAGGAGTAACCCACTAAATTACAGGCCCATATCGTTAACATCGATATGCAGCAGGATTTTAGAACATATATTGTGTTCGAACACTATGAATTACCTCGAAGAAAACTGTGTATTGTCACACAGTCAACATGGTTTTAGAGAACATCGCTCCTGTGAAACACAACTAGCTCTTTATTCATATGAAGTGTTGAGTGCTATTGACAAGGGATTTCAGATCGATTCCGTATTTCCGGATTTCCGGAAGGCTTTTGACACTAAACCACACAAGCGGCTCGTAGTAAAATTGCGTGCCTATGGAATGTCGTCTCAGTTATGTGACTGGATTTGTGATTTCCTGTCAGAGAGGTCACAGTTCGTAGTAATTGACCGAAAGTCATCAAGTAAAACAGAAGTGATTTCTGCCGTTGCCCAATGTAGTGTTGTAGGCCCTTCGCTATTCCTTAACTATATAAACGATTTGGGAGACAATCTGAGCAGCCGTCTTCGGTTGTTTACAGATGACGCTGTCGTTTATCGACTAATAAAGTGATCAGATGATGAAAACAAACTGAAAAACGATTTAGAAAAGATATCTGAATGGTGCGAAAAGTGGCAGTTGACCCTAAATAACGAAAAGTGTGAGATCATCGACATGAGAGATAAAAGGAACTCGTTAAACTTCGGTTACACGATAAATCAGTCCAATCTAAAAGCCGTAAATTAAACTAAATACTTATGTATAAGAATTACTAACAACTTAAATTGGAAGCAACTCACAGAAAATGTTGTGGGGAAGGCTAACCAAGGACTGCGTTTTATTGGCAGGACAATTAGGAAATATAACAGATATTGCCTACACTACGCTTGTCCGTCCTCTTTTAGAATACTGCTGCGCGGTGTGGGATCCTCACTAGATAGGAGTGTCGGAGTATGTCGAAAAAGTTCAAAGAAAAGCAGCACGTTTTGTATTATCGCGAAATATGGGAGAGAGTGTCACAGAAATGATACAGGATTTGGGCTGGAAATCAACGTTTTTCGTTGCGACGGAATCTTCTCACGAAATTCCAATCACTAACCTTCTCCTCCGAATGCGAACATATTTTGTTGACACCGACCTACGTAGGGAGGAACGATCACTACGATAAAATAAGGGAAATCAGAGCGCGTACGGAAAGAGATAGGTGTTCATTCTTTCCGCGCGCTATACGAGATTGGAATAATATAGAATTGTGAAGGTGGTTCGATGAACCTTCTGCCAGGCACTTCAATGTGATTTGCAGTGTATCTATGTAGATGTAGATACTCTACCAACGACCCTCCGCCATTATAGTAATGTTTGTAAAGTATAAATGGTAGTCAAAATGTTTCCGTTTGATGACGTTGCTGCAGCATATATGCAATGTAACGCGACTCTGATATCGTTACATAAGCACTGACATCCAAGCCAGGGATTAGAGTGGCATTCTTACCTTCCCGACGTGCGCACAGCAAATGCGAAAACGTGAACTTTGGCGACGTTATTAACATACGCGTCTAAACAGCATCAACGTGCTGTTATTCTTTTCTTGGCTGCCGAATGACAAACACTGGTATACACCTATCGGAGGATGAAAAATGTGTATGGGACACCATGACTGTCGAAAACCATCGTTGTGGAAAACTCCGACAAAGGTGTGCTGCTGTTTGATGATAACGCGCTCTCCAAATCGCAAATGTTGTAAAGCAGAAGTTGCGCAAACTCAGGAGGGAGATACTGGAGCACCCACCCTGTAGTCCTGGTCTCTCCCCCATACGATTATCGCGTCTTTGGTCCCTTAAAAAGGGCCTTGGAGGGTCGACGAATCCTGTGGGACGAGGATGTGTAGCACTAATGTGGACTAATTCACACAGCAGGTCACGGTGTTTTAGCAGACAGGTATTTTCAACTTCATGTGTCAGTAGGATTGTGTCAGTGTTGACAGCGATTTTGCCTGGTGAGCATAGCGGTACTGGACTGTACGGTCTTTGAATGGAAACTTTTTGATCGCCCCTTACATAATTATGGAGATACAGATGTGACGAAAAGTACATCGAAATCCGCACCGCTTAGCAATATTACACAGACAACAGCACCGTCCACGAAAAACCTACGGCTACATCTGATACTGTACACGCGCTGATCGAGTAAAAAACTGATTATCTTTATACCTGCTTTATCTTATTCTTATGATTGCTATGTCAGATATACACTGAGGTTGGTACAATGGTATCACAGTTTTCGTTGAACGCAGTTAATTTAAAGTTACCCAACAATGTTACGAGAGATTCACTGAGCTTTTCTGTAGGAGTTTCTCGAATGGGGTAAACCAGCCTGATATAATCCCAGTAGTCTCGTAGAGCTTTCGGCACTGTCCACTGTTCATTTATATTTATGGGACTGTTTCGCAGATCAGCCAGAACCAATCACATAACATATATTTGTCAGTAGTAGTGTTTTGTAAACCCCTTCTTTCGTGGGTGGATTTCATTTCTTGAAGATTTCTCTCTGCCTCTATGATGTAACAGAATATTGGACGGTGTCACACCGATGCCCTTACCGTCCCTAGCGAATCCAGGTGAGAAGCTGAAGTAATTACAATTAACTTGCGTTGTGTCAGCCGATTTAAGATTTTATACCGTATGTTTTCTTCCTATTGGAATTGGTTACCACATAAATGTTTCTTTTTTTGCATGTTGAGCCCAAAAGTGATGCAATAAGCCGGTGGCAAAGTCTTCCTTGGGGCTGTCAGAAACGCTGTACCTGCCCTCTGCCAAAACGGAAACGACGGTCAGTGATAGCAAGCATATTCTGTTATTGACTGTTGCTAACGTCTGATTTTTGTTGAACAGTAATTGAACAACTCTCATTAAATTCCTGGTGGTGGGGGAAATTTTCACTGCCAGTATGTGACCGGCAAGGGAGAGAGAGGTGGTGGCGTAAAGTTTCCGATCACCAGTCTTTGTAAAGGAACTGAAAATCCTTGTGACTCTAATGGAAATGTAATGATGTAGTTGAGTCAGTCTGTCTGTAGACGTCTACTAAACATTCATGCATATTGTCTTGTGAAGTATAACAGAAATAAACGTGTACCATATGGAATTTTCATTTCGCTGCGTACTTCCTTACAGAATGGGAAATATGATTTTGCTTTCAAAAGAAAGTTTAATGGTAGTTCAAATGCTGTGCTTACATATAATTCCAAACAATTTGAAGAAAGAGACTGCAGTTTGGTTCATTTTATTGACAAAGCTAACGCAGACTGAGATAAATATATTTGGTGCACATGCTATACATGGCATCTTCGACTGATTATCATAAAAATTAACAATTTTAACAAGAACAGGTGAATGCACTTTTTTACAATCCATTTTCATTGCGATAAAACGTAGCTGCAAGTTTAACAAGGTACTATTTCAATAATTTACTTCATAAATTTGGTTGTGGCTAACACACTAGTAATTGAAATCCGACAGTGGCCGAACTGATTTATTGAAAGAGCAAATCATTCTAAACTCTGAACTTCGGAGCAGAAGCGTTACGCCGCACCTGCCACCTGCTTTTCCTACTGTCTACTTTATGTAGCCGTACCGCTTTAGAACCCTCCAGTTGCTTACTCCTAGGTATTTTACGGTAGTCACTGTTTCCAGTGTAATAGATCAGTAACAGTCTTTGATGTTTTGCAGTTCACTGCAGTCTACAGGCACTGCTTTCTTCTTCTGATCATGGAGTGCGACCAGCCTTTGTGTATAACGATAAGCAGACTGCATGTGTTTTGTACACATAGTGCTACTTTCCACCCGAAAACATCTACTTAGCCGGTAAATTTAGTGCATCGCACCGCAATAAAGCAGTACATATTATAAAATTCCAGTCTACAAGGTTGTGCTGTGAAACGTCCCCTTAGAAAAATTAATGAATTACTGTGCTGATAAACCTCTTACATTATTTGATTTTCAAACAGCTGAACAGAACTGAACGTACTCAGACATTTCGCTCCTTACCTATTCTGATCAACACTAAACTGACACACAATATTTTTAGCGCAACGCAATCTCACTTTCAATAATCCCTACAAAAGAATGGCTCTGACAAACATTAAACTATACCTTTCACCAATCACTTACCTCACAAAAATCTTCGTTACTCGAACTACTGCAATACAGCGATCGCCACTACTGCCAGCTAAATAAAAGATTCAAACTACTGAAGGCACTAACTACTGATAGGCATAGTTAGCAAATGAAAGATTTTGATAGAGAACAAACAATGTATTTACCTTAATAGTGTTTAAAGGTCATAATATATAGCAGTTCATGACATCCAGTCTTACAAATTTACTGTCTCTGATGGACACACGTCCAGATCATCCTCTCTCAAAACTCCGCCATCTCTCTCCCCACATCCACCACTGCTGTTAACATCCAGCTGCCCAACACTACAATAGCAAACGACAATGCAAACCAGCCACAGACTGCACACAGCACAGCCAGTGATTTTCATACAGAGCGCTACGTAGCGTTATCAATAAAAAAAACCTAAAAAGCCTACTTACAGCTGTGAAGTAATGCCTCAGAGTATTTTATGCGAAATTTCTTAAAGTTTTTAAATGAAACAAGTGTCCTTAACATTCTACGTCTTTATTCTTCATGTTGACATAAATGTTTCTCAACATAGTCACCTCAGCGACGAACACACTTCTCGCCGCTAGAGACCAGTTTGCTGATACTGTCGTTATAGACTGTTTCATTTTGCCGATGGAGCGACTGTCTCACTGCTTGCAGCGCTTCAACACTACCAAAGCGAAGTTCTCGAAAGTGTTCTATGAGTTTTGGAAACAGATGAAAAGTGGATGCGACCAATTCGAAACTTATACAGGATAACTGATGACAGTGAACCCAGAGCGTCGTATTGTTTCAGATGTCGTAGCACTGGTGTGCGGTCTGGCATTGACACACTGAAAGAGAGGGTGTTCTGTGTCTGGACAAACTCTTCAAATTCCAAACTCTATTACAGCCTGCTGTTTCTCATGCCTAACATCGATGTCACACACCGCCATGTTACAAGCTAAAATTCGGAGGCTTCTCTGACAGAGGGCTGCAAATACGCAGATTTGAAGAATAAAATTATAGAATGTTAAGAACGTTTATTTTATTTAGAAAACTTTAAGAGTTTTTACTTACAGAATACGGCAGCATTACTTATCAGCACACCCTCGCATTCGCAACATTTTTGATGATTATGATGACATACAGCAATCACTAAGTGATTGCTGACGTACTGTGCCGGCCGTTTTGGCTGAGCCGTTCTAGGCGCTTCAGTCTGGAACCGCGCAACCGCTATGGTCGCAGGTTTGAAAAATGGCTCTGAGCACTATGGGAATTAACTTCTGCGGTCATCAGTCCCCTAGAACTTAGAACTACTTAGACCTAACTAACCTAAGGACATCACACACATCCATGTCCGAGGCAGGATTCGAACCTGCGACCGTAGCGCTCGCGCGGTTCCAGACGGTAACGTCTAGAACGGCTCGGCCACCCCTGCCGGCTGGTCGCAGGTTCGAATCCTGCCTCGGACATGGATGTGTGTGATGTCCTTAGGTTAATTAGGTTTAAGTAGTTCTAAGTTCTAAGGGAACTGATAACGTCGGATGTTAAGTCCCATAGTGCTCAGAGCCATTTGAACCAAAACAGATGGGAAGCAGCATAATGGCCGCCTCAGTAACTTCAGAGCGAATGTCAGAGACAGAAATATTAATTTCTAATGCGGCAGTGCAGGATTCATAGCTACAATTAGAAATTATAGATCTGCAATATGACAAGCAGTTGAGTGCTAAATTTCGCAACAAAATAAGTCTTGTAGATCCGTATAAAATTTTTCTTCAACATGAATTTACACACCCTCACAAGATTGCAGTTGTGATTATGACGACGCTTGGACCTACATATCTGTCCGAGTAACTTTCTTCTGCAATGAAGAGAACGAAATCTAGCCACAGAAGCTCTCTGACAGACTTCAGTTTAAAAGTTTAGCTTTGAATTAGAAGTTGATACGCTCGCTAAACCGGCTGGGCAGAGCAAGTGATTAGGATTGTGGAAAGGGCCAAATAAGGTTGGGGTCAGTTTCACTCTAAAATTGTAATTTATTATAATTTAATAACACGTTTACAACCAAAGCGGCCCATAGCCGAACTTTTACAACTACAAGTTTCAAAATGCAGTTCTTTCACGGCTGAAGGCCTCCAAACAAGAAATCTTAAAAATTAACAAGATAAAAATGCAGTTAAAATATCAAATAAAATAATTAAATATATATGTCACAGCTAGGCAGAAAGCCTGAAGGCAAGGGTGGATAGACAAATATAAACAAGATCCAATAGAAACGGCTGAAGGCCCACAGTAAAATTTTCAAGATTTTAAAAATAAATTACCATAACCTATCAAAAGGCAGAAGGCCGCAATGTTTAAGCTAGAAAGATAAGTTTAAGAATAAGGTTCCAAGGCTGAAGGCCCACAATTAATTTTCCAAACTTAAAAAAAATAACCATAAGCCTTAAGTTTTAAGTAGCTAAAACTGCACTAAAAGAAAAGACAACACAATGGCAATAACCTTTCAGCAAATATCCACTTGCCAGAATTCAAACTTACTTACATAAAACACAGTAAAACCAAGAATTTTTTTTAAAAATCATTGGCTAAGATAGATTATAAAGAGACATTTAAACACCGGTGAGAAAGACAGTAAAGACAACAGTACTCAGAAGCCTCCAGCGGGTCGGTCTGCCCTCGTTCACTTACGTGATACAGGTGATGAGCCCAACTACACTTGATCCGTCGGAACCTAACCAAGGTACAGCCACGGACCCACCGACAAATGACTTGCTTGCTACCAATCGGTACATGAGAATTCAAACACAAAATGTTACGGGCGTGATTATCCACAATCAAATGTGTATATATATTAAGCAGTCAGAACTACAGACCATGTTGAACAGTGACAACAGGTGAGGAAAGGACACTGCCTGTAATTACGTTAGTGGCCAGGGCAGGTAACCGGAACACTAACGGTCACAAGGCAGAAAATTCCACTGGTGCACTTAAATTGTAGTCAACCAATATAGTTAGTTCCACCGCATGGCGACAAAATTTCAGCAATACAAACACTCGGTGTCGCTCACAGGAAAACCTCCCCAACAGCGAACTACTGAAATGAACCACACAATATGAATGGACGTGGCTTGGGTATTTGAAACACCACTCAACTTGACGTCCCGGGCCGGTGAACCACGAAGCTCGTAGGAATCGGACAGCCCCACACACGCTCCGACACTGCGCAGGGGCCGCCAGCAAACCCAGGCGACTGCACCGCGCGGGGATAACTTCCCTGGTCTGCAGCAACTGACCGACTACCCTTAGAATGCCGACAACATCTAAAATAGTCGTCAGGAAATAACGCCACCTACACACACAAACTGCACGAAGACCTGAACGATACCCAGCAATAACTAAGGACGCACGAAGACAAATCGGGAGTCAATGCGCGCGCCCACACACACACACACACACACACACACACACACACAGCCGACTCATGAACGATCGGCGAGCCAAAACGCGTCGTCTGGTAGAACGACCGACCGACGATCCACCAAGACTATGGCCCGCCTCAGGTGATGCATGGCGGCAATGGTCGTGCGAGACATGTCGACGCAGACCTCACTGCCGCATTGCAACTCCCCGGCTGGCAGGTCCGGACTGCGCTCCAGAGCGTTCCAACTGACTAGCAGACCCGAACTAGCTTACGGCAGACAACGACCAGGAAGTAATAACCGTCGAGCAAAGATACTACGAGAGGGGATACATCTATACGCGCTGCTAACGCCGCTCACCGGTCAGGCAAAGCAGCAACTCAGTGACGGTAGTAATTTAAATTAACATAGTGACGTGGAAGTACGTTAAAAACAGTGTGTAAAATACATGATGGTGGGAACACGAGCCACGCACGTCTCAGAAGTGTTGAGAAAGTGCTACCATATACTGACGCTTTAACGAAAACAAAATAACTAGAATTCATCGACATGCAATGTTTTTATGTTTAAAATATGAATAAAATAGTCATGAAATACATGTTGATCTCAATTCAAGCTTTGTCCAAGAGCGACTGTCATTATTAGACTGCATCAATTTTCTCTCCACAACAATCAAAAGAAATGCAAATTTCATTTCATCGCCGTTTCTCATGAATGCAACAGTTTTAGCAAATAAATTTGTCACTAAAGGCATTAATAAGCCACCGTGAAGCAATATATCTCCGTAGAACTCTTAACGGCCGTAGAAGAGACTCGTTGGCAACAGTTTCTCGTGCCGGGTGTACTTGTTCCGATCCTCCCCCCCCCCCCCCCCCCTCCCCCAACCACCTGTTCCCCTTCCCTAGCTCACCGTAAGTCGAATGTTTGCTCACAGCTGATTGTGAGATGTGAGCGCGAGGCAGCTGGCATGAGGAGATTGATGAACAGGCCTGGTGTAAACTAGTGTATATCGCTATACGTCAAAGAAGCACCATGTTTTATTACCGGAATGCTTAGAAGACGTATCAATTGTTCTAAGGAGACTGCATACACTACGCTTACCATTGTATGCATATTGTCACCTGCTGCTCCAGTAGTGGCAATATATGAGCCATTCGTATTATACTACTGCTACAGAACGATTAAGTTACAATAGTTGCGCTACATGCGTTATTTAAACTCGAAATCTTATATTTTATACTTGGATGCAGTATGATATTTTTCATTCACGATCAGAGATCTACTTCCGCATTATGACAAGCAACATGCGCGCGTTTTTGGGTTTTGTATGCGTAGAGTTACTCTACACGCCAAAAGGCCCACTTAGGGAGCAAACTCCAAGGTATGATTACTCTCAGTCGCTATTTACAGTAAATGCAAATATCTTGCATTTCCTTGTTGTACTCAAATTTTTTCATACGTGGTGTTTAAAGTAGTTTGTTAGTCTTCCTTGCACATTTGCAATCGCCTGCTCTTTTCTTCAGTTTATATTCGTTTTTGGTTGCAATTTGATTTCATTATATACCCCTGCTTTTTTAATTATTTACTTTGACCTCTTCCTTTTTTCATACATATAACTATTTCTTTAATAGAGAAGAGCTGAGACATTGTTTTTTTATTAACATCTGTACAATAACACTGTTTGTGCGAACCAATCCTAATTTGGTAATATCAACGAAGGCTGGACCTTTAATAGTGGCAACTATGTATTTACATCTCGTGCAAAATAGATAAGTGTTTCAAAGTTTTACTGACCTTCAAAGTAGTCACCAGCATTGTGTATAACCCGTTGCCAGCGATGTGGAAGTCGTAGGATACTCTCAGCAGTGCCAGTTGTGTTGACAGTTCGAGTTTGTAGCAGTTCTGAAGCGAATGCCGTTAAGTTTATAAACCGAGTTAAATTCACGAGGGCGTAAGTCAGGGAAGCGCAGTATGTGGTATAGCGCTTAGCAGCCCCGTCAGTCAAACAAATCAGTAACAGATTGCACTATACGTGCTTGAGCATTTCCCTGCAAATTGATGGTCAGATCCTGCAGAAAGTGTCATCACTTCTGTCTCTATGCTGTTCATTTTTGGAACACAATCTACGACCAGCTTAGAGACAGAAGTGATGACACTTTCTGCAGGACCTGGCCATCAATTTGCAGGACAATGCTCAATCACGTACAGTGCAAGCTGTTGCTGATTTGTTTGACTGATGGGGTTGCTAAGTGCTATACCACGCACTGCACTCCCATGACTTAAGCCCTCGTGAGTTCAACTCGATTTCTAAACTGAAGGAAGCACTTCACGGCATTCGCTTCAGAACTGCTACAAATTCGTCGGGAAATAGAATGCGCCGCTCGAACTGTCAACACAACTGGCACTGCTAAGAGTATCCTACGACTTCCACATCGCTGGCAACGGGTTATACTCAATGCTGGTGACTACTTTGAAGCTCAGTAAAACTTTGAAACACTTATCTATTATGCACGAGCTGTAAATAAATAGCTGCCACTATTAAAGTTCCATCCCTCGTATATTTGACAGGACTATGAGGAAATAATATCCTGCACTGAGAAAAATACATTTCTCCAGCTCGAACTCAACACTTGAGTACAGTACTTACACCGCCTTTGTGCGAGTCTCTCTTAGCAATCTCCACATAGATCACAGGTAAATAATTAAAACCATGGGCAGACTTTATAATCTTTCCTTGTTCTTTGTTGTCTCGAAGTTTGACTTGTCTACCAGAAAACTTTTGTGTCTTCTTATTGCCTCGGTAGACAAACAGCGGAACATTGTTAAATACAACACATCATCTGTTTTGTAAGCTATGTGAGAATTTATCAGGATCCTATCTATCGAGTACCGACAATTGGTGCAGAGGCATGCAGTTGACACTGGATGTAAGCTAATGTAACGTAATGCATACAAATCGGTGAAGGGGCACACTAATATTCTATTACGCTATTGGTGACAAAACACTGGCGGTAGCCACGACCGTAAAAATATTTAGGAGCAACCATCTGGATTGACCTGTAATGGAATGACAACATAAGAAAAATAGCAGGAAAAGTGGATATCAGGAAGAGAGAAATCTTAAGGAAATGTGGCCCACCCTTAAAATAAGTAATTTATAGAACACATATTCGACCGATTTCTAATTTTTTACTTTTATTTATTTATTTTGTATTGCTCCTCCCTTACCATACTGGATTAATACTTGTGACAGACAGGATGCTATGCAAAGCGACATGTGTGCGATCGTTCGGTTATGTTAAACGACAAATTCCAGTGGCAGTTGCTACAAGGTTAGGTTAGGTTAGTGTTTTTTAACGTCCCGTCGACAACGAGGTCATTAGAGACGGAGCACAAGCTCGGGTTAGGGAAGGATGGGGAAGGAAATCGGCCGTGCCCTTTCAAAAAACCATCCCAGCATTTGCCTGAAACGATTTAGGGAAATCGCGGAAAACCTCAATCAGGATGGCGCAGTCGCTACAAGAATGGCGTTGCGTATCACTGGAGCGTTACTATGAAACTGCTGGCAGAGTAAAACCCTGTGCAAGAGTGAGATTCGAACTCAAGATCTTTGCCATTCGCAGGCAAGGCACTGGCTGAAGTAAAGATGTGTGGAGCCGTCGTGAATCGTGCTTGGGTAGTTCAGTTGGTAGAGATTTCCATGCGAGAGACGAACGTATCGAGTCCGAGCTTCAGTTCGGCTCACAATTTTAATCTACGAGGAAGTTTTATATCAACGTGGACTCCGCTGCGGAGTCAAAATTTTATTCTAGGAGAATTACTGTTGAACTGTCAAGAGCGTACGTTCGGGGCAACGTATTGCCTCCTCCACATACGTCTCATGAAAAGACCACAACGAAAAATTAGAGCTAGTATGGGTTTTACTGACAATCGTTCTTAAGGTTCAGCCTTGCGATCCCAAACATGCTCCCGTATACGTGCAGATTACAAACGTGGTTATTTCATTGTTCTGGGTAATATTGTCAAGTGATGCAGACCTCCAATTATCGTCCCATCTACATCTATATATACAGGGTGGTCCATTGATCGTGACCGGGCCAAATATCTCACGAAACAAGCGTCAAACGAAAAAACTACAAAGAACGAAACTTGTCTAGTTTGAAGCGAGAAACCAAATGGCGCTACGGTTGGCCCGCTAGATGGAACTGCCATAGGTCAAACGGATATCAACTGCGTTTTTTAAAAATAGGAACCACCATTTTTTATTACATATTCGTGTAGTACGTAAAGAAATATGAATGTTTTAGTTGGACCACTTTTTTCGCTTTGTAATAGATGGCGCTGTAATAGTCACAAACATGTGGCTCGCAATTTCAGACGAACAGTTGGTAACAGGTAGGTTTTTTAAATGAAAATACAGAACTTAGGTACGTTTGAACATTTTATTTCGGTTGTTCCAATGTGATACAGGTACCTATGTGAACTTATGATTTTTGAGAACGCATGCCGTTTCACGGTGATTAGCTGTAAATACCACATCAATGCAATAAATGCTGAAAATAATGTCCGTCAATTTGGCAATACGTGTAACGACATTCCTCTCAACAGCAAGTAGTTCGCCTTCCGTAATGTTTGCACATGCATTGACAATGCGCAACGCATGTTGTCAGGCATTTTCGATGGATCACGATAACAAATATCCTTCATCTTCCCCCACAGAAATAAATCCGCGGACGTCAGATCCGGTGAACGTGCGGGACATGGTATGGTGCTTCGACGACCAATCCACCTGTCATGAAATATACTATTCAATACCGCTTCAACCGCACGCGAGCTATGTGCCGGACATCCATCATGTTGTAAGTACATCGCCATTCTGTCATGCAGTGAAACATCTTGTAGTAACATCGATAGAACATCACGCAGGAAATCAGCATACATTGCACCATTTAGAATGCCATCGATAAAATGGGGGCCAATTATCCTTCCTCCCATAATGCCGCACCATACTGAAACATCCCCTTAGAAAAAAAATTAAGAATGACTGTGCTGGTAAATCTCTACGTTATCTGATTTTCAAACAGCTGAGCAAAACTGAACGTACTAAGACATTTCTCTCTTCACTTATTCTGATCAACACTAAAGTGACACACAATATTTTTAGCGCAATGCAATCTGACTTTCAATAATCCCAACATAAGAATGGCCCTGAGTAACAATAACCTATACCTTTCATGAATCACTTACCTCGTTACTCGAACTACTGCAATACAGCGAGCGCCAATACTGCCAGCTAAATAAAAGATTCTAACTACTGAGGGCACTAACTACTGATAGGCATAGTTAGCAAATGAAAGATTTTGATAGTAAACAAACAATGTATTTACCTTAATAGTGTTCAAAAGTCATAATATATATCAGTTCATGACATTCAGTCTTACAAATTTACTTTTTCTGACGGACACACGTCCAGATCGTCCGCTCTCAAAACTCTGCCACCTCTCTCCCTACAACCACCACTGCTGGGGGCTCACCTCCAACTGGGCAACGCTACAATAGCGAAAATTCCAACAATGCCAACCAGCCACAGATTGAACACAGCACAGTCAGTGATTTTCAAACAGAGCGATACGTGGCGTTACCAACATAAAAACCTAAACAGCCTACTTACAATACATTAACACGCCAAGGTCGCTGATGTTCCACTTGTCGCAGCCATCGTGGATTTTCCATTGCCCAGTAGTGCATATTATGCCGGTTTACGTTACCGCTGTTGGTGAATGACGCTTCGTCGCTAAATAGAATGCGTGCAAAAAATCTTTCATCGTCCCGTAATTTCTCTTGTACCCAGTGGCAGAACTGTACACGACGTTCAAAGTCGTTGCCATGCAATTCCTGGTGCATCGAAATATGGTACGGGTGCAATCGATGTTGATGTAGCATTCTCAACATCGACGTTATTGAGGTTCCCGATTCTCACGCAATTTTACTGCTACTGATGTGCGGATTAGCCGCGACAGCAGCTAAAACGCTTACTTGGGCATAATCATTTGTTGCAGGTCGTGGTGGACGTTTCACGTGTGGCTGAACACTTCCTGCGTAACTATTCGGCGAACGGTCGGGGCACTTGGATGATGTCGCCCAGGATACCGAGGAGCATACATAGCACACGCCCGTTGGGCAATTTGATCCCAATAGCCGCGCATCAACACGACATCGACCTTTTCCGCAATTGGTAAACTGTCCATTTTAACACGGGTAATGTATCACGAAGCAAATACCGTCAGCACTTGCGGAATGTTATTTTTTTTTTTTTTTCCTTCTTGAATTTCAATTCCCCCCAAAGGGGGCGGGCTGGCAGCAGCTTAGGACGCTGCTCTGCAGCCTACAGATTTTCTGACAAAGAGCAGGAGAATAAATAATAATAAAAAACAGGCGATAAAATCGGGGACTTAGTGAGTAACAAGGTGAAAAGAAAATGGGGAAATTAAAACAAGCAACAGAGGGATGATGAAGCGAATAAAAATACATACGGAGCAGACAGGGAAAACAATAGACAGTTAAAAAAACACGGCGACAGTCTGGAGTCTGTTCGCAAAGTATATAAAATTCACACCCAGCGACAGCATGGTTTCTGTTCGCAACACAACACTGAATAGGCACTAGAACACAGCACGAAAAGGTCGGCAAAGGTGACACCACAGTCGAGACCAGGTGGGGGGAAACTGGACAGGAGATGGGAAAACAAAAAGGGGGGAAAGGAGAGTAAAAGCGAGGGGGGGGGGGGAACCGGGAAAGGAGCTGATGGAGGATGACGACCCATAAGAGGGGTAGGGGGCAGACGCGACAGGGAGGGGGGTAGGCAGAGGAGGGGAATACAAAAGGACTGGGGGGGAGAAGGGAGGTAGGGAGAGCTGTAGTGGGGAGGAAACAGGACGGAAGGGGGGGGGAAGAGGGAGCCCAGGGAAAGGACAGAGAAAAGGAGGGGGAGGGAGGATCAGAGTTGATAGGAAGGATAAATGGAGGGAGAGAGGGCATCATCCGGGAGGGGGAGTTGACGGAAGCCACCTCGGGAAAGGAGATGGAGGGTGTAGAGATGGAGGGTAGGGGGGACACAACGGTGAAGACGTGGCAGGGGGCGGGGATGGGAGAGGAGAGGAGCAACCAGGGGGTGAGGGGGTTCAAGATGGCGGGAGGTGTAGAGGATGCGGATATGTTCGAGGAAGAGGAGCAGATGGGGGAAAGGAATGAGATCATAGAGGATCCGCGTGGGGGACGGGAGGCGGATACGGAAGGCGAGGCGGAGTGCATGACGCTCAAGGATCTGGAGGGACTGATAGAATTTGGGGGGGGGGGGCAGATATCCAGGCAGGACTGGCATAACAGAGGATGGGACGGATTAAGGATTTGTAGGTGTGGAGGATGGTAGAGGGGTGCAACCCCCATGTCCGGCCAGAGAGGAGTTTGAGGAGGCGGAGGCGGTTGTGGGCTTTGGATTGGATGGATCGGAGATGAAGGATCCAGGTGAGGTGACGGTCAATGGTGAGGCCAAGGTAGGTGAGGGTGGGGGTGAGACGGACAGGACGTGCACAGACAGTAAGGGAGAAATCCAGGAGCTGGAAGGAGCGAGTGGTACGACCTACGATGATTGCCTGGGTCTTGGAAGGATTTAGTTTCAGGAGCCATTGGTTACACCATGCAGCAAAAAGGTCAAGGTGATTCTGGAGAAGGCGTTGGGACCGTTGGAGGGTAGGAGCGAGGGCGAGGAATGCGGTGTCATCAGCATATTGCAAGAGGTGCACTGGAGGGGGGGGTTGGGGCATCTCTGCCGTGTACAGGAGGTAGAGGAGAGGGGAGAGGACAGAGCCCTGGGGCACACCGGCAGAGGGGTAGAAGGTGCGGGAATTGGCATGATGGATGGTAACGTAGGAGGGGCGGCGGGAGAGGAAGGAGGCCACCAGACGGATGTAGTTGATAGGAAGGGCGTAGGTTTGGAGTTTAAACAGGAGACTGGGATGCCAGACACGGTCGTAGGCCTTTTCAAGGTCAAGTGAGACAAAAATGGCGGAGCGACGGGAGTTAAGCTGGAGGGAGAGGAGATGAGTGAGGCGGAGGAGTTGGTCATCAGCAGAGAAGGAAGGTCGAAAGCCACATTGGGTGTTTGGGAGGAGGTGGTTTTGGTGGAGGTGGAGATGGATGCGCCGGGAAAGGATGGATTCCAAGAGCTTGGTGAACACCGACGTGAGACAGATAGGACGATAGGAAGAGGCATCAGATGGAGGCTTATTGGGTTTGGAGAACATCAGGATACAGGAGGTTTTCCACAGGTCGGGATAGAAGCCAGTGGCAAGGATGACATTGTAGAGGGCGGCAAGGAGGGAAAGGAAGGAGGGAGGGCAGTGTTTGAGGTGGCGGTAGGTAACGCAGTCATGGCCGGGAGCAGTGTTGCGTTTAGTGCGGAGTGGGAGGCTGATGTCCTGTGTAGTGATGGGAGTGTTAAGTGCAGATGGTGGGGTGTGGCCCAAGTACTGGAAGCTAGGAGCAAGGGGAGGAACAGAGGTATCCGTATGGTCCATGACATCAGGGAAGAGGGAATAATCAAAGTGGGGATCATCTGGGATGGAAAAAACATCAGAGAGGTGGGAGGCAAAGTGGTTGGCCTTACTGAGGTTGTCAGGAAAGGGACGGTCATTAAGGAGGAGAGGGTACTGGGGGGTGGGGCGGTTCCCAGTAAGGCGGTGGAAAGCAGACCAATACTTGGAAGAGTTGATGGGGAGCGTGGTGTTGAGGTGTGTACATGTCTGGCGCCAGGCTCGGCGTTTCTTCGCAACAAGCAGGTTGCGGATGTGTCGCTGTAATTGCCAGTGGCGGGTAAGTGTAACCCGGTCACGAGTGCGGAGAAAAGAGCGGTAGAGGCGGCGGGACTCCCGAAGGAGAAGGACGGCCTGTGGAGGCAGGGCAGGGCGGTGAGGGTGGATGGCTTTGGTGGGGATATGGGTGGCGACGGCGTCAGACAAGGTCTGGTGCAGGAAGGCAGCAGTGCGAGAGATGTCATCAGGAGACTGGAGGGTAAGGTCGTGGCTGTCAACCTGGGTGTGAATGGAATCCCGGTAGGCATCCCAGTTGGCACGGTAGTAATCATGGACAAGTTTAGGAGGGACGTCAGGGCGAGGAGTGTGGCGGGGATGGCGACCGTTAGAGATAGTGAGGAGGACAGGAGCATGGTCACTGCCAATGAGGTCAAGGACATCCGCGGTGATGCGCCCAAGAAGGTTGGGAGAGGCAAGGACTACATCAGGAGTGGTGTTGGATTCGGGCCGGGTGTGCTGGGGCAGGGGAACCAGGTCTCCCTGGAGAGTGGTGAGAAACTGATGCCACCGCCGGAGGTCGGCAGGATCACGGCTGTGGATATTGAGGTCGGCGGCAATCACGTAGGTGGAGAAGGTGCGGTCAATGTGGGCCAGGAAATCGTACGGGATGGGGGTGCGAGGGCGGACATAAATGGTGGCACAGGTGATGGTAAGGGCGGGGAAGAAGAGGCTGAGGGTGAGGTGCTCGGCAGGATTGTTAAGGAGAGGTTGGGGCCGGACTGAGAGGTGCTTGAGGTGGCCTATAGCAACTCCGCCACATGCCAGAGGGTACGGGTTATCGGTGCGATGTAGGGTGTAAGGGGCAGTGGAGACGGAGATACGGGGCTGAAGGAAGGTTTCATTGAGGACGAAGGCATCCACGCGGTGCTGACGTAGGGTGTGGAGGAAGAGGAGTTTGTGGGTGGGCAGGGAGCGAACGTTGTGGTACAGGATACGGTACGGTTGTTGTACCATGGGAGTGGAGAGTTAGACGAGGGTGGTGAGGGGGGTGAAGGTGAAGTGGGCCTGGTTGTGGGAGTAAGTGGCATAGGTGGTAAGATGGAAGATGGAACGGGCAGCGAGGGCGATTTGGGAAAGAGTGTGGGAGCGCTGGAAGGGGTGGATGTTTTGGAGCACAATGGTGGTGAAACGGATGATGTCCTCAGCAGTAGGGGGAGGGCGGAGCGAGTTGTTGGGGTGGATGGGGTCATCAGCAGGACGGACAGGGACGGTGAGCTCAGGGGTTACTGGTGGAGGTTTCGCTTTACACTTCGAGGAGTAGGTAGGATGGGGTTCATTACAGGTGTTGCAGGAGGGGGGAGAGGTGAGGTTGGGGCAATGCTCGAGGAAGTGGGAAGCTTTGCAGTGGGGACAAGTAGGGGGGTTCTTGCAGGCAGAGGTAACGTGGTCGTTGTAAGTGAGACAGCGTTGGCAGTGGTAGGATTGGACTGGGGAACGGGAGGGGTCCACCTTATGGCGCTGATTGTAGATGAGGGCTCCCTCGGTGAGGAGGCGGTCAATGGAGGAGGAGGATTCAGTGAATATCCGCATGAGAAAAGTCGGCCCAGCATCATTGAAGATGCGACGGGCCGAGCGGATTTCGATGTCGGGCCGGGAGTTGAGTTCCGCCAACACCTCAGCCTCCGTGATCACGGGGCTAAGCTTCGTGATCACAGCGGTGAAGGTCGGCGGACGTCGGGGAGGTTGAGGCTGATGGGGAGAGGACGGGGTGTGGTAGGGGGTGAGGGTTGCACGTGGGCCAAATTGGATACGAGGGATGCGGGAGAGGAGGTCGGTGTGGAAGGAAGCATTGGGGGATTTTATGAGGACCGAGTCCTTGCGAGGAATCAGTTGGGAGATGGGAGCATTGGGGCAGTATTTCCGGATGGCGAGAGTGAGGGAGCGGGCATCAAGGAATTGAGGGTCAGGATTGGAGAGGACAAAGGTGTGGGTGGCAGGCGTGGCGAGGGCGGGGGTCGGGGCCGCGTCCATGGGAGTGGGTGGGTCACGGGGATTGGGGTTTTTTTTGGAGGAGACTTCGGGGGAAGGGTCAGCATTCGGGCGCTTGGAAGGTTTCGTGGACACCACTGGGTGGGGAGGGGGCAGGGGGACGGGTTGCAGGGGGAGATGGCGGGGGGCAGGACCACCCTGAGCAGCGGAAGACGCAGACGGTGGGGGCGTGGGTGTCACTGAGACTGTGGAACGTCGAGCAGAGATCCGTGCTGGCTTGGAGCCTGTCGGAGGCGGTGCGGGGAGCGGCGGAAAGTCAGTAGCTGTCGATGGGGCGACAGTGATAGGGGAAGAGGAGTTGGGGGTGGGTACAGCCGAAAGTGGCGCAGGGGTGGGGTGGACAGGGAGAGAAGGAAGGACGGGAAGTGGGGTGGAGGATGAGCTCCATGTGATGGTGGTTGGAGCAGCGGAGGGAGAGGTGAAAATGATAGTGGTAGTGGTGGTGGGTTGGGACATGGTGGCGGCGCGCGAGAAGGGCGGCGGCGGCGGCGGCGACCAGACGGCGGCGGCGGTGACCAGGCGGCGGCGGCGGCGGCAGGCGGCGAGCACCGGCAGGCGGCGACCAGGCGGCGGCGGCGGCGAGGACCGGCAGGCGGCGACCAAACGGCGGCGGCGGCGAGGACCGGCAGGCGGCAACCAAACGACGGCGGCGGCGGCGGCGGCGGCGGCGGCGGCGAGCACCGGCAGGCGGCGACCAGGCGGCGGCGGCGGCGGAGGCGGCGAGCAGTATTGACGACGAGCAGACGGCAAGGCAAGGGTGGGGATCTTCCACGTCGAGGGTGTACCCTGAGAGTAGCCCAGGCAGTGAAACTCTTCGACGAAGAAGTGAGGGAATCCAACCCTCGAATGGCGGAATGTTACGTGATACCACGTATTTATATGTTTGTGACTATTACAACGCCATCTATCACAAAACGAAAAAAGTGGTCCAACTAAAACATTCATATATATGTACTACACGAATATGTAATAAAAAGTGGGGGTTCCTATTTAGAAAAACGCAGTTGATATCCGTTTGACCTATGGCAGCGCCATCTAGTGGGCCAACCATAGCGCCATCTGGTTTCCCCCATCAAGCTAGACGAGTTTCGCTCTTTCTAATTTTTTCGTTTGATTCTTATTTCGTGAGATATTTGGCTCGGTCACTATCAATGGACCACCCTGTATATAGCGCAGATAACGGCACATGACAGAAGTTACCTGGTAGAGATTTTAGCGGTTTTTCTATACTATCCCCATAATGAGCAACAAAATAGCGACCGCCTGCTTGTGCTGTAAGCTCTCTTATCTTGTTCCTATGTCTCTCTCCAAGATATGCCTTGGTGGCACTAGAAAGATGTCACAGCCTCCATTGAACGCCCATTCTCTAAAGTTATCCAACAAAGTTTTGTGACAACTGTATCGATTTTCTTCCACAGGAGCGCTGCAGAGAAGAGAAACCATGTCAGGAATTGTATATGCTGATGTGAGAACAAGTCACAGGCCAACATGTGCAAGTGACATGTGGTCACAAATTCCACACGTGTTATAAAGATTTATCTTTATAAAATAACTTCCTCTTTCTACCATCAGTAATGATTCGACCGGTTGACACACACCATATCAATGTCCACTAATACGTATCCCGATGCATTTTATGAAATACTGTATGCCGAACATAGACTGCACATCGACAATATGCAAGCAACTTCGCGCTTGCGTACTTTCGAATAAGTTCTGCACTGTGCATTGTTCTGTTAAGCATTATACATCGTTGTTGGAATATGAGCACATATATATATATATATATATATATATATATATATATATATATATATATATAGGGTGGTCAGAAAATGTGTGAAATACTTGTAGGGATGATGCAGGTCAGGTTGTACTGAGACATAAATGTTAAGAAAGAAATTCGATACGTTGCTCGCATTCAAGCGGCCTCTCAGGGTCAATGTTGCCCAACGAGTGCTTTGTCTCGTTAGCTGAAGCTTGAATTTACGCGCGCGACTATCTGATTGGCTAACTTCAATGCTAAACAATTCGGAAACGGCGCAACGTATCGAATTTTTTTCTTAACATTTATGTCTCAGTACAACCTGCCCTGCAACATCCCTACAAGCATTTCACAAATTTTCTGACCACCCTGTATATATTAATAAAACGCATCTTATATGTTGCTGGAGGACTGATATGTGTATGCGCTTGTGCTCATGACCACTCCTCTAACCTCGTGCTGTGCGGGATTCATTCATTACACAATGGACAGATGCACTCACACTCTAGTACTGATAAGTAGTGGTAGCAGCAAGCAGTGGCAAGATGGCGCTGGTGGAAAAGCAACCATGGTGCGACTGGGGACACTTAGGAATACACCTTGTGGATAACGGAAGATACCCTCCTGCATTTTTCTTGTTGTAAGTAAAGACGTTATTCTACTCCTCCTGTACCACTGGTGGTGGCAACAGCACACATTGGTTGGTGGACTCTGTTTAAATGTGGGAAGCCAGTGTATTTTGGCTATGTCTTGTGTGTACCCTACATTGTGTATGCTTTTAATGTACATATGTGCCTATATAAATGTTCCTATTTGAATTTTTCTCAATTTCCCTCTGCTTTTACATACCCACAGTAAACTCATGATGTCAGTGTTATCTTTGGCAGGCTGATATAGATGTCATAGCGTATCATACAGTATACTAATTAAGGTAAGGATAGTCCAGAAACGCATGTGGTAACCATAATTTATAATATAAAAATAAGGACAGTACAAATATGTAGGCAAGTATGTTGGCATTTTCTAATTATAAATTATTCTACTTAACATAAGGCTAAATACACAGGTGGCCATTGTTTGGAGCATAGATTATAGTAATAAAGGTAATGAGGATCATACGTTAAGCCCAAATGAATATTGGATAAGAGCATAAGCGGGGACTACTGAAGTGTAATTTGTCTCCATAAGGATAATACATTGCAGTTATTAGACAATAAATTAGGCCCTAAACATATGTGAGAAATCTGGCAACTATGTTCGCTGGCATACTATACCTCAACCAAAAGGGTACTGCCCTTTTAACATCTGGCCATTTATTAAAGAGGGAAGGCAAGGGGTGCACCTTGATTCTGACCTTAGAGGAGATCTGGCAAACAATGTAGCTTGGACTTGGATGCAAATTGTTATATTGCAGCAATGGCTCTAATACATTGTGGTGGTTAGCGCACTGGACTCACATCCGGGGGGCTGACGGTTCCAACCCGCATTCTGATCAAGGTCTTCCGTGATTTCCTTAAATCGCTTCAGGCAAATGCCGGGATGTTTCCTTTGAAAGGACACGGCCGATTACCTTTCCCCATCCTTCCCTTATCCGATGGGACTGATGACCTTGCTGTCTGGGGGAACCAACCAACCAACAAACCAACCATGTCTAAAGTTACTTTCACATCTGTCAATGACTCCTCATGCTAGATAAGATGCTGCGTCCTCTCTGTCACAATGTTCTCAGTTTAATCATAAATTTCTGAATGCTCCATGAGAACATACTTTTATTAATTGGTTATGGTGTGGTACTGAGCCAGATTTTTCTCGGAAATCAAGAAATACTGCAAGTCCCTGACTACCTTCAATTAGAGCCTCGAGATGACTGGGTGTTTGTGTTGTCCTCATCATTTCATCATCATTCATGAAAGTGACGAGATTGGACTGAGCAGAGGTTGGGAATTTGTACGGGCGCAGAAAAATGCGCAGCTGAGCGCCCCGCAAACCAAACATCATCATCATCATCATCACTTCAATTAGGGCTCGGAAGCTACCGTGCGATATGAGTGTGATTTCGGTTTATCATGACTCACATTTATGGAATGCAGGCTCGTTAAAGAAGAGAAGATCATTCTTTTAGAGATGATTCATTACAATGAGGGCTGAAGGTATTTAGTTCTGGATAATGTATTTTCCAAACTAAATGGTAAACGATAAATTTAAATATTTACTATAAGAACCGAGAATTTGCTAATTCTGTACAAAGTGAGTGGCTCTTTTGGTTTTCGGATCGCCTCAGCCCAAAGAAGAGAAGAGGACAGCATCCCCCACAGCAGTCGTTTCTCTTCTATCATATTTAATAACTATTTCCAGATGGTCACAGAGATTATTTAATTCTTAACAGACTCACTTACGTTAGTTCTTGGAAAACAAGATGGTTGTTAAAGACTTTACCATTTTCTTATCGCTACGCTTAGCGACGTAAATACCCTCCGCCAGACGCTTATTTTCTCTACCTCGTGATGACTGGGTGTTGTGTGATGTCCTTAGGTTAGTTAGGTTTAAGTAGTTCTAAGTTCTAGGGGACTGATGACCATAGATGTTAAGTCCCATAGTGCTCAGAGCCATTTGAACCATTTTTGAACCAGACGCTTAAGTGTGATTTGCAGAGTGTCCATGTAGATGTAGATGAAATAGTAACTAATCGAAGCAATAAAGGTTTCTTGTGTGTGTTTGTACGTGCTTTTTTTGTGACCATATATGTATAGTGAAGTTCAAACAACGTACAGGAATTTCACATTAGACTAAACAGTGAAGTAGAACCCCTGAAAATTCAGGTATTTCATAACTTGAAAGTTTTTTTAAGTATGGCTCGAGTGTTTTATCCATTTATTTAACAATATAGCGTCTCCTATGTGCAGCTGCTTCATCAGCCTACGACGAAAAGCTTGAACTGAAATTAATAAAACCTGAATATGGAGATTTATCTCCGAAATACGTGCAGGTAAACGAAACACAGGAAAACAGACAACGGATTGACTTTTACTCATAAAATACACACTTTAATGGGTCAAAGGTAGCTGTACGATTCTTATTGTAGTTGTGTATTGGGGAAGGATGCTGATAGAGTTTCGTAAGCACGACGTTTTGCTTGCTAATCGTGGAACGAGATAGCGTGCTTCATATAGCATACGCATTACGTGGACGACAGTAGCCGATGGAACATTTTACTAGGAATACCATCCATTTTTATTACTCATGTTTGCATCGACAATATTCATACAATTTTTCCCAATTTTATAACGGCGCACAGTATTTTTTGGTGAACTATATTTATCTTAATTCATCACTCCCCCCACCCATACAGCCGACACTTGCTTCCCTCTGGTGTTCATCTCTGCTCACATGAACCGCTGGCTATAAAGACAACATTTTGGCACTGAAAACGAACTGCAGACCAGCATTTACAGGTAGCTGAAAGCAAAGGCGGCTGCTTTCCGTGACGAAAGTATTGGAATAGCCTTACAACGCTACGGGTAATGTGTAAGTCGGAACGGCGACTAAGCAGAGAAGTAGCTGGAAGGTGTAGTAAACTGTTGCAAATAAGTCATATTTGATTTTCATTGTGGGTTCAATTTCGCGACCGATCGAATCTTACTTTCCGAATAGCTCTCGTATAGTATGTATAATTGCTAACAAATTTTTCTTTTTCAGGGGCCATTTCCTTGCTATTACTAGTCTGCATTTTATATCCTTATTTCTCATGTACAAACCAATAACTTTGTGCTGATACAGCAAAACTCCCAAATGTTTCCAGAGTTTATATTCCTAATTTAATGAACTTCTTATCACCTGACTCAATTCAGCTGCATTCCATTACCCGCATTTTACTTGATGTTTATCTTAAAATCCGTTTTCGAGATATTATCCACCCCCTAGGACTACAGGCCTTCGTGACCAGTCAGTTTTCAGGGGGTCATGTTGCGAAATGATTAACCGGTGTTATAGCTACTATTGCAAGCGCTCTTCATCATGGTATACATACTCTGCTGTAGACCAGTTGCAAGTGGGCCGAAACATTTGTACGCTGTTTACAATACGAAGCTATTTACAGTCCAAAAGAACATTATGGAAAACATTTACTTCATTTCAGTGAACTTTCAAGCCTTTGCCGTCTCTGAGAAAACTGCGCTTTGATTTTCCAGAACTTTCAGTTTTTATTTCTTCTCTCTGAACTGCTATTCAGTTCGTAAATGTCTCATTATTAGTTACCGTTGCTGCTTTCCACCTGTCGATCGCGATTAATCCTTTCGTGGTTAATGAGACGGGTATGTCCCACTAAAGTTGAGAGAGGACAAGTTACTCTCTCCCCTATTTTTCGCATATGGGAAGTTATTACAGATTTCATTACAACCTGACGCACCTTGTGTGAGACTCTAGAAAGTTAACGGCCTGAGCAGACGTTGATGGAGCCTGGTAGGGTAATAAAAGCATGAGGTATTTTTATGGTCCTTAGCTCATAGAAACGGCATGTTGGGGGCTGAAAGCAATTGGAAATAAGCCCATCCCTTAGTAAATCTTGCCGGACAGGCCCACAGCCGTACAGGGCAGACAGGGCAGCCCCTTGTCGAGACAGGGCTCCAGCAGAACAGTGCCACACTACCTGTTGTAGCGCCAGCAGTAGCCTGCGCTGGGGGCGACGGTCTGAAGGAACGCTCTACACATTGGAGTCGTAAACCGGCCATTGGGTGCAGAGCCAAGTGTAATAAAAATTCAAAAGTTTTTGTGTTCGCCGATAGTGCAAATAGGCCAGCGAACCACTTCCTAGCCACCTCGGTTGTACAAGAAACTCCGGCATCTGAAAAAGGTTTAGAGATAGAATCTTTATTACACCTCATAGCTAGGGCTAACAAGCTCCAAGGCGCAGGCGATTTAGATAAATATCTTTAAGATTGTGTCTGTTCACTTGTTGCCATGGAAAGCGACATGACTTTGGAGAAAATCACCTTCCCTCCTCTGCAAAAACTTAAAAAAGCCAGTAATTGCTGATTTCCTTTTCTTCCAGAGAAGCTGGTTTCTTAACTCTTGGCCTGGTTCGACATGGATTTGTGCTGTCGTGTGGGAGGGGATATTTAGCGCCCTGTGATTGGCTCAAGATGGGGTGAAGGCTGTGTCGTTCGTGCACTTTGTGGGAAAACGGAATTTTTTTCTGGAGAGGTGCGAAGCATTGGGGTGTGGGACTTTGGTCTAGAATCACTTCTGGTCAAAATTCTGACATGTGTGGTTGGTACTTGGGACCTGTCCTGAGACTGACTTCACTTGCAAGTAGTTTAGACTGGGAAACCTGTGCTGAAGTTCTTATGGTACCAACAATGTGACTTCAAACGTCTCGGATTGCTCCTTTGCCGAGGGCACACTTATTCGTTTTTGGTTTACCAGTCTTGACATTTAGTAACCTTGTGCGCTCTGTCATAAGTGAGCCAAATTGGTTTTTGGTACGGCCATCGAACGGGTGTGTCACACAATGAAATCTACCTTGATTTCAGGGCTCTGGTAGAGAGTAAATTGCGATCCGTCTGCGTGATCACTAAATCATTAGATTTTTGCATTTCTTTCGTGGCCGCGATAGACTCACAGGTGCCGCCTCCACGTCTCAGCTCCGCCGGACACATCTCTCCAGCTGCGAATTACATTGCCACACGAAGCAAACAGGGTAATATACTGCCGCTCCGGCATTGTCAGGGTGTACAGATCTCAATCGCCACTTGCTCTCAGGTGCACCTGTATACAGAAACTTCAGTAGATTTGATCAAAGCCTGATCAGAGTCACATCAATTCAGATTGCATCATCTACATTTACAGGGCCAAAGTTAAACCGCCTTTGCCAACCCAGGGTCCTTGTCCAATGTAGTCTTAAACCACCTGTTAGGTGTTTACCGTATTCAATCAATTACTTGTTTAGCCTAATTATACAGTCCTCACCGGGTTACCCTTCAAAGTAATATGCGAGTTTGAACATTGGGACGCCAAACGTCATGTCTGTCTATTTCTAGCAAGTAGGGAGGTGCTTTATGAACTTGGAGAAAAAATAAATGTTGTTACTAAATTAAATTTTGCCAACACAGTCAATCATTTATACAGTCCTCACCGGGTTACCCTTCAAAGTAATATGCGAGTTTGAACATTGGGACGCCAAACGTCATGTCTGTCTATTTCTAGCGAGTAGGGAGGTGCTTTATGAACTTGGAGAAAAATAATATGGACCACGGAGTGGATATATAGAAGTCTGTGGGAGATCAAATGGGGCGCCGCGTGTTTATAGGTAGAACAAAGTATTCGTTTCACGAAATTCAGATTGAATCACTACCTTCTCAATTCCAAGAATGTCTGAAATAACTAACTATGTTTTCTTGTACATCATAGACATTGTTTTGAAACAGTACTACGCATCTACGTAAATCTGCTGGATTGTACATAATTTGTATGTAATGGCGTACATGCCCCAAAAAAACTTCATAAAATGTAGAAAACATTGGTGTGAGATATGTCAAAGCCATCTTGAAATGTTATGTTGAAAATTTGTGTGCAATAAGTGTTTTTCATTGTCAGGAGAATAAATGTGTTTTGATACTGATTTGTTATACTCTTTTCCATAATTTCCGCCCTGATAAAATCATGCTAAAATTAAAAATGTAGCTCTGAAAATCCTATGTTCGAATGAAAACATGGATCTAGTTAGGTTCGTGGGAAACATGTGTCCCACTGCACCGATTTTCAAAATCGGTCAGCTTAATGTTTTTTGGTAGATATAGCTTATTATTTGTCAAAAAGGAAGACAATATTTGATCTTTTATTTTTTAGATGCGTGGAAGATACATTTTAGCCATGAAAGGGTTAAAGCGCCCGCTTCCAGTACCCGTGTACGAGCGCCGGTCTCGGGTCGAATCTGCCCCCCGAACTGCCGACATCTGTTCATTCCGGGAGTGGATCTTCCACATGCACCGCTATCCCGGTGGGTGTTTTTCCCTTTAGATTACTGATATTTTTCTCATACTAAGAACTTTGCTACCGCCGTTTTTTCTCGAAGTTCGAGGCTTTATTGTGAGAAACTTACAAAAAAATTGATTCATAGTATTGCCCATCGCTGGCCACTACAATAGCTACAGTCTTTCGGATAGCATACGAATCCTGTCGCTGAAGAACACGGCGTCTTTTGTGGGGATCCATGAATCGATTCAGTTTTGCACTTGTTCATATGACCGGAAGTGCCGGTCAGCCACACTGTATGCTACTGATCGAAAAAGGTAGTAGTCAGAGAGAGCAACGTATGGAGAATACGGCGGGAGCGATAGGACTTCTCATTTCAACGTTTCTATGTATCTTTTGACGGGTTTTGAGACATGTGGTCGAGCACTGACCTGCTGCAAAAGTACGTGTCTATCGCTGTATTGTGGCCGTTTGTGTTTCAGTGCTGGAACGAACGCATCAATTGCTTTCGACAATGATGTTCTGTGAGTGTCTTCGTCTGTTTCAGTAGCTACGAAAATGTTCTGTCTTCCCCCGCCATGCCGGTCTTCGACATCAAAATTACCGTTCTTAAGACGTTGGAAACACTCTCTGCACGTTCTTCCACTAATAATTCCCTCACCATTGGTCTTACCCAGCATTTTAAGAGGTACGGCCGCAGATTTCTTCATGTTAAAGCTGAAAATTAAAATTTCCCGCAAATGGCGACAAATGGGCACGTAAGTTGACGTACTTAATCGAGAATAACCTTATGATCCAATCACAAATCGACATTTTTATGGCATTATGTTTACAGATGCCTAAGCTTATTGTATTACACGTATGACCAACCACTTGAACCCCACTTGCCACTATTGCCGCCTATTGCAAAGCGGCGGAGGCAAAGTTGTAGACCCAATAATTTCGAATATGTTGCACTACTATACATTATGGAACGCTCTTCCAGGTCAAAAAATATCAACAGGTCTTGATTTTTCTTACGTTTTGCTTATGTTTTCAGTCGCAACGTTAGAACTGCCTTCTCATGCCAAAGGAGTTTGTCGAATTAAAAATGTTATGAATCTAATAAACTGGGACGGAAGTTCCAATTTAAAGAGGGGTTCGGATATGGCACCCAATTTATTGAAATCTAGCCGCCCAACACATCTACTAGAGCTGGAAGATGCTGACACAAAGTGCGTTTCACGGGAAAACTGTGCGTCTTCCGAAAAACAAATGAGCATTAAAGTGCGTACAGGACGCCGGTAGTGGAGCTAGGCCATGAACAGCGGCGCGACGCCAGCAGTGCCCGGCAGTCTGGTTGGACTCTGGACAGTGAGTACAGCTGACAGCACCTGACACTGGGTCGGCGGTGGAAATATCGTGCAGAAAATGGACACCTGTGACTGAAGGGGAAAGTAGTACAGTCACAGAAAAAACACTGGCAGCAACGGGTAAAATTAAGCCAATTCAAAATATTATGTATTCAGTGCCCTATACAGGGTGTTACAAAAAGGTACGGCCAAACTTTCAGGAAACATTCCTCACACACAAAGAAAGAAAATATGTTATGTGAACATGTGTCCGGAAGCGCTTGCTTTCCATGTTAGAGCTCATTTTATTACTTCTCTTCAAATCACATTAATCACGGGGTGGAAACACACAGCAACAGAACGTACCAGCGTGACTTCAAACACTTCGTTACAGCAAATGTTCAAAATGTCATCCGTTAGCGAGGATACATGCATCCACCCTCCGTCGCCGGCCGAAGTGGCCGAGCGGTTAAAGGCGCTGCAGTCTGGAACCGCAAGACCGCTACGGTCGCAGGTTCGAATCCTGCCTCGGGCATGGATGTTTGTGATGTCCTTAGGTTAGTTAGGTTTAACTAGTTCTAAGTTCTAGGGGACTAATGACCTCAGCAGTTGAGTCCCATAGTGCTCAGAGCCATTTGAACCACCCTCCGTCGCATGGAATCCCTGATGCGCTGATGCAGCCCTGGAGAATGGCATATTGTGTCACAGCCGTCCACAATACGAGCACGAACAGTCTCTACATTTGGTACCTGGGTTGCGTAGACAAGAGCTTTCAAATGCCTCCATAAATGAAAGTCAAGAGGGTTGCGGTCAGGAGAGCGTGGAGGCCATGGAATTGGTCCGCCTCTACCAATCCATCGGTCACCGAATCTGTTGCTGAGAAGCGTACGAACACTTCGACTGAAATGTGCAGGAGCTCCATCGTGCATGAACCGCATGTTGTGTCGTACTTGTAAAGGCACATGTTCTAGCAGCACAGGTAGAGTATCCCGTACGAAATCACGATAACGTGCTCCACTGAGCGTAGGTGGAAAAACATGGGGCCCAATCACGACATCACCAACAATGCCTGCCCAAACGTTCACAGAAAATCTGTGTTGATAAGATGATTGCACAATTGCGTGCGGATTCTCTCAGCCCACACATGTTGATTGTGAAAATTTACAATTTGATCACGTTGGAATGAAGCCTCATCCGTAAAGAGAACATTTGCACTGAAATGAGGATTGACACATTGTTTGATGAACCATTCGCAGAAGTGTACCCGTGGAGGCCAGTCAGCTGCTGATAGTGCCTGCACACGCTGTACATGGTACGGGAACAACTGGCTCTCCCGTAACACTCTCCATACAGTGACGTGGTCAACTTTACCTTGTACAGCAGCAACTTCTCTGACGCTGATATTAGGGTTATCGTCAACTGCACGAAGAATTGCCTCGTCCATTGCAGGCGTCCTCGTCGTTCTAGGTCTTCCCCAGTCGCGAGTCATAGGCTGGAATGTTCCGTGCTCCCTAAGACGCCGATCAATTGCTTCGAACGTCTTTCTGTCGGGACACCTTCGTTCTGGAAATTTGTCTCGATACAAGCCTACCGCGCCATGGCTATTGCCCCGTACTAATCCATACATCAAATGGGCATCTGCAACTCCGCATTTGTAAACCTTGCACTGACTGCAAAACCACGTTCGTGATGAACACTAACCTGTTGATGCTACGTACTGATGTGCTTGATGCTAGTACTGTAGAGCAATGAGTCGCATGTCAACACAAGCACCGAAGTTAACATTGAAAGAGCAGACCCACTGTAGTCCTGGTAGAGATTACGATATTGGTGGGCCACCAGAGGCGCAGACCCACTGCAGTCCTTGTAGAAATAATAGTACTGGTGAGTCAGCAAAGACGCAGACCCACTGTAGTCCTTGTAGAGACGGCCAGCAGCCATCTGTTGCGACTGTGCAGGTGCACAATCACCATCGAAGATTCTTGCGGAGAATATAGCAAGTCCATAACCACCACTTGTGCACTCACAAAGTTTTTGAAATTGTCCTTAGAACCAGCAATGCTGTTATCCAGTCCCTTGCAGAATTATTAACACACGTGCAAACACTAACAGTCCCTACTTCTCACATATTGTCCATATACTATGACCAACAGAAACGTGTGCAGTGAAATGTAACTTAATTTGAAGAACTGGTGTCTATACAATTATAAATTTACAACATGAAAATACAATTACAAAGGTACAAAATACATCATTAAAGAACGTAACAGTACAGATGACATATGTATCGAAATAACATATACATCAGTGTTACAGGAATTATGACATAAGTACATACATAAAAGATCAGAATAATTATTGAAACATCAACTTCACACATGAGCATTAAAACAAAACAGAATAAATAATGTCTAAACATCTTTACAAAGTAAATAACATATTATTAATGCAAATTGTATTTGAGGATAACAGTATTCCTCATCATAGTGAATGTAGCTGAGTATTAGAAAAATTCTACAACCTAAATCGTATCAGATAAACACATAAAGACAGGATGAACACAAATACACAAGGGTACACAAACATATAGCGGAATAATACAAAAGGAAAGGACAGGGTTTGTTGTACTGCAGTATTTTGCAAACAAAACTTTCTTTACTTCTTGGAGATCTCCCTTCATTCATCATTATTCCCAAAAAGTCCTATCTATACCTGCTTTCTGTATTCTATTCATATTTCTTTCAATATAATTATTTCTCAGTGTACAATACTCATTTTGGCCCAAATCTTTTTCATATAACTTCGCAATGCATTCTTTACCTATTCTCCATAGTCAGTTTCTTATATAGTCTACCCCTCTTAAGCTAACTTAAATCTACTGAGCTCAGATGCTAAACTAAGGGACGAGGCAATGCAGCAGCACAAAACAATTAACGCAAACAGCAATGAAAAAAATGCAGATTTGCGAAGCAAGCAGCATTATAGAAATTAGCAAAGCAATTGCAATATTACAACTAATATAAAGCAATGTGCAGCAAACAATAAAAATAAATCATTAGTAAAACTGGCTTCACAGAATAATACAAAGTCAATTTCAGTAACACTATGCCTGGCAAACAGCAGATATCTAAACATGACATAGCTCAAGCAGAAAAAAATATTACACTAAAAATGGCCATGTCTAATACCTATGTCACATCTTAACACTAGAGTGATGCATCACGAGAACTTACACTAGCAGATAAGTTACCAAATCGTAAAGAAATTATTTATGCAATTCCTGTGAAGGGAAATGTCTATTTATGTGCCCTCGTTTTCTTGAAGTAGATCATAAATTTCTTATTGACTGGATCTGTAGGCATAAAATAACTATATTAGTACATATATTAAATTTTATTTTAACCAATGCTGCAGTGCAGCTAGAAACTAGATATTAAAGAAAATGAGCAAATATGTACAAAGGACGACATGAAACATCATTCATTAACCATATGGCATTTCATAAGGCAGTAAAAATTCTCTCAATTCTCGAGAAAAACGCTTGTCATAATCAGGTGTGCAGATGTAAATATCTTTCCAAGTAATGAGCGTGTCGTATTTGCGGTGCTTTCTACAAAGGAATGTCGATAGCGAGGATAATGGCCCCCCTTTTTTTTTTCTTCCTGTACTCTGAAAAGGCATGCACTAATGGCTTTTTCTCCAGGCGTCTGACACAGCTGGGCGCCCACGACGCATTACGTCCAGGTGGTCACTTAATTTTCTTACGGAAATATTTACGACAGCAGTTTCCGCTACAGTGGCAGTCTCATGTAAAAAATTTCAGAGGTTGAGAATTTGCGTTGCAAATGTGTAGATACAAAATCTTATGAATATAACAGTGTCCAAAAAATTTTCGCCGGCATTGTGATACATTCACGCATTTACACACATTTCATAACTCTTAAAGTACGATTCTTGGTTTCCATCATCCTTTTCCACAAATCAGAGTCCCTAACCACTACTCATTACTCCTTACCTTACTTGTCGACACTTCTACAATATTTCATCATAAAAGATACGTAGCATAATCAAATAACTCATATAGCATCAGCTTATTGATCATAAACATACCGCAACAGCATAATACACATAGTCATCGTAATAATAACATCATAACACCTCAGTCAACTCTCAAAATCGTCGTAGCTTCCTTCAATAATTAAAAAAAATTCTCTGCTCATGTCAAAAGTGTCATATGCCTCAAACGTACTTTAAAAATCGTGATCCCATACCAAATATATCATTCAAAGCTCTCATAATATCACAATGGGTCTGAAAAAATATGAACAGTTCATAAAGTACAGACAAAAAACAATTTCGTAAGTGTGAAGTTACCCAACTGTGTAATTATGTAAACATCTGTCACTGGTGTAGTAAAGAAATGTTTGTTTCTCTGTTAAATAATCAGATAGCTGTGTAATTTACGTGTTAGAGAAATATGGTACCGATGTGTAAAGTTGTATAAGCAAATACCATATTAGCTAGGGCTCCTTGTGCTTGCCAAACACATGGTACACAAAGTAAGCGTGTACCCCCCTGAGGATAAATGTAATTATATCCTCAAGTGTTACAGATTACAGCAATGGAATGAAATGTATCACGGAAAACTTTCTTTGTAATTCAAAAATCTTTAAAAATAAATGTTTTAAGCACAAAATTGATCACTCAAATGCGTGTCCTGTAGCGCTAAATGTGCGTCTTGCTGTAAGATAATTCTGTGGAAGTGTCGTAGTTATCGTCCTCTGTAAGCAAAGTTCTGCTGAAGTCAATGTACTTACCTCATCATAAACGAAAGTGAAATGCTTTGCGAATAGATATCGTAGTTATTATGTTTATTGGCGTGATGAAGAAATTACTGTACGGTAATGTATTGTTGTGCCACAAAAAAGGCTGTCTCATTGTTGCTGTACCACAAAAGTTACTACTAAAACATGTTTTACTTTCCGGAAGAATTCAGAAAAACTATGCAGATATAAAACAGAAACACTGCAAAAGCAACATTGTAAATTGTCACTCATTAGTAGCGTCGTGATAAAATCGTGTAGCTGTCACATAAACTAACCGCTGTGTCATCTGGTATCTCACAGAAAGTACTTTAAATCCAGAATGTATTTTCAAGTAAACCAAAATGTTGCATTAAAATCTCATTAGCAGTACTGGTAAATTTTCTAAGTATGTAAGCCTTATAGTCGTTCCATAATCGTGCAACTAACAAGCAAGAATGCACACACACAATAACACTGGGTCGTCTCTTCACAATAACAATGCATTCGTAATTTCTGTTTAAAAATGTTCCCTAGGTTCTTGATTGGATATTTAACTTCAAAAATTGTTGCATGGTAACAGTTTCTAAGACTGACAATGCATACGAGAAATGTGAAGTTAAGAGTTTTATGGCAAAGACAAAGTTAAAAAGCAGATTATCTCTCAATAAGCGGTTTTACATGTGAAGTGTGGTGCAATCCTTTACTCTTCATAGTACTCAGAGTTTGAACTTGAATGCAATTGTCAGGCGGTATACGTCGGTAAAGAATACTGGAATTTTTCTCAAGGTTAGCGTCTATGTTATTTTTCTCTGAGCCACCTGGCGCACGCGGCTGCCTGCTGTGCGAGTCATTGTCTGTCTCTTTGTTGGCGCGCGCCGTTATTGGGATTAGGAGACCAAACTTCTACAAATTCACCGTGACGAGAGTGCCCTGCCCTGTTTGAAGCTCGCCAGTTCTGATGGAATTCAGGTCTGTCGTTTTGTCGATAGTTTACACAGTTTCTTTCTTGTCGGTCACGTGGTGGAGAATTTCTCCGAGTCGTAACTGCGCGCTGGACCGTTGCGTCTAAAGTTATTCTCCCTTGATAATAATTATTTTGGTTCCCATATTGTCTGTTTCTCTGATTGTCTCTGTCATATTCAATACTACGGAAACGCGATCTTTCTCTGTAACTATTATTACTCTGCCAACGGTTGTCATACGGGTGGTGTCTATTTTGGTCACGATTTGCATTGTAAGAATAGACCTGTCGTGTCCAGTTATTGTTTCTGTCGTCACGGAATTGTGACGGATGTGACCTGTAGTGATTGTTTTCCTATTATCGCATCCCGCGACTGTCTGTGTCAATTTCTAATTCTTGTAAGAGTCCCTGAAAAGCTTCAATGTCGTCTTTGCAACGTCCTGCCAAAATAATATGTCGTAAATGTTCAGGTAATTTGATTAAGCAAATGCGGATGAGTTCTGAAGGGCTGTATGGGTTTGAAAGATATTGATTCTTATGCAACATGTCTTCAAAATATTTGACAAGACTGGAAAATTCAGATTGTTCAAAGTGTTTCATCATCATGATGCTATGTTTTACTCGGTCTTGTGTAGCTTGAGACCAATATGCTGAGAGGAAGGCATGGTAAAACTCTCCTTCACTGTGGCAATCGTGAATGACCGATCGCATTCTTACAGCTGGTTCATTCTCTAAGTAGCCACACATAAATTCTAATCTGTGCTCTAATGACCAGTTGGGAGGAAAACAATGAGAGAATTGATGGAGCCACGCTTGTGGATGAATGTCGTTGCCAGAATTCTTAAATGTTTTGAATTTACATGTAGTAATGAACAGCTTATAGTCAAAGTCATCATGTCGGCGAGTCGCATATCGGTCATTATTACGTCGTTTCGGCGGTTCCATTTCAAAATTCGGTGCACCTTGCCAATTTCTTTCATAATTTCCGAAATGCGCTGTGATATTATTTTGTGGCTGTTCCATATTTGTACGTCCCTCTTCCCGTATTGTGGCGCGAGTGTCCTCTGAAATACGTAATTCTTGTATTACCTGTGTCAGCTGATCTTGTACTTCCCGGATTTCTCTTTGGTGTTGCGTATTAATTTCATTCTGATTTTGTTTGAATTTTCTAATTTGTTTGCACTCTTCTGTGTTATTCAGATTATCATCTACCTTCGTAGATAAATTAATGACCTGATCCGAAAGTTCGGCTACTTTCTCCGATAGTGAACACATTTCCTCAGTGTGTTTTTCTGAACCAAGTTTCAGAGTGTCCATTTGTGTTGAAATCGAATCTACTCTGTCCTTTAAGTTTTCTTGAGTTTTTGCAAGTTGCGTAACCGAATCGGTAGATGCAACTGAGTCAATTTTAGCTTGCAAGGTGTCGTGATTTTCATGAACAATAGTTTGCAGTTCTTTTATGGCTGCTTCGTGATTCTGTAATGCATTTTCATGACGCGAAAAAATAGGTTGGAAATGCTCACAAATTTGTGTTTTAACGTCATTACAGACTTTTTGACATTTCGATTCGATGTTATGTAACTCAGTAGTTAAATCTTCACGTGTGTGTTCAAGCGTGGTGTCTAACTTTTGAAGATTTTGTTCCATTGTGTCTAACTTTTTAAGATTTTGTTCCATTGTGTCTAACTTTTTAAGATTTTGTTCCATTGTGTCTAACTGTAGCTGTGTTTGTCTCTGATTTTGTTTCATTTGTTGCATTAATTGCAATAATAATGTATTAGTGTCTGGAATCTGTTCCTCTATGCTTTTCGGCAGTGCATTTGCACCGGCAACATTCACATTTTGACAAACAGAAAATGTGTCTTGACTTATTTGAGAAAACGGTGAGGACGCAAAACCTGAATCTACAGTATTTGCAAAATTGTGTCCTGTCATTTCGGATTCCTGAGGCGAGCTGTTGCCGAGCGATCGATCGATAATGCTTCCCTGTTCACTACCTGTTTCACTGTCTACGCCATTGTTTGCAGCCCGCTCCATTTCCCTATGCACAGTTACCAAATTACTACTTTGAACGTCTGTTAATTCATTACACAGTGGTGCTGGCAAACTACGCTCGTTGTCACTATTATTTCTCAGTTTACTTTGGAGCCTAGTGTTACGTTTTTCACACGTCATTATTGTCACAATATTTCACACGATAACACAGAAAAGCACAATTTGAAGAGCAAAAATAAGAGAACACATTAACAAAGCACTGAAAATAATATGTAGTTAATTGCAAGTGCAGCTGCGAAACACTTGGAGCAAATCTACACGCATGTCACAACTGTTTTACTGTACAACAATGAAAGACTGCAACTACAAAGGAGATTCTCTCTACAATTACGCGCTAGCAATAAACAAAAGCTACACTAATTACACAAACTACAAGAAAAAAATCAGAAGATTCCAGCGAGGTATCCTCGGCTAAGGGTCGACATATGAAACGTCCCCTTTGAACAATTATACAAGACTGTGCTTAAACTGATACACAATATTTTTAGCGCAACGCAATCTGACTAACAAAGATCCCTGCAAAAGAATGGCCCTGAGTAACATTAAACTATACCTTTCAGAAATCACTTACCTCACAAAATCTTCGCTACTCAAGCTACTGCAATACAGCGAGCGCCACTACTGCCAGCTAAATAAAAGATTCAAGCTACGGAAGGCACTAACTACTGATAGGGATAGTTAGCAAATGAAAGATATTAATAGAGAACAAACAATGTATTTACCTTAATAGTCATAATATATGTAGCAGTTCATGACAAATTACAAAACTCCGCCATCTCTCTCCCCACATCCACCACTGCTGGCGGCTCACCTCTAACTGCGCAGCACTACGCGCTGTTTACATCCAGCTGACCAACACTACAATAGCAAACAACAATGCAAACCAGCCACAGACTGCACACAGCACAGCCAGTGATTCTCACACAGAGCGATATGTAACGTTGCCAATAAGAAAACATAAACAGCCTACTTACAACATTACCTTCCTTCAATTGGGCCAACTGGCGGTGAATCGAGGAAGTACAGTACATACTGACGAAACTAAAATGAGCTCTAACATGGAAATTAAGCGTTTCCGGACACATGTCCACATAACATCTTTTCTTTCTTTGTGTGTGAGGAATGTTTCCTGAAAGTTTGGCCGTACCTTTTTGTAACACCCTGTATACATATATAGCAATGGCGCTACTTTCAATAGCCTGTATTGTTGGTAACTGGAGATGGAAGAAAAATAATTTTTTTTTTATCCAGCTTGGTAGATCGGGGATAGGCAGGTGTCGCACAGTCATAGTTCACGACGACAGTTGCGACACAGATTCGCCGCCAGGTGCCAAGGTCTTGTGTGAGTTGGCAGCCGGCGTAGTGCGAGTTTCTGCGCATAGCGTATCGCTTGGCGCATCTACCGTCGCGCATTTCCTGCACGGGCACGTGACCGGCTTAATAACTCAACAAACTAGGCAATTATTCACACTGAAAATGCCGCCAACCGTGTTTATGGAACGGCGCTCTTGACATACGAGACTGTTTACTAATTTTCATTGTGCAGCTTGTTGCATGCAAATAACTCGGCCCTAAACAGTCCCGACAAAGAAGTCGCCACAGATTTCTGCTGCGATGCAAGTAGCCTAGTTGTGCATCGATGTTCAATAAATTAGTCGCGTAAACGAATCATAAATATCATTGCAGCTGTTTCGATTCTGCGCAGAAAACCAAGACGTGAGTAATTCGCTTCGTTGTGTAACACATGCCGTTATGTGGAGGCTGCTTCTAGTCAAAGCATCTATTCTTACTACTTGCATTTGGGGAATCCAATTCCTGGCGATAAGACACAATATCCTATGCGTCTTACCCCTCGAGCGAAGCGGTCCAGCAGGATTTCTTCACTTGTAGTAATGAATTACTTGTTGAATATATTCCAATCTTTGCCTTACCATACCACTAATACTATCAAAAATGGCTCTGAGCACTATGGGACTTCTGAGGTCATCCGTCCCCTAGAACTTAGAACTACTTAAACCTAGCTAACCTAGGGACATCACACACATCCGTGCCCGAGGCAGGATTCGAACCTGCGACCCTAACAGCCACGCGGCTCCAGACTTAGCGCATAGAACCGCTCGGCCACTCCGGCCGGCCTAATACTATCAATGGCTCCCTCTAGTATCATGGAATTTATTCCTTGACAATATATACAGGGTGTTACCAAAAGGTACGGCCAAACTTTCAGGAGGCATTCCTCACACACAAATAAAGAAAAGATGTTATTTAAACATGTGTCCGGAAACGCTTAATTTCCATGTTAGAGCTCATTTTAGTTCTTCCACCTACGCTCAATGGAGCGCGTTATCATGATTTCATACGGGATACTCTACCTGTGCTGCTAGAACATGTGCCTTTACAAGTAAGACACAACATGTGGTTCATGCACGATGGAGCTCCTGCACATTTCAGTCGAAGTGTTCGTACGCTTCTCAACAACAGATTCGATGACCGATGGATTGGTAGAGGCGGATCAATTCCATGGCCTCCACGCTCTCCTGACTCAACCCTCTTGACTTTCATTTATGGTGGCATTTGAAAGCTCTTGTCTACGCAACCCCGGTACCAAATGTAGAGACTCTTCGTGCTCGTATTGTGGACGGCTGTGATACAATACGCCATTCTCCAGGGCTGCATCAGCGCATCAGGGATTCCATGCGACGGAGGGTGGATGCATGTATCCACGCTAACGGAGGACATTTTCAACATTTCCTGTAACAAAGTGTTTGAAGTCACGCTGGTACGTTCTGTTGCCGCGTGTTTCCATTCCATGATTAATGTGATTTGAAGAGAAGTAATAAAATGGCACTATGAATATAGTGCGGGACAATAAGTTGGGAATGTGGGTCTCACGGGAGGCGTGCCAGAGAAAATTCCCTGCAGTCGCACTATCCTCTGTGCCCTCGGAGGCTCAGATGCATGCCAGCACGGTAGCTCAGCGTGTTCGGTCAGAGGCCTTAGCTACTGAGTGATCGGATCAACAACCAACCAGAACGGGTGTTATCTGATGTCCGCCACGAACAAATTCGACGAAAAATATAGAACAAAATGAGATAAAAAAAATATGGATAGAGTGTCTGCCATGTAAGCAGGCGATCCCGGATTCGAGTCGCGGTCGGGGCACACATTTTCAACTGTCCCCGTTGACTTATATGAACGCCTGTATGCAGCTAGGAGTATTCATTTAATTGTAATTCCATCTTAGCATATGTCTATCTTCCTATCCCTTCTCCTAATTAATGCTGCCCACGTATTTCTTTCTTTGGTGATTTTTTCAGAATACTCACCATTTCTCATCAGCAGACATTCTTTTCTCCATCTTTCTGTTACGCTAAACCTGACCGCTTCTGTTTCAAATCGAAACCTATGTTTGATACTGACAGACTTATTTTAACGAGGAATTCTTTCTTTACCTGTGCTAGTTTGCTCATTACGTGCTCCTAGTTGGTTTCTGCTCTCCTCATTACTTCACTTTCCTTTGATATACTCTCAGTCTCTATTTTACGCTCAGTAGTCTTGAAACTTCTTTATTAAGTATTTCACTTAAACTGCTGAGTGAAATTGAATGTAAGTGAACCTACTTTCTCTTTACTTATTCTTATAATGTCAACACTGACCCCACAATATTCTAGCGCAATGCAATCTGACTGTTCATGAAGAGGATAACCGCAATCTGACTGCTCAAAAAAAGGATAATCTGACTTCAAATAATTAATTCGAAAGAATCGCCCTGACTAAAAAGAAATCTTATCAATAACCTATACATTTCATTAGGCACTTACCTCACTAAAATCGTTATTACGCGAACTACTGCAATACAGCGAGCGTCAATACTGCCAGCTAAATAAAAGATTCTAATTACTAAAGCCACTAACTACTAATAGACACGTGGTTAGCAAAGGAAAGATTTTGTTGCAAACTAAATGATGTATTTTTTTACCTTAATAATGTGAGATCCAGCTCAGACACAAACATAAATCGTCATTGACATCTAGTACAAAGGTATATAATCAAGAATAATATTCAATCTCTAAGTCTAACATGTACAGATCGTCAGCCTACGCTAACACTTCAGACCTCTGCCCTCCATCAATGCTAACTTCTCACATCTAACATCCATCGCTGCTGGCCGTTCACCTCCAACTGCCCAACAGTACTTCCATCACTGCTGGCGACTAACTTCCAACTGCCCAACACTACTTGCGATTAACTTCCAACAACGATTCCAACCAGCCACAGAGTCTCTTAGAAAGAAAGCGCAGTCAGAGATCCAATGCAAAGCGCTACACAGCGCTGCCAACACAGAAGCAGCCCACTTACAGTCTCTTCATTGTATTCATGTAATCCTGTAATTCATTCTCACTCCCGCAGATTAATGATCTTCTGGATAACCAGTAAACCCCAGAGTCTTTAAGTGTAATGTATAAAACAGATTTAAACTTCCGGCTACTTTAAAAATCAGTTAATGGTTATGTATTTGACATTAAGCATGTAAATAAGAAAAAGTTTAGACGAGGTTTGAAATTATGTTTTAAGTTTGCTGGAGGTCGCTAAGTGCTGTCGTTATGAAGCACTCGATAAGTGTATTCCGGGTAACTGTGCTCCATTTTAATCAAAACCTACTTTTGTCACGCATCTCAACGTTTGTGACGTCGTCTACCCTGACCTGTGTGCCCTACAATGATATAATTTTGCAGGTACGTTGAGTCGCGGATGTGGATACTGCCTGCAAAGTGTGCTACAAACAGCGTTAGTAGTAAATAAGTACAGTAAGAAATTAAAACTTCATGCCTGATGCTGAAATCTGGCCAAGCGGTTCTAGGCGCTTCAGTCCGGAACCGCGCGACCGCTACGGTCGCAGGTTCGAATCCTGCCTTGGGCATGGATGTGTGTGATGTCCTTAGGTTAGCTAGGTTTAAGTAGTTCTAAGTTCTAGGGGACTGATGACCACAGATGTTAAGTCCCATAGAGGCATTTGAACCATTTTTTTGAACCATTTCTACGAACAGTGTAAACATGTTGTTGTTGTTGTTGTTGTCTTCAGTCCTGAGACTGGTTTGATGCAGCTCTCCATGCTACTCTATCTGTGCAAGCTTCTTCATCTCCCAGTACCTACTGCAACATACATCCTTCTGAATCTACTTAGTGTATTCATTTCTTGGTCTCGCTCTACAATTTTTACCCACCACGCTGCCCTCCTATGCTAAATTTGTGATCTCTTGATGCCTCAGAACATGTCCTACCAACCGGTCCCTTCTTCTAGTCAAGTTGCGCCACAAACTCCTCTTCTCCCCAATTCTATTCAATACCTCCTCATTAGTTACGTAATCTACCCATCTAATCTTCAGCATTCTTCTGTAGCACCACATTTCAAAAGCTTCTATTCTCTTCTTGTCCAAACTATTTATCCTCCATGTTTCACTTCCATACATGGCTACACTCCATACAAATACTTTCAGAAACTACTTCCTGACACTTAAATCTATACCAGATGTTAACAAATTTCTCGTCTTCAGAAACGCTTTCCTTGTCATTGCCAGTCTACATTTTATATTCTCTCTACTTCGACCATCATCAGTTATTTTGCTCCCCAAATAGCAAAACTCCTTTACTTCTTTAAGTGTCTCATTTCCTAATCTAATACCCTCAGCATCACCCGACTTAATTCGACTACATTCCATTATCCTCGTTTTGCTTTTGTTGATGTTCATCTCATGTCCTCCTTTCAAGACACTGTCCGTTTCGTTCAACTGCTCTTCCAAGCCCTCTGCTGTCTCTGACAGAATTACAATGCCATCGGCGAACCTCAACAATTTTATTTCTTCAAACATAGTAAGTGGTAAATGATTTTCCTCTCATAATTACGTTGGGTGTCTGCGAGAAGTTTTGTAAAGGTTTGGAACTACTTGAAAAGTTTATTGAAATTCACTGAATGCTCTCATTCTGAACCACTGGATGAATACAGTCCGGGTATTTTCACGACTTGAGTCACGTTGCCTCGTGACATATACACAGTTTCTAAATGTAATACTTGCCTTACTGTGTTAAACCTGTAACATATTATACACGGTCCACTGACATCAATGTGAGCACGGCTTATGTGGCATGTCAACGTGCAATAACCACTCACAGACGGCAGGTGGCAGCACTAGCAGTGGAGGGTATACAAAACATGTTGGGGGGACATGGGACACAGTGCAGTCGTTGTCGTAATGCGTAAGCGGATCGATTTATCTGACGTCCAAACGTGCATGATCATTGACTTCCGGACCAAAGGAAAGCATTTCACAAACGGCTAAGTCTGTGGACTGTTTGCATTGCGCTGTGTTTAAATTATACTGTGCATGACAAAATGGAGCCATCCAAAACAGACGCTGAGGCAAGTGTGGTGCACCACGGCATCGGTGACATGAGTGAACGACTGCTGCGGAGACGAGTTCAGGCACCGTTGAGCATCTGACTGACCAGGTGAACCAAGGGGCTACCAACAGTGTCTCCTCAATAACCGTTTAGCGTTCGTTGTTGTATATGCATTTCCGCAGTTGGAGCCTGGTTCTTGCACCCACGCTGACTGCTGTTAATCAGCGTCGAAGACAAGTTTGCACGCTGCTACCGCAACTGGACGCCAACTGAATGGGACAGGTGGCCTTTTCAGATGAATCTCGTTTCATGCTCCACTAGACAGATGGCCGTTTGCGTGTACGGCGTGAAATGTCTGAAACCGCAACCAGGAGGTAATGTTATGGTCTGCGGGATATTTTGGTGGCATTCCCTGGGTGATTTCGTCATTCTGAAAGCCACAATGGATCAACATACACCTCTATAGTCGGGGACCATGTCAATCCCTACATGTAGTTTGTTTCTCCTCGGCAAGATGGCATCTACTAGCAGGAGAATTCAACGAGTCACACAGCTCGCGGTGTACCTGCGTAATTCGAAGGTCATCAGGACGATTACTTCCCTGGCCACCAAGGCCCTCGGTTCAAACCAGGTCCATAATCTGTGGAACCACCTCGACTGAGCCGTTCGCGCCATGGATCCTCAGCCAAGAAACCTAGAGGAGCTCTCCACGGCCCTGGAGTCAGCATGGCTCCATATCCCCGTCATTACCTTCCAGAACCTCACTGAACCTCTTCCGGCACATCTCGCAGGAGACTGCGCTGTTACAGGTGGTTATTCAGGATTTTGACAGCTGTCACATTAATGTGAAAAGCAGCGTACCTCTTAATAAGCAGATTATGACAACAGCTTAACAGAATGAGATTTTCACTCTGCAGTGGAGTGTGCGCTGATATGAAACTTCCTGGCAGATTAGAACTGTGTGCCAGTTCGAGACTCGAACTCGGGATCTTTGCATTTCGCCGGCAAGTGCTTGAAACACGTATGTATTCAGTAGCAGCGATGGCGAGGCATGACAGAATCTCTGACCAGAGACTTATTTATCGTTGCTAGTCTGCGCTTGACCGCGCGAGAGTTCAGTTGCATGCAGGGAGTCGGTAGTGGCAGTTGAGTTGCGAAGCAGTAGTTGTACGTAGCGAGTCGCGAGAGCATGTAGTTCAGTCTGTGCTAGTAGCGCGCGAGAGATAGTCGGAGTTGTGTGTGAGGAGTCGGCGGTCGTCGACATGGGTCTCTGGTCAAGGTTCGGAACGAGGTATATATTTTAAATAAGGTAATGAAGCAGCATTGCGCACATCTGATAATGTAATGTGTGTTAACTGTAATTAATTTGTTCAAGAAATGCCCAAATAATAATTTTGTTTTCAAAGCTATCATTTTTTTTGAGAAAAGAATCATTACAATTGAAACAATATTTCCTTTGCTTTTCCTCCCAGAATCAATTTACCTGGTTGATCTTAACGTTAATTTTGTAGGGACTTAACATTTTTGCACATTTTTATTATCATTGACTTTTATTACTGTGGGAAGACAACATTTGGCACTATTTGCAATACTATTCAATTATTTTCATTTTCAAAATTTTGTGGGGAGATTATACTTAGCACGATGTCTATTCTCATTTAAATATTTTCTTTTTCATTTTTGTGGGGAAGTTACACTTGGCGACATCCGGTCCAGGATCGTATTTCGTTGAGAATCTTCTGAGAAGTAGTCAGATATTTGCTCTTATTTACTTAATATGATTAGCATTTGGCGCAACGCTTTTACTAATTTTATGACTTTCTTTCCTCAGATCATCGGCAATTCGTTGCTCTGTTGTATTTGTGTTTGTTGCTTTTTGCATTGTGCTTATTTCTTTTGTGAATAATTGTGACTACTGTAAAAATGCCGCGAAAGACTGTGAATAGTGTATCGCGAGGTATAATGAATGAAATTACCGACATAAGCAACTTCACCGATAGTGCTTGTGACGCGCAGTGTAATGATGACAATCCACCGTTTACTGACAATCATCCTACTGATGAGCAAACGAACTCAATTGTCTCCTCTGTTAATTTGACGACAATTGATGACGCGGGGCGCCCTATTGTAATGAGCGCTGCCCTGCTTAACACACACGGTTTGAAAAATTCAAGTAACGTACAGACAAATTTTTCTAATGAAAATGGACAGTGTACTGAAAGCACGACGGATTTATTTAATTCCGAAATAGTGACTGACAGTATACATTTGACTGGGAAACCTTTTTGTAAATCTCAGAATGACCAAATAGTCATACAAAACGCGACAATTGCAGGTACGCAATCAAACAGTACAGAGAATGGAGTAGATAATGCTACATTGGGTCAAATTATGGCAATATTGCTACACAATAAGGGAGATTCCAAACATCAGAGTGAAGATTTCAAGCAACACCTAAATGAAAAATTAGACAACAATTCCAGACAGTTAAATGAAAAATTAGACAACAATTCCAGACAGCTTAGCGAACAGATCAAACAGCTTAATGAAAAACATGACAGCCTTAATGAAAAATTAGACAACAATTCTAGACAGCTTAGCGAGCAGATTACAACCGTTTCCGCGCAGTGTCATGACACTAAGGAACAGTTACGCGAGGAAATTGAAGCTTGTTCAAGAAAAAGTAGCGAAGAAATTAGATCTGTTGCGCAAGAATTAACGGAAATACAAACAACTACAACAGAAACACTTAGAAACGAAATTAGTGGGGTCGCTAAACAATGCTCTGGAAAGGCTACACAATTACGCGACGAGTTTAAAGCAATGACAGCAGAACTTTCGTGCACAATGGATGAAAAGATTGACGCGAAATTCGACCAACAGAACACTCAAATTGACGAACGTTTTAGTCTTCACATACAAAACAGTGATACGCGTTTCCACAAATTCATACAGGATCAAAATAAAGTAAAACGACAGGTAATGGAAACAATCACAGCACAAAGACAGGAAGACAAACGTAAATTGTTCGCGAAAGCAAAGACATACGTAGACAACAATATTGCTACAGTGTCCGACGAAATTAATACCATCAAACAGTTGAACACAGAATTACGTGATGAAATTTCTGATCTTAAGTCAAAAACAGATACACACACAGTAGATATTCAGACAGTGACAGACAGATTTGAACAATTAGAACTAATACAGGATTGCGATGTCATCAAAGCTGACGTTAAAAAATTGAACGAAACCACACGTAAATTACAAAAACAGATTAATACTTCTGACACTAAAAACGATAATCAGGTAAAAATACTGACTGAAAAATATGATGAATTGGCCAGTCGTATTGATGTTATCGAAAGTACTAATGACAATAAATCAGACGATACTGCACCGATTTCATTTAATCAAACACCTGAATTTCAAAATCTACAGCAGACAATTAATGAGATAGATTCATCTAATAACACATTGCGTAGAAAATTGTCAAGTTTACAGCAAGAAGTAACAGAGATGAAAAATATTTCAGTTAATAATACATCACAGCAGACGCCACTTTGTGAACATTTGTCAGACTCACACAGCGTGTATAATTTGGGTAATCTACAGAGAGTACGGGACTTAGATTCCGAACAACCATAGTTCAACAGATTCTCTTACAATCCTGAACCTGTTCCATCATACAGAGACGATAATTTTGATTACAAACATTTTCTGTCAGTGAGAAAATTTAAAGTATTTAAAAATGACAGAACACAGATTCATCCGCTAGATTGGATACAACAATTTAGCTTTGCTTTTCCACCGACTTGGCCCATTACGCATAAACTTGAATTTATTTGCAGTTTTTTGGAAGGCGAACCGGCAGCTCATATGAGACTGATCGCGAGACAATGCTATTCGGTAGAAGAGTTTCAGAATGCTTTTCTGTCAGCGTATTGGTCGAAGACGACACAGCGCGGAATTAAAGATCAGTTAATTAGTTTACCAAATTATGAGAACTCAAATTTTCCCAGTGTCACGCAATTTTTTGAGCACATGGTGCAACAAAACCAGTACCTAAGTGAACCGTACAGTGAATCTGCACTTATACAATTATGCATTTCTAAATTACCACGGTCATTAAGAGTGTCACTTTTAACGGGTCAGCAAAAAGAAAATATTTCGGCATTCAGGGATCTGTTGCAGCTTTTAGAAGTGCAGCAATCAGACTATTCCTTTGTAAACAAAAATTTTTCATATAACAACCAAGGCCAGCAAACTTACAGTAATTACGATCAACCACGTAATTTCAATAGTAAAGGTAATAGACGCTTTAGGAATGACAACCAACAGAACTTTAATAACAGGCAAAATTCTAATTATCAATATCGTCAAAATTTTCAGCAACAGGAACCACACTTTAGTAACAATAGACGTTTTCCACCACAACAGCATGAAAGTCAGCCGGTTAGCATACCTAACCAACAATGCAGTCTACAAGGTCAGCCAAGCTTTCATGTTTCGCCGCGTGCACGTATAGTCCCAGATCCAACAAATACTAACGCACGGCAGCAAGGAAATAACTACGTACAGAGAAGACAATATTTCAATTCCTATCGCAATGCACCGTATAGGAATGACTATCACGACAGACGTAAAAACAATGAGCATAATTACCAACATACGTTTAATAACAGTCGGTCCTACCAGCAGCAAAATGATCAGCAACAACATATTCTGATGAATGAACCCGACAGTAGGTATCATCCAGAGCGTAATACGTCTGGAAGAAATAATAGAACAGTTCAAATAGTCGAAATGCCACAGAATCGTCCTGACAATAATAACACGTCAGATAGAATTTGACTAGATACAGTACAGATCGCATCTTCCAGTAACACAAGCACTACTTTTGACACGCAAAATGTTGTTCGCGAAAATGTTATCACTTTTGACGACATCCGAGACACTCTTTTACAGGAAAGACCAGTTGTTCAGAAAACTATTTCACATCCTGTCATCGAAATTAAAATTGGTTCATCGAAATTTTCAGCAGTAATCGATTCTGGATCACCTATGTCAGTTATAAATGAAGAGACTTTCAACGTGTGTAACAAAGAGAATACATATCCTACATTACCTTTAGGCAAAACGAAAGTGAAAGGAGCAGTATCGAGTAAAGGTGTAGACGTTAAATTACAGACACATTTATCATTTTGTATTGCAGGTCACACATTTCACTCAAAATTTTAGATTGTTCCTATATTGACAACAGACGTTATTTTAGGTACGAATTTTCTGGTACAACACGACGCAGTTATCGATTTTCAGAATTCCTATTTAATGTTGAAGGATGAAAATATACAATTTGCTTAGAACTTCAGCACTCTTTATCTGCGGAAGAACAGACAATTAATCGCACAGAGTTCATTTCCGTATCACGTAACATAGACTGTAATTCCACATTATTCACTGATACGTACGTACATAACTATAATACTCCAGACGAAGCTGACTACGACGTAATGCAGATGATTTCTGATAAAGTTAAACAAAGCAGTGCAAATACAGACGACGAACGCAAGCAACTACACAAAATTCTTTTACAGCAAGCTCCAGTTTTCGACAACATTCCTGGTACTATGTCCGGGTTTATGTATGAATTTCAAGTCAAACAGCACGACACATTTAAAGCAAAGCATTATCCCATTCCATATATCCACAGAGAACAGGTTAAAAAAGAGTTGCAGGATATGCTTGACCAAGGAATTATTGAACCGGCAGTTAGTACGTACATAAACCCGCTGCATATTGTTAAGAAAAAAGATGGCTCATTTCGCCTCGTACTTGATTCACGTCACATCAATGACATTATTATTAATGAAACAGATCGACCACAGACACTAGAAGAACTACTACAGAAATTTCACGGTACAGCTATTTATTCTACATTAGATTTGAAATCGGGATTTTGGCAAATTAAACTTCATCCGAATTGCAGAAAGTATACAGCTTTTCTCTGTTTTGGCGACTGTTATCAATTTTGCAAATTACCGTTCGCATTAACTATTTCTTCAGCAGCTTTTATTCGCGGTTTGAACACAATACTTCCGACAGAACTTAAAGACAGAATTACGACGTACGTAGACGATATTCTTATTGCAGAAGCTAACTGGACTGAACACAATCTGATTCTAGAACAACTGTTGCAAACTTTTCATGCTCAAGGACTTACAGTTAATCTTAGTAAATCGCACTTTGGTAAAACTTCTATAAAATTTCTTGGACATATAATTTCAGCAGAAGGCATTGCGCCTGATCCGGAAAAACTTCAAGCTCTACGTGACATTACTGTTCCTACGACGAAGAAACAACTACGCAGTTTTTTGGGCTTAATTAACTTTTTTCGTAAATTTATTCATCATTCTGCTTTAGACACACCTAGATTATGCCAATTAACAGGTAAAAACAGTATTTGGTCCTGGGATAAGCAAGCACATTCTGAATTTATGGATCTGAAACATGCTTTGTTGAATGCACCACTTTTATCGCACCCAGATCTTACCAGAAATTTTTCCATTGCTACCGACAGTTCCAACACCGCTTTGGGCGTACACATTTTTCAGGAAATTGAAGAAGATGGCTCTACAATAATTAAAAACATCGCATTTGCAAGCCGCATTCTGTCACCTGCGGAACGAAATTATTCTGTTACAGAACTGGAAACGTTATGTGTTGTTTGGGCTTTTACGAGATTCAGGCATTTTCTTTATGGCAGACATACCACCGTTTACACAGATCACAGAGCGATACAATTCTTACTTTCGGCTAAATTCACTGACGACAGATTAAGCAGATGGAAACTTTATTTACAGGAATTTAATTTTACACTTGTTCACATTCCCGGCACACAAATGTTATAGCAGACGCACTATCTCGTTCTCTCAGCAACAGTCAGTAAGACATCGCAACCAACTTCTGCAAAGCAAATTTCAGCGTCATATACATTCAGCAAGTTGCATTTGAAAATTTTATTTCGTCGTCATTACAGGACATAGCACAAGAGCAGAATAAAGACAACGTATGGAAAGAAATTAAACACCTTTGGCAAAATATGAATAATGTTACGATTAGAAACCATTACGCTGTACGCAATGACATTCTATTTCGCCGCTCTCATCCTGACAGCAACAATTGGTTATTATGCATTCCTGACGAACTGGTTAACAAATTAACATGGTATACTCATTTAAGTTACGCACATTACGGAGCCAGAAAATGTTTTCTTATACTGAGACAGAACTGTTATTTTACCAACATGGAGAAACGTATACGACGAGTTTTAGCGTCATGTAAAATTTGTCAGAAAGCTAAGTCAGACACCACTTCACATATTCCTCCATTATATCCCATTGTACCTGATAAATTAAGACATATGGCCGCTGTAAACATTTTTGGTCCAATTCCCAGAACCAATAGAGGTTTTTGCTACATCTTTGTCGCTGTTGAACTCACTTCAAAATTTGTTACTTTCACTCCGTTACGTAAAGCTACTGCTAAAACTGTTTCGAAAGCATTTGTAAAACATTTTCTATTTCATGTAGGGCATGTGTTGAAAGTAATTTCCGATAATGGATCACAATTTCGTTCTGCTATATGGACACGCATGTTACGAGCTAGAAACGTTTCTCCGATCTACACTCCTGGAAATTGAAATAAGAACACCGTGAATTCATTGTCCCAGGAAGGGGAAACTTTATTGACACATTCCTGGGGTCAGATACATCACATGATCACACTGACAGAACCACAGGCACATAGACACAAGCAACAGAGCATGCACAATGTCGGCACTAGTACAGTGTATATCCACCTTTCGCAGCAATGCAGGCTGCTATTCTCCCATGGAGACGATCGTAGAGATGCTGGATGTAGTCCTGTGGAACGGCTTGCCATGCCATTTCCACCTGGCGCCTCAGTTGGACCAGCGTTCGTGCTGGGCGTGCAGACCGCGTGAGACGACGCTTCATCCAGTCCCAAACATGCTCAATGGGGGACAGATCCGGAGATCTTTCTGGCCAGGGTAGTTGACTTACACCTTCTAGAGCACGTTGGGTGGCACGGGATACATGCGGACGTGCATTGTCCTGTTGGAACAGCAAGTTCCCTTGCCGGTCTAGGAATGGTAGAACGATGGGTTCGATGACGGTTTGGATGCACCGTGCACTATTCAGTGTCCCCTCGACGATCACCAGTGGTGTACGGCCAGTGTAGGAGATTGCTCCCCACACCATGATGCCGGGTGTTGGCCCTGTGTGCCTCGGTCGTATGCAGTCCTGATTGTGGCGCTCACCTGCACGGTGCCAAACACGCATACGACCATCATTGGCACCAAGGCAGAAGCGACTCTCATCGCTGAAGACGACACGTCTCCATTCGTCCCTCCATTCACGCCTGTCGCGACACCACTGGAGGCGGGCTGCACGATGTTGGGGCGTGAGCGGAAGACGGCCTAACGGTGTGCGGGACCGTAGCCCAGCTTCATGGAGACGGTTGCGAATGGTCCTCGCCGATACCCCAGGAGCAACAGTGTTCCTAATTTGCTGGGAAGTGGCGGTGCGGTCCCCTACGGCACTGCGTAGGATCCTACGGTCTTGGCGTGCATCCGTGCGTAGCTGCGGTCCGGTCCCAGGTCGACGGGCACGTGCACCTTCCGCCGACCACTGGCGACAACATCGATGTACTGTGGAGACCTCACGCCCCACGTGTTGAGCAATTCGGCGGTACGTCCACCCGGCCTCCCGCATGCCCACTATACGCCCTCGCTCAAAGTCCGTCAACTGCACATACGGTTCACGTCCACGCTGTCGCGGCATGCTACCAGTGTTAAAGACTGCGATGGATCTCTTATGCCACGGCAAACTGGCTGACACTGACGGCGGCGGTGCACAAATGCTGCGCAGCTAGCGCCATTCGACGGCCAACACCGCGGTTCCTGGTGTGTCCGCTGTGCCGTGCGTGTGATCATTGCTTGTACAGCCCTCTCGCAGTGTCCGGAGCAAGTATGGTGGGTCTGACACAACGGTGTCAATGTGTTCTTTTTTCCATTTCCAGGAGTGTATATATCCAAGTACCATGCTTCTTCGAACCCCTGTGAACGATTAATGAAAGAAATTGGTAAACTGTGTAGAATATACTGCCACAAAAGACATATTGATTGGGACACACACATATTCTCATTCCAAGATCTAATTAATTCCATTCCAAATGAATCCACTATGCTATCTCCGTCTGTTATACTGAAAAACGTTGAACCACCAAACAAAATTACAGAATTAGTAAATTTTCCTACATCTCGTCGATTACGACACCACGAAATAATTGACATTGCGCTGAACAACATCAAACGTGCTGCAGAGCGCCGGAGAAGACAGCAAAAACAGGTTTGTACACGCCGAGACTTTCACATTGGACAGAAGAAATTAGTACGTACACACTATTTATCCAGCAGAGTAAAAGGTAAGTGCAGTAAATTTGAACTTCTATACGCAGGTCCATATCGGATTCGCAGCATTCCTCACCCCAATGTAGTACACGTCGAAACTCTGAGAACCAGAAAAAGTAAAGGCAACCACCATGTCTTTAACATTAAACCCTTTATTGAATGAAGACACTTTATGATTTAACATGCTATGATGCCATTTACACATTTTATGACTATTTCTGCAATTATATTTATGTGACTACTTATTGATGATTATCGTATTTTTTCTTGACAAGTGCCCAGCAAGGTAAGGTTAGTAGGTCGCTCTTCTTGTCGTTACACATCAGACTGTGCACATTTTCCATTTTTTTTAATGTATGTACGATTGTTTTCATGTTTTGTTTGTATGCACTGTGAAATAGTTAAGATATAACACACACCAGTTGACTTTGACATTTTTTGCCCTATGATATCTCAACATCATGACTGTTTTACATTTTTTTTTTTGCTGCTGCATTGTGATATTCTGTGTACATTTTTGCATCTGAACACTGTCAATGTCTTTGACATATTACGTTTTCTGTCATGGTATGCTGTATGCTTAATTATGTTACCATAAACCAGTCATTATTTAGTGAGTATATGATTTAAATGCAAGCCATTAATCTTTGTTCATCATTTTCAGAAAGAAATAACGTGTAAAGGAAATAAATTAAACAGAAATGGGAATTTCACCTACGGAATAAACGAAAGAAGATGCAAAAATCTTATGAGGAAGACTAAATGGATCAGGAATAACAAGCATTAACAAGAATATATTATACACATCGTAGAATAGCAGTCTTCACTAATTTTTTCTTTCAGAATACAAGGTGATTGATGCGGGCTGTCAGACAGAACTACACATCTTAGTTTTAGTGATGAAATATGCTAGAGATAAAGAATAGTTGTGTAATGAATAATGAAGTGATTTTTTGCAGATGATATTGAATGCTGATGAATAATGATGAAGAATATGGTACTATGAATAATGAAGTTTTTCTTTACAGGTGATGATAATAATGTAGTTATGATAATATAAGTAATGAAGTGATGGATAATGAAGTTTTTTCTTTACAGATGAGGATATTGTTGAAGTTATGTATTTATGCTATGTAGTTATTTAAGTATTTGTTGCAGTTCGCTTCGACAGCAGGTGTTATATTGCATAGTATAATGATTGAAGGTTTTGGAAAGGACAGCTATGGAACACATTTTTATATACATTTCACTACCTGTTAATTCGAAGCTCACTACTTTTCAGCATAAAATGCATTTCTTCTTTCAGCTTAATAATCCATTTTTTTATATATTTTTGCAGGAGAAATTATTTATGAAATTAATGTGCTATAAGCAGTTGTTCATTAAATCTATGTCATTACATATACTCTACTTGTTTCATAACCTTGTTACCGCTGACTCATGACGAATGACGTTACATATTTTCATTTACAGGAACAACCCAGAAGCAAATTTTTTTCTTTTTCTCTTCTTGCTTCCCTTATAATTACCCAAAGCAATGCATTGCTAACAAAAAAAATGTATCACCAGTTCCAAATAATGCTACCCATTTAAGAGGGTTCTGAATAATACTGAATGATGAAAAATGTTTTGTACTATTCAATACTTGCTGGCCAATGACTGCCAATAATTAGTATAACTAAATGAATTATGTTAATACTACGCCATTCATTAGCTCCTGTTTTCAATGATGACTTCTGATGTTTTGTAACTGGCCAATGAGTGCCAATAATTAGTATAACTAAATGAATTATGTTAATACTACGCCATTCATTAGCTCCCATTTTCAATGATGACTTCTGATGTTTTGTAACTGGCCAATGACTACCAATAATTAAAAATGTTTTGTACTATTCAATACTTGCTGGCCAGTGAGTGCCAATAATTAGTATAACTAAATGAATTATGTTAATGCTATGCCATTAATTGACTCATTTTCAATGATGACTTCTGATGGTTTATAACTGGCCAATAAGTGCCAATCTTCACTATAATCAGATGTTTTATGAATATTATTCTGTAATACTTCATACATGGTACAGAAATGTTCAGTAACTGGGCGATGAGTGCCACCAATTACTTAAATCAGCTGTTAGACTAATGTAATTCTCAATGAAGACTAGTATGTGACTTAATGTCCTTCACCTTCTGACCTCACTACCCTGAATTACTGCCATATCCATTTGTCCTGTATATCCTCCTGATCATGGAGCACTATATTTGGTTTTTGCTCTAATTCTACGTTGGTGTGCCTTGTAAGAGCGTGATGTTGACACGACTGCTGTCCACCACCTTGAGCGATGGAGACGTTATTATGGTCCCACTGTTTGGTGTACCTAATGTACTACATGGAATATTACTACGACATTTCAGCGTCTTGGCTACGCTGATAAATACTTCTGGGAAAAGAACTTCAAATTGTCTCACTTGGTGTTGTACTTCTGTGGAAAGATATGGACTTTCAGTGCAGCTGCGTGCAACCTAAAGTGCTACAACCATGATGCAATCCTTCCCTTTCCTATCCTAATTCTTGTAACATAGTGAAAATCATTTTTTTGCTAATATCATTTATATTCATGGCCTATACATTTTTTTTTCAATTTGCTGAACTGCAGTACATGTGCACTTATGTCACTTATCAACATGATTTTTTGCCATTATGTTTATTTGTTGTGAAAATGCTAAAGAGTTTTTCAGTGTGTGTGCACTTATGTTATTTGTTTTGTACTCACATTTTGTTATTGTCTAATATGTTTTGTACTTGATGCATATATACCATATTTCCTTCATTTTCTATATCTGTATATATGCTCTAATTGTAAAGTTAATTAGTTACGAAAAAATTTGTTGCTCATGGCAAGTCCAAATGACTCACCATCGCTGCCAAATTTTTGCCCCCCCCCCCCCCCCCCAGTGGAGGGTTATGAAACACGTATGTATTCAGAAGCAGCGATGGCGAGGCATGACAGAATCTCTGACCAGAGACTTATTTATCGTTGCTAGTCTGCGCTTGACGGCGCGAGAGTTCAGTTGCATGTAGGGAGTCGGTAGTGGCAGTTGAGTTGCGAAGCAGTAGTTGTACGTAGCGAGTCGCGAGAGCATGTAGTTCAGTCTGTGCTAGTAGCGCGCGAGAGATAGTCGGAGTTGTGTGTGAGGAGTCGGCGGGCGTCGACATGGGTCTCTGGTCAAGGTTCGGAACGAGGTATATATTTTAAATAAGGTAATGAAGCAGCATTGCGCACATCTGATAATGTAATGTATGTTAACTGTAATTAATTTGTTCAAGAAATGCCCCAATAATAATTTTGTTTTCAAAGCTATCATTTTTTTTTGAGAAAAGAATCATTACAATTGAAACAATATTTCCTTTGCTTTTCCTCCCAGAATCAATTTACCTGGTTGATCTTAACGTTAATTTTGTAGGGACTTAACATTTTTGCACATTTTTATTATCATTGACTTTTATTACTGTGGGAAGATAACATTTGGCACTATTTGCAATACTATTCAATTATTTTCATTTTCAAAATTTTGTGGGGAGATTATACTTAGCACGATGTCTATTCTCATTTAAATATTTTCTTTTTCATTTTTGCGGGGAAGTTACATGCTCTACCATCTGAGCTACACAAGCACGACTCACGTGAAAAGACAGCGTACCTCTTAATAAGTAGATTGTGACAAGAGCTTAACAGATTGAGATTTTCACCCTGCAGTGGAGTGTGCGCTGATATGAAACTTCCTGGCAGACTAGAACTGTGTGCCAGTTCGAGACTCGAACTCAGGACCTTTGCATTTCGCGGGCAAGTGCTCTACCATCTGAGCTACACAAGCACGACTCACGCCCAGTCCTCACAGCTCTACTTCTGCCAGAACCTCGTCTCCTACCTTTCAGACTTTACAGAAACTCTCCTGCGCACCTTGCAGAAATAGCACTCCTGAAAGGAAGGATTTTGCGGAGACATGGCTTAGCCACAGCCTGGGGGATGTTTCCAGAATGAAATTTCACTCTGTACCGGAGTGTGCGCTGATATGAAACTTACTGGTAGACTAAAACTGTGTGCCGGAGTCGGGACCTTTGCCTTTGCCCTGTATAAAACCATGTCTGTGTAAGACCAGTGAAGTCTCTGACATTGTGTCATTTCCTCTATATTCCTTATAAACTGCTTATGAAAACTGAAGAAAGTGCAGATAAAGAAATTAAGGAGATGGGACTTGGTTAAGCCTGAAAGAACGCGAAGCTATAGAGAGTAACAATTGGAGTGTAAAGCAACGATTGACTGAATCAGAGGTAGGGAATGCTATAGATGGCGAACGGGGAGTCTTGAGAGATGGAACAGTGAAGGCAGCAAAGGATCAAAGAAGCAAAGAGACAAAGCCTAGTAGAAATCCTTGGATAACGCATAGATATTAAATCCAAATGACGAAAGGAGAACGTATAAAAATGTAGTAAATGAAGAAGGTAGAAGGAAACACAGGCGTGTAAAATATAGGATAGACAGGAGGTTCATACTGGCAACGCAGGAATGACAACACTAGAAATACAATGCTGTTTTGATAGATGCAGCTCCACAGGAAAATTAAGACATTTGGAGGAAAGTGAAGCGCCTGAACGAATATTAAGAGCTCATATGGCAAGCCAGTATTAAAAAAAGAAAGGAAAGCTGAAAGGTCGAAGTATTATATAGAAAGGCTGTACAACTTGAACGTAATATAATAGAAAGCCAAGAGGAAGTACACGAAGATGAGTTGGAAGGTATAATACTACGATAAGAATTTGACAGAGCACTGAAAGAGCTAAGTCGAAACAAGGCCAATGAAGTAGATGACACTTCCTCAGAATTATTGAGATTCATGGGAGAGTCACCCATACCAAAAGTATTCCATCTGGTGTGCAAGATATATGAGACAGGCGAAATACTCTCAGACTGTAAGAAGAATTTAGTAATTTCAGTTTACACAAAGGCAGTTTCTGACAGCTATGTTTAATACTGAACTATCAGATTGATAAATTTTCCATGCAAAATAATGACTTGAATTGTGAGCACTAAAATGAAAAAAAAAAACTATTAGAAACTGATCTTGAGGAAGGTCAGTTTAGGTTGCGTACAAACGTAGAAACACACGAGTAGATACTGTCCCTTCGACTTACGTTAGAAGATAACTTCTAGTCCGCAGCTCGTGGTCGTGCGGTAGCGTTCTCGCTTCCCGCGCCCGGGTTCCCGGGTTCGATTCCCGGCGGGATCAGGGATTTTCTCTGCCTCGTGATGACTGGGTGTTGTGTGGTGTCCCTAGGTTAGTTAGGTTTAAGTAGTTCTAAGTTCTAGGGGACTGATGACCATGGTTGGTAAGTCCCATAGTGCTCAGAGCCATTTGAACCATTTGATAACTTCTAACCGTCTATAGCATTTGCAGATTTAGAGAAAGCTTTTGTCAATGTTCAATGGAGTACACTCTTTCAGATTCTGAAGGTAGCAGGGATAAAATGAAGGGAGCGCAAATTCAGTCTTCTTCATCATTTATTCTGTCCATCGAATCTTCAGTATTCTTCTGGAGCACCACATTTCAAAAGCCTTTAACCTATATTTTTGTGAACTGTTCATCATCCACGTTTCTTTTCTGTATAAGGCTATATTCCACACAAATTACTTCAGAAAAGACTCCAACACTTAAATTGATATTAGATTGTTAACGAATTCCTCTTTCTCAGAAATGCTTTTCTTGCCATTGCCCGTCTACATTTAAAACCTCTCTACTTCGGCCATCATCAGTTACTTGCTACCCACATAGCAAAACTCATTTCCTACTTTCAGAATCTCATGCTTTAATCTAATTATCACAATATCCCCTGATTTAATTAGACTATGTCCCATTACCCTTGCTTTGTATTTCTTGATGTTCATCTTACAATCTCTTTTCAAGACACTATCCATTCTATCCAACTGTTTTTCCAAGCCCTTTGCCGTCTGTGATCGAATTACAGTGTCGTCGGCAAACATCGAAGTTTTAACTTCTTTTCCCTGAACTAATTATCTTTCCAGGTTCTCCTGTGGCGGCAGTATGGTTATAATATTGAATTCATGCATAAAATTGAAAGTTCAACATAAAGAACCATTAATTCAAAACTATATAAGCAGTAATAATTAGCAAAAAATGGCTCAACATCTGTGGTCATCAGTCCCCTACAACTTAGAACTACTTAAACCTAACGAACCTAAGGACATCACACACATCCATGCCCGAGGCAGGATTCGAACCTGCAACGGCAGCAGTCGCGCGGTTCCGGACTGAGCGCCTAGAACAATAATTAGCACCTAAGGTGGTAACTGAGAAGTACGAGAATAGTTTCTTCTGATTGGTCTTTCATGCCCATAGTGAAATATTATGGGGGACAAGGCTAACGGGGGGAGAGGCGGGAGGAGTGAGAGGGGAGGATGTTGAGTGCGCAAAGATCCAGGATAAAAATTGGTTAGGGGTTAGCACCGGACCAATAGCCTAAATAGACAGACGACGGAAGGGAAGAAAGAACCGGGGCGAACATCAATACGAGTCACCCAATTTCCGGAATGTGATGACAACGCGATCTAGTTACTGCGAACCCGCTGGGAGGCAGTGCTCTACGATAGATGACGAGGAAATCTGCTGATTTAGTGAATCTGTTAGCCCAGTAAAAATTTGTCCCTTACGCTTCCTATGCCGCATTAGTTACTGGTTAGCCTTTCACTGGTTTTGCAACTTGCCTATGTTTCCAGCAGCTGGATAACCTTGCCTACGCCACGCCTCCCGTCCGCCCACTGAGAGGCGGGGCTGCAGACGCCATCAACCACAAACTTCCTGTACTAGTACTCCGTGTTTCAGGACGCGGTCGTGTAGAAGGTGATATAGAGATTAAATTTTTACATGAAATCATTTCCAAACTTGAGTGTAACAAGCAAAGGAAAACACAAAAATTGATCAAGATCATACAAAAGACGTGTTGAAGCTACTACAGATACTACAATCTCTTTTCAACACTTTAAATTATATTTTGAGACTCTCACTGCAGGTTACAATACACTTTTCAGCTCTCGTTGCAACACCGTGTGTAGGTCTTTTGATCTCGTCTGGATGTATTTTTATGGTGATAGCTCTGCTCATAATATGCGCGAACATTTGGTCTCAAGAGTTAATTACTGCAACTGTGGAGCCCTATTTTAATGCAGACTCACAGACAAAGAACATCGCTCGTGCGTAACCCAGCTTGCCCTTTTATTACGCCGGCCGCTGTGGCCGAGCTGTTCTAGGCGCTTCAGTCCGGAACCGCGCTGGTGCTACGGTCGCAGGTTCGAATCCTGCCTCGGGCATGGATGTGTGTGATGTCCTTAGGTTAGTTAGGTTTAAGTAGTTCTAAGTGTAAGGGACTGTTGACCTCATATGTTAAGTCCCATAGTGCTTAGAGATTTCCGGAAAGCGTTTCACACAGCAGAACATTGCATAATGTTAACAAAGGTCCGAGCATACGGAATAGGTTCTCAGATATGTGAGTGGCTCGAAGACATTTGAGTAACAGAACCCAGTTCATTGTCCTGGTCGGCGAGTGTTCATAAGAGACATGGGTATTGTCAGGTGCACCCCAGGATTGTTCTCTACATATATGAACGATATGCAGGATATGCTGAGCAGCAGGAAGCGACTGTTTGGTGTTTGCTGATGCTGTAGGGCACGAGAAAGTGTCGTCGTTGAGTCACTGTGCGAGGATACAGCATGATCTGAACAAAATTTATGATTGGCGTGATGAATGTAAACTTGCTTTAAATCTGGAAAACAATCCTATAATGTTCGAATACAGTATTAGTGGTATGCTGCTTGACACTGTCTCCTCGATTAAATATCTAAGTGTAATGTTGAAAAGCCAACGGCCTTGCCGCAGTGGTAACACTGGGTCACGTCAGATCACCGAAGTTAAGAGCTGTCGGGCTGGGCTAGCACTAGAATGGGTGACCATCCGGTCTGCCGAGAGCTATTGGCAAGCGGGTTGCACACAGCCCTTGTGAGGCAAACTGTGTTGCAAATTGGTTGAAAAGTAGCGGCTCCGGTCCCGTAAACTGACATGCGGCCCGGAGAACAGTGTGCTCACTGCATTCCCCTCCATCTCCGCATCCTGTGACGACTGTGGGCGGAGGATGACACAGCGGCCGGTCGCTACAGTTGGGCCTTGATGGCCTGTTTAGTTTTAACGTCGGAAAACGATGCGAACTGTTACCAGCACGTAAGATCGACAGCAGGGAAGGTGAATAATTGACTTTGGGTTATTGGGAGAGATCGAAGAATGTCTTGTTCATCTATAAAAGAGACCGCGTAAACTGTATTTAAATGACCCATTCTTGAATAGTGCTCGAGTGTTTGCGATTCCCAACGGGTTAGATTGAAGGAAGACATCGAGCACCTCATAGGAGAGCTGCTGGATTTGTTACCGTTAGATTCGATGAGCACGTGAGTATTACAGAAATGCTCCGTGAAGTGAAATAGTAATCCATGGATCGAAGAAGACATTCTTTTCACGAAACACAATAGAGAAAGTGTATATACACGGTATTTGCGACAAACTACAGAGCGACCGTACTGTCGCTAACGTATAACTCCTGTAAATGCCGCAATGACAAGAGAAGAGAAATCAGGGTACGTAGGAAGCATACAAGCAGCCTCTTTTCATTCGCTACATTTGCGAGTGGAACAAGAAACAAAGTAGGTACCTGCCACCATGCACCGTGAGCTGGCCTTGGGTGTACACATCTACATCTACATCTACATGGTTACTCTGCAAATCACACATAAGTGTCTGGCAGAGGATTCATCGAACCATTTTCATACTACTTCTCTACCATTCAACTCTCGAATGGCGAGTGGGAAAAGGGAACACCTAAATCTTTCCGTTCGAGCTCTGATTTCTCTTATTTTATTATGATGATCATTTCTCCCTACATAGATGGGTGTGAACAAAATATTTTCGCATTCGGAAGAGAAAGTTGGGGACTGAAATTTCGTAAACAGATCTCGCCGCAAAAAAAAAAACCGCCTTGACTGCTACCCTACTCTCACCCCTATTGCGCGATAACACGAAACGAGCTGCCCTTCTTTGCACTTTTCGATGTCCTCCGTCAATCCTACCTGGTAAGGATCCCATATGGCGCAGCAATATTCCAGCAGAGGACGGTGAAGTGTAATGTAGGCTGTCTCTTTAGTAGGTTTGTCGCATCTTCTAAGTGTTCTGCCAACAAAGCGCAGTCTTTGTTTCGTCTTCCCCACAATATTATCTCTGTGGTCTTCCCAATTTAAATAGCTTGTAATTGTAATTTCTAGGTATTTAGTCGAATTGACAGCTCTTAGATTTGTGCAATTTATCTCTGTTTAATGCCAATTGCCACTTTTCGCACCATACAGAAATTCTCTCTAGATAATTTCGTAATTGGAATTGATCGTCTAATTATTTTACTAGACGCTAAATTACAGCATCATCTGCAAAGGGGGCTGCTCAGATTATCACCTAGATCATTTACGTAAAACAAAAACAGCAGAGGGCCCATGACACTACCTTCTACTCGAAAATTTACCGTCTATCACTACGAACTGTGACCTCTCTAAAAGGATATCACGAATCCAGTGACACAGCTGAGACGATACTCCATATGCACGCAATTTGATTAATAGTCGCTTGTGAGGAACGGTATCAAAAGCCTTCTGGAAATCAAGGAATATGGAATCGATCTGAGTTCCCTTGTCGACAGCACTCATTACTTCATGGGAATAAAGCGCTAGCTGTGTTGCACAAGAACGATATTTTCTGAATCCGTGTTGGTTATGTATCAATAAGTCATTTTCTTCAAGGTGAATCATAATGTTCGAGTAGAGTATATGCTCCAAAATCCTACTGCAAATTGGGGTCAGTGATATGGGTCTCTAATTCAAGGGGTGATTCCTATTTTCTTTCTTGAATGTTGGTGTGACCTGTGCTACTTTCCAGTCTTCAGGAACAGATCTTTCGTCAAGTTAGCCGTTGTATGTGATTGCTAAGAAAGGCGCTATTGTGTCGGCATACTCTGAAAGGAATCTAATTGGTGTACCATCTGGACCGGAAGACTTGCCTTTCTTAAGTGATTTGAGTTGTTTCGCGACACCTAAGATATCTACTGTTATATCACTCATGCCGTAGATGGGCTGACGAAAAACTGAAGTTATCAGCATGTACGTAGCTGGCTCATAAGCCTCAGTTTTTAGCGGTACATACTCAGAGTAAACTAAAAAGGTCGTACTACTTTTTAGCGTTATAGACTGCAGGGGTAGATTGGTTTCACTTTTCTATGAGTAGTAGCAGTGCCTCCTCCCCTGACCTTGAGAAATGATGTCATCAGTGACATTATTATCGTTATCAGTGACATCATGCATAACATCATCGATAACCATAAACTCAAAGCGTCATCCATATCAGTGATGTCACCATCACTGTCAGTGCGGAGTCATGTCCCCTGCTAATCTCTAGCCAATTGTTGTTGTTGTTGTGGTCTTCAGTCCTGAGACTGGTTTGATGCAGCTCTCCATCCTACTCTATCCTGTGCAAGCTTCTTCATCTCCCAGTACCTACTGCAACCTACATCCTTCTGAATCTGCTTAGTGTATTGATCTCTTGGTCTCCCTCTACAATTTTTACCCTCCACGCTGCCCTCCAATGCTAAATTTGTGATCCCTTGATGTCTCAAAACATGTCCTACCAACCGATCCCTTCTTCTAGTCAAGTTGTGCCACAAAATTCTCTTCTCCCCAGTCCTATTCAATACCTCCTCATTAGTTACGTGATCTACCCACCTTATCTTCAGCATTCTTCTGTAGCACCACATTTCGAAAGCTTCTATTCTCTTCTTGTCCAAACTGGTTATCGTCCATGTTTCACTTCCATACATGGCTAAACTCCATACAAATACTTTCAGAAACGACTTCCTGACACTTAAATCTATACCCGATGTTAACAAATTTCTCTTCTTCAGAAACGATTTCCGTCCCATTGCCAGTCTACATTTTATATCCTCTCTACTTCGACCATCATCAGTTATTTTACTCCCTAAATAGCAAAACTCCTTTACTACTTTAAGTGTCTCATTTCCTAATCTAATCCCCTCAGCATCACCAGATTTAATTTGACTACATTCCATTATCCTCGTTTTGCTTTTGTTGATGTTCATCTTATATCCTCCTTTCAAGACACTGTCCATTCCGTTCAACGGCTCTTCCAAGTCCTTTGCTGTCTCTGACAGAATTGCAATGTCATCGGCGAACCTCAAAGTTTTTACTTCTTTTCCATGAATTTTAATACCTACTCCGAATTTTTCTTTTGTTTCCTTTACTGCTTGCTCAATATACAGATTGAATAACATCGGGGAGAGGCTACAACCCTGTCTCACTCCTTTCCCAACCACTGCTTCCCTTTCATGCCCCTCGACTCTTATAACTGCCATCTGGTTTCTGTACAAATTGTAAATAGCTTTTCGCTCCCTGTATTTTACCCCTGCTACCTTCAGAATTTGAAAGAGAGTATTCCAGTTAACGTTGTCTAAAGCTTTCTCTAAGTCTACAAATGCTAGAAACGTAGGTTTGCCTTCTCTTAATCTTTCTTCTAAGATAAGTCGTAAGGTTAGTATTGCCTCACGTGTTCCAACATTTCTACGGAATCCAAACTGATCTTCCCCGAAGTCCGCTTCTGCCAGTTTTTCCATTCGTCTATAACGAATTCGCGTTAGTATTTTGCAGCTGTGACTTATTAAACTGATAGTTCGGTAATTTTCACATCTGTCAACACCTGCTTTCTTTGGTATTGGAATTATTATATTCTTCTTGAAGTCTGTGGGTATTTCGCCTGTCTCATACATCTTGCTCACCGGATGGTAGAGTTTTGTCATGACTGGCTCTCCCAAGGCCATCAGTAGCTCTAATGGAACGTTGTCTATTCCCGGGGCCTTGTTTCGACTCAGGTCTTTCAGTGCTCTGTCAAACTCTTCACGCAGTATCTTATCTCCCATTTCATCTTCATCTACATCCTCTTCCATTTCCATAATATTGTCCTCAAGTACATCGCCCTTATATAAACCCTCTATATACTCCTTCCACCTTTCTGCCTTCCCTTCTTTGCTTAGAACTGGGTTGCCATCTGAGCTCTTGATATTCATACAAGTGGTTCTCTTCTCTCCAAAGGTCTCTTTAATTTTCCTGTAGGCAGTATCTATCTTACCCCTAGTGAGACAAGCCTCTACATCCAGCCAATTATACTGCAACATTAAAAATCCGAGATGGTGGAAACAGTGTATATGGAAAATTAGAAACACACTACTCCTCTTCTCTCACCCCAGCCCTATTCATTTCCAGCCAATTAAAAATTCCGAGATGACGGAGAAAGATCAATTATCCTTTATATCATCACCTCTTTCCAACCAATTAGAACATTGTATTAGAAAATAGCTTAATAGTGTTAATGGGGAATTAAAAACTCTCTGCTCCGTTCCTGCTACCTACAGCCAGTCGTAGAACAGTATTTTTCCACGACTTAATATTAAAGTGAAACCAAGAACAAAGTTATGCATTATTTACCTACACATACATAACTCTGGCAGAATATTAAAATTACTCCAAAGGCAAGGATAAGCATTATACATACATACACATGTCTTCGTGTTTATACGTCAAATGCAGCAATGTGTAGCAATCACTTCTCTCTCTCTCTCTTTCTCTGTCTCGCATACACACACACACACACACCAAGGCCATCAGTAGTTCTAATGGAACGTTGTCTATTCCCGGGGCCTTGTTTCGACTCAGGTCTTTCAGTGCTCTGTCAAACTCTTCACGCAGTATATCATCACCTCTTTCCAACCAATTAGAACATTGTATTAGAAAATAGCTTAATAGTGTTAATGGGGAATTAAAAACTCTCTGCTCCGTTCCTGCTACCTACAGCCAGTCGTAGAACAGTATTTTTCCACGACTTAATATTAAAGTGAAACCAAGAACAAAGTTATGCATTATTTACCTACACATACATAACTCTGGCAGAATATTAAAATTACTCCAAAGGCAAGGATAAGCATTATACATACATACACATGTCTTCGTGTTTATACGTCAAATGCAGCAATGTGTAGCAATCACTTCTCTCTCTCTCTCTTTCTCTGTCTCGCATACACACACACACACACACACACACACACACACACACACACAAATTTATCTCCGTATTTCATATGACAAATACTGTAGTCCCTAGAAACATGTGATCTCTCTGTATTTCTTGTATCAAAAATACTGTGTCATGCATTAGTTATCTGCTGATACATAACCCTGGAGTAATACTAAAATGACTCCAAGATCAAAGATACGCGTCATATACCGGGTGATCAGAAAGTCAGTATAAATTCGAAAACTGAGTAAATCACGGAATAATGTAGATAGAGAGGTACACATTGACACAAATGCTTGGAATGATAGGGGTTTTATTAGAACCAAAAAAATACAAAAGTTCAAAAAAATCAGAATAGCAATAATTAGCATAACAAAGTAAGACAAAGCAAAGATGATGTTCTTTACAGGAAATGCTCAATATGTCCACCATCATTCCTCAACAATAGCTGTAGTCGAGGAATAATGTTGTGAACAGCACTGTAAAGCATGTCCGTAGTTATGGTGAGGCATTGGCGTCGGATGTTGTCTTTCAGCCTCCCTAGATATGTCGGTCGATCGCGATACGCTTGCGACTTCAGGTAACCCCAAAGCCAATAATCACAAGGGCTGAGGTCTGAGGACTTGGGAGGCCAAGCATGACGAAAGTGGCGGCTGAGCACACGATCATCACAAAACGACGCTCGCAAGAGATCTTTCACGCGTCTAGGAATATGGAGTGGTTCTAATAAAACCCAAATGTCATTCCAAGCATGTGTGTCAGTTTTTACCTATCTACATAATTTCGTGGTTTATTAAGTTTATAAATTTATACTGACTTTTTGATCACCCTATACATACTTGTATCTATACATACTTGTCACAGTATTTAATACGTCAAATATTGTGATCTCTAGTAACCATTTTTCACTCTCACTCCCCCCCCCTCCTCACCCTCTCCGGTAAACACACAGATCTCTGTATTCCATACGTCAAATTCTGTAGTTGTTGCAAACACTGTATTTTTTATGTAAAAGATACTGTACACACATGTGATCTGTCTTTCATGCAAAGTAATCAGTCTTACCTCTCTCTCTCTCTCTCTCTCTCTCTCTCACACACACACACACACACACATACACACACACACACACACACACACAATAGTGTCAAATTACATTATCATTACAGTATATTACTGACGGAATGAAAAGAAATGAAACTATATACAAAAATTAATAATTTCATTATTAAAAAGTCGATTTTCGAAACTTCAACAATTTATGCTGTCACATCCAATAGAGGTAAGCGAATTTAATGCATATTCTACATCATCTTCCACACTTCTTACAGGATTTCTACTGCAAATAGCAGTTTCTTGAGTAGATACCTGAAACAACTCTATTAGACGGCCAAGATTTCACTGTTGTATCTGCCTTAACGAAATCGAAAGTGCACTGAATGGCATTTTGTGGGCCAACCGGGTATAATATAAATAACATATCTTTAATTTAGCGATCGACCAGCTTCTTATATAGAGACAGAAACAGTTCTTTGTAATAAATACATTGGTACCTGCTGTACACTTCAAAAGCAATATAGTGTTCAGAATTAGTGAAGGACTCTCTCTGAAGCGAGTTTATTATTCTCTCGTTCATCCCTGCGAATGAATGTATATGTGAGAGCTAAATAAGGCGTCATAACATTCTGCTCTTATTATTCCACTGCGCGATACTTTGTGAATAGAAAGTGACACTTTATTTTTCAATTACATATCAATATTTTCAAAATCGAGTGTTCCCCTGTTATTCTGTCTTCCACGATATATTACGCATACCTTATCTCTGTTGAGGAAGTCATGTTCAGCGCGACTGATGGTCGAGAATCTTGACGGTAGATATTTCTTGCAGTCCTTGCACCATTGCTCCAAATTTGGTAGTGCCATGTTCTGCGCTTAATATCAGATGTCGCTGCCATTTTTCTAGCGCTGACAGCCTTACAGTGTGTACTGCGCGCCTCATGTTCTTCAAATTTTTTAAGTTGGGATCCCTGCTTTCATGTATTACAGCAAGTAACTGATAAGCAAAATGTATACATTCTCATTAGTAGTAGTGCTTGTTGTACTTACATCCTCTCTAAAGACAGCGACAGTAATGACAGTGTTGACTCTTCAATGGTCAAACATCAACAGAAGGAGCTTCCTAGTGAATTGTCCAGCTTTTATGGTACGCACCCCTGCTGAATCAGAGGTTGCACAGCTGCATTCCCAGAAACAGAGAAACCTAAGCAAGCTGAGACTTGATTTCAAAGACAAAAAGTTTCCAGTTGTAACTTGCTTCCACAGGTTTACTAAGGCTTACGCTCTCAGATTCTCCAAATTCTCCCAACCGCAAAAAGCAGACGAGATGTTATGAGTTTTTAAAAGAAATCATGGCAACCCAGTTTTAAAACATAGATGTTTATTTGTATTATGGAGAGAGGGCTCGCTTTAAGGTGCGCATAATGACTCAGTGCAGTAGCTCGTGTCTCAGCAGCGACTATAGGCAGGCCAGCGTCCTTGTGAGAGATGAGATTAGGCGAACCTGCCGTGCAGACTGTCATCTGGAGCTCTCTTTTTCTTGTCTCAATCCACACTCTCGGAGTAGTGTCACCTATAACGTTTTTAATTCTTCTCCAGAATGCCCGGAATTCAATGCATGTTGTTTGATCCAAATCAATAGTTATGTGGACTGTTTGCGTATGAAATTTTTGCGCGTGTTTCTCAACTGATGGAATGTCCCTCAATCTATCACTTTTCGTGAAGCATCATACGGTCTTAGGTAGTAATGGAAGTACCTCTCTCTTCATTACATATTACTGTCTCTCGCTTTCGATACGTTCATGTTACAGGAAAATGTCCTAGCAAAAAAATAACAATATCCCAAAAAAAATATGAGATGTGCCCACCCTTTACTTTTATGATGGCTTGAATTGTACAGGGAAAATTTTCAATAAGATATCTGAATATCCGTGGGGAAGTGGCAACCAATTGTTTCGCGGTAGCCAAAATTAGTGAGGTTGGAGACGGAGTAAAGTCGACGTTCTACTTCACCCCAGAGATGTTCCATTGGGTTCAGGTCGGCACGATGCAGAACAGTTCATTTCAGATATATTATTGCCCAAAAACCATTGTTTCACTGATTCTACTTTATGATTGAGTGCATTATCATGTAGACAGGAACATAAATTGTCTCTGAATTGCCCCTGTACTGTGCATAACACAAGTGCTGTAAAATGTCTTCACATCCTTCTGCGTTTAGTGTGTTCTTGAGTGCAGTAACGGGACCAAGTCCTAACCACGAAAAACAGCCCCATACTGCGACACCACCATCTCTGTGATTCACTGGCAACAGGAAGCGTAAGCCGTTCCAAACCATTCGTTTTCAGTCGTCCATTGTCCAGTGGCGTTGCTTAGCACTGATTGCAGAAATGTGGCGATCATTCCACTCCATTCTTTTTTCAGTCGTTTGCGATGTATTATAATCTGAAACATAAAGAAATAGGCTAATGTCTGGTTTCCTTGAACTATGTGATGCAAGAAGTAGGGCTTACGTGGATGCCGTATCTAATGAATAGTATGAGACAACTGATCTGTGCTAACACTGTTACTCGCTCGATCTTCAAAGAATATCTGACAGAGATACTACACATTACGCCTCTGCTGAATACCACTGCGTTCACCATTGTGGATGACAGGGTGAAAAACATTATTTCCCCTAATACGCTAGTAGCTTGCATTTATTTCATGATGTCCGTGACTCGCGGTACATCATCTGTATGAAGTCATTACCTCTTTTGGTTTCATGTTGTTTGTATATAATAAAAATGAATGTTGATGTTTTGATCCGAATTGCTGAGATTATATGCTGTAGATTTTACAGTGATATTCACTTAATTTTCCACAACTTCAGGTGATAACTGATGCTTCATGAAGATTCTCTGCAGTAAATAGTGTTTCGTTGTATTGTGAAGTATTGCCCACTGCTTTCGAAGCCAGCTAGAAAACTAACCACTCTACCAATTTAATAACATCGATATCTGCTGGGGCCGGCCGATGTGGCCGAGCGGTTCTAGGCGCTTCAGTCTGGAACCGCGTGACCGCTACAGTCGCAGGTTCGAATCCTGCATCAGGCATGGATGTGTGGTGTCCTTAGGTTAGTTAGGTTTAAGTAGTTCTAAGTTCTAGGGGACTGGTGACCTCAGATGTTAAGTCCCATAGTGCTCAGAGCCATTTTGATATCTGCTGGCGATTTGTTGGAGCCCATCTTGTAATAGTGAATGCCATCATCCTCTTTATCTTCCTCATCGTAATCATCATCTTCTTCTTTCAGTCTCCTGCTTTCATAAATACATTAATTTTAACATCTTCATCTTGGTCTATCTCCTTTTAGCATAGCTATCTCAATCTCTGAGAAGTGCATGCCTGTTGAATTGCATCTTCTTCTTCTCTAACAATGCCTGCCGTAACTTTTTAGACAGAGCTGAATTAGGGCCTGCAATTGAGTCCTCTCCCGTACTGACATGTACGTCATCTGCTCTCATTAATGATCCACCAGTTTCATCTAATGCAGCCTTAACGATATGTGTATGTCTATAAACTCCATTGGGATTTACTTGTCTGTGGGCAAGATAGCTTTGCTTAACCCTAGGATGCATATACAGGGCCTCCGAGGCCCTTGTTTGTCTTCATTTTTAAAATAATTCTGTAATTTTTTGTTTCATTTCAAACTGCTTTCCAGTACTCTTTCACAACCATGTGACATTCCTCCTATCAAGTCTGAACGAGATACCTTTTTAAGTTTTTTGTATAAATCAATACGTTTACCCATACATCGTGAATGCATAAGCAGCGCTTCAGAAGCTCTCACACATTTATAAATGTTCTTTAGCCTATATTGTCTTCAACATTTGTTTGGGAGCAGTTATTAATTCAACAATAACTGTAGTGGTATTTCCTGTAACAGGAGTGCCTACAGCAGCAGTAGCTGTAGTAGTAATGGTATAACTAAAAAATAATACACACTACTTTCACATATTGGGGACGTCGGTGTATTATTGATCTTTTTGCTATTAAATGTTTTATTATTGCATAGTATTGTTGTCCTGTGCTGCTCTTGTCAGCCTCATTGTTACTGTAGTTTGTTTGTTGCTGCAAGGCCCATATTGTTAAGAGTGCTGCACAAGCTGCTGTTCGAGAGACACGCCTTTTGCTATGGCTCCGACACGCAAAGCAAGAGAGTCAGTACATGCAAATGCAGCTAATTTTGAAAGTGTTGTGGCTCAGTGGTTTGAAGAAGATGATTCTTGTGAGGAAGGAAATATTTTTGAAGGTGCAAGTAGTGAAGAATCAGCCAATGAACGTGCAGATGTGAATATTGAGGCAGATAACAGTCGTTCCGATAATATTACTTCATCAGAGTCTGAAAATGAAGAACCACCACAAAAAGGTATAGAAGACCACACATACATTAGTGGGAATGGAACGATTTGGAAATTAGATCCTCCTGCAACTTTTCGTACTCCTGTCCAAAATATCGTAAAGAAGGCACCTGTTCCAGCCCGTGGTTTGAAAACCTGTAAACCTAAGGATGCTTGGGACTATTTCATCTCCAAGGAAATACTAGAGGAAATCATCAACTGCACAAATATTGAAGGCAGAAGAGTGGCTGCTTTACGTGGTAAACCGTGGAAAAACGTTTCGCTTGCTGATATGGAGGGTTTTCTTGGTCTTTTACTGCTTTCTGGTGTTGAGAAGAGTTGGGATGTCCTGATTAGAGAATTATTCTTGTATGAAAAGGCAAATCCTACATATAAGGCCACCATGTCAGTAAATAGATTAGAGGATATAAGGAGAATGATTATATTTGATGACAGGCGCGTGCTGGCCGAAGTGGCCGTGCGGTTAAAGGCATTGCAGTCTGGAACCGCAAGACCGCTATGGTCGCAGGTTCGAATCCTGCCTCGGGCATGGATGTTTGTGATGTCCTTAGGTTAGTTAGGTTTAACTAGTTCTAAGTTCTAGAGGACTAATGACCTCAGCAGTTCAGTCCCATAGTGCTCAGAGCCATTTGAACCATGACAGGCGTACCCGTGAAGCTCGGTCTGCTGATGACAAACTTGCAGCTGTTCGCTATGTATGGGAACTATTTCTTGACAAGAGTTAGAAATAGAATGATTCCCAATGATTCGCTCACAGTTGACGAACAGCTAGCCCCATTCCGTGGAAGATGCAGCTTCACCCAGTATATGCCCTCTAAATCAGCCAAGTATGGCATAAAAATATTTTGGTTATGTGATGCTACATCTGCATATGCTTTAGACGGAATTGTTTTCATGGGAAGGAAGCCCCATGAACCTATTCAGAAAAATCTTGGATTGAATGTGGTGAAAGATCTTGCTAAAAGCATTGAAGGATCATCAAAAGATATTAACGTTGACAACTTCTTTACTAGTGTGCAGCTGGCAGAAGAGATGCTTCAGAAGCAAATTACAGTGGTGGGAACAATCAAACAAAATAAATCAGAAATTCCTAATGAGATGAAACCCTCTGCCTCAAGAGCGATTCATTCCTCTTTGTTTGCATTTAGAGGTGACATTACAATGGTGAGTTATGTTCCCAAAAAGAAAAAGTCTGTAGTTCTCATTAGCACAATGCATCACGACAGAAACATTGATGAAACTCATGCAAAAAAGAAACCAGATATAATAAAGTTCTACAACTCTACGAAGGGTGGAGTTGATCAAATGGACCAGAAAATTCGTTATTACACTTGCAAGAGACAAACAAGAAGGTGGCCATTTGCATTATGGATGAATATGATGGATGTCGCAGCAATAAACAGTGAAATTTTATTTTCTGCCCAACATCTGACATACCATAGTGGAAGAAGTGATAAAAGGCGTTTGTTCCTCAGAGATTTAGCAGAGGAAATGGTAAGACCAGTAATAGCACCTCGTATTCAGATCCCTAATCTTCCAAAGAAAACCGTTGATGCCATGCAAATATGTGGTGTTCAAAAAGATGTCATATTGCCGAACCAACTACCTGTTTCAGGAAAAAGAAGAAGATGCAGTTATTATCCATATAAGAAACACAGGAAGAGTGCTATGGCATGCATTAAGTGTAAAACCAACATTTGTAAGGAACATAGTGGCGTTCTTTGTGTTTCTTGTTTGTCACATGTTGAAAACTAAGAAAAATGCAGTTCTATGTACACAATGAATAGTAACTTTTTGTCAAAATATTGCCTATATACATAATATTGTGAATAATGAGTATGTTTTAATTGAAGAAATTGGTTGTACTAAATGTTATAAAATGTAAACTGCAACTTATAAGTGAATTAATAAAATTATTTGTATATGTTGTATGTAAATGGATGTAACTAATAAAAATTCACTCTTAGAGTCTTTTTTTTAAATTAATGAAATGTAATCAGGCCCACCAGATCCTGTTACTGTATCTTAGGAATTTTTCAATATGACAATAAATTTGACAGAAATAAATTTAACTCCAAAGAATGATCATATGAAAAGAGGAAAATTTTAAATTAGGGCAGGGCCTTGGAGGCCCTGCATATGCATTCATGTGTGTTTTCGGCACCATGCATCCTAGGGATGAGCATTGGTAGCCTTGAGAATTTTACCATGGTTTTGAATATCTTGTCTTGTGTAACTCTGTTCAGGATAATGTAATACAATCGTTTCTGGGTATCTTACATTTTGAATTATTCAATCACCTCCATAAACTTCTACTAGGAAATCACCAATCATCCACACTCTAAGTGTGGATTCAAATCTAAATCAATGCACAGCATCACGCATTTTTACTGTTGATTCAATAAAAAGAGACGCTGTCACTTGATTCTATGTGTCTTCTTCACCTCCATCACTATCTTGCACATCGCATTCATCTTTCCTTTTCTTATCCTTCTCATCCAAGATTCTGCTTCCATAAATACATAGTTTTCTTTGGCGTAATCTTGGTCTATCTTTTTTCATCATAAACGTTCCAATCTATGTGACGACTGAGGAACGGGTTTAAATACATTTTCCAGTACAGAGTTTGGAGCTTCTGTTTTTATAGATGTTTTTATTTGGTTTCCTATGACAGGAGCTTTCTCAACTGGAGACCGTGTGAGCGCACACATGCTTTCTTGCAAACTGCTGGAGATTCGAATTTCTGCACCACTTGATAACTTAGTTGGCGAATAACATTACATAAAATATTTCCACATCTGTTTCATCATAAACTTCTCTCTGATTCACACAAGACCATAAATTTCCAGAGAACAGCATATCACAGAGGGAATACAGTTTTCCCTCCAAGTCTCAAGTTATATACTAGTTAGTTCAGGTACAAAACAAGAAGTAGCTATTATGAGTGTTGATTATCCTAAAATTTTTATGATTAGTGCCAATATGCGCGTTGTGAGTATTTTAATAAGTAAATCAGACAATTTAGATATGGAATAAAGTGTGAGAAATCTCACATCTAATACCATAAACGCTAATTTTTATTTATTTTCAAGATATCTACTCTGATATTGTCTTTGGAAATGATACAGCTCTCACTATTACCACTTTTTGTCATCTCTTGTGTGTGGATAAACAACGGATGTTAGTCAGTAATTAGGTCTGTCGTAAAACACCTTATTCCTTCCTAAAATCGAACACCTTCTCCCTTCCTTCCTCCTACCCCAACAATCATCTTGTGGAGGTGGTGATACTTTTATTAGATGATGTTGTAGTTGATTACAGGTTTTCAGCAAGCCATAGTTCAGCATGCAGCAGCGGTATGTGTAATATTTATCATCGATTGTATTTTTTATTGTGCTATATTATCTTCTCTCCCCTCTTAAACTGGTGATGAAAAAAGCGTTAAATACTGACAGTACACATTATCAGGTCCAAAACAAATTGCACATTTAGAAACTGTTGAAATTTAAACAATACACTTTCTCTCAGTGCTCATGCATTCTAGAATATTGTGAATTTCTTTCGCCTTGTGTTTTGTGTGAATCTTTATATGGAAATTGGCTGTAGGAGAAATGTAAACAGAAAGACCACGTGCTTGCTCATATAATTGAGTACTACAATTGCTTTTCAATTTATTTCTGTAATAATAATAATAATAATGAGCATATGGCATTGGTGGCCGGGAGACCCCTCGCGGGGCGGTTCGGCCGCCGCTCCACAAGTTCTTTAAAGCCACTACGGCGACCTGCGAATGAATGAGGATGAAATGATGATGAAAGACACACAACACCCAGTCATCTCGATGCAGAGAAAATCGCCGGTCCTGCCAGGAATCGAATGCGGGACCCCGTGCGCAGAAAGCGAGAACACTACCGCAAGACCACGAGCCGCGGACATTTCTGAGATGATTAACGTTAAATTGAAGTTTAAAGTATGTATTCAAGATTTAATACTAGCAGTACCAAAATACGTCCATTTAAAGTAAGAAGTCTAATAAACCTAAAAATGTTTTTAAATTCCAACTACATATTTGTATATATCAATTATAACTTATAAAAGCACAAATACAGACCAGCACCGTAAGCTTTAAAGGTCGTACCAAGAGCCAGAGCAAAGGCAACTAATGTCTGATTGGTAGCAGGGGGGAGGGGGAGGGGGGAGGACAGCGAATGACATGTGGGTTATGTGGAAATATGTTCTCAAAGAGACCCTGTGTAAGGCTTACGTATTTTACAATTGTAAGTTTAGGTTCTCCTAACTACGAAACTCACGCAGAAACCAAAGAGATAAAAACAAAAGACAAGAGCAGCTGATAATGAAATTCTGTGGCATTAGAGATAGGAATGTGCACTAATCGCAGATGTAAGACATGTAGAAGAAGCTGAACAACCGGAAGGAACTGTAGTTGATTAGAAACCTCTCAATTGAGATTTCATTATTCTAGAACGTAAAACGTAAAAGACTCAAACCAACCTACCTAACTCAGAGGTATTTACTGAGTGCAGAATTCAAATCCCCGTCCAGCCGTTCTAACTTAATATTTTACGCGGTTTCCTTAAAACATTTCACGTGTATTCCCGGTGTGATTGCGTAGAGAGGACGCGACCCGTCCCGTGCCCGGCGCCTTTCTACCTCAGCTTTGACTCCAACGCGTGCGGAGTCGACAGGAAGGTCAGGTGCAGCTTTCGTTTCCTTTCGGAAGACGATGCGAGACAATATGGCCCGGGCTGATACAGGACACAAATGCGCTTCAAGGCTGACAGATTGTTATGAAGTAAGTAATCTGCGATCCTAGAAACACTTTGGAACACTCACAAATCGCAAGAACGACACTGTAATTCTTCACGCAGTGAAGTAACAGCAACAGTGAGACCATCTGAAGAACCTCGCATGGTAATGCATCAGTAGCCACTTTTATTGTAAGGTCGATAGGCACTACAAATGTCTTGAAAGAAGTTATTTTCACTGCGTGTGGATGTTTTTTGTTTGAAACAAAAACTTAAGTTCATTTCATCATCGATTAGCAAATTTTACACCCTTTGGACTATCGAGATACATTACACGAAAATCTTGGTGAATTCTTCCATCACGTCGTTATCCACGTCGTAATATGGGGAGAAAAACATCTAATGACACTCATAAAAAATCACTACCACCGCAGGTAGGGGGTGCAACAATCACAGGTGTCAAGTTCTGAATGTGGAGTAAAAAAAAAGTGCAAACACTGAATATTGCATCCTCCAACCTCTTAAAATAAAAACCTACTACAGTTACGCTTTATTTTTGCTACGGACACCATTACAACTTGTTCTATCCACACTGCTATCAGGACCATGATGTTCTAGAAGCACTGAACGAATTTTTTATGTAGTTTAGACTGATAACACCTAAGGGGGTCAAATTAGCTAAACACTAATAAAGAAAAATAAAGTGTTCATTTGAAACAAAAAAGACAGCCTCAAGTACGTAAATGACTTCTTTCAAGTCACCGAAAATGTTTAAAAAACGAAAAATATACAAATTTACTATCTCGTAAATTCGGTGTACAGCATTAAAATTTTTTGCGGAATGTTAACAGCACCTGCATCGCACACGCTTTCCGTTTGACAAGTCTCAAATACAACCCAAGCGACTGAGAAAGGGCGGTGCTGCCTCATTTTCAGAAACTAAAGAATGTTTTGAGCAAATATTTCGAAGGTTAAGTATCCCACAAAACAAGAGGAAAGAGCAAGAGAAAAAAATACCGTGAAGGGGTAATCACCACGAAAGAAAACGGAATGTTGCTGTACCAACAACAGCACTGAGAACGCTTTTGGCGGTACCATAGCAAGGTGGGATGTTGTGACGCAACTACTTTTCGCTGGCGGACAGTACACTGTTCTTTCTCGATTAAAGTGGTCTCGGTCACCTGCAGAAAATGTCAGGGCCTCAAGTATTTAATGATTCTGCACACTGCACACTGCCTCAGCGACTACATCCAGGATAAGCTACACAAACTGCTTTGTTGTGGTAATCGATCTGAACGTGATAAATGTGAAACACGGTGTCATACAGCGACACACCACTGGCCATGCGCCAAACACTCGTACACTGGAACAAGCCTCTTGTAACGCAAGTGTCTCGCCGGCATCTACGCATGATACTGTAACTTTCTCCAAGTCCGTTTCAGTCAACGATGTCTCGTAAAAGCTATTCAGCGAAATACGTACAAGTAACCCCATTGAAACTTCCTGGCAGATTAAAACTGAGCGCCCGACCGAGACTCGAACTCAGGACCTTTGCCTTTCGCGGGAAAGTGCTCTACCATCTAAGCTATCCAAGCACGACTAACGCCCCGTCCTCACAGCTTTACTTCTACCAGTACCTCGTCTCCTACATTTCTCATTCTGGAAACATCCCCCAATATGTGGCTAAGCCATGTCTCCGCAATATCCTTTCTTTGAGGAGGGCTAGTTCTACAAGCTTCGCAGGAGAGCTTCTGTAAAGTTTGGAAGGTAAGAGACGAGGTACTGGCAGAAGTAAAGCTGTGGGGAGGGGCGTGAGTCGTGCTTGTGTAGCTCAGATGGTAGAGCACTTGCCCGCGAAAGGCAAAGGTCCCGAGTTCGAGTCTCGGTCCGGCACACAGTTTTAATCTGTCAGGAAGTGTTATATCAGTGCACACTCCGCTGCAGACTGAAAATCTCATTCTAGTAACCCAACCGATTTCAAGAAGTGAATTGTGCACATACTATCGTTGACGTAACTTTCCTCTGCGTGCACTACAGCAGTCTATACGCTAATTGACTGATGATGTTCGTTCTGGTAGGCCGTCAATAGGCATCGCATCAGATAATATTCTAGAAATGAAGGTCCTGATTTCGCAAGAGCGTAGTCAGATTATTTAAGACACCTGCAATACGTAGGAGAACACGTTAGGGTACACGTGAACGCATTCTGGCAGAAATGAACATGAGAAGGACTGCAGCGAAGTTTGTGCCACGATTGCTTCGGTGCGATAAGAAACAACGTCGCGAGGTAGTCTGCATGGAATTTACACAGCTACTTCAAGATGATTCAAAATTTCTTTCAAAGTTCTCGCTGGAGACGAAAGTTTGGTTTATGGCTATGACACTAAAACTAAGTAGCAGCTTCTTCGGAAAAAAAAGAGGAAGCTGAGTCGGGAGTAACATTAAGTCCTTGTTCACCTGTTTAATGCCCGACGAAAAAAGTGAAGCCTTCACAACGGTCGGAGGAAGAAAGAAAATGAAACTCCACGGGTTGAGAGGGTACGTGCTGTCAGTTCAGTGATTAAAATATCGAGTTAAATTGCCAAAGAACTTAACAAAATGAACCCACTTATCAGTATGATCATGCGCACCCTTTGGCGTAAATACAAGCATCGGTTCGGCTGCAAAGCTGGAACACATCTGCTGTAACTGGTCCTTGATATACTGGATACTGGCACTGGGATTCAGTTGATGTTGAAGCCAGTGGCACACACATTCTATCGGGGACAGATCTGGGGATACTGCTAGCCGCAGTAGTACCTCAACATCACGCACACCGTTCATGGAGTCACGCGCCGTGTGTGGACCAACATTATGCAGCCGGGAAATTGAATCACGATACTGTCGTATGAGAGGTAACAAGTCAGGACACAGGATGACTCTAACATACCATTGTGCCGTCAGAATACCCTCTACCAATACCTGTGACGACCCAAAGTCACACATCATGGCTCCCCATGTAAGACGTGTATATTTCTATTGTCAAGCCACAATTTATGAAAGATGTTTATATTTTATTAATAGGATTGAGTAGGAATAATTAATATTTGTCATGTTGGAAATAATTGTGGTAGCAGGGAATGTGTAATGTCTCTTGCAGCGGTCTCTCCGCGATATTTTCAGAAATTTTTTATACATTATATAACTCAGTACATATCTCGAAATATCTCTTCTTATCTTACCGATTCCTAAACTTTAATATACGATGATTATCAATGCAAAGTAGTTTCAAGCCCTATTATTTCTTGGAGCGTGCATTTACTCCATGGAATAGCTTCTCTGCTATCTGTGTTTTCTCTTACGAAAAGAATGATTGGGATCTTGCCGATTAGCCATGAAAGAACGAAGATGTATATGTATGTATTGTTGAGCTAGTCACCATCTTGATGAGATTCTGTAGCAGAAGGAATTTAATACATGAACTAAACTAAAGTAAATGTGTTTGTGTATTATTTAACTGATTATTATTGACAGTGTCTGCTTACTACGCTGTGTTGCACGGGATCAGTGGGGAATGTCTGATTTACACTGGACGACCCCGCCGTTTTGTATGCTCAAGATATCCAGTTTATTACTTTCAGTAAATAGGCTGACACGGTCTTACCAGCAGATCTCCGGTCTTCCCCATGTGATCACCGAAAGTTAATAATTATTACAAGTTTGGAAGGTAGGAGACGAGATACTGGCGGAACTGAAGCTGTGAGGACCGAGCGTGAGTCGTGCTTCGGTAGCTCAGATGGTAGAGCAGCTGCCTGCGAAAGGCAAAGGTCCCGAGTTCGAGTCTCGGTCGGGCACACAGTTTTAATCTGCCACGAAGTTTCAATTATTACAAATGTTTTCAGGAGATCAACTGACAATTTTCGTCGCACCGAGACTTCTAAATTGCTTCACTGCCTTATGGAATTTAAGTTAAGCTCAATTGAATCAGGATAGAACAGTATTGAACTGTGTGAATGTGATAAGCGTGCTTTCTGAATGAAAATTCCTTTAATATACGCATGTTTTTACTATCCTGATCAGTGAAGCTAAATCAGGCCGGTGTGAGAGAGGTTTTTAAATTTTAGATCCCACAAAAAATATTAAAAATGTCTGCACCAAAGTATTGTTGGCAGGAGAGACCGCGCATTGATATAATTTTAAAAAGGGCGGGAGAGACCGCGTATGGATACATTTTGAAAAAAGAGCGATGAAGACCGCGCATTGATACATATTGTAATGGTAACAGGGATTGTCTGCACCAGAAAGCATTGTTGGCGGGAGAGACCGCCCTTTAGCGTCCGTAGGAAGTCAGAAGTAAGCGAGATGTGAAGCGAGTCGGCAGCAGGTTTGAAGCGAGAGGTTGAGAGGAGCGGTGTGCCTGCCACCCACCAGCTCTTATTTACAAGAGATTATATTGTACAGAGACATCAGCTAACTATTATCATAAGAGGAACTAATATTATTGAATTATTTTTTGAGAAACTCAAGACTACTGAAGGTATGTTTGCACAATGCTAGTTGTAAGATTATTGTAAAAAGTAAGTCCCATTTCATTCAGAATATAATTAATTTTTGCCAGCAATATTGCATTACTGATTATAATCCATCCCAAAAACAATCAACGTAAAACTTTGCAAAATTTTATTGTTGTCAAGAAAAAGTTTAACTATGAATTACGTAACTTCAGTCAAATTAATTAAAGAATAAGGTCAGCTTTGCTATTAAAGAATAACGTCAGCTTTGGTGATAAATAAAGCCACTTATTATGACAGCCCACCAGCAGCTAATAGGGTATAGTAAACCAGAGTAAGTACATTCATGTCGCAGTTCGATGTAGCAGTCAGATCGCGATCCAGTAACAGTAAAAAAGGTAAGGAACAGTTTTGGGTTATTGCAGGTAACGACTGAGGGAAGTCTTCATTTGTTATTGTTAAGCAAGAGAAAGAAATCCTACGGGAAGGTTTCATAGGTTATTGTAGAAGGGAAGGTTGCGTAACAAAAGAGATATAGAGGAGGCGGGAAGGTTTCACCCATACTATCTTGTCAGGAGTAAACCGCTATGTCTCTCGATAGCACTGGAAGAATGGGACTTCTGCCGAGACCGCCACCATAGCCGCCGACGGTGCTCATCCAAGGTCGTACAGAGCCGCAATTGAACGCTGAACACAGTGCAACGCCATCCATCACCAGTTCGTGCTTCCCGGTCACAACACCAGTGCAAACGCAGCCGCTCGTTTTGTGGTGTCAAAAAGGGTTACGCATGGGACGATAATTCTATAACCCGGCTACTGCTAGTATCCGACCAATGGTGCAGGATGACACAGAAAGTTGCCAAGAGCCCATTACTTTTTCTCCAGTGGCAGGTGCAGACGTGAAGGCACTACAATATGCTTGGTGCACAATAGGGCTACCCTCCATTGTAGTCGTCAGACGTGGTTAACCGGAACCTTGACGACTAACATGCCTGCCCCGATGTTCTCATGATATCTAAAATGAAAAAAAAAAAAAAAAAAAAAAAATGGCAACGGCCATGCCGCAGTGGATACACCGGTTCCCGTGAGTTCACCGAAGTTTAGCGCTGTCGGGCGTGGTCGGCACCTGGATGGGTGACCATCCAGGCCGCCATGCGCTGTTGCTACTTTTCGGGGTGCACTCAGCCTCGTGATGCCAATTGAGGAGCTACTCGACCGAATACTAGCGGCTTCGGTCAAGAGCGCCATCATAACAACTGGGAGAGCGGTGTGCTGACCCCACGCCCCTCCTATCCGCATCCTCCTCCGGAGATGACACGGCGGTTGGATGGTCCCGGTAGGCCACTCGTGGCTTGAAGACGGAGTGCTTTTTTATCTAAAATGAGCCGGCCGCCGTGACCGAGCGGTTCTAGGCGCTTCAGTCCGGAACCGCGCTGCTGCTTCGGCAGCACGTTCGAATCCTGCCTTGGGCATGGATGTGTGTGATGTCCTTAGGTTAGTAAGGTTTATGTAGTTCTAAGTCTAGGGGACTGATGACCTCAGATGTTAAGTCCCATAGGGCTTAGAGCCATTTGAACCATTTCTATCGAAAATGGGGCCACTGTCACATTCGAATGCCCCACAAATCTGGATATTGGACGACTCGACCAGCACGTCAAACGGAGACCCCAATGAGACGCTTTCAAACTCTGTCACGTGCTGGTAACGCTGTTTGACAAGAGTAAGTGTCATCACAGTGTCTTTTTTAGCGATCACTCCACGTCTGACGCTGTCCACGCTCCTCATACACCCCAACAGGCTTGGTAACAACACTAAAAATGAACAACGATAATGCTCTCTTGTAGCCGATCTACCTGTGAAAACCTTAATCGTTTACTTAGCCTTCTATGGTGCGCGCGTGTACGCAGCTACGCTGACATCAGACCATGTCTTCTGTGTGCTTCACATTTTTTGTCAGATAGTGTGTTTCTCTTCCAGGTATCGTGTCTCCTTTGCTGGATGCCACTCTAGGAAAGCTATTCACTTCTCCTCCAACCAAAGCAATCTGCAACGAGGAAAGCAAGCTTATAATAACAAAAATTAACAAACTATGAAAGAACACTATCAACGACGTAAGTAACCTCGACGAGATTAGGTGTTGGTTGACCGTATGACTTTGATACAATCCTTGGTGTGAATAGACATAGGCATTCCCTTCCGTTCCGTAGCACTCCTTTGGTGCGCATACTGATATTCCGCGAATATTTTGACGTGACGTTCCCGAGTCCGTGACGCCCGATCCGAATCCGGCCACTTCGGATTCGAAACTGGTGTGAGAGATCACAGTGAGTTTGATACTAAATTGGAGATGTTACTTAATGAAGGCAAGGCTTGGCAAATGACGTTATAGCCGCTATGACAGGTCGGCCCACACACACTAACTCTTCTGCAGTTATTACTTCCTGAGACAACGTGACACTGTCTAGCTTTACATTGAGGTGATACACGCCATGGGATAGCGACAATACGCGCAAAGATGGCGGTAGTATTGCGTACACGCCTCCCCGGACAGCCGCGGGCCTCTTGTCACGGTCCGCGCGGATTCCCAGTCGGAGGTTCGAGTCCTCCCTCGGGCACGGGTGTGTGTGTTGTCCATAGCGTAAGTTAGTTCAAGCTAGATTAAGTAGTGCGTATGCTTAGGGACCGATGACCCAAGCAGTTTGGTTCCATAAGATCTTGCCACAAATTTACAAAAATTTATTGCGTACACAAAGTATTAAAGAGCATTGCATTGGTGGAGCTGTCATGTGTACGCAGGTAATTCATGTGAAAAGATTTCCGACGTGATTATGGCACCACGACAGGAATTAACAGACTTAGAACGCGGAATAGTAGTTGGAGCTACACGCATGGGACACTCCATTTCGGAAATCGTTCGGGAATTCAATATTCCAAGATCCACAGTGTCAACAGTCTGCCGAGAGTACCAAATTTCAGGCATTACCTCTCACCACGGACAAGGCAGTGTCCGACGGCCTTCACTTAAAGACCGAGAGCAGCGGCGTTTGTGTAGAGTTGTCAGTGCTAACAGACAAGCAACACTGCGTGAAATAAGTGCAGAAATCAGTGTGAGACGTTCTACGAACGTATTCATTAGGACAGTGCGGCGAAATTGATCGTTAATGGGCTATGGGAGCAGACGACCGATGAGAGAGCCTTTGCTATCAGCACGACATCACCTTCAGCTCCTCTCCTGTGCTCGTGACAAAATATCGATATGACCCTAGACGAAACCGTGCCCTGGTCAGATGAAACTTGATTTCAGTTCGTAAGAGCTGGTGGTAGGGTTCGAGTGTGGCGCAGTTCCTACGCAGTCACGGTCCCAAGTAGCCAACAAGACACTGTGCAAGCTTCTGTTGGCTCCATAGCTATGTGGGCTGTGTTTACCTGGAACTGACTGGGGCCTCTGGTCCAACAGAATCGATCATTGACTCTAAATGGTTATGGTCGGCTATTGGGAGACCATTTGTAGCCATTCATGGCCTTCATGTTCCCAATGATGGAGTTTTTATGGATGACATTGCGACATGTCATTGGGGCAAAATTGTTCGCAGCTGGTTTGAAGAATGTTCTGTACAATTGGTGTGAATGATTTGGCCTCCCATATCGCCAGACATGGATCCCATCGAATATTCGTGGACCGTAATAGATAGCCCAGTTAATGCACAAAATCCTGCACCGGCTATAGAGGTAGCATGGCTCAATATTTCTGCAGGGTACTTGTTGAGTCCATGTCCCGTCGAGTTGCTACACCACGCCGGGCAATAGGAGATCCGCCATGATGTTAGGAGGTATACTATTACTTTTGTTAACTCAGTGGGCATTGCAGTTTAATGCTAGTATTGACGCGTATCTTCTAACTGATATCACTAGGAACGATATTCCACAATTCGTATCTTCTCTAAGGCTCTGCCCTAACCACATTTCTCAAAATTCTTACCTCTGCACCAGAGCGGCTTCTGTTTCATTTCACCAAGAATTATGTGCCAGTAAATGTCTCACAGAGAGCAAGAAGGAAAACACACTGCAGTTGAGGTCTGTTCTGCTTTGAAGTTACGTGATATGGTATGCATAGAAAGTTAATCTGTTTGTGATAATTTATCAGATTATTTATGGCATTTTACTTTATTATCAGTGTTTCAAACATTGTCTGCAACATCATAATCTAAAGATAGTCTCACTAAGAAGAGAAGAGGTTCTGGAAATATCGAGGAAGTGGTGAAACTAGCAAGACTGAAGGGAAAGGGGTATGTGACACAACTGGTAGGTTAACAAAAGAAGAATCTTGGTATGATTTTGATTCTAATAATAAGTGTACCGTTCAGTTTACTGAGGAGCAAATGGTTCAAATGGCTCTGAGCACTATGTGACTTAACATATGAGGTCATCAGTCCCCTAGAACTTAGAACTACTTAAACCTAACTAACCTAAGAACATCACAAACATCCATGCCCGAGGCAGGATTCGAACCTGCGACCGTAACGGTCACGCGGTTCCCGACTGAAGCGCCTAGAACTGCTCGGCCACTGCGGCGGGCTGCTAAGGAGCAGAAAGGAAAGATAATTAATGGCGTTTACAGTGGCAGGCCCTAAAACGAACAGGACATCTAATATAATTAAATGAGTGTCATGATCTTGAAAGGCATCTGCCTAAAGGGCCAGATTCAAAACAGTTCACGTCACCGTTTAAATATTACTCTGTGATAGATACCAACAGGGTAGAAGATTGCCGTAAGGCTTTCATGAGCTTCCACGCTGTTTGTAATAAGATGGTTTATCGGCTAATGACTATACTAGCAAAGGGTGATCAACCTATTGACGTGAGGGGAAGACATAATAGTCAACAGAATATTCCTCAAGGCATTTTAATGAAAGTGAATCAACGCACTGAATCTTACTCCAAAAGATACCTCATTATTCTTCTACGTCGTTCACATACCTAGAGGCGGGTCTGACATGCAAACATATGCGTGAAATTGTTTTTTTGACAAACGCCCAGAACTCAACAATGCTATAAAATGTGACTATTTTTAACATACTACAAGTAAAATTACAGATATACATTCGGATGGCCTCAAGTAGGCGTGTGAAGTATTTCATACAATGCAAAGTGAGCTGCCATAGGAGAACTAATGATACACAAAAGGAGGGCATATAAATTTTACATAGCACTGCAATACGTCACTGATCTACGCAGTAATAGGAATAATGTACAGGGAATTTGCTTTGACTTCATACAGAATCGTCCTTTTCCGCGCATGCTCGTACAAGAGATGTTTAATCGTTGACAATTTATGGCATTGTGTGTTTTGCGTTCATAATTTAGGAGACAGTGCACACATATTACCAGAGAGAGACAAAAAAGACGCAAACGATAAGCGTACTGTGTTGTGTGACTGTATTAAAAACAGCACTGACCCTCAAGTAAAAGCATTACGTGTGCAATTACTCCCGCCCTGGGCAAAACTGGAATCACACACTGGTCAGGTTTTTTTTATGTTTTGTAAAGCGATTTAATGAGGTGCACGTACTTTTTCCTACTAGAGGGCACAGTGTTTTGTTCTGTGGCCGGAGCTTTGGAGTGATAAAGGATGTGATTCGTCACCACGACAGTGATTATTTCCCTGATCAAGACGACAGTACCGTTAGCATTGCTAAATCAAAGCAGCCTTCAGTCATCTTTAAAACAGTAGTAAATGAAGAAATTTTGAACTTTAAAGGCTGGTGGCCACAATTTTTCAAAAATACTTGTGTTAACGTTGGTAACAAAAAGTCTTTCAAAGTAAGCACTTACAAGTACGTCACTTTCACAACATCAGAAAGAGGATATGTTACTGCTTTGTGTGTGTTGATCGTAAAAGCAGTGAAGTTTTCAGACTGTACAAAGGAAGTGAAGTTAACTTGGCTGTTGCAAAAGTGTATAATGGAATGGTCGCTATTAAAAAGAAAAAACCTGATGTTGCTAAAATAGTAAATTATGTGCCTGATGTGTACGAACATCTTTATAACAATATTTTACAATGGCCTACAGCTACCACTAGTCCGACTAAAGATGATGACAGTGAGTAACGACTAAGAAACTCTCTAGAAGCTAAAAGGTAAAGATTTTATGTCTTTTCTGAAATTTAAATATGTCTCTATGACTTGCGTAATCCATGTCTTGTGTTTTAAGGCAATAAAGCCTTGTAATTCACAGTGAAAAACATTGTTTGTGCGTCATCCTTACCACTTCAATTAGTTGAAACCAACAAGGGAAAGATTCCACCAACTTTGGAAACATATCAGAGCTGAAATAAAGATTTGAAAACAAACCACTACTGGAATATTGCTATTGGTGTTGTAATGAATAAGTTTGTAATTGTAAGTTTCTTCATCCGACTTTTAGTTTGTTTCCTATGAAGTTTTCTTCTCCCAAAAGCGTAGGATCAAATGGAATGTTTCCCTTCTTCATCTCATAGGTTGAGTTAGGTTCTCTCATTGATTTTATGATAGAAACTGTCGGTAAAACTGAATAAAGTTGGATCATCGTCGTCTTTTAGCAGCTGGTTCTCAATTCTTGGGCCGACAATTTAGCTATCATCCGCAAAATGATTGCTACAAATTTCGCAGTGTTACGAACGTATCTCGAAATCCCCTGCACACTCCAAGCAACCTTTGATTAAAAGTTCTAGGTGCGAGTGAATAAAATAAAAGGATCTTAATATGTTAGTAGCATCGTGTATGTTTCATGAACATAATTTTATTTCAGTTACACAGTATATGTAACTTTATTGTGGAACTGAAGGCCTCTTCCCGTCGTCCATCAATTACAGTACCCGTGTGCCCGTATACTACACTACTCTAGACCATTTCTGTTCGAAATGAAAGAAATAATCACTGAAAAATGGCTACCGTGACTCCCCTTCTATCAAAGTCGGTTGTGAGTAACCTCTTCAGTTTTAATACAGAGCGCACAGAGATCGGGACTCCTCTGTGGTCAATGTGAGGTCGCCATCCAGATGGGGGCGTACACGGTAGAGGCATATGCAAGACTTACCTAACATCTTCAGTTAAATCTACACTCCTGGAAATTGAAATAAGAACACCGTGAATTCATTGTCCCAGGAAGGGGAAACTTTATTGACACATTCCTAGGGTCAGATACATCACATGATCACACTGACAGAACCACAGGCACATACACACAGGCAACAGAGCATGCACAATGTCGGCACTAGTACAGTGTATATCCACATTTCGCAGCAATGCAGGCTGCTATTCTCCCATGGAGACGATCGTAGAGATGCTGGATGTAGTCCTGTGGAACGGCTTGCCATGCCATTTCCACCTGGCGCCTCAGCTGGACCAGCGTTCGTGCTGGACGTGCAGACCGCGTGAGACGACGCTTCATCCAGTCCCAAATATGCTCAATGGGGGACAGATCCGGAGATCTTGCTGGCCAGGGTAGTTGACTTACACCTTCTAGAGCACGTTGGGTGGCACGGGATACATGCGGACGTGCATTGTCCTGTTGGAACAGCAAGTTCCCTAGCCGGTCTAGGAATGGTAGAACGATGGGTTCGATGACGGTTTGGATGTACTGTGCACTATTCAGGGTCTCCTCGACGATCACCAGTGGTGTACGGCCAGTGTAGGAGATCGCTCCCCACACCATGATGCCGGGTGTTGGCCCTGTGTGCCTCGGTCGTATGCAGTCCTGATTGTGGCGCTCACCTGCACGGCGCCAAACACGCATACGACCATCATTGGCACCAAGGCAGAAGCGACTCTCATCGCTGAAGACGACACGTCTCCATTCGTCCCTCCATTCACGCCTGTCGCGACACCACTGGAGGCGGGCTGCACGATGTTGGGGCGTGAGCGGAAGACGGCCTAACGGTGTGCGGGACCGTAGCCCAGCTTCATGGAGACGGTTGCGAATGGTCCTCGCCGATACCCCAGGAGCAACAGTGTCCCTAATTTGCTGGGAAGTGGCGGTGCGGTCCCCTACGGCACTGCGTAGGATCCTACGGTCTTGGCGTGCATCCGTGTGTCGCTGCGGTCCGGTCCCAGGTCGACGGGCACGTGCACCTTCCGCCGACCACTGGCGACAACATCGATGTACTGTGGAGACCTCACGCCCCACGTGTTGAGCAATTCGGCGGTACGTCCACCCGGCCTCCCGCATGCCCACTATACGCCCTCGCTCAAAGTCCGTCAACTGCACATACGGTTCACGTCCACGCTGTCGCGGCATGCTACCAGTGTTAAAGACTGCGATGGAGCTCCGTATGCCACGGCAAACTGGGTGACACTGACGGCGGCGGTGCACAAATGCTGCGCAGCTAGCGCCATTCGACGGCCAACACCGCGGTTCCTGGTGTGTCCGCTGTGCCGTGCGTGTGATCATTGCTTGTACAGCCCTCTCGCAGTGTCCGGAGCAAGCATGGTGGGTCTGACACACCGGTGTCAATGTGTTCTTTTTTCCATTTCCAGGAGTGTATATCTGTACTCTGTGAAACACTGCGAAGTACATGGTAGAGGGTACATTCCATTGTACCAGTTATTAGGCTCTCTTCCCGATCCATTAACATGTTGTTGTTGTTGTTGTTGTCTTCAGTCCTGAGACTGGTTTGATGCAGCTCTCCATGCTACTCTATCCTGTGCAAGCTTCTTCATCTCCCAGTACTTACTGCAACCTACATCCTTTTGAATCTGCTTAGTGTATTCATCTCTTGGTCTCCCTCTACGATTTTTACCCACCACGCTGCCCTCCAATGCTAAATTTGTGATCCCTTGATGCCTCAGAACATGTGTAAGTAGGCTGTTTAGGTTTTCTTATTGGTAACGCCACGTAACGCACTGTATGAAAATCACTGGCTGTGCTGTGTGCAGTCTGTGGCCAGTTTGCATTGTTGTCTACCATTGTAGTGTTGGGCAGCTGGATGTTAACAGCGCATAGCGTTGCGCAGTTGGAGGTGAGCCGCCAGCAGTGGTGGATGTGGGGAAGTGAGATGGCGGATTTTTGAGAGCGGATGATCTGGACGTGTGTCTATCAGAAACAGTACATTTTTAAGAAGGGATGTCATGAACTGCTATATATATTATGACTTTTGAACAGTATTAAGGTAAATACATTGTTTGTTCTCTATAAAAATCTTTCATTTGCTAACTATGCCTATCAGTAGTTAGTGCCTTCAGTAGTTTGAATCTTTTATTTAGCTAGCAGTGTTGGCGCTGGCTGTATTGCAGTAGTTTGAGTAACGAAGATTTTTGTGAGGTAAGTGATTTGTGAAACTTATAGGTTAATTTAGTCAGGGTCATTCTCTTGTAGGGATTACTGAAAGTCAGATTGCGCTGCGCAAAAAAATATTGTGTATCAGTTTAAGCACAGTCATGTATAATTATTCAAAGGGGACTGTCCATATGTCGACGCTTAGCCGAGGATACCTCACTGGAATCTTCTGATTTTTTCTTGTAGTTTGTGTAATTAGTGTAATTGTGTAATTGTGGCATGCATGTAGATTTGCACCAAGTATTTCGCAGCTGCGCTTGCAATTAACTAGATATTATTTTCAGTGCTATGTTAATGTGTTTTCTTATGTTGCTCTTCAACTTGTGCTTTTCTGTGTTATCGTGTGAAATATTGTGACAATAATGACATGTGAAAAACGTAACACTAGACTCCAAAGTAAACTGAGAAATAATGGTGACGACGTGCATAGCTTATCAGCACCACTGTGTAATGAATTAACAGGCATTCAAAGTAGTAATTTGGTAACTGTGCATAGGGAAATGGAGCGGGCGGCAAATAATAGCGTAAACAGTGAAACAAATAGTGGATAGGGATGCATTATCGATTGATCGGTCGGAAACAGCTCGCCTCAGGATTCTGAAACGACAGGACACAATCTTGCTAATACTGTAGATTCCGGTTATGCGTCCTCGCCGTTTTCTCAAATAAATCAAGACACATTTTCTGCTTTTCAAATTGCGAATATTGCCGGTTGAAATGCACTGCCGAATAGCACTGAGGAACATGTTTTAGACACCAGTGCATTGTTATTACAATTAATGAAACAAGTGGGACAAAAGCTTCAACAGTTAGACACAATGGAACAAAATCTTCAAAAGTTAGACACAATGGAACAACACCAGAGACATACACAGCAACAGTTAGACGCAATGGAACAAAAGCTTCAAAAGTTAGACTCAGTGGAACATACGCTTGAATAAACACGTGAAAATTTAACTACTGAGTTACATAAAATCGAATCGAAATGTCAAAAAGTCTGTAATGGCGTAAAATCACAAATTTGTGAGCATTTCCAACCTGTTTTTCGCGGCATGAAAATACATTACAGAATCACGAAGTAGCCATAAAAGAACTGCAAACTATTCTTCATGAAAATCATGAGACCCTGCAAGGTAAAATTGACTCAGTTGCATCTACCGATTCGGTTACACAACTTGCAAAAACTCAGGAAAACTTAAAGGACACAGTAGATACGATTTCAATACCAATGGACACTCTGAAACCTGGTTCAGAAAAACACACGGAGGAAATAAGTACACTATCGGAGAAAGTAGCCGAACTTTCGGATCAGTTCACTAACTTATCTGCAAAGGTAGATGATGATCTAAATGACACAAGACCTGTAGCCATCACTGATACAGAAGAGTATGAACAAAAAACGAAATCAGAATCAAATTATACGCAACACAAAAGAGAAATCCGGGAAGTACAAGATCAGTTGGCACAAGTAATACAAAAATTACATATTTCAGAGGACACTCGCGCTCCAACACGGGAAGAGGGACTTAGAAATAGGGAAAAGCCACAAAATGATAACACAGGGCATTTCGGAAATTATGAAAGAAACTGGCAAGGTGCACCGAATTTTGAGATGGAACCGACTATGATTTTGAACATAAGCTGTTCATTACTACACGTAAATTCAAAACATTTAAGAATTCTGGTAACGACATTCATCCACAAGCCATCATCAATTCTATCATTGTTTTCCTCCCAACTGGTCATTAGAGCACAGATTAGAATTTATGTGTGGCTATTTAGAGAATGAACCAGCTGTAAGAATGCAATCGGTCATTCGCGATTGTCACAGTGAAGGATAATTTTATCATGCCTTCCTCTCAGCATATTGGTCTCAAGCTACACAAGACCGAGTAAAACATAGCATCATAATGATGAAACATTTCGAACAATCTTGATTTTCCAGTCTTGTGAAATATTTTGAAGACATGTTGCACAAGAATCAGTACCTGTCAAACCCATACAGCCCCTCAGAACTCATCCGCATTTACTTAATCAAATTACCTGAACATTTACGACATATTATTTTGGCAGGACGTTGCAAAGACGACATTGAAGCTTTTCTGGGACTCTTACAAGAATTGGAAATTGAAACTGACAATCGAACTGACAATCGCGGAACGCGAAAACAGGAACACAACAATTACAGGTCACATCCATAGCAATTTTTGCGATGAAGGAAATAATAACGGGACACGACAAGGCTATTCTCACAACACAAATCGTGACCAAAACAGACACCACCCTTATGGCAACCGTTGGCAGAATAATAGGTACAGAGAAAGATCACACTTCCGTAATAATGAATATGACAGAGACAACCATAGAAACAGACAATATGGCAACCAGAACTATTATTATCACGGGAGACAGAATAACTTCAGACGCAACGGTCCACTGTGTAGTGATAATTCAGGGAGAAATTCTCCACCACTTAACTGACAAGAAACAAACTACAGGAACTACCGACATGACGACAAACCATATAATCATAACGGAAGACCTGAATTTCATCAGAACTGGTGGGATTCAAACAGAGCTGGGCCCTCTCGGCAAGGTGAATTTGTAGAAGTGAGATCTCCAAATCCCAATAACGACGTGCGCCAACAAAGAGACAGACAATGACTCGCACCGCAGGCAGCCACGTGCGCTGGCTCAGCTTGAGGAAAATAACGTAGACGCTAATCTTGAGAAAAATTTTAGCATTCCTTACCGACGTATACGGCATGACAATTGTGTTGAAACTGAAACTCTGCGTACTAGGAAGTGTGAAGGACTGCACCACATTTCACATGTAAAACCGTTTATTGAGAGATAATCTGCTCTTTAACTTAGTCTTTGCCATACAACTTTTCACTTCACGCTACTAGTACAATTTGTCAGACTTAAGAAACTGTTACCATGCAACAATGTTTGAAGTTAAATATCCAGTCAAGAACCTAGAGAACTTATTTAAACAGAAATTACGAATGCATTGTTATAGTGAACAGACGACACAGTATTGTTATTTCTACATTCTTGCTTGTTAGTTGCACGATTATGTAACGACTATCAGGCTTACATACTTAGAACATATACTGATAATGAGATTTTAATGCAACATTTTGGTACTTGAAAAGATACTCTTTATTTGAAGTACACTCGGTGAGATTAAAGATGACTTAGCATTTGGTTTCTTTGATAGCTACACGATTATATCACGATGCTGCTAATATGTGATACAATTTACATTGTTGCTTTTGTGGTGTATCTGTTTTATATCTGCACAGTTTTTCTGTATTATTCTGGAAAGTAAAACATGTTTTAGTAGTAACTTTTGTGGTATAGCTACAATGAGACAGCCTTTTTCGTAGCACAACAATACGTTACATTATAGTACTTTCTTGATCATGGTAAGGTACGTAATAACTACGATAACTATACGGAAAGCATTTCACTTTCGTTTATGTAGAGGTAAGTACACTGACTTCAGCAGAACTTTGCTTACAGAGGACGATAACTACGACAATTCCACAGAATTATCTTACAGCAAGATGCAAATTTAGCCATACAGGACACGCATTTGAGTGATTAATTTTGTACTTAAACCATTTATTTTTCAAGATTTTTGAATTAGAAAGAAAGTTTTCCATGATACATTTCATTCCATTGCTGTAATCTGTAACACCTGAAGGTATAATTACATTAATCCTCAGGGGTATACACGCTTACTTTGTGTACCATGTGTGTGGCAAGCACAAGGAGCCCTAGCTAATATGGTATTTGCTTATACAACTTTACACATTGGTACCATATTTCTCCAACACAGAATTACACAGCTACCAGATTATTTAACAGAGAAATAAACATTTTTTTATTATGTAAGTGACAGATGTTTACGCTATTACACAGTTGGATAACTTCACACTTATGAAACTGTATTTTGTATATACTTTGTGATCTCTTTATATTTTTTCAGAACCAATGTGATACTACGAGAGCTTTGAATGATGTATTTGGTATGAGATCATGATTTTTAAAGTATGTTTGAGGTAGATGACACTATTGAAAAGAGCAGAGAATATTTTTTAGGGTTTGAAATCATTGTTACGACGTTTTTGAGATTTGGCTGAGGTTTTATGATGTTATTATTAGGGTGACAATGTGTGTTATGCTCTTGAGATATGTTTATGATCAATAAGCTGATGCTATACAAGGAATCTGATTTGCTATGTATTTATTATGATGAAATAGTGAAGTGTCGACGAATATGTATCTAGGTAATAAGGTAAGGCATAATGAGTAGTGGTTAGGCACTCTGATTTGAGAAAAAGGATGTTGGAAACCAAGAATCGTACTTTAAGAGTTATGAAATGTGTGTCAATGTGTGAATGTATCACAATGCCGACGAAAATTTTTTGGACACTGTTATATATGAGATCTTGTTTCTACACATTTCTAATGTAAATATCTAACCTTTGAATTTTTTATTTTATATGAGACTGTCACTGTAGTGCAAACTGGTGTCGTAAATATTTTGGTAAGAAAGTTAAGTGACCACCTTCACGTAATGCGTCGTGGGCACCCAGCTCCGCGACAGTCGCCTGGAAAAAAGTCATTAGTGTGTGCCTTTCAGAGGCACAGGTGGAGAAAAAAAAAGAGGCCATTATCCTCGCTATTGACATTTCTTTATAGAAAGCTTCGCTAATATGACACGCTTAAACTTGAAAACATATGATTACACTGTGGAGCTCTTAATTTATGATATTTACTAAAATGCCTAATGAAATAATGACAAACATTTTACATCTATTGTCTTTCTAGTTGAGAGATTTGCTCATTTTGTTTAATATCTAGTTTCTAGCTGCACTGCAGCATTAGTTAAAATAAAATTTTATAGATGTACTAATATAAATATTTTCTGTCTACAGATCCAGTAAATAATAATTTTGTGATATACTTCCAAAAAAAATGAGGGAGCACAAAAAGACATTTCCCTTCACAGAAACTGCATACATAATTTTCTTTTCAAGTACTTGGTAATTTATTTCATAGAATAAGTTTTTGTGGTGCACCACTTTAATTACATAGACATTAAGATGTGAATATACATTTCCCTTATCTGCATTGTTGTCTTTAGTGTACTGTATTTTTCTGCATGTGGGTTTGTCATGTTTAGATATAAGTTAATGCATTTGCTGCTGTTGTTTGCCAGGCATAGTGCTACTGAATTTTACTTTGTATTACTCTGTTAAGCCAGTTTTACTACTGATTTATTTTTCTTGTTGCTGCACATTGGCTCATATTAGTTGTAACGTTGCATTTGCTCTGTTAATTTAGATTTACTGCTGCTTGCTTTGCAAATTCGCATTTTTTTGTCATTGCTGTTTGTGTTAATTGTTTTGTGCTGCTGCATTGCCTCGTCCCTTAGTTTAGCATCTGAGTTCAGTAGATTTAAGTTAGCTTAAGAGGGGGTAGACTATATAAGAGAATGAGTTGCGATGAATTGGAAGAAATGCATTGAGAAGTTATACGAAAAAAGTACAGACAGCAGGTATAGATAGGACTTTTTGGAAATAATGAAGAACAAAGGGAGATCTCTGAGTAGTAAAGAAAGTTTTGTTTGCAAAATACTGCAGTAAAACAAACCCTGTCCTTTCCTTGTGTTATCCCACTATGTGTTTGTGTACCCTTGGGTATTTGTGTTCTTCTGTCTTTATGTGTTTATCTGATGAGAGTTACATTGTAGAATTTTCTGATAATATGTTATTTACTTTGTAAACATGTTTAGACATTATTTATTCTGTTTTGTTTTAATGCTCATGTGTGAAGTTATTCTGATCTTTTATGTATTTCCTTATGTCATAATTCCTGTAACACTGATGTATATGTTATTTTGATTCTTTTGTAAAGCCTGCATTACCACAAATGTTATCTGTATTGTTATGTTCTTTAATGATGTATTTTGTACCTTTATAATTGTATTCTTATATTGTAAATTTATAATTGTATAGACACCAGTTCTTCAAATTAAGCTTCATTTCAGTGCACACATTTCTGTTGGTCATAGTATATGCACAATATGTTTAAAAAAAAAGGGGACTGTTAGTGCTTGCACGTGTGTTAATCATTCAGCAAGGGACTGGTTAACAGCATTGCTGGTTCTAAGGACATTTCAAAAAAAATTTTTTGTGAGTGCACAAGTGGTGGTTTATGGACTTGCTATATTCTCCGCAAGACCCTTCGATGCTGATTGTGCACCTGCACTGTCGCAACAGATGGCTGCTGGCCGTCTCTACAAGGACTACAGTGGGTCTGCATCTTTGACAGCCCACCAATACCATTATTTCTACAAGGACTGCAGTGGGTCTGCACCTCTGGTGGCCCACCAATACCATACTCTCTACCAGGACTACAGTGGGTCTGCTCTGTGATGACCTACCTACCAATATTCTTCAAAACTTCGAATGACTCTGCGGTGGGTTTGTTCTGTTGTGGACCATTACCTGTCTGCATGTCAAGAGTCAGCATTATCTTTCCGTTAGAAGGACAACACTACTTCTTCAAGACTGCATGGAAATCCACTACTTACGTGTGCATTTTCTTTTACTGCTCAGACTTTGAGAAAAACACTGCTATTTTACTGTGATGAACGATCAGGACTGTCTTTATGGACTGTGAGAAAATTTTAGCTTTTGACCAACATTCTATCAATAAGTGTGTTCATTTGATTTCTTTGTTATTGTAATTATGAAAATTTTTTTCAAATTTGTATTGGCCACTGCCCAAAACAATTTGTAAAATTTTTTGTGGGGAGCATGGGGGCTGTGTAAGTAGGTTGTTTAGGTTTTCTTATTGGTAACGCCACGTAGCGCTCTGTATGAAAATCACTGGCTGTGCTGTGTGCAGTCTGTGGCTAGTTTGCATTGTTGTCTGCCATTGTAGTGTTGGGCAGCTGATGTTAACAGCACATAGCATTGTGAGTTGGAGGTGAGCCGCCAGCAGCGGTAGATGTCTGTATGAAAATCACTGGCTGTGCTGTGTGCAGTCTGTGGCTAGTTTGCATTGTTGTCTGCCATTGTAGTGTTGGGCAGCTGATGTTAACAGCACGTAGCACTGTGCAGTTGGAGATGAGCCGCCAGCAGCGGTAGATGTCTGTATGAAAATCACTGGCTGTGCTGTGTGCAGTGTGTGGCTAGTTTGCATTGTTGTCTGCCATTGTAGTGTTGGGCAGCTGGATGTTAACAGCGCATAGCGTTGCGCAGTTGGAGGTGAGCCGCCAGCAGTGGTGATGTGCTCTTCCAAGTCCTCTGCTGTCTCTAACAGAATTACAATGTCATCGGCGAACCTCAACGTTTTTATTTTCTTCTTCGTGGATTTTAATACCTACTCCGAATTTTTCTTTTGTTTCCTTTACTGCTTGCTCAATATACAGATCGGGGACAGGCTACAACCCTGTCTCACTCCCTTCCCAACCGCTGCTTCCCTTTCATGCCCCTCGACTCTTATAACTGCCATCTGGTTTCTGTACAAATTGTAAATAGCCTTTCGCTCCCTGTATTTTACCCCTGCCACCTTTAGAATTTGAAAGAGAGTATTCCAGTCGACATTGTCAAAAGCTTTCTCTAAGTCTCCAAATGCTAGAAATGTAGGTTTGCCTTTTATTAATCTATTTTCTAAGATAAGTCATAGGGTCAGTATTGTCTCACGTGTTCCAACATTTCTGCGGAATCCAAACTGATCTTCCCCGAGGTCGGCTTCTACCAGTCTTCTTGAAGTCTGAGGGTATTTCGCCTGTCTCATACATCTTGCTCACCAGATGGTAGAGTTTTGTCAGGACTGGCTCTCCCAAGGCCATCAGTAGTTCCAATGGAAAGTTGTGTACTCCTGTGGCCTTGTTTCGACTCAGGTCTTTCAGTACTCTGTCAAACTCATCACACAGTATCGTATCTCCCATTTCATCTTCATCTACATCCTCTTCCATTTCCATAATATTCTCCTCAAGTACATCGCCCTTGTATAGACGCTCTATATACTCCTTCCACCTTTCTGCTTTCCCTTCTTTGCTTAGAACTGGGTTTCCATCTGAGCTCTTGATATTCATACAAGTGGCTCTCTTTTCTCCAAAGGTCTCTTTAATTTTCCTGTAGGCAGTATCTATCTTACCCCTAGTAAGATAAGCCTCTACATCCTTACATTTGTCCTCTAGTCATCCCTGCTTAGCCATTTTGCACATCCTGTCGATCTCATTTTTGAGACGTTTGTATTCCGTTTTGCCTGCTTCACTTGCTGCACTTTTGTATTTTCTCCTTTCATCAATTAAATTCAATATTTCTTCTGTTACCAAAGGATTTCTACTAGCCCTCGTCTTTTTACCTATTTGATCCTCTGCTGCCTTCACTACTTCATCCCTCACAGCTACCGATTCTTCTTCTACTGTATTTCTTTCCCCCATTCCTGTCAGTTGTTCCCTTATGCTCTCCCTGAAACTCTGTACAACCTCTGGTTTAGTCAGTTTATGCAGGTCCAATCTCCTTAAATTCCCACCTTTTTGCAGTTTCTTCATTTTTTCTTGCATCTCCACGACACTCTCCGATGGGTCACACAAGTAGCTGATCGTTCTTGCTGCCATTATTAGTTCGCATTCAATGTACCTCGTACGGGTCCCACAAACTCGAAAAAAAAGTTTGGAAATTTGTGATAAGGTCTTATGGGACGAAACTGCTGAAGTCATCGGTCCCTAAGCTTACACACTACTTAATCTAGCTTAAACTACTCTACACTAAGGACAACAGACACACCCATGCCCGTGGGAGGACTCGAGTCTCCGAAGGCGGCAGCCGCGCGAACCATGACGACGCGCTCTAGACCGCTCGACTACCCAGCGCGGCCCCACAAACTCGAGGAATGTTCTAGTGCGGGGGGGGGGGGGGGGGTCGCTCAAGTGTTTCACAAACGATCTCCTTTGTAGACTGACGGCATTTCCCTAGTATTCTACCAATGAAGTGGAGTGCGCCATCTGCATTACCAACGACTGGGCCAATATGTTCGTTTCAATTAGATATGCCTATAAACTTTTACATTGGTTGAATATTATAGTGATAGAGTACTGCTTTTTTTGTTTTTCGAACCGCACAGTTTTATGTATCTGAACGTTGAGAGCAAACTGCCAATTTTTGAACCGCTATGAACTATTACCAAGATGTGACGGAATATCTGCGCAGTTATTTTCAGGCACTGCTTCACTCTAGGTAACTACATCGTCTGCGAAAAATCTCAGGTTACTGCTTATATTGTTTGTAACGATACTGTTATACACTGTATGATCAAAAGTATCTATATATTCTTGTGTAGTGCGCAATAGACCACTAGATGTCAAGGCAGGCGGAACAGCCAGTATAAAAGGAGGCAGAGAGTATTCTCACTCTAGAAGCAGTAATGGCGGACTGGGTCAACCAGGAGAGCTCAGTAACTTGAAGTGTGGACTAGTCACTGGATGTCCACTGAGTAACAGGACCATCAGGGACATTTCAACCCTTCCAAAGCTGCCCAAGTCGACTGTTGGTGATGTGGGCGAAAGAACAACCACAACTAAACCAAGATCAGACAGAGCTCATGTACTGACGGACAGAAAACATTGAGGATTGCAAAGGGTTGTTTTACAAATTCACATGAAATCAGTGGAAAGACTCAGTCGTTAATTTCAAAGAGGTACTAGCAGTTCAGCTAACACAGTGACCGTCCGTAGGGAATAATGGCCGAACAGCTCCACATAAGTCACACATACTTGCTATCAATGTTAAACGATGTTTGAAGTGGTATAAAGAGCGATGCATATGAACAGTGGATGAGTGGAAACAAGTGACAGTCTGATGGAAGAATTTGGCTTTGACAAATTCCTGGAGAATGTCGACTGCCATCATGTGCAATCGAATCAGTGGAGTACAGAAGAGATGGTGTCATGGTATGGGGATGTTTTTCGTGGTTATGGAGTACTCCCATTGTTACGCTTCAGAAAAAAGTAAAAGCGGAAGTATATGAACAAATTTTATGGCATTGAGTACTGCATACAGTAGTGTATTATTTCGGAGACAATGACTGTATTGACATGACATTACACCTTCCTAGAAAGCAGCATATGCAGAACAATGGTTTGTGGACACTCTAAACTCTCTAATCTCCTGTCGAACAAGCTATGAAAGCCCAACGGTACCGACCAGCCGCCGTGTCATCCTCAGCCCATAGGCGTCACTGAATGCGGATATGGAGGGGCATTTGGTCAGCACACCACTCTCCTGGCCGTATGTCAGTTTCTGAGACCGGAGCCGCTACTTCTCAGTCAAGTAACTCCTCAGTCTGCCTCACAACGGCTGAGTGCACCCCGCTTGCCAACAGCGCTCGGCAGACCGGATGGTCACCCATCCAATTGCTAGCCCATTCCGACAGCGCTTAATTTCGGTGATCTGACGGGAACCTGTGTTACCACCGCGGCACGGCCTTTGGCTTTTGGACACTAACATTCCTAAAATGAACTAGCCTGCCCCGAGTCCCGACACCATTGGGATGAGTTAGGACGTCGACCTCGCTTCACACCACAGCGCTGAATGTCAATGTCTTCTCTGATTTCGACTCTTGAGAAAGAATGGGGTGCAATTCCTCCACAGGCATTGACACCTGACTAAAAGTGTCCCAGGCAGAGTTTAGTCAATTATAAAGCTGAAGAGTGAACACACTGTATTAATATAATATAATAGGTGTCCAGATTCTTTTGATCAGATAATGTACAACACGAATAGCAGTGGTCCCAAGCCACCTTCCTGGACCACACCTGAAGTTACTTCTACATCTGTCGAGAAACCTCCACCAAATTCGTGTAACCCTCAACCCATTCACAAATTCCGCTTGATAACCCGTACGACCGCACGTTTGATAACAAGCATAGGTGTCGTACTGTGAATCAGTGTTTTACAAAAACCAAGAAACTACACACGTACCTAACGACTATGGTCCATTACTTTGAGATGAAACATCCCCTTAGAAAAATTTATAAAATACTGTGCTAGTAAACCTCTTACGTTATTTGATTTTCAAACAGCTGAGCAAAACTGAACGTACTCAGACATTTCTCTCTTTGCTTATTCTGATCATCACTAAAGTGACACACAATATTTTTAGCGCAACGCAATCTGACTTTTAATAATCCCTACAAAAGAATGGCCGCGACTAACAATAACCATACCTTTCATGAATCACTTACCTCACAAAAATCTTGGTTACTCGAACTACTGCAACACAGGGAGCGCCAATACTGACAGCTAAATGAAAGATTGTAACTACTGATAGGCATAGTTAGCAAATGAAAGATTGTAATAGAGAACAAACAATGTATTTACCTTAATAGTGTTCAAAAGACATAATATATACATATGTATATTAGTTCATGACATCCAGTCTTACAAATTTCGTTTTTCTGTCGGACACACGTCCAGATCGTCTGCTCTCAAAAGTGTGCCATCTCTCTCCCCACATCCACCACTGCTGGTGGCTCTCCTCCAATTACGCAACGCTACGCTCTGTTCACATCCAACTGTCAAAACTACAATAGCAAATATTCCGACAATGCAAATCAGCCACAGACTGCACACAGCAGAGTCAGTGATTTTCATACAGAGCGCTACATGGCGTTACCAACATAAAAACCTATACAGCTTACTTACAGAGTATGTTACGTAGTGCTTCATATTTCTTTATACAATGAATTATTTTACAAGTTCCTCTTCCTAATAAGCAGTAAATTTTATCGGTGCAGCACCGAAAATTCCACTTGTTATACTCGTAAAATTCGAAATTGCCACATCCAGTAACGAGGTCCATTCACGCAAAGTAACGACCATAGAGTGAAAGGTGCGGCTACGTACCCCAGGCGCCAGCAGACTGTAACAGTCGGTTTTTGTTGCAGGTACTCAAGCGACACCACGACTTTCTCTCTCCGTAGACGCAGTTAAGACCGTCGGTCGCACCGGCGCCCTCCTAATTTCGCGTCACCCTCGCCCTGGCCCCACCGTAAGTAAGAGCGCGGCCATCAAAAACTGCCTGTTATTGGCGTTTCTGCCCCGCCAGGGGGGACGCGCCCCGCGATACCAATTTATACAGCACGGGTTTGTTTTACAGCTGTCATAAAGCACGCACCCCTAACGTCAATAACATCAATCAGTGCGCCGAGCGCCAGGGTGCGCCCTGGCATTTCCTTAAGTCCGAACTGGCAGAGTTACGCGGTCATTCGGAGCCGCCCCTGCGCTGTGCGGCGCGGCGTGGCGGAGGGATGAATCAGACCCTCAGGCAATAACTTTTTAGTGAACCGGGCGGGTGCAGGGGCGGCGGCGGTGGTGGTGGTGGTGGTGGTGGGGAGGGGGAACTGATGGCTGGTAACCTGGCGCAAGTGTTGCCGCTGTAAACATCGCATTAGCGTCTCCCCAGGGGTGGACTGTTGCCGCCCCTGATTCCCTTTCCACGCCTCGCTGCCGTCAAGGTCGCCGCGTGGCTGCTCAGAAGGGAAACTCACGCTACCAAATCTGGTTCCTGCACTGAGAACTCTTCTGGGCAAGGTGATGCAATAATGATGGCGTTATTAGCAGTGAAATTTTGCTTTTCTTATGTCTGTAAATTATAGGAATTGTGAATACACCTCACATATATTAGTCACATAAAATATACACCTGGTAAATGTGTCGCAGCCCTTGCAGCACGTAGTATATGCTAATTACCTGGTATTATCTCAAACTTGTTGCAGGCTGTAACACAGTACTTTGCATCTGGTTGCTCGCTATAGCACAATTCATTTGATTTATTAATTTTCCAACCTGAAAACTAACTCCTGCCAAGGCCAAGACAACAAACATTCTTATTGTCAACTGATAATGAAACAAGGGGAAATGGTACGAAAAAATTTAATTTATTCAATCAAAATTATGTTTAAAGCTCTCCAAAAGTACTTCTAATAATACCTGAAAATACAATCAGTACTTAACAGAGCACCAACAACCCACAAACCTCTTAAGCCCTTGTACATTTCTATCTTATTGACATACTAGTTTCTTTGGTGGAGTGATAAAAATATTAGGTAGGTTTGTAAATTACAATAGGTCATTGACTTTAAAATATTTAATTATTCATCTCTGTATTATCAATAATTTGGAGGAAATTCATTTAGCTATAAATAGATGTTTGAAAGAATTAGATCAATATAAGGAAGTTTCACTGTTATAGTAAACTGCACTGTATTTTTGTTTAACCACAGAGGGCAGTGCCCAAATTAGAGCCTCATTTCGTTTCTGATTTGATTTAAAAACACAAATAATAGTAAGAAATTATGTTTTCAAACTAAATAATATTTACTTTATAGTGCTATACACCATTTATAGTTTTCTCTCAGAAAATATTGTTACAATCTACTATGAAAAAAGATATTTTCGAAAATCTTACACTTAGAGAATTCGAAAAATAGTTGCCAAGATCGGACCCCTTCTAAAAGTAATCAAAGTGGCACCAAACAAAACTGGAAAATGGCATTAAATCAGATCAAACACAGTCTAGTTTCAAAGTAGGTAAAATATAACATATTTCAGAACGTTATTTAATTTCTCTGTATTTTCTTTGCTTAACTTAACAGCTCTGCTAGATTGTTACTCTTGACTTTCTTTCTGCCAGGTTTTTTTTCCTTTTTTTTGCTATTAAGAAAAACATTAGTCCCCTTTTTCCCAGAAATTTCGTCTTTGAAAAGATGTGCAATGTTACTTATCTCTGCCAGTTGTAAGGCCATTCTTCAAAAGTCACTGTGAGTAAGTCCAAAGTAAGGAACTTCCATAGCAAGATAAGACTAAACCATGTCATCTTCATGGTCTTTACCCAAAATTGTTGGTGTGCCTCTTTTAGTTTTCGCTGCTTCCTCAGATTTACCGCACTTCATAAAGGACAGCCTAATAAGTGTTGTTTTTGGCACATTACACTGTTAATTGATCTTTTTGCAACCTGTCTCCTTTTTCTTAACTGAATCAATAGCTTCAGTAGCTTTTAGTAGGGCCACTGTCTTTGATGAAGCTTCCCCATTGTCCTATTCGAATCTGTTGTAGAACTTCAAGGGAATAAGAGTGTGCACTAATACAGGAACACTGTAAACATGAAAATATAAGAGGTCCAGTTTAAGTAACTGAAGGGCCCAGATTATGCAACTACAGCCTACATTCTGTTAGCCGAATAAACTTTTAGGCAAACATGCCAATGAAACGGTTTGACCAGAAATATTAACCTTAAACCCTACTGTTCAAGAATCCATGTACGTCAAAGGCTTGTCTGCCATTACCTAGGGGAAATAACGAAAAATGTAACACAAATCAGTAACTATTTCCATTATCGAAACGTGTAACGTAAGGTGGGGCAAATCCGACGTTTGGGGAAGTGCATCTCTCATCCAAGAAAATTTTGTATGTGGCGATCCCAGCAAACTTCGTGAATATCCCAGTCCTTCGAAACGTTGAAAACACTGTGGTGCAATTCACGCGCAGACAATCCGTTTGTAACTCGCTCGATAACGCTCGTCAGTTGAAAGAGTGCTTCATATTTTTATCGGCATTCATTATGCTCGTAGTTATACTTTTTTGGATACTTACTGCAGACTCATGTGAAAGGTAAGTTAAAACAATGTTACATCATACATATACCTGATTTTAAAATTTCTCATCCGGTTTTTGTTTACTGAGGTGGTAGCTATTGCCCCCTGGAATAAACGTCACGGGGCAAGAACATCAACTAGGAGTGGAGAAAGCGTGTGAGAATAACGCGATTGCCTCGTAATTCCTATACGTATAAAATTTTTAACTTAATACCATTTATTAATTAATATAATTTGTACGTGTAAAACCTACTATTTTTGGTGCCTCATTAAGGTCCACAATTACAACAGAAAAAGCAATGGAGGTAAATCTTACACTCAAGAGATGTTACAAAGAGTTGTCGATGGCATACAATTTGGTACGTTGACGATAAAGGCACCAAGTAGAATGCACAACATTCCTTTGACAGTGCTCAAATATCGTTTGAAAGAGAGAAGAGGAGGTCCGCTGTATACCGATGTTCAACTGAACAGGCGCGAAACTCTGGGTGCTGAGGACATATTGCGTTGCGAGACAAAATGGCAGATCCTGGACAATATCGCCGATGCTAATTCAAGAAAGGCTTTGGTAGGACGTCATCTCATCAGTCAGCGCCCATCTAGTGCACTACGGTTCGTTGCGACAGAAGACCGAAGCAAAGCAGAGAAGACAGCTGAGGCCACCGGATGTGGTAGGCGAACAGCCAATAGCCAATGTACGACGATCGTATCAACAGCATTAGAACGGAAGCGCAACAATAAATCGTGTCTCGTCACCCAAGCAACTGGAATTGGATTGACGTAGGCGCCAGGATGTGGCTGCGCTCCTCACCGACAGCAACGATATTTATGTATGTCCGACTGTAGAATGTTTACTATTCTTACTACAAGACCACTGAAAATCCAAAACATTATGACGACTATCGACAGCGAATTTGAATACCTCATTGTGGCGTTGTCGGCAAGGGAAGCATGTAAGAAGAACAGGGATGGATAAGAAATTATTCTAATAGCGATACGGGTCGCAAATGAAGAAATCTACTGACTTAAGCGATTTTGACAAAGAATAGGTTGTTATGGCCTGGTGCCTGGTGTCGAGTATCTCGGAAACAGCCAAGCTGGTCGGTTGTTCGCGTGCTACTGTCGTGAGCGTTTGTGCAAAGCGGTCGAAGAACAGTGGAGAGCGGAGGCTTACCGGCCCTGTAAAGCAGGATATGTGGCGAACTGCGGCACATCTAAAGACAGAGTAGAATGTTGGTGCAGCCCGTGCTGTTAGCCGTGCCGTGTAACGCACTGCTTTCCGGGCGGGAAGGCGTGCCCGTCCCCGGTACGAATCCGCCTGGCAAATTAGTGTCAAGGTCCGATGTACCGACCAGTCTGTGGATGGTTTTTAAGGTGGGTAGGACGTGAAACGGGCCGACTTGGAGCAGGAGAGGCACCACAGGACATTTTAATTTACACTGTCTATACTTTTACAAATAAATTGATGAAAATTTGTTAGCATGACCAGGAAGGAGTCAGGATTCACACTATTAGCAGAGGAAGTTCAAAAACATAACAAAACAACATACAAACCATACTTACAGGTGTATGAAACTCTAGAATTTCCCAAATCTGTTAAAAACTGTGGTAAAAATTGAGATAATTAACTATAAAATTCGAGTTCTCTCTAAACACGAAGTTTAAAACGTAACACCCAATTCATTTTTCCATAGATTAAATAAATTCTAGAGTTTCATACACCTGTAAGTATGGTTTGTAAGCTGTGCAAAATTCATCGAAGAATCTCTCTTACTTATGAAGAAAAGTGTACCTATAGCAACAAATGCAGCCAACAGTAACTGAAAAAAAAATCATGAAATTTCACATTAAAAAAACATTATTTTTACGTGTTTTTGAACTTCCACTGCTACGAGTGTGAATCCTGAATCCTTCCTGGTCAAGCTGACAAAGTTTTATGAATTTATTTGTAAAAGTATAGACAGTGCAAATTAAAATGTCCTGTGGTGCCTCTCCTTCTCGAAGTCGGCCCGTTTGACGTCCTACTTCCCTTAAGGCGGTTTTCCATCTGCCTCGGCAAATGCGGGATGGTTCCCCTTATTCCGCCTCAGTTACACTATGTCGGCGATTGCTGCGCAAACGCTTTCTCCACATACGGGTACACCATAATTACTCTACGATGCAAACATCGGGATTACACTCGTCTGGTGTGAGACGTTCCCGTGGGGATCCACTGGGGGCCGAACCGAACAATAACCCTGGCTTCGGTGTGGGGCGGCGGTGGGGTGAGTGGACTGCTGTAGCCTGTTGTAGAGTTATGAACCACTGAAGGCCATTGGGGGGAAGGGGGGGGGGACGAAGCTTCTCCGTCGTTTCTAGGTCCCCAGTTCTATACAAGACAATGTTGGTGCAGACACAAATGTTTAGAAGAACACCATCCAGCGCATATTGTTTAACATGTGGCCCCACAAAATATTAACCGTACGTGTTCCCGTGTTGACCCAACGACATCGTAAACTGCGATTTGTGAAGAGGTCGGTATCATCAAGAATGGACCGTGTATCAATGGAAATGTCCCTGGCTGAATGAATCACGTTTCTTGTTATACCAGGCCGATGGTCGCCCCTGCATACCCTGTTATTCAGACGAACAACTGCTCGAAAAATGCACCGCGCTACGGACCCAGGCCAGTGAGGGCATTATTATTGCTATGGGGGACATTCGCCTCAGCTACGATGAGATCTTTAATAGCAGCCGGATAACCGTCCGCACATAGGGCCAGAATCTATCTACAGCGGTTTGAGGCGTGTGTAGCGAACTCACGTCGAAGTCTTGGCAACCAATTTCGCCTGATCAGAACCCGCTGGAACATATCTGGGATGATACTCGGAGATAGCTTGTCGGACAAAAATCGCCATCCCGTTATTTATGGGGAAGTGGGCGATCTGTGCGTCAGCATCCGGAGCCACGTGCCTCCGGAAACCTCACCAAGCAATTGTCCAGTCCATACCATGAAGTATCGCTGCAGTATTACGTTCCAGAGGTGGACCAACATGCTGTTAACGTTTAATTTGCGATTAAGTTTTATTTAATGAGCACATTCGCCATTGTGATACAGACTGTCAATTATGTTTAGCCGGCCGGTGTGGCCGAGCGGTTCTAGGCGCTTCAGTGTAGACCGCGCGACCGCTACGGTCGCAGGTTCGAATCCTGCCTCGGATTTGGATGTGTGTGATGTCCTTAGGTTAGTTAGGTTTAAGTAGTTCTAAGTTCTAGGCGACTGATGACCTCAGATGTTAAGTCCCTTAGTGCTCAGAGTCATTTGCATTTGCACTGACGTTTACCATCTCTAATGAGCAACAATTTACACATGCCACTCTGGCTTTATACAGAAGTAATTGGTTTGTTTTTAACCGATTTATGATACTAGAGTTAGTCTCAGAAATCATTTCTTGAGCTGATGAGCAGAGTATTTTGAAAACAATTCGTTGCTATACCTGATTTGGTAGGGAGGATGGAGCATGTTAACTTAAACGGAAGATCATCGACAGCTATAGAAGTAACATCAAGCATGCTTCAGGGTACTACGTTTTGAGATATGCTGTTCACGTTCTACGTTAAGAAGCTGCCAAACAATATTAATAGCAGTCTCAGACTTTTTGCAGCTTATACTGTTGTCTACTACGAGATATTATCAAAAACAGCTTTACAAATAATAGATCGTGATAAAATTTTAAAATGGTACAAACATTGGCAGCTTGCTTTAAATGGTCACAAATGTAAAATTGTGCACTTCAAAAAAACGCACTACCATAGTACTCCATGACTGCCATATGAAGGATCACAACTGCAGTCTGATAATTCAAGCAAATACCCGGGACGGGAAGAACCCCTGTCACGTGGAACGAACGTATAAGCTCGAACGTACGTAAAGCATGCGGCAGATTCCGGTTCACTGGTGGGACAGTGGGAAAATACAGTCTACGAAAGAGATCGATCACAAACCACTTCTGCGAGACATCCTGTAGTACTGCTCTGATGTTTGGGACCCGCACAAAATGTGATAAACAGTAAATATTAAACACGTGTAGGTCAGGACAAATGGTCACAGGTTTGTGTTACTCACAGAAGAGTGTCACGGAAATAATGACAAACCCAAAGTGGCAGACATCGTATGATAGACATCAAACATCTCGCGAAAGTCTACTTACATCGTTTCTAACGTCAATATTAAGAGAGCAATGTAGGAATACGCTACAGCTTCCTGCGTATCGCTCCCGCAGTGACGGCAAAGATAAGATTAGATAAATTACACTGAGCACAAAGGCAGCCAATCTTACCGTGTCAAACGGAATGGGAGGCGAAGATACACCCCCACCCCTCATGAACTTCACAGTGATTTGCAGAGTGTGGGCGTAGATGGCTCTGAGCACTATGGGACTTAACATCGTAGGTCATCAGTCCCCTAGAACTTAGAACTACTTAAACCTAACTAACCTAAGAACATCACACACATCCATGCCCGAGGCAGGATTCGAACCTGCGACCGTAGCAGTCCCGCGGTTCCGGACTGCAGCGCCTAGAACCGCACGGCCACCGCGGCCGGCAAAATGTGTGTGGGCGTAGATGTCGATCAATGATAAATGCAATAAGTAGAAGTGGACCAAGTGCGGAACCTTGCGGGTGTGCCTTGTGTTATCACACCCTCTTTTGTCTGTATGCTGGACGCTGCAATGCTACCTTACAAGAACTTGTATTTCCTGATCGGCTACTTTTCGTGCTCCCACTTGCTTCTTATAGATGTCGCACATGTAATTGTGTGTCTCAGCATTCTCCTCAAGATCCCTTTAGCATTTTACTCCAGTTATCCAGCATGAGCTGCATACTTATCGTTCGTTAGTGTTTACATTCATTCTATATTGTTATGTTTCCTAGAAACATGATGATTCAAATCAATGACTGCCACTTGGTATGCTTCTCAGTCCGGTATTTTGTTTTGAAATATATGTCTATCCACGGCGTGATACAGCTGAGCTGTCGTACAAATTGTTGCACTAATAACGTGGACGGCCAATACGAAAGCGCGTGAGCAGAGTAACAGGCAAGAGTGACTGCAAATGTATACTCACTCTTCCTCATTTGCCTTCACCTGTAATCCTCGACATTCTCTCGTCCTCTTTTCCTTTCCTGCCGGGTTGCTTTCGTTGTATGTGTTTTATTATGCGTGTAGGCGGTTCTCCAGAACATAGGCGGACCTCATCGCCTCTATTCCACACATTGCCTATCACAGTGTTCTTTAGCATAACCTGTTTCCACACCGCTTAATTGCCGTAAGACAGGCAGCTCTTTAATTTTAAGTAGTTGCCGTGAGTCGACCTAATTACTTTCTCTCAACAAGGTGCCTCCCTGACACGTTCTAGCCGAGAATGAGCCACGTGCGAACTACGGTCTTATGTCACGAAAAATACAGGGTTATTACAAATGATTGAAGCGATTTCACAGCTCTACAATAATTTTATTATTTGAGATATTTTCACAATGCTTTGCACACACATACAAAAACTCAAAAAGTTTTTTTAGGCATTCACAAATGTTCGATATGTGCCCCTTTAGTGATTCGGCAGACATCAAGCCGATAATCAAGTTCCTCCCACACTCGGTGCAGCATGTCCCCATCAATGAGTTCGAAAATATCGTTGATGCGAGCTCGCAGTTCTGGCACGTTTCTTGGTAGAGAAGGTTTAAACACTGAATCTTTCACATAACCCCACAAAAAGAAATCGCATGGGGTTAAGTCGGGAGAGCGGGGAGGCCATGACATGAATTGCTCATCATGATCTCCACCACGACCGATCCATCGGTTTTCCAATCTCCTGTTTAAGAAATGCCGAACATCATGATGGAAGTGCGGTGGAGCACCATCCTGTTGAAAGATGAAGTCGGCGCTGTCGGTCTCCAGTTGTGGCATGCGCCAATTTTCCAGCATGTCCAGATACACGTGTCCTGTAACGTTTTTTTCGCAGAAGAAAAAGGGGCCGTAAACTTTAAACCCTGAGGCATCCAGAAGCTTTAAACTAAGCATACCATCGCTGAATGGAGTTAGCAGTTGGTGGATCTTTGTTGAACTTCGTCCTGAAGTGTCGTTGCACTGTTATGACTGACTGATGTGAGTGCATTAAAAGCACGACATATGCTTTCTCGGCTCCTGTCGCCATTTTGTCTCACTGCGCTCTCGAGCGCTCTGGCGGCAGAAACCTGAAGTGCGGCTTCAGCCGAACAAAACTTTGTGACTTTTTCTACGTATCTGTAGTATGTCATGACCATATGTCAATGAATGGAGCTACAGTGAATTTATGAAATCGCTTCAATCATTTGTAATAGCCCTGTACATATTACGTAAACTTTTTGGGTGTTCCTATTTTGTTATTGTTGGACACGACGCTTATTCATACGGTGGTGAATAAAACAACTACTACTAATATTAGTGCTGATGTTCCTGTGGTCTGCAGCGCGAAGACAGGTCTGTTGCAGCACTCCACGCTAGTCTATGCTGTGGAAGTATCTTCACCTCTACATGGCTCATAATTCCTGCATCCCTTTACCCTGCTTGCTGCGGTGAAACCTTGGTCTCACTCAACAGTTCTTACCCCCCATCTTTCCACTCCAAACTCCTCTCAATTACAAAATTAACGATTCCTTGATGTCTCAAGAGATGTCATAGCTACTGCTCCCTTATTTGAGTCACGTTGCACCATAAATTTCTCTCTCAGCTATTTAGTCCAGTACCTTATCATTAGCTACTCGATGTAACTACCAAATCTCCAGCTTTCTTTTGTATGCAGAGCCTATATTCTCTCCTTATCTGTAGTGCTTATCGTGGTCGTTTCACTTCCACGAAAGTCTAAAATCTAGAAAATCACTTCCAGAAAAGTCTTGCGAACACCTGCACTTAAATTATTTCTTAACATGTTTCTCTTTTTCACAAAGGCATTTGTCACTATTTCCAGACACTTATTTTACTACACAGATAGCTATACTCGTCTGCAACTTTCAGTGCCTCGTTGCATAATGAAATTTTCTCATAACCAGCTAATTTTATTCAATACCTTTCAATCACCGTCGTTTCACTTTTTCGTGTTCTTCTTACAACCTCTACCGAAGATACTATCCATTGCCTTCGATACATCTTCCTAGTACTTGGCCGTCCCTGAAGGAATTACAATGTGAACGGTAAATCTTAAACTTTTTCTTTCTTTTCTCTTACGTTTGTTTCCTTCCCATATTTCTCGGTGGTTTCCTTTACTACTTGCTCAATGTACAGACAATACCGTTGGGTAAAGGTTTCAATATCGACCCACTACCCTTCCAAATACTGTTTCCTGTCATATTCTTTCACTACTTTTAACTTTTTTTACAAACTGCAAATAACCTTTTGTTCCCAATATTTTATACCTGTTGCCTTCAAAATTTGAATGAGTGTGTTCCAACCAATTTTGTAAAAAGCAGATTTTAAATGTTGCTTTATAAGGGGCGATCAAAAACTTTTTGTTAGGGGGCTTTGCTGCAGCGTATATATAACGAGCGTAACTCCTATGCCTCTAAACAAGCAACGACATGTAGACAAGGGATTAATGTGGCAAGCATGTCTTTCCGAAGTGCATACGGTAATTGCGGAAACATAAACTAGAAGCGGTAGACGCCCATCGCAGAATGAAGAACGTGTATGGGACAGCACGTCTGTGGAAAACCACTTGTGGAACGGTGCCCCAAGTTTAGTGCTAGTCGCGACAACACGTAAGACACCGATCATTCTGGGAGGCGAGCCTCATCCATTACGGACAACAAGTGCGCGGTTAATGATGCGCCTGGGGTGGAACGGCACATAACCTTTCGTGCGCTAGCAAAGCATCGCTAAATCAGCATCGGCAGTGTGCAACATATAATCCTGTAAGTGTTGTGTTACGGTAAGGTCTGCAGTCAGTGGTTACCCCTGTCGCTGAATGCCGAACGAAAAGCAACCCGGATGACTGTTTCTCTGAAGCACCCGATGCGTTCTAGTGTTGAAGGCAACAGGTTCCTTGAGCGCATTGCTGAAGGCTACGGAAGCTGATACCACCATTGGGAACCAGATTCGAAAGCATCGACGATGTAGCGGTGTCTTTATCTTCGTCTCAAGGAGTTCAAGAGCCAGCCATTTGCTGGAAAGGTGATGCTCACCCGGTTCATTGATTACCGGTGTCCATTGCTTATTGATTTCTAGGAACCTGGTGTTTCCATCAGTGGCGAACGGTATTGTGCAACGCTGGAGAAATTACGGAGTGCAGTTAATGCGAAGGGGTACTGCTACTTCATCTACATCTACATCCATACTCCGCAAGCCACCTGGCGGTGTGTGGCGGAAGGTACCTTTAGTACCTCTATTGGTTCTCCCTCCTATTCCAGTCTCCTATTGTTCGTGGAAAGAAAGATTGTCGGTATGCTTCTGTGTGGGCTCTCATCTCTCTGATTTTATCCTCATGGTCTCTTCGCGAGATATACGTGGGAGGGAGCAATATACTGCTTGACTCCTCGGTGAAGGTATGTTCTCGAAACTTCAGCAAAAGCCCGTACCGAGCTACTGAGCGTCTCTCTTGCAGAGTCTTCCACTGGAGTTTATCTATCATCTCCGTAACGCTTTTGCGATTACTAAATGATCCTGTAACGAAGCGCGCTGCTCTCCATTGGATCTTCTCTATCTCTTATATCAACCCTATCTGGTATGGATCCCACACTGGTGAGCAATATTCAAGCAGTGGGCGAACAAGTGTATTGTAACCTACTTCCTTTGTTTTCGGACTGCATTTCCTTAGGATTCTTCCAATGAATCTCAGTCTGGCATCTGCTTTACCGACGATCAACTTTATATGATCGTTCCTTTTTAAATCACTCCTAATGCGTGCTCCCAGATAATTTATGGAATTAACTGCTTCCAGTTGCTGACCTGTTATATTGTAGCTAAATGATAAGGGATCTTTCTTTCTATGTATTCGCAGCACATTACACTTGTCTACATTGAGATTCATTTGTCATTCCCCACACCATGCGTCAATTCGTTGCAGATCCTCTTGCATTTCAGTAAAATTTTCCATTGTTACAACCTCTCGATATACTACAGCATCATCCGCAAAAAGCTTCAATGAACTTCCGATGTTATCCACAAGGTCATTTGTATATACTGTGAATAGCAACGGTCCTACGATACTCCCCTGCGGCACACCTGAAATCACTCTTACTACCACACTTGGCAGTCCAAATAATTTAAGCTCTAGGTCAATACAGTCAAAACATCGGCTATTTATGTGATATACTTTGATATCTTGCCAGTATCGGTATCTATAACAGGCAGAAATTGTTGAAATTCTCGATTCCCATTATGAATGAAATATATGTATACGCTTCCGCCGTTTGCTGATAGGTGGCGACAACGGTGAGTAGCGGTCGAAAGAAACAGATCGCAGACGTTGACCTCGGTCAACATAACCTCATTTAAACATTTGTCGATTTGTGTCTGCATCATAAAGTTGTTCTTGATTGAAAATATCAGTTTACGAGCCTAATTCTCGTCATTTTCAGAAAGTGTTACTGTTTTATTTCTATATGAAGCCGCGGCTGAGTCACATCGAATGTTCTCAGGTACGTATGGTAAGGAAGCTATCAGTGAAGGAACGTGTCCTGAGTGGTTTCAGCGCTTCAAGAACGGTGATTTTAACCTCGTAGACCGGCATAGTGGTGGAAGAGAGAATGTTTTCGAAGATGCAGAATTGGAGACATTGTAAGTAGGCTGTTTAGGTTCTTATATTGGTAACGCCACCGCAACGTAGCGCTCTGTATGAAAATCACTGGCTGTGCTGTGTGCAGTCTGTGGATGGGTAACATTGTTGGAATTTGCCATTGCAGTGTTGGGCAGTTGGATGTGAACAGCGCGTAGCGTTGCGCTGTTGGAGGTGAGCCCCCAGCAGTGGTACATGTGGGGAGAGAGATGGCGGAGTTTTGAGAGCGGATGATCTGGACGTGTGTCCATCAGAGACAGTAAATTTGTAAGACTGGATGTCATGAACTGCTATATATTATGACCTTTGAACACTATTAAGGTAAATACATTGTTTGTTCTCTATCAAAATCTTTCATTTGCTAACTATGCCTGTCAGTAGTTAGTGCCTTCAGTAGTTTGAATCTTTTATTTAGCTGGCAGTAGTGGCGCTCGCTGTATTGCAGTAGTTCGAGTAACGAAGATTTTTGTGAGGTAAGTGATTGGTGAAAGGTATAGTTTAATGTTAGTCAGGGCCATTCTTTTGTAGGGATTATTGAAAGTGAGATTGCGTTGCGCTGAAAATATTGTGTGTCAGTTTAGTGTTGATCAGAATAGGTAAAGAGCGAAATGTCTGAGTACGTTCAGTTCTGCTCAGCTTTTTGAAAATTGAATAATGTAAGAGGTTTATCAGCACAGTAATTCAATAATTTTTCTAAGGGGACATTTCAACATTGCCGAGTGAAGACTTGCGTCAAACTCAAGAAGAATTGGCACGATTAGTGGGAGTGACACAGAAAACCATTTCAAAACATATCAAGGCTGTGGGCATGATTCAGAAATGAGGGAATTGGGTCCCGTGTGAGCCGAAACCAAGAGACGTTGAACGGCGTTTGTGTGTTGGTGAGCAGTTGCTTCAGAGGCAAAAACGGGAGGGATTTCTGCAGAGCATTGTGATCAGGGACGGAAAATGGGTTCATTACGATAACCCTAAGCGCAGAAAATCATGGGAATATCTCGGCCATGCTTCCACGTCGACGGCCAAACCGAATATTCTCGGCTCTGCATTTGGTGGGACCAGCTCGGCGTCGTGTACTGTGAGATTTTAAAACGAAGTGAAACAGTCACAGGTGCTCGTTATCGAACGCAATTAATGCGTTTGAGCAGAGCATTAAAAGACAAACGGCCGCAATACAGCGAGAGGCACGATAAAGTGATTTTGCAGCACGACAACGCTCGGCCCCACGTTGCAAAAGATGTCAAAACGTACTTGGAAACTTTAAAATGGGAAGTCCTACCCCACCCGCCGTATACTCCAGACATGAGCACCCTCTGACTACCACCTGTTTCGATCAATGGTGCATGGCCTGGCTATTAGTGAAAGAACGCGTCGTGAGTGGTTTCAATGCTTCAAGAACGGTGATTTTAACGTCGTAGACCGGCATAGTGGTGGAAGAGAGAATGTTTCCGATGATGCAGGATTGGAGACATTGCCGGGGGAAGACTCGCGTCTAACTCAAGAAGAATTGGCACGATCAGTGGGAGTGACACAGTGTTGTGACCACAGAAAATTTTAATTTTTTATTCTTGCTTTTGTGACCATAATAAGAGTCCAGGCTCCATAGGCAAACAGCCAGGCGACATTAAGAAATAGTCCACCAGGACGTAGGAACAAGATAAGCGGCGGAGGCTGCCAAGTATGGCTTGTTAATCAAATAACTTAGTGTTTGACTTCCTGCCACAGGAAGCAGCATGAATCAAACTTGCACAATGGAAGAGGCAAACACCAGTGCGATAATACAGCAAGAGAGAGTGTCAGTCACCTGCGGAAAAGACTAGTGTGGAACCAAATTAAGATGTGTGCAGCTAGAAACGAAAGTGTCGTGTGGAACCGAAGGCATTCTTGCGCAGCCGACCAATTAGAAACGAGAGTGTTGTGTGGAACCATAGGCATTCTTGTGCAATCCGATCACTTAGAACTGAAAGGGTCGTGTGAAACAAATTAACTCGTGTGCACCCAAGTACATGAGAAACGAAATGAAAGGCCAGGCAGCGGAATAGCTAGAGGGAGAGATTCAGATGCAAATTCAGAGCCAGTGCCGGCAGTTTGGAGATTCCGCAGCGAGACGCCAGCGGGGCCCAGTCGGCCCATAGAATCCGATACAGCTGATAAAGACTTCAACTACGAGAAGACGGTGATAGAACCTGGTGGACACTCAGGAACTGCAGGTCAAGTAGGATTTTTAGAGTTTCATCGGAATAGTGTTGAATAGAGGCTGTTAGTCTTTGTCTCAATTACTTATAGAGATTTCACTGCTAACCAAGAACAGGTGATTGCTTTGTACTTGTTTCTTATATGTACCAACAATAAGCTTTGAAGTAGCAAGTACGAATAAATAGACTGAATTTTACTAAGGAGTTTATGGTCCAACACCTCACATAAGTATATGTGAGAATAAACATGACAGAAACTAACCAATCTTTTCTGCCTATTACAATTCTGTAACCTATTTTCAGTAAACTTATTTGCTTCAAACCAAGGAGATTCTCTCCCTCTCATCTCCGATATAAAGGTTGACAGCAATTTCTTACTAACCCATTGTCGTTAACGTCCCGATTGCGCTACGCAGTTCGCACTTACTTCATTCTGGTATAGTGATGCTGTGCCGGGACGCGGCAACAGCAAGCCATTTCAAAACGTCCCAAGGCTATGGGCATGATTCAGAAAGAAGGGACTTGGATCCGATCTCATGAAGAAGTCACATATTGGATCGATTCGTGGATCGCTTCAAAAGATGAACAATTTTTTCGACGTGGGGTTCGTACACAGCCCGAAAGATTGGGGAAGGTAGTGGCTGGCGATCGAAAATAGTTTGAATGAGACATGTGTAACCAATTTGTTTCATTAAAACCTCAAATGTTGGGAAAAAGGTGGAAGCAAAGTTGTACACTTTGTATAAATAAGTTTCTACAGAACGTTGCGCGAGTCCACCTCGACGCCTATCCAGATTTTTATTGCTGTTGCTGTGCTTTGTGTAGCTTTCCACCTCCAACTGCTACCTAAATGTCAGACTGCGTTATCCAAGTGCCATATTCACTGTCTGAGGATGTATTTGAGGGCATAAATTATGCCACCATTTTGTATGAACAGTCGTGTGTAGCTACAAAAGGAGAGGCAGCTCACAAGGTGTGTTGGACAGGTGTATGGTCGATGAGACCCCAGCCACGTGGAAAGTGAAGTATGTATCTGTGAATCTGTATGCTCTTGGGAGGAAGCAGCACAGAAATGACGCACCGTCCGAGAGAGGGCACCCAGGCTCCGGGAAGAAGCGGCGAGCTTGGAAGAGCCGGAGGTCCGAACAAACAGCAAACCGCAATCTGGCGAAGCGACGCCGCAGAAGTCCCCGCCGAGGATCCTGGCAGCGGCGGCGGCTCCCCTCTTCCTGCCTCCTTTCATCGGCCCGCGTCGGCCGGGAGGAGGTTTTAAGTTTATTAGAGTCGGTATGTACGGCTTCCCTCGCGTTTATTGGCGGGGAAGCGGTCGGACGCCGCACCGCGGCAATGAATAATGTAAGACGCGAGAAGCGATTGCATTAATGCGCGCAGACACAGGGAAATGGAGCGCAGCCTGTGTGTTTGTTACCTTAAAAGGATTGCGCGCGCGAGCAGAGGGCGCACCGCTCCTGAGGTGCCGGCAGCCCTCAGCTCCAGCGGGGAAATTCCTCTCCAGCCCTGACTTGCTAGCTCCAGACCTACGGACTCCAGCAGTTGGGCTCAACTCGTGATCACAATTGAGACCGAACCGCAAGGTCCCCAGCTCGGCACCATACTTAAGCGGTATATGTCAACGTTGACATCATATTCTAAAAACAGTGATCACGTTGCTGCTACGATGGGCGTTCAGTAAGTAATGCAACAGATTTCATTCCGTTAGCAGTTTGGTTTTATTCGGGATTCCAATACGCCGCATTATTCCTCACTCTTTCGGCAACAAAACCCAGATTCTCAACATGTGTTCAGTGCGACAGTCTTACGCCACCTTAATGGGAGGGCATGTGTGCCCGAATGGTACCACTCTACTGGTAGACGTCTGAGTCAATGTCTTGCAGCATCAGTGACCTCCCCATCATCTACGTACTGCTTCCCAAGTAGTGCATCCTTCGTTGGGCCAAACAGATGAAAGTCGGATGGTTCGATATCCGCACTGTAACAACGGCAGTCTAGCGAAGTCTTGTGGGCTCCTCTCGTGTGTGAGGCCTTGCGTTGTCATGAACAAGGTCGTTTCCATTTTTCTGGCGAAGAACACGCTGCAGTTCTTCAATTTCTAAGGGTAGCGCAATATACTTCAGAGCTGTCCCTCGTGCAATGAGGGAGGACACCAAACAGAATAACCCCTTTACAGTCCCAGCAGACCGTCGCCATGACTTTACCGGCTGAAGGTGCGGCTTTCAACTTTTTCTTCGGAGGAGAAGTGGTCTGGCGCCACTCCACGGACTGCCGTTTTGTTTCCGGTTCGACGTGATGGGCCCAAGTTTCATCGCCTATGACGATGTTCGACAAAAAATTGTCACTATCAGCCTCGTAACGAGCAAGGAATTCGGCACGAATGGTCCTTCGTTGCCCTTTATGGTCTTCCGTTAGGCGGCGAGGAACCCTGCGGAGACACATCTTTGAGACAAGTGGACAAGTGTTGCATCACTGACAACGGAGACATACAGTTGAGCAGCGAGGTGTTTGATTGTGATCTTCGATCACCTTGATGACAGCGTAATCACGTTCCAACATTGCAAGAGTCACAGCTGTGTGCAGCCGGCACGTGAGAGATCGGACAGGTTTGGGCAACCCTCTTGTGCTGATGACAGACGCCACACCCAACGACTCACAGCTCTTTTTGTTTACTGCCAGGTATCCGCAGAAGTTTTGCAAGCGGTTGTGAATGTCTGCGACTCTGTTACAGACGCCAGTTTGCAGGCTACGTACAACGCCGCCACCTTTCAGGAGTTCATGAAGCTATATGAGCTTCTAATATTCTGCGTGGTGTCTGTTATAAGTCGTGTATCCCTACCACTTTCGCGCAACGACGCTCTGAGCTTGTTTTTTAGGGAATTGACTAGTTTGAACCTGGGACCTGTTGCTGGTAAGGAGACGCCAGACCACACATGACATGTAGAGTTCAGAAGAGTTCAGTGAGACTAGCGATGATATAATCAAATACTTAATGATTTCAGCGTCAGCTCCACTACACTCCCTGTAAAAGAATCTTAATACTAACTAAATTTTGTGGAAGGGTTTTTAGTTAGCTTGTAAAATAACGTCGAAAAAGCAGTTAAGTTTATCACTGGAATTTTTGTTCTACTCACAAAACATTGTTTATAAATTGTACTATTGATAAAAGGAAATATTTTAATACAGGATGATAAAAACCAACTGCGTTCAACAAAAAATGTCAACGAATATTCCCTGAATGGGTTTCCAAGTTCTATAATGGATCGAAGGATGACCTATGCCATGTCATATCTATAATCTAGGTTTAAATTAAGTTTCATAAAAGAGAAAACTATGATAAATGGTCTACAGTGACCCTCAATTATCTTTAACTACTTATTTAACTTACAGAGGCTGATGTGGCTTCTCAATATTTATATAACAGAAAAATCATTGCGTTTCAGATTTTAACTTCAAGTAGAAAATGTGAATACCACGAAATTTTAAAAGGGGATGTAACAGATGAGACTTCTGCAGTTCTGAGTGAAGCCTTATGCGCTCATATGTGGTATCACGTGCGTTCATTACCTTGTCGGTGGTTAGGCAGCGTCAGGGGCGGCTGGCGGCGCAGCTCCACACACCTCGCCATCTCAGTAGCAACTCTCTCAAACTTATCCTTACTACTGTTTACCGAAGTTGGTTTAAGAAAAAGGTATCTGGCTGTGTTTTCAACTAACCAATCAGCGTCTCAATGTTAACCTTAAGCTCCGCCTATAAAAATTCTGTCTATCCAATGAGAATCGTTATACTTTTCGTGGTGGGGCAATGTTTTTAATGTTTGCTACGTAACAGAGATGCGTATAGTCTCATGCTAAAACTTGCAGCTGGTGTGGTCGTTTTAGTGTTATCGTAAGATCTATACTGTTCTTCTGGAGGGCTCTATCTTTTAACATGGGCTGGAGCATGGACGTCCCAGCGGTCGGCTGGCGATGTGGGTGTCCCATTGTCCCGCTCTTATCGTAGGGCCTACACGGCTCTGCTCTCGGCTTCTGTTCTCGTTTCTCCCCTCGGAACTGCGTCTGTTTCACGGTGGGAAGGTATGACATGCATTTAGACGTTCTTGTGTTAGTCTGTGGTATTCCATTTGCTCACTCATTGATCGTATTACTTTGGTTAATTTAATGACAGGATTTATTCGGAGCTATGTGACATATTGCCGGATTTGCTATCATGTCAGGGTTTTCTTGGAAGTTGTTGGATTTGCCTGATACCTTACAAGCTGAAGTGAGAATATTTCACGATTTTCCACCACATACTCCGCATTTTTTCAGCCTAATCTGGACGAGAAAAAAAATGTGTTGCATTACTTGCTGAACGCCCCTTGTGATATAAAACTCATAAGAAAAGTTCTGGACGTCGAACACTTTAAAACTGCACGACAGTGTACTTAGAGTACATTTCAAAAACAGCGGTATGAGCAACTGACATGCTAAATGCAGCTGTTGTCTGCTAGCGCACCCCTGTGATTGTTGGTCAGACCATGAGGATAGTACTCTGTCAGATTAAAGTTTTCCGAACAAGTATGTTAACGCTAAAGATCTTGGCAGCGAAGACAACAGAATATTGCTGACATCTTGATATCTACTTCCTTAGGCCATATTAACTCTACAGGAGCAGTGTAGTTGATTTTGTAAGACTACAAAGTGGAAGACCTCAAGTAAAGTTACACGGTCGTCATGTCAACATGAGATTTCAGTCTGCGTCATACAAGCAACTTCCCGCGCCTGAGTGCAAGCCTACGTCAAAATATACGTGGCAAAAGGCGGATAATGACACGCCAATACTATCGATTGAAAACATAATTAGTCTGGAGTTTGATACTGAACTGCTTGAATGGAAAAGTAATGCTGAATGTGAAAAAGTGGGTTTAGTCAGATGTGCATATTGTTCTGCTCCACTTCAACTATTCACTGAATATTTTTTTCCCCTTTATTGTTATTTCCATTCCCCATCAGGGGCGGGCTGGCAGCAGCATAAGAGCTGCTCTTTAGCCGAGAGACAAAAATAGACAGGAAGAATATAGAGAAGAAAACATGGCGGAACATAGAAAACGAAAAAGGCGGAACAGAAGAAAAGAAAGCATTAGAAGTGGAGATAAAAATCTTAAAAAAGTAATTCACACAAAAAACACACACTTGATTAAAGGGCACCAGGCGAAGTACAGCTTCACTGAATAGTTTTCCAATACTTATCATGCCAATGGAAAAAGTTTGTTGTTCGGGTAGCGTAGTTATTTTCTTCGACATTAACATCATCTTCTTCTTCCTTTGCCTTTTCCCGCTTCTGTTACGAGGTTGCCATTGTTATATGGATTGAGGCAATGTAAATGCTACAGGATCCACTCACGATAATGAGACAACCGTCTGAGGTAGATGTCAACGTGCAACACCCATTACCAATCGGCAGGTGGCAGCTCCAGCAGTGGGAAGCGTATAAGCGGAGGGACGCCGAAAACAGTCATGATCGTAATCCGGAAACTGAGCGATTTATATGACGTCCAAAAGGGCATCGGCATTGGCTTTCGGTGGGAAGGTTGGAGCATTTGCGAAAAGGCTAAGTCTGTACTCAATTAACGTGCTGCTGTGGTTCAAGTATACCGTGCAGAGCAAAATGGCGCTATCAAAAACTGGCTCCGAAGCAACTGTGGTGTACCATGGGCCATAGATCACAGGGCTGGACGGCGGTTAAGGAGACGTGTAGAGGCGAATTAGACATGCAGCTGTTGAGCAGCTGACTGCCCAGATGAACCAAGGGGCCAACTAACCGGAAGCTCACGTCCTGCATAACAAGAAGAACGCGAAAATTGTTCTGCACAATTTAACACCTGCATGAAGAATCATTTTCTGATTGGGAGGGGGGAGGGGTGGGGTTGACGATCGTTAATGGAGTCCTACAAAATCCAACATTGACTCTTCTGTTATTTCGCTTAAAATGTTAGTAAACTTCCATTCACGAGGGTTGTAACTTAAATAGTGCTATTTATTCACAACCGATACAAAAGAGTTACATGTTTGCACCTGTTACTGTCCTTCAAAGTAGTTACCAGCGTTGTGTACAACCCGTTGCCAGCGATGTGGAAGGCGTAGTATGCCGTTAGCAGAGCCTGTTCTGCTGATGGTGCGAATGGAGCGGTCTACTGCCTGTCGAATCTCTGGAACTGCTCTGAAGCGAATGCCTCGAAGTGGTTCCTTCATCTTCGGAATCAAATCAAAGTCACAAGACCTTGTGTCCGGGGAGTATGGTGGATGGTACAGTACTTCCCAGGTGGGTTGCGCAGAAAGTGTCGCCGCTTCTTTTCGCAAAGCTGGTCGCAGGTGATGCTCCAAAAACGAACAGTAATACTGTGCATTGACGGTCTTCCGTGGAGGAACGTGATAACACCATCACAGTCGTACACGAGAATGACCATAACTTTAGACCTCTCCATTCGCTCCATCAACAGAACAGGCTCTGCTCACGGTATACTAGGCCTTCCACATCGCTGGCAACGGGTTCTACACAACGCTGGTGACTTCTTTGAAGGACAGAAATAGGTGCAAACATGTAACACGTTTGTATCGGTTGTGAATAAATAGTTGTCACTATTTAAGTTCCAACCCTCGTAATTCCCAGAATCAGTTTCTAATTATCTCTTTGTCTCTCTCTCTCTCTCTCTCTCTCTCTCTCTCTCTCTCTCTCTCTCTCTCTTTCTTTCTCTCTCTCTCTGGAGCAGCCCATACACAATTTGAAAGTATTGTATATAACTATCTTCATTCCACCATAACGCATATTGGAATAAATGATAGCATCATCAAAGGAGCTTGCTTTGAATACAGACCTCTTTTCCAGGAACTGTGCTGAGGACCGCGAAATAAAAATGCACCTGTTGACCATGGGACTGGAGAATGGCTCCAAGATTTCTGTCGGTACCTTCCGGAACCACACTGACTCCCTTCCTGCGTCCGCGCTGCAAATGATGGTTATTCAGGCTTTTGGCAGGTGCTCATATTAATGTGACTGCAGCGTGTAGTTGGTGGCCGAATGTCCTTCTTGACGCCACCTGTGCAGGACGGAGCTGATGTATCCCTGTGTGGTATGCGTCTGAAGTAAATCCACGTTCATGTGTGACAATGTTTTTCTAAATGTTTGCACAGTGTGTAACTGAGCCAGGACGTGGATAATAGCCCGGTGTTTACCCAGTTGGATGTGGGAAACCGCATAAATCCATATCCAGGCTGGTCGCCTCACCATCCCTCCTCCTTAATCAGGCGGATTTGGGAATCGGAGCTTTATCGCACGCAGCTATCCGGGCGCGTCGCATAGCGTAATTATTTTAAGCCTAGGGAAATCCAACGACAACTCACGACATTGAAACACGTGTGTATTTGGTCCTGTGATATCGGTATTTTTAATCTTCGCATTATCAGAGTCTTAGACCTTGAAACGGTGATCATTCAAACATCTCTCGTGGTAATACACGCAGCTTTACATGCGAATGGCTCATACTATTGTTTTTGGGATGAGCGATTTATATTCTAAGCACATTTTTTTATGGTTCTGAACGTTCGAAGTCGCGCACTTTCTTTGTCAGCAAATCACAATTTGGATATTAGAAGGGATGTTTAACTGGTATGAATTTCGCTAAAGCCGAAATGTTTGTCTCGAGAGAATCAGCAACTGTTTTCATATTTAAAATAATTCTTTATTGTTGCTCAGTCCGAGGTACACATGTTTTTATTTTTTTAAATTGTTAGTGGAATGACATGTTTCGATCAGTCTGGATCATCTTCAGATCTAAGTAGTTTCACCATCTGACTCACTTATTCAGATCTGAAGATTATCGAGAGTGATAGAAACATGTCATTGCATTAAAAAATTTAAAGAATTGTGCTACTAAGACTAACTACTATTTGAGAATAATTTTTCTACGGTCAAGATTTTGGTGGTTTTTCAAGGATATTTGCCGAGTATTTTGGTGCAACAGGCCATGGTCTCCAGTGGCTCATAAAAGATCAATTATTGGATGTAATCCCAATTAACTTTATTTCTGCGAAAATACCTTTTCAATATCGAGAAACCGTGTTACATGCACTCACCTACAACACAAAACACGGTGGAATGCAATAACCCTCAGATGTGATGTGATGGTCGTCACTGCGAGGAGAGCTCAGCGTAGCATCCGTCGTTGCGCCCTTCCATTGAATTCAGGTGAACCCATACACGAGATGCATATCGGCCAAATCTTCCTCAGTAAACGTAGCCATATTGCTGCGTATCACGCTGTTTCAGAAGGGATGTTTACCCGATATTAATTTCATTACAGCCGGAAGGTTTGTCTCGAGAGAATCAGCATCTATGGTCATATTTAAAATGATTCTCAGTTATTGCTTAGTCTCAGGTGCGCATTTTTTAAATTGTTTAATGCAATGGCATGTTTCGGTAAGTCCGGATCATCTTCAACATCGCGACAGATACGCGCAGTACTGAACGCAAGCTTCGAGGACGAAAAGGAAAGTGGACATTAGTGTTGTCAGCACCAAGTACCGCGAGCGAATGGAACGAGCATGTCATCAAACACCACGGACGGCGAATATCGTCGGCATTTCACTACTGCAGAAATTTTTTCAATGCATTACAGATACAAATATAAATGAGGGCCACCGAAAACCATGAGTCATCATATCAAAATATGGTTGATCAACCTCCGAAATTTACTCGGCAGCTTTCGGGGTCACCTCGTATTTATTCAGTTTCTATATTTTACAGGTTATGTTCATGGTCATCTACCCGCAAGGGTAGCCGAGAGCGCTAACGCGCTGCTTCCTGGACTCGGGTAGGCGCACCGGGCGCCGATCGAATCCTCCCGGCGGATTAACGACGAGGGCCTGTGTGCCGTCCAGCCTGGATGTTTTTAGGCGGTTTTCCACATCCCACTAAGTGAATACCGGGCTGGTCCCCACATCCCGCCTCAGTTACACAACTCGCAGACATTTTAAACACGTTCGCACTATGGGGTATGGGGTGGCGGCAGGAAGGGCATCTGACCACCCCTTCAAAGTTAACCATGCAAAATCAGTATTTACAAAGCAAGCCCCGCAAGTCGGGATAAATGCTTGGAAAGAGAGATAGAGAGAGAGAGAGTTTTGGTCACCTGTCCAAAGTAATTGACTGTGAAAACACGGCTCTTTTGTTGCAGAAGCTAGTATTTTATCGAACTAACAGTGCCATAACAGGAATCTCACGTCCAATGTAACAACAAGAACGTAGAAAATTGTTCTTCACAATTAATCAACTGTATACAGAGGTCGTTTTCTGATGCGAGGACAATCATTGATGGAGTTCCACAATGTTTAACATTGGCTGCTCTATTATTTCTCATAAAATGTTGGTAATCTTTCATTTAATGCCCAGAAATGGTTTTCAATAATCTCTCTATCTCTCTCTGGACTCCACAGTCTAGTGGCTAGCATTGCTACCTCTGGATCACAGGGTCCCAGATTCTATTCCTGGCCGGGCTGGGGATTTTCTCTGCCTAGGGACTGGGTGTATGTGTTGTCCTCATCATTCCATCATCACTCATGAAAGTGGATAGATTGGACTGTGTACAGATTCGGAATGTGTATGGCGCTGATGACCATGCAGTTGAGTGCCCCACAAACCAAACATCATCATCATCATCATCATCATCATCATCATCTCCCCCTGGAGCAGCCCATATCAAATTCGAAAATACTGTATATAACGATCTTCATTTCAACTGAACACATATTAGAACAAATGACAGTAACATCAAAGAAGTTTGCTTTGAATACAGAACTCTCCTCCAGGAGCTGTGTTTCAGCATGATTTACGCTGATGATCCACCTTGCCAACAAAATTAAAATGCAACTGTTGAATGATTTTTCGAGATGTATACAGACATATTCTATTAACACTTTCAGGACTGCTTACGAGATTGTTTTTGGAGGCGTCAGAAGATAGATATTACACTATGCATTAACTTTCGGTAAAGTATGCAGTTTACAATAGAACATTTTCTTCTGCTTGTTAACTACTATTCCATTTCGTGGCAAACAGACAGAGGATGCAGTTTCTAACACCTGATGACTAACCAACACTGATTGCTTACACTAGAAATATCTGACAGTTTTCTCATAAAAAATTACTATGGAGCGTATCGAAACGACATAGGTTTCGCAGGAAGTTATTTGAGAACAGCACAACCGCGTTGGCGTTTGGTGGGAGTATCGCAAGAACTCCCTTTCACGTGCATCTTATTGAAGCCACTCAGCGACTTTAATTCGAGAACAAAGTCCGTGAGCCCATCTGCCACAAACAAGCAGGGATGATATGTAAGCTGCTTACTGCTCCCCTCGGCTGTACAACTAGAGAGTGAATCATAGCGCAACGTAATGAACTCATCACTCAGCAATCTCTTCATATGGTTGAACACACCAGTTCTTGGAGCCTGGACATAGTAGTAGTAAGTTACACCCTTACATATTCAATCTGTATTTCATTCCACTTCAGTTTTCAAAAATAAAATAAATAAATAAATTAGTATCTGCATCTACATACGTACTCTGCAAGACACCTTAAGGTGAATACCGGAGGGTATCTATAAATACTAGTAATTTTCTTTCCTATTCCATCCGCAAACGGAGCTAGGGAAGAGGTCTGTATGCCTCTATACGACCGCTGATTTCTGATATCTTGTTTTGGCAGTCATTAGGCGAAATTACGTTGAGGGCAATAGAATCGTCCTGCAGTCGGCTGCAGGTCCCTGTTCTTTGTATTTTTCTATAGTGTTTCGCAAAGAGAACGTCGTCTTCTCTCCAGAGATTCCCATCTGATTTCAAGAAGCATCTCCGTAACACAAGAGTGTTGATTGAACACAATTGTAGCAGCACGTGTCTGAATTGCCAAGACGTTTTCCTGTAATTCCACCGTTTTGGGTCCCAAACATTGAATTGGTTGATCAAGTGCTTTACACGCGGTCTCTTTTGTATATGAGCTACACTTTCCTAAAACTCTTCTAATAAACGAAAGTCGACCATTTGCTTTCCCCACTACCGTTCTTAAGAGCTCGTTCTATTTTATATCGAGGTGAAGTGTTACCCCTGGATATTTAACCGATGTGCCTCCTTCAGGCAGCACGCCACTAATAAGCTATTTTCCTATGTTAAAAATGTGGTTCGGATTGTTGTTATTCTGACTGATTATAACTTTTAAACAAAATTAACTGTCAATATTCTCACAAAACATCTGTTATTTTTATGTAATTAAAGCTTAAAAATCATTAAATGTCAAAATCTGTTCACGTGATCCAAAATGCTGATGCTTTGGTTACGACACAGGCTAGGAGTAAAACGAAGCTTTACTTGCATTATAGGAGCGTGAGCCGTAGTTACAAGGTTTTTACGTACTTTTACTGCAAACAGTTTAGCTGTTTGGAGCTGGAAAACCCAGTTACAACTTTTAAGTAACAATAGAAAGGAATTTTGTGAACGCTGATAACGGAAAACATACGAAACCTGATGCGTTAATGCTCCACCTATTTAGGGCGGCGATGTGTAAAACGCCGGACGTCCTTTTCCCTGCTCCCTGCAACACCATTAAAATCGCTCAAAACTATCGAAATATAGAACTTTCGCAAATGGGTCCGTGTATTAAAGCTACATTGTCGACTATCAGTGATGAGCTACGACCCAATGCAAAACAAAATTATTCTTGGCAAAATTTAGTGATGATTTCCTATGTGGAAGGCTCCTCAGCAGAGATACTGCACACGTCAGGCGTTTTGTGGCGGAACGATAGCATATTCGACCGCACTGTCACACGTCACATGTTCGAATCCACGAACGGCCGTATAGTTTTAAACCTTTTACACGAAATATGAAAACAGCGATACCAAGAACTGCTTGTAGCAGTTGCTTCGATTATGGGATGTATTATATTCAGCTTCACATTAGTCTTAGTCTGAGAAACGGATAACAGCGAATAAATACATTTACTTTGCGAGCAAACCACTTTTTTTGGAAAGCATTGTTTGTAGTGAAGATATCATCATCGCGTCCACAGTACAACGAGTTGTAGGACTGTGAGATAATACGGAAAGATATAAAGCGTGTACAACATGCAGGTAACACAAACGTAATGCTTGTGATGCTTGTGAGTGTAAACCAACGTTAGCATCTGAGGCGGACTTACTTCACCTTTATGTAATATGATAAACCTGCAAAAGTTTAAACAATAAGGATCCTACCTGGACAGTACGAAGATAAAAACATCGTTTCTAATAAAAAAAAATGTGTGCTCACATAAACTAGAAAATATATTTCTAACGTGATGTGTGTGAACAGCGATTGCGAATGTAACAACATGTAAACAGCAAGACATATTCTGTTTCTGATCGGTATGGTGACGTTTTGTAATTGTAATTCGGTTTTCATATGAGAGGACTATCGAGTCGTTTTACAAATAAGTTAATATTTTCATTCAGGTTAGATTCGAACCAGCGATCTATGGACATCGTAGTATAAAATTCAACGGTTTAGGGCTCCAACAACTGAGCTACAGAATAATTGAGATGTAGTTAGGCAAAACAACAAATTTCATTAGGAGTTTAATTTCATTGAATGACACCATCCTTCATTATAAAAATGGGAGAGCATATCTCGGAGGTTAGTTAATGTTAACTTCGCGTTGCAAGGCATTTTTAATTAAATTAGTGAATTTGTGCATCGACGTAGTGGTAATTTGCCTGTACGCTGCAAACACATTTTACGCATCTTCTCATTCTATGGAAAACTCAAAAACAACTTATCAAGAGTTTTTGTACATGTATCTGTACAGTATGGTACTACACACCATTTTAATCCATTTCCCGTAACGTATATTCCCAAACAAAACATCACTATGAATTAGCGTTATGGCAGTAGAATCAGCGAGATAGCCAGTGACGTCACGGGCATCACATGACTCGAATGGAGCGTTTCAGAGGCGTTCAAATTATTTCAAACTCAAGAGGAAAAAATAGGCTTTTAGGAACATAAAATGAGATAATTAATCGTTTAAGTCAATTTCCAGGACACAGTCAAATACCCAAGTCTGAATTCAAACATTACAATATATTTTATGCTATTCATTTTTCCACATTTAGAGCTATCTGCCATTCGTGGCAACAAACAGAATTTCTGTCTAAGTCCTTTTGTGTCACCACATCCTCAGCAGCAAGCAGCCGTAGACCGCTCTTCATTCTGTCCAGGATATTTATGTATACAGAGAATAAGTTCCTGACAATACTCTCGTCTCTGATGAACACTCGTTGTCGAGAACGACGTACTGGGTTCGTCAGACTTTTGACCGCTGCAGTACAGTAATAATACATATTCAGTAAAGAAAGATGAAAATATGGTTAAACAACGTCTAAGATATAAGCCACAATAATTAAAAAGTACGATGTTTTATACCTGTTATGGTTGCTGGTAGCGGCAGACGGAGCGAGATCCTTAGAAGTAAGGCTGTCACTGCTGAATAAGGCAGCTTTGGACGAGATTATATACTGTAAACTCCGCCCATTGCCTACAGCATTACATCACTGATGACCAGTCAAGCGTGAAATACACTACATTGATTGGTTCAGTCGAATTTGTAGGAAAAATAGATACAGCAATAAATACACAAATTACATACATAAAATTTCACGTGTCTAAACCCATCATAATTGATTTTGCAGATACTAAAAGTACTTCTTTTATTTACATGTTTTCTGTCGCCTGTTACTGTGGTGACAACTTTTATTTTATTGTTACATTTTTAGAGAACTTCACTTTCACGTCATTATACACAGATTTATTTATAAAACCAACGTACTATTTTGTTATAAGAATATTCGTTAATGCTAAATAATACATAGAAATTTTCAAGACAGTATTGTCCAAGTTTATAATCAGGATCTTTGACAGTAATGTACAATCCATGCAAATGATCGCTAAAGCGGTTTATTCTGACCACTGGGGGCCACATTGTGGCAGTTAGTCTGCGCTGCTACCGTCGAGCAAAACTGAAGCACAGAGATCGTCTTCCAAGCCATCAGACATTCGCTGCCTCCTCGGCATTCTATCCACTACCATGGTATCTGTGCTGGGCTTCGCTGTAGTGGAACTATCTACATTGGCAAGCCATTGCTCTAGCAACCAGATACAGTTGTTTCTGCTGCGGCAAGTACATGCAAATGCCCGGGACAATAGCGATTATCGCATGCTTGTCATTTTGTTTTACTTAAATCAATTATGATAGTTTTAGATACGTAAAATTTTATATATGTAATTATGTATTTATTGCTGCGTCTATTTTTCTTACAAATTCGACTAAACAAACCAATGTACACTCCTGGAAATGGAAAAAAGAACACATTGACACCGGTGTGTCAGACCCACCATACTTGCTCCGGACACTGCGAGAGGGCTGTACAAGCAATGATCACACGCACGGCACAGCGGACACACCAGGAACCGCGGTGTTGGCCGTCGAATGGCGCTAGCTGCGCAGCATTTGTGCACCGCCGCCGTCAGTGTCAGCCAGTTTGCCGTGGCATACGGAGCTCCATCGCAGTCTTTAACACTGGTAGCATGCCGCGACAGCGTGGACGTGAACCGTATGTGCAGTTGACGGACTTTGAGCGAGGGCGTATAGTGGGCATGCGGGAGGCCGGGTGGACGTACCGCCGAATTGCTCAACACGTGGGGCGTGAGGTCTCCACAGTACATCAATGTTGTCGCCAGTGGTCGGCGGAAGGTGCACGTGCCCGTCGACCTGGGACCGGACCGCAGCGACGCACGGATGCACACCAAGACCGTAGGATCCTACGCAGTGCCGTAGGGGACCGCACCGCCACTTCCCAGCAAATTAGGGACACTGTTGCTCCTGGGGTATCGGCGAGGACCATTCGCAACCGTCTCCATGAAGCTGGGCTACGGTCCCGCATACCGTTAGGCCGTCTTCCGCTCACGCCCCAACATCGTGCAGCCCGCCTCCAGTGGTGTCGCGACAGGCGTGAATGGAGGGACGAATGGAGACGTGTCGTCTTCAGCGATGAGAGTCGCTCTGCCTTGGTGCCAATGATGGTCGTATGCGTGTTTGGCGCCGTGCAGGTGAGCGCCACAATCAGGACTGCATACGACCGAGGCACACAGGGCCAACACCCGGGATCATGGTGTGGGGAGCGATCTCCTACACTGGCCGTACACTACTGGTGATCGTCGAGGGGACACTGAATAGTGCACGGTACATCCAAACCGTCATCGAACCCATCGTTCTACCATTCCTAGACCGGCAAGGGAACTTGCTGTTCCAACAGGACAATGCACGTCCGCATGTATCCCGTGCCACCCAACGTGCTCTAGAAGGTGTAAGTCAACTACCCTGGCCAGCAAGATCTCCGGATCTGTCCCCCATTGAGCATGTTTGGGACTGGATGAAGCGTCGTCTCACGCGGTCTGCACGTCCAGCACGAACGCTGGTCCAACTGAGGCGCCAGGTGGAAATGGCATGGCAAGCCGTTCTACAGGACTACATCCAGCATCTCTACGATCGTCTCCATGGGAGAATAGCAGCCTGCATTGCTGCGAAAGGTGGATATACACTGTACTAGTGCCCACATTGTGCATGCTCTGTTGCCTGTGTCTATGTGCCTGTGGTTCTGTCAGTGTGATCATGTGATGTATCTGACTCCAGGAATGTGTCAATAAAGTTTCCCCTTCCTGGGACAATGAATTCACGGTGTTCTTATTTCAATTTCCAGGAGTGTATCTGGTGGTTATAATTAAACTTTCCCTATTAGTACATTATAACACGGAAACACTTACCATACGAGTACCAAACTCGGTAGTGCTAATGTGAAGGACATGGAGAAGGGAAGTAACTCAGAATCAATTCAATTGAAACACTTTTAATCTGCTGCTACGGAACATCATGCCTATACTTACCGGTACAATTACCACTACAAAAGGGGCTCAATATGGCGTCCATCACTGTCCAAAGGAGACTTTTAAGAGTATTGTCATATCGCTGGCATGGTTGCGGAGTATCTTTGCGAGCGGTTGCCTTTGCAGAGTCGAGAACGGGACACGGAGCTGCTATGTTGTGTTGTGGGTAGCTCTGCATGGGAAATGCATTATTGAGGAAGTTCAAGTGTGGCTGCAAGTAATGTTATTTTGAAGTAATGAAATATGGAAGTATATTCAGTGAAAAGTGCGTAAAGAAGTAATTATGTATGAGCAGTGCCGCCGATAACATATTTGAATATCCGCCCGTTTGCGCGTAGTACCGCACAACATCAATCATCCGTGTCGTGCTCGGCCTTCAAGAATGAACTAATGTGCATTAGTAAAATAGTTTACACAAAGGAGAGCAATCAGGTACACGTGTCTTGTAGCGAGCTTGAGAACATGCGTTCGGCCATCGCGTTTCCGCATCATTAACAATCAGCCGCGTCGCGACGGTTATGCGCACGTTCATACGAGTGAGAACTGTAAATCGTAAATTAACTTTTAAGAACAGTGTTATATTATTACAAGTGTCAAGAAGGACTCGTACAAGATATCTGTGTATGTGACGAGCGTAAGAACTTTTGTTCGTCCATTGGGCTTCCACATCATCAACAATACCCGCGTCGTGTCGGTTATGCGGACGCTCTTTCATGTGATAATTGTAAACATATAATCATCATCATTGGCTGTGTATCCATCACTGAATGTTCAGCCGTAGTAAGACCGCGTGAAGTACAAGAGTGACTGACATCAGCATCATCAAGAGTACTGTATAGTAATAAGGAAATGATAATTATGACCATTCATCAAATCAGCAACAATGTAATTGGCATCAACACTTACTACTTAACGTGTAAACAGTGCAACCTGCTATTTTCTTATCGTCTCAGAATATAATTTTTCATACCAGATGTAGGACAGTGTTGTCTTTAGAGTTGAATGGCTCCCCTAAACTCACTTGCGTATTTAAATACATAATTTATGGCAAGCCAGCAGCAGTGTGGAGCAGAAATAATATGAGCGCCGTGGGAGTACCAGGTACGTGGCATGGCCAGGGCGCACAGTCATAGCATTACGAGTTTAAGGGTCCCCCACCAAATATACGCCCGGACATGTTGCAGACTGAAAGAGCAGAATTGCATTCTGCGCAGCAGAACGAAGCATGTCCGTAGGTATGCTGGCTACCTCTCTTGATATGCTGCGCTTCATATCTGTACATCTGTGAATGTTTCCCTGGTAAACCCTGTCCTTCAGATAGCCTCAAAACCAGAAATCACAGTGGATGAGATCAGGTGATGGTGCTGGCCAAGAGTCTGAAAACGACCGGGTGATAATTCGATGGTTTCCAAATGTGTTTCGGAGAAGCAGGTGAACTTCACAAGCGATGTGTGGTGGAGCCCCATCTTGCATGAAAACTGTTGAGTCAATGCGCCTCTTTCCTGAAGGGCAGGTATGATATGTTGGAAAAGCATATCACAGTGATGCTGGTCGGTCACGCTGCATGTCTTTGGTCCTTGAGCGCCAACCTGTTCAAAAAAGAATGAACCAATGATGAACGTAGCCGTGAAGCCCCACCATATGGAGACTCATTTACCATAGAGAGGAACTTCGTGCACAGTGACTGGAGGTGAAGATCTCCACAGCCGGCAATTCTGTGTGTTCGCCTCACCCATCCGAGAAAAATGAGCTTCATCTGTCCATGGGATGGTCTAGGGTCAGCCCTCGTCAACTTCAGTCCTTCCGAGAAAGTGGAGAGCAAAGTCAACATGTCGTTGTGCGTCCTGTGGTGCAAGCTACTATACGGTATGGATCTTGTACGGATACCATTTGCGAGTGTTCGAAGTACCTACTGTACAGTGGACCGCAGGACGTTCAACTGTTGAGACACAGCAAGTGCACTGCCTGACAATCGAGCATTGCGCGCAGTACTGTCTGCCATAGCAACAGCGATATCATCAACCTCCTGTGGTGCAACTGGTCGCCTCTTCCCAGAGCGACACCCAGTTCTCCAGTTGATTCGAGCTTCTGCATCATGCTCCGCACAGAAGGTGGAGAAAGAGGGCCCTTCTGCAATCCTTTCAGCCGGCAACATGGTCGAAGTGCAGCTGCAGCATTACTGTTGTTATGATAATGAAGCTTCAACAAAAAAGCCCTGCTCCTTTTGTCCAGTTTCTTTTTCTCTCGATACACAAATGAACACCACACTTCTGGCACACAATTGATGGACTTCCTTTGCAGTTTGGCTTTTTCCATCTACCTCTCTTGTCAGACACAACTGGCCAATGTCCAACATTGTCCTAACGAACAACCCTTTGGGGGATTGACTTAGATGCATGTCGTAGGTTCTTCTTCTTTACATATTCGACATCAATACTCGAACAAGGTCTATCCCTCTTTCTCCCATTCAAGTCCTTGTTCATTTTGCACAACGCTTCAGCTATTTCAGCCTTGAGCTGACAAAGTTGCCTTTGCTTATTTTTGTTTACACCAAAAGAATCACAGTCCCATCTGTACAGCAACCATGCATTCACTACAACCATATCAAGGAAACGAAAAAATAAACGATGGTAGTACTTTTTTGATCTGATGTTTATCCGGTATAGTGCAATCAGAGAGTCTAAAAGATCTACTCCTCCCATAAATTGGTTGTAAAGAAGAATTATTGACGGGCAGTCGACTTCAACCTTTGCTTTGGCCTTTTCATCCCATCGTTTCACCATACTTATTGGTTCTGCAGCAGAAAAAGTAGAGGCAAGTACTACAGATCTGTTGTCAAACCATTTGACAACTCTCACACACTGTTCATCAATATCTGCCTCTCGTTCATCGTATGAACCTCTCCCCATTTTTTTTCAAATCATTATCAGTTGTCAACACACATCCAGGGGGATGTGGCTCTGACTATGGTCAGACAAAAAAATCTTCATGTGTGCAAGCTCTGTAAGCAGTGATATTGTCGTAAACCAATTGTAAAAATATAACAAATGGTTTCTTTGTTGTGGAATAACCTTACAAAGCCCCTAAATCTTTCATTTCTTCCAGTTGATCACGTTTCCCACAATGCACTTCGAAATTGTACACAATTCCTTTGCTGTCGCATAAAATATATATTTTATAACCCCACTTGTGAGGCTTTTTTGGCATATATTGTTTCAAACTAGACATTCCTTTGAAGGGTACCATCTGCTCATCGACACATAGCATCCTATCAGTAGGTAGTTTGTTGAATTTTTCGATCAAATGACTTATCAATGGCCTAATATTAAAAAGTTTGTCTTTGCAAGTACCTTCTGAATCAGTTATTCTGGTATTGTCATTGAAACGGAGATTGGATTTTATGTCTTCCCACCGGTCTCCACTCATCACGTCCGATGCGCAAGAGACGCCAAATAAGCTGGACCAATACATTCGTGTATGTGGTACAGTGAGAAGTGACATATGAAACACTGTTCCGATAAATTGTTCCAGTTTACTGACAGACAGTTGGAGAGCTTTGCTTGGATTCTTCTGAACAGAATAAAAGTTTGATTGTTGCGTTATATGTTCCAATAGCTGAGTGTCAAAGAAGTGTTTGAAATAATCCACTGGTTCCTCGATTGCTGTAGATTCAGGGATGGAGCCTAGCCACTTTGGTATGTCACAAGCACTATTGTCTTTGCTAATGTTTCTACAAACTGGTCTTCGCTTATTGGATGCACATGATGACGAAGGAGCCGAAATGTTGTCTGCGTCACGAACATTAGTATCATCCTCATCACTGATGCCTGGAAGTTACAAATATAATACATAGTTTAGTGTCCTAAAGCTGTACATATTGCTACAGTGCAACCAAGTGATAAAAGCAAAGGCCATACCATTTTCAGAACTGCTGGACACAGATTCCCTACTTGTTGGCACATTATCCTCGTCATTATCGCTACAGGAAGCACTCAGGCAACTGTCCTCACTCTCTCCACCAGTTACATGCGCCACAACACTCTTCTTCTTCCCATAAAATGTTGCAGGATTCATTTTCTAGAAAGAACAACAGTTTCCGTGCAAGCGCCTGAGTTGACAAATTTGTAATGTCTAAAACATAAGCTCTCAGATTCTGGCAGTAATTGTTATGGTAATTGTTTTTTTTTTCAGATATACCTCAAAGTAATCTCTATCATACAATATTTACATATAGTTGATAACTTACGTTTTTCAACACCAATTGTAATAAATATAGACAGCTGAAATGCACACGACCACGCTTCACTCAACTCCCAAGATGAAACTGTTGACATAGTTGAAAAAATTTCCTGAGTGCGGCGCCACTTCCAGTACTTGTAGTCTGAAGCGCTACGAATCTGCTACGCTCGTCACCCGCGAGAAAAAGCTTCGCGCTGTGCAGATACAGCAACATATTTTAATCGTTACAAATTTGTCGAGGTCGTCCATAGGGGGTTAATGAACGCCTCTTGTAGGGGAGACCGAGTTATGTTAGCCATGCTTTTTTTTATTTTTCTTATATAAATTTTTTTACATTTTTAAATTTAAAAATTATTGTTATATTTTAGAGCAGTCTTACTGAATCTGGATGTCAACTATTAAACTTGAAAATATGAGTCAAAAAGTTAAAAACAAAATTAGTTCCTGGACATATGTTAAGTGCTCTGCTTTTTCAAGAGGTCTGACCTCCGCTGGAGCTGGAAATGGGCTTACGTTTTCCGGTGCCTGTGAAATTTGGTCTGGTGGTAACTCTTCTTTGGACGTCGAAGGAATAGACAGAACATGCTCAGAGGTGGTGGGTGTAGCGTTTACCTCAGCTCGAGTTGGATCTATTCGAAGTGTAGGAAGGCATAAAATCACTGTGACTACAAATTTTTTTGTTAAAGAGATTGATACCAGTGACGTTGAATCCAGTGGTTATTGGGAGTTGCAGCATTTGGAAGTGCTATTTGCACTACAGACAGAATATCGTAAATAGTCATAGGGTGTTTCTTATTGGTAACCCATACGTCACATGCTGAGTTCACGAACTTTTTAGAAGGTCCATAAACACTTCTGGCTAAAGACTCTAGCTTATAGATATAATGCGCCGGAAAAGGTAGATAGCTGATGCCATTATCTTTAAAATAACCAAGAACTTCAGAGTCCAGATGTTAACTGTGGTTAGCAGTCAAAATCAAGCAAGGGCGTTATTTTGAGCAGCGAGAATGTAGCACAAAATGTTTCATATATTTCGCAAAGTTACTCTCGGTCATCCATCTCGAAAGATGAGCTGCTCCATCACACCCATCCGGGCCGTCACGGATAAAATGAGGCTTGAAGCTGATGCTCAGGAAGATGATGAATAGAGGCGCGCTGTTACCCAACGCATTAACTGCAAAAGCGACCGTAACAAGTGACCCTCTCTCAGCTGATGGCACTCGACCTATTTGGCGAAAACCTCTCTGAGCGACTACACGATCAGGAGGCTGGACGGTAGTTACTCCAGTTTCATCAGTGTCCCAGATGTCCGCAGGGGTCACTTTTAATCTCTTTAAAACAATGTCGAGATTATTAAAAAACAGTTATATATTATGCTTGTTGAAACTGGTGCGCTGGCCCAAAGAAGGTGCTTGAGGAGTCCGAATGGAGAGTTGAGGATACCTCTTCAAGAATCCTGTGAACCAATCGCTTCCCGCCATTTCGGTCCTTGTTTGGGGTATTTTATTGTTATAGGCAATAGCAAATCTATACGCAAATCGCCTGATTTCTTTTGGGGAAAGACCATAATATATGTCACTTGTTTCATACGGTATTGTTCAAGCATATTTCCTTGTTCGGAATTAAATATCTGAAAATAAACAACCCTAGCTAAGTTACGGTTAGAGGCACGGTTTTTTCAATGTGTTATAGAGAGTTAGAGAGAGAGAGAAAGAGAGAGATACGATTCAATACAGTGCACAATACGACATAGAGATAAACACAACAACAATGGCAGGGATTAAAAAAATTCATTACAAATTGAAAAATAGCTTTACAAATAAAAGTAATTTTAGTTAATTATATTGCATACCTGAAATCTTTTATCTTAGCCAAATTAATCCCAAGGCTTCTTTTTGGGATTAAGTATTTGTAGGACTCCTCCAGGCTGAGGGTTTGGGTCCAGTGGAGTGGTTTGAGGTTCACCTTCAGTTTCCTCGGTTTCAGCTGACTGTGTAAGCTGACATAAGGTCTTTTTGTACTTAACATAGTATTGCGGGAAAATCACTAGTAGCTCATCAGCAAAGGTGACCCGTTTCATGTGCCTGACAACAAGAAACTGATCAAAAACAATGCTAGCTGACGAAAGAAATCCGGCCAGAAAAGCTCACTAGGCGTTCCATTTAAACGACAACATCCCTCAGACATTTCTTTTTATTAATACGAGGGTCAGTCAAAAAGTAATGCCTCCTATTTTTTTTTTCTACGTTTAATTGTCAGGAAATTTAAATGCAATTACATAGGTTGAAAACCACAACATTGAGGATCATTTTGTCGTTTTTCAATGTAATCTCCGCCCATCTCTACAGTTTTGGTCCATCTTTGAACAAGGGCATGTATCCCAGCACGGTAAAAATCACAGCTCTGCTTCCTAAGCCATTGACGCACGGATGTTTTGACGGCCTCCTCATCTTCAAAATGAATCCCACGATGAGCTTCTTTTAGTGGCCCGAACAGATGGAAGTCTGATGGTGCCAGGTCAGGGCTGTATGGGGGATGAGGCAAAACTTCCCATCCAATTTTGACAATCTCGTCAGAGGTGTGACGACTGGTGTGGTCTTGCATTGTCATGCAAAAGAAGAACATCTGCCATTGATTTTGTTGGGCGAACTCGCTGAAGACGTGCTTTAAGTTTGTTGAGGGTTGTGACGTATTGAACAGAATTTATTGTGCATCCCTGCTCCAAAAAATCAACCAGAATCACACCCTCTGTATCCCAGAAAACTGTTGCCATAACTTTCCCTGCCGATCGCACAGTTTTGAATTTTTTCTTCCTCGGCGAGCTTGTGTGACGCCACTCCATTGACTGCCTCTTTGATTCGGGTTCAAAAAAATGCACCCATGTTTCGTCCCCGGTCACAATTTTTTTCAGAAACTCATCTCCCTCCAAACGGAAGCGCTGCAAGTGTTGGGAGGCTATTGTTTTCCTCGCCTCTTTATTCTGATCGGTTAACATTCTTGGAACCCACCGTGCACAAACTTTTGAGTACCCCAATTGTTTAATAATCGTGATCACACTGTCTTTACTAAGAGAAATAATGCGACACACTTCATCTTCAGTCACCCGACGGTCACCACGAATGATGTCATCAACTTGCTGAATGTTGTGTGGAGTCACTGCACTCACCGGCCTGCCGCTCCGCGTTTCGTCAGTCAACGGTGTTTGCCCTTCAGCTTCCTTACAACGACGAACCCATCGTCTAACAGTGCTGACATCCACTGTCACAACACCATACACCTTCTTCAGTCTTTCATGAATGCGTATGGGCGTTTCACCTTCTGCATTCAAGAATTCAATCACACAACGCTGTCTCAAACGAACATCGATGTCGGCCATCTTACAAACTTCTGCTGTGCTGCCACCTGTTGACACAGAAAGTTACTACTGCAGTGGATTGCAGAAGAAGGTTTGAGGAATGGCCCTAAATTCAAATTTTTCACTTAACTTAATTTCTTTAAGTAGAAAAAAAATGGGAGGCATTACTTTTTGACCGACCCTCGTAATATCGTGCTTCAGTGACTGGGAGGCAGGGAACAATTTCAGACTAAAGCGTAACACAGCTTTATATTCCCAGATAGCTGTGGAGAAAGCAGAATTTTGTTAATGATAAGGCCTTTTTCCTTCCAATGTAATACAATTTACTAATTCTATCTTTAGCCGAAAGCCTATACATATCAGTATTGCAGTGAGAATGAATATGGTCATATTCTGTATAACCAGCATGCCTTATAAAAATGTTGGTTTCACTGCTTCAGACTAAACCAATATTGCCACTGACCGAGTGATCACGATTAAGAAAAGGTTAACAATGAAGGAAACTCCAAAAATTTACATATATTTATTTTGATAAATGAGGCTAATGAGTATGATGTACTTGCTAAAACTGGAAGTTTTTTTTGTAATTTCAGATTTACACAGAATGTTTATTTACACACAATCCCAAATAACACTGTGGTATCACATTTACATTTCCTGGAATTCAGTAATGTAAATGCTGCTGTGTGACACTTTTAGTTTTAACAGTTGATCAGATAAAAATCCATTATTTATGGCAAACTAATATGTTGTCTAACAGTGCACATCTATCACAGTTCACAATAACCCAAGACTAAATTACTAGTTACTTGAGCAGTATTTTCAACAGTGAATAGTTTACCAAGTTTACACAATACATGAGAAATATAGTTATCTCTTGAAAATAATTTTTACATCACTATGACCATAGTTCCCCTTTACAACAAGTCAGAGACAATATCAGTGGAATGACAAAGTAAAGGAAGTAACCATCTAGAATTAAAGTATCTTGTGCCAGGACATTCTAGAAAAAACAGTGACAAAAAAGGACCATCAGAAGCAGACCCAGTGGATTTTCTTGGCCAGACATTACCTAATCCACCAGTAGACATCAGTTTTGCCAACACAACTTTTACAGATACTGTAATAATCTTTAGATCACTGAAAAGCAGTAACTGTTCCGGCCATGTTTCAGCCAGAGCAAGCGTACAAGAAACATGTTGACTTGCTAGCAGTCTCCTTTAACTTTACGTACCGACCAGATATGTTTCAAATCTAGAAATAACCGAGCCACAAAGTACTATACTCTTCAAATATTCATAAACCTTTGTGCCAACAGCACATTTCAATTTTAGAGCAAATCTTACAGTTTTGTTTGACCATTTGTAAGGGTCTGTCTCAGAAAAGCTTTCCAAGTTCTTTATCTGGTCTGGATGTAAAAATGTGCTAATCTTGCTCTCCATGGCAACCATCTTCTCTTTAATTTTCTTCATCTTTGAAGAGAGAAGAATATTTTATATAGGCCTACGATCAAAACATATGTAAATGATAATTATTATAACACATTTCTCACTAGTGGATTTTATTAATGATAAAAGTGATATCACTATAAAAACTCATATCTGCTTTCAGTCTCTTGTTTTGTAGCTGCAAGTTTGCAACAGTATCTTCATCTGTACTGCATGCTTCCTGTTTCTGTCTTGTGTTTCTTCCTCAAACGGTTCAGTGGCTAGAAATATAATTACGAAACTCCCTTACTTCACAGTTAAAAATGTTCAAATAAAGGCAACAATTGAAACAGCCTTTTCTTTAACCATCTTACCAACATTGCGCCTTTAAACAAACACTGGCATGCACTCAACTATGAAACCAAGTTCCGTAATACCAACATTGCATTTGCAGCTATAGTATTGGCATACAAAGTAGTGTGTCAGGTGCGACAATTGCTATCTTCCGATTTACGGTTTATTCTTAATATAAAAGATTTCACTGACCACATTACACAGTAAAAAACTGTACAAACCCATGTTGCTGGCAGAATGCATGCCAGTACAGTACTGAGGATCAACAGAAATTCCAGAAGGCCCAAAGCAGAGTTTTAAACAGAAATGCTTTATATAAATTTATGTGCGTCTACAGTATAATTCCGGGAACAATTTTCTCGCTGCTAATTTGGTCCCCTCATAAACTAGCATTGTTTCAGGTACACAAGTGATGCTAACTGATCATAGATTGGATGGTTACGTTCACAAATGTAAAATAAAGTAAACAACTTGGTTCTATCGGAAACATGGTTACATATGAAAAATGTAAAACGTTGATGAATATCTCACCTTCATTGACATCTGATTTAGTTACTGTCCTTGTTTTTGGTTGTTTACTTTTAGAAGAAACTAGCTTGGGTAGATATGGGACGTCAAATTTCAATGGAATGGCATTTCATTTTAGCAGACTTCTTCCATCAGCACTCCTAAACTCGAATTGTGAATCCTCAAAGTGAAGCTTTAAGAAAATGGTAAACATATATAGAAAACGTACGACATAACAGATGTAATTCTTTTAACCGGTAACTTACTTACCTCACACGTCATGGAATGTGTTGTTGGCTTCCAGTTGTCTCTCTTACAGTTCTGTAACATTTAGCTCTCTGGTATTTGTGTGTAGGGTGTAGTCCATATCAATTCAGGCAGGCTAGGAAAAAATCTTACCTTCATACTCTCGGATGTTATTGAATTTAGCATATGTAACAATGAAAGACTAAGTAAAGAACACGTATTCTTTTTTCTCCAAAAAAATTTCTGCTCTGAGATGCAGCTCTACAAAGATGACACTGAGCATGCCATTTTGAACATGCAAATTTTGGAAAAAAATGTTAAAATGGTTGAACTCTGAAACAGTTCTAGACATTTTCTTGTTTTTTTTTTATTTGAAAGATAATTGCTTTATGATCACAAAGAAACCCTGCATTTGGACTTATCTATCAAAGTTTTTTACTATAGCGTTCTGAACCTTTTTATAATTTATGGAAAAAAGTTTTTTTTGCTGTTGATTAGTACCATATAGTTTTACATTCCCTGAAAAGGAGAGCTTCAACTTCTAGGTTGAACAGGTTTTATGAACAACCGAAATGTTTGCCACATGTTTTATTACCACATTATCACATAACACGCTCATAAAAATGAAAACTTAGCCTTATTTAACATAATTTTAGTTTTGAAAGATGAGTAAGAGACTAGTTTTTCAAGCATTTTAAATGGTTTCAAAATGTATGTGAAAGGTCCAAAGACTTAAGAGTTTCAGTTTTTACAACTTCTGTGCACTCTGTTTTGCACTGAAATTAGCCAGTCAATGAACTAAAAATGTATTCCACTGCTTCATTATCTTTCTTTGATATTGAGTGATGCCTTCTTGTTGAACCAATAGGAACTGGAGCACTTACAATCTTCAAAACAATGTGAAGATAGTGAGCACTGATGGCGTTGTTGCTGTCCTTCAGGTGGAAACCTATATCTAGCAGCTGGTCCACATGGTAGCATAAAGTTCACTACAATTTCGTTTAACTCATAACTGGTGTCTATAATCTCTGCACTCCACCAGTCACAGTCATACACACACAAGCCACAAACATTCTCCTTCTCAGGTTGTGAATCTAAGTATTATCCTGCTGTTTCTGAGGTGTTGGCCGAACGAACGAAATTTCTTCTTTCTTGCTCTTTAAAGTGCGTGCGGTATGAGATCGCCCATCACTTTGAGTCAAAAAATGTGTCTTCCGAATTCCTTTCACAGGAGTAATTTGTTTGGGCCATTCTTCTTTTTTCTGCTCACGGAATTCTTCGATTTCCTCTTTGGACAATAAGTGAGGGCTGTGGATGTGTAAAATTTCACGACTCTCGTAAAATCATCATCATTCTGAATCACAACTGTATATGGGCGGAAAGATTATATTTTGTAGTATGGTGCTTCAGCAGGCCTTGTACACCATCACAAGGACCATTCCCGCGACCAGTAGCACTGTATGCCCAGTCAGTTGGCACAAGCGACTTACTCAATTCAAACAGCTGGTACCGATTTTTAAAATGACTAGTAGCACCATCAGAAATAATGATCGTCTTAACTGCCCCCGCTAGCAGTTGAAGAATTTTGCGCATTGCTAGCAAAGCATGTGCTGAGTCATGTCCTGCGTTATCACTTACAAGTTCAACACTTGTGGTCTCGTTTTGAAAATATGTCACTTATGTAAAAACTGAGTGGTTCATGGTGTGGGTTCCTGTAGTCATGTCCTAGTTCATGAACCACGGGCAACGTATGAGTGGCCAAGTAAGTGGTCCCGACAGTCGGGATACCAGTTACTTCGGAATAAGGCTGGGCATCTCGGACATATTCTGAGTCGTGGTCACCTTTGTGCTCATACGGCAAAGACTACCAGATCCACCGGTTAGCCCCTCAACCGTTAGGGGTAAAACCCAATGGGACTCGGGGCAAGTAAGGCTAGCAACCTGCTTCCCTGGTACTTTAAATATGATGCTGGCAACAATCAGAGCAAAATGCCTCGGACCTTTGGAGGTGACGGAGTCCCACCTCTAACTGACAAACCATGGACTCCTAAGATACGACTTGGCAAACAAATGGTAATGTGATGGGGAGCTATTAATATCAATGGGGGCTACTCTGGGAAGAAGGTAGAGCTGGCAGAGGCTGCGAGTAAGATGGGGCTGGACGTTTTAGCTGTTAATGACATTCGGGTAAGTGGTGAGAAAGAAGAGGAAGTGGGAGAATACAAGGTCTACCTGTCAGGAGTCAAAGCAGGAATAGCACAATGGGGTGTAGGGCTTTACATCAGGAAAGAAATGGAACCCAGCGTAGTTGCAATAAGGTATGTAGACGAACGACTGATGTGGATAGATTTGACAGTGTCTAGCAAGAAAATCAGGATTGTGTCAGTATATTCGCATTGTGAAGGGACAGATCAAGATACGATGGATAGTTTTTATGAGGCACTCAGTGATGTAGTTGTTAGAGTAAAGGACAAGGACAGTGTTCTGCTCATGGGTGATTTTAATGCCAGGATTGGAAATCGAACAGAAGGGTATGAAAAGGTTATGGGTAAATTTGAGGAGAACATGGAGGCCAACAGGAACGGGTAACAACTCTTGGATTTCTGTGCCAGTATGGGCTTAGTAATCACAAACTCCTATTTTAAACATAAGAACATTCACCGGTATACTTGGGAAGGCGGGGGAACCAGATCTGTCATTGACTATGTAATAACAGATCAGGAATTCAGGAAGGCTGTGAGGGACACACGTGCATTCAGGGGATTCTTTGATGACGCTGATCATTATTTAATCTGCAGTGAAATTGAGATTGTGGGGCCGAAAGTGTAGGAGGCCAGGTCCATATGTAGGAGGATAAGAGTGGAGAAACTTCAGGATAAGGAAATCAGGCACAAGTACATAACAGCGATCTCAGAAAGGTACCAGTTAGTTGAATGTAGTCAATTACAGTCATTGGAAAAGGAATGGACAAGGTACAGGGACACAGTACTCGAAGTGGCTAAAGAATGTCTTAGAACAGTAGTGTGTAAAAGTAGGATGAAGCAAACAGCTCGGTGGAATGACACAGTCAAGGCAGCCTGTAAAAGGAAAAAGAAGGCGTATCAAAAATGGCAACATACTAGAACTCAGGTAGACAGAGAAAGTTATGTTGAAGAAAGAAACAAAGCCAAACAGATAATTGCAGCATCCAAGAAGAAATCTTGGGAAGACATTGGAAACAGGTTGGAGATTATGGGTCAAGCTGCTGGAAAACCATTCTGGAGTGTAATTAGCAGTCTTCGAAAGGGAGGTAAGAAGGAAATGACAAGTATTTTGGACAGGTCGGGAAAACTGCTGGTGAATCCTGTGGATGCCTTGGGCAGATGGAGGGAATATTTTGAATAGTTGCTCAATGTAGGTGAAAATACGATCAGTAATGTTTCAGATTTCGAGGTAGAATGGGATAGGAACGATGATGGAAATAGGATCGCATTTGAGGAAGTGGAGAAAATGGTCAATAGATTGCAGTGCAATAAAGCAGCTGGGTTGGATGAAATTAAGTCGGACCTCATCAAATACAGTGGAATGTCAGTTCTTAAATGGCTACACAGAATAATTGAAGTGGCCTTGGAGTCGGGGCAGGTTCCATCAGACTGGACAAAAGCAGTAATCACACCAATCTTTAAACATGGAAACAGAAAAGATTGTAACAGCTACAGAGGTATCTCTTTAATCAGTGTTGTGGGTAAAATCTTCTCAGGTATTGTTGAAAGGAAAGTGCGAGTATTAGTTGAGGACCAATTGGATGAAAATCAGTGTGAGTTTAGGCGTCTTAGAGGTTGTCAGGACCAGATCTTTAGCTTACGGCAAATAATGGAGAAGTGTTATGAGTGTAACAGGGAATTGTACCTATGCTTTATAGATCTAGAAAAGGCATATGACCAGGTCCTAGGAGGAAGTTATTGTCTGTTCTACGAGATTATGGAATGGGAGGCAAACTTTTGCAAGCAATTAAACTTCTTTACATAGATAGTCAGGCAGCAGTTAGAGTTGACGGTAAATTGAGTTCATGGTTCAGAGTAGTTTCAGGGGTAAGACAAGGTTGCAACCTGTCTCCACTGTTGTTCATATTATTTATGGATCATATGTTGAAAACAATAGACTGGCTGGGTGAGATTAAGATATGTGAACACAAGATAAGCAGTCTTGCATATGCGGATGACTTAGTTGTGATGGCAGATTCGATTGAAAGTTTGCAAAGTAATATTTCAGAGCTAGATCAGAAATGTAAGGGCTATGGTGTGAAGATTAGCATCTCCAAAACGAAAGTAATGTCAGTGGGAAAGAAATATAAACGGATTGAGTGCCAAATAGGAGGAACAAAGTTAGAACAGGCGGACGGTTTCAAGTACTTAGGATGCATATTCTCACAGGATGGCAACATAGTGAAAGAACTGGAAGCGACGTGTAGCAAAGCTAATGCAGTGAGCGCTCAGCTGCGATCTACTCTCTTCTGCAAGAAGGAAGTCAGTACCAAGACTAAGTTATCTGTGCACCGTTCAATCTTTCGACCAACTTTGTTGTATGGAAGCGAAAGCTGGGTGGATTCAGGTTACCTTATCAACAAGGTTGAGGTTACGGATATGAAAATAGCTAGGATGATTGCAGGTACTAGTAGATGGGAACAATGGCAGGAGGGTGTCCACAATGAGGAAATCAAAGAAAAACTGGGAATGAACTCTATAGATGTAGCAGTCAGGGCGAAAGGCTCAGATGGTGGGGCCATGTTATACGCATGGGAGAAGCAAGGTTACCCAAGAGACTCATGGGTTCAGCAATAGAGGGTAGGAGGAGTCGGGGCAGACCAAAGAGAAGATACCTGGATTCGGTTAAGAATGATTTTGAAGTAATAGGTTTAACATCAGAAGAGGCACCAATGTTAGCACTGAATAGGGGATCGTGGAGGAAATTTATAAGGGGCTATGCTCCAGACTGAACGCTGAAAGGCATAATCAGTCTTGTGGGAGAATTACAGACCAGTTCTCAGCAAAATCACAGTGAAGCACTAAACATAGCTTTTCAGCCTGTACACACCCTTTCACTTCTGCAATGTGTTGTTGTTATTGCAATTTTTTCAGAAGTTGGTGCGTTACTTGCTTTCACTGACCATTTACCAAGTTCATCAACGAATCTATCAAAGGCAACAGTTTTCTTAATTAATTTATTTTCCTCCCCTGTCGCATATGTAATTTCTGCAGAGTTATCTGCTACGTCTTCCAGGCCAAGTGTCTGTAAAGACAGTCCTCGCTTTCCAGGCAGTCACCACATTCTTGAAACAAACAGGTCTCTCGCTTTACGTCACAGATGACCAATGATTTCACAAGCCTAATCAAGGTGTCATACGTCACGTGCTCCAATAAGTTCTTCAAAGTTACTCACAAACTTCCAAATTCGCACAGTAAACACATAAACAGACATCCCTAGGTGGGTGTGGAACTACGCATTTAGGTCGTAGTGCATAAAATTTTGATCTTCCAATATGTGAAGTTGTATAGTTGTTCTTATAAATTGCGAAAGTTTCTTTAATACTGCGAGTCATGAACCTCTTCACTTTCACAGTTCTTTAACCTTGAACTGTTATAGTGTCTTTTTTGTTGGCACTCTGGCGAGAGCAGTCCCATTTATCTTCCAGATAAAATGACTGCGCTATTTGAACTTGAGCTGCTTCTACGGGATGACCATAATAGGGATCCGGTATTCCAAAGAATGCTTTCACAGACCTCACATTTCTTGATTTGTGTACCATATCGACGGGACGTGGTTCAAAATTGTTTCCTTTGAAAATTTCTCTGGAATAATACTTAAAACTTGCTCCTTTTCAATTTAGGATGCACAATATTCAACAGCTGAGTTGATATTTGTGAAAAATTCCTGGCAAGATGTGCAAGAGTGCTTTGGTTCATTTTCTTCTGAGGATGGAATTTCTAATTTGAAGAGTGTGGTCAATTTTGCTGTAGTGTATTCATCCATAGCTTTAGTAATTTCTCTGCGCTTTCTTGATACATTTATTGCAGTACAAGAGAGATTGCACTCCTGCCACCGTTTTTAATGCAGCATTTTCTGCCATTTTATCTGAGCACCACGACTATGCAGCTGTTTTTACGGATGGGTCGAAACAAGGGGATTCTGTTGGTTGCTCAGTTGTTTCTCCATATCGTGTCCTCAAGGTCCGACTGCCTCAGACTTTTACTGTCTTTGATGCAGAATTGTTTGCGATCTTGCTGGCACTGGAGCACATGAGACATTCTTCCTCTCCTAAATTTCTTGTCTGTTCCGATTCACTCAGTGCCCTTCACTCATTGCAACGTTTGTATCCGGCAGACAAAATTGTCCAGACCACCCAGGATGCCCTCCTCCGACTACAGCGACTGTGGAAGGTTGTAGCTTTCTGCTGGGTTCCGGGGCATGTTGGCATTGCTGGGAATGAAAGGGCAGATCTCGCAGCCAAGGAGGCGTGTCTTGCCCCACAAGCATCTCAGTGTGCTATCCCCTTGCACGCACTCACCTCGCTGTTGAGCTCACGGGTCATGCTGGAAGTGACTGACAATAAGCTCCGTATAGTCAAGCCCACAACGCGTGTGTGGTGTACTTCCTTTCAGCCCCATCGACGGGACGAGGTTCTCCTCACTCGGCTTCGAATAGGCCACAGCCCTAAGACGCATGGCTTCCTGCTCCAGCGAGAGGACCCTCCAATGTGTGGTGCTTGCGGCGTCCAGGTCACTGTGCGCCACGTTTTATTGGATTGCGTTTTATTTTCTGACCAGCGGGTCGCGGCTGACTTGCCAGCGGACCTGCCATCTCTTTTAGGCGACACTTGGACGAATGTGATTAAAGTTTTAAAGTTCTGTGCCCTGTCAAATGTTTTTACAAAGATTTTAGGGAGAGGATTTTAATTTGCTCACTGTGTGACAAGCTCGCCCATATTTTATGTAAGTGGCCAGCCAATAACAATTTCCTGTGACATTCTTGTTGCTATGTTTCCCCTTTCCTTAGGTTTTACTTTCTTATGTAGCATTTTCCTTCTTTTCCTGCTTTCTTTGAGAGTGTGCTTTAGTTTTCTTAGGTCTGTCCACATTCGTTCCTTTTAATGTGTGTCAGGGCGCTAATGACCTCGATGTTGAGCGCTCATAAGCCCCAACACACCACCACCACTTGATACATAGAGCTTATGACTCGACTTCACCAACCACGGTTAGTTAACAGGATTAACACCTACCTCTGTAGCTGACTGAATCACGGTATTTAATTCTTCCTCTACTGATGCATAATCTGCATCGTGAGAGGCTTCAACTTGCTCAGATACTATCATTGTTGTTATTCTATCAAAACATTTAGAACACAAAAAGCCGTTACTGGAAACATCTTCATTTTGAAACAGAGAAAAGAGAACACATATTCCCAACGTGAACAAAGTCTGTTTTTTTGTTTGTTTTATATATCACTCTCTTATGGATATGCAAATCGTCCGCACACCTCACTCTCCCGTGGCCCCAGTCGAAGAAATTTCAAACAGTCCTTTTCACAAAACGTACTGCAACTGCGTCAACTGGCAAATTCCTCACGAAAACACAGAACTCACTGGATGGTCTCTGATTTTTTATTTTATAGAAGCCTCTTCAGTAAACAAACTAGCACTGAACAACTGCAATACAGAAACCTGCAATGAACAACCACGACAAAGAAACTGACAAGAAACTATAGCAAAGTGTGAGAAATATCAGCAACAATGAAAGTGAAAAGAAACAACTGCAACAAAGAAAGTGATGAGAAATAACTGCGACAAAGATAACAGAAATAAACATCGTAACAAAGAAATTAGTAAGAAACAACTTCAGTGAAGACATACATCAGCCGTCCGGAGTGGCCGTGCGGTTCTAGGCGCTACAGTCTGGAACCCAGCAACCGCTACGGTCGCAGGTTCGAATCCTGCCTCGGGCATGGATATGTGTGATGTCCTTAGGTTAGTTGGGTTTAGGTGGTTCTGAGTTCTAGGGGACTGATAACCTCAGCAGTTAAGTCCCATAGTGCTCAGAACCATTTGAACCATTTTTGAAGACATACATTACGTTTGAAAGTTAAGGAAAATTATTTTTTAAAATAAAACCTGTCCAATTTGAAAGTGGAAGCTCTCCTTTACAGAGAACGTAGTACTACATGACACTAATCAACAGAAAAAATTTAACTTTTCTGAACTGGCATTTTTGAAAAAAAATTCTGTAAATTATAAAAAAGGCGACAGTAAAATAACTTTGACAGATATGTCCAAACGGAGGATGCCATTGTAATCATAAAGCAATTATCTTTCAAATAAAAAAACTCTAACAAAATATCTAGAACTGTTACAGAGATACAGCATTTTTAAAAAAATTTCCTAAATTCGCATCTTCAAAATGGTGTTCGCAGTATCATCTTTGGAGGCCTGTATCTCGGGGCAGGAATTTTTTTCTGGAGAAAGCGAAAAAAACGTGTTTCTTATTTCCTCCTGAATTTTAACATTATGATAAATTCAACAACACTCCAGACTATGAAGCCCGAAGTGATACGGATTATGCCGTAGGAAATCTGAATAATCTGATCCCTTTAGACGAATTGCTGCTACAATTCGGTGCAGCATAGCAACCCATTTCCAAATACACACACTTTCTAGCGACAAACACTGTAGCCAGTACAAAAAAAATCTGCTACAGGCGCGATCGCTATCATGATCGCGAAGGATCGTGGTAGCGTGACCAGACGTGTCCTATATAGACCCCGTACACCACTCACCAGGCGCCTACTCACTTCCAAGCAACTGCTTCCAGGTGCAGTTCGCTAGTCGCGACTACGTTCTGCTCCAGCCGCCACGTCCATCGGCACGTCCTCTCCTTTCGTTGATAGTGCTGCCAGCCGCCAGGGAGCGCGCTGTCAACGGTGGACTGCTTTGTTTTCGTCTAGCACTGGCGTGGATGGAGCTCCTTTCGCCAACAGGCACAGAACATGAAGCACCGCCGACACTCTCTCAGTTCCTGCAACTTCAGCCGTTCCTACAGCGCCAGCATTACCTGCAATTACGCCACGGAGCACAATTCCTCGAGTTACATTCAGAAGACAACAGTTCGGACATGCAGTTGCTACTTATGCTATTTACGGTGCAATAGGAACTGTCAAGGTCGAATGTCTGCGTAACAGTAATAATAATAATAATAATAATAAATATCATAGACTGCCAAAAGATAACGAAGTTAAGATGGGAAGTCAAAGAATAAAGGGACTTTTGCAATTTCGCGCCGTAGCGCTCGGTACTACTGTTAGTATCCAGGGATGATATATTGTCGTCTGCAGCAGTTCTATACACTGTGTCACTCCCGCGTTAGTCGTTGTAATGTAGCAGACCGTGCGACATGGCCGCTCCATTGTCGAACTGCCCTCAGGGGGGAGATGATACCAGTGACTCGCTTTATGTTTGCGGAAGGTTTTACACCTGCGGAAATTATTCGTCGAGTGCAAGCGCAGTATGGTGACAGCTGTTTGTTCGCAAGCGCTTCAATCAGGTTGAAAAATGGTTCAAATGGCTCTTCCCACTATGGGACTTAACATCTGAGGTCATCAGTCTCCTAGAACTTAGAACTACTTAAACCTAACTAACCTAAGGACATCACACACATCCATGCCCAAGGCAGGATTCGAACCTGCGACCGTAGCCGTCGCACGCTTCCAGACTGAAGCCCCTAGAACCGCTCGGCCACAGCGGCCGGCCTTCAATCAGGGAAGAACCTCTCTATGTGAAGAGGAAAGATCGGAAAGGCCATTGACTTCAACAACTGAGGGCAATTTGGAAGCTGTGGTAGTCGTTCATTTCATCCCAAGAGGCGAAACTGTAAAACAGTGAGCACTGTTGTGATGTGTGTGAACCTAACCGAAAACTGCAATCAGATCCAAACTTCACGGAGAACTGAGAAAAGCTGTCATCCTGCAGCAAGATAACGCTCGGCCACATTCTGCCAAATGGACGGCCTAAACAATAAAGAAGTTGGGATTCGAACTGCTGGAACAACAAGCCATATGGTACAGACCTGGCTCCAAGCGATTTCCGTGTGTTTGGACCATTTTAGGTAGCGCTCAGGGGAAAAAGATTTGCAACGATGCAGAAGTCATTGGTGCTGTGCATAATTGGTTACAAGTGCAACCAAAAAACTTCTTTTCTGACGGAATCAAAAAACTTGCATTGGACAGAGTGCGTTGAAGTCCAAAGAGGTTATGTAGAAAAATAATGTACGTTTCAGTTTTCTATCGTTAAAATAAATATTCCTTTTCTCAAAAGTCTCTTTACTTTTTGACTTACCCTCGTACTTATATTTGATTGTATTAGGTACAGAACATCAAGTGAAACGCATCTGTTGCCAGTGTTAAGTACAATATAGTATCCTCTCTTTCTTTTCCCTTATTCCCGATTCTACGCGGAGTGGGTATTGTTATACACTCTTGGAAATTGAAATAAGAACACCGTGAATTCATTGTCCCAGGAAGGGGAAACTTTATTGACACATTCCTGGGGTCAGATACATCACATGATCACACTGACAGAACCACAGGCACATAGACACAGGCAATAGAGCATGCACAATGTCGGCACTAGTACAGTGTATATCCACCTTTCGCAGCAATGCAGGCTGCTATTCTCCCATGGAGACGATCGTAGAGATGCTGGATGTAGTCCTGTGGAACGGCTTGCCATGCCATTTCCACCTGGCGCCTCAGTTGGACCAGCGTTCGTGCTGGACGTGCAGACCGCGTGAGACGACGCTTCATCCAGTCCCAAACATGCTCAATGGGGGACAGATCCGGAGATCTTGCTGGCCAGGGTAGTTGACTTACACCTTCTAGAGCACGTTGGGTGGCACGGGATACATGCGGACGTGCATTGTCCTGTTGGAACAGCAAGTTCCCTTGCCGGTCTAGGAATGGTAGAACGATGGGTTCGATGACGGTTTTGATGTACCGCGCACTATTCAGTGTCCCCTCGACGATCACCAGTGGTGTACGGCCAGTGTAGGAGATCGCTCCCCACACCATGATGCCGGGTGTTGGCCCTGTGTGCCTCGGTCGTATGCAGTCCTGATTGTGGCGCTCACCTGCACGGCGCCAAACACGCATACGATCATCATTGGCACCAAAGCAGAAGCGACTCTCATCGCTGAAGACGACACGTCTCCATTCGTCCCTCCATTCACGCCTGTCGCGACACCACTGGAGGCGGGCTGCACGATGTTGGGGCGTGAGCGGAAGACGGCCTAACGGTGTGCGGGACCGTAGCCCAGCTTCATGGAGACGGTTGCGAATGGTCCTCGCCGATACCCCAGGAGCAACCGTGTCCCTAATTTGCTGGGAAGTGGCGGTGCGGTCCCCTATGGCACTGCGTAGGATCCTACGGTCTTGGCGTGCATCCGTGCGTCGCTGCGGTCCGGTCCCAGGTCGACGGGCACGTGCACCTTCCGCCGACCACTGGCGACAACATCGATGTACTGTGGAGACCTCACGCCCCACGTGTTGAGCAATTCGGCGGTACGTCCACCCGGCCTCCCGCATGCCCACTATACGCCCTCGCTCAAAGTCCGTCAACTGCACATACGGTTCACGTCCACGCTGTCGCGGCATGCTACCAGTGTTAAAGACTGCGATGGAGCTCCGTATGCCACGGCAAACTGGCTGACACTGACGGCGGCGGTGCACAAATGCTGCGCAGCTAGCGCCATTCGACGGCCAACACCGCGGTTCCTGGCGTGTCCGCTGTGCCGTGCGTGTGATCATTGCTTGTACAGCCCTCTCGCAGTGTCCGGAGCAAGTATGGTGGGTCTGACACACCGGTGTCAATGTGTTCTTTTTTCCATTTCCAGGAGTGTATATCGGAACTTGCATGGTTAATTTAAGGGATGGCCGCATTCCCTTCTTGTCGCAAAAAGTACAACTTTCAGTCACAAGTAACAGTTATACAAGTAAGGATAGCAAGTGGAAACCGATGTTTTTATTCCTTGCAGAATGTGTTCAAGTACAGAAATGTTAGTAGGAATACCATAATCCAAATGCATTTGACTATAGTAAGATCTATTGTAATGAATGGATAGGAAGGATTGGTGATGACCACAAAGGAGGAAGGCTGCTTACTGAGATGGGAAAGGGAGATTTTCAGTAACATATTTGGAGCAGTGATGGAGCCAATACGGACAAATGTAGAACTATAGATAATTTTTGGACAGATGAATATTGTAGTGAAAATCAAGAAAGGAAGAGTAACATGGGCTAGACATGTAAAGAGAATGCCACAAGCTCGAAGTGTCAAGAAAGTATTTATAGAAAAGCTCAAAGGAAGAAGGCGAAGAGGAAGACACAGGAAAAGGTTGTTTGAAGATACGGAGAAGGGTCTCAAAGCAGTGGGAGTCAGGAACTGAAGAAGGAAAGCATGGGGCACACTAGAATCGAGAAAGGTGACAATGGAGGCCAATGTTCTATGAGGACTGTAGCGTCGACCAGGAAGCAGCTATTAACAAATATTATTAGTTATTCCTTACTTAGTTCCCATATTTCTGTTCCAGTGCCGCGCTGTAAGCATGTGTTAAGCAGATTTTAACTAGCGCACATACTACCACCTTTTTAGTTAACTATAGTATAAATACTTTGTCTGCTACTGTGGATGTTTTGACTGAACCCAAATGGTTCAAATGGCTCTGAGCTCTATGGGACTTAACATCTGAGGTCATCAGCCCTCTAGAACTTAGAATTACTTGAACCTAACTAACCTAAGGACATCACACACTTCCATGCCCGAGGCAGGATTCGAACCTGCGACGGTAGCAGTCGCGCGGTTCTGGTCTGAAGCGCCCAGAACCGCTCGGCCACAGCGGCCTGCGACTGAACTCAGTGTAAGGTTCAATTACTACATCGCAGCATTAGATGATCTTATTTCCGGTAGAAAATGATATTTAGTTTGCTGTGGCATACCATCATTCGGTGCATATATCCCTATTGTAACAGTTGTTACATTCCATCCTGGATTTTCCATTGTTTGATTTATAACAGTTTCAATTCTATGTAACTTTATGGTGTCGGTGAGAAGTCTTTAATAAAAAATGCGTAGACCTTGTATAAGTGCTCAGAGCTTTGTTAATTAGAATGGAAACAACTGCTCTTCCCCCTGTCTGACAACTACAGACCATAAATTGATAAAATTTCCAACTTTCTCATTTCCTTGTCCGTTTCTTTTGTTTCATGCAATACAATTATGTCCACATTCAGTCCATTTATTTCATCTTTTACGGGGTGTCCCAGAAGGAATAGTCAGTATTGAGAGACATGATAGGAACTATGATTAGAAGCGAAAAGGTGTAATAAACGTGGCCTTTGAAACGCACACCTTAAGAGCTATGAGCACTTGATCAGTATAAGAGATGAGTTTCACGATATCTAGTATGAAAAAGTGCTCGTAGCACTTGAGGTATGCGATTTAGAATGCTTCGAATGATTGTTCCCACCATATCCCTGGGTAATGACTACCCCTAATAGGGTACCCTGTTGTTGTTGTTGGTGGTCTTCAGTCCTGAGAGTGGTTTGATGCAGCTCTCCATGCTACTCTATCCTGTGCAAGCTGCTTCATCTCCCTGTACGTACTGCAGCCTACATCCTTCTGAATCTGCCTAGTGTATTCATCTCTTGGTCTCCCTCTACGATTTTTACCCTCCACGCTGCCCTCCAATACTAAATTGGTGATCCCTTGATGCCTCAGAACATATCCTACCAACCGATCCCGTCTTCTAGTCAAGTTGTTCACAAACTCCTCCCAATTCAATACCTCCTCATTAGTTATGTGATCTACCCACCTAATGCTCAGCATTCTTCTGTAAGGATACCCTGTATTTCAGTGTATTCATTTGTCATGCTCTGAACGTCTCACTGCCCTTTTCCTTGTTAATAGTGTCTTAAGGTTTTTCGACCCAATCTCTGAGGCTTCGCTTTGGATTCAGGAGCCTTAGAAAGTTTTTTTGGATAATGGGATGCTGGCGCACTGGTACAGCCCCAATTTGGAGGACCAGGCTTTGACATCAGGATTTACTCCCTCACCAGGTTTAGCTTCACTACGCTTAAAGATGAGAGTAGAGAATGAAAATGAAAGACACACATTGGCTTCGCAACCTAATGCATCCGGGGTCGAAAAAGCAAAAGTTGGCCAAGAGAGACCGACAGGGAGAACACAAAAGTTTGATACAAGTAAGTGGAAGCACTGTCAGACTTAGCTAACGGCCTGTGTGGATGCTGTCCACATGCTCCCAAGAGGGAGCCCCCAGGGGGACTAGTCTTCGTCTGGTCTCTCTGGCGCGGATGACCCTACACCGAGCACTGCTCACGCCATCATAGCTCTTGGGCCATTGAGACACACCAAATCTCCTCGCTATGTTAAGATGATAGTCCATGAGGACGGTATTAATTCTTTTTAGTGACTTATATTTAATTTAAGAAGTGTAAAATTACGTTTTAAGACACTAGTTTGTTACATTTCTTACTGTTACGAGTTTATGTCTGTCAAAACCTAAACACTGTCAATGAATCTCTACGTGCAAAGATGGTTTCTTGTCTGTCAGCCCATTTAACTGGATTTGGTGTGTTTAGCGTTGCAATGGAAGTACTTACGGTACAAATTTTTAAATAACTTCTGACCAAAAATTTTTTAGATCTTCTCAACTATTTCGAAATACAGAACTATTTCTCGATTAGCTTCTTAGCCTCTACAGTACCTCTACGGACTAATTTTAAATTGTTACTTGATTAACCTTTCCACACGACTGAATACGTCTGTCATGACGAACGCTCCATCTTGGCGTCGGGCGGAACATTTGCTCGCACATAGCGCCTTTCGTTCTATAAGTTCAATTAACTGACGCTCTAACGCAGATTGATCTTTGACCTGGATGGAGGAGGTATGTGATTCGCATCTCTTTACGTCAGAATGATGATGCCGTGTGGCATTCGATACATTTCCACATCATTGCTTAGTGAACTGAAAACGAGCTTACTAATTATCGGGCCAGATTTATAATTGGATACATAACTTCCTTGCAGACAGCGTCAAAACGTCGTTCGTAGGTGAACAGGATCGACAAATGTAATGGTAACTCCAGGAATACTCCAAGGAAGAGATAGAGCGCCGCTACTATTTACAGTTTAATACAATCAAACCTCGTTATAACGAATTTCATGGGACCGTGAAAATTAAATTGTCGTACCAGGGTTATTGTTATAACGAGGTTTTGTTATCGTGACTCGTAGCAAGGAGCCATGGTTTCGTGGCTGAGACTTACATTACTGTAGTACTATTCTGGCGAAAAATAATATTAAAAGACAAATAATGAAACACAGTTTGTTCACTTCATTTATTAATACTGTAGCTGTAGAATATCTTACTTTTGTGTACAGAAAAATTCACTTGTTTTCCTTTGTTTCTTTTTTCTTCAAGATTCTCTTATGAATATGGTCCTTATCATATCTAACTCAATCAACTGCTACGCTGACACTGGGGATTGAAGATGCTACTTGCTGAATGGTTTCCAACTGACCTACTAGCTCCATCAGAGGAGGGGATTCGCACTTACATCACTGCCATCGTCAGACTTTTCAACAGGCAAATTACCCTTTAACTCCTCGGTGATAGATTCGTCGATATATGCTTCAGACACCAACGCCTCATCACCCACTGGCAAGCACTCAACTACTGGAGCATCCATGGTTTTACCAATAACTGCTGAATAAATCTCCAGATCACTTTGAATATCGTCCTGCGTTATTTCATCCAGCATAACATTCTCACCAACATCTTCACTTTCGGAAATTTTTGCATTTATGCAGCAGTTCACACTCGGCTGTACACTGTTCCAGGAACTAGTAATCATGTCAAAAGCCTGTTTCACATTGAAACTGTAGGGATTGCTCACCTTTCTTTCAATTTTTGCGATCACGTGTTTAACTAAACGTGAACGGTATTTTGCCTTAAAATTCTTAATTATCTCCATATCTAGTGGCTGAAGAATCGAGGTACAGCTCGGGGTAAGTACCATACAGTAGTTCAACGTTCTTCAACGCTGGCATATTGTTAAGCGCACTACAATTATCCACCAGAAATGCAAGTTTCTTATTCTTCATTGACATATCTTTATCAAGCGAAAGCAGCTACTCACTAAAAAGAGTAGACGCCATCCATGCTTTTCGATTTGCCTTGTAATTAACTGCCGACCGTGGTGGCCGAGCGGTTCTAGGCGCCTGAGTCTGGAACCGGGTGACCGCTACGGTCGCAGGTTCTAATCCTGCCTCGGACATGGATGTGCGTGATGTCCATAGGTTAGCTAGATTTAAGTAGTTCTAAGTTCTAGGGGACTGATGACCTCAGATGTTAAGTCCCATAGTGCTCAGAGCTATTTTGTAATTAACTGCAATAAAAGAAATCACAATACGACTGTAGCAAAAATTACAGCTGAAGCTTTACTGTACCGATTTAACTAATAAATTAAATGAAGGTAAAATGAAATGTATGTACCCCCTTACCTGGTAAACTTCTTGCATTTTTGAAGCACCGTGGATTTGCTGATCATCCGATCACCAATATGTGTCCTCGACGCATTGGTGCAGAGAAGGACAGTTAGTCGTACTTTAGACTGCTTCCCTCCTTTATGCTTGTCTCCTCTAAGAGCCATCGTCTTGTCGGGCATCCGTTGACAAAACAATCCCATTTCATATACGTTGTATATGTTTTATAGATTGTATTTTTCTAACAGTTTACACACAGTGTTTTCCTCCAGAATTCTGCATCACCTAGAGGTGCTGATTTTTCTTCTCCTGAAATCACTTTAAAAATCATTCCATGCCTGTCCTTAAATCTTTGCGACCATCCGTTACTTGCCTTAGAATCGCCAAGCAACTAAGCGAAACCTGAGGGTTTTTGACATTAATTGGTGCATTCTGCGCACGCATCTCATTAAACCACCGCAGTGTAGTACTGTCCACATCGTTAGCAGCAGCCGCCTTCATTCCTTTTCTTGAAGGGTGAAATTTACAGCCTACAAAACTTTCTCCAATTTCTTACCGTTTTTTAAGGAATGTAGCTAACGTTGATTGTGCAAGTCCATACTTCCTCGTCACGTCTACTTGTTTCGTTCCGTTATCAATGTCTTTGAAAACTTCCATTTTTGTATCCAACCTTATTTGTTTCCGAGTTCCAGCCATTGTCCAAATTTTAGCAAAGTCCAAAGCGTTTACGTCAACTAAAAACATTCGTAGATTGCAAAAATCACGGAACTAAGCTGCGGATGAGCCCAAAAAAACACTTCTTTCTGCTACTGAAGCTCAACAATGGACAAACTAAGCACTCGTTGAAACAAAGGAGCTCTTTGACGTTTGCCGCTCAGCACAGCTCGCCAGCGGCTGTAAGCTGTTCTCTTCACCGCTAGAATAAATACAGTATTGTGATATGTAGCGAAGCTTCTGGAAGGGAAGCGCCAAAAGTCTAGTAGCTAAATAAACAACATCTACCGCTATAGTGAGCTTCTTAGAAGTAGGAAACAATAAATTCTTCGAAATTTAGTCTTCGTTATAACAGGGTGTTGCTAAATTTACTTCATCGTTGTAATGAGAGGTAATTAACACAGTACGTATAGAAAATCAGCCGGGACCATATATAATTATCGCTGTACCCGGATTTATCGTTGCATTGGTAATCGGTATACGGAGGTTTGACTCTATTAATGATGGCAGTTAACGCTGGAGGTTCTATGGGACTTAACATCTGACGTGGTTCAAATGGCTCTGAGCACTATGGGACTTAACAGCTATAGTCATCAGTCCCCTAGAACTACTTAAACCTAACTAACCTAAGGACAGCACACAACACCCAGCCATCACGAGGCAGAGAAAATCCCTGACCCCGCCGGGAATCGAACCCGGGAACCCGGGCGTGGGAAGCGAGAACGCTACCGCACGACCACGAGATGCGGGCAACATCTGACGTCATCAGTCCCCTAGACTTAGAACTACCTAAACCTAACTAACCTAAGGACACCACACACATCCATGTCTGAGGCACGATTCGAACCTGCGAGCGCAGCGGTCGCGCAGTTCCAGACTGAAGCACCTAGAACCGCTCGGTCACAAGGGCCTTCAGACGGGCGACATATTGCTTTTTTTCACATACGTCTCGCTTAATGATCACGATGAGAAAGTTAGAGGAATTAGATGTCATATGGAGTTTCGGACAATCATTTTTTCCACGCGCCATTCGCGAATAGAACAGGGAAGGGGGCAACTGATGATGTTAGTAGAAGTACCCTTCGCCATACACCGTAAAGTGGCTTGTGGGGTGTAGATGTAGTTGTAGATTTCCAAAGAAATCTCTCATTGTTTCAATAAATCGATTTTATTAAATTTTTCACTTTCTCATCTCATGTTAATTTTTCCTAATTTTCCCTATATCTTTAATTTCTTCGGCACCTTATCACCAGTCATCGCGGCCCAGTTAAGCCCTATTGTAATCTGTGCATAGTGCCCTTGATTACGCAGCGATTGTTTTCCATACGTCGGGCTTAGAGGGGTACCGCACCTACTAGTCCTCTCCGATTTCGTACGCGTGGCTTGGTCAGAAATTAAAGTGATAGAAGTGGGAGCTCCAGATGGCCAAGTGTTTAGAAAAAAAAAGTAGCATTTATGGCGCGGGTCATGTATGGCATGAGCCATTTATGTTAGCGCATTTTCCAGGTAGCGGTTCGCTAAGTGGAAAGAATACTGAACAGTAGTCCGAGGCTCTTGGATCCAATCCCTGTACGGAAACTTCTTTTATTTTCATTTTTTACGTTACTTATATCGAAAACAACCTGAGATAATCCTCAGTATATCGTATTTATTAATGTTTTCATAAAAGGCATGAAAAGGAAAGGTAAAGGACACCTCTGGCCACGAGCTACTTGTACCACAAATTGAAACGAAATAGGTGGTGAAGGGTAGACGCCGTCCCCTTATTGGCGTCTAGTGGTAAAATGAGAATCTGGAGACGTTACGGTCGCAGAATGTAAGTAATCCTGGTCAGGCAGTGGAATTTTTCAGTGTGCCTTTACGCTCGCCCTCATTTCTGAACGACGTCAAGATTGCAAGGTACCGCATGTGGTCGGGATTCTTCATTAAACTGTAGTTCCCCTTCCTCGGTAGTGTTACTGGGATAGCTTTAAGGGTGCCCAGATCGCCGAACTGGCGCCCGGGTGAAGGAACTCGGGGCTAAACATCCCTCTTGAAGGGCTCGGAGCCAGTCATGCCATACAGATTTGCTATATCTTCTTACGGGCCTTACACTCGAGTGGCGCATCGTTGGTGATACCACCCGCAAATAGGAGCAATTTACCAAGCAGTAACTTCGATTCTAGAACACCGCTGTCGTGAAGGTCTGCAGGGTAAATGAACTGCTATGTTTAGCAGCCGTGCCACTGTTGTCCGTTTGTCCACTAATGCTTAAAAAACAATGAAAAACGTGAATTGTAAACTATTAAGCTTGTTTTGTGACGCTTTTCTTGTATTTCACGATACATACCATTTCTCACTTACGCCAAGTGTTTTGTTTTTCAGCTTTCCTGTTTGCTAAAATCGTCAATTCCTTTTTCATTTTTTAATCATTTAGATATCTGAAGTATTTACGAGGGCAGTTCAATAAGTAATGCAACACGTTTTTTTTCTGAAACGGGGGTTGTTTTATTCAGCATTGAAATACACCAGGTTATTCCCCAATCTTTTAGCTACACAACACTATTTTTCAACGTAATCTCCATTCAATGCTACGACCTTACGCCACCTTGAAATGAGGGCCTGTATGCCTGCACGGTACCATTCCACTGGTCGATGTCGGAGCCAACGTCGTACTGCATCAATAACTTCTTCATCATCCGCGTAGTGCCTCCCACGGATTCCGTCCTTCATTGGGCCAAACATATGGAAATCCGACGGTGCGAGATCGGGGCTGTAGGGTGCATGAGGAAGAACAGTCCACTGAAGTTTTGTGAGCTCCTCTCGGGTGCGAAGACTTGTGTGAGGTCTTGCGTTGTCATGAAGAAGGAGAAGTTCGTTCAGATTTTTGTGCCTACGAACACGCTGAAGTCGTTTCTTCAATTTCTGAAGAGTAGCACAATACACTTCAGAGTTGATCGTTTGACCATGGGGAAGGACATCGAACAGAATAACCCCTTCAGCGTCCCAGAAGACTGTAACCATGACTTTACCGGCTGAGGGTATGGCTTTAAACTTTTTCTTGGTAGGGAGTGGGTGTGGCGCCACTCCATTGATTGCCGTTTTGTTTCAGGTTCGAAGTGATGAACCCATGTTTCATCGCCTGTAACAATCTTTGACAAGAAATTGTCACCCTCAGCCACATGATGAGCTAGCAATTCCACACAGATGGTTCTCCTTTGCTCTTTATGGTGTTCGGTTAGACAACGAGGGACCCAGTGGGAACATACCTTTGAATATCCCAACTGGTGAACAATTGTGACAGCACTACCAACAGAGATGTCAAGTTGAGCACTGAGTTGTTTGATGGTGATCCGTCGATCATCTCGAACGAGTGTGTTCGCACGCTCCGCCATTGCAGGAGTCAGAGCTGTGCACGGCCGGCCCGCACGCGGGAAATCAGACAGTCTTGCTTGACCTTGCGGCGATGATGACACACGCTTTGCCCAACGACTCACCGCGCTTTTGTCCACTGCCAGATCACCGTAGACATTCTGCAAGCGCCTATGAATATCTGAGATGCCCTGGTTTTCCGCCAAAAGAAACTCGATCACTGCCCGTTTTTTGCAACGCACATCCGTTACAGACGCCATTTTAACAGCTCCGTACAGCGCTGCCACCTGTCGGAAGTCAATGAAACTATACGAGACGAAGCGGGAATGTTTGAAAATATTCCACAAGAAATTTCCGGTTTTTTCAACCAAAATTGGCAGAGAAAAAAAATGTGTTGCATTACTTATTGAACTGCCCTCGTACAAAGAGCTTCTGCAATCGCGACATGTTCATTGAAATGATGTCAAATGCAGCACTGCTAGTTTACGTATCTGTTGTTGTAAATTGTATGAGGTAGAGTTTATTACATGAAATGACAAAGGACTTAAGTTCAGCTGTAGAATAAGTATGCCCTAAACATTTAAATTACAATCTCCACTTAATGTCACCTCATTTTGTTTAGAAGTTAAAAATTTTTAAAATGGTTCTAGATGTCTTATTAATAACTCAGATTCACCAGAGGAGTCCTGTGTATCGTGAAGACGTATCGTGAACTTCCCATGCATTTCTGCTTCTACAGTGCAAGCTACAAAATGCTAATCACTGCAAAATCTGAGGGTGCAATGTTTTTATATTTGTATTCATTCTTAACCTTAATGGCAACTCCGGCGTCAAATTCATGTTTCATAATGGTTTCTGCTCCCAGAAAAACTATAAATTCTTAAGAGAAGTCCTTACACCACGTGGGTATAACGAAATGAAAGCAAACTACACAACAAAACTTAATGTCCAGACAGAGAAGTTCCAGCCTGCTGGCCACATCGCCTCACGTCGCACGCGGTTCATCAGACAGCATGGAACACTGCAAGCGATTAGCGATCGATCTCTGCGGTCTGTGATGTGCTCACACACATGCCGTCGAAGATGCCAATGACGATGGTTTGCTGCGTGCGTCGCTGGGAGGGATCTCAGAGTAAACGACATGTCGCGGCTCAACGTAGTTCTCAACAATGCAGCGGTCTCTGGAATGCCCAGTGCCGTTGCGTAGCATCAGATCGACAAGTGACGATTGGTGTGCAACATAAATGTGCCCGTCCCCAGCAAGAAAAATCTTTAAAAAACGGTGAAGTGCAGTAAGAAGACGAAGCAACGTTAGCAGCCAGAAGGTAAGGCACAAACAAACGCGTGACTTTCAGCAATCCGTAGCAGCCAAAACACAGCCGTGAAATAGGTTGCACTTTCCTGCGTAACATAAATTCGGCGAAGTCTCGACATGGGCCAGTCACCGTGGTGTTTTCCTTCTGCTCATAGGTTAGCAACGCATCAGTTTCACATAGCTGCCACGTAATCAAAGAGAGGCGAGAAAATAGCTAATGAATTTTTAGTGACAAAATTGAAGCCATTCTATTCTTTGCCGTTCATTCTTCTTTGTGAATGTGTCATGAATTATGAGGTTGTGATTAGAATAGAACCTAAGGGCACAGCTTAAATTGCTACAAGTGAAACGAGCAGCAATTAAATTCATAATCTTGGTTGTCACAAATGCTAGAGCGTTTCTTGCGGATATGTTACGATTTCCGAAGCTGCAGTATACTGAGGCTATAACGTGACAATATTCCTTCGCCTCTTATTCGAAGCACATTGTCTGCCCTCTGCTCTCTCATATGCTGTGCAGAACCACCAACTCACACCCTCCCGCCTCCATCCCCCCTTTTGGTTCCTATCATATTCACGACGGAAGTGGATAACACGGTCTCTGGCCCTGATCTAGACTTCGATCTATAAATTCTCACATGCACGTACATTTGATAAATATGAAGATCTTCACCAATTGTAGTTATAATGAGGATAATCTCATTTTTCAGACTAGTCATAGAGACTGTTTATCAACGTTTGTCTGAGGCAGTTTATACTGTAGAAGCAAGAATTTCTTTAAATCTTGTACTGCATGAAAGTGCTAATACTATTAACCTTACAATTTCATACAGCCTATAACAAAGTTTTCGTGCTAGTTGATTTCTGCATTCGCTCATATAGACACTGTTCGACGAAGGCAGTGTGTCGGCGTGTTGTTTTAAAACACACGTTTTCCATGCATATAGCATAAAAAATTACACATTTTAGTAGAATTTCTAATGATTATAGAACAGTTTCAAGTTTTAGGCTTATTTTTGTCAGAAACCTAATTTTCCTTTTAAATCGTAGGAATGAAGACGAAATGAAATGCGGCTTGAAATTGTTGTACTGAAAATCGCTGACTGTGCTGTGTGAAGTCTGTGGCTGGTTTGCATTGTTGTTTGCTATTGTAGTGTTGGGCAGCTGGATGTTAACAGCGCGTAGCGTTGCGCAGTTGGAGGTGAGCCGCCAGCAGTGGTGGATGTGGGGAGTGAGATGGCGAAGTTTTGAGAGCGGATGATCTGGACAGAGACAGTAAAATTGTAAGACTGGATGCCATGAACTGATATATATATTATGACTTGTGAACACTATTAAGGTAAATACGTTGTTTGTTTTCTATCAAAATCTTTCATTTGCTAACTATGCCTATCAGTAGTTAGTGCCTTCAGTAGTCAGAATCTTTTATTTAGCTGGCAGTATTGGCGCTCGCTGTATTGCAGTAGTTCGAGTAACGAAGATTTTTGTGAGGTAAGAATTCATGAAAGGTATAGGTCATTGTTAGTCAGGGCCATTCTTTCGTAGGGATTATTGAAAGTCAGATTGCATTGCGCTAAAAATATTGTGTGTCACTTTCGTGAATGTCTGAGTACGTTCAGTTTTGCTCAGCTGTTTGAAAATCAAATAACGTAGGGGTTTATCAGCACAGTCATTCATTAATTTTTCTAAGGGGACGTTACAGTAGGTTTAAATAAGGTAAGTCAGCGTTAAATGAGTAGAGCCCGCTGAAAATAGATCTGTTAATACGTTGATTCTTCTCGCTGCCAACTTTTGGGAACAAATGATACTTTTCGCTGTAGGCCTGATACTTGTTATTGTTTAATTTTGCGTTTGTTTCGGTCATAAGCAAAAAATAGAAGTATGAAAGTACCGTTTGTACATGACGTCTCACGCTGTTGTGTACTCTCCGATCCGACAAGTATTAATCGTTCACTCTGAGAAGACTCCCGGAGCAGTTGTCTGACGCCAGTTGTTTCGATGGAAATCGAAAGACCGTGTGTGACTTCTAACTAATATTCACCTGTTTAAGGTCACTATTAATCATACCGTTGCATATTGTGTGCAAAGACTATCTTCATTATATGCGACAACAAATTAAAGCCACTTCAGATTCAATGGCATGGAAGATTTCTGCGCCCTACATTTGCTTCCGTTTACGAGTACATAGATTAGGTGAAAACAGCACTGTTTGTTAGCTAAAATGGACCAAATGATTCGAATATCCTTACGTTAGAATGATTTCCAAAACCAATTCTAATTAACTTAATATAGCGAAAGACTTCTTTTAACTGATTTATTTTATTGCATTTTCGATTTTAAATTTTCTCTGTTTTTTTTCGTTTCTTTTCAGAGACTGTAAAAGTATCTTGTGATATTTAAGAAAATTTGACATAGTGTGCTTTATTTAAAAGTGTGTATACAAGTAAACTATTCGCTTTTGTTCTAATGATTTTCCTGATAATATATTTAAAAGGCAGTAACTCGATAGGTATTTAGAACTTGACACGTATATGTCAGTGGCTAAAAAGAAGAGGCCAACAACCAACCGAATTCGAAACACCTGAACGTAACTTCTGCGAAAAGATTTAAATCACTATGCTCTGTTTTACAGAGTATCGTGGTCAAAGGTAATGATATTGGACCCGTTCCGGATCCAATGGAAACGTTAGGACACTCAGAAATAAGGAACTTTCTCCTGAACGTATTAGTACTGCAATGTCACACGTAGAAACATCAAAAAGTCCTACGTATCGTCCCACGCTTGGACCTCTTGAATTCGACCTCTGATGCATTATTGCGTGATTCGAAGCCGCAGTGAACACACACAAGGCAGCACCGACGCCCTGCTTTTTTGCAGCTGCATTTGTTGCCACAAGTCTTATTACACTGGCCTGAAATCATGCTCAGCAGTGCCTGTTGAGCTGGTTCGTTACTCATTGGCACTGGAATTAGACCATCAACATTCCTCTTCCAGCCAGACTTGAGGGTGTCTTTTTCATATTCCATCCAAGTTTGAACTTGCAGATAAGTTCTGTATGCATGATATTGAACTGCTTCCCTCGCTGGAGGCAGGTGTGCCAAATCGAATTTGGCGTTTGTAGCGGTTTTAGAAAAGTGAAGATATCGCATCTCATCTATACAAATGTTCGAGACAACTCCATAAAGTGACACAGAGCTCTGGATCCTCTCATGCTTTTCCACAGGGTGATCGTATCTAAGCAGTCTGGTGACGACCTGAAAAAAAAACTTCGAGTATGAACTTGCTCCTTTTCATTGTCATTTTTTTCAGGAACGGCAAAGTCGACTTTTTATTCTGCCTTCACGCTCTTACCAAGTGTCGTACAAATTGGAGAGAGCAAAGCTGACACAGTAGGTAGTGGCTACCTCCTACACCGAGTTCATTGGAATCAGAGAAAGTGTTTGTATGCTATTTGTAAAAGACCTGTGAGCTAGCCACAGCCTGGGGGATGTTTCCATGCTAAGCCATGTCTCCTCAATATCCTTTCTTCCAAGAGTGCTAGTTCTGCAAGATTTGTAGAAGAGCTTCTGTGAAGCTTGGAAGGTAGGAGACAAGGTACTGGCAGAATTGAAGCTGTGAAGATGGGTCGTGAGTCGTGCTTGGATAGCTCAGTGGTAGAGCACTTGCCTGCGAAAGGCAAAGGTCCCGAATTCGAGGCTCGGTCCGGCACACAGTTTTAACCTGCGCACACTCCCCTGCAGAGTGAAATTTTGATTCACTTCAGTTGTTAATGCAACATTTCTTGGCATATGTAGGGAGTGATTACAAATATTTTGCACGAATCTTGAAGGTAATTAAATCCTTTAAAACAGTGGTGTACAAAACAGCACTAAAAAGTTATGGTAGCTGTAACACTGACAAATCTACCATTTTGCGATTTCTCGAGAGTGTTGCAGATTTTCATAGCTTCTTATCAATAGCTGGTCCAAATTTTTCAACATGTGATGTTCGAAATTTGAGGGTTGCCACCTCTCCTTATTTTGCTCGGATTGTCCCTACATGATGGGATACATCAACTTCCTACTTTTCGTTCACCTTTAAATGTGTGTGTGAATTCCTTAGGGACGAAACTGGTGAGGTCATAGGTCCGTAGACTACACACATCTTAAACTAACTTACGCTAAGGACAACACACACGCAAACACACACACACGCACACACACACACACACACACGCACACACACACACACACACACACACACATGCCCGAGAGAGGACTCGTACCTCCGGCGGGAGGGTCCGCGCGAATCGTGACATGGTGCCTCTAACAATGCGGCCACTCAGCGCTTTACTTTTTTACATCATAACACATTATTTTTTTGTCATATTCTTACGGTTTTCTTCATATTCGTGTTAGCCAAGGACAACATGAGTAAAATACACGAAAGAGCAACAATACAATGGGTTTAAAAATCAATAGTTCCGCCGCCCCGTTTCCATATTATTTCTGAAAAGGCAGTTGTATTTATAGAGCGACCGAATAGCGGAGTATTGACACGTTTTCTATTTTCTGTGTTCTGTAAGAACAAAACATCATTATACACTGACGGAAGGAATTCGCACCACCAAGAAATAGTTGTGCGACATAAACGAAAGTTGGTAGCCGTATTTCTACATCTGAAAGCAGATCTCTGTTCAGATTTCACGCCAATCGCATAAGAGTGGCGCTAGAAGCACCACTGTGAGGATGGCAGTGAGGTTTGCATTAAATACACGCTGTAACGGTCGTGAGCATTAGTTACCTTTGACATTAGACGTGATGAGTTGATGTCAGTCAAGAGTGCCTTTAAGGCGACAAAGACGCCGTTATCAGCACGTCACTGTGTTTGAACGAGGTCATGTAGTAGGTCTACAAGCAGCTGGATGTCCCTTCTGCGATACTGCAGAAACACTTGGCAGCAATGCGGCCACTGCACATGATAGTTGGCAACGATGGTCATGGGGATGTAATGTCGCAAGATGACCAGGTTCCAAACGGCCATGTGGCATTACCGAGAGGGTATGGCTCTTGCGCGTTGTACTGTATCTGCAGTAGCACTCTGAGCAGCATTTTGGCAACACAGAGACATAATGAATTTTCACGAACTGGTTACTTCAGACACCTCAGAGCCACTCGCCCTGTAGTGTGCATTCCACTGACCTCAATGCACAGCCATTTACGACTTCAGCGGTGTCAATCGAGAGCTTATTGGAGAACAGGGTTCAGGTCAGGTGTGTTTTCTGACGGAAGCTGGTTCTACCTCGGTGTCAGTGATGGCCGTGTGTTTGTTAGAAGGAAACCAGTTGAGGTCCTGCAATCAACCTCTCTGCGTGCTAGACACACTGTACCAACACTTGGGACTACGATCTGGGGTGCGCTTTCGTATGACAGCAGCAGCAGTACTCTCGTCGTTATCCCGCACACCCTGACAGCAAAACTATACGTCAGAATGGTGATCCGACCTGTTGTGCTGCTATTCATGAACAGTATTCCAAGGGGTATTTTCCAACAGGATAACGCTCGCCCCCATACCGCTGCTGTAACCGAACATGCTCTTCAGAGAGTCGACATGTTGCCCTGACGTGGTCGATCACCAGATCTGTCTCCAGTCAAGCACATATGGAATAACGTCGGACGAAAACTCCAGCGTCATCCACAAGCAGCATTAAGCGTCCCTGTATTGACCGGCCAAGAACAACAGGCATAGAACTCCATCCCTCAAACTGACATTCGAAACTAGTACTGCACAGTGCATGCACGTTTTCATGCACGCATTCAACATTGTGGCGGTTACACTGGTTATTAATGTACCAGAATTTCACATTTGTAATGACTTATCTCGCACGTACATTAAACTGTGATCTTGCAATGTTAATCGCTTAAATATGTAACCTAGGCAGCTGTACTCCCGAAATTTCTTTACATTAATTATTTTTTGGATTTACAATTTTTTCCCGTCAGTGTATTACGGTGATTTTTGGTTTATCTCAAGTCCGATTAGTATTTAAAACGCTCAATAGGTGAAGCGGAAAAACAGACAACAATGCAGTGAGTATAGCAATGACATTTGTAACAATCAGAATAAAATCGAATGAAGGAAGTGAAAAGAATGTATTCATTTCGTAATGAATGGTTAAAGAATAAAACAACTGAAAAATTGGTTAGCTAAAGGTGATGATTAATCGATGGCAAAATGTGCAGTGTGTCCTGCTTCATTTTCTGTAGAAAGTGAGGGTATTAGGGTCACTACGTTGAGCAATAAGTACGGTTAGGTTAGTGGTGTTTAACGTCCCGTCGACAACGAGATCATTAGAGACGGAGCGCAAGCTCGGGTTAGGGAAGGATGGGGAAGGATATCGGCCGTGCCCTTTCAAAGGAACCATCCCGGCATTTGCCTGAAACGATTTAGGGAAATCACGGAAAACCTAAATCAGGATGGCTGGAGACGGGATTGAACCGTCGTCCTCCCGAATGCGAGTCCAGTGTGCAATAAGTACGTCCGTAAGTTCCAGTCCCATCCCCATGCATTTTCACAGATGTGTAAAGTGAACCTGTTAACTTCTCAACATTTTAAATTTCAAGTGTGGTATTTGTAGTTTAGTTTTGGTTTGAGGATTAAAACTGACGAACGATAGTAAGAATTGCATATTTAATATGTATTAAGTGTTACCTTTATCTTGAAGATCGCGCCTTCTGACTCACCGAAGGTGCCATTGTTTCGAATTTTGATATGTCTGTGATTGTTATTCTTCTTATTCAGTATTGAAACATGATTATCATACATTTTCTTTGATTTAAAGTCAGTTTTGCAAATGAAGCACTCTTGCATTAAATCACAGTAATGATCGAAAGCACATTAGAACATATTGTAGACTTCACTCGACACATGGTTCATCTTCGTCTTTCAGTTCCAAGCTGATTCCTATTACTTCCACGAACAGACCCATATTGTCTAAAAGCCTGTATGCAGCGAACATAGGCTCTGAACATTGTACTGTACTGCGAGATGACGTAACTCTCTCCCCAGCCGCACTGAGTACTGTCAACCCATACTCTATTGTTGTTACTCAAATATCTGCCAGAAAATGTCGCATTACCCAGTAGAGATGCAAACAACCGAAAAGATAAAAAGAAAGAATGTATCAGAGCCCCCATAGTCTCGACGTATAAGGATACTGAAACCTCACATAATCAGCGATCATACGGGAGATTTGAATTGGTACAATTTACATTTTTTAAAAATTTTTTTAGAATGAAAACTGTAGTGAAATTTACGTATTGTTGTTTTAATAAAGTCAGTTTCATTGTGAGACATGAATACGTACTTAGCAAGAGCGGGTCCAACAAATCAAATTCATGTCCTACTGCCTTGCCGAAGTAGTAACATCGGATGCAGTCAGATCACTGAAGTTAAGCGTCGTTCGGATTAGTTTGCACTTGGATGGGTAACCGTCCAGGTCTGCCGAGTGCTGTTGGCAAGCAGGGTGCACTCAGCCCTTGTGAGGCCAATTGAGGAGTTACCTGATTGAGAACTAGCTACAGCAGTCACGAAAATTACCAACGGCCAGCAGGGCGGTGTGTTGACCACATGCCCTCCCGTATCCGCATCCAGTGACGCCTAATGGCTGAGGATGAGACGGTGGCCGGTCGGTACCGTTGGGCCTTCAAGAACTGTTCGGAAGCTGTTTGATTGTTTACAGTTTCTTGCAGTCTAACGAGGTAATTACCGCGATGGTTCCAAAAGCAAGGCTACGGCCAATTTCATTTCTCATCAGCTACCGAATTCGATGTTGTACTCCGTCTTTAATAACCTCATCTTCGACGAGGCGCGAAAACTTTAACCTTACCACTTTTCCGCTCCCTGACATGTCAACATTAGTTTGTAATTGTCCTCTTTGTCAGCTCGTCAAATTTTAAACGTGCATACGTAGTCCTCTGCAGAGTGAGGGTCTAATTCTAGATTCTTAGTTGTTCTCGAAATATCACAGCTTTGACTCCGCGACTCCATCAGCGAAGATAAGACTTTACCGGCAGTATGAGGGAGAGTTGCGAGAGCAAAAACTTCCGTTAGCACATACCTCTGCCAACGGTCACGGAGTCCACGTATCGCGTGTGGAGTACCACCCAGGCGTGCACGCAACATCCGCGATGTCTGTTCATACTCCATATGTAAATACGGCCATAACTTTAACTCCCGTGACACCTAAAGGAATTTAGCACTCAGTCTGAGTTACGGCTAACCTCGATACGGTGTCTGTCCTCGTTATTCAACTACGAGAACAAGCGCCTGCAGGGTAACTTTCAATTATCTTTCGAAAAGAGGTCATGTACAAATAAAAGAACAATTATTTAGTTCCTTTCAGTGTTACATACTTCTGGCTTCTTGGCGTTCTTTCACAACTGCCTTTTGAGAAGTCGGATTGCAGGTTATAACAAAGGAAATACTGCCACTCCATAAAAATAAATAAATAAAAAATTCTGACAGTAAATTTCGCCTTTTAAATGGTTGTGTTCTCCCTTTTTCTTCTCTTATCATTTTACTGCACCGATGAGCCGAATCGACTCATTTGGTCTATGTAGCACGATGTACTTCTGAGATATTAATTGTCTGTGTTGAAGCTGTTACACAAAGTGGATAATGCTCAATGGCCGGTCTACAAGTGCCAATGCAATTAGGGAAAGGACCTGTTGGTGTGAATTACTACTTTGCCTACGATCTATCGAGCCTGGTAAAGCGTTTTAGTCACTAGCAACAAAATGTATACTAAGTTGCCAGCGAACTAAAATCTAGGAAATAAAACCATCTTTCTACGCTGGGAATATTGTTACTGACATCTATTCAACAGTGAAGACGAAGTTCCACCTATAGAAAACAGTGGAATTTATGGGATTTCCTGCAATTTTTGTGACAAATCACGCCGCCTAACAAAAAAAGCAGAACACACTGAGGGAGAGGAGGGAACAAAATAAAACATCACAGGCCGAGACGATATACGACTGTAAAGTCGAGTCAGATTTACCAATAACTTGGCTGTATTAGCCCACTTATCAGTATCATGTTGCACCCCTTCTGGTACGGATGTGTTCCGCGATTCGGTTGGGGAGCGGGTCATAAAGTCGCTGTATCCTCTCCTGATGCACGCTGGTCGACAACTATTATTACTAGTCATTCACATTCTGGATACTTGCACTGAGGTGGAGTTGGCATCCAAGATAGTCCCAGACGTCTCCTATCTGGACCAGATATGGAAATCTTGCTGACCACAGGGGGATCTCAACATCACAGAGACAGTTGATAGAGACATGTGTATATGTGGGAGAGCATTGTCCTGTTGAAAAATGGCAACACAATACCATCGCATGAGAGGTAACGTAGGAGGATGCAGGTCGTCCGTGGCTTACCGTTGTTCCATCACAGTTCCCTCAATCAGCCGTGCTACAAGCGCCATTGCGCTAGGTCTGGATGGCACATTAACTCAAACGCCGCCCCACGATCTCTGAGTAAAATGGGTGTGTGGAGGAGGGGGCGAACTACGAACGCACCACATTTGGATAGCAATGCAGTCGCACTGTGTACTACCTCGTTTCATATTTCACATTTCTCAATAACACAGCTCAAAAACAAAACAAATGTTCAGTATCATTTAATTATTTTTGGCGCACTTAAGACATAACATAATTTTTATCTGATACAAACCGTCGCCATTTGGATAGACGCAGATAATTTCACAGATTTTCGCACCCAAGTTGCAGCGTAAATGTGACTCATAAAAAACGCATTTCACAAACATATCTTTTGTGGAAATATTGTAGCACTTTAGCAACTTTATTATGGATATGTGGAAAGAGCAAAGCAATGTAGACGTTCTGAACAGTTTCTGCATTAAACCCCACAGCGGGCTGAGCACTCTTTGGTGAGTAGTGCTTTGCTACCGCGGGGTCCCAGACCTTACAGCGTTGCTTCCTCTTTCTGTGCTGCAAACCTACACTTCTATGATCTCTTCCTTCCTCTGACTTTCCATCGGATGGTCCTTTTCGTGCAGACCCTGTTTGAACTTGGTTCCCGATTTTGGGCTTCATTTCTACTTTCATTCCCAGCCCTATTTTCGCCTTTCATTACCGATTGTATGTTCCCAGTCATTCGATTTGATCTGACACCTTTTCCAAATTTTACAGAAGTGTGTGTCATGCAGGAAAGGTAGTCTACTGTGTTGTATGCACCGCCTCTGTGCTCTTACACTCTGGCACCCTTCCTTCCTATTGTAGTACGCCTGAAACACATCAAGGTAGCCATCCAGTTGTGGGGTTCGTCAAGTAACTGCGCAGTGGTACCACCTGACCATGGTAAAGACATCGAAACTTTACTGGCAAAACTTGATTTTTGCCTCTTTCACGGGACTTATTCAGCCATTGATCTTTCCTTTAGCAGTCTTGGTCTTCTACCATCTATCCACTGAAGGTCCCACTTCCCGATCTTTCTCTCCCTGCCTCAGGGTTGTTCTCCTGGACGCCCACCGATATGGGTTCTCCGTAACGCTGACTGGGATGAGTTCACCTCTGGTGTCGTCCTTAGCTCCACATCGCAAGGCATTATCAATGCAGCTGTTCAGCATACAACGTCAACCATTCTTTTGGCAGCCATACCCTCTTCCACGGGATCCCCCCCCCCCCCCCCATCAGAAGATGGTAACATGGTGGATCCCAGAGATTGCTACGGCCATTAGAGATTATAGGCGAGCTCTCCAACGCCATGAGCAGCACCCTTCTTTGGTGCACCTTACTGCCTTTAAACGACTCTGTGCCTGTGTTTGCTACCTCATAAAACGACGAAAGTAAGAATTCTAAGAACGGTACGTTTCCATCATTGTATCACATACCTCTCCATCACAGGTACTGGCAAAGATCATATGACTCTACAGCTTCCAGTCCCTACAGGTGTATCAAGTATTTCCTTATATGGCGTCATTTATACTGATCTAGACGCTGTCGTCGAGCATTTTTCTGAGCATTAACCTCGCGCACCTGTGTCTGAGAACTACTACCCCGCCTTTCGGCTCATAAAACTGCCAGAGGTGCGAATGTGCTTATCTTTTTGTACCCATTCAGTGAATGGAAACTCTCCAGTACCCTAACCCATTGCCCTGATACAGCCCCAGGGCCATATCACATCCACAACCAAATGCTAAAACATCACTCAGTCGATTGTCAGCGTCGCATCCTTGTCCTCTTCAATCGGATCTGGAATGAGAGTGAGTTCCCGTCTCAGTGGCGAGAAAGCGCTGTAGTTCCAGTGCTGAAGGCGGGTAAGAACGCCCTCTTGATTGACAGGTATCGTCCAATCAGTCTTACCAACGATCTCTGTAAGTTTCTCGAATGCATGATGAACAAGTGTCTGTGTTGGCTCCTCCAGTCTCAGTGCCTTTTGGCTGCATCTCAGGCCGTTTTTCGAAAAGGCTACTCCACTTCTGATAATTTGGTTCACCTGGAGTCCACCATCAAGATGGACGTTGCACACCGTCAGCACCTCATTGCTGTCTTTTTTGACCTATAGGAAGCTTCTGACATGACATGGCGACATCACATCGTTACTGCATTACACTAGTGTGGTCTCTGGGGCCCTCTCACAATTTTTGTCAATAATTTCCTGTTGAACCATACAATCCGGGTTCAAGTGAGCGCTTCTCTCAGTAACCTCCATATCCAAGAGAATAAAGTTCTACAGGGCTCTGTACTGAGTGTCCCCTTCTTTCTGGTGGCCATCAATGGTCTAGTGGCGGCTGTGGAATCTTCGGTATCGCCCTCCTTATATGATAACGATTCTTGGTTTTATTATTGGTTGTTGCTGACCATGGCCTACAGGGCGCCATACGGAAGATGAAACCATGAGCTCTCACACATGGCTTTCGGTTTTCAGCCGCGAAGACTCGTATCATGCACTTCTTTCGCCGTCATATTGCCCACCTCCACTCAGAGCCTTACCTAGACGATCAATTACTTCTTGTTGATGAGACGCACCACTTTCTGAGACTAGTCTCCGATTCCCAGCTGACATGGCTTGCCCACCTTCGGAAACTTCAGCGAAAGTGCTGGCGACACCTGAATACACTTCGCTGCCCCAGTAACACTAGCTGGTGTGCAGATCCCTCTACCCTTTCACGGCTCTACAAAGCCCTGATTCTATCCCGTCTTGATGATGAGAGTCTTGGATATGGTTCAGCATCACATCCAGCAATGCAGGTGACGGACCCCATTCATCATTGTGAGGTCTGACTTGCGACAGGAGGCTGACTTGCGACAGGGAGCTTCCGCACTAGCCGTATGAACAGCCTATTAGTCGAGGCTGGAGTCCCTCCACTACCTATCAGTAGCCCACAACAGCTGCTGACTTACGCTGTATGTATTCGTAGCTTCCCTGAACATCCCAACTACTGTCTCCTTTTCCCTGGAAGGGAGCTCCTCCTCCAACAACGGCGACCTAGAACTGGGCTTACAACTGCTGAACGAATCCACTGCCTCTGTTCGGCACTGCAACTTCCTCCACTGTCGCCTGTGATCAAAGAGACATTGCATCTGCCCAATGGCTTGTGCTTCAACCTCGGATTTAGCACAAAGTCTCCTTCGGTCCAAAAGATTCCGTTTACCCAAGATTTTTCGTCACCTGTCCTTGAGAAGCCTCCAGGTTTGGAAATAGTATTCACCAGTGGTCCACAGCTCGTGGTATCGTGGTAGCGCTCTCGCTTCCCGAGCACGGGGTCCCAGGCTCGATTCCCGGCAGGGTCATGGGTTTTCACCTGCCCCGAGATGACTGGGTGTTTTGTGTTGCCTTTATCATCATCATCATCATTCGTCCCCATTACGATCGAAGGAAGGCAACAGCAAACCACCTCCATTAGGACCTCGCTTATTACTGCAGTCTGGGTGTCCTGCATCGTTCCCCTATGCTCTGTCAAGTAGCATGGGACTTCATTTTCATTTCCATTCACCAATGGCTCAACAGTCAATGGATGAACATGTTTTGCATACATACATGCACAGTGTAGTGAATTCCACTCTCCGTCAATCGGCTGCAGTGTCTTCACTGCTAAATTGATGGCCATTAAATTAGCCCTTAGCCATGTTTGTTCTTCCACTGGCAAGAGTATCCTACGCCTTTAACAGCCTTCAGGCTATAGATCAGTGCTACTCTCCTTGCCCATTGGTTACAGCTATCCAGAATCTTGTCTCAGACCCCCTTCAAGCAGGGCAGCCAGTCGTTTTCGTTTGTACACCCAGTCATGTTGGAATTTTTGGAAATGAACGAGCTGACTGTTTGGCCAAGCTGGCCAACGGGATTCCTATTCTGTAAATAAGGATTTCAGAACCATACCTTTGGTCATTTATATGCCATCGAATGCTTGAAGTCTGGAACTCAGAATGGTCTGCCCTGAACTCCCCAAACAAACTGAGGACAATTAAGGAGGTCACAACCATGTGGCAGTCTTCCCTGCATGCTTCTCATAGGGAATTCACTGTCGTCTGTAGACTTCACATTGGCCACACTTGGCTGACATGTGCTCACATTCTCAGAAGTGGGGATCCCCCTAACTGCCAAGGCCAATGCCGATGCCTGATGATGGTCCACTTACTCATAGACTGCCCTAATTTGGCTGCTTTGAAACGGCATTTTAATCTTCCTGACACACTCCCTCTTGTGGTAGCAGGTGATGCCAACTCGGTTGACCTGGTGTTATGCTTTGCCCAAAGGTGGTTTCTATTCATCCCCGTCAGGCATGGCTTTTTGGGGTAACTGACTGTCTATGGGGTTGGAGGGGGCCACTCCTGGCTGCCCTTCCCTCCTTCCCAGGTGTCCCTTAACAACGCTTGCTAGGTGGCCCAGCTTTGCCTCTGTCCTTGCCACCTTTTTATTCTCTTTATACTTTTCCATTTCTTGCTTTTTAAGCCTTGTATTTACTGATCTTTTAATGGCTTACCTGTGCTGTCTTTTTTCTGGACTTAATCTCCGTTTTTATTGCTTTACTTATACTTAGGCTTTCCAGGATTTGCCATTCACCTCCTTCGTTTGAGGGCTTCTCCTGGATTGCCATTTAACAAATGAAAAGACTTATGACCCTCCAGTTTCGTCCATTTCAGTCCAACCAAACCATCAAACAGCATTAATGTGATTTGTGTTTAAAACGGAAATTACCTTGGAGATCAGTCAGCTACATCTGAACTTGCACAGGGACGCTTTCAACAGAAATGGCAAACAGCCTCGAAAACAGGTCGAAAACTGATGTAAACAAATGAATACTGTTTAATCTAACGAAGTTGTACGAACATCTACGATGTCTCACGACTGTAAGTACGAGACGTCGACTGCGCACCATACGCGCCAATCACCGGTAGGGCGTCTTCGAACCCAGTTCTGTCGCAACACCATGTTCTCGAAAAGTGCTAATTTTTGAGAATTCATAAGTGATATATTGTTTATTATCATGAGTTTCCGCAAATAAACACATTATAATGGCATCCACGGACTTACTTCAAGTAACATAGCTATGCACCTCATCACTTAGAATTAGAGGGTGCAGAAGTACACTTTCCAGACAATTCAGTGGTGCTGCTGTACTGTTATTTTAGAGACAAGATTAGCATTTATTCTTGGTTTTCAAATGGTGTCCGTTGAAACTAAACTGGCCTTGTGTTTGTTTCGTCGTTGGGTAATATGATGATAAAAAGCTGTGACAGATTTCTTGTTGCATGCTCTTGAGTCCGTTGAAAGTCGCCATCTTCATTTGCAGATTCGTTTACCAGTCTCCACAGCACCTGTCCAACTCCAAGTTGCCGTAGCGCAGCCGAAATTTTCTATAGTAATTAGAATGACTACACAGACTAATATTTACATTCGAGTCATCAGAGATGAGCGCTCCTTTATTTCTTCCTTGAATACAACACTTACTATCGAGTTGTAATACGTAATATTCACAAATATAAGCTCCCTTCGTCTTTAGCGGAGCAAGATCAAAATCGGAGTCATTAACATTACACTCAACAACGGAGATTATAAAAATCAGAGATAATGCAATGATAATGTTCGCTTTTCTTATGCGAGGAGTAACGTCTTTGGTTACTCCACACAGCACAGTATTTGACACAGTTATTTCCGTAATAAAATACGATATTACACTGGTACAGCTTCTGCAAGACACATCAGTCACGAGAGCCTCATAGTAAAACAGGTAGGAGCAAATCCTACGGACGACACAATAAGACAATTCAAGGACGGATTGTCTCAATCTCTGCAAATCTCGGATGAAAAGCAGGCCACTTATACTGTACGCCTCTTATACCATCTTCTACTGACGCACTAGCTAGACAGGAACACTTCAGGAGATTTACTTAAGTGAGGGGATTTTGTAGGATTTCATAACTCGAGCCACATTAAGCTTCCCCCGCAATATAAAAGGTGAAGGAGATCTGCATAGTTGGAGAAATGATTGATATTTGGTGGGCTTCAACGCATATTGCCCACACTTCTTCTTAAATCACTTTGGTAATAGTACCTAAGTTTCTCTTTGATTCTGTGTTTGCATACACAAGTATCTCACAACAGAAGTTCGAGAAGCTGACAATAAAACGTAACAGAAAAATCTGTGGGCGGTAATCGACAGGGGAGAGGGAGCGGGCGCATGGGCAGTCGGTCCGCATAAGTGCAGGGAGTTGCTACATCTCCTATATATACGATGATTCTTATTAACGTTTAAAAACCCCTTAAATGAGGCAGTTCACGTTGGGACAAGGAATTTACTATGAGACACATGGGACCACAAATGTCGGGAAATACCCCAAAATTGGATGAAAAATGTTGAACATGTGACGTCACCGTGGATGTACATCGCCGCACGCGGGGCCAACGAGGTATAGGGTTCCTGCAACGAACTTCTGACGAGACACTAGTCGGCTTGTCCGTCATACAACGTGGATCCTCGGCTAAATGCAGGGTTTACAGGAAATCAATATTTAATTGTAAAGCTACCCACTAAAGATCTTAATTTTGTTGTGTGGTATCGAGAACTTGCATGCGTATAAGCACGCAGTCGAGAATTATTAAACCCGTCTGAAATAGTTACACGCTCTCCTCCAGAGACCACTGCTGGCACCCCTAAGACCTGCAGTGTCACGTGTTGTGACGTAAGCACCAAGGCCTGTCTCTCTAGTGGGCCTCGCCACACGTGCAGCGGTTGAGCCTATCCTCGCCGTTAGGGTGCAGCACTACACATCGCCCTGCTAGGCTACTTCGCTTTCGTTCTTGTTCTATCTGTACCGATACGGCAGTCCTTGCGATATTAGTAACACAGGACTACGATGGATCGATTTACGTTCAACAAGTTTGCGGACATGCATTAGGGTGCTCCTAATTCTAATGCGCTTGCAGCAACTCGTATTAACGCAGAACGTTTCCAACAGTGTGTATTACCTTCTCATGCACCGTTTGCTACTGTGGAACGACCAACGAATGAAACAGGGACCATGCACGTAAGTAAACACTGAAGGGCAAAGTACACTACTGGCCATTGAAATTGCTACGCCGGCCGCGGTGGTCTAGCGGTTCTAGGCGCTCAGTCCGGAACCGCGGGACTGCTACGGTCGCAGGTTAGAATCCTGCCTCGGGCATGGATGTGTGTGATGTCCTTAGGTTAGTTAGGTTTAAGTAGTTCTAAGTTCTAGGGGACTGATGACCACAGATTTTAAGTCCCACGGTGCTCAGAGCCATTTGAACCATTTGAATTGCTACACCACGAAGATGATGTGCTACAGATGCGAAATTTAACCGACAGGAAGAAGATGCTGTGATATACAAATGATTAGCTTTTCAGAGCATTCACACAAGGTTGCCGCCGCTGGCGCCACCTACAGCGTGCTGACATGAGGAAAGTTTCCAACCGATTTCTTATACACAAACACTCAGTTAACCGATCTCTGAGTCAACAGATGGGGACGTTTGCAAGGCAACAACCATCTGCACGAACAGTTCGACAACGTTTGCAGCAGCATGGACTATCAGCTCGGAGACCATGGTTGCGGTTACCCTTGACGATGCATCACAGACAGGAGCGCCTGCGATGGTGTACTCAACGACAAACCTGGGTGCACGAATGGCAAAACGTAATTTTTTTTCGGATGAATCCAGGTTCTGTTTACAGCATCATGATTGTGGCATCCATGTTTGGCGACATCGCGGTGAACTCACATTGGAAGCGCGTAATGGTCATCGCCATACTGGCGTATCACCCAGCGTGATGGTATAGGGTGCCATTGGTTACACGTCTCGGTCACCTCTTGTTCGTATTGACGGCACTTTGAACAGTGGACGTTACATTTCAGATGTGTTGGACCCGTGGCTCTACCCCTCATTCGATCCCTGCGAAACCCTACATTTCAGCAGGATAACGCGCGACCGCATGTTGCAGGTCCTGTACGGGCCTTTCAGCATACAAAAATGTTCGACTGCTGCCCTGTCCAGCACATTCTCCAGATCTCTCACCAATTGAAAACGTCTGGTCAATGGAGGCCGAGCAACTGGCTCGTCAGAATACGCCAGTCACTACTCTTGATTAACTGTGGTATCGTGTTGAAGCTGCATGGGCAGCTGTACCTGTACACGCCATCCAAGCTCTGTCTGACTAAATCCCCAGGCGTATCAAGGCGTTATTACGACCAGTTGTGGTTGTTCTGGGTACGGATTTCTCAGGATCTATGCAACCAGATTGCGTGAAAATGTAATCACATGTCAGTTCTGGTATAATTGTTTATATCCGTTTATCACCTGCATTTCTTCTTGGTGTAGCAATTTTAATGGCCAGTAGTGTATGTACAGGGAAAATAACATTGAGGTCAGACATTTTGTGTCCTGAAATCAACGTCAATAATGAGATAAGATCTACTTATGAAATGAGTTCTCCTTTGTTGCTATTAGCGAGCACTGCCGTATCACGTCGGATAATGTAAGAATGAAGAGTACTAGACTATGCAAGAGACTAACGCCGCCCTCAGGAGTCAGGCAGGTGCTGGGCTATTGCATAAACCACGAGGACATTGTCGGAATCATTCTGCTGGTGTATACCTACCATACTGGTGCGTTTAGGGTCACCGCATGAAACCTCTAGTGCGATTCAAGTAGTTTGTATGTGTTGCACCTCTGTCCATTTACTGTAACGCTCGGCCACCTCACATTGATGATGTCACAGAAATTGCATCACAACAGAATACTGCAGGCTCCATGCCGACTTCTCTCCGAGCGACTAACGCGGCGAAGGTCACTGTATGGAACTTCTCCTGGGATCAAGTAGCTTGTCTCCGGCGCACCACTGATAGTTTATTGCAAACATTGCACCCTCGCATTGATGATGCAACACACAAATTACGTCGCCATTGAATACCACAGGCCCCATGCCGCCTTCTCTCCAAGTGACGAACGTGGCTACGGTCACCATATAGAACATCTCCTGGGAGACAAGTAGCTTGTTTCCAATTTACCACTGCCACTTTACCGTAACCTCGCACCCTCAAATTGACTATGCAACACACAAATTGAGTCGCGATTGAATACTACGCGATCCATGCCGACTTCTCTCAAAGCGTCTAACGCGGCTCCGCTCACCGTATGGCACTTCTCCTCAGATTCAGGAAACTTGCTTCCCACGCACCACTGCCAGTTTACCGTAACCCTCGCACCGCCACATTGAAGATGCAACATACAAATTGACTCGTGACTGAATATAACAGGCTCCAGGTGAACCTCCCTCCCAGCAACTAACACGGATACGAACACTGTATGAAACTCCACCTGGGGTCAAGTAACTTGTCTCCGGTACACCACTGTTAGTTTATTGGAAACATTGCACCTTCACATTGATGATGCAACACACAAATTGCTTCGCCATTGAATACCACAGGCCCCATGCCGGCTTCTCTCCAAGTGACTAACACGGCTAATGTCACCGTATTTCTGCGCTAATATTAGTCCTAGTGGAGGGAAAGGGAAATTTTGTCAAAATTCAATGAAGGCATGGTTGGACGATGAAACTTGGGGCCGCTGGCAGACTGTGGTAACAGTCAACAGCCAACGGGTTAGGAAAGGCAAACATGGCACTCGTGGGTGCGGAGCTGCAATGGCAGTATTGCCTGCACAATCTGTTTTGAGTGGAGCAACAACAAGGCAGGAAACTGCAGCGTTGCTTTAAGTTATTGCGATATATCAGACGGGTCACTGGGACAGAGCCAAGAGTGATGATTTGTAAGTAACTGACGTGTGGGAATTTATCCCTGCCATAGTTTCTGTCTCTCTCTCTCTGACACTACATCAGAAGGGAAGGAAAAATTGATATAAATAGACGGACAGTTTTAGCAGGTCAGTCGAGCGTGGCCGAGCGGTTCTAGGCGCTACTGTCTGGAACCGCGCGACCGCTACGGTCGCAGGTTCGAATCCTGCCTCGGGCATGGATGTGTGTGATGTCCTTAGGTTAGTTAGGTTTAAGTAGTTCTGAGTTCTAGGGGTCTGATGACCTCAGAAGTTAAGTCGTACAGTGCTCAGAGCCATTTCAACCCACTTCAGTCGAGCGTCGGGACGGACCTGTGCTGGTATTTGCTTATAGGGTCCAGTCCGGCTGCAGTGTTATAAGTAGTCTGCATGAACTTGTATTCTGTTTTCTATGTACTTGTTTGGGCTATATTCCGCCTCCGGGGACACAACATCAGGGTGGGACAGAACGGCATCCTGGAACTTGGAGATTGCACGGTCTGCCTGAGACAGGGTAGTGATGGCGGTCTGCAGCAGAGCTGAGAGGGGCTCGGTTCCACTCGAGTCTACGCGCCACTTACACTTCCCACCCGGCGTACCAGGGTCCGGGTGAGGCGTACGCTGCAGGAAGTGCAGCAGTGCTGCAACAGCATGAGAGACGGTGGCGGGTCTTGCCATCTGGCAAGCACCACTAGCGGCAAGTTGCGGCACAGCATCCAGGAGGGCGCGGGTTCGAGTCCTGTCCTGTCCTGGGAGCAGCAGTGGCTCGAGGGCCACCGGTGACCAGGACACCAACCTTCTTGCCACGGTCAGAGAGAGCAGGCCAAACAGGGCAGAGGGCGGCGAGTACCAGGGACTCTCTCTGGAATCGCGGGCAGCGGCACGGTGGAAGTCGCAACGCATTGGCGGGCAGCGACCAGGAGAGTGTGGCTGACTTCCATTGGGGCAGCCCTGATGATGACAGCAGTGACGTTGGCACACCAGGAGTATGCTGAGAAGGCTGGACTAGCGGGACAGCATGCTGTCAGCATGCCGACAATACACTTCACCCATTGAGTACCGTAAATTAACTGAAGAAACGACTGTTACTGAATAGTGCAGTATCAGTCTGAACTGCCCCCTGACGCTCTTGAACTTGCTCGGCATCCTGACAAAATAAGGCGCGGTGGGTCCCGGCTTCAACTATGCCATCTGGAGTCCTGGGTTCGACACACACACTCCTTAACAGTAGGGAACTTATCCTGGGAGTCAAGTAGGTTTTTTCTCATGCACCTCTGCTAATATACTGTAAACTATGCATCTTCACATTCACGGTGCATCACAATACCAGCGTCGGGATTGAATGCTACAAGCTCGTTTACGACTGATTTCCAAGTGACTAACGTAGCTGTGGTCACCGTGTGGAACTTCTCCTAGGAGAAAAGTAGCCTGACTCCGATGCACCACTGCTAGTTTATTGGAACCATTGCACCTTCACATTGACGATGCAACACACAAATTGCGTCGCGATTGTATACTACAGGCTCCATGCGGACCTCTCTCCAACGACTAACGAGGCTATGGAGAGTGTATGGAACTTCTCCTGGGATCAAGTAGCTTGTCTCCAATGCACGACTGCTAGTTTTTTGGAATCATTGCACCCTCACATTGACGATGCAACACATAAATTGGTTTGCGACTGAATAATACAGGCTCAGTTCTGACTGATCTCCAAGTGACTAACGGTGCTACGGTCACCGTATTTAACTCCTCCTGGGAGTCATATAGATTGTTTCTGATGGCCCACTGCCAGTTTACTGTAGCCCTCGCACCCTCACATTGACAATGCGTAACCTAAATAGCGTCGCCATTCGATACTACAGGGGCCATGCCGACTTATCTCCAAGCGAATAACGTAGCTACAGTCACCGTATGGTACTTCTTCTGGAAGTTAAGTAGCTTGTTTCCGCTTGCACCACTGTCTGTTTACTGTATTCTCACACACTTAATTGAAGCTGCAACACACAACATGTGTATGATTGAATACTACAGGATCCATACCGACATCTCTCCAAGGGACTAACAGTGCTACGGTCCCCATATGGTACTTCTCTTAGGAGTCAAGTAGCTTGTTTCCGATGCACCACTGTCTGTTTACTGTAACCCTCGCACCTTCACATTTACGATGCAAAACACAAATTGCGTCGCGGTTGAAAAGTATACACTCCATGTTGACTTCTCTCCAAGCAACCAACGCTGCTACGGTCACCGTACGAAACTTCTCCTGGGAATCAAGTAGCTTGTTTCCGAAACAACACTGCCATTTTACTGTAGCGTCTCACCTTCACATTGACGATGCAACACAGACATTACGTCGCGATTGAATACTACATGATCCATGCTGACTTCCCTCTAATCGACTAAATGGCAAAGTCATCCTAGGGAAGATCTCCAGGGAGTCAAATAGCTTGTTTCCGATGTCCCAATGCCAGTTTACTGTATCCCACGTTCCCTCACTTTGACGACGCAGCACAGAAATTGCGTGGCGATTGAATACTATAGGCTCCATGCCAACTGCTCTCCAAGCGATTAACGCGGCTAGGATCACTGTATGGATCTTCTCCTGGGAGTCAGGCAGCTTGTTTCCGATGCACCACTGCCAGTTTACTGTAACCCTGGCAGCCTCACGTTGACGATGGAACATCAAAATTGCGTAGCGATGGAATAATACAGGCTCTGTGCCAACTTCTCTTCAAACCACTAATGCAGCGACGGTCACTGTATGGTAGATCTCCTGGGAGTCAAGTGGCTTGTTTCAGATGCACAACTGCCAGTTATCTGTAACACTCGGACCCTGAGACTGACGATGCAACACACAAATTGCGACTTGATTGAATGCTACTGGCTCCATGCTGAATCCTCTACGGTCACCGTATTGAACTTATCCTTGGAGTCAAGTAACTTGCTTGCGATGCACCACTGTCATTTTACTGTAACACCTATACCCTGAGATTGACGATCAATACACAAATTGCGTCGCGATTGAATACTACTACCTCCATGCCGAATCCTCTCCAGACGACACACGCAGCAACAGTCACCGAATTCAACTTCTTTTCGGAGCAAAGTAGCTTGTTTCTGATGCACCACTGAAAGTTTACTGTTGTTGTGTACATAGTTCCGCGTAGTCAGCGCGTACACAACTTTCCCAATAGAGCGCACCCCGCTAAGCACAACATCGCAGGCGCAGCGCTCGTCCGTCTCCACACTACGAGATGGCGCTGTCTTAGAGACGGACCAAATTCTGCTTCCGCCGATCCGCGTATTAATATGTAACGCAGCCAATGAGATTGCTGCTAATGTAGAACCTTTTCTCCTCGCGGATCACACTCGCGCAGTGATACCTGAACGCTCGAGGTATTATAACGAATGTACAGACCTCCGATTAGTCAGTCTGCATTTGTCTGCACCAGTCTCTACCAGTCTACATTAGTCTGTACCAGTCTATAGTCAAGTTTCAGTCTGCGCCTAATAAGATTACCATATACTTGTACATAGCCATGGAGATAAATGTATAGACACTTTGTCAAGTATCAGAGATATGTGAGAATAAGATTAACGTACCAAGACGAAAGGAACTTCAGATTGTCAATTGTAAACAGCATCCAGAATCAAGTTACTTAATATCTATGATTTTTATTATTTTAATAAATGGGTGTGAAAATTAATCAAGTTCTGTTTAAAGTTGGTCACCGTCAATCTGCTACTCTAAGCATGCAAGTGGCATTTCTATCGTCTGATATAACGGAAGAAGATAAACACGCCACGATAAGTCCACGAGACATATTGCTGACTCTCGCCTACTTCGTTAGAGCGACAAGTCAAATAATCTGATGGTGTGTGTACCGAAGGTCTTACAGTACGCACCCCACAACTGTAACCCTTGCACCCTCACACAGACCATGCAAAACAGATATTGCATCGCTATTGAATACTACAGTATCTTTGCCGACTTCCCTCCCAGCGAGAAACTCATCTACGGTCGCGGTATGCCATGTGTCCTCGGAGTAAAGTAATTTGTTCCGACGCACCACTGCCAGTTTACCGTGCCCCTTGCACCCTCACACTGAAGTTGCAACACACAAATTGCCTCTTGATTGAACATAACAGTCTCCTTGCCAACCTATCTACAAGTGACTACAGCACTATCAGTCACAGTATGAAACTTCTCCTGGGAGTGAAGTAGCTTGTTACCCTAGCACACTAACATTGGCGATGGAACACACAAATTCCATCTCCATAATACAGGCTCCATGTCGACAGTTCTCCAAGTGACCAACGCAACTACTGTCACTTTACGGAACTTGTCCTGGTAGTTAAGTAGCTTGATCCCGATGCACCCCTGCCAGTTTACTGAAACTGTCGCACCCTCGCATTGACGATGCAACACACGAATTGCGTCACGAACGTATTCTTCAGGCTCCATGCCAACTTCTCTCCAAGCGACTAATGCGGCTACAGTCAGCGTTTTCCACTACTCCTCAGTGTTAAATAATTTGTTTGCGATGCACCACTGTCAGTTTACTGTAACACTCGCATCCTCAGATTGACGATGCAACACCCAAGTTGCGTCACAATGTCGTACTACTGGCTGCATGCCGACTTCTCTCCAAGCGGCTAACGCGGTTACTGTCAACGTATGGAACTTCTCTTGGGAGTCAAGTAGCTCGTCTCCGATGCACCACTGCCAGTTTATTGTAAATACTGCATCCTCAAATTGGCGATGCGACGTACAAATTGCGTCACGAAGTAATACTACAGGCTCATGCTGACTTCTCTCCTAGCGACTAATGCAGCTACAGCCACCGCGTGTAACTTCTCCTGGGTGTCAAGCAGCTATTTTCGCATGCACCACTGCCAGTTTACTTTAACCCTTCGCAAGCTCACATTGACGACGCAATACACAAATGTTGTAGCGATTGAATACTGCTGGCTTCATGGCGAATCCTCTCCAAATGACTAAGGTGGCTACTGTCACCATATTGAGCAATTTTACGAAGTCAAGTAGATTGTTTCTGATGCGCCACTGCAAGTTTGCTGTAACACTCGCACCATCACATGGACGATGCAACACACAAATGGCGTCGCTATTTAACGCTACTGTCTCTATGCAACATCTCTCCAAGCGACTGATGCAGCCACCGTCACCGTATGGAACTTTTCCTCAGAGTCAAGTAGCTAGCTTCCGAGGCACCACTGCCAGTTTACTTGTAACCGTCGCACCCTCACAATGACGATAAAGCAACAAATTGCGTCGTGATTGGTTACTACAGGGCCGGCCGCGGTGGTCTCGCGGTTCTAGGCGCTCAGTTCGGAACCGCACGACTGCTACGGTCACAGGTTCGAATCCTGCCTCAGGCATGGATGTGTTTGATGTCCTTAGGTTAGTTAGGTTTAAGTAGTTCTAAGTTCTAGGGGACTGATGACCACAGATGTTAAGTCCCATAGTGCTCAGAGCCATTTGAACCATTTGATTATTACAGGCTCCTTGACGACTCCACTCCAAGTGATTAACATGGCAACAGTCACCGTATACTACTTCTCCTGGGAGTTAAGTAATTGTTCCGGTGCACCACTGTCAGTTTACTGAAACTCTCGCACCCTCGCATTGACGATGCAACACACAAATTGCGTCCCGATTGAATACCACAGGCTCGATGCTGACTTTTCTCCAAGTGACTAACGCGGCTACGGTCACCGCATGGAACGTCTCTTGGGAGTCAATTAACTTGTTTCTTATGTACCACTGCTTGTTTACTGTAACCCTCAAACCCTCACATTGACGTTGCAAGATACAAATTGTGTTATGCTTGAATACGACACCCTCCCCGTCGACTGCTCTCCATGCGACTAACGCGTCTGTGGTCACCGTGTGGAACTTTTCCTGGGAGTCAAGTAGCTTGTTTGCGATGCACCACTGCCAATTTACTGTAACTCCTCGCACCCTCACAGTGATGATGCAACACTGAAATTGGGTCACGATTGAATAATATACAGGGTGTTTCAAAAATGACCGGTATATTTGAAACGGCAATAAAAACTAAACGAGCAGCGATAGAAATACACCGTTTGTTGCAATATGCTTGGGACAACAGTACATTTCCAGGCAGACAAACTTTCGAAATTACAGTAGTTACAATTTTCAACAACAGATGGCGCTGCAAGTGATGTGAAAGATATAGAAGACAACGCAGTCTGTGGGTGCGCCATTCTGTACGTCGTCTTTCTGCTGTAAGCGTGTGCTGTTCACAACGTGCAAGTGTGCTGTAAACAACATGGTTTATTCCTTAGAACAGAGGATTTTTCTGGTGTTGGAATTCCACCGCCTAGAACACAGTGTTGTTGCAACAAGACGAAGTTTTCAACGGAGGTTTAATGTAACCAAAGGACCGAAAAGCGATACAATAAAGGATCTGTTTGAAAAATTTCAACGGACTGGGAACGTGACGGATGAACGTGCTGGAAAGGTAGGGCGACCGCGTACGACAACCACAGAGGGCAACGCGCAGCTAGTGCAGCAGGTGATCCAACAGCGGCCTCGGGTTTCCGTTCGCCATGTTGCAGCTGCGGTCCAAATGACGCCAACGTACACGTATCGTCTCATGCGCCAGAGTTTACACCTCTGTCCATACAAAATTCAAACGCGGCAAACCCTCAGCGCCGCTACCATTGCTGCACGAGAGACATTCGCTAACGATATAGTGCACAGGATTGATGACGGCGATATGCATGTGGGCAGCATTTGGTTTACTGACGAAGCTTATTTTTACCTGGACAGCTTCGTCAATAAACAGAACTGGCGCATATGGGGAACCGAAAAGCCACATGTTGCAGTTCCATCGTTCCTGCATCCTCAAAAAGTACTGGTCTGGGCCGCTATTTCTTCCAAAGGAATCATTGGCCCATTTTTCAGATCCGAAACGATTACTGCATCACGCTATCTGGACATTCTTCGTGAATTTGTGGCGGTACAAACTGCCTTAGACGACACTGCGAACACCTCGTGGTTTATGCAACATGGTGCCCAGCCACATCGCACGGCCGACGTCTTTAATTTCCTGAATGAATATTTCGATGATCGTGTGATTGCTTTGGGCTATCCGAAACATACAGGAGGCGGCGTGGATTGGCCTCCCTATTCGCCAGACATGAACCCCTGTGACTTCTTTCTGTGGGGACACTTGAAAGACCAGGTGTACCGCCAGAATCCAGAAACAATTGAACAGTTGAAGCAGTACATCTCATCTGCATGTGAAGCCATTCCGCCAGACACGTTGTCAAAGGTTTCGGGTAATTTCATTCAGAGACTACGCCATATTATTGCTACGCATGGTGGATATGTGGAAAATATCGTACTATAGAGTTTCCCAGACCGCAGCGCCATTTGTTGTTGAAAATTGTAACTACTGTAATTTCGAAAGTTTGTCTGCCTGAAAATGTACTGTTGTCCCAAGCATATTGCAACAAACGGTGTATTTCTATCGCTGCTCGTTTAGTTTTTATTGCCGTTTCAAATATACCGGTCATTTTTGAAACACCCTGTAGGTTCCATGCCGACTTCTCTCCAAGTGACTAACGCGGCTACGGTCATTGTCTGAAACTTCTCCTGGGCATCACGTAGCTTGTTTCCGATACACCACTGCCAGTTTACTGTAGCTCTCGCAACCACACATAGACGATGCAACACACAAATCATGTTGCGATTGAGTACTACAGGTTCCATGCCGACTACTCTCAAAGTCACTGACGCAGATATGGTTGAACCGTGCGTGGGTCGTGTTCATGCCATCTCTCATTTAACATCATATTTTTGCTATACTGGCACCTCGTTGTGTTAGTTTCAATTACTTGTGTCACTGAATTGCTGATTTGCGTGCCCATGTGCGGCAGCAGCTGCGCTTATTGATATTAGCCATGCCTTATTTTCTTTGCTGGGCTGCTGTTATTTCCCGGTCGTCGTGTGTCGACCAGTGAGTTGGAACGTGCCAGCAGTCAGTTCAGACCTGGTAGTGTTTGCGTTGGCACGCAGCACGAGTTCAATTGGGGCGCGGCAGCAGTGAATTCCGAACTGCAGTGACTCGCTAGACAGTTGCCGACACACATGATTGGAGTGGGGACACATTTGGTTGGTCGTCGGTCGGTCGTCTTGCCGGACGACATGTATTTCACTGGCGATCAATTATCGGTTGGCTGTGTGTGCTGACTTGTGATTCGTCCCTGTTATTGTACAGTCGATGCCGTTATTTTAAATGTTGTCGGCGTACTGGCTCTGGGCAGTCGGTCGGTTGGCGTGGATCAGTGAGGAATTCTCGGCGGGGCGTAGTTTGGCCGGGGCCCGCTGGTGGTCTCTACGCAATGTCGCAGTGTGAGGGACTGTTCCCATTGCTACGAGGTCCGTGGCACGAGGCTACGAGGTCCTGGACACGAAAGTTGAGTTTTTATTTAACCTACCAGCAAGTCAAGACTGTTCACATTGTGTCGTTTGGAGTTCGTTGTGGGCTCTTGGGATATTCCAGGGAGCAACAACGTGGTTTTCAAGTTGGAAAATTCTAGCCACCCTCCAGTGGAGTTTCAGTGTATTTGGTTATTTGAATTGAAGTGCACCAGCGGAATCTTCTGCCTTGTGGCCGATTACATTCCAGTTACCTGTCCTGGGCGTTCACGTAAATTTCAGGCACTGTAGTTTCCTTGTTGTGCTGTTACTGTCCAGCACGGATTGTAGTTTGACAGCTCCGTGTATGTTTAGTTGTGGGCGCCAATATCTTCTACGTTGGTCCGTTGAACTCCCTGTTGTGCCCTGGTCAGATGAAGTGGAAGTTATCTTGTCGGTAGGTGAGGTGACTGTCGGTTGGTTGGTTTGTCGTCGGATCGTGAATGGTTGGCCCGACCGCCTGTCTCACCTAAGCGAGTGTTGGTGTTTGAATTACAGGCCGACCCTCGAACATCTGGGTGCCTTTGTGTCGACTGCCTTTTTTTTTTAAATTTGTTCTTGTTGATGGTACTTGTATGGCTTCTAGCTGGTTTTGTGTTTTGAATTAGAGTTGTTTTACTCTTAAGGCCTTCAGCCTAGTTTAAAGTACTATTTCACGTAAGCCCTTTGGCATTTTTTTTTAAAAAAAGGACTCTGATAGTTAAAAAAAATAATGTCTTGGAGTTTTAATTGTTCAGCCTTCCGCCAATTTGAACTGAGCTTGTTTACTTCAACCTAACTAAAGAACTGTTTTTGCCGGCCGGAGTGGCCGAGCGGTTCTAGGCGCTACAGTCTGGAACCGCGCGACCGCTACGGTCGCAGGTTCGAATCCTGCCTCAGGCATGGATGTGTGTGATGTCCTTAGTTAGGTTTAAGTAGTTCTAAGTTCTAGGGGTCTGATGACCTCAGATGTTAAGTCCCATAGTTCTCAGAGCCATTTTTTTAACCGGTTTTAGATAAGAATTGCCTTTTAAATTTCTGATTATGCTTTCACTCTAAGTTATTGTCCTTCAGCCATTTTTAAATTAAAATGGCTTTCAGCTAGTAATTAAGTCCCAAAGAATTAAGCTGTGTGTTTAAAAAGTTTTTTTGGCTCTTGTAATGTTTGATCAAATAATAAAGTTGTATGTACAAATTTTACTGACAGTCCCTCATTTTGGCCCCATCCCACAATTTTTTCTATCTATCCACTCCTGCAGGTTAAGCACGGCGTTTCAACAGTCACCATTTGAAACTTCTCCTGGGGGTCAAGTGGCTTGTCTCCAATGCACAACTGCCACATTGCTTTGTCCATCGCACCCACACATTGAAGATGCAAAACACAAATTGCATCGTGAATGAATACTACAACCTCCATGCCGACTTCCCTCCAAGTGACTAATGCCCTACAGTGACCATATGTAACTTCTCCTGGGAGTCAATTACCTTGTTTCCGATGCAACACTGCCGGTATACTGTAACACTAGTACCCTCACATCAACGATTCAATACACAATTTACGACGTGATTGAATACTGCAGGCTCAATGGCAATTTCTCTCCGAGAGACTAACGCAGCTACGGTCACCATATTGATGTTGCCTGGGAGCCAAGTAGCGTAATTTCGAAGCACCACTGCCAATTTACTGTGGCCCTATCACCCTCACACTGACAATCCAACACACATTTTGCATCTGGATTGAATACTAAAGGCTTTACGTTTACACGGGGCATAAAAATTTCGTATTTCATATAGCCCAGAAAACTTCCACGTTACTGTTGTAACCGCGACCGGAACGGTCACGGGGTGGCCGAGAAAGCGCGGCGGGACCGAACAGAGAGCGGCCGCGAACAAACAAACGAACGGAAAGGACGGACACGAAACAACGACGGACGATCGGGAGAGACCTTACAACGACAACACTCAAGAAGCAACGGCTTGACAGAGACAACCAAACGAATCAAAGACGTCCACTAGTAATGAATACAAAGAATGGTAAACATGCTGTTTGTTGTCGAGGCGATGTGTCAAGACGTACACAACGCTTAGACTCGCTGGCTGAGCTTTTTTTTTCTTTTCTTTATTGTAAGTTGATTGCCCTGCCCCATATGGGCAGGGGAGGGCTGTCAGCGGCACAATCCACCGCTCTTCAGCTGAGTGACATGACAACTAATACAAGAAGAAAATGTTACATATAATGCGATAAAAAAGGGGAACATAAAACAGAGTAACGGGAGATAATGGAGAGAAAAATACACTGACATGGATACGTTCATGGGGGGACAATTAAAAAAGTCGACATGAAGCTTAAAAACACAGTTGGCGATTCGTAGAACACAAAACAGACACTGAGGTCACACGCACATGTTAAAACTTGGTCACAGTGTTAAAAACACTCCAGAACAACACACATTAAACCCACTTGGAGCACACATGATGAAGAATAAAACTGCCAAGTGAGACCTGCCGAGGGAGAGGCCGGAGAGGATGGAAAAGGAGGGGAGAGCAAGGTGTAGCAGGGGAGGGTGCAGGATGAATAGAGTAGGGGCGTCAGCGGGTGCACCAAGAGGCAGGAGACAGGTGGGGCAGGAGATGAAGAGTAAAAACAAGGCAGGGGGGAGTGCAGAGACACTGAAGGGAAGCACAAGAGAGGGAGGAGGAGTAGGAGGGGAAAGCCGCTCAGGAGAAGGGAGGGGGAGGAGAGGGAGCCCTGAGGAGGAGGCAGAAGGAAGGTGTGGTTAGAGTTGGTAGGAAGGGTAGATGTCAGGGTGAAGCTCGTCATCTGGGAGGGGTAGATGTTGGAAGTTGCATTGGGAAAGGAGGCGGAGGGTGTGGGGATGGAGAGAGTGTAGGACACAATGGTAAAGGTGCGGCAACTGGCTGGGGGGTGGAGAGGAAGGGAGACACCAGGGGGTGATGGGGATCAAGACAGAGGACAACATATAGGGTGCAGATGTGTTAAAGGAAAAGGAGAAGGTGGGGGAAGGGGATGATGTCATAGAGGATGCACGTGGGGAATGGAAGGCGGATGCGGAAGACGAGGCAGATTGCATGGCATTCTAGGATTTGGAGGGATTTATAGAACCTGGGATGGACGGAAATCCAAACAAGGCTGGGATAACAGAGGATGGGGTGGATCAAGAATTTGTAGGTGTGGAGGATGTTGGAACGATGCAGACCCAATGTCTGGCTGGAGAGGAGTTTCAGGAGGTGGAGTCTGTTGTGAGCCTTTTGTTGGATGGTAAGGAGATGGGGAGTCCAGGTGAGGTGGCGGTCGAGGGTGAGGCCAAGGTATTTGAGGGTAGGAGTGGAGTGGATAGCCATAAATGGTGAGGCAGAAATCATGGAGAGGGAAAGAGCGGGTGGTGCGGCCTACGATGATCGCCTGGGTATTGGAAGGGTTGATACGGATGAACCACTGGTTGCACAAAGCGGTGAATTGGTCAAGGTGTACTGGCTGAGCGAGAGGAAGGCGGTTAAATACAGGATCGAGGGCGTCGCTATTGGCCACTGGGACCACGTGTTCCACTGTGGCGGTCTCACATTAAACGTGGGCCGGAAGGCGCGCGTCGCAGCGGCTTACGGCGCGATGGTGCAGAGACGTCTAGGGGTCTTCGACGTCCATGCCGTCTGGCGCGTATTCCAAATACGCGGTGCGCAGTACCAGATTGACATTACTGGCCACACGATTGCAGCCACATGTTCGGCAAAATTAGAGGACACTGTTACCCAACGATGTTTCGAGCGATATATTTCTGGGCCACAAGAGTTCACAGGGGCCGCACTATATCCGCGCAGTAGAAGAAAGCGGGCTACTGGAAGTGTGTACAGCTTTCCTTCATTTGCATTCCACACGAGAAAGAGTTAACAAGAAAAATGGAAATCGAGTTTTATGGGCACTTTCTAATTTTTCATCCATGAACTGATGCTGGCTGTAAACGTCTTCCAGAATTGTGAAACACAATGTTGGATATATCGTGTAAAAGCAGTTTGTCCAAGAATAGGTTGCCCTGTTGTATCGGCTACTGTGGGAGTCAGCACAGATGCAGAAAAAGGAAAGAGAGAAGTTGCGGTGGCCGGTGACAGGAATTCAAAACGATCTGTACATTAACTTTTAGATTAATGTAACACTTTATTCCTAGAAAGAAGAAGATAACCGTTACCTAATTTGTTGCGCCTTCTGTGTGCAAGTACTTTGACAATCTATTACTATTCTCAGAACGCAGGCTTAGTAACGTCTTCATATTACTCATTACTGATGCTCTCGAAGGCTGCGACCGAACTGGGCGGACCAGCGATGGGCGGCTGGTTAAGTCAGAGTTGACAGAGGCCGCTGGACTCTGTCTTCCTGGTGGTGTGGCGCTGCCCTTTCTTTCCATTGACGCGCGGGTCAGCGCCTTCTTGATGCCGTTTCGCGGCGCTGGGCTGGTCGATGTACATTCGATGCCTTAGGGCTGCTCGTATTCCTCCTCTTCCCCTCCTCCCCAAAAAGTGCCGCGTCGTTGTGTGAGGAGAGGGAGGAAGCTGGGTGGCGTGAAGAGCCAGGAGCCGCAACTGGGAACGATACCGAGCCCCCGGCCGCTCCCCGACATCCGTCCTGCTCTCCGAGAGGAACGTCGGTCGGAGGACCCCCGAAAAGGCGCCCACCCTCTCCCTGAGCTGGCCCGACGAAAAACAGAGAAGGCGGCGATGAAAAAGGCGGCGGCGGCGGCGGCGGCGGCGGCGGCGGCGGCGATGACGACGACGACGACGGCAGGGCCGGGTCCACGGTGGGCGCCAGAACGAGCGCCGGGATGTTGAGCTGCTGCTGTGGCGATGGCGATGGGCCCAGCTCCACAGCTCCATCGGTTCCGCAGGCGGTGCCGAAGAGGCACCCGGGAGCGGCCGCACCGGATGCAAGATTCCAGTAGGATGCGAATCTGCAAACAGAAAATCTGCGGAAGGTTCTTGCAGTCGACAAGCACGAATCGGGTTCTGATGGCGGCGCAGCAACCCAGCAGGACCTTGAATTAAATACATGCAAGCGCCCAAATTTCGAAGAATCGTTCCTCTCCCGAAGCGTCTGGTGCGACCAAAAACTCAGAAAAGAATCTTTAGGCCCAAAGTGATACTTGCGGACCGTCGGGGACGCAGTGCGCTGTGGTGGGTGCAGCAACTGGAGCAGCGTGCTGTGGCGCCGGCCATGTAGAAGCTCCGCCGTCGCGTCGCGTCGCGTCGCGTCGCGTGGTTGGGAGCGGTACGTTGCGAGGAAAAGCACCAGCGCTTGCTGCCGTGTGTGGGAGGCACGTAATTTGTTCATCTGTTGCTTGAACGTACGCACAAATCGTTCAGCTTCTCCGTTTGACTGAAGATAGAAAGGAGCACTGGTAAAGTGAGTGATACCATTGGCACCACCAGACTGTTCAAAAGTTCTGAGCCGTAAACTGTGGTCCGTTGTCCGTAAGCAACCCATCAGTCAAACCTTGCAAGCAAAAAATAGATACCAAAGCCTGAATGGTGCAACGCGACATAGTAGAGTTCACCCGCAACGGAAACGGATATTTGCTAAAAATAGTCCACAACGATAAGCCAACGACTGTTCCAAAAGGGACCAGCAAAGTCAATATGCACTCATTGCCAAGGCGATTGAAACTTGGGCCATGCTGAAAACGTTTGCAGCGGGGCCGATAGAGTTTCAGCACAAGCGCGACACTGTGGCGTCGTCTGTTCAACGTGGATATCCAAGCCCAGCCAAGTACAGTGCCGACGCGCTACCAGTTTTGTGCGTGGATTTCCCCAATGTCCTTGGTGGAGCAATCGCAACCCATCTTTTTGCAACACTTTAGGAACAAACACAGGCGATTGTCGAGAGTCATTTTGCAATCTGGACGAAGAGGCTATGCCAACAAGCAAAATATCAGCGCACAAAAGCATTCTGCATGATTCTCACTGAACGAGGCCAAGCAGTACGGATGTAGTGCAGCAAACTGTTGAAGTCAGGGTCTGATTCTGTGGCATCCGCAATTTTGCTGTAGTGCAGAGGAAAAATTTGTAAAAGTTCAGTGTCCTACGCATCGATCTATTCTTTTACGTGGACCGGTATGTTATTTCGCACTGGTACTGCGACAATAACAAAGCCCAACGTTGAAGCTTCTGAGCCGCGTGCGACGGAATAGATTTGGACGGACGGTGCGTCAATAAGTAAAGCTTCCGACCAAACAGATAATAGTGAAACTTTGTCATGCCATAGACAACAGCTAGCACTTCCTCCTCGATTTTGGAAAAGTTACAGTCACTCTGGGTCAATAAGTGGGAAGCGTCCGCCTCTGGTAGCTGAGTGGTCAGCGCGACAGAATGTCAATCCTAAGGGCCCGGGTTCGAGTCCCTGCTGGGTCGGAGATTTTCTCCGCTCAGGGACTGGGTGTTGTGTTGTCCTAATCATCACCATTTCATCCGCATCGACGCGCAAGTCGCCGAAGTGGCGTCAAATCGAAAGACTTGCACCCGGCGAACGGTCTACCAGACGGGAGGCCCTAGTCACACGACATTATTGTTATTACTGGGAAGCGAAAGCAATCATCCTGCCCTGTGAACCAACTCTGTGCGAGAGCACAGCTGCGATTCCGTACGAAGAAGCGTCCACTGCCAAAATCGCAGGCTTAGTGGGATCCAAATGAGCAAGGTGTCTGGCACTCAACAAGGCATTTTGAAGTTTCTGGCATGCATCCTGAGACTCTTTGGTCCAAATAAAACGCTGATTCTTCCGGCGCAAACGATGCGCGGAGCCGCGGTTTGAGCTGTGTTGGGTATAAACTGGATATAATGTGTACCAACCTTCGAGAACTGACTGTAATTCCGTCACGTTCCCCTGGGGAGGGAGGTCACGGATGGCCACCAATGTGAATGACGAGGATGAACACCTTGGCTATTAAGAACATGACGTAAGTGCTGAATTTCAGACTGAAAATGGCACATTTGTCCAGGTAACACTTCAGACCTGCAGCTTAAACTAACTGGAAAAAGAGTACGAAAATTACTGATTTGTTCTTGTGATGTACGTCCTGACACTACAGTATCGTTCAAGTAATTTGAAGACAACGGAACTTTTGCACTAAGATGTTTTAAGTAGCGTTGAAATATGGCAGGCGCAGAAGCGCTGCCAAAGGGTAAGCGCAAAAATTTGTACACGCCTAAATGTGTGTTGACCACAAACACTTTCTGAGACTCCTCATCTAGCGGAATTTGCAAATACGCATTGCATAAGTGAATTTTAAAAAAACAAAATAGCGGCCTGCACCCAGCCTGTCCACTAATTACCCAGGGCGAGGCAACGGATAAGTTGATTGGATTCGCAGTGTATTTAAAGTTAACGCAAAGACGAACTCTTCCAGAAGGCTTTGGTAAGATTACTAACGGATAACCCACTGACTGACCTGGTTAGGAGCAATAACGCCGTTGTCTTGTCATTCTTTAAGTTCACTTGCAACTTCGTCTGTAAGATCTTGAGTGACAGGACGCGCCGGCAAAAGAGGTAGGATGTGCATTGTCCTTCATTGGCACGTGCACTACAAAATTATTTGCTCTGCCAAGACCTTCAAAAAATAAATCAATAAACTCCGCAATCAATTGAGTCGCACTGTCTTATGGGTTTAAAGCAGAAACAGAAAGTATTGTCCTGAATACGAAGACCAAACAAATCAAATGAATCTAACCCAAAATATTTTCAGTCTCGCGAATACAAAACTTCTGATGTGAGAATGGAATATGGAAGGCAGACTACATGAACCAGTCACCGGAATGTCCTGACCATTACACGCAGTAAGTTGCAATGCTATATTTTGTTAACTGTGACGAGCCCAACTGTTCACAAGTGGCACGGTTAAGCAAAGTCTAACTGCAGTCGCACACAGCGTCCGGCAATGAACACGAACAGTTTGTTTGACTTTCGTTGCACAGCACTTGAGCGGGTTGAATGCACATCCTGAATTTGTTCATTACTAGTACCTGTAACTATTTAGAAAAAAGTACATTCGAGGAGTGAGAAGGTACTCTGCACTTACGTGAGTGAACGTAGGTACAGTTCTTTTTCTATTGCATGCACACAGACTGTACCTAACCTGGCTTCCCACAAGCAAAGCAAGTCATGTGCCGCAAAGAGAAATTTTGTGTTTTATGCGTGGAAAAGCTGCGGGAACATGATTTCCCAGCAGGCACACACGTTGACATTTCCTTACTCTGGCCACGGTGCGGTGGTCTGTTCGCACACAATGGTCGTTCGCACGGCCAGACCTGTTTGTTACTTTGCAGTACACTGCAGGCGGCAGCTACCACAAAGCTTGCCACGGCACTACCACACGAGTCCTGATGTTCAATAATTTTGTAAGACTTGTTTCAAAGCAGGATCATAATTTTAAGAATTTGTTCATAAATCCTATAGTCTGGCACATTGTACGTAATGGCATCACGAATCACTGAGTTACTACGGTATAGTCCACAGCTACAATGAAAGCGTCACTGTCGTGTCAAACACTGAAGTTCAGTGATCCACTGAGGGTATGTCTGTTCTGGCTTTCTCCGCAATCGAAAGAACTTGTAACGAGCTGCGGCAACTTGTAGCCGATCCTCGTAATACTTACAGGGGAACCTCCCCATCGCACCCCCCTCAGATTTAGTTATAAGTTGGCACAGTGGATAGGCCTTGAAAAACTGAACACAGATCAATTGAGAAAACAGGAAGAAGTTGTGTAGAACTGTGAAAAAATAAGCGAAATATACCAACTGAGTAGTTCAAGGGAAGATAAGCAACAATAAGGACAATAGTAACGTAGGAGTGCCGTGGTCTCGTGGTAACGAGAGCAGCTGCGGAACGAAAGGTCCATGGTTCAAATCCTCCATCAAGTGTAAACTTTAATTTTTTATTTTCAGTTTATGTGACAAACTCTTATGTTTTCATCACTTTTTTGGGAATGATTATCACATCCACAAGAAAACCTAAATCGGGCAAGGTAGAAGAATCTTTTTACCCATTCGCCAAGTGTACAAGTTAGGTGGGTCGACAACATAATCCTGTCATGTGACGCACATGCCGTCACCAGTGTCGTATAGAATATATCAGATGTGTTTTCCTGTGGAGGAATCGGTTGACCTATGACCTTACGATCAAATGTTTTCTGTTCCCATTGGAGAGGCACGTCCTTTCGTCTACTAATCGCACGGTTTTGCAGTGCGGTCGCAAAACACAGACACTAAACTTATTACAGTGAACAGAGATGTCAATGAACGAACGGACAGATAATAACTATGCAAAAATAAAGAAAGTAAAATTTTCAGTTGAGGGAAGACTTGAACCAAGGATCTCTCGTACAGAAACTGCTCACGCTACCACGGGACCACGGCACTTCTAAAGCCACTCTGTCCATGATGTTGCTTATGTCACCCGTGGACTACTCAGTTTGTATATTTTGCTTATTTTTTCACAGTTCCACACAACTTCTTCCTGTTTTCTCAATTGACCTGTGTTCAGTTTATCAAGGCCTATCCACTGTGCCAACTTATAACTAAATCTGAGGGGGGTGCGATGGGGAGGTTCCCTTGTTAGTGAGGGGAGAAAGTACATCTTCAAAATGTATCAACTTGGGCCTACTAGTCGGGAATAACTTTTGAACGAGGCGGTAAACTCCTGTGCAGCCTGCTGACAATAAATAAGTTTCACAGTACCTTACACTTGATATGTAGCACAATGAACGTCGAACTGAGCGTAGTACTCGTTCCAGTCCTCTTGTTGTTTCTCGAAAGCATGGAACGACGGAATGCACGGAGCCGGTGCCTTGTATGTGGCTCCAAGCGCTATGAGACTTAACATCTGAGGTCATCAGTCCCCTAGACTTGGAACTACTTAAACCTAACTAACCTAAGGACATCGCACACATCCATGCCCGAGGCAGGATTCGAACCTGCGACCGTAGCAGCAGTGCGAGTAGCGTGGTTCCGGAATGAAGCGCCTAGAACCGCTCGGCCACTCCGGCCGGCGCGCAGGTGGTGTAGGAGGTGGGCTAGAGGACATTTTAATGAGAGGAGCACAGTTTACGGGGCTTAAGTCAGGGGAGTGCAGTAGGTGGTGTAGGACTTAGCAGCCCCATCAGTCAAACAAATCAGTAACAGCTTGCACTGCATGTGCTTGAGCATTGTCTTGCAAAATGATGGTCAGTTCCTGCAGAAAGTGTCATCACTTTTGTCTCTAAGCTGGTAGTAGGTTGTTTTCCAAAAATGAACAGCATAGAGACAGAAGTGATGACACTTTCTGCAGGAACTGACCATCATTTTGCAGGACAATGCTGAAGCACCTACAGTGCAAGCTGCTACTGATTTGTTTGAGTGATGGGGCTGCTAAGTGCTGTACCACCTACTGCACTCCCCTGACTTCAGCCCTCGTAAGTTCAACTCGATTTCTAAACTGAAAGAAACACTTCAAGGCATTCGCTTCAGAACTGAGCTCGTGCAAGGCACCGTGACTACCGAGGAGTATCGTGAATTGGTTGCATACCACGTACATCCCTTTGTGACGATCGTGTTTTCCCGACGGCAGTGGCATTTTTCAGCAAGATAATGCGCAGTGTCAGAAGGCCTGAAGTATAGTGGAGTGGTTCGAGGACCACAATGGCTAGTTCCAATTCATGTGCTGGCCCCCCAACTCTCCAGATCTGTACCCGATCGAACACATCTGGCACGTGTGGCGTCAGAGCTCATAACCTCCCTCCCATCAATTTACGCGAATTAAGTGAATGGCGTGTGCATATGTGGAGCCAGATCCCTCCAGCGACCTACCAAGGCCTCATTACTTCCATGCCACGACGCGTCACCGCTGTTATCAGTGCCAAAGGTGGCCATACCGGCTATTATTTAGGTGGTCATATTATTGTGGCAGATCAGTGTGATGGAAGATACACACCAAGTGTTTCTTTCACGCCCGCATCTCGTGGTCGTGCGGTAGCGTTCTCGCTTCCCACGCCCGGGTTCCCGGGTTCGATTCCCGGCGGGGTCAGGGATTTTCTCTGTCTCGTGATGGCTGGGTGTTGTGTGCTGTCCTTAGGTTAGTTAGGTTTAAGTGGTTCTAAGTTCTAGGGGACTGATGACCATAGATGTTAAGTCCCATAGTGCTCAGAGCCATTTGAACCATTTCTCTTTCACGAACTACATTTGAACGTACATTGTGAGAAAATCGTGTTGTGCCACATGTCAGAAGGAGAAACGCCTATCAACATGTGTTATAACTCGACAGCAGAAGGATTGTGGCCTACTCAGATTGCAGTTCATCACTCCGCGATATAGTTGCTTGCATCGGCCAGGATCCCATGGCTCTCATGCGAATATAGAGTACGACCTCAGAAGGGTTACACTTAATGCCAAGCAGGATATTAGCGGCACAAAGCAACTATCGTCCGATAGATCAGACATGTTTCTCACTCGGCCATACAGGATCGTACAGTCAGGTCACCTACCTTGGGAAACAGACCTGCTAGTAACAACACGAGTATCACACTGACAGTACTAGGATTTCCGGAGTACCACGGACTGTCAGCATGGTGACCTTTAATGTTGTTTCCCTTGATGTGTTAGCTGACAGAGGTGTAAAGTGTGACGATGGGCGTACCCGTGTGTAGAGGCTTCATCTAGAAAGAACGTTCCCAGATTTCTTTCGTGATTGTCATACGTGTTGAACGACTGGTGTGATGGTGTGGGTATCATTCGATAAACAAAACAACCGCCTCTGGCTCTCATAACCAGTAATTTGGACAGCAGACGTGTTACGGCCAATGGCCGCGTGCCCGACCTTCAGGGTCCCCGTGTCGTTATCTCCCAACAAGACAATGCAAGTGTGCACACTGCGGTTGATACACTGACCCACGTCGACGTCGAAGGTTTGGACTGTGGTCCACGCCATTACGTTCACCGTACCTCTTACCCGTTGAAAACATATAGTCGTGGATTGCCGAGACACTGGTATACCACCAGTTGGCAGCCACTATAATTAATGAACTGTGGCGTAGTGGTGAAGCAACATCGAATGACGTACCCGTATCTCTCATCCAAACTCAGTTCGATTCGACACCCTGCTGGATTAAGGCCGTTGTTGTTACCAGCGGTGTCAGTTGTGTGTACAGAATTCTTCACGCTATACACCTCCATAAAACCTACAAATTTCATCATTTATTCTCCCTGCTGTACTCTGTACACATAATTTCGTTATTTCACATCCTGCGTGGTGATTCATTTTTAATAGCAAGCTAAGTAACTGTACAGTTTAACTGCGTCTGTGATCAATTCATGACATGAAAGAGAAAAAGAGCAATATATGATTGACTATAAAAGAAATTATTTTCCCTTTTCCTGTGCTTGAAGTGAAGATAAGCAAACAGTTGAATTCTTTTTTATAGCATTCTGTAACAATTTTATAAACTATGAAGAGTTAAGATTATACAGTTGTGTTTTATACGTGTAGTTTTTTTTCTGTCAGTGTGTAACCAGAAGTTTCTATCTTTTCTTCGATGGAATTTCTATTTTATTTACCTGTTTCTCGGGGTAAAATTGCGCACAAAATCACCACAAATGAAGAACAGCCCTCTACTGAGGAAGGTCATTTCAGAAGTTTTGCACACTGTAAGATGGGGCTGAAGAAAATAAGATATTTCACAAAATACCTTTACAGTTCTTCGGTATAATCTCCATTCTTGTTTATGACAGCTTCCTGACTGTTTGGCAACTTCTGTGTTCCGGATAGGGGTCTTTGATTGTTGAGCTTTCTGGTTATTTGAGTTATCTCACTGGAAGTTTCGTCAAATGAATCAAATCGTTTTCCACGGAGTTGTTGTTTTAATTCGGGGAACAAATCAAAGTCTGATGTCTTCTTATCAGGAATGTATGGTGGGTGGGGATGTATTTCCCATCCATATTGGTCTAGAGTATCTCTCGCTGATACAGCAATATGGGGTCTAAAATTATCGTGCAAAATGACCAGACCTTCTTTGACGAATTTTCAGGCTCAAAACATTTTGCAGATACAGCATGTACTAGTCACTTGTTGCAGACGTCTCCTGGGGCACTCAAGTGGATAGTCGGAACATTCGCATTGTGGCGACTGAGGTCTCAGTATTGGCTCCAAATCTTGCATCCAGATTTCATCATGTCTAACCTTCCTTTTTAAAAAGTCTTCTCCTTCTGTTCGATAACGTCGAAGCAATTCTTCTGCGATTATTTTGCGACCTGCTTTCTGCTCTTCGTTCAGATCATTTGGAACCCATCTGGCACAAACTTTTCCCATCTTTAATTTTTCACTTATGATTCTGGAAGCTGACGTGACAGACATTCTGGCCTCATAGGCAGTTTCCTCACCTGTTTTCGTCGATTCTCTCTGAAAATGTCATTAACAATAAAAATGGCTCTGAGCACTATGGGATTCAACATCTTAGGTCATAAGTCCCCTAGAACTTAGAACTACTTAAACCTAACTAACCTAAAGACATCACACACACCCATGCCCGAGGCAGGATTCGAACCTGCGCCCGTAGCAGTCCCGCGGTTCTGGACTGCAGCGCCAGAACCGCTAGACCACCGCGGCCGGTCCATTAACAATAACCTGATAAGTGTCGTATGTTGCAGTTGATGGCCTTCCACTTCTTGCGTTGTCTTCAGTGCTTGCACAACTTTCGCAGAACGATCAGACTACCGTGATACTGTGCTACGATCCACTACACATTTCTAAACATCTCTCTTAAAGAGTAGTAAATTTCTGTTGGGCTCTTTCCACGTAGGGATTCGAAAAAATGGTTCAAATGGCTCTGAGCACTATGGGACTTAACATCTGAGGTCATCAGTCCCCTAGAACTTAGAACTACTTAAACCTAACCAACCTAAGGACATCACACACATCCATGCCAGAGTCAGGATTCGAAACTGGGACCGTAGCAGTCGCGCGGTTCCAGACTGAAGCGTCTAGAACGGCTCGGCCACAGCGGCCGGCTAGGGATTCGATTTTCATGTATAGGAATGATGGTCGACTGCGACGGTCGCAGGTTCGAATCCTGCCTCGGGCATGGATGTGTGTGATGTCCTTAGGTTCGTTAGGTTTAAGTAGTTCTAAGTTCTAGGGGACTGATGACCACAGCTGTTAAGTCCCATAGTGCTCAGAGCCATTTGAACCATTTGAACGATGGTCGCTGCGTGTAATCCGACCCGCCTTGGCTTCAGCTTCCATTTTAAAGACTGTATTACTCAGGGCACAACCACTCGAACCAGAGGCCACATATACGACCGTCACGCCTAAAATCTCCCTCCCAGCTGACATAATTTCAACTTGGTCACGCCAACGTAACGGTCCCGCATGCGCAGTGTGCACGACTTTTGAAACAATTTCTCTGACGCAGCTCTCTTATTTCTCAGGATAAAATTGCTAATAAAGCCACCACAGACGAAGAACTGCCACTTACAGATACGTACAGGTAAGGTATAAAAACAGTTCGTAACAAAAGATATTGAAGTGTAACCGCACTTCTGTCTGATTTTGACATACATCTGAAGTGTCACCTGGTTGCACATTTTCCAGATATTCCTGCGTTTGGCAATAATGTTTTCGGCCTAATCTCATGTCTGTGTAAGTTCATCTTTTCAGAGATAGTTGCGGGACTCGGCTGTTCGATACAGGGTGTCAACCAAATCAAACACCTTCTGGCCGTCTAGTTTCTAAACTTACTTTATTTGGCTACCAGTTTCGACGATTTACTACTCCATCTTCAGGCCCCTGACCAACGTGATGGAAGATTCCACCTCGGTTCTGGTCAAAACAGGGCCCATCATTCGAATACTGGAATCTGTAGATTTCTGTTTGCCCTGGCGATCCTTTCAACCATCATACGTCGACTGTTAGATCAAACAGTCGCCAGACGATGTGGAAGTGATCGCTATAGCAAGAAGACATCCTGTAATCTCAAGCTGGTTTGTAGAACTGAAAATTTCTTGAAGTGAAATAAAATGTGGTTGTAATTAAACTTCCGCTACTTTAGAGGTCCCCCATGAAAAACCAGTGATCGTAGGGAAATGAAACTTAGTGAAAACATTACTAAGGAGATACAGCAGAGAAATAACGAATACATCAATGGTAGAAAGACATTTTGACTCTGGTATGAAAGAGTTACATTTGTTAATTGCCTACCATGCTTACGACCCAGGTTACAGACGCTGCTCAGTGTGACATCCATCTGCATCCACGACGCCGTGGAACCACACTGGAGATTGCTCTGCTGCTGGCCGAAACATCTGGAAACAAGGAGTGTTCAGTTGCCCTCACACAGCTCCTGCACTGCTTGAAGATCGCACATGGCGTCCAGCATTCTCGGCCAAGGCAAGAGTAACTTCAACAATTTTTGGCACGATTTCCCGTCGGCCACTCGCAGGAGCAATTCCCAAACCTCCAGTTACTTCGAACTTTCGAATCATGTTCTTCAATCCCGGTGCAGAAAATCGACGTCTCCGTATTCCTTTAAAGCGTCGATACTGTTGATCTGATAAAACAGCTTTACGAGTAAAGCCCTGCTTATCTCGTCCAGACCAATAATGGCTGCAACTGTAATGCAAACTGATGCCTGTGATTCAGCCCTACGTCGCCGCACCAAGTCATTACACTGACACTACTAACAACGCAAATCCTGCAGCCCACAGTCTGAACATCTGGTTAAACGGGTGTCTGCTTGTTTTGCAACACTACACACACAAAACACAAAGACACGCGTTCGCCCAACGTTACACAAACAAACCGGACACACATTTAAACAAGAAACGGTTAACAGACACTAGTGGTAATATATTTAGTTGACTTTCACTTCAAGAAATTTGGAGTTATACAAATTAACGTGAGATTAGGCCGAAAACATTAGTGCCAAACGCAGGAATATCTGGAAACTGTGTAATCAGATAACATTTCCAGATGCATGCGGAAATTAGACAATAATGCTGTGTAAAAACCTCACACTTCTATGTCTTTTGTGACTAACTCTATTAAACATAGAAATCAAACCAAAATTGTAAATATTTTTCATTCCAGACAACTGACGATGTTCTAAATCAACAAAATGAAACCTGTGAAATACCAAAACCTGTTGAAATTAAAACAGCCCTAAGGTTACGGGATGGACTGTCACCACTGTAGAATGGAAAAAAGAACAGAAGAAGAGGGAATAAATAAAGTGAAACTTGGAAGAAAGAGAGAGATCCTTGAAACTGACTCCTTAACTTCTGCTTATTATCTAGTATTCATAGTAGAGAACCTACAAGGTGCAACGAGATACAAACATTTTCCAAGACATAGCAGAAGAAACTGGATTACAAAATTGATTTGAAAAAGGTGTATTTGTGACTACTGTTAAAGGCGCAGCAAACTGTATGGAGTCAATACATGGAAAAATAAAGCAAGTTTCAGAACTTAAATACTTGGGAGAAATAACCCAATCAGATGTTCTGGATAATGCAGCTAACATAAGAATGACACTAGAAATGAAAATGGTGTTCTGTTTAACATAGAACGCAAAGAAAAATCCTTACCTATTAAGCCAAAATACAATAGAGGCATTGAAATGTTGTGATTGAAACTGGGTTTATTTATAGATCAGAATGTCTTCCCATAAACACAGCAAGGAGTAAAATAGTTTGCAGAAGAAAGAAAGAAGAATAATTTAAAAAAAATGGATCCAAGGTATGAAAATGATGTTCAGAAATTAAGAAGTAACAAGGAGGTGTATGACAGAACTGAGGATATAATAGAAACAATGAGAAAGCGGAGGATTACATTTCATGATTACTTAAAAAGAATGGACACAAGAGACTGATAAAAAATACCGAACTGCCTTAACAAAAACCCAAATTTCATGGTTTGTAGAAATTAAGAAAGATCTACAAGAGTTGGGAATAACAGGCAAAGACATAGAAAACAGTTGTGAATTCAGGGGAAAGGTACAAAAATTAAGCGTTTCAGGAAAAAAACCAAAAGAAGACAAAAGGCACATGAACATAAGAAAGAACAATAGAGAGCAAGAATGAAGCAGGGTTGGGAAGTCAAAAAACAGGATAAGAATATTATAGCATGGAACAGCTGTTTCACGAGGTCCTGAGCTGGCCAAATTCGAATAATAATAATAATAATAATAATTAAACGTGTATGGTAATATCAATACGCAATTTTAATAGCTGTTACGAGAGACTTTAAACATATTTCATTAATGTAAAATAGCTACGCACATTACGGACACACAAATGAACATAGTAAAATATATTTTGTAACTTAAATAGTGATCAGCTACTGAAATTAGTTTCTCAGTTCACAGCACAGCAACGATGTTCCTTTTGTTAGTTACGGGGAAAATCACAAATTACAGTGTTTTAATGTTGCTTTCTCATGTGTTGCAAAAAGAGACAAGTTCGTCGCACAGATGAGATGGGTAGTTGAATGGTTCAAATGCCTCTGAGCACTATGGGACTTAACATCTGAGGTCATCAGTCGCCTAGAACTTAGAACAACTTAAACCTAACTGACCTAAGGACATCACACACATCCATGCCCCAGGCAGGATTCGAACCTGCGACCGTAGCGGTCGCTCGGTTCCAGACTGAAGCGCCTAGAACCGCTTTTTTTTCATTTTGTTCGCTTTTGTTCGTTGTACCTGCTCGGGGCGGACGTCGTAAGACACCCGTTTAAGTTCGTTATTGATCGTTTAACTCAGGTTTTTTTTATTACAGAGGGCAGCTAACCCTCTGGCCGAACACGCTGAGCTACCGTGCCGGCCACACAGGCCAGCTGGGTAGTTAAGCTGTGCCGGAGGAGCAGAAATACTCTTTATTGTCTGAGTAGGAAGACACTGTTGCTACAGAAATTGTCTGCAAGCACTGAAATAAAATTAATTCGCTACTTTCTGTTCTGCTCTGCAGTGGCAGCAACATTTACTCGAAGCTACTACTGCACGTGCCCGCTACAGCAAACTGCGCGCCATACGTGGCACGGAGCTCAGCCGAGTCTAGCGGCAAACAAAAGCAGTGCGCTGTCTCGGGTTACCAGCGTTGCGAGCGCTCCTGGCGGCAATTAGTGGAGGTGAGCTCCGGCGTGTGGCGTGGGTGCGCCTCCCGCCTCCGCAGCCACTACACCAGCTGCGATCATTACCCGGAACTCGATGCCGATGCCGGCTCGCCACTAATTCTCCGCAATTACGCAGCGCGCGCCCGCGAATCGTTACTGTTTAGGCGAGCCTTCTGTGCGCTCCCCAACACGCGTACGCACTACTGCAGTCTGTCGGCGCAGTTCGGCGGGGCCAGAGGAGAGGGCCATACCGCTCTGTTACGGCAAACTCGCTACTGGAAACCCTCAGGAATTCCAGTTGCTGCTGAAATGGGAGCCGCAGGTTCCGCGAAAACGATGCCGTACCAGCATGCCGCGTCCTTTCTCGCAGAACAAGCGCAAACAATCCCGTGGTTATCGTAACATTTCTGGCTCTCGCAGCTCTGAGCTTTATTCCCACGTTTCACGTCTCAGTTGTGCGAAATTCCGTAGCTGAGGCATGACTTCATAAAGTGGAGCGAGGTAGGAACGGCAAATGCTGCTAGTTACTCGTGTCGTGGTAAGCTGCGCCAGCTGAATCGACTTGTGGTCTGATTGGCTGCTACGTAAATGGTGGGGAAGACTACCCTCTGCCCTGCACGCAAAAAACCCACATTTTCGTTTATTAATAATTACTAAGTTAACATTCGGGTTTTGTGTATAATGACAGGGGAGAATCTCTTAATACTAGGCTATCGCCATATACTCAAAACATCATTTTATTATCTACTTGTAGAAAATATTTGAATAATAAAGAACAGAATCATTTCGCGTGTCATCGACTCCGTACCAAATGATCTTCTAGCAAATTGGGTCGCCCCAAACAGTTTACGAGGGTAATTCCAAAAGTAAGGTCTCCTATTTTTTTTATAAGTACATAGACTATTTATTTCTACAATGGTCTACATCAGTTTACAGCTTGAACATTAAACTATTTTTCGACATAATCACCATTTCGGTCGATGCATTTTTGTAGATGCTGTGGCAGTTTTTGTATGCCCATGTCATACCAGTTCGCGGCCATGCTGTTCAGAAAGCTATGAACCTCTTCTTTCACCTCATCGTCGGAGTTGAATCGCTTCCCGGCCAAATGTTCTTTTAACTTAGGGAACAGGTGCCAAGTCATGACTGTAGGGTGGGTGGGTGATTATGTTCCACTGAAACTGTTGCAGGAGAGCAACGGTTTGGCGAGCGATTTGTGGACGAGCGTTGTCATGGAGAATGTGTACGCCCTTGCTCAACATTCCTCTTCTCCAGTTCTCAATCGCCCGTTTGAGTTTTTTCTGATTCTCAAAGTACCTGTCAGCGTTAATTGTGGTCCCAGTGGTTATAAAGTCGACCAACAATACCCCTTTCCGATCCCAAAAAACGGTTGTCATGACTTTACCGGCAGACTGTGTTTGTTTGAATTTCTGCGGCTTTGGCGAAGAAGGATGCCGCCACTGGCGTGATTGTTGCTTGGTATCAGGTCTAAAGTGGTATGCCCAGGTTTCGTCACCCGTGACAAGTGAGTCCTGAAAGTTGTCCTGTTCGGCTGCAAGGCGGTGAAGAAATGCGGGGGAAGCATCAACTCGTTGCCGCATGTGGTCCTCAGTCAGCGTGCGTGGCACCCATCTTGCGCACATCTTCCGGTAGTTCAATGTTTCCGTTAAAATTCTGTGAGCGGTGCTTCAGTAATCCTCAGGAACCAACGTGCAGAGATCATCCAGGGTGATCCGCCGATCTTCACGCATGCTTTGCTCAACCTTTAACGCTGTCTCCTCAGAAATTAACGGTCTCCCGCTCCTTTGTTCGTCGTGAATTTCGGTCCAACCAGCTGCAAACGCCACTTACGAACATTTTTGACATCCATGCACAACTCCGTCAATTGGCGATGGATTTCAATCGGCGCCGTGCCCTTTGCGTTCAAAAACGGAGTAACTGCGCGCAATTCGCACTTGGGAGCTCCATTCTCAACGGTTGCCAAGCCAAGACTGAGCGCCTCAGCGCGGCGTGTGCATGTTTACACACAGCGCGTGAAACACTCTTCATAACAGTGTGACCAACTGCCACACCAACAGTGTTCTATACTTATAACAAAATAGGAGACCTTACTTCGGGATTACCCCCGTAGTTGCAAGTAACGTAACACAGTCGTTATTACACGCGCCGAACAGGTAGATTGGATGAATTGCAGTGCGCATATAACATCGCAATTCTGCGAGAAGTGCAGCGTATAATTGGCTTAACGAAACCATAATTTTTTGTGACATGTTAACGATATTTACTGCTCTGTTTGAGAGTGAGATAGATTATACTAGGCTCTACAGTCTGGAGCCGAGCGACCGCTACGGTCGCAGGTTCGAATCCTGCCTCTGGCATGGATGTGTGTGATGTTCTTAAGGTTTAATTAGTTCTAAGTTCTAGGCGGCTGATGACCTCAGAAGTTAAGTCACATAGTGCTCGGAGCCATTTGAACCATTTTTAGAATTATACTGTCGAGTCAGATTAATGTGACCACCTGTTAAAAGCCTAAGTAGCCACATTTCGCAGGGAAGACCTAAGCGAGATGTGCAGGAAGAGAGTCAATGAGGTTCTGGAACGCACTGTCAGGGATGCGAAGCCATGCCAACTCCAGTGTCGTGGCCAGCTGTCCTAGGTTTCTCGGTGCAGGATCCATGAGGTGAACAGTCCGATCGAGGTGGTACCAGAGATTCTCGACCTCGTTTGAGTCCTGGGAATTTGGTTGTCAAGGGAGTACAGCTACATCTACATGGTTATTCTGCAATTCACACTTAAGTCCCTGGCAGAGGGTTCATCCAGGTGCTCTTAGAACTACGCACATACACTGTGAGCTGTGTGACATGCTGCATTGTACTGCTGGGAGATACCATAGTGCCGAGGAAAAATCTGTGTGTAGGAGTAAACATGGTCCCCAAGTATAGATGCATATTTCTGTTGATCCATTGTGCCTTCCATAATGACGACATCACGCAGGGAATGCCACAAAAACATTCCCCAGTCCCTAACGCTCCCTTCTCCGCCGTGGATTCTTCCGACGATTATTGCAGGGTGCTTGCTTTCAGGCGTTTCTCGCTGTACATGCCAGTGGCCATCTGTCAGATGGAGCATAAAACGTGATTCAGCTGAGAAGACCGCCTGTTCCCACTCACTGAACGTGCAGTTGCGATATTGGCGTGCAAATTCCAGCCTTCGACGCCGATGAGCAGCAGTCAATACGGGTGCACCAACCAGGCGCTTGTTGCGGAGGCCCTCACGCAGCAACATTCGCTGAACGGTCGTTGACGTGACTCTCTTAATAGTCTCTTGTTTCAGCTGGTCAGTCAGGTGCTCATTAGTTGCACGCCTATTGGTCTGTCCCCATTCCGCAGCCGTTGTTCACCCCTGTCATCTATGGGTCATGGTGCACCAAAGTTGCCTCTGTCCCGGTTTTGGATGGCGCCATTTCGCCATGCACGGTGTACTTTAGACACGGCGGTAGGCGAAGAGTTTACAAGCTTTGCCGTTTCGGAATTACTTCCACCTATGGCCCAGAAGCCAATGATCATGCCCTTTTGGACATCAGACAGATCGCTCCGTTTCCGCATTACGACAACGACTGCACTGTTCTTCGCGTCCTCTCCCCCCCCCCCCCCACGCTCCCCTTACCCCCCCCCCCCCTCCCCGCCCATCACGCTTGACATATCCTCCACTGCTTGTGCTTCCACCTGCCTTCTGTGAGTGATTATTGCACGTTGACGTCGAGCACAGGCGGTGGTCTCATTAATTCGACTGACTATAAATATTTTCAAAATACGAATGATTAGTGACATTATGTGCGATACCTGCAGGCATATCTACACATCAGTGGCATATCTACACTCTGATAGCTGAATGGTCAGCGTGACAGACTGTCTTCCTAAAGGGCCCGGGTTCGATTCCCGGCTGAGTCGGAGATTTTCTCGGCTCAGGGACTGGGTGTTGTTCAAAAATGGTTCAAATGGCTCTGAGCACTATGGGACTCAACATCTTAGGTCATAAGTCCCCTAGAACTTAGAACTACTTAAACCTAACTAACCTAAGGACATCACACACACCCATACCCGAGGCAGGATTCGAACCTGCGACCGTAGCAGTCCCGCGGTTCCGGACTGCAGCGCCAGAACCGCACGGCCACCGCGGCCGGCTGGGTGTTGTGTTGTCTTCATCATCATTATCTCCATCTGGCGCGCAGGTCGCCCAATGTGGCGTCCAATGTAATAAGACCTGCACTAAGGCGGCTTGACCTGCCCCGTAAGGGACCTCCCGGCCAATGACGCCAAACGCTCATTTCCATTCCCAGTGTGCAGTCTGATACTTCATCTGAAGATATGTGCGTAATACAAGATAACTGGCATCGCTGTAAACTTACTATTTCATTAAGAGGGAGCCTTAGCCTATTTCATGGTAGTGTCATTAAAGGCTAACACGAAAAGCAAGTCACAAGATCTACGTGCTATCTCTGTGTTGGAACGAAGTTGTCACTTGAAAACGATAGGTTGGTGGACATTTTAGAAATTCTGTGTTCTGCTTTGATGCAGCAAGACACATCTAGGGCCCCTTACACTAGGCCTCTCCCACATGGCGTAGATGACTGGATTACAGGCAACAAAGCATACACAGCCCACGGGGTGCCTATGCCCTGCCGACTCACAGTGGCACAACCAATACAAAAGGACACCTAGCGTCACCGGGGAGCGTCAGCAAAACATATCCCTCTACCAAAGGTTGTTCCCCATGATGTGAGCTTACACCCCTAAACGTGCACACCACATGTTTAAAGTAACCTAAATTAGGCAAATTAGTCAACAATCTTCAGTTTATTTAGAGCTGCATTGTAAGACAAGGTGCATTTTCAGGTTGCCCATTTTCAAAGACCTACGGTTGTCGTTGAGGATAGTTTTGTACCTGAACAGCTCCTCTCTATATCACAGGACGCCACAGGGGCGTCTTTATAGGCGGCAAGATTTCATAAGGCCAGCTTTGGTTCATTGTCCTAAGATGTTGTGACATTGCTAGGAAAACTACCACTAATTTTGCACATTGTAGAATATCAAGGATTCCGCTGGAGAACACTTAGCAATTTGTTTTTCATTATGTCAGCCGCATGACCACACGCTCGACCCAACATACTCTGCACATATTGCACGATATCCCAGGGAGTCACACAGTTTAGTATCAGCAGCTTCCAGTCGTGTGATGGCTTTTGATACCAATGGAATGTTGGCGATCATGTGTGACAAGTTCCCAGACAAGGTATCTGTGACGACGTCTTTCACAGTTTTGATAGGATTTGATTCATCTCTATCAGACTAACAGAAGATTGTCTTTATTTCGTTGCAGGTGGTGCAGTTATACTCAAGATAGGATACAGAGTCAAATCACTTCAAGTTAGACACATTAGATGTCATCAGAGCATTACTAGAAAACGTCAGTATCCAATTTCTGTGGGTAAAATATTATGCAGGATGCAGCATAACGAAGTCGATCAGCTCGTAAAGAGAAGTATCAGGGAAGGAACGTTTCAGCCAATAAATATTCCCCACAATAATAAAGAGACTGGAGCATGGTCACTACCCAGCACATTTAAATAATATGAAAGTATTACATTTTGGAAAAAGTGGTCAGAATGACGGCGACGAGACTGATATGAATAACGTCATACTGTCATGAATTACTGTCAGTACAATTACTGTCAGTACAATTAAGAGGGTGTGCATCACTACCAGAGGCTGGTATCTCTGCGGGTTCCTCTCACAACGAGAGATGTCACACTTCTACAGTTTTCAATAGAAAAGATACTTCATAGTGATAAAGTTCCTGAAAGAGACACATGTACTCTCTTGAGATTAACTATTGACGAGTGTTGTTTTCTCGGCAGGGCTGTGGGCAGCGTGCAAAGATGTTTAAAGTGGCTACATTCCGAATAAACCGATAATTTTTATTGTATTTGCATTCAAAGATTCACCTAGTGGTAACATACCAAACTGCGATTTACTACCATTTCGCTTAACGTATAAACCTCATAAGTGAAGCGAGTAAGAGGTTTGTGAATTGTTCTCACGTGGTTAATATGCTTTGCTCATCGTGCCAAAGAGCGCGGTTTGTAATGTGTGCCAGAGATCGCTTTGTTTTGAACATTTTTTATGTTGTGTTTCACAAATGTAGTGTCAATGAATGAAACGAATTAGTGTGTAACTAAAGAAGTAGAGCTGTGGTATTTAATCATTAACATCATTGCTGTGCGTTATTTCCTGTGGATTTTTAAAGCTAAAACGTTTAAAGAAAATTTGCAGGAGATGCGCTACTCTTCAAAGTGATTAGCATCATTAAATTATAAATCTAAACTCATTAACTTCATTTTATAATAATTCTGGAGATGCTTAGGTTTATTCATTTTGAGTTTTAGACATATATATAGCTGCAGAATATAAATATACATGCACAAACATCAGTATCGGTTGTTTTTTCTCTGCTTCGAACAGTCTTCCCAAAAACTCGTCACATAATAATTTACTGCCTGAAGTTTTCTGCACGGTCGTAAGAGCACCACTAAGTGGACAACGTCTGTCGGTATACACTAAAAACAGTTTTGCGTCCGCTCGTCACATTAAAACACCTGACCTGCCGCCCAGGGGGTATTAGCACTAATGGCTTGTTCTTGCCAGATGTACTTGGAAGTACTAACCAACATAAAAACATAGTACTCCTGATAGCTACTATTATTAGCCAATATATGATTTAAATACTGATGTAATGTTGTTCAGAACACCATCCTCAGTCACCAATAGAAATATTTGCACTTGTCCCGTTACATCCTGTGTATGTGTACGAGTTCGACGTATTACTAACTGATATTACTCACTATGCCAGGCTACCTCGCAGGCTAGCTTGACTGTGTGAAATGCCAAGTCGCCCAAGCCGGCCGTTCTGCAGTCTCCCTCAAACAATTTTAAAGATACTATTCACTAATAAACACTGGTTCTCGCACATCTTATAGCTTCATTCGTCAGCTTGACGATGAATTGCCTATCATTTCGTTAACAATCATAGTTATTGTTATACTTCGAAATTCGGTAAACTATTGCGAGAAATTCCTAAAGTTTGCGGTGAAAAATAGGGGTCGCTATGAATTTGCGTTTGGTGCATGTTAGGTCATATCTTGCTGTATATAAAATGTGGGTAACATACTGAATATTCATTAAACTTGGAAGGATGTCGCTATTTGTCTCCAGTCTCGAGAAAGTGCAATGTATGTAATCCGCTCCGTCGCAAACTCACGCACCAGCAAGGAAGCCGGAATGAAATATTCGTAATCTCATCGCAACAAAATTTTGGCGAATGATAGCTCACAAAGAGAAGAGTATATTGCCCTATAATTAATATGCGAAATTTCCATATCTACCGCGATATTCAAGCAGCTACAGATTGTTTTTCAATGAAATGATATAATTTTTAAGGACCATCAATAGGTGGTGAAATGAGAGTTGCTGTAGGTTTTCTGAAAAAATAACTGAAATTGCACATTTAATTTTATTCTGAGAATGGGCTTCTTCATTAACTATCGACCTTTCTTGCCCACAGTTGCTAGTTTTATTAAACTATTATTTATTAAAAAGGCTTCAGGATTTTGTCGCAGTTTCAACTGCATTAGAATATTAGTGAGATGAATATTTGTAAACTCTGCAGTGTTTTGGCGAAATCAGCAGCTTTTAACATGGCAACAAGAGAAATTACATATTACTCAGAACTTATCACAGTTCTTCATGAATCCATGTCTCCTCAGCTGCCTTCTTGGTATGGCTGACAACTTGATACCTGGTCTGTGGTGTAACATACGCAATGCACTTCAACCTCAACTACTACGTTCTTTTTTTCACATTACTTTTCACTCCTCACTCGTATTCAAACAAGCGTGATATGGTGAAAGCCTGCTTTAAACTACTGGTATATCCTTTAACGTTAGCCAGTTTCTCAACCTGGTAGCGTGGAGTTTTTGGCTTGTAAAGCACTACAAGTTCCATTAATTTCGTCTTACTTGTAGATGCTAGGTTCAGCCTTACCCAATGGAACAATTCTTTGCACCCAGAGCAAAACATCCGCTTTCCTCCACTGCACTGCTGTAGCTTTATACACACACCAAAAAATGTTTTGCATCACGCCCGTTCCCAGAACTCCTGAAGGTAGACGTTGACTGTGGATATTGTATCACAGACACAGTCCCTTTGACTGTTCAGAGATGTCACTAAACCCGCCCAAAGATGGCCGGCCGGAGTGGCCGAGCGGTTCTAGGCGCTTCAGTCTGAAACCGTGTGACTGCTACGGTCGCAGGTTCGAATCCTGCCTCGGACATGCATGTGTGTGATGTCCTTAGGTTGGTTAGGTTTAAGTAGTTCTAAGTTCTAGGGGACTGATGACCTCAGCAGTTAAGTCCCATAGTGCTCAGAGCCATTTTTTTGAACCGCCCAAAGATGTAAACAACCGTGCATGAGCAGCACCTATTAGATGGAGGGAGTCCGACAGCCGATCAGCCTGGACCACCACCTCTGAAGGTCTCGCTGCATGGTGGTACAACATGCAATGTGGGGTTTTCATGAGCAATAAAAAGTGCGGAAATGATGTTTGTGTTGATCTCTATTTCAATTTTCTGTACAGGTTCTGGAACTCTCGAAACCGAGGTGATGCAAAATTTTTTTTTATTTGTATGCATCACTATAGTTTTTGGCGCATTGTACATTACTGTTATCCAATTCGGGGGGATGTTGTGAAGCAGAACATTATCGTCACAGCCGATGAATGTGTTCTTGGACTATCACTTTTATTGCGAATCTCGTGTTCTAGCGTGCTATGCTGTTATTATTAACGCTGCGCCAACATAAAACGTTTGTGCACAATACCTGAAGACTGCAGATGATTTCATCGCCAGAAAATATTACTTTACGAGGGTTGACGAACGTGGACGCATGTAATGCGCGACACCACATGGTAGTGATTTTCCGCGGCGTGGCATCAGGGGCGTTTTACCAACCGAACTGCAGACAGCGTAGTAGCGAAAGTTCGCCATTTGTGTTACCTCGGCAACGGCACCACGTCCCCTCCGGTGAACCAAACGTCAAAAGTCGCAACTAATTTTAAAGGCCCTTTTTTATATAGGCGGCTGGACTGGGGCGGAGTAAATGACAAACAAACGGCATGCGCGCGGAAGTTTGAAAGCTGTGTTTTCTGAAGGTCATAACTGCTTAGTATCATAATTACGGCCCAAATTTTAACTCGGGGTCGATCGCTGGGGCTGATATCCTGCAAGTGTGCTTTTTTCTCGTTAAAATAAGAAACCAAGTTGGTGACAAGCCCTTATAAGTGTACAAATGGTTGCTTATCTGTCAGCCTAAAGCATGGGGCTTGTAGCGTTATCTTGAAAATACTCACGGAACAAGTTTTTAAATCCTACCACTACACTACGCTGTGGCTTAAGGTTCTGTAGATATTTTCAACTATTTCTAAATACAGGATGGCTTTTAGCCTCTACGGTGCCTTAAGAACAGTTTTAATTGTGATTTGATCAGTTTATTGCAAGCCGTTGTATGCACCACTCATGACAGATGATCCGTTATAATTTGCCGAAACATTTCTTCACATCTTATCCCTTTCGTTTCATATATTAAATTAACTGATGTTCATGTAATAATACACAGAGATCTTTGACCCAGATAAAGGAGATAAATGATTCGCATGTATTTACATCAAAATCGTATCCAAAACAATCTTTCATTGCTTAGCGTAGCGAAGGCTTTTCTCTTGACTGATAGCTTTCACTACCTTTTTTTTACTTTTGCTTCCAGTTTTAATTTTTCCTCAATTACTCCTATTTTTTGATTCTAGAGGCATTTCACTCTGAGCTGACAAAAGTGTTGAGATAGCGATATGCACATATACAGATAGATGGTGGTGTCAGTATGTACACAAGGTATTTTTAGTGTAGTGCATTGGCGGAGCTGTCATTTGTACTCAAGTGATTCGTGTGAAAAGGTTTCCGATGTGATTATGGCCGCAAGACGGCAATTAACAGACTTTGAACGCGGAAAAGTAACCGGAGCTAGGCGCTTGGGACATTCCGTTTCAGAAATCGTTAGGGAACTCAAAGTTCCAAGATCCACAGTGTCAAGCCTGGGCCCAGAATACCAGATATCAGACATTAACTGTCACCCTGCCGACGACCGTCATTGAACGACCGAGAGCAACGGCGTTTGTGCAGGCTGTCACTGCTAACAGACAAGCAACACTGCGTGAAATAACCCCAGAAATCAATGTGAGGCATAACGACTAATGTATCCGTTTGGACAACGCGGCGAAGTTTGGCGTTAATGGGCAATGGCAGCAGTCGACGACGACCTTCGCTAACACCACGACATCGCCTGCACCGCCTCTCCTGAGCTCGTGACCATATCGGTTGGAAATCATGGCCTGGTCAGATAAATCCCTATTTGCGTTGGTAGGAGCTATTACACTATTGGCCATTAAAATTGCTACACCATGAAGGATTCCAGATGATAAGCGGGTATACATTGGACAAATATATTATACTAGAACTGACATGTGATTACATTTTCACGCAATTTGGGTGCGTAGATCCTGAGAAATCAGTACCCAGAACAACCACCTCTGGCCGTAATAACGGCCGTGATACGCCTGGGCATTGAGTCAAACAGAGCTTGGATGGCGTGTACAGGTACAGCTGCCCATGCAGCTTCAATACGATACCACAGGTCATCAAGAGTAGTGACTGACGTATTGTGACGAGCTAGTTACTCGGCCACTATTGACCAGACGTTTTCAATTGGTGAGAGATCTGGAGAATGTGCTGGCCAGGGCAGCAGTCCAACATTTTCTGTATGCAGAAAGACCGGTACAGGACCTGCAACATGCGGTCGTGCATTATCCTGCTGAAATGTAGGATTTCGCCGGGATCGAATGAAGGGTAGAGCCACGGGTCGTAACACATCTGAAATGTAACGTCCACTGTTCAAAGTGCCGTCAATGCGAACAAGAGCAGACCGAGACGTGTAACCAATGGCACCCCAAACCATCACGCCGGGTGATATGCCAGTATGGCGATGACGAATACACGCTTCCAATGTGCGTTCACCGCGATGTCACCAAACACGGATGCGACCATCATGATGCTGTAAACAGAACCTGGATTCATCCGAAAAAATGACGTTTTGCCATTCGTGCACCCAGGTTCGTCGTTGAGTACACCACCGCAGGCGCTCCTGTCTGTCTTGCAGTGTCAAGGGCAACTGTAGCCATGGTCTCCGAGCTGATAGTCCATGCTGCTGCGAATGTCGTCGAACTGTTCGTGCAGTTGGTTATTGTCTTGCAAATGTCCTGATCTGTTGACTCAGGGATCGAGACGTAGCTGCACGATCCGTTACAGCCATGCGGATAAGATGCCTGTCATCTCGACTGCTAGTGATACGAGGCCGTTGGCATCCAGCACGGCGTTCCGTATTACCCTCCTGAACCCACCGATTCCATATTCTGCTAACAGTCATTGGATCTCGAACAACGCGAGCAGCAATGTCGCGATACGATAAACCGCAATCGCGACAGGCTACAATCCGACCTTTATCAAAGTCGGAAACGTGATGGTACGCATTTCTCCTCCTTACACGAGGCATCACAACAACGTTTCACCAGGCAACGCCGGTCAACTGCTGTTTGTGTGTGAGAAATCGGTTGGAAACTTTCCTCATGTCAGCATGTTGTAGGTGTGGCCACCGGCGCCAACCTTGTGTGAATGCTCTGAAAAGCTAATCATTTGCATATCACAGCATCTTCTTTCTGTCGGTTAAATTTCGCGTCTGTAGCACGTCGTCTTCGTGGTGCAGCAATTTTAATGGTCGGTAGTGTAGTAGAGCTCGAGTGTGGAGCAGACCCCATGAAGCCATGGACCTAAATTGTCAACAAGGCACTGAATAAGCTGGTGGCGGCTCCTCTACTGTGAGGGCTGTGTTTATACGGAACGAAATGGATCCTCCGATCCAAATGAACCGGCCATTGACTGGAATGTCTGGCTACTTGGAGACCATCTGTAGCCATTCATGACTTCGTGTTCCCAAACAACGATGGAATTTTTATGGGCAATAATGCGCCATGTCACTGGGTCACAATTGTTCACTTTCAGTTTGAAGAAGATTCTGGACAGTTCGAGCGAATGATTTGACTACCCATCGAACATTCATGGGAGATAATCAAGAGGTCAGTTCCTGCACAAAATCCTGCACCGGCAACACATTTGCAATTATGGACGGCTATAGAGGCAGCATGGCTCAATATTTCTGCATGGGACTTCCAGCGACTTGTTGAGTCCATGCCACGTCAAGTTGCTGCACTACGTCGAGCAAAAGGAAGTACGACACTGTTGGAATTGCGTGAACAGTATATTTCGTGTGAGACGGCGGCTAAGTGCACCATGTGAAATATAACAGACCTCTCTGATGCTATTGTACTCTTATATGTGTGTAATATAATGTTCCTTGGTTGTTGTGTTGGATGTATTTTACGTGGAAGTGCAAATAAAGTTACCGCCACTAAATGTCTTTTACTCGCTCTTACTTATTCAACTGTGTCGACTCTAATAGGTTATGGGCCCAGCTATGCATTTGGAATAAGTATATCCATAGCATAGTAGTGAGAAAGTATTGGAAAAGTTCCAAGTAGTGCACTTGCGTTAAGTAAGAGTTATTCTTACAAGACGAACCCAACTCTTCTGTATTATTCTTCGGTATTATTCTTTACGTTAAGAGAGATCAAAATTACCGTTAAAATGAGCGCGGCACAAATTCTGCAGATTGAAAGACTTGTGGGTCGCGAAAACTATGCAACGTGGAAATTTGCAGGAGAAGGGTCTTTACGTTTGGACGACCTACGGAATATGCTGGATGGGACACGGAAATCCACAGATCAGAGTTATTCAAGTAAGGATAAGAAGGCAAAATCAAAGTTGATATTCCTGGTTGACTCAGTGAATTGTGTTCACGTTGAAAAAGCTGCGACAGCGAAAGAAGTCTGGGCAAATTACGAAGTGCATTTGAGGATGGAGGTCTTGCAAGGAAAGTAGGATTATTACGTGAGTTAATTGCCACTCAGCTGGACAAAAGCAAGAGTGCAGACTAGTACGCCAACAAAATAATAGCCACGTCGAACCGACTGAGAAACGCTGGGCTTGAGATCGCTGACGAATGAATAGGGACACTACTGTTGGCAGGACTGCCTGAAAGGTGAGCCCCTACGATTATGGGGCTGGAAAGGTCAGGTATACCGATCACGGGCGACAGTTTTAAAGTGAAAATCCTACAGGATGTAAAGAGTACTTCAAGCTGTCATGTATTGGAGATGGAAACTGCACCTGCTCTTCATTCAAAAAACAAAAGGAAGAAATCAGTGAGGTGCTACAGATGTCAGAAGAAGGGGCATATTACATCTCAGTGCAGAAAAAAAATAAACCTCAGGTCAGACAAGCAGCAAAAGATGTATGTTGCTGATAGCCGAGAGAGAGGGACCTATAATAAATGTAAGGCACTCTCATGTTTTTATTCTTTTGGAGATGTGGGTAATCGTCAGCTGGAATGGATTTTTGCCTCAGGTGCATCTGTGCATATTGTTAAAGACAAATCTCTTCTTTATGATGTTAATGATAAGACTCAGTTGGGACTATCTACTGTTGATGGCAGCAAGCTCCAGTGTCATTTGGCTGGGAAACTAGACATACATGTAAGTGTAAATGGTAAACCCGATATGGTTACAGCACATTATGTTTATTATGTACAAAATGTTGCGATTAACTAACTGTCTGTAGGAGAAATAGTCAAGAAGGGAAATACCGTCACTTTTGACATGCATGGTGCAAGAGTAATCAACAAAAATGGCGAAGTTATAACTTCAGCAAGTAACTAAAGGGGTACTTCTAATTGGATAACATTGACAGTAAACACAGAAATGTTAGTCATTCAGTATACTCAGCGGAAGGATTTTTATGGCACCGCAGACATGGGCACCTAAATAGAAAGAGTGTGTCTTTAATAAAGGATATGGTAAAGGGAATACAGAATTTTTGTGTATCCAAGGACCCTGGTGAGATAAGCATAAAAGGAAAACAAGTGAGCCTATCTTTCAAGACTAGTAAAAGTAAATCTGCAGAGGTCTTACAGTTAACCCATAGAGGTGTATGTGGCCCGATGGAGTGCGAATCCATAGATGGGAGTTATTATTTTCTTACGTTTATAGATGATTATTCACGATATACTCATGTTTATTTTCTTAGTTCCAAAGACCAAGTGAGTGACACTTTTGAGGAATATCGTAATATGGTCGTAAGCTGGACGGGAAAGAAGATTAAGATCATCCTGCTTGAAAACGAGAGAGAAGATATTAACCAGAAATTCAAGATACTTCTGGCAAAAATGGGAAAATGGGGAGGCGGTATCAACGGCCGTATATTTGAACAACAGATCACCTACAAAAGCATTAAGGAGATGTGGGTAGGAAAGAAACCTGACCTAAGCAATATGAGGGATTTTGGATTTGGTGCTACGGCGCACATTCCAAAACAGCTGAGAGGAATATGGGATCCAAAGGCTAAAAAGTATATTGTAGTAGGCTATTGTGAGATTTCAAAGGGCTACCGATTAATGGATCTATTGGAGAAAAGGATACTTACAAGCAGAGATGTAGTGTTCTTTGAAAATAGAAAGGACTCTGAAGAGGGCAAGACTACTAAGTTAATTGCACCTAGTTCCGAGAGTGAAACCTTATGTGAAGAAAGAGAAAGTGAAGAACAGGAAGAGGACAGTCAAAGGCAAATGGAGACTATCTCTTTATGATGACAATGAGCTTGAGGACGAACAAAATGAAGAGAGCAACGTAAGGTGTTCTTCTCGCGTACCAAACCCGAAAGAATATCCGGATCGTGAGATGTATGCAGCCCAGTCTTATAATGATGAGCCAGCAACAGCAGAAGAAGCAATGAGCGGCCCGAACTCTCAAGAATGGAAAGAAGTGATGGAGAGGGAACTGGAATCTTTATCTCAGAACGAAACCTTTGAATGGGTAAATATGCCAGCAGATAAGAAACCATTACAGGCAAGATGGGTATTCACTTTGAAGAGCCCCGAAAATTCATCATAAAGATGCAAAGCACAAACAAACTTTATTACCTGTAGTCACGTATGCCTCATTGAGCTATCTTTTAGCCTTGGCAGCAAAACGTAATGTAACAATTCATCGCCGCGCGGGATTAGCCGAGCGGTAAGGCGCTGCAGTTACGGACTGTGCGGCTGATCCCGGCGGAGGTTTGAGTCCTCCCTCGGGCATGGGTGTATGTGTTTGTCCTTAGGATAATTTAGGTTAAGTAGTGTGTAAGCTTAGGGACTGATGACCTTAGCAGTTAAGTCCCATAAGACTTCACACACATTTGAACATTTTTTGAACAATTCATTATATGGATGTAAAAACAGCATATTTAAATGGGAAATTGGAGGAGGAGATATATGTCATTCAACAAAGAGAAGTCATGAAAACCAGATCGGAAAAGGAACAGATTTGGCGTTTGCGAAAAAGTATTTATGGTTTTTAGCAGAGCGGACATTGCTGGACTCGATTCTACATAAAACTCATAATAAATATGAATTTGAAGCAATCCAAGGCAGATCCCAGTATACGCTATAAAAGGGGAAGAGAAGGGATAATAATAAAGGCAATATGGGTGGACGACTTCTTTATCCTGGGTGTAAACGAAAGCCACATGAGAATTTTTAAGGAACAGCTGCAAACCAAGTTTAATATGCATGATTTGGGAGAAGTTAAAGGTTATTTAGGTATGCAGATCACAAATGATGAAGAGAGACAAGATTGAGCATGAATCAATCATTATACACAGAAAAAATCTTAAAGAAATTTGGCATGAGTTATTGTAAACCCATAACTACTCCAATGGAAGTAGGAGTGAAGTTAAACATAAACGAGGCAGATGTGGAATGTGTTAAGAATGTTCCATATTTAGAAGCAGTAGGGAGTCTGTTATATTTGTCTCAAACGTCACGCTCTGATATTGCTTTTGCCACAAACGCAGTGAGCAGATATTGCAGAGACCCAAAGGAAAAGCACTGGAAAGCTGTGAAAAGGATATTCCGATATCTAAGAGGAATTTCAAACTACGAATTAAGATGCCATAGAGAAGGTAATGCAAAACTAGAAGGCCACAGCGATACAGACTGGGGGAGTAAATTGGGAGATATGCACTCCGCTACTGGCTGCTGCTTTAAATTAATGGGAGGCCTCATTTCATGGTCCTGTCAAAAGCAAAAAACTGTTGCAGTGAGCACCGTAGAGGCCGAGCATATGGTGCTATCTTACACCACGCAAAGCATTGTGCTAAGAACATTAATATGTGAAACAGAACCCAATTTAATCGCGGAACCCATAACGATCTTCTGTGACAGTAACGGAGCCATTTAACCCAACTAGAAATGATATCACAAGTGCTAGGGCAAGACATATTGATATAAGGCACAATTTTATTCGGGACCACATAGAGCGACAGATCATCGCCGTGGACTACCTGCGCACAGAAGACATGTTGGATGACCTTCTGACAAAACCCTTGGACAAAGAGAAGTTTGAAGAGATTGTGGAGCTATTTGATTTATCTTGTGAAGGCAAACCACAAAATATATGTTCAAAGGGGATGCTGGAATTGTGTGAACAATATACTGTATTTCGTGTGAGACGGCGGCAAAGTGCATCATGTGAAATATAATAGACCTCTCTGGTGCTATTGTACGCTCTGAGTTTACGTGTGTAATATAATGTTCCTTGGATGTTGTGTTCGATGTATTTTACCTGGAAGTGCAAATGTAGTTACTGGCACTATATGCCTTTTACTCACTCTTACTTCTTCAGCTGAGTCGACTCTTAATAGACACGATGTTACGAGGTATCCCAGACTTTTCTCACCTGAGTATACTCGCAGGCATTGTTCCGGTCGTCTCTGCCTAATTACGCTCCTTCTATTATTGCCCAGTAGTTAACTCAATTGTGCGGTGATTATTTTCCACGCATCCTCTTAAAAAACACATCGTGGGGTGACGCAGTTTTCAACAATGCAGGGGAATCTGCGGCGGCAGAGGACGTTGCTTAGCATCAGTTTCAGAAAGGCCGACTTACGAGAAACATAAATGTGTCCATTTCCAATTAGCAAAATCTTTACAAAACCATGAAATGCAGTGGAGGACATGGAGCAACGATAGCAGTTAGAAGGTGAGCCACCGACGAACAGACTTCACTCCGCATCTCCCAAGACAAAGGCGTCAACTGCACCATACTGCGGGTAACGTCATGTGTATTTAATAAAAATGGAGACACAGCAGTTACCCTCAGGGTGATCTCATTTTGCAAACCAGTCATTCAGATTGTTTGTAAAGTTTGTCTAAGGCAGTTTATGTTGGAAGAACATGAACGTTATAAATCTCGCGATTACAGGAAAATCGGAATACTACAAGCTGTACATTTCTCTACAAAGTTTCCTTTATGAAGTGATCTCTGTTTTCGCTTGTACAGACATTGTTCGACCGTGGTGTCATGAAACTAATGTCTTATAGGCACACATCGGAAGAATAACACATTTGTCTAAGAATTTCTGATGGTTATAAGCAACTTTCAAACATTAGGCTGTATTTTTTTTCAGAAAAGTAATTTTCATTTTAAATCACAGATGACTTATAAACGGAATAAAATGCAATTTGGAACTGTGGTTTCTGCTTTCGTCTTTGGGTAATTTCCAAGAATGATTGCCTATCGAAGTCGCGGGGTCTAAACGATACGTATCGAACGTGCGATGGTAAATCGACCATGAGGCTCTGCTGGCGGGCGTTGCGATCAGTTATTTGTGATCGTCATTTTTATGTTTTCAGTCGTTCCCTTAGTAACTCTAAATTACATACCTCCGCGAATTATTTGTGAGTTGCTAGGAAATCCGAGACGATTTATGTCGTTAGTGAGTGGGATGGCTGGTGTTCTTGACGTTTCTTCAGCGGATTGTCTCACATGGAAAAATCTAATTCCATGTTTATCCAGCGTAGAAAATAGTTCTACTTTTTGTCGCAAATATGGAGTACTACCGGACGAGGAACGAAGGGATGTGTAGACTGTCGTTGTGTGAAGTGTGTAAAATACCTTTTACTATTTCATTCCGGACAGTACGGAAAACAAACGAGTATCAGGAAGAACACATGATTCGACTGTTCCAAATTATCCAGCCAGACCACCGTAATGGACTTTCACATGATGATAACACCGATGACGAGTAAGGTAAGTCGTCTCCTTTGCAATTACAAGTATTTTTGTAACGCTCTTCTTTGGTCGTTGCTGTAGCGGCAACCGTAAACATACTCACAACGCCCGCCACCAGAGTCGCATGATTGATTTACCATCGCACTCTTGATACGTATCGTTCGGACCCCGCAACTTTGATAGGCAATCATTCTTGGAAATTACCCGTCTCTGTGCCAGTGCATTTTGTATCCTCAGTCGCAATACTGTTCAGCGAAATTTTCTTGGCCTCTCGTCGCTCTATTAGGTCTACTGAATCGATAGAGGTCTCTGGAATTTGAGTTGTTAATAAGTGAGTCTTCTCGCCCCTAAGTCTGTGATCAAATGATACTGTTTACAATAGGCGTGACACCTTAGTCACCACTGTTTAACGCTAGTTTCATTTCAGTTAGAAAAATTTGCACCAGTGTTTATTGTTTAAATATGACCTCTTACGTCATTGTGTACCTCCTGGGCTGACACAACAATAAATTATTAACATTTCACTCTGAGAAGACTGTGCGTAGTGGTTGTCGGTAAACAGCTGTTTCAGCAGTGACAGCTGTTGTTTAAGAGCACATGAACACCCCACTTTTGAGACCTTGCGGATGTACTTGTTATTTTTCTTTGAACTCTGTTAGCCATAATGTAGATGCGGTAATCTAAAATAGGTGGCACTAAATCTACTGTGCTATGCTACATTGCTACTCCAGTAGATTACGTGAAACTTGGCATCAGGGTCGCGAGCACACCTTCAGTTGAGCTCGGTTTAAGGAGCTTTTGCGCATGCGCAACTGGCGTGACGTAATTGCCTTACGGGCCAAGTACAAACGGATAAACAACGTGATCGGTTCACGGCAGGCAAAGCTAGTCCTTACCACTCAGCTACAAGTTTACGTCAGAGTCATCAGGTGGTAACATACTGCAGCAGACTTTTATCCCTTTTCGATTGGCATAAATCCCACCAGACGGTAGCTTACTCCTTAGATAAGCCAATTCACACTCTATACAGTAAATTAGATCAGACATCAGTATATGTTATATTTGTAGTTATACTGACAGTAAAACGTACTTCGTGGGGCTCTGAATGAGATATAGTATACTGAGTTTTGTATTTTATCACATGGTACTCAGTTTGAGGCGCTGAGAACCATAAAGCACATAATCATCGATTGTGAGACTATACCATTTATTCTTGCTTCTGACTTCTGTTGAACTTATGGTGGGTAACGTTTACATGTGCTGTAGGCCAAAATTTCAACATTCACGAGAAGCTGTCTCACTGGTAGAGTGATATTCACTTAAATGTGGAATCGACGACGGTGTGCTTTTGGCCCATATGGTTCCCAGCGTCTGATTTGTATTCGAGTCAAGTGACCATGTTGGTAGATAATATTACTTGAATTGTCCACCCCCGGTAGCTGAGTGGTGCCGGCACGGTAGCTCAGCGTGTTCGGTCAGAGGGTAAGGTGCCCTCTGTAATTAAAAAAACTGAGTTAACAGATCAACAACTACATCAAAAAAAAAAAAAAAAAAAAAAAAAGTGGTCAGCGCGACAGAATGCCAATCCTAAGGGCCCTGGTTCGATTCCCGGTTGGGTTGGAGATTTTCTCCGCTCAGGGACTGGGTGTTGTGTTGTCTTTAATTATCATAATTTCATCCCCATCGACGCGCAAGTCGCCGAAGTGGCGTCAAATCCAAAGACTTGCACCCGGCGAACGGTCTGCCCGACGGGAGGTCCTAGTCACACGACATGACATTGCTTGAAATTAATCATTTCCGCCAGCGGCAGTTTGTATTTGGAGTTGGTTGTGTAAACAATCGGCTGTCGTGTGCTGTGTCTCTCTGTTGAATCTGTTTTAAGTGCTAGCAGAAAAAGTTAGCTTCAGAGAAACTAGGGTATTCCAGACCAGATCGATTGAATGAGAAAGCAATGAAATCAAATAAGCGCGACTGGACAAAAGCAGTAATCACACCAATCTTTAAACATGGAAACAGAAAAGATTGTAACAACTACAGAGGTATCTCTTTAATCAGTGTTGTGGGTAAAATCTTCTCAGGTATTGTTGAAAGGAAAGTGCGAGTATTAGTTGAGAACCAATTGGATGAAAATCAGTGTGGGTTTAGATTCTTAGAGGTTGTCAGGACCAGATCTTTAGCGTACAGCAAATAATGGAGAAGTGTTATGAGTCGAACAGGGAATTGTATCTATGCTTTACAGATCTAGAAAAGGCATATGACCGGGTTCCTAGGAGGAAGTTATTGTCTGTTCTACGAGATTATGGAATAGGAGGCAAACTTTTGCAAGCAATTAAAGGTCTTTACATGGATAGTCAGGCAGCAGTTAGAGTTGACGGTAAACTGAGTTCATGGTTCAGAGTAGTTTCAGGGGTAAGACAAGGCTGCAACCTGTCTCCACTGTTGCTCATATTATTTATGGATCATATGTTGAAAACAATAGACTGGCTGGGTGAGATTAAGATATGTGAACACAAAATAAGCAGTCTTGTTTATTTATTTATTTATTTATTTATTTGTCCATATAAATCTCTTTTTAAGTACATATATTGTACACAGGATATTGGACAGAAAACATTTTTTGGCTATTGGATTTTCAAATATCAAACATAAATTTTATAAATTTTTATGACAAATTGGATCTATACAGTTAATAATTACAAATTTTTGAAATACTGTATATTTATAACTTATTTCTACAATTAAAGATACAAATTACATTTTTTCTTGCATAAGATACTGTGAGACTGAATAGTAGCAGTTTTTCAGAAGGTAGGATGTCACAGACTTTTTAAAGCTTTGTAGTTCAGTAAGAGATTTTATATGTCTTGGTAATCTGTTGTAAAGTTTTGTTCCTGCATGATGTACACCTTTTTGGCATAATGTGGTGTTACAATGATTGACGTGTATGTCACTGTCTGACCTGGTACTGTAATCATGGACACTTTTGTTTTGAGGAAAAAGGTTTTCTTTTCTCAGTATGCTTTTTTTGACATGCGTGACTATTTCCAGTATATAAATGCAGGGAAGGGGTAGGATCTTTAGATCTTTAAAGAAAGGTTTGCATGATTTTCTGCTGCTCACTTGTTTCATTATTCTTATAATTGCCTTTTGTTTCCTGAAAACTGTTATGGCCTGATGTACATTTCCCCAGAAAATGATACCGTACTTCAGTTTTGAATGTACACGAGCAAAGTATACAGCCCTAACTGTTTCTGCACTAGTACTGTTGCAGAGAATTCTTACCACATAGCTCATTTTTGCTAGTTTTGAATTTAGGGCTGTGATATGAGTGTTCCATTTAAGATTTTCCTGGATATGAATCCCGAGAAATTTAGTTTCATTGACAGAACTAATGTTTTGGTTATCCATACATATTACAGGTTGTGCCGGATTTTTATTTTGATCAGTGTGGAAATTCATTAGTACAGTTTTTTGGGGATTAACTATTAGCCTGTTTCTGGTAAACCATTCAGACACTCCTTTTGTAATATCTTTTGCAGATGCAGTAAGATTTTCTTCATTATTCCCTTCAATCAATAGACTGGTGTCATCTGCAAACAGTACTGGTTCAGAATCCCTAACGTGTGATGGGAAATCATTAATGTAGACCAAAAAAAGAAAGGGACCTAAAATGGAGCCCTGTGGAACACCATGAGTTAGTCCACATGGTTCTGAAACGTGTACCTGGAGTTCATTTCCTTCTGTGTACTTAATTTCAGTTACCTGAGAACGATATTCCAAATATGATTTGATCCACTGATTTGGCACACCTCTTACACCATACCATTCGAGCTTCCTCAGGAGTATAGAATGATCAATCACATCAAAAGCTTTTGTTAGGTCCAAGAATAAACCTGAGATATTTCTGTGGTTGTCCACTGCATTTACGACATGGTTTATCAGATTGAAAGTGGCAGTTTCAATTGATCTCTGTGGTCTGAAGCCACTTGCATATGCGGATGACTTAGTTGTGATGGCAGATTCGATTGAAAGTTTGCAGAGTAATATTTCAGAGCTAGATCAGAAATGTAAGGACTATGGTATGAAGATTAGCATCTCCAAAACGAAAGTAATGTCAGTGGGAAAGAAATATAAACGTATTGAGTGCCAAATAAGAGGAACAAAGTTAGAACAGGTGGACGGTTTCAAGTACTTAGGATGCATATTCTCACAGAATGGCAACAAAGTGAAAGAAGTGGAAGCGAGGTGTAGCAAAGCTAATGCATTGAGCACTCAGCTACGATCTACTCTCTTCTGCAAGCTGGAAGTCAGTACCAAGACTAAGTTATCTGTGCACCATTCAATCTTTCGACCAACTTTGTTGTATGGGAGCGAAAGCTGGGTGGATTCAGGTTACCTTATCAACAAGGTTGAGGTTACAGATATGAAAGTAACTAGGATGATTGCAGGTACTAGTAGATGGGAACAATGGCAGGAGGGCGTCCACAATGAGGAAATCAAAGAAAAACTGGGAATGAACTCTATAGATGTAGCAGTCAGGACGAACAGGCTTAGATGGTGGGGTCATGTTACACGCATGGGAGAAGCAAGGTTACCCAAGAGACTCATGGGTTCAGCAGTAGAGGGTAGGAGGAGTCAGGGCAGACCAAGGAGAAGGTACATGGATTCGGTTAAGAATGATTTTGAAGTAATAGGTTTAACATCAGAAGAGGCACCAATGTTAGCACTGAATAGGGGATCGTGGAGGAATTTTATAAGGGGGCTATGCTCCAGACTGAACGCTGAAAGGCATAATCAGTCTTAAATGATGATGATGATGATGATAGGCATTTTAATTTTGTTGCAGAAGGTTTATTCATGTTGAATAAATATTATTGGCCATAAAGTGAGGGTTGCAATATTGGCAATATGAAGGTTCTGGATTTATTTCACCAAACACTACCAAGGATACAAAACTGCTTAAGCTTTGTTGCAAACTTTTCAGCCAGCTTCAGGTACTGGACAGGCACACAATTGGTTCTATGCCTGCGATAGTCACAGATGCTCCCAGCTATCACAGAATTTCACCATTCAACAGGACTCAAGAAGACTGAGAAGTGTATCAGAAATGCCTTGCACTATTCTTTCAGGCAAGTTATATCAAATATCCAGAGTGTTGATAGCCCATTTTAATGACTATGAAATCACAGTTATATTACTTGGTTCAAAAGTTTGCCCCATTGTCTGAACCATCTGTATTACCATTGTCTACCATATTCTCTTAATTATTCAACTATTTTCCCAACAAAGTTCATGTGATAGCAGCAAGGCTACATGTCTTATAAAATATAAAGTGTGATACTGTAAATTATGCAGCTTAGACTGCAGATTTGCAGGGGTTAATTAGAAAACGTAAATTCAGTATGTATGGGGCCAAATCACATTCAACAAGTTTGATAAGTGGCGTAGTGATTTGCTTAGTCCTGTATAAGGTGGTCCATACAGAGGTCTTAAGACAGATTCTTCCCTGGTTGACATGTTGCAAGTTGTGCATGCATTTGAGGTATTGTAAGCTGCATAAGGAACTTTTACAGCAGACTTTGGCATTACACATGTGGCCCAGAGTCTTAGTGATAAAGTGTAGCAGGTTTCCAAAACAGACTCTAACATAGCAAGCAGGTTCCATTCAGAGGTGGCCAATAGGTCTTGTTCTTCACTGACTGTGGATACTACTAGGCTTTGTTTGTAGCAAAACACTCTGTTTCCTGTTTGCCTGGACTACTTTTTCTTGTATCCTACATTGGAATGTCCACATTATGAGGACAAGTGTTGTAAGTGTTTACAAAGAGGTCATATTGCACATCACGTCTTAACACTGTGGGAATATCTCAGTGTGGGCGCATTGTTGGTTATGATGGATCCTTCAGTGAAGGATGTTTTTGGCTTAGATGCATGTTACACCTTTGGGTTTTTCATTACATTGCAAAGTGCAGTGCTTCAGTTTGTCTGTACTCTGTAGTGTAAAGCCACTGATATACTTTGAACATAGTTTAGGCTGCTGTTTGAACTAAGTTTGTGGAAGAAAATTAACTTTCAGTCCCACATTGTCTTAAAGCCAACAACAAATCTGAGATATTACAAATCTCAGCCAATTCTGTTAGCCATTAAAGATGAGGTTACAACTAAACCGGGCGGATTAGAATATCATGTTTTGTCCCCATTGGCTACTGTCAGTAGACTTTGTTGTTAACTGTGCTTAGAAAGGCTGGAGGCCCTGTATGGTTGTTTCAAGACTTTAAACAAGCCATTAATGCACAAGTGGACATTGATTTTTATCTCTTGCCTCATGCAGGTGAACTTTTTTCTTAACTTTGATGAGTAAAACTCTTTTCTACAATTATTCTATTGCAGGCATACTTTCAATTGCCTCTTGATGAAGACTCAAGGAAAATTTGTCATGATCATACCATTTGATACTGTATCAATGTAACACATTGGCTTTTGCCATGGCCATGCCTCTGCCATGTCGCAGAGGTTTCTTGAACAGACTATTTCAATTATTCCATATTGTGTGAATTATCTTGATAAGGTTCTGGTCACTGGTCACATGACAGAAGAATATTTGTGCATCTATGTCTGGTTTTTGAGGCTTTTACACAGAAAGGTCTTGTAAGTGGAACTTTTCCAAATACACTTTCTTTCAATCCATAGTAACTTGTTTAGGCTGTATCCTAAGTAAAGACTGTCTTCAGCTAACCAAAGGATAAGCATAAGTTATTCAGAACATGCCTGTTCTTAGCTCCTTACAGGACCTTCAAGTTTAAAAACTTAAAAAAATGAATTACTGTGCCCAATTGTTTTGCACAGGCAGCCTCCATATCCCACCTGCTAAATCATCCACGTAAAGCTATAGTCTCCTTATCTATATTTGAAAGAATGTCATTTGGATATTCAGAAGTAGAAATCAGCCCTCTGATCAGCACACTGCCTTGTGACTTATGAACTCCAGTTGCCACTGGTATTGATAACAGGTGTGTCCCACAAGACATCAGAGTTGTCTTCCCTCATAAGTTAAGAGATGATATGGAGAGGTCAATCACATTTACATCAAACACACTTAAAGCAGCTCAGGAAAATTATTCACAGAGTGAAAGGAAAATGTTAAAAATATTTTTCAACATTATTCCAGGAAACAGCAATCTAAATTCATAATTTATTTAGTAAACACAACCATGACTGTATTTACTAAATGAAAGGAAAGAATTACCCATCATTTTCAGTGCCCATACATTTTGTCTTATTGTGTATGGTTGTATGTTTCATCTTATCATAAATTGCTCATGTCACTTTTTGTGCTAAGGAAAAATTGCCATACAGCATGTCACCTTCATCAATGAGACCATCATTTGACAAATACTCCATTCACTATCACACTTCTGATAATGATTTTAATGTAGATACTCTTCGTCACCTTCTGACAGACCTATATCCTAAATTTGTCTGTCTAACTGAAAACAATCGCTTGAAAAATTTCCTACAAATTCTCAGGACATTTTTACAGTACCTAGACTTGATCTGGTTGTTCAACACATCTTGCAATTTGTCTGATCAGGCTGATCTGCCAAACTCTTCCATACAGAATCACTTGGCTGTAATTGTTTTTTCCCGATCAGCAGCACTAACTTTAGGTTTGTCAAGATATCGTGCTTTTTACAGATTATGATAAATGGGGGCCAGATAGTGGTGCCATCTTCCTTACAACACCCGGTTTGCCAACACTTGCATCAATCCTACTGTGGGATTTTCAGGATGAAGCAACTGGCACACTGCTACATAGTAATAGTCTCTCTGAAAGTGAAAACAATCGTAAGAAGAGTGTGCCGATAAACTATCGGAAAAAGGTTAGGTTTCATCTTCCAAAGCCACAACGTTCAGTTAACAGCAATGAAAGTGGCAGTGGTGTGATCCAGTCTGCTGTGAGTGAAACATCAACAAATCGTTTTCACATTTTCGCTGATAGTCATGGTAGAGGCATGGCTGATATAGTGAAAAGCAGTTTTAATGCTGCCGATGTTTGTGGAATTGTGAAGCCAGGTGCTAAACTTCAAGAAGTTGTAGCAGGGTGTGATCCTGAAAAAGTAAAAAACGAGTGTGTGATGTTAATAGGTGGCTCAAACAACGTTGCCTGCAACGAAGGGAATGATGCCATACAGTCGCTCAGGAAGAAAATATCGGCGCTTCATCAGTCTAAGGTATTTGTTGTGAACATTCCAAAGAGACATGACTTAATTCCACAGTCCTGTGTAAATGAGGCTATCTCACAAACGAACTCTAAGTTAGCAAAGTTGTGTAAGCATTTTAAAAATACTTGTGTTGTAGATGTAAGCAGTTTTGGACGAGAATTATTTACAAGACACGGTATGCACCTGAACAGATCAGGAAAAAAAGCATTAGGTACCCTCATAAAAACAAAAATATTGGAAGAAGTCCACAAATGTACCTCAAAGTTGGAACCAATCGCACTTGAATGGCTCCAACCATCAAGTCAGACTCGGTTTCAAACTCAAATGTTTCAGGAAATTGTTAGTAATGAACGTACTGTGTCTGTAGCTACCGATAATTTTTTAGGCAAAAGTTTAGATCTGTCTCTAATTCCAAAGAAATGACGATTTTTCACCAAAATGTGGGAGGACTTGGTAATAAAGTAAATGACATTACTGTTCTGTTAGAGGAACCACAAGGAATAAAAGATACTGATGTATTATGTTTTAGTGAACATCATGTGAAGGATATTGAAAGGTTACAGCTAAGTGGTTACTGTCAGACAACGCATTACTCTAGAACCATCATGGAAAAAGGTGGAGTGGTAATCTATGTAAAAAACAACATATCTTACAATGCATTAGATTTAAAGAGCCATTGTATAGAGCAACAAATTGAAGTATGTGGTGTTGAGATTACAGGAAATGACTTCACAGCTGTAGTGTTAGCACTGTATAGCTCTCCCTCAGGGAATTTGAATGTATTTCTTAAGCACTTAGATTCTTTATTATCCATACTGTACTCAAAGTCCAAGAACTTAATAATTACTGGTGACTTTAATGTTGATTTCCTAAATGAGAGCAATAGTAAAGCTGATTTAGTACATTTAATGGAGTCTTATAATCTGATGGCAATAGTAGATTTCCCAACTAGGATTACTGTTAACAGTAAAAGTCTGATAGATAATATATTTATAGATAAGTCTAAATGCAATGAGATCACTGTACATCCAATCCTTGGCCTTTCTGATCATGGTGGTCAATTGCTTAGGCTCAATTACATCAGTGTATGCAACAGTTCCGAGCATTCTTGGAAATCTTTTAGGATAATAAATGAACAGGGCCTTAAAAAATTCAATGATAGCCTAAAAGAGATAGACTGGAGCCGAGTTTATAGGGAAACTGATGTAAACAAAAAGTACAATTCATTTTTAAGTGAATTCATGTCTGTATTTGAGTCCATCTTTCCCAAAAAAGTAGTTAGAAATAGTCATATAGGCAATGCCAAGAAGTCTTGGATCACTACAGGGATAATAACATCGTGTAGAACAAAGAGGATGTTATACAGTTCTCTCAGGACTTGTAATGATCCAAAGAAACAACAACACTACAAACTTTACTGTAGCATTCTCTAGAAGGTTATAAATAAATCTAAAAGTATGTGCATAAAATCAGAAATTGAAAGCTCAGAAAATAAAATTAAAACTATATGGAATGTAATAAAGAGGGAAACTGGCAGGACAACAGGGAGCATGTCTCAGGTAGAGATTAAAACAGGGGACAGTATCATAAACAAACCTGAGTTGGTTGCAGAAATATTTAATAACCACTTTTTGAGAGCAGCAGAGAAGACAGGCTGTAATGGTTCTATGGAAGAATCATTGTCCCTCCTACAGAAAGCTATTAGCAACAGAATCCCACAGTTATCCTTATCTCCAGTTACTGTAAGCGAAGTCATAAGAGTAATTAGATCATTAAAAAATAAAAATTCTGCTGGTGTGGACAATATTTCTAGTAAAATACTGAAACACTGTTATAAATTTGTTAGTCCCGTCTTATGCAACATATACAATGCATCCCTACAAGATGGGATTGTCCCTGACAGACTTAAGTTGGCTGTAGTGATTCCTCTCTTTAAAAAAGGGGATAAAAGCATTGTTACAAACTATCGCCCAATATCCCTATTAACTACCTTCTCGAAAATTCTAGAAAAACTCATGCACAGGAGGATTGTAGACCATCTCAACTTCCACAGTATCTTAATCAAAAATCAGTTTGGGTTTCGTGCCGGTCTTTGTACTGAACAGGCAATATTCTCTTTCAGCAACCAAGTTTTGGAAGCCATTAACAAAAAAATGTCTCCAGTGGGTATTTTTTGTGATCTTACAAAAGCCTTTGACTGTGTAAACCACCAAATTCTTTGGAGAAAGGCAGAATACTATGGTTTAGGTGGTACTGTTGGCTTGTGGCTACAATCATATCTACATGATCGGAAGCAGACTGTAATGCTAAATGGCTCTTCTGGAGAACCTGCCTCGTCTGAATGGGGCACGATAACGTGTGGTGTGCCTCAAGGCTCCGTTTTGGGCCCACTGCTTTTCCTCATCTTTATTAATGATCTTCCTCTTTGTTCTGAGACAAACAGCAAATTTACCCTGTTTGCCGATGATACCACAATTCTAATTGACCATTTGATTGATCATGATCTTGAAAAAACTACAAATACTGTTTTTAATGACATCTTCAATTGGTTCTCCTCAAATGGTCTCTCGCTCAATGCAGATAAAACTCATTATATGAGGCTCCATACATCACAAAGTAATCCCGATGAAATTAACATAAAATGTAGAGATCAACCAATACAGAAAGTTGAAGACACAAAATTCCTGGGTGCTTACATAGACAGTAAATGTAATTGGTCAGTTCACATTCTTCATCTATGCAAAAAACTTAGCTCGGCAACATTTGCATTGCGGGTAATTTCTTCAGTGGCTGAGGTTGACACTATTAAGGTTGCCTACTTTGGCTACTTCCACTCATTGATGTCATATGCTATCATATTTTGGGGGAACCAACCACTTGCAAAAAAAATTTTCACCATCCAAAAAAAAGCAATCAGAATAATGTGTGGGGTCCATCAAAGACACTCTTGCAGGCACTTGTTTCGGAAGATAGGTATCCTAACAACTGCCTCACAGTATATTTTTTCCTTGCTGACCTTTGTGTGCAAAAATTATTCCATCTACCAAGACAACAGTAAATTCCATGGTTATAACACCAGAAACAAAAACAATCTACATTTAGAAATGAAACGTCTCACTCTGGTACAAAAAGGAGTTTACTACTCCAGCATTAAGCTGTTCAATGCTCTACCACTACATATCAAATGTGTTCATACAGAACTGCCAAAATTTAAACAAGTTCTCAAAGATTACCTGACAGAGAAATCTTATTATACTGTGGATGAATACCTGAAAGAAAATGTATACCATCACTAAACTTATTGTGTCTAGAAGTAGTTCAATTGATTTTATTGTGCATTTGGGCATTAGCGCACTTTTTGTAACAACATGTATTTACTCTTGTAGGCCTAATATCTGATTTAACTTTGTGCTCTTATCTTTAATCTTTATATGAAACTCCTTTTTCTGTCAAATGGTAGTTATGTTATCTAGCTGACATTGTATCTGTTACTGTATTTATAGTATGTCTTACTTAAACTATGTACAATTTGCCATTGAATTGCCCTTGTATTTATTGTAAGTTTAAATTGAAACCTGTACAATTTGACACGATCCATATCCTTGTGATTGACTCACTAACTGGATCTACGGAACAAGAAATAAATAAATAAATAAATAAATCACCTTGTATGGATAAGGATGTTGTGCAGTGTTTAGAAAGTGTGCTGCTTGCCACACACTCCAGCTGACTCCACCTCAGACATTCTTTCTGTGTCCAGTGCTGACACAGCCATGCAACTCAGTTCACACCAACTTTACAGGCCCTTTCTTGTAGTGCATTTGATTAATCATTGTAGATTTCTTCATCTACCTCTGGCAGACATCTGTGACAGTGACAGAGGGAGCATTGGAGTGGATCTTTGCAGTAGAGGGTATGTCTCTCACACTGCTGACCAAAAACAGTCTACAGTGCACAACAATCGATGTCAAAAGGTTTTGCACTCACAGTGAAACTAAGAATATTACCAAACCTCCTTTCCACCCAGCCTCTTAAAGGCTGGTAGAACAGTTTGTTCCTTTTACATTGAGTGCAGATGTAAAAGTCTTAGGGTCTGTTAAATCAGCTTCAGTGTGAAATGCTTTCCTAGCTTCTTACAGGTTGTAATGTTATCGACTGAGACTCACCAATATTATAGTACATTATATGTATTTTTTTATATGAAACATGATACACTGTAACTCTACTGTGTTTACATACACTTGTGACTGTCATTTTCAGATTATGCTAATCATTGTTTAATGAAACTAGGTATTATAATTAGTCAAAACAGATATGTGAAGATGGGGGAACAATAAGACCATGTAAAAAATGTTACTTTTGTTGTATTTAGGACTCAATAGAACACTTTTATTTGTACAAAACAAAACAGATTTTAGAGTGTAGTTAGTACTATTGTAGCTAAATAATATATCTATTTATTTTTAATGAAAACTTATGTATCGTAATATTAATTCTTAAAAATATTCATCTTACAAAATGTAGCATTGGAAATTCTGTATTTTATAAACTATTTATGTAAAATATGTCTGTTTTGTTGTGACTCACCACGATGTCAAGAGAATTCAGTACATTATGTTCCAGTTACCATCTCAAAGGCACCTGACTTATGACAGAGCCAACTTGCTGAAGAATCACACATTACATCAACATGCGACAAGTCTCTCATAACAATCCATCAATGTATCAGCTCTCCAATCAGTATTGTATTTCTTCATCATTGGATAGTCAAACAAACATGCACTGGAGCATTATTTATAAACATCTTTATAGACATTGCAAGAGCCAGTGACTGTAACTGGTGGGTGCTGTGCTGCTGGACCACTACAGCATGTTCTGAACAGCTTTCATCATTCAGCCCGTCACTTGTACATAGAGATCCAAAGTCCCAGGTGCCATGCCACTCTGTCTCTGCACTGTTGGCCAGTGCTGTGGGCTTTACCAGACAGCACCAGCTGCTACTGTGGGGGCCTTGACAGCCAAGTGCCAACTCTGCTTATGGGCCATTGGCACCGCCGAGCCATCAGATTGCCATCCAGTCAAAACACTACAGTGTAGAATTGCTCTGCCACAGGCTGTGAGATTGATGCCATGAGTCACCAAACAGGAGCATCCGCCTGCAATTGCTGTAGCTTGTTAGAGGAATAAAGAATTCTTGTACATATAATTTGTCTTGCTGCAGCCATCTTCACCTCCAGTGGATGTACATAGTCCTTGCTATCCCAATGAATTCACAGTTACCAGGTACAAGAACCATTGCCACTATGACAACTAGAGGAATAGCTCTTCCACCTCTACATAGCGGTCATTGCACCTACCCCACTGCCACTCAATATGGGGCCAAGTGACTACCCATCTCAGAGCACCACTGTATTTTGGTAACAGCAATGGGATTGGCAAAGGTGCTAAGATCATTAACAGAACAAGTAAGTAGCAGCGTGTGTTTATGGTAGCCATTGATGGTGTGCTTGTTTCTATTCTTCCTGATTTTGTGTCCTCCCCCTTTTTCCCATTCTGTGTAGAATACATTGTGAATTAAGGCAACTTTATTTAGAGGAGGTGTAGGTGAGTGTAAGTAGGAGATAGTGGTGTAAATAGTAGGTGAGTGTACGTGCTGTTAACTATTGTCATGTAGGTTGTCGGATTAAGAGTTCTCCAAACTTGTAAACTTTTAGATAAGAGGTTTGACGGCCACAGTGTGTCTGAATTGCGCACAGAGCTTTTCCCTTTTTTTCCTTTTCTGCACAACACTCCTCCTGCTTATTTCATTTTTCTAGTAATGCAGTTGTGAACTGCAGGACAAGATGAAATGTCGATCAGTGTCCCATCAGAATCTAATGGTTTTGGTTTTTTGTCTTTGTATCATGTGGCACTGACTCAAAGTGCCAATATGCTGAAGAGATCAGATGGATGTGGGATCAAGATATTGGCCCTGACTTTCTCATTTAAACTGCTCCATGTTTTCCGAAAAATAGGGCACATGATAGCAAAAAAATCTGCCTATGATGTACTGTGAGAATCAGTGTAAGGGAGAATGTAATGGGTATGATGAAGTTTTATGGAGGATTAAAGGTGTACTGAGAGACACCGGCTGTAGCTGAGATAGTGCTTATGGTTAAATGAGTCAGTGATGTTGAGAAAATCATGCAGCGTGATACACTGGACTAGTTTCACAGGTAGTTGTGAGTTGCAGCATTGAGGTTTATTATGAATTATTGAGATTAATAGTGATGATAATATATTAGGAGCATATGACAAAGAAGGATTATGACATATTGTTGAGTGGAATACCACTCAACATAGATATAGCTGATAACACACATGTGGCTGGATGAGTCAGTGATATTGAGGAGCACAAGCAGAATGATACAGTGGACAGGATGTAGTTTAAGGTTTAAGAAATAATTCTCTAGTTCTTATGGGCATTATAATGTAGTGACTTTAGCATGTATTAATTACATTTTGTGAAGAGTTTAGATTAAGCTCACCTTCTGAACATGTCTCTGCTTATGTTATGAGTAAATCTGTGGTGGATTGTATGTAGGACTGATGAAATACAATTCAAAGAAAGTGCTTCATTTATGCAAGAGGTTTGCGCAGGAGCATAAAGGAAAGAATGTTCTGTAGTTAAAGTACAGGGCTATTACAAATGATTGAAGCGATTTCATAAATTCACTGTAGCTCCATTCATTGACATATGGTCACGACACACTACAGATACGTAGAAAAACTCATAAAGTTTTGTTCGGCTGAAGCCGCACTTCAGGTTTCTGCCACCAGCGCGCTCGAGAGCGCAGTGAGACAAAATGGCGACAAGAGCCGAGAAAGCGTATGTCGTGCTTGAAATGCACTCACATCAGTCAGTCATAACAGTGCAATGACACTTCAGGACGAAGTTCAACAAAGATCCACCAACTGCTAACTCCATTCGGCGATGGTATGCGCAGTTTAAAGCTTCTGGATGCCTCTGTAAGGGGAAATCAATGGGTCGGCCTGCAGTGAGCGAAGAAACAGTTGAACGCGTGCGGGCAAGTTTCATGCGTAGCCCGCGGAAGTCGGCGAATAAAGCAAGCAGGGAGCTAAACGTACCACAGCCGACGGTTTGGAAAATCTTACGGAAAAGGCTAAAGCAGAAGCCTTACTGTTTACAATTGCTACAAGCCCTGACACCCGATGACAAAGTCAAACGCTTTGAATTTTCGGCGCGGTTGCAACAGCTCATGGAAGAGGATGCGTTCAGTGCGAAACTTGTTTTCAGTGATAAAGCAACATTTTTTCTTAATGGTGAAGTGAACAGACACAATGTGCGAATCTGGGCGGTAGAGAATCCTCATGCATTCGTGCAGCAAATTCGCAATTCACCAAAAGTAAACGTGTTTTGTGCAATCTCACGGTTTAAATTTTACGGCCCCTTTTTCTGCGAAAAAACGTTACAGGACACGTGTATCTGGAAATGCTGGAAAATTGGCTCATGCCACAACTGGAGACCGACAGTGCCGACTTCATCTTTCAACAGGATGGTGCTCCACCGCACTTCCATCATGATGTTCGGCATTTCTTAAACAGGAGATTGGAAAACCGATGGATTGGTTGTGGTGGAGATCATGATCAGCAATTCATGTCATGGCCTCCACGCTCTCCTGACTTAACCCCATGCGATTTCTTTCTGTGGGGTTATGTGAAAGATTCAGTGTTTAAACCTCCTCTACCAAGAAACGTGCCAGAACTGCGAGCTCGCATCAACGATGCTTTCGAACTCATTGATGGGGACATGCTGCGCCGAGTGTGAGAGGAACTTGATTATCGGCTTGATGTCTGCCGAATCACTAAAGGGGCACATATTGAACATTTGTGGATGCCTAAAAAAACTTTTTGAGTTTTTGTATGTGTGTGCAAAGCATTGTGAAAATATCTCAAATAATAAAGTTATTGTCGAGCTGTGAAATCGCTTCAATCATTTGTAATAACCCTGTAAGTGAGTAGGTAGTAGGTTAAATGAATGTCTGGGTGAGATATCTGATCACAGAGAATGTGTAAAGGGGAGACTTTGTGTGTTTTTGATTTAGTCTGGTAGAGCAGTGCTGAAATTATGTTTTGCAACATGTTGATCATTGTTTGAAGGTTGATAATGAGGCTTAAGAGGATAAGTGCTATTGCTATATTTTTAAGTTTAAGTAGAATAGTGTGTGAAGAAGAGTGGGTGTATAGTTTCATAGTGTGATAGTGTGCCTCCTGGATCCCTGCACTCTTATCCTTCAGATGTGGCCTAACAGCGCAACTGAACGGACAAGTGAATGTCATGGACTGTAAGTGTTTTATGGACTAGATTTGCCTAGAGACTCACTGGTGCAGCATACAAAATTTCTCAGCAAACAGTGTGTGGCCTCTGAAAAGTGGAACAAAGTATGAATGGTGTGGACACTTACCAACAGAGTCAAGTACATTAACATATGTTAGATATACTAGTGTCCCTGTAAAGAATTAATGTGTGGTTTACAGAACCAGCCAGTCATTAAAACTACATGAACTATAGAGAGAGTTGCCATTCATAATTGTGTCTGAGTGTCTGTTCCAAATAGCATTTGTTGGAGAAGCATGAGCTAAATTTGAGACTGGATTTTTTCTAAGAAGGAAGATTTGTTGCAGAACACCATGGTGCCAAGGGAATTTGGGACATCATATTCCAATTATCGTCCCAAAGGAACACAGCTGACGCAATAGCTGACATGCCAAAGCAGCACCACATGTAGCATCAATGTGTGGCATGCCCTATAACAAGTGCCAAGTGCACTGCATTTCTTCACTGCGAAACAACCAAACAGACAGTTACTGGGGCATTATTTATACTCATTGTTGGAGCCATAAGAGGTATGATCTGGCAACCGTAACTGGTGGCTGCTGTGCTGCCAGACCACTCCAACATCTGCTGGACACCTGTAATCATGATCAGCCTGCCACTCATGGGCCAAAATCCTGAGTCTGGAGTGCTGCGCTGCCCAGCCTCTATGCTGTTGCCTACTGCTGTGGGCTCATGATCAGTGCTAGCCACCACTGTGGGAGTAGTGACCACCAGTTGTCAACTCAGCTCCTGGTCCATCAGCATTGCTAAACTATTACTTTGCCCATGAGCTAATGAACCACAGCACATTGTTGCTCTGCTATGAGCTGTGATATTGAAACCCAACCACACCTGCAGGACTTGGGTGTTTCGGATCAATGCTGGGCTGTGTCACTGGACAGGAGCACACAACTACAACTGCTGCAGCTTGTTGGAGAAATAAAAAGTTCTCATACACACCACACTCATCCCATCTGTTTTGATGCAGCCATCTTCACCTGGAATGGCTCCCATAGCACTTGCCAACTCAACAAACACAATTCTCAGGTGATAGAGTGATCACCACCCTGACAACTAGAAGAACGTCTCTTCCACCCTACACAGTGGTCATTGCACCCCCAACCTGCAACCAGTTTTCTGCTCACTATGTTGTCATAGATAATTTTAATTTTACAAGTTTCTGTTCATTGTAACTTATAAAAAGTACTGACTTTAAGAATACTGAAAGTATGATGCACTATCAAGATCCTACATAAGGGCTGATGTCAGGCCAGTCAGGGGAATTATTGGGTTATTGTGGTGAGTGTTTACTGTAAGAAGTTGCAATTTGTTTGGCATGAATAAATGAAGAAAATTTATATGGTACATGTGTTGTACCTTTTTATGTCAGAGTAAAAACCCAAAATTTGCATATGAATCCAGCAAAAATCAAAGAGATACTATGCTTGGACTTTTGCAGTGAATGAGTACGATTTAATAGCTTGATCGACAGTCATGGACACTGATATGTCAAGGTAATTGTCATCACAGTAGTGTATCATTTCCTGTTCAAAGAACTAGTATTTTCCTGTCCATAAGGAATTTTCAGTTTGCAGCAGTGTGTGTACTGATTTTTTAACTCCTTGACAGATCAAAACTTTTGAAAGGTTGTGGAGGAGGCACTGATGGAAGTTGCGCTATGAGAGTGAGTTGTAAATTGTGCTTGGAGAGCTCAGTTGGAAGAGCACTTGCCTGGGAAAGGTAAAAGTCCCTGATTTAAGTTCCAGTCCTGCATACAGTTTTGGTTTTCCAGGAAGAGTAAAATTTTTCTGTTGTTATTTTGCAGCTAACTCTTTTACATTTAGAATACAAAGCAATGTCTGAAATGATATTTAAATTTAAGTATTATGTGGAAGCAAGAATGTTATGTGTAATAGAGGTGAGCTGGGATTACGATTTGGAGATGGCATTCTATTGTATTTCTTTTTCAGTTTTCAGATAGCAGATTATCTGCAGAAATGTTTTAGAACTGCACGCTGGAATTAAACAAAAGTATGGCCACTGCAGTGATGACTGAACTCAATATTTTGACCACATGGTTTCCTAGCTCACACAAAATGAAATGATTGTGTGGCATTGACGGCCAGGAGACGCCATCCGGGAAATTTCAACAACCGAGTTGCACGTCTTATTACAGGTGACACCACATTGTGTGACTTGTGTGTTGATGATGATGAGAAGAACACAACACCCAGTCCACGAGTGGAGAAAATTTCCAACCCTGTCGGGAATCAAACCCAGGCCTGCTTCATGGTAGGCAGATACGTTACCACTCAGTGAAGCAGGCAGACCGCCTTACACAAAATCAAAAAGATAAGTGCTGAAAGTCTTTATTCATTTATTCTGTGTTTTATGAGGTGAAAACTTATGGAGAAAAACATTCTATGTGACATTTCAGTTCTTTTGTTGAAGAAACTAAAGATGTTCAAATGATGCATACTGAACTTAAAAGTGAACTAGATGTGGCAACAATGAGTAGCTAGGGTTGGGATGGGGTGTGGGGGTGATGATTCAGGCTTTAATACAAGTTTTGGAAGAATGTTTTAGGGAGGATTTTGTCCATGCAATTGCAGGTTTTGTGGTTGTAGTTCTCAGATGTGCAGCTCTAGTTTTTGAGGAAAATCAGTATGGTCGGTGGATGGCTGCAGTGTTGGTAGAGATGTTCCAACAAAACTGCCACTGTATTGCAGGTGTTCACCAAATACTGGTTGCTCAGGAGAACAGGACAAATCTTGAAACTTCATGGTGGATTAAAACTCTTCACAGAAGAGTTTCTGTGAAGTTTAGAAGGTAGGAGACAAGGTACTGGCAGAATTGAAGCTGTGAGGATGGGTCGTGAGTCGTGCTTGGGTAGCTCAGTTGGTAGAGCACTTGCTCGCAAAAGGCAAAGGTCCTGAGTTTGAGTCTTGGTCCAGCACACAGTTTTAATCCACCAGGAAGTTTCATTTCAGTGCACACTCTGCTGCAGAGTGAAAATCTTCTTTGACAGACATCGGGAGACCAAGGAGAGCCCAGGGCACTGGATCAATCCAAGATTCTATGTGGCATACAAGAATATGTTTAAGTGAGCAATGCATATGCTCCACCACGCCATTACTAGTTGGCTGGTAATTTATGGTATGAATATGGTGGCTACCACTAAGGTTAAGTAGCTCATTGAGTAATAATCCCTCAGACAGAGAGACTTGGTCTGTGGTAATGGTAAGAGAAACCCAATAGTAAGGAAACCAGACATTTATGGGTACTTGGTGGCAGATTCAGTTGTGATTTCTAATAATGGTATGGCTTCTGGTCAACTGGTATAATGGTCAGTGGTTATTAGCAGGCCAACGAGATGCAAGTGGAGGTGTGCAGAACTTGCCATCAGTAAAGCAAAATCCTGAAAGGTTATATGCATACACTGTGAAACTTCAGTTTTCTGGCACAAAACACAGGAGCAATCCCATACATGACTGTCTTTCTTGGCTCCGACCAGACCACTTTGCTTGCCACAAGTCCAATGATTGCTTTGATGTCAGTTTGTGACTTGTTGTGAATGGCAATGAAGAATTTTCGACATTGTTTTTGTGGGATGAGAGGCCATAAAAAATTGCTGCTGCAGTCGCACCACATTTCATTTGCAGATCTGTCAATCAGTACAAACATCAGGTGAAGTGAGGTAGGTGCTCCGTCAAGGACACACTGTTGTATGAAAATGCCCACCAGATAGTGATCTGTAGTCTTCACTCAGTCCACCATTGCTACATTTCTTGAAAGGCAGGTAGCAGGGGTACTGTCTTTGCCTTTGATGAGTCAAACATCTGTCATAAATTGAGCCACAAATTCTGTATCACCACTGAGGTGGTGAAATAAGTTCAGTTGGCCACTGTGGAATTGGAAGTAAATAGGTGATGGTCCATAAACGCTGCAAACTTTCGGCCCTCTAGAATGGGTCAGAAGTGGTTAATGGTCTGGTACATGTCGAGTGGTTAATGCTCTGGTACATGGCGAGAAGTTCTCTATCTATAACATTCCATTTAGTTTACAGCTCTGTAAGACACCTGGAGAAAAATGCTATGGGTTGCAAAGATCTGAGAATCTGTTGCTGTAAGGCAGTGCCCACTGCTACCTGTCTGGCGTCTGCAAAAAGTCTGATTGGTATGCCGGGATTCCGCTGTGTTAGCAAGTTGACTTAGATAGTGCTGTCTTTATATTTTAAAATGCTTTAAATGTTGTGCCAACCCGTCAGTTTTACTGTTTGTGGAAGCATTTTTTTCCAGTGAGAAGCAGATTTAGAGGGTGTTGCACAACTGCAACATGTGGAAAATGGAGGTGATAAAAGTTCACCATGCCAATAAATCACTGAAGGCCCCTGTATGCAAATGGTTTGAAATATTTTGAATAACTGGAATATGTTTTGGTGCCAATTCATGCAGAAGACCTTGTAGCTCAGAAAAGAAATCTCCACTTTTGTAAAACGTTCTGTGCATTAATGAGGATTCCAAAAGGATCAAGGCACTGGAGAGAATTGATGTAAATGTTGTAAGTGTTCTTGTAAGGACTTAGTAAAAATCAAAATACTGTCAAGATAGCAAAGGTAAGATCATTTAAAACATTGTGCATGAATCTCTGCCATGTCTGCACAGCATTTCTTAATCCATACAATATAAAATTGTAGTGATATGGTCTGAATGGTATGGTGATTGCCATTTCCTTTATGTCCTCTTTGACTACTGGAATCTGTGAGGATAAATTAGTACAATTGATGACACTAAACACAGATGTACCACTAATTGCATAATTAGAATTGGTGATGATTGGTACTGGATAGCGCTCCAGTATCATTCAAGCACTTAATGCCCAGTAATCACTGTAAAATCTCCATATTCCCTCTTCCTTCCCCATTGCGCAGAGTGGAGATGCCCAATTGCTATCTGACACAAAAACTATGCCTTTTGCTAACATCTTGTTCATTTCTTTTTGTGCTGCTCCAGGTTTATTTTCGAGGTAGGTGACATGCTCAGCAAAATAGGGGCTGTCCAGGAATGGTCTTGATCTGATGCTTTTTTTATCTGATGTATGGGATGAAGGAAATATGGGAATGGATCAATTAGAAGCTATTAGTTCAACTAAAGAAGATGATAAAGAATTACAGCAAGCAGTGAGGAGTGAGAAAGGCCTGTGGTTCCTGGATAATTTAGAGGAAATAGAAAAATTAAGAAAACTTCTCATTCAAGAAAGATTAGAAGAATAAAATGTACACACATCTATAAGCATAAGTGAAAAATTAACTAATGTAGAGGAAGAAACTGGAGTGAAGAGTAAAAGTAGACATGATAATGAGTGAAATATAATTCATGGAGATTAAAATCAGGCAGTGATATTGATTTGGAGAGTAATAGTGATTTAGAAGAAGAAATTTATGGTAATAGTGAAGATGGCTATGTGAAGCTTAAAGGGCACCCAATTAATGGAACTGGTACCTGAGGAAGATTCAAGTAAGAATTTTTTGTGAAAGAAAGGAACTGGAGGCCAATAATTATCCAGGGTACTAAGGAGCTAAAGAAAAGGAAGGTAACCTAGAATATAATCATAATAAGGAGGTGTCTCAAGTGCTGAAATGAAGAAAGAAGAGGAAACAAGAGATGAGTGTTTCCAAATGACCAGTGATAATGTAATGTTTGATGAAGATGAAGGAAAGACAGACTCTATAAAACCTGCAATGAAAGGTGAAACAAACAGAAAGGAAGAATAAATCCTTTAGGACTCAAGCAGTGAGTTGTCAGCACTATTGTAGATGTTATTTGTGACTGGAGTGAGAATTGAAGCGTTGACAGGGAAGTGAAACAAACTATTAAAGTATCAAGCTTTAACTGCTGCTGTAGTAGAGGGAAAAAATGGAAATGGAGTTCCCTGTCATACCAGAACTATATGCAGACATATTTTGTAAATGTATATTGTGGTGATAATGTTGCAACTAGAGATGAAGGAGCAAAGGAGCAGATAATGTGATAATGTGTGTGTGTGTGTGTGTGTGTGTGTGTGTGTGTTCAGAGTTTTAAGAAAATATCCTGGAAGAGTAGTTCAGTGAGAAAATTAAAATTATAACATGCTGGAGAAGATACATAGTGGAAATGTTGTTGTATGGATCTTAATGAAGATGACAAAGAAGCTGAAGAAAAAACCAAAAAAAGGAAATTGGCAACAAATTTCAAAATACTACTGAGGAACAAAGATAAAAGCTGTTAGAGACCTTGTTGAAGATCAAGAAATATTTTCTAACTAGCCTGGTAAGATAATAAATATAGAATGTAATATCAAAGTGACTGGCAATAATCCATTCAGAATGAAACTTTATACTGTGTCATTAGCCAGACAAATGACTGCTGAGGAGCAGTTGGAGTTGATGTTATATTGGAATTAACTGTTATTTGCTGCTTCACTCATACATCAGTAGTTTTGCTATGATGGGCAATGGTGAGGAAGCAAGCTAGTAATTTTATGAGATGTCTTTGTATATAGTGGTGTAGAGAAATATGTATAAGTAATGTATGCAGTGCTGGTATGCAGATACATAGTGAATATATTTATATTAATTTGCTATATATCAAATCTGAAAACTTTCATTATATTTTCTAAATTATATTTAAAAATGCCTTGATTCATTACATTTGTGCAGGTTAGGGGTTTCTCTGGTTTGCTTAGTACTGGATGTGAAATTTTGCCACCAGAGCAACACATACCAGCTGTTTCTCCCTTCCATTTTAATGTGTTATGATGCCTACATTTTTTTTACCCATTCATCCCCCTTTGATGACTAATTTATGATTGACATAGTCAGTTAATAGATCATAATCAAATGCAGTCACACCAAAAGCATCTCACATTCCACTGTTTATTGTAAAGCCCTTAAATGACACTGTCATTGTGTCTTCAAGCATCTTGGAAGCTGTAAGAGATGCATGATGCTCAGTGTCTAAAGTGTGATGCACTTGTGACTGTTCTAATGCCTCTGAAGCTCTTAAGATCATCTAACATTCTGCATCCAAGTTCCAGTGGACGTGAGATGAGGTTTGTTGGATTTGAGTAACTTTTACGGCTTGAGCTCTCTTACAGCTATGCACCAAATCAGATGTACATTTGTGAGGCTTGTAGTAATAAGTTTTAAATACAGTTCTCATGCTTACTATCCAATTTTATTATTGTATCTCCACCAAATCTCTGCAGCTATGCCAGAGGGTGTAGGAACTCAGTATCATACACAGTAACATTGGATTTTCAGTGTCACAGTATAATCTATAGACACTAAGAGTCACCTACCATAATGCCCTCTTTGTCTGCATCTCACTCACATGTACCATTTTTTAAAAGTAGCCTACAATCTACTTGAGGGTTCAAGCTATATCCATACCAAATACCATCAAAATTGGTTGAGCGGTAGAGATGTGAAAATGTAATGAGGGAGTTACTTTTGCAATTATTGTAATAATACTGGTATTAGTTTGGAAGTATGGCTTAAACATGTTGAGAATTCAGTAAGAATTGTATTGATTAAGGTGAATCATTTTATGTAGAACATAAAGGTGACAATAATTGAACTACATGAAAAAAATTAAATTAGTTACAAACTATGGCCTGCAGACACTTTATTCAACATGTAAATGTCACTACAGATATTCAGTTTTAGGTTATGACATGTTTGATATGCCTGCCATCACTGGTGATGATGTGGCACAGATGTATAGTGAAATTCTGCATGACCCGCTGAAGTGTCGGAACATTGATGCTGTCGGTGACCTCACGAATGACTGTTTTCAGCTCAGCAGTGGTTTTGGAGCTATTGCTGTAAATCTTGTATTAAATACAGCCCCACAAACAGGAGTCACATGTGCTCAGATCTGGAGAGTATACTAGTGACAGTGGCCTCTGGGTAACTCAGAGCTTGAGTGCGGTCCCCAAAGTGCTCCTCCAAGACATCAAACAGTCTCTTGCTTCAATGGGGTTGAGCTCTTTCTTGCATGAACTGCATCGTGTTGGAATCAGGGTCACTTTGGATAATGGTGATAAAATCACCTCCCAAAACCTTCACGCACTGTTCAGTAGTCACCATGCCATCAAGGAATATGGCACTAATTATTCCATGACTGGGCACTGCATGCCACACAATCACCTGTTGAGGGTGAAGAGACTTCTTGATTGTGAAATGAGGATTCTCAGACCCCCAAATGCACCAATTTTGCTTATTGATGAACCCATCCAAATGAAAGTGGGCTTTGTTGCTAAACCAAACCATGCATTCGCATACTAATTCCCATGATGCTCTGCGGCCAACTATGCAGTTCTAACATCCAAATGCAAACCTTTCAGGAGGACTGACACTTTTATTTTATACAGTCCAATAATTGTCTCCCTGTATCAACCAATAAAAGCATTTTCACAAATATGATAAAGTTCAAAAGTGAAAGAATAAATTGCTGTTTCAAAGAATAATTATTCTCCCATATTACACATTATATTCTTCAGATCAGTAAATATGTTGTACTATTCACTTTGTAAAGTAGCCTGTCTTCTTCATCAGGGCTCAATCTGTCTCACAGCAAATTTCATGGATATCTGTTCAGCAGTTTAGTTGTGAAAACATAACACACAGAGTTTCTTTCACATTTAATTTATTATTATGGCAGTGTGGACTGGCATGGATTAAACACATTGAGGACTGTGTAAGCATTGTATCCTAGCTGTTACCCACGGCTGCACTTGTGAGTCAGTAAAATTAAATGAGACCTGCATGTGGCTTTATTGGCTGGGAGACTCTGGTTGGGATATTCAGATGCTTGGTGAAAGTCTTTTTATTTGACATGACTTGGGTGACTTGCATGTCAATGAAGATAAAATGATGATGGGGACAGTGCACATATCCAGAAGTGAGTAGAAAAAAAAATGATGTGGACAATAATTGAAGCCAGGAACCCACATTCAAGGAAAGCAACAGAAACTGCATGACCATCAGCTGTTCACACAGGTTTAAAAATATCAAAGAAGTTAGGAAGTTATAAGAGATGGATGATGTGCAGCAGCTAAAATGTGATGGGTGTGTGACTTCTGTTGGTATGGATGTATGGATTAAACTTGTAGAGGATTGTATAAACATTGTATTCATTATGTTGAATTGTATTATGCAGAATGTATCAAACAATAAAAGTATTCTCACAAATATGATAAAAGTTCAAAAATCAAAGAGTAAATAGCTCTTTCAAAGAGTAATTATTCTTCCATATTTCATGTAATATTCTTCAGATCAATAAATTTGTTGTACAACACACTTTCTAAAGTAGTCTATGTTCTTCTTCAGTGTTTAAGCTATCTTCATATAAATTTTATCAAAATCGGTTCAGCAGTTTAGTCATGAAAGCAAAACAGCCAGATTTACCTTCGTGTTTATAATATTTGTATCGATGGTATCGAAAGAGCATCAAGTCCCTGTAAAATTCCTATTGCCACTGTACCTAACAAGAATGGAAGTGTTACAGCAGTCCTAGATGCCAGGAGACTTAAACAGATTGTTGAAATGGAAACTGACTCACACAGAAATGTACACAAGATTTTGCAGGAGTTTACAGGAGCCGAGTTTGTGAATAATCTTTACTTGACTTGTGGATATTGGCAAGTTCCTGTATCAAAAGAAGACAGGAAACACACAGCATTTTTATTCACTGAGAACTGTTACCAATAAAAGGTGGTTACATTTGGAAAATTTATGTAAATATCAGTATTTGCCAAGACATTGGAAGTGATGTTGGAAGAGGAATTAAAGCTGAAGTCTACAACTTAACGTGGATGACCTATTGGTACCTACGAGAGTGGTTTGAAAAGTTCTCAGAACAGAATAAAAAAAAGTACTTACATCACTGAAACTTTTTTATTTTTCAATGTATTCTCCTTGTAGATTAACGCACTTGGTCCAGTAATGTTCCAGTGCCTTGATCCCATCTCGAAAATGAGTTTCCTCCAGGCCTGCAAAATGGTTGTCAACTCCATCTATAAATTCTTTGTTTGAAGTGAATTTTTGTCCACCAAGAAAAATTTTCAGTTTTAGGAAGAAATGGAATTCTGATGGAACCATATCAGGTGAATCAATTAGAGTAATTTTGCCATGGTTATTGCATGTGTGTGAGGGCATGCATTGTCATGATGGAAGATGACTTTCTTCCTTGCTAAACCTGGCCTTTTCTTGCTTATCTTTTGTTGCAATTTGTCCAGGAGATTAGTATAGTATTCTCCAGTAATTGTTTGCCCAGTGGGGAGATAATCTACAAACAGAATCCCTTTCACATCCCAGAATGCTGATGCCATGACCTTTCCTGTCAAAAGAATTGTCTGCTTTCTTTGGTGGTGGAGAACCAGCATGTTTCACTGCTTTGACTGTTGTTTTGTCTCTGGGGTATAGTAGTGCACCCAAGTTTCATCTGTGATCAGAAACTGGTGCAAAAAATCTTCTTTACTTCTCCTAAAGCAGGCCAAACATTGTTCTGATATGTCCAATCTCGTGCATTTTTGATCCAGTGTCAAGAGTTGTGGCACCCATCTTGCAGATAATTTTTTCATTTCTAATTCTTCAGTTAAAATGTAATTTAGATGTTATCTGGAAAGTGTGAGCAATTTTATACACTTTCAATCGGCAATCCTCCATGACCATTTTGTGCACTTTTGCAATGATTTCTGGAGTAGTGACACACCTTGGCCGACCACTACGCGGATCATCATCTAAGCTCTCCCAACCAAATTTAAATTCATTTGTCCACTTGCAAAAGTTTAATATGAAGGAGCAGAGTCCCCCAGTGTGTTCTGGAAATTGGCATGAATGTCCTTTGCTTTCATACCTTTCTTTACGAAGTACTTAATCACTGCTTGAATGTCGATCTTTTGTTTTTTCCATCTTCACAAATCACTACACGGAAACAACAGAGACATGTCACTGTCACAGCTCTCTTCCAAGAGCACTGAGGTGGCATATGTTTACAGGCAACAGTCCAATGAAGATCATGTGAACAACTCATTGCACTAGCGCTGACCACTCGTGATGATTCCGAGAACTTTTCAAACCAATCTCTTGCTAAGACAAGGAAAGAACATTTTCAAATTCTTAATGAACTATTTCAAGCCTTGATGAAATGAAGAATATCTTTGAAATAACAAAAACTAAATTTGTTAAGAAAGAAGTTAAATGTTTGGGATATATAACGTCTGGTGGTAAAATTTGCTCTGATCCTGAGAAAATAAGAGCAATTAAAGAGCTTCCAAAAACAAAAAATTCAAGAACAGTTCAAATTATTTGTGGGACTATGCGAGTTTTATAGAAAATTTGTACCTGTTGTTCTTGTGGTCCTCAGTCCGAAGACTGGTTTGATGCAGCTGTCAATGCTACTTTATCCTACGCAAGCCCCTTCATCTCCGAGTAACTACTGCAACCTATATTCTTCTGAATCTGCTTGCTGCACTCATCTCCTGGTCTCGCTCTATGATTTTTACCCCCCACACTTCCCTCCAGTACCAGATTGGTGATCCCTTGTCACATCAGAATTTGTCCTACCTACCATCCCTTGGTTTAGTCAGGTTGTGCCACAAATTTTTTTTCGCCCCAATTCTGTTCAGTACCTCCTCATTCATTACGTGATCTACCATCTAATCTTCAGCATTCATCTGTAGCACCATATTTCAAAAGCTTCTATTCTCTTCTTATCTAAACTGTTTAGTGTCCCTGTTTTACTTCCATACATGGCTACACTCCATACAGACACTTTCAGAAGACTTCCCGATGCTTAAATCTATACTTGATGTTAACAAATTTCTCTCCTTCAGAAACACTTTTCTTGCCTTTTCCAGTCTACGTTTTACATCCTCTCTACTTTGATCATCATCAATTATTTTGCTGACCAAGTAGCTGAACTCATCTACTACTTTCAGTGTTTAATTTCCTAATCTAATTCCCTCTGCATCACCTGATTTAATTTGACTACATTCCATTATCCTCATTGTGCTTTTGTTGATGTTTGTCTTATATCCTCCTTTCAAACCACTGTCCATTCCATTCAGTTGCTCTTCAAAGTCCTTTGCTGGCTCTGACAGAATTACAGTGTCATTGGCAAACCTCAAAGTTTTTATTTCTTCTTCCTGGACTTCAATTTGTACTCCAAATTTTTCTTTTGTTTCCTTTACTGCTTGCTCAGTATACATATTGAATAATATTGGGAATAGGCTACAATCCTGTCTCCGTTCTTTGTCAACCACTGTTTCCCTTTCATGCGTATTGAGTCTTATAACTGTAACCTGGATCTGTGCAAGTTGTAAATAGGCTTCAGCTCCCTGTTCAAAAAATGGTTCAAATGGCTCTGAGCACTATGGGACTTAACTTCTGAGGTCATCAGTCCCATAGAACTTAGAAATACTTAAACCTAACTAACCTAAGGACATCACATACATCATGTCCGAGGCAGGATTCAAACCTGCGACTGTAGCGGTCGCGTGTTTCCAGAGTGTAGCGCCTAGAACTGCTCGGCCACCCCGGCCAGCCAGCTCCCTGTATTTTACCACTCTCACACTTGGAATTTGAAAGAGAATATTCCAGTCAACATTGTCAAAAGCTTTCTCTAAGCCTACAAATGCTATAAATGCAGCTTTGCCTTTCCTCAACCTATCTTCTTAGAGAAATCATAGGCACAATACCTGAACAAGCATTAAATAACTTAAATCAGCATGCCCTCTTAAAGAACAACATTTCTTGGAAAAGGACAGATGAATGTCAATAACAAAAGAATCATTTGATGTAAAAGGAATGTTATTTCATCCAGATATAAACAAACCTTTCTGTCTTTCAACTGACAGTTTTTGGGGCATTGTATCAGAGCTTTTACCAATGGTTATAGTAGATAATGAGATACAACATTGAACCAATTCATTTAGCACCACAATCTGTCAAAATGTGAAATGATTACAGCATCTCAGAGGAGGAAGCCTTAAGTATTGTGTGGAGCCTTAAAAAATTGTAATAGCATTTCCTTGGTCATAAAAATGAGAGTTGGAACCAATACAAAAGAGTTACATGTTTACACTTGTTACTGTCCTTCAGACTAGTCACTAGCATTATGTAGAACCTGTTAGCAGCGTTGTGGAAGGTGTAGTATACCGTTAGCATGGCCTGTTCTGTTGATGGTGCAAATGGAGCAGTCTACTGCCTGTCGAATCTCTGGAACAGTTCTGAAGCGAATGCCACAAAGTGGTGCCTTCATCTTCAGAATCAAATCAAAGTCACAAGGGCTTAAGTCCGGGGAGTACTGTGGATGGTACAACACATCCCAGTCCCATCGACCGAACAGAGCAGCCACAGCTTGCGCTGTATGTGCCTGCGCATTGTCATGCAAAATGATGGGTGGTTTGCACAGAAAGTGTCACCGCTTCTTTCACAAAGCTGGTCACAAGTGATGCTCCAAAAACAAACAGTAATACTGTGCATTGACAATCTGTTGTGGAGGAACGTAATGTGTTAAAATAACACCATCACAGTCTTACACAAGAATCACCATAACTTTCATACATACTGGGTTTCTGATGCACTTTTGACTTTCGTGGCGACCCATAATGCTTTGTGAAAGATGCGGCAACACTTTCTGCGCAACCCACCCATCATTTTGCATGACAATGTGCGGGTGCATATAGCGCAAGCTGTGGCTGCTCTGTCCGGTCGATGGGACGGGATGTGCTGTACCATCCACTATACTCCCCAGACTTAAGTCCTTGTAACTTTGATTTAAATCCAAAGATGAAGGAACCACTTCATGGCATTTGCTTCAGAACTGTTTCAGAGATTCAACAGGCAGTAGACCACTGCATTCGCACCATCAACAGAACAGGCTCTGCTAACGGTATACTATGCCTTCCACTTTGCTGGCAACAGGTTCTACACAGCGCTGGTGACTACTTTGAAGGACAGTAACAGGTGCAAACATGTAACTCTTTTGTATTGGTTGTGAATAAATAGTTGCCACTATTTAAGTTCCAACCCTCATATTATTATGTTTAGAGACCATAAGTCAACTTTCGTGATGAAATGTAAATTGAGTGATGGACCATTAATAAGATAGTCAACAATTGGATATTGAAATCTGTCACATGAGGTAATCAGAAAATGTATTGGTAAAAGCTTTATTGATATTACTTTTAGTATTAGCAGAAAGAGCAAAGGAAGCAGAAGTATACACCATGGAAAGGAAATAGTGTATGGTATTCCTTTTTTAAAAAATGCTGTGATATTTTATGTGCTTTCATAATACCTTTATGAGGTTGGTGCATCAGTTCATGCTCTGAAATTAGGAATGTCCTATCCACTATACTTCCCACCCCTGTGGTCTAGAGCCACATTTCTCCCGAACCTTAACACCTTCTCCCCCACTATCCTTCCCACCCCTCACATAGTTGTATATCTCTGCCCACCGGACCTACACAAAATCCTTGTCTATCCTACTCAACCCATGCTCCCAACCCCTTGCCTCATGGCTCATATACCTGTAATAGATCTAGGTGCAAGACCTGTCCCATACATCCTCCAATCAACACCTACTTCAGTCCAGTCAGAAGCATCACCTATCCCATCAAAGGCAGGGCTACCTGTGAAATGATCATGTGATCTGCAAGCTAAACTGCAACCACTGTTCTGCATACATGGGTGTGACAACCAACAAGCTGTCTGTCCACATGAATGGCCACCGACAAACTGTGGCGAAGAAACAGCTGGATTGCCCTGTTGCTGAGCATACTTCCAACATGACATCCTTCACTTCACTGACTGCTTGACACCCTGTGCCATTTGGATCCTTCCCACCAACATCAGGTTTTTTGAATTGTGCAGATGGGAACTCTCCCTGCAATGTATCGTGTGTTCCCATAACTGTCCTGGCCTCAACCTGTGTTAGTCATTTTACTTCCTATCTAGCCCCCCATTCCAACACTACACAGCCCTCTGTTCCACCATGCACTCAGTCTTTTTACACTTTGATCCTTTTAAGCTATCTCCCTCCCCCCCCCCCCCCCTTCCCGCGGTTCCCCCTGCCCTGCGTCTAAGCTCCTGACTGCATCTACCTGCACTATCCTCTCTCCACCCCATCCCTTTAAACTCCCAAAAGCAGCACTTGACTGTCCCCCACCCCTGCCCTGCTATCCCTCCCACTCCCCGCCCCAGCGACTTCTTTACCCCTTACCCCTTGCTGTTCCAATTAAGTGCTGCTGCTCACAGTCTGGCCTCAGCAGTCAGAGATTGTCAAGTGTGTTGGTGAGGAGCAACTACCCGTCTCATAATATTGTTACATTCCATCTGAGTTTTTTGATTGTTTGATTTTGTTTATAGTGTTTTTATTTTTCACGTTGGTATTCCAGTTGCTACAGGTTTATTTAGTGATTGACATTTTTTATTTGTAGTTCACTGTTGCTACTTTAGTTTACATATTGCCATTTTATCATTTAGAGATAGTGAGTGGAGCTGTGGATGCGAGAAAATGGAGTGCCGAGTGGAGAAATTGGAACATTTACAATGTATTCTTTCATTTGAGTCCAATAGAAGAGCAACAGCAGTGGAGGCAGCCAGAAACATTTTTGCCATGTATGGGAGTAATACCAGTGGACAGTGCACTACAAGAAAATGGTTTTCTCATTTTCAGAAGAATTGTTTTGGTGTCACTGACTCTCCACATTTAGGAAGACCTTCAGGTTCTACAATAATCCAAATCAGTGTACTCGAAAACTGGCAAATGTGTTGAAGTATCATCATAGCACCATTGTACAGAATTTACATGCAATGGGGAAGGTTAAAAAAAATCAGGTTTATGAGTACTGTATTCTCTAAGCCAAAATAGCAAAAATCAGACGGGGGCCATATGTGTATCTCTGCTTGCTCATCATCAATTGGCTTGTGAACGACACTGACCATTCCTATCATGTATCATTACTGGTGACAAGATATGATGTCTTTATGCTAATATTAGGAAACAAAAGGAATGGTTGAGCCAAAACAAAGCAGCAGCCCCTCATTTACAGGCCTGCAGACATCTGCAAAAGACAATGTTGTTCATCTGGCAGGACAGCGATGGTGTAGTGTCCTACGATTTACTTCCCTGAGGTGTAATCATCACTGCTGACATTTATTGTCAACAACTGAGACATCTTGCAGACACAGTCCAAGAACAACCACCAGCAAGACTGCATAAATTGATGCTGCTCGACAATAATGCCCACTTACAATCCGCTAAACTGACAAAAAACACTACACAGGAGTTGGTTTGGGAAGTCTTCTGGCATCCACTTTATTCACCTAATCTTACACCCTCAGATTTTCACCTTTTCTGCTCTTTATCAGCCTTCAAGGGACTTCCTTTCCGGATGAAAACATGCTATGAATGTGGCTTGATGAGTTCTTTAGCTCAAAATCACATGACTGCTACAGTTGTGGAATTGAGAAGGTATCCCAGCATTGGTAGATTGTTTTAAATATTGAAGGCGAATATATTATTGACGAGTATGTTATGTGCATACGTTGTGTTTATTAAACTTATGGAAAAAACAGTATTAATTTGTATATCCTCTGTGAATAAGGTTCTAGGAACATAAAGTAGCTCTTCATTAATAATAAACACAAGTCACAAAACTGACTTTTAAATTAAATTGTGGCTGTTTATCATCCTTTGGACAAAGTAGTGTTCTGAGTATGCACTGTGTTACATTTCTCTGGACATAATAATGTTAAGTATGCCAAATTATGTTCATATTAATTATACCACATTTAATATTGGACATCAGATAATAGTGGACCTGGTTCCAAAAGCATTTTCCTGCTCTCAGTGATGAACTGGAAATAACTTATCTGTGATTGTTCCCAGCTATGAAAAGGGGGAGACAAAAGAACATGTGGAGGATGATGTAAAACTTTGCCCTACTTTTGTTGTTGTTTAGTATTCATATATTGAAACAGCTTGTTGCTACATTGGAGACAGAAGGAAAAGACTGAGATACCACATTGCCCATGGAAAGTTAAACTCATATGGATTATCTGTAAAGTTCTTTAAACTCATTACACAAAAGAGATATTAACTACATTTCTATATTTTAAAAGTCTACACTTTAAATTTCGAGGTTCTTTGGCTATTACTGTTAACATTCAGTCTTTTCCAAAATTTTCATGAGACTCTAAGCTATTACTCGACAAAGACAAATGGAAAGTACACTAAAGCCTATAAGAAAGGGAGAGTGTTCAGGACAAAAATCTTTACTTTGAAAACATAACACTAATACTCCATCACTATTGACAGTACTTTAGAGCCTCAGTGTTTCATCCTTACCATTCTGTTTCATTACAAATGCATCAGACTTGAAAAAATGTTTCTTTACACACGTCGCTATGCGCGCTGGCATAAGGATGTTTCTTACTGACACACTATACAAACAGTAGGGAAGTGCACTTACTGACTCATATCTTAAAGTGCATACTCAGTATTACATACATATAGATTTCTTATAGTACACAGTGATTATAAGCTTTGATGTTTTGTTTGAATACATTCACTCTCTCTCCCTCCTTCCCTCCCCACCCCTCCCCTCTCTATATCCCCCTGCCATGCCACACAGATGCATATATTATTTGCAATACAGCTTTGACATTAGACAGGGGGGATGCCTCGGCAACTGCAGTGCAGGATAAAAGGATGAGTTGTCAACAGGAATATGGGTCACTGTCTCTGATGTTGCTTGTCATGGTATACATGTAACAGATTGTTCAACAAATATTAGTTTAATTGATTATAAACAATATATTGGTCCCAGTGACATCTACAGGTACTTGTATTTTGTGACCTACCACAATTTGTGTAGAAAGAAGCACAATAAGAGATAAAATGAGATAAAACTAAAATTCATACCACTATATGTCAGAAAGGATGACAACATTTTGACAAGATGGCGCGTAGTTTCTTTGTTTAACAGATCAGTCCGCTTATTACATTTTGATCGTTAATGTTATTTACTACATTAACTCTACTGTAATCACACACAGCTCACTGTATTTACAGGTCACTTTACTTTTAGTATTTATGATTTGTAGATCATCTCTCACAGTCACTTTCCTGCTCAGCATTTGACAGAGGCTGGATAAACACATTACCATCATTCCTTCAAATTATTCAACACACATAGCATATCTAGACACTTTGTTAGAGTTTAACTATTTCCTCCTTGGTACAATGGAAACGCATATGTAATTTATGTAGCAAATGATTCATTAAAGCACGTTGGATGGTGATGGTAAGTTCTCCCCCAAATTGCACATCTGCTTTCAGTATGTTTTCAATCCACATATGTCACCCAGCAAAATCATAATGTCCACTGCAAAGTAAGCTTCAAGCATTTTATACTTGCAGTACAATTAAGACGTGACACATGATGTGAGGCACAATGTACACTTCTAAAGTAAACATCACAATCCTTGACATACGTTTGTCATTAGAAATGTTCCATGCATAACAAAAATTATAATAAATTACACATTTAGACAATAAAACTTCATTATAGTGAACCAGATTCAAGTGTAAGAATTAAATAAGTAAAACCAAACCAGCATGGAACCTGTAGTCACACCTCTTGGCACATAGTGTATTTACTTTCAAGAAGAAGACCCACTTAAATTATTTTGTTACATGGTTGCAACTTGTACCTGAACAATCATTGCCTTTGGTGTTGGTATGATTGTCACTCCTTCACAGGCACACTCTACACTGAAATTTTTCTCAAAATAGGGGAAAGGAAAGACACAATTGTGTCTGATCATGACAAGATAGCAAACTGTTGACATGTAGTACGGAACTGCAATGGACCAGTGTTGCGTGCCCATAACAACTGTAAAAGAATTTAAGTATATTGCTCATTAGAACTACAAAAGAATTTTTAAGTATCTTGCCCTTCTATATCCTAATCATAGAGTACAGGTTACTTATGAAACAATATTGTCCACCTAAGCAACATGTGGATTCCATAACTACTACCATAAATTGTCCTTATGTTAACTTGTTACAAAACACCTTACCTGCAAACACAAACACTAAAAATAAAACTATGCTAGACAGTAACTTCTGTTAATTCACTTCACTAAAAGATATTTATGTACCAAACAAGATGTGACTCATCTCTTGCATTTTTTCTTTTGTAATATGGCTTCATTTCCTAATATGAATATAGCACTTTTATTCTCCCTGAACCAGGAAAGATGAGGAATGACAAACCTGAGTGTCAGATACATATAGTTTCAAATGGGCAAGTCCATAATAGTTGCTACTTTTTTAGCTTCTTTCCTCTTAGGGAAGATTTGGGATGAACCAAAACTAAATCACTGACCTTATAGTCACTGATTCATGATTGGGTAACTTGTTATTGTGTTTGCCAGATCATTGACTATTATGTTGAAGCATTCCAAATATTCCACCCACTTAGTTTATGTCGGTTTCATTATATGAATGTTCACATAAACAGTAACTTTTGAGTTACTTCAGTCAACTGGATTCCCTTCCATGCGATGTGTTGAAATCAACACTTGTTTTATTCCATTGTTCCTGCAAAAGTTTTTCCAATTTTTGCCCATGAACTGGGTACCATTGGCTGATGGCAGCACTTTATACTTACCAATTCTCACAGTCTAATCATCTTCTATGCCTATAAACAGAGATATACTAATCATGTTTGTGACTGAATACTGTTGTTCACGTTTACTAAATATGCCATGTAATGCTATGCTATCAGGTAGCAGACTCTAGTCTTTTCTCATGAGAGAGGTTTATAACTGTTGGTGGCAGCAAGTTGTAGTGATTTGGTTGTGGTGATAGGGTTAATGAGTTATATGATTCAGTGGTTGCCTGTTATGAAATCCGATTTATTTCTTTTGTAACAGTGGGAATTTTTGCCCATGGGATAGAGTATGAAGGCAAACTGAATCACTGGAGCGGTACAACTTCATGTTTGCACCCATAACAATTAATTAATGCAGTGTTCTCCTCCAAAATGTTGCTGTAATTGGTTACAACACCATGCAGATCTGCTTACTGTTGGTCATTAATATGACTTAATTCAAATACTTTGTCTACAGTGGCTGTTATTGTGTCATTGACATTGGAAGTATGTCAGATATTAAAATGCATGGCTCTAGGTTTGGGTCCTACAATCTGCACCCTTACCTGTGGATGGAACTGGTCATAGCCTTCAACTGAAGCAAATAAATTTACCTCAATGGTAAAGTCTATTAGACATAAAATAAATCTTCTTGTGGAAAAGTCTATTGCAGAATTAATCTCTGTTTGGAAATCAAAAAATGGAAAATCCAGAATGGACTGTAACAATACCAGAGAAGGAAAGTTGCCACTCACCATATAGCGGAGATGCTGAGTCATGATAGGCACAACAAAAAGATTCACACAGTTATAGCTTTCGTCCTTCAGGCCTTTATCAGCCTTCAAAGGAGAAGTAATTGTGGGTGAGGATATAGTTGGTCATGGAGACTAGATGCAAGACTTGTCCCATACATCCTCCTACCACCACCTACTCCAGTCCAGTCACTAACATCACCTATCCCATCAAAGGCAGGGCCACCTGTGAAACCAGTCATGTGATTTACAAGCTAAGCTGCAACCACTATGCTGCATTCTATGTAGGCATGATAACCAATGAGCTGTCTGTCTGCATGAATTGCCACCGACAAACTGTGGCCAAAAAACAAATGGACCACCCTGTTGCTGAACATGCTGCCAAACATATCATCCCTCATCTCAATGACTGCTTCACAGCCTGTGCCATATGGATCCTTCCCACCAACACCAGCTTTTCTGAATTGTGCAGGTGGGTACTTTCCCTGCAATATATCCTACGTTCCCGTAACCATCCTGGCCTCAACCTTCATTAGTCACTGTCCTCACCCATCCAGCCCCCTCCCTGTTCCCATTCCAGCACTACACAGCCGTCATTTCACTGCCACACCCAGTCTTTTAATTTCTTTTTATTTCTCTCCTTTCCACTACTTACTGCCTGCCCCCTCCACACCTTCTCTCCTGCCCTCCATCTAATATGCATCACTTCACTGCCTGCCACTCCACCATATTATCCCTCCCCCTCCCCACCCCAGCCTCCTCCTTACCCCCACCCAGTTGCCACTCCCATCATGCAATGGTGCTGCTGCTTGCAGTGTGGTTTCAGTTCTCTGAGACTACAAGCTGCATTTGTTGTGTGTGTGTGTGTGTGTGTGTGTGTGGTCTACTGCTGAAGGCCTTATGGCCAAAAGCTATAATTGTGTGAATCTTTTTGTTGTGCCTATCATGGCTCAGCATCCCTGCTATATGATGAGTAACAACTTTCCTTCTCTGCCAGGAAATCAACACCTACTATACAATAAGTCACCTGACTGTCAGTGGTAATGACAGTGTGACATGTTAACTTCTTTCTTAATTTTTACTTCTATGCAGGCCTGCAGGTTGACTTTGATTACCTAGGTCACCTAATATTCTGCACTGCTAACAAATAGTGTTGGCACCTTCTTTCATTCAGAAATTTGTATGAATAGGGCAGCCAAGGTAAGTGTTATCTCAACTCCAGAATCAATAACTGCCACTGCATTGATGCCTACAGTTTCAATGGTGGTAGCTGATTGCTTCTCATTGGATTTGAACCACTGACAACTTTTGTTGATAGTTTTCAAATTGCTCCAAATGTCCACACCATCATTGTAGCTCAACATGTGAGCATCTAAATCTGTATCCCTCACATCATCTTTGACCAGCACATTTGAGCTAACATTTGTGGTTAGAGTTAGTTTTTCTGTATGTTATGATCACTGGGTTCATCCAAAACATGATTCTGACCTTGATGAGCTGTTATTGGTATTGTTTTAACACTCACTGTGCATGTTTACATGCATAGTTAGTGCCTGTCATTCATGAATTCTCATATGAGCCTCATCCATTTTGTTGTCATGTGATGCACAGGCATTATTCTTGACACCACATCTACCTCCCTCAAGTAAATTGATTGTATCAATTGTGGATAAGAATTCATCCATGACATGATCAGGAATGGTGACCAGTTTTTCCCTAATACTTATTTGGAGTTTTTCCTTTAATATTTTAACTTATTAGTTAGTGTCCTTTTATGATCCCGATACTTTGTTTTAGTTAGATATTTTTCAAAGCAACCATGAAGAGGTTGTTGTGTATTTTGTATTCAGCAGGATTAAATAGTGACTTCTTTACATAATTTTTCTTGGTGACCTTTTGACCATTTCTTGCCAAAATACTTTTTTGAAGCTGTCATAAGTTGAGTACTTATCCAATGCTTCAGTGACCCACAATGTGAAATCTCCTTGCGTGTATCCTGCTACAAACTAAATTATTTGTATATCATTCTAGCTAGTAAGAATGATGTCTAAAGATTTTATCAACACCACAGGATGAATTTCATATCATCTCTGTGCAAGTTTTGTGAGCTGCAATTGTCGGAGCATGTTTTCCTCTGCCATATAAGCAGTAAAAAATGATATGACTCCCACAGCATGTTGTAAATGGGACATTCTGACTTTTCTTTGTTCATTAGCCCCACATATATTACCATTGTTATTTCTGTTAACATTCTCACCTAAGCTACACACACTGTCTTCGTGGAAAATAGACATGGGAGGGTCTAACAATTTAGTGTTATTGTCTAGTTCTGTTATGTAATGATGAATGGATCTAATCTTTTGCTGATAATTTCATGTTTATCATGGCCATTTTAATTTTTACTTAACCACATTTTGACAACTTCAGATATGCACACTTCCATATCTTTTGTAAATGATATTGGAGTACGAGAGAGAGGAATACTATAATTATAATATTTTTGTTCTTGTGGCTTGTTCATTATCCTTTGAGCATAGTGGTTTTCCAAATACACACTGTATTGCATTTCCTTAGTGATTATTTAAGTATGCCAAATAGAATTCATATTAATTGTTTGATTTGTAATGGCAAATAACAGATAATGGTGGACCTGGTTTCAAAAAGTCCCTTCCTGCCCTCAATGATGAATTAGAACTAACATCACTGGCATTGCTCTGTCTTTGAAAAAAGAGAGACAAAAGAATGCGTAGAGAGTAATGTATGAGGGCATGCTGCAAAATAATGCCTCCAATTTTTTTGTGTGAGAACTCTTAAAGCTTTGTATATAAAGCAAACATTAACAACATTTTACAACTTTATTCTTCATGTCTATATATTTATTTCTCAACATAGCCACCCTGGCAATGAACACATTTCTCCCAACGAGAGACCAGTTTGTTGATACCTTCACTGTTGACTGAGTGACTTTGTTGACCTCTCCTTGCACCATCTCATTGCTCTCAAAGTGAAGTCCTCAAAGGCATTCATTAAGCTATGGGAATAGATGAAAATAGGATGGGGTTCAGTACTATAGGGAAGATAATCAATCAGTGAACCCAAGGTGAAAGATTGTTGCAGATGTTGCAGCGCTCACGTGCGGTCTAGCATTATCAAGCTGAAATGAGTGTGTTTCATGTGTGGACAAATTCTTCACATTCAAAACACGATTGCAGCATGCTGCTTCTCATTTGCCAGCAGTGTTACATTGCAACACTGTGTGTTACATGCTACAATTCATAGTCCTCTAGTGGCAGAGCACTGCAAATTTGTAGACATGAAGAATAACAATTTAGGATATTAATAACATTTGCTTTATTTAAAAAGCTTTAAGAACTTGCACAAAAAAATTCAGAGGCCTTACTTTTCAACATCAATGTGGCTTGCAGCTGTGTTGGAAGCAGAAAAGAAAAACAGAGATACTACAAGTACAAATTTGCAAACAGTTACAATGAAGATGAATTCTTAAGTTATACTTGATGTATTTTCAAAATTTGTTAAATTATATGGTTTAAGGAGAGCTACTGTTAAACAGTTTTATTTATTTATTTATCTGTCTGTAGACAGTGTAAAAGTACATGGATGTTGCCAACACATAAATATATGAAATACAGACACAGAGATACATAAACATACACAATTACACACACAAATAGATTCATAGATTTCTTGCCTTACTGAGTTACCCATTTGGACAATGTATTTCGCTGTTGTATTGAACATATTTTAAAATTCCTCTTAACTGCAGTAATTAATCATTAGCACAATTGTCAACAAAATTTACACATTATTTTAGGTAATCCTTTAGAGTATGGTATAAAAACACTTTTCTAACATATAATTTTTTAGGATATTCCTGAAGGCATGTATTTCACTTTTGTCTTTGATCTCTTGTGGTAGTTTATTGTATAGTTTAATTCCATTATATAGCACACTGTTTTGAGGTTACTTTTTTTCTATTGCAATGTAAGTGTTGGCTGGATCAGGTTCCACGTTCACGGAGAGACCAGTTCATTGGGTGCTGATCAATGTCTTTCCAATGTAGACCACTGTTTTCAAAATGTACTCATGTGGAACAGTAAAGATTCCCATAGATTTAAATAACTCAGTGCAGTAAGTCCTCTTGCCACTTATTGTCATAATTTGTACAGCCCTTTTTTTGAGTCTTAAAGAAATTTTCTCTCTTCTGCTCATTTGTTTCCCAGAACATTATCTCACAACTCATCACAGAATGAATATAAGCAAAATATGTTATTTTGGTGCATGAGCTACTACACACAGAATTTTTCATTCTCAATGCAAACCATGCTGAAGCTGTTCATTTCCCAAGGGTGGTAACATGCTCAGTCCATTTTAGTTGTGTATCAACATGCATCCATAGAAACTTAGTTTGTGATACTCATTCTGTAAGCATCTTTCACTTTTAAAGAGCCCCACGAAGTAAAGTAAAGACGTTGTCTACAGGTGAGATCTCGATAGACTCACGTGAATATCCGACTGGCTCGCTGAGCGAAAGGCAGGTGCTTAAACACAGGATAGGGTACATTGCTATTAGCTGCTGGGACCATGTGCACCACCGTGGTGCCCTCACATTATAGATGGGCCAGGAACACACACAGTCACGGCTTATGGTATGACGGCTGCAGAGACCTCTAGTGGTAATCGAGGTCCATGCAGTCTGGCGCGGATTTGAAACCTGCGGCACTCGGTACCAGAGTTTGCAAGGTGATGGAACATATGATTCATGCCTGGCTGGATGGTGGCTTGAGTCTCGCAGTTTACTGACAAATGCACAGTGTGGATTTTGAGCATGGCGTTCTGCAGTTGACCATCTCGTTACTTTGTCCACCCATGTCATGAATGGCTTTCTGCAGAAATCCCAGACTGTGGCCATGTTTTTCGATTTGGAGAAGGCCTACAACACCTGCTGAAGAACTGGTATCCTCCATACCCTTTACATGTGGGGCTTCTGTGGCCATCTGCCATGTTTCCTTTAGGCATTTTTACAAGATCGAGTTTTTAAGGTGTGTGGGGATTCTGCCTTGTCAGACACCTTTATCCATGGAAACAGTGTTCCTCAGGATTCTGTCTAGAGTGTCGTCCTCTTTGCTATCACCATTAACTCTTTCATGGCCTGTCTCCCACTGGGCATCTCTGGCTCCCATTTTGTTGACGATTTTGCCATCTATTGCAGCTCTCCACGGACCTGCCTCACTGAGCAGCGTCTTCAGTGCTGTCTTGATCACCTTTATTCCTGTAGCGTCAACAATGGCTTTCGCTGTTACCCTGACAAAACCATCTGTGTGAATTTCTGGTGTGCAAATGGTTTCTCCCGCCATCTCTACATCTTGGGCCTCTTGCCCTTCTGTTTGTTGAAACTGCAATGTTCCTGTGGCTCATGCTTGATAGAAAACTCTCTTGGTCCCCCATATGTCTTACCTGGCAGCCCACTGTATGCAGTCCCTCAATGCCCTACATGTCCTCAATGGTACTTCCTGGGGTGCCAATCGAACCAACCTCCTCCATTTGTACCGGTCTCTTGTCCATTCGAAACTTGACTGTGGGTACTTTGTTTATGCATACGTATGCCCATCCTTCTTACGCCATCTCAACACTATCCACCATTGTGGCATTCGTTTGGCCATGGGTGCCTTTTACACCAGCCTGGTTGAGAGTCTGTATGCTGAAGCTGCTGAACTACCACTGTCCTATCGCCGCGACTTCCTCCCTAGCAGGTATGCATGCCGTTTGTCTGCCATGTGTGGCCACCCCTCCTATGCCTCTTTCTCTGATGATTCCTTAGATTATTAGTATGGGGCTCGTTCCTCTTCTCTGTTACCTCGTGGAGTCTGCTTTCACCACTTGTTATGACGGCTCAACTTCACACTACCTGCAACTTTCCCAGTGGGTGTGAACCCTTTACCAGCTTGGCTTAGTGAAGTGGCCCATGTTAACCTTGGCCTTCATTTGCTTGCTAAGGACACTACTCCAGCCTTGGTCTATCGCCTGCAGTTGCACGACCTTCACATGAAACTTGGTGATAGTACCTTTGTCTGCACTGATGGCTCTCGGACTGACTGTGGGGTCGGGTGTGCCTTCGTCATTGGCACCCCTGTGTCTTTCGATATCGCCTTTCGGCACACTCCTCAGTATTTACAGCTGAGCTCTTTGCCTTATATCAGGCCATGGAGTACATCCAGCAACATAGCCTTTCCAATTGTGTCCTCTGCTCAGACTTGCTCAGTGCCCTCCAAAGTCTATGTGCACTGTACATAGCTCATTCCTTAGTGCAGCGGATCCAGGAAAACTGTCACTCACTCACTCTTTGTGGAGCCAATGTCATGTTTCTGTGGGTCCCTGGTCATGTTGGTCTGCCAGGAAATGAGGCTGCTGACACTGCTGCCAAGACTGCAGTCCTTGTACCTCAGCCCGCAAGTACCTATATTCTCTCCGATGATCTATGCATTGCTGTCTGTCAGGAGGTGGTGTCCCTTTGGCATTGCCAATGGTCCTCCCTTCACAGGAATAAGCCTCGGCTCATTAAGTCTCTCCCAGCACCTTGGACGACCTCCTCTCAGCCCTCACACTGGCAGGAGATTATTTTAACTAGGCTTCGTATTGGGCACTGCCTTTTTAGCCATCATCATTTGCTAAGTGGTGCCACCCCTCCACTTTGTACATATTGCGCCCAAGTCGTAACTGTCCACCACTTCCTGCTGGAATGCCCTTCTTTTAACAGTTTACATTTCAACTTGGGTTTGCAGTTTGATTCATCAGCCATTTTAGCAAATGATGCGCTGGCTGTTGACCTCGTTTTACTTTTTATCCGCCGAAGCAATATGGTGAAGGCCATTTAATTTTTAGTTTTGGACCTCCATTTCTGTATGGTGTTTCTTAGCCCATTTTCCACATGCCTGTTTTTATCTGTCTCCTATTCTGTCCATAGGGAATGACGTATAGTCGTTTAACTCCTCTCTGTGTGCGTATTCTACAGTTTTGACTTGGGAACATATGTCTGCAGTTGTTTTTGTGCCCTAAAGCAAAACAAAACAAAACAAACTTTTAAAGATCTGTTTTTGGGTTTTCTGCTTATGTGAAAACTAACTTTTTATTAATTAAAATGTTGTTGTCTACCCATCTGCGTACATGTATGAGTGTTTCTTCAGCTTTGTACTGTAGTACACTTGGTGATGTTTCACAGATTATAATGTTACTGTCATCAGAAAACAATACTCTTTCACTGAGTTTGACATTCTGGGGAAAAATCATTGATATATATCAAGAAGAATATAGGCCCAAGCATGCTTCCTTGGGGAATACCAATATTACTGTATTCTGCACCAGAAAGGTATTTTATGGTATGACTGGAGTTTGTTTGAGAGGTCTCAACCCATTGCATTGTGTTTTTTAGGTATGAATTAAACCATTCATTTGCTACCCTTCTTATGCCTAGAGCTTCCAGTTTATTTAATAGAATTATGTGGTCTACTATATCAAAGGCGTTGTTGAAGTTGAGGAAGATACCTGTTATGATCTCCTTTATCTAGTGCTTCCAGAACATCATTTGTCAAATGAGTTATTGCTGACTGTGTGCTTTTACCAGGCCTGAAACCTAAACTGTTCTTTACACAAAAGATTGTACTTTGTTATGTACTCCATGAGTCTAATTTTCATTATGGTTTCCTTTACTTTTAAAAATGATGAAAATAAAGAGATGAGCCGATAATTTTCTGTATTCTCAGGGTCTTCTTTCTTATGCAGGGGCAGGACCTTTGCATGCTTTAGCGCCTCTGGGAAGCAACCTGTGGTGAATGATTTATTTATGATGTGTGCTAAAAGGTCTTTGATATTGTGGTACAGTCCATTAGCAAGCACATAGGCACTTCATCTATACCTGCTGAGGTTTTATTTTTATGTTCCAAAGACATTGCTTATTTCTTCTGAAGTGGTGGATCACAGTGTCATTGTGTTTGAATCATAGCTCAGTGTTTGTACAGGCTGTAATTTGTCAAATTTGTGATGTAGCTTTATTATGAAAAGGATAGTTGGTACTCACCATATAGTGGAGATGCTGAGTCACAGATAAGCACAATTGTCTGTGACTCAGCATCTCCACTATATGGTGAGTACCAAATATCCTTTTCATAATATTGTTACATTCCATTGTGCATTTTCCATTGAACTGTAGCTTGGTAGCTCTTTTGCTGGTACACTGATTTGCAAAGTTTGTAGTTTTTTTTAATCATATATTGTGGTAGCACTGTACTGAAAGTGTATGTTTACCGGTTTTGTCTTCGTTATATTTGTCCCCTATTTTGTGACATTTCAGGCTGCATTTATTTTGTTTTCTGTTTTTTCTTTATAATCTTATCATTTCTAGACCTTTTTGCTGTTATAAAACTTCTCTGTATATGTTTTTGTATGTTTGGTAGTATGTTTAAGATGCAGGAGAGCTTCTGTAAAGTTTGGAAGGTAGGAGACGAGATACTGGCAGAAGTAAAGCTGTGGGTACCGGGCGTGAGTCGTGCTTCAGTATCTCAGATGGTAGAGCACTTGCCCGCGAAAGGCAAAGGTCCCGAGTTCGAGTCTCGGTCAGGCACACAGTTTTAATCTGCCAGAAAGTTTCATATCAGCGCACACTCCGCTGCAGAGTGAAAATCTCATTCTGGAAACCTCCCCCAGGCTGTGGCCAAGCCATGTCTCCACAATATCCTTTCTTTCAGGAGTGCTAGTTTTGCAAGGTTTGCAGGAGAGCTTCTGTGAAGTTTGGAAGGTAGGAGACAAGATACTGGCAGAAGTAAAGCTGTGGGTACCGGGCGTGAGTCGTGCTTCAGTATCTCAGATGGTAGAGCACTTGCCCGCAAAAGGCAAAGGTCCCGAGTTCGAGTCTCGGTCGGGCACACAGTTTTAATCTGCCAGGAAGTTTCATATCAGCGCACACTCCACTGCAGAGTGAAAATCTCATTCTGGAAACCTCCCCCAGGCTGTGGCTAAGCCATGTCTCTGCAATATCCTTTCTTTCAGGAGTGCTAGTTCTGCAAGGTTCGCAGGAGAGCTTCTGTAAAGTTTGGAAGGTAGGAGACGAGATACTGGCAGAAGTAAAGCTGTGGGTGCTGGGCGTGAGTCATGCTTTGGTAGCTCAGATGGTAGAGCACTTGCCCGCGAAAGGCAAAGGTCCCGAGTTTGAGTCTCGGTCGGGCACACAGTTTTAATCTGCCAGGAAGTTTCAGGATCATTTTGATTGTTTTTTATGCTGCTGAAGTGTTAGAGTATTTCCCTATCCTGTTGGTCACCCAGTTACTTTTGTTTTGTTTCTTAGTGACTCTTAGTAATTTTGGGAACACTTCTTCAAACCTGAATTTAAGTTTCAATAGAAATTTCGAAAACTTCCTATCTGTATTAGTCTCCATGTACACTTCTTCCAATGTTTCATTGTTCATTTGCATGGTAAATTCAACCCTTTTTTGCTTAGAGAAGACTCTTTTACATGTGAGTATTTTAGTTTTGTTTTCTATAGCTGTGTTTAACTTTAAGAGCTGACTGGAATGATATGAAAGGCCTAGGTTACCTACAACAATGTCACAATTTCTTTCTCCTAGTCAGTATGTGGTCAATGATTGATGCTGAATGCTTAGTTAGCCTTTTGGCTGTGTTAATCAATGGTGATATTCTAAGCTGTACATAGTATTAAAATATATATTGCAGAACCCAACTGGTTTCAATGTGTTGATGTTTGAATCTCCACAAATGAGAATTTTGCCCTTAGGATTAATAACCGTGGTCAGTACTTGGGTTAGTTCTGCTATGAATGTACCTATGTCACCTGTGGGAGAACAGTAAATACTATCTCCATAGATTTCTTTGTGTTTTTCTTCACTTAGTGAAATAAAATCATTTCTAACTTTATATATAATCCCTTCCTTTGCATGTATATATGATCTGCCACCTGTCTTAGTGGTTTTATTATAATGGCACACTAAATTATATGAGCTTAGCGATGTGTAATTTCAGATCTGCTACACCTGTTATGAACACAAGTGAGCTATCAGTAGTCTGCAGTTCCACTTCTAGTTGTTGCACTTTATTTCTTATGGACTGGATATTTTGGTGGGGAACTGAGAGACACTGAGCCCTTCTTACCTTGGAGCCTTCTCGTTTTTCTTGTCACCGTCTAAAAAAATAATTTGGATGTTGAGGAGCTACAGTTTTCTTGTCATTCACTTCACTATTAACTGTTGTTTCTGCTAACTTCTCACTTTTTTTAATATTTAGGTGCTATTGCTGATGGTTCTATCACTTCTAAATTTTTTGAGGCGTTTTTGTTGTTCCTGTTGGGTCTAGTAATGGTGTTGTGACTATGGATTTCGTTTTGAAGTTGTTTTTGTGTTTTTTTATTTTCTTTTTTTATTTCCTCGGTTATCAGATTCATCAGATATTCCTTTACCAAAGCCATTCAGGTGTAGTCCGTGTTGTGTGTGGAACCTACATCCTATATTGTAATTGTAATTTTATTAATCTTGTAGAGCATACATCATGTTTGGAGAAGCACATGATGATATAGAACTTCACATTTTTAAAATGTCTGCAGGTTTCATCAAACTGATTATCAGCACTCTGTATCTCTGTATAAACACACGATTGCCTCATAAGATTGTGGCAATGCACAGTATTCACAATTAAGACATTTGTATGTGTGAGATTTTTCAGACAGACTTAATTTCACCAAGTGAAGCTCCTGGTTTCTCTATACCACACAAATATATATTAGTTTTTTGTCTTAGTTTATTTGCAAGACTACAACCCCAGCTGTCTGAAGCCACAAACAGCTTACTATTGGATTTTACAGTTAGGAAGTCATTTTGTGTCATTCTACTAAGCACTTCAGTACAACTTTGGGTTGGCAGATTTGCACTGTCCTCATTTCTGCTTGGTTTCTTATTTGTGACTGTCAATAAAGTTTTTTCTCCTGTTTTGTTCACTTTGTCCTATTCCTCTTCAACTCATTCATGAGAACTGTATAAGCCTGCACTTCCACAGTCATCAGTATGAAGTACCTGATATAAGTTTTCTTGTACAAAGCTTTACTTCATAATTTTTTTCAATTTAGCACTTTTTTCTTGCTACTATTGCACATCACTTTTGTCAACTCTTCCATAATGGTCTCACTGTCATGTGGAAATTTCAGCATATTCATTTACTTTAAAGATGGGAAAGGATTATCTTACAAATGCTGCATGAACAGAGCAGTCATGTGTGATGGTGGTGTTCAGTTTACTTCAAGAATATGGGAACATGAATGGAAGACTATGGAGTAGAAGTAAAATATATTTCAACTTACCGACCAGTTAATAGCCCTATGGAAAGATGGATGAGAATGGATTTTTGCGGGACATATTGTAGAGCTAAGCACAATTGAGATGGTACATGAGAACAGTGGCTTTGTGGCATATGAAGTAATGAAGAGAGCACAACTGCCAAATTTATTGACTGGCTAAATTGAGTTTCTGTCTAGAGATGGCCACAGTGTGGATGAAATGAAAGATCAGGTAAGAAAAAAACAGTAAGAATTATGAAAGAAAAGCCCTGATCAAGGTGTAAGACATAGAATATGAAAATGGAGATTTTGTTCCTGTCAAGATGAAGCAAAAGTCTAAGGAAATTGATCAAGAAATATGAAGACTGATCTAGTCCAAACACCTACTGCCTAGTCTATCCAAATTTGAAAAAACTTTTTGCCAGAAACTGTGTAGAACTTCTGAAATCCTGTAAGGTCTACTACATATATATATATATATATATATATATATATAATATTTTTGAAGCTGCAGTTTGACTTTTAAGGCCCACCATCTTATTACTTTATGCAACCCATAGTACTCCACAAAGACCTCTTTACCAGTAATACTACCCTCACTGCACAGCAGAACTGTGATACACAGTTGCAGCCATGAGCACTGTTGCTCATGCAGCACCACAAGACATTGAGACTGTATGGAGTTCTTTGGTCTGCTCTTTAATATTATATTTTATTTACTTGCAGCAGTTTTACATTTCTAGTAGGTAGGTGTGTAAATTCATAGCATTTTTGCTTTGCATGTTGGTATTCTGGTTGCTATGGGTTTATTTATTGACTGTCATTTTCTATTTGTAGTTCACTTTTGCTGTTTGAGTTTACATACAGTCATTTGGAGCTGTGGATGCTAGAAAATAGAGTGCCAAGTGGACAAATCAGAACACTTCTGACATATTCCTCTGTTTGATTTCAGCAGAAAGGTGACAGCAGCAGAGGCAGCCAGAATTATTTGTGCCTTGTATAGGGATAATAGCATTGGACACAGCATGGCAAGAAAATGGTTTTCTCATTTTAAGGGGGGGGGGGGGGGGGTGTTTTGACACTAGGAACTCCATGTTGAGTAAGACCTTCAGGGGTTGATGAAAATCATTTAAATGCATTAATCCACAATGATCCACATCAGGGTATCTGAGAACTAACCAATCTCATGAACTGTGATCATTCCACCATAATGTGACATTTGCATGCAATGGGGAAGGTTAAAAAAAGGGTGTGTGGGTACTGCATGCTCTAAGCCAAAATCACAGAAACCAACAGGTGGCCATACGTGCACCCCTGCTTGCTTGTCATCAACTGTCTCAAGAACAACACTGACCATTCCTGTCCTGTAGTACTATTGGTAACAAGAAATGGTATCTTTAAACTAACATAAGTAAAAGAAAGGAATTGTTGAGGTCATCTGATGCAAAAACTCTCCATACAAATACCTTTGTGCATCCACAAAAGATAATGTTACGCATCTTGTGGAACAGCAATGGTGTGGTACACTAAAAACTGTTTCCCCAAGGTGTAACCGTCACTGCTGAGTGAGATGTCTTGCAGACACAGTCCAAGGACAACCACCATGAAGACTCCATGAAGTGATGCTACTCCACAATAATGCCAGCCTGCACTCTGCTAGACTGCAAAGAACATTATATTGGAGCTGGGTTGGTAAGTCATTCCACAACCCTCTTATTTACCTGATCTTGCACCCTCAGAGTTTCACCTTTTTGCTCTTTATTGAAAAACTTTCAATGAACTTTCTTTCCAGATAAAGACATGCTCCAAACATAGTTCTTTGCTGTAAAATCACTTAATTTCTACAGTCATGAAATTAGGAAGTTATCCCAGCGTTGGCAGACTGTCATAAATAGTGAAGGATAATATGTTATCGGTGGCTAAAGAGTCTGTTATGTATTTTATGTATTTATTAAACTTACAGGAAAACACTATGAACTTGTGCACCAACTCAATTTTTTAAAGAAAAATATATGAATTTATAAGTTGGAAACTAAATTGTTGTTACATTTTAACAAAAAAAGACACAAAAGAATAGAAATAGATGCCCCTTCACCAATGCCCCATTTGATGCTACCCTTGTTAGTATTACCTGTATGAACATCATGCCTCAGAAATACTTAATTTGTTCAATCCATGTGATTCTAATGTAATTTATTTTGGTGTGGTTTGTTACAATGCTGTGTGTATTAATGTTGGTAGATTTCAAATTAACTGCTACTGCTATGTTAGCAACAAAACAAATTTTGAATGGCTTTGGAACAACATCCTGCCACCACCTAGTCTAATTAATTTATGTACACATCATTTGTGGCTTTAGAAAAAGTAACAGCCACAGACTAACCTAATTATTACTCTGTTAATACATGCACACACAAAAATACTAGTTCACTTCTTAGTCTGAATGTATTAAGTAATGTCCATGCTGTGTTTATGTTGTATAGTTACGCTGTCTGAATTACTGTTTGCCTCTGTGGTGAGGCCTGGTGCAGTGTTTCTGAGTGGATATGGTCTGGTCATGGTTCTTCATACTATTACATATACAGCAATGTACATGTTTATGTTATTTTCCAATGGTGTGTACATGTTTAACATTGATTCTAGAAAAACATGTATCCATGGCATATTCTAATTATTTCTACTATTAATTACATGCATATGTAATGAGAAATACATTTTTATCATTGATTAATATTCATGTTAATTTTGTATATGTTTCATGTGTTTTATGTTGTGTGTGTCTAGTGTATTGTCATATAAGTACTGTAGTTTGCTACTTATCATAAAGAAGACACATTAAGTTGCAGACAGGCACAAGTAAAGGACACGTACATAAAGCTTTCGGCCACAGCCTTCATCAGTAGAACAGAGTGCACACCATTCACACACACAAGCAAGCACACCTCATGCGCACATGACTGCCAACTCCAGTGTTCTGGCCCAATATGCTTGAGTTAGCAGTCATGTGTGTATGAGGTGTGCTTGCTTGTGTGTGTGGATGGTGTGCATCTCTCTTTTGCTGATGATGGCTGTGGCTGAACGCTTTATGTAAGTGTCTTCTTTACGGTAAGTAGCAATCTGTCTTTTCCTACATTGTTGATACTGCTACCTGGAGTTTCCATTGTTTGTTTATGTTGTGTCCATGTTAGTGTCACTCATTTGATCATCAGTACTGGTGGTACTCCAACTATTTAGTCATCATGTCACTGTCTTCTGCACTTTCTGGAATGACGAATCTTTTTATGAATGTCGATTTATGCTTTTGAGATGTTATTAGTCATTGTGTTCTATTCTGTCCATGTATGTGGGCACATCAGTGCATCATATACTAAATTTTCTGTTATGTATTCTATTTGTTATGCTGATGACTGTATCTAATGCATTCCAAAAGGAAGCATTCTGAGGAACCAGTTTTCCTGCCTGTGCACTGATTGCTTTCAGAAAGGGCCATGTCCAACCATAAAATAAACAATGCCTTGGCTGGAATTGACACAGTGCATCCATAACCATTTCCAGATATTGGGGAAAAAGGAATAGACTCAATGGCCATTATTACATTTCTCCCACGCTTTTTGCCAAGTATCCAAACATGAATTTTTTAGTTGTTGTCTAACTTCTATGTGTGGCCCAATGCTCTGCATACACTCTCTCAGGTCTCATCATCTTCAGCCAGTTTGTTGCCAGTATGTCTGATGTTTATATTGACTGGGTATGTTCCAAGCACCATACGTAGCAAATTGACTGATGTGGCACCAAACACCCCAGATACGTTAGGTAGCACACTTCACTGCTCCTGCCTAACAGTGACCCTGTTCATGATGATTGTGAGTCTATGCACCCTTGTACTTGCTGCAGAGCTCATTACTGACGCAAAAAGTAGACATTGGTTTATTCATATGTGAGTGAGTGGTGGTCAGTATCATTCCAAATTTGATGTAGCTTGTTTCTGAAGTATACTTTTGAGTTTGTTCATTATTAATCATAAGCATTCATTGAAGATACGTAATTCAACAATATGAACCACCAGTTATCATGTTACTACTATGTGTTGTATGTTTGTGTTGTTGATTTTGATAGCCAGTTGTCTTTGTGGTGTTCCTTTGAGTACTATGTATGCTGTTTTTTCTTCTGCCAATGATAATTTTTTGGTTGCACCATTCTTGTTTTGTGTGTAACATGCCACTAGTATTATTTTCCAACATTGCTCTTGTGTTGGCTGATAGATTTCCTTAAAGACTCTCCCAATAAGAACTTATTTGAGTTAGTAACACTATCATTCAACTTAATTCCCACTGTAAAGTTCCCCACTAGGATAGCCAATTGCTCACAAACAGCCATTGATAATACCTTTGTAGAATAGTCCAATGAACAAAATTATGTTACAAAACCAATAGTCAATGGCCTCTCTGACCATGACATGCAGTTCCTTCTGTTAAATGTTAATACTGAACAGGATATAAAATCTGTTAAATCTGAGCTCAAGAGGGTAATCAATAAGCCAAAAATTGATTACTGTGGGACACTCCTCAGAGACATTCACCGGACTGATGTTTACAGTGCTAATGGCATGAATGAAAAATATAACACTCTTGCTAATAAAGTGCTTTCCTTATTTGAACACTGTTTTCCCCCAAAACTAACCAAGGTTAGAGCAAAGTCTACAAAGAAGCCATGGATTACTCAAGGAATAGGGGTATCTTGTAAAACTAAAAGAAAACTGTATCTGTCAATCCAAAACAGTTCTGATTTTGATGCTATAGCACATTACAAGAAACACTGCTAAATATTAAGGACTTTAATATGAACATCAGAGCAAATATATTACAAGGAAAAGATAGTCATATCAGATAACAAAATAAAGACAATATGGGATATAGTGAAGGAGGAGACGGGTAGAACCAGACATGAAGAGAGACAAATAGCATTAAGAGTAAATGATACATTGGTGACAGATGTGTGTAGTGTTGCAGAACTTTTTAACAAACATTTTCTAACTGTTACTGAAAAGATGGGGTTGTCAGGTCCTGTAGATGCTGCTATGGAATACCTCAGACCAGACATTTCAAGTAACTTCTATAATATGAATTTGACCCTAACTATCCCAGCAGAAATAATGTTCACCATAAAATCTTTAAAATCAAAAATATCTAGTAGGTAAAATGAAATATCAACAGGGTTGTGTAACATATTAAGCTGTCTGTGTAACCAGTCGTTTATCAGTGGAATATTTCCTGAATGGTTGAAATATGCTGAAGTTAAGCCACTGTTTAAGAAAGGAGATAAAGAAATAGCATCAAATTTTCGTCCAATTTCACTTTTGCCAGCATTCTCAAAAATTTTAGAAAAAGTGATTTACAATCAGCTTTATAACCATCTTATCTCAAATAACATACTGTCAAAGTCGCAGTTCGGATATCTAAAGGGTTCTGATATTGAGAAGGCTATCTACACTTACAGTGCAAATGTGCTTAATACATTAGACAAAAAATTGCAGGCAACTGGTATATTTTGTGATCTGTCAAAGGCATTTGCCTGTGAAAATCACAATATCCTTTTAAGTAAATTAGAATATTTTGATGTAACAGGAAATGCTGCAAAATGGTTCAAATCTTATATCTCTCGGAGCAAACAAAGGGTGTTATTAAGAAAGAGACATGTATTAAGCTCTCAAGCATTATCCAACTGGGAACTAATTACATGTGGGGTCCCACAAGGTTCCATTTTAGGGCCCTTACTTATTCTTGTGTATATCAATGACCTTTCATCAGTAACATTACCAGATTCCAGGTTCATTTTGTTTGCCAATGATACAAATGTTGCAATAAATAGCAAATCAAGTGTAGTCTTAGAAACATCAGCTAATAAAATATTTGTGGACATTAATCACTGGTTCCTAGCCAATTCTTTGTCACTCGACTTTGAAAACACACACTACATGCCATTCAGAACTTGTAAGGGGTGTACCATGAGTATATGCTTAACATACAATGACAAGCAGATAGAAGAAGTGGACAGTGTTAAATACTTGGGATAATAAATTCAACTAGGAGGAGCACACCACAGAATTGCTGAAGCATCTTAACAAATCTCTATTTGCAATGCGAATTGTGTCAGACATAGGGGATATAAAAATGAAAAAGCTGACATACTATGCTTACTTTCGTTCCATAATGTCATATGGGATTATTTTTTGGGATAATTCATGAAGTCAAGCTAAAGTTTTCTGGGCACAAAAACATGCAGTAAGAGTTATATGTGGTGTGAACTCAAGAACATCCTGCAGAAGCCTGTTTGGGGAACTAGGGATACTAACTATTGCTTCCCAATACATTCTTTCCTTAATCAAATTTGTCATTAAAAATATATCACTTTTTCAAACCAACAGCTCAATTCATGGAATAAATACTAGAAATAAGAATGATCTTCACAAGGATTTAAAGTCACTTACTCTTATTATTTTTCTGACATGTTCTACATCCTGGAGGGCCTCCTCACTACTGATCAATTGGAATGAAAGTAAATCTAATCTAATATAATCTGATGGGTCATCAACATACATAATGAACTCATCTGAACATTCTTCTCTTTCAGTTACGTTAAGAGGGGTTCAGTTGTGATATCCCAGAAGATGAATCAATACATGGAACCTTGGAGATGTCCTTTGGTAACCCTTTTGACAACCATGTGGTTGTCAGAAACTGCTGTGCAAACATTGCTGTCCACCAAAGATTATCAAAGACATTAGTAATTATGGTAAGAATCACAATTGCATACTTCTGTGGTGTCTGTTCTACTGTTTGGGAAGTTTGATTAATTGTGTTGTCAACTGAGTTTCCCATTCTAAAGCCAGACTTGTGTTGACTAAGGCCAGGGAGTTCTCTATGAACTTTGAGGTGATTATGCATGTGCCTTTCTTGAACCTTATCCAATGTATTTCACAAAAAGATTGATATGTATTGTTTTATTTCTGATGGATCACTCTCCACTATTTTTTAAAATAATTACTGTGTTAGCTGTTTTACAGACTACAGGCATCTCACCCAGTTTCAGGGCATCATTTATTAAATTTGTTAAATATGGAGTTATATGTAGTGCAATCTGGTATAGTATTTCCTGGTTGATATGATCCGATGCTGATGCTTTTTTGTTTTCCAAGTCAGCAATTCCTAGTGCAACCTCCTCTTGCTCAAGCAGGCAAGAGGTAAAGCAAATCCCCTTCACTGTACGTCTGAAGTGTGTATGTGCCTATGTATCTGTCCATGGATCATATCATCATAGGTGAGGAGTTTCTCAAGTAGAGATTGTGGAGTTTGTCTCACTCCCCATGTAATAGTTCTGTCGTCCTGCCTTTGCGTAACCAGGACAAGTGAGGACTTAATATTTCCTCAGTTATTATTTTGTTCCCATGTATCACATTGTAAGTGTGTTGTGATACAGTGCTCCAATTACTCTTGTCTAATTTTTATTAGTATGGTTTTGAATGTATTTTTCATGTCCTAGTATTCTTGTAGACAAATTTGCCTGTCCCAGATGGTGACTGCCTTGTGGAAGAGCCTCTCTTATGTCTCATATCCTGTTTCATTCTAGAAAGTTGAGAGCTCCAGGGAGCATCTGTCTTACGCTGGTTATTGAAGGTCAATATGTATTTTTGGTGGGCAGTTTCTAATATTTACTGAAGTCTGTGTGACCTTAGGTTTAAACTTTTCTAAACATTTTCTATGTGTTGATCTCTTAGATAATTTTGAATCACCTCCAAATTTGCCCTGCTTACTGTACAGTTATGAGACTATCATGTATAGTCTGTTTTTGTCTTTGTGTCAATGATAGTTGCATTACAATCACATGTCATCACATTCAGCTGTACACTCCAATCTGTTTCTGTATTTACAGCTCTATGGTTAATTATGGGTATTTCTTTATTGCTACTGCCACCAGTATTTCCTACATATGTAGGTGGTTGTCCTTCTTTGTTGATGATGTAGAGGTTGTTCACACTTAGGATGTTATTAACGATATGACCTCAGTCACCAGTCCAACCAAAATGCAGAACCCTGGATCTGGCATTGATGCATACTGCGGTGATTGTCTTTTTCCCTCTTGTATAATGGGCAGTCTGTTGAATAACATATGTGTATGGCTGAATTGTATGGGATTAAGAACCCATGTGTCTGTACCCTCTTTGCACACTGTGTGGTCCTTTAGTGGATACAGGAGTAAGGAACAGATGCATTTCATGATCAGAGAATTCAGATATTAATTTAACAATAGATTTGAATGTAAAAATATATACAGATACAAAAGATTTACGAAACTCTCACTCTTCAATACAATGTCTATTAAGATGATGTTGAGCCCTGACCACTATGAAGGCAGGATGACAGAACTATTACATGAGAAACTCCTCACCTATGATGATATGATCCATGGACAGATACGTAGGCACATACACACTTCAGACACCTGTTGGCTCAGTTGTCCAGGGGCAAACATATCACTTTTCCATTTCTTCAGTATGGTTGTTGTGAAGGCACATAAAACCAATGTTTAACTCTTGGATTAGCCTGAGGAGTTCTCCACTCTTAATTCTGCTCCCCATAGCACTGAAATGCAAGCTGTAATGTCATCATATTTTTTAATGTTTGTTTTCCAACTAGGTATTTTTTCCTACTATTAGTGTAAGTTCAGTTTATTGCAGAATAATGTCTTCCTTTAGTATCTCATGGCAGTGGACAGCACAGTGGAGGCAGATGAGCTGGTGTAGGTAGCCCGGTGGTATGGTGTGGAAACCTGCCATGGAGGGCTCATACAATGCTTAGTATGGAAAGACCTGCTGGCAAGTGGTGTATATCTGCAGGCAGCAGTAGGTTGGACAGACTAGTGCTTACCTGAAGTTCAAACCACTGCAGACCTGTGTAGTGTAACAGTGTTGTCACTACTAAAGTTTCCATATGACTAAATTTGTGCAATGGGAAAGTGATGAATTTGCGAGATAGCTTATGTACATGAGAAAGTATTCTTCTGAATAGTTTCACATTACTTGTGCAGCCAAATACCAATTCCAGTTCCAAGTAATTCTTTCATATACTGCTGTAAATTTTGAGAGCTGAATAATTAGTCATTGCTATAGGTTTTAAGTGAGGGTGAACTATTTCAAAATTTATTGAAGTATGTTTTGGTAATTTAAGCATCTTTGTGAATGAAGTAATTATGAATAAATCTGTATGAAGGCACATATTACTGCAATTAACTTTATTTGTGTAATTTTTGTTTCCATTCTTATGGTGAATTATTTTAAGATAATGTAAAGATGACGATAGTGAAATCAGATTTTATGTGTCACTTCATCGCAGAAACAAGTGACAGGGAGGCTGCCAACTCTTCTTAATTTAGAGATAAGACTAACTTTCCTCTTGCAAATACAGTGTTTCATTTGTACTTATTTCATGTATCTGAGAAGCTGCCATTCTTAAAGTTGTGCCTGTAATTACAGATACTTATTTTCTGAGTGACTTTATTTGTATGTGAATATGATACATTACAAACTGTATAAAAGATGCCTAACAAAAGTGATGAAACTTGAAGAGTCAAGATGAAATTTGGCACAGACTATTGCAGAAGTGTAAATGGAGAGGAGAAAATGAGTTGAGTATTTCCACAAATGAACGAAAGTGAGGTTATCATGAAAATAAATGGGCAGATCTTGGTGATGAACTAAAGTTATTGGCTGGTAATTACTGACAGGTCAATAACGAGTGTACTATGGAGAGGGAGAAAGAAGGAGGTGCATGAGGGATGGGAACCGGAACAAAAGGTTTACCATATTTTACAGACTACAAAATGCTATGGACTATGACACATCTCAGTTTTTAAGCACTTTTTAAAAAATAACATGTTTACCATTTTTATTATTAGACTGTAATGCCAGACTAAAAAGACTTAGTTTGTAAAAATGAACTGACCTTTAAAATCCCTAAAAATTTTCATCTGAACTTTCTCCTTCTTCATCATCATCATAATTGTCCACTTAATATATAAAAAGGTCTTCACTGCCATCTGGAGCATTATTTCTCACTACACTTCTTGAAGGATTTAACAATGTCTTCTCTCACTCAAGCCCAAAACTGTTTATCCACTGACACACTTGTATGATTGTAGGTCATTTTAAAGCTCCCTTTGGCATGAATTCCTGATAGGATTCATCCATTTGTTCAATTTTTCTCTCATATATACTTTAAGTAGTTTATTTATCAAGACATCAAGAGGTTGCAATTGTGAAATAAATCCTCCTGGAATACCAGCAAGCTCTGTATTTCCCTGTCTCAGTTTCTCTTTCACACAATTTTTCAAATGACTGCTAAACTGATATAGCACAAGAAGAGAACTGTTCTTCAATAAAACAACTTTCCTTCTCTCCCACACTCTGTTAATCCATAATTTAATACCAACCTTGTCCATCGAGTCCTCGTCATGTTCATGAACAACACCACCTGGTGGTATTTCAGAAAGTTTCGGCGTTGTTTTGTGCTTGAAAATGATCATTGTATTAAGTGTAGTACAATCAGCACATCATGAAAATGCAGTGCATCTTTTCATTGCAGATGTCCATTTTTAAGACTAGTGGAAATTTAAATTAAACTCTGGGCATTTTTATAGTAATCTCAAGTATAAAGTGCACCAGAATTTTGGAGGCAATTTTTCTAAGAAAAAAGTGTCTTATAGTCCGTAAAATACGAATATGTGCAATAGAATGTGATGCGTTTTTCATTATTTGATCATGCATGTAGCTATTTGTTTATGTTTTATTAGTAGTAGTAATTTGTAAATAAATTTAACTTTTGAACATTGCATATTATGATCAAAATTTGTACACACTGTAAATCATTATTTTTTCCATCTTTCTCCTAAATGAAATCATAGAAATAAAACCATTTATGAATTTAGTTGCTTGCAGGCAGTTGGGAAGATACATTGTGTATTGGATATAGTTTTATGTGGTATAGGGTGATAACTAAATATATTTCAGGGAATTTGTTCATAGTTTTCATTATGGTAAGTGTATTTTTTGTGTATTTGGTTGTGTTTTTTCTGATTAAATTCCTGATTTTTAGGTTTCTTGTTTATTCTGCTTAGCAGTATCAGATGTGCTGGGTCCCATTCTGTTACTTGTAAGAAATATTTCAACAAAGTGAATTTTCATACGAGATTGCTTTACTGTCAGTTGGTTGTAGGGATACTGGCTAACACTGGAGTGATGAAAGTCAGTATTTGGGTTAGTGTATCATGTAAGTCTTATGACACTTATTGTGGACACCAATAGATGCCAGTCAATCCATTAATGTGTGTGTTATTGAAATATTCTGAGGAATTTTATTATGAAGTTATGAGTAGGGATGGAATGTACACTGTCTGATAAAAAAAAAAAAAAAAAAAAAAAAAAAAAAAATTGAGCACACAGAAGGGGAGCAGGAAACAGGATGAAACTTAATGGACTGAGAGAGAATGTGATATTATTTCAGTGATTACAATATCGTGACACATTTACAAAGAACTTGGCAGTATGAGCTCACCTATCAGTATCATGTTCCAGTGCTTCTGGTCTTTATTATGTGCTAATTCAGTTGGGAATGCTGTTGTATCCTTTCCTGAGCAAACTTGACCACAACTGTTGTAATTGGTCCTTGATATGCTGGATGCTGGTGCCGGGGTGGAATTCATGTCTGAGCTGGTTCTGCACATGCTCTGTAGAGGATGGATCAGGGGATCTTCCTACCACAAGAGTACTTCAGAATCATGCAAACAGTTCACAGTCACACACCATGTATGGATGAGCATTGTCCTGCTGAAAACAGCACCATTATATTGTCACATGAGAGATAACACATGAGGATGTAGAATGAACGTGAGATACTGTTGTGCCATTAGAATACCCTCAAATGCTATCAGCCATGATCTGACATCATGCCTGTTGGCTGCCCACACCATGACATCAGGTGCAACACAACTGTACGTCTCTAAAAAAAAACTGTAAGAATGGGACCTCTCCCCATGTTGCCAGGTTGTCATCCTGGGTCGTGTAGAACTGTGGTTCATCATTAAACACAATGCAGTGCTATTCATCGGCATACCCTGCTTCCCAGCCATACCAGTACTCCAGTCACAACAGTAGAGGTGGAAGTGGCATGATCACGGACATGTGCGACAGTCAACCCCCCCCCCCCCCTGCCAAGTACCATAAGGGAGGACAAGTGATAAGGGCACTGGTAGTATCTTGACATCCATGTCCGACTCTGTTCACTGGGAGGTCATTGACGACCTTCATTCCAGCGATCACTTCCCTATCCACATTCATCTCCTGGATGATGTATTGCTGGAGCAGCGGCCACCATCGTGGATGATTGGCAGGGCTAATTGGCCACTGTTCACTCGGTTGGCTGTCTTTGACCGCCACAATAACGTACAGGAATGGGTGGATCACATCACGCTTGTGGTCCATCATGCTGCTGACCTGTCCATACCACAGTCTTCTGGCACTCCTAAGCGGCGCCTTGTGCCTTGGTGGACAGAAGAGTGCCGTTCAGCCATCCGGGACAGGTGTGCGGCTCTTCGCCGATTTAAATGCCACCCAACAGCGGTCAATCTTACCGCCTTTCAAATCGCGAGAGCCAGGGCACGCCGTGTCATTAAAGAGAGCAAGAAAAGGTCATGACAGGAGTTCCTGGACTCCATCAACCGTTCCACTTGTTCCACAAGAGTATGGGAAGCCATCCGGAGGATTTCCGGTAAACATAGCCGTTTACCAATAGCTGCTGTGCTGAACCAGGGATGCCTCCAAACGACACCCAGAGCCATTGCTCAGACACTGGCAGAGCATTTTGCACAAAGTACTGCCACTGCAAATCAGGATCCAGCGTTTCGTCGCTACCGTGCGACTGTCGAAAGAGCGACCTTGGACTTTTGGTCGAACAGTTCTGAGGCCTACAATTCCCCTTTCTCCATGTGGGAACTTGAATCGGCACTTACTGAGACTTCTGACACTGCACCAGGTTACGACTGCATCCGGTACTCCGTGCTTCGACATCTGCCAGCGGCGTCAAAGGAAATCCTCCTCGAATGTTTTAATCTCATATGGCAGACAGGAGTGTTCCCCACCCCGTGGAGGGAGGCAATTCTCATCCCTCTCCTCAAACCAGGAAAGGACCGCACATGTCCCAGTAGTTATCGTAGTATCGCCTTGACAAGCTGTGTCGGAAAGACCCTGGAATGGATGGTTAACCGGCGTCTGGTCTGGCTGTTAGAGACCAGACAGCTCCTTAGCCGCTTTCAGTGTGGATTCCGAAAATTTCGGTTCACGGTCGACAACCTGACCCTCCTAGAGGCGGCTATTCAGCAGGCTTTTCTCCGTCCGCATCACTGTATCAGTATCTTCTTTGATATCAGTAAGGCATATGATACTACTTGGAGACACTGTATTCTTGCACAAATGCATCAATGGGGCTTTCATGGCCGCCTCCCGATTTTCATTCGGTCTTTCCTGTCTCAGCGGTTTTTTCAGACCCGCGTTGGTAACACACTGTTTGATCGCTTTGAGCAAGAGAACGGTGTCCCCCAGGGCAGTGTTTTAAGCGTTACCCTCTTTGCCATAGCCATCAACAGTATAACGTCTACAGTGAGGAGTCCAGTACAGTGCTCCTTATTTGTGGATGACTTTGCTGTTTTCTGTTCCTCCTCCAGTGTTGCAACCGTGAGCTGTCAGTTGCAGCTAACAGTGCGGCGGTTAGAGGAGTGGGCTGCAAAGACGGGTTTGGGTATTCTGCCAAAAAGTATGTTTGTGTTCATTTTAATCGTTCTCGTCTTCTTTTTACTTTGCCTGCCTTGCATATGGGGGATACTGTCCTACATTTTAGAGACACAGTGCGGTTTCTGGGCCTAATTTTTGACTCCAGGTTGTCATGGCTGCCACACCTACGTGACTTGAAAGCCAGAATGCTGAAGGCACTGAACATCCTCAATTGCCTCAGCCACAGGTCTTGGAGCGCGGACAGGGCGCATCTCCTACAGTTTTATGGAGCTTTTGTGCGTTCACGGCTGGACTGGGTGCACAGTATATGGGTGAGCGAGGCTGTCTTATTTGCAGATCCTTGACGCTGTTCACCATGCTGGGATCCGACTGGCCATGGGTGCTTATCGGACCAGTCCCGTACCCAGCCTCTGTGCTGAGTCTGGCGAACCGCCACTTACCATCCGGTGGCAGCTCCTGCTGGTGCGTCAGGCTTGTAAGTTTCTTGCAGCTCCCAGATCGCCTGCTCACCATCTTGTTGCCCATCCACCTCTGGACCACCTTTTTTCCCGCCGTCCGCGGGCTACCTTGCCGTTTGGGATCCGTGTGCAACGTGTACTAGAGTCCCTCGGTGTGGAGTCTGTACAACCCCAAATCCAAGGTTTTAACCACCTGCCACTCTGGTTACTGAAGAGGCCCGGAGTGATTTTAGATTTATTGCAGTACAAGAGAGATTGCACTCCTGCCACCGTTTTTAGTGCAGCATTTTCTGCCATTTCATCTGAGCACCACGACTATGTAGCTGTTTTTATGGATGGGTCGAAACAAGGGGATTCTGTTGGTTGCTCAGTTGTTTTTCCATATCGTGTCCTCAAGGTCCGACTGCCTCAGACTTTTACTGTCTTTGATGCAGAATTGTTTGCAATCTTGCGGGCACTGGAGCACATGAGACATTCTTCCTCTCCTAAATTTCTTGTCTGTTCCGATTCACTCAGTGCCCTTCACTCATTGCAATGTTTGTATGCGGCAGACAAAATTGTCCAGACCATCCAGGATGCCCTCCTCCGACTACAGCGACTGGGGAAAGTTGTAGCTTTCTGCTGGGTTCCGGGGCATGTTGGCATTGCTGGGAATGAAAGGGCAGATCTCGCAGCCAAGGAGGTGTGTCTTGCCCCACAAGTATCTCAGTGTGCTATCCCCTTGCACGCACTCACCTCCCTGTTGAGCTCACAGGTCACGCGTCGGTGGGAGGATGAGTGGCTGGAAGTGACTGACAATAAGCTCCGTATAGTCAAGCCCACAACGCGTGTGTGGTGTACTTCCTTTCAGCCCCATCGACGGGACGAGGTTCTCCTCACTCAGCTTCAAATAGGCCACAGCCCTATGACGCATGGCTTCCTTATCCGGCGAGAGGACCCTCCAATGTGCGGTGCTTGCGGCGTCCAGGTCACTGTGCGCCACGTTTTATTGGATTGCGTTTTATTTTCTGACCAGCGGGTCGCGGCTGACTTGCCAGCGGACCTGCCATCTCTTTTAGGCAACACTCGGACGAATGTGGCTAAAGTTTTAAAGTTCTGTGCCCTGTCAAATGTTTTTACAAAGATTTTAGGGAGAGGATTTTAATTGCTCACTGTGTGACAAGCTCGCCCATATTTTATGTAAGTGGCCAGCCAATAACAATTTCCTGTGACATTCTTGTTGCTATGTTTCCCCTTTCCTTAGGTTTTACTTTCTTATGTAGCATTTTCCTTCTTTTCCTGTTTTGTTTGAGTGTGTGCTTTAGTTTTCTTAGGTCTGTCCACATTCGTTCCTTTTAATGTGTGTGAGGGCGCTGATGACCTCGATGTTGAGCACCCATAAGCCCCAACACACCACCACCACCACCACCACCACCACATCCATGTTCTTAGCACAGTGAACTGCTTTGACAGTGAAGGTGCCAATCACTTGGAGAGTGGTGTTGGGGATGCTGGTGATGAAGGATCTGATAGTGCTGGCACAGGCAGCAATGGAAGCACAGGTGGCAGTGATGCATAACAGCAAGGGTTGGCAGCATGCATTGGGGTACTGAACCACAGAGAGGAGGCAGAAGGTGGTGACACCTACAAGGAGGGTGGTCTGTTCCCACAGCAGGGACACACCATGAGATGGAACAGCACGGGGGAGTGAGGCAAAGGCGGTGCTGGCCGACCCTTGGCCTTCACCATTGTGTGAGGACACAGCTGGTGTGTGCCATACAGAAGCAGCGGCCATGGCAACTGTGGGCCAGGGCCAGTTCATGCTGCCATATGTTGGTGGGGTGGCATGAGCATTTGCAGGAGTGTGCAAGGCTGGCAATCATGGAGCATCTCTGCCAGACTCTGATTCCTACCTGTGTAAACCTGTAGGAACTAAAGAAGTGCATCAAGTCATCATCTGTGAAAGAGTTCACAACATACTTATTCATTTGAACCTTGAACAAGCAAACCATTAGATCGAAGGTGAAAAGGAGAAGCAGCGACATGGTGAATGCCTAGACAGGTGCAGAAAATGTGTAAGGTCTAAGACAAACTGGGTACTGTTATCCATCACAAGTGTATAGACCATCCTTCAATAGAAAAATGGCCTGGACCGTAGCCATGACTGACTTGGAAGGACAGCAGACAACATATGGAAATCTCGAGAAAGCATCCACAACCAATAACCAGTAAGAATTTGGGAAGGGGCCTGCAAAATCAACATGGGCATGTTCCCACAGATGCTGCAGTGCTGGCCACGGAGAAAGCATCGCCAGCAGCGCTGCCTGTTGTGTAACACACTGAGAGCAGGCAATGACAAGATGCTCAATGTCACCATCAACGCCAGGCAAAAACACATGTCAATGGGCCAGGTATGAGAGACCCTTTGATTGTCTCAGATGTAGGGGCTGAAGTGCATCCCTCCACAGGGTGGCAGGAGTCACAGACTATAAAATTAATAAAATAAAATAAAATAAAATATTAATTATTTTATCTGTATGATTGTCTCTCCTATGAGTCGTCAGGTTTTAATTATTCGGTATCAGACGCTTGACAATGGCTTTTTCGTAAAGGCAATGTTACTCGTAGTTGACCGTGAAATAAAACTGAAATAATCGGACTTCGTAATTAAATCGTTTCCAAAGACTGCTGCGGTAGGTGCGGACTCATAAACTAAATCTCAATATTACAATAATTTGCCAGCCATGCCAAAACGTCGTACAGAGGTGATTGTCTACTAAACAAAAAAATTACACAGTTAGTTAAATCAGATATATTCAATGAATAAGCCTACAGTTCATAATCCTACTTACTTTTATAAATATAAATTCTTTTCAGAATCGAGTGCCTAGTATGGTTGCAACTCGCAGTAATTTTCTATAACATGAAATATGGCGGTGTGCCAGACAATAAACTAAAATACGTGCTTCTCGCACCACTTCAACCAGAGCTCTCTTTTCTTAATCAAACATACGAGTAACGTAATTGTGCTTTTGTTTTATCAGCGACACAGCGCTGCAGTTGTGTGCCATAGGCTTTATTTATTTGTCACTGATTATTTATTTAATTAATATCTCGCGTTTCCGAGGAAACTCACGCTCGGCATGCAAATGTGCCTTTATATTGCCCCCTGAATTGCGAGGCGAAAGGACACACCTGCAGGCGAGCAATTCACCTAAAGGCACAAGAAAATCTAAGTTATCTACAACTATTTACATGACCTACATTATACACATTATATACAAAATTTGAATGACGCGGGTGCGCCGTAAAAGTTCTTATGTTGGCAGATAGAGTGCGCGCATGCGCAGAAGCGTCTGTGTAACTGCCGTTATGTCGTACAGTTAGATCACGCGGCACAGTATTGCAGTTCATTTTGTTCGTGTGCGCGCGTTTCACAGTCGTTGCACAAAGAAAATATTCAACCAAGATTACATATGAAGACTACATTCTATGACAGGTAACTTAGTTTTAAATTTACAATGTTCGTTATAACACAATACGACTTAGATTGTTGAATGTTCTTAGTTACATAGTATTGTTTTGAAATACTTCAAAGAAAAATGTCCGTATGTTTCAGGTGCGTTGACCTATACACATCGTGTCGTTATCACAATTCATATTCATCTGCTGCACAATAATTTTTTACAGGTTAGTATCGTCGTGGTAAAGTTTTTTGATCAGAGTAACATCGTTGTATAACAACGTGATTAATACATAAGCGTGTCCATTTCCTATTTCCATTATAGTCGTCGTGATGCAGTTCGTTGTGAGTAAAAGCATTGCTTATTACAGATCAGACGTGACCCGTTGAGTAATTGGTCCACGTGCAGTTCGTTTTTTACATTCCGTGGAAGCTTGGTTGCAGAACCTCGGATGGCACATCGCTGGCGTCGATCCTTGGACAGTCCAGGTAAGAGTGTCCATCACATTTCGAGAACATTTCATTCCCTGAAGTTCCAACCAAAATTCTTCCACCCGTCGTGTTGTTTTCTGGACAGGCACTTTGTGTCCATTTAATCCAGTTAACATCTTGAAGTTGGGTACTGTAGTAATGTCACTAGACGATGCACGAATTATGCACTTCACATTTTCAGTTTTTTGCTGAATATAGCTCACCTAAATGTTCGTAGTTATTAATCAAGGAAATCGTTCATCGCGTTTACATAGGTACGATGCATAATGAATGGCATTAACCGTTTCCTTCACATAGGTTTCTGCATAGTTGCAGAGTTAGTAATGTTCGTTAATGTCCGTGAACAGAGGTTCACTATGCAATGTCTTTTTGGCACTCGTTTTGTTCAAATTTTTACATGATACATCAGTTAAAAAAAATAAGTAATTATACATACACACGTCACATATTTTCTTAGTATAAACATAATACAGTTGCACATAAACATGTTTACATCATCATTACATCGCTATAGGATATTACATTGTGTCACATTTGATTACATGAATTGCAGATATTTACATCCTCTTTAGCGGCTTTGCTGGGATATTATCGATGTTTTTTGTGATGTCATCTGAAATTAAGATAGGTTAGACACAACATTCATTACATCAGTAGGCAAGACCAGGCGTTTTCACTACTCAATAAATATTCAAAATAGTAAGAGAGAGAAAATGTTAGATTCCTCGTGTTTTGTGCGTGTGTGTAGAGTGTCTGTGTGGCCTTGACTACTGATAGATGCTTTTCGTGTTGAGAGAAGTGCGTCTAATCTATTTCTCAAAGTAAAAGATCGCTTCACAGATGACGTCTGTCAGTTCGTCAGGTGTCATACCAAGTCAGTGGTACCTACAATAACAAATGTTCCGTGAAAAATTAATATGTCATTCACTGCTACGTAATCATAAATTTTACTTTAATATTCAGTCTTCTCGGTGGAGCCGCGGCGTTGAAAGAAAAGTTCTTCTGTCTTCAACTGCGACTCTGGAACGCTGAAATGAAAATTTCTATACTACTTATTATCTGTGTTGTAGCAACAGAGTTTTTCGAGTTGCTTAGCAATATTTTGATGGGTATGACTTTGACATTATTCAGCATGAAATGCTCTAAGATCTCGGTGTGCGTATAGCCCAATAATTTTGTTAGTTCTACGATGTTGTAACAGATACGCACCAGGGTGCGGTATGTTAACAATTATATAAGGTCCTTCATATAGTAGACGCCACTTAGCATTGCGTCGTTTGAGTGCAACAGATTTATGATGAGTACGAAGTAGTACAAGCATTCCTACCTCGAATTTTTGTTTTCTTTTTATTATGTTTCTGTGATGTTTGTTTCGTATTTGTGCGTGATGTGTCAATGTAGTCAATACTTCTTTTATTTTCTGTTCAGGTGTGATTTCCTTGTTTGACAACTTAGGTAATGGTTCTATCCACTGATCGTTCTGTTTGCAATTGAACATGATCTCGTTAGGTGTGTAATTTGTATCGTAAATATTTAAGTTATTGTGTACGTCTTCGAAAAGACTTAGGTAGGACACCCAATTAGTATGTTTTGATGAAATATAGGTCCTCATGAAACGATTTAACTCTCGGAAAAGTCTCTCAGTCGCGTTACATTGTGGACTAAACCTCGAAATAAATATACTTTTAATGTTATTGTCCTTCAAGAAATTTCTCCATTTGTACCCAGAGTAGTATGCTGCATTATCTGATAGAATAGCTTTAGGTTTTCCCACGTGTGTCAGGTAATCACTTGAGAATCTTCGTATTATAGCACTTGCAGTGGCGGATTTTAAAGCATAAAGTTTAACATGTTTAGAAAATATATCGTAAAAAGCTAAGATATATTTGACGCCTCCAGAGCTTGCTGGATGCGGTCCACTGATGTCAGTACACAGAATTTCCAGGGGTTTACTAGGTAAAATAGAATGTAAATCTGTTTTTGTGGATAAATTCTGAGGTTTTGATTTTTGACATATGACACATGTTTTCAGTTCCCTGTAAATTTTTCTTCTCATATTGCTAAAATAACAGTATGTACTGAGCTTCGCTAAACACTTTTTTGTCCCATAATGACCCCATACTAAGTGTGTGTGCCAAATTAAATTACGTTCAGACTCTTTGGGAATGCATACACACCAGTTAGTAGCATTTGGATGTCGTCGATAAAATAACACATCATTGTGTAACTTGTAATACTTAGTCGAAGGATGATTGTGTTTTTCTACCAGTAATGTTATTATCTTATACCAGTGAGGATCAGATTTTTGTAATTCAGCCATGTTTCTGCACATATCAATATAATATTGGTGATACTGCTTGTCTTGCATTAAGAGAATCCTGTAGTCATTTATATTTTCTAAGTCACTGTTGGTATCATTCATACCTTGTGGAAGTCTAGACAAAGTGTCTGCAATGGTGTTGTCCTTACCTCTTATGTACTTAATTTCAAAAGAGTAGTTCTGAAGTGTAACTGCCCATCGTGATAGTCTAGGATGTACAAGTTTACAAGTTAACAAAAATGTCAGGGCCTGGTGATCGGTGTAAATTACTGTATGTTTTCCAAATAAATAATAATTGAATTTCTTGAATACCCATACTATGGAAAGTGTTTCTAACTCAGTAGTGGAGTATGTACGCTCACATTCAGTTAGAGTGCGACTCGCAAACCCAATAATTCTTATCTGTTCCTCCTCTCTATTCTTTACAACTTGAAATAAGCAACAGCCCAAGCCAGTACGTGAAGCGTCACAAGTCATACAAAAATCTAAATTGAAATCTGGATGGCTCAATATGTTAGCATTCACTAAAGCATGTTTAATTGTATTAAAGTCATTCTGGCACTGTTCTGACCAGATCCAAACTTGATTCTTTCTGAGTAGATTTAGCAGATGTTTACTGTTCAAAAGTGGTTGTGGCAAAAAACGTCTGAAAAATGAACATAGCCCAAGGAATGATTTTAACTGCTTTTTAGTTCGAGGGCTAGGAAAGTTTCTGATAGCATCTAATTTACTGGGATCAGGACGTATGCCCTGTGAATTAATGATATGTCCTAAATACTTTATCTCACTGCAACCAAACTTTGATTTTCTAAGATTGGCTGTGACTCCAGCTTGTGCAAATTTTTCTAAAATTCTTTGAAGTGTGTCAACGTGTTCATTCCAGGATTGTGTAGCTATCAGTATATCATCTACATAGTGTGTGACTGTCTCAACTAAATCGTCGCCAAGCACGGTATCCAGGGCTGTAATGAATACCCCAGAGCTGACATTCAGTCCGAAGGGTAGAACACAAAACTGATAGGTTCGCCCCCCGAACATAAATGCAGTATATTTCCGAGAATCAGGAGTGATACCCACCTGCCAAAACGAATTAGCGAGATCTATTGTGGAAAAATATTTTGCATCTAGAAATTTCTGTAATTGCTCTTCTAAATTTTCAGGTTTTGTGTGAACCAGTAAAATTATTTCATTAATAGCTCGTGCGTCTAACACTAACCTAATGCTTCCATTTGATTTTTTTTTTGACAGCAAATAGAGGACTACAGTAAGGTGAGGTGGATGGTTCAATGACCTTCCAGTCTAACATTTGTTTTAATTCTTGCCACACAGCAGGTCGTTGAGATAACGGTACGTTATATGTCTTATGGTAGAAGATCTTGTGAGGCTTAACTTCAATCTTGTACACATACGTGTTGATAACACCTAATCGTTTGGTAAAAACTTGTAAATATTTGGATAACACTTCCTGTAGTTTTATACGTTCATGTACACTGAGTGCTGTAGCTTCACTTATCTTATGATCAAGCAATGTTTTCAAGTCCATTAGCTCTGCGTCAGATGAGTGTGTTTGCATGTCTTGAATGTCTTTGTCAAGTACTAACTGAACCTTGTACCCTGTACAGTGTTTGTCATGCTTTAGAGTTCTCCTGTCCAAATCAATAATAATTACCCTGCTTTTATCATTTAAAATACATTTACCTTTGGAGAAGTCTATAATGCAGTCCTTCTCGCTCATAATATCTATTCCTAATATGCAATTAGTCACAAGGTTTTGTACAACCAGGAATGGCCATTGTACGGTTCCATTACCTATTTTAACGTTTACAAAAACTTGCTTCGTAACCCTACATGACTTATTACCTAGTGCAGTAGTTATTTTACAGTTTTGGGCAGGAAACTCAGGCACAGGTTCCAATTCACACATCTTTTTATAAAAATTAAAAGATAAAACGCTCACAGCTGCACCTGTATCTAGGATAATAGTAGTTGGAATCCCACCTACTACACCAGTAGTGGATGCTAAAACAATTTCATTTGTGTTTAAACGACATTGTGTACTGTCTTGTAAAAGTTCATCTGATATATTGTTATCGTGGTTGTATCTTATAAATAAAACAGGTAGTTTTTGTTTAGAATTACTCGGCATATCATTATTCTGTTGTTCAAGTGTGGTGTCAAATAACTGATTAACATTGAAGCCGCCCCCCAAGGATTCTTCAGCCACGACCTGGGGCAAAGTAGTGACTGTTTCTAGTTTGTTGGATCAGCATTTGTACTAGGTACTGACACAGATTGAGGTTGTGCATCAGGTGTCATTTCTATTATATTCACATTCGGATATTGCCTATTATGATCTCCAAACTTTTGCGGTTGTTGTTGCTGTTGCGCATTATAACTTACCTGTCGGTCGTAAGGTATGCTCCAATTTTGACCCGGTGGCTGCTGTGGTAAAGCAGAGTTTGAATGAAAGTACTGATCGTTACGAGTCCAACCTTGATGCTGTCTTGGCTCGTAGTTATTATTATTTCTATTTCTGTTTGTGTTTTTGTTATTACCTTTGTATCCGTTGTTACCGTTGTAGTTATTACCGCGGTGCCTTTTGTATGGATTGCCGCATGAAATGTTATTACTGTTGTAACTATTGTTTGTATTGGAATACGCGTGTTGATTTTGATTTCCGTACTGAGACGGCATGTGAGTTTGCTGTTTTTGTTGTACCGCGTATCCAACTGTGGGCGCGCCAGAATTGTGTTGGCAAGCCTGCATGTTTTGCATACCACTAGTGTAAACATTGTGGCTGCTGTTTTGCCGCGCGAAGCGCTGATCTTCAAGTAACATGTCAACCGAATCTAAAGCTGTTAAAAAATAATCTGAATCGTCATCCGGGATATGTAGGAGTTTTTCTTTAATGTTGAAAGGCAATTTGGCCTTCAACGCACGGAGTATATCTCGCGTTGCGACTGGTTCGTCTAAAAAGTGTCCCATGTTCAAGTATTTTTCAAAATATCTGCGTAAGTTACCATTTTTACTGTTAAAAGTTTCAGGTTCTAAAATTTGTCTTCTGAGTCGCTCCTGAACGGATTGCGACCAGAATTTGTTCAGAAAAGCACGCTCAAACTCACTGTACGTGGTCATACGTCAGCTTGACTGTATGCCCAGACAGCTGCATCGCCTTGGATGTAACCGACAATATATGAAATCTTTTTCCGGTCACTCCAAGTGCGTGGAAATGCGTTACTAAAAGATTTGAGAAAAATCACCGGATGAATGGTTCGTTTTTCTGGGATAAAAATCTGAAATTGCCTGTGTTTCATTAAGCTTTCGTCTTCCTTTGCATTATGATATGGATTTGTCCCACTGTAATTACTGCTATGTCCAGCTGGCGAGTAATTACGATAATGTTGCTGTGGTTTACCATGATAATAGCTTGTGTTTGTGTTTGCACATCGTGGTATGTGTTGTAGTTGTGGTGTGTTTTGTTCTTGTGTGTTTGTCGTGTGCGGTATGTGTGTGTCATACTCGAATGTATATTGGTTCCTGAACTGTGCATTTTGACTGATATTTTCGTTACATTCAGACTGTGGTCGATCGGTGAATTGTCTCATGGGTGCAGTGACGGATTGTACTGCGTCACTGATCAGCTGTTTGTTATTAGTAATGTATTGCGCTACGGAGTCGTGCACAATTGTTGGTAAATTTTCACGTAAGCATCTATCAAAATGTTTGTCTTTGTTGACTACCCAATCATGAAATTCTTTATTAATATTTTGAAAATGAGCTGTGGCATCAGATTGTAATATGTCAGTCAGGTGTTGTTCAACATTGTCAAATTTATTCTGTACGTCAGTAATTCGTTTTTCAAGGTTGTCATGTACTGAAGGATATGTTTGAATTTGTTCAGTAAGAACTTCACACGTGACATTAAGGTTTTTTACTTGTGTCTGTAAAAGTGCTACGTCAGTTGTAGTCTTTTCTTGTCTGGTATTAAGCTGGGAAAATTTAGTACTGAGTTCAGTCATCTGTTTGGTCAGTGTGGCGTCTATAAGTTCCACACGCTTACATAAAGTGTCATTAGCTGTCTTGAGTGCTATGAGATCAGATTTGATTCCGTCATTTTGTGTCTTTAATTGTTCATTTTGCGTCTGTAAGGTTGCCATATTTTCTGCGTTTTGTTTCATTAGCATTTGTAACATGTCGGCAATGTTTACCGTTTGCAAGGTCTCTGCCCCCGCCGCGTCATTAGACGTGACGTCATGCATTAACATGGGCTCTGATTGAGACTTTGAAATTTTTGTGGTGGAGGGCCTATTGTCAAAATTTTCGTCAACACTTGCGTCAATGTTTGATGAATCGTCACTACCGGTTGCTGTCGTAAAGTCATTTTCTAACATTTGTCTCTCGTCCGAGTCGGATTGCGTCTGAATAGTACGTCTTTGCTGTTCCATTTTTGCGTATTGTTTTCTAGTTATTACCATGCCACACGTGATATATGTTTCAAGAAAATTTTTGACACTGATTTTAAAATAAAATGCAGTTGAGCATGAATCGGTCGTAGCAACAATGGCTGTCTGTTAATTTAAAAATATAAACTGAATTTGAGATTATTGGTAATGGCTGCTGGCCATGTTATTATGTATCGTACAGAAGTCGGCCATATTGTACACTCGTGTATTGGTATTGTTGCATACGTTATTGTTTAAGGAAAAATACTGAGAATGGAATTTATCACTGAAACTGTTATGCGGAAAAGAAACACTACGGAATCTACTGAAAAGCTAATACACTGAATTATACGTCTGGTCAAGCCTGCTAATGCAAAGATGCTGCGTCTTACCTTATTTTGCTGGAAGCTTCTTTGCGTCTTCCCGCAAAATTTTATAATTGGCAAATATCTTCTGATTTTTGTTATTTCTCATATAGTCAAGTCCAGGTCCAGAAAGTTGATTTTTCACATGAAACAAAGAGAATAATGTAACAAATGACAAAATAACAAGTCCGACACGCAGTCGCCAATATAAAATTAATAAAATAAAATAAAATAAAATATTAATTATTTTATCTGTATGATTGTCTCTCCTATGAGTCGTCAGGTTTTAATTATTCGGTATCAGACGCTTGACAATGGCTTTTTCGTAAAGGCAATGTTACTCGTAGTTGACCGTGAAATAAAACTGAAATAATCGGACTTCGTAATTAAATCGTTTCCAAAGACTGCTGCGGTAGGTGCGGACTCATAAACTAAATCTCAATATTACAATAATTTGCCAGCCATGCCAAAACGTCGTACAGAGGTGATTGTCTACTAAACAAAAAAATTACACAGTTAGTTAAATCAGATATATTCAATGAATAAGCCTACAGTTCATAATCCTACTTACTTTTATAAATATAAATTCTTTTCAGAATCGAGTGCCTAGTATGGTTGCAACTCGCAGTAATTTTCTATAACATGAAATATGGCGGTGTGCCAGACAATAAACTAAAATACGTGCTTCTCGCACCACTTCAACCAGAGCTCTCTTTTCTTAATCAAACATACGAGTAACGTAATTGTGCTTTTGTTTTATCAGCGACACAGCGCTGCAGTTGTGTGCCATAGGCTTTATTTATTTGTCACTGATTATTTATTTAATTAATATCTCGCGTTTCCGAGGAAACTCACGCTCGGCATGCAAATGTGCCTTTATAAGACTTGGGCAACAGCCCATCTGCAGCTAAGGGAACCATACAATCAAATACCTTAAAGCAGTGATGGAGGACAAAATAGCTACATAAAGAATCAGAAGCCCTGCTGGGTGGCCTGTCTGTCCAACCATCCAACCATGGTGACTGAGGTGAATGACTTGGCGCAAAACTTGATCAGCAGCAATAGCGGCTGTGATCCAGGAGCCTATAATAGGAAATGCTTCCACTGTAGGTTCTGCCTCAACATCTAAGTGAAAACAAAAGAGTTCATCCTGATCAAAAGTAGGATCCAGCCACATCAGAAGCTGGGACAGCACATTGGTGTTGGCATGCTGCACACTAGTCTGGAAATTTATTTCATAGGTGTACTGAGATAGAAACAAGGCCCAGTACAGGAACTTAGACCCATACAAGAGTAAATGAAACTTTTTGAGGGCACAGACAATGGGCTGAGCAGAGTTGAGTCTTTTTGATGCATAAGCTGTAGGATGTGGAAACCATCCTCATAACAACATGCCAGAACAGCTTCAAGGCCATACTGAGAGGTGGCTGTAGAGGTGTCAAGTGGTGGCCATGATGGAAGATTGCAGAATGTAATTTAGATTTCATAAACATGAACATGCACTCAGAAGCCAGTGTCCACCAAAAGGGAACATCTTTATGAAGCAGTTCATGTACAAGATGGGTCAGCATGTCCACTTCTGGAATGAATTTGTGGTAGTAGGCAATTTTCCCTAATAATGCCTAGAGTTCTTTGGCACTAGAAGGACAAGGCAGAGTTGTGACTGTGGCAACATTATGTAAGGGCTTTACAGCTTCCCAAGAAATCTCATACCCAAAATACACAATGCATGGCTGAAAAAAGTAGGTCTTGGCCACATCGCACTTCGACCCTGCAGTATGTAAGATCATGAACAAGGATTGTAAGTTGTGTAAATGCTCTTCCATAGATACACCTATTATGATGATGTGATGAAAATAGTATATGCACCCCAGAACAAACATTGTCAGTTGTTGGAAGTCACTCAGCACTTAGGGCAGCCTTGTTATGTTACACGAAACAATACAGGTAAGATGGGAGCACTGAGCACTGTTGCTGCTATGGTGGTTGTTATTTGACAAATTATTGTCGTGTGTGGTGTGAAGGCTGCATTTGTGAAGTCACCTCTTCATTCTCATCCTGAAAACTAACTGACACCTGATGACAAGGAACAGCAGCCACTATGATGATAACCACACCAAAGAATTTTCAACATTAAATAATCAGGTTCATAACCATGAAACAAGGAACAGGGATGATTTTCACAGACACACCCACAAAGGAGCACTCTACCAAAAAAGTGTGAACTACCAGCCCAAAATACTTTTTACTGCATTGCCTTCTACGATAAAGAAAATTAAAGAATTTCATAAATTCAATGTAGATCTTAAACAATTTTTACTAACACATAGTTTTTATAGCACTGAAGATTATCTGAATATGGAAAAGTAATATTATTTATATATACTGGTATAAAATATTAGTATTTATTATCCAGGTTTTTGAAACAAATTAAAGATAAGAAGCTATATTGTAATTGACTACATCCATACAATGTATATTATTAATGGATGAATAAAGAGATTGATTGATTGATAAGCTCCAATCTGATTGCCAGCAGTATGAGATATGTCAAAAGATTGAGCAACATTCAACACATCAGCCAAAGATTGATTCTCCCATTGTAGTGTGTGTTGATGCACCTCCTTGTCAGGAGACAAACGAATGATGGTGTCATGGATCACAGAATCAGCATATGAATCATGATAAGCACCAATAACAAACTGACATTTGTGACTGAGACCATTGAGCTCAGCTGCCCTAGCTGTTTATGACAATGATAGAACTCTACACATTCTGGTATGACATTCGTACATTTTGTCAAATGGAAGTGATGTCGGTTCCTGGAACATGGCTAACTGACACAACAAGTGTTAGATCCAAGGGAAATCCAAGAAAGGAACAAAGCCTTACATGTTTGCATCAGTGACACAAAAGGCAAGGGAGTGTTCCCAAAGCTGCTTCTCATAAGCTTCCCAGTCTTTGGCCACATCATCATAAGGGTGAAAAGGTGGCAGGCATTGCCAACAGTGTGGGAACTTGCATAGTTAATCTGGCCAGCAAGTTCTTGATAGCAGCTGTGAGACTCTGCTGCTGTTCAGTGAAAAATTTGAGCACTGCCTTGATGGACATGAGAATCAATGGACTGGTCAAATAGACTGAGCACAGGAAGCAGAAGTGAACACCACACTCATAGCCAGTTGTGTCATAATGCTTGGCCATAAAATAGGCAGTCACAGTGAACAAGAGTTTATTTATCCACAGTCAAGTAAAGACCAAACACAGACACAGTACAACAAGCAGTAGAACACAGTCTGAAAAAGAGCAAGTGCAGCACTGTCCATGTGTGGAGGAGAGATGTGCCAGATGGCGCGACAGGCACATAAGTCATGTGTGACCTCTGCTGGCCAGCCTGTGCAAATGCCATTGGTGGAGTATTGAGTGTAGCATGCCAGCGAGCTGGTGCCACAGTGTGCCTGGTATGATGTACAGGGTTATAGCAGATAGTAGTAACAGTGAACTCTAGAACAAGGTGAAAAAATTTGTGGGATGCTATGGCGTTTTTGGTATTCTCAAAACTAGCTACAAATAAAACACCATATACAGAGAGAAACTACGATGTAAAAAAAAAAAAAAAAATCACCCATCAGAATAAATACGTTTCAGTAATAGATGTGTAACAAGGTACATGATGTTTCAGGCTCGTGAGAAAAAAATTTCATAAACATAATGAAAGCCTTTGTCAACAATATGTGATGTAGCAAGGCGGTATCTCTCCATCTGTAATGTTTCTGCCCCTTTTAATTACAATTTTTATTATATTTACAATTATCTCTACAATATATGAGACTTATATAAACATTCCAAGTCATTAATTATTCAGAGTTAAGTTTATAATCCATATTATTATTTTGATTCTTTAGATTCCACTAGTGTTTGTAGCTTTAATTATCATATTATTAATTAAAATATACAACTCACTGAAGCTAATACTATAGTTTGTCACATGGAATATGTAGTGAGGCAATTTGCATATTTAGTTAAATTAACATATACCATTAGAATTACTAGCATTTCAATTTCACAGGAAAACATTTCAATTCTTGTAAAACTAATTAACTTATGAGATAATTAATGATGAAGTTTCATACCAAACAATTTTCAATTACAGATTTTGCTTGTGTGCTTGGTAGATTCCAAACTTTGACATTGTAGTTTTGTTACCCTAATTGTTATAAATCAAATGATACCTCATGCTGATTAATCAAGCCACTAGTTAAGAATATCCATTAATGATGACAAATTCAAACATGGTGGCTATACTCATAAGAAGTGTATTCCAAATGTGGATGCATAATATGATTCTACAACTTTTCTAAACAACCAAACCATAACATATTTCATAAAATATATTATTGCTTTACCATATAGCCAATTCAGAAGAGAAAAATCTAACATAGCCATTTCTCAATACATTATGTAGTTTCCAAAATTAACAAAAAGCTCTTTGCCAGTCTTTAAATAAGCCATCACACAACAGAATCAGCAGTATGCATATGCAGTTGTCGTATTAACATCTCTGTGAAAGTCTGTGACCAGCAATTACTCATACGACATCTACATATCAAGTCACAGTATCTTTAATGAACATCTTAGTATTCTTCTCAGAATAAGTTCTGATTTCAAAACTGTTGCATAAACAACATGAGCATTTATTTATTTGTGATATTCTACCAGATGCGTAATGTGTGTGAAGCCATTTTTGTGGTGTCACTTAAGGTGCACTGTAATTGTTTTGCCACTGCTGTACTGTTTCATAGGGTTAGGTGACTGTCTGCCTGTGATAAACGTTTATGTGAGATGAGAGAATTGTCATCATAGTGTCAAAAGTTATTAAAAAAAGTTAAAATCAACCAAAACTATTTAAAGTTGTGTTGCATACATTACAGGACACTTTTCCATAAAAACCAGTTTTCAGAAACTAATTGAATTTCCATTGGTGAGAGACTAAGGACCATCATGGGTAAGACAAGTTACAAACCTCCATGTCAAGAACAAATTTTTAACAATTGGCTAAAATAAGTTTCAACTACTTCCAGACACCATCCGTCTGACTGTCTCACAAAGCTGTATTAACCAGCAAAGCAGGTTATACTGCAAGTAGGTGAGCACGTAGAGTAAGAATAGTGAAACTTAAAAAAATCTCTATGCATAGTGCATTGTCTGATAAGTAAAATAAATGAAATTGAATCACATGACTGCCTCTCTTGCCATACTGTTAGATTGGCAGCTTTTGAGTACATCGCATTAATGTTTTATGCCAATGTCAAGAAAATCTGTTTGTGAATAAAAACAGTGTCACTAGTCTGAATTACGATCAAATGTGAATGATGTATCTGGCACTGGCGTACCCATATGTCATGTCTGAAACTGAGTTATGGCTGTGTGCTGCAGCCAAGCATATAAATATTATATTCATCGAACAAGAAAATGCAGTCAGGATCTGTGCAGTCTCAGATACAGTGAGTCATTAAATGATGTTCAAGAGTAACAAATTACTTACACTGACATCATGTCTAAAAATGTACAACTAATTTTAAGATACATTCCATAAAACAGACTGACTGACACATAAAGGTAACACTTCAATTTCTTAAAAAAAATTATTTTAAATTACAGTCACTTTTATAACACTAATCTGGTATTTTCTCATAAAATATTGTGATATGGTCTCAATGGTCACAATAAAAAAATATAAATAAATTAAGGCAGAGATGTGAAAGTAACATGAATGGACCACACTTCAAGCAAATTTTGAGGAAACTCATGAAGGTAATACAACTGTTTTCACTTTCTACACTTCACTTCACAGGCCTCTCTTCACATATTTAACATCTTGACTGTCACACACTTAGTGATGGGTGTTTCATCACCAGGCCAGGCATGGTGGTAAGCATGAGGCTCTCCTCATGAAAGCAGCAGCCACATGGCAGTCAACATGTTAAAAGTGTATAGCACCTCCTCTTGCACCAATCATGGCAAAGTGTATTTTAGGCATGTTCCTGATTAATTCTGCAATGCCCTTTTGAGAAAAAATTTCTGTTTTGATCTTTCCTTAGGTCCTGTAGGGCCTCTGAATAGTGCTGACAGACCCTTCTCTGTAACTTGTTCCTTACATGCTCCGTAGTAATAAATTAGAGCTTCAAGCAGGCCAAGCCATGTGGTTCATCCAGGAACTCTTTCACAATTCTCACAACATGTGGATGTGCATTTACATTAGTGGAAAACCATTCACAATAAATGGAGTGACATGTATGACATGCTCCAAAAGCATTTTCTCTGCATATTAATGTGATGTAAGGCTGTCATGCTCCATGAAGACCAAATCCGTCTTTGCAGTCATACTGATTCCTGCCCACACCATCAGGAACCACCCAGAAGGCATCCTGGATGAGAATGTTCAAAGGGAATACCTTTCCCAAGGCTTCCTCCAGATTCTCTCTCTACCATCAGGTGATTGCAGGCCATATCACATGTCATTGGTGAAGAACATTTGTTCCCATTATTGTATTCTCTAGCCTTGTTACTCATTTATGAAATGTGTGATCGTATTTGGTGAGTTCTGGACCTGTAGCAGGTCTTCAGAATTAAAGACTGGCTTCCTCCAGTCTTCTTCAGATGGTCCTCTCACTAAAATTGAGCCATCAAACTTGGTGGAGTAAATATCGCTCTTCGATGACAGTGGTGTAATAGTTGCTGAGAACGAGTTGTAAGAGTCAGTCATCTGTCACTCATGTTCTCTTCTTCGGCCTTATCCTGGTTACTTTGCATAGCCTCCAGTTTTCCTGCATCTTCTTATTGTTCTGTAAATAATGGAAAGTAATGAATGCTGTGACCAGCTTACACCAATGCAACAGCTTTTGTAGCGTCTTCAGGGCTTAAGAGCATGTTTAGTCACAAAGCTAATTATGACTGAAAGGGAAACAAACAATGCAAGGTACAACAGTAAGAGCTACAAGAGTGAGAAAATATTATTGCCTGACATAGAGCGATAAGTTTTTTATGTTGGGTGGGAAAGAGAAATTAAGGCTAGTGCTTTAAGCAATTGAAATGTCATTGTTTGCTCATAAAACAATGCCAATATCATGTGACATCTAAAAGTATAGGATAAAGAGATATAATGGGTAATTGTGTGTTTGGTTTTTCAAGCTGATTAGTTCAGTTTAAAAAAGTGGATCACCTAGCAAGGCATATCATGAAAAGTCCCCTATCACATGGGGATTAAACTGTTCAAGAAACAGCACATAAAAAGTTTAAAGTGCCTTCATAGGAGTGTGTTATTAATAAATGTCTTACAGTATTAAAAACTGTTCTCAGAAAGCTAGACTATCTTCAGCTGCACAATATTATTTATAAGTAATTGAGATATATTGTATACCTCTAACTGAACTCAGAAAGTTATGACATGAAATGTAATATGCTCACAATCTGAAACATATCTAGTATTTACCTATGGAGAATAAATAAATAAATAAATACTACTGAAATTTACAGGTATATACAGGGCCTCTTCTACAGATTCACTGTTCATAGTATTAGGAACAGTAGTATGAAATCAGATAAGACTAATGCAGGAATAACAGTGAATAAGACAAAAGGAATGTGAGTGAGTTATCATACACAGCGTAGTAACCATATCATAGCTGAGACAGATACAAAGCCAGCTCTGATCACTGTAGTGCAAGTTTATATGCCTACTAAATCCAAAGATGAAGAGACTGAAAGAGTGTATGATGAAACAGAAGCAGTTATCCAGATATTTAAAGAGACAAAAGGAAGAGAAGGAAAAATAATAGGAGAATATGGACTGGAGGAATTAATCATTATTAACATTTGGTTTAAGAATCACGAAAGAAGGCTGTATACACAGAAGGAACCTGGAGACAACAGAAGGTTTCAGTTAGTTGACATGATGGTAAGGCAGATATTTTGAAACTAGATAATAAATTGTCCTCCACAGCAACATGTTGACTCTGACCACAATATATTTATTATGAACTGCAGATCAAAACTGAAGAACTTGCAATAGGTAGAAAGTTAAGGAGAAGGGACCTAAATAAATTCAAATAACCAAACGTTGGTATCAGAGGGAGCATTGGACAATGATTGACTGAAACTGGAGAAAGAAATCCATTAGAACAACAATGGGTAGCTTTGAGTGATGAAATAGTAAAAGCAGCAAAAGATAAAATAGGTAGAGTGACAAGGCCCAGTAGAAATTCTTAGACAAAACAAGATATTGAATTTGTGAAAGTAGAATATATAACAGTGCAATACATGAAGTGGGTTAAATGGAACATGGACATCTAAAAAAGAATACTGACAGAAAATACAAAATGAAAAATTAAGGATAACTAGTAGAGAAATCCAAAGACACAGAAGCTTGCAAGCCAGTATAAAAGAGAGGTGTCATCTACAGAAAAATTAAAATAGACCTTTGGGGAAAAGATAAGCAGTTACATGAATATCAAGAACTCAGATGGCAAGCCAGTACCAAGCAAAGAATGACAATATAAAACCAAAAGAAATGTATAGAAAGATGTACAAAGGTAACTAATTTGAAAACACTACTATAAAAAAAGGAAGTAGATGAAGATGAGATCGCAGATATGATACTGTGAGAATAACTTGAGGGAGCAGTAAAAGACCCACACTTAAACAGGGTACCTGAAGTAAACACAGTTCCTCCAAATTACCAAAATCTTGAGCAAGCTTGCCATGCAAAACTATTCCACATAGTGTACAAGATATATGACACAGATAAAATACCCTGAGACCTCAAGAAGAATATAACAATTTAAGTTCCAAAGAAACCAGGTGTGAATATTACTGAACCATCAGTTTAATAAGTCATGGTTACAGAATACTTACATAAACTACTTTTAGATAAATGGAAAAACAAGTATTTGCCAAACTCATTGAAGATTCATTTGGATTCCAGATGAATGTAAGAACATTTCAAGTGACACCTTCCTTATAAATTACCTTAAAAAGACAAATGGAAAAAAGGTAAGTCTGTGTTTATAGCATTTGTGGTTTTTTAAAAAAAACTTTTGACCTTGTTGATTGGAGTACACTCTTACCAAAAACAGCAGGGATAAAACCACAGGGAGCAAAGTGTTATCTATTTGCACAGAAAACAGATTGTAATTCTAAGAGGTGACAGGAATAAATGATTACTCAATCAAGCTTTATTTATGTTTCGAAACTGTTGGTTGTTCCTTGTCCAGTTTGTTATTTGCCTCATTTTATGTTCCTAGCAAGTTTCTAAATAAAAAGTTATGTTAATAATTTCTCCTATATAACTGGTGACCCCAATATAAGATTAGTTCCACTGTGGACAAATACTTTCACACAATATGACTTTGTCACAGAGGACACACAATCACTGTTAATCCATAATCCAGCACCTCATGGAAGATATCAAGGTTTTGGACCTCTCATCAACCACACAGAAATCAGTGATTGCAGTGTAATACCTGGAAGTTACATCAAACCAAACACAATAAGGTTACTGGTTCCAGTGCTCTGATCCATGTCATAAGTGCACTTGAGTTAAAAACTTTCCAGCCAAATACAACAAACAAACACCAAGTTCACCTGAAGATACAACACCTTACTGTGCTGTCACCATACACTGGCTCTCACAAAGTGTAGCCATAAACCCCAAACTATTTGACAAGGGTCAAATAGTTTTAGACATTACATTTACAGACTGACCCTAATAAAAAGTCATGTTAATAACATTCTTTTCTCTCTCTATTTCAAGCTCCCTCTGCTAACATCATCCGCAGCTTGTGGTCTAGTGGCTAGCGTTGCTGCCTCTAGATCATGGGGTCCCGGGTTTGATTCCTGGCTGGGTTGGGAATCTTCTCTGTCTGGGACTGTATGTGTTGTCTCCATCATTTCATCATCATCATCATCATAATTTGTGACAGTGTCTAGATTGGACTGTTAAAAAAATACGACTGTGTAAAAACTGGGACTTCGTTTGGGCGCTGATGATAGCACAGTTGAGCACCCAACAAGCCAATCATCGTCTTCATCTACTAACATCTGCTGGTATGTGATGTTTTAGATCTCAATCTACAATGTGCACAAATACTAAAGGCGCTCTTGATTATGTGTGACAGACTGTAACAACTACAAACAGTGCCACCAACAGAAGGAGTATCATCTGACAGCTGTCACATATGGCAGCAAAGTGGCAAATACGCCATCTATAGCAGTACAGAACCTGTTCAAATGACTTGGTTGCTGTTACCTCCAGCATACACTACAGTGTCATGGTGGTTACATATTTCTGAGAAAATTTCTGGTTTGATTTTCTTTATTGAACCAGCTCGAAGGTCTTTACACCCCCTGCCTAATACATAACTGATGTAACATCTATGACCTATACATTTGATGACTGTAAACAACTCTGTTATCTGATCTGCACTCATGGTCATAAAAATCTGATGATCAATATAAGTTTTGCTTACCATTTCAAGTGAATTTTGTGCTCAGTGACATCTCTCAGCCTATCAGAGGTGCTGATTTTCTTGCACATTTTGTGCTTACTGTGGACTTAATGAATGCTTGTCTAATAAATGGGACCAATAGTTGCAAAGGTCATTCCACTGTTGGCATGGTGAGAAGAGTGCCAATATGGTTGCAGTTTCGGTCGGAGGGTGGCATTCACGTATTGTACAGCCATTACAGCGCCTTCCATGACCACCAGCGGCATACGTCGGCCCCCACATAATGCCACCCCAAAACAGCAGGGAACCTCCATCTTGCTGTACTCACTGAACAGTGTGTCTAAGGCGTTCAGCCTGACTGGGTTGCCTCCAAACACATCTCCGACGATTGTCTGGTTGAAGGCGTATGCAACACTCATCGGTGAAGAGAACGTGATCCCAATCTTGAGCAGTGCATTCGGAATGTTGTTGGGCCCATCTGTATCATGCTGCATGGTGTCATGGTTGCAAAGGGGGCCCTCGCCATGGATGTTGGGAGGGAAGTTGGGAGGGAAGTTGGGAGGGAAGTTGGGCATCATGCAGCCTATTGCACACAGTTGGAGTCATAACGTCCTGTGGCTGCACAAAAAGCATTATTGAACATGGTGGCGTTGCTGTCAGGGTTCATCTGAGCCATAATCTGTAGGTAGCAATCATCCACTGCAATAATAGCCCTTGGGCAGCCTGAGTGAGGCATGTCATCGACAGTTTGACAGTTTCTGTCTCTCTGTCTCTCCTCCGTGTCCAAACAACATTGCTTTAATTCACTCCGAGACGCCTGGACACTTCCCTTGTTTGGAGCCCTTCCTGGTACAGAGTAACAATGCTGAAGGGATCGAACTGTGGTATTGACTGTCTAGGCATGGTTGAACTACAGACAACATGAGCCGTGTACCTTCTTCCTGGTGGAATGACTGGAACTGATCGGTTGTCGGATCTCCTCCATCTGATAGGCGCTGCTCATGCATCGTTGTGTACATCTTTGGGTAGGTTTAGTGACATCTCTGAATAGTCAAAGGGACTGTGTCTGTGATACAATATCCACAGTCATCATCTGTCTTCAGGAGTTCTGGGAACCGGGGTGATGTAAAACTTCTTTTGATGTGTGTAGTATCCCAGTAGTGACTGACTGCTAGAACTGCCCCATATAGGTATCCAATACACAAGAATTCACATATACTTTGGCAGGAGCAAATTTTTGCACTGTTCTGAACTACTGATAGGGTAATAATCAAATTCTGGTAGTGTCATACCAAAAACAGTGGTGATAACATCTTCCAATCTTTTTGAACTCTTGTTCATGCTATTTGAATTCAAAGTTTCGGTCGGAGGGTGGCATTCACGTATTGTACAGCCATTACAGCGCCTTCCATGACCACCAGCGGCATACGTCGGCCCCCACATAATGCCACCCCAAAACAGCAGGGAACCTCCATCTTGCTGTACTCACTGAACAGTGTGTCTAAGGCGTTCAGCCTGACTGGGTTGCCTCCAAACACATCTCCGACGATTGTCTGGTTGAAGGCGTATGCAACACTCATCGGTGAAGAGAACGTGATCCCAATCTTGAGCAGTGCATTCGGAATGTTGTTGGGCCCATCTGTATCATGCTGCATGGTGTCATGGTTGCAAAGGGGGCCCTCGCCATGGATGTTGGGAGGGAAGTTGGGAGGGAAGTTGGGAGGGAAGTTGGGAGGGAAGTTGGGCATCATGCAGCCTATTGCACACAGTTGGAGTCATAACGTCCTGTGGCTGCACAAAAAGCATTATTGAACATGGTGGCGTTGCTGTCAGGGTTCATCTGAGCCATAATCTGTAGGTAGCAATCATCCACTGCAATAATAGCCCTTGGGCAGCCTGAGTGAGGCATGTCATCGACAGTTTGACAGTTTCTGTCTCTCTGTCTCTCCTCCGTGTCCAAACAACATTGCTTTAATTCACTCCGAGACGCCTGGACACTTCCCTTGTTTGGAGCCCTTCCTGGTACAGAGTAACAATGCTGAAGGGATCGAACTGTGGTATTGACTGTCTAGGCATGGTTGAACTACAGACAACATGAGCCGTGTACCTTCTTCCTGGTGGAATGACTGGAACTGATCGGTTGTCGGATCTCCTCCATCTGATAGGCGCTGCTCATGCATCGTTGTGTACATCTTTGGGTAGGTTTAGTGACATCTCTGAATAGTCAAAGGGACTGTGTCTGTGATACAATATCCACAGTCATCATCTGTCTTCAGGAGTTCTGGGAACCGGGGTGATGTAAAACTTCTTTTGATGTGTGTAGTATCCCAGTAGCGACTGACTGCTAGAACTGCCCCATATAGGTATCCAATACACAAGAATTCACATATACTTTGGCAGGAGCAAATTTTTGCACTGTTCTGAACTACTGATAGGGTAATAATCAAATTCTGGTAGTGTCATACCAAAAACAGTGGTGATAACATCTTCCAATCTTTTTGAACTCTTGTTCATGCTATTTGAATTCAAAACACTGCTCAAACTTGGCAACATCTCACTGTCAAAGTTTTACCAGGACTGGCATTTTGTTTCACATATTTGAACAATATTCTGTTATTCTCATCTCATGCTCAATTACATGAAAGACAAGTTTGTGAAGTATAACAGAGGTTATATAGCCACAGCATTGTGTAAATGAGGACAAATGCATCACTGACAAAAGTGAAGTAACCTTTTTGCCACAGGATCTCAGTTTATGATATCTACCCATTTCTGGAGATGTTATCCATTTTATGTGACTGTCTGAAGCCAACAGTTTACCAACAATTGAATTGTTCTCTGGGCATGATCATCTTTCAGAGACAACTTCCATTCAAGCACCTCTAACAAATGCATTTTCTAGTTACAACACCAAGGGCAAGGTGGTCTCTGGAAATAGACAAGGCTTTCTGGGATCTACAGGTGGGTATCACAGAGGCAGTGTTGCTCAACCACCCTGTACCAGCTACACCACTGGCAATTGTTGTAGATGCCAGCTAAAGTGCAATTGGTGCCACTCTGCACCCAAAATCCAACAATAATTGGCAACCAGTAAGGTATTCTTTTTTAATCTTGCAGCCAGGACAATGAAACTGGAGTGCTTATGATAGAAAATTGTTGGTGATGTATGAGAGCATGAGGCATTTTCGATCTCAAATCAAAGAGCCTGGCCAGTGACAATCTACACAGACCACAAGACAGTTGTGTCAGCCTTTCATAACATCAGTTATAATTGTTATCCTTGACCATTCTGGCATGTTCAATTTAACAATCAATTTACCATGAACATACATCATATTAAAGGCATAAGAAAAAGCTGCCGACTACTTTAATCACATTTGCAATTTGGTAGATGTTTCGAGTTACAGAGATCTTGAAATGACACAAGCAATGGATTGATAATTACAACCTTTACTGTATGATCCTTCTATTGGACTGAGAGCAAAGAATGTCAAGGCGCCAGGTGGCAGTTCTAAAATTTGAGCTACTGTTTCACAATGGAAACGAGGACCCTAGATTTTGTTTCAATTTCACGAAGTGTCATTCAGCACTGCCCACAACTTGGCACATCCAGAGGCAAATGCCATGATTAAATTTTATTAATTGACCATTTTTATGGCTATCAATACAAAAAGACATGCAGACCTGGGCTCATGCCTGCCATCAATGCATGCACTGCATGATGGGACACCATGTTCATACAAATGTTGGACATTGCCCTGTCTCCAGTGAAGTTCAGTCACATACACATCAATCTTGGTGGACCCTATCTGTATTCAGAAGGTTACAAGAACCTGCTCATTGGAGTTGATAGATGCATGAGATGGGCAGAAGCTACACCATGCACAGACATGTCTGCCAAGACTACAGCCAATATGTTCATCACAAGTTGGTTAACTCACTTCTGCTGTCCTCTTCACATTAGAACAGACCAGAGGTGGCAGTTTGAGTCCAGTCTTTCAATGAATTACCTATCTGTATGGTTTCCAGGGCCACAACAGTACAAGTTATCATACTGCCCACAATGGAATGGTTGAAAGATGGCATAAAACTTTATAAAGGTCATTTCCATGTGTCACTAAAAGAAGTAGACGGAAATGCTTCCTTTGTATCTTTTAGGAACATGCGTGGCTTATGTCATTAACTTAAATGGCATGTAGGGAGCCACTGAGAATTCTGGTAGACAACCTCATACCTCCACTAGTGTCAGACAAGGCAAAATTACCACTATTGGCACTGCAAATTGTGGAATAAATCACAAAGTTCTGATGACCACTTACCTTGAGGCAAGGTGTGCACCAGGTTTTTATACACAAAACCTTCATGGTCTGCTCCCACATTATGCTCCATACTATTTTAGTGTAGCCTCTCTTCAGCCCTCATACACCAGACCTTTCCAAGCGTTGTGATGTGGAGACCACACATCGGATATTTTGCAAAATGTCAAATACACCATAATGTCTATCAGATGAGTGAAGTGTGGGTCCTGTTATTGCCAACTTTTGGCAGTATGCCAACATTGCAGTAGCCATCAGAAAGATTGCGGGAGGTGCACATCGGCACGGCGCGTCACGGACGGTAGTTGCCGCAAGTAGAGTCCCGTCCACCAGAGGGCACGCGAGAATTCGGACGCGACCTCTGCCGGCGTAACAACAACAACAACAACAACAACAACTCAGGCAGCACGGGCCATGCCCAGTCAGTTAACATCGGGCATGCCTAGGACACAGTCCCGGTCTATGCTAAGTGAAGTGCTACGTAAATGTGAACAGTGTTACTACAAACATCATGTTTACACAACACCCTGACATGCTCCTGCAGACCCCAACTACATGAACAATGTCCAGTTGCCCACCATCAGCCACTCTATCGTCTACACCTACACCACAGCACAAATTTTAATTCATTTCATCTGCTTCGGTTATTATCGTAGATAATAAAAAGTGTCTCAGGGAAACATTTAGTTATAAACAAATATAAATGTTAAGAAGACTCTTCTGAAGGTATTTGTCTGTAGTGTAGCCTCACAGAGAAGTGAAACAGGGATGATAAGCAGTTCAGATGAGAAGTAAATAGAAGATTTTGAAATTTGGTGCTACAGAAAAATGCTTAAGATTAGATGGATAGGATGAATAACTAATGAAGAGGTAGTGAACTGAATTGAAGAGAGAAGAGAGTTATGGCAAAATTTAACTGAAACAAGAGGTCAGTTTCTAATGTAGCAAAATAGGGCAACATTAAATAAAAACCACAATTATGATAATAACAAAGTAGCCAGTATTAGCTCATGAAGTTTATGCGAAGTTACTTAATTGAAAAAGCTTGCATTGTAAGATTGTTGGATTACTTTATTGATGAAATTAAGTCAACCTGATATGTACTGAGACCAATTAAAAGTGAACCACAAACTGAAAATATGTCAGCAGCCATGTAAACAAAAGCAAAATATATCATTCACAACATTTGTACATAGAAAAGTAACAGTAATTATGATACAGTAACTGCAAAGTCACAGGGAGTACATTGGGAACAAACACTAACCTGAATGTAAAAAAAGGTATCAATGAAAATAATTAAAACACTCCTGTGAATACATATTTCATGTAATTTTGTCATGAACATTGTAATATTTTGACTTGATAACTAACTCAAAACCATCACAATGATTTATAAAACCACATCCTGCAGTCAATTTGTAGAAGTATTGAAATCTTAACTGTAAACTCAAATAAGTGTGATTGAAACAATGTACAATAAAATTTTGGTAATGTTGGAAGCTATATAAGAAGCTGAAAGGGAGTAGTATGACATCAGTTTTCAGTAACTAAACCCATGTTATTTTTTGTCAGTTTTTGATGCAATAAACAAATTTTAAAAGTATATTGATTGTTTCAGCTTCATCACTGATTTGAGTAACATGATGTTGACAGTCTGACATATCATACATTAAGTGGATCCAAATAACATTTTAGATGAAGGAACCACAATGAAACTGAGTGACACACCTCACTAAGGTCACTTATGAGTATTTGAAATGTAGCCATAAAAGCTGTTTGTTTTAAATTCAAAGGAGACATTCTGAGGCAATAAAGAACAGTCAATTTAGTAATGGAGGGGGACGTATGAAAATAGTAGAGGGAGGTCAAGGCATGGAGACAGTAAGCAGGTTGAAATGGTCTTTGGTTGCAAAAATTATACAGAGATAAAGAAGCTTGCACAGGATGGAGTAGTGTGGAGAACTGCATCAAACCAGCTGTCAAACGAAGACTATGACCACAGGAATATTCCACTCAGGCCTGGTGAATAGAAGGAAGGGAGGGTAATAGTGAGTATGAAGAAAAGACTCAGAGAAAATGACAGTGATATCATGGCAAAGAGCAAACTCTTGCATTATTCAAGACTGGCTGGAGGATTGGAATTCAATTACAATAGGATGAAGAACCTTTGAGTTCTTTCCCAGTGTAACTGAAAGACATCAAATGAACTGCTGCCTGTTTGCAAGAGGTGTAGTCAAATTTCTGACAGGATACTGGCCTTGTTCAATATGTCTAAACAGAATAGTTAAGAGTACTTTCCAATAAATTTAATTAGTAATTGGTATTATTGTATGGATTAAAAGATTAGCTCAGAAACATAATTTTTCTGACGACAATTACTAAACCAAATTAGAGAGTTATGGTCTACTTTAGTTTCTTGGCAGTTCATCTACATTCACACCACTGACAAATAGAGACTGTAAGTTGTTATTTGTAAAACACAAGTAGTTTACACTTCTAAATTTGGGTTCATTGGAACATCCATATCAGCCAGGATGAACTGAAGCTTTCTGAATGCTGCCCAACTGAGCTGTTTAGTTTTTGGAATTTACCCATCAAATTGGTTTTTCCTACCAGAAATATATGGCCAAGGTACATGGATTCACCAGCAACTTCAATGTGACCAGTAACCCAGAGAAAGCCCTCTGCAACTACGGCCAAAAATTCAATTTTTAATTCATACAATGGCAGTTATTTTACAATGTAATGCAATTCTGTGGCCAGAAAACTTTTATGTTAAACGATTCTGGCCACAGAAGCCTACACAATAACTTTAAAAACTTACTGGTCAGTTGTAACTGGTTGGATGTCTGGACTCAGAAACCACTGAAACTACTTTCAGTTTTTGTGTCATAGTTGTTAGTTCTGTCAGGTGTTAATTTGTAATCATGATGTCATCAACAATAAGAGATGTCTTAGGTCCATGTACTGGTCATTGATTTTGATTCCTCCACTGTCCTAGTCCCAGTTTGTACACAAACCTTTCACAACTAGGATTGACCAAGCAGCGAATAGATATGTACCTAGCACAACAGATAATGATGGGAGGTACCCCATCTGTACACAAACTTCTAAATAAACAGTAACCACTGCACAATAGGTGTAAAATAGGGTGTAAGATTATTGAAAGATCCCTCCCAAAACACAAAGAAATTTTGGTCTTACTTAAAGCCTGCCAGTTGCACCAGCATTAATGTTCAGGCACCCAGGCACCCATAGATGACACAGGGACTGAAAGTGATGCTGGCAAAGCAAATGTGGAAATTATTCAAATGTTAATTGTTGTATCACTGCAAAGACGAGTAATATAGGTATTAAACAGTGGAAAATCCAGAATGGAATGTAACAATATTATGAAAAGGACAGTTACTATTCACCATGTAGTGGAGATAGGCATGACAAAAGGACTGTCAGAAAGTGAGCTTGCAGCCAACAAGGCCTTCATCAAAAACAGAAAAACACACACACACACACACACACACACACACACACACACACACACACACGACCACAAGTTCTGGCACCTGAAGCCAGATTGCGAGCAGCAGCGCATGATGGGAGAGGCAACAAGGTGGTGGGGGTAAGGAGGAGGCTGGGGTGAGGAGGGGGAGGGATAGCAGGGTAGGGGTTGGGGACAGTAAAGTGTTGCTTGAGGGAGCATAAAGGGATGAGGTGAAGATAGGGTACAGCACCTAAGTGCAGTAGGGAGATTACACAAAGGGTGGTGGGGAAGGGGATTGGGGTGGGGAGCAGAAAAGGAGAGAAGCAAAAAAAGAAAGAAAGAAAGACTGAGGGTGTGTTGGTGGAATAGAGGGCTGTGTAGTGCTGGAATGGGAACAGCAAAGGGGCTAGATGGGAAAGGACAATAGCTAAGGAAGTTTCAGGTGAGGATATACTCAGGAAGAGTTCCCACCTGCATAATTCAGAAAAGTTGGTGTTGGTGGGAAGGATCCACATGACACAGGCTGTGAAATAACCATTGAAATGAAGAATGTTGTGCTGGGCACTGTGCTCAGCAATGGGATGGTCCAGCTGTTTTCTGGCCACGATGGCTATTCATGTGGACATACAGCTTGTTGGTTGTCATGCCTAAATAGGATGCAGCACAGTGGTGGCAGCTTAGCTTGTAGATCACAAGACTGGTTTCACAGGTAGCCCTGCCTTTCATGGGTTAGGTGATGTTAGTGACTGGACTGGACTAGGTGGCAGTGAGAGGATGTATGGGACAGGTCTTGCCTCAAGGTCTATTAGAGGGATATGAGCCATGAGGCAATGGGTTGGAAGCAGGTGTTGTGTAGGGATGGTCGAGGATATTGTGTAGGTTCAGTGGTTGGCGGAATACCACTGTGCGAAGGGTGAGGAAGATAGTGAGTAGGACATTTCTCATTTCAGGGCATGATGAGAGATAGCGGACACCCTGGCAGAGAATGTAATTCTGTTGCTCCAGTCCTGGATGGTAGCGAGTCAGGAGGGGAATACTACTCTGTGGCTAGGTGGTGGGACTTTGTGAGTAATGGGTGACTGCAAAGATAAGGCATGGGAGATCTGTTTTTGTACAAGGTTGGGAGGGTAATTATGGCCTGTGAAGGTCTCAGTGAGACCTTCAGTATATTCTGAAAGGGACTTCTCATCACTACAGATGTGATGATCATGGGTGGTTAGGCTGTTTGGAAGGGACTTCTTGGTATGGAATGGGTGGTAGCTGTTGAAGTGGAGCTATGGCTGGTGGTTGGTAGGATTGATATGGACAGTGGTACTGTTGTAGCTGTCCTTGAGTTGGAGTTCAGCATCGAAGAAGATGGCTTGTTGAGTGGAGTAGGACCAGGTGAAGTGATGGAGAAGAAGGTGTTGAGGTTCTGGAGGAATCTGGATAGGGCGTCCCCACCCTGAATCAGGTAAGGGGTTTGGGATTCTGAGTGGTTAGGAAGGATTCTTCTAGATGGCTCATGAATAGGTTGGCAAAGGATAGTGCCATGCTGGTGCCCATACCCACACCCCAGATCTGTTTGTAGGTAATGCCTCCAAAGGAGAAGTAGTTTTGGGTGAGGATACAGTTAGTCATGGTGACTAGGAAGGAGGTTGTTGGTTTGGAATCTGTCAGGCATTGAGAAAGTTACTGTTCAACAGCAGTAAGGCCATGGGCATTAGGGATGTTAGTATAAAGGGAGATGACATCAGTAGTGATGATCAGGGCACCATGTGGTGAAGGAACAGGAACTGTGGAGAGATGGTGGAGGAAATGTTTGGTATCTTTTGTATAGGAGGGTAGGTTTTGGGTAATGGGCTGAAGGTGTTGGTCTACGAGAGCAGAGATACTCTTAGTTGGAGTACATTAACCGGCCACAATGGGCATCCTGGGTGGTTGGGTTTATGACCCTTGCAAAGAATGTAGAAGATAGGAGTGTGGGGAGTGGTACGGGTGAGGAGATGGGCTCCAGGGAGAGGTTCTGGGATGGGTCTAAGGATTTAGGGAGAGACTGGAGATCCTGCTGGATTTCTAGAAAAGGGTCACTGTGGCAGGGTTTGTAAGTGGATGAATCTGATAGCTGGTGGAGTCCTTCAGACAGGGAATCCTTGCAGTTCAAAATAATTGTGGTGGTTCCTTTGTCAGCAAATAGGATTATAAGATCAAGATCAGGTGGTGGATTGTGGTTATTTCTGTGGATGTAAGGTTAGATTGTATGTTGAGGGATTTGGGGTATGATGGTGAGGCAAGGTTCAAGGTTAAGAAATTCTGGAAAGTTAACAGGGGTGATGTGGGGGCAGCAGGGTTGGATCATGGTTGGCTGGAGAAGTGAACTGAGTCAGGAATGGTTCAATATTTGTCTTTGGTTGAGTCTGATTGGTAGGATTGGTGGCAAAAAAAGAGTCCCACTGTAGGGACCAGGAGAAGGAGAAAGGGTCTTTAACAAGCCCTACATGATTGAATTTGGGAGTGGGGCAAAAGATGAGGCCTTTGTAAAGGATTGATACTTCTGCAAGGCTGAGGCTTTTGAAGGAAAGGTTCATGACAGTTTTGGGTCTGCTTAGGTTCTGGGTTCTGTGATGTGGTGGGAGGGAGTTTATGAGGATGGGGTAAATGTAGTAGCTCTGTGAGATGGGTTTTGTCACCTATGAGGGGATGTGGGGGTGGTTTGGAGGTTGTTGTAGAGGTGGTAGATAGTGGTAGTCTGAGGTGGAATAGTAAGAGAACAGAGTGGAGAGTTTTTTGAGGTGGTAGTGTGCATGTTGCTCTAGTTACTGGAGGGCAGAAGTTTCAGTGTGTGTTATGGGATCTAGGAATTTGGGATTGCATAGCAGCAGAATTTTGCAGATGGAGAGAAAATATTGCAGGGAGTTTTGGGCCTAATTGATATGATTTTGCAGGACTATGCTAGTGAGGGCTGAGGATTGGTGGAATCTGAGCAGATGGAGGTCATTGTGGAAGGAAGAGTGGGTATATAGTGTACATCCCTTGAACAAAAATCTGTGCCCAGTGGTTGGAAGTAAGCTCATGTTGGACCCATCTTCAAGAAGGGCAGCACAAGTAATCTACAAAAGTACCATTTAGTACCACTAACATTCGTTTGCTGTGGTATCTTAGAACATATCCTGAGCTTAATCTTAGTGGTTTACCTCAAAGAAAATAACCACCTGCACACCAACCAGTACACATGACAAAATATTGGTCATGCAAAAGCCAATTTAGACTTTTTTTTATATGACACAGAATCAAGCCAATCAGGTAGATACAGATTTCTTCACTTCCAGAACTCTTTTGACTCAGTTCTACATGATCAATATTGAACAACAGTATGATCATATGGAGATCAATGAAAAATGTGACTGGATCAAGGATAACTTGGTAGGGAGGACGCAACATATTATTTGACATGGAGATATTGTCTTACACTTGCTCTTCATGGTATATATTAATTCTGCGACATAAAATACTAAATACTCAGATTTTTGCTTATGTTATACACTCCTGGAAATGGAAAAAAGAACACATTGACACCGGTGTGTCAGACCCACCATACTTGCTCCGGACACTGCGAGAGGGCTGTACAAGCAATGATCACACGCACGGCACAGCGGACACACCAGGAACTGTGGTGTTGGCCGTCGAATGGCGCTAGCTGCGCAGCATTTGTGCACCGCCGCCGTCAGTGTCAGCCAGTTTGCCGTGGCATACGGAGCTCCATCGCAGTCTTTAACACTGCTGGCATGCCGCGACAGCATGGATGTGAACCATATGTGCAGTTGACGGACTTTGAGCGAGGGCGTATAGTGGGCATGCGGGAGGCAGGGTGGACGTACCGCCGAATTGCTCAACACGTGGGGCGTGAGGTCTCCACAGTACATTGATGTTGTCGCCAGTGGTCGGCGGAAGGTGCACGTGCCCGGCGACCTGGGACCGGACCGCAGCGACGCACGGATGCATGCCAAGACCGTAGGATCCTACGCAGAGCCGTAGGGGACCGCACTGCCACTTCCCAGCAAATTAGGGACACTGTTGCTCCTGGGGTATCGGCGAGGACCATTCACAACCGTCTCCATGAAGCTGGGCTACGGTCCCGCACACCGTTAGGCTGTCTTCCGCTCACGCCCCAACATCGTGCAGCCCGCCTCCAGTGGTGTCGCGACAGGCGTGAATGGAGGGACGAATGGAGACGTGTCGTCTTCAGCGATGAGAGTCGCTTCTGCCTTGGTGCCAATGATGGTCGTATGCGTGTTTGGCGCCGTGCAGGTGAGCGCCACAATCAGGACTGCATACGACCGAGGCACACAGGGCCAACACCCGGCATCATGGTGTGGGGAGCGATCTCCTACACTGGCCGTACACCACTGGTGATCGTCGAGGGGACACTGAATAGTGCACGGTACATCCAAACCGTCATCGAACCCATCGTTCTACCATTCCTAGACCGGCAAGGGAACTTGCTGTTCCAACAGGACAATGCACGTCCGCATGTATCCCGTGCCACCCAACGTGCTCTAGAAGGTGTAAGTCAACTACCCTGGCCAGCAAGATCTCCGGATCTGTCCCCAATTGAGCATGTTTGGGACTGGATGAAGCGTCGTCTCACGCGGTCTGCACGTCCAGCACGAATGCTGGTCCAACTGAGGCGCCAGGTGGAAATGGCATGGCAAGCCGTTCCACAGGACTACATCCAGCATCTCTACGATCGTCTCCATGGGAGAATAGCAGCCTGCATTGCTGTGAAAGGTGGATATACACTGTACTAGTGCCGACATTGTGCATGCTCTGTTGCCTGTGTCTATGTGCCTGTGGTTCTGTCAGTGTGATCATGTGATGTATCTGACCCCAGGAATGTGTCAATAAAGTTTCCCCTTCCTGGGGCAATGAATTCACGGTGTTCTTATTTCAATTTCCAGGAGTGTATTTTAAAATGCTGCAAAAATACTCAGACAGACCTAGTTAAAATTTCACAATAGTGCAAAGATTGGATAACTGCTTCAAATGTTCAGAAATGTAATATGTGTGCTTCACAAAATGCAAAAAAATGTTGTGTCCTATAACTAAAAAATCAATGGGTCATAAATGGAATTACCTCATTGTAAAAATTTGTGGAGATAAGTATTAGAATGATCACACAGGCTCAGCTGTAGTGGTAAAGCAGCTGGTATAGAGTGGGCCATTGATAAGATACTGGAAAAATGTTTTCAGTGTACAAAAGAAATTGCTTACAAAACATCACTTGACCCATCCTAGAACATTGCTGAAGTCCGTGGTACCATACTAAATTTCTGGAAAACCTATAATGGCAGATACATGAAGATCAAAGCCAGGTATCCAATGAAATCGCACTTCCAAATTATCAGGAACTGGTATTAAATGAGGAATTTGGGAATAAACTACTGCTCTCTATGTGTCCCTTCTGTAAGGACAGCAAAGACTAGATATACTAATTACAGCATGCCCATGGACATTTAAGGACTAACTTTTGCCATTTTCCAAAATTTTTATGGAATGTGATGAAACCTGAATATGTGGCACAATTGGAAGTACCATCTGTCATGCATTTCATAGTAGTTTATAGAATATGGATATAAATGTATTTGTAGAGTAAACAACTTCAGTGATATAACATCTCAATAGTAACCTCCTTTCCCTAGTGGTATCTTGTCAGTTGTGAGGTCTGTATCCAAACATGACATATGCATCAGTTAGTCAGAAAATAAGTTTTGTTTCACATAGATCATATGTATGAGTAATTGTAATGATGTGGAACAAGTCATTTTACTTTCAAACAATGGATAGGAAAGTTGCTACTCACCATATAGTGGAGATACCGAGTCACAGATAGGCACAAGAAAAATACTGTCACAAATATAGCTTTCAGTCAGTTAGGCCTTTATCAAAATTAAAACTCTCACACACATGACTGCAGTCTCAGGCAACTGAGGCCACACTGCGAGTAGCAGTATTAGTGTGGGAGTGGCAACTGGGTGAGGGTAAGGAGGAGGCTGGGGCAGGGAGGGGGAGGGATAGTAAGGTAGGAGTGGTAGACAATTATGTGCTGTTGGGGAGTATGCAGCGACAAGGGGACAAGGTGGAAAGAGGGTAGGGCAGCTATGTGCAGTCAGGAGATTAGACAGAGAGCTGCAGGGAGGTGGGAAAGGGAAGGGCAGGGGAGGGGGGGAAGTAGTGGAAAAGGAGAGAAGTAAAAAGACTGGGTGTGGTGGAGGAATGAGGGCTGTGTAGTGCTGGAATGGGAACAGAGAAGGTGGTCCACCAAGGGACAGGACGCCTCTTGGGATGACCGGATGACCATGGGATTGACAATTCAGCAGCATGGGAGATCACGGCTGTAACATGGTCGACCCATTCATGGATGCTGGCACAGTGTTCCAAAACAGCCAGTTGGCTGAAAAGTGTCCAGTCAGCTCTGCAGAGGTGCCACCGGGGTGGCACTGGTAATGCCACAGCCTCATCCAGGAGGCAAATCCAAAGGGGGAAGTGGTCACTAGAATGGAGGTCAGCAGCAACCTCCCACAGAGCAGAATCCCTGAGTGCTGGAGAGCAAAAGGAAAGGTCAATAGCTGATGACGACCAGAAGCAGTACAGAAATGAGTGGGAGCACCAGAGTTGAGGATGCACAGTTCTTCAGACATCATGAGGCTTTCCAGAACGCGACCCCTGGGGCAAGTAGTCGGAGAGCCCCATAAGACATTATGAGCATTGAAGTCCCCCAGAAGAAGAAATGGGCAGGGGAGTTGGCTAATAAGGTCTGTGAGAGCCTCAGAGTCTATTGCATCCTGAAGCGGTAAGTAAACTGAACAGATTGTGAGCCTCTGCCCCATAAGAAGGTCAACTGCAACTGCTTGCAAGTCTGTAACGAGAGGGAGCTCAGATGAGTGGTGCATGTCACGGACAAAAACCGCAACACCACCCTTTGCCCTTTCCCCTGTCAGATCATTTTTTCGATGAACGGCATAGCCCCATAAAGAAGGAACATCAGTGGCCCAAAAATGTGTCTCTTGGAGACATAAGCACAAAGGGCACCTCGTACAACGAGTTGTAATTCGGCCATATGCGTCCTGAACCCATTCAGGTTCCACTGTAATATGGGAGCCAGTGATCAGGGTGGCTGAACTTTCACCCTGCCTCTGTGCTTTGGAGGAGAGCCCATACTGGCTGGAGATTTATTCCTGGGGCAAGAAGATCGCTCCCGGTCAACATCAATGTCCATCAGCTCCAATGACGACCCAAGGGAGATGTCAGACAGTACAATGGCCTCATCATCGGACCGACCCTGACTAGTCTCCTCAGGTGGCAAAACCTTCACCTTCGGCGTCTTTGTCTTTGGGGGCTTAGAATGCAGAGCCTTGTCAACAGTTGGAGCTTTACTCGCCTGGGCAGAAGGGGAGAGGCAAGAAGTACCCCAATGTCAGCAACCACGGCCTTGTCCAACATTGCGGGGAGAGCTGCAGGTTTCAAAACAACCGCAGCAGCACAAGTGCACTGGCAAATGCAAGTATTAGTGCTAATACTAGCAACCTCCATTTGCGTAGCAACAGTGGCCAACTGTACCGTTTTTTTCAGAGCGGAAGCGAAAGATGTTGTAAACACAGGAGGCTTCATGGCCTTAAAGAGCTTCTTGGCCTCACCATAGGGGATGCGCTTAGATGTTTTGATCTCCGGTATCTTCAGTTCCTTGAGATAGATGGGGCAGACCCGGCTCCAGACAGGGTGACTCCCAGAGCAATTCACGCACTTCATGGGCAGGCTGACCACATTTACCACAAGTGGCTATCCCATTGCACCCCAACGTAGTATGCCCAAAGCGCTGACATTTGAAACAGCGCATTGGGTTGGGGAAATATGGCCATACTGGCAAACGTAAGAAACCCACTTTAACATGCTCTGGGAGTCTCAGGCAACTGAACGTGAGAATAAACGAGTCGGATTTGACTAGGTCCCCATCGACTCGTTTCATAATATGCTGCACGTCAACAATACCTTCGTCAGCCCACTCGGATTTAAACTCGTCTGTGGGGATATCCACCAAGTCCCTACATGTCACAACACCCTTACTATAGTTCTAAGTGGAGTGGAGCTCGGTCTCCATAGTGTGCTCTCCGAGACAGGTTGCTTTCTGAAGAGAAGCAACTTGATGGGAACTAGAAGTCTCAACTAACAGAGTCCCATTGCGCAGTTGCTTCACAGATTTCAGTGTTCCTGCAATTCCCTCAAGACCCTTGTGGATGTAAAAGGGAGAAACCCTCTCAAAGCTACCCTCTTTCCATTTAACAATCAAAAACACATTCTGATTATCAGCATGTGCTCTGTTATGACAGTCTGATAAATCTCTAGCAACACTAGGTGCTGGAGGACTCACAGCACGAAGTCGCTTTTTGATGAGGTGTGTTTTCCTACCAGTGGCCCACCCAATCCACTGGTAGGGGGAAATGTAGAGGTCGAAGGGTCCATTGCGGTCCCACGAGCAGCTAGGGAACTAGGGCTCAGACAGAGCCCTGCGTGCCTGAATAGGCCTTATGCAACTGGGGTGTGGCAGGTGCCCCAGGGGTTGCCCGTTTGCGACTGTTCCACCCCAACAGCCTTGCATCTTATAGGCGCGGAGCACACCGTAAGATTGAGGGGTTTTTATAGAGGTTGGCCTTCCTTGCAATCCAGGCGGTCAAGCCAAGATTACCATTTCCCACAGAACACAACATTCCACCGCCGCGTCATACGGTGGTCGCTGAAGCATGTCCGGGGGTTACGGTGACAGGAGACTGGCGGCGCTGACCAGTCCCCAGTTCAGGACCCCGGGGTCGCCAAGCCTGTACTCAACAAATGAATGCTGAGCCCCTGGGGGCAGTTATGAGGGGAATGCTCCTATGTGGCCAGATGGTGGGACTTTGTGAAATGGTGGGAGACTGGAAAGATAAGGCACAGGAGATTTGTTTTTGTACAAGTTGGACATACTGCTTTTATATGGTGAATGTAAAAGAAATACCATAACAACAGTACAGTGGTTTATTGTTGTCCATCCAGATTGTCAATGCCTGACGCACCAGGCATTTGCATGAATTATTAAGCCACTAATGAGGTCAAGCTGCTTGAACATCAAAAAGAGGACAAGAAAGAAACTACAACTGGCAGAGAACATGAAGAAGCTGTTCTGGCTAATGAATCTGTGCAGTGGTACAAGACATATTGCCAAGGAATGTGGAATCAGCCATATGAGTGTCATTTTGACGCTACATCAACAGAATTTCCATGCCTATCATTTGTCACAACATCAGGCACTCAACAACAGTGATTTTGAACATTGTATAGAGTTTTGATGGCTTGCCCTTCAGTATCTGAGAGATGATGCTATGTTTTTCTGATGTCTGCCCTTAACTGTTTACTGAATTTGCATAACATGCACTACTGGGCACCCGAAAATCCATAATAACTTTGCCCATGTGACATCAATGTCTGTGGAGCATAAACGTATGGTGCAACATCATAGAAATTATATTGCAGGAACCTGCTGCATCTTGGGCATTCTAAATGTATTTTCGTACACACACTTTCTGACTAACATTCTGTCAGTTCTTCTAGAAGAGATATCTCTGGATATTTGTTACAACACAAATTCTGAATGAGAACGGTCCTGGACATTGTTTAGGACTAAATTCTGTTGTCCAATGGCCTGCAGGTCCCCCCCCCCCCCCCCCCCCCCCTCAATTTGACACCTCTTGATTTCTTTCTTTGAGGGACACTCAAAGGTACAACCTAAGACAAAACCCCAACTACACCAGATGATATGTGTCACCAAATTAGCATGCTCTACCATACCATCTACTGTAATTACATCTATTCAGCATTCTTTCAAATGGCAATTGCATATGTGCCTTTCAATCCATGGTCAACAGTTTGAACACAAGCTTAAATGAAAGATTTTTTTTTTAAGACAAAATGTGTGTTATGTGGTCACTATATCATTTTTAGCAAATTCTTTATTTTATTTACTTGTGTACAAAATTGCACTGAAATGTTAAATAAGCTGACATTGTGTATTGCATGTAGCTGGTAACACTGTCATTACATGCTTACATTCAGCATGAAATGACATTTTGTTAAGAGGAATACTTATTTTGTAGTGTACAAGTGGTCACCTGTGTATCTTTAATAAAATGTTTAGTTCAACATATGTATCCCATATGATATGATTTAGAGCAATGTAGGCAGAGAGAGTTGTCCGACAGCATGCCTTTCACCTCTAAGAAGCACACTGCCACATACTGGAAAAGAGAGGTCAAATCTTGCTTCTAACATTCAGATATTTAACACAGTACTTGCTCTTTGCAGTGTATAAGACCCCTTTACTTTTGAAGAATGAACAGTTGAATTCTCTGTTCAAGCTAACATAAATCTGGGAGGACACACAAAAGTGAATAGTTTTCCTAAGCCCTTTGCGATACAGTAGATTGTAGCCTATGGCATATTTTCAGATACAACATTCATAGGTAAACCTGCAACTAGGTCATAAGTTGGTTCAAGGAAAAATAAAGCTTGGTAGCGCAGGCCTGTCATATGGGATACAGGTACACAGCCTGGACCAAGATGCCTGCTTGGCAGTGTCTGCACTGCAAATACTTTTTCTGGCCACCATTCTCTCACATTCTAGGACATTTCTCAAATATTTTTATGACATGTTTCAATGCCAACATTAACAAACACTATATCAGTGTAATTGTCTTCTGAAGCACAACTGAATGCAGTTACAATAAGTATACCATTCCACTGTTTGCCTGCTTAGCTGGGTGATAATGTGCCTCCCATGCAAGCGGGCCCGGGTTTGATTCTCGGCTGGGTTGGAGATTTTCTCCACTCGTGGACTGGGTGTTGCATTGTCCTCATCACCATTTCATCCTGGTCACTGGTGCGCAAGTCACCCAATGATGCGTCGAATGAAATAAGACTTGCATTTGGCGGCCGAACCTCCCTGAATAGGGGCCTCCTGGCCAACGATGCCATACGCTCATTTCATTTTTTTACGATTCCGTTTAAAAAAAGGTACTTTCTTCAGTATCTCAGTTGATACCAGCACTAAAAACATTAACCAAACAAAACCATATGTGCCCCTCAATGCTCTAACATTTGTTAAAAACAGCGTTTTGATATCTGTTACCGTTCAAGAAAGAAAAGGGGTGTTACGTCTTACATGACTGACCCTGTATATGTCTCCAGTCTAAAATTTTTAGGTGTAATTGAAGGTCCAGTTTTTTTATTTATTTATTAACTGTACTCCTTTAAAATTACACATATGATGGCATTAATTGTAAATCTTTTCCCTTATGGTGGGAGAGTTCATTCAGACTTGTCTATATCTGTACATATACGTGAATTAGGTTTCTTGGATTTAGAGTTAATCTGGTGGGAAATTTGGCTACAGGCAATATATTGCAGATGTAAATCACAGTTTGTAGATATCTTTTTACCACTAGTGTGTATTAAGGAGCTGACAAGAATACCTATTTTCTCATGTTCAGGATAAAATGCATGGCACTTCAGATGTTTGTTTCACTACATTCTATGTGTAGCTACAAGAAGGAGGCTAGATACTTAGTGAGAGCATATGTGAGTGATCCCAGAAGACTCATGATTGGCATCAGAGATATATCAATCTTGTGGATTTTGGATGCAGTGAATATCGGACCCCAGGAACCACTAGAAAAGCAAAATCAAAGTAACCAAGCTTTCCAGCCATTTATTCCATAAGTTGCTGATACTAATATCATCTTCAAATCCACTGAAATGATCACTGTTTTTGAGGTAGCCAAAAGATGTGAGTGATCCACTTGCAGCATCAGGTGTTTACCATATTCAATGTTCCTGTGGAAATGTCCACATAACCTGCTAAAAGACTTGGTAATATGAAACTGAGGAGCACAAAAGAAATTGTCACCTTGGAGAAAGAGAAATCACAGATGTGGTAGGAACACATTTTCAATAACATTCAATACACAATAAAGCTCAGTGAAATCCAAGTCTTACCTGGTATAAGGAGACATAATGTGTGTTAAACTTGGGAAGTCAATTAGATACATCAGCATAACAACTGCCTCAATAGGAAAGCTGAAACACTGTGAATTTATAAGGCATTGATTTTACCACTCATGAAAATGCAGGGCAGCAACAGACAGTACCATACACAACCAATCCAACTAGATGAAAGCCAGATGATCATAAAATACAAAACTGACTAAACATGTTGTGGTATGAAAAAATAAATATAAATTGAAATACAGACCAACAGAGTAATCAGGCAAGAAAACTCTTGAAAATGCTACTGCTACATACTGACAAAACAGTTGGAAGAAGAAGAAATAGTGGAGAGCAGGTGAATTGTACAAATACAGCTGCAAAAAACCGGAAGAATTTTGTCAACTGTTTTGATGTTGCAGAAATGATTTTCCTGTTTTGCTGCTTTAAAAAAAGGTGTGTATGCTTGATTTCAGATCTTTTATAATTACCTGTTTTGGAAAATGTCTGGTGATTTAGCCTTGCCTTAGTCTCTAATTCTTTTGACAGATAGTCCAGAAAATGCAGTCTCATTTTTTTGATAAAGTTTTACAAGTAGATGTAACACATGGCCACAAGGGACACTCATAACAACCTTCTAGATTGTAGGTGTGTTTGTACTTGAAGAAGGGCATTTTGCAGTACCCAACATCTCTTCAGTAATGGACGCAGAAATGAAGCAAGCTGAACCATGCAATATATTATTCCTGGTAGAGGATGGGGATAGTGCAAAGTTCTCCTTGCCAGAACATCCAGGAATAAAGTTAACATGCTTGCCACTATACTAATGAACTGAAGTGTCAGAATTTCTAATTAATGTCCAACAAGAGTTTTCATGTAGAAGAGTTTTTCATTCCTAAATAAAATAAATTTAATTTAAGAAATTTGTTTATCAATAAAATGTGTGGCTGAAGTAGTCATTTTTATTGTCTTTTAAAATATTACCACCTTTGACATAGAGTCTGGTATTGGTTCATAAATTTTGAATGTTGTCAAAGTACCAAGTGTTGTTTCCAAGTGCTAGGAATAACAAATTCATAATACAATACACAAAATATGGGAAAGGCAACCACTCACCTTAGTGGACTGATGCGTGGAATGCTCTTTTTCCAGAAATAACACACACACACACACACACACACACACACACACACACACACACAAAATCTCCCATGCCCATGAAAAAACATAATATTCATAATACAAAATTGCCATGTTTCTAACTTATATATCTTCATGCCTGTAACAAAAAAACAAAATACATGACTTGAAAATGTCTCTGGTGGACAATGTATAATCATGCCCTGCCTTCATTTATTGCCTGTTTTTTTCTTTGTTTTGATGATGTCTGTTGAGCACTCTGATCTGAATTTTATTTTGTGGGTAACTTATAAAGGGATAAGAAATAATAGATATATTAAATTATACCGTTTGAAAAATGTTTTATTCTTCAAAGTTTTTTGTATAACAGTACATGGATTATATACAGTTTGACAGTGCCCAATATATTATGTAAATCTTGAAAAATAGCCATTTTTCTGGGCCTGTTGGAAAATGTAGTGAGTTACAAATGCTTTCTCAGGATAACAATGCTATATATCACTGTACAAACTTATGAAAACATTAGAATTGAAAACAACATGCCTGCTGCATTGTAACAGCAATACAAAATTAGTAAGGCAATCAATAGATATGTAAATATTTAGATATCTGAAGTTTTTCATTGTAGTACATCCACATCAGTGCATGGTTACTTTACACATCACATGCTAAGATACAAGAATACAAGTTTAGTTCTTTTGCAGGACTGATTTGGCAAAGAAAAAAAATAAATCTTATTTTGCAAATCAATGGAAAATCCAAAGAAGAATATATTTAGTGGTAGCCTATTCTTGAAATCAATTTTGTACTTTATGCAGCAGAATGAAATGCCAATGAATTATGTATCCTCCCTGCTTGATTGTCAGGTTTAAACTTTTTCCATTTAAATTAGTTCTGTAGATAATACTGTATAAATCTGCTCACATGAAAAGTAAAAATAATTTGTATTATTAATGGATTAGTTAGTGAGGAAAATAGAACACAAATATATTATGTCATATATTTACTACATGGAATAGTTATCCAATTACTGGGCACTAAGAGATAAGCAGCAATATTCTTTGAGATCTGTGCTCTCAACAATCCTCTATGTCATCATGGTAAGAGGCTACTTACATGATTTTGTTATTTTTAGTGTAAAACTCAAGTAGTCAGAAACATAGAATTTTTTTCAAACAGTTCACTCACAAGCATTTAAAGTTAATACAGTTGTTGTTCACATGTATTATGTAATACAGTGATATTCACATTCAACAGTCTCTGTCGAGCTTTATCCCATAATCTGTCCAAGGGCACTGTGTTACATGCAAACTAGCACAGCAGCCGATAGCTGTACTGGTTGTCAAAATGACCAGGAGCTACAGTGCCAAGTGGTGGTTAACAGGTACAAGATGATATCTACAGACAGATTATGGAATCAAACTATTTGAAGATGACTAAGACATCAAAATTAGTTACAGTTTGTAAATCATATGGGATTGTGACTGCTAATATAACTGCTATAAAACAGCTGGCAATATGTATGATGTGTTATCAAATCGAAAACAACTACATATGTAAAATTAGTAAAAACCAGTATCAATCACATGGTCATTCATTACAAATTGTAGTCTCTGCCTCCGGTAGTAGGTCATCTTCAAATAAGGCAGTATCTGCCTGATGACAATGACTCTTGGAACAGCTGCGTTGACCCCAGTCTCACAACAGTACTGCGACTGGGGCCAGTACATCTGTTCCAGGCATCATCATCATCATAATCATCATCAGCTGGATGATCCAAAGATGGCCTACTACTACAAGCCAAAACCAGTCATATTTGTAATACGTGATTGTGTGATTAAGACTGTTTTTTGCTAATTATATGTAACTGACAGACTGCTGTTTCCCAATAATGTTGTCTAAAATTTGGAATTACATATGTAGCTATTATTTCTGATTTTAGTGCCATTGATATATGAATATTGAGCTTCCAGTTTTACCAAAAAAATAAAGATATTTCTTAAGACATGTGCCAAGAAAACAAATATGTGCTCTGACAACAACTTCATGCTGGTAATACTTCAGATTAGTAGAAGAGTGGTAAGTCACAGAGACTCATTGTGACTGGTGATGTGACACATGATATTTTAGTATCTGGGTCAAGGAACATGGTAGTATAGAGTAATACATGAAGTAATACAGAAATCCAGAATGAGTTGACTCACACTAATATCAGTGGTCTGGACACACAGTCAGAGTGTAATGAAAATTAATAACAAATTCCTTGAAGTGGGAATTTTCTGCAGCAGTTACATACACTTAAGAAAACATTTATGTGATACCCATAATGGAAGAACATAACAATCAAAACAATTGATTATTGACAAAATTATTTAATTGAATAGATAAAAAACCTACTCACGAAGCAGTGGCAGAACACACACATAAAAGACGATTGTGATTGGCAAGTTTTCAGAGCCTGTGGCTCCTTATTCAGGCAGAAGGGTTGAAGGGCAAGGGGAAGGGGTGAAGGAAAAGGACTGGAGAGGTCTAGCAAAAGGGACAGATTTTGGGGAAGTTACCCAGAACCACGGGTCAGGAGAGACTTACCGTATGGTAAGTTTCTGTTCATCTGCTATTTATGAATCTTACATTACAGCATGACAGTGCAGAAATAGTACCACTAAAAATTCTTATATGGCTAATATTTAAATTTTTCTGAATCATGGAAAATCTCTATGTGAAGCTGATTATCAGTTGGCAAGCTATCTATGTGGATCATCTAAGATAGGCCACACTATTTCTGTCTGGAGATAATAAACTTTTTGTTTGTTATCAATAACAACTACATACAGCACAATCATTCAATACTGAAGACTGACAAGAGCTCTTGCTGAGGCCACCCCTAGTGTGGCAATTGGAATTTACTTGCACATAGTAAACTTATAGTGAAAACATTTTCCTAGATTAGGGGAACACATTATAACACAAACATATTCTGCAAGGTTATTGCACTTTAACTAGTGATTTTGCTTCAGAAAGTTTTGCAAGTTTCAGACTCTACATTGTGAGTGAAATTATGCAACAAATACTTTCTTTTCATCTATCAAATGGAAACAGAAGCTAGTGCTGACACTAGAGAATATAGCACGGTGAGACATGTTTGTAAATAAAAATAATGTGCTGTTTATCACAGAGATGAAATCATGAACAGTGGAAGAAGTAGTTAGGTAATGAAACTGTATCTTTGCCTTTTCACTCTGGTGATTATTTCCTGTCAGTTGTGAGAAAGACAATATTGGAAAGCGAACACTTTCTTATTCATAAGAAGATCCTCACAATGCATGGTGTGATGTAGCAAAATAGAGCACAGAGAATAGGTGCAAAATTTCAAGAAATGGTAACTGGTGAACTAATATGTTATACAATCAGTCTCATGTAAACTATTTTTCACATAAATGTTTGAAGTTAAAAATAGAAAATATGGATGCAATTAAGCTGCTTCAGGTCATGTTCCCAAAAGATTATTCAGTGGGCTAGATACCTCTGCTATGATGGCTGATATGACTTGTGTTCTCCCTGTTGACAGTTTAATACAGTAGAAAATATAGAAGACACATATCTGTTTAGGTTACACCTTCTCTTCCACAATTTTGCAAACCAAATAATATCTACTGAAATATATAAACATATTTCATTCATTCTAGAAAGCAAAGAAAGCGGATCTTAGTGTGCTGTTCAGTAAGCCACCATAGCTTAAGATACATAACATTTAGAGCATTAAACAATTAACTAAGTAGATTTTAGAATTATGGCATATATCCAGAAATGAAATAAAAGAATATTCACCAGAGTTTTATAAACAAAGGCTAAGTTAACTTTCAGCTGTTTGTAAAGGAAACAGTTATATTATACATACAATAGACTCTTCTCCAGTTTTTTGGCTCATAATTTTTTTACTTATTTTATTACTTTTCAAAACAAATTTACTTGTGTGTAAGGCACAACAAAAAAGAGATGTAGCATTGTAGTGGAAAATGGAAAGTAAATAACCATCTTCTTCGTTGTTACATAATATGAAACTATAACTTTCACGCAATTTTACAACGAAAACATTTATCCATCAAATGCCAGCACTGAGAAACATTTGCTGATGGAAATATGTTGATTGTGATTGTACGAATTGGCATTTAATGAATTTTGCTAAAAACATTAACTGCCAGTACCTTCAGGGTTTTGTAAGAGTTGAAATACAACTGATATCAAGGAAATGTGATTGGATGGGTAAAACAAATCTACTCACCAACTGGTGGCAGGAGAGTGCACACACAAAAAGGTTCAACTTCTGCAAGATTTTGGAGTCAGTGGCTCCCTCTTCTGGCAGAAGATTTGAAGAGGAAGGAAAAGGGGTGAAGGAAACGGACTGGAGAGGTTTAGGAAAAGGAGTAAAGTCTGGAAACGTCACCCAGAACTCCGGGTTAGGGGAGATTTACTGGACAGGATGAGAAGGAAAGTCTTTCCTTCTCATCCCATCTGGTAAGTCTCCCCCACTCAGGATTTTGGATGACTTTTCCGAACTGTACCCCATCTCCTAAACCTGTCCAGTCCTTTTCCTTCACCTCCTCCTTTCCATTCAACTCTTCTGGCAGAAGAAGGAGCCACTGGCTCCGAAAGCTTGTGTAAGGTAAACCTTTGTGTGTGTGTGTGTGTGTGTGTGTGTGTGTGTGTGTGTTCTCCTACTATTGTTTGGTGAATAGATTTTTTTATCTATACAATCACATTATATTGTTAAAAATTGGCTATTTTCATTGATATTGTGAAAAGTATTCCTAAACAAATGAAATATTTCTTTTTGGCATGCACTTAAATACCTTTCATTCTGCACCTAAAACTGTTTATCTTAAAACTTTATTTCCATTATTTTCTCACTGAAAATGTTATTCAAAGTCTCATTTGTCTTTCTGTTATTTTTGGTAAAAGCCATAGATTTTTTCATGAAGACAAAACGATTTAATTCTAATGTAATGGTTGAACTATGGTTAAAATTCATTTATGCTGAACATTCTGAATTAAATACCTCAGTATCCTAGAACACTGCTGTTGTTTAGACAAATAAATAGCTCAATATATGTAAGTGTGGAGAATGATTGAAAAATTTCAAATAAAAACTATATTTAAGTTCAGGTTTATTAATTGAGTCTAATAGTTATTACAACAAATGAATGGAGAAGATAACTGATGAAAAGTCAACAGATTACACAAGAAAGATGTGGTAAAGTTACAGGTAATAGTGAGTTAAATGAAAGAAAGACAATATCATTCAGAGGCATGGTAAGTGGACTACATTCTGTCATACAAGGTAATAATTGCCAATGTAGATACTTTTGTTTTCGTTTTTATGTATGACTCAGTGACTGACAAAAACGGTAAATTACATGGCATTCTTTGCAGACATCTGTTTTCATAGTATTATGGTATGGGAAGTCCTGATAGAATATAAATATTTAATGAGTAAAAGTAACAACTCTCATAATAGTAGAAGCACTGAGTCATTGAAAGGAACATAGGCAGGGCTGGCACATGCACGCATGCATGCCACATTACACACACACACACACACACACACACACACACACATATGCATGCATGCATGCCAGCACTGTAGCCCTTCCACTTGAGTGGGATGAGGGTGGGAGGAAGCACCAGTAGGTGGATAGGTGGATAGGAATGAAACACAGGCACCTGCTGCGTATCTTCCTTAGAGGAGTGGCTTGGGAGTGTGAGACTGAATAGAGGTACGAGAGACTGCAAGGAAAAGGGTGCAGGTACAGTTCATCCTACACCTGCACTCTCTTCTCTGTAGATTCCTCCCCTTCCTCTGGTCTGTCTCCTATGTGCCTGATGTTCCAACCCTCCAGGATATCTATCCTACTGTCTCTTCCTCCCAGCCATCAGCCACCCTTCACCAATCCCCCCTACCCATTCCCGGCCTCCTTTCCCCCTTACCAACTCCTATCAACACAGTCCCCTTCCAGTCAAGCAGCAAGCCTACTGGCCCAATACATCTGTTTGTAAGTTGGTGCATCTTTTGTGTGTGTGTGTGTGTATTTTTTTGTTTGTTGGTGCATAGCTACATGTATTCTAGTGTGACAAAGGATTCATCTGAAAAATGGTTAAGTTTGTATATGTGCCTTTCAGCAACTCAGTGCCTCTCCGATTTGGTTGGTTGCTATCTATATTGTTATCATAATAGTACAGATTCAAACAGGGTTGAAACAGGAGCATGGGGCGGTACATAAAGAAATGAAAGAAGTCATTCCATTGCCAGATACAATCTACTGTAGTACCTTGCATTTATCTTTGTAAATTACTTCAGCCTTACCACTAACCAGCGATACATTCACCTTTAGTCCTGGCAGACTGCTACCTTTTTCCTAAGTCCTGTTTCTCAAACATGGCAACCTATTTTTTATTTACTGGACAAAGATATCTCCTTCTGCCACTGTTTATTACATTTTCTTCAGTATTCCCATTTTGAAATGCCTAATCTGGTCTGCAGTCACTCCATTTTTGGCTTAATCACTGTATTGCCGCTCATCAGCATGGATATTGTGTGAATTTCATGTCCTTGCCATTCTTCCACACTTCTAGATTTCATAATTTAACAGTTTATACAATGTTTTATTGTGTTTCAATGCCAATTGCTACCATCATCATACATTTCTCTTTGTAGCACTAGTACAGGTAGACTGCCTTTGATATGACATTAAAACTCCCTGAACCAAACTACTATTTGTTTTGATTTTAAAATGTTATTCTCATTATCTAACTGACCTGCACCACTTGCCCTGTTATGTGTGATGTTTTCTGGCTCGTGTTCATACATTTGACCTGTGTCGCAAGCCCCTTATTAGTTTAAAAGAAAACTCAACTTCTTATATTCCCTAATAATGTTTTGTTGACCTTAGTATATTTGGTTCAAATATACGTAGAGTCTGCCAACTGTATCATTTATCCAAAGATATACCATAATTTAGATGCAGTGTTTTAATCGGTGTACTTGATCTGTTTTCATTTTAGAGACCAGATATTTTGAATCTAGTATGATGTCATAACAGATTTAGTTCTTCCATTACAGTCTCTCTCTCCCTATTTAAATATGGGGCACATTTTCTCCACCTCCAGTTGGGTGCTCTAACTTTTTCATGCTTTCACAGTGTTACAATAAGCATATGAAAAACACTCGACTTTTGTGTAACTGCAGCCACTGCTTATACACTGCAAATGGAGCGTAACTCACAATAAATAGGTTTGCAATTAGTTTATGGTCTCTGCAGCAGAATACTACATTTAAAACATGAAAATTTATTAATATTTATTGTAACAGCATTTAATAATGTGGACCATACAACTATTAATGCCCAAATACTCGGAAATTCTGGATAGATGGACAAATGTTTGAATAAAAACATTAAAGAGGATCTCTGGATATATATTTTCCTAATATAAGCTATGTTGACTTTTGCATTCAGTGTCACCTTCAGGACAACTGCTGTCTCTTTCCCCTAACTTCATGAACATTTACTGGGAAAGAATTAGTAATGGTTGACAAGTAGGCCATTTTATTCCACTTTGTGCATAAATTCTTAACATTTGGTGTAACTTCATTCTTACAATTTTTTCTACAGATTGTAATGATTTTAAATCTTTTTATTTGTGAATTTCATTGTGATACTGAGATTCATGGCTACGTCAAACAAAACAACACATTTTGTAGCATAATGTTAAACTATAAATGTTTAGTTGTTAATGATATTGACAGTATACGATGCTGTGTAGTTACTGGGGAAAAACAGTAGAGTTATATGAAAAGACACCAGCACTGAATTTAAAGTATCATAGCATCTTAAAACTGTTCCTGCATCTGAAAAATTAAGTTTTTAAAGAGTGTACTGATGTACTTTCATTTTCATTAAATGGGTTAATTTTTGTTATGTAGGTCAACAAACAGACTTACACTCTATATAGCAAATAAATTAATTTCATAATTATTATTATTGTTTTAGTTGCACAGTATGGCTTTCATGAGAAAATTACAAACTTTTAATTTGTCATGTTTATGGTTATATCCTACAATAAGATTGAGCATAACACAGTTTGATGTAATGTATAACATGAATTCAGAAATTATGATAGACACCTGATGGTATCACATACAGTGCATATATTGTACTTTTAAATTTATGTATTAAAGACAAGATGTGACTCTGAATAATCTGTTGAGAATTAATGACAAGCTTGTTGAACTATGTGTTGCTATTTGAAAGGAAGTATTCTTTCATTGAATATACTTTAACACTTTTATTGTTTTGAAGTTTATATTGGTCCCAGCTGAATCGCCAGTGAAAATTATAAATTCAAGTAATATTTCTTATTGCAATGTTGCAGATTAATTGGAGAAAAAAGGAAGATTAGTGCCTAATGTGTAATTGAAGACAAAGTCATTATAGATACAATGTGAACCTGAAATAAATGAGGATGAGGAAGAAACTTGGCCATATCCTTTAAAAAGAATTAGAACATTTATTTGAAATGACTTATGAAGTATTGGACAATCCAAATCCGGAATTGCACTATTCTCACTCAATGAATTCTTAACATTTCATGTAATATTTGGGTTACCTTGATGTGTAGTTCTTTGTTTCACTTTATTAATCCAGTTTTGTCAGTAGCTATATTAAATTTTATTGCTCTGATTTAGTTAGTATCGTGTAAAAAGGGGGGGGGGGAGGGGGAGGAACAAACATTTCCTCTTGACAGCCCTTCATTTGAAGAAAGAAGTGATCTGTAGGCCAGTTAATCATAGTTTATAACATGTCCAAAGAAGGTAAAAGCTCATTGAAAATACCTGGACAAACAAGGGAAAATAAGATTTACCTTTTGTGTAGAAGAGCTACACATACCAAAATCTAATGCCAGAAAAGAATATTGAGAAAGATATTTAATTGGAAATTGTGATTTAATGTGTTGTATAGAGTATTTAATGCTCCACAAAAATACATGAAAATATTGACTTTAAATGGTATACATAGCAATTAAAAAGAGATATGTTTGAAGCCCTCTTAAAGGTAATTTTTTTAATTCACTTGTTGTCCTTTCCTTGTGTTATTCAAGTCTGAGTAATCTTCAATAATTTAGTCATATACATTTGTTCATTTCTAAATTCAGTGCTGTATTTAGTAGTTTACAGATCACCTGTGTTGTCATCTAACTTTTTCTTTTTCTATGAATTAAGCATTTGCCTGTTACAACATCCATCTTTCCTTCTTGTCTTTTGTCTTCAGGTATGTAAGTTATGAATTTAAGAGGCAATCTTTTCTTTTCATGTCTCTATTAAATTATGTTCAAGTTTCAGGTGATAATATAACCTAAGCTGTGGATATTCAATTGATTCATAGTATTGTCATTTGTAATGCCCTGTAATCTAATCTCTGCTGCTTGAATTCTACTCCTTATTTTGTATAGCACATGTTTCATGCTTAATTTTTTTCAAAGCTATACTTTCAACTTAGGTAGCACTTTTCTTGAAATTAGGTATTTCCTGCACACAAGAGTTCATACAGAATAAGGCTGTAATCATGCATAGAATGACACTAAACACATGTATTCAAAGTTGCTGTTGGCAAATCCATTAGAATATTTCAAAACTTATATATATATATATATATAGCAAATATATATCCATTTAGTTTTAATCCTCTAACAGAAATCAGCTTCTTGTAATAAAAATGAGAATCCTATAAATGTTTCAGTAGAAATATATGATTATGTGTTCAAGAATCATACTTTTATGTTTTGTTTGTTTTATGCAGAAAGAGAACTTTCATAGCATTATTGTTTAAGTTTACTGACATTAGACATGTAAACTATCATTTATGCAGTTAACAGGCATTTCATATTTTACAATTAAAACTTACAAATGCTGAACACTGAATTATGAAATGTATTATATTTTGCTGTGCATTGTCAAAATGCATGTACTATGTGTTTTAAAAGTGTAGAATGTCTAATTACCACAGTAGAGTTTCAGGTATTTTAATTGGCAGCTCTTTCTGCAAAAGCATAAGGGGAAGACACGTGAAAAGAGAGTACCCAGGAATTGATCCATGGTCTGTGAATTAGCAGCCAGTAAATTTAAGCTATAGATTACAAACATTCAATTATGGTGAAGACAAGTATTAATAAAGAGAGGACATTACCAGATTAAGAGGGACAAACAAGTAAGTAATAATATCTAAGAGTGGAAACAGAAAATGTTGGCTGCTGTTTGAAGACCATAACAATAAAAGAAATTAAAAGTAAAGAGTAAAGACTGCTTAACTGACAGATGAGAATGAATGTAAAAATGTGTAATACCGTAACTATAAATTAGCACAAATAATCTAAATTGAAGCTACAATGAAAATGATAACTACAACCAAAATGAAACTACTGAATGGCCCTTTTGTTCACTAAATAAACTAGGAAGGAAATAGAAAAATACGAATACAATAAAAGTGGGGAAATAAATGAAGGATATAAGTATAATAGGATAAATAAGGTAAGCAAGTGGTCAAGGAATATGTATAAGGGGTGAAGGAGAGGCGGAAAGATGTATAAGAAGGTTGCAAAGAGAAAAGGGTGATAAATTAGGCTACATTAAGTACATATAGATAGTGAGAACAATTATTTGAATTTATTCTCATTAATTATAAAATGTTAAAAATTTTATTACAAAGAATTATACAAAGTCAAGTAGAACCTATTTAATGATAACAATAAAAATTTTATTTTAAGTTTAGATTTATGATGTTATTTAATATTTCTGTGGTTCCACTATCTTTATTACCAACAACAAAATTGCTGTTATAAAAGTGTCATGATATTGTTGAACTACTCAGTACATCATACACTATGGCTGTCACAATATCTCATAATGTTTTGAAACAAGCGATATCTTTCCCAAGTTATTTTCTTATACCTCATAATCAGAATTATGTTGCTCACCTAAATTATGCAATAGGTTTGCATCCACTTTCATGCACAATGGGCAGCTCCTGTGAAAAATAAGTATAAGGTTGTGTCAAGTATCAGACCTATGGTAGATACATGTCATAGCATTAACACATTAAGAAACTGTGAGCATAAAAATATGATAGACCATCTCCATAAAACGGCCAGTCACTTAAAATTGGTGAACTGTTGCTGCCGCCCCACACCAAAGTTATAAGTTAAACTCAGTCATGTAATTATTGAACTAGTTTAATATCATAAGACAATGTATTTTAAAAGTCATATGCTCCTTTTTTTCCCTGACCTCTTGGTGGGAAATATCTCTCCAGCATGTTATGTGGTTCCATAATCCCCTTGATTTGATCCTCAATATTAGTCCCTCCCTTTGCTCCTCTTGTGTCTATTCCTTTACCTTCCTTCGGCTCTGTCACCTCCAGTCTTGATGGCTTCAGTTCCTTTTAATTTTTTGTATTTCTACTTTGTCACTTATTTATATCACTTTCCTGTATATCTGTTGTATCCCCCTCATGTCTCATTTTGTAACCCCTCAGTCCTCGCCCCTCCAACTTTACTGATTTTTGTGTACTTTTCACTGGAAGTGTTTAACTGCTTATTTCTCCACTCAGCTCTGATAACTGTGTGCTTAACCTTATCCCTGTGTAAACATTCCTCTCACATATGCATTTTGAGCATCTTTCCACTGCCTGTTTCCAATTCTCCTCAAGTGAGTGTGGTTACAAAAATACTCAGTGCTCCAATAAATATTGTTCATTAATCAACAAATAATGCCTAGCACCAAAATTAATCCCATAATTCTTTTAACTTCTTGTGCATTACTTTTTGCAGATGAAGACAAAATTGTCTCCTATGCCACCAACACAGTAAATACATATGTGACAGATTCACATATTCTTAATGTTCCAGACTAGCATATTAGTCTGTTTGGACGTATCTCATAGTTAAAGTCCCTGAGACACAGTCAACCACAAAGATATATTTTAAAAAAATCAATTATGTATTAATAGAATTTAAATTATAAGGCAGCATTTTAAATACTTAAAATATTGCTAAAATAACACTATTTAAATAATGAGTCAACATTTTTAGAACTGTGAATACAGAGTAATATATTTCATACAGGTAGTAAACTTAAGGCTGCACCTTGAAACCTCAGATAGTTCTTCATAGCCAGAGGTTTCGGGGGAATGGCTTCTATGAGGTGCAGCTCTTTGTGAGAATCTAGAAGGCTCAAACAATTGATCCTAAATGAGTTATACCAATTTATGAATTTCAAATTGCAGTGCTTACAACAATGAGGAACTGACAGTTACTGAACATTCATTCATGAGTACCGGTCTCTGTATCTCTCCATTACACTTTGCTCTGTCATTAATCAATGTTTAATATTAATCTAGGGATCATGTTAAAGGTAAGTTTTTGTTTCTGGCTTTAGCAATTCCATTACCTCTAGTAAAGGCATCTGAAGTTCATAAATATCAAATTAGAATATGGTAATGTGACACCACATAGTGAGAGTTTCATGATTGATTAGATGAAATAAGACTGATAAAGGTGCATTTTGATGGGTTTTGCAACATGAACATTAGACACAACTGCCAAAATACATATTTTTGAGATGCAATTGAAGGGAACAAAAAAACTGGTAGAATTCTGTGGCACTAGAGAATTTGACCTTAGTGGTAACACATTCACATCCTTCCCCAGTATTTAAAATGTGAGTGACATCTGAGTCAGTTACACAGTACATGCAGGAAAATAAACTAAAATACAAATTAATTATAAGTGCACAACAGTTTCTCCATTCTTGCAAATTTATGGAACTGTAGACAAGGGCTGAATTCCAAGTGATAGTGAATACATGAAACATGTGGTAATATTGCATTTAGTTATCAGCAATAAACAACTTATTCAACAGATTTGAAGACAATAAGCTCATTTAATCAATAATTCTATTGATCAGAATTCTGAAAGACTGATGGGTCCTGATTGTATTGTTACACATGTTACTTTAGTCACTTTGCAAGATTTACTTTGCATGATTTACACAGCCAAAGGTAACATTTCTGACTGCAGTTCTCACAGGGGAATCTCTCTTTTCTCAGCAGCGGGGAAAGTCCTGGCTCACAAATTCAACAACCGGCTAACACACCTTGCGGAAAAAGTGCTACCAGAGGCCCAGTGTGGCTTTTGCCCGAACAGAAGCACAGTGGATGCCATATTTGTTGCCAAACAAGTGCAAGAGAAAAGCTTAGAGCAACATCAGCCTCTGTTCATGTGCTTTTTAGACCAAGAAAAAGCATTCGACCAAGTCCCACAGGAAGTTCTCTGGATTATACTAAAGAAAACCGGCTGCCCTGACAAAATTATTAGCATGATTAGACATGATGGCAAAAATACGCCATGAAAACGAGCTTTCAGACCAGTTTCCTGTGACATGCAGTATAAAACAAAGTACACTCTTCTCACTTTATTTTGCAGCTGTTAAGAGAGATGCGACCAAAGCCTGCAGTGGTCAAATGGGTCTTGACTCGAGAACAGACAAAAGTGTTTTCAACATCTCTCCCCTCAAAACAAAAAGTCATGTAAATAAAATATCTATCTTAGAAATCCTTTGCACAGATGACATATGCACAATGGCTAATGCTCCTGAATCTCTTCAAACATACGTGAACCTGCTAAATGACTCCTGCAGAAGATTTGGTTTAGTCATAAACATCACCAAGACGCAAGTCCTTCAATGACCGTTTAGGGGTTCCAACACAGATGCCTGCAGTATTAAGTTGGACAACAAACATTTGGAAAATGTGTCACACTTTAAATATCTAGGTAGCCAATGCAGCCTCAGTTTTTGGCAAACTGAATCACCAAGTGTGGTAATCACATGATCTCAGGCTAAAAACTAAAACTACGGTCTACAAAGCAATAATATTACCAACTTTACTCTACACCTAGGAAACCTGGTGCTGTTATAAAGCTGACGTTAGGAGACTAGACACCTTTCATCTTTGCTGTCTGAGATCAATTCCCCACATGAAACGGGAAGACCATGTTCCAAACATGGAGATTTTGCATCACCTGAAACTACCTGGCATTGAAGCTCTGTTAATGAAACACCAACTGAGATGGAATGGCCATATGATATGCATGGATGACAGTAGACTTCCCAAAGCAGTGTTCTACTCTCATGTGGAAAGCAGCGGCAAGGTGGCCAACACCAGCCATATAAAGACACCATCAAACGCCACCTCACAGCCTGAGGCATTCTGAGCACACATTGGGAGGAGCTTGCATTGCACTGATCAGAGTGGCACTCAACTGTACACAAGAGTGTGGAACAACACAAGCACATCCGCCTAAAGAACCTGGACGATAAACGAAAGCTCCACAAATCTAAGCCCAAGCCTAATTACATCTATATATATAAATCCACTGGGCAACTGTATTGCACTTCATGCGAGCGGATCTTCAAAGCAAAGCTTGGTTTTGCATGCCACATCCAAGCCGCCACAATACAGACTAAACGACTGACAGAGTCACTGTTGCCGGACACAGCGAGGAGGACATGATGATGATGATGACTTTAGTCAGAAGGATTAATATGAGTGTACTTGTAAGAATAAACTTTAGAAATATTGGGTCCATATTTTCTAAACATACAGTCTAACACCAACTTCATATTGATACCGTCTTAGCAGTTAGCTTGTTAAATGTCTTTAATTTTAAGTACTTCAGCAGACTGAATGTGATGATTGTGTATTGTTGTTGCTGATTATGAGAGAATGAAGAGGGTGAAATCCAATGATAGCTTCCAGCCTATTTTGCTGAGGGATAATAAATTTGTCTGCATCCAGTGGCTGGATAATAATCAAACACCAATCAGTCTATGAGAGATGGGGGGAGACATTTGTAATTTAATGTAAGACATTGGCACAAAGCCTTGACATTACAAGCTCTCCTCCTTTACTAGTCAAATGCAGCTGATGAAAACGTATTTTGAATTGAGAACCATTGCACTAGCAAGTATTAGCAATCGCGAAACTTCCTGGCAGATTAAAACTGTGTGCCAGACCGAGACTTGAACTCGAGACCTTTGCCTTTCACAGGCAAGTGCTCTACCATCTGAGCTACCCAAGCACGACTCATGTCTCATCCTCACAGCTTTACTTCTGCAGGAGAGCTTCTGTAAAGTCTGGGAGGTAGGAGACGAGGTACTGGTGGAAGTAAAGCTGTGAGGACGGGGCATGAGTTGTGCTTGGGTAGCTCAGATGGTAGAGCACTTACCCGCGAAAGGCAAAGGTCTCGAGTTCGAGTCTCGGCCCAGCACACAGTTTTAATCTGCCAGGAAGTTTCATATCAGCACACACTCCGCTGCAGAGTGAAAATCTAATTCCGATTAGCAACCTTGGTTATTTGTCAGTTTCCAAAACTTTAGGAAAGGTCAGACAATGTGTATACTTAGGGAAAGGCAGCACCCCAGGGGAAACTTGAAACATACCTGATGTCTCTCAGAGGCATAAGAAATCTTACACTTTTTAAGTTCAAACTTCTTTAATGATGAAAAACAAACTGACAGTTCTGAACACACAACAGAAAATATAACCTACTTTGAACAAAGAACTAGTACAGGTTTCTAAGGGCTGAAAAGAAAGCGAAGATAAAACACTGGGCAGTCAAAAAAATGTCAGAAAAGCAGAAAAATTACTGTATTAACACTGGTACACAAGACAGCACATAATTTTCCATTGCTGTCAACATTATTCTAAGGCTAATGTTAATACAGTAACAAATACCCCAGTGTATCAAGTTTGTTGCTCAGTTTTATACAGCATGGTGATTATGAGCACACATAGACACTGTGTGAGACAAGTCAGGAGTACTTAATTCTCAACTGCAGAGATGGGAATAGTCATTTCAGGACTGACCCAGAAATAGAAAAGCACGGAAATTGCTGAGTATCTGGAATTCAAAGTCAGGACTTTTTATTGAGAACAATAGCTAATTTGATCTCATTTGATATTACAGATGAAGTGACTCCTTCTTTCCTCTCTGTCTTTCCTCCAAGCTCTGAAAAACTGATAATCAAGATCTGTATATACCTCTGTTCTGCAGTATTGTTCATATAGGAATAAATATATGTTCACACTCATCATCTGTTTTATTTTCAGTACAATTGCTTATTTGACTTTTTCTATTTATCAGAATATTATTTAAGCATTAATTTTTTACTTCCATTGTTATAATATTTATGTTTTGTTAAATGAGGAATTTTATGTTTTGCAATGCTCCAATTACTTACTCTGAGCACCCATGAGTTGTATATTAAATAAAGAAATAAAACATTTGTGAGAAAATATGGAGAACATAATTCATGGTTTATGTAAGACTGTTTAGGACATGAAATTATTCAACTTAGTTCTCAAATGGTTATCATATACTCAAAACCAATGTAATTTCCGTTTTAAGAGGAATTTTTAGAAAACTTGGCATAAAATAATGAATAATCAAAAAACTGAGACATGTTTAGTGCAGCATTCACTGTATTTATTTTTGGGACAAAATATGGAAATTTTAAAAATAAAAGGATATCATCACCAACCAATGAAGAAATCAGTAGGAAGGGTGAGAATCAAAAATGTATAAGAGGGAAGTGGAAGCTGCAAATCCTTGTCATCAGATAGGTCACAATTCACTGTAATTGGCAGAAAATTATTGAGTAAAACAGAAATAGTATCTGGAATTTCCCAAGGCTCTCTCCTGTTCCTGATCTACATAAATGATTTAGGAGTCAATCTGTGCAGCCCTCTTACATTGTTTGCAGATGATCCTGTCAGTTAGTATCACATGAAGTCATCATCTGATCAAAACCAATTGTAAATTGATTTAGACAAGATATCCATACAGTGCAAAAAGCACCAATTGACTCTAAATAATGAAACGGGTAAAGTCATTCACATAAGTACTAAAAGGAATCTGCTAAATTTTGTTTATGCATTAAATCACACAAAACTATAGGCTTTAAATTCAACTAAATGCTTATGGATTACAATTACAAATAATTTAAACTGGAATAATAACACAGATGATGCTGTAGGGAAAATAATCCAAAGACTGTGATCTATTGGCAGTACACTTAGAAAACACACCAAGTATTGTAAAGAGACTACATACACTCTGCTTGTTCATCTTCTGGAGTATTGCTGCATGGCAGGGATCTGCATCACATAGGGTGGATGAGTGACAACTTTAAAGAAGAACAGCTTGTTTTATATTATCACAGAATAGTGAAGAGAGTGCCACAGACATGATATGCAAAGTGGGGTGGCAACCATTAAAACAGAGGCATTTTTTGTTTCTGCAGGATTTTCTCATGAAATTTGAATCACCAACTTTCCCTGCTGAATACGAAAATATTTTACCAGTGCCCACCTACATAGGGAGAAACGATCATATTAATAAAATAAGAGAAATCAGAGCTCACACAATAATTTTAACTATTCATTTTTTTCATACAGTGTAAGAGTGTGGAAAGGTAGAGAATCAGCTTGAAGGTCGTTCGATGAACCCTCTGCCATGCATCTGATTGTGGATTACAGAGTAATCATGAAGATGTAGATGTGGACATAGATATTGTTGTATAAAAGCCAAAATTCTGAGTCAGTCATCATGCAGAAAAGGGAATAGCGCTTATACAGGATGGAATGTGAAAAAGATTGAAAATTTAGGCAGTTAATAACTCACTACATTTGTTATCCTACATACATTAAGAAGTGACCAGTAAGTGGTATTACTTATTTCAAGATATTTTTAAACTGAAATTATATAGTACTCATTGAGCTTTGCTCTCTTTCAAATGTGAAAAAGATTTTAAGATCATGGTCTGTCATTGTAAAACGTATCAGTCAAAGCATGGTTATTACACACTAAAAGTGAATCCAGTTCCTCAGTCAGCTACACATATTAGCTTCTCTGAAATAATTTATTTCAAGAATCTATCTACAATGTCAAATTTTATGCTCGTTCATTCCATCGATGAATGAGACCAACATAAACGAAGACTATTTAGAATGAGTAAATTAAAACACACCAATGAAATGGGAATTGTGTAACATTCAGTGTACCGTCCATTCTTACTTTCGTTATTCTGATGTCCATTCTACTGTAGCAGAATCAATTGCTTTTGACTGTGAGTATTTCAAACGTAAAAGTTTGATTGTTGCCATACATAACACACTTGGAAAAAAAAAAACAAAAAAAAAAAAGTATTACAGCACATAACTTTAAGAGCGTCATACAATGTACCAACTGCTGGGATTGGTTCACGTATAAACAATCAGCAAAAAACATCAAAATTGCAAGTACAAGATTAACAAAAAATTCAACTGAAAAATGTTTTACTTGTAGAAGTATTAGCAATTTAATTCTTAGATGGCTGATTTTTCTCATTTTTTGTTCTATCAGTAATCTTGTGAAATCAGTAAATGACTATGTGAAGCCAAGGCAAGTTAAGAACAGCTACATACATCATGAACTCTCTGTAGCTCATATCCAATGAACTAAGATTAATGAGGGAATATCACAGGCATAATGTAGTATATTATTCAAATAGAGAAATGAACACACTGGTTAGTTTCTCAAGGAACTATGTTCAGAATATTTTAACTGATAAGCTCATTATTATTTTGCTAACAGGTATGAAAAATTGCCTTAACTTATGATTAATCTTCTCTCTCTGCTACAATGCAGATGACTACTAATATATACTGCTTCAAGAACTGAAAAGACCCTTGATACAAAGGATTCATCTTCTCTCTCTGCTACAATGCAGATGACTACTAATATATATTGCTTCAAGAACTGAAAAGACCCTTGATACAAAGGGGTTGTGAAAGCATTTTCAAGTTTTCTCACTGGATCTTCCACAGAGGCCTGTTTAAGGCACTGCAGTTGTTTGCAGTCATATGTTACTGCATGCACATGTTGAAGGTACGTATGGGAAGGCTCAGCCAGCTTCTTCATGGTACATGTATTAACCACACTCATAAGACAAGTACAAATACATGAAGAGTGACCCTGCAGACTCCCAGAGCCTCTTGTTGTTACAATTTTAAATAGCTTCCCCCTAAGATGAAACAAGGAAATTAACATTCATCCTCCTAATAGTATGCTGTTGCCAACCACTACTGATGCTTCTTCCATAAATTACTAGTGATTTTGGTACCATCAATCCATTTTATGATTACTACAGGTGAAACCCTGAGATTTATCTGTGACATGCAAACATGAACAACACACTACAAAACTGAAATAAAAACCTTAACACATGTAGCAAAATTCACGAGAGACAGATAGGCTGTCTAATCAAGACTTACCTTTGGAAGGCACAACTCACAATGCATCTGATAGAAACATACACAAATGTAAATTTGTCAAATATGCTGGGAACTGAGACTCCAGAGTGTGACAATTGACCAACCCATCTACCTATTCTGTGAATTTGATGAGTTTCTTCACTGTGTTTTCCTTTTTGTGAATTACAAGTTAAATAGCTAAGGAAGGAAATATCCCTTTAAAAAGAAGCTTCTGATTGCAGTACAATATTTAGGTTTTAGAATAGGAAAGAGGGTTAGAGTTTAACATTGTTCTATGTCAAAACCACTAGGGACAGAGCACAAGCTCTGACTAGACAAAGAAAGAGAACAAAATTCGCTGTGGCTTTAATTAAGAATCCAACCCAGCATTCATCTCAAGGTATTGAGGAAAACCACAGGGATTGAAATCAAAACAGTTAGGCAGGAATTTGGACATAATAGCCCATAAATACGATTCTACTTTTTTATGCATTGCCCCTCAGTTTAATACCGGGAGAGAGGACAGCAGAAATATTTGGATCCATACCACTAATTAACAAAGGTAAGACACATAAATCTCAGATCAAGAATACTATGTAAACACAGTGAATAAAAGTTAAAGAATTTCCATGAAAGACAAAAAGATTCAAACCACTGGCAGTTAATAACACATAATACTTATTACCCATAAAAAGAAATGCAGATGTTTACAAATGAAAAACGGTCAGATTTATAGTGATACTAGAGGAACATGGAAGGAAAGAAAGACTGCAATTAAAAATCAGTTAAAAGGCTGAAAGCAGGTTCAAAAAGAGAATTAAGTAAAATATACTAAGCCAAACAAAACTATGAGGCAAAACAATGTTTTCATGTTTTTCTTTTGTTTTGGTAGTTTGAAATTAGTTGTCTTTCAGCTGTCTAGGCACCAAGCCCTGTAACTTCTGATATTTTACCCAGTTCTTTCTCCCCGGTTTAAAATAATGATCAGTTTCATATGAAATAATATAGATTATTTTATGAGGTCTGTGTTATGATTTCAGTACATCTAAATATCCTTATAATGTTTACATTTCCCCAGATACTTCCCTGAACGGCACATTTCCTCCATTCCATAATTGTTATACTTTGATATATAATTCTTGGCAGTAATATAGTTATTTCACTCTATGATTATTATCACATGCAATTTTAATGTCACAGAACACTAGTAAGTAAGTGCAGTAAATGTAACTCCCATTTTTAATTTAGTTCATCATTCTATATTTATTTCTGTTATTATTTGTACACTGCTCAACGTCATTTCTGATCATCCACATTTAAAAAGATGTCCTTTCTAATGTACTCTCATGCTACACAGATCAAGGAAAAGATAAGCACTTTTTGTAAAATACTCATATGAAATAATAGCCTAATGTTACAACATATACTGTGTGTAAACTGCTCATGTTTGCTGTTACTGGAACTACATCAGTAATGGAGTATCAGATCACTAGCATATCTGGCAAAAATCTAGAAGAAAAAAACTGTGCAGAGAGCTGCTACCACTTATAAATTTTTGTCATAACCCTTGTCTGCTATGAAAAAATTACAGATGGTTAGTTAAAAACAGCCAGAAGATTGATTCTTTAAATTTACATAAAAGAAAAAGGATTTTCAGAGATTACTTGTGATCAAAGTGAAAAATAAACTCTATTGGCTCAGGAATGGAAAAGTAAGTTAAATCAGCAAAGAAAAGAACTGCTGAAGACAGAGAGAATTAACAAGACAAATCGAAAATGAGGAAAAAGTAGTAAGGAAAAGAAGGAACAATTCTTTCTTTGTGCCTGGAGGTCTTGGACCTGATGTAACCAGATAATTTCTTGACAACTGCTGACCCAGCTATACCTTCAGGTATGTGAAGGTACCTAATTTTGGACTATTCTTAACCATCCAACAACATGAGACACTTCTTGTACAGTGTTTTGTTTCTAACTGCCATATATCTGTGCTTCTGTGATTGACTGTTTAAAATTACCAGCTATTATCACGGATTCTTAGTTACTGCTTCACTTTTATGTGGAGTGATATAGGCCTAGTT